>NC_069662.1:119953626-122754459 GCF_027244095.1 Hemicordylus capensis
ACATGATTCTGGGTAGGGCCGTAATAGTTAATGGATTTCATTTGATCAATCAGTTAAAAATCTTTAGGTCAGTTTTTAATGTGACCCTTATTGGGCAGCAGGGTGTTTTGTCTTGTTTTAAACATTAACTATTTTAAATAAAAGTATTTGTAAAGGCCACAGGTAGCAGGCAGTGAGGCTGTTCTCATGAGTGAGCAAAACTGGGCTAAGGGAGCCCAACCCGGTTTTGCTCGCTTGTGAGAACCACAGGGCGAGCCTGGTGGCTCCACAGTGGCAAGCCTGCCCAAATATCCCCCCCCCCTTTAAATGAGGTTAACGGAGCAAATGCTCCGTTAACCTAATTTTCATGATTGTGTGTCATTGTCATTGTCATGATTGTGCACTCTCAGGGAGGGGGATACCAGAAATGCACCACACACTCGCACAGTGCATTACTGGGGCTCCGGGGGACGGGGTGCCTCACAGTGGTGCTTCTCTTCCCCTGGAGTGCACGAGCGAGCCGGGAGTGCCGGAGCGAAGCCACTACTTGTCTGGGCAGGTGATCCACCCACCCAGGGAGGGGTGATTGATTGTCTGCGGGGAGAGTGAGTCAAGCCTGCTCTCCCCGCAGAACCCCTTTCGGCTCTACTCACTGATTGTGTGTAGAGCCTTAGTGTCTTGGAAGAGAGCCCCAGCATATGCAGCTTTTTAGTTTGGAAAAGAGGTGACTTTGGGGAAGGGACATGATAGAGGTGTATACAATTATGCATGTAGTAGAGAGAGTGGACAGAGACAAACTCTAGAACCAGGGGTCATCCCATGAAACTGAAGACTGGGAACTTTAGGACCAACAAAAGGAAGTACTTTTTCACAGAGTGCATAGTTAATCTATGGAATTCTCTGCAATGTGATGTGGTGATGGCCACTACCTTGGATGGCTTTAAAAGGGGCTTGTAGAAATTCATGGAGGACAGGTCTATCAGTAGCTACTAGTCTCTTGGCTCTAGAGCACCTCCAACCTCGGAGGAGGCAAGATACCTCTGAATACCAGTTGCAAGGGAGTAACAGCAAGAGAGGGGGCATGCCCTCACCTCTTGCTTGTGGGCTTCTCAGAGGCATCTGGTGAACCACTGTGTGAAACAGGATGCTGGACTGGATGGGCCGTGGTCCTGATCCAGCAAGGCTGTTCTTATCTTATTAAGAGGCATTCTTCTGAGAAACAGAAGGGGGTGACTTTTCTGAGTTTGGTGCCTGCCATGGTTACATGGTCACATTTTTCTTCAGAATTAATGTTTTATCATATCAAAGTTTATGCAGATTGGGTTAAAAGTTATATGATTAATTGGCAAAGTTTGCTTAAGTTAATGATGGTCCTGCATCTGGGAAACATACAGATTGGACTGTGCATGGGGATTCGGAACATTCACTCTTGAAATAAGTGGGTGGAGGAAATATGTCATATTTACCTGAATAGAAGATGACTCTGAATTTAAGATGACCTTCTTAAAAAATACAGGCTAGATACAGGTTATGTCTATATTTATCCAAAAGGAAGAGGACTCTACATTTAATACACCACCACACTGATTTCTAACTTCAAAGAATTTGGAAACAATCTAGTCTTGCATCTAAGTAAATCCCAGTGCCAAAGTTTTGCATTCATGCTTGTAGCATACTCCACATTTCAGTCACCCTTAAATCCAATCCCCTCTCCAATGGTTTGGGCTCTTCAGTAAATATTTTATAGAAATTACCTTTAGAATGTTTAATATTGAAGATATTACTTTTTTTTGTTGCCACTATCCTAAATGGCCTTTGTGCCCTTCATTATTCCTCTAGTTCTTAGATAGGCTGTCTTCTTCTTTTTTTAAGGTCATATTGCCTAGTGTTCTAATGCACACGTAACACCAATGCTTTTTGAAGGTTTAAGCTAATGTTTAAATTAAACCTAACCCAAGAGCATTGGCTTGTTTAAGGCAATTTCTCACACCTTTCTCATGAGTTTGTGAAATGTTTCTGCAGAAATATATAATTCCTAATTGCAGGGGACTCATGTACTTATTTGTGGGGGCAGTAATTGTTTCTGATTTAATTCCTGACATCAGTTCAAGAGATTTCAGCTAGCAAGGCTGGGAATTTTGTCTGCCTTATTAGGCCCTAGATAGCTGGATGAGAAATCAGAGTAACTGGCTTGGCCTAGGTAGACTATTGGCTCAATATGGTATAAAACAGTTTGGATTCATTGGATTACCACCTTACAGTGGCAATCGAATGAAGACCAGTCAGCTCCTGAGCTCACCTCTTGTAAGAGAGAGGGGCAGACGAGTATATTTGGTCTGTCTCTTGATTTGTCTTTTAGTTGGTAACCAATGCCACCCCCAAAAGGGATGGGGGTACATCTTCAATACTTTTACCTGTAAAGATTTTAATGATTGTGCTTATCTTCTATGATTTGAACTTGTAACCATAAAACTATCCCAGATTGTACCTCTTTCATTTCATGGTTGTTTGGCCTCATTGTTTACAGCTTCTAATAAAATCTGCCAACCGAAGGTAACACTTTATACATCTAATGAAGTGCATGCAACTTACGCTATAATAAATACATTAGCCTTTGAGATGCCACAGATCTCTTGGTTGTTCTAGCATTTAATGCTTGCTTTTCATTTTTTTGCTTCTTTCTGTTTCCACTGTGTGTGTGTGTGTGTGCACATGCGCGCATGAGCATCTTCTTATTGGTAGAGTCCAATGGGACTATTGCCTGATTGTTACTTACTGAGGCTCTTCTCACGATTAGAACCATGAGGGGGTTTGCAAGGAAAGCGGGCTAAGCCTGCTCTCCCCGCAGACAAGCAGTCAGTTTGCTCTGGGCGGCTGCAGCGGCCGCCCACACGACTGCCGGCTCCGTCACAGAGCCAGCGAGGGCTGAGGAGTTTGGGGGCTGTGTGGCCCCCAGAAGCTCCAGCATGCCCTGCGCGAGTGCGCAGGGCATGCTGGAGAGACCCCTGAGATGGGACGCTGCTTTTTACTCGCTCCGCAAACCTGGTTTAACTGCCAGGCTGCTTAAGCGGGTGACCCGCTTAAGAACCACTGGGCTCGCAGCCGAGCCCGGTGGTTCTCACAATGGGAGGAAATCGGGCTAGCCCGATTTCCTCCCATCGTGTGAATAGCCTCACTGTCTTGTTGAAGCAAGGACAGATAACAGATCTAGCTAGATATAATAAAGGTAACATACCTAAAATAAAGATGTAAACTGAGTTCCATGTTGCAAGTAGAGCTAAAAGGTGATTGCTGGATCTAGAATCAACACAACTGTTTTCCGTCTTATTCCCAAAGCAAATCCCTGACACTTATGAGACAGCAGTGCTGAAGCTGAGTTACATGAGCTTTATCTCCTGCACTGTCTTCAATCAATACTCACTGACACTTTGGCAAGCACCCATGCCACTCATAGGACCAAGAAGGAACTTTTAAAAACACACACATGTAAATCCCACGCTGTGGAAGGCAATGAAGCAACGCAGCCTGTCCCCTTCCCTTATCAGGTTGTAGGGAAAGGAGGAGAAGCGGCAGTGGTGATCGGTGGGCAGGGTCTGACAGAGCTGTCAGATCTCCTCAGTGGTTCCCAACTTACTGAGATCTCCTCAGTGGTTCCCAACATACTCCAGATGTTGCTGAACTACAGCTCCCATCATCCCCAGCCACACAAGATTGTAGCTGGGGATGGTGGGAATTGTAGTTCAGCAACATCTGGAGTACCACAGGTTCAGAACCCCTGCCCTGCATGATGCAACAGTTGGGAGGGGGGTGACGCGGCCTTTCTTGACAGTGCCACTGTCAGGCCAGGTTGGAAGCTGAAATTTTTGGCAGTGCAGAGGCATAACGTACATGTTTCAGGAAACCCTGGTCTTTCACCAAAAATGGCATTCCAGTGCTGATTTCTCTCTCCTTCCGTAACTTGTGGGAAATTTTGCTGAATTCCCGGTTGTCGTCATGTTGTGCATTTTCTATCTCCACATTGTGGGATGGTTGGAGGTGGAGAATCTCACAACATTATAAGCTCACACATGGGGGAAAGTACTCTGCCCTTTATTGGAGAGGAAGAACACAACGAGAGTTTTTTCTAGCATGAAGTTGCAGCCTGACCATTTAAGAATAGATGTAGTTGTCTGTTTTAAGAGCGCTTGTTTGGTTTCCACTGTGTAGTCACCCTCCACTTTCCGCTGCTGTAGTGAAGTGTTGCAGTTCCTCACCTGAGGAAATGAAGCACTGCCTTGTGGGTTGTCAGCCGTGCTGCTTGCACTCCTAGCAGAAGGCCGAGGGACACCTCACTGAAATTGGGGGAGAGGAGGCAAAGTAAGTAGTATTCCCTTTTCCACGGTGTAGGGAGGTCATCCTCTCTGTGATGGGTTGTCAGCCTCTGCATGCTCCAAGACAAGGCGAATCAAATTTTAGATAGGCTAGTTCCTGTAGCTCAGGCCGGTGTCAGTCAAGCCAAATTTCAAATTTAATCAGTTAAAATTTCATTCAAATCAGTCAAATTTCATTATGTGATTTTGCATGTTCTTTCTCCTTCTTCCCCTGCCCAGAAGTGCACACAAGAGATGTGAGTTTGTCCTATCTTGCTGTGTTTCCTGGCCTGCTGTCATAGCATCAGAAAATCTCTGTCTGCAAGGCAGAGCTGTATTTTGAGATCCAGGTTCTGGCATCTCAAAAAACAAAAACAAACCCAAAAGACTTAACACCCATGGCAAGGCAATGGGCCGGGTCTCATGATCCGTGAGACCCGGTTTGGGGCGGAAAGCAGGAAGAGCGGGCTAAGCCCGCTCTCCCCACTCAAGAGCGGGGAGGGAGCCCTGGGCGGCCGGATTGGCCGTCCACACGATTGTTGGCTCCAAGACGGAGCCAGCGGGGGCTGGGAAGCTTGGGGGCTGCGTGACCCATGGAAGCCCCAATATGCCTTGCACAAGGCAGGGCATACTGGGGAGACCCCCGGAGCTGGGAGGCGGCTTTTTGCCTCCCCTCCGGGGGTCTACTTGTGAGTAGGCATGGTACGAAGCCGCATCGCGGCTACTCATGATTTTAAAAACCAGGTTTGCAGAGCGCTTGCTCCGCAAACCTGGTTGGGGGGCAGGGGTTCTTGAGTGGGTTACCTACTCCAGAACCACCGGGCTCGCAGCCAAGCCTGATGGTTCTGACAATCGGGAAGAATCGGGCTAGGCTTTCCTAGCCCTATTTTCCTCGATCGTGGGAATAGCCCCAATGTCTCATTTCCCCAGGTGAGGAACTGCAGCAGTCCATTACAGTCATGGAAAGTAACTTGCAAAATATAATATATGAAACGCATGAAAACATTTATATATTAAAAAAACCCAAAATATTGACAAGCTGTGGATGAACTGAGGTATACACAACCACCAGACATCTTTATTGAGCTGGGGAGCTGCCACCATCCCACTCCTTTGTTCCAGCTGGTGGCCTCCCCCCCCCCCCCGCCACCTGCCACCACAGAGTGACCAGGGACCATCTTGCTCTGAGGGGAGGAGAGAAGAAAAAAGTGACACTAAGGCCCATGTAAATATGTAAATGTGTGGCTTGCTATATTCCTTATTTAGGTTTTTTGTAAACCACTTTGGGAAGTTCGCCTGGAAAGTGGTATATAAATGCAAGATAGATAAATAAGAAGAGTGCAAATAAATGAGCTTTTCTGTGTATTTGTGCATTATAGGACAGATACCTTTATATGTGTTTTAAGCATGTGTGTGTATATAAGCTTTTGAGCAATGGACAATACAAGTCTGTGTCTTTCAGTGAACTGCTTATAGAGATAACTTGAACTTGATGTTGTGTTAGACTACTACTGCAACAACAACAAATATTTCTATACTGCATTGCAATGAAAACTCACAAAATGGTTTACATAGATAGATAGATAGATAAATAAACAAACAAAAGATGGTTCCTTGTCCAAAAAGGGATCACAATCTAAAAGAAAACATAAGGTAGATATCCTACTAGAGGGATGCTGTGCTAAGGTTGGATAGGGACAGTTGCTCTGATTCTCATGATCTGTTGATATTAGTGGAATTACATTAGATACAAGCATTGCTCCTTGTTTAGGATCTGTGAGTATTTGCAAATTTACAAAATGTCTAATTTCCTGTCTGTATTTCTCAGCTTGCACTCTGTTCTTGCAGTGCTTATTCATAGGAAGGTTATTGCCATCATGATGCTGCAAAACACAGAAGTTAGTATAGATTGATTAAGCATCAGTCTGTTATATGTCTTCTAAGTGTATATTTATAGCACATGTACAGCTCACCTACATCATAATAAAAACCAAATTAGTGTTCTAATATTGTGATTATTTTTAGGAGCTGTTTGAAAATAGTTTTATGTTCCTTATGATCAGGACTGTATATTCTGCATAAAGAAAAGAAGGAAATTGCATAGTCTGAATTTTGCTTTTTAAAGCCCTGAATACCCTGGCTTCTAGGAATCTTGGGGCACAGCTACTCTGTGTGAACCTCTCTAATTTAAGATGAATGAGGATACCAGACTTCAAGTTCCATCATATTCATAGGCCAGATTGGTCTCCAAAGAAGCAGAACTGACTTGATTGCCATTCCAGAGCTCTGGAATTCCCCTTCCAAAGGCTGTGTGTTTAACTCTGTCCCTTTCTGCTAGCAGGTTAAATCTTTTCTGTTTCAATTTACTTTTTCCAAGGTATGGGGAGGGCATCCGTCACATGATCGGTTCTCAAGGTCTGCATGCTCCGAGACAGAGCCAATAAAAATTTAGCACATCCTCTACTCCTTCAGTTCCTCCTTATGTGACCCAGTTCTGGTCCTGTCTCGCTCTGTGGACAGTACTGTTGTGTGAGATCTCAGCCTTTTCTAGCTTTACTCTATATTTTCTATATTTTCTCTGTGTGCAAGGGGGGGAAGGAGTTGCACGTGTCGGTTATTTTTATTATTATGTATTTTTCCCCCTTTTGCCTCTGTCTTTACCTCCGTACAAGCTTCCCTCTACCTCCCCCCCTCCGCTTTCCATCCGTCCCAATTTCACTCCAGTCTGTTGGTTGCGGTAGCTGCTTTCTTCATTTCTCCGACTCATTTTCTGCCTTTTTTCCTGCTCGCGTTTTCATTCTGTCGGTGAAGAATTTTTGGCGGATATATGGAGGTCACGCACACTGGTGACATGCTAAAGGGTTCCCTGTCAGAGGGCCCTCTTTTGGATGACCCATTTGGGGACGAGGAATGCCGATAAAAAGGGGGCTCCGGCCTCGATTGCACCCCAGGAGGGGGAAAGAGCGGGAGGCTCGGCAGTACCCCAAGAAGGGAGATTAGTGGGAAGTTTGATACCGCCGATGCTGCCTAAGGCGCATTCAAAAGCCCTTAAAAAAATCAAAGCATTTAAAGGGTAAAGATGGCACTAAGCCGAAGAAGAAGAAGAAGCATACTGCAGGCATGGCTCTGTTGAGCAAGCGTCTCCAAATGTGGGTGGTAAGGGCACAGCAGCCCAACAAGCCACAAACGGAGTTTCCCGCCGAAACCAGGGCCGCCATTTTACTGGCCGCCGAGCGCGCTACGGCCGTCAGCCCACAGCCAGTCACCGTGCCGCTGATAAGCAATGTGTGCACGGTGACCATGGGGCAAATGGGCAAGGATTTGGCTGGTGTCAGTCCTTCCGGAGGCACACAAGCGGCAGGGCACACCGTGGCGGACATTAGTGCAGCGACGGACAAGGGGGCCATATCAGGTACCGAAGTGGCAAGTATCAGGGGCCCGAACGGTGAGTAACTCTCGGTTAAGGAGTTGCATTGGCTGGGTAATTTTGTAAAAGACCAGTTCATGGCCCTAGTTTCACCGCTTTTGGGACAGTCCTCTAAGTTTTCGGGGGCGCCAGTTCAAGACCTTATAGGCATGACTACCGTAATGCCACATAAACGCAGACCCTGGCAGCCATCCTTTTTGTTGTCCCCGGATTCTAGCCCAACTAGGCGACAAAGTCCTCTGGGGGAACGCATCTGGTTTGCGAGACGCTCCAGAAAGTGTCACCTTAGGAGAGGATGTGGCGTGTAATCATCTTCGGATGAGGGCGCTGGTGAACCAAAGAGAACTTGTACCTCGGAGAGAAATTATGTTTCAGCCCCCGTTGTAACCACTGGCATATGTGTGGTGGCTGAGGTTACTCGGCAGGCGGAGACACGTGCTAGTCATGCTCCCCTAGCCCCTGTACCTCAGAAAATTCCGCAGGGATCGGTGTCCAGTTCATCTGCTACAGAGAAAGAGGAAGAAGAACTCTGATGAGCAGACACCAACAGAAAAGCCTACCACAACCAAGCTTTTCTCTACAGCAGAATTCTAAATCCTGCTGGCAAAGGCTAAGAGGGCTATAAAGGACATCTCAAAGGAGCCAAGTGATCAGCCAGTTTCTGGTCTGGATCAGGAGGTTTTTCCATCAACGTCTGCTTTACCGGCCACGGTGCCCTTCTCCTTCCTGTTCAAAGAGGTTATGCTAGCTGAATGGTGGATCCCTGTGTTGGCAAAGCCGGTATTTCATTTCCCTAAAAGACTGTATACTTTGCCTCCTGATGTTATGTCTATGTTAGCTGTTCCAATGGTAGATGCTTCAGTGGCACAATTGGTGTCTGGAGCCTTGGTGAACAAGGAAGGAGAAGAATTTCTAAAGTCCCCAAAGGAGAAGAAGACGGACCATCTCTTGCTAAAGGGTCATGAGGCCTCTGCAACAGTTGGCTTAGAGTGGCTTCTTAGAGTCCCCAGAGGAGAAGAAGATGGACCATCTCCTGCTAAAGGGTCATGAGGCCTCTGCAACCGTTGGCTTAGAGTGGCTTCGACGAATTCCATCTTAGCTAGACCAACGATCCTGTGGACCAAGGAATTGGCAAAGTTGGTTCCTCAGGAGAACATCGAACTAAGACAAGGTTTGAACAAAATAGCCAGGGCTTCTGCCCTTATGGCGGACTCTAGTTTAGACTGTCTCCAACACGCAGCCAGGGCAATGGCTGCTAATGTGGCTGTACGCAGGGATCTCTGGTTAAGACTTTGGAGAGTGGATGATAAGTAAGGCGGCTCTAGCGGCCACTCCCTTCAGGGGCACAAAGCTATTTGGGGAGTCGCTGGACCCGGTAGTGGTGGAGACTCAAGATAAGAAAAAGGCTATGCCGGTGGGACGAGGGGACACGAGAAAGCCCTTTCGGGGAGGGGGCAGCTTTCAAAATTCCTTTCGTCCATACAGATTCTTAAATCGATCTAATCCTTCGGGTTTTAGAGAGGGATTCAGAGACTGAGACCCTTGAGGAGGTCAGTACAGATCGAACTGGCTTCAATCCTGGAATTCCAAGAACAGAGGTGCCGGCAAGAGCAGAATGGGAGGTTTTCCCTCGAACCAGGTCAGATGTAATCGTATGCAGTGACTCAGTCCAGGTGGGAGGCAGGGCCTTTGCCCGGACATAGGGGAGTACTACCATGGACTGTTGGGTAAATCAAACAATTACCCAGGGGTACTGCATAGATTTTTTGGCAACTCCCCCCGATTTTTTTCTTCAAGACGCCGGTGTGCAAATGCGACTCCAAGCAGAAGTTGATGGAGTTTGCCATTCAGCATCTTTAGGAGATTTGAGCCATAGAGATGATTCCTGTGTCAAAAGACCCGGAAGAAGTTTTCTCTCTGCTATTTTTGGTCCCATAAAAGGACGATACCTGGTGGGCAGTACTGGACCTGAAGCGCCTGAATCGGTACGTGTGGAAGAGGACATTCAGAATGGAGTCCCTCAGGACAATCAAGTTGGTGGTTCTCCCAGGGGATTGGCTGTCCTCCCTCTACTTGTCCAAAGCCTATCTGCATGTCCCGATTCAAGCATCTTCTCACCGGTAGCTGAGATTCGCATATAACCAGAGATTCTATCAATACAGAGCGCTTCCCTTCGGGCTCTCGTCGGCCCCTCGTGTGTTCACGAAGTTGATGGTGGCGGTCATTGCCCTTATCAGGCAGGAGGGCATTCACTCCTACCCGTTTCTGGATGTTTTGATTCTATCAAATTCGGCTCTTCAGGCGGGGAGAGACGTGAAACACACAGTCCAGATCATGGAGGCCCACAGTTTCATCATAAACAGGATCAAAAGCCACCTTGTTCCATCTCAGGTTCAGTTACATCTGGGGGTTCTCTTCAATACGGAGGCGGCGATGGTGAGCCTTCCAAGAGAGAGACGGGAGAAGATGGTCTTGGCAATAGAACCATGTCTGTGCAAAAAGAAGGCCTCTCTTTCACACCTGGCACATATCCTGGGTCTAATGATTGCGTGTTTGGATTGTGTACTTTGGGCATGGTGGCATTCCAGACTGCTCCAGTAGCTGTTACTTCTGCATCAGGAGGCGATCATGGAAAGAAGAAGCTTGTGGGTCAGGATCACCAAAAGGGTAAGACGCTCTTTCCACTGGTGGATGTCGTCAGCTACAGGGATGGGATTATCCCTGGCAATTCCCGAAAAGATTGTCACTACATCCGTGTTGTCACTACGGATGCGAGCCTGTTCAGTTGGGGGGTGCACTGTTCCGATCTCCAAGCCGAGGGGAGATGGGAACAGGAAGACCTAGTGCACAACATAAACTGGCTAGAGTTAAAAGCGGTCCGGTTAGGGTTCTTGAGTTTCAAGAACATCATAGAAGGCCAGCATGTCCTGGTTCGCACGGACAATGTCACGGCGAAGGCTCATATAAATCATCAAGGGGGAACACGACTGAGATCACTGATGCAAGAATCAGATCTACTATTTCTATGGGCAGAAAAACACCTGAAGTTGATATTGGCGGAGCATCTATCGAGGGTCAAGAATCTACAAGCAGACTGGTTAAGTTGGCAGTCCCTAGACCCAGCAGAGTGGTCACTCCATCCGGGGTTTTTCGATCTGATAGTGCAGAAATGGGGCTTACCCTTAGTGGACTTGTTTGCTTCGCGTCTAAACCACAAACTTCCAAGGTTCTATTTGAGACATCAATGTCAATAGGCAGAACAGGTAGACGTGTTGGTATCCAGGTGGCCACAGGGTCTACTTTATGCTTTTCCCCCATTGCCAATTCTGAGATCGGTTATCAAGAAAGTGATCTTCGAGAAGGCCGAACTGGAGGAGGCTGTGGTTTTCAGATCTGATGGTTCTCGTGATACAGGAACCGTGGCCTCTTCCATACAAAACAGACCTGTTGGTGCAAGGGCCCATCAGTCACTTGGACCCAGAGTGGTGACACTTACATGCTTGGAGGTTGAGCGGCAGACCCTAGATAGTAAAGGTTATTCTCAGAAGGTGCACTATATGATTATAGCGTCCAGGTGACCATCCATGGCTCGAATTTACCAGGTGACGTGGTCCACCTTCTGTGCCTGGGCTAAGGACAATGGCGTCCAGCCATTGCAGGCTGGGGTGCCAGAGGTTCTCAATTTTCTCCAGCTGGGTATTGAAAAAGTTCTTCGCCCCAGTACTCTGAGGCGCCAGACGTTGGCGTTAGTCTTGACCATCTCCAGTGGGGATTCTTGTGGTTTGCATCCAGATATTCAACGTTTCTTGAAGGTGGCAGTAAACTTGGGGCCCCCGCCAGTTCATAGATTCCCCTCGTGAGATTTAAATAAGGTGTTAAACGCTCTCATTAAGGTTCCCTTTGAGCCGCTCCTTACAGTATCCTTAAGGTTGTTGTCATTTAAAGTTCTAGGCGAGTATTGGAGCTGGCAGCTCTTTCAGTTTGAGATTAACTTTGTATTTTTCAAAGGGAATCAGTGGTTATGAAGCTAGACCCCACCTTCTTGCCAAAAGTAAATTCGGTGTTTCATAGGAACCAAGAGAATTGTTTTGCCATCCTTTTTTCCAAACCCTTGGCATCCAAAAGAAAAGGTTTGGCATACCTTAGATGTGCGGAGGGCTCTTCGCATATACATTAAGCGCACAAGAAGTCTGCAGAAATCGGATTCCCTGTTTGTGTCCTTTCAGCCTTCTGGTTTGGGTTCTAAAGCTTCTAAGGCATCCCTGGCCAGGTGGATTAAGGCTATGATCGCCTTGGCTTACGAGTCCTTACGGTTAGTTGTTCCTCACAGGATTACTGCTCATTCGACCAGAAGTGCTTCCACGTCAGCTGCCTTTTCAGCAAGGACACCCCTTGAGGAAATCTGTAAGGCGGCCACGTGGTCATCTGTCACTTTTTATAAAACATTATAAACTTCCATCTTTTTATGTATGACTCTCATGCATCAGTAGGCCACACAGTGCTACAAAAAGTGGTATAGGCATCTGCTGCCCACCCAGTTCAGAAGCTTGGGTACGTACCATCATGTGACGGATGCCCTCCCCATACCTTGGAAAAAGAAACATTGGTAGACTTACCGTGAAGGGTTCTTTTTCTGGTATGGGGAGGGCATCTGGCCCTCCCGCGGATGTGGGAGATGGAACTAGGGGTGGTAGGGCAACTCCTAGGGTACACAGCTTACCTATCACTGTAATTTCTTGCTGGTTTTCGTTCACGTTACCTTGTTCTTCTAGGCTGTGAAGTGTTTGTCCTCAGATGTCTCCTACCTGCACTCTACACGACCAGAACTGGGTCACATAAGGAGGAGCTGAAGGAGTAGAGGACGTGCTAAATTTTGATTGGCTCTGTCTGCATGCAGAGCTTGACAACCCATCATGTGACGGATGCCCTCCCCATACCAGAAAAAGAACCCTTCATGGGAAGTCTACCAATGTTTCTTTTGGTTGCTAGTTCCACTGCTTGGTTAGTCCCCCTGCTCCTTTTTGTCATTCTCATTAATTCTGATTTTTGTTTGGATGGTTTTATTTGGAAAGAAGCAAAGTCTTTTGGGTACTAGCACCAACATAATGGAATGCCCTCCTACTAGACGGCTGTTTGGCTGGAGCCCTTAATGTGTTCCTTCAGATTAAATTTGGCCTTTTTGTTGTTATGCATTTGGAAGAGGTTGTTGATGTACTCCTTGGCTGCTGATTTTATTTTATTTTATTTATTTATCTATCTATCTATTTATCAGATTTGTACACCACCCCAAACTTTAATCTCTGGGCGGTTAACAATAGCATAAAACAAGTTAAAAACATATACAAAAAACTTAAAACAATTTAAAAATTTAAAAATAAACCAGAGATTAAAACCTAAAAAAAGTAGGAAGCTGAGAAAGCTTGGGCGAAAAGATGGGTTGTCAGGTGTTTTTTTGAAGATTGCCAATTTTTTTGAAAATTGCCAGGATCGTATCTCAGCGGGGAGCATATTCAGGGCAGCGACCGAGAAGTCCCGTCTCTGTGTAGCCACCAAACGGGTTGGCGTAACTGGAGACGGACCTCCTCAGATGACCTCAATGGGTGTTGGGGCTTGTAGTGAAGAAGACGCTTTCTTAGATACCCAGGGCTGTTTAGGGATTTATAAGTTATAACTAGCACTTTGTATTTTGTCTGGAAACCTATGGCAGCCAGTGTAGCTCTGTCAGTAAAGGAGTAACGTGGTCTCTCTGAGATGACCTGGAGACCAACCTGGCTGCCGCATTCTGAACCAACTGAATTTTCCGGACTACGTACAAAGGCAGCCCCATGTAGAGTGCATTACAGAAGTCAAGTCTGGAGGTCACCAATAGATGTACCACTGTTTTGAGGTCATTGATCTCGAGAAATGGGTACAGCTGGCTTATCAGCTGGAGCTGATAGAAAGCCCCTCTGGCTACCGCCTCAACCTGAGAAACCAGGGAGAGGTGTGAATCCAGAAGTACTCCCAGACTTTTCTGGTTTGTTCTTGCATTTTATAGTGTCAACAATTTTATGCTTTATTGGTCTGAATTGTTTTTGACTGTAAGGTGTCATGGTTTGCTTTGGGAAGAAAAGTGGGCTGTAAATAAATTAATTGTTGGTTTTGAAGTATTATTCTACTATATTGTAAACAGTGTTGAAATCTTGTTATCAAGTGGTATGTACATTTAGTAGGTAAATCAGGCTAGGGGTATATACATTTAGTAGGTAAATAAAGGCTAGAAGCTTGGTTTTTAAAGAATAAAAGCTAAGATTGCCAGGAAGCTGCATTTCATACTCAATACCTCCATTCTCCACTTTCTTTCATTTCTGTAGCATCACAGCATACAATATGAACCCAGTGTAAGTTCTGTTTTTAAAAGATGGAGAATGCAGCTTCTAATTATACCAGAATTTAAAATGTGCTTGGAAACACACCAATATGTACTCAGTAGTCTAGATCAGTGGTCTAAACTCAAATATTTTTAGACTGAGGATCCTCCTTTAATATTACCCAGCAATGCAGGACCCACTTCAGGTTTTTGGCTCTGTGGGTCCATATTCTCCTTTTTCTCCAGGTTACTTGGTGCAGAGGAGGGATAGCAGAGCTCCTGTACCTTTTAGTGGTTGTGCAGAAGGAACTCTGACCTTTTATGCAGCTGGTCTGTCATCTCTCTCTCTCCTAAAAAAAAACCCTGATAAAAAAATTGTAGCAATGCCATTAGGGCAGCCCATCTTAGATCAGGATGTACCTCACTTATCCAGCTTTACCTGAGTACTCACCTGTTTGCCATAGGTGACCAGAAGTTACGTCCAGGAGAGAGGGGTGGCAGCAGAGCTTTTCCCTTCTCTGTTTTCCCCATGTCATGCCTGTATAGATAGCACTGGCTTTAGTTGCTTTAGCTGATTCCTGCTAGTTGCCCCCCCCCTTTTGCCAGTGCTTCAAGCACTGTGAAACAACCACTGCTTCCTACAGAAGTGCAGCATTAAAAATGAGGAGGAAAGCCCTGCCATGCCGTCCAAAGTCCTTAGAAATGTTTAAGCAGGTACGTAAACAAGTTTGCAGGCTGGTAACTTTGATGGGCTTAATTACAAGGCTGCACTTCAGTACCAGTACCATGAGTTGTTAATTTTCCAAAAATCCCACAGTGTAAGAAATTTGTTTGGCAGAAATAATCAATTTTCCTTCAGATGCATTTTTGTTGTTGTTATATTTGAGAGTATAGACTAATCACCCCTGCACTGAATCAATTCTTTAGTAGACAGATGTGAAAATAAGAGTGTGTGGTGGCAGGAAATTCATTGACTATGACCACCTTACATAATTTGTGCACATTGCATATTGCTCTGGTTTAAATTAAGGCAGTTAGCTAGATTGAAAACTCCTGGATGTTTTAAATAAGACTTTTGAAAATCAGTATGGAGGGAGGGGGCCTGGAACGAAAAGTCTTGTGAAGTTTCTGCAGTGTTACTTTATTCAAACTCCCTCCATATCAAGCAATAAGCAGAGATCAAAAAAGGTACTTTCCTGGAAAAGGTTGAGAGTGTGTGTGTGTGAGAGAATAATTGGTAATTACACCCCCGTAATGATGCCTTTGGTGCAGATGCAGAAGAAGAAATTCGTTAGGCATGTGATAATTGCAGCAGTGGCTAGCTCAGCTGTACAATAATGCAAGAACTAATGCAGTTACTCTTGGAAGCCAGTTATTCATAGCAACTAGACTTCATAGCTCTTCATACATATTTTCTATTATGCCATTAAAATGTATAGTTTTCAATTTTTAACTGCTGTTGTAGAAAGAAGAATGAAAGCCTTTCCCCAGTGCTAGAATAGAATTGTTGTTAGCTATCTTGATCCAGAAGAATTGAAATTTTATAAAACAGTGTTGGCTTGAGTTACTGTATATTTTTCCATACAGCCACAAGTTTGCTTGCTGGTATGAAAAAAACATGCACTAGCAAAGCAACTGGAAAAAGATCTAATTGGCAAATGGTTTAGTGTTATATTCTTAATGTTAAATCCTTAGCATGTCTGTATTCACAAAGAAATGTTTTTGCTATAGTTTCACTGGCACATGCTTTAAAGAAATTAGAATTTTGTTGTGCTGATATTCTGGCTCTTGGAAGGTTTGACTTGTCATCTTGACAGCTTGAAGAGCCAGTTCCTCTAAATCCATTTGAGTATTTTTTAAAAAAATCTTATTGTAATAAGCCCCACATCTGAGGCCAAATGTGCAGTGATCTGCTATTTACTTTAGATTGGAGGTGTGTAGTGTGTGTATGTACAAAAAAACCAAACCTATACCAAAATGATAGCATATCGTGTCACAGTAATGGACTACTATTTTGGATAAACAAGTGATGCTTGAAATGGACAGTTGCCTGCTCATCTGTGATGAATAAGGACTGGTTTCAGGCAACTATTGAGGAAAGCATTACAAAAGTTGGGTGCTTTCCGCCCCAGCACAAATGTTTTTAACAATGGTATATCTGGGTATGTAGACTTGTAACATTTTGGCCTTATTTTCAAGGCGATGTAACAGTGGAAGCATTTATTTCTTAAGACTTTTTACAGTTGTTATGGTAATATCTCTGCTTCATCTTTTAAGGCTCTGTTTACACTTAGGGGAAAACCTGGCTTGTTTTGTAGAGTTTTGGCTTGCACTAATTACAGTCATTGGTCCTGTGCTCCAAAATCTAAATACATGGTATGTACTGGGTTATGAGTGACTGGACAACCTAGCTATTCCTTGGCATGCATTAGCATCAATTTCTAGTCTGTCATTTTCATACATGCAGTTGTGGACTTCAGCAAGGTCTCTTGCCTTTTTGTGTATTTGCATTGTTCTTATACCTGCACAGGTTTTCCCAGGTGGCCTATAGAATTCAAGGGACATTGAAGAGATGCTTAATATTTGGTAGTTGCATACTGTGGTTATAATACATGCTGCCTAATTTAAAAAATATTAGAATTATTATTTTACATACTTGGGTTGTAAGTTTCTTTTTCTTTTTCAAGGATGATTTTTCTCAAATGTAAGGATTCTGTGAATATCATAATTTCTGGGTGGTGAGCTATTGTAGAGAAAACTATTTTAAGTGTCAAGATTCCACTTAGAACATTCTTAAGCTAAATAGCTGTGGTCTCAAGTCCTGTAAACTTTTCATTTCCTGATCTGTCCCACTAGGCAAAATCAAGGTCACTAATATTTGTTGGACTGGGCCTATGTATTAAGAGTACAAACTAGTGTTTCATTAAAATTGCTTAATTCACATTGAAATAATGGGCTTGACTCCTAAGCAAGCTTGAGGAGATTTGCAATCTGCCTTGTATCCTCTGTGCTTTTACTCCTTTAGTTACATTTTATTATGTCCTGTAAATGTGCAGTCGAATTGAATGATGGATTAATAACATGCCTATATTCTTGTGAGAGATTTTACTATATGATTAGTGCTACGACTGACTTTATCTTCTATTTCTCTTTATGAACTGAAACAGATGCTCAAATTGGCTGATATTTTTAATGCCCCAAGTGATGATGAAGACTTCCTTGGTTTTGGACCTGATGTTCCCATGGAAACACTGTCACTGGAGGACAGCTGTAGTAGTTCTGATTCACTGGAGTTGAGAAAAAAGGTACAGAAATCTTGCAACAAATTGTAGCATTTCAAGCAAATAAAACTGTGGACTTGAAGCACCATTGTTTACCCATGGCTAAAACCAAAATGTGATTCTCAAGAATCTGCCCCATTGTTTTCTAAAAATAAAATACCTTTTCTGAATGATGCTTTTGGTTTGTTTGTTTTTTTGCATTAGAGATCTTGGAGTGCTTGCTATTCATAACTCTGCTGCAGAGGCAATCCAGTGAAAGTTGAGCACTGTTCAGTCCCATTGATTTAAGTATGTTCTTAATTGAAATTAATGAGATGTAAAAGTGCTGGAAGATAACTTGTTTGTGGCTGAGGCAGGATTTAAATTTGGGTCTCTCGCATACCTAAATCTGTAACGGTCTCTTGGATCACATGGGTTTAATAATATTCCCTATCCTTAACTTGTTTTTCTGATTACAATATGACTCATGGTTGGGCTATAGTGTAAAGGTGTGCCTGCAGTCTAATTTTAGCACTTTGCAGTTTGAAAGAGCACAATCCATTTTGAAGCTCCTCTGAATGAGAATGAATCCAGTGAAGGTTTTTCAAAATAGACCTTGCAGCCTCTTCTTTCAAGAGCTCCTGGTTCAACCCTTCCCACCACTGTTGGTTTGGCCAACCTCATTGGACAAGGTGTAATTAGCCAAGTTGGACAAAAGTCTAAAACGGGTGTCCCAACTGCAGTCCTCCAGCTGTTGTTGGCTTACAACTCCCACCATCCCCAGTCAGAGTGGCCAGTAGCCAGGGATGATGGGAACTGTAGGCCAACAACAGCTGGAGGGCCGCAGTTGGGACACCCTGGTCTAGAAGATGTCTTAGAGTGTACCCACAGTGAGAACCATGCTGACAGCCTTGGGACCAATTGAAACGTGGTCAAAAAATGCCATAAACCAAGGCCCCTGGAATTCTATATGACCAAAATGCTTCCAACGCAGAGTACTCATTGAAGCGGATCCAACCATTTTTATCTGCTAAGTGTTCCTCAAATACATTACAGTGGGCATTTGAGCAAACCTGTTTCACAACTTACAAGTTCAGGGCCATCCCTAGCAGGTCAGTGACAATGTGAGTAGTACACAAGTAAGATCCCTTTTGCCTAGTGCCCAATGTCAGGTACACATAAAATGATAGAGGGGGTACCAGGTGAGAGGTAGAAACCCCCTGAAAATACAGGTCTCTCCTCCACATTTCCACTTACATGCTCTCTATCTGGTTGGAGATTGTTGAGATAAGGTAGAACCCCCCTGCCTTATCCTGCCAGATCTCAGTGACTGCTGCTGCTGCTGCTTCTTTTGGTAGCTGACTTGGCATCAGACAACACCATCAGAGAGGATGAATAGTTGTTGCTAATCCCCTGTGTGATCGTCCTTCACTGCCTAACTTCTTCCTCTTCCCCCAATAGTGTCAATTGGTCACTTGCTTTTGTTTAGCCCACTCCCTTAGAAAAACACATTTTACCCATCCTGCAACAGCCTACTCATCCTAAAGACCCTCTGCCAAGCTGGAGCCCCGGCAATTTATCCTGCTGGAAAAGCCTTGGCCTCAGCTGAGACCAGGCTGTGCCCTGGTTTTCTGCTTCTCTCTGAAAATAGCCTATTGGGCTATTTCTCAGCCTGTGAATCAAAGTTGTAATAAAGTAATGTGATCTCTTTTCAGTCTGTCTCAACCCTAAATACAGTGTCTCATGAAAGTAGCTTCCCTTTGTGTTTGCTTCTTCCCACTCCCCCGGGCAGCTGCACTACAGCTATCTACAAAAGAGCAAGTTAATTTACCTAAGAGAGAACCCCCTCCAACTGGCCTTAATAATTCATAGGAAATGTTTTTCAGCTTCAAAGGAACAATATACTAAAATGATTATTTACCTTCTGTTTCCCTGTACGTTTCCCCACTCATTTGTTGTATTTGATTTTCAATGTAAACAAATGTATAATTAAATTCAGGGAAGGGAAGGTAGCGAAATGAGGGAATAAAGATAGTTAGCAAAATACAGTTGTATGAAAGGTCACCTTGCATGGGAGGAGGAAGTAGCAGAGGAAAAGGAGAGAAATGTTCTTAAATGTACAATGGTGACTTTTCAAAGGCGGGTGTTTTGTGTTTGTGTGTGTGGTCTCCCCCCCACCCACCCACACAAAGACACAATCCCTACCCTACGCTAAACCTTTTCTTTCAAGGTAGAAAGATTGACAGGTTCTTTGAAATATTTAATTTCTTCTACAAACTTTCCCCACCTAATTGTGTGAAGTTCATTACAAACCTTTATGTGCCTATTAGAATAAAATGTTGAAACAAACTTGTAAAAAAGTGGTGGGGGAGAGGGGATAACATTATGATCAGCCAACAAGACCAGGAAGTTGTAGGAATTTGCATTTATTTAAAAAAAATTTGTCTTGATTGGTTTGCCCTCTCATTCCTTTCAGCAGTGTTTTGCTTTTCCAATTCATGTCATCTGCACAGCAAGTTATTAAATAGTCTTTTATCTCTTATCATTTTCAGCCCAAGTACCTGACTGAAAAACTGAGAAGGATTTTCACAGAAGACACTGATTCAGAAAATGAAGAGTTTGGAGGGTTTTCTTCAAATGAGCTTGGCATAAATGGGGGGAAAGATAGGGAAGAGGTGTGGCCCATATTTCCACAGCATTAATTTTTATTTAACTTTTTGTTTTCCTGTGTCTAGAAAGCCTAACTTAAAACTTCTGTTTTTTAAGAATTTTTTTTTTGACATATGCTGAGAAGCATTGTGTTGAGATTCTGGATCAAGATAAATCATGCTAAAAAGTCCTTGAAACTTGCTACCCATGAAGCAAGATTATTCTGCACACCTTCTAAAATTGACTATTGTGGCATGGAAACTGGCTTCTTTCCATACTACAAAGGTATCACCAGAAGCTCCAGGCTATGTGGTAGAGCCCATACTGTGATTTCTCCCTATATCAGTTGTTGCCTCAGTTTCCAAGGTTCAGAAGCTATCCTTGCATGGTCAGGAGCTACATGAAAGGAATGTGGGCTTCTTCCAAGTAGCCTGAGGCTGCTGATATTACCACTTGTGCAGTGTGCAAATGAACATGGTGTAGCAGTTCTTACCTTCATGGTGTAACAACAGACAGTGATTTAAATTCTGCTTTGAACTGATTACTTCTTAGTGATTGTGCTTAATATTAAAGCCTTGGTCTTGTATTAACATACAACTGCAATTTCTGTAATGCCTTAGTTGCTGAAGGACTTTAGGCAAAGTCTGGTGCCTGTGAAATCAATGATGTCTTTGCAGTGAGTCCATTGGCTGTTTTGAATTTGACCTTAAGTCAGGCCTCATCTGGGTCTACGACTGAAAACATCTTGATTTATAATGTTCTAATCTCTTTCTTTGCAAGTGATGACTGCCGGCTGCTCATGCATTGTTTTCTTGCATTGTATGCAAGCAGTGATCTGTCCCTATCTAGGCTGTCTTGAGCAGTTCATGTGAAATGTATTCATTTAGATTAAAAATCAGAGGACTTTTTAGAGATGCCTCCTCCATAGTGCCTGTGTAGATGAGGAGAATGAAAAATCATTCCCATGAGATATATGCCAGTATAATTAGATTGTTTCATTCTATTTTTAGACAGTGGAATTGGATCTGAACAATGAAGACGACACTTTATCCTTGATGGCAGCTGAACAGGAGGAGGAGGAGAAGGGAAAGGCTTCCTCCAAGAGAAGAAGCTTTGGCTTTCGTGTGGCATTGCAATTTCCCACCAGGAAGTCTGCTGAGAAGAGGGCACCTGACAAAATTCCTGACAGGTTCTCCAAGTCCTGTGTGGTGGACAGTAAACACCCTTACTTTCTTACACAAACAAAAAATAAGAAAACTTGGGAAACAGTGGAGCAGGACACCTCCTCAGAGTCTGAGGAAGATGCTAAGGAGGCATCCAATGAAAGCTCTAGTGCATTGCTTAAAAGAGCCATGAACATCAAAGAAAATAAGGCCATGGTAAACAACATATAATGTGGCATGTAAACAACATTGTCACACACTGACTATAAAAGTATATTTTATCATTTTTGCTTTGCATTTAGCCAGGAGATTTGGGAGGGATTGCAGGTTGCTGTGTGGAATGCATCTTTAAACCAAAAATGTATATATATGTGTATGTTTGGTTCATTATTATTTGCAAGGCAATGCACAGAATTCAAAATGCCACAGAGAGGCATTTATAGCGCCTGCATTCTGGGAGTGCTACTTAGATTGTTTCCAATCTTAGTAGTACTCCTGGAGTGTGGGTGTGCTACTTTAATTATTTGTACTCTTGCACAAAAGCACAAGACTATGGGCAATTCTTTAGGAGCCTTCAACAGTGCTGGTGGCTTAGAACTGCCTGCATCACACTGCAAAACATGTCAACCAACAAACTATGATTAGTTTGGGTTGGGAATGTAGCCTGAAACATCTTGAGACTGTATGGTCCCTCCTCTTCCTCCTCCCTTTAACTTATGTGCTTTCATGCCATTAATATCCTGACAAACCATGGAGCTGTGAGCTAAACAAAATGGGATGTTTAATAGCAAGCACCACACTATCTTACTTTTGTAGCCCTCCCTTGATGTGAATAGCAAAGCTTGGCCATGTTGAAAACACACATGTAGCTATGACTATAAAATTCCTTAATTTTTGTGAATTTGCATATATCTATGTAGTTGTAATTCTAAATTTCTGTTTTAGTTTATTTTTGATAATATTAGTTGCCAAGGCATACTTTAAGAGAATGTAATATTAGCAGGATGGTGTTTTTCTTTTTTAAAGTATGGCATTACACAGCTTAATCTCTAGTAAAAATTTACAGTAATTTACTTCAAAAAGAAGATATTAGGCAAACTCCAGACTAAGTCATCTCTACGCACCATTGAAATCAATGAGACAAGTTAATCATGATCAATTTAAATGGGAGTCATGATGACTAATTTAATCTGGACCCTGTCCTAAAGTATATACACTCAAAATGGCTGTCAGTAAGTACTGAGTACATATTTTAAATATTGCCTCACTCACTAATAAATTCAGTGTCATTTTTCTAATTTCAGCTTGCCCAGTTACTAGCTGAACTGAATTCTATACCTGACCTATTTCCTGTGAAAACCCCAACCTCAACCCCTTCTGTAAGTATTGTTGAAGTTACAGAAAACCAGACTGCATTGCTGAGATTTGGCAGCAGTGGGTGGTCAGGAGGGAACACAACCTAGGGTCTTCTCTGGTAGATTTAAACCATTTTTTAATACAGTGTTAGGCAGTTTTGTCTATCTAAGAGATGAGGCACAAGTTCTGAAATCTGAGGGTTTATACACACACACACACACACACACTGCATCTCTTAGTACGGTTGCATGCATGTAGAAATTGTGACTTTTCCCTCCCTTCCAAATATATGACTGGGACATGATTGTGGGCCCCCACTTGTGTTATGGGGAGGAAAAAGTCAGTTTATGTATAAGGCGAGAGAAGAATAAAGGGAATTATGGTAAGGAAACCACTCATTATCTAAAGGGTACCAAGACCAGCATTTCCCAAAGATTGAGATACAACAAACATTGTGTACCTCCTTGTTAATTGTAGTAGCAGTTCTTGTAGTGTAAGAGTAATGGGGAAAGTAAAGTTCATTTTCTATGTGGAGGTTGGCACTGCTGTAGAAAAGGAAAATATGTAAAAGCTGCAGGCTTTGCTTTTAAGGGTGAATTGGGGTATGAGTGTGTCAGAGATGCTACGGAAGTTCACAAAGACAATCTTGTGCAGGCACCACTACAGCCACATTCTTCAAGATAAAGGCAACCAGGAGTATCATAAAAGCTCTCTTTCCCCTCCATAGAAACAGAAAAAAACACCAAGGAGAACATTTTCAGAAGGCCAGATAGAGCGTCGCATGAATCCAACCAGGAATGCTCGCCCCCCAGAGAAATTTGCCTTGGAAAACTTCACTGCTTCTGCTGTCAGATTTGCAGAACAGCTTCACAATTATAGACAACAAGACCTCTTAAAGAAAAGACTAAAGGGGGTATGTACTGAGTTTCACTTATTCTGGGTTTTTAAAAAAAAAATAGTAAGGGGGGGTGCATTTAAGTAACAAGACTTGGCTAATAGGGGCCAATTCAAAAGTAGTGACCCCCTGGCTATCTAGCTACTCCAAAGCAATTGCATGGAAATGAGTCAGGAGCAAAGTGGATGGTTCAAGTGAGCCTGGTAGTACTGTTAAAAGGAGAACAGGAGGAAAGAAAAGGAGATCACTTTGTACTCTGCTGTTTGAAATTTGGTAGAAGTCTGCATAAGACTGATAGGAGTCGGCATCAGAAAGCTTTATGGGCTGCCAACCCAACCGCATTGTAAAGTGTAGATGTGAACGAAGCAAAATACTTGAGAAGATGACACCATTATCATAGTTACAACTTATTGTGCTTCCGTGAGATTTGGAAACCCACTGTTGAGTTGGTTTAGCGCTGAATTGCTGAAATAATATCTTAAAATTTCTTTTTTACTTTTTTGTGTCCATTATAATTATCTAATTAGCATGATAACAATTGCCAACTTTGCCTATGTATGAATATTATAAACTCTAAATGTAACTGGCCTAATTCTACTTTGGGTTCTTGGGTGCTCTCAAAACTGAAAGAAATGACAGAAAAGTGAAGGAGAAAGAAGGAAATGCTTGGAAAGCATCTAACAACAACTTTGGATATGACATGAATGTGGAGGGAGCAGGAAGTGCAAATGAGTTCCCAGGTCCTGTCTGCTGAGTGGTGAGGCACTGCCTTAGCACCCACTCCCCCTTTGTTTACAGCAGGGCTGCTCGACTTTGGCCCCTCTGCAGATGTTGGCCCACAACTCCTATAATCCCCAGCTACAGTGGCCAATAGCCAGAGATTATGGGAGTTGTATTTATTATTATCATTTATTGTATTTCTATACCACCAGATATAGAAATCTCCGGGCGGTGTACAAATTAAAACATAAAACAATATAAAACAGTTAAAATTAATAAGACTGATAAAATCTCAATAAATAAAAACACATTACAATTTAGATTTCAGTTAAAAGCCTGGGAAAACAGTTATGTCTTCAGGGTCCTCCTAAAAGCAAACAGAGAAGAAGATGCTCTTATTTCAGCAGGGAGCGCATTCCAAAGCCCTGAGGCAGCCACAGAGAAGGCCCAGTCCCGAGTTGCCACCAAACGAGTCAGCAGAAACTGTAACTGAACCTCTCCAGATGATCTTAATAGGCAAAAGGGTTCATGTACCCTGGACCCAAGCCATTGAGGACTTTGAATAAGCCATTGAGTGCTGGAATAACTAGCACTTTGTATTTCAGTAGGAAACATATCAGCAGCCAGTGCCGTTCTTTCAAAATCAGTTTTATATGGTCCCTTCAGGTAAATCTAGAGACTAATCTGGCTGCTGCATTCTGTACCAATTGTAGTTTCTGAACTACGTACAAAGGCAGCCCCACGTAGAGTGCATTACAGTAGTCAAGCCTAGAGGTTACCAGCATATGTACCACTGTTTTTAAGGTCATTATCTCCAGAAATTGACGTATTTGGCGTATCAGCCAAAGCTGATTAAAAAGTACTCCTGGCCACTACCTCAACCTGATAAATTAGGGAGAGTTTAGGATCCAGGAGCACTCCCAGACGACGGTATGGAGAAATACCCATACCCAGACGACGGTATGGAAAAATAGCTCTGAGTGTCATAAGCAAATTGATAACATCCCAGACCAAACCTCCTGATGATCTCTCCGAGCAGTTTCATGTAGATGTTAAAAAGCATTGGAGACAGTATGGAGCCTTGTGGAACTCCACACATTAGCTCTCGCTTTGCAGAATAACAGTCTCTGAGCGACACCATCTGGAGGCTGCCAGAAAGCTAGGAAAGGAACCACTGTAGAACAGTGCACCCAATCCCATCTCCTTCAAGCGACCCAGCAGGATACCATGGTCAATGGTATTGAAAGCTGCCGAGAGATCCAAAAGGATCAGTACATTCTCTGTCGATAGCCAGTTGGAGATAATCCATCAGGCCGACCAAGGCAGTCTCAACCCCGTAGCCCACCCAAAAGCCAGTTTGGAATGGGTCTAGATAATTTCTGCCATTCAAAACTGTCTGGAGCTGAGAAGTAATCACTTGCTCAATCACCGTGCCCAGCCAAGGAAGGTTAGAAATAGGTCTGAAATTAGCCAACTCTGAGGGGTCAATGCAGGTTTTTTCAGATAAGGTCTAATAATAGCTTCCTTAAGACAAGAATGGCCTCCCTCAGAGAAGTATTTGTGATATTTACCCGACCATCTCTAATAATATGACTGCCAGATGAAATGAACCAAGTTGGGCAAGGATCAAAAGAGCAGGTAGTGGGACGTACAGTCTGAAGTAGTTCGTCCACATCTTCAGGAGTAACAAACTGAAAATGATCATATTCAATCCTACAAGATGTTTTAGGCCAACATCTGCAGGAGGGCCGAAGTTAAGCAGGCCTGCTGTATTCTCTTCCACACATGTTCTCTTCTGCTCCATTTGTTCCTCTGTGCCTTTCAACAACCTGAGACCTGGAAGAGGAGGAGGAGCAGTGGCGGCACCAATGGACCACTAGGCAGGGGAACACACCCACACAGCATATGCCACCTGGGAAAGGGGGAGGAGCGGCATAGGGTATAGCAAGGCTGCTGTGCTGTGCTGCCCTGCCTCAGGCACTAGGGAGATGGTGCTTGGACCGACCCTCTGCATCCACATCCACATCACATTTGTGATAGAATGTTCTCATATTTCTCACCTGAATGTTGTGTGCATTCACAATGCAAAGTTAGTTTTTGCATCTCTGGTGGGAAAGATGCAAAAACCTAAGACAGGTTGGGGGTGTGGAGGAACGGGAAGTGCAATACACTTGCAAGTGTACATTTTCTGTGTAAATCGCCATGAAATGCCCATTTTCAGCAGTATAAAAATGTAAGTAAGTAAGGGAAACAGGTGTCCATACAGCCAAAGCCACACTCCAATAGCAGTCAAAGGAAATGAATACATGAAGAATAGGTGCCGCAGACCTAGAATTGTAGGAGAAGCATAGCAGCCAACTTTCTTTTGGTGCTGGTTGAGGAAGAGGCAGCATTAGGAGTAGCTTGTGATAAGGAGTAGGGATGTGCAAAAAATTTCGGGCACAGAACGATCTGTGCCCGAAACAAACAATTTTGGGTGATTCGGGGCTGAACCGAATCACCCCCGATGTCCCCCGATATTTTTTGGGCACGAGCCGAATCACCCGAATTTCGGGCACGAAAAATTCGGGTGATTCGGTTCACGGTTGATTTTGGGTGAATTTTTAAAGTTTTAGTGACTTTGGGGCAGTTCGGGGGCATAGCATGGGATCTGGGCAAAAGGAGTGGGGTGGGGTGGTAGTGCCTAATGGGTGCAGGCTACCACCCCAATTTCAGGGGGATTGGGCCAAAGGCTGATTTTTGGTAAATTTCTGAAAATTTCATGTCTTTGGGGCAGATTGGGGCAGAAAGTGGGGCCTGGGGCAGAATAGTGGGGTGGGGTGGTAGTGCCTCATGGGTTCAGGCTACCACCCCAATTTCAGGGGGTTTGGACAAAGGGCTGATTTTTTGAGAATTTTTGAAGTTTTAGTGACTTTGGGGCAGTTTGGGGGCAGAAAGTGGATCTGCCCCAAAATAGTGGGGTGGGGTGGTAGTGCCTCATGGGTGGAGGCTACCACCCCCATTTCAGGGGGATTGGGCAGAGGGCTGATTTTTTGAGAATTTTTGAAGTTTGGGTGTCTTTGGGGCAGATTGGGGGCAGAAAGTGGATCTGCCCCAAAGGAGTGGGGTGGGCTGGTAGATAGTGCCTAATGGATGGAGGCTACCACCCATCCCCAATTTAAGAGTGATTGGGCAGAGGGGGGAATTCTGGTGAATTTATTTTTATGAGGTTTGTCTTCATAAGGTGAAGTGTGCTAAATTGATTACTTCCTCATATTCATAGTAAGTGTGAAAAAGTGAAAGTGGGGTCATGAGAGTTGTTTAATTGAAAAATATCTCATTTGCTATGATAGAATGAGAATTCACACCTCAGAAGTTTTTTCTGAGGTGTGAATTCTCATTCTATCATAGCAAATGAGATTTTTTTCAATTAAACAACTCTCATGACCCCACTTTCACTTTTTCACACTTTCCTTTACTATGAATAATATGAGGAAGTAATCAATTTAGCACACTTCACCTTATGAAGACAAACCTCATAAAAATAAATTCACCAGAATTCCCCCCTCTGCCCAATCACTCTTAAATTGGGGATGGGTGGTAGCCTCCATCCATTAGGCACTATCTACCAGCCCACCCCACTCCTTTGGGGCAGATCCACTTTCTGCCCCCAATCTGCCCCAAAGACACCCAAACTTCAAAAATTCTCAAAAAATCAGCCCTCTGCCCAATCCCCCTGAAATGGGGGTGGTAGCCTCCACCCATGAGGCACTACCACCCCACCCCACTATTTTGGGGCAGATCCACTTTCTGCCCCCAAACTGCCCCAAAGTCACTAAAACTTCAAAAATTCTCAAAAAATCAGCCCTTTGTCCAAACCCCCTGAAATTGGGGTGGTAGCCTGAACCCATGAGGCACTACCACCCCACCCCACTATTCTGCCCCAGGCCCCACTTTCTGCCCCAATATGCCCCAATCTGCCCCAAAGACATGAAATTTTCAGAAATTTACCAAAAATCAGCCCTTGGCCCAATCCCCCTGAAATTGGGGTGGTAGCCTGCACCCATTAGGCACTACCACCCCACCCCACTCCTTTTGCCCAGATCCCATGCTATGCCCCCGAACTGCCCCAAAGTCACTAAAACTTTAAAAATTCACCAAAAATCAGGATTTTGCCCAATCCCCCCGAAATTGGGGTGGTAGACTCTACCCATTGGGCACTACCACCCCACCCCAAAATTTTGCCCCTGGGCCCCTTTTTACCCCCCCGAATCGATTCGGATTCGGATTAAATCCGAATCCGAACCGAATCAAGGGTGATTCGGGTGACCCAGATTCGGGCACAAAACAGAACAGGGGTGATTCGGTTCGGGTCCGAGCCGAATCACCCGAAATCCCAAATTGCACACCCCTAATAAGGAGGAGTTTTAACAAATTAATAAATAATTATGGGCAGATAGGGAAGAATAAGACTCCTTCCCCAAGGATGATGAACAGCAGACAAGAGGGATAAAGTCAGTGGGCTGAAGTGATACCCAGAGAAAGAGCATCTGGATAAAGCTGGGAGCTTGTTTAATGCTAAGTTTGAAGCAGAAAATTTGAGAGGAGAGAGATTTTTGGGGTGGGGGGGCACATGAAAGTTGTTTCTGAAATGGGGAAAGAATGGCTGCAGGAATAACGTGATGTACCATTCTAGTTCTTCAGTATAAAAGGAAATTTAATTTTAAGTGGGGTGTAACAGTTCATATTCTGTCATGGATTTGGAGATGGTGAAGTGAGTTTCTTTCATAGGGAAATTTGCAAATACCCAAAAGAAGAAAATCATCAAAATACTGTTCATTCCGACCAGTCGAAGATATTACTGATGAAGATTTAGAAAACATTGCAATAACAGTTAAAGATAAAATCTATGATAAAGTCCTGGTAGGTTCAAGTTTTCTTCTTTGGGGACTTGGGGTTACTGGTTTGTTTTTTTGTTTAAAAAATCAGTAAGTATATGGATGCTTGAGATCTGGCCTTTTTGCGAAAAAAGAATGCTCTTTGCATAAATTTCTATATTAAATTTGCACTTTACTGTTTGCTTAGTGACTTAGTTGCCTTTTTTCTTTCCCCAAATGGCCATGTTGCTGTTTTTCCTCCTCTGTAATCTTCTGTTGCAAATAATCTTATAACATCTTAATTAGGCTTAATGTGTATATAAATGTGAGTAGATAATAAAAGCTACAGATATTTGAAACGCAAGTCAGTAAAACAACTAACAGTGACTGATCCCTTCTGGCAAGGTATTAGCAGGAAAATACTGTCTGACAAATAAATACATCCCTAGCATCATACTAGCCATTTATATCAGCATAACAACTGGAACTAAGATTCTCCTAGCCGCTTACAGCTTTCACTGAGTTCATTTAGACACAGAGTTTACCACTAGAATATTTATATACCACTTTTAAACAAAAAAGCATTTTCAAACTGGTTTGTATAGCAACAGGACTGAGAGGGCAGTTCCCGGTCCAAAGGGATTCACCATCTAAAAAACAAACATAAACAGAGACACCAGCACCTGCCACGTGGAGAGATGCTGTGTTGTGCTGAAAAGGAACAATAGGGATGTGCATGAACTGGTTTGGAGGGGTCCCTCCCCACCCCTGGCCGCCGAACTGGCCGAATGCTGGATCATGCACATCTCTAAGATTCACCACTTTAAAAGGTGCCTCTCTGCCCATGCTATTGTAATAGGGCTCTTCTGTGCAACCACTTTAATCTAAGTAGAATGGTTGTGCAAAGACAATCCTTATTCTAACTTTAGAGATAGAGAGCTGAGACTTAGCGTGAAACCTTGGGTAGACAAATTGTGGTTAATCCATGGAGACAGGAATCACCCTGCAAACTCTTGTTTAATGGTGGTTTCCCAACCCCAGGGCAGAGGGACCCCTCCCTCTTTCTTGTCTGCAGAGGCTGCATCCCAGCAAGCTCTGTACTGCACGCCTTGCCAGACTGTGGGCAATGCATCAGGATGCCAGTAAAGCGACTACCATTGGCACGATCTTTTGTTGGGTGGGGGCAGCACAATCATGCCTTTTCGGCATCGATCGTCCACCCTTGGCAAGGAAAAGACATTTCAATCCTTTCCTCACACCACTTGCACCACTGCCCCTGCAAGTGCTCTGCAGCTGTATAGTATTTCACAAACAAAGCTATTGATGACGAGGGGCATTAGTTTTCTGTTATGCTTGGAAGGGATCATGACGACTTCCTAGGAGGGAATATGGAGGCAGGAAAAGGACCCTGGGGTTTGGTCCACTGTGACAAAGGATGCTCTTCACAGACCTGGGCCAAGCAGTCCAAGAAGCCCCAACATACTCTTGCCCATGTGCCAGCTTTCCCCCAGAGAAAAACAGAGGCACCATGTGCTTCAGCTCTCAGTTGGACTGAACCCTCATGAGGTAGGCTATCCAACTACAGGGGCCTCTGCTGATGTGGGGTTGCCAGTATCTTTGGTTAGTTAATGAAAAATTCATACTTGTACCTTCCCCTTTCCACACAACCCTTCCAGCCTCCCAAGGAATCCGGTCAGCATTCAGACGACCACAAACTCAAACCTCTGCTACGTTTAACTCCAGTTTCACGTTATGTCTGAAGGTGGCCTAAGAGTTGGTTCCTAATTTTGATTTCACACAATTCTCTCGGATTCATGGAGAATGGCAATGCATAATTGCAGAAGTCACTGCTAAGAAGAAGCAGTTGGATATACTAGTTTCTGTGAGAGAGTATCTGTGTAAATTGTCCCTGGGGATGATTTAGGAGTAGCGCATGGAGACAAAAATGTCCATGTGAATCAAATGTAAGAGATTACCATGCTTATCCAGGGATTTCATGGGGAGAGAAGAGCTTCATTAAGCACATTGATCTCTCTCTCCTGAAGAGGCTTAATGGGTTGTTTCAGTATAAGAGACTTCTCCATGCACATACAAACAGTGACTGGAGATTAGAGCGCAACAGAGCTGGCGGGGTGGGAAATAATTTGTCTCTGGCCACTCATTTTCTGAAATGCAAGTCAAACATTGCACCTACAGGCAAGTCTGAAAATATCTGCATATAGACTGGATATAGGAGTCTACCATGTTTGACTCCAACTAATCCTAAAGGCATCGGAACATGACATTTTTTTAAAAAATCAATAAAGCTGTCTGATGCTTTGTATAATTTTATCTCCCTGCTTTTATCCACATTAGGGAAGCACATGCCATCAGTGTCGACAGAAGACAATTGATACAAAAACCATTTGTCGTAACGAAGGCTGTGGGGGTGTGAGGGGACAGTTTTGTGGGCCATGCCTTCGCAATCGCTATGGAGAAGATGTGAAATCAGCACTTTTAGACCCAGTAGGTACCTGCTTATTTAAGTTCTGATAAAAATGGATGCTCAGGTTAATAACATTGTTGATCTGATGACTTCATTGTTGTCATACATACCTTGAAACAAAGACACACACTGCTTGTGTGTAGGGGTGTGCATGGACCGGTCCGGGGCCATGCAAGAGGCCTCCGGACCAGTCTGGAATTCAGGCGGGGGGGAGTGTGGCTTTAAGGGCGGGGGAGTAGTACTTCCTCTCCCCCCCCCGCCGCTCTCCCCCCTCCGGCACTGGACTTTGCTAAAATGTTTTTGGGGCGGCAGAGTTCCTCCCTGCCGCCCCTGCCCCCGTCATCTGCAGAGTTTGCAAGTAGTAGAAGCTGGCACCACGCATGCGCCCGTCACAGCGCACCCGCCGCATACGTCACAATGACGTATGCAGCGGCAACGGGCGCATGCGTGGCGTGGAACTATGCGGCGTGTGCACGGCGGAGGGCGCATGCATGGTGCCAGCTTCTACTGCTTGCAAACTCTGCAGACAACGAGGGGGGCAGGGGTGGCAGGGAGGAACTCTGCCGCCCCAAAAACGTTTTAGCAAAGTCCAGTGCCGGAGGGGAAAGAGCGGCGGATGGGATGGGGGTAAGTACTACCCCCCTGCCCTTAAAGCCACACTCCCCCCAGTGCCAGACCACGCCTCTGTGGTTCCATGCACATCCCTACTTGTGTGCTGCAGCTAGTGTTTTAATTTCTGTGCTAAGCGGTAGCAGCAATAACAGGTGACTTTGAATAACCAATATTTCTCCCAATCTTTATTTAAGGATTGGATCTGTCCTCCCTGCCGTGGAATCTGTAATTGCAGTTATTGTCGCAAACGGGATGGTCGTTGTGCTACAGGGATGCTCATCCATTTGGCAAAGTTTTATGGTTATGACAATGTAAAAGAATATCTTGAAAGGTAAGGAAATCCTTGACATATTTGTGAGATGTGTTAGAAACTGAAACCAAACACAGATTGCATTCAGAATATTTAAGGAATTATCTATTAAGTACACATTGAATTATAAGCCAGGAGGTCCTCTATACTGACTTCACTGTTTAAGAATAAAGGTGAAACTCCTATTAATTAGATCAGCTGGATGTAACTGGCCTATCTGTATTTCTTCCATAGTCCAGGTTCCCTGAAACTCTGAGTAACTGTAGATGTTACAACAAATGGAACAGGAAACACAAACCATTTGCACTTCCTGTTAACTCCCAGATTTTGTAACACCTACATTTCATGTTCACACAAAAAAGTGTTCACACATTTTTATTGCATCCCAAGCAGAAATCATGCATCCAACACAAATGGGTGAGATACAATACGTAGAGACAATTCATGTCAAAGCATGTATTCTATTGCAGAAGTTAAAGCAAGAGTGAGGGAAGGAGTAATCATGAGCCTCTGTTTTGAAAGATATGTGTTGGAAGTTTTATCATTTGCCACTTTAAATGTGCTTTATGCTGCCATGCACTGGTTGTAGCAACATATTTTAATAAGGTTAATCTGAGATATATATTACATAGCTGATAATAATCATTTTACTAAACATCTAAAAAGGCTGAAGGCAGTATCTTTGCTTTTTCCTTTTCCAGCCTGCAAAAGCAACTTGCTGAAGACAACTAAACACCTGGATGTAGCTTTGCCAGATTCATAACATCTCGACTTTTTTTTTAAACTTTTTAAAATCAGAGTTGAAGATCTAAAGTTTTATTACAATGATGTGTATAAAGTATAGAAAGGTAGGGCAGAAGTGATTTACTTTTAAAAATTGATGTATGTATTGCAAAGATTTCTCAGGAAAACAGGGGTTCTCAAACTTGGGTCCCCAGGTGTTGTTGAACTATAATTTCCATCATCCCCAGCCCCAATATCTTGTCCAGAGGCATCTGGTGGACCATTGTGGGAAACAGAATGCTGGACCAGATAGGCCTTGGGCCTGATCCAGAAAGGATGTTCTGATGTTCTCAATAGCCTTTGGTGATGGCCTCCTAGTAGTAGGAGTTCTAGTCCAACATCATCTACAGATGCAAGTTTGAGAACTCTGTAAAAGGAATCCCCATGGTATACATTTTTTGCCACTGGAAATTTCTTCTGAGAAAGCCTTATTGAAATAAATGGAGCTTCCATTCATTGTATTGGGATCTGTGCAGGAGAAGTACCTGTGGATTGTGCTGCCTAGAAACAAACTCCAGCTGTGAGTGGTTAATGCCAAGCCTGTTGAACAATTGCTCTATTGCTTTAAAATATTTTAAATTACTCTCTTAGCTGTTAGCAATCTAAAGCTGGATCAATCTTTTATTTTTAGTGACACAGTTTCCTACTATCAGCTTCCTATTATTTGCATTCTTTCTCAACCCAAACAGATCTGTTTCATGGGCATCTTAAGCAAAAACAAACAAATCCATCCCAAAATTGAAATGTCATATTAATTTTTATCACTATTCCTCAGAGTTTTTGAATGATTCTCCCACTTTCAGATGTGTCCTACCTTCTTCCCCTTCCCACACCAACTTGGCATGAACCATCTCTTCCACGGGAGAGCTGTGATATTCTTCCAGGAAGACATGTGGTGTGCAGCTTCCTGCTCCATTAAAAAGACTGGTGCATTAATCCAATACAGGATCCATTTGAAATTAATATAGAATAAAGTAGTAGTTCTTCCCAGATCAGTTTGGGAAAGTGGGGTATCAGTCACACCCACATACCCATTGATCATACCGTATGGACCACAATGTGATCCATATTGTGGATAGTAGAGGATCTACGCAAACCAGTGTGGTTCCTCTGCTGGTTGTATGTAACTAGACTGATGAGGTGGGAGAGGCTCTGCCTTCCTGAGACGCCTGTACATCTCTGGAACTTCATGCCCTCCTTTCAAGAATTGAAGGGGCTAAGTTACATGCTGCATTAAGCCTGCCATTAACTGGGCTTTTCTTTAAAAACAGTGTTGGTGGGGGGACACAGGATAAAACCTCTTTTCTCTCCCTGCCCCACAGCAACCCCAGTCTGGATCCCTTGAGCAACTGCTATTTTAAAAAGAATAGTTCAGCCCATCATTACCAAGGAGGGGCTTAATGTAATATGTAGTTTTACCTCTGAAATCCAAACAAACAAGAAATTGGCATATTCTAATCAGAATTTACTTCAACAGGATGCTTATGATTTGCGTTAAATATAATATTTGAAGTCACCAAAAAACCTGGATAAAAGCCAACAAGACACAATGCCAATGGGGCCATGGGGGGAGGAGGAGGAGGTGTGGTCTTCGCCCATTACTCATGGTGGTGTCAATTTGTTTCCAGATGCAGTACACTGGCTGTCACAGCTAGTTGATTGGGGCAATAAGACGACTACTTTATACACTGGAGTATTTAACCTACACTTTATTTTGATATGTCTATACTGATGCTAAAATGAACAGAAAGAGTCATATTTTCCAAGATATCTATTTTTAAGAGAAGATTTTTTAAAAACCTATTGTAGCCTTGGACTGTAATAACTTCTTCTTCTTCTTCTTCTTTTTTTTTTTTTTGAAATATTATAAGTTGTGCACAGAGTTGAATGCAGTGAATTACTTATCTGCTTCGGGACTTGGATTATAGGTGCTTATGTACTGTTACATTTTATGTGCTGTATATTATAGATACACAGCTTTGATATTAAACAAACAGAAATGTGCTACTATCTTGAGGGCTGCTTGTGCTACTTGAAGCAATAACATTTTGACAGAGTAATATACATGATTTAAATGTGAGCAGAGCTCTGCCACTTTCGGCTTATGTGAACAAAGGCCAGGATGGAATGGTGCAGTTGTTTTGCTAAACTGCCAGGAGCAAGGCTACTCCTGCAATCACCCACTTGGCTGGCTTTTCTTTGCTTCTCAGGTTAAAAGTCCAGACATAGGTGGGCCCTCTAATTTTAGTTTTATACACTGGGCATTTATAAATGTGCTTGGTTTCTTGTCTGTCCACTGGAATTGCTCTTACAAAGATGACGGGCATCGCTGGAGTTAGGTCCTTCAGACGGGCTTCAACTATGACTCCTGCTTGGATATCCCATCTGGCTCCTGTAACCATAAAAATACACAACTTCTATTACATACAAATAAATTTATTCAGATATCTTAATAGAACACCATTGGTTAAATATGTGGGGCTTCCAGAATGCAGTAAGCACAGCAGCCCTCTTCAGACGTTATAAGCGCAAGTGGCGCTCACACACACAACTGCGAAAGTGGAGAGGAAGTCCCACCCCACTGCTGTCACTCACCTGCTGGGCGCACACGCTTACAACACTGTTTGTCTCAAGGGGGATGCACTGTAAGCGTGTTCACCGATGATTTGGTGAGCAGCAACATGGAGCCAGGTTGTAAGTGTGTGCGTTGTAAGCATGTGTAAGCCCCGCTTATAACATCTGAAGAGGGCTAGTAAAACATAGAATGCAAGGTTGACACGTACAGTTTGAATTTTTCCTTCTGTTTCATCCTGGATTAGGGGTCTCTGTAATTGTAGGGGGTTAACAAAGATCCTATGCAATCAGGATAAAGCATTGCATCACGTTACTAAATATAGCAGTAATAAACCACTACTATGGAATCGTATGTATCCAAGGCATCTGGTATCCCCTTAAAGGAATGGGCCAGGCTGTTGATTGGGGTTGCAGTTTATTTGATCCTATCCAAGATGAAATCTAGTATCTTCTGTAGCTTTCAAAACTGAAGCAGTAGGGGGAAACCCAATACAACAGTCCTTATTTTATTTTAGTTCAATTTGGGTTGCATAAAATGAGATAATGCAAGCCTGCAGGTGTTGATGCTGGTTAGGAAAAGAAGCAATATTTGTAGTTCATTAAAATAAATCCATCTGCTTTGTGACATTGATGGTTCCATGGGTTGGTGCCTGAATCAGTGTTTCGGTATCAGTTCAAGGATGTGTAGTAATGCCTATAAACTAACCTTCCATAAAAAGTCCAAAAATATATGCTCCTTCTCTTGGTGGGTGACCATAGTCATCTCTGGCTTTTTTGGTGACATCTGTTGTGAGACACATCTTATCCAGAGACCAGTTGTTCTTCCGTGCCATGCTTTGCATGATGGCTTTCAAGAAGAAAGGTTAGTTTGTGATTATGTAAATTATGTAAGTAAATTATGTAAGTAACCTTACGACCTAGTGTTATTACAGAGTGGGTGGAGTGCGATAATGTTAAACACAGCAAACAGCAGATAAATTATAAAAACAAAACAATTGCTTAATTTTCCATCTAACTGACTTTCTGATAGAACAAGAGATTGTTTTCTTTTAAAATGTGGGCGATTGGTTCTTGAGTCACAGATTACTCAGGCACAAAATACTGCAGAAGCAGTGTATTCGGTTCAGACAGGAATAGCAGCATGATCCTAAGCATATTGTTATACAATCCAGTTAGTGTCCTTGAGTTCAAGAACAAGCTCTTCACTGGATTGTGGAAACAAATCCTATTAATAATATTAGAAAATAATTTTATGTAATTTTAGGATTTTTAACACACACACACACACACACACACACACACACACACACACACACACACACATTATGCTTCTATCCTGGCTCTCAGGGCATCCAATTCTGGGTTCCCAATACTCTCTCATCCAGTAGCTGATCAGGCCTACACTCACTTAGCTTCAACCATGCTAAAGTTTCTGATGCTCCTCAATCTTTCACCCCTAGTCTAAGATAGTACTAAATCAGTATTATGCTTTAAATATGGCATTTATAAGTACCTTGATTTCCATTCCAGCATCTTAGCCTTAATGCAAATGTTTTAAAATGAAATGCTTCTTTGTTCCACCAGCTAAGAGCCACCTAATGGCGCAGCCAGAGGTGCTTCTAGGTAATTCTGGAGCCTGGACCTAAAGACCTTTGGAGACACGCGCATACACACACCCCACTGCAAGTTAAGCTTCATTTTTAAAAATCTAGGTTCCTGAGGGCACAAACCACACCACCCAGGACAGACTAAAGAGGATTGGGGGGAGGGGGGCAGGGTGTGGAGGCCCTGGATTTCGGCCCTGAAGTCCAGGGATAAGAGCACCTCTGGGTGCAGCGGGGAAATGACTTGACTAGCAAGCCAGAGGTTGCCAGTTCAAATAGGAACATAGGAAACTGCCATATACTGAGTCAGACCCTTGGTCCATCTAGCTCAGTATTGTCTACACAGACTGGCCGCGGCTTCTCCAAGGTTGCAGGCTGGAATCGCTCTCAGCCCTATCTCAGAGAAGCCAGAGAGGGAACTTGGAAACATTCTGCTCTTCCCAGAGCAGCTTCATCCCCTGAGGGGAATCTCTTGCAGTGCTCACACATCAAGTCTCCCATTCATATGCAACCAGGGCAGACCCTGCTTAGCTTTGGGGACAAGTCATGCTTGCTACCACAAGACCAGCTCCTCTCCTGGTATTTTTCCCAGACTATGGGAAACACCTATATTGGGCAGCAGCGATATAGGAAGATGCTGAAAGGCATAATCTCACACTGCATGGGAGATGGCAATGGTAAACCCCTCCTGTATTCTACCAAAGGCAACTACAGGGCTCTGTGATCACCAGGTGTCAACACTGACCGGACGGCACACTTCACTAACATACAGAGTATGGAGCTGTTGGTGCAGGCAGAAGAGAAGCCTATCAGCATTTTCAGACTAACTGCAGTGGTGAAGAGGTGATTTTTTAACACCCCTCCCTTTCTCCAGGAAGCCCTCTGGGCCATCCAAAAACATATTCTTCAGGTGGCACAGATGGCTTCCTGGGAAAGGGGGGTGGGGATGTTGTCAAAATCGCCTCTTCCCTGCGGCACTGGTCAGTAAGTCTGGAAGTGCTTTTAAACCTGCTCTCGCTGCACCGGTGGTTCCTTGCCCTGCATGTCAGCCAGTATCATTTCTAATGTAACTAACTTTTAAAGAAACATTACAACAGCGACCCCGAGTAAACCACTAGGTAAAAAACTGTCACCCTACGGTGTCACGCTAATCTACTTGACCTTTACACATTATGAGCCAACATTACATACCAGTCAAAAAAGACTGAGGGTTAAAGAAGCCAGAAAGCCACACCACAGCGGGAAGCACAAGATCTTGTGTCCAGGTATCGAGTTCTCGACATCGCATGAGGAGATCGTTAAACCTGAAGGAAAAGCAGCAGAGGCATCAAAAGTGACATGCAAAATCAGACATGTTTAGAAAGATTAATTCAATTGTTCTGTTGACATTTTCTGTCTTCCAGCACCTGTAGTATTCCTTTGCAGATTGGTGGTGGGAGGCAAGTTATGTATAGGGTCCCCCATGGGCTGCTTCAGATGTCAAGCTGGGCCACGGTTGCATATGATATCCCTGAGCCTTAGGAGCACACGACGTTCCACAGCCTCCGCGAGTGACTCCTTACAATTTAGGTTAGAATGAAAACAAGAATGGCTGTAACGTTGGAACTGACTGACTGGTTTATTCTGACTTATTTATTTACTATGTGAAATAAACTGATACGCAACTCTCTTTGAACCTGGGTACAGATGATGGTCTATTTCAAGTAGGTTATAATAAACCAATAGCAATAGGTTCCAATGTCACAACCAGTCTTAGCTTCATTCTAACCAAAACTAGGTAAATGTTCAGCAGGTACTCTCAAGTTTGGTGCTATCTTGTGAAACCAGGCCGCATCAGTGAAGAAGAGAACAGAGATCTTGCAAATTCTTCAGTTGCACATAGCCCTCAAACTCTTTCCCAGATACTCATGAGAGACACTGCCAGTTAGGGATGTGTCCAAACTGCAGTTTGAGCACATTTTGGGAGCGGGGCCTAGGAGCTTTAAGAATAAGGAGAGCAAGTCCTCACCTGCGCTCTGCCCCATGCAGCTTCCTGCTGGGTGGGGTGGCACGCATCCCAAGATTCCCTGCGAGGCGTCAGCATGCACATGGCATGTGTGGGCACCATTCTCATGGTGTTGCTGATCATGCAAATTGTGCCCATGAATGTTTGAACACCATATGCATGGTGATGCTTTGTGGGGATTCTTGGGATATGCGTCGCCCCCACAGGAAGCTACATGGGGCAGCAGAGAGCAGGTAAGGACCTGCTCTTCTCTTTCTTAAAGCTCCTGGAATGTGCTCCAACCGCAGTTCAAACTGCAGCTCATGCATATCCCTACTTCCAGTCAATGTAGACCAATGCTGAACTAGATGTACCAATGCTCTGGCTTGTTATAAGGCAGTTTCCTATGTATAGCTGTAAGGTTTGACAGAACAGTCTCAATGTGGTGTGCATAAGAAATGTATTTACCATTGAGCAAGGCTGTAAGTGGATGGGTAAGCCAGTTTGGTCCATGCATCTGGAACCAGGTCATAAAAGAGCGATGACTGCAAAGCTTCCATTGCAGGAGAAAATGTCAGTTCACCCTAGATATTTGGAGGAAAAGACATCTATTTAAGGTCACAGATCTCCTTTTGATTGATATTCATTCTTTCACAAGTAATGTATTCCTCTTACTTTTAGACCAAGGTCTAGCTGCTTAAGTGACCTCTGTATCTCTCGAATAAGAATATTCATCCTCTCACATTCTTGGAAGCAAACAAGGACATAAGGGTTTCGCACAGTAGACTTCTGCATTATTTCAGCCATGTTAAACTCTTCGGGCAGTTTTTCCAAGATCTCATCCAGGGCATTTTTCACCTTAATGCATGGATACAAAGCAAAATCAGCAGCAGTTAGTGGGTCAAGTGCAGTTTTATTTTTAAATTGCATCTTTTGTTATGATCACTATAAACTAGATTATGGTTGGAACATATGTAGGGGGTTTTCTTACAGAAGAGCAAATAAATTTCCCTTTAAATGAATTTGTGTTTGTTTTTAATTAATAGTGTATTGAATTATAAACATACCCTATCTTTGAGAATCTTTGCTGCCACCACCACTCAGATCTGTTTTGGCAGGATCTGAGACCAAAAATCTCTTCTCCCCCCGCCCCCCCTACGCCACCCCGGTTTGTTATGTGATAATGTGGGGTATCTCTTCTGGTGACATGGGAAAGGAAATGTTCTTATTCCTTGATAATACAAAAACAATAAGTTCTTAGTGTGTGATGGTTATGAGGTTTCATTGCAAAGGATATTGGTTCTAGGGCAGTGTTCCCTCTAACAGGGATTCCCAGATGTTGTCGACTACAACTCCCATAATTCCCAGCCAAAGGCCATTGCAGCTGGGGATGCTGGGAGTTGCAGTCAGCATCTGGGAATCCCTGTTAAAGGGAACACTCTTCCAGGGTGTTCCCTTATTCTCTTAAACTCTTATTTTGCATGTTACAGAAGTGTTGCTATTTCTTCGATAATAAACATCTATAGTTATTTCCTCAATTTCTTTCTCCACTTTGGGTGGAGTGCCTTGCAGCTTTTAAACAAACAAACAAAACCAGCTACTGGGGAAGGTTAGAGGAATAAATAACTTTTGCCCATGCTGTATCTCAGTTTAAAAAAACAACAAACCTCTCCCTGGCCCAAGATGCCTATCCTGCTAGGAAACATTTACAGGCTGCTTCTACTAAAATTTAAGATGAAAGATCTGATCATGAATCTCCATCTCAACTACTTTGCCCTTTAAGGCTGTAAGGTTAGAACAGTCAAATGTTATTTACCATTCACTGGTCACTGATGTCTGCCAATCTTTCCTCAATGCCTGGTACAAACTAACGGATCGTAGGAGCCTACCTCCTGGGTAAATGGAGAAGTTCCTTCAAGCTCACTTTGGTTATGTTGTCCTTATTTAGTGTAGACCTTTGCCTACAACATTTTGTTGGACAGCACCAGGCTTCAAGGGTGCATTGTCCTACCTTTCTTCAGAAGCAAAGTCAGTGCCTCTTTCCCAGAGCTCCAATCTATCTATATAATTCTCCTGGGTGTGCCATGGAATGTGCGTCCCAGCGCCCAGCTGATTGGCTGGGTGGCGGACGTGCCTGATTGGCTGAGGCGCACCTAGGAGGATTGGTTGCCGTGGCGGCTGCCCGGCCATGGAGGCAAGGCCCAGGAGGGAAGAAAGAAAGGGGGGGGCAGAAGTAGCCGTGGGGAGGAGAGGCGGCTGGGCCCAGAAGCAGAGACTGGGGCAGAAGGGGGGGAGGGGTAACTGCCAGCCCCAAAGAGCGCACAGATGCTCTGTGTGGGGTCGGCTAGTAAAGAACATATTTGATAAGCCCCTTTTGCTTACTCTACACAATTGGGTGCTTGTGGAATATCCAATTAACGCATATCAGCTGACCTGAGGAGGAGAATTATTCATAGTAGTCCAGTTTCAATGCGACTATGTGCAATTTTCCTCAAGTCAACCAATATCTTCATGAAGGAAGGTGGGGGAAAGCTCATTCTACCATGTAACAATGATGCCAACCCTTGTGAATGCATGAGCTGGAATAAAGACTGTCATTCTCACTGTGAATGGTGAATTTACTTAGTTGTTTGTAATTCCCTCACTGAAGAGACCCCCCATCACCAACAAAACCAGTCCTATAATTCTAGCAAGAAAAGCATCCCTACTAATAATACAGGTGAGCTAAATTCGTTAATGGTCATCAATATAGTGCCAGCACACATTTTTTTCCTCACTAGGACAGAACCATGGAAAAAACTGCATAGATTGCTATAGGTTCATTATAGTTTCTTCCTTTTAAGAATGTCTTTATGACAAACTCTGTATAACTAGAGAGAAGCCTGTGGAACAAGGAGTCAGCAAAAGAGTCTCATCTCACCTTTTCTTCTGCTGACTGTCCTGCTACTTCCCCAGCAAGCACATTTCTGGGCTGCATTTCCAAAAGGGTTTTGAAGAGGGTATCAGTCAGAACCGTCAAGAAATCTATCTCAGCATTAGGATGGAGGCCATAGAGCACAGGGCTTTCAAGTGGCAGCATTTCATCTATGTACTTGTGGTATCCAATGTAATCCAAATTGGGAGGAGCCAGGAAACCTGGAGCCAAAGCAAAGTCTCCTTCAAGCTGTAGAAAGAAAATAATTACATATAGCGTTTAATTTTGCAGCTCTTGGCCAAAGTTCATTTGAAACTTGAAAAAGTAACAAGAGGCCTCCAGCAGCCCAAGAGGCTTTAACACAGTGTAGGGTTTTGCTGCAGTCGTTAAAGGTGATTGGGGTAGGGGTGGGAAATCATTTTATTGGAATTCTACTGCTTCCTTAGTAAATGTGCTGTTGAGTCGGTGTCGACTCCTGGCAACCACAGAGCCCTGAGATTGTCTTTGGTAGAATACTGGAGGGGTTTACCATTGCCATCTCCTGCACAGTATGAGATGATGCCTTTCAGCATCTTCCTAGATCGCTGCTGCCCGATATAGGTACCAGTGGGGATTCGAAATGGCAACCTCTGGCTTGCTAATCAAATCATTTCCCTGCTGCACCATGATATTTTTCTAAAAGCATGTAAAGAGTATTGCAGTTTCTCAATTTTAAAAAATGTAAACCTCACAGATAATTCCAAATTCATTTTAACACACCTTTTACTATAGGTGCAAAAGGAAGATACCTAAAAGGCACAATCCATCCCTATTTCCATAGGAATGCATCATCTCCCCCAGCCCCATGCTATGTAATGTGCCCTGACACTCAAGGCAGACAAAGGCTCTTCCACACCTTACCCACAACGTCCAGCGGTATATTCCCCCTTAGTAGCACAGGCTGTGGATTCTCTGGGGGAATGAGGGCCTCTGCCATGGGCGTATCTTTAATAAGACAAATGGAGACCAATGTCTCCTGGCCCACAGCCTCTGAGGGCCCCCCAAGGGGGGGGTCCCCAAGGGACGGTTGCCCGGGGCCCGGTGCTCCAAGAGGCTCCAAGACTGAGCAGCTTGCCCCTGCTTGCTAATGTGCTGCTCAATCTCTCTGAGGTCACTGCAGCTGCAGGAGCAGCAGGCATAGAGGCAGCAGCTCAGCTCACCGTTCTGGGGGTGGATCGGAGTGTGTGTGTGTGTGCGCGCGCGCGCACAAGGAGTGGACATTTGCACTCCCTGTGAGTTTTGATCCCAGTGGGTCAGCATTTCCTGGGCAGCAGCAGAGTCAAGAAAGGGTTAATACTCTCTCTCCTAGTCCCACCCTCTCCCAGAAGGAGCTTCCTGATTGGTTCTCCTGGGGTCTTGGACGTTCGGAGTTGCTGCTGAGTGAATTGAGATTTGGCAGAAGTTGGCTTTTCAGCTTGTAGTCTCCCCCCAGGAAAGTAAAACCAAAAACCCTCATCCTTGCTTAGCTGGTGTGTTTCTCTTCAGAAGTAATATCTCTCTCTCTGTGTGTGTGTGTTTGTTTGTTTTTACATGTGTGGTTTGCTTGAATGTGTGTGCTGGCTGTTTTATAAAGTGGCCTCTGTCCTGAAGTAGCCTTCAAGTCCCCTTTGCAGACTTTTCTAGCATTTCTAGTATTTTGGACTCAAGAGGATTTGCTCCATTTCATTTCCCTATGGTTCACCCCAATTTACATTCTTCCTCCTGGAGTTCTGATTTGGGGAGGAGAACTAGTCTTGTGGCAGCAAGCAGGAACTGTCTGCTAAGCAGGATCCACCCTGGTTTATATTTGGATGGCAGACTACATTTGTGAGCACTGTAAGAGATACCCCAAAGGGGATGGGGGAGAGCAACTACCTGCTTGCATGCAGAAGGTCCCAAGTCCCCTCCCTGGCAGCATCTCCAAGACAGGGCTGAGAGAGGCTCCTGCCTGCAACCTTGGAGAAGCCGCTGCCAGTCAGTGTAGACAATCGTGAGCTCGATAGACCAATGGTCTGACTCGGTATATGGCAGTTTCCTATGTTTATCTTTCTTTAAGTTTCTGATGTTATTACCTGCCTTGAAGGTTTGAAGCAGCTCCAGAAGATGGAACAAAAATGTACAAATTAATTAGTCTACTAGTTAAAGCCCTTATTTAACACTCTGACTTGGGCAAGCAGCTAGTTTGGTTAATCTAAGGCATTTGTTAATGCCAATCCCCAGGATATATGGAAGGAAATGGGAAGCCTACTGTGACTATCTAATTATAGGGGCAACTAACTCTCAGGCAATCAATATTTTATGAAAGCAAGGATTAATTCAAATTTAAATAAACAAAACCTAGACAACAGGGAGTTATTTATTTTTCTTATTATTATTTTATTTGTATAGGCCACTTTTATCCACCAATGGCAAATAAAATTGCTATAAAAACAGAAGACAGATAAATAGAATTGTAAAATACACTTCTTTCTTTCCATATTTATGGTGTGTGTGTTGTATCAATAGTGGCACATGTGAGCACACTGCCTTGATACTGCCGCCCAGAACAAAACTCATTCCGCTCACTGATGGGAAAAAATGACCCACTATACTTGAGGGTTGGGGAAGAGTAGAGCTAGCCTAGCATCCTGGATTGTTTGCTAATTTTAAACTCCGGTTTGCCTGGAAATCCCTTCACTTGCCTTTTCCAAATGAAAAAAAATATTAGTTGTTTTTTTTTAATCCAACCATGCTACAGCCCTTACAAAAATGGTTAAGCTTGGAACAGAAGCTGCCTTTGGAACCCACAGGAGGGGAGGAGATCTTGGCTTGTGCAAGCACGAATTGCCCCCTTGTATTTCACAAAGCGGATACTGTTGTATTTTTTGGTTCTGCAGTTGTTTACACCTTGTAACTGTCGTCTCCTGTCTTCTGTTAATCTGCTACACTATATTACATGTGTCCAAATTTCCAAAATGTTATTCTCCAGTAGAGACATGGGCCCAGGAGAAGGAGAGGATGGCAGCGAGGGGGAATCGGTTTTGTTTTGAAGCTTGATTTTCAATTAGTTTTAATAGTTTTCTCCAAGGTCAATTCACAGTTCAAATAAACTATGTTCATCTATTTGTTTCCTTTAGAATAATTATTGTAGCTTATCTTTTCTTTATTTTAGCCTACCTTTCCATCAGTGTGGGCCCTCAAAGCAGTTAAAAGTCCATCATTCATTAAAAAATACACAAAACATGATGACAAAATACACAAAACACAAAACATGATGAAGTGAGGTACTACCCAGGCTTTTTCTACAGCCACAGATTTGCCTAATGCCCTGCTAAAACTTTTCATGGCCAATTATGCGTATTTTGTTGATTGCCTTAATAGCAAAATAAACTTTAACCTGATAAGTAAAACAAATAAATGCTGGACAAATCAGACCCAGCTGAGCATAAAAATGAAGCCATAGCAATGCATTTACAGACAGGTGTTATATTTACCTGTAATAAATGAACATGTCTGTATCTTTTGGTTACATAAGGAGAAACCATTGTCCAATTAAACTGAAATGCCTTATTTTGCTACTGATTACATAAGCAGACCTGCATTCAGGGTTGGTTACCTAAGAGCATCTAATAACAGCCATTTTGTTCAGGTTTTGTACCTATGTTTGACATGTGTTTGAATGAAAGTTCAGGCTTGTGAAGGTTAATGGACTGCCTAGGTTTGGAATAGTAATTCCTATCCATAGGCTAGATGTAGAGGAGGTACCAGTAGAATAAGCTTCCCACGCTGCCCCCTTGACCTCAGCTGTCATTTAGAGAAATCAGTTTCAGTGCAGGTCAGAAGTACAGTAGTGTTTATCCTTCCCATCTCCATGGTAACTCACTCCTGGGCCTTCCAATTGACTTCCAATTGTGTTAAACTGAATGCGGCTTTGTGACATATGAAAACCCACTCATTAGAGACTGAGTAGATGCAAGCAAACTCAGTTCACTTCCAACCACAGCACAACTTCCAAGCACAACATCAATGAGTGAAAATGGAATGTTCTCCGGTTCCATGCCAGAAATGATCTTTTTGTGCCACCTTGCCCACTCCATCCTTACTTCCTCTAAGTAATTGTGCACTTTTGGATGGTAGAATGTTTAGGTTGCACTCCATTCCAACTTGGGTCGCTTAAACTCCAGTGAAGTCAAGGAGACTTAAGTAGACATTATTGCAACCTAGACTGCAGTTTTGCCCTACAACTCCAAGCTCATTTATTTGGAAGTAAATTCCACTGAAATCAGCAGTATTTACTTCTAAATTCACTTAAGAATTATTTGTCTTTTAGTCTAGGAAGTGTCATGCATCAGTGATGTAGGTGAAATAATAATAATTAACAGCCCACTTGCTACACAGCAGTAGCTGGGCAGAAGAAGGGAAGCGGTTCAAAGGGAGCCTTCAGCATCCCTGCAGTAAAGGCTTTTTGCACAACTGAAGGGGCAAGGAGGGGGAGAGGGGAGGAATTTCTGCTTCTCAAGCCTCACTGCAAAAGACCTTTCCATTTTCAGGAATATCTTCTGAAGGTTGTCGAATATGGCCCTCAGGGACATATTCCTAAAGTGTGGATGCACTGCTTTAATATTTGCACACTTGCGCTCTTGTGCAAGACCACTGATGCTTCCTTAGACAGCCACAACAGCATGGACCAATGGAACATGCCCACAAAAGACTGTGAAATATGTAGGCCAATATATTTTCTATCTGTAATTTTTCTCTGATCTAAACTTCTATTACCAGGGAAGGGCTCATGAATTCTTCTAAATATGTTTGACAGAGTCTGCGGTCCCAGTCATCAGTGATGTGTCCACCATACATAATCTCACCAAAGAGATAGCGCAGGTCTTCCCAGGGAACCTACGGAACATAAAGGAATGCATAATGCAGCAAACAACCAGTGTTCTAAAACAGCAAACCAAATACACTCTGAATAGTGCCAGCACCATGAATACTGGTTGACCTTTTGAGCAACCATTTAAAACAGCTTGTGAGCAGTTGTGTAGCACTACTTCCACTGGAAACAACAGAAGGAATGCTGTAAAACTGCCCAGAAACTATTCGAAGTCACTCCACAGCTGCCCTGCTGTGCTATACCATGGGGGGGGGGCTGCCTCTCACATTGTGCCGCAGGCCCAGTGGGCCCCTAATGCCAATGTTCTGCTGTGTGGAATGCCAGCCACTGATTTCATTAGCACAAAGAGAAAAACCAACATACTTTCCCTAGAGATTTCAATAATTATATTATAATGGTTTAAAAAAACCCCACAGAGCATTAATAGAATTTTAACAGAAGCACTGGCCTATCCTGCTGCACTAATGTGATGTTCTGGACTGAGTTGCCATGTTGATCAACAACACCACACAGACAGGTGCAATGGTCATTGTGTGCCCAATCCTGACCTCTGCAAGCACAACAATACATAGCATTGCACCTTTAATCCATACTGAAGTTGATCAGGCTGCAATCCTAGGCAGTTTTACTTAGGAGTAAATCTCATTATACTCCATGGGATTTACTTCTGAGTAAACAGGTGTAAGAGCCAACTGACATTTCATTCCAGATACTTTTCTTTAACTGGGATGTGATTCAGAACAGCTGCAGTAAGATCTAACAGTAAGCTCTATCTAGCTGCTCATGTGAAGTGTCAGGATCGAGGCTGATCCCGATGCTGCCTCCCTGGGAAACCCGGGATTTTTACCCAGGTCTGGGTCATGTGTGTGCACAGAAATAGAGCCAGGTGCCTAGAGCGCCTGGCTTGAGGAGAAATTCCTCAATGCACCATGCTCCTTGCGCAATGCATTTAAGGATATCTTCTGGCTGGGCTACCTTTTCCTGGCCTCCAGAGCAGTGTAGATCGTGTGGGCACACAAACCACACATCCCACATGTGGATTGGAATAAACTGAGGGGAAGATTAGCTTGATATTGCCTTCCCTCCATTTCCTTCCCACCCGCTGAAATGGTCGTGAGAATGACCTTACTGTGTGAAACAAGGCTTCATAATTCACTAACACATAAATACATGGTTTATTTGATCCTTAATAAAACGATTTTTCAATTAGTCATGGGATGATATGGTAACTGGGTCTTATTTACAGATAAATACCAACTTGTTTTGATTTTTATATTTTATACATTATCTCAATGGAAAAGACAGGGTGTAAAAAAAAGCCTTATTTTAATTTGGGATGCACTGACAGTTTTCAGCAAGAAGGGAAGTAATATTTATTCTATCATCAGGTATTCACTTGAGAGTTACATTCATTGTAGGGCTTTAATCATAATGCAATTCTACACGCTTGTGATTAATGATAGGGGGATTTTTATTCCAAATGGTACTAGTACATGGAAAAAAATTGACTAAGTAAGTTTTCTTCTACCCTTGGTTTACAAAATATAACAGTTTATGATGAAGCCTTTCTAGACAGGAAGCTTTACATCCTCAGGGGCAGTATTTGCCTTCCAACAGTTCAAGAAAAATCATAATTATAGGCTTTGTGTATTGCATGATGCGACAGAGCAGAACAAGTAAAATAGCTGTAGCTATTCCAGTGTATGTGGTGCAAGTTTATTTCAGTAACTGATTATCTAAAAGCGTCTTTTGTACAATTGGTGCTAAATTATACTGTGCCCAATGATTAGTTCATCTAGCCCTGAGCTGCCTCCTCTGACTGGCAGCTGCTAGCCAAGATCTCTTTCTCAGCCCTGTTACCTGAGATCCTTTAACAGGAAATACCAAGAATGGAACCTGGGACTTTCTGCTGGCAAAACATGCATTCTGTCATTGAGTTATGGCTCTTGCCCAGCTTTGCTTTTACAATAGTTGTGAGCCTTTTGGGGACAGGGTTCCATCTTATTTGTTTGTTATTTCTCTGTGTAAACCGCCCTAAGCCATTTTTGGAAGGGCGGTATAGAAATTGAATGAATGAATTAGATAAAAATAAGATTATTCTTGTATACAGGTGAAACTCAGAAAATTAGAATTTCGTGCAAAAGTCCATTAATTTCAGTAATGCAAATTAAAAGGTGAAACTGATATATGAGACAGACGCATTACATGCAAAGCGAGATAAGTCAAGCCTTAATTTGTTATAATTGTGATGATCATGGCGTACAGCTCATGAAAACCCCAAATCCACAATCTCAGAAAATTAGAATATTACATGGAACCAAGAAGCCAAGGATTGAAGAATAGAACAATATCGGACCTCTGAAAAGTATACAGTGTACTGTGCTTGATTGGCCAGCAAACTCGCCTGACCTGACCACATAGAGAATCTATGCGGCATTGCCAAGAGAAGGATGAGAGACATGAGACCAAACAATGAAGAATTGCTGAAGGCCACTAATGAAGCATCCTGGTCTTCCATAATACCTCATCAGTACCACAGGCTGATAGCATCCACATTGAGGCAGTAATTGCTGCAAAAGGGGCCCAAACCAAGTACTGAATACATATGCATGCTTATACTTTTCAGAGGTCCGATATTGTTCTATTCTTCAATCCTTATCTTCTTGGTTCCATGTAATATTCTAATTTTCTGAGATTGTGGATTTGGGGTTTTCATGAGCTGTACGCCACGATCATCACAATTATAACAAATTAAGGCTTGACTTATCTCGCTTTGCATGTAATGCGTCTGTCTCATATATCAGTTTCACCTTTTAATTTGCATTACTGAAATTTAATGGACTTTTGCACGATATTCTAATTTTCCAAGTTTCACCTGTAAGTAGTATAAACGTGACCAAAACAAAAACAAAACCCACAAACAGAAAATGTTGTCAGACCAAAGAGCCAAGACAGACATGATTTAAAAAAAATTATTTGGGTGTAAAATTCAAGTAAACCATTTCATAGTATAATACTTGTTTTCCTTATCATGATTTGACACCTTTCATGTCAAATACAACCTGATCAATAGGAGTTCAATTTTTAAAAAACAAACAAACTTAGTTCTTTATAGTCAAGCCACTGGATTTTCACAGTTATTAGCCAAAATATACAAAAGCCCTGCCAGGTCTACTATCATCATATATATATATACTGTGAGGGAAATAAGTATTTGATCCCCTGCTGATTTTGTCCGTCTGACACAGAAATGACCAGGCTATAATTGGAATGGTAGGTTTATTGTAGCTGTGAGAGACAGAACAACAACAAACAAACCCTCAAAAGCCCAGTGCCCAAAAGTCAGCGATGGATTTGCATTGTAGTGAGGGAAATAAGTATTCGATCCCTTCACAAAAGATGTCTTAGTACTTGGTAGCAAAACCCTTGTTGGCAATCACAGAGGTCAGACGTTTCTTGTAGTTGGCCACCGGGTTTGCACACAACCCAGGAGGGATGTTGTCCCACTCCTCTTTGCAGATCCTCTACAAGTCAGAAAGGTTTGGAGGCTGATGTTTGGCAACCCGAACCTTCAGCTCCCTCCACAGATTTTCTATGGGATTAAGGTCTGGAGACTGGCTGGGCCACTCCAGGACCTTCATGTGCTTCTTCTTGAGCCACTCCTTTGTTGCCTTGGCTGTGTGTTTTGGGTCATTGTCATGCTGGAATACCCATCTACGACCCATTCTCAATGCCCTGGCTGAGGGAAGGAGGTGCTCACCCAAGATCTGACGGTACATGGTCCCGTCCATCGTCCCTTCGATGCGGTGAAGGTGTCCTGTCCCCTTAGCAGAAAAACACCCCCAAAGCATAATGTGTCCACCTCCATGTTTGACGGTGGGGATGGTGTTCTTGGGCTCATAGGCAGCATTCCTCCTCCTCGGCGAATTGAGTTGATGCCAAAGAGCTCGATTTTGGTCTCATCTGACCACAACACTTTCGCCCAGTTCTCCTCTGGATCATTCAGATGTGCATTGGCAAACTGCAGACGGGCCTGTACATGTGCTGCCTTGAGCAGGGGGACCTTGCGGGCACTGCAAGATTTCAGTCCTTCACGGCGTAGTGTGTTACCAATTGTTTTCTTGGTGACTATGGTTCCAGCTGCCCTGAGATCATTGACAAGTTCCCCCCGTGTAGTTCTGGGCTGCTTTGTCACCGTTCTCATGATCATTGCAACTCCATGAGGTGAGATCTTGCATGGAGCCCCAGACCGAGGGAGATTGACAGTTATTTTGTGTTTCTTCCATTTGCGAGTTATCGTGCCAACTGTAGTCACCTTCTCACCAAGCTGCTTGGCGATAGTCTTGTAGCCCAGTCCAGCCTTGTGCAGGTCTACAACCTTGTCCCTGACATCCTTCGACAGCTCTTTGGTCTTGGGCATGGTGGTGAGTTTGGAAGCTGAGTGATTGCTTGCTTCTATGGACAGGTGTCTTTTATACAGGTGCTGTAACAAGCTGGGATTAGGAGCACTCCCTTACAGAGGGTGTTCCTCATCTCAGCTCGTTACCTGCATATAGTGAAAAGACACCTGGGAGCCTGAAATCTTGCTGGTTGATAGGGGATCGAATACTTATTTCCCTCACTACAATGCAAATCCATCGCTGACTTTTGGGCACTGGGCTTTTGAGGGTTTGTTAGTTGTTATTCTGTCTCTCACAGCTACAATAAACCTACCATTCCAATTATAGCCTGGTCATTTCTGTGTCAGAGGGCAAACGGACAAAATCAGCAGGGGATCAAATACTTATTTCCCTCAGTATGTGTGTGCTTGCCGTATTTAAGTGATGGCGTGCTGCTATCCTGTGGGGGCCAGGCAGATGCTTCCTGGCCAGGGCAAGCAGCCGCCTCCAGGCCTGCATGGCCAGGAGGGACTGGCACGGCAGGTTCCCAAGTGCTGGCCTGATCTCTTGTGGCAGCTTGTGGCCCATCAGGGGATCCTCGACAGCCCTCTTATAGCTATCCAAGCTGGTGGCCATTACCACATCCTGTGGCAGAGAATTCCAGAGATTAATTATACACTTTGTATAATTACCTCCCCGTCTCTGACTTTAAAAAAAAAAAGTCTCTAAAGACACATTTATTCACCCAAGCTTTTTAACTAGACTTGTGGTTTAAAATTGATTTAAGGTTTTGATTTGTGTAATGTTGCTGTAAACTGGCCAGAGATAGAAATTTGGGGTGGTGTACTAACAAATAAATAAAACTTCCATACACACATATACAGAATATCAGTCTGATGCTGTAATTTTCATACATGCATGTATATGTAAATTGGTTTAATAAACGATATTATCTGAACAGTTTTTGATTCACAAATTGGCAACAACCAGTCTCAAAACAGAGTAAATTGCTTATCTAGTTTTAAACTTTAACTCAAGGGAAACATTGCTGAGAAAGTCACAACAAGGTGGCCTCCTTAATACATAATAATGACACACACAGGAAACGCACCATTATTTATATGTATGACGTGCTGTAAATTGCTTCCATCATCAGAATTAATTGTAGTGATTATTAATGCAGTGTTATGAACTGTCAGGACTGCTGTATGTAATTAAGGTTGTGCAAATGCTTCATTACCTGCCTAATGAATTTGGCATATATGCACATGTAAACCACTGTTTTTGTTAACATAATGAAGGACATTTTCATTTATTTATTAATTTATTTTAGCTAAGCCACCAGTGTGGAACTGGTTCAACCTATGTTATGAAGTTAAAGCATCCACTGTGAGAAACCTTTGATCTGCCTGATTTGTATACCCAACAACAGATGTACATTTCAGCCATTTCGCTAATGCTCTCCAAGGAAACGTATTCCATCCTCTCTTATTCACTTCTAAAAGCAATGCACAGAAGAAGAACCACCCTTCCAAGAAGTCATTAGATTTCCTAGATCTTACTTTAGTGTTTGCTTCTAGATAGTTGTAGAGGATGTTGACACAGATGGTGAGATCTCCCACATTAAAAGGATATCTTCGATTCCATCCTTGAGGCCCAAATTTGAGCCTCCCAGCAACACAAGTGTGAAAGTAGCAGAGAGAAAAGAAAAGACTTTTAAATTCCTGCTCCCTGGCACACAATTCAAGTGTATCCTGTAAATGAAATACAAAACACAAGAATATTTTTATCAGATCATCAATAAGCCTATGTCTGTGGATTCTTTTGCAAGATTAATTACATTTCTCACATGATGACAGGCAAACTACAATATGAAGAATGGATGAGCATATTAAATTTAGCAGATAATGGTTAAATGAAAGTTAATGGGCTTGTTCCTGTAGGCAGCTAACTCCCTATGTATAATGGCATATGGTGATGCATTTTGTCTGCTTGGATATAGATTCCATACATTGTAATACTATATTTGGCTAGTAGTATAACAAGAAATTACTCTAAAACTGCATTTAACTCAGGGGCAAAGTCTTATGTTACAGTCTTCCAAGATGGTGATATCTTCTGTGTAAGAAGGTGCGTTGTACATCAGGTCTGCACAGATTACCACTGACCAAGCTGAACATGGCTCACTAGCTGTGTGTGGCTTGGAAAACCTCCTGTTTTGTACATCAGGAGCTTGATAAATGTCTTGCTTTTGCCACCTTCCTGTGACTTGCAAAAACAAGGGGGTTGTCAAGCATCTGACAAGACACAATTTATGGCTAGCAGGTCACCAGTAGCATGGTACATCATGTGTTGTGCGGGACCTGGTGTAAATTACCTTGTTTGAAGTGCACCACATAATTATTGGTCATAGATACATGGATTGGGTATCCACTATGCACATCCATGGACCAGTAAGTGCATTTGTGGTAAAATGAACAACCTTCTTGTCATGGAATTGTTCCATCAACTTTTACTGGACTATGCTGAGAAAAACAGAGCTTGGATAGAAGCCAAGTTGTCTTGAGATCTTTTTTGGTGAAAGGTGGAATAAATCACAACTAATTAATTTGGTAGCAAGATTACATTATAGGGAAATACTGTGGTACAGTAATAAAATGGACTTCTATACAACTAGTTCCAAAGCTAGTCTCGCCACTTGGCCCCTCTACAGCTCAGCTGCTTGACAAGGACCCTCACATTTCTTCACCAATAAACTAGTTTACTATTTGCCCAATGTTCTATTTCCCACTAAAAATACTAGTTTGTTGGGTTGGCATAGTCTGGTGCGTATGCTTGGTCCTGGCAGGGTAAGCCCTTTCCCTAGAGTGAAGGAAGGAAGGAAGGAAGGAAGGAAGGAAGGAAGGAAGGAGAGACAGAGAGAGACAAGACAAGACAAGCTACTGGTGCACATCTTAACATTACCTGGTCAAAATTGTAGAGAGCAGCATGAAGATTTGCCAGCATACCAGTAGGAGGTTCATTAATTATTTTAATGGAATTTTCCAATATTCCTTGCGGTATTATGTGTTCTTCAGGAGTTGGAGCGGGTTCAGCACTAATGAAGACACGGTAGTCTGAGTGGCTTCCTTTGCTGTGTTCTTCCAGAAGTTTTTCCAAAGTCCCCAGCCATTTCACTACAAGATGTATGTTCTGTTTAAGAGATGCAACACCTCTATTATAAGCAACAAATTATTATTTTAAAGGCGTGGTATCCAATTATATAATCAAGCCTTTACTTTGCTAGCTAGTTACATTAACAAAAAAGGAAACATTCCAACTACAATTCTAAAGTAATTTCAAGAGTAGCAAGCAGCTAATAAGGATTATATAACAGAGATTGTGTTTCAATATCTTTTATGTTAGTAAGAACTTCATTATTTCCAGATGTTCTAGGTCTTCATTTTGCAACGCAGTTAAGTATATACATTATGCCTTCTGTATGCACTAATGCATTCAAGCTTGCTGGCTGTTTCCAGAGCTCAGAGAATGTTCAGTAAGATTACTGAATGCCATGACTATTAAGTATATCAGGGACTGAGCAATTTCCCCATATTTACTTACCAAGGAGTAAATGCTATTCACAGGATTCTCGGTAACTTTGGCTGCAAAATGATAATCATGGACATATGCCCACTTAAGGTGGCATGTAGCACTACTGTATCACATGATATGAATTGGATTTCTGCCAGATAAGATGGCATTTTGACACAGTTCTGCCCTCCTTTGGCAAAACTATACCACTGTTTGTGTGTCATGTTGACATCATATGCAGGCCAGGATAAGGGGAAAAACTATAGTTAGGGCTATGGTTCTGCAATCCTATTAGTACTGGTATTTTTATCTCCAGAGCTCCTTTCAGTTTTCAAATAGCCACTGATACTGGCAATGACTAAAAAAACATTGAGATTTTTAACATCAGAGCCTAGGACTCAGCAACTGGAAACAAGACTCTAGCATTGATCTTTTCCTGATAAATAGTATCTATTCCTGATGAGTACTTGGCTTTGATTGGCCACACTAAATGATTAAAAAACAGAACAAAAACTAGGATGCCTCTCTACAACAGGATGTACGAAGACACTTTTCTCTCAAGCACCACTTTCCAAAATTGTGTGGACATGTGCAGGTCTTGCACACACTATCCCATATTACTTACCTTTCCTCTAGCAATTTCAACAATACTTGCAAGATGGTAGGAAACACTCCATTTTGCAAAACCAGCCTCAGATGAAATATTATTTAATATTTATCTCAGATATTAAATGTCACCTCTCAATCATTTCTTCTCATGGTTGCATTGGGTTATATTTTTAAAAGTCAATCCTATCTAAGCAGCATAAAAATTAAAACATAGAAACATAGGAAGCTGCCATATACTGAGTCAGACCATAGGTCCATCTAGCTCAGTACTGTCTACACAGACTGGCAGCAGCTTCTCCAAGGTTGCAGGCAGGAATCTCTCTCAGCCCTATCTTGGAGAAGCCAGAGAGGGAACGTGGAACCTTCTGCTCTTCCCAGAGCGGCTCCATCTCCTAAAGGGAATATCTTGCAGTGCTCACACAAAACACTCCATTTTGCAAAACCAACCAAAATATGTTTTTGATTAAATATCATTTCCCGCCCCATTCCTTTCCTCTTGCAGTTTCCTCTGGCAGCCATTTTGGAAAAGCCAAAAGGATTTAGCAGTAGTAAGCTACAGCAGGCACAGTCATTTTCAGGTCCCTCCTACCATATCTCAAGACTTTATTACAAATACTAAGAATCACTCCATACACCTATGAGATGAAAAGAAGTAACTCTTTACTGCTGGGTGAAGCTTCCTTTTCTCATAATTTCTCAGAAGGTTGTTTCTTGTTGACTATTTTCGCTAACCTCAGAGGTTAAGCATGTACAGGGCAAGAGCTTGACTGAACATGTAAAGGATGTCAATCACAATATTTCTCACATACCTGGAGAATAACCCAGTGGCCATGTTTGGCAGCTTTCTCCAATACCTCATCTGCAACAGTCTCTTGCCCTTGTCCTAAAGAGATATTATGAAAATTTCCACAGTCGATTGTGAAGCCAAGTTTTTTGCCTGCAAGTGGAGCAACGGGAATGGTGAGGTAAATTAAAATGGAAAGGAAGGGGGTGGAGGGGGAGAAAGATAATGCCCCATTAATTTCACTATCACTGGGACTATACATATCAGTTCTTCTGAAGCACTTCACTCAACACCATTTCAACAACCAAAATTGCGAGCTCTCAACAGCAGCTTCGCTGCTTGCATTGGAGGAAAAGCCTGCAGAAACTTGCTCCCTTGGTTTTAAGATAATGAACCTTTTGACATTTTGATAGATGCTAGGTATTGTTAACGAGCTTTATAAACTCTTACGGGGGTGCAAGCCATTTCCCTTATAAAAAAAGAGAGCAACATGTGGTAGCTATCACATCAGTTTTTTAACTGATTGGTTCAGTGGGTAAATGCACAAGCCTCTCACCTTGTGAGGCCCGAGTTTAAATTGAGCACAGTCAGGTCACAGCTGTATTAACCTGGTATTCTCAGCAGAGTCAGTGGGGAATTGTAATCCTAAGTACAAAGCGACAGTTTCTTACACAATTGAATACAGTTTGTATAATGACCATTATTTAGTCACAGGGGGCACAAGATTACATGCGCATGGAGAAAATTGCCCTCTGGCCCTCATCTAGTCAAAAGGTAAGAAACTGCACAAAAGAGCTTGCATTATGCCAAGCAGAGGAATATTCAATCTAAAAATTTCTTCACACTGTAGCGCTAATAGCCTCACACTTTTTATTCATCCTTCCACAGTGAATGGAGGGTTAGGGCAGAGTGGAGGAAATCTTTAAAACTTAACTCTTGTTGAGGAAAACAATTGCAAATTTAAATCTGCTTTATTCTTTGATAATGACTATTTGTGGGGTGGTGGTTTTTTTGGTGAACTTAACATGTATTAATTAAAGACCAACTCCCGTTCTGTCTAACTCAAAGCATAAGCCCCCATTGTTACCAATCATAACCTATGCATTAAGGAAACAGTCTATCAACTCTGCAAATCAACAACATTAAAAACTATTGGAGAGACTTCCTATTACCACTGCCATGTCAAGATTCCTTCCAAAATTGCTTATGAATGTAGAATGTCATGTTCAAGGCCCTCCCTGTAAAGCAGCTTCCTAGCATTTCCTAGCACAGAGATCCCCAGCTTTCTTCATTCAACACCAATGTGTCTCACGTTACCTACCACTGCATTGTGGGGTGCTTGCTTAATAAAAACACAAAAACGGTATGCAATTGGCTGGAAATGTAATTGGCTGGAAGTTACATACATGCATTTCCACATCTTTGGACTGAATGTTATATTCCATCTGCAGAACATAGACTTTGTTTTTTGCAGTGGTCAACGTGACGGGCAGTCTTAGACTGGCATTAGGGACCTGCCAGGACTGCTGCACAACTTGAGAGACAGCCACGAGGGGGTAGTGCAATGGGGCAGCTGAGAAACGACTTAAAACTACTGCCGAGAAGTCATGCAATGCTACTTTCACAGCGTTGTGTGAATGCCTGGAAGTGGTTCTAAACCATTCCGCAGCTGCCTCATCACGAATCACAGTCGGAGCTGCCTTTCATGTTGTGCAGCAGCCTCAGCGGGTCCCAAATACTGGTGTAGGGCTGCTTGTCATATCAATCACCATTTGGTGTTCAGAGCACATGCACCCATGTTTTTAAACCAGCACAATTACCACTGAATAAAATAGGCTCACCAAGTGTCTCCACATCTTTAAGAGGGTCCACTCCAGGAGACAGAATGAAGAATACTGGAGTAGCTGAACTGCTTTCTTCAAAGGATTTAGCCAAGTCTGTTCTAGTACCGTCCACATACTTTGAACCTAGTTTTTCTTCTACAAAGTTTCTAGAGAAATATAAAAGAGCATACAAAGAACTCACTGAATTCTGAGCTAAAGTACCAGCAGGGGAGTCACTTCAAGGAAAAGTGAGGATTCCGGTATGCACAATGTTAGGTATGCGTACATACTAATGTACACAGCACACATTGTGTGTATAGTACATTGTTGTATAGTATATGTACAGAAGCGTAGTGACTATTGAACAAGGGTGAACAGTTGTCCCTAGTCCTGTAGGCCCCCAAGGTTCCCCCTTGCCCAGGGTGCTTCCTTGCTCCATCCCGCACCCAGCAAGAGAGCAAAGGGCCCCTCTCCTCTCCAGCTCTCTGGAAGAGGGATGGACCCTCTCCTGGGCATTGGTCCTGTCTCAGAGTCTGATGTCAGATGCAAGGGGCAGGACCAATGCCAAGAAATCCGGTAGGGTTTCATTTCAAAGTGAACATGAGATGGGGTGAGATGAGATAGTGTGAGCTGGTCAGGAAGAACTAGAGGCAGTTCTTTCTGTCTGCCCAGGGACCTTGCTGGGCTCAGGCTGCAGCCTGCTCTTGGGGGAAGGTGCAGAGCTGCTGCTGCTGCAGCAGGCGAGTGCTGGGTGAGTTGCTGGCTGTTGCAGCATAGCTGTGGGTGAGCAGCGCTGGCCTGAGGAGCCAGCTGAGCTGACCATGGCGGTGGCAGGGAAGAGGCAGTATTGGTGGTGGGTCCCCAAATGTAGATACAGTAGGTGACCCAGGCCTGGGAGGGCATTGCTCTGTCCCCTTGCATCTGATGTCATATGCCGGGGGCATGGCTTGGGCGTGTGCGCTCTGTGTGCACGATGAGAAAACGGGGGCGGTGGGGCGGTCACACTTTGTCCTCTGGCCACTTCTAAGACCACTACATGATTGTATATGTAAATACACTGGGTAGACTGCATGCATAAGCTGTAGTACTTAATGTACTACAAAACATTACATGGTTTCCAATAACACGATTGGAAAGAGGTTGCAATGGTCGGCTGAAGATAAAGGTCTGGAACAGGACTGGGTACTCAGCTCTTAGTTTTATCAGTTTTTTAGGCTGAAGAACCATTTCCTCTAATTCCCATAAATATACTTTCAGATATATTCCATTCCACCATGGTGGTGGTGAAGTTGAGCTAAGTTCTGGGTTGTAGCTTGAAGGCCAAACATGTTTCCCAATCAACTTGGAACTCAGAAGCGGCTAAGTTCAGACACAATTTATACAAAGAAGCAACTGTTTGTATTAGAATTTAAATCCAATCCTTATGAAGGGTTATGTATATCCGTATTAATGATCCTTCCATCCATACAGCTTGCAATGTGCATTTCTTCTACTCACAATGTGGATTTTACCACATTATCATAAGCTACCACAAAGCGGGGGGGGGGGGCGCTGCAGTAGTGCAATGGAATGGATTCACCAGTATGTCAAGCAATTAAAATATGAATGAACCCACCAGATGAAGCAGCATCTATGGGTTTGGCTTCAAAGCAGTCACTGTATGATCAGTGTTCATGGATATCAAGCCTAGCTTATAGCCCAACAGATTTGCCACATATGTTTCTGGTGTTTTCTTTGTTTTATTGTGCCATTTGGCAAAGAATGCAGCTAATGCCAAACATTATACCTCAGGGCATATGTCATCCGGTCTGGACGTAATGCTCTTAGTATCATAAGCTTCTGGAAAGATGTTTTGCTTTTCCATTCCTGGGGAAGCTTTTCCTTTTCTGGGCACTCTGAGTCCACCCATTTTTTCCATCTCTTGGCAGAACCTTCTATGTCTCTATCTAAGCCTCGAAATGCATCAATTAGGGCAATGGCCTGTAACACATCAATGACATGTATGAGTTATTGGCACACTGAGTACGGTATTTGCACTAGGAGAGAAAGAAGTGGTCATTATTGCAACGGTGCTGAATTTCTCCGCTCTAATCACTTACGGGTGGACCTCGTTACATACAGCCCTGAAACCCATGGTTTCACATATCCGTGTTTAGGCAATGGAGACCCGACCTCGGTATACACAGTTTTAAACAGGGTTAACATCTCCATATCCACAGTTTTTAAGTGGCCAGAAATGACCTCTGAGGTAATTTCTGGCTACCATTTTGCTTAAAGGAGCCATTTTGTGGCTCTTCTGTTAACAATGTCCCCTTATGATTTTTCATGGTAAATCACTGAATGGCGGAGCATTGCTGGACAGCTGGAGACCCGCGAAGCATGGTACAATACTTTACTCCAATTATTTCTGCCTTTTTCAGCCGCTTTTCACTTCCAGGAATTTAATCCCCCAATTCCCATTCACTCAATGTCTCATTATCCGTGGTTTTGTTATCCATGGTTTCAGGGCAAAACAGAACCCCTACAGATAACAAGGTCCACCTGCACATTCTTATAGTGTAGCAAATTGTTAGCATTACATTTCATGAACCAGCCACCCTTACTGACTCACAGAAAACATTCAAGTTTATACTGGGGATCCAGTGTGGGATCTAGGGGGATGATGGCAATAAATATAGGCACAGATGCTTTTCTTGGAAATTTAATAAAGGAACAGACTACTGTACTCTCTCAGAACAGAATGTTGAAAATTGAAAGAGAAGGATAAATGCCTTCTGACAGCTGCAACAGATATAACAGAAGTTGGCTATCACAATATACCAATTCTTTGACTGCAGTTTTCTATATAACCATTGGTGCTCTTACCCCTGGACTTCGGGGCCAAAGTCCAGGGCCTACGCAGCCTTTGGGGGCCACCAAATCCTCTTTAGTCTGTCTCAGGTGGTGTGGACGCCTGGCCGAGCATGATGATGCTGAATTTGTGGGGTGGAGTGGGGGGCTCCAAGGGCCTTTAGGTCCAGGCTCCAGAATTACCTGGGTGCACCTGTGTATATAACCAGGATGCTCAGACTGTGAATTAGGCTTCTCTAAAGATATACGAGCAGTTGATAGCAGAGGAAAATTGCACACAAACCCCAAAGAAGACACAACACACATGAACAGAATTTTACTAGGGTCACACTTTACTAACTCATCAAACTTGCAATGGAGAATACTAACAATTATCTAACAAGAGTGCGGGCACTCCTCCCCAGTGGAATGTATCCTCCTAAAGAAGACCGCATCCCACTTTAGGGTGAATCAGCCAGGTGTGGAGGTTGCCAGGAATCAAGTTCCTCTCTTCCTCCCAACCATGCAGTGCCCACATTGTGGGAGGGCTACCCAACTCTCCACCCCTGCAAGCCACAAAAGCACTGAGTGGGCAAGTTGTATAACTTCACAAAGAAGTCATTTCCCAACCCTCTGGGCCACAAACCCTGAAGGGCTGTTCCATGGATTAACCAAAATGGTGCCTCTGGCTGAAAACGATAGATATTCTACCCACCCAAGCCTGTACTCACCTGTCCGTACGACTGAAAAACCCTGTTTAAGGCCCCATTCTAAGATGAACCCAAAGCAACTATGGCTCCATGGAGGCACAGAAGAGGGGAGCAGCAATTCTTCTACCTGCTTGCTTTAGACCAGTTTCCCCCCACCACCTGGTCAACTTATACATTTTATATACTTTTCTACATTAAATGGAATATTTCATACATTACCTTTATGGAAATAAATACATTAAAGAGTGAAAAAGGCACTCATAATGAAGGAAAAACAGTGCTCAGATATTTGACATACTGCAATTTTCATTATCCAGAAATAGGATATACTAGCTAAAAAAATGGTTTCTGGACTTACCTTAATGGCACTCCAAGACTCATTAGTTAAAATATCCACAGGACTTTTGTAAGTGTGTTCAACTGTGAATCGCAGCAGGAAATTCAATTCAGCATGTTCTATCTCTTTATTTCTTAATAGAATCTAGAAAATTAGCAAAGTTGGAAAAAGCCATTACACACACACACCATTTAAAGACATATACCACTGTATTTATTCTCTCTCTCTTTGTATATGTATGTGCACATGCATATGTGTGTGTGTACACACACACACACACACACACACACACACACACACACACACACACCAAACACGAAGTATTGAATATTTGTAACTCTCTGGCCCTGCTCAGGCATTTATCTCTAATATGAGAAGCAAGTATCAGGCAACCTCACCTCACCATTCCCTGCTCTCCTCAAGCAGAAAGTAGTCTGGAGGAATACTGTGAAATACTTGGTTTACATGTACCTGCAATCCCATGTTCATTCGCTTTTTTCAGTACTATATTCATGCCCTGCAGTGAACTGTAGCCCACAAAAACTTATGTGGAAGTATATTTCTAGTCTTTAAGATACAATCTCTGTTGTTTTCACATGCCCCTCCTTACTCAGAGTTCAAAGATAATCCTTGCACATTCATCCCATTGCCTCCTTAATAGATATATCAGCCTATCTAATTTAACCACTTAGAATGACCACATATTCAATCTGTCCCCCAAAAGAAAGAAAGACAGACTACACGAAAATGGATTAGGCCCATACACAGCCCTAAAATGTTCAGTATCTTTGTGCTTTTGGTAATTGCTTCAAGACTCATTGGCAGTCTGCTTGTCCTGTAAGGCCTAAGATGGCCTACTATGATGGTACAGACCTGCTGATGATGCTTTTCATCTTCATCCCTCAATTGTAGGAGCTAGTTCTTTTTTTCATTAGAAAGTGAATTATGGGGTTTTGTGTGTGTGTGTGTGTGTGTGTGTGTGTGTGTGTGTGTGTGTGTGAGATTATGTAACCAACTGATATTTTGAAAATATATAGGGAAGTTGATGAGTCTGTTCTTGTCAGGAACATGACGTGACCCTTGCAATGTAATTAGTGATGCATTTGTGCATCAACACATGTATCCCAAATCTGAAATGGCACAAATAATGATCAAAGTATTGATTTATTTTTTTCTTACCTGAAAGGTTGTCTGGCTCAGAAAAATAAGCTTGTCCCTTTCAAAAAGTCCCTGGCCTATGTAAAGAAAAGTGAAATATGTAATAGCCTCTGTCAGATTGGAGATGCGTCCCTGGATATCCTCTGATGCCTCTGCTTTCCCAATTGCTTTTTGAAAGACAGTGTTAAAAGCCTAAAAGAACATAAGATTAATTTATCTCACTTGTTAGAATTTCCTGTTGGCAAGAAACATTATTGGCAACTGGTTCTAGACTTCTGAAAGCAGAAGTGCAACAATCCGGAATGCTTTAATAATGTTAGCAATAATAGTGTGTGTGTCATCCCTTGAGAAAGGAGATCACCTTTGCTCCAGTCCAGCCACTACAATGTGCATACTGATCTGCTGTTCTTGGAGTGCAATCGTGTTTCTCAGGTAATAAGAATGGAAACATCAGGGGCACAAAAATCATTCACTGCATTCTATATTGCTGTAAATTTTAAGGCAAGAACTTTGTAGTCTTCCTTCTTCAAATATGGACAGACTACAGTGCACAAGGACATACTGGGTGACAGTGCCCAATTTAGACACAAGCTAACTAAGCTACAGCTTAGGGCTACAGATTATGAGTGTCCTCTGAATACCAGAAAATGACTAAAATGTTCAGGTGGTTGAAAAATAAAGGAGAAAGCAGGGGGGTGGGGAGAGACTCAAATTGGTTTTAGAGGATTTAAAACAGCCATTATTGTTCTGATAAGACAAAAATATACTACACATCATACTGAGTTTATAAATCTGTGCAAAAATTGTACATTATATCAAAATTTATTAGGCCTGATTTAGCCCAATGCCCAACGTTAAGGTAGAAACATGTATGGCGACACGAAGCCAGAACAATTGTAATGTCGTGATATTCCCTCCTGAACTGCTGCTTGTTGCTATGTGTCCCTCTGAGGGTTATTTATTTTTACATTGGAGACCAACAATTGCTTTTAAATAGTATGATAAAGCCATTGCTGCCCATAGCGCACATGCCTACTTTCTCTTCCTTGCATAACTGTCTGGCCGAACAGAGAGTTTTTACCATGCTATAAGAATCAGTAAAACCCGATTGACCAGAGACGACGGGCAAAGCAGAAGAACAGAATGCACGCACCAAAAGCAGCAATAACTCAATCATACCACTTCAGTGTTTCTGGAAAATATTATTACCAGTGTCCAGCCTTAATCTCATGAAGCTTGCTGCACTGTGCTTACTTTTTAGTATCAGAAAAAGAAAAAGAACAAACCTTCAATGAAAACTGATAGATGGGATTGATTTTGCTCAGATCATGAATGACAAAATAAAGAAGAGAAGCTCTTGCAGCTGCTGGCCTGTAATGTTCTCTGGCTTCGTTAATATTAAGTTCATTTTCTTTGGCTTCTGTCACCTGTAAGACAACACATTTGAAAATAAAACCAACCAACCATCCTCATTACATCAGCAATAACCGACAGCTCATTTCTCAAAGTGGTCCACTGGCATTCTTTGCAAAAGCGCTTTCTCCAGGAGAACACTTTGAGGCTGTTCTCACGAGCACCCTAGCCCAGGTTTGGGCAGCCTAGTCTGGGCTAGGCTGCCCGTGTGGAGTGCCAGAATCTGTGTGGATCGCTAACCCCGCTCCTAAGCCTGGCTCTTGGCCAAGGTTAAGGGAGCAAGCACTCCCTTAACCCGGCTGCTGGGATCGTGTCTCTCTTTGGGTTGCACGCAGCTTGAGGAGCCACAGAGTCTGACGGGGGGTCCAGTCAATGCACTGTGCTCATGGAGTGGTGCACTGTGGGTTATCCGGAGGCCGGGAGGTGTTGTCTTGACCTCTGGAGCTCCGCACAGCATAGCGCAGATAATCTGGGAGCGCAGTCTGCACTCCCAGCATTTCTGTGATGGTCTGGGGGGACAGGTGAGTTTGAGCACTCTTCCCCCTTGCCCTCCCCTCTGGCCTGCTTGTGTGAATGGCCCCTAAATCTAGCAATTATTCATGGTAAGTCTGAAATGTCAAATGTTTATCACAAGTTTTAAAAACCCACATTATAAAACCCCTGACATTTGTAAGAAATCAACATTAGTGTTCCAAGTGGAATGAACTGTTCTGATGAAGAAAGGAAAGACTTGCTTTGACACACTCTTCAGGTCACTGTGATACAAGCAGAAATGTTGCTTCTAGTCTGTGCCAAGAACAGGAAGGTTTCAGAGGTGGATGGCTAAGAACAGACTAGAATAAAAACCCCAAACAAGCAGCATTTGGTGCAATAAGGAGACTTGGGGAGCAACCAGGACCTTTGCAATTGGGTTTCCCTAAGGTTATGGCTTCCCTAAGGATGTCAGCCTGAGAATAACAGTCAGAAACAACTGTCCAAAGATAGGGCCAAACTATACATTAAACATGTAGTTTGGCCATTTAATTCTCCTCTTTAAATAGCAACCATAGGGGTTTGTGTTAGGGATGTGAACAAACCCGTTTGGAGGCCCTTTTAAGACCGGCGGTTCGAAAGCGGCATGGGGGGGGGGAGAATATATTTAAGGACTGGGGAGGGTGCTCCCCCCGGCCACGTTTTCCCTGCTGGCACTGCAGTGTGCATGTGCACCAGGTACTTCCAGTCACTTCCAGTCCAAGGAGGCAACGGGCCGGCAGGGAGGTACGCTGCCACCCCACTGGACCCTTTTAAAGTGCAGCGTCAGTGGGAGAAATGGCAGGTGGGGGGAGAGCACCCTTCCTAGTTCTCAAAGGTATCCCCCTTCCACCCTCAAACCGCCCCCCGCTGGTTCCATGCACATCCCTAGTTTTTGTGTGTGCATATGATTGTGGCCAGAACATTGGAGTCTGGTACTGAGACCACAACTCACTAGTAGAGCATCTGCTTTGCATTCAGACTGTACCAGGTTCAATCACTGGCACCTCCAGATAGAGCTGAGGAAACCTCTTGCCTGGGAAAGCCACTGCCAGCCAGTCAGGAGACAATATTGAGCTGATGGACCAATGGTCATAAGGCAGTTTCTTACATTCCTATGTATTTTCACCAGACTTCCCAGAGAGGGCAGTGTGGGAGCTTAATTTTGCTGACCTGTAAAGATGTGGGACTCTGCAAGAATCAGGGATACCTTCATTCTCCGCCGCTGCCCACCCCACCACAACACACAAACCATATATATTTTCAGTATGATATAACATTTTGTTCTAAACTGCCTAGACTGAGATCTGGGGAAGTATAAATCTCCTATCTTCATTTGTGATTTGCACAAATATTTCTCCTGGATAGCATGAGTCACTTTCCAAATTAACAAAAAATGCACAGGAAAGTTTAAAATGCCTTCAGCTCTATCTCTGCAGCTGTTGATTTGGTTGTCTCAAGCTTCTCCACCAGTTCAGTGTCTCCCAGAAAACTGCCCTCAGCAGCAGAAAGACGAAACAGCAGATCATCCTCCAAGAGCTTCAGCTGAATCTTGAAATCATTCTGTTGCTTTGTCAGAAGAGACTGGCAAACATAACAGAAAAAGTTCAGTTAAAATATGGAATATCAACAAGGAGAACAAAAATGCAATTCAGATGCTTAATTTCTTGCCCATGTGTGTGTGCTCACAATGGCACTGTGACATCATCATGATCACTACATACCCGGACCATACAAGTGAAGCAGCCCTTTCAAGTAAAGAAAAATGACTCTAAAGCAGCACTAGATGGGGGAAAACAATAGCTGTGAAAAGGCACATAAAATATGTAAACAAATGCGTGGCAGAGGTTTTTGTGTAGACCTTTTTCTTTGTACCGTGTTGTCTTAAAAATTGCAAGACTATATTGAAAGCAGCATCTTTTGTATTAAAAACCAAAGCTCAGAAAAATTCAGCTTTGTACCAGTCAGTAGTACAAATGACTAACAGATATATAGCATACTGAAATTGCTGGGGTACAACTAACTAATTAACGTGTGGGTTTACCTTAACAGTCTCCAAATCAGGGCGCTCAATACTAACAGCCTCCGCCAACAGTTGATCTTCCAGCCCATCCCTCGTGACTGTGAAATTAATTAGAGTGGTCTGGGCTTGTAGTTCTGGTTTGTAGTGGGGGTTAGCCAGTTTAGTGTGAAGGATGAGGCGGAAATTCTTGTTGAATTCACATTCTTTGTCTTCAATCTTGATATACCTCAGAGCAATTCAAATGAAGGCCATTACAATGCAAAGTACATAATAATGCAATTGATCAACATCCTACTACTTATACCCAAAAAAAAATGTGAAAGGGGTATAGAAAACAGAGCTGTAAGAAGGATCATTAATAGTTTATGTATTGTTTATGACCTAAGCACTATAACCCAGATAGGTGTAGTGAAAACATTAAGGCTATTCACACAAGCAGCCTAACTGAGGCCTGGGCTAGGCTGCTTGTGTGCAGCATCAGGAGCAAGGCCACTCCCAGCGCTGCCCTCCCTCCAAACCCTGCTTTTTACCCCAGCCTTTAGATGAGGTTAAGGGTGCAAGCACACCCTTAAGCCTGGTACCGGGGTCTGTGTGAATGCTTTGGATGCTCGCGGAGGAATCGTTGGGCTGCTCCCGGAGGAATCCTCCCAGAGGAATCCCCCAATGCACGCCGCTCATCATGCAGGGCATTATGGGATTCCTGGAGGCTCCGGGAGCCTCCGGGCCTCCTGGATCTCCTGGTCTCCAGAGATCTGCACTGCCGGGAGCAGTGTGGATTGCATGGCAGCGCAGTCTGCACTCCCATCAACATTCAACTATCATCTGGGAGGAAAGTAAGTTTTGCACAGCCTTTCCCTGCACGCCCTCACCCTGCCTCCAGTCGGGTGAATACCCTTATTGACTATGTCTACTGGAGTTAACACTGTACCCATTTGCCATATACTACTTATATCAGTATCAGTGTGCCTGATGCCACATGAGTGACCCTGTTTAGGATACAATACACAAACACTAAAACCACTCTAACGTTGATTGAATGAAATTCAGACCCATCACTGAGTACTGCTTGTATAAATAGTTTCAGTTCTGACATCCCATCCCTTTTCCGAAATGGTATTTTTTTAATTAAAATTTTTTTAGAAAATGGATAATTCATATAGTATGAGAGATTGAAGAATTATATATGTTTATTTCTTAACATGAACCTAGAGTAGTCTCTTTTCGCTCTAATTTTTACCTTCTCTTCCGTAAATGTATATGCCAACTTGTAAATGGTTTACAATACCTCTCACACAGGACTAAACAGAAATGTTTGGTTAGAGTGAATTGATAAATATAGAGCAATCATTTGCAAGAAGCAAATATGAAATATGGGATGTTTTTCTACATTCTTCCCATTTCTGAGCTATACATGCTTTCAATGATATGCTGAGATTGCAAACAAACCAGTATAATTATTTAGTACATCACCTTCCTCATTCTTCAAAACCCAGGAGAAACTAGGGACTGCATGAAACGGATCTTGCCTTTCATTTTGAGCTCAAAATGTGCTCAGTGTCAGAAAACCAATCAGCAAGGGGAAACAGGTCTCCAAAATGCCACTCGAAACATCAAAAAATTTCGACTAGAAACAGGCCCTTTATTTAAAGGGCATTTTGTTTCACGCTCAAGACACTCAAAACGGCCCAATTCAAGTCAAAATGTTTCAACACTGACATTCAGCACATCTCTTGGAGAAATTAGTACTGCCTAGTACGTACCTTCTAACTCCCAAATACGTTCTCCGTTCTTGTTACACCCCTATCTTTCCTCCAGCCTGATTCATGACCTATTCTCTACTCTACGTCTTTCACTTTAAAATAAAATAAAATCTTATAATGTAGAATTTGGGTATGACCAGATTCAGCATCTTGGTTTCTGCCATACAATTGTATCTTGTACAATCAGCATCTTTTTCTCTGATTGTACAATACAGTGCACAACTGGAAGTACATGAAATGTCGTGAAGAAAGGCAGGTACCTTCTCCCCAAGAAATAGCTGCTCACTCTTCAGAGCTATATGGATTGCACTGCCCATGCAAATCCCAGTTAACTAACTACACTGGTATGGTACCAGCACACACTCAAGCATCCATGTGCCTTGACTTCAAGCACTGATGTCAGGAATGCAAGAAGCAGAAAGTTCTCATGTGGATGTGCAGCCAACATAATGTCTATATAGTATGCATACAGATGTACCAAAAAACAGATGTGGATCCACTTACCCACCCCAGCATTTTGATCAGATAGACTATCTTCTTTTCCGAATTGTGCTCAAAGGAAACTGGTACTACCAGTTTGTTCCAGAAGCCAGGAGTATATAGTGCTAATTGGCTGTTGCCCATAATGTCATTAAGAAGCTGCCTGACCACTGTTTCTGGAATAATTTTTCAACTCAGGAGAAAAAAATACACCATTGCATGTACTTTTTAACAAGCAAGGTGCTGAATGAAATTTTAAATGCATAACACATATAAGAGCTTTAAACAACAACAAAAAGGTAGACAGCCCAACAGAAACATGGGAAGAGAGTGAGGGGCAAACTGAAGGCTACATTAACACTGGAACTGGAAGCAAGTAGTTTGTCATTTGTATTGCAAGGGTGGGAGACTGTTCTGGGGGCGGCGGGGGAGGGGGAAGAAACCGTGCTGATCCCTGTTTTGAAGTATATCTGTATGCACACTTAATCACAGACAACAGAAAAAGTTAACACAACTTTACTCCTAATCTATGTCAAAAGCACTTGCGCTCTCTCTCGCTCTCTCTCTCTCTCACACACACACACAAATTTCATTAACATGCTCCATATTTTTCACAGTAAAGGTTAGCTATACTACAATAGATATATAGTGAAAGTTTGCAGTGATTGGATTGTGCAGTTCCATGTTGTAAGGGAAAATGAAATACTGGAGTCAGAAATTAGCCATAGAATGAAAAGGCAATTTGATAACTCACTGTTTTGTTTTGCTTTGTTTCCAAGAAATTTACCTAGGGAACAATACTACTCGACTGAAATGCTGAAACGTCTCATCATAAAATGAATTCCGGAGCCTTGCACTGAAATGATACTTTATAGGTGCTCACACTGCACAGAAGTAATAAATTATCACCAATTTCTGTGGCTATCAGCTATGAAAGGCAAGCATTGCACAATGATTCAGTGAGTTTTATCACTGCAGCTACATTGGTTTCTTTGTTAATCACAGGTCTGGGGAAAATAAATGTTTGTGCTATTGCTCTCTTATGGTTCAGCTATGATATTAGCCAAAGGGAAAGGGGGTAAGACCACAGAATCAATTTGTCAGATTCAGTGAAAGACATTTATGTAGAGGTTAGCATTTAAGTTCAAGGTGTAGTAAGCATGGTCTTTATTTTCAGAACTCTGCATTGATGATGTGAGTAGAAACCTTAGAGAAATTGGTTGTAAGGAGGTGCTTTGCTTTTACAATATGTAGAGGGAGATCAGAAGATATAGAGGCTAACTAGAGATCTGTAGAGCAAAATGAAAAAAAACCTGTCTGTGTGTGTGTACACACACACACACACACACACGGTTGCCTCAAGGTTTCAGGAGGCCCCTGGCAAACTTCCTTCAATGGGCCTGATACTTCCTGAGTAGGCCCCATGAGAGTCACTCCAGCACCACTACTACATGAAGGCTACAGGCACATAAGTTTTCCCAAGGATCAGCAGTGAGTCCTTATGAGTGCCCTGGGCCTTTGCAAAAATAAAATACATAGACATAGGATAGGAAGCTGTCATACTGAGCCAGATCACCAATTTAGCTTGCTCAGAATTGTCTCTACTGATTGGCTGACATCTTGACTCACCGAGTGTGGATACTCCTAACTTCAGCAACCCGCACACTGGTCTCCATGCTTTTTGAAGAGTGGGTGTTCTTGAGCTAGAGTGCAGACTTTTTGGAGCTTGCCCATGCTCTGGCATTGCTCAGTTAGAGGGGAAACACTTTGCTTGACCCTCAACAATGTGTTTTTGCTGCAACAGTGCAGTTCCGGAGTTCAGGCCAGCTCTGAAAAGTATTTGCACACTTGTGAAGAGCTCCCATGCTTCAGAAAATACAGAGACCAGCACAGGAGCTAGTGTTGTGTGGGCACGGATGTTAGGATGTCAGCCTCTTCCACTCTTGTGCAAGGGCACAAATACTTTTGGAGTTTGCCTACACTCTCGAAGTGCTCTGCTAGACTGGAAACATGTTGCTTGACCCTCAGCAACATGTTTCTGTTCTACACATCATTAGTCAGGATGTTAGCCAGTAACTTTAAATATGGGTGTGTGTGTGTGTGTGTGTGTGTGTGTGTGTGTGTGTGTGTGAGAGAGAGAGAGAGAGAGAGAGAGAGAGAGAGAGAGAGAGAGAGAGAGAGAGAGAGAGAGAGAGAGGTAGCTTTATATATTATTTTAGAGGGTCACAGTATCAAGAGGTTTGAGAATTCCTGTGCTAAGGAATTCTGGCTTCTAACCGTTACAGCACACACATACATACACCTCCTGTATGTACATGTGAATGTGTGATCACACATACACACAACCCACAGAGCTTGTAGAGTCCCACTACTTCATTTTGGAACAACATAGTCAATGCAGAGAATGGTGGAAGACAGATTTCTGGGCAGGAACGAAATGAGAACAACATCTCTCTACTTCATGGGGGAAAGTACTTTTCAAAGAACATCTAAAAAGCCCTGTTTCAAGGCCTGCTGTTTGAAATTAAAAGCTTCTGCATCCAACTTGCGGACTCCAGCAGCTAATATAAAGAGTGAATTTGAACATATCAGGTGTACGAATGGCAGAGAGTGGTTGTTACTTAGCAATCACAGCAGGCAAATTGTACAAGTTGGTCAAACTAGTGCAGAGGAGAAAAAATTCTGACTGAAAGTTGCACAGCTGGCATGAGGTTCAAGGCAAAAAAAGCCTTTCTGTGTGGCAACTGAGTTAATAGTCTTGCTGTTGTATGAAGACATATGGAACTGTCTCAATTCAGGTAGATAGAAACCTTGTTTGAAACCGAGTTTAACATTATCATGCAAATATTATGTCCAAATTAAGAACGCTGTTAGTATTGTACATCTTAAAGTACAATTAATATCCAGGTGTCCCTAGTTTGGCAATTTGCGTACAGATCAATTTTTCAGACTCATCCTGATAAGCAGCATGTAATGGTCTCTTTTACCTATGTATCTCCAGGAACTGGATTCTAATACAGCAAATCTGCTCAGTCAGCAGACAGATTTTGGTCCAGAAAGGTAGATGTGCTTTCTTCTCCACACACTGAAGCAGACAGGAGCAAGATGCTTGAGCATCTGAAGGCCCCATTAGTTAGACTGATAAATGATATTGAGCTTCCATCACCTTACTTCATTTTGCTCTGCTCAAGGTAAACATTATAGTCCCACTCTTAAAATGACTTAGGCAGGCTAGAGGAGGGGGGAACCAGGGGCGCAGTTAGGCACAGACCTGGGGGGGTCCAGGTCTGTGTGCCCACTCTCCTAGAGGGCCCCATTATGTTCCCCAAGGGAAAAGAGGTCCCCTTTTATATTTCTGGAATGGCTTGGCCTAGAATTCTGAAAATTCGTACAGTCATAGAACAGATTATCAGAACTCTGTGTACTGAAGTTGATGCAGATTGGTCAATTTATTGATTTTTAATGGGTTTTTTAAATTTAATGTTTTAAAAGTCCTATAAGTGGCTTGTTTCAAGGAAGAAAATTACAAAAACTTCTGGAACCTAGCTGTACCTCTGGAGGGAACAGAGGTAGGTGTGATAGCCAATTGCTTGAAGATGTTCTGACTATGCTGTCTCTTTGAATTGTTACATGTACCCCAGAATATGTTTAGAAATGAAGACTTCTAAGAATACTGATGCTGGTGCCACTCCTGGATATCCAATTAACTAGAACTGTAGAAAGCAGAAAGCTGGACATTGAATTGAAAATTGAGACAGCAGTTATACTTCTGACTTCATCTAGACTTTCTGACTTTCTCTATATTCTTCTGTGAAATAATCTTTTACAGTAGATTCTTTCTCTAGGGTGTGCAGGATCACACCCAAGGCCTATCTAGTCCAGCATCCTGTTTCACACAGTGGCCCACCAAATGCCTCATTCCTACATGTTGTACTAACACCTTATTAATCATAATTAAGTAAAATGGGCACGAGAAGAAGTGAAACATGTAACTTTTCAGATGGCTTTAGTGTTTCTTCTTCAGTCTAGTAGTTCTTTGAGAAATGAAATATGGTGTGTGTGTGAGAGAGAGAGATTGAGAATGAGATTGAGAGAGAGAGAGAGAGAGAGAGAGAATATTTCAAAGAAAAAGCAGGAATTCCTGTTCATTTCTGATCCTATGAATAAATGGTAGCAATCAACAATGTATTATAGGTCCAGCATGGTATCTGTTCTTGACTTCTGTGTGCCAGCTGGGTCAGGATATATACACATATGTGACTCCTGCATGTGAGAATCCCTGAACTAAATACAATTGTACACAGTGCCCAGCAAAGATCACTATGCACCTTGTAGTAGATATGAGAATGTGTATCATTATCCACTATCCAGGCCCACTGTGGGCAGATATTAATTATGCATTAAAGTTAGTGTGCCAAACCATCTTTGCACATCTGGATCAGTGCCTAAAACCTGACACTTCTCTATCACTGAACATTTATTTAGTACCAATGGCGACTAGGCACTGACAACACTATAATCTCATCTTTCAGTATCTTCCTTAAGATAGCAAGTTCTCAGCTCAAGAATATCCTGAGTAAACCCAAGACGGGATATAATTTTATGAAGTTGCTTCACAGATCAGCAGCTTTGCTAATATGCATAGCTAGTAAATTTGCTTTGGAAGGAGCACAAGTTGATAAATCTGCCCAGCAATGTGTTCTGTCGATTGATTTCATAAGATATATTTTACTTAAAATTAGGATTGTCTGAAGCTCAGTAGATCTAATTATTTGTAATTACCCAGTTGTTGTCAGAATGTGGTCATTTTATGACAGCAGTAGCTACTGTGTGGGTCAGGTTCAACTGTATATCTTTTCAAACACAGAATTAATGTACTATTGATAAAACCATTACTAGAACCAAATTAAAGTCTGAGCTGATGTATTGGTCCACAGGGTGCTGTCAGACATGAAAGGAGTAATTAGTATTCATTACTTCATACTCTACAACATTCCAATTATTAATGAACTTCAACTATTGGTCTGCACCATATCTATCATAAGCATCTTTCCAGTCTTTCTTTATTAGAAGAGGGGGAACAAACACTGACACAATTACAAAAATAAATAAATTAAAAAGCACAAAATGGTGAAAACTTTGCTAAGCTGGACTGCCTGATTTTTCTACTCAATAATCATGGAACCTGAGGGCAGTACAAGACCTGATCAACTAGTCAGTGGATGATGTTGTTAAGACAACACGTGGAAGAACTTCATCTTCATGTGTGCAGAACACTTACATTGACCAGTGTTAGCTATCAGTGCTTATAAAGTGTCCGAGGGGAAACTGTGCTGGCAGAAAACCAAAAAAAGCTGACATTCTACGCAGTATTATGTGTGCATTGCAGTATAACATTTGCAAAGTTACACAAGAGCTCTGTGGCACTGAATGTAAGAATTGCGCGAATGCAGTTCAATTGACAGCCATTGGAAATAATGGCTGTTAACTGCACAACTGTATTTGTGCAATTCTGGCATTTAATACATCATGAATGTTACATTGCAACATGCATGTAATATTATTACCACATATTGGAAGATGTAACATCACTAAAGAATAATAACAGCTACAAGCTTCTATAGAAAAACAATAGCAATTGATTCCAGGAGGGGATGGACCATATGCATTGTTTATAGTATGATTTCTCAAATGAAATCACTGATGAAGACAATTTTGTCAAAATGCATCTGGCTAAGTCTAACAGCTTAGGTTCAAGATATCTAAAAGAGTGCCTTCTTTTGCATATTGCCCACAGTTCATTAAGATCATGAGGAGATCATACCTCTGCTTACTAGGAATGTGCACAAAACCGGGTTGCCCAGTTCAGTTCAAGTCCTGGTTGGGTTTGAATCTGACTCTGGACTGGACTTGAATCAGCCTGGGCATGTTGTTTTGTGCATCCCGAACCTCCCCCCCGGTTCGGGTTTGGGGGGGGTTCGTTATATATATATATATATATATATATAAATAACTCACCACCTCTACTCTGGGGGGCTTCTCTGAAGTCGTGGGGGGTCTCCAGAGGTCCCCCTCCCAAATTACCCAGTTTAACACTGCACTTGTACAATGAACAAATTTGTGCTAGTGGAAGAGCTGTTGCAGCTCCTAAAATAGCCTAAAGGAATATAGTATGCCCCAGACCTCAGTCCCACATCTAAGGCCCGGCACAAAAGGCCCCTTTGGGTCCCACACGTAAAGCCCCTACAGGTTGGCCATGCCGCTGGCGCTCCCTCTGTCTTTATAGGCTCCCAAGAATTCAGAGTCACCTCTCTCACAGGTGGCTCGAAGCTGGGACAGACGAAAATTAGTGCTCACAGATGGAAGCGGTTGCCAAGCACTAAGGAAAAGTGAAAGGTGCAGAGCAACAGAACAGTTACGCAGACTGACCTCTGAGCTAGTGCTGGAGTGGGGTGGGTGGCTGAGGAGGCTATGAGATATCTCCAGGCCAAGGTCAGGAGACAGGCTGATAAAATCCAAGCCCCTGTTAGGGATGTACATGGAACAGGTGGGAGGGAGGGATAACTTTAAGGGTGGGGGAGGGTGCGCTGCCCCCTCCCCCCACCAGTGCTCAGTTTTCTAAAAGTCCATCACGACGGCAGTGTACCTCCCTGCTGCCCTGTTTGTCCTGTTGTGCACCCTCCCCTGCTCCTAAAGTTATCCCCCCTCCCGTCGAACCGCTGGTTGGTCAAACCAGTTCAGAGGCCCATAAAGGGCCTTTGAACCAGTTCTGTGCACATCCCTAGCCCCGTATCTTGTCTTCCCTTCCACTCCCACTGACAATATACTACTGGAACTTCGACTTTCTTGATGACAACTTTTCCCTTTCCTTAAATGGCACCTTTCCAAGATGAATGGAAAATATTGCATAAGAACTACTGAATGTCAGAAAGCATTGGATTATGGGATTAGCCAGGTCAATTTCAGCCACAATTTCCAGCCTTTAATGAGTGCCATGATGCTATCATGTGTCAGTGTGATACAGTGGTTGGAGTGTTTGATTTACACTGCAGAGGCCTAGGTTCAAGTCCCAGTTCATCTTTTGGCTCACTGCTCGGCCTTGGGTCAGTCACAATCATATGAATAAAACCAGGAAAGGGGACACTATACATACCATCCTGAGCTCCCTGAAGAAAAGGTGCAATTAAAATGAACTAACTAAAATAACTTCACACTATATGCCAGGAGAATTTAGAAGCCTTAGCTGATAGCATTGCCAGAGCACTTGCTATAGGGCATTAGATTACAGTGTACATCTTTGAAAAGTCCTTAGCAGTTATCAGATTTTCTTTCCATCTCATATCATGTGTATCAGTGGTTGATATGATAATGTTACAGTAAAAGATACTGGCTGACATACTGTGCAATGTTCCATTGACATTTTAACGGAACATAAGCACCCTGGAAATAATGGCTGTCCATCGCACAACTGTGTCCGCGTTTTGTGCAAGAGCACTCTTGCGAAACTGTGTGCATGACGTTAAATTGCAAAAGGAACGGTGCACAGTATGGCCAGCCATTGTTTGCATTTCATGGGGGAGTTTGCTGCTGCATGCTCAGAGAACCTTGTCGCCTGGGACTATACAAGTGGCCATCAACTGTAAGTTGTTCCTAACAGACGTCTGTATTAATATTTAGATTCCAATATCAATTATATATGATTTAAGCATACTTTTTAAGAAGTGGAAAAAAAGCTGAAGGAAATAGAAGTATAGTTTAAGATTATGGTAAGAAAAAGGACATCAGACAATAGTTCTGTGCCCTTTGCCTTCTCCTGAAGGTACTTACTTCCCCCTTTTAACTGTGTTTCTTCCAAGCAAAGGATCAAGTACAGGGTCTATGGTTTCATCCAAATTTTCAATCAGGACAATATCTCCACAAGCTAATGCTCTTGCAATGGTTTTCAAGAACCTTAATATAAAAAAAACCATAAACCACAAAACAGGAATGTTTAAAAATGCCGAGAGGACAGAATAATACATGTCTATAGGAAGTACATAAATCTGTGAGTGGTGGCTGGCTAGTGTGGCAGTGTGAATGGCAGGACATCTGAAATACCTATTTAAATGAGCACAGTTACCCTACATGCTTTGTGCATTTATTTATAATAGATTCTCAAAGAGGGAAGTTGAACAGTTCCCAATGGAGAAACACAAGCTTCTCCACTCCCCTTCTCAGCTACTATCTTGAGCAGACTAAGTGGCAAAGCTCTCATCAACTTCCCACTGATCAACTTTCCAGTGTAGGAGCCCACCCTATAGGATGGTTATCAATGCAAGGAGTTAATGGAGCAACTCTTTATTTTTTCAAAAGCTTTCCCCAAAACCATCCTTCAAGATTCTTAAAGTATGCTAGTCACTCCATATGGCTCTGCTTCTGTCCTTTATTTTTACCTGCTTTTCTCTAAGTAAAGACAAAACTGACAATAGCTATAACATTTGTCTTTTTAATTTTTTTTTTAGATGCACTTTGAGAAGCTTGCACAGTTGTACGCTTGACTTAGGGAAGATTGCAATGACAAAGTTAGAAACCACCCGCTTTGTAACACTTGACAGCAGCAACCAGAGAGCATTCTTTGAAGCACATCTTCAAGTGTAATAGCTAGATATAATACAACAAAGCACCTGATGCACATAAAAGGAGGATTCTATAGCAGCAGATTCGATAAGCAGATGGGAGAAATGAGAAGAGATCTGTTCTAAAAGACCAGTGACAATGTTAGATTATATAGGTTAAAAACCATCTTGGGTGGACAGGAAAATGTATCATGTTGTCATTTATGCATGTAATCCATATATGCATTTTCAATGCAGACGTACCCCTTCTGTCCTAGATGTATGATTTTAAGGTCAGTTCCATATTTATTCTTTATCCATTTGATTCCTTGTAGCTGGGGATCTATCAGAAGTGGCCAGCGCTCACAGTTTGTTAGAATAGCAGCATTTTCTGTTGACATTCTATCACTAGGCAGTCCTTCATTATTCCATGCTGCAATCATTGCATCATCAGTCAACATGGCAACCAGGTCTAGGTCTTCACTGATTGGAATGGGAATCTTTGAAGCAAAGGGAAATATAACTATGCTATAAAGTTAGCAAGACAAGGCAGTATTGTGGACAAGGACCAAAATAAAGCAGTTGGCAAGGTTATCTCCAGTTGCTACTTGGTAAGCAAATGGCTCTGACCAGTTTTGAGTCATTTTTCTGAGCAGAAGTGCATTTTCATAAAAATCCCATGATAAACAAAATCCAAAGATGCAAAAGTTCTACATCAGGCTACTGTTTTGCATTACAAAGACTTACTTTTTGTGATTTCAGGAATGGAAGCCACATACGCTCTACTAGCTCTTGACGGTAGAGTCTGGTAAAGGATCCAACATAAGAAACAAAGGCAGCTGTTAACAGAACATTCCCATACACGGTTGTTTCTTGTGCTTCAAATGATTTAACTGAGTGGGTCCAGCGAATCTTTTCAGACTGAAATACAAAATTATATAATGTCAAGTATAGGTGTGTACATAATTATAGGCTTTCTGTTTATATTTAGAATTGAAAGATGATTTAGCCTTGAAGACTATAAAAATTAGAGTTTCCCTTACTTGTCGTGATCCATCTGGAACATTTCCTGTGCAAACCCCATTGAAATGAATAGGAGTTACACAAGTGTAGAGATTTTTAGGCAAAACATAGTTTCTGTCTCAAATGAGAATTGCTACCAAAACAGTAATGTGAGGATCTGCATTGGCAATTTAGGCAGGCTGCTTTTGTGGGCTGCATTTTGCATCTAAAATATTTCCAAACAAGGACAATGTAGTTTGACCTTCCAAGACTCCTCTGGACTTTTAGATGCCATTCTCTTTGCCTCTAGAAATCAATGTGAAGAGGGGACAGGATGGTGGGTCCACTGGCATCCTGAGGGTCACAGAATTAACTTCCAGTCTCTGGTCACACACCACATGGTCACACACGAGGGTAGTTTTCTTCATTGTAAGGCCCAGGAGCCATTGATGGCCCACATCAACCCTACATGTGGCTCCTGGTTGTTCATTGAGCCTGTGTGAAACTTTGGCCAAAGCAGAAAAATCTGCACAGTCCCCCTGGCATCAAGCAGCGGTGACCATTCCCACTGTGTCGTGCTGCACTTTGCCCAGTGCCAGGGAGCTCCTTTAAGGGAAATTGAGTCCTGTTGAGTCCCTGCCTCATCTTGGAAGGTGCGTACAGATTAGCCCTTCCCAGCGCATTCCTCCTAGGGCTTTTAGAAGAGGGCTCCATCTCTCTTAAAGGGCCCTCCCAGTACTGGGGAAAGTGCAGTACTATGTGGCGTTTAACACAGTGGAAATGGCTCTCATGTTGAAGGTGTTTTGCCAAAGTGAGCCCTGTTGGGGAAAAAGTGACAATCACTGCACTAGGGTGGGCCTAAAGGCCCAATCCACACCCAATCTGGAGTCTAGTCTAATTTCTTAATGTGCAGCAGGTATTGGGGAAATTAATCCAATTACTCTGGATTCATCTGGGAACAAATTGAGAAGCACCCATATCCAAATAAGGCTCCCCACTCCTTAAGAGAGAGAAAGCAAAAAAGCTCCCTCATCCTTCCAGGGCTACCAAGGTCTTATGGAACCCAGGAGCTGGCTATAACAACCAGCTGCTCTGGCTTATTTAAATACGTTGTGATTTCATATTGTTGTTACAACATTGGTACACAGGAGCAGGTAAGGCCGAGAAATAGTGACTGACTCAGGAACAGTCCTGAACAAGTTTCAAGAGTGGGGATTTTGAACCCAGGTCTTCCTGGTCCAATAATATGTCTTCTACATATCCACTGGCTCTCTGTGGGAATGATTCTGAAATTGCAAAGCTCTAACATTAACTGCAATCACACTTTACTAAGGAGGATGTATATCTAGGAAAGGATGGGATAGGAACAGTTTTTGTTTAGATGTACCAGTTATTACATTTATTTCATTCTAAAACATTCCAATTATCCTGTAGTGTCTAGAGAACATATTAGATACTTTCTTAAATCACCAACTGAAGCAAACCAAACAACAAACGCATTCATTTCCAAGAAGGATTTTTGATTTATCCATTCTCTCTCCTTGTTGTCACTGGCTGGTAAGTCATAAACAATAAAGTGCACCCACCTCATTCTCCAAACTAGCTTTGAAATTTGAAGATTTACTAAACATAGAATGATCGTCTATTTAAATCTTCAGTAATTTTACTGTACCACCCAAGCATCATAAATCACAAGTGACATTGGCTAACAAGGGTTTAAGAGTTGGAACATGCAGTGTAATAAATTTCCAGACAGTTAAAAATCACTATAATTTTATTCTAATGCATTATAGATTGCCTGTAATATCATCCTGGCCGGGGTGACCCATTTCTAATTTTGAACAGCTGTTCAGCTCGGGAGTTAGTTAATGATTAAATATAAATTGCCTGATTTATTAGTCTGAATGGTTGAGCTTCCAGGTCAATGCTATATAGACAAAATCATCAGTCTTGATGCTTTTCAGAACTTAACTGTCTCCTGTTCAAGTCAAAAAGAATTTATTCTCAAAGGAAAAGAGTTGACGCTCTCAATTAATTGGTTTTTTTAAATTTCTTTCTTAGCTTACACAGCAGCACTCTTAAGAAAAAACTCAGCCTTTGGTAATAATTTTCTTGTTAGCTGAAGGAAAAAATCTTGTTAGTTGAAAGAAATTGTATAAGGAGACTTGGAGAATTACAGCAAAGTAACACACAAAATGTAAGCAAAGCATTGCAGTACTCACTCCATGAAGGACATTGAATATGTTAGTATTCATTTTTATCTGACTAAAGTATTTAATGCCCAGATAAACCACAGACTGATATTGATATAGTACAACATTGCTTCTCTCTCCACCCCCCACCCCCATCACAACAAATGATTCTGAAGTAAATGGCTTGCAGGTAGCATGCTGAGACCTCAACCATTCATACTATTATTGTTAAATTTGTCTTATTGGTTTCAATAGATGAGAAATTTCAGCCAAAATTAATTTCACCATTTTTATATGCAGCCTTCCAAAAAGAAAAATGCAGTTTTTTTTAGAAAGAAACTTGGGCAACCTTTCTGAGCAGCTGTGTAAACAGAAATCTTACAAAAGCTAAAATGAAATATGAGTTTTTAAATGTCAGTTGAAAATAGATTAAACATTCAGTTAGATATAAAGATTAGATATCCATTTCTCACCAGTACTGTATTATTGCACATAGCCTTATTCATGCACTAAGAATCAATATAAAATAAGTGATACATATAGACCACTGTCCCGAGATACATATGTACCAATAGGTATATACAACCACAAACCACTTGAAATTATTTGTGTACGATTACTTTATGCATGTGTGTGCGCGCGCGCGCACAGACACACTCACTGAATCCCACTGATTTCAGTTGGACACAAATGTGCTTCATTTAGCATTGGCAGCACCATTGTATTCAAATAGCATTATTTAGCTAATGCAGTTTTAATAACTACATTTCTATGGTTCACTTAAACTGCTATGTAGAAGCTGACCATTAAATAATCACCTGTTTTGATAGGAAGATGTTTTTCTACAGACAAAAATAATTAAACCATTGTGTGGGCTTTTATTAGATATGCATTCTGTCCTTATTAGAAGATTAATGGTTTTTATGAACACAAGACAGAAACAATGCAACTAGTGTAGCCCACTTATCCAAAGGTTAAGTGCATGGAGGGTGGATACAAAGTGACTCAGTACTGGCCTGAGAATCATTCAGTCTCAGTGCTCATTAGCAGAGGCTGACCATGCTGTCAGAAAGTATTCACTGCTATGTGCAGATCTAGTAACTTGGTTATAAAGATTTTTCTCTGGGGATATCCTCTTCATGATCAAGTGCAGAGTATGTGATTAATCAACAATGAGGATACTATTGTATCTAGGTCTACACAGCCCTTGAGGCTAAGGAATGCATTGCTCTTTAGGCTAAATAAGAGAAGGTAGCAACAAAGCTGTGCCCCTTTCCATCCCACCATGTAATTATTTAACACTTTCTCAAACTGGGTTATGTGTACTCATAGTGCTTCTTGCAGGAATGAAGAATTAATTATTTGGCTTCTAGCAGTTTACATAGTCCAAGAGATAGGGGGGATTTATTTGCTAGAAATGATTGTCTGGTGGGTAGAATTTGAAAAAGCACTCTCTGAGTCACATGCAAGCAAACAAGCAGCAAATACTGTAAATGAATAGGATGCACTTCTTAAGGTGCCCTGGTGGTGGAACAGGGAATTGCACATATGGACTAAAATGAAATATCAAATCAACTTAAATATGAATTTCCAGTGTACCCAGGGCCGTCCTTAGAGAGCCCTGGCGGAGTGTGGGGCCCGGGTAAAATCAGTCAGTGTGGGGCCCCCTTCCAGTTAATTCTAATAGGGGTTAAAAGAGGGTGGCCCGGGGCAGTCTCCCTGCTTGCCATGCCCTGAGGACAGCCCTGACTGTACTCATAACCATAGCCACAAGGACCAATATAGACTTGGATCTCTCCAGTCCAGGCTCCTCCTGCTAAACTTAAGCTTTCATTTAAGACAGTACAGCTCTAGACTTTTATTTACAGAGATACAGAGAACACTGTATAAGCTGTACTCGAGGATGTCACTATTGCGTGTAACTGGAGAATTAATTCTCTGGATTTTCTTGTTTTGTTTTTAAGAGTTCCTGGATAAAGTCTGATAAATCCTAGTCATGGAAAAATAATCTCTCAATTATGGGTCTGCAGGAATTTGGAGGTTTTTTGGTTAATCTTTATATCTTCCTTAAATATTACTGAGCCATCAAATAAGACATATTAATATGTCTTATTTATGTTATTAGTAACAAACTGTGCTTTATTTATATTAGATTAGCTCTGTTTTTCTGAAACCTTTCAATAATCCTTACTGCCTGTCTAATTTGCTACACATTGGGAAGAGAACGTTAATGGTGGTGGTGTTTTCCTGTGTTTATAGATTGCACAATTTACTTTTTAAAATACTGAAAAAGTCTTTAAAATAACTTTCAATGAGCACAATTATGGTTCCAGAGGAGTACTTCCATTTGCACAAGGGTGGGGGAGCCTAATCCCATCTCCATCAGCAATCTCACCCCATGCTAGGTCTCACACTACCCCTGAGGGTTTGGGGGGGCTTCAGCTTTTCAGGGGGTGCTGGGGGATCTAGCACAGAGGTGAGGGAAGGAAGAGTCCTTGAAATTCTCTGGATACAGCACATAGTATAATACAAGAATCTACTTGTATAGAGATTTTTTTGTGGGGGGGTGGGTGTCTCTGCCTTCTCCTAGATGAGAAAGCTATGTTTCATCCAGACACATGACAGCCTCCATGGCATCTGGCATGAAACCAGTCATTTGCAGATGATGGTGACAGTTGTAGCTCATGCAGTAAGTCCCAGTAATGACTGCAGATAAGCGGGGCTCATGCCTTTACTGGAGGGTTTTATTTAGTGGCAATAGGGCAATGATGCCGCAGTATAATGCAGGCACATGGTTGTTGAATGGCCAGAAGTACCCAGCAAGGAGCTCCTAATAGGGTCATGAGGCCCTCCTTCTTTTGGCACCACTCAGTGGGTGTGACTACAAACTACCTTCAGCGCCACATGAGGCATCATTAGACAGCCACACTGAACACTGGCATCAAATAATTGGAGGGCTGGAATTGACATAAAGACCATTTGATCTGGAAAAATAGGATCTCCTCCTCCGACTAATTAAGGTGTGACTTTTGTCACACATTAAACATGCACATGCACAGTACTGTATAACAACCATTAATTTCCAAAGGGAGAGGTATTGAGACTATTGTCTAGCTGGAATTTGTGTCCCTTAACTAGAAGCCCACACTTCTTAATCCCAGAAGAATGCAGAGGGAGGGATGATGGTGAAGAGTTATAGTTATTTGATAATGAGACAAATTATGCTTATGCTTGATGGCACTGTACTACTGTTTCATATGGTTTAGAGTTCAGTCCTGATGCTGAAAATGGGTTCCAGGTTTGAGTCCTTGTAAAGCCTGGTTCAAATGAAGCCCTTTGTGCATGCATAACAGATTAGTCTGCATCACTAAGATTTTGGTGGACAGAGAAGAACAATAAGGTGTTCCATGCTAAAAGAGCCTGTACAATTTCTGTTGTTATGTTGGTCAGTGCTTTCTCCCTCTCACATGGATTTAAATCAGGGCTTCCCAGCTTCAGCCCTCCTGTACATGTTGGCCTAAAACTCCCATAATCCCTGGCTACTGGCCACTGTGTCTGAGAATTATGGGAGTTGTAGTCCAAAAACACATGGGGGGGCCCTATGTTGAGCAGGCCTTATTTAAATAGATTTCCATTTTGGCTACTTAAAAATACTGTACATTCCAAAAATATTTCATTTAACGATTCCTAAATACAGTGGCTGACATACTGCCCAAGAGCACATTTGTCTGGTAACATGCTTACACAGTTAGTGCAAACACAAAATTTGAGCAATTGGTACAACTTACATAAATTGTGCAAACACAACATTACGACTGACGTACTCTTGCGCAGTATGTCAGCCAGTTTTACTGGCTTGATTAGAATTCATGTGGATGGTATTAATGAAATAAATACTTGCCTCAAGTCCTTTAACAAGCCTATTCGCTAACTCAATAGTCTTATTGGTTCGGCCAACATCTTCTTGACATCTAACTTTCTCTTCTGTTGCTTTTTCAAATGATGTTGTAAGTTTGGACAGATTGAGATCCAGTTCCTACAAAATAAGGTTTCAGATTTTGATGGTAACCTTGGCAATTTTCATCGATACTTTAAAAATAAATAAATTATTTTTTACATTTTGTATTTTACAAACATCTTTCCCAGTCCGCGTCCCCGAGCTTCTCCCTGAGGAGAAGGGATACTCACCATTGCACCAGTAGATATGGATAGATCAGAGGAGTTTTAATTCTTTACGTATGTATTTATTTACTGAAAATATTTATATCCCACCCCTCCAGTGCTACTGTTCAGGGTGGCTCACAAAGACAATAAAGCAAATACAACAATATAAAATTATTAAAATAGTAAAAACTAGACCAGATTAAAACTAGATCTACACATTAAAAACCCACTAGAGACAAAGAATAAAAACCAAAAAGCGTCTCTAAAAAGATGGGTATTTTAGAGTTTCTTTAAAACAGCATCTGGGGCTCTTCAGTTTGGAAAAGAGGTTGACTACAGGGAGAAATGATCGAGGTGTATAAAATTATGCATGGAGCAGAGAGTGGATAGAGAGAAATTTTTCTCCCTCTCTCACAAAACTAGAACCAGGGGTCAACCCGTGAAACGGAAGGTCGGGAAAATTAGGACCAACAAAATAAGTACTTTTTCACACAGGACATAATTAACCTATGAAATTCTCTGCAATGGGAAGTGGTGATGGCTACTAGCTTGGATGGTTTTAAAGGGGGCTTAGACAAATTCATGGAGGACAGGTCTATCAATGGCTACTAGTCTGGTGGCTATAGGCCACCTTCAGCCTCAAAGGCAAGATGCCTCTAAATATCAGTTGCAGGGGAGCAATGGCAGGAGAGAGGACATGCCCTCACCTCTTGCCTGTGGGCTAGCCAGAGGCATCTGGTGGGCCACTGTGTGAAACAAGATGCTGGACTAGACAGGCCTTGAGCCTTAACCAGCAGGGCTATTTTTAACAGTAACTTTGCCCCCACCCCTCAATTTCAGTGGTGCAGTATTCAAATAGGAGTTGAGGAGCTGGCTTGAAGAAATTTGCTCTAGAAGATGGCTCCCCAGCTGATTTAAAGGAACTGCACCCCAAGTGCAGCCAGTCTGACAGGAATGTTAGAAGTAGAAGGAGTTCAGATACGACGACAGGCATTTTAGTTGGAGTTCTGACTATCAGGTTCCCTGCTGTCATTTCTGAAGTCCTTCTAACAGTGCCCAATAATGGGTATATTGGTCTGACATTCCTTTGGTACTGACATTATTGCACAGCCCTCTTGGCTTCCATCATCTCAGCACTAATGTCTTAACCATTTATGTTTAATGCAGACATCCAGTTGCTTTGTGCAACAGAGATATAGTTGAATTTGCATTCCTAAGTCTACGGACACCTTATGCTAATGCTTTGTGTGTTTTTTAAATCACAACAAAGACTTTTGAATGACACCTTGAGTAGTGTCAAGAGTTTGTTACTGGAAAGGGACAGACTTCCTCAGCAAACTTTAAGACAGAATCCTATCTATATCCAAAGTTTTTAATTACAAATAATGTAAAGTCTTTAAATTCTGTACTCTCCCTTAGATTTCCAAATGTCACTATTTTATAATTTACTTTATAGATTTGTAAATTCAGAGGTCTAGCTATAATCCTATAGCCCTCACAATATATTCCATAAAAATGGACAAGGATACAACTGAAAGCTAATTCAGGCAATGAGAGAAAATTTAAATTACAGCATTATAAAACTGGAGAGAAGTGAAACAGCTGGAATGCCTGGTTAACCAGATTAGCAAGTGTGACTGAATTCTACTGGGTAATGAGGTAGCTGATCCAATTCTGTTTATGGAGGCATTTATGGTAATGATCTTAAGGATGACCCATTCTGTGTGGCAAAATGCCACCAACTCTTTTGAGAGTTTTTAAATGGAGACTTGAGCAATGTGCAACATTAACTATGATCCTATCATGTTTAATGGACTATGAATAAGTACTAAATACAGTGAGTAGTAAGAAGACAAACGTGGAGCCACCTTTTTCTTTTCTGATTGAACCATGTTACTAGTGCCAGAAAGTGCATAAAAGAGACCAGCAGGCACTTTTCGGGGGTGGGGTGTGTGTGTAGAATGTTCTACCAAGAATTATCTTATATTTTCCTGAAAAATGATAATCCAAGTCCAAGGGTCATTTTTACTAGAGGTGAACAAATGAGTTATGTCTTTCTTCTTTCTGCATAGTTGTCTCTGATGTTTGTTTTTCCAGATTTCTTGACCTACAAAACTTGTGAACCACCAAGCTGAATAAAGCTCACCAGTTATGTAGGCAACTCATCAGGAGCTTGATACATGTCCTGCCTTTGCTGGATGCCTATGACTGCAGTGACAGGTGGGACTGCCATGTACCAGGCAGGTCATAATACATGACTGGTAGGCTGTGCTTAGCTTTAAGAGTCAAAACTTGCTCAGTCAACAAGATGCCTTTTTCTGTCTAAAGTTCAGTACAGGAAGACAAGTAGTTGAGCTATGTGGTCCATAATAATGCAATGCTTACATTATGGGTGAGTTTCCTTAGGAGCATCATAGCCCAGGAAGCTGGATGAGAATGCTGGTACAGCTAGTGACATACTGCTGGACTTTGGCTACACGAATCTACTAACCTAGTTGTTGGTATGCTAGATTGTAAAAAAAATTACAAGTTGCAATAATGAGGCCATTTTTGCAGGATTGTCTATATCAGTTTTATAGTTAACAGATAAGAAGCCAGCTTGGAAAAAAACACATATTCCAGTATGATAGCTAATAAAAATGGAAGCATTCTTGTTGTTTTGGGTTTAAACTTTCCCAAATAATATATTAGAATGTGTATTGTTTCATTTTCTATTCTGAAGTCAGAAAATCCATTCATGAACATGCAAACATGTTTTAATAATTTGTAATTTTTAAATAAAATTGCAGCAGTGCAATACTTCTGAAGAGTAAATATGATGTCCTTTGGACACCACTTGGCTGTTGCAACAAGCAAAAAACATGCAGGTCCTCCTCAACCACTGCTGAGATATACCTTGTGCCCTTACACTTGCCATAGTAGTTAAATGTTTCTAAGCTATATACAAAAACAAGGTTTATATTTTAAAGACATATGTCTTAAATTCCATAAATTGAAAAGGTATTTCCCAAGATTTTAAACAAAGAAAATATTTTCATTGCTTTTTAAAGAGAAAATAATTTAATATTTTGTTTCAACATTTGTTTTGCTGTTGCATAGAGTTCACAAGGATTTAATTTGTCATTTTGAAAAATACTTTAGCAGGCGTTAAAAATGAAGAGTTGTTAGCACATTGCCATCCAAACTGATGATGTATTATTGATTACCAAGTGTAACAGCTGCAACATTTATTAATCATTATAGAAAATTACCAGGTAGAAAAAACTTATGTATGAAAAATTAGTACACCACTTTCTCCATAGACTGGTTTAAAGGACAGGATTCCATTGGAAATCCATGAGATGGGAACAACTACCTGTGACTCTATTTTTCAAAGGTGTTAGCATACAGAAGAATAGAAAGAGTACATATTAGGCCAATAAATGGTAGACAGGCATAATGCTGAGAGATACATTGAGAAATGAAGGCCAAGAAGCAAACTGATCAAAATATGGATATAGCATGCTATTTGATGGAAACATAACAACCACACAACTACACATGGCACAGCATTTAGCCTCATTATGAACAGTAGTAAATAATTTAAATTATAGTAGTGAGGACTAGGCTGTATAGTTAAAATTGAGAGTAAATGAAATCTTTAATTATACCTTGAAAGGGAGACTAATTGACACAGAATACATTTATCTTGCAAGTATATTAGGTCATCTTCTCCATGGCCAGAATTTGCTTTGAATGAGTCCAACAGAAAACCTAATTTATATTGCCCACATTTGCAAAAGATGAGCAATAATTATAATTGTTATTTAAGTATGTATTGCATAATAATGTGGCTAAATGCCTTTGGGGGAAATGCTATCATTTCTTGTTAAGGACTAATGTACTAAATACAAAAACGCATGGTTTCTTCAACCAGTTGTTACTAATGCCTAATACAACCATATCTTTGACACTAAAATAATGGCTTCATACCCGGGCAGACCTAGAAAACAATAAAATCCCTTATCTTTACAGGTAGCATCTAAGCCTCATCACAAAGAAGGATGCAAGTCAGTTACATATGCTTGGGGCTGGTGTAGGATTAAGGTTATACTTACACAAAGTTTTTTCCTAATGGCTTCCAGTTTTTCAGTAGCTGCTGCTAGTTCAGCATTTGCTTGGGCCAATGCTTGACGTTTTGGTTCCACATCACAATATACCTGGGAATTAAAATATATTCCATGGTTTTTTTAAAAGGGCCAAATGAATAAGTTTTATAAACAATTCTAAAACTGTCACATGTTGCTCTCTCAGGAGAAACCACACTTTGTTTTCTCAGTAGTTTATATTAGTCGATATTTCAACCAGCATTGATCGTGTCCTCCTTTCTTTTCAAGTTGCACTGAGAAGTCATAGGAAGGAACATCACAGAATAGATAAATGGATGTATCAGATAGGCATTTAATCAAAGTAACATCCTGGAATATGATAGATAATCTAATACTTGGAGTTCAGTAAGCACGTGCCTTCAAACTGCTCTGCACTTTTTAGTTTGCATACGCCTCACTATCCGGCTTGTAATTCATTAACTCTAATCTAGAGAAGTGTGTGAGTCTTTTTCTGCCTTTTCTGATACCATGTTGCAAACTGCTGAATAAAACCCCAAGCTGGTGGTGGGGAACAGCTCTTGATGGTGCATGTGAAAAGGGCTCTTGTCCTGTTTAGAAAAGAAAGAGCTTGCTATTAATATGCAAAACCATAAGTATATATTAATTGGCTCCCTGGGTTGGACAATTGCAATCTTGATTTTCTCATGCTTTTCTAAACTTGCTAGGAAAATACTCAACACAACCAGCAGCACCTGATGGTGCTTTTAGCATGTTCATGGTGCTTAATATACACTGAGCCCCTTCTCATGATCTGTGAGAAGTGCCTGAAGAGGGGAAGGGAGGAAGCCTTGAAAAGCTTACTTCTCACGCAGATGATCCTCTACTTGTTGCTGGGCAGGCAGATCGCCCGCCCAGACAATTGACTTCTTCTGCCGGAGCAGGAAGGTCTGGGGGTTAGGAGTTTCCCAGAACTCCCATAATGCACCACACAAGTGCACAGTGCATTATGGCAAGTTTTTTAATGCCAGCTGGGAGGCTGCTGGTGCATGGGTGTCGTGCACAGCCGTGCAGCAATGACACGCGATCAGTTCACCCTGGCTAGTGGCGCATTTGTGCACTTAACACAGGTTAACAGCCAGGGCTCCTTGTGGGTTTGCTGTTGTGCTGCTGCTGCAAGGCTTCCAGTGGTACTCACACACAGGCAAAACTGGGATAGGCTTCCCTTGCCCAATCTTGCCTGTGCATGAGAAGAGGCTCTATTATCAGTACATTCTACAAGAACCCTGAAATTTAGGTCAGTATTATCCCACATCGCATGGCTTTGAGGTTAAGAGACAGTGGCTTGCTTAAGGTCATTTAATGAGTTCAAGGTGAAGGGAAAGTTTGAACTGGGGGCTTCCCAGCTCACAGCACATCGTTTTTGCCATCACAATACTCCTGTGGTCCTATTACCATAATTTAGAAGAGGGCCAATTCCAGGTTTCAAGGGGCCTTCAGCAAATTGCCCTTCTTGAGCCTCACTTGAGTGGGCAACTGAGAGAATCACTCTGCCGCTGCCACATGTAGGTTCTGAGCAAAGAGGAGGCCTCAGGAATCAGTAGTGGAAGCTTCTGAGAAGAACCCTGCGTCTTCAACAGCCATCAATGATGCCAACCCCTGTTGCCAACCCGCTGATTTAGAAGGATATCAATTTGCATGATCTAATTAAAAGGCTGTACAAATATTTCTCCCTGTGACAACCTGTATCAATTTACGTATAGTTTACTGTTCCATCTTTTTCTGAAAACATTGTTTCTATAATACCTAGTCACCAAATACCGAGGATACATAGCAAGCCCCACTTATTACTCCAACTGGAACAAAACACATTCAGTACCTCATAGAATTTTACTATGTTGATAACCCAGGCACTGAGACCAGCCGCTGCAAATGACTTGGTGCGAACCAGGTTTGGGTTGAATTCCGGGTCTTTCAAGTAATGTTCCTTGACTACTTTGAGGCAATTCTCTGGGATATGCTCCTTATCATAGTTAATTAAAGCTTGCAAGAATTCATCAACCTGGAAGAAGAAGGCATTAATGCACTTCAACTCATTACTGTTGAACAACACTTAAGGTCCACCAGTTGATTTCACAATTCAAAATGTAAATGTTCAAACAAGCTTGATAAGCCTAAATTCTGATAACAGCAAAGCAATGTAAAATATAAGGATACTTTCTACACACTACATGAAAATGTATGCAAGAGAGTCTTGGTGCCATTTATTTCAAAGAAATACAGCTTTGGAAGGGTGGAATTCAGAGTGAAAAAGCTTGTTTGCCCATGTATGGACCCTTACGGGGGGCAGGGCGGACTGAAGACTTCACCTCCAGATACTTCTCCACTCTAAATCCCCAAAGCTACTTTTCTTTACGAAAAACAACGGCACATTATAGGAATTTGAATGAGTTTGAATATTATAAGCCTCTTCACAATTGTCTGGGTGGTGAGTTAGGTTGCCTGGGCGCATTAGGGTTAGGGCTCTTCCCTACCCCAAACCACACACAGATGATTGTGTGCAAGGCCTCAGTGTGTGGTTAGACCTTGAGTATTGTCTGATGCACTAAACTTTTTCTCTTTGGTGAAGCAGCCTGAGAGATAAAAGTACATAAATGTCTTCTTTCTGTGTTTGCAAAATTAGCAAGAACATGAGAACAGGCAAAGACACCTTGAAGATAAATTACTTATGATGATAAGTAAAATTACTTATGATGATAAATTTTAAGAGAGCGTCTTCTCTGCTATGAGCCCCACCGCCCATTGAGGTCACTTGAGGAGGTCCGTCTCCAGTTGCCACCAATTCGTTTGGTGGCTACACAGAGATGGGCCTTCTCAGCTGCTGCCCCGAGATTGTAGAATGCGCTCCCTGCTGAGATACGATCCTCCCCATCTCTGGCATTTTTCAAAAAACACCTGAAAACACATCTCTTCAACCAGGCTTTCTCAGCTTTTAAAAACTTGTTTTTAAATTCTTCTGATTATTTAATTGTTGTTTTACGATGTTTTTAATTGTTTATTGTTTTTATGCTTTATAATTTTTGTTTTAATTATTAATTGATTTTAATGGTGTTTTAAAATAAACTGCCCTGAGCCTTGGAAAGTCCCAGTCAGAAATTGAATCACTGCTAAACACTGTCCGTATATTCAGTAGCGATATAGCAATGGAGTTTGGACTAGACAAGTGTGCTGCATTAATAATGAAAAGAGGAAAAATAAGAAAAACAGAAGGAATAGAACTACCCAATGGAAGCAACATCAAGAACCTGGAAGAGAAAGAACATTACAAACACTTGGGCATTCTCCAGGCTGATAATATTGCACACACTGAAGTTAAAAGAAAAATTGGAAGTGAATACATCAGGAGAGTCAGAAAAATCCTCAAGTACAAACTCAATGGCGGGAACACCATACAAGCCATAAACACCTGTGCTATACCTGTTATCAGATACACTGCAGGAATAATAGACTGGACCCAGGCAGAGCTAGAGATGCTAGATCGTAAGACCAGGAAAATCATGACCATCAATCATGCTCTGCACCCCCACAGTGATGTCGATAGGCTATACCTCCCTCGCAGCTCAGGTGGAAGAGGAATGCTGCAAGTCCATCAAACAGTAGAGGAGGAAAAAATAAGAATAAGGGACAGTGAAGAAGATGCACTTAAAATGGTCAATGATGAGAAACTATTCAACACCAATGAAACAAAGCAGGCTTACAAGAAAGAACAAGTCAAGAACCGAGCAGAAAAATGGAGAAATAAGCCCTTGCATGGTCAATATCTGCACAATATAAGTGGAAAATCAGACATCACCAAGACCTGGCAATGGCTTAAGAATGGCAACTTGAAGAAAGAAACAGAGGGTTTAATACTGGCTGCATAAGAACAGGCACTAAGAGCAAAAGCCGAAAAATCCAAAACAAACAGCAAGTGCCGCCTTTGTAAAGAAGCAAATGAAACAGTGGACCACCTAATCAGCTGTTGTAAAAAGATCGCACAGACTGAGTACAAACAAAGGCATGACAACGTAGCAGGGATGATACACTGGAACATCTGCAAAAAATACAAGCTACCTGTAGCCAAAAATTGGTGGGACCATAAAATTGAAAATGTTGAAGAAAATGAAGATGTAAAAATATTATGGGACTTCCGACTACAAACAGACAAACATCTGCCACACAATACACCAGATATCACTGTAGTCGAGAAGAAAGAAAAACAAGTGAAAATAATCAACATAGCAATACCAGGGGTTAGCAGAATAGAAGAAAAAGAAATAGAGAAAATCACAAAATACAAAGATCTACAAATTGAAATTGAAAGGCTGTGGCAGAAAAAGACCAAAATAATCTCAGTGGTAATTGGCACCCTGGGTGCAGTTCCAAAAGACCTTGAAGAGCACCTCAATACCATAGGGGCCACAGAAATCACCATCAGCCAATTACAAAAAGCAGCTTTACTGGGAACAGCCTATATTCTGCGACGATATTAACAATAACAACAACATTGATAATAAAATTCTGGCATCCCAGGTCCTTGGGAAGGACTCGATGTCTGGATAAAACAAACCAGTCAATAACACCTGTCTGACTGTGTAAACAAGAAATAATAATACAAAACCACATAGTATTTTGTTAGAAATGATACATTTGACTCCTGAATTTAAACAATCAGATCACAACACGATTTAATTATACCACTACCTTTCCCATAAAGAGTTTAGCAGCTTTCCAGGTCCGGTCTTTTGGTACTCTTCCTTTATTAGCCAGTAGAACCATTACTGCAGCCATAATGTTGATCACTACAACTGGCGGGTTAGGGAAGGCTTTCAGTTCAGAAAGATTCACCTAAAGAAAGAGCAAGGAAATGATGCTGAAGTAAACCAAGCATATAACAAACAATTTCCATAAGAGGAGAACAAAGGACACGATGACTTAATTTGAAGAGGAGAGCTGGTCTTGTGGTAGCAAGCATGACTTGTCTCTATAGATAAGCAGGGTCTGCCCTGGTTGCATATGAATGGGAGACTTGATGTGTGAGCACTGCAAGATATTCCCCTCAGGGGATGAAGCCGCTCTGGGAAGAGCAGAAGGTTTCAAGTTCCCTCCCTGGCTTCTCCAAGATAGGAAAAGATTTTTATTTTTATTTTTAATAGGACAAGATTTTTTTATTGAACCAACAAACTACCAAAGCATACAGTACGTTGCCAAAGCACAATTATATACAAAGTGGTTGTTTGTACATGATATATCTACAAAGATTTACACACAAGGATTTGGAAACCCACAAGGTTATGAAGTATATGCAGGTAGTACTATAACTTGGGGGTGGGGGATTTCAAGGCACATCAGGTAATTGGGGGGGGGGGGTTTACGTCCGGCGCCCATTTCCACAATTTGTCCCATTGCTGTTTAGAAGAGAGACTCTTGTCTTTTTGCACATAACTATACAAACTTTTCCAGAAGAGATTTACTGTCTCATCTGCGTGAACCTCTTGGTCGCGTCTTCCCTCCCTATTCCTATGCAGGAGCATTGCATAAATGACATACAGGTTTACTAACCTGATTACGAGAAGGGGAACATTCCAATTCCCTAGTATGAGGGCACTTTTCTGTCCTGTTTCCTTGAAGGTTTCTTTCTGGGACCTCGAAAGTAGGTTCTATCGCTCAAACCCGATGTTAGTTCTTCCCAAGTCTGTTTTTCCAAATCAGGCCACTCTAACAGCTTGCTTACTCCCTGCCACACTCTTTTGGCTACCACACACTCTTTTAAGAAATGTGAGTGGGTTTCCCTGAATGTTTTACCTAGCTCTCCAAGATAGGGCTGAGAGAGAGTCCTGCCTGCAACCTTGGAGAAGCCGCTGTCAGTCTGTGAAGACAATACTGAGCTAGATAGACCAATGGTCTGACTCAGTATATGGCAGTTTCCTATGTTCCTAAGCGACTGTGAATGGCAGTCTCCTTATGAATCTTTCCCCTATTGTAAGCAGAGCTTAAGGTCTCTTTGAGTAATGATGGCAAGTCATAAGAATATTACAATTACTTTACAAGATCACAACAAAACATGCAGTCCAGCACTCTGTGTCCAACAGAGGACAGTTAGATAGCATGGGCTGAAAGACTACTACAAAATTAGTAGTAAGCAGATGCTGCTTAAGTTCTAGTAGGAAAACTATTAAATTGTTCTGGGTATTATTATTTTTTGCCAACTTCAATGCTGCCAATATGTTATGCTTCAGCTTGAAAGAATTGTTGGTGAGATGAAAATATCCTAGAACTACTGATTTGGGGTGGCAGTGAAAAAGGGAAGGCTCCATCTTGTGTGATTTGTGCTTATGAAGTTCTAAGTGGAATCTAATGTCTAATGCAGAAATGAATAAAAAGATTCTTGAAATCCTTCATCTTTCACTTAAAAAACTGAACTAAGTTGACAGTCTTCATTGTTTGCAATGAATACACTTCTAAACACAGAAGTAATTTGATCTTTCTGGTGATCCATGTTCACTCACAACTTGGGTTCTGTGCCTGCGGAGTGTGCAGTAACCCTTGGGAAGAATTCTAAGCTCCATGAGATGCTCTTTGGCTCTACTGTTGCACGCAGCACAACAGTTATTTTCGGTGGGAGAGCACCTTTCTCCTCAGTTCCTGATCAGCCACTGCGATAAGCGAAGAATGTGGATTGATGGAGTCTGCTGAGTCCTTACTACTGTAGAAGAATCCTAGCAGCGGGGTACGCTGGGTGGGTGTTATGAGTGAACATGGATCACCAGAAAGATCACTCATTACTATTTATCTTCAAGGTGATCCATGTTCCCTCATAACCCAGGTGATTAGCAAGCTCATCTAGATGGTGGTGGTGCTAGGATACATTAAAAGCACCTTCTTGAGCACCGCCCAACCAAAGTTGGCCTCTGCTGCTGAGCGGATGTCCACAGCATAGTGTTTGATGAAAGGCAGACCTGTAGACCACGTGGCCACTTTACAGATGTCTGTCATGCTGATGGATGACATGTGAGCCACCAATGCAGCCATGGCTCTAGTAGAATGTACCTTGATATTTGAGGGAAAGTTTAAACCCTTGCTGGTTGTAGCACATGAAGATGTGTTTTGCGAGCCAGACGGACAATCTTTGTAGGTCATCCCTAGTTCTCTCCTTTATAGGAGACAAAGAGTTTGTTGGTTTGTCTAAAGGATTTTGTCCAATCCAGGCAGTTTAGAAGAGACCTCCTGACAGCTAGCAAATACATGGATTTCTTCGGAGGAGTGGAAGGGCTTAAGAAGAAGGTAGGTAGTACAAAGTCTTGATTTAGCTGAAAGTTGGAAACTATTTTTGGTTAGAAGGAGGGGGGTCTATCCTCTGAATGACTTTGTCCGGATAGAATTTGGTGTTAAGGAGAATCAGCGAGAAGAGCTGTTAGCTTGTTGACTCTCCTCGCCAATGTTATGGCAATGAGGAAGGCAACTTTTAAGAATAAAGTTTTGAGGGGAGCCGAGAGGAGAGATTTGAATGGTGCTTCAGTAAGAGAAGAGAAGACCAATCAGGGGCATAACTATAATAGGGCAAGGAGAGACAGAGTTGGAAGCCTGAAAGCATACCCACCGAGAGGGAGTCCATCTTGGACCACCACTGTAGGGATTTTAGTACAGGTGATAGAAGTGTCGGCCACATGTTCTGACTGTCGGAGTTCGGTTTGAACACCAATGGAAACCAATTTTGGAGTCTGTGCATTCACAGTCTTGCATGGGGCAAGGTAGCTGTGCATGAGGCCATGAGGCCTAGCAATCTTTGCACTGCCCAAGCTCTTTGCCTTGGATTGAGGAAGAAAGAAGAGATCAGATCTATAATAAACTGCCTCCTGTCTTCCAGAAGATATGCTGTCTTCATTTGCAAGCCCAGAACCATTCCGATAAATTTAATTCATGTTTGCTGTTTTAGTACTGATTTCTTTAGATTCACCCTTATCCCCAAGTCTGCTACCAGATCTAGCATGTACTGGAGCTGAGAGACTAGGGTGTCATTGCATTCTGATATCAGTAACCAGTTGTCCAAGCAAGGATAAATTGAGATGCCCCATGTCCATAGGTGTGCTACAATGGCGCTGACAAACTTTGTGAAGACATGGGACACTGTCAAGAGTCCGAATGGCAGGACAGCATACTGGTAGCTTTCTTGGTCCAGTGTAAATATTAAGTACTTCTTGTGTTCTGTCCACATCCCCATGTGGAAATAGGCCACTTTCAGTTCTAACGTCACTGACCATTCTTCCTTTGTTAATAGGGGAAGAATGCCTTGCAAGGAATTTCCTGAATTTCCTGCCTTTCACTTATTTGTTTAGGTTGCGTAGGTCCATAATGGGATGGAAGCCTCCATCCTGTTTGGGCATCTGGAAATAACTCGAACAAAAGCCCTTCTCCCAAACTTTCAAGGGAACAGATTCTATCACCCCCTTCTCTAGTAGGGATAGTACTTCTGCTAAGATAGGAGTTGAATGGGTATTTTATCTCAATGAATATAGAGTGGCTTTTATACTTGATGGCATAGCCTGTCATTGTTATGGACGAAACCCAGGCATTTGATATGATGAGATGCCAAGTGCGGGGGGGAAAGTGTCATATGGGAAAGGGGAGTTGTGCTCAAGATACCTCCTGGTCAAAAGTGTCAAACAGTCTGCTTGGACTGGTCTTGAGACTTGGTGCTTTGTTGTTGTCTAGGTTTGTATTGACATTTAGACACGTAACGTCTTATAGTCTTTCCACTTTGACTGCTTGAACTGATATTTCTGCCTACCAAACGACTTATGGTTTTGGGAATAGACTGGTTGTTGTGGGTTAAAAGTGAAAGTACTTGCTGTATAGCGGGACTTCATCTTATCCACTGTCTCATCTGCTTGAGTAGTTAACAGACCATCCCCTTCAAATGGCAGATTCTCAGTTTTATCTTTCATGTCATATTGAAGGGATTTAGAGCACAGCCAAGCATGTTTCTGGAAAGACACAGCACCTGTAATGGATTGTGACTTGAGGAGAGGAGAGCTGGTCTTGTGTCCCCTTAGCTAAGCAGGGTCTGCCCTGGTTGCACATGAATGGGAGACTTGATGTGTGAGCACTGTAAGATATTCCCCTTAGGGGATGGAGCCGATCTGGGAAGAGCAGAAGGTTCCAAGTTTCCTCCCTGGCATTTCAGAGGTAGGACTGAGAGAGATTCCTGCCTGCAGCCTTGGAGAAGCCACTGCCAGTCTGGGCAGACAATACTAAGCTAGATAGACCAATGGTCTGACTCAGTATATGGCAGCTTCCAGTATATGTTCCTATGACTCAGTATATGTTCCTATGACTCAGTCTCTTCAAGCTGCTTTGCCGTGCTTAAATGTTGCCTGGTGATATCAGCAGATTTAGCCAGTGCTAAATGTTTCCACAGAACTCCTCTGGGATGTCCTTTAAGTCCTTTTTTAGAGTAGCCCAGACAGGGTAGTGGTACTTTACTATGCAGGCCATGGAGTTGGAAATTTTAAAGGTCAAGCAGAGTAAAACCTGCATCCCATAGCATCCAATTTCCTCCCTTCCTTATCCACCAGGGTTGAGTGCATTCTGCCTTATTTACCATTGACAGTGCAATCAGTCACCGGCGAACTTGGTGGAGGGTGTTTGAAGAGGAAGGGACAGGACTCCTCTTGTGTCCTGTACAGATTTCCCAGCTTCTTCAAAGTTGTTGTGGAGGCTGATGGCATGTCCCAGAACACCTTCAAAGAATTGGCGAGGACAGGCAGCATTGGCAGAGATTCTGGTTGAGTGGCTGAGGAACTGGCCATGAAGTCATACACAGGGTCCTTGACTAGGGGTGTGCATGGAACAGATTCCGGTGGTTCAGTTCAAATTTGAACTGAATTCAAGTTGGACTGCTGGCCCATGAGCCAGTTCGAGTCGAACCATCCCCTGGCAATGTCTGATGGACAAACTGGGTTGAACTGGTTTGATTTGGCTTAAGGGGCATGCTTGTAAAGGGGAATCTGGTGAGGATTCCCCTTTACAAGCAAAGGAGGAATCCTACCTGACTTAAAAAAAATCCTAGTGGGGCACCTCATCAGAGGAGGCGGTGGCGACACAGCCCTTCCAAACTGCGGACCAGGTCCAGCACTCCAGCCTCAGTGTTGATGGTTTGGAGGTCAACATCGAATTGCAGTGGTATTTGGGACTCAACAAGACTGGTGAGCCCAACTGCTCATGCTTGTGTTTCTTATGGTGTCCCACTGTCTCAGACTTTTAAAAAGTTTAGTTTCTCTGTTCTTTATTAGATGGAGCTCAAGGTACAAAGGCACTGGAATCCCCTGAAGATGCCCTCAATCCTGAGGAGCAGTTGTTGGCCGACATCAATGTTGTCAATGTCTATGGAAGTGGCGATTTCAGCATCGGAGTCAGCAGTCTGTGGTTTCATAGCACACCACTCTAAGATGAAGTTCTTTATTCTTTTTGGTTTGCCTCAAAAAGGCTAAACAAAATTTGCAGGCTTTCACATTATGTCCCTCTCCTAGACAAATTAAACATTAGTCGTACCTGTCAGAGGGCGGCAGAGTTCACCCACAAAACGCACACTTTGAAAAAGTTTTTCTAATGTCCATTAGACCAACAGAGAGGGGTGAGGCAAAGGGGGAAACTGAAAGACAGGCCATAGTTGAAGCCAGGAAATCACCGAGAACAAAGTGGAAACAAAAACCAGAGAATAAGTCATAAAACTGTCCTTAGTCAAGCCAAAGTCTCAAGAAAAGTCTTTAGCACAGGAACTGGGATGAGATGGAATGAATGCTTCAAAAAGCAAGCAGTGGAGCAGTTGAGAAGGAACTGAGGAGAAAGGTGCTCTCCCACCGAAAATAACTGTTGTGCTATGCGCGTGATTTGGCAGAGCCAGAGCACGCCTCATGGAGCTTGGAATTCTTCTGCAGAGGTTACTGCGCAGGCACAGAAACCATGTTTTGAGGGAACATGGATCACCTCAAAGGTCAAAACATAACTAGCTGAATGTTGGGGGAAATGCAACATACGCACAACAGAAGGGATGATATTTGGATCATATGCAACAAATGAGTATAGCTTTGCATTTATTACTTGAAGATATAATAATCTGGAGAGTCTCTCAAAGACAACAGACTTGGAGCCAAACTAGATGTTATGCTAGGAGATCTGTGACTGGATCCTTCACAATTTTGGAAACTGATAAATGCTTTTAAACTGAGGCATTTAGATTAGGGCTGCAGGACATGGGCAGTTAAGTCCTTCCCCCATGCCATTTCCCCAATATTAAATTTCCCCTCAAATGGCTATTTGCCCCACAGGGGAAAATATACATGTATCTGTATAGTTCCTGGCTGTTTTCCCTGTGGGACAAATTACAGCTTTGCAGGAGGAGGGAAATTCAGATCGGAGAAATTATGTATGGCGGGAAAAGTTAACAGTAACACCCTGCACTGCAGCTCCGATTGAAAATGCTCTTTCTAACCACATTTGCTAATTCATAGGAACATAGGAAGTTGCATTATACTGAGACCATAGGTCCATCTAGCTTAGTATTGTCCATACTGACTGGTAGCAGCTCTCCAAACTTTCAGGCATTTAAGTCAGGCATTGATCTCTCTCATACCTACCTGGAGAACCCGAGACCTTCTGCTTGCAAAGCAGATGCTCTACCACTGAGTTACAGCCTCATTCCCATTAAAAAAAATACTTTAAAAAATGCAAGAGCTCTGATATGGATTTCCTGATGTTATACTGTATCTAGGTTGGCCCTTAGGTCTGCTCCATGGCACCAAGTATGACGACTCTATAGAGTCCCGAGGGTCACAACTCGGAAAAACCTGAGAGCTAAGAAGGCTGCTCTATAGAAAGTACAATGCAATACAGTGCGTAGCCACCAGACCACATAGGACACAGCATGATACAAGAGTCTTACCTTATTGAGTGTATTTAAAGCTGCAGTAGCAGCCACCAGAGCAGGTTCAGCTTTCATCAGGTCATCTTCGCACTCCTTCTGTTTCCGAGATACTTCTGCTTGGATGGCAGCTACCTATATGAACACAGACTCTTGGTTTTAATCTGAGACTTTAAATCTATTAATGTATAGGTCCAGCAAATGGTCAATCCCTTGGATGGCAGACCTCTGCAAGCCATATGCAAGAATGGATTACAAATATAATGTAAGCAACTAAGGGCAGTTCACATCTTCTGCCGTAAGTCAGTAAGCAGGGAAAAAGCTGGAAGCTGAGAGGGCATGCTCCCAATGAGCTTGTTGTGCGGACCCACCCATGTCCAGCTCCCACACTCTCCATCTGAGTTTCTCCCAACACTCTCCAGACTTACATAACCAAGATTTGAAGTTGGGCAGATCCTGCCAGGAGAAAGTCGGGTGGAAAGTCCAGGAACCAGACTTGGGTGGGTTCACACAACATGCCCTCTGGGAGCACACACTCTCTGTTCTCAACATATCCCAATTTTCCCTGCTAACTGACTTGCAGCAGATCAGGTGAACCTGAGTCTTTGAATGTACAGCTGAGTCTTTTCCAAGCAGTGTTGTCTGTTGCTGCTGTTGGCACATATCACTCAACTACCAAGTGTTTAAATCATTACATCCTCTCTATCCTAAGGGCTTCATGCTACAGTTTTATCCAAAGTTTTATGTCTTTTGACCACTGAGACAGGATAAATTGATTGATGCTACCCAATACTTATAATCTCAGCACAGCCACTATAAAATAGTCCTGTGATTCATAATAGAAAATCAAGACTAGATCTATGATGCAGTAGGACTCTCACGCATGCGGCAACAGTGCTGTGCAAGAAGGATGTCCCAGAAAAACTGACCTCTTGCGTTATCACACATCATGCACAACTTCCATTATTACCATTGGAAATAATCAGTAGTCCCGGTACAGCCCTCTTGCACTGCATGTGTTAGAGCCTCCAGCAACTCAGGCAGTTCTGCAATGCCCATGTTATGCTGCAGGACGTGCAAGTAACTGGTTATTGTGTTGGAAATGAAGGACTCTGTGCTGTCTCATGTCTCAATGACGGAGGGGGACAGACTAGTGAGTCAGACGGCTAGAGGGGTCAAGACATTGGTCATTCCTCCTCCCTGCTGCTCTGACACTATCTATTTGATATATAGATTGCTACTCTCAGGGACTTCCTTCCTTCCTTCCTTCTCTCTTCTCCCTAACACACACTTGCCTATCTCTGCACCATGTGTGCACAGAGATGCAGACAGCATCTGTCTGCATCCAGCTAGCTAGCTAGATTAGAAATACTATCTCTCCACGTTCCTATCTAGAATAGAGTTTTCCAATAAAGACTCCTCGAATTGATTCGAAACTATGAACTGGCTCCAAGTTTCTTTTGCTCTCAGCATACACTCATGCCTAGGCAGACTCTGCTGTGTTTTGCCTTGGTGCACTCTGCTGAAATAGAAGGGTATCTCTTACCAGAGAGAATTCCCAACATATTGTTCACGCCTCAATACAAATTCAGGTTGTAAGCTAAAAGATGTTTCTGAACAAAGCTAAAGTTTTGTGGACCTTTAGATGACTTTCAATTAAACATTTTAATGATCATACCTTAAGGTTTAGGACATTAAACTGTCAGTTTAAATATGTCTTTATTCTCTATATTGCCACTCCAAAATATGACTATAAAACAGATTAATTCTGAGAGCCTAGCATAGGTTTTAGAGTGGTTTAGGAATCATCATCACAAATAAATATTGCATCTGATGTTGCTGATTGCCATGTAATTACAGTTCATCCCCTGCCCCCAATCCAAGCCTGAAGGCTTGCAACTTATATTAATACTAGTGAATCCAAATGATCACATTCTGTAAATGATGAGCCACTATAATTTCAGCAGGTTAAAGAAAGCATGACCAATGTAAATGATTTGTTTAAATTAAACATATTTATTGATCTACATGGATTGAAAGATGAATATTTCCTAATCCCTTTTATTTCTATTTTTAAAATATGGATGAATTTTTCACAGACTAATTTGTGCTTTTAAAGCAGCTTTAAACTAATGCTAATCATGAAGAAATCTTCAATTCGGAAAAATCTTTTAGGAAAGCAATAAAGGAAGTAAAGATACTTTTTAGAGCCATGAAAAATAGTCTAATGTCTGAAAAATGTCCCATGGTAGTGATTATCCCATGATAATCACATCATGTGTTGAACCTAATTGCTTAATGAAGTGTTTTGAAATGTGTTAACAGCATTCCCCAATCATCCTAAAGCATCAAGAACAATGCAATTACTTGCAGTTGGGGAAAAAAATATATACATACTGAAAATGGGCTGGTAGGATGACTGAGGGTTTTCCCTAAATTGCGCTTTTCGTGCATACTTAATTACACCAGTGTGGGCTTTACACCTTACATATTTTTTTTAAATGTTAGTAAGTTGGGTTCCTAAATGTTCATAATCAGTTCAGGTTGAAAAATGATAAATGAGCCAATCAATGATGCTGCTGAAGTTTATAACAGGGGTGCACTGAAATTTCCCCTGCTTCCATGGCTCTTTTTGCTAGCAGCGGAAATGAGGGAGAAATTTCAGCAGCAAGGACCCTCAAAATCCTGCAGAAGTTCAAAGAGGCAGAGGAATTTTACCAAAAGCAAATAGCCCTCTTTCACTGCTGATTCCCAGCAACTAGTGTTTAGTAGTATATTGCCCATGCAGATGTGCCCAGGATCAAATCTAATGATGACTGGATTCTCTTTGTCTTGATTCAGAACTAATTGTAGTATTTTACTGAACATTTCTCCCGTCAGATAAGGTTGGTTCATAAATGCTGAGGGGCAACTGAAAACTGACTGATTCAGGGGCGTAGCTAGGGGAGAGGGGGCCCATGTTCACCCCTCTCACCGGTGGCCCTTCCGAATGAGGGAGATAATGAAGAAAATAGGGAGGGGTGGTGCTGGGGGCCCCGGGTTCTTTGAGCCCATCCACTCAATTATAGCTACACCCCTGGATTGATTGCACATGTGCAGTATCTCATTTTATATTCTGAGCTGCAGAAGAACTTCTCAGGGAAACTTTATTTGTAAATGTTATATCCCAGCCTTCTCAAATGATTCATGGTGGCTTACAGAGCAATGGTTTAAAAATCATAAAGCTATACACAAAGCCAATACACAAAGTAAAAAACAAAAAAGCAACGGATGCAAAGAGTGAGGAAAAAATAAAAACAGAGCAAGTGTTTTCTAAAAAGTGTGTGGGGGACAGAGAACCTTACAATTCAGAGAGACAAAGAAAGGGCTGACAACAGGTGAAGGTTGACAGGAGAACCTTGTTACTCATGAGGGTTCCGTTCCTCGCCTACCACTGCGAGTAACGAAACCGTAACGAAACCGTGAATAACGAGGCATTATTCCTCTGGGGAAAGGGGGGGGGGTAGGTTCCAGAATGCACAAAAAAGTTGTAAACAGAACAAAGGCCCCCCAAAACCCCTACTGTAGTGTGCTCCATGAGGACTCCTTGTGCTCAGCAATACCCCAGACCACAAAATGCCCCTCAAACCAAAAAAACTGCTTGAAAATGCTTTTTATTAAGAAAAGAAGCAAAAAAAAAAGTGGAAAAAACCACTCTACCTTGCTCTGTGGGGTCTCCTTGTGCGCTTCTTGGGCCCAGCAATGCCCCTCAGACTGACAAATGCCCCCCAAACTCCAAAAATAGCAGGAAAAATGAGTTTTCCTCAAAGAAATGAGCCACAAAATGGCTCCTGCTGACAAAACGGAGGATGGAAGTGACCTTGGCAGTCACTTCCAGCCCTCTAGGGACCACGGATACATGGGTTTCATCCCTTTAGTATCTGTGGATACTGAAATCAGTTGTCAATTAGACACCCGCAAATAAGTAAAACTGCAGATATAGAATTCACATATAATGAGGTTCTCCTGTCATAGCAAGAGACTAGGAGTGTCACAGGGATGGGTGAACAACAACAGCCCATCAGAGTCCAGGTTACATGATAGTAGTGAGGAAGCAGAAAACCTCAAGTTGCTATTTAATGCAGAACTGGAGGGTAAAGGAAGACTTGTCAAAACTGGAGATGACAGAAATGGGTGAGGGACTCCTAGGCTTAGGGAATGGTAAAGAGAGCAATATTTTAAATTTTTTGACTAGAACACCTGAATGTTCAAGTCTGGCCCTACCTACAGTGCTGTGAGTAGTGAGCTCAGCAGAATCCTTGCAATTATCTTTTTGACAGGGCAACATTTTGCTGAGTGACACCAAAGTGACACCTACCCGGCAACTTACTCTTAAAGCACACTCTCAGTTTGTGACTAGCTTTAGGTAAGAGCATAGAGCTGAAAAGTATTAATAAAGAAGTACGGATTAATAAAGAGGATACTCATCAGATACTGATAAGATGAATATAAGTAATTTCATAATGAAAATATGAGTTCAACAAGCAGAAGGAAAGGACCTGACCAGAATGGCTCATGTTGAACCTCACAAAGCACATCACAGAATGCAAAATTTGGAAGTCAAGCTGCAAGTACGTGGAATGGACTTCGAGAACAATTGAGTTGTTCAATTGAACTAAAAAATCAAAAGCCTTTAAACATCTGAAGTGCTCAGAGATGACTCTCTGACCTTTACTGTATTACACACAGGCCTGATTCTCAAGATCCCCATCCATTATATGCTTGAATGAGCTCAGTACTTATTGTTCTTTCATATCATTAAAAGAGCTAAAAGGTTGGAAAAATGCATAATGTAAAGAAAGGTCAAGTGGTAATCATGGTGTGAAATGCTGAAACATGTGTAAGTATAATAATTCTTTAGATGTTATGCTCCTTGGAGGGGAAGGTGTTCAAAATTGTTCACCTACAAAGGTTTATTCTGTGCTAAATATAGCTCAACAACACTAAATTGTGGAATTACCCTGACCTTTTGCTCCTCCGCATCAGCAATGGCCTTTTCCTTGCTCACTTTCTCAGTCTGAAGCCCTATCTTAGTAATCAAAGCTTCAGCATCTTGATTTCTCAGTTGCAGTTCTGCCTCTTGAGAAGCAAGTTTGTATTTTAAATCTTCCACCTAAAACAGAACAGCAAAGGCATTAGTCTGGAATAGGTGCTACTGGAAAGCATATTTAGATGGACAGTGTAAAAAAAAGGTCGGTATTCAACAGCTGGATGTTAAGGAGAGCTTTTTCAATGACTATTAACCACAAGACAAGTCCCTGTTTATATTCTTCTCTCTAATTGGCTAATAAGTGAACACTAAAAGGCACCTCTCCTCCTTTCATGTTATCCTTGGATAAATGTATACGTTGACATCTAGACCAATACTGCACTTGTGCAAACATGCTGTGCTAGCACAAGGATGTTATGCTAGTTAGTGCCACTTAGTCAGGAACTTGCGTTCCAGACGAGCTAATGCTGTTGCTCTAGTTAAGGATGTAACGCAAGTACGTTGAGCAAAAAAAGGAATGCCTGTTCCGAACCAGTCTTTGTCCTAATGGAAGCTGCACAACAGGTTTCACAACCGATTGAGCAACCTTGTAATGCAACCTTCTACATGTCCCAGAGAAGGTCATTGCTAGTGCAACATTGCAGGGCACCACAATTTTGCACAACTCTGGAAGAGTGTGTAATTTTCCCAACTGCACCCGTGCAAAACTAGTCTGGATGTCATTCCTTGGACTGAGAGTGCATGGGATTGTGCAGTTCTGAGCATTCAAACAGCTAGGGAACCTTCTTGTATGTGCACAACATTGTTCACTGTACTAATGTAGTGTTAGTCTAGATATCAGCCACAGTTTGCCCCTCTTCAAACAACTAAAAAGCACTCAGGGCATAGCATAAAAAAGAGAACAAAAATCTCAACCAGATCTTCTATCATATTGTTGGTATAATAATGGGTATGTGCACAAATCGATTTTTTCATTTTTATTTGTACCCAAATCGAATCACCCCCGATTTGTTTTGGGTCCAAATCTCCCCCGCTCCCGAATCACCCCAGATTTGATTGGTACTCAAATGTTTTGAATCTGAATCAATTTGGGGCAAAAAAGGGGTCCCAGGGCAAAAGAGTGGGGTGGGTGGTAGTGCCCAATGGGTGGAAGCTACCACCTAAATTTCAAAGAAATTAATCAAAGGGTTAACTTTTAAAGAATTTTTGAAGTTGGCACAGCTAAGCTTTTCCCCATAGGGAATAATGGGGATTTCAGCATAGCTCCATGTGGGGGGCAGCAAGGTGGCCCAGAGCGGGTTGTTGTGGGTGGTAGTGCCCAATGGGTGCAAGGAAGCTACCACTTATATTTCAAAGAAATTTGGCAAAGGGGTGATTTTTAAATGATTTTTGAAGTTTATGTGTCTTTAAGCTTTTCCCCATAGGGAATAATGGGGATTTCAGCAGCCTTAGTTATAACTCCCTGGGTGAGGCACAAGGGTGGCCCAGAACGGGTTGTTGTGGGTGGTAGTGCCCAATGGGTGCAAGGAAGCTAAAACTTGTATTTCAAAGGAACTGGGCAAAGGGGTGATTTTTAAAGAATTTTTGAAGTGTGCATGTCTTTGGGGCAGATTTGGGGCAGAAAATGGGTTTTGGGGGCAGAAGAGTGAGTCAGATGGTAGTGCCCTAATGGTTGCCTACTACCACCCAGATTTCAAAGAAATTGGTGAAATTGGTGATTTTTAAAGAATTTCTGCACGTCTTTAAGCTTTCCCCCCCCTTAGGGAATAATGGGGAATTTCAGCAGCCCCATAACTCCACTTGGGGGGCACCAGGGTGGACCAGAGCGAGTGATGGTGTAGTGCATTCTGGTACGAATGAGAGCAGATTCAAAGTTTTCACTGAATCCATACTCATTTCCTATCAGAGAATCTACTCTCAAAAGAACACCTCAGAAAAAACAAAACCCAGTGCCCCATGGGCTTGTCGTTTTGGGGGTGGTTTGCACCCTCTGTGCACTACACCATACCCTTCTCTGGGCCACCCTGGTGCCACCCATGTGGAGCTATAAGGCTGCTGAAATCTTTTAAAAATCACCCCTTTGCCAAATTTCTTTGAAATTTGAGTGGTAGCTTCCACCCATTGGGCACTACCAGCCAACCCACAAAATGGCGGTCCGAATCTCCAAATTTTTCAGGTCCAAATCTGGGGTCATTTGTTTTGTACCCAAATCTGGGCAACTGAGGACAGGGATGATTTGTTTTGTCTACAAATCACGTGAATCGGCCAGATTCAGGTAAAAATAGTTTTGTATCTGAATCATTTTGCACATCCCTAATATTAATACACAAACATCTTCATCATGATAGGCCTGAGACAGTGGCAGACATCTTGATCAATGGTGCACAAGCACAATGAACAAAGTTACACACATGCAAGAAGGCTGCAGAGATGTGCAAAGTTGTGGTGCTCTGTGATGCTAGTGAAAGACCTTCTCTGGAAGTATACAAGGTTGTGCACCATATGCTGTGGAACAGCCACTGTGCAATGGGTGCTGTGGGACTTGTCAACATCTTCTGCTAGTCTCGAACAGGCATTCCTTTCTTTGTACAACATCTTCATGTTACAATCTTAAGCAAACACAACAGCATTACGCTAGCACAACACTAATCTGAAATGCAAACTCCCAGGATAACGGCACTTGCAAGCCCAATGTCCTTCTGCAAGTGCAATGGTAGTCAGGAAGTCGATCAGTGTCTGTACTGAAAATGAATCCAGATAACATACACTGCTTATAGACTGCTAATATTACTCTCTAATTTTTTAAAAAGGCAAAGATGCCTCTTTCTAACAATGGGTTTTCTTTAAAAAAAAAACACACAAACACATACTGATTTATTTAGTTTCCTAAGGAGGATAGGTCTATCAATAGTTATTAACCACTATTGCAAAACGGAGCTTCCATTTTCAGAGGCAGTGTATCTCTGAAGAGCAGCTGCAGGGAGTCAAACTACAACCAAGGATTGTTGCCTTCATGACCTGCGAGTGAGCTTCTTGAAAGCATTTGGCGGGCTACTGCTCAAAATAGGAAGCATGGTGGGCTAGATGAACCTTTGATGTGAACCAGCAGGACTCCTCTGTTCTAGGAGCAAGAACCTGTTTGGCCCTTTTAGTGATAAACAAATATGCACAGATATATGAGCAGATGTTGCAATTCTTTTGCATTGTGTAGAAGTCAAGTCAGACTCTGGGCAAAATCTAGGGATGTGCACAAACTGAAGATTGTGCACTGGTTCGGCACCACACACATGATCTCCGCGCACTTGCACAGATGCCATGCACGTGCTGATGCCATGCACAGTTTCTTGGGACGAATGCCACTGCAGCAGGAAGGACCTGCTCTCCTCTTTTTTAAATATCCCACTCACCACTCCAATCCCCTCCCCATGGGGCAGAACCTCAGTTTGTGTACATCCTTAGCAAAATCTAGCACCCTTAATTCTTCTTATGGAGACTGGTTGCATCTGGATTCTCAATAACACCCCTCTCCAATGCAATCCCATATGTCAGATTCCACACCATTCCTGAGGGTCAGGGGACTCTCAGGAGCGGCTGCTTGGGAGGCCCAGGGAGCTGCAGAAGGGAGGAGATGACTGCTTATGCGAGAGGCCTTGCATTCACACTACTTAGGATACAAATAAGAGACTAACAGATCTCTTCATTTTTAGGGTGCCACATGACTCATTGTTGTTTTACTTTTCTCCAAGTATACAGAGTCAGACCATTGGTTCATCTATATCAGTATTATCTACACAGACTGGCAACTGCTTTTCCAAGGCTGCAGACAGGAGTCTCTCTCTCAGTCCTATCTGGAGATGCCAGGAACTTGGAACCTTCTGCCTGCAAGCATGCAGATGCTCTCTGCAGAACAGCCCCATCCTCTAAGGGGAATATCTTACAGTGCTCACATGTAGTCTCCCATTCAAATACAAACCAGGGTGGACACTGCCTAGAAAAGGGGACAATGCATGCCTGCTACCCCAAGACCAGCTCAATGTTTTTCAATGTTTATGAATCAAAAGTCTCCCTCCCTCCTTGACGTGTTTTAAGAAGAATCTGAAAACTCGGTTTTAAAGAATCATCTAAAAATTGTTTTTAATTGGGTTTCCAGTTTTAATCAGCTTTAGTTGTGTCTACCATTTTTTCTTGCTGCTGGTTTGTTTCATGATTAATTGTTGTTTTTTATGTTAAGTTGCCCTGAGTAGCAGTGTGCTGTAGGGGAGGGACAGAAAATAAATATTTAAAATAAGTAAACTATATAAATAAAAAAATCAAACTCTAAGCATTGAAAATCTAAGTTTCTAAGCATACATTAAATAGTGCTTTGAGCACTCAAAAACCAACACAAAAATACTAAATGATGATGATCATCATATTACCTGAGAAGCTGTTGTTTTCAACTTCTGAATACCATTTACAAGGTGCTCCTTGTGCTGGTACATTTTCTGGACTTTCTTTTCCAGAAGGTTTTTGTAAAGTGTGATTTGCTCCAGAAAGCTTTTGGGAGTTGTGTAGTTGTAGCGTCTCTCATTCTGCTGAAACTTTGCACTCATCTCATTCACGCTGTTGTGGGCATAGGCCATGAAATGGCAAATGGACTCATGAAACTGTGGCTGAAAATGTCAAGGACACAGAAGGCAGCTTAAATCATAGGCATTGGTTGCTGACATAGTGTACAGGCGCTTTCAGCCTTTTAAAAAACACATGTACCCCTTCCATCTCAAATATCCCGCTCAAATACCCCATTTGAGTAGTCAAAAATTGTGACACACAGTAAATCTTGCAAAGTTGGTGGGAAATAAAATACAAGCTAAATGAATCTGCCCTGGAATCATGAACACCCTCCCCCCCCCCCGTCGCAAAACTAAACCCCAAACTCCTAACTCTATGGTGACCTCCTTCCTTCTCTCACCTTCTGGAGCATGATAGACAGGGCTCCACAGCATACCCCTGACCTGACCCTGCCTCTTCCTTCTCCTCCTCTCCACATGACTGGCTTGGCTAGATCAGGGATTCTCAACATTGGGTCCCCAGATGTTATTGGACTAACTCCTATAACCCCCAACCAAAGGCCACTGGGTCTAGGGATTATGGGAGTTAAAAGTCCAATCACATCTGGGGACCCAACGTTGAGAATCCCTGGACTAGATGATCAGGTGCTGCCCACCCCTCCCTCAGCCTGGCTGACAGGCTCAGCAGCAATGGCAATGCCAACCCTGAGTAGCAGCCAGCATTGCCCTTCCTGCCAAGCCCGTCTGCCAGGCTGAGGGAGGGGTGGGCTGAGCCCAAGTATTTAGCCAGTCAGTCATGAAGAGATATGGAGATATGGATATGAAGACCTAGGTAATGTTGGTGCCTGGACCTAAAGGCCTTTGGAGCACACGCTCCCCTCTGCAAGTCAAGCATCCTACACACACACACACACACCATGATACACATCGTGTTTTTAACATATGGTTTGAGGATGCAAACAGCAACTGAACTCACAAGAATGTAAGAGTATAAAACAGGTTTATCTATGCAAATATACATTTGCAGAAGCATTTCAACATGCAACCTGACATATTCCCATCCCACATCCCGCCTAGAGCCTTTGGAGTCAGGCAGTATATTGAATGAATGAATGAATGAATATTTCTTTCCCCACTCTCCCCTCCGTCTCTAAAACAGAGGTCATGCTCAGCTGTCCGACACAGTGTAGGCCAGCAGCGTGGTGTGGTGATCACACCTGGAAAGACTAAAGAGGATTTGGGGGGCGCCAGGGGCTTTGGGGGCCCTAGACTTTGGCCCAGAATTCCAGGAGTTCCTCTACAGTAGAGAGGAAGAAGGAGGAATTATGCCTGACCTTTCTCCCCAGAGAGGGAGCCAATGGTGTTGCATGCAAGCGGGTCAGGGAGGCAGGATTATTCTAAATATCCAGTGTACCCCCTACAGAGCTGCAAAGTAACACCAGTTGTTCAAGTAGCTCTGGTTGAAAACCTCTGACTTTTATCGGCATCTACCATTTTAAAAAAAACCCAACAACACCGAAACTCTCTGCTTTCAACTGCTCATCAGCCAAGTTGTGGATGCTCTGCTAAGCCAGGCTTGTGGAGTTTCTAGCCAATAAAGAGCAGAGTTTACTTCCGAGTAGGGCCAGAGTAAGAAAGCAAACACAGATGCCAGTGCAAAGGGTACTAGTGGTGTGCACGAAACCAGTGCCTGCTGGTTCAAAGTGTGTGTGGGGGGTAGCTTTAAGGACCAGGGAGGGTCCTCTTAACCCCGCCACACACACCTCATTCCCCCACCGGTGCTGTGTCTAAAAACAGTCCTGCAGGGTGGCAGTGAACCTCCTTGGCGCCCCGATATACATTGGACTGGAAGTAACTGGAAGTGTTGGGTGTGTGTGTGGGTGTGTGTGCATATTGCAACATGCATGTGAGCATGATCTGCACTTCCGGTCTGACGTACACTAGGGCAGCAAGGAGGTATACTACCGCCCCACAGGACCATTCTTAGACACAGTGACGGTGAGGAAAATGTGGGGGGTCCTAAGAGCAGCCTCCCAAGTCTTTAAAGCTATCCCCCCCACCTTTGAACCGGCCAAATTGCCAGACCTTCAAACTGGTTCGGAGGTCCGAAAAAGGGCTTCTGAACCAGTTTGTGCACATCCTTAAAGGATATCATACATAAGTTGCCAGTAGGGCCCCAAAGCAGTGACCAGGGAAGGCCAGAGGATCCTGCCTAACCCTACCAGCACTAACAGGGCTCACTTGATTGGAAGGAAAAGGTTATATTATATTACATTGTATTGATAGATATATTATTATTATTATCTTGTTTACACAGTCAGACAGGTGTTATTGACTGGTTTGTTTTATCCAGACATCGAGTCCTTCCCAAGGACCTGGGATGCCAGAATTTTATTGTCAATGTTGTTGCTGTTGTTGTAGATATCGTCGCAGAATATAGGCTGTTCCCAGTAAAGCTGCTTTTTGTAATTGGCTGATGGTGATTTCTGTGGCCCCTATGGTGTTGAGGTGCTCTTCAAGGTCTTTTGGAACTGCACCCAGGGCGCCAATGAACACTGGGATTATTTTGGTCTTTTTCTGCCACAGCCTTTCAATTTCAATTTGTAGATCTTTGTATTTTGCGATTTTCTCTATTTCTTTTTCTTCTATTCTGCTATCCCCTGGTATTGCTATGTTGATTATTTTAACTTGTTTTTCTTTCTTCTCAACTACAGTGATATCTGGTGTATTGTGTGGCAGATGTTTGTCTGTTTGTAGTCGGAAGTCCCATAATATTTTTACATCTTCATTTTCTTCAACTTTTTCAATTTTATGGTCCCACCAATTTTTGGCTACAGGTAGCTTGTATTTTTTGCAGATGTTCCAGTGTATCATCCCTGCTACGTTGTCATGCCTTTGTTTGTAGTCAGTCTGTGTGATCTTTTTACAACAGCTGATTAGGTGGTCCATGGTTTCATCTGCTTCTTTACAAAGGCGGCACTTGCTGTTTGTTGTTGATTTTTCTACTTTTGTTCTTATTGCATTTGTTCTTAGTGCCTGTTCTTGTGCAGCCAGTATTAAACCCTCTGTTTCTTTCTTCAAGTTGCCATTCTTAAGCCATTGCCAGGTCTTGGTGATGTCTGATTTTCCACTTATATTGTGCAAATATTGACTTATATTGTGCAAATATTGCAGGAGCTTCTTTTTCCATTTTTTTGCTCGGTTCTTGACTTGTTCTTTCTTGTAAGCCTGCTTTGTTTCATTGGTGTTGAATAGTTTCTCGTCATTGGCCATTTTAAGTGCATCTTCTTCACTGTCCTTGATATATTCTTCAAGGCCTCTTTTCTCCTCCTCTACTGTTTGATGGACTTGCAGCATTCCTCTTCCACCTAAGCTGCGAGGGAGGTATAGCCTATCGACATCACTGCGTGGGTGCAGAGCATGATTGATAGTCATTATTTTCCTGGTCTTATGATCTAGCGTCTCTAGCTCTGCCTGGGCCCAGTCTATTATTCCTGCAGTGTATCTTATAACAGGTATAGCCCAGGTGTTTATGGCTTGTATGGTGTTCCCGCCATTGAGTTTGGACTTGAGGATTTTTCTAATTCTCCTGATATATTCACTTCCAATTGTTCTTTTAACTTCAGTGTGTGCAATGTTATCAGCCTGGAGAATGACACTGCACACACTGAAGTTAAAAGAAAAAATGGAAATGAATACATCAGGAGAGTTAGAAAAATCCTCAAGTCCAAACTCAATGGTGGGAACACCATACAAGCCATAAACACCTGGGCTATACCTGTTGTTGTTATTATTTTTACATTTATATCCCGCTCTTCCTCCAAGGAGTCCAGAGCGGTGTACTACATACTTGAGTTTCTCTTTCACAACAACCCTGTGAAGTAGGTTAGGCTGAGAGAGAAGTGACTGGCCCAGAGTCACCCAGCTAGTTTCATGGCTGAATGAGGATTTGAACTCGGGTCTCCCCGGTCCTAGCCCAGCACTCTAACCACTACACCACGCTGGCTCTGACGGCAGCATTATTGACATACAGAATATAAACATGCATAATACTTTTAAATGCTCAAGTTCATAGTATCTATTAAACTTAAAAACATTCATTTCTATTATATATACACACACATATTACCATTAACATGCTACACTATCAATGTAAGCAATTTCCATTTTGTCCTCTATGACTTCTACCGTACTTAACTTTCCAATTTGTGGAATCACATCTCCCTCATTTTAATGATTATTTATTGCATTCAGTACAAGATGTACCCAGTTCAATTAATCAAGGGAAACTTAAAAATCAATTAATATGAATTAAATGAGCTACAGCAACTCATAGGAAAGTCACACATAATTTACCAAAGCATTGTCAATACTGTTTAGAAATCTTCTTGAAAATTACTCATGAGTGGTTGTTGATACAGCTAAACATTTCAAGCTAACATAATTAATATTACAAAGAGGTTCATGTAGACAGACTTGCAATCTATCTCTGAAACAAAACTTATCTTTGAGCACGACTTCTTTAACAAGAGCTGCCTTCAAGCTAGACTAATGGCAATGAAATACAGAAGAAATACAGTTTACTTGGAGGAAAATGGTTCAAACAACGTTTTGGCAGAAACCAAAATTAATTTTAGGCTTTAAGTAGCTAAATGACTTCGCACATTATCCTCTCTCTCTCTCTCTCTCTCTCTCTCTCTCTCTCTCTCACACACACACACACACACACACACACACACACACACACCACAATTAGCCAAGGGAACTTTCTTACAGAGTGACTGGCTTCTGCCCAGCCATGATCCTTATGAAAGACCTTTACGCAGTGGCTCTGAAAAGCCTTTGGTAACAACAGTTTCATTTGTAAATCAGCAAGGGTAGAAGTGGGTTCCGGTAGAGCTGGAAATGGCCTGAGACAACTTGTCCCAATGGGGCAAAATAACTATTGTTATCAAGCTTAACAAAATGGCACAGCATGGGAGGCATGCTGAGCCAGAGAGCAGCTGGTTGTAATTCACACTGTTTTTCAGAAAACTCTAATCGTTCCGAACAGACCTCTTTGATGATTGGTCTTCCCTGCATTTTCAATTTGTCACTTTCTCTTATGATAAGGTCAGCAGTGACAGCACTTCCTGACATTAACAGCTGTGGCTTCTAAAAGGGTCATTGTGGAACTACTAATTGCAGTAATTTCATTAGCATAAATTATTTATTCTGCCATTCATTTATCTCCAAGGTTTTGGTGGTATTTTGCTCAACACTACACCTTATTTTTCAGTATCAGTTTCATTAAGCAGAAAGCAAACAATATGATTATTGCTAGTTTGACCCTTTTTGAATAAAAGCATATAAAACTAATTTTGCCCTTTTTGGCGGAGTAAACTGCAGTAAACCAATAACCAACACTAACTACTTATAAAAGTTTTAAATATTCCCAAAGACAACAGGATGATACTTTGAAGAAGAAGAAATAAATCCCATATCTATATCTATATATGCATGTGGCTGCCCAGATCCAGCAAAGGCAATCCAAGCTCCAAAACTAATACAATAATTGATCTTTTGACTATGTTTCTGTGCACAGTAAAGGTGGGCGGGGAGCCTGTATCCAGCATCTGTAGTTATGTATATATTATGCTTTTGCATCCTTGATGCACTACTGAGTTGAAAGCCAATCACTTGTTTGAGTTTGGAGGTACTAATTCCAGACACACCTTTCCCCCTGTTCTCCCCAAATTGCTGACCACACCAACTATTTGTTTGGCAAAGGAGATCATCACACTCAGTAATATGGGTGCAGCCCACGGTTCTCGGCAAGGATTTCTGGACTAAGCCCAAAGGCTTCCCCTCTGACTTCATTACTAGAAGCAGTCCCATTGCATATGCAGTAATGAAGCTGTCTCCAACACGGACATCAGCTGGGAAGCCCAGTCACATGGGAATCCATGTGCATATTTCCCTTGTTCTCTGTGTGGGCAAAAATGTTGTTTCCAGGGCCTTTAAGAAGCAGAACTTGATTGTGACATCTTATTTTGATTGATTATTTCATCTGCCCAAGCTTCCAGGCCTGCCTTGATTTTTACTGTGTCTCACTTAATGCAATTACTATGCCTTTGTAAATCATGGGGTTGGGCCAATTAGAAGTTGAATGTAGGTTCCACTAATGAATTTAATTATACTTCTTGCATTTGTTGTCACAAATTTACTGAATGATGTAGCCCATGAACACTAATGACCATTGTATGTGGACAACTGTCCTTTAACAAATGAAATAAAAGGTTTCCTCTAGATATCTAAAATCAGCATGCAGTGAATAAACTGTAAAATGAGAGAGAAAACCGATCCACATCCTTCAGTTGACTGGAAACTCATGAGAAGAGGAATTTCCCTTTTCACAGGGGTTTTTGGTTCATCTTTTGATTAGATTATCTAATATCCTCACATTTAATGCATTTTGAATTTTGCTAAACCATTCTTCCCCCACTTATTTTTAGAGTCTTTACTTCCCCAACTAATTTCTATTTCCATTTAGTGGCATCTAGTACAGCTTGCCTTCTTCTTCTTCTCATAAAGCAACCTTGCAAATGTTTAGGTGGTCGTTCCAACCCTATATCTGCTCACATATGCACTCATTGCTCCTCTCCTGCCCTCTATTCCTTCCATCACTTGTTGCTCTTATCACTGCTATTTGTATGCTAAGCACAGCTCTACTGCTGCTAGAGTCTTTGAGGGCTGCTATTCTCTTGACTCTAAAAGCAGAAAGAACATCATGTCGTGGACACTTGGCTTAGTGCTGCCCTGAGCTGTGCAGTGTTGAACCAAGCATGGATCTGCTGCTCCTCTTCTAGACTCAGATGAATTAGTAATGCATACAGCTTTCAAAAATATGCAACCAAGCACAAGAATGGATTGAGAGCTGTCACATCCACAAAACAGACACAGTGGCTATAGATGTTCCATCCAACAGTAAATGGCATTTCCCCAGTAACAAAATATTTTAATGTTTGAATTCAAAACAGAGGCTTCAATAACTCCCCACTGTTCTCTGTCTTATAAAAGCTTTGTTCAGTCAGCATACAGATTCACACCCCAAAAAGGACAAAAGAAAGTAACCATTTAAGAGTTAGGGAAAATAATCTCTGCCTTCAACAGAAGCAACATATTAAGGAAAGATATCTGGATTGCATGCAACAACTATGAAACTATCAAACCAAAAGACAGGGAGGCGGGTCTCACGATCAAAGAGACTCGCCTGGGGAGGGTTAGCCCACTTTCCCCACAGAAGACCAGCCAGTCTGCTCTGGGCGGCTGCAGCGGCCACCCACACAACTGCTGGCTCTGTCATGGAGCCGGCTGGGGCTGGGGAGTTCGGGGGCCACACGGCCCCAGAAGCTCCAGTATGCCCTGTGCAAGCACGCAGGAGAGACCCGAGAGAGTCTGGAGAGACCTGCGAGCCAGGAGGCTGTTTTAAGCCTCCTGGCTGGGGGGGTCTACCTATGAGTAGCCGCGCCATGGAGCTGCGCTACGGCTACTCACGAGCAAAAAAACCAAACAAACGGGTTTGCGGAGTGCTCGCTCCACAAACCCAGTTTAAGGGGAGGGTTACTTGAGTGGGTTACCTGCTCAGGGACCACCGGGCTTGCAGATGAGCCCGGTGGTTCACATGGTTGTAGAAAATCAGACTAATGGAGGCTAGCCCAATTTTCTACAATCGTGTGAATAGCCTCAAAATCTACAGAACCCATATAGCTTTTCTGGTTTGCATTTGCTGGTTTTTAGATCCTTTCTCTTCCAGTTTTCCTAGCAAGGTGCAAGCAGCAGCCTGCAAAAGCACTTGTGCTGAAATCATCACTCTAGTTCCACCCAAGCCCTCAACCCTTATCCTGCCCTCAGCTCCAATCTCTGAAGCCCCTCCCACCAGGGCTGGGTGAGAATCTTGCTGTTTGCTGTGCTAGTTTTGCTTGCAGATAATTCACAAGAGAACATTTTATATACATGAAAGAACATTCTAAAATAGTATGCCACACCTGTAACCTGAAGTGATACAGTTCAGTTTACCATCTCGGAATTCTACTCTCATTCCATCTTCTTTGGCTGCAAGTGCAGATCCAGCCTAAAGTGTGATAGTGTTTTCTGAATAGCACCCACAGAGGGCATTCTCACAACCAATCCTGCCCAGGGCTCATCCAAGTAAGGACAGGGCTAGTCCAGGTAAGGCTGGTAGTGAGAAGCATCACTCCTCCCCCAGGTAGCCCTACTTTTCTACCCATGCAGAAAGTGAGGCAGGAGAACAAGCATGCACCTCCTACCTCACTCTCTGGGTGCTTTTGCTGCTGGCAGCCATCTTGGCCATAGAAGCCAGGGGAAGCAGTGACCTAGAAGCAGGGAGGTTTCTCAATGCACTGTGCCGCGTGTGCAGGGCATTGTAGGATGTCTGGAGACCTGGTTTCCTGCCCCTCACTTCCCTATCACTGAACTGATCGCCACGAAATCAATTGTCCATGTGCGTAGGTGGCGGAGCCCAGAAGAGGCTCAAATCATGTGGAGGCAGGTAGGTACTTGCCTTCCCTTAAACTCAACCCCACCCACCCCGGCTGGTTGTGTGAATGAGCTTACAACCTGTCTTGTTACATTATCTTCCTTCAAATGTCTGATCTGAGCTTACTGACAAACAGCTAACATAAACATTAAAGAGTAAAGAAGTATCATATTGTTTTGTCAGATGACAATTATTTTGTTAAGAATGAACTATACAGAAAATCAGGGATGGTAATCCCATCATCAGTGGAAGTAAATATGCTCTTTTGTTTTAAACCTATTTGCTTACTTCAACTAAATGTTGAAGTAGAGGATAATGGGAAGTGTGGTGTGTGTCTGTGTATCTGTCTGTGTGTGTGTGTGTGCGCGTGCGTGCAAACACAAACTCATATATATATATGTGCTAGAGATGAGAACTAACTTGGAGAAACTGCAGGGCTTTGCTGCCCTTCAGCACAATTCATTTTTGTGAACTGAAAATAAATAGGCTATAGAGAGACAAAAGACTGGGGTGGGGGTGTTGATTTATTTCCCCCCTGCAAGATACAAGAAGTAGAGTGGGCCTAAGCCTCTGGTTGAGAGAATGGTAAAAAGTGGTGAAAGGTTTAATTAATTTTAATTTGCTCTTTGATGTCCAAAGCAGAGTCTGTTGTGTAATTAATACAATAATAATATTTAAAAAACAGAAATGGCTTCTAGAGTAGCAATTTCAGTTAAAACACTGCTATAATATTTACTAATTTTAAATTTATGTATTTTCCTTTAAACTAATGGAAGAATGACTTGTAATTTTATTCTATTTTTTCTGCATCTGTTGCACTCACCAGAAAGAAATAAGCACAAAAATGTGCTTAATGCAACAAAGCAAAGGTGATCTGATCAATAGCAACAAATACATGTAAGACTGACTCTTTCGATCCAGGGATCTTATGGGATGTATCCATTACCTCTGGATAAGTAAGTAACTGCAGTGGATTTACCAATGATAATTTTTGAAGCAAGAGGAATAGCTGGCTGTTACTAGCTCTGATCCAAGATTAAAACCTTGTTACTGCAGAAACATTTGGGTGGAGTGGGGAGTCTTCTTACAGTTATCCTTTCAATATTTCTTATTACCAATTGTAGCACCTTCTCCTAGGTTTGTCAATGGAATGGTGAAATTGACCAAACTAGATAGAAGAAGCTTCTATCTAGTCAGTTTGTTTCACCCCTAAAGAAAATAAAACGTTGGAGAGGCATTCCTGAAGGTCAGAGATAGGATCTTGCACTTTACCCCTTTTTAAACACATATGCAACTATGCATATTCCCTTTCATGTAATACAAAAATATTTATACTAAGGCAAAAACTTTGTAGTACCGAACATTTGGATGTTTGTGCTACAGGACAAAATACCACTTCCCAGTCTCTGACAAGCTATTGACTGTAAACTGCTTGGTACAGAAAATGAAACAAGTCTCTCCATGGCCAGTAGATGTCATTGGTCACTCTTTCTAATATCACAAATGCTGTTTCATTGCTCAGAATTGTCAGCACAAGAAGTAAAGGAATGAAAGATGTAATTTAGAAGAAGCACTAAATATCAAGCCCCTCCCCTCCCATCCTGACTGTTCAAATAATGTTATATTGTTACTTTTTGACAGAATGCAAGTTCTGAAAAGTATCATCATTTCTCACAAGAAGGGATTATATTAATCTGTCTGCTGAAATTGGCTTCTTGCTGATGTAATAGGAAAGAAATTTACAGAGCACAGAACAGCTTATTCATTTCTGGAAGCTTAGCCCTCTTATATCTACCTAGTTAGGTAAAGCCAGAATGTGCACTTATCTAAGGCTGTGTACCGGCTGTTATGACCAGACCTTTACTTACTGCCTTTGTCAGATTTCGGCAGTATTCGGCTGCCATGGATTTCTCTTTTCGAACAGAAGATAGTTATGCACAATTGAACGTTGCTCCATTTGGCCATCTTGAAACCCCATGCTTCTCATCATTACAACTCCCTTACATAACATGATGGCATCACAGCAAACAGGCATCCATGCCATTGTACACCAGTTGCTATAGCAAGCCAATACACTGGAATCCTATTTTCTTTTGTTTTGCTTGTTTATAAAGGAATTGTGAATCAGCTCATGAATGGATACCACAATTTTAGGGTAAGTTGCACTTTTTGACCTTTTCAAGATTTTTGACTCTTCCTATTTCAAACTCTCTAATTTGCGTTAAAGAAATTGGTTGTACTGCATCACAGAAATATAGTAACCATAGTGAACTTTGCAACCTCAAATTAAGACAAATATGGGAAGAAACAGAGAGGACTTTTTCCCAGCTTGTTCCCTTATTGATCTTCCAGAGAACTATGTTGTTTTTGCATATGATTGACGAGCTTGAAACTCTGTACCTTAATCCCAGGCGTCTCCTCAATGAACCTCCTGCTGACGGACCGCAGGGCCTCCTGTGGCCACTCATGAAACCAGTCAATAGCTGTGCAGTTAACTATGGCTGGGAACTTCCGAGCTCTAACTCTCAGTGTGGAACCGACAGGAGAGAAACACAAAATGATCTGTACAGATGAAGAGGGGGTAGAGAAAGAGAGGGTGAAGCATTACATGGTGATCAAAGAGAGGAATGCAGTCAACTGTGGTGGCAGTGAGCCATTGCAATCAGGCTCAGAAATGAAAATGAAATCTACCTAGCAGCTAATGAATTTAGTCAAATTACCATTTTACATCCAGCAAATGGCATTTTGTTCACTTGCACTGTGCTTTATGTTTAGCTCTTCCCCAAACTCTGCCCACTTGTATGTCACCTTCTCACCCAGTTCAATATGATTTACATATGCATTGAACAACAAAGTAAAATCTTCACAACAAAACTTAGTCAGCCATCGAAGCAACTAATAGGATGCAATACTGCTTTCTGGGTTTCTGGACTTATGTAGGTTAACTGTGACTGAGGTGATCTGAAGCAACATTGTTTGGGTATGCTTTGCTTGTGATACAATACTATGCCTGCAATTCCTCAGGGTTTTTCAGCAATATCAGAAAATCCCAAGGAACTAGATAAATGCCTAGCTATTTAAAATAACGATTCCCTCAAATTATGCTTGCTTGTGCCTCAAACCCTGACCCTAAACACGTCTACTTGGAAGCAAGTCCCATTGATTTTAACAGACTGTATATTCCCCAGTAAATGTGCTTAGAACTGCAGCCCTACATTACAGTAGACCTTCTCCCCTTCCATCGCTACATGTTATCTTACAGAGGTTTTCCAGTGTGTTAACTAATATCTTCTGTAGTACACGGTCTCCACTTCGTAGCCCTTTAAAGTCTGAATTGATACTTCCCGTAGCTGCCTCTGGAAGTACTAATTTTGCACAGTGGGACACCTGCAAAGCAGTAGCAAGGCAAGTTGCATTTTGAAAGCAGTTTTTAAAAAGCTGTTAAAAATAATGAAGTCATGAGTGAAATTAGAGAGAGGACCAAGGAGAATGGAAGGGGAAGAAGGAGTTTTAGAAGATATATGTACAATGGTTTACATTTTGCCAGAGAGCATTGACTACAGCCAAATATCATAGGTCCAAAAGCTTCCTTTCTACGTTCACAATATAATTCCAAATATCTGTTTGCAAAGAGCAGTGCAAGATTCTAGACAGCTTGGCAAGGGGGCACAGCTCCCTGTACAGCACAGCATTTGCATACAGTGAGTCCCAGGTTCAGTCGCTGTCATCTCCAGATAGGGCTGGACAAGACACTTGCCTGAAACCCTGGACAGTTGCTATCAGTCAGTGTAGACCAGGGGTTCTCAACATTGGGTCCCCAGATGTTACTGGACTTCAGCTCCCATAATCCCCAACTAAAGTCCACTGGGGCTGGGGATTATGGGAGTCAAAGTCCAATAACATCTGGGGACCCAACGTTGAGAATCTCTGGTGTGGTCAATACTGAGCTAGGTGGACCAATAGTTTTACTCAGTACAGTTACAAATATCACTACAAATACTTGGATACCAGTTTTATACACAGAAAAATAGAGAAGATGGTAAGATGTTTCCCTATCCCCAAAGTGCTCACAGTCTAAAAAGAAACATAAGGTTGACACCAGCAACAGCCACTGGAGGGATGCTGTGCTGGAGTTGGGTAGGGCCAATTGCTCTCTGCCTGCTAATCACACTTGTAAAAAGTGCCTCTCTGCTCAGTTAGCAGTTAACAGAACAGATCTATATGTTCAACTATCTAAAGTAATCCAGAGTCCAGCTTCAAATTGCGGGGGGATGTTCTGGTGTGAATTTTGTGTATTTATTCTGCTTTAGTAGCTTCACCTCTAGGTGAAGAACAGAAAAACAGTTAAGTGGAAAAAGAAGCAGTTCTATGATTATGATATGGTAAGCAGAGAATGCAGTCTACGAGGTCAGTTAGTAAGGTGCATACATCCATAACTTTGAGCCTTTCTAAACGAGAGGGTTTGTTGTGGCAGGATCAATAGGCTCGCACACTTTATTTTATCCAGAGGGTGTGTGGGCTGTATACACACTCCACTTGTGCTCACACTAGCCCCCTCACTGCCAGCTCAGTCCCTGGCTTGCCTCTCTTGGCGATGACAGGAGGAAGGGGGTGGGAAGCCACAGGCAGCAGCAGCCTCAGTAGAAGGCGGGGGGGAGAGAGAGAGGGAGGAAATGTATACATTAAAATTCACATGCAATAGTCCTCCTGCATCCAACTCAGGGGAAGTGTGATTATTATTATTTGCTCCAATTATAGTATGAATCTAGGGGGCATTCATGGCAGAAAAGCATGGAGTTACACATGTGTCATGAATTGACCAATCTTATTGTTACAGTCACAGATCAACAAATAACTCAATACAAGTTGCGGGGGGAAAGTATACAGTAACATAGTTACCCACCGTACAGTAACATAGTTAATACTGTATCTGACAATGTCCACCTGTACAGAGTAAATCTGAGCCCCTTTCACTATTCAGGAACTAATGTCTGTTGCCAGATTTTACTAGCAAGGAAACAAAACTTGCCAATATTTAGGGACGTCTGGTCAGATAGTAAAAGGCTTACATAAAAGAGATCCGAATGGCCTGGGAAAGTGGCTAAAAGCAGGGAAATATAATGATGGCAGAAATCCTTGTATGACCCGAGTACAGTAAAACATGAGCTATAGTTTCAATCATGCCTGATGTGCAAGGGCAGAGTCTTTGGACATATGGGATTTTCCTAAACTTCCCTTAAAATGGGCTAGTGTAAACATCCTGCAATATTTGAAAATTGTGATTTGAGATAGTAGTATCTAGCAGGATTAAGATTAAATTATTGGATTCCAAGGAAAACACCCTTAGGGATCAAAGTTTATTTTATTTGTGCGTCCATATAAAAAATGTGCTGTTTAAGAGCTGCTTTAGCTCGAGCATATCCCATTCTTAATAAAGGTTCCGGGCTGAAGCCATATAAATTTAATTTCTGGTGAACTGCTCTTTTCAGAAGAGAGTATAAATTGTCTGCCAATATCAGGGGAGCCAGACCAGTAGGATGATAGTTTAGGCTTAATCAAAGACACTCAACCATATCCTGGATTCAACCTCAGGGATGGCTGCTTCTACATGGAGAACAACATTGGATATGCATTGAGGAACTTGAAAAATGTTTTTCATAAATTTTGTTTGCACCGCGCCTCTAGTGCAGGGAAGTTGCTATACAAACAAAGTTGTGCTCCATAAAGGAGTCGAGAGCGGGGTTTTGCCAGAAATAATTTTACTGCCGCAGGAACACGTGTCATATATTTGAGCAGCAACATCCTCTGTAGAAATCAATACTGGAGCTGAATCAAACTGCCATTTAGAAGATCTCTTTTTCTCTTACAATAAAGATAACCAATCAAGAATTAGGTACAGACAGCTGTACACTTGATCAAAGCAATACTTTTTAAAACAGGATCCATGGCAGCATGTTACATAACCCATCCATGGAACTGCATCATATGGCAACATGGTACATCAGGTTTAGAAATGAACACAGCTTTTCATGTGCAACTGTGTGCATTCAGAAACTAACAGTAGCCTATCACTGGTAAGATCTTCATTGGAAATACTGTGTTCAGTTGTAGGTCCAAGAAACTCAAGGGTGTTGACAAACTAGAAAACAATGGGGATAATAAATCTAAAAGCTAGGGATATGCTCGGAACCAGGCGTGGGTGGCTCGATAGCGGAGGATGTCTCACTTTAAGGGCAGGGGAGGGTGCAATTACCCCTTTCTCCGCTTCCCCCCCCCACTGGCACCCAGTATTTTATAGGTCCTACAGGGTGGCAGAGTACTTCCCTCCCTGTTTGCTCTTCGGCTGGAAGTGGTCAGAAGTAGCTAGTGCGCGTGCAAGCACCCACGTGCCCGCCTGGTGTGCGCAAGTGTGACATAGGCAGGCGGGTACCCAGTGGGTGCACATGAGCCAGCTCCGGCCAAAAAGCAAACGGGGTGGCAGGGAAGTACTCTGCCGCCCCGTAGGACCTGTAAAATATCGGGCACCATGGGGGAAAAGCAGAGGGAGGGGTAAATGCACCCTCCCCCGCCCTTAAAGTGAGACATCCCCCCACATTCAAACTTCAAACCCCCCAGTGTTTGAACCTGCTTGGAGGACTATAAAAGGGCTTCTGAACAGGTTCGTGCACATCCCTACTAAAAGCCACCTCTTACGAAGAGATGCCAAAGGCTGGGTATATTTATCCTACAATTCCTACAGGAACTTAAGGAGCCAGTCAGCATAATTTGGGCTGTATGCAATGTAACCCATCTGACATAAGCTCGGAAGATGCAAATCAACAGTTGCTTGACACATTGTACATAATCTACTTTATTTTTATGGTGAAATTGTTAGGGTTATAATCTTGAAAATGTGAATTCCAGTTTGCTAACCATCATAAAGACAAAGAGAGAGAAGTGTTTTCCGACTCCTATGGTGGTTCATCCATTAACTAATCCAACTATTAATCATTAATTCAATATGCATTTGGGTCATTTGTAACCCCAGACATACTTACTTTTAGCTGTAGCCGTACTCGGTCTAAAAAGAACCTCCAGCAGTTTTCTCTGGTGTCACTAAGACCAAGTCCCCGTATCTCATTCCTAATTCCTGCAATTATACCATCCACATCTTCATCACTGAATAGATCTGGAACTTCTCCTATAGTTAAAGAAAATAAGGGGATGAAAAGTTCCTGTAACTACCAAATTAACACAAAGCAAATCACGTATCAATCAATTTCACTTTTTTTAACTGTAAACCTTGTAGTGCTTTTTTATTTGGACTGAATCTGGATGGCTGGAATTAAGCTCATAGTTCACCCATATAATCAGCTATAGTCAACTCACTTCTGTGCATTTTATAAAATATGTTTCTCATAGTTTTATATCTTTTTTAAGTCCGCTGGTTTAAAAGATGCTGGCTGACATGTTAATGAAAATTACTCAAGCATTCCTTAATTTATCATTTAAATTTCAGTGGGACTACTCTAAGTGATTTTCCTCATCATGTCAACTGCTATGTCCCACTCTTAGTCTTCAGAAAAAGGTAGGGAGGAAAATGAATAAGTTCCTAGATCTTATATTTTAAATAATTCTTTAATCCATTAGGTGGATATATGGTTCCATTAAAAAACGCATTTGCTTTTGGAAATAGGGAAATATGCTTTACAAAACTATAAACCACAAATTACATGTTAGGATACCATTATGACCTCTACAACATGGCTTCCCATAGTGTAATGTTTCTACAGGCCCATATTATAATAAACATATACCTCTCTGTCTGTCTAGCATGCTGATGTGCTTAATCTCACAATTAAAAGGCTGTCATTTAAAACTAATCTGGGAAACATCACAGCTACTACCATCGATCTAAAATATTCACAGAAACTACCAACCCCCAACCCCCTGCTGCCATGTTGGAGTAAATCAATCCAATCAAGTCATCGGAAGTGAACCATATAAAAGCAACATCAATGAATGAAACCTATGCCTATTCACTCCATGACCTTCATATTCATTTCTGAGGAGCAACATTGCTTGTTTTTTAAGCAAACTAGACACAATACTGAACTTATCTAGGTTAATATGCCTTTTCCCAAAGGACACCCCACCCCCACTGGAAAACATTGCGAAGACAAATAATCCCACTTCTAAAGTTCATTGAAACCACAGATAATTTGTCATCGGGTAGATCTTTCAAGAAATCTGTAGGTCTAATCACCTGATGCCAACAAGTCATTAATCAGCACAAGAAAGCGTTCATCTGGAACTTGAGCATCTGTCAGCAAAAACACAGTGGGAATGTTCTTGGCTCCTGTCTTGATGTACAGATTGGCAAGATCTACCTGTAAGAAAAGGAAGCAATAATTCATGTTACGTTAGAATTCTGAAACAAGTACGGGGAGGGGTAACCAGTGTGAAAATAAATTTAACTTGAGAGCAACAAACAGCTACTTTGCACCTCCCCCCCATTTACATATACTTAACATGACTCATCCCTTTCCAGATAATTATTTTTAAAAAACCCACACTTAAAAAAAAAAAAAGATAGCAGATCAAAAGAATTGTGATTCAATAAAACTGTAGGGTTAAAATGAAACAGGTAGTGACTCAAAAGAAAAATCTTCCCCTAGGATTTTTATATATATATATATATATATATATATATATATATATATATATATATATAAATATTCTGCCAAGCAACTTCTTGCCAAGAACACCTTAATCTTGCTAATAATGCCTATTCACTGGATTGAAACTATTTCACTGCACGCCTATTTTGTGTTCACAAGTAACACCAAAATGAATTCAAAAACAGGGAAATACGCTGCATTTATGCAAATCTGTGTACATGGGTTTCTTGAATCATTGCTTAGTGTCGGAAGACTTCTGTGCTGCTGTGCCCTTTAAATGTTTCCTCACCTCTGTGAGAGATACTTATCTACATATGTGGATCCCATTCATCTGGGAGAATATCTAAATTTCACCAAGTGGGTGATTCACAAGGCCAGTTAGATGAACCACAGATATGGCACCCCAGCAAGTGGCTGCAGCAAATCTCATGGTCTTTTCTATGGAGTTGCCATTACTCCCATCCTGTGTGGTGCCAATTCCGTGGGAAACATCCATACAATTAGTTAGCCCATTTGGATGGGTCATTTAGATATAGTTGCCGATATGCCCTTCACAGTGACTCTCAGGTACTCAGGAGAATGTTTTAAGAGCATACTACTGATGTTAAACATGTAGCTTGGCCCTGGCATATTTGGTTTGTTTTTTCATAAACAGAAGCCATGTTGGGGGATGATGGATCTGGATTAGGACTGCAACATGGGGGAGGATGCTTTAGCCCTTTGCCCCTGTCATGGCCCTGAGGCTGATAATTGCTCTGGGAAGAAAGCTCCACTGCTGAGAGTGAGAGCTTCCCCAAATGTGGCAAATAGCAGCTGTGGAGGGCCTGAACTGGATCAGGACCATGGTGGGAGCAAAGGGTTAAAGGCTCCCATATCATGCCAATCTAGACTGAACCTAAATGACTCAGTCAATCCACACCAGAACTGGGGGTCTTCTGGTGGTCATCTGTCCATTCACATGATTGGGCTTCACATTGTAGGCAGGACCAGTAAACTCTTCCAAATTTCTGCCCCCTTCTACATAGTTCGATGTGCCTAGCCTTTACCTCCTCAATTTCGGAGTCCACCACAGCTAATGGTACCGCAGCGGGGAGGCTGAATGGGAGTGTGAAAGGACAGATGACCACCAGAAGGACCCCAGTTACAGATAATAGGGATGTGTGAACTGGTTCAGGGGCTTGGTTCGATGGTTCGGGGTCAAACCAAACCCGTCCCAGTTCTGTTTGGACCGGGATCACACACACCCCACCAGTTCGCGGATTATTTTTTAAATTAAAATAATTTTTATTTACCTCCTCTAGCCCCTTCAATGGGCTTCCTAAAGGCTGTGTGGGGGGGGTGTCTGTGAAGGTTCCCCCTCCCCGCACCAGCCTGGGTAATCACCGCCACGGACCATTTTACCCGTTTTTGGCCCGTTCGGGCCTCTGTAACTCTGCATGGCGGCCATCTCGCCTGACGCCACGCATGTGCAAATGGCCTCTGTGAGGCCTCGCAGAGGCCTATTGCGCATTTTTTAAAAAATCTGCAGCCATTTAAAAAAACAGCCAAAACCATGGGTAAAACGGGCCATGGCGGTGATTACCCAGGCCAGTGGGGGAAGGGGAAACCTTTGCACACACCCCACCCCACGGCCCTTGGGAAGCCCCCCCAAAGGGGCTAGAGGTAAATAAAAATTTGTTTTAATTTTTAAAAATATATTCATGAATCCTGCCCCCCCAGACCAGACTGGACCAGGGGGTGGTTGAAAGGGGGGCCGGACCGAACTGGTTCGGTCAGGTTCAAGTGCAGTTCACACTCAACCTGAACCGGGCTAGCCGGTTCTGTGTACACCTCTAACAGGTAAGCAACCTGAAGGGGATAATGCAAAAACTGACTGAAGCATTGCATGTCCAAATGCAGTGGAGCCCTTCTAGCTCACACATCAAGCGCCTTTTCTCTGCTAACCGAGCAAAGAGGCACCTTTTAAAAGTGGTGATTCTCTGTATTTAGCAGAGGGAGAGCAACCTGCCCTATCCATCCCCAGCACAGCATCCCTCCAGTGGCTGTTGCTGGTGTCATGTTTCTTTTTTAGTTTGTGAGCCCTTTGGAGACAGGGTAGCCATGTTATGTACGTATTTATTTTGATTTCTGTATGTAAACTGCTTTGGAAACTTGTTGAAATGTACCTTTTTGTTCAGTTTGCTCTACCTGGGAGAGCGGGATCTAAAGCAGAGTAGGCAGAATTAATAATAAATAATAACAACAACCACCCCTGTAATCAACATGGTCATCAAATGAGGACCTGTGTGTGTAGCGTAGTCCATAATAGACCACATGGTCCATAATGGCTATCCTCAAAATAAGCAAAGCTGTCAAGAGATCCGTGGGAATGAGAAATGTCCTCTGAATAAGGTTCCTCACTATGGCCACCATGGGAGTAGGGAGAAAAAGCATAGAACCCCCGGAGGGAATGCTGCTCATTAGAAGGAGTATGTGCCCTGGGCACTGGTAGAGATGATGCAGGAGAGCTCCCGTGTCCAGGAGTCAGGCAGGACTCAGACTCCGCCTCCAAGCCGGAGAGACGTGCCAGCTCCAACCATTCAAGAGCAGGCTATATGAGAGTCGAGGGAGGAAGAGCCTTTGAAAGGGGCCGCACCTGCTCCATGTGCTTTGTTTTGTGCTGTGTTTTCTTTGGTCCCTTTGTCAGTACTGGCAGGGATTGTGGAGTAGGGGCCAGGGCCGAGAGATCAGGCCCTTCCCCTCTGAACCAAGTGGTCAGGCCACTGCCCTCCGGAGTCCGAGGAGTGGTAAGACTTTTTCTTCTTGGTGGGCTCCAGTTCTGGCAGGCAAGATGCCTTGTGCTTTTTCAGCTTCTATATGGGAGGCATGGAGTCTCTAGATGAGGTAGAGTAGGCTCTGAGTTTTGGGTCTGTGACAAACAGTCCCGAGGGGGCCAGGATGGAGAAAGGTGAAGTAGCTGCTGACCCAGAAGCCATGAGCTGAGCCTATGGCCATGGGGCAGAGGGTTCACAGACAGCGCCAGAGTCTGGGTTCCCTGCTGGAGGGCCAGAAGCAGAGGCAGCAGGGGCAGGCATTTTTAGCAGAGAATAGTCTGCTAAACCACCATTGTAGATGAAGAGTAGAGCTCTTTTTAACACAGACTAGCATGGAATTTGGAGGCTCTATTTCTGCAGGCCTGCCAGATGGTAATGAATATCTGGACCAGATGAAATTCTTCCAGACAAAATAAGCAAAGTTGGTGGTCATCTGAGGAAGGGCACTTGGACCTGCAGCAGACTTGTCAGCCATAAAATCCCCCTGATGGGGAAAAGAAGGCGAGCTGTTCCAATGGAGGGAGAGGAGGTGTGTGGGCAATATACCAAGATGCAAAATAGAAAGAGGGTGAAAAAACTGTGGACAGAAAAAGAGAGAAAGAACAACCACCACCACCACCAAATAGAGGAAGGAGGGCAAAAATTTGTTGTTTTGTTTTGAAGGAAAGAAAGAGTACCGACCAGCCAGAGATGTTGTCTTCTTGGTGGACAAAGGAAAACTGAGGAGGTAAAGGCTAGGCATGTGGTACTAAGTAAAAGGGGGCCAGGCTTAGGAGGGCTTTCAAAGCTTGGAAGAGTTTATCAGTCCTGCCTTCACTACAACATGAAGCCCAATCATGTGATGGACAGAGACAATCCAGAAGAACATCAGGTGAAGGAAATCAGGTGTTAGGAGAAGGTGACCCTGCAAAACTGTATGACTGAAGGTAGCATCACTCTTGGCCCGAGCATCCAAAGCATAATGCTTGATAAAGGAAAAAGGAATAGCCCATGTGGCGGTCCTACAGATGGATTCCAGGGGAAGTCTTCTGTTGAAGGCTGTAGACGTAGCTAGTGCACCGGTAGAATGTGCCTTAACAGAGGAGAGAGATTGAATTCCCACTCATTGGTAAGCCAATTTAATTGTGTGGACAATCCAGTTAGAGATAGATTGAGAGAAGGCTTGGTGTCCTTTATTCGCTTCTCTGTAGGTAATGAAAAGAGAAGGCAAAGATCTAAATGATGAAGTCCAGTCTATGTAAAAGGCTAAAGCCCTGCGAACACCTAACCTATGCCAGCACTTCTTGTATTTAGTAGAAGGATTGCGGGGAAAGACTGGCAGGGTAATCAACTGTGACCTATAAAAAAAGGAAACCATCTTTGGGAGGAAATAAATATTCAGACGAAGAGTGACTTAGTCCACACGGAAATTCAGGTAAGGTGGATCAGACCAAAAAGCTCGAAGCTCACTCACCCTCTGGGCAGAAGTAATCGCCATGAAGAAAACTGTCTTGAAGGTAAGTAAGTGCATGTTGCAAGTAGCCATAGGCTAGAAAGTTTTCTTCATCAAAATGGCCAGGACCACCAGGAGGTCTCAAGTTGGGGAAATGGTTGGGGGATCTGGATACAGGTGAGCGATGCCTGTTAAGTAAAGTTTCACCTCTGGGTGTTAGAACAGGGAGGTATGATTGGAACTAGAGCAATGAGCCAAAATGGTTGCCAGATGTAATCTGATGGAAATCATGCCCAAACCAACTTTTTGAGGTCTAACAAATAGGTGAGGATGAGGAGCAAAGAGTCCAGAGTTGAGTTCTGTAAGTCATGACATTTGGCGAAGAGGATAAATCGCTTCCACTTCTCCGCATAGGATTTGAGAGCGCACAGATGGCTTTCTGGATGTGGAGAAGATGATTACAAGATCCGACAGCCAGACGGATGGATCTTCCAGGCTGTTTGGTGCAGGGAAGCAATGTCTGGATGTAGCAGCAAACCCTGATGTTGGGTGAGCAGTTTTGTATGGTAAGGTAGACGATGGAAGTTCCCCTCAGAGTCATAGGACGGAGGCAAGGGAACCAATGACGTCTTGGCCACCAAGGCGCTATCAAATGCAACGTGTTGTGTCCTTTTGTATTTTCTGAAGGACTCGAGGAATCAGAAAAATTGGGGGAAACAGGTAACCGTAGTGTGTTTTCTATCTGTGCGTGAAGGCATCTCCCAGAAATCCCTTGCCCATTACCACTCTCATGCAGAAGTGCTTGAACTGGTGGTTCTTGGAACTTGCAGATAAGCCTATTTGCCGTGTCCCCCACAGAAGATCTTGCGAAGCATGGCCAGGTCGAGTTTTGACTCATGCAAGGAGGAGGGAGTCCTGCTCAGACTATTTACAGACCTTTGTGCCAGGAGTTTTATGCTATTTGGTTTGGGATCTCCTCACTCTTTGCAATTCTGGCATTCTTTTATTCACACAGTTTGCTAGCTGCACCTCTGCACTGCTCCGCCTGAGTAAGTGGGGGAGCAGACCAAGAGGTTGGAGATTCTGTTTCCCCAAATGTGATTTTAATGAGGACAGAATAGAACTATGGTACATAAACGCGAACAAGTACACATATGCGTTTGGGGTGTGTGTGGATTTTCTGGTAACGAACATTTAAGTTAGGAAAGATTATACTTTCTTGCTTTCTACGTTCAATTTACCCCCTTACAGGCGCAAAGAGATGCAAACCACCTATAAAGAATGTAGCAGCTTTACAGGATTTATCATTGCAATTGTTCAGTTTCCAAATAGCAAAGTTTCAAATTCAACAGTTCTCAGGACAATTATGTGACATTATTGTTATGTTTACTCTGAGGTCTGGAATCCCGTAGCTTTTCTTCAATGTAATCTGAAACACTTCAAGGGAGCCAATATATGCAGCCAGTCTGGATACGCTTTGTTTTCCACTGCCACCTACTCCAATCAAAAGTGCATAACCACGAGAGGTCTCCAAGATTCGATTAATACGACACCTGATGATGAAAAAATCAACACAATGTATAGCTTCTACAGCCATTTCCATTGTAGGAAGTTGCTATATCTATTTGATACAGCAACTCCCACTTTAGTCTGTTGCAACTGGTTCATACAAGACAAGACTTGTGATTTAGTTCAGTAATCACTTGATGTGACCACAACATGTCATAATACAATTAGACAAGGTTGCCACATTGTATTTATATCACTGCAACATCCATCCCTGGACAGTAACACCATTACAAATATGCAACAGGGACCTCTACTATTAGGGTCAGCATATTTGAGAGCTATTTCATTCCTTAATTTTGAGCCCAATTGGGGTACAGAATGTTTTTTGGGGAAACCAGTTAGAATAAAAATATAGGTATGTGTATATATATATAGAATGTATATAGGTAACCACCCAGAGATGCAAGTTTTGGGCAGTATAAAAATATGTTAAATTATAAAAAGAGAGAGAGAGAGATTTGGGAAGAGACTTCTCTAGTTTAATTTTCAGTCTGGCACTGCTTAAGTTTCTTCTGTGTATGTTTGGCACACTAATGCCATAGGGGCGCTGCGTGCAAAGGACCTCTGCAGCATTTAGAAGTCCAGAGTCCCATGAGCACATGAGAGCAATTTTCACCATTCTCTCCTTCCCTCTAGAAGTGTTCTTTAACATCCCTAAATGTGTCCCTGAGGGATGTGTGAACCTTAGGAACATATTTAGGGGTGTTAAAGAGCACTTAAATGGGAAGCAAAGATTGGCAAAAGTTGGCTCCTTCCACCCCATACAATGGAACTCTGGATCACTAACAACTGCAGAGGTACTTTGGACAGCTGGTTGTAAAGCACCTCTGTGCCATGAGTGGGGATGTTGGTCACTGCTTTTAGATATCAGTAAATAGTTATTGGTCTATAAAGTGATAAAGCATTTGCTTTGCAGACAGAAGGTTCCAGGTTCAATCCCTTGCATCTCCAGGTAATGCTGAGAAAAGATCCTGCCTGAAGAGAGCTGTTGCCAGTCAGAGGAGAAAATACTAAGCTGGATGGACCAAAGGTCTGACTTAGTAGATGCCAGCTTCCTATGTTCTGTATTTCCATATACTGACAAATGATTGCTCTCAGAATAAAAAATGGGGGGCGGGGGGGATTCCATCCCCTGTAAGAGTCAGGTTGTTCTTTTTTTGTAATCTATATTTTTTAAAGTGCATTTATTCTCTGCTTGAGAAGAAAGTTCCACAGTAGACAGCTTTGTGAAGGATTTGTCTTAGGTCCTGACATGCTGAAATACTGAACCAAACAAGAAACAGGAAGAAATGCTATCTAAGCTGGGCAATGCTGGCTTCCCTGAAAAAACCTACTACCCCAAGCAATGGGAACTAATTCAGTAAAATGACATCCTGTCAAGTAAGACCACTTATTGCTTCCTTGCAGTTACAAATGGTTTAAAACAATGCCAGCACCACAACTTACTGTGATAAGGTGATGCCATTGCAACACTGACAGTAGATGAATTAAGTATTTGATAATTTTGGATATAGTTTGCAAGTACCGGTGGTGAGCAAAAGCCATTTTAATGCTATGCTTCAAGAATTCATTCTCAAAGAGTATTTATTTCATCTCATTTTCTCTCTCTCTCTCTCTCTCTCTCTCTCTCTCTCTCTCTCTCTCTCTCTCACACACACACACACACACACACACACACACAGCTAAGTTGCCCAACTGCCAACAAAACTCATAAAGTAAACCACTATTCCTGTACTACAGAAAGGGGTCTAAAGCTGAGTGACAGTAGCTTGCCTAAGTCCACCCAGTGTGTCCTTGGCTGAAGCAAGATTTGAACCAGAGGCTTCTAGCTTCATAGGCCATTCTCCTAACCATGAAGCTACACCAGCTGTCATAGAAAAACAGGAACTTGCCTTACAGGAAGTCTTTCCTAGCCCTACCTGCTAGGAAAGGAACTGAACCTGGAAACATCTGCAAAGAGATGCTCTACCACTGAGTTATGACCCCATCTCCTAAGGGGCTGATCTTAACAGCATACAGTGCTCACATGTGGTCACCCATCCAAATGCAAACCAAGAAGAACTCTGTTTAGCAAAGAGGACAATTCATGCTTGCTACCACAAGACCAGCTCTGCACCCTATTACTGAAGAAAAGTTGTGCACCAGCAGTCTTTGGTGGCTTGCTCCTTAGTTGACATACTAGAATGGATAATTCAAACTGTAGACAACCATTTAATGCCATAATGAAACATTTACTTACACATGTTGTATGGCATCCTCAAACAAAACTAAGTTCATAGATGCATTCAGTTCATTGTAGTTTTCTAGAACATCCACAAGTATCTTTCTCAGCGCTTCCAAATCTTTGACAGGCATGTAGTTAGGGTCTGCCACACCATTTGCAAAATGGCAGTAAATAAGTGGTTGCTGAAGAAGAATGTGATCTTCCACACCCTAGCAAGTTGGCAACACAAAATCAAAATGAGATATTTCTTTTCTCAGCATCAGTTCCCATCACTATTATCATGCACTAGTCAGCATGATGGAAAATCATGTGCAATTAAGCAACTTTACTCCCATTCAGAATTTCCTTTAACAAGCAGGATATGCACAAATGTTAATTGAGAGAGAGTAATAAGCACCAGACCATCACCACATCCCGTGGCAGAGAATTCCGTAGATTAATTATGTGCTCTGTGAAAAAGTAATACCTTTTCTTGGAGGAAAATTTCTCTCTGTCCACTCTTTCAACTCCATGCATAATTTTATACACTTCTATCATGTCTCCCCATAGTCGCCTCTTTTCCAAACTAAATAGCCCCAGACGTTGTAGCCTTGCCTCATAAGGAAGGTGCTCCAGGCCCCTGATCAGAGGTGTATCGGGGGGAAATGGCACCCAGGGCAAGCTCTGGCCGGCCCTGAAATGGCGCCCCCCCGCCCCCCCGGCGGCCCCCACATACCTGTGAGGGCGCAGCAGCGCCCCCCAGGCGACATATTGTGGCGGCGGCGGGTCGCCCGGCGATTCGGCGGCAGCGGGTCAGCCAGTGATTCGGCAGCGGGTTGCCCGCCGAGTGCGGCGGTGGTTGGCTGCGGCGAGGGCCGCTGTAGTGAGGCCCGAGCGGCGGCGGATCACCCGCCGAGGAGGAGTTCAATCAGAGCGTGGAGGAGGAGTTCAATCAGAGCCGAGGAGGAGTTCAATCAGAGCGGTGCCGAGTCTGCCTTCTGGCGCCTGCGCAGTTGGGAAGTGACGCCGGGCCAGAAGGCAGGCTCGGTGTTGCTCTGATTGAACTCCTCCTCGGCTCTGATTGAACTCCTCCTCCACGCTCTGATTGAACTCCTCCTCGGCGGGTGATCCGCCGCCGCTCGGGCCGCGCTACAGCGGCCCTCGCCACAGCCAGCCACCGCCACACTTGGCTGGTGACCCGCCGCCGCCCGCCGCTCACCACCGCCACATCGCCGCATGCCCGGCCCCGCCACCACTCGGGGCGATCCGGGGTGGGTGGGGGGAGGCCACTTTTTGGTGCCCCCCACGTGGCCCGCCGGGGTGGCGCCCAGGGCACGTGCCCCCTGCCCCCCTATAGTTACACCACTGCCCCTGATCATCTTGGTTGCCCTCTTCTGCATCTTTTGCAGTTCTACAATGTCTTTCTTAAGATACAGTGACCAGAACTGCAAGCAGTACTCCAGATGTGGCTGGACTATAGATTTGTATAAGGACATTATAATATTAGCATGTTTATTTTCAATCCCCTTCCTAATGATTCCTAGCATGGAATTTGCCTTTTTCACAGCTGCCAAACACCAAGTCCACACTTTTAACAACCTGTACACCACGACCACCTCCAAGATGGGATCTGAGCTGTCAATGACAGTTCGGACTCCATCAATGTATATGTGAAGCTGGCGGGGGGCGGGGGGGTTGCCCCAATATGCATCACTTGACATTTGCTTTCACTGAACCACATTTGCCACATTGTCACCCACTCATCAGTTTGGAGAGATCCTTTTGGAGCTCCTCACAATCTGTTTTGGATTTCACTACCTTAAATAGTTTAGTGTCATCTGCAAATTTGGCCAGTTTGCTGCTTCTAGATCATTTATGAACAAATTAAAGAGCACTGGTCCCAGTACCAATCCCTGGGGGACCCCACTTCTTCCCTCCATTGTGAAAACGGTCCATTTATTCCCAACCATTGTTTCCTGTCTTCAGCCAGTTACCAATCCACACATGAACCCATATCTTATCCAATGACTGCTAAGTTTACTCAAGAGACTTCGGTGGGGAACTGGTTCTCCTTCATGAAGGCCTGTTCATCTATATTTTTAACAATTTTGTCCTTAAGTATGCTTTCCATCAATTTACCCAGCACAGAAGTTAAGCTAACTGGCCTGTAATTTCTCAGATCCCCACTGGATCCCTTTTTGAAAATCGGAATTACATTAACTAAGTTAGTTATTTTTGCGCGGAGATCAGCAAATTTCACATTTGAATTCCTTCAGAACTCTTGGGTAGGTGTCATCTGGCCTTGGCAGTTTGTTAATTTTTAGTTTTTCAAGACAGTTTAGAACATCCTCTCTTGTTACCTCAAATTGGCCCAGTTCTTCAGCCTTCAAGCCCGAGAAGCTCAGTTCCAGAATGGGTATATGATCAGTATCTTCCACCATGAAGTCAAGTGCAAAAACTCATTCAGCTTCTCTGCAATCTCCTTATCCCCCTTAATATTCCCTTTCATGCCTGCACCATAAGGGTCCAACCACCTCCCTGGCAGGTTTTCTGCTTCTGATATATTTAAAGACATTTCTATTATGAATTTGCTTATGTCACTATTTTAAGAGCAATAAGACATGATACAAGTGTATAATAAAGCCTGAAAAGATGGGTTGCTGTAGACGTGGACAAGTTAGCACTCTTTAATTAGCAAAATTACTGATGTTATAAATACTTTATTTTTAGAAATAGCCCTTAAGTAATTGCACTATCTTGCTTGGTGGATTATCTTGAGAACATGAATCTAGGCTCCTAACGACCTCTCAACCAGACCCCTCATTATTGTGTGTTTTCTCATAGCATATCTTCCCCATCAACTTCTGCTTTCCTTTGTGATTATGAAGCGAAGTAAGTAAACGTTATGTGAAGTTCACATTGCAAGCATTATTTGGGTTATCCTAATTTTCTGTGACTCTTTGAAGATTCTGATTTGCACAACAAACAGATTCAGTGCTGTAAGTAGATACGTATTATAAATCTATAGACATACCTCAAAATATTTATGTGCCGTGTCTATCAATTTTTTATTAAAGAAATGACAATCTTTTGCTTCCACCAGTTTATCTCCATAAACACGTGAAGACTCATGAAGCCACAAATGAACAAGATCATTTGGATGCTTTAGACACTCTGGTCTGGCAAACAGAATACCCTAAAAAAACCCAGTAAAGAAATGTTTTTAAAACAATTAATATAAGGCAATTACCAGTGGTAGCTTAGGATCTCTATGTGGCCTAAAGCAGGCCATCAAATGTTGCTCCTCATCTTGTGTACACCCTCATCCCTTCTTCTTCTTTTCTTTTTCTCTTTCTTTCTTTTGAGGCTGGGGCAGGATAGCATCTTATCACCTCACTGGTGTCTCAATAATCTGCTGCCTAAAGCAACCAGCTTACCTCACCTCATGGAAGGGCCGCCCTTGGCAATTTCAGTAGGGAAAAGATCTAAAGCATAAACTGATATCACAAATTTAGTTTCTAAATTGAGAAGTGCCAGGGATCAAAACCACATGGAACCATGCCCAACCCTAGCCCAGATCCATTGTGACTAGTTCTGGTTATTCTGTGGTGAGAGAAAGGGACTTCATATGTGCTGAGAAGTACTTTCGTTCTTGCTGTTACCCCAGTGCGGCCACAGCTGAGAGTTGGCAGTGTCAAAAAGGTTCTGGGGCTGTGGCTCAAATATTTGGTAAAATATTTTAATAACTGATCTGATGGGATAATGCAGGTTTTTAGAGCTAAATTGTACTCTTCACTTATTTTCATTCTGCCTGATACATAAGTCTGTGCATGCGTGGTGTAGTGGTCAGAGTGCTGGACTAGGACTGGGGAGACCCGAGTTCAAATCCCCATTCAGCCATGATACTAGCTGGGTGACTCTGGGCCAGTCACTTCTCTCTCAGCCTAACCTACTTCACAGGGTTGTTGTGAGGAGAAACTTAAGTATGTAGTATACCGCTCTGGGCTCCTTGGAGGAAAAGCGGGATATAAATGTAATAACAACAACAACAACAACAACAATCTGGAAAGCTTGTACACTCATATAGCTCTCATTTTCATTCTTATACAATCAGCAAGACTGGCTGTTGGATTGGTGGGTGTTTTTGTTTGGTACAATGACCTATGACTACACATATTAAATCAAATTTATTTTATTTTATTTAAAATATTTCTATACTGACCAAAACTTGCATCTCTTGGCAGTTTACAATTTACTTATCAAGAAGTTTAAATTCCATATTAATTCCGTATTTTTGATTTGAATTTAAGTAGCTTAAATTTCAATATCCCATATTATTATTTCATATTATTTCAAATTCCATATTAAATTCCATTTTCATATATGAAATTTAAGTAGCTTAAATTTCAATAAATAAAACATGCATTATTTCTGTGCATGGATTTGGAGGAGTTCAAACATGTACAAGAGAAGTATGTACTCCATCTATACACTACAGACCTGGAAAACATTGGAGAGGTCTCGCAGGTTGAAAATATAATGGAACTTAATAGCTGTGGGTAGAAAGTTCTGAACCATTGTCTGGTGAAGCCATATTGCTGCTTGGATCATGGCAGGTCCATGTTTTAACACTGATGGATTAAAGGCATGTTGCTGAAAATGGAAATCAAGGATCTTGCTATAGATGGTGCTCAGAGCATCAGTGGATGGAAAGTTCATTGCAAAAACTGTGAAATGTCTCTAGAAATATGAAAAAACACATTAGCATTTTGTAATATAATAATCAATTATTAATTGTTAACGGATGTGTGAAAAACTGAAGATAGTTTAGAACCAGGGAGTCAAACCATTACATTTCTTGGTTCAGTACTCGTTCAGGTTCAACTTCAATGGAAGTTGGTCTGGTTTGGTTCCAGATCAAGCTATTAGAAGTCAATTAACCAGTTTGGTACAACTTGCTTGCCCTTGAAGAAAACAGTGTAGAATGATGTACCAATTAAAAAAAAAATCAATTCTCCCAGATACTGGTTTTACTTATGTGCTCATTCTGCTTGTGGTGGAGCCAGTGACTGTACCACATCAAGTGTTTTTGTTGGTTGAACCAGTAATCTGCTTTAATTTTTTTTTAACAGTTCTGTTCTGGTTCATGTTCAACAGAGACTTTGAGATAAAGGTTCGGGTTCTGCTCCATTCAGGGGGGGAAAGTTCACTGAAGTTTTTGGTTCAGATTCAGTTCAACTCCTGCTTAAGGCCTAATCGCATATTTGGCATAAATATCCTCAAACTATTTATTTTTTCAGATCAGTGTAAGAGTTCTTCTTGAGGAACAATTTGCATATGTTGTTCTTGTCCACAAAAACTCTAGGTGCAGCAGGAAAGAAGCCCAAATAGTGTCTGCCCTCCTCTAAATGGGAGTCTCTGAAAAAAGCACAACAGCTCCTTGTCTCCACTGCAAAGCTTTTGTGTCCAGACACTTTCCGGAACACATTTTGCTAGGCTCTTATCTGAGGGCTATTTCAAGCCGCACAACAGCTTGCAACTACACATGCGCTATAGCAGCAGTTCACATTGGCCTCTCTATTACCTCCTTGGCGACATCATGAAGTTTACCTTTCCCCCATCTGAGGATTTTTTTGGACACTAGTGCACAGACAAATGCACCCCTCTATTAGCATTCCACAGTGCAGGAATTTGGCAAAAGTGAAATCTGATCTTCTTTTTTAAATGCTTTATAGTAATCTAACCAGCATTTTAGAGCTTACTGAGCCAAGAGAACAGTCTTGATTGGGGCGAAGCCACCATTGAGCGAATGGGTTCAAAGAACCTGGGCCGCCACCAATCAGGGAGCCGCGCTTGGCACCCCAGCCACACCCCCTGTGTCTGACGTTAGACGCAGTAGGCACGGTTTTGCTTGCAAAGCGGGCTGCGTTCCCTGCCAGCTCTGCATTAAAGGCAGGGAGAGCATTCCTGCCCACGTTGTGAAAGGGGTGCTGTGAATGGGGCACGGCTTCGTTCACAAATGAGGCAGGGCGCCCCATTTGGGAGCAAGTACCAGCCAGCGCCATTTTTACAGCACGACCAGGAATGTCGCTCCCGGCCATGCTGTGAACACACTGCTGGCCGGTATTTGCTCTCAAATGGGGAACGCAGCCCCAGTTGCAAGCAAAGCCACACCCCCTGAATTAGATTGAGTGGTAGGGGAGTTAAGAAGTACCTCAAAAGTGATGCCACTGGCAGGGGTGGCAGAAGCTCCACCCCCTACCAGCCTCCCTTTAAGTAGCCCAGGCTAGTTAGGGCCTGGTTTGGGCCACTGTGCAGGCATGGAGATCACTAAAATGGCCTCCACGCATGCGAAGAGGCCATTTACATGACTATGAGGTCACACAAATGGCCTCTGTGCACGCGTGGAGGTCATTTTAGTAACTTCCACACTTTTTCAGAGACCCATAGTGGGATGGCTACTCAGAGAGAGGCTGTCAGGGGTAGTGGGGAGCCGCTGCCCTTCCCCACGGTTACCAGTGGCACTTTTAAAGTACTTTTTGACTCCCCTCCCACCTGATCTACCTTTAGAGAAGCCCCCCTGTCCCGCCTTTACCAAAAGAGTTCCAAGCCGGCTTGGCTTGAACCGAGCCTGTTTCAACCCCAAACCCACCAAATTGAGTTGAACCGGGTCACACACCTCTACAGCAAGATGCTCTCATTTACTGCCATCAGAGCAGTTCTTTGGGACCAATCCAATCCTTACAGGCTTTGCCAGGAGCACCTCTCCTCACACTCCTTGCAAAGCTTGCAAGAAGCGGGAAGAGAGAAGAGGAGGCTGCCTGCAAACCTCCCTCTTTCCTGACCCTTGTGCCACTTTCATACTTGGAAGAGGGTGCTAGCCCCCCTCAGGGTTTGGAGCACAGCAGCATTTGGTACCTTGGGCACTGCTTTACCCTGGGCCATCCCAATATCCTGGGGCACCCTAACTGCAGTGCTTGGCTCTAGTAACAGTATGGGGCCAGGGGCTGTACTCCATACCCTATTTAAGTCAAGATGATGTATGGAGGAGGCAGAGGAGAAGGTAGTTGTCATATTGTCATATTTGCACAGAATATCATCTTCAAACATAATTCAGCAAAAGGTAATGTAGGAGGTTTGCTACTATGTCACAGAGTTTAGGCAAATATTATGTCACACTATAGAATTATGACTTCACATAACAGTCCAAGCTGTTATTAGCATTGCTAGAAATATGAAGCACTCGTCAGCCTTCTTCAACTAGACACTGTGTGTGTCTCTGTGTGTATTTATTTGGAGTTGATTGATTGATTAAGTGCCGTCAAGTCGGTGTGACTCTTAGTGTCCACATAGATAGATGCTCTCCAGAATGATCTGTCTTCAACCTGGCCTTTAAGTGGTGCATTCCTTGTTGTCGTAATCAAGTCCATCCACCTTGCTGCTGGTTGTCCTCTTCTTCTCTTTCCTTCAACTATTCCCAGCATTATGAACTTCTCAAGGGAGCTGGGTCTTCACATAATGTATGATAGTTTGAGCCTGGTCATTTGTGCCTCGAGTGAAAATTCTGGATTGATTTGTTCTATGATGCACTGTTTCTTTTCCTGGCTGTCTATGGTATCCTCAAAAGTCTTCTCTAGCACCAAAGTTCAAAAGCATCAATACTTTTTATATCTTCCTTCTTCAAAGTCCAGTTTTCACATCCATTGAGTGTCACAGGAAAAACTCAAAGCTGTTCCTGATGTTCTCCTTGAAAATGGTGGGTACATTCTCAAGATCATATCGTGGAAACTGGAAAGCTTTGTTTTCCCCCTTTAGCTTGATTTGGAACTTGCATATGAGCAGTTCATGATCTGTTCTACAATCGGCCCCCAGCCACGTTTTTGCTGTTATAACTGAGGTCTTCCACCTCCTTGCACCATTTATTTATTTATTTAACCAACTAAATAACTAACTAATTTATTTATTTATTTGATTTATATAAGAGCCCCTGGTGGCGCAGTGGTAAAACTGCTGCCCTGTAACCAGAAGGTTACAAGTTCGATCCTGACCAGGGGCTCAAGGTTGACTCAGCCTTCCATCCTTCCGAGGTCGGTAAAATGAGTACCCAGAATGTTGGGGGCAATATGCTAAATCATTGTAAACCGCTCAGAGAGCTCCGGCTATAGAGCGGTATATAAATGTAAGTGCTATATACCGCCCTCCCAAAAATGGCTCAGAGTGGTTTACATTAAAACAAAACAATTAAAATCAATTAATAATTAAAAACACAGACTATAAAGCACCATAAAACAAATAAAACATCCAAAACAGTTTAAAAAACCCACTGGAAAACCAGTTAAAAATATTTAAAGGTAAAGTGTGCCATCAAGTCAGTGTTGACTCCTGGCAACCAGAGAGCCCTTTTGTTGTCTTTGGTAGAATACAGGATGGATTTACCATTGTCATCTCCCACACAGTGTGAGATGATGTCTTTCAGCATCTTCCTATATTGCTGTTGCCCAAGATAGGTGTTTCCCATAGTCTGGGAAACATACCAGCAGGCATTTGAACTGACAACCTCTAGCTTACTAGTCAAATCATTTCCCCACAAACTCTGGAAGACCAGGCCAAACAGATAGGTTTTGAGGGCTCTCTTGAAGGCCAATAATGAATTCAAATTACAGACATTTCACAGCCCAAAAGCAGCTACAGAGAAGGCCTGCCTGTGAGTTGCCACCAGACGTACTGGTGGTATCTACAGATGGACCTCCTCAGATTACTTTAATGTGTGATGGGAATTGTGAAGAAGGCACTCTCTAAGGTAACCTGGGCCTAAGCCATTCAGGGCTTTAAAAGTAATAACCAGCACTTTGTATTTTGCCCGGAAACATATCGGCAGCTAGTGCGACTGTAACAAAACAGGCATAATATGGTCTCTCCAGGTTGCCCCAGAGACCAATCTGGCTGCTGCATTTTGAACTAAGTGAAGTTTCCAAACTACGTACAAAGGCAGCCCCACATAGAGTGCATTGCAATTGTCAAGCTTGGAGGTTACCAGCTGAGGCACCACTGTTTTGAGGTTGTCCTCTTCAAGGAATTGACGCAGTTGTTGAATCAGCCAAAGCTAACAGAAAGCACTCCTGGCCACGGCCTCCACCTGAGATACCAGGGTGAAGCCTGGGTCCAGGAGTACTCCCAAGTTGTGCACCTGCTCCTTCCAGGGGAGTGTAACCCCATCCAGCACAGGAAGATCTAACTCATCCCTCAGATTCTGAACCCCTACAATGAGCACCTCCATCTTGCTTGGATTCAGCTTCAATTTGTTATCCCTCATCCAGCTGATTACTGCCTGTAGGCAGGCATTTAGGGACTCCATATAATAGCTCCCGTTTTGAGGAGCAACTGTCACCAAGCTCCACCATCTGGAATCTGCCTGAGAAATAGGAGCGGAACCACTACAAAGCAGTGCCCCCTATCCCCAACTCCCCCAGGCAACCCAGAAGGATACCATGGTCAATGGTATCAAATGCAGCCGAGAAATCCAGAAGGACCAACAGAGTCACACTCCCTCTGTCAATTTCCCGGTAGAGGTCATCCATCAGGCTGACCAAGGCTGTCTCAACCCCATAGCCAGCTCTAAAGCCAGTTTGAAATAGTTCTAGATAATCAGTTTCCTCCAAAACTGCCTGGAGCTGGTCAGCCACCACCCTCTCAATCACCTTGCCCAACCAAGGGATATTGCAGATCAGCCTATAATTATCCATTGCTAAGAGGTCCAGGGAAGGCTTCTTAAGAAGCAGTCTAACCATTGCCTCCTTCAAACATGGAGGCACCCAACCCTCAGCAATGCATTTATGATTATTGACTCCAACAATCTCCCTGCTAGATAGAAGCAGCCAAGTCGGGCAAGGATCCAGAGAACAAGTGGTAGGCCGTACCACCACAAGCAGCTTGTCCACATCCTCAGGAGTCACAGATTGAAACTGATCCAACTTAATACTGCAAGAGGGATTGCTGGACATCTCCTTCATAGACCATGCAGAAATAGTGGAATCCAAGTCAGCCCGAATACAGGAGATTTTGACCACAAAGAACCCATTAAAAGTGTCACAGGGACTTACAGGGACTGATTTGAAGCAGAAGGGGCAGAAATTAAATTCCTCACAACCCAGGAAAGCTCTGCTGAACGTGAACCCGCAGACACAATGCATGCAGACCAAAACCCTTTTTTTGCTGCATGCACCACCACTACTGCATAAGCCTTCAAATGGGTCCTATGCTGCATCCTGTCAAATTTGAGCCGGGTTCTCCTCCAGTCACCTACCCAGCTGCTTCAGCCCTTGCAGCATAACATGGGGCCATTTTTGAAGTAGATCAGGAGGGACGCTTAGGAGTAATCATGTCTACTGCCCTGGTGAGTTCCCTATTCCAGGTTTCCAACAGGGCATCAACAGAATCACTGGCCACACAAACTTCTTAACCCTCCATGGCCTTTTGGAAACCTGTTGGGTCCAGCAGCCTTTTTGGGTGGACCATCCTAATAGGTCCATCACCCCTGCAGGGGTGGATTGCGGCTGTGAAACCAACCTTAACTTGGCAGTGGTCCATTCTTGACAATGGGGAAACCACCAGATCACCCACTCACTGAACACCCCCCTGGTCCGAACAAAATACCAATTTGAGTGTGTGACCGGCAACATGAGTTGGTTCAGAAACTAACTGGGATAGGCCCACAGTTGTCATGGCTGCTATGAACTCCTGAGCTGCACCAGACAAGCCAGCCCCCAAGTGGATACTGAAGTCCCCCAGCACCAAAAGCCTGGGAGACTACAACAGCAACTGCACGACCAGCTCCTTCAGCTCAGTCAGGGGGTCAGTTGGGCAGTGGGGTGAATGGTACACCAACAGAATCCCCAATCTATCCCTAGTTCCCAGCCTCAAAAATATGCACTCAATATAAGTCAACTGTCTCACAGGGGCCCTGATGGGAGATGGTATTCTTATGGACCACAGCCACTCCACCGCCCCGCCCCCTGCCCACTTCCCCTAGTGTGCTCCACAACAGAGTAACCTGGTGGGAGAAGCTGAGCCCACACTGGACCACTTTCCTCCCCCAACCAGGTTATCAGTTACATATGCCAGATCAGCTCCCTCATCTATGATCAAATCATGGACAATTTTGGTCTTTTTCTGAACTGACCTCGCATTGCAGAGGAGCACGGCCAGACTCTGTCGGTAGTTGGACCTGCTCCCCAAGGCCTGAGAGCTGACAAGGCAATAATGTACTGTAGTCAATTTGATTTCTGTGTACTCCATCTGGTAAGAGAATTCTTGTAATCCTACCTGGAGTCGAGGGTTGATGGTGAAGCTTCCAACAGTTGGATTCATGCAGGCAACATATTGACAGTTATGAATTTCTTTTACACTTAACTTCTGTCTATCATACCTAAGAGATAAAAAAGGAATGTTTTCTAAAAATATATAATTAAATAATAAATAATTAATAGCTGGAACCTCATAGCTGATGATGACATAGAAGTCATTAGCTGACATCCAGAACAGCCGGAGAGAATTCTGAATTCTGAGAACAGAATTCTGCTGCATCCCTACACAAAGAGTCTGCTCCAAACTGAGCTATCTTCCCCACCCCCTGCACATGTCCTGCAGAGGGGTATGGGAGGCAATTTTCATTGCTCTCTCATGCCCTTTAAATGCTCTTTGCCCTCCAAAAATACAGTATATCCCTGAGGGCAGCACAGCACTCAGGAAAATATTTCTGGAAGGCAAAGGGCATTTATGAGATCAGGGGAGAGCAGTGAAAATCACTCCCCTCTCCCCCTGTGTGCACACGCTGTTCCTTCAGAAGATGCTGGCTGAGTTTGGAGCAGCCTCTCTGTGAAGCTACCTTGCTAGCTGATAGTTCAAGATGTCAGTAATTGACACACGTGGCTGGCCTTAAACAATGGGTCCACCACAGCCTCAATTAAAATCTAAGCAATGCCATTTGAGATAAATGACATTTAATCCCTAGCAACTAGGGATGTGCATGAATTGTTCGATGGTGAACCAGTCCGCCGCGAACTGGGTTGGTACAACAGTTCAATCAAGAACTGGACTGGCCTCCAGTAGAGGTGGGCCAGTTCAAGACTGAATCAGATTGGGCCCGATTTGGCTCGAACCGGTTCGAGTGGCTGTTGTAAAGTTAGATAAGATATTGTAAAGTTAGGAATAGGATAAAGCTTAGGGCGACCATGGTGAGGGCAGGCAGGTGGCACTGGGCTGGGGATGGCAAGAGGCACCTTTATGGGCATTGCCTTCAGAGGGATTGCTGTGTGCCACCGGCTGCTGGAGGGAGCGCCACTGTAGTACATGCTAGTAAGTACCAGCAGCATCTTCTCCTTTACTTCTAAAGGTTCCTCTTGCTCCCCCACAACCCGTGCCACCTGTCTGCTTTCACAACAGCCACCCTAAGCTTTATCCTGTTTCTAACTTTACAATAACCTTATCCTAACTTTACAATAGCTGCTTGAACCAGCGATCTGGTTTGAGCCAGTTTGATCAAATGGACTGGACCAGCCAGTCGGTTCAACTGACTCACAATGTGTTTTGAATTCGGACTGTACCATGCAAAAATGGTCAACGCACACCCCTACTAGCAACCAGATGTTTCCCTATATGACAATTCTTCAGATAAATGGAAACCTGGAACAAAAATTAATTGTTTCAGGACAGCACAAATATTTTTACCACCAGTGTTATTAATGTAAATAATACAAATTTGACTTGTCACAAATTTGTCAAGATTGTGACAATCACTTACCAATGTCCATAATCTATATGCTGTCGAATTAGTGTGTGAGGCTGAATGGTTCCATACACATCCACTTCAGGAGTATTCATATCATCAATAAAGTAAACCAACTTCTTGTTTCCCACTGGACCATAGTTACGGCCAGCCTTTTTCTCCAAGGGTTGTTCGAGAATCCCTGAAACGTATAATAGTACAAGATTACCTATCATCTGGTGGATGACTGCAGAAGTTATTAACTAAATGTTTATGGAATCCTCTTTTGCTAGAATCCACACAAGATTTTGTCAATGTGCTTTAGTGCATATGTTTATCAGAGTGGAACTCAAAATGTCAGAATCCATTATTGTCCTGGAGCTACATTTCAGGAAACCTGGCAGTGAGAAGGGATTCCTGCTCCCTTTTCTCCACTAGATTTTCCCACTAATTAGCACACCAAATAAATCTAAACATTAAAAGAATTTCACTCACCCACAAAGTTACCAAAATCTTTTTTTAAATATGCATTTCTTAGTACAATTTGTTCTTTAAAAAAAATTTAAAATGTCCTTTTTATATTTGTAAAAACCAGGAATGGTGAGGATTTTGTTTTTGTCATATGAAGGCACATGCACAAGCTAGCCGCTCGCCACCCTTCTAGGCGGCGCGGCTTGTTTGCCCTCAGCCCCCACCTCTAAGGAGCACGTGACACCGGGAGCCAGCTCCTATTGGCCCCGGCGCGTCTCCGGGGGCGGGGCCTGAATCGGGCGGCGTTAAGTGCAGAGACCTGACCTTAGGTCGGTGACGAAGGGCGCCCCCTTCGTGAAGGCGGGCCGCCTGGAGCCAAGGTGTCTGTGCCATGGGTTTTTAGGTCGGGGCGGCCACGTGGTGGGCCGACCCATTAACGACCGCACTGTTTGCCTAATGAACGCCAATCCCAGCTGCTGTGCCCTGCGGGCACTGTTGAAATTGTTACCCCTAATAAAAGTGGCCAGTTCCACCAAATGCACTACGTGTCCGTGTCTCCTTGGGTCTGGGTGCAAAATCCATTACTGACATTCCAGAAAGAACCCTCAATTCATTCCAGAATTCAAATCCAGAATTCAACCCCAGAGATACTGGAAGAATTTCAGGGGGGAATCTCCTCATCCCCTACTGGACCACATACTGGTGCATCCCTACTGGACCATAAACACATGGCATAATCCAGTCAAAAGAATTATAGGATATAACGTACTGCGACCCATGCCCAGACTCAAAACAGAAGATGCCTTTGCTACAACAATGCAAGTTTCCCCCCATAGTATTCAGCAGGGGATATCTCTGTAGCAGATATAGAATGATATATCCGTGCAGCATACTATAGGCCTTGTTGGTGTACAGCGAGCTGCAGAGGCCAGTGCTAACATGATATTATTGTGTAAGTGGGAGTTTCTAGAAAATACTACTACTGCAAATATTTATGTCCCCCTTTTCAATAGAAGTTCTCAGAGTGGTTTATACAGAAAAAGAAATAGTAACTAAGAAAGTTGGTTCCCTGTCCCAAAAGGGCTCACAGTCTAAAAGGAAAGCTAAGGCAGACACCAGCAACAATCACGGAAGGGATGCTGTGCCGGGGCTCGATAAGGACAGTTATTTCCCCCTGAAAAATATGAGAGAATCGCCACTTTAAAAGATGTCTCTTTGCTCAAGAGGGGGAGAGGAGGACAGAAGAAGAAAGATGGGAAACGAACAAGAAACTAAAAAGTCTGACCAAAGCCTGAATGAACTCTAGAATATTCTGAAAGTTGCTCTGCACAGGTGCAGAATCACATTAGTATGGCTGCACAGAGACCATGAAGAAGGATCATAAATGTCACAGAAAAAGAATATCAAAATACAGAAATAGACTTCTTTAGTGAGCAACATTTCATAAGCTTCATTAAGCGTTATCGTCCTAATACTAAAATTGGGTACACGATGTTTTGATACATACAATATTTATTGTGATGTATAATCTTATTAAAACAGCAGGCAAGTCAAGTGAGTTCACTGACCTCTGTGGCTGTTTTTAAAGTCTTAAGGCTTGAATTATAGTTCTCAAAAATGGTATTAACTAGTTTTCATTGCTTACTGCTGCAATGCTTTTTAGTTGTGCCCCACAGGTGTAATATAAGAAATAATATTTGAAAAGAATTCAGAATTCATACATGAAAAGAATGAGGGAGTAAGACACACCATAACTGTGTCAAAAGGCATTCCTCATTTACTGAAGTGAAATTGCTAAAGAGGGTTTGGGTGTTGTTGTTTTTTAAATAAAAAAAAACTAGGAATGTAATTGCATGTGCATGTTTGCCATTTTCAGGAATCATCCATTAACTCACATAAATAAAAAACCTGAACATATGCAAGTGAAAAGACCTTGGCACACAAAGGCAGTGTGGGTACAATTTGACTCAGCAGCATCCAGGAGGAATCAGTGCTGTTACAGAGGTCAGTTCTTAGTGTCTCCAGAAACCAGAGTGGATGCTTACTGATAGCAACATTGGTTGCAGGGGACACTGTGAGTCAACATACGCATAACTTACATCATTCCATGCATTAATGTGAGTTGTAGTATTCCGTCTTCTTTTTTTTAATGATTTCTGAATAGTTAGTAAATCTATTTTAACCAGACTTTTGCATACTTTGACATCAGTGAGGGACTTACTCTGTAGCGCTGCTGATGTCGTGTAATAGTTGAAGGGAACTCTGGACACCAGGAAATCCTCAGAGAGGCCAGCAAGACATTCCCCAATAAATACTGTTTTCCCCACTCCAGCATTTCCAACAAGCATCAGAGGCTTGCCCTTCTCCAAGAGCAAATCTGTAAAGTACTTGAGACATGTGGTCTCAGATGTGTGAACAAGGACTGCCTGAAGCATCAAAATAAAATAAAGCCATTTATGTTAGCAAGATGGTGCTTGTATTAACATACCACTGAAATTCCTTAAATTTGAAGGGGAGAAAAGTTTGCTTCTCTCATGGCGCCCACTGATGTTCACTGCCCTCAACAGGATGTGTGTTCTCTGCTGCTTCAATATACTAAGAGAAGTGGGAATGTGGAGTTTTATCTGTTAGTGAAGGCAAGTCCCACCCCTTCTCTCTTACCCTTCCTTCTGATACAAATTCCACCTTCCAGGGCACAGCCTATACTTGAACACTGCTGTGGCACGACTGGTTGTCACGTTGAAGCTGGCTGCTGCTACATGGACCTCTGCTGAACAGGCTACCTGCCTCCCTATCTGCCAGGGAAGAGGCACAAGAGCAAGATGGAGGGGCTCTTTGGCTGGAGACTGCATCTGGCAGGCTACACACCTGTACTCACAACTGGGAATCCTGATATGTACAGATCTTATGTATGATTATCCACACACAAAGCACATCCTCACCTTTGGCCCAAAGTATAGAGGACAGTGGTGGGGCCTGCCAACACACATTTGCTGAATGTGGGAAGGCTATGGTGAGCACAGAGCTACTGGAACAACACAAAAAAGGTTGAGGCAAACCTAGACAAAATACAGTCTCAAAAAGAACATATGGTATGTATTTTACAAATGAAAGCATGCTCTCATCCATATATTCAGTTGTGTTGTTGGAATAAATTCACCTTGTTCATAGCTGAGAAAAATAAAGTCTACTACGCACAATGCTTCCGCTTAGAATACTAGCCTTCTGCCAAATTACACGATGCCAAAACCAGTATTTATATATGTTATCTTAATGTAAAGACAAAGGTGTGGAGAAGGAATACACAATGATGCCAGATTCAGTAAACGCTGTAGTTTGTACAGCTGAACCAGAATACTAATTCTGAGATTATTATTTTCAGCTCAAATCCTGGATTTGGGCGGACTGAAAGATTTTACAAAGCCATTTTTGCAGCTGCCGCCCCTGTTCAAGCAGTACTAGCAGCAACATTTTCAAACTCTGTTGCTGTCTGGTATTATTCCCTCAGTGCTTCCTGAGCAGAAGGTACCAAAGTGCAGGGAGCAAAGTGCTGCTCGACTCTGATTTGGCTTCATGGCACCACCGCTCAGCATTGGCATGAAGCCGAATCAAAGTGAGGGCACAAGCAAGAAGAAATCCTTCCTTCCCATCCTCACCTTGGCATCTACTGAGAGGAAGTGTTGAGGAAACAGCACTCAGGGCTTTTAGCTTGCATATTTCCAGGTGTGCCTTCACATATCGGCCAGCTTTACCCCAAATTCCCTGCGAGCTATTGGGAAGCACATCACACATGATCCAGGTTTTACATTGTGCATTAGAGTGTAGCCCGAGGGTTAAAAAAATAACTTTTTGCAATGGTTTTTGCACCACTGGCTGCTGGTGGGCCCGAGTACTCATCCAGTCGGGGGGCCAAGAAGACGGAGGCAATACAGCCCCTGGGTACAGGCAAAGTCAGCTGGGACTCCACACAGTTGCCAGGGAGAGTCAGGACACACAGGAACCCACAGACCATGGATGGGCCAGCATGGCCCAACAGGTTGTCTCCTGGTGGCAAAGAGGAGAAGGCAGGGCCTCAACAGTTGGCAAGACAGGCAACAGCTGAAGGAGTGAGGATGCTGGCAGCTACATTGGAGAGGGCGGAGTCAGGAGAGGGTGGTTGGGATTGCCCTGATTGCAGGGCTTTATTGAAGACTTGAGTGTTCAGGAATGAGGATGTCTGGAGAGACGGGAGTGATTTGGACCTAGAGACTCCCAGTGAGGATCAGTCTTACCCCTCTCCCTGACAGCGGATAGAGGAATAGGGTGACAATTAACCCCCTCACCAGCTCCTCTGAGGCCACTTCCACAGCCTATGAACAGGATCAGAGGAAGGGAGGTGGTTGGATATTGTGATCCCAAGCCAGTCCGTGACAAAAATTATAATTATATTACTTGATATCATTAGGTCCTGTGCAAAGCAATAAAGTTAATGTTTGGCAGAGAGCTCCCACACTTTAAATCTGATCAGTTAGTCTCCATAATTTTATTTCTCCAGCTATCAGGTAAAAGCGCACAGTCTAATAATATTTTTTGTGCGGTGGGTTGGTTCGGAGAAGAGGTAGATCTTTTAAAAGACATTTTTCAGGAAGAAAAACAGAATGAAAGCATCTGGTAATATGCAAGGCTGCATGTGCTTTCAATTTTATTTTATTTTGACAAGTGTATACCTGCAAGGGTGTATCTGGATCCATGTCAAAACTGATAATTCTATCACTCCAGGGAAAGAATTTCTTAGTCTTTGGATCAAGATAATAATCAAAAATTGTTCCATGGGTTGGAAACTTCACAGATTTCATCTCTTTCAGCCACCAGCGACTGAATTCAGCTTGATAATTGGAAAGCTAGAAAATATTAAATGATTTTTTTTTAGAAGGCAAAGCCAGGTACAGAAATCCCAAGTAAAATAGCTTAATAAATAATAGCTTTCTGGGGTCCTTTTTTACCACAATCCATTTCACATACTATTTTACTTATTTTTGTGTGTTATTTTATCTTGAAGGTAATGAAGGAAAATGTACTAAACCCTTCAAATACGCTTCTGACAATTTCTCAGAATAGTGACTAGGACAGAAGCATTTCATGGTGGGGTTTTTTGTGTGTCTATATATAATATACCTCACTTTGCAAAACCTTAAATTGTTTAGTGAGGGTATACTTATATTTTTTAAAAAGCATATAGAACTGTTTATGCATGTGCCCAGTTTCTAAGCACATACACACATTGCTGCATTATTTCTTTCATGTCTACTTTTTTTGGACACCTCTTGTGCCTTCTTACCCACATCCCAGCTCCTACAAACTACTTTATAGTGCTCATATTCTCACACTCTCTTTACTTTATTTTCCACCCAAGGTAATTGAGCCTTCAGAAGAGAGGCATTTATGATGATGCCAAGTCTTCCTTCCAGCCATCCAACTGGGCTCCTGACCCCAACACTTGAAATCTTTAGCCTTCAAGCTTATTTGCCAAGAACAGTGATAGCAGGCCTGTCAACTGACTCTCCATTGACTGAAATGTTCTATTCCAGTGGTTCCCAACCTGTAATTGGGGGTGATGGGACTTTTCGTTTACCAACATCTGTAGGCCACCAGGTTGGGAACTACTGTTCTATTCCTTTATTCTTCATATAGCCTATTATAGGATCTGTACTGAGTTGATCACAATTTTTTTCACTGCACAGGTCATAGTGCACCAGAACAGTTTGTCACAATCCACCCCTGGTCCACTGGGTTTAGTAAATTGCTTTCTGCCTACCTGATCTTGAAAGAGGGCCCCACCAAATGCCCACACACAGGCAAAGGCAAAATATATCTCATACAGATCTCTAGGACCATCAGGAGGCACATTTTCAGGGACCAGCAAGCAATCGAGGAGACAACAAAGGGTCTATAAAAAGGAACAACAAAAAACATTAAAAATGTCTTGGGATACTTGCTCATTAAAGCAATAAATCCCCAGTTGGAGCCCTAATTTATATCAATCTAAGGGATCTTCCAGACACCTAAAATAAAGCTACAACATTACGTGACTGCTTACATGGCAGATAATTAGAGTAACCTGCTTCCATACAATTTCCCCATGCAAATGTTTTGTTTCTTTTTCTGCCTATATCCACTGCATTAGTCTCTGAAAATAACTAAACAGATTAATGCATTTTCTAGTGCAAGCTTTTTTTAGTTACTAGGATGCATTAGACTTAGCAAAATAAAACTTTCTAGTATCTTTATAGTTTCATTTAATTAGTGAATGTCCCAATATTTCTATCTATCTAGCTTTACATTTATATCCTGCTCTTTCTCCAAGGAGCCCAGAGGGGTGAACATGGTTATGTTTATCCTCACAACAACCCTGTGAAATAGGTGAAGCTGAGAGATAAGTGACTGGCCCAGAATCACCCAGTGAGTCTCATGGCTGGATGGGGATTTGAACTCAGGTCTCCTCAATCCTAATCCAACACTCTAACCCATACACCACACTGGCTGTCTTATATCTTGTCTTATATAAGATATTAAATAAACAAATAAAATCTTAAATAAAATAAATATTTTATTTAATGTGCATAAATAAACTGAATTTACTTTTGAGAAATTTTATATGCTTAGAGCATTTTATTCCTTCAGAAATGCCAATGCAGTATCTTGGAAAAGTGTTTATTTGTGTGATGAAAAGTGATGCAAAATAGAAGCACAGCTGAGTAGCCTGAAAATTAAAGCACTTGCACCTACAAGACAACAGCATAAATGACTTGTTGATCATGGTCATAAAGGACATTTGTGACAGAAGCAATAAATATGGTTCGGGTAGTCTTGTGGTAGCAAGAATGACTTGTCCCCAAAGCTAAGCAGGGTCTGCCCTGGTTGCATATGAATGGGAGACTTGATGTGTGAGCACTGCAAGATCTTCCCCTCAGGGGATGAAGCCGCTCTGGGAAGAGCAGAAGTTTTCAAGTTTCCTCCCTGGCTTCTCCAAGATAGGGCTGAGAGAGACTCTTGGAGAAGCTGCTGCCAGTCTGTGAAGACAATACTGAGCTAGATGGACCAATGGTCTGACTCAGTATATGGCAGTTTCCTATGTTCCTATGTTCCACATAGGGCTGCCATATTCTGGCTTTCCAAATCCAGGCACCTAATTTGCATATTATGTACATTGGCTTGAAAATAATTTCTGAGCAGAATAGTGACTGCACGTTTTGCTCCATAACTCCGCTTCTATAAGGGCTAGAGCTTAGCATGAAAGAAAGAAAGAAAGAAAGAAAGAAAGAAAGAAAGAAAGAAAGAAAGATAGTTAGTTGAAATCCAGGCAAATCCGGGTGAGATGCTTAAAATCCAGGTGAAACCCGAAATTCCAGAGGGCACAACAACTTTTCTTTCCTGGGGCAGGGAAAGCTCTCATTTACATGACTTCAGCAACAGAACAAACAGTTGTATGTCTTATTGCTTTCAAAGCAGTGTAAAATACTTTTCATTCAAGAAACAATTAAAAAAAATCATCCAGTTAACAAAACGGTAATAGCTTTTGACAAAGTTGTTAAGAAAGATATACACAATAGATGACAGTTGCTTTTGCAGACATTATGTGTGTTGTGTTCTAGTAGCTGCATTCTAGGTTGCTGGGCAGGCAACAGCAGCAGCTCCAGTTGTTCTCCTCATCTCCCCTACCCTCACAGAAAGGAAGCCTTCAGCGGCAGCTCCCCATGCAGAGCTTAACTTTCTCCCAAAAGCTCCTGTGTCACTGAAGGTCTGAGAAAAAGCCCATTAGTTGGTGGGGAAGGAGGCACAAGGAAGTAATGTGGGAGTCATACACAGAGATAAGAAAATGTAGAGTCATGCATATCTTCTGTATCTCCATAGAACTCTATAGAGTTCTATGTATCTCTAGACAGTATTTTCTTTTCTTTGTAAGCAGCTCTGCTTCCTTATCTGTATAAATGCAACTCACACAAGACCTGTTTCTGAGCTTCAGCCTCAAAGAGAAGATGACCCTTTTAAGGAATCTGCCCATGTCAAGCAGATGGAGACAGCAAACTAAATTTGGTGATGCAAAATATACTATATTTACATACATCCCTCAAACCACAGCTATTTCCACATACACATATTCATTTGAAGTGTTTAGTAACCTATGTTTAATTGTTTAGAGATTATTACAAATAAATGGCATACTTGAACCATGCTATTCTCTGGGATGGGAGTGATAGTTTTAAAGTTAATTTTGAGCTGATCTAAACACGGAGGAACATATTTATCAAAAAGAATAGTCAAATTGGCTTTTTCAGATTGGTTGCTCCTTGTGTCTATCCAGCTTGCAACATATCTGCAAAAGAAAAACACAATGATGTCTGTAAGCACAGGAGAAACTTGGAAGAGAAACAAAAGCTACCTGTTGTCATCAACTCTGTCTATAGGAGTTTGGGTCAAACTGAATTACTTTATTATTAATAATAATATTGCTAACAACAACAACAACAACATAATTACAAATAGGAATCTAATCATAAATATATAACATGAAGTGACTGCTCCTAATTAAAGGTAAGGTTGTGTAGTCGAGGCGGTGTCGACTCCTGGCAACCACAGAGATGTGGTTTTCTTAGCAGAATACAGGTGGGGTTTACCATTGCCATCTCCTGTGCAGTATGAGATAATGACTTTCGACACCTTCCTATATCGCTGCTGCCTGATACAGGAGCTTCCCATATTCTGGGAAAATACGTCAGCAGGGATTCGAACCAACAGCCTCCTGCTCTCTAGGCAGGTTGCTTCCCCGCTGAGCCATTAGGTGGTTTAGAGGAGGCATATTTTAAATTGGTAGCTCTCTTATGTTTAGCAGGGGGAGAGCAACTGTTCCTACTCAGCCCAGCATCATGAAAAGAGACGTTGGAGGCTTTTGTTGGTATCTGCTTTGTATTTACTCTTTTTTCGTTATGAGCTCTTTTGGGAAAGGGAACTATTTTCTTATTATCTTTTGCCACAAACTGCTTCGAGAACTTTTTGCTGAAATACAACATTTCAATATTTTAATACTAGTTGTAATGACAACAACAATAATAATGGCTGGCATCCAGACTAATGAACCACTGGTGCTATGAGGGGAGAAGTTATTTTCATCAGTCTCTGAAGCCAACTGTGACTCCCAAGAAATATGTCAGTGAGGGCTGCATAACCCACAGGGACATGTTTTGGGATTCACAGTTAGCTTCAGAAGGAGACTGACAAAAGTAGCCACAGGTGAAACTAGGGTGGGGCAGCCAGGGCATGTGCCCTAGGTGCCACGGGGGGGGGGGGGGGCACCAGTGCCATGCTGCCCCACCCCCTCCCCAATTCACAGATTTAATTTTTAAAAAAAATTAATATATATATATATATTTTTTAACCTGTAGACCCTTCAGGGGGCTTCCCAAAGGCCGCCGGGTGGGGGTAGGGGTGTCTGCAAAGGGTTCTCCCTCTCCCCGCCAGCCTCTTAGATCACTGCTGTAGCACATCCCGAGCTGATTTTCAGGCCTGTTCGGGCCTACAAAGATCAGTGCAGCGGCCATTTTGGAGGTCACCGCACATGCTCAAAAGGCCTCTGTGAGGCCTGGCAAAGCATAGGAACTCGCAGGGACCGTTTGAGCATGTTCAGTGGCCATTTGTTTTTAATTTTTAAAAAGGCTGCTGAAAACAAAAATGGCCACTGCACATGCTCAAATGGCCTCTGCAAGACCCAAGTCTAGATTTTTCCCTGGTCTAGGGAGTCAGAAGAATGCAAAGTTGTTGGCAAGGGGCCTGAGCATTTAAAAAACAGATATAAATGGAACAAAATAAGTGGACAAAACATCCCTTAAAAAGACAATGTTGGTTTAATACCTTGTAAGCTGGCAAAACTGAAGGGTGGGCAGGGGGGAAAGGCAAGGAATAAAATGGAAATATTCACTCGCATGCTGTTTAATTCTCTATACAGAGCTCTATCTTTATCTGTAAGCAATCTGATTATAAGGTTTGTAGGATTTCAAACTTGGAAAGTGCCTGCCTTTAACTTGCGTGCTGCTTAATAAAAAAAAAACCTGTTGTAAGAATTCACACCCAGAAATGTTGCAATTGCAATGTATTGCCATCCCTGTGTTTCCTTGGGAAGGCGACTGGCACATATGTGCCACATGTGTGGTTGTATGTGTGTATTACTTACAACCTGTTTCTCCTGAAAGTGTCTGAACTTGTATTTTTGAGCTGATATTATGGTAAAGTTATCTGAAAGATGGGTGTCAGATGTTTGGACAGGGGCGCAATTTCAGTGCTTGCCCTAGGCGCTATTTTTCCTAGATACGCCTCTGAAAGTAGCCCCTCCCCATAGCAACAGCGCACTGTCACTGCACCAGAGCGTTGTTTGTTTGGATGTTGGATAAAAATAATTATAACAGCAGCAGATCTTATGCTCAAAGCAATAGTCAACTTGAATACTGAAAAGTTTAGTTATTTTCTACAATAATAATCCCAGAATCAACTCATAGCCCACTAAACTAGATAGCAGGTTATTACTCCCTTTGATGGTATGTTATTTTTTACAAGAGAAAGTACTTACGGATTCCAGCCAAGGTCCTGTGGGTTTACGTATAAAATACCTGCTCTAGACACTGTAGCAGGAGTGGCTGTTTTTAAATGGTGTATCTCAAACAGCAGTCTCATTGATGGAGTCAGAGGGACACGCTCATTACTTGCAAGAGTAAGAACCTAGGCATTAGCAGCATTGAGTCATGTTATTCTGACAAAATGATCAGCGGCATACATTCTAATAATGAATCAGAGAATTGCCACCATGAGTATGCCTGTTCACATTTAAAGATGCATTATAAATCAAATATTCATTGGGCTTAATGAATTCAATTCTACATTTTTGTAGATAAAGTCATGATTTATTTATAATGATGGCCACCAACTTCTGGGGGTTCAGGGGAAACCAGATTAATTGAACTTCAGAAGTAAACCTATTTGAATTATATAACTGAAGTTCAAAAACTATTTGAACACAATTTAATTTAAGAGATATGCTCTAGCTATATATTAGTTCTGTGGAAAATATTATGAGATGTACATTAAAATGCATGTACTTTCTATGCATTTTGATCTAACACTAACATTATTATAAGATACCAGAACACAAGAAAGCAATACTTCTTGCCTGTGAAGACAGAATAGAGTGCAAGATGTGCAGAATAAAAGATCCACATTTTATTAATTAACAAAGGAAAAGAACACGATAAGAGAAAAGAAAATAGGAAAGAAACAAGAAAGACAAATGTGGAAGTTGTCAAATGGGAAGGTACAGAATGTGTTTCCTAGTTGCTCACCTTGTTATCATCCATAACAGTATTGAGTGACTCAATCCACATAGGATCTATGTCCCCATCTAAGACGATCCATTTGGGCCAATTATGGGTAATACTGGCTTGCTCTCTCAAAAGCAAAGAGAAGAGGCCTGAAAATTGAATGCAAATACATTTTAAACAAAGAAACTTCTAAATACTGAAAAATGAAAAACTTTCCAGTTGGGATCCAAAAAATCCTAGATATGCAAGCATTTTCAGAAGTAAAGTAGAGCTTGCCCAATTTCCTACTTCAACTGCAGGAAGCACATATTTCAATAAGGAGGTCTGGATCCCTCTGGAAGCCTTCCACAGAGCATGCTGTGTGGCTAGCTTCCCACTTTCAGTGCAAGATTCCCTAGAAGAAAAGCGTAACTGTTTTCCCCAGTATCGGTTCCAACATTCCCAGGCGTGCACAACAGTGCTGAAAGCATGAGTGCATGAAATCGTCACATACTGTACCTCAAAAATGCTCTGATAACCGATTGAGAATACATATGGAATACATTGAAAAAATGTATTCTTACTACTACTACTATGTATGTAAGTTGCTTAACTCGCCTAAGGGGTGATTGATGCATGCAGAGGAATTCAGTGCTGGCTCCAGGTTAGGGAGCCATCAGGCCCGTCCCTGAGTGGGCATACCTCCTTCTTCCCATAGCTGCCCATTTCATTTCCTTCTTCCTCAGGGCCAAATCCACATGACCACCCATGTTCCTGGTAATCACATGCAGCTCTTAACCAATATTCTAAAGGGCCAAGCCCATTACGTTAGTATGTCAAAGAGAAAGTCAGTCTGAAACCTTCTAACATGCCACCTTTCCATAAGCAGGCAGTTTGAGAAGCATTCAAACATGAAATTCCATTCCCCAGTAGCAGTCTGAAGTGGTATACTCTGCCCATCTGCTCCTCACCATGCATCAAGATGGAGATTGTGCAAAACATCACAACAACAAATGCAAACATATCCCCTACTTGCCATCTTTCCATTCTCGAGTAGCATGATGAATAAAGCCAAAGAGCTCATCAGTAGTTACAGCTTTGGGATTCAGATCATTCCATACAGGCTTCTTTTTCATATTAACGTAAGTCCTGTTCAGAGTTCTCAAAATCTGAAGAACAGTCAGAAAAAGATTCCCATGGTAAGGTCCAGGTTTCATACCTGGTTCCTAGAAAGTGTCAATATATATGTTAATACGCAATCTCATATTGTGCAGGAGGAGGTAAACCCTTCCTGTATTCTACCAAAGAAAACCACAGGGCTCTGTGGACACCAGGAGACAAAATCGACTTGACGGCACACTTTACTTACTTTACACAATACTGCTATATGCAGCCTTCCTTAATATCTTGGCTTATAACATTTGGCTTTTTGGACTCCTGTTTCAGAAGTAAATGTTGAAACACATCAAGAAACAGTAAACTTTCTGAATCCAATGGAAACTGCCCACCTTCTTATCATGATTCCTTTCCCCTTCCTTTTGCTAAGGAATCTGAATCCTGAATCTAGGTACTAATCTTGCAGTCTCTCTCCTAAATTTGTTTGTGCACACTTGGTTTGCAATAATCTATGTTCATGTATTTTACAGGTTTCTGTAATGTTTGAAAACCCTGCAAAACTCCTTAAGCCAGAAATGACTAAGGCAAAAGAAACGATTGGATATGCCATACGTAGCAATGCTTTTATCATGCCAGCACTTTCAATATTCCTAAAAACTACTTTTAAGGTTCCACCTCTTGCTGTGTAGAGGGTTCCAGATGGCCTCAGAATCATGGCCACTGGAGGAGTGTATTGTCTGGCAATCTGTTCCTTTCACAGACTGCCCCAAGGAGACCCTGCCTCAAGGAGATCTTGCCTCCAGCTCTCCAAGGGACTCACAGAGCTCCTTCTCATGGCAGCCCTCCTCCTGGACTGGCCCCTCATCACTGGCCAGCTCTGGTTTATATAACCCTTGAAAGGTGGGGCAAGTCTTGTGAGAACTCAGACAGAGATCTTGCGTGAGTTGCCCCTGAACCGGCGATGAATCGCCGGCTTCAAGCAATGATGTGCTGCTATCCTGTGGGGGCCAGGCAGATGCTCCCTGGCCAGGGCAAGCAGCCACCTCCAGGTGGCTGCATGGCCAGGAGGAACTGACACCAGCCACACTGGGAGGGTAGGTTCCTGAGTGCTGGCCTGATCTCTTGCGGTGGCCTCTGGCCCATTGGGGGATCTCTGACACTACTGTATTTCTTCAGATAATTTGAGAAGGAAAATGAGAAACAATGGGAATACCATGCCCAAGAAAGAATCACGGCAGGTTCCAGAACCAAACAAGGCTACAGTATACCAGACTGCTCCAGCTGAGCCTCTCTTTCCAGTAGAGAAGAAAACTATTCCAAATCATTAACATTTCCCCCAAAGAGCCACACTCACATTTTATTTCCAAATGGTTTAGACTGAATTAATCCCTTGATACCTTGAATCCCAAAGATAAAGTAGTAGAGTCTTGTCATGACTGACCTGGCCATATTTAACAGAGAGGTTGTACTTTAAATCAGAACTGATGAGACTGGCTGAAGTGAAAAACAATTTATAATTCACAACATGGTGCTCTATAGATGAATAATAAACAATAGTACCTTGCATGGACAATAATCTTTTAATTGCAAAATGTGTCAGTGAACTAATTGTAGAATAGGTCTGTGTTGTACCTGGCTTTTCCCCGTGCCTGCGTTTCCCACTATAAAGACAGAGTGACGCACTGCCAGCAGCTCCTCGAGCTGAACAACCTGCCAAACAAAATTAATACACAGCTAGTAGTTTTGTTTCCTTTCCTCCCTTTACCACTAAGACACTAATTACTCCCCACATAGCTGCTTCCCTCCCACCCGCTCTTGTAGTCAGAAAACCAAACTGATGCTTCTCCAAACAAGTTAAAATTGGGTAACTTGAAGAAGGTGCATTAGTCTCCTGTGGCTTTATGTCCAGACTTGATGTTATGAACAAACCTCAAAAATTGAACACTAACCTCCCCCTTTCTCTTCTGCTGCTAGCTGAGTTGTACACGACCATATTCCAGTTAAAGTAAACAAAACACTCAAGTCACCTGTCACTGGAGGATGTCAAATCGTTACAAAAGGGATGGCAAATGAAGGTAAAACTCTCCCTTCTGTGTAAATTTTAAAAATAATACAAGGATCTTCAGAGGTTTATTCTAGAAACACTAAAGGGAAAACTAGACTGAAGAGGAAGTGGGGCGGGGGAAATAAATTCCACAAATTGATTTGAATTAGTCTGTCAAATCGACCATAGAAATTTGCCATAGAATACTGACATGCAATCCATGGATTGGTTGGTCCAAGCAGACTCCCTCAGTAAAGCATGAGAGACCGGTAGCACCAGACTTTGCTCCACATTCCTCTTTAGTGCCGGCAGTTCTACCTTTTGAGAGCCATAGCTAACCCCGAGTGGAAGAGCAAGCCTTGTTCAGCCACAGCCTGACCTCCTTCACTCCCTTGCACAGAGCTCTTGTCTACAGATGACCCACAAGAGTGTCCTGCTTTAGTTTCTAAAGCATCATGTGGTACCGGTTTCTAAGGGCCCATATGCAAACATGCAAGTTGCAGCTACATCAGATGAGCTGTCTGCTTCTGGAGTCAGCTGCACTGAGTCTCATACCAGCTCTCACCTATGCACACTCTGGGCAGTTATGACTGCAGTGCCTCAATGGCAGATACATGCCTGCATAGGAATTTCCTATACCACAAAGGTTAATTCTGTCTTTGTTTTTGACTGAATAAAGGAGTACATCAATTAACTGGCAAGCCCCAGCGCAGGCGTGCCCTGATTCTTGTCCAGGGTGAAACTTAGTAATCACTAGCGCTGAACTATTTGAGAGAAATCTGAGTAAGGACAGCATTTCTGCTTCAGGGCAGCAGCACTTCCATGTCCAGATAGCAGCAGTATATAGTACTATTTTTACTGAGATATGAAGCTACTCATATAAAATTGGCCTGCACGCTCACAGTAGAATGTTATTGAAATACCAGTGTTTTCATGACACAATAGGAACACTGTACTCTACGCAAGGGTAACCTTCACATCCAATACAACCTGTCTGCAATTATTTTGATTGAAATTCTTAAGGGGTGTAATTAAAGGCAATGGGTTCTTTTACTTTGAGAATAAAGCTCTCCTCCGGCTGCAAGTGAAGCTCCAGGGTAGACTGTTTAACCATCTGTTCAAATTGCAGATCCCTCTTCCTCGGAACATCCAGAGCTGGAAACAGGTCACTGATTAGGCCCATGAAAATTGGGATATCATCTGTCACTATCTTAGGCAAGTTGAAGTCCCTTAAGGCTCGCATTAGTACCTGGAAAAGGATGGCAAACCACACATTATCATACCTGCAAGGGCTTTAACTCAATTGTCCCTGAACAAAATACACTTTTGTACTGACAGAGGAGAAGCATTTGCTCCTCTAAATAAAAAAATTCCATCCATTTAGAGAGAGAGAGAGAGAGAGAGAGAGAGTAAAAAACGATCAAAATCAATCTGAGGATATGCTTCTGACGGTGATATTTTTACAAGCGACAAATCTCTATTAATGTGCATACCTGATCCTCAGGTCTTGTCTTGTCTCCTCGCTTCAGGGAGCCAGCAACTACCAAGACAGACTTAACAGCACGAAGACCCCAGTCATAATGATCCTGTGGAGAAGTTACATAGAAACATTTAAAATGATCACTTACAAAACTCAAGAACATAATATAGTTTCCTTTTGTTATTGTGTTTTAAAATTTGGAAGCAAAAATTGTCCTGCTGTTTTGGTTTTTGATACTATACTCCTGCTATGATGGGGGCTTATAACAGGGCGGAGAAAGTTTCTAAAAATGTGAGAATCCAACTGCTGAGTCTTTCAAAAAACAAATCCAATTTTTGATGTTAATCATGTTGATTATTTATGTTATTCATCATTAACCACATATAGCAACGTATCCAAAACTGAATATGAAACTTCAGGTTACAAACAGTTCAATGTGAGTGTCAAAGCAATAACAAGTATTGAACTATTTTAATACAAATATATTGGCTAATTAACATAGCAAGTATGGTAGTGAGGAGGTTTACAAAGAAGCCAAGGAAGACCAAGACAAAAGACTGCAGCAGGCTTACTCAGGACTGAACAAAACACACACCTCATTTAATACGCATAGTCTTTTTAAATGCACACTGTGAATTATGTGATGTGTGCTCCAAATGTTTAAAAAAGGGGGGGGGGATACTAGTAATATTATTAGGACCTGTGCTTGACCATGGAATTATGTTATAAGTTGGATCAAATACACTCTCTGAATTAATGACACTGCTGTTTTACGTGGTTCTACCCATAAGTAAGAAAAGTGATTGTTGAAAAATAGGTTGCTCACTTGTAACTATTGATCTGGAAGTGATCCGTTGCAGTCATAAGAGTGAATGGATTCTGCGCCTGAGCAGGACCATTTGGGCAGAATTGACTAGCTCCTCAAAGCGCTAAGCCCCACCCGCTGCATGTGGTGCAGTTCTTTAGTTTGGGTGGGCTAGTGTTCTCTCCTCAGTTCCTGAAGGACCAACATTTGGATACAGTCATCATAAGGATTCAGTCCACGGCTTTGATAAGGAAAGTAGCACTCCATGTTCCATAAACATACATATTGTCACTTTGCATACTGCAGTGAGGCCAGTAGGAGGGTCTTATGACTGCAAAGGATCACTTCCAGATCAATAGTTACAGGGGAACAACCTGTTTATTTGAATCATGATCCGTTGCACTCATAAGAGTGAGTGACTAACGAGCTGTTAGTCTGGAGGCGGGTTTAATATGCTAAGGTAAGACCCTTTTCAGCACACCCCTCCGAAGTTGGCTTGAGCTGCAGAGTGAAGGTCCAAGGCGTAGTGCTTAACAAAGGTTTGCTCAGATAACCAAGGTGCTTCAGTACAGATGTCCTTGAGGTTAATGCCGGCCATATGGGCGGCAGAGGTAGCATAAGCCCTGGTAGAGTGGGCTTGTATGGTCCTTGGGGGCTCCACTTTCTGGTGCTTGTATGCCAGGGGGAAAAATATTTATTTATTTTATTTATTTATGAGTTCCACAATCCAGTGGGATAGTCTGTCCAGGAAAATGAGTTCCACAATCCAGTGGGATAGTCTGTCTGGAAATTTGGCAACCTTTAACTTTGCCCTTGTAACCTACAAAAAGGCATTTTGTCTTCCTATAGGGTTTGGTCAGATTGAAGTAGAATAGGAGCACACACCAAACACCCAAGGAATGCAGTAACCATTCCAGAGCCGTTGTGGGATCTCAGAAGAAGGTAGGCAAGACAAAGTTGCTGTTGATATGGAAGTCTGTAACCACTTTAGGTCTAAACTCAGGATCCAAGCAAAGCACTACCTTGTCATCATGAAATTTATCATAGGGGACATCAACGCAAACAACATTTAATTCGCTCACCTCTGGGGCCAACGTTATGGCTAGTAGAAAAGCTGTCTTTAGCATCATGAGTTTAGGAAGAGCAATCACCATGGGCTCGAATGGAGACTCTTTTAAAGCTGACAGAACCAGGGATAAACTCCACTGTTCAGTGGGCCGATGGATGGGAGAGCAGAGGCTGTGTGGGCCCTTAAGGAACCTCTTTGAGTCCAGATGCAAGAAAACTATCTTTCCGTCCCACCTGGGATGGCGAGCAGAAATGGCAGCCAGATGGACTTTGATGGAAGCATTGGCCAGGTTCTACTGTTTCAGTCATGAGGTATAGCAATACCTGGTGAGAAGTAGCAGCCTGACCTGAGGCAGGAAGCCATGCTTTTGAGCATACAACCTAAAATGCTTCCATTTGCTGTTGTAACTGATGCGATTAGATTTCTTCCGGTCATTGAGAAGGATGTCATTAAACAACCTATCCTCCAGGCTGCCAGGTTCAGAGTTTTCAGGTTGGGATGGTGGAGCTTTCCGCCCTCCTGCACCATAAGATCCTTGCATTGAGATAATAATCTGTGGCGACCCTTTGACAGTCTGAGTGTTTATTGAAACCATGGCTGTCAAGGCCACCATGGAGCAATTAAAATTGCTCCATGCATATTCCTGTTGGATTTTCGCCAGGACCCTGTTCAACAGAGGATAAGGGGTGGGTGTGTATAGAAACTGTCAACCCCAGTTGAATTAGAAGGTATTCCCTCCAGAGTTGAGACTGATCCCAGCCCTCAAGCAATACTGGCAGCACTTTTTCCAATGTGATGAAGAGGTCGATATCCAGGCTCCCCCAGGCCTTGAACAGCACTTGGAGGTATGTGAGACTGACTTCCCAGTCATGCTGTTGCAGAATTTGTAGATTTGCGACCTGCTGAGGTGATCTTCTAGAGTGTTCTCCACACGCTTGATGTGGATTGTGGTCAAAGGTGTCCACTGTGCTATTGTCATATTCCAAATTTGCAGGCTTAGCATGCAAAGGGAGCAGGAGATTGTCCCTCCCTGGTGGTTTAGGCATGCAATCGCCCTGGTATTATCCAGACTGATTCGGACCACCTTGCCTTTCAGAGATGGCTGGAAGGACTTCAGTGCCTGAAAAACTGCAAGAAGTTCCAAAAAGTTTATATGCAGTTGGTGCTGCATCGGAGATGACAGTCTTTGTGCTTGAAAACTGCTGCAGTGGGCTCCCCAGCCCTGGAGGGATGCATCCATCAGGACCCAGGCAGGTGGTTGAGGTACCTGGAAGGGGGCTCCCAACTGTAAATCGACTTCCTTGGTCCACCACTGAAGAGAAAACAATACTGTCTGAGGAATCATCGGACGTTTGTGTGCGCTGTCCACATTTGGCTGGGGAAAATGAAACCAGAGCTGAAGACATCTGAGTTGCAGCCTGGTATAGTGTACAGTGGAGTTGCACAATGCCAGGAGCCCTAGCAGTTTCTGCACTTCATATGAGTGGGCTGAGCTATAAAGGTGGCAATCTGGGTCTTGATGCACACAAAGTGTTCTTCGGGCAGAGAAGCCCATTGTGATTCTGCATCAATGATGGCCCCAATGTAATCTATCCTTTTGACTGGATGTAGCCTGGACTTTGTCCAATTGACTTGGATGCTTAGATCCTCTAGTAGGCTCAGTTCTGTCGAAACCTGCAAAGCTAACCCATTTTTCCGCTGTCCTGACAGAAGCCAGTCATCTAGATATGGAGAAATTGTCAACCCCTGTGCCCAGAGTTGTGCTATAATCACAGCCATGCATTTTGTAAATATGCAGGGGACCATCACCAGACCAAATGGCAAGATGTTGCATTCATAGATGTGGTGCCCCACCGTGAACCTGAGGTACTGTCTGTGATTGCACTGGATCTCAATGTGGAAATACACGTCTCCGAGATCCAACATTGTGAACCACTCCTCCCCATGGAAGAGAGCAAGGATTCTCTGCAACATCACCATATGAAATATGTGCACGTCCACATGACATTTTAGCCAACAAATGTCCATGACTGGCTGAAGGCTCACATTGCACTTGGTATCCTGAACATAGTGGGAGTAAAACCCTCGCCACTGATCTGTCCACCAAACCAGTGATATCTCCCCTTTGCCTAAGAGAGCCTTAACTTCCTTCATCAACAGTGGGGAAACTGATATGTAGCCCGACTGGACTATGCGAAGGACCCAACGGTCTGATGTTATGTTGCACCTGGCTAAGGCATGACTTGCCAGCTGATGTTGGGGGAGGATAAAATGGATTAAATGTTGAAAATCGGTATCAGGAAATCGGTATCAGGAATCTCTTGGAAAGGTTGATTTAGAGGACAGGCCACTCAATCAAAGATGCTGTTTTCCTGCATCAGAGGTTTTCGGGTGCAGGCCCTGAGAATTCCCCACTTTCTGATCGAAAGGTTTCCTATTAAAGCACTGATAAGCTTATGGTAGTCATTCTTTTCTGATTGTTTATAGGAGTATTGTCATCTGCTGAATGAATGGTATTTAGAAGAGCAAGTTTGGGAAGGCGCGGTGAATGTCTTCGCCATGAATTTGGATTTTTTGATAGACTCCATGGTAGAATCTGTAGACTCACTCTGTCCTTCATGTGTGGTTGCAGAGCAGTGGATCGCAGCCATGCATGCCTCTGCAGAGAGACTGCAGTCACCAAAACGAGTGACTCTGTTTCTGCTAGGCATCTGGCATTGCTCAACTGTTGCCTAGTAAGGAGGGTAACCGTGGCATGAACTTCATTGAACCTAGCCAACAATTCTTCTGGGAATAAATTGGCTTACTAATTAAAAAGAGAATTCCATTTGGCAAAACATGCAGTATAATTTGCAATTTTGACTGCAAGGCAAGAAGTTGAGTAAATCCTGTGACCCACCACATCTAACTTGTGACCCTCCTTGTCCCCTGGGGTGGTATGCCTCCTCCCTGTCTTGGAAGAGGAAGCACAGTCCATGACTACTGAATTGGGAGATGGATGCTTCAGCAGAAAATCATTTTCTTTCTCCTGGATCCTGTACAATTTTTCAGGCATTTGGAAGGTGGGGGCAGAGGTCTGGAGAACCTCCCACACAGACAGGCATGGGATCCTCTGCAGAAGGGGTCTCCTGGGTGGCTATGGGGACCATCACAGCCAATGTCTGGTGTCGAAGTTTCCAGAGCCTATAGTCTCCTGAGGGAGACCCTGTGAGAACTGGACTGACAGGGAAGCATTGCCTCGACCTCCTTCCTGGAGGAGTCTCTGGGTGGCAACATAATCCTTCGCCACCCTCCAGGTACATGGGCTGTTGGTCTGCATAGTAGAGACACATGTGGACATCATGAGAAGATCTTGAAAGGCTGAAGGAGTTGAGTGCACTGACAAGAGGGGTCCAGCGGGCAACATCCTAGGTGTTCTCATTACTGAAAGAATAGTCACATCTGCATCAAGCCCGTGACTAAGAAAACTATAAAAGGTTGTTGAAGGTATTTTAAAATGATACATGTGTTATTATGTATTCAGCTCACTTCTCCTGATGAACTCCTGTTCAAGCAGGAGGAAACAGGTTAAAATTACCTAGGATACCTGTTGGGTATTTTTTTTTTTTTTTGGACAAGGAGCATCTATCAGAAGGAACAACATTTGTACATGAAGCTACCTTCAGAATAACTTGCAAAGACAAAAGATCTGGAAGAATTGTGAGTAATAATTGGAGCAACAACTTGAACACAGAACCAGCAAGAGAAAAGAGAAAAGATCTGGAAGGACTATATGTCTCCATGTAATAGGACCATGGACATAATTGACCTTCAGCTACACTTTTTGGGGGTCTAGAACACAGATAATTTCTTTAGCAATTTGTGTGTTTCATTTATGTAAGTTGTGTGTGTGAATAGACTCTTATACACGGTATATATACCATCCAGTATATGTTTTTGTTCTCTGGCCCGTGTATCCTCAATTCTTTCATTCATTGTTGCAAACCGCCCAGAGACACAAGTTTAGGGAGGCATAAAAATATGGTAAATAAATAATAATAATCAATAAATAGGAGTATAACAAGGAAAAATAAGGCCAAAATAAGGCCAACACAGCCATACTAGCTCTCATAGGTAGCAAACAAAGTGAAGTCTGTGTCTGGATTATACCACTTCAGGCTGCAGGTGGGGGTTTATTTGATAGAATACTCCCCCATCAAAAACACTCCTACAAAAAGAGAAATTGATGTCAGGGAGCAGGCTAAGCTAATCTTTCTTCCCAATATCTAGAGTTCTATGTGCTGGGGATTTATTTTTCTTTTTTCGCTTTCAAAAAAGGAATCAACAGGTGGGGAAAACCATTGTGGTTTATGCTACTGCATAACAGTCACTAGCAGAATCCTGTAACTTTGGAGACACCTTGCAAATGGCTCTGTGAGATCAGCTGGATTGTGGTCTCAGAGACGAAAGCATTCAGAAATGCCTCCTGACATCATCTGCCCTTACCTTTTAAAAAAGCCTTAGAAATAGCCCCATCTATGGAAGTGGCTACCCATGAGTCACAGGAGTTGCAAGCTGTGAGTATGAGTGAGCCCCCCAATCATCTTCTATTTTACACTCTGAGTCAATGGGGTAAAAGAGAACCCAAGGGAAAATGAGAGTGTTGTGGCAAGCCAAGACCGGGAGGAGAGCTGGTCATGTGATATGACTTGTCCCCTTAGCTAAGCAGGGTCCACCTTGGTTGCATACAAATGGGAGACTACATGTGTAAGCACAGTAAGATATTCCCCTTAGGGGATGGAGCCGCTCTGGGAAGAGCATCTAGGTTCCAAGTTCCCTCCCTGGCATCTCTGAGACAGGGCTAAGTCAGATTCCTGCCTGCAACCTTGGTGAAACCATTACCAGTCTGTGTAGACAATACTGAGCTAGATAGACCAATGGTCTGACAGTATATGGCAGCTTCCTATGTTCCTATAAGACTGTTAACTGCTGCCTCCAAAATGAGACATGCTGGCAGTATGGAAAAAGGGGGCATGTACAATCAGTGTGTCAGCCTGGCACATTACACAGGAGCAATAGTAAGGCCCAACAATATTGTAGCAACAGTGATGCAGGGCAGTGTCGAGCAGCTATCGTGACATACTGGTACAAGAGAGCAGTGTTGACAGCAGGGGAGGAGAGTTAGCTGCCTTACGTATTTTATGTGTACACACTGCCTCTTTTCAAAATGAGGATACAGAGTTATATGGATCACTCCCCTAATAGATGACAAAGCACATTGAATGGAAATAGATATTGGCTCAGCTATGTTATTTCTCAGAAAGTGCATGAAAAGAAATTCAGCCATGTATTCATGCGTTCAACAGCCATCAAACTAAAGATATACATGGGACAAAAACTAATCCCAATTGGAGTGTGTTCTGTGCCAGTTCAGTATAATGGCCAGTCCCAAAATTTAAATCTATATTTCTTCCCACGGGCAAGGGGCAACACTATTTGGATGTATTTAGTTAAGGGCAGTCCAGTTAGACTGGAAATCCATCAAGACTCTCCCAGTGCCTTGGAGAACTGATTTGCAGGCACAGCTGGACACCATTTTGACTACTGCTTCTCAGGTTTTTGAGCAGGGTACAGGATCATCCAACACAGATTAGAGCCCTGCATGGAAAGTGAAATGCCAGATATCCAAGCTGGTTTCAGAAAAGGCTGAGGAACAAGAGACATAGTTGCCGATACACACTGGATAATTGAGTAAGCCAAAGAATACAATAAAGTAAGTCAATATGTGCTTTATTGACTACAGAAAAGCCTTTGATTGCATCGACCATGTCAAGTTGTGGAATGTCCTTAGGAAAATGGGTGTCCCAGAACATCTCATTGTTCTCATGAGAAACCTATATGCAGGACAGGAAGGCACAGTCCAGATGGAACATGGCGAAACAGACTGGCTCCAGATCAGCAAAGGAGTCAGACAAGGCTGTATACTTTATCCTTATTTATTCATTCAGTGTATACGCTGAACATATACTGAGAGAAGCTGGACTGGAAGAAGATGAGCATGGTTATAAAGGTGGAGGAAGAAACATCAATAACTTGCACTACACTGCTGACACCACTCTGATAGCTGAGAATGTGGATCATCTGCAAGCTATAGTAATGAAAGTCAAGGAGCACAGTGAAAAAATGGGACAACGACTAAATGTAAAGAAGACTAAACTAATGGCAACAGGCACAGAAACCAGCCTCAGAACTGATAATGAAGGCATTGAAGTTGTAGCTAGCTTCTGCCTTTTACAATTGACCAGCAACAGTAAAGGATCCAGCAGTCAAGAAATACGCCACAGACTAGCACTTGGTAGGGTTGCAATGAAGGCCTTGTAAAGGATATTTAGATACCATGACATGTCTATACCTTCAAAGATTAGAATTGTTCGGACAATGTTTTTTCTGAGACACTCTATGGATGTGAAAGCTGGACTTTGAAGAAGCAGGGTAGAAAAAGTATTGACGCTTTTGAACTTTGGTGCTGCAGAAGACTTTTGAGGATACCATGGACAGCCAGGAAAAAAACAACAAATGGATTATGGAACAAATCAATCCAGAATTTTCACTCGAGGCACAAATGACCAAGCTCAAAACTATCATACTTTGGACACATTATGTGAAAACCCAGCTCCCTTGAGAAGTCCATAATGCTGGGAAAAGTTGAAGGAAAGAGAAGAAGAGGGCAACCAGCAGCAAGGTGGATGGACTCGATTACGACAGCAATGAATGCACCACTACGAGACCTTAAAGGCCAAGTTGAAGACAGATCATCCTGGAGAGAATCTATCTATGTGGTCACTAAGAGTCGACACCGACTTGATGGCACTTAATCAATCAATTGGTTGTCTGAAGAATATTAAAGCCTGCATCATTTTGATGGAGGGAGCCCAGCCAAATTCTTAAAAGTTCAATAGGTTCCATTTGCTATGAAGAATGTTGTAGCAAAAGAACTTGAAAGACTTGAAACCATGGGAATATTGACTAAGGTTGATTGGAGTGAGTAGGCTATACCGATTGTTCCCAGCATGAAGAAAAATGAATTTGTGGTGACTTCGTTAGGTCCTATCTTGATGACCCCATTGTGACAGAGTCCAGTGATGAAGATCATCTAAAGAATCTGGCACAAGTCCTAAGGAGACTGGAAGAATATGGATTGCACGTTAATCATGATAAATGTGAGTTCTTCAAAGACTCAGTCACATACTGTGGACATACCACTGATGCAGGACTACACAAATCACCTGACAAAATAAAAGCTGTATTAGGAGCACCACGTCCAGAGAATGTCTTACAGGTTCAATCATTTATTGGTCTTGTGAACTATTACCACAAATTTCTGCCTAATCAGGCAACTGTACTTTATCCCTTGTATCAATTGCTTCAGAAGGGAAAAAGTTGGGACTGGTCTGAACAATGTGAACAGGAGTTTCAAAAGGCCAAATGACTTGTTACATCAGAACAAGTGCTGACTCACTACAATCCTGAACTAGATATCAATCTGGCTTGTAATACCTCTGCATGTGGCCTTGGAACTATCTCCCATGTCATGCCAGATGGCACTAGTGACCCTTAGCTTTCGCTTCTAGATTGTTGAGTCTGGCAGAGCACAATTATGTTCAAATAGATCAATCAATTTTGATGCTCATCTGGAGAGTTAAGAAATTTGAATGTTACATTTATGGCAGGAAGTTCACTTTGGTTACAGACCACTAACCTCTGCTCTCCATTTTCCATCCTATGAAGGGTATTCCGGAAATGGCAGAGGCCCATATTCAGCATTAGGTGTTTTGGGGAGCTCATACGTAGGATATTCAGTTCAAAGAAATGACTCAACATTGCAATGCAGATGGCCTGTCACAACTGCCATTGCAGAATGTAGAGAAAGACAACCATTGAGACATGCTCTCTGCTGTGGAAGTGTGCAATATGACACAAATGAATGTCTTGCCAATTACATCGTCAGTGTTAGGTTGAGAAACAGGCAGAGATTATGCGCTGGTGGAAGTCTATGATAGAAGTCTACCTTAAGGGGTTGGAAGGTGAATCTTAGAAAGTGCTTGGAACCTTTCTTTCACCAATGGCATGAAATTACTTTCCCCATGGTTGTTTGATGTGGGGTTGTAGCACAGTAATTCCTACAAAATTACAACTCCAACTGTTGGAAGAATTACATGTTGGACCCCTTGCCATGGTTAAGATGAAGGCTTTGGCCAGGAGTTATGTCTGGTGGCCAGTCATAGATGGTCAAATTGAAAAGTTAGCTAGCTAAAGACTGCTCTGATTGTAAAAGGGTTCAGAATATGCTGGGTTTGGTACCCCTTCACCCATGGAATTGGCCCACACACCATGGGAACGCATTAACTTGGACTTTGCAGGATCCTTCCAGAGTATCAACTTTCTGATGGTAATAAATGGCTATTCCAAATAGCCTGAGGTGTTTTGTATGTCATCCATAACTTCTGCAAGTACTGCCCATGTTCTCCAGAGCCTTTTTACTGGAACTGGACTGCCTGTACATTTGGCCACAGACAATGTACTGCAATTTGTTCCTACAGAATTACAAACATTTCTGAAGCAAAATGGGATCAAACATGTGACTTCTGCACCCTATCACCCGGTTATGAATGGGTTGGCAGAAGGCTTCATCCAAACTATGAAGCACGCCTTGCGAGCTGCAGAGGACCAGCCAGGCTCTTTATCTATTAAACTGGCTAATCTTCTACTCGTATATATTAATGCTATATATAGTTCAACAAACCAAATTCCTGCTAGTTTGTTTCTGGATAGCAACCTCCGATCTTGTCTGGACCTTTAGAAGTCTGATCTGCGTAGAGATGTTATCAACAAATTACCAGATAAAGCAACAGGAGCATTTCAGGCTGCAGGAACTGTGTGTAGGCCAACCTATTTTTGTTCAGGCATACCATGGTAAGGACAAGCGGATTCTGGGTACCATTCAGGCAGTGAGAGGACCATATTCTTATGATGTCTCAATTGCACCTGATGTCATCTGGCATTGCCACATCAAACAGATCCAAGGTACAATTTCAACACAAACTGTACACCAACACTGTCACTGGACACACCATACTTGGAAGACTTGCCTGATGTCCTCAATGCTCGAGAGCCAACGTACCTGCCTGCTCTGGCCATGAAGGAGCAGGAAGTTCTTCAGCCAAATTGCAGTGTGGACTCACAACCTTCTTCAGAAATTGCAGTTTCCAACCCTTCCCCAGAGGGAAGTCTCAGTGGTACTGACCCAGCATTATCCTATCCGCATAAGAAAACCGCCTGACAGACTCAACCTTTAGATATTTTTGTTCCTGTTCTCAATTCCTACATGCTTGTTGTTATTGTTCTGTGTTTTAAGACATCTTTATTTGGCAGGGGGTGCGGGGGAGGAATGTTGTGTATGTTGTGTATGTTCTGATGAGAAAAGCCTCTAGGGGGCTTCTGTTGTTTCACTAAGAAGCTGCTAAATGCCTGTAGGAGCTCTCTGTTAATAAAGAACCCATTACTAAGTATTTTGTCCAGTTGTGTATGACCCACAGACTTAACAGGCTTACTGCCTTGTGTGCTATTTCTGAGAACTAGGCTAAAGTAACACACTTCTTTGTCAGGGTGGGGTGGAAATCACTTTGAGTGTGATGATATCATGAATTATTTAAATCACACTACAAACTTAATGTGCTACTAAATGGAAAGTAATAACTTGACAGGACTCCCATCACTTGTAGGTGTGTTGTGTTACAGATAACAACTGCTTTTCCAGGGATCATATTTCTCTAATATAAAATAGCTGAAGCAATTTATATGCTTTCAAATGCATACTAAAATCATTCCCAACATTATTATGCAAATTTATATTGAAGCACAACACAGTGTTATTAGCACTGGTGAAACCCCAAACGAGTCCTCTTACCTGTTTAGAGAGAAGTTCTCTACAGAGGGTATATAAGGTAATAAACTTTCTGGCTAACAAGCGTGCATCAACAAATCCCTCAGCAACCAGCATAATTTCACAGATTAGTTCTATGTCAGGGACAACCATTGCACAGGGTCTGAAAAACGTGTAAAGTCAAACGCACACATTTGTATTAAAGCATAGAGAGAAACAAAACACCTAGATTCAAGACAGCAAGAGTTTGAAAATAGTTTAGTAGCGCTTGAGAGAGAAACAATTACATACATCAGTCAAATCTAACAAGGACTTCCATTCAATAGTTAATCACACAATGCTGATTTTTAGCATTTTTTTACTAGCGATGTTTCAAAAGGAGACAGCTGAAGAGTACAGGCCTTTCAGGTCAGATTTTACAGGTCCCTCACTGACAAAACATGAAAATAATGGCTGCCTCTTAATAGGCAAGGTTCAAGGAGGTTCTTTGTGTCTGATAAACACACAGCTAGCCAACTCACCATTCTGAATTTAATTTTTTTTTTTAAATGAAGCTCCAGTAAAAATAATACAACTGCAAACTGTGCAGCTAATCTTCAGGAATATTTACCTCTGAGCTTCTTTGTGCCCAGATTACAAAAATAATAAAACATACACTAATAAAACACTTCCATTAACAATCACAAATATAACTGGGATTTTTTGCAACAGTTAATTGTATATGAAAATAGCAAAATACATGTTTTTCAGTAAGGAGTGCCAATATATCAGGGTAGGTAACCTATGGCATGGGTGCTAAAAGTAGCACACGAAATGCTTTTGAATGGCACTCACACTGACTCCTGAGAGAAGGCTACACCACGGAAGGTAACAGGAGCCATTTGTTTAGAATTAAGCATTTCAAAGAAATTTTTTTACTTTACATACAATACAACAATAGTTGTATTGAGAAAAACCTTCTATGTTAAAATGTATCACTGACATGCACAACCTTAAATTAGAGTGAATAAATGAAGACCTGGCACACCACACATAAAAGGCTGCCAACCCTGCATAACAAAATGGAGGTCTTCTAGTCCAAAGAACTGCTCAGTGCAGGAAACTTCTACAGCATCTCCAACATAGAGCTATTTAGGCCTCTGTGTAAAAACATCAAGATTGCCCATATCCAGAAGGTGGATATGTTTTCATATGATTTTTATATCCCCATTGTCCAGATTGTGAAACAAGAAAACTGAATATTTGAGGTTGGAAATCCTTGATTTTGAACAGGCTTTCCAAACAAGCCTGTTTATAAAGTGTGAATTTATAAAGTGTGAATTTATAAAATTCTGGCTGATTATTATATCTGTAAAATAGAAAAAGTATTTCTTTTTATAAAGCTCATAAAAAGAAGTAATTCCAAGGAAATTACTTCCCTAGAAGATACTGTGTGAGCAAAGCATAATTTCTGAGCAATTTCCCCCACTTTTCTTTTGTCATGTGGTTAGGTGGAGATTCTTTTTGTTCTGCACATAAGCAAGCTTCAGTTAAGCTGGTTTAGACTGTCATTCTGTCTCAGTAACATGTCTTGTTTTGTATTATGACTAGATTTTCCAAAGCAATAAGCCCGTTTACAGTGTATTTTGTAAAGAGAATCCATCCCCCTCATCTTTCTGTTAGCTCTTGAAACTATAACTTTGAAGAGGTTCCTTACAGAAGCAGTATAACAACAAGACAAGCTGCTCTACATTGCAAACCAAACAACTGACATTAGGTGGCATAAGTGTTCTGAATTCTAAACCACTTCAAACTTGCCTGAAAAGAGCTTTAAGGTTTTCAGGTAATTCTGTTCGACCAGCATACCCTGGATTCATAGTAATGAATATTCCAACTGATGGCTTCAATGTAATGTTTTCTCCAAGGAATAAAAATCTGCATCAATGATATGATGTAAAAAAACAAATGAATATAAGATTACAATTTGTTTAGATGTAAATAATTTTCTTTGATTCGTTTTTCTTCTCAGATTCATAGTACTCTAAGGCTATGGCTGAAAGCCAAAGAACTATGCAACTAATTCTGCATAGCCAAGATGGTTTGGGGCTTGTGACTCACATGTTGCACAGCATAATGTGGGTGGTATCAACTGCTCTTCCTGCTGTGGGCTCCTAGTAAACCACTGGCAGTCTTGAGCTTTTGTGCAAGAGAATCAATACTTCAAACAGCACACCCACACTCTGGAGGCCCTTGTTCAACTGGAAACACATTGTCAATGGTCATGCAATGTGTTTCTGACCTTACTAGGGCTTCCAGAGTGCAGGTACACTACCTGAAGTATTTGCACTCTTGCACAAAAGTGCAAGCCTGCTGGTGCTTCACTAGGAGCCTGCAGCAGAGTGTGCAGATTAGCACAGCCTGTATTATGCTGCACAACATGTGGGCCGAGGTTTCTTGAAGAAGAGCCCCCACTTCAGGCAATAAGTAAAACCTCATCTGAAACTGAGGAGACATTCAAATTCTGTTAATCATATGGCATGGACAAGATCCTGATGTTCAAAGAAAAATAATCTAAAATCAAATTGGATATGTCCCCACCCCAGAAAGTCCTTAAGTATGCTTAAAGCAGTTTTTGGGGAGCCCCATCAATATAATGTGATACACAGTCATTTCTCCATATCTGTTTTTCCATATCTTTATTGCATTTTCACCATGCCAAATGTCTTATAATCTTTGTTGTATAGGTAGATCATTTTTTACATATGAGGCATCAAGACCAAGCAATAGTGAATTGTCCAAAGTCACATAATGGTCAGATTTTGACCAGGAACGAGCATTTGCCCAAGTGCTCCCTCCTTTTTCCAGCTAAATCAAACACTTCCTGGTTTGTTAAACCATAGTTTGGTGACATCCAGAATGGGAAACTGTAGTTTGACTGCTCCCAATAAACCAAGTTATCAAACCATAGTTGGATCCTACTGGGTATCCTTAATTGTTGGGATTAGACAAACCACAGTTTCCTGGTTTGGACATCATGGGAAATTATAATTTAACAGACCACAAAACATTTAATTTAGTTAGCATGTTAAGGGAGGAGAAAAGATGAAGGCAGATGACAGCACACACAAGCACATGGCTTGTTCCTGGTCCAACAAATGATGATTCATTGAACCAGAGTTGTTACATTGGAACCAGACCACACTGTGTGTATGGGTGAAGTGAGACTTCAACCCAGGTCCCAATCCAACACTTTGTCCATGGATGGATCAAAGCAAGAGGAAGAAGGAAACAAACTATTATGAAAGGTAATGAATGCAAGAATATTTATTTATTCCTGAACCCTATAGGTAAGTAAAGTCCAGATACTGTAGGTATATTTAGCAGGATGCCACAATATATACTAGTTCAGGGTTTAAAAAGTAACACATGGTGATTCAATAGAATCAGTAGGTACTTTGTAAATATGATTTCTTATCAAATTATGCGTAATCACTAAACAATATGTAAGGATATAGGTACTAAATAAAAGGTAAAGTGTGCCATCGAGTCGGTGTCGACTCCTGGAGACCACAGAGCCCTGGGGTTGTCTTTGGTAGAATACAGGAGGGGTTTACCATTGCCATCTCCCAAGAAGTATGAGATGATGCCTTTCAGCATCTTCCTATATTGCTGCTGCCTGATGAGGATTGAAACCGCCAACCCCTGGCTTGCTAGTCAAGTCATTTCCAAATACTCACTGCTTTTTTTTGTTTCTTATGGCATCATGGATAGTCTTTACTTGCACTGCCACAACTGAAAGAACTTCCACTGAAATTCGATTGAATTCATCAAAGCATCCCCAAGCACCTGTCTGGACCAAGCCTTTATAGATGTTTCCTATGGACTGTAAGAAATATGAATTTAGGTTTGTGTTTTTCTTTCTGAAAATATGAATTTAGGTTTGTGTTTTTCTTGTAATATACATAAAGCAGTAGCCACACTACTCTATAGTATTGTATCGCCATCTATCTCTCTAAAAGCCAGTTACTAATTTTTGTCATACACAGGTGTATACTTCTGGCTTCCATTTCCAGAATGGAGCTATGCAAGGAAGAGTCAGAGCTGTGCAGATAGGAACTTGCTCATTTCTCAGTGTTGCCATTTAATTCCACAGAACAAAGTAAACAGGATGTAATTTTAGACAAAACTCGGGGAGACACACAGAGTCAGGTTGACTTCCTTCCAACCCAATGGTGTTTCCTAGATGCACCCCTTCATTTCTGGAGTTTGAATAAATAAATGACAGGAATGAATGTTTATGGAGCAAAAGTGAAAAGCTGCATTTGGGCCCAACATCCATGAACAGTGTTTCAAATGGGAAATATAATGTGTCTAGAACACACACACACACACACACACACACACACACACACACACACACACACACACACACCATACCCTGTAATACACATTTCTCTTTCCACTACAACTAGCCCATCATGATTGACACCATACCTTATAATCCATCTGTTCAGAACAATTGAAAACATAGACCATCATCCCTAGAGCATGGCCCAGATCCTTAGTAGTCTCTGTTTTGCCAGTCCCTGCTGGACCTGCAGGAGCTCCACTCATGGTTAGGTGAAGAGACTGGGTCAGAGTGATGTAACACCTTTAAGCAGTGAAAAGCACAATTGCTATAACATTCCAACATAATATTTATTTCATAGCTGAAATTTCAAAACCACAAATGGGCAGGAATTTTATAGTAGAATATCTTTCAGTAAACTTTATTTGATCCTTTGTGCCTACCATTTGTAAATAAAAGACCTCCTATGTAATGACCACAGAACAATGCATGGAATGGCTCCAGCCCCTGCAAATTTCTTCATTTCCAAATTTTCTCAGAAGTGTAATATTCTCATCTCTGTTTCTTATAACCTATCCTATGTTCTGTTGCATTAAAGCAATACGGGGAACATATGAATCTGTTTTATACTGAGAGATTATTAGCCCATCTAGTAGGGATGTGCACAAAGTGTTTCAGTGCCCCTAATTTGAGGTGCCAAAATGCTTCAAGCTGCCCCAGCCGAATCATTTTGGTGGGCGGTGAGCAGGTGCTTTAAGAGGAGGAAGGCAGGTCTTATCTGCTCCTCTGTCACCACCCCATCACGGCACTGTTGGTATTAAGCACCATGCCGTTTGGCTGCAGTTCTGCTCCCAACAGCTTGTGGGTAGTGTCGGCACATAAACGGCATATGCGCATATGTGGATGCCATTTGCATTGTCAGCATGGTGTTGCTGACCACGGACATGGCATGCGCATGCACAGATGCTATTTACATGTCAGCGCCGCCTGCAGGCTACTGGGAGCAGCACTGCAGCCATGCGGCATGGCACTTAATACCAACAGCGTTGCGGTGGGACTGCGGAGGAGCAACGAAGGGGCAAGTAAGACCTGCCTCCCTCCTTTTAAAGTGCCCACTTTCCGCCATCCTCTGGATGTGCATGGAACGCTTTGTGCACATCCTCACCATCTAGTTCAGCATTGTTGACACTGACTGGCAGCATCTGTCCAGGTTTTCGAGACAGGGGTCTTCCCTAGCCTTACCTGGAGATGATAGCAATTGAGCCTGGCACTTTCTGCATGCAAAGCATATGCTCTACTAAACTACAGACCCTCCCAAACAATAAGACATAGGATCCAGTATAAAATTCTAGTGCTGATGCAAGGGACAAATCATTTCCTCTGGGATCTGGATCTTCTCCCTGAGGGTACATCAGTAGCCATCTTGGATTATGAATTATGTGGCATCCAAAGGATTACTTGTGCTTTGGATTGCATTGCTCTGTCTTGCTTGCCTAGCACAAAGTTTCATAGGATTGCTTCAGTTAATTCATTACTTTACTTTTATATTTTATTACTTTCACATTAGAAAGAAAGGTCATATAGAAAGAAAGGCCATATAGAATAGAGTTCATGTTACCCATTTATGACTTCCTCATGGGACCAGAAAATATATTCCAAATTCTTCCACATCTCAATATTTAAAATGTTTTTTCTATTAACTATAATACAAGATAGATCTGTAATGTCATTAGGAGAAATATCCTAGGGGTGGTGGGTTGAAATGCCAAGTGAATCTGGTCCTACTAATGCCAGATATAAGGTTTTCCCATTCCTTCCTTTGAAAGTCTTTGTTTTAACTGATGATATGATGGCAAACTCAATTGTCCATCCTTATTTAATGAGCTACAGAACCATGCAGATTATACAGGGATATTTTTAGATCCCAATGCAATTCTTCACTGAGTAAAAGGAGTCACAGTATTAAACATTTCTCACATGAGAGGACAACATGAGATTTGAAGTTTAACTTTGTATTCTACAAGATGGATCAAGCAGAGATAAAACCACTATCACCTGAAAATATATTACCTGTCAGTCAAAGGTGTAATAACTAGCCGAGGGGTATTTCCCAAGTACTCATAGAAATACTGGAACTGAGCATCACATATGCTGGCAAAGCAATGTCTCTGCTTCCCATCCCACTTATGGCGTAGTTGAGACAGCCAAGCAAAAGCCTGGGAACTGGTGACCTAAAAACAAAAATTGCACAATTTATGTTATGCAGACATTGTTACAGATGAAAGGAATCAGACATCTAAAATGCCTCAGCTGTCATCACCAGTTTTCACACCTCATTTCTGGTCTTTCACAAATAATAATCTCTACCAGCAATTATGAGGGATTAGACTCACGGCTGTGCAACATACAGAAGCAAGTACAATGTAAGATCTGCTTTTTAATGGAACTGTTGTTGCAACACACATTACAAGTATTTCTTCCAAGATCTCTTCCTTTCTCCTTTACAACAAACAAGCTCCAGGGATTTCATATGACACAATTATACATGTGCCTTCCAGCACCATTCAATTATTTTTTCTCAGACCTTATTTCTTTTTAACAACATCCCCTGGGCTCTACAAAACAATTATATCTTTGATATCTCACTTGTTTTTTCTTGACATCTGAATATCATACAGTACCTTTATTGTTTCTTATAGCAGTATTAAAACTGCCTTTTATGCCACAAGCTGGTGATGCATTTGGCCCATGGAGGACTTTCTCAGTTACAGACAGGAGAGTCTACATGATTGCTGCCAGTTCCTACCTTGCAGATTATATGACACAGGAGTGAAGTGAGACAAACTGACCAAATGGAACTCTCAGGCTATATAGCCATCTATCATAATTTTATTACAAAGCATATCAAATAATCTACAGCTTCCCTCAATTTGAAATTGAATGCAAAGGGGAAGTGCAACCACATGCGCTAGCTGAATCCCCCTCTCCTAACCCCCTGTTCAGCAGCGAACAGAGTTCTTGAGTGTCATGTAAATGCTTTAGAGGAATTTCCTTATTTCCACTAGACTAGGAACATAGGAATATAGGAAGCTGCCATATACTGAGTCAGACCATTGGTCTATCTAGCTCAGTATTGTCTTCACAGACTGCCAGTGGCTTCTCCAAGGTTGCAGGCAAGAATCTCTCTCAGCCCTATCTTGGAGAAGCCAGAGAGGGAACTTGAACCTTCTGCTCTCCCCAGAACAGTTCTATCCCCTGAGGGGAATATCTTACAGTGTTCACACTTCTAGTCTCCCATTAATATGCAACCAGGGCAGACACTGCTTAGCTAAGGGGACAAGTCATGCTTGCTACCACAAGACCTGCTCTATTGCAAAAGTTGTGTTTTCCCATGGAAAACCGCCCTGAGCCATTTTTGGAAGGGCGGTATAGAAATCGAATGAATGAATGAATGAATGAATGAATGAATGAATGAATGTTATTCCTCTGGTGCTAGACAGAACTGGTTTCCTATTCTAATGCATGGCATCATTCAAGGCTACCTTTCCATGAATGACTTTTTAAAGCTATTCAAGTGTCTACACTGATTACTGGTCCATGTCACTGATGTAGGGAAACATCTTCCGCTGCTCAGTTATTTGGGTTTTCACAAATAAGAATAATGCAGGTTTCAAAAGCTTAAAAACTAAAATTGAATATTTTTTAAAGCAGGTTTAAGTTGAATCTAGTTTCTTAGAATCATGGGGAAGGGTAGTTTCTGATGTGACCAACAAGCCTGGAGTAAGCCTCGCAGCAGTCACATGCTCCTTCCTCCCCTTTTGTTTTTCCTGAATTGAGGCAAAGTGCAGTTTTCCTGCTTCATCAAACCTTGCACACTATGGTTTGCTGCAAGCTAAATGGAGTTGCTCTATGTGAGCGATATGAGGCTGAGCCCAAAATGTAATGTAAACCGCGCTGAGCCTTTTGGAAGGGCGGTATAAAAGTTTTAATAAATAAATAAATAAATAAATAAATAAATAAATAAATAAGTAAGTAAATTCACTCCAGGTTCATGCACATAACACTAAACCAGTCATCTCCAGACTGGACTACTGTAATGTGCTTTACATGGGGCTGACCTTGAAAACAGTCTGGAAATAACATTAATGTAGAATGTATGCAGATGCCAGAGATTTGTCTGGGGCATGGAAGGTAGATCATATTATGCTAATCCTGGACAGCTTCACTGACTAACAATTTGTTTCCAAGCTGAAGGTACCATTTTAAAAAACTTCTAAAGCCTTATACAGCTAGAGTCCTGTCCCTTAAAAACTTGCCTAGGACATTTTCCTCCTGTACAGACAAACTCCTTCATGTTCCTCCACAATCAAAGGTATGACAAATGTCTACAAGTACAGAACCTTTTCAATAGTGGCACCCAAATTATGGAATACAACAGTACCTCATTACCTGCGGATCCAGCATCCATAGTTCTGTGTATCTGCAGCTGAGGAACTGACACCTGACCTTGGCATATGTGGTGGGGGGAAGGTTAAAAAAAGGGTTAAATCCACACATCTGTGGGTCGGGGGGAGCTGGAAATGACCTCAGAGGTAATTTCCGGTTGCCATTTTGAGCACAGGAGCCATTTTGTGGCTTTCTATTTTTAAAAAAATGCCCACAAAAAATCATGGAATAATGGCAAAAAATTTTTGCTGGACTGCTGGAGGCCCGTGGAGCACGGTAGGGCACTTTACTTGGTGTTTTTTGCCCATTTTTCTTGTTTTCTGAAATATTTTTGGACCGCCAGGAACCCAACCCCCATGATCACATTGACTTCAATGACCCAGTATTCACGGTTTTGCTATCCACAGTAATTACAGAGAATGGAACCCCCGCAAATACTGAGGTCCACCTGTAGTTTCCAAGAGAAGTGTGCCAGGTGCCCTTAAGACTATAGATGTGCTTTTTAGACCTTTTAAAGCAGTGTTTTTCATTTTAAGATTAGGAGCCAGTGGTGGCCCCCATCAATCCTAAGCATAGCTCCCTAATACAGTTGTTTATTGGGCCTGTGTAAAGCTTCTGCAAAAATGGAATACTTTGCACAGATCCCTTGGCACCATGCAGAGATGACCATTCTCACCTTGTAGTGTTGCACTTTGCCCAGTCCTGGGGTGGGGTGCTCCATTAAGGGAAATGAAGCCCTGTTGAGCCACTGCACCATCTTGGAAGGCATGCACGGAGTGCTGGGAAGTGTAGCCCTTCCCAGTGGTTTCCTCCTTGAGCTCTTAAAGAGAGAGCTCATTCTCTCTTTGGAGGGTCCTTTAAAGAGAGGGCCCTTTAAGGAGAGAATGAGCTCTCTCTTTAAAGGGCCCTCCCTACCCAGCACCGAGAAAGGTACAGTACCGTGCAGACGTCAGCGCATTAGGAAATGGCTCTCACATAGAAGGCTGTTTGGATTTTTTTTGCCAAAGTGCCCCCCACTTGAAAACAGTGAAGATCACTGTTTTAAAGTGTCTTTATTCAACTGCTGTTACAATATCAGGTTGTGTTATAGTATTCTCATTTATTTGAATGTAAACCACCTTGGGGGTGCTTCTGCACAACAAAAATTAAATCAAAATATTAATTTCTGGGACATTGCATCCCTAGAGATTCAGATTTGCAAATCCAGCTTGAGCTGGAAGCTGCTGTAACAAAAAACAGAATCTTTCTTTGTAATCCTTTTGTTCTCTCTGAGAACAAGTTCCATTTATTTCAATGTGCCTTCAAAATGCCTATATGAAGGACTGCAGCCTAACATACACATGTAAAATGTACTAGTATGGAACAGTCCAAAGCTCCATAGTACTACTGGCACTGCCATGAAAAGTGAGATAATAGTTTCTTTACCTTCTGAGCAACAAGCCTTGCCACCACATCTCGTGCATGAACATCTATTGTGCATATAGTCATGATCTTCTGTCTGTCACTTAATGTAAGCTCTCCCAACAACAGAGAGATAAGAGCATTTAGCTGAGTTATCTGAAAGAGGAAAGGAACAAGGAAAGTAATTCTATTGAACATCTCTACCCCAAATCCTGCTCAGTAGCACTACTGGTTTGTTCTGTACAAGAAGTGAATAAAATTGCACCATCACAAGGCCTCATGCTGAGGGGATGGCTCTTTGTCCCACCCCGTCACCAGACGGCCTAAAGAAGCATTCCGGTTGGCTGGAACTTAATTTGGGGGCAGAGTTTGTGTGCCACTTGGGTGGCTCCCTGTTTCAATTCAGCAGTTTGTTTTGAGCTGCTTCCCTTCCCTAGGCACAGAACGGGCTTCAGCTGGTCATCATTTCTGGGGCCAAGTAGGAATTTTTGGCCCTCTACAAATTGCCTTCATTGGAGGTCTTTTTTGCCTACACCGTTCTGCTTTTCCTATTTTAGTTAGTTTTGGTCACAACTGAGCAGGTACAGTGTGGGCTAGGTGGAGGTCTAGTTTGGTTTGAGATCAGTGAGCAACCTTGGGCAGCTAAAATGGGTGGATTGGTCAATCGGTCCTTAGAGGCTTTGTGGTTCAGGGATTTTGATTCGCCATGAAACCTGCTTCAGGGTTTCACAAACCTTAAAGACTGTGTGGCTTCAGGTGTGTGAAGCCCTAGAAGTTGCCCTGACCCATTGGATTGACTATGAAGTGGATGAAGTGGGTTTAACCTGCTTCTGTCCTGAGTCAGGGTGTGTCGCTCATTTAAGGCATGGGGGACGACTTTAATTTTTGAGCACGGCATTAGTTAGGCTCGCACTGTTGGGGGGGGGTAGAGTTCTTGCTCCTCACAGAGTTTGCTGATTTGATCAATTAATAAAGTTGTGGCCCTTTCATCCAACTTAATTGTGTCTCTGTATTCCTTGAGGCTGGGGTGTGGGTACAATGCTCTACCAATTCCACTTTATGGCAAACAGCTATTAGTTTTTCTCTCTCATGTGAAACAAGCATCTGTAGTACACCTATACAAAACTAATGATTAGTACAGCAATCAAATACAATGCCTGTAATTTGCAGAATTTTTCCTTGTACCCTTTCTTCTTGCTTTAATACAAACCTCTGAAACTATCCATGTGCTTTTGTACATCCAAAGTCACTGAAACAATTTTATCTATGAACAGGATAAGGGAATGCTACTTTTATCACAGATGTGATGCAAGCCTTATTGGACAAGTCTTTATTAGATGAAAAATAAAACTCCAATAAAGAGAAGCAATTCAATACTGCATCATAGTGAACTGTATTGGTGGAGTAGGGTGGCTTACCTGCAACGAAGAAGCAGGCTTTTGCTCTTTTCTATTTTCCACATAAAAACTGGCTGCCTTCTGGGCAGCTGAAGCAGTAACACTTTAAAATTCTGGCTTTTTTGCTCTAGAATCACCACACAGTGCTCCAGATCAGGAAGCAACTTCATAACGCTGCATTTCAGTGCTTTCTCCAGTGCATTACTGGGAGGGGGGAAATTGTCATTTCCTGTAGTTATACGACCATATCCCCCACCCTCGCAGTCATGCATTGGAAAAAGATGCAATGCTGTGACATTAATACCTTACCTGTGGCGTTGCGAGGCAATTCCAGAGGGGAAAAAGAGGCATCTTAAAGTGCCACTGTTGCTGCTGCCCAGAAGGCAGTCGATTTCCATGTACAAGACAGAAGGGAGACCACTTCTTGATTTCAGGTAAGGCCCCACCACCACCAATGTATTGAACTTATCCAATATATTGGCTTGTCTCTACACAGCCTCCCAACTGCCTAGTCAACACAATTCAATAATTACTGGTATCAGATCAAAACCAATTCCAATAGTTTCTTTAGCACAGCTCTAATATTTATTGTCTCAGGCGAGGAGATAGGCAAAATATATTATTGACTGTCTCCCTTGAGGCTGCATGGAGGGGAAGAGAATCAATTCTTAGTTTCCTCCAAAAGACTATAAAACTAGCACGTTAGGGGGAAAAAAAGGATAGATCCTAGCTTGCCCATGACAAGTTATTTTTCTATGTACAAGGAAAAAAGACATTTGCAGGGCAGCATTTGAACAAGTATCATCCCCTCCTACAAACACATAGACACCCCTGTAACAGACTACATAAAGCTTTGCCTATTTGGTTCTATTGTCTGTGTACACCATCCCTATTTTTACAGGTGTTCTAATATTTAAAAAATAACAAAGGCATCAATACCTGTTTTTTATTATAATCCTTCAAAGCTGTTTCAAACCCTTCTTCTAGCCTGCTGAATGCTATTCCCACATCTGTAGTCCACCAGATCTGAGAGCTAGTGAGTGCTACTTGAGCAGGGTAGTCGAAGATCCACTGCTCTCTGGGCTTTTCCTCATAGACCGCTATAGCTTCTGTGATGTGATGACGCACTGTTTCACACATGGTGTCTTCAAGGCGTTTTAACCAAGTTTCCACCTTTTGGAATAATCACAAAATACATATCCATATTTGTAACAAGAAGAATACAACAAGGTTGGAAAACTCTATTTGTACAGAGCATTCTATCTATATGGACTAGACACACACACACTTCTTTTACTGTAATTTCCAACTCAAGTAGATGTTCTTTCCACTCATTGTACCACAAGAAGAAAGCATTATTTTCTCTTATGGTTGCTTTTGGGGGTCTTTTTTCCTTTATATCCACCCTCCCACATTTATTGAGATATCTTTACTTTACTCATTTGCTTTTGATCAAGATGGAGTGGACTGATTTAAATTACCAAGCAAGAAGACCAGTGTAAATAAATTTATTTAATCAAGGTTCCCATTTGTACTTCAGATATTTCCTAAACAAAAAATATACTACATCTGTCCACATGCAAGGTCACAGTGTAGTGATTTATTGGAAAGCTAAACAATCAGAATTTTCTAGGAAAGAGCATTAGCATGTGCTAGGCAGTTCAGTAGTCTTCTATATCTTATGGAAAATTAGAGAATATAACACAGAAGGATATCATACTTCTGTGTACAAGATCATACAGATGGATTCAGTGGGTGGCCTGGGTAAGATATATGATGGCATCTCCTAGAGACAGGTCTAGAATCAGAATCATTTTATTTGCGGCCTTAAGCCAAACAAGACTAGATCCAAAAGCATATGACAATATGACTGGCACCCAGTATCAACATGCTGATAGTATTGAATTTTTATTAAGCTATAATATTTACATAGGAATATCTGCAGGGGCGTAGCTAAGGGTGAGGGGGCCGCTCGGAGTGTTCACTCTTCTCCCCGGTGGCCCCTCAGTTCATCCCTCTCCCCTGTGGCCCCTCAGAGTGAGGGAGATAATGAAGAAAACAGGGAGGAGTGGACCTGAGGGGACCTTAGAATCTGGGGGGCGCCGTGTTCTTTGAACCCATCCACTCATTTATAGCTACACCTCTGAATATTTTCAATAGTTACCCTCTCCACAAGATCAGCTTTGCTCTATCTAAGATAGTGCACTAATCTGGAGTCCACAAATATTCCATTTCACCTTGTTCTAAATATCTAGTTCAAATGAGGAACAGTTTAGAGCTTGCAACAAATGCTAAAGAACTTGAGCTAATCCACTAAAAGACAGCATCATTGCCTATGTTAATCACCCACATTCTAAGGAAATAAATCTGCAAGAACAATATGATTTGCTTCAGCATTAGCAGATTGTGGTAATTGCTCTAGAATAGCCAACAGCAAGGATGTGACAAAACTGCAAGTTAAGTGTCATGATTTCTGTCCAAGGAACCCAGAGAACTATACCTCTGTGATGAGGTTAAGGATCTTCTCTATACATTCACAAAACTATGGGCACCCAGAAAAATGGATCCAGTTGCAAGATTTAGATTTATTGTAAATAAGAGATCCATTATGTGTTCCATCATCACACTGCACCTATTTTTGTTTTAACAATAATCACATATACTGATCGCATATATTAACAGCCTTGTACAAGCACAAACAGTAAAATTTTCTTTTTCTCCTCTTTTTTGGGGGAGGGGGGGACATGATCTTTTCTCAGACAATGCATCCTAACTTCTCTCATCTACTGCCCTATGTGTTTATATATTGCATGTCTTTTGATTCTCCCTATAATTAAATCTAGTTAGTAACACATACATACAATGTACACTTCGAGAACAAAGGGTTGCAATATAGTTAAAATAAAAGACAGGTATGATCGTTTAAAAAATTATATAGATAGCCCAAATGAAGGCAAAATTTTGCCTGTTTGCTAGGAAATATATTTACCATCCAGACATCCAAGGACAGAAGTTAATGATACATCTAAAAACCACATGTAGATATCTATCTATACACCTGTGCTTTTGGGAGAAGATGTAAGAAAATATCTCCTGAAATATTTCTTGCAAACCTATACAATTATATTGCTGGTCAAAAATTAAAATATATATATAGCTGACACATGGAATTCACTTGTATCTTCCATGTGTCATTAAGCTGATGCAGAAAAATGCAATCTAGCCATCAGAATATTCTAAAACAGAAATGCTATGTCCTTTTTAGATATATATTCTGGCACAAAAAGGCATTCAATTTTAAATTATTTTGCTGCTTTAAAAACTTTTAATAAAAGAATTGTGTATTGACAAAGGACAATGTTCCATCACATATATTCAAGATAAATCAAAATTAAGTTTCTGACATACAAAGTTACTTCTGCTCTTTTAATTTTAGGAAATAAAGGAAATAAAAGTTATGTGACCCTCCCCCCCATCACCACTCCCGCAAATTAAAGAACCAACATACCTGACCAATACATTCAAAGTTTGTATTGAACGGGACATATTCTTTTTCTTTGCTGTACATCCCTAGTGCAGTATTCCTGGAGTTCTCATTGTTGTCTTGAAATTTAAGATCAGCAGTGTTGTCAAAAAGTTTAATAAGATGACAAGTCACCTGCACTCAAATAATAGCATACAATTAAGAAAACCAGTCATTTAAGGTTTACTCAGATTTCAATTACCTTCTTCTCTTTCACTTTCTACTATCATATTTATTTGCAGATAATGCTTGAAATAAGATTACAAGAACTTTACCTGTCTTGGTTGTGCCCCTTTTGAGAGAATATCAAGCAGATCAGCAGATGAAACAAAATAGAAGCGGGGGAAAGCTAGACGTTTGGTTTCTAAGTATTCAGCAAGAGCTTTTTCACAAAGGGAAAGCCTGAAAATTGAAGAGGAATATTTTGAACTTTTACATTTAAGAAGGTATGTCACCTTTCCCCACTACAGAGTAGCTGACTGTGGTGTTTTTGGTTAATCCATTCCTTGATCCAGGCCAGCTTTTGAATGGTGCTCTAGCTATTTTTATTCCATTCCTGGAGTAGAGGTGGGGCTAACAAACAGCCAGCAGCAAGAGCACTGAAAGCAGACTGCATTTGCCTCTCTGTAAATAATCCCTATTTCAATAAATCATTGATATTTCTGATTATATTCTTCTGTCTTGTCCTTGCATACCACAACTCTTTCCTCTGGGTTCTACACTGGCTAATAAGGACAGAAACATTTCAGATACCTTTTCATAATGTATTTTTCTCTGACAGAACAGTATGTTTTGGACATTTGATGAGTGGTGACTAGTCTAGAAGTTCATAACAGTGATGCCCCATCTACTGAATACTCTGGAATGTTCTCTCCAGCAGTTTACTTGGCACTCACCCATATATCTTTTTGGCCCCAGGCAAAGGCCTTTTTAAACATCAGTTGACTCTAGTTTTTACTTTTCACCTGTGATGCTCACTGATTCATACCATTTCTACTGCTTTAATTAGTTGCTTGTGCTGACTAGTTGGTGTTGACTCCTGGAAACCACAGAGCCATGTGGTTTTCTTGGTAGAATACAGGAGGAGTTTACCATTGCCATCTCCCGTGCAGTATGAGATGATGTCTTTCAGCACCATCCTATATCACCGCTGCCTGATATAGGAGTTTCCCATATTCTGGGATACACACCAGTGGGGATGTGAACCAACAGCCTACTGTTTTCTGGGCAGGTTACTTCCCCGCTGCACCATTAGGTGGCTGGCTTTAATTAGTATTAGTTATATTTTCCTTGGACTTTTGATAGCTTTTATTACCATCCCGAGAGCATATTGCTGAATGGCAGGATATTCATTTCTTAAGGAAATACAATGTCAGCATTAGGGGCGTGCAGAAATGATTCGAATCAAACCAGGTTCAACCTCGAACTGAACTAGCCTAAAAAAAAAGGCTGCCAGTCTAAGTTTGAACCGAATGAGGCCCAGTCCACTACGAACCAGTTACACCCAGTTCAAGGGGCTATGTTTGTAAATCAAAGGGGAATGCTTTGCAATCAAAGGGGATATGCTTTGCAAACAAAGGGGATATGCTTTGCAATCAAAGGGGAATCTGCCTTTAAAATGTTTCTAAGAGTGGCCGGGAGTGGCGGCAAGAGGGCACCTTATCAGCAGCGCCAGCAGCTCCTCTAAACCTCTGTGCTCCCCTCAGCAGTGCAGCTTGCATAGTGGCACATGGTTCTGGCTTCCACGCATGTGCAGAGGCCATTTGAATGACCAAATGTGCATGCTCAGAGGCCGGAACCACCCCTACAAATGGCCTCTATGTCAATCAGCATAAATACCTTATGAGAGCCAACAAAGGGAGAACTTGTTATTCCAAATATTAAACTTTCTGTTATGCAAGTGGAATTGATCAGTAAATTTATTGTTTTAAATTATCTCAATTAATTTACTTGGAAGAGCATACAACAATGTTATAGCCACATCCAATTACAAGCATATGCACAGTGGCAACAAACTGATTAAAATTTAGATGATCACTTTATCCTTATGGTTAATATATGGGATAAATATAGAAAAAGTGTATAGGTCGTGACAAATCACTCACAGCGTTAGTTAACACATGATCCTGATTCAGTCTTAAAGATAATCAAAGTAATTTTAACATTTGGTAACCATACACAATTTGCATCTATATGGATCTGGTTGTACACAACTGTCTTTATACTATTAGATTAATGGATGGTATTTTTCAAACTTTTATCAGTATTTCCAGATTAGTTACTCCTGAATAAGCTAAACAGAGGAAGGAAAATATGCACATTATTGAACAATTCTGGAAACTCTTTTTCTAGAAGACAGAGGGAAAATATCAATATGTAAATACTGTAAATTGTTACCCACCTGAAAAGAATATAAAGGGAAACAGAACAAAGATATTGGAAGAAAAGAAATTCTAGAGAAAAGAAATTCTAGAATTGGAGAATACTTATGGGAATAAGACATCAGACTTTCTATGTCTCAATTAAAAGGGAGAACTGTTTCACAGTAATATTGTAATGATATGTCCTCATTGACCTTATATAAAACATAAAACAGGTGCTTCCAACCTTTCAAAATAGCACTTTCAAAACAGCAAGATGAAGTGGTGGGCACCATCACAAATTGGCAGCTGAGGAAGTGGTGCTAGTCACAAAATGTCTGCAAGGGGACGTTAAGCAAAGCAAATCAGGGGTGCTGAGTATGATATTATAGTCCCAAAGTTATGAGCAGAGAGATATCAGCTGCCTGCTCTGGGTGCCGACAATGAGGGAGGCTCGGTTGTCGTGCACGCAGGACAGGGCCTTCTCTGTTGTTGCCCCCAGACTCTAGAATGCTCTCCCGGTGGCTATTCACGCCTCGATCTCCATTGCAGCTTTTAGAAAGAGTGTAAAATCTTGGCTTTCGCCCCAGGCTTTTGATTGTCCCTGCTGCTGCTCTTTGTACTCTGTATTGCTTTTATGCTCTTCTTTTAAATTTTGCTTTTTAAGTATTGCTTTTATGCTCTTCTTTTAAATTTTGCTTTTTAAGTATTGCTTTTATGCTTTTCTTTTAAATTTTGCTTTTTAAGTATTGCTTTTATGCTTTTCTTTTAAATTTTGCTTTTTAAGTATTGCTTTTATGCTTTTCTTTTAAATTTTGCATCAGATTTGTTTTATATTTTTAGCTTAATATTTTAATTGTGTCTTTTTTACAATCTTGTTTTTAAATTTTGGGATTGTTTTAATGAAAGGCGGTATATACATTTAACAATAAATAAATAAATCACAACTTCCTCCTTTACATTATTTTAAGTTATAAGCTGCAGATTTTGAAGCTATGACACGATGCCGATTTCTCTCCTCACTCATTTTGGTTTGTTTAACATTCAGACTAATGTAGAATTCTGGAGAACTCAACAGCTTACTTAAGATGTGTTGTTTTGATTGGTCTTAATTAGGGATGCAAGTGAGACATTTGTGCAGGCATGGGTGGGGTGAGGAGAGGTTTCCTTAAGGAGAAGGTAAGCAGGTCCTTACCTGCTCTGCTGCCGCCCCACTGAATTTCTGGATGTAGTGCTCACTCAAACAAAGCTCACATGCAGCAATGATTAGGGATGTGCGAACCAGTTCGAATTCGAACCGGGGTGGTTCAAAGGTTCGAATGCGAACCTCTGTGCACTAGACCACTACTCACTCTGGGCCACCCCAGCACCCCACAAGTGCCTTTAAGGTTTTTCTCCATAGGGAAAAATGGAGCTTTCAGCAGCCCCATAATTGCACTTGGGAGGGGTGCTGGGGTGGCCCAGAGCAAGGGTGCTAACCACCCCCATGGGTTGCTAACCCATGGGGTAGCGGGTTTTGTTGTTTCTGAAGTGTTCTGAGTGTAGATTCTTTGGTGGCATATAAGATTTTCAATGACAAACCATGAATCCACTATCATTGCTAACCTTAAAGACACATAAACTTCAAAAATCACTTAAAAATCAGCCTTTTGCCCAATTCCTTTCAAATAATTCTGATAGCTTCCTTGCCCCCCTTGGGAACTACCACCCACCACACTCTGCTCTAGGACACCCCTTTCCTCCCAACATGAAGCTATACATTTGCTGCAATCCTCATTATTCCCTATGAGGAATTCAAAAATACTTTTAAAATTCACCAATAATCAGAAGAGTGTCCGATTGCCTTGGGGTATTGTGAGTGGTAGGCACCCGTGTGCCTACCACCCATCCCACTTTTGTGCCCCTAGGTGGCCCACAATAGGGTATATGGGCTGGTTCATGTCCCATTATACCCTATGAGAAAAATAATTAAAAATATTTCAAATATTCATAAAAAATCATAGGGGTGTCAAAATGCTTTGGGGTTTGGGTGGTTGTTGGCACCCATGGGTGCTCCACAATAGGGAATAATGAGCTGGTTCGAGTCCCATTATACCCTATGAGAAAAAAATTAAAATAAATTTCAAAAATTCATAAAAAATTGTACGAGTGTCCGATTGCTTTGGAGTTTGGGTGGCAGGTACCCATGAGTGCCAGCTACCACCCCACCCACTTTTGGAGGTTCAAACCAGTTTGAAACCAGTTCGAATTCAAACCAAACCAGAGGGTGGTCCAAGCAAAACGAAAACTGAACCATCTCCTCCTGGTTCGAACCCAGTTCGAATTCAAACTGAACCGGGCAAACCGGTTTTATGCACATCCCTAGCTATGATGCTGTTCCCTGCAAGCTGCATGTGGCATTGGCACACACATGGTCGGGATGTGTTCTGCAGGGAACACCATGATGACCATGCAAATGGTCATGCAGTGACCATGCAAGGTGGCATGTGCATGCCAATGGCTGCAGGGAACAGTGACACAGCTGCATACTGTCTTTGCTTGAGCAAGCACCGCACATAGAAAAGTGGTAGGGCAGCAGCAGAACAGGTAAGGACCTGCTTACCTGCTCCTTAAGGGACCTGCTGAACCTTTCTGGCTGTGGGTACCTGAGCCAGTTCGGTGCTTCTCAAAGGGGGTGCCAAATCGGCTTGTGCACATGCCTAGTCCTAATAAAGATATTACCACATAGTGAAGAATGTAAGAACAGCCCTGCTGGATCAGGCCCAAGGCCCATCTAGTCCAGCGTCCTGTTTCACACAGTGGCCCACCAGATGCCACTGGGAAGCCCACAGGCAGGAGTTGAGGGCATGCCCTCTTACCTGTTCTTACTCCCCTGCAACTGGCTTTTGGACTTTTTCTAATAGGCCAAATAAACTGAAATATAAACCATTCAATTTTGGGACTTTCAAAGAGGAGGGTACTTTTTTCAAATATGGTAGAAATGTTCTAAAGCTAATAATTATTGAGTTGATTGTGAAGATTACGAGGAAAATTACTAGGTATGATTTACCACTTAATACTTTAATCTTTCTACTCAATTATGTAAAAGAACAAATTGCAAAAGAGATACAGAGAGTCTTTATATTACTGTTAGAAGTGTAATCTGAAAAGGCTTTAAATAGTATTTTAAAGAAGACTAGTTAACTATGAAACACTGCAATGATGGTCAAATTAATGTCCTACATAACTGGAAAGGAATATGATTTTTGAAAATGAGTTTGCTAGCAGTATGTAATTACATCTTTCTATCAGTTTATTTCTGCATCATTGTTTACAGTGCACAGCTGAATAATGTAGTCAAGCAAAGTAATTTTTTTAAATTTCAAGAAAATTTAAATTTAGGAAAATATGTTACTTAATAATCTATAATCGGATTAATCACAACCAAAACAATCATATTAGCAAGTTTTTTTGCTTCTAATTATCATCTAGTTATACTAACATGTTGAAAATCTTATATATAAAATTAAGCTCAATTTTACCTGAGTTGCAAATCTTCAAGTTTTTCATATAAACCAGGCTTGGTTGTTGCTTCCAGTACATTTTTTGTTTTTCCAGAATCGGTCATTAATTCCTGGATACAGGTGCAGAAATATTAATTTCAATACTTTATACTGAAGTTTTTCTTGTCATTATTCTTAAGTCTTGAAGAGTAAAACAGCAGACCACGCCCTCACAAAGAAACCTTGTCTAGACCATTTTCCAGCTCTCTAGATTTCATATGAATGGGAGTACACATCAAGTCAAGAAACTGTGCCAACTCAATAGTGGCAAAAGTAGTTGTCATGTGAAAGTGATTCTTTAATATTTTTATTTATTTATTTATACATACATACATACATAACTTTCCCTCATTCATTTTGATGTATTCAAAACATATTTAAAACTATATTTGTTCTTAGCCAAAAGCCCAGGAAGTACTTTATATAATTGCTGAAATATTTAAATACTTTGCCTTCCAGGCCACGTACTCACAAAAATAAAATAAAATAAAATAAATTATTAAATTGAGGCAAATGCTCAGAAATTTCTCTGTAGAGGGTAGAGGAAATGGCCAGGAGCTCTAGTTCTTACTCCAACCATTCCACTTCCTTATATTAATATCTCAGAACTTTTAGACTGTGAGCCCTTTGGGAACAGGGAGCCATCTTATTTATTTGTTATTTCTCTGTGTAAACCACCCTGAGCCATTTTTGGAAGGGCGGTATAGAAATCAAATAAATGAATGAATGAACTTGGCAGCACTGATAATCTATTGAACGTTGCACACAGACGGTGTAAGTGAGCACGACGAGTGGGTACATCAGTGGGTGTCAGATGTGGAGATGTTCCTTTATGTGTTCTCACCCCTCTTAGCAGCTTCCTGTCACTATGTAAACAAACCCAGAACGTTGTTTCTATGAACTGACTACCCTCACTCTATGGGGAGCATATTTGGTTTCCTACAGGACAGCATCTGTTTTCCAGACTTTTGCACAAATAAGAAGTAGCTGGAAATGCCGGGGCAGTTTCTTCTCTCCTTCTAGCGTTTCCTCCATATCCAAGGCTTCTTTCAAGACAGAACACACAAGACAGCAGTCTACAAGATTTGCCCTTGTACAATTCTCCACTGCAAAAATGGACAGATAGCCTCAATAACTGAAAGATGTTATCTATGGTTTACAGGCAACACTTTTATCCCACTCTTCCACACTGAGGAACTCAGTGTGGCAGTTTTAGCCTATCAATAACCATGTGATCCAGATTTGGCTGAGATAGAGGGCCAAACTACACATGATGCTAAATTGATGGGGCTTTTTCCATTTTGAAAATTTCTGCTTGGCTAACTGACACACCTTACCTTTTAGTTGACAAACCTTTGAGATACAGTGAGGGGAAATTAATATAGGGAACGGTGGTGGTAGTTTTTTGTTATTTAAACTGTATAAATAAGTCAAACAACATGCCAAATCAGATCACAATCTATTTAGAGCATCTGGACAATATGCATAGTAATCTTTTAATGAAAATAAATGAATGAAAATTTTATGCAAACAAGGGAGAATTTTGCATGGGATTTTCTTCCAGAATTTTTTCTAGAAAAATTTCTAATTCATTGGTCCTGATGGGTTTTAATTTTTCACAAACTGAGCTGGATCAGGCCCCTGCAGATAGGGTCCAAGGCAGACACTTAGACCTTACTGCCCACCATGATTCCAATCCAGATCAGGCCTCATATACAAACTATTTGCAAAGGAAAGTTGGTGTCATTGGAGTCAATGAGAGTTTTTTCCTTTAGCAAAGTGTGCACGGAAGCCCAACCCAGATTTGAATTCTGGCAGGGGTTAGAGTGACAGTCCCGCTATCACAGCAACCATTTCACGTTAAAAAGCAAAATTATATACTTGTGGCTTGAGCTAACTTCCCCAATGCCATGGCCATAGCGAATTTCCCAAGGCTTGCTCAATATACTAGGTGAGAATTAGAACCAGATTTCCTATACCCCCACTATTAAAAACAAAACACTAGTTTGGTATATCCTCATAAGAAATACATAACATATTCTTCTGAAGAAGTGGAATGCAGCAATAATGCATTTCAATAATTACTTAATATTTCCTATAGAAAAATATTTTCAAATGCATTGGAGGCTGCAAGGGATTGTCATTTTGTGGATGTTTTACGCTTCTATGGTTTTTGTCATATCCAACTTGAATTAATACTGCCTTTTTAAGTATGATGTTCAAAATATGTTATACTCCTAGGTTTCACTGAACTGGTTCAGACATCACATGGAACGAAGACTAAACCTTGGCTTCATACAACATCTCAGCCTCGGGAGAATGTGCTTTCCCTTCCTCTCCATGTACAAGCCTCAGAAAAAGCCAGGATTGGTCAAGGCAGATGATACTGCCTTGTTTAGTCAACTGTTCAACTTTTATACAGCATCCAAGTCTGGATTATAAATTAAAACTCAAGTGTGAAAAAAGTTCAGTCAAGTAATAATGGGTGACTTCAATTACCCACAGGTAAATTCACAGTACGGTAATGACAAAGAGGTCAAATTTCTAGATACACTGAATGACTGTGCCTTAGCACAGTTGGTCTTAGAACCAACTGGAGAGAAAGTGACCTTGGACTTAATTCTGAGTGGCACCCAGGACATGGTGCGTGATGTCAGTGTCATTGACCCTTTAGGGAACAGTGACCATAGTGCGATCAAATTCAGCATACATCTGTGGACAGAATCATCAAAGAAGTCTAACACAGCCACTTTGAATTTCAGTAGAGGAAACTCCTCCAAAATGAGGAGTATGGTGAAAAGAAAGCTGAAGGGGAAATCAGGAGAGTCACTTCGCTCCAGAATGCATGGAGTTTACTCAAAACCACAATTCTAGAAGCCCAGTTAGATTGTATACTCAAAAGAAGGAAAGGTACCACTAAGTCCAGGAGGATGCTAGCATGGCTAACAGGTAACATCAAGGAAGCCATAAAAGGGAAGAAGACTTCCTTCCAAAATGGGAAGGCCTGCCCAAATGAGGAGAACAGAAAGGAACACAAACTCTGGCAAAAGAAATGCAAGGTGACAATAAGGGAGGCGAAAAGAGAGTTTGAGGAACATTTAGCTAAAAGCATCAAGGGGAATAACAAAAACTTCTTTAAATACATCAGAAGCAGGAAACCTGCCAGGGAGGTGGTTGGACCATTAGACAATGAGGGAGTGAAAGGGATTATTAATGAGAATATGGAAGTTGCAGAGAAGCTAAGTGAGTTCTTTGCATCCGTCTTCATGGCAAAGGACACTGAGCATATACCAGTTCCTGAACCAGGCTTTTCGGGGATGGAGGCTAAAGAACTGAGTCAGTTAGAAGTAACAAGAGATGACATTCTAAACTGTCTAGAAAAACTGAAAACTAACAAATTGCCAGGGCCGGAAGGCATCCATCCTAAAAGAACTCAAATGCCAACCTCCTTGCTAAAATATATAACTTATCCCTGGAATCGGGCTCTGTACCAGAGGACTGGAAAGTAGCAAATGTAACACTGATTTTCAAAAAGGGATCCAGGGGTGATCTGGGAAATTACAGGCGATCTGGGAAATTGATGGAAAGCATCCTCAAGGATAAAACCGTAAAACACATAGAAGAACATGCCCTGCTGGGGGAGAATCAGAATGGCTTCTGCAAAGGGAAATCTTGCCTCACCAACCTTTTGGAGTTCTTTGAGAGTGTCAACAAGTGTGTGGATCAAGGTGATCCAGTTGACATAGTATACCTGGACTTCCAAAAAGCTTTCGACAAAGTTCCTCATCAAAGACTCCTGAGGAAACTCAGCAGTCATGGGACAAGTACCTGTGTGGATTGCTAACTGGTTGAAAGATAGGAAATAAAGGATAGGGATAAATACAGAGTTTTCACAATGGAGGGAAGTAAGAAGTGGGGTCCCCCAGGGATCTTTACTGGGACCGGTGCTTTTTAATTTATTCATAAATGATCTAGAAGCAGGGTTAAGCAGCAAGGTGGCCAGATTTGCAGATGATACCAAACTCTTTCGGGTAATGAAATCCAAAACTGATTGTGTGGAACTCCAAAAGGATCTCTCCACAACTGGAGGAGTGGGCGACAAAATTGCAAGTGTGGTTCAATGTTGGCAAGTGTAAAGTGATGCACATTAGGACAAAGCACTCCAACTTCAAGTATATGCTGATGGGATCTAAGCTGTCAGTGAGTGACCAGGAGAGGGATCTTGGTGGACAGCTTGTTGAAAGTGTCGACTCAATGTGCGGCAGCTGTGAAAAAGGCCAAGTCTATGCTAGGGATCATTAGGAAGGGGACTGAAAATAAAACGGCTAATATTATAATGCCCTTATACAAAACTATTCTGCGGCCACACCTAGAGTACTGTGTACAATTCTGGTCACCACATCTAAAAAAGGACATTGTAGAACTGGAAAAGGTGCAGAAGAAGGCAACTAAGATGATCAGGGGCATGAAGCACCTTTCTTATGAGGCAAGGCTACAACACCTGAGGCTATTTAGTTTAGAAGAAAGACAACTGCAGGGAGACATGATAGAAGTCTATAAAATCATACACGATGTGAAGAAAGTGGATATAGAGAAATTCTTCTCCCTCTCACATAACACTAGAACCAGGGGTCATCCCATGAAACTGATTGCCAGGAAATCTAGGACCAACAAACAGAAGTACTTTTTCACACAACGCATAATCAATTTGTGGAATTCTCTGCCACAAGATGTGGTGACAGCCAAGAACCTGGATGGCCTTAAGAGAGGTTTGGATAACTTCATGGAGGAGAGATCTATCATCAGCTTTTATTTGGAGGGCTATATGCCACCTCCAGCCTCAAAGGCAGGATGCCTCTGAGTACCAGTTGCAGGGGAGTAACAGCAGGAGGTAGGACATGCCCTCAACTCCTGCCTGTAGGCTTCCAGCGGCATCTGGTGGGCCACTTTGTGAAACAGGATGCTGTACTTGATTGGCCTTGGGATCCAGCAGGGCTGTTCTTATGTTCTTAAGCTTCTTGACTACAGTTTTTGGTGTCCCTAATTGTGTGTGGCAGCAATGAGAGGTAGACTTGGGTTCTGTAGAACCCAGAGCTTGGACTCTGGCACTAAAGCTTTGGCCTCACGTAATGTTCTCTGCCTCTTCACTCGGCTATATTGGCTGACATCCAGACTAATGCTGCGCTTGCACAAACATATCACACTAGTTAATTCTACTACATCAGGAGCTTGGGAGTCCATATTGCTAAACAAGGAGATTACGGGGGATACTACTGCTAACAGGTTATGCCTGTGTAGTTCATATGAAATTGAAGCACTCTGTCATGTATTGCTTTTCTGTAACATCTATACAGACCTACAGAAAAGACTAATCTATCCATTGATTGCCATGTATCCTGGAAGACTATGATGTTTCTTATCTCCTTTCAGATAACAAATCCGTACCTGATATCTCAGCTAAATTCCTCCTGATATCTATGAGGACATGAGCCAATATTATAAATGATCAGATGTAGTTATTCTGGGTCTTTTTTAGTTATTCCTGTACCATGTTTGCCTAGTGATCTACAGTCCTTATTATAAGAGTTTTCGTTGTTTTGTAAAATAGTAGTTTTCTGTTTATTGAGATCTGCTGACTGGATCAATACTTTTGATTCTGATAATAGAACTGGTGGTTAAAACTTTTTCTGAAGAAAGGAAAAAGAAGGAGGACTAGATGGGAGACCCTGATCTTGTCACATGAGATTACTTAGGATGATTATTCTATATAATAATATAATAACCCCTGCTAACTTGGCAAAGAGGCACCTTTTAACATGGTGATTCTCTTTATTTAGCAGGGGGAGAGTAACTGGCCCTATTCACCCTCAGCACAGTACCTCCAGTGACCATTGCTGGTGTATATCTTATGCTTCTTTTTAGATTGTGAGCCCTTTGGAGAAAGGGATCCATCTTATTTATTTATTATTTCTCTGTGTAAACTGCCCTGAGCCATTTTTGGAAGGACAGTATAGAAATCGAATGAATGAATAAATATTCCTCAATAACCTTAAAATCTGCATCAATGCCATCAAATCTCTTTGCATCGTCAGGAAGCTGGTGTCTGATATCAATTGAGCCAATGAAAATGCTTTCTAGGTGAAACCATGTACGTTGAACTTCCATCCAAATGAAAATAACTGAATCTGCCATATTCAGCTTTTTTTGCCAGCTTAGGACTTGCTCAATGAAATATTCCACATATTTACTTTGTAGAATTGTTTGCAGCTGAACCTTGAAAAACAAAAGAATGGGGAGGGCATAAAATTAGAGGATAAATAAAATTACTTGAACAAGCAGAATCACAGATACAGAAGCTTCACAAAAATCTCTTGCAAGCTATTATTACAGTAAATCACAGCAAAAGACATTTTCAAACCTTGCAAATGGACAGCATATTATTAAATGATTCCACGCTATCGGGGGGGGGGGGGAGACCAAGGACCTGTAATTTTGCTAACTCCTACACAGACAGGATTTTTTGTTACAACATATACAGTCAAGAACACGTATAATTTTACAGACTAACATCTGGGGCCGCTAAGATTCACTGTAAATACAAATTCGGAAAGAGAGCTGTGAGCTTAGTTCAGTTATAAAAACACATTAGAAATTCAGCAATGAGCATATTTACTATTTACACCAGCAAACAGCATCTTACTTGGTTATTGTCTAAAGTCTCAAAAAGCTGTTCATCAGTTTTCAACAAAGTAATACCAGTCCTGTAATGCTCTTCATAAGAGAATTCCATGGTAGCCCATATTTGACTGATTTCCATGAGAATCTGGTTAAAACATCAGACAGCTGGTTAGAAACATTATTAACAATCAATCAGTGTTTTTCAAAGCTCTCCTAAAAATTTGTGTTGCCATTATTTATCTAAAGAGGTGCCATTTTCTTATTTATTATAATTTTAAAATTGTATACCCCATGTTATCTTTGATGAAAATAAACTAAAGGCAGGTAACAAATAAAAAGCAACTTAAAAGAATCATCGACACAAACAAAAACAACAAAACAAAATCTAGCAACATCAGGTAATGATGGCAAACCAGCATAGGGTTGGGTTTTTTTTAAAAAAAAAAATCTATCTATCTTTCTATCTATATGTATGTATATTCAGCAGAGAGCTGTTATCTGTTTTGCAAATTTCTACTCTTGAGATCACTGGCAAATGATCTGAAATCCTTGCAGAAATTAGAGATGTGCAGAAATGTGATTTGGTGTCCAAATCGCAGGCACATCCCTTTAAAATAGAAGGTTTACACAGCCCCTTTAAAAAGGAGAAGAGCATACCTGCTCCTCCTCCAATTGCTGTCATTGCCATAATCCCGGCGCAACCCCAGCTATGCTCGCACATGGGTGGGGAATCTCCCAGATGCCTTGCCCCTGTGTGACACCGGCACGCACAAGGCCTTCACACATGCGTGGTGGCCATTTGCGTGGTCAGCATGGCATTACACCGCCAGGATTACAGCAATGGTGTCAATCAGAGGAGGAGCAGGTATGCACCTGCTGCCCTCCATGTTAAAGGGGCTGTTTAAGCCCGTCAGTTTTAAAGAAGTGTGCCCGCAGTTCCAATGCTGAATCGTATTTCGGGCACATCCCTAGCAGAGATCCACATATCTGTCTATCAACTGTTATTATTAATTATTATTATTATTTTACACAGTCAGACAGGTGTTATTGACTGGTTTGTTTTATCCAGACATCGAGTCCTTCCCAAGGACCTGGGATGGCTGAATTTTATTGTCAATGTTGTTGCTGTTGTTATAGATATCGTTGCAAAATATAGGCTGTTCCCAGTAAAGCTGCTTTTTGTAATTGGCTGATGGTGATTTCTGGGGCCCCTATGGTGTTGAGGTGCTCTTCAAGGTCTTTTGGAACTGCACCCAGGGTGCCAATTACCACTGGGATGATTTTGGTCTTCTTCTGCCACAGCCTTTCAATTTCAATTTCTAGATCTTCGTATTTTGTGATTTTTTTCTATTTCTTTTTCTTCTATTCTGCTATCCCCTGGTATTGCTATGTCGATTATTTTAACTTGTTTTTCTTTCTTCTTGACTACAGTTATATCTGGTGTACTGTGTGGCAGATGTTTGTCTGTAGTCGGAAGTCCCATAATATTTTTGCATCTTCATTTTCTACCACTTTTTCAATTTTATGGTCCCACCAATTTTGGGCTACAGGTAGCTTGTATTTTTTGCAGATGTTCCAGTGTAGCATCCCTGTTACCTTGTCATGCCTTTGTTTGTAGTCAGTCAGTGCAGTCTTTTTACAACAGCTGATTAGGTGGTTCACGGTTTCATCTGCTTCTTTACAAAAGTGGCACTTGCTCTTTGTTGAAGATTTTTCAACTTTTGCTCTTATTGCATTTGTTCTTAGTGCCTGTTCTTGTGCAGCCAGTATTAAACCCTCTGTTTCTTTCTTCAAGTTGCCATTCTCAAGCCATTGCCAGGTCTTGGTTATGTCTGATTTTCCACTTACATTTTGCAAATATTGACCATGCAGGGGCTTATTTTCCCATTTTTCTGCTCGGTTCTTGACTTGTTCTTTCTTGTACGTGTGCTTTGTTTCATTGGTGTTGAATAGTTTCTCATACTTGACCATTTGAAGTGCATCTTCTTCACTGTCCTTGATATATTCGTCAAGGCCTCTTTTCTCCTCCTCTACTGTTTGATGGACTTGCAACATTTCTCTTCCACCTGAGCTGCGAGGGAGGTATAGCCTATCTACTTCACTGCGGGGGTGCAGAGCATGATTGATGGTCATGATTTTCCTGGTCTTACGATCTAGCATCTCTAGCTCTGCCTGGGTCCAGTCTATTATTCCTGCAGTGTATCTGATAACAGGTATAGCCCAAGTGTTTATGGCTTGTATGGTGTTCCCGCCATTGAGTTTGGACGAGGATTTTTCTAACTCTCCTGATGTATTCACTTCCAATTGTTCTTTTAACTTCAGTGTGTGCAATGTTATCAGCCTGGAGAATGCCCAAGTATTTGTAATGTTCTTTCTCTTCCAGGTTCTTGATGTTGCTTCCATTGGACAGTTCTATTCCTTCTGTTTTTCTTATTTTCCCTCTGTTCATTATTAATGCAGCTCACTTGCCTAGTCCAAACTCCATTGCTATATTGCTACTGAATATACGGACAGTGTTTAGCAGTGATTCGATTTCTGACTGGGACTTTCCATACAACTTCAGATCGTCCATGTACAGCAGATGGTTGATTTTACTTGATGTTTTAGATGTTTGGTATCCGAGGCCTGTTTTGTTTAGTATTTGTGAAAGTGGGGTCATGGCGATTACAAACAACAGAGGGGATAGTGAGTCCCCTTGGAAAATGCCTCTTCCAATGCTAACCTGTCCAAGTGTCTCGCCATTTATTGTTAACTGTGTACTCCACATGCTCATTGCTTTTTAAAATAAATATCTGAATGTTTTTGCTGACACCAGTTGTTTCTAAACATTTTAGTATCCATGTGTGAGGCAATGAATCGAAGGCTTTCTTGTAGTCAATCCATGCAACACTTAGATTGGTTTTTCTTCTCTTGCAATTTTTAAAAATCATTTTGTTAATCAGCAGCTGGTCTTTTGTGCCTCTGGTGTTCGGGCAATTTCCTTTCTGTTCAACTGGAAGCTGTTTGTTAGTTAATAAGTGTTGCATCACTTCATCTGCTATTATTCCAGTTAATAATTTGAACATGGTTGGCAGACAGGTTATCGGTCTATAATTACTTGGAACTGCACATTTTGCTGGGTCTTTCATGATGAGATGAGTTTTCCCAGTTGTTAGCCATTGTTCAATATCACCTCCTTGCAAAATGTGATTGAACTGTTTTGGTAGTTGTTTATGAAGGCTTGTTAGGTGTTTAAGCCAAAAGCCATGCAGTTCATCGTCGCCTGGCGCAGTCTAATTTTTAATTTTCTTTGCTCTTTCACTTATTAATTCTGGCGTTACCGTGTTTCCCTCAAAATAAGACAGTGTCTTATATTAATTTTAGCCCCAAAAAATGTACTAGGGCAATTAGCGGTACATCAGAAATTACTGCTAGGTCTTACTTTCGGGGTAGGTCTTACTTTCAGGGAAACAGGGTATTATTAGATCTTGCATTTGTTGGTTACATTTTTGACCTCTTTCATCCAGCCTGCTTTTTTATTATAATCTATTGGATTGTCCCACAATTTCCCCCAGAATTGCACTGTTTCTTCTTTATTTGGTGTTTCTATGTTTCTTGCAGTTTCTCCTTCTATGCTTTGGTAGAAACGTCTCTGATTCGACTGGAATTGGAGATTCTGCCTGTGTTGTGTAATTCTGGCTTCATACCTGCTAATCTTCTTTGATACTGCTGTTATTTGCTGCTTTATTATTTCCAGGACTTCTCTAATTTTCCTTGAATCTAGGTGGTATTTTTGGATCAGATACTCTTTGGTGTTTTCATTCTTCAGCTTCTTGTCTTTCATATCTTTCAATTTACTAGCATCTGATCTAAGCCTGGAGATTTTATTTTCTAATCTAATCTTCCATTTAGGTGATGTACTGATTTCTTTTTTTACAGGTCCACTGATCTTATATCCGAGCTCTTGTGTTATTGTTGCTGCTGCACTGTGCATTAGTTGGTTTGTTTCTTGCAAGTTATTGGTTGTTATTTCTGCAAGTGCAGTATTGACATCTTTTAATGCCTGAGCGAGTTGTTTTTTGGCAACTGTTTTTAGAGCTGGAAGTCGAACCCTGGTGGTTGTTTGGTTCATGTATTCAGTTATTTTTTGCTTTAGTTCTTGTTGCTTTTCTGTTAAACGGCATTTGGGTTTTTGAGGTGAAGGCAAAGGGGTGGTTGCCTGGTTTTGATTTTGAAACAGTTTAGTAACAGTGGCATCCTCGATTTCCAACACCTCCTCCACCTGCGCCTGAGCAACTTCTTCAATTGGTGGTAATTCTTCTTCTATATCTTGAGCCTGTGTTGCTCTTTGCAGTTCTTCCAGCTCAACTCCTGTGAATACTTTATTTCTTATTATGTATCTTCTCTGGTCTGCTAGCCTTTGTTCTGTTCTTTCTGTATCTGGATGCTTCTCTTTCCAAATTTGGTACATTCTTTTTAAATAACCTCTTCTAGTTGGACTAGACTTGTAATAGCAGATCATTATTTCCTTGTTGGCATTTTTCGTATATTTTTTTCGGTTAAGCGACGTTTCTTCCAGTAACTTTGCTGTCTTCAGCCCTGGTTGCTCAACTGAAGATCCTGAGTCCTGTTGCCCACTTGTCACCAGATGTCCAGGGACTATAGCACCTGGCACGGTCCTTGTTGACCCGGGCGACGACCGATCCGGTATAGATTTATTAAAGTTACGTCTCACCATATTGTTGATGGGAGAGGCACTCTTTGTCTGGCTCTTCTGGTGAGACCTGTCCAGTATGGTTGGACCTCTGGCATAGCTCTCACCTTCCTCAGAGCACACAAGCCCCACAACCACGCCAAGGTAGTGCCTCACTGGGGGATTATTATTATTGTTGTTGTTGTTGTTGTTGTTGTTGTTATTATTAATTCGATTTCTATACTGCCCTTCAAAAAATGGCTCAGGGTGGTTTACACAGAGATATAACAAATAAATAAGATGGATCCCTATCCCCTGAAGGGTTCACAATCTAAACAGAAACATAAGATAGACACCACCAACAGTGCTGGGGGTGGATAGGGCCAGTTACTCTCCCCCTGCTAAATAAAGAGAATCACCACGTTAAAAGCTATTTAAGGGAACGCCTTCTTCGGTATGAACCCCACCGCCCACTGAGAGCTGCTGGCGAGGTCCGTCTGCAGCTGCCTTTGGCTCGTCTGGTGGCCACTCAGGGACCGGTCTTCTCTGCTGCTGCCCGAGGCTTTGGAATGCGCTCCCTAGTGAAATAAGAGCCTCCCCATCTCCAACAGCTTTTTAAAAGTCTTTGAAAAACACATCCCATCACCCAGGCTTTCAATTAATGTTGTTTTAATGGTTTTAATGCTGTTTTAAAATATTATTTAATTTTTTAAAAATTATTGTAATGTGTATGTTTCCCTCCTCCCCATTTTAGTCTTAACAAATGTTTTACTTTGTTTTTATTCTGTTGTAAACCGCCCAGAGACGCAAGTTTTGGGCAGTATAAAAATGTTTTAATAAAAACATAACAAAACAAAACAAACAAACAAATAAAAGGTGCCTCTTTGCCAAGTTAGCAGGGTTAACTGTAGCCAGAAGAGAAACAAGGAGGACTAACCTTTTCAGTGCCCAGCTCTTTTGCTGCTTTGTCAACAATGTTTCGGACATCATCTTCCACATTATGTAGCTTTAATACCAGCAGGTCTGCTAACGTCGTATCTTCAGTTATTGAAAAATGAACCTGGAAAATATACCAAAAATATAACCTACTTTCTCTGCTTTTATCCTAATGCATGTAGTGTGCCCAAAATGACTTCTGGAGCTCTTATCACTCCATGGGCAAGATCTCCAAGTCCTTCTATGAGCTTCAGAGTAAAAGTAGAAAAAGAAGCAATCTCTGCATTCCTCACTTCTCTGTAATGTTTGAAAATGATCAGAGAGAGTGGGGGAGAGAGATTTTGCAACCGTGGTGATGCATAAACCATGAAAATGGGTGAATTACTATTTAAGCATTTTGCCAATAAACCAACTACTAGGCTTTGTACTATCTTCTGTTTGCTACGGAAGACACTTCATCTTCCCAGCCTCAGCTTTTGACACAGGTAACACTTTCTAAAATGATGATAGAACAGAAGCAATTCATTCATGAAGTCTTTCATACCAATCATTTTTGACAGTAGTGCTGGAGGAGCTAAAAATATTATTTTATTTATTTTGCAATATTTATTTCAATACACAATATGATGTCTCATTTGAGACTGTTGAAATAAATTTGAGAGCAAAACAACATATATGCATTATCAGTGTTTTAGTGTGTTTCTATGGAGGCTCATCTCCAAAGCATGAAAAGCAATGGCATCATTCCTTTCTACAGAACTTGTGAAGGAGCAGCTCCTAGGGGGTTGCATTTCACAATGAGATATAAATTACTGACTGCAACTCAGAAAAAGCAAAGATCCTCCTACCTAAAGTCTTCAGATTGATTATGTACAGTAGTCTTCATACATTTTGGCCCTGCAGAAGGCCAGTGAATGGAAGTATGATAGCCTTCCCCCCTGTACTGACATACTTCATACCCATAATAAAACTGCAATGCTAACAGTTTGTGGCTGTTATAGCTGCCTGAAAGGCCAACACGCAGGGAGGGCACATTTGAGCTCACTGGCTAGCCACAAACCCCACATCAACATGCTCCATAGCCATGCCCCCAGCTCTCTCCACATTCCAGAACTCTGACTGCTCAAGATTCTAGGATTGAAACTAATCATACATTCACGGTTTGCTTCTGCAGACTTGCACTGAATACAGGGAGAGCTGGGGGCAGACCCATAGCCAGATGGTGGCATAGAGTGAAACTGCCTCCCCACAAAATTCTTCTTCCTCCCCAGTGGCTACCAGGAGCTCAATTGAGGAGGGAGAAGAATAGCTGACCTCACAGCCTGCTGTGCCAGCACTCTAGCTGCTTCTCCTCCCATTTCTGCTGAGCGAGCAAACAAACAGCTGCTAGGCTGTGCTTTCGTCTTCTCCCACCTGCACGCCTGCCCAAAGAGCCAGTGTGAGCAAGGCCGGCTCAAGGTGCTGAGAGAGATGGTGGGAGAGACTGGAAACGACCAATGCAATGGCCGCTGCCGAGAGCTCAGAGCAGCAGAACACAGAGAAGGAGAGAGAGGACTAGTCTCTGGTCCTCCCCTTCAGCTGGGCATGTCGGGCAAGTGGCTGGCTATGTCTGTCTTGATAACGTACGAAGATCTGTTTTCTTGACTTGATTGAAATTAAGTCATTATACAAGCGGGGTGTTTATAGGTGAGGCCAGAGGTGCACCTAGGTAATTTTGGAGGTGTGTGTCAGTGTGTGCCTATGTCTGTCTTCCCCCTCCCCCATGATGGCTTCTGGCAGCAGGCTGCAGCTAGCAAAGCAAAAAGGGAGGCTGGGGGATGGGCTGTGTGACTCTTGTCTGGGGCTCTGCAAGAGAAAGAGAGAGAGAGAGACTGTATGTACAGAATGTACATAGGCATGGTTGATACTCTGCAAAGGGTATAGGCTTTCTCTGTGGCTGCTCCAAGGCTTTGGAATATGCTCCCTACTGAAATAAGAGTATCTCCTTTGTTTGTTTTCAGGAAGAACCTCAAGACTCTCCTGTTTTCACAGGCTTTTAATTAGAATTAATTTTAATAATTTTAACACTTGTTTCCATATCTATTTTATTCTATTGTTTTTATTATGTATTTTAATTTGTAACTTTTAAATATTTTAAATTTTGTGCACCACCTAGAGATGTACATATCAGGCAGTATAGAAATATGATTAAATAAATAAACAAATATGGATAGGAAGAAAGGTTCTTTAGCTGTTGCCATATAAACCTGACCCCCCCACCCCACCCCGCCATATTTTAGGCTGGCTATGGGCCTGGCTGGGGCATGGCCATAGAACGTGTTGGTGCAAGGCATGCAGCTAGTCAGTGCACTCCTATGTGCCTTCTTCATGCATTGGCCCTTCATGAGATCATAATGTATGAAGAGGGATAAAGCTACAAGTTGTTGGCATTGCAGTTTTAGATATTTTTTCTGGAAATCGTGAGCAAAATCTTTAAAACCATGAAATTGATTTTTTTAATTTTGTTTATTAAAATTGTATCATATACCGCCTACTCTAGGCGGTGGACAATACCAATAACAATTTAAAAATAAAATAAAATAAAGGGCAAACACCTGGTGAAACATGTAGGTCTTAAGGAGGGTCTTAAAAGCAGCTAGGGAGGGAGCTGAATGAATCAGGATGGGGGAGAGTGTTCCAAAGAAGAGGGGCTTAATTTTAATTTAATTTTAATTTTAATTTATTAAAATAAAGTTTTTAAAATCTTTTTTAAAAGATTAAAATTAAGATTTTAATTTAATGTTATTTTTAAATAAAAAGCTCATGACATAAAATACAGGTCTTTGCCTTTGGGAATGTGGCAGAATGATGTAATACACGTGACAAAATAGCAAAGAGGAATGCAGACAATGGCATCCGAAAAATACTTACACCTATTGCATCCATCAGCTGATACCAGTGTCTGTCTCTCATTGCTGGATTCTGTAACTCTGTTATAACCCTCAGTGATGTCAGAAGGTTCTTTATTGTTAATTCCAGACCTATATATACATTCCAGGAGCGAACTTCTTTATCCAGTGACCACATTTCCTAAGAAAATTAAGAGCAATTAAGGAAGACTGCACCAATCAGCAACCATTAATTTCAAAAACAAAATATTAGAAGTATTTCCAGGACATGCTGGATCATTGATCTCTCTATGCATCTATCAGAGTAAAAGTTATGATTAATAATGAACACGCATGTATAATAATGCAGTACATATTTCTTTTTTCTTATATTGTTTTATTAGCATAAACAATTGAGGCGATTATTCTTAAGCATAAAATCTAAGTGATATTTTCAGATGTTTTAAGATCTATGTTGAACAATCTCAAGAAGCATCTTACAGAAGTGACAGGAACAGAAACATACAATAGGTAGTAAATGTGCAAAGTATGTTAAATAATTTTAATTCCATCTCATCAGCTAAAGGGATAGAATTATTACACTTGTACATTCTTTGCAAGCATTTGGATCACCCAAGAAAACTGCAGGTTGCTTACTTGTAACTGAAGTTCTTCTGGTGGTCATTTGTCCACTCACACAGATGGGCTTCACACCTGCATGAAAAAAGCTCCGGAACACTCACAAGCTGGTCTTTTCCCCCTTTTCTTTCTGCCATCTGATAGGTTGATAGGCTCCTCCCCTTTACACCTTAGTCACATGCTCCACACCCTCCTTCTCAGTTCTAGAGTCTGCCGAGGAAGGCTCTGCAGCGGGGCAGGCTGTGCAGGTGTGTGACTGGACAGATGACCACCAAAAGAACTCCAGTTACAGGTAAGCAACCTGCAGTTCTTCTAAGTGGTTTCTGTTCATCACACAGATGGGCACATCTCAAGTTCCAGAACTATGGAGGAGGGAAGCAGAGCCCGAAATAAGGAAAGAACCTCCAAACAATTGACCTTGGACTAACTGAGAAAGAAGGTGGGGTGGGTGGGTGTGTGTCAAAAAAACCCACTGGTTCTTTTCTAAATAATAATAATAATAATAATAATAATAATAATAATAATAATAATAATAATAATAATAATATTTATTTATTTATTTACACAGTCAGACAGGTGTTATTGACTGGTTTGTTTTATCCAGACATCGAGTCCTTCCCAAAGGACCTGGGATGGCTGAATTTTATTATCAATGTTGTTGCTGTTATTATAGATATCGTCACAGAATATAGGCTGTTCCCAGTAAAGTGGCTTTTTGTAATTGGCTGATGGTGATTTCTGTGGCCCCTATGGTGTTGAGGTGCTCTTCAAGTTGCTTTGGAATTGCACCTAGGGCGCCAATTACCACTGGGATTATTTTGGTCTTCTTCTGCCACAGCCTTTCAATTTCAATTTGTAGATCTTCGTATTTTGTGATTTTTTTTCTATTTCTTTTTCTTCTATTCTGCTATCCCCTGGTATTGCTATGTCAATTATTTTGACTTGTTTTTCTTTCTTCTCGACTACAGTTATATCTGGTGTATTGTGTGGCAGACTGTTAGTAGTCGGAAGTCCCATAATATTTTTGCATCTTCATTTTCTACCACTTTTTCAATTGTATGGTCCCACCGATCTTTGGCTATAGGTAGCTTGTATTTTTTGCAGGTGTTCCAGTGCATCATCCCTGCTACCTTGTCATGCCTTTGTTTGTAGTCAGTCTGTGCGATCTTTTTACAACAGCTGATTAGGTGGTCCACAGTTTCATCTGCTTCTTTACAAAGGTGGCACTTGCTGTTTGTTGTTGATTTTTCAACTTTTGCTCTTGTTGCATTTGTTCTTAGTGCCTGTTCTTGTGCAACCAGTATTAAACCCTCTGTTTCTTTCTTCAAGTTGCCATTCTTAAGCCATTGCCAGGTTGTTGTTGTTGTTGTTATTATTATTATTATTATTATTGAAAACCAATAATCAACTCAGCAGAAAATTGATAAATGACACAAGAGATTCAGCAGGAATAGAAAAGCTGTTATTGAAACAATGCTTGCAAAACTGATCTCCCAAAGATGGCATCTTAACAGGCTCAAACATCTAAGGCGTAATGCCTTACGAAGGATGATGGAGAGGCCCACATTGCTGCTTGGCAAATTGATTCCAGCGAGAGTCCCCTGTCAAAGGCCGTGGATGTGGTGACTGCTCTGGTGGAATGAGCTTTCAGTGAAGCTGGGGGAGTCAACCCAGCCACTTGGTATGCCAGTTTGATGGCCTGAACAATCCATGCTGAAATAGATTGGGATGAAGCCCTCTGGCCCTTACGGGGTGCTCTGTAGGCAACAAACAAGGCTGTGGTGGACCTGAAGGGTGCAGTGCGGTGGACATAAAAGGCTAGTACATGGCTGACATTCAGGGCGTGCCATCTACATTCTAGATCAGGCATCCCCGAACTGCGGCCCTCCAGATGTTGCTGAACTACAACTCCCAGTATCCCTAGACACAATTTTTTGTGGCTGGGTATGCTGGAAGTTGTAGTTCAGCAACATCTAGAGGGCCGCAGTTTGGGATGCCTGTTCTAGATCATTGGACAGTTCAGGGAATAAAACTTAGAGGGAGATGGCCTGGGACCTATGGAATGTGGAAACCACCTTGGGAAGCAATGAAACATCAACCCGTAACACAACCTTGTCTTTTTTAAACAACAGCAAAGGGGGATCGCAACGTAGGGCTCTTAATTCCCCCACCCTTCTTGCCGATGTGATGACAACCAGGAAAACAGTTTTAAGGGTTAGCAACCGCAGGTCACACATTGCCATGGGCTCAAAGGGCTTACCCATGAGGGCAGTAAGGACACGCGGTAAGTCCCATGAAGGGGCTACTGAAGGCGTGTTCGGGTGAAGAAGGGCCAAGCCTTTCAAAAACTGTTTTAACCTCTTTTAGGGTAAACTCCGATAACCTCCTTCAGCTCTGGAGGCCAGGTATCTGGATCCTCCAGGCTGTCAGGCACAACATTTTAATGAAGGATCCGCCCTGCCTGTAGAGACAGCAGCGTTGGCAGGAGGGAAAGCCATATGAATTGATTGCAGGAGAGGTGAAGAAGACGGGGGAACCAAGGCTGGTGCAGCCAACAAGACTTCACCAGAATGCAATTTGCTACCTCGGGCTCTAATTTCTGAAGGACCCTTGGGAGAACGGGGACTGGAGGGAACAGATAAAGAAGCTTCCCTGACCAGCATGTTGCAAAGGCATCACCCGAAGAGCCTCTCCCTATTCCTGCTCTGAAGTAGTATGTTTGGCACTGATGACTGAACCCGCTAGCGAAGAGATCTACTCTTGGAGACTCCCACTGTTGGAAGACATCCTGAAGAACTTCTGGGTCCAATTTCCATTCGTGGGACGACCGTTGTGTCCGACTCAGAATGTCCACTAAGGAATTGTTGAGTCCCTTGATATGCACTGCTGATAGATAGATGTGATAAGATAGAGTCCAGTGCCAAAGGTCCAGCATTAGGGAAAGGAGGGTGTGAGACCTGGTCCCCCATGGCAATTTATAACCCCTGCTAACTTGGCAAAGAGGCACCTTTTAATGTGGTGATTCTCTTTATTTAGCAGAGGGAGAGTAACTGGCCCTATCCACCCCCAGCACAGTACTTCCAGTGACTGTTGCTGGTGCCTATCTTATGTTTGTTTTTAGATTGTGAGCCCTCTGGGGACAGGGATCCATCTTATTTATTTATTATTACTCTGTGTTTTCTATACCGCCCTGAGCCATTTTTGGAAGGGCGGTATAGAAATCGAATAAATAAATAAATAAATAAATAAATAAATAAATAAATAAAAATAATAATAATAAATATATGCTTTGGTTGTGGTGTTGTCTGTCATAACCTGCGCATGGTGGCCCTGAACCCCTGGGAGGAAGCCTCTCAAAGCCTTGAAGACCACCAGGAGTTCTAGATAATTTATATGATGGAGGGATTTTTCCTTGGTCCAGTGGCCATTTAGGTGGCGGTCCTGTAGATGTGCTCCCCAGCCATCATTGGAGATGGTTGTCACTTGCACCTGCAGGGAAGCCCTTCTGAATGGAGTGGACCATTGGAGATTTTGAGGAACAGTCTAACACATGACGGTTCTGAGCACCTGAACTGGGACATGCAGCACTGGAGTTGTGATCCCTGAGTTGTCGAAAAGTGTTGAGGAACCATCATTGTAATGGTCGCATGTGAAGCCTGGCCATTGGTAAGATTGCCATTATGGAGGCCATGAGGCCCAACATTCGTTGTATGGCTCGAGCAGTGAGAGACTTTTTTTGCACAGGTGATCCAGGATGGGCCTCAGGCCACCGTCTCTTTTTGGAATGGTGAAGTAAGGGGAGAACAGACCATTCCACAGGTGGGGAAGAACACGTTCTATAGCTCCCTTCTGGAGAAGGGTGTCAACTTCCTCCAGAAGGATAGCAGTTGCAGGGGTAGTCCTTCTGGCTGAATCTGGTGTATGTTCAACGAACTCTATAGCGTAGCCTATGCGAACGATGGTAAGGATCCAGGCATCTGTCGTGATACGTTCCCAGTGATTCAGGTAAGGCCCCAACCGTGATCCCATCCAGGGGTAGTCACGCTCTCTTTTGGAAGGCCATGGGCTTGGACTTCTGTTGACTGGGCTTGGTGGTCTGATACTGGCACCTTCTATACTGTGTATTGAGGTGGGCATATCAGGGCTGATGAAAAGGGTGGTCATAGGTCTGAGGTGCAGACGAGCGAAGTTGGAAGGGCCTTTGTGAATGGAAGGGCCTATTAAATCTGGAACTTGATGATGTCGATGAGAAGCTCATGGATTTAGCCATCTTTCTCATCTTCTGCACCTGTTCCATTGTTTCATCTCTCTGTGTCCCAAATAAAGCCAGGCCATCAAAGGGAAGGTCTTCAATCCGTGCCCAAGCTTCTGGGTTCAAGCCGGATGATCAGAGCCATGCGTGTCAGTGTAAGGAGACAGACCCAGCCAGTGACTTGGCAGCACAATCAGTGGAGTGTCTGGAGGTATGTAGGAGCTGTTTGCCCAGTCTGCATCCCTCCTTCTGTAAGGAAAGAATAGGCTCTTTTTGCGAAGATGGGAGGGACTCCAGATGTTCTGACAACTTTTCCCATCGCAGGTGGTTGTAACGTGACATGAAGGCTTGGGAATTAGCAATTTTGACCTGCATTGTCAAACCGGAGTATAAGTGCTTGCCCATGGAGTCCAATCTGTGTCCTCCCCTCTCCATAGGGGTTGACAGCATCTTGTTCTTAGACTTGGTCTGTGCCGTTTCCACCACTATTGAATTCAGAGCAGGGTGCTTTTGCAAAAATAGTGAGCCCTCTGTCTTTACCCTATATAGATTCTCCAGTTTCCTGGAAGTAGGGGGAACCGAGGAAGGTTTCTCCCAGAAGCTCTGGGCAATGTCCAGTAAAGCCTGATTCATCGGAATAGCTACCAGCTTAGATGAATCACCTTCTAGTATGTCAAAGAGGGGGTTCGAGGAGGGTCTGATTTCCTCTAGCAATTGTATTCCAAGAGACTTGGCCATTTTGGACATGTAAGAGGAAAAAGATCTCAGGTCCCCAGAAAAAGAGGGGGGAACCGTGTTGTCTTCCCTCCTCCGATGTTTCGAGTTGGGGCTGTCATGGCTGGAAGAGGAAGCACTAGATTCTGGTTTGGAATCTGAAGATGAGTCAAAAGATTCCAATATCTTTTCCAGCAGCACAGGGTAAATAGCATCCAAAGCTGACACTGTGGCAGACCCTGTCATTTGAGTTGAGACTATGATGGATTTAGGGTTCCCCACACTAGGTATTGTGGCAGGGATCGGTACCAGTTGGGAACATACAAGAGATTGATCTGTCTGGGCTGCAGTTCCCTGAGGGGGGCAATTGCCAAGACTTGCTGTTCTGAATGGTTCTTTGCCTGGGAGGCAACAGGATTCACGTTATCATAAGGGGGGTAGCGAGGCCATTTGCATAGAGGAGACCTCCCTCTGGGATGGGTGGATGTTCTCGCCTATCGTTGGTAAGGAGAGGGGGACCTTGACCTGTAGTTCCTACAAGGTATTCTCGATCTCTCTCAGTAGTCTTCCCTCCTGTAATATTCCTGATGACTGCAGTCATATTCCTGATGACTGCTGTCTTCCACATATGAACCATGATAATGTCCTGCATAATCACTCCCCTCCAGGTCACTCATGTCAGTAAAGACCTCTTCATGGTCCTCATAATCATAAGAGGGGTAATACTTGACGGAGTGGTATGGTGAGGAAGCCGCCCTTCTGGGCGTGTTGTTATAGGGAGTAGCTATCTTCCCTGGAGTCTTCAGATTGCCAGTGGTCTACATCAGACTCATACTGGAGGCCCATATGATAACAAAGGGTAGCCCTGTCATCAGACATCCTGTGGGCTTGTTGGGAAACCTGGGTTTGGAGGGGGAGAGTCTGGTGAGTCACGTTTGATTGACCCACATGCCTACTAGTTGGGGACCGAGAAGACCCCTCTTTTGGTCCCGAGTCGTTTTCCCACTCCAGCTGTTGTTTTTCCTGCCCTGCCATGCAATGCTTCAGCTTTGCCGTCGACTATGATAGCTTTGTGAGCGGCTCCAAGCACTTCAGTGACACAGGACCCTTCTGCACACGTGTGGCCTTGGATCCGGCCATTCCCAGGGCTTGGTCTCCCACTGCCGGTACTCTCTTCGTCTTTGTCTTCGGAGCCGACACGGCAGGGGTTTTGTCTTTCTTTTTCTTGTGTTTCTTATGCCCCTGTGAAGGGAGCCCAGGCTCAGTTGCACGAGTGTGGCTTGCGGAAGCAGAGCCCACAGCGGGCAGGATAGAAGACACGGCTGGCTGTTCCAAGGCTTGTTGCACTTGCGGCAGCGGTATTGTCGGGTTAGCTGGTACAGTGGAAGCAGAAGGAGTCCCCAAAGGAGTCCCAGGCCCTCCTGGTGGTGGAGCTACCACCTCAGACGACACGACTCCCTCCATAGGGCTCGCAGTAGGAGCACTGTGAGTTTGCTCCATGGTGTTTGCTGACAGGGCACGTTCCCACAGGTGGAGATGCAGACGGGAGGCCCTGTTACATCCTGCCTGCTTTGAAAACCTCAGGCAGTTAGAGCAGGACGCAGCCAAGTGGGATTCTCCCAGGCAGAGACTCTGGCCGTCAGATGAGGGAAAGGCAGGCCAGCACTGGGAGCAGCGTTTAAAGGCTAGGCTACCTTACCAGCCATACACTAGAACAACCATATCAATGTTCCCCTCACTAGGGGAGATGTAAATTATCTGAAACTAATCCCAAAAGAAACAAAATAGTGCAAAATGGTAAAGAGAGGAGTATAGAAAGATGGGGGCCAGAAAGAACAAACATAAAAATAAAATAAAACTATGTGTAGTCTTGACAGAAAAACTTGTAAGATATCCTGAGAGGTTTCTTCTTTGGTGGACAAAAAAGAAATGAGAAGGAGGGTGCGGAGTATGTCACTAAGGAGTAAAGGGAGGAGCCTATCTACCTATCAGAGGGCAGAAGAAAGAGAAAAAAAGATCAGTTTGTAAGTGTTCCAGAGCTTCTTCACGCAGGTGTGAAGCCCGTATGTGTGATGGACAGAAACCACTTAGAAGAACAACACTACAGGCAAAGCATTTAGACTGAAGAACCTTTCTAAATCAAGAGAACCATCACTGAAATTAATTGACTGTAGTGGAATACATTACATGATTGCTTTTAGGAAGATCCTCAAGACACACCTATTTTCTCAGGCTTTTAACTGAAATTAATTTTAAACTGCTTAATTGTTTTTATCCCATGAAATGATTTTAACTTTTTTATTCTGTGAAATTATTTTGTCTTTCTTCCACTTTATATTTGTTTTGTTTTAAATTGCATAACCACCTAGAGATACGCATATCAGGCAGTATATACATATGACAGATAGATAGATAGAGAGACAGACAGACACAGACACAGACACAGACACAGACACAGACACAGACACAGACACACCGCGTTGGAATACTTTTAGGCTCAAATATTTTTTTTTGCAAAAGGATTGGAAAATACAAATCTGAAAGCATAATTGATTTTTAAAAAATTATTCTGCACATTCTCTTTGCATTTCCAAATTTTGGACCTTGTTGCACACAACAGTTATACTGGGGCTCCATGCAACCTCCATCCTGCCACATGCCTGAAGAATGCCCTTGGAGGAGGGCACTCACCCATGATGGATAGAAAGCAGCAACCAAGTTATAATTTGAGGAAGAAAGCAGAGAGCAGCCTCGTGATGCTGTTGCTGCTCCATGCTTCAGTAAATGGTGGTGGTAGACCAGATGTGTGGAGACTTGACTGGTTGCCCAGCGTCCTTGGAAGCAGGGGGCAACAAGAGGGCAATGTCCTCTCATGGGAGGTCAGCATCCTCATGTAAGAATGCAGCATTTGCACTGGGTTATTTAAGTCAGAGGGTGGGAGTGCCAAAGAGGAAACAGCTAGGGAGCTCTAGCTGTTTCAGTGACATAGGGCTCCCAGAGAAGAGTAGGGCTGGAGGAGTGAGGTCTTAATCAGGGAGGACCAGGAGTGACTTTAAACTCCCCTCCTGAGTCTTATACATCCAAGGCATGCATAAAGGGGCTCCAGAGAAATCCTGAAGGGTGCTAGCAGGCCCTTAAGGATCTCATAAAAATTTGTATAGCACATGGGTGAGGCAGATGCATGCCAGTTGCTCTCCCATGTTAACAACTGACTGAGGGTAGCTGATTCTGGGATGTCTGAGATGTCTGTCGGATGCTAAAAAGATGAGTTACATCCAGGGCATGCTACCATCCTATCCATGCCATGCATGCATCTCTTCCCAGGTTTTGCTACATCAGAGTTCTGCATGTCAACATTGCACTGTAACAAGTAATAATGGCTGTTGTGACACCAGCCCAACACAAAGTCTATAGTGGTACACAGTATCACAACAATGACTGGCCATTGTACACCACTCTAAGCATTTACTTGCTAGTGAGCCAGATTTTACTCTTATGTATGCTACCAAGAAAGAAAAAAGAAAAAGAAAAAAAAGTTTTACTCACTTTCTCTCTTTCTTTTACAGTTTCACACACAGAGTAAGAAAATGCATAATGATTTCCAAGAGCATTGTGATAATGATTTCCAAGGATCAGTGTGCATCTAGAAGCTACAATCTTTATTACTTTTCCAGAGTATAGATCACTCTGTACAGCTTGTATTATTTTTCACAAAATCTATAGGCTTCTAACCACTTTAAGAAAAACCAAGCCAAAAGCAACCAACCTAACACCTGTTGGTAGGTAGACAGATAGAAAGATAGATAGACAGACAGACAGATAGCAGAGATGACCTTGTTAGTCTTTTCAGATTCAGTTCAGGAAAGGTGATAGCATGATTTTATCATTTCCATCCATTGGGAGCTACACTTCAGCCAAAAAATGTGAAGGTTAAAAGAAAGCAAAGTTAATACAAAATGTTATGTTTGGGGAAATAACAGATAACAGATAGGGAAAGAGAGAAGATAAAGAAGGGAGATAAATTGTGAAAACATAAGTCGTAGCTCTGGAACTTGCCTTGGCAAATCTTCTGAGTTCTACATCCATTTGTTCCATACTAATCTCTCTCCAGCGGCTTTTCGTCCAGTCATTAATGCTACCCTGAAACAGGAGGAACATAGAAAAATGCCAATGACATTTGGTAAAGACAAGTTTCTGCAAGGAAACGGATTGATGTTAGAGGTAAAACAGACTACACGGTCTTTTAAAAACATATTAAATGTGTTACTTTTTAAAAGGTCTATATCTCCATAACCACAAACCATTGGTGGAGTCTTGGACTGGGGATTCTAATGGCAGGTTAGGAATTTTACTCCCTGTAACCACCATGGCAGCTTGCAAGGTGAGGGTACCACTGGCATGACCTCTTCTGTGTCACAGCACCATCACTCTAGTTGGCTGGAGATTAGTCTTGCAACGATCCAGCAGGGATCGTGTGACACAAAGACCCAACAGGATTCCATTGCGTCTTATAAAACTGCTGGCTTTTTCCTGGCTCCCAGAAAGAGCTGTTTGTAGATTGCCTATTCCTGCTTAATTCTATTTAAATCCAGCTTAAACACTTTTTGTGTTGGGAGATATAACTATTTACATCACTCTGAGCTCCTTGAAGGAAGAGCGGGACAGAAGTGTAAACAAAAAATTCACACTGAACTACACTTGTGCAGCAGTGAATAGATCCAGACTGCACAAGTGTTGGAAGGGGTGATTTTCAATGTTCTCCTTTCCCTCTGAAGCCCACTGTGTGTCATGAAAATATGTCCCCAAGTGTCACATGACCCTCAAAGACATATTTTGGTGACATACAGTAGGCTTCAGAGGGGAGGGGAGATTGTAGAAAATGGCCCATTTCCCCACTCACAGAATGGCACAGTGGCTATTGGGATTTTGGTATTGCTGCATGTGCACAGTGCTAGTCTGGATGTCAGCCAGAATTTGGAATATACACATGTGTAAAATTTGTAAACACCAACAAAATAGAAGGCTTTTCTTCATGGTGGCCCCATCCTGTGCAACTCTCTTCTAAGGGAGGCTCAACTGGCCTCTTCCTAATGGTATTTAGACTCCTGTCTAAAGTATTACTCTTTCAGCTGGCTTTTCCATTGCTCTCCTAGAAAGTGATCTTTGAAATAACTGACTCTGGCCTGTAAGTTTTACAATGATATGCTGATTTTTATTGTTTTTATGGGTCATTTGTAAACTGCCTTGGATTCAAGCAAAGGAAAATGGGACATAAATTTGAATACATAAATATATACAATCTTTCCCCTTCTTGCTTTCAATCTTCCCAAATGTATAATAATATGAATGTGTCATTATTATGTGGATTTCTTCTTAGCAAGACATTTTAAAGTTTTGTGCCCACTTCATGGCACTGCTGAGTTTCTACTGGAAGTAGCTTCAGAATGTTTAGGGACTTGATATTACACTTGGGAAAACTAGCATGGAATTCTTAGGGTACCTCCCATGCTCTTTCTTTCTCTTCTCCATCCCTCTTCCAAGGATCTGCTTCTGAGATGGTTGGTACAGGGATGGAACTTAGGGTCAAATGAGTGTGTGTCTCATGTTTGGAAGCATCATCTTCTCATCTTTTTTAAAACTGAAAACAACCATGGGGGAGCATGGTGTGAGGGTAAGAAGGGCTTAATCCAATCCTCTACCATCTTCCTACTGAAAATGTACGCCCTCCCCCACCGCAGCTCAAGTGACTATTTAGAGCAGGGCTATTCAACTGCAACTTTCCAGCTGTTTTTGGACTACAGCTTCCAGCATCCCCAGACACAGAGGCCAATAGTCAGGGGTGATGGGAGTTGTAGGCCATCATCTGCAGGAGGACCAAAGTTGAGTAGCCCTGATTAAGAGCAAACAGTAGCTGCAAGGCAAACAACAGCTTTGGATGGTGATTTTCAGCAGGAAAATGGTTTCAAAAGCAAAGGTTACTCCTTGGGCGAAAGAGGCCAGACTGAGGGTCCCCAATGACTGATTTTGGTTTTTAAAAAACTATGAAGAATGCCAAGCATGGGATTCACCCACATTTGTAATTAAAATCTTGCTTAACTCTTAGAAAATCAAGTGCAGGTATCAATAAATCATTTCACTAATCCTTGAAGTGTCATGAACATTTGCACGAATGTTAAGGTATAACTGTGCATTTTTATTCTTCCTACTATTTTTCTCATATTTTCTATTTTGAAAATAATGTAAGTGAGTTTTCTTTGTTCAGGAGTTGTATTCTTGTGTCATTTTAAATGTACTTCCTAGCAATTATTTTTTCATCCATTGGCATTAGTTTGGCATAAAAACCACTAGCCGACAACCTAACACTGTGCTTGCACAATCAACAAAGTTGTGCAAATCCAAGAAGATTGCATAGCTGCACTAAATCATAGGGGACTTTTGGAACTGCATTCTTGTACAAAGGTTTCCTGCAAAGCATATGAGACATGCCACATATTGTACGCCTTGTTGTGTACGTGCAAACATATTTGTACTAGTGCAACTCTAATCTGGGATGCATGTTCCAGATTTAGCACAACTAGCTGGTTCAATAGCATTTCACTAGCCCAACATCCTTGTGCAAGCGCAGCATCGGGATATCAGCCACTATTTTTAAAAAATCTTACAAGATAATATCATAATACAGTAGCTTTGAACAGGTTTTTTTTTTTTTAAGGAAAAAGAAAATGTTTCCAAAGAGGCTTTATGTTTGGCATAATCACCCGCTGTGCCAATAGTCTTTTGAAAAACAAATAAAGTTCTTACTGTAACATAAATGTTAATGTCCCACACTCCCTTGAGCAACTTTATTTCCTTGCGACATTGTTTCATTTGTTTGTAATCTGGAATGACTACTTCAAAAAGGTTGGCAGATTCCTGTATGTGGGACATTTCTTCTTCTAGTGCCTCCAGCTCCCGATTTGTCTAAGGAGGCAAAACAGGCTTGGGTATAAAACAAGTTTAGTTAAAATCCAAATCTATAAATATTGAAGTCAAAAGAATTACAGATAGACATTGTACAGGAATTATTGTAGAAATGTTGCATGTTGCATTTTCCTTTCTGATGTTCCAACAGACTTACAGGGGACATTTATGGTCCAGTTCCTCAGCTAGTATAAATCAGACTCAATGCTGTAGTACTGATTTATATCAACTGAACTTGTGCCTCTCCAGATTTATACATTTATAACCATACAAGCTCTAGAGTTTTGATCACATGTGTATTATGTGCAACTAAATATATATTTGTCACACCTTTATTCTAGCCATAAACCTATTTTTGTCTTTTATTCAAGCTCCTCATTTAAAGACAAATTAGGTATGCATGGAAAAAAGTGAGCATGAGCAAAACATTCTCTTGCACAAGCCACACAGAGGAATCACATCACAGTATGCTTCCAAAGGGTATAATCCATATTCGACTGAAATCAGTCAGAAAACTTATGCTGATTTTACCAGATCAGGTTGGCAACTAGCATTTGTGAAGGGAATACAAATATAAAGGGTGAGTGTGGTGGGGTGTTTCATTCTGTTCATGCATTATAAAACTATTTTAAAAATTTTTGATGCATTTTTAAAATGCAAATTATTGTTTCTCTGAAATTGTAAAGCTGCTCTAAAACGTGCACGTTTCAAGCTGCACAGGCACATACTATAGCACTTAAATGTCAAGCTCTACTAAAAATGTAATCTCAAGTACAAATTGTATAATATGTAAACAGAGATCTCAGTTTTGTAGTGAAAGATTACCAGCATAACATGCACCTCTGAGATTTCGCCATTACCTTATCAAGCAGCGCATATGGGGTTTTGGCATCAAAGTGAAAGGGAGCATCCACTCTAAATCTTTCTCTGAATCCTATCTGCTTTCCCTGATGAAAGAAATGCAGGCAATAAATTCTGTCAACAATCTTGTTCTCATAAAAGCATGTTTTTTTATTAAAAAAAAAAATCAGTTCAGCTTACATCAAACACAGCACATTTTTTTCTGAAAAGGGTAACCTCAGAAGTCAGAAGAGGAGCCACTTCATGCTTTATAGACACCGCAAGTTTTTTGGTGGCGTTCCACATTTCAGGCAATTCCTAAAGAACAAAAGCAAAGGATGTATTGTGAGGTCCTGGTCTTCCACATTATAGGACAGTCCAGGTAGGTGCCCTTTACACACTATGCCAACCTTATGGAGGCTGCTTATCCGTGAGTTGCTCCTGCGTGGCTGAGACTCACAGCTAGCACCATTTAGGGGGTACAGCATGGCATTTTTACCGGGGGTATAAAGCACACAAAGCTTCCTGGCTCAGACAAAATTTAACATCATTCTTATTTGTAATGCAAAATCATTTGAAAGCAAGTTGCAATATTTCTCACAGATAATGTAGAGGTGGAATATTGAGTTGTTGGTGCTCACTGTTTCCCTCAGCCCTAAGGACAAAAGAAGAAGCATATCCACATGGGCACCCTGCAAATATCCCTTGTAAGTCACTGATATAAAATCCTGAGGCTGCTGTTTAAGAAAATTGAATCCAAAGTCACCATGGTCAGGCAGAAGGAACTACATGGTCCTTTGGATTTGAATCAGTGTGTTTTTTCTCTTTCATGTTTTTCAGTAACAATGGGCCAATTCAGATGTAATGGGAAACTATAGTTTCCTATAGTTTCCCATAACATGAACATGATTTCTATTTCTCCCAAGCACATATGCTCCCTTATTCCCTCCCCTTTACCTTATCAGCTCTATTACAGAGCCATGATGTCAACATCTTGGTTTATTTAAAACCATGGCTCTGCAGCTTGTGTTGTCACAAACTATGTGGTTTAACTGTGGCTTGCAAACCAGGATGCGAAACCAGAGTTAGAAGTTAGTTTCATATTCCATTTTGTAAGCCAGAGATTCCAGATCTGCACAGTATATGGACCCTTGCTTTAAACAAATGAGGATGTTGACAAGCATAAATACAATCTATGCTTAGTAAGCAACTATAAAAAACAAACAAATGGATCCCCCTCTCTTCCCTCATTTACCTTTGTAGTTCCACATAAAAGCAAATTCCTAACGTCGCGTGTTGCACAATAAAGTTTGATACATTTAAGCACCTTTCACAACAACTGCTTGTTGTTGTTTGTTACTGAACAACCAATAAAAATATTGTTGTTTTCTTTTAAAAGCACAGGAAAAGAATCTAAGGGGAAGAAGTGCACACATGACTGGGAGAATAAGAATATGCCGTCATACAGCAGGACAGCAAGTTTTCCCATAACACCTGAACTGGCCCAAGTTAAAATTAGTTCCTACTTTCTGCCAGTTACGTGGATTCTGCATCTGAATCAGTTCAGCCTAGGTCACTAGGTTTTCAGAACCAAAAAGTAGTTACAAAAGAACAGAAAGTTTCTAATAATGTAACTGGAATTTCTGATAGACTAGCAAACAATAGCCAAAACTAAGTCCATATAGTAAGTTATTGCTTCTTTTTTCTCTCATTCTTGACATACAATGCAAAAAACAAAATGGGCACATGTTTAATAAGAAATTTTCCAACCCCAAACCCTGCTGAAATGGATAGGACAAACATAGCTGAATTCTTGTGCAACTTCCGTTCATTTCAGTGGTAATTGTACAGAGGAACTTATCACTGGATTGCACCGAGGTGTTGTGTTTTTTTTTAACAACTTCCTTTTACTTGGAAGAGCAGAGTGGAGAGCAAAGGAAGGCTCATGATCATCATCATTTATTTCTGTAAATGACAGATAGTTGCTCACAATTTGATAGACAGCTAGAAGTATGGAGTATTTTTCCTAAATGTACAGTACCTCTACTTGGATATAAATGTGATCTGGCATCTTCTGTCCATAGCTTTCCAAGAGTATAATGGTATCTTTTAGAGGCTCAAAAAGCTCATCAGTAGCTGCCTGCCTGTCTCTCACAGCCAGGAGGTGAACCATAATATCTATGAGTCCATTGTAATCTCCTTCTTTTAACTCTTTTTGGAGTCCAGCATCTGTCACTTTAATGAATTCTTCTAGGTCTGCTAGGCTATCAAGGGCAATAGGATATATTTTGAAATACTGGAATATTTTTCAGTGCAAGCTAACATCTAATGAACATAGATAGTTTTGTCACACTATACTTCCAGAAGATCAAGGGGGCTGAAGCATAAGAATTAAAAAGAGAACCACAGCCAAGAGCTCCTTTTTTTTAACACCCATCCACCCATCTCAATAATTAATTATATTAATCCAAAGTATTTATAGACAGCTTTTCAGTAGAAATTCTCAAAGGAGCTTACACAGCAAAAGATAAGAGAAAATGGTTCTCTGCCCCAAAAAGGCTCACTCACAATCTTAAGCACACATGCACATGTGACACACACTCACAAGGGACACTAGCAACAGCCATGAGAGAGACTGGGCTCGGCTGAAAAGGGACATCTGCTCTCCTCCTGCTGAATATAAGGCAGCACACTTTCAAAAAGGGCCTCTTTACCCAATTAGCAGGGATCTTCCTCGCACAGTGTGTGCATCCTCCAATCCCACCACCCACTGCACCCGCCCCCCCAAGATCTTTTACATTTCATAACTTAAAGATTGGATTATGGGTACTGGACTTGGAGATCACAACTGTTTGCACATATCCCTCAAGGAGGCCAATTTACTCAACTCAAAGGAGCCTTTCAGCAGCAAAAGAGTACTTCCCCTTAACTATTTAAAAGGATTATGCGTGATGAAAGGGGAAGAATTAGGCTCATCACATGCCATTCCTCAAAGCCCCTTTCTGAGCCCCTGTGAATTTCCAGTCTCAGCTTGATACATTTTTTGAAAAAATAAAAGATAAATCAGATCACAACTATTCCTTGGCCTGCCAAAATGCCACATTTACCTGTCTATGACAAATCTCAAAAGATATTCCTTGAACATCCAACTCCACTTCTTAATGATGTTTAACAAACTAATTTTGAAAGGTTTCATATCGACCTTAAGCCAGCCATCAAAAATCCTGAAGTCTTCAAATTTGCTCATCTGAATATAAAGATTCTCATAGATGTCAATCTACAACAGATAAATTTGCATTACAAATTTTTACCTGATTTTGCATTTGAGAGGGACTATGAATAAAAATATATTAAAATATCCCTTTCTTACCTGCTCTTTAAATTGTTCAGTCATTGGGCGTTGCTCAGAAGTGCCAACATCAGCATGAGTCTCTGTTTCTTCAGTAGGTAACATATGACCATAGCACAGAAATTGTTTCATAAACTCTGTTCTGTCATCCACCCATAGGTAAGCATAAGTGTCAAGAGAATTTTTGAAGTTCACAGCTTTGGTGATAACATCTGCAACTCTGTCCATAATCTCTTGTCTGGTTTCAGAGAGCTGTGGCATACTGTCCATATCATTCTAAGTCACAAACCGGGGGTGGGAAAAGAAAATTGTTCCTTCAGTTGTAAAGACAACTTTACTTTGCACACATGATGTGTTTAGTGCGGACATTTTCAATCACCTGTTCTGTACATTTTATTTTTGATAAGTTGGCAGTGCTATGCACATATTATCCTCCAAACAGTTCTGTCCACCAAGACCCCCCCCCACACACACACCATTCACCAGATGTTACAGGTTAAAAGCAAAACAGTTTCAGTGTAAAATACACCATCTTCAGTTGATAATACAGACTGAATGTCTCAGCAGTTCTTAAATTCCTTCCAGTGAGATACACAATAGGTAGGGGGGGGAGGAGAAGCAGAGAAACATCACAGCTTCAGAAGAAAGAATAATTAGCACGGCTTCCATAGTTCAAAGACTAATGAACAGCTTTTAGGAAGACCCTGAAGATGTGCCTGTTTCCCTAGGCTTTTAATTGAAATTTTAATATGTATACATATATATATATATGTATATATATATATGTGTGTGTGTGTATATATGTTTTAACTGTACACCACCTGGAGATTTCCATATCAGATGGTAAAGAAATACAATAGATAGATAGATAGATAGATAGATAGATAGATAGATAGATAGATAGATAATGAATTTCATAGCCAGAACCATCTCCTCTTTAATAGGGGTGTGCACAAAACTGGGTTGCTCAGTTCGGTTCAAGTCTGGACCAGACATGTTTGGTTTTGGACACCCGCAAACACCCCCTTTTGGTTCATGGGGTTCATGTAAAAAATTATTTTAAAACATTTCTTTTCAGTTATAAAATTCACCATCTCCCACTCTAGGGGCTTCTCCAAGGTCACCAGGGGGGGGTGTCTCCAGAAGCCCCTCCCCGCACCAGCCTCCATTTATTCACAATAGCCTGGCTCGGGTGGTCTCCGTTCCGTTCTGGGTCTCACCTCCATGGCAGTGGCCATTTTAGAAGCCTCCAAGCATGCCCAATGGGCCTCTGCACGGCCTGGTCATGACCCAGGCTACACAGAGGCTCATTGGGCATGTGCGGTGGCCTCCAAAATGGCTACCGCCACGGAGGTGAGACCTGGAACGGGACAAAGGCTATTTGTGAAAAAGTGGAGGCTGGCAAGGGGAGGGGGAACCTCTGGAGACACACCCCATGTGGCCTTAGAGAAGCCCCCGGAGTGGGAGGTCGTGAGTACAATCTTTCAGCCCACACTTCTTGTCATATAATCAGTGCCAAGGGGGTGATTTACAAAACAGTGTTTGGAATGCTCCTCCTTTTACACAGGTGAAACAGGAAAACCATTAAGAGATTGGTATAGTGAGCATTTGTCTGATAAGCAATATAATTGGAGTCGTGCCAAACTGTAGTCTGTGCGTATGAAAGAGAGGCATGCTGGATAAGTGTCTGGAACTAAAATTTCTATATTGACAGTGGAATGAAACTTGCAGAAGCATAAAATAAAGAAGGTAATGTATATAGAAAAGTTAAACCAGATATAAATGTTAAAGAGGAGATGGTTCTGGCTATGAAATCCATTAGTCTTTGAACAATGGATCTTTGAACGTTGCTATGAGAGTTGGTCTTGTGGTAGCAAGCATGACTTAGCTAAGTAGGGTCTGCCCTGGTTGCATATGAATGGGAGACTTGATGTGTGAGCACTGTAAGATATTCCCCTTAGGGGATGGAGCCAGTTCCAAGTTCCCTCCCTGGCAATATCTCCCAAACAGAGCTGAGAAAGACTCCTGCCTGAAACCTTGGAGAAGCCGCTGCCAGTCTGGGTAGTCAATACTGAGCTAGATGGACCAAGGGTCTGGCTCAGTATAAGGCAGCTGCGTATGTTTTAGAGGAGAGTTGGTCTTGTGGTAGCAAGCATGACTTGTCCCCATAGCTAAGCAGGGTCTGCCATGGTTGCATTTGAATGGGAGACTTGATGTGTGAGCACTGTAAGATATTCCCTCAGGGGATGGAGCCGCTCTGGGAAGAGCAGAAGGTTCCAAGTTCCCTCCCTGGCTTCTCCAAGATAGGGCTGAGAGAGATTCCTGCCTGCAACCTTGGAAAAGCCACTGCCTGTCTGTGAAGACAATACTGAGCTAAATAGACCAGTGGTCTGACTTGGTATATGGCAGCTTCCTATGTTCCTACCTCCTGCCTGTAGGCTTCTAGCAGCATCTGGTGGGCCACTGTGTGAAACAGTGGGCCTTGGGCCTGATGCAGCAAGGTTGTTCTTATGTTCTTAAGATGGTGTATTTCACACTGAAACTGTAACATCTAGTGAATTATATTTTATTTCTTGCTCAAATAAAGAGTTCTTGGTAGACAGAACACTATTTTTCTTCACTATTTATATACAAAACAAACCTCACTACAGTTATTCAGAAGTTAGACCCTGTGTGTTCAACAGAGCTTACTCCTAATTAAATGCATATAGGATTTGCAGGCTTGGAATGATTTCAACTTTGAGAAATAATACAATACCTGGTAATGTTGTACTTCCAGATGTGTTGCTACTCTTTTCAGCTGGGCAGACATTTTAAAAATATCACTTAGAAGTTCATCTATTAGGTCATAAAAGCCATCTCCAGCTTCTTTGTCCAATGAAGGTTTGAATTCAATTTCTGGAGCACTTAGGTTCATTTGAGCCTGAAATAATGGAGCTGGTGTCAAATTTTTCTGTGTGTTTTCCAAGAAAAAATTTAGATTTTGCATGATAGCATTAAAAAAGCCATCAGCTATGATATCATCAATGAACTCCAGGTAAATCTTCCAAGAATCTGAATCTGGGTCTGCTTTAAAGAACATTAAGTTCTCCTAAAAAAAGGGAAAAAACACACACAAAATAAGCACTTTAGTGTGAATGTTGCAACAGTTTTCACTTAAAATATTTTAAGCAGTTAATTGGATAATTAACAACTAGATCTGCACTGGGAATTTTGGATACATTCATGTTGACAACATTTACAACAAGATGGCTCTGTAAATAAATTTGACTTAACCGTTCGCATACTAAACACTATTAAATGTTTAGACACCATTTCATTACTCTAAATTGCCATTTTATATATAGTTTTGCAATGGCTGGTATGTCTGTATGTGCACTAGAAGTGCGTTGGAAAATCAGATCAAGTATTTCTTCCACTAACATGCCAACGTGTTCCAGATATTACCTCTATAAGTCTATGAATCCTGCAACCATCTTCTTGGAATGACATGAATTTCTTAGTAAGTCTATCTTCTTTGTCTTCTAAGTTCAACAAAGCTTCCCTTTTATTGTCCTTTCTAGAAAAGAGAGGATGCTCCATCCAACCCTTCATTATTTGCTGAATGACCTTAATATTGTCCTTTGACCTTTGAAGTCTCTGCTCCAAGTCATGAACTGTAGCTTTCATGCATTCAGTGTACTCCCAGTAATTTTCCTCCTGCCACGTGAATATTTCTTCTGCTTCCATTAGCTGCTCATCTAGTGTTTTCAGCTCTTTTTCAATCAGAGGGTACTCTACTTCCAAGACAGTCTGTTTCACTTTGTTATACCACTGGACAACAAGCTCAAGGCTTCCTATATACTGTTTGTATTTTTTAAGAAACAAAAACAGAAGGTTGACATCTTTGCCGTGATTGCCCTATGATGACAACCAAACATCAAGCTAGTTCTTGGTGGAATCTTTACTTAAACCTTTGGATGGCCAATCCCATCCTTTCAGTGTACTCCTCCCTGTGATTATCTGTGTCTGGTCCAGAGATGCTCTTACCATCAGATCTTGGGGCACCAGTCCATGACCTCCTAGGTCCAGGGGGGCCTCCTGCTGCTACCCCGTGCCCACCCCACCCCACACAGCCAATAGTTGCCATAATTGCTGCTGCCATGTGCGCGGCCAGGGGGGGAGCCGTGATGAGCATGCATCTCCCCCGTGTGGCAGTGGCAGGCGAAGTGGCCACTGGGCCCATCCATCCAACCCAGCAGCCCTTGAGAACTGCGAGGCGCTCCAGCATGCCTGTGCAGTAGGAATGCGCAGTATTGCAAGTCCATGCACAGGCACGCTGGAGAGCCTCAGTTCTCAAGAGCTGCTGGGCTGGAGGGACAGGCCCAGAGGCCACTCTGCCCACCCACACCACTACACAGAGTGGGGGAGTCTGCTCGGCTCACCCACCCGCCACGCACATGGCAGCTGCAACGGTCTGCCGCTTTCACGGAGCAGCTTTGCTTAGAAGAGTGCCACGATGGGGCAGCGCGGGCAGTGGACATTTGAGGGAGGGACAGGTAAGACCTGCCTGCCTACTTTTAAAGGCACCCCACATCTTGCAGCAAAACATTTTGGCTGCAGGGAGCCAAATTGTCTTGGCGCCTCTTAGGAGCTGAAACTATTTGGGCTCATCCCTAATATAAATAAATAAAATGGCTCCCTGTCCCCAAAGGGCTCACAATCTAAAAAGGAAACATAAGATAGACACCAGCAACAGCCACTGCAGAGATGCTGTGTGGGGTTGGACAGGATCAGTTGTTCTCTCCTGCTAAATAAATAGAGAGCTCAGTTAGCAGGGAAAGGTCATGGCATAGGCGCTGAATCCCACTTCTCTGGTGCATGGAATAACCCGATATTGTGGAGGGTTATCATTGTCTTCCCACCCTGTCTCATCTCCTGAACTGTCCAACTCATCCCTCAGTTGGGAGGACAGTCTGCAGGATCATGACTGGTCAAATCCATGCTTATCCATGAAGCTCACTGGGTGACCTTGGGCCAATCACTCTCTTGTTTAACTCACAGGGTTATAGTAAGGATGAATGGGAACAAGGATATACTACTCTGAGCACTCTGGAGGAAAGCAAGGGGGAAAACTGAAATGAATTAAATAAATATATATAGCATACATCAGATTATTTAAAGCTGAATCTTCTAGAACAGGTGTGTTCAACCTTTGGGATGTTGCTACATGACAACTCCCATCCTTTCAAGCTGCAGTGGCCAATAGCCAGGGATGAGGGAAGTTGTAGCCCAACATATGCAGGAGGGCAAAGGTTGGAACCCTGTTCTAGGCTTTTTCAATTTTCAATTGTGGGAAATGAAAGGAAAATGTAATTGCAGGGACCAGTCCTGACCTCAAGAGCCCTAGTAACTGGAGAGGCCAAGGAGACATTGGGGAACGCAGAGGCTGGCCAACACCAGAGGTCCAGGGCAGGAGGGTGCTCCACCCTGTTTAAAGATGGTGACTGCCAAGGATGAAAGGACAGTTGCCTGAGGGAACAGGATCTGGGTCCAGTGCTCCCTCTAACAGGGATTCCCAGGTGTTGTTCACTAAAACTCCCATAATCCCCAAGCAAAAGCAATTGTAGCTGGGGAGTCTGGGAGTTGCAGTCAACAACATCTGGGAATCTCTGTTACAGGGAACACTGCCTGAGTCCTCCAACAAGAGGCTAGGGACTGTAGGAAGGTGTCCATGGCTAGGAGGCACGAGTGAAGCAACTCTCCTCTGGCCACTCCAAGGGCAGTGTTCAAGAGAGATACTGGGAAGCAATGTGGCCACTGGTTGCCAGCCAGATCCAAGTAGGACCCACATTAATCTATACTAAGGAAAATATGCAGAACCATGCCTCCGCCCAAATGAATTCAGGCTGCTAAAAACACTTACCTTAGCAAAAGTTACTCTCTTCTTATATATTTGTAATGCAGAATCTGGAATATCGGACTGACCCAAAAGCAAGAGGTATTTCACATCCCTTAAAACAGCCACCAGCTACAAGAAACAAAGCATGATGTCCATTCAATTATTTTTCACAGGGTAGTTTTCTATGTAGATTAATTTTAAGTGTTGACTCATTCCAAGGTTGCAGTTCCACATTATTGTCGACTGCAAAAATCTAAAACCGAAATGCTGGGAAAGGATATATATTTCCCTCTACAGTTTAGTAGGAATCACAATTCCCAAGCAATCTGAAAAGACAAACTTATACAGCCATATTACAGGACTTTGTAAGACCTGAAGTATCCAAGTGTGTCCTGGAAACCAAAGACAAGGAGTATTATTATATCCTAAGTCCTGAACATACTATCCACCTGAAATAATGCTTTGACAATTACAATTATATGATGTGATGTTGCTATTGCTATTGCTATGCTTCATTTAAAACTTGTTCAGTGCATCTGAAATTTCACAGGTACTGATATCTTTGAACAGGGCACACAGCATGCTGAACTGCAGCAAAAACCAACCCCAAAACGCTATTTTAAAAATGCTCATTTTCACTGTATTTTTTCTTTCTGCCCTTGGGATGGCAGTTAGGACTTAGCTAAGGCTCCCAGGCTCTAGAACAAATGAAGCTGCCTTCTACAGAGTAAGGCTAATGGTCAGTATTTTAAATACTGATTGGCAGTAGCTCTTCAAGGTTTGAAACAGGGTCTTTCCCAGCCCTGTCTGAAGATGCCAGGGACTGAAGTTGGGACCTTCTATATGAACAACAGGTGCTCTATCACCTATGCATGCCCCCACAGGTTCATCCCTGCCTGGTCACTTGCTCCAATGGGGTGAAGTATGTAGACAAAGGGAATATTTTGGGGATAAATTAACTAAGCAAATGGAAGCAGTTCGTGTTTGTTGTTCAGTCAGACCCCACCTCAGCCTTATAATCAGTTTCTGACCTTGATCAAGTCACTTGTCTCTCGGCTTCATCAGTTTGACTTCTGTCAGATGGGTGTTGTGGCAAGCATGTGGACGAAGGAGTAGTTTACTGGGGCTCAGAACCTACCTCTGGCTTGAACTCAGTTTGTGGTCTTGGCCAAGTCATTTATCACCATCTAAATCTAGCATTCTGTTTCAAAAAACCTCTGGGAAGCTTACATTTCTTAACACTGAAGACAACACTATTACAAAGGTTCACTCAAATATTTATATTTCACTAATATACTTCAATATTGAGTCAAACTAGTGAAATATGCACTCAAATATTTATCCATGTTTTCCCTCATTGAATAATATAAACAATAGGTTTATCAAGGAAAAAAAAATACTTGTACTATACCTTGGGATCAAAATTTACACTAAGAAGGCCATCTTTATAATTGCGTTTAATTAATGGTTGATCTAAATTAAACTGACAAACATCATCCACCGTGGATTTCCATTTATAATAGATCTGATCTTCATACTGGTCAAGTAAGGTCAGCATCTCTATATATTTCTGATAGATTAAAGTTGCTTCAGAGCTCTCCAAGATTCTGAAATATGAACAAATGTTTTATTCTAGCATTATGTACACCAGATAGGAATGATATGTGATCTACAGGTGTTCTAGAGCGTGTGTGTACCCTCTACCTTTTCCAGTGTCTTTGGTTTATCTCTATTTCTGCCTTCTTCCTTTCCCTGGGCCAAACTAGATATGACATTAAATGTGTTGTCTGGCCCTGCATGTCTGGGGCTGGGGTTTGCAAAATAGCATGCCTCCGTTTTAGCCAAAGACGCATCTTTCAAAGTGGCAATTCTCTTTATTTTAGAAGGGGGAGAGCAACTGACACTATTCAACCCCAGCACAGTGTCCCTCCAGTGGCTGTTTACTGGTGTCTATTTTGTGTGTCTTTTTAGAATGTGAGCCCTTTGGGGATAGGGAATTATCTTACTATTCTTGCTTTTTCCCTATATAAACACAACAACAACAATTTATATACCATATTTCAAAAAAGGTTTACAAAGCAGTTTACATAGGGAAATAATAAATAAACTAGCTGACCGGGCACAAAGCATCTGCGCCCCTAGTTCTCCCTGACTCTTGCCCCACTTCAGCCCCATTTCATTTCCCCCCCGCCCCAGTTCATTCCCACCCCCATCGTCCCAGTTTGTTTTCCCTCGGCGGACAGGCTTCTCTTCCCCGCCCACCGCCGCTTCTCCTCCCCACCACTTCCAAAAATCCTCAGTCAGTCATTCGCTGCTCCCTGGTGCTAATCCATGTGCGGCAGGCAGCCAACCGCCTCCTGTCGCATGCGCGGCTCCACCGCCCGGCCAAACTCCTTGCTGCCCGCGTCTGTCAGGAACTCTCGCAAGGGTTCTGCCACTCTCGCGAGATTTCCACCACGCATTAGAACCAGCACGTCTTGGAGAAATAAGTATATAGATAAGATGGGTTTGAGATCAATCACTTTGAGATAATAAATAAATAGCAACTGCAGAGGGCCCTGACCCAGATAGGGCCTGCAATATGTGGAAATGGAGATTTAACTTTTTGCCTCTACCTCAGCCTCGATCACTACCACCCCCAACCGCTGTTTACAAAAACAAGAAAAGAAGAACAAAACTACACACACACCGCCAAATTGGATGTTTAAAGTCATATCTAATGTCTCTGTCTGTTTGGATTATCGCCTCTGCCCACTGCCCCAACTGAACCACTACTTCAGGACCCTATTTGCTTCCCCTCTTCCCCTATGGTCTTATTCAGCCATAGACCATCGTTGTGACCATGTTAGCAAAGTGACCACTAAATGTTTGAAATGTTGATGGCTATAGATATGGGCTGTGGCTGGATGAGTGGAAGCCCCAGCTTCCCATAGACCTCCTGCATGCAAAGCAGATACTCTTCCACTAAGCTATGGCACTATCCCCTATAGCAAAGAAGATGGGACGGTAGCTCAGTGGCAGAGCATCTGCCTTGCATGCAGAAGATCCCAGGTTCTCTCCCTAGCATCTTCAAGTAGTGTTGAGAAAGATCCCTGCCTGAAACCCTGGAGAACTGTTGCCTGTCAGAGTAGCTGAGCTGAATTGATCAGTGGCCTGACTCAGTATAAGGCAGCTTCTTATGCAATATATCATCTCAACTGGCTTTTCATCTATAGTTCTTTTTACCCCAGCTACCTGTAGGTTTGTCAGTAACCTACAGGTTGCTGTAGGTTACCTTTTTCTTGCAATTGTCCCAGGGCTTTCAAAACTGCTTAACAGTCACTGATATAGCTGCTGTTGGATCTGCAGCATCTACAGTTGAAATGCAAAATATCTGGACATGCAAATAAGGCACAAGAGATTTTGTCCACTAGCTGATGCTGTCACAACTGCTCCTTACTTTACATCAAGAATATTTCCTTCTTCGTTTTCTAGGAAGATCATGGATTGGTGTCGAAACTTTCCACCCAGACCAAAACTCCTATGTCCGGTTATTACCTTCCCATCCCTCTCAACTTTCTTCTGGTATCTCTCCTTCCTATGCCTCTGAAGCTAGGTGGCCAGATTTGACTTTTAAAAAGCCAAATTCTGGCTTACGGCCCATTAGACCCATGAGTATACCCCTTAGGTTCTGGCAACCCTGCGAAGTGGCTTGGGTGGAATATGAACCAGTGGGGTGTAGTGCTTTAAGTGCTGGATTTAGACAGGCAGGCCTGGGCTGAAATCCCCACTCAGGCACAAAATTCACTGGATGACCTTGGGTCATTTAGTGGTTGACATCCATAAATTTCTCTTTAGTAGTTTTGTTGAAATTATTCAGTGGGACTACTCATGGGTAATTTAGTCTGGATCTCAGCCACTGACCAACCTATCTCACAGTGTTGCTGGAGAATTAAAGTGGGGGACCATGTATTCAACCTAAGCTCTTTGCACAAAAAGAAAAATAAATATGTAATGACCAAATGATAGATTTGTATATGCAGACATCTCACACATTATTATAGAAGATATAAAAATCCCTTTATCCCAAACTCAAAATGTAAATGTTAGTTTTTTCTAACATGGTTAAAATGTGGACATCTTCTATAGACATTTATTATCTTGTGAATGACTGACAGCCACAGACAACTTTTTATAAGAGAGACAATACAATATATGTTTATAGTGGCAGTTTTCCTAAAGCAATCTGTCTTTTACCTATATATCTAACCATTATAGATCTGTGCCAATATCTAGTATAGCTCAAAAGTAAAGGATCCCCCCTCCCCTTTAAAAGGGGAGAAGTTTTCGCCATTCTATCAGTGTAAGTCTTAGAGCAATTTTTTTAATTTTGTGCATGTTTTTATGTTTCACATAATTTATTGAAAATTAATTTTCTTTGTATACAACTATATTCTAGAAAACTGCATGGAAAGAGGATTTTGAGGTTATTATTTTATTTTACAAGTACAGAATCTACAGACTAAATTTCTGTGATCACCATATCCATTCCAGAAAACAATTTCATACAGGAGGGGGAAACTGTAAAATAATGGCTGGTGCGAAAAAGAAAGAAACAGACAGACAATCAAGCTACAGACTTCCTATTTTTCATGAACAATTCCCAAGCCTAAAGAGCTATACTTACGGATGAGAAAGAAATGAGAAGTTTGACCAAAATGATTGTATACGAGCTTTAATTTCTTGGGACCATTTAAGGTTTCCTGAAGTAAATGGCATGTTTTTATTTATTACTTCATTCTCTTTTTCTACCTGCAGTAGTTAAAGAATAAACAAGTTATTATGAATGGAGATATAATAAAAGGATTTCACATGGAACACTTATTCTTATGATGCCACGTACCTGCATAATGTGTTCATCATATAAGTGTTTGCAGTTATCCAGCTCTTCATCAAACATTTGCAGTAAAGTTTTGTAACTGGGGCAAAAAATGTCTGCAATAACAGGTTTCTCTAGAAAATATCCCAAAATGGCTAAAAGCTATAAAAATAAAATATAATGTCAGATCTCCTGACTTTTGATACATTAATCCAAGTTTTTTTCTCCAAATCTGGACACATCGATACCAAAAGAATTGATTTCTGATCAGTACAGTTCAATGTGACAAGAGTTAGTATAATAAACTCTTGACATTCTCCACAGCAATATGAGGGCAGAACAAGAGCTTCACCCTTGCAGGGAACCAGGAGCTTAGCTGTACTGAAAGTTTGTTGCACAGCTCAGCACACAGAGATACAGTGAAGTTATTTCAGCCTCTCCCCACTTTCTGGGAAAGCCCTTTTTGCTTCCACAGATATGTCACCTGAGGGCTGTGCAACCCTCAGGGACAGACTTGTGGAAGTGAAAAGGGCTTTTGAAAGAAGGGAAAGGAAAAGAAGCTAAAATTGCTTCTCCATTTTCCTTATCACGTGCTGGGTTGTGCAGCAAGCCTTCAGCACAACTCGTTTCCCGGCACCCTCATAATGCTATGGAGAATGTCAGCCAACATTTTGTAGGAATGAAGCAAAATCTGGAGTAAGATCTACATGTAACCAGAAGTAAACTGTAAAAAGGACTGCAACAAAACTGGATTATGCTCTTCGCTTTGTCTTCACCTGTTTGATAAAAACACAGGAGTGAATTGACCTGAAACAGCAGGCAGTGCAGGCAAGATAAGAAATATATGTGCATTTGATTAATATATAATGTAGGATGCTGTGTATACTCCTAAATGATTTGGGTAAGTTTGGCATAGGGATTTTTAAAAATCACAGCACTAATGCTATGCCTAGATTAACCAGCTATGCCATATAAAGCAGATAGACATGGAACTATACAGAGGATTGCAATTGCATCATGTGACTATTAAGTATTTGGAGTATAGGTTCTTCTAAATAAACACAAATTATGGTAAACTGTAACTTTAATCTGAAAAAGTTATATTTTTCTTCCATTTGCACTAAATTTAGAAATCAAAGTACAAAAATAATTCTTTAAATCAGGCATCCCCAAACTGCGGCCCTCCAGATGTTGCTAAACTACAACTTCCAGCATGCCCAGCCACAAAAAATTGTGTCTAGGGATGCTGGTAGTTGTAGTTCAGCAACATCTGGAGGGCTGCAGTTTGGGGATGCCTGCTTTAAAGTGAGGTTGAGAAGCAGCATACATTCAGACAAATGTTGTGCTAACATAAGGACATAGCACTAGGACATACTGCAAAGAAAGGAAGGCCTGTTCCATATTAGTCCTTGTGATAGTGGAAGACATAGACAAGTTGCATAACAGAATTCATAATAAACTCCACAAGCAGTTGCACTTAGCATAGCAAAATTGGCCCATATATTTGCAGCTTGCAAACAGTGGGGATGTTCACACGAGCAGCCCTCCCTGAGTTTGCACAGCCCTACCCAGGTAGGGCTGCTCATGTGGAATGCCGAGATCAGTCCAGATCCTAGCGCTGCCCCGCCAGGTAGCCCAAGTTCCCCCTCCTGGGCTTTTAATGAGGTAGAAAGGCATGAGTGCACCCTGTCCCCGGTTGTGAGCGATTGTGTGATGCAATGTGGGATTTCTGGAGGCCAGGCTGTGTTCCTGCGTTCCCCCATACAGATGGCCATACTGCTCCCAGCAGCATGGCTCATATGGACATGCAAGCAGTACAGCCCAAGAAAGGGAAAAGATTGTCGGGGTGAGGGGGAGTCTCCTCCCCTGACCCCGCCCTATTGTACAGGGTCATGTGAATGACCTTAGTATGCCCCAGATAAGGTCTCCCATTAGCAACTACACAATATGCAGAGCAGCTCGGCAACTACTTAAGTGTGCACAACTTCTTTCATAGTACTAGCACAACATTAGCTTGGCTATCAGCCAGCATAGTTAGTGGCAAAGGGAAACAAAAGTCTGTTTTGTGTCAAATTTTGCTTTCATATGCTGCACTTAAGTACAGGCAATATCCCAAGTACTCTAACAATTCTATAACAAATTTCTAGCTCAGTGATCCCATTAAAAATGTCGCTTGTAAGTACTATTCTCCTCACGGTAGAAGGCTAACAAGCTAAACATAGTGCACAGTATGTTTCTCACATATAAATGAGTATGTAAAAATTTTCACATATAAAATCAATACCAGAAAAGGTTACTTTTAGAAAAGAACATATTTTGAAGAGTACAAAGTGCCTGTCAGTGCATGATGGCCAAATTATGCAAGACACCAGGCATCAAATGGGACCTACTAAATTATCTCAGTTCTTTTTCAATTCATGAATGAGGCTTGAATTTGTTATTATTGCTGATGTATTGCTAAAGGCTTGGATCTGAAGAACAATGCGATTACTTCTGCATGCCCAAGGCAGCTTTGAACTTAGTCTTCCCAACATCCCTGCTGACAAACCTGTTTTGAAACCAAGGAGAGTTTAAAAGCAGTTTGAGAAGGCATAGGAAGTCTGCTATTCAAAAGGGAGAACAAAGTCAAAAGTTCCACTGGGCACATGCAAGCCCTTAACTTCACCCTTAAGTAATTCTTTGGACCTCAGCCAAAGTGAAGCATTTCCAGAGCTGTGTTCACTGCTGATTCCAGGTCTGAGGGAACCTTCAACAAAATCATTTCTGGCGTGTCCTCCCTTGAGTTGACCCCTGCTCCTACACTGGATCGGCAGCAGGTCACAAGTTTGCCATTGCAGCTGTCCAAGTGCCACCATGTGATATAACAATGGGGGCAGCACAGCAATGAGTAGTCGTGATGTGCTCAGCCAGTAGGCAAGCAAGTGGCTGTGCTGCTACACTGCATTCTCCTCCTCCATGCTCATGCGCTCAGTTTTTGAAAGAGAGGAAGTGCAAGTAGAAGAGGAGGTGAGCAGGGGAGTAGAGGAGGAAATGGTTCTGCGCAATGCAACTGCTGCCACCTAGGTAAAGGGAGAAGGGCTCACCCGTCAATGGCCGTCAGTTGCTGACTGAGTCCAATCCTCCTAATGGAGGCTTAGGAGTAGGGCAGATGTTAGTGGTAGACCTGCCTGAAGTGCTGAACCCTTGGCAGCTGCCTGAAAGTGCTGCCCTGTGACACTGATCCTGTCTGTATTCATGGACCAGCTTCATTACAATTTATGGAAGTGAGTGGTTTTAAAGTATGTGAAAATCTCAAAGCTTGTTTTTAAACGCTGCTATATTTAGTCATCATCATCATCTGAAGCTAAAGCAAAGCATTGGGAAATTTCCCCGTGAAAGCTTTACTGAAATCAACTGGAAATATTTGACAGCAAAGTCATACCACTTCTGTTCATTTAAATGGGGCATGGATGGAAGGACTTCCCATTGTATTTTGTGTTAACTGATCTCAAGATCACACCCAACACTGAATGCTCTGAGTGGGAAAGTGTCTATAGTATGGTATTAGAAGAAGATATTATTATTGTACTTAAAATAAAATGTGTGAAAGAAAGATCGGAGCATTTTAAACTTTCCTCCTTGTTACTAAAATAGGCTTCTTACATTCTGACAGATAGTACAGCATACATATAAATCTAGCACTATCTATTTCTTGTTAGACCCATTAACCATATTATTTGATATATGGCAACTGCTGGTTATGCTCCCCATAACTGACCTTAAATGCTGATTCCAAACCTGAACAGTCAAGAAACGCCACACAAAAAATTGATCCAAGACGTCTTTCAAACTCCAGAATTTTGTGTTTAAAGTTGACATAGTCTTCTTCAAATTCCTATGGAATAAAAATGTAAAACCAGTAACATTTTAAAGAAAAGGCATCCCCCCCCGCCCAAAAAACATTAGAAAACCAAAACTGTTGTCAGAACAAAAACAACGCATGTAATCTTAAATAGAGTATTAATCTGTTTCACCAATGAAGAGACTAAAGACCTCAGATCATTATTCTTAGAGCAATATGTGATGTGCAGGTCATATTTACATGGACCTAAATCCCACATACTTAACTGGGGCTTACTTCCAGGACAACGTGCATAAGATGGCAGCCTTAGTGAATTTGGAGAAAGGAATGGCAGATAAAGGAAGGAAGAGAATATATTTTTCATATTCATTGGACAATTTGTAGAGTTAAGAGACCATCACACTCCATATCAAACATATGAAAAGCCATTGAAAAGACCATAACATTTTGCTGCCTCAAATAGAGAAACAAATAGTACTCTTCTCTTCCTTTTCGCCTATTAAAATAACACTCTAGTTCCTTCCTTCCTTCTTCTTCAACGTGACACTATTTACTCTGCAGAGTAAAAACCAGTGTGATGCCATTTCTCCTTCTTTCCTCTATAGGTCATGGCCCATCCATTGGAAGGGTGATAGGCGATTGCCATGCTTCCCCCAAGAATTGCAACACAACCTGCCACCTGAAGCAGTCAACTTCACCTGGCTTCATTGTAGGGCTGACCCTGCAAACATCCCAAATATTTTGTAACATTTTATCCCTGTACTATACAGCCTCCCACAAACAAGGCCTGAGCCATGCTCAGTGGGACTTACAGACACTTAATTTCGGCTGGATTGTATCTAAGCAGGTTAATAGTATCAGAACAAGAGAGGTCTTGAATCAGTACCCAAATCATTCTCTTATACAATATCAAACTAGTATTCTAACAAGTTTTAACAAGCCCCATATCTTCCTTATTTTATTACTTTAACACGGTATATTAACAAACATTTGCTATTCAAAAATGCTAGCATTTAATTCAACAGAGGAAGCAATGAGTCAAACTCAAAGATGCCATTGAGCATAATTTATTATATATGGTCTTTAATCCTCCCTAAAAGCTACATGGAAAATAGTTCTTGAAGTATTCTATAATAAACCTTTTATTTTATTTTTTTTGAAAAGGGAAAAAAAATATTGTTATTTCCCATTAATCGTGGCTGCAATCCTGCTCACAGTTAGGCTATTTACATCCTATTTACTTTAATTAGATTTAGATAGCCTAACTGCATGGAATGCTGGATTGTACCCAAGTGACTACAACTGATATCCATAGTCCATGTACATTTAAGTTATTAATTACTTAATTATATTTCTATCTCACACATCAGGTTAAAAACCTCTCAGGGTGGCTTACAACAGTTAAAACAATATACATATTAGAGCTGTCCTCCTAATTTTAATAAGATTATTTTGGAACAAGAAAGATGTGGATGGGTTTTGAGGCTTATCACAGAACTAAACTGAATAACATGATATTAAGACAGTTTCCCATAGAGACACTCTTAGCACTACTTTCTCCCTGAAGTTAATAGTACTTTTGGTACTGTACTTTTGGCAAATGATAGATGTCAAGTAGTGTAAAAAAAGAATTACAAAGATGCAAGAGAGACAAAAGATACTGAGGCGCTTCACACAATTAATGTGAAGTGCCGGTAGGGTTGGTAAGGGGGAGAGCACTAATAAAACTATTCAGTTCTAGCATTATTTCATTTCATCATTCAGTGTCCAAGCTGCACACAGAAAAAAGGTGGCCAAAGATAAATAAAGCTGATTGATTGATTAAGTGCCAACAAGTCAGTACTCTTAGCGACCCCATATAAGCTAGCACACTTATAATATGCTTGAGCTGCAAGTAAGCTGAAATGGCAACAAGCTTCACACAAGACTTTAATGTTCTGAAATGCACCAGAACGTTTCTGTGTTATAGGTCAGTGATTAACAAGTTCTGAACAGTTGAACATAAAAGTCCCGTTCAGATATGAAAAAAGGGACGCTGTATTCACATACAGCATCCCGAGAACACACCAGCAAGCACCCACACCCTTGGTACTCACTCGCCGAGAAGCCTCGCACTGCCATGCTTTCCACACTTAAGGCCTTTGTCTGATAAAGCAAAACACTGTAAGATGACAGGATCCATTTCCATGATCAAAAGGTTGGGGCATCCTAGCCTCCTAATCTCAGAAACGGCCATCGTCACACTTATGGAGTTTGCATCTTCAGACAAAGTCTGTAAGCCTGGAGAGTGCAGGGAGGGCGATGCTTCTCAGTGTGTCAGAGCTGTGGCAGAACTCTGGATCTGCTCTCAGGAGGCTGTACATGAGTACAGCATCCTTTCCCCCCATGCCCGAATAGGGTTAAAATGTTCACTGTATTTGATGTTTGGCAAAGAAAGACACCCCTGCTAACTTGACAAAGAGGCACTTTTGAACATGGTGATTCTCTTTATTTGGCAGGGGGAGAGTAACTGGCCCTCTCCACCTCCAGCACAGTACCTCCAGTGACTGTTGCTGGTGCCTATCTTGTGTTTCTTTTTAGATTGTGAGTCCTTTGGAGACAGTGACTGTTGCTGGTGCCTATCTTGTGTTTCTTTTTAGATTGTGAGTCCTTTGGAGACAGGGATCCATCTTATTTATTTCTTATTTCTCTTCGTAAACCGCCCTGAGCCATTTTTGGAAGGGCAGTATAGAAATTGAATTAATAATAATAATAATAATAATAATAATAATAATAATAATAATAATCCCAGTAGTAATTGTCATCCTAGGTGCAATTCCAAAAAACCTTGAAGAGCACCTCAACACCATAGGGGCCACAGAAATCACCATCAGCCAGTTACAAAAAGCCACTTTACTGGGAAAGGCCTATATTCTGCGACGATATCTATAATAACAGCAACAACATTGATAATAAAATTCGGCTATCCCAGGTCCTTGGGAAGGATTCAACGTCTGGATAAAACAAACCAGTCAATAACACCTCTCTGACTGTGTAAATAAATAATAATAATAATAATATATTAATTTCAACACTATTTTGATGAAGTAAAATATACCTGTATTCTCCAACAGAGTAAACGCAAATGTTTATTAATAAACACTACAGTGAAACATATTGCAGAGTATTACAGTTCACACCCCCTACTGTCAATCTTGTACATGAAAATAACAAGGGAAAGTTACCAAGTTGTGAAAAAGCACACCCTTTAGGAAGATAGCAACATGTAATGCTGAAGTCAGAGACTTCAGGCTTCATTAATACATGTCTTGGTCCAAAGATTTCCTCTCGGTTAACTTCTATTCTACATTACGCACCTCAGTCAGTGTCACTATATTTATTTGCATTTTCCCCCCAAGAAAAAAAGAGAAACAAATATGGAAAATGCATATTACCATGTTGTTGTAATCTAAGGGGCTAGATGTTCTCTCTTTAAATATGTTACAAGACTCAACAAATTCTTCATTCAGCTTGTATATTTGGTCATTCAAACCCTTTCCTTTGATTCCACCAAATTCCAGCTTCTCCAGCTTTTCAAATTCAAGAATCGTAGAAAAAATATTCTAAAACAACAAGGCATCATTAAATTATGCTGTTTTACAATAAATGAACACTAGATTAAAATGTATCTTTAGAGCCTCACACTTCAACTTGCCTATGATTTGTTCTACTATCCTGCTTCCCCCACTAAAACCAGATGTATGCACATATTATATATATTTTCAACAACAAAAGAGTTCTCAAAGCAGTTTATATAGGAAAAGAATAATAAGAAAATGATTCCCTGTTCCCAAAGGGGCTCACAGTCTAGAAAGAAACACAAGGCAGACACCAGCAACAGCCACTGAGCGGGGGGCGCTGTTAAAACCTAGCAATGGGTTTTCTTGGATACAGAGGCTTTCCCCAAAGTTGCTTTAAAGACCGATGCCCACATGAAACATCAAAACACAAGGAATTACTTCTAAATGAGTTGTAGAGATTAGCTTTTATATTTAAAAGTCCAACACAAGCCAACAAGCTCTAATGTTCTTCTTCAAGGTTATTATCTTTCTTCCTTAAGATATTTTTGCCCCACGATTCTATTCTATCAGCAGGACTCCTGAGGTGGCTCACACACAAGAATTAAAATACAGAACAATAAAATATCATCAACATTCAATAACAGGACAAAACAAAACAAACACTTAAATGATTTGAAATTCAAATGTGTTACCCATTCCAAAGGCACACTAGAACAGCATATAGTTCACCTAATATCTGAATGCCAGCAGGGAAAAGGCCAATTGAGCCACCTGGGGCAGAGCATTCCATAACCTAGGCACCATGACTGAAGGAACCCTCTCTCAGGTACTCACCAGCCATGCCCTCATCCAGCAGGGGAACTCATAAAGCAGGAGCTCTATCCAACTCCTAAGAGAGCATAGGATTAAATGGAAAGAGACTGTATTTCAAATATCCTGGCCCTAAAGCATTTAGAGCTTTAAAGGTCACCAACCAGCCCTTTGGTTTTGACGTGAAAATTTGCATTCAAGGCTTTCACTCCACTTACTTGCAGTCTGTCAAATATTTATTTATTTAATATAAATTTAATGTAATAAATTTTATATAAAATAAATATAAGGAAGAAATATCTTCCTTACAAACTATTCAATTTATAGATTGTCATGGTACCCCAAGAAATCCTGGAAATTCTTTCTGGAGAATTTGGTGCAGTTTAGAGAATTCTCTGTTGGAGACCCCTAGCCCTCCCTCCAAAACTACAATCAGGGAAAAGAAAAAACATTAACCCTATTTAAGTATATAGCACAGATAGTCTTTGGTGAAAGTGGGGAAGGGGACAGGAGACAGCTGATTTCTGAAAGCACTGAAGACAGACAGACAAGAACCCTGAAGAAGAATTTTATATAGTTCAAAATTCAAATGTCTTAAAAATAAAGTAGCATTCTCCAATACTGTTTTGAAGTAATTCCTCTGGTCTTTGATGTTGGGCTGGTGTACCTCTCTTGTCTCTGGACCACACAACTATGAACACTACATTCATTTTATCTAAGTTCTGACATTTAATGTAATGAAGTGGCAATCTTGTGCACACTTACTTGAAAATAATTCCCAATGAATTAATTGGAACTTGCTTCTAAATATACATGCAGAGAACAATTTTTAAAACCCACTGTTGGTGCATATAGCATGCAGATTTGCTGCAAACTAATCTCAATGCCACCACTGCATTAAAGTGGTGGTTCTCATATAGACGTGCAGCAACTGTCCTCATTCAACCCAGCAACTCTAGTAGCTGTTGCTGCCTCCCTTACGTTTCTTTTAAGACTGTGAGCCTCTTTAGGACAGAGAAGCTTTTTTCATTCTTTTTGCTATGTAAACCACATTGTGAACTTCTCATTGCAAAGCAATGTATAAATATTCTTAACCAGAGGTGCACCTAGGTAGTTTTGGAGCCTCGAGCTTAAGGCCTTTGGAGCCCACCACCACCGCAAGTTAAGCATCACCCATCTACACACACACCCCATGACACACCCAGTATCTTTGACATGAGGGTTCTCTTGAGAGCACAAACAGCAACTGAACTCACAAGAATGTAAGAATATAAGACAGGTATATTTGTGTAAATATGGATTAGCAGAAACATTTTAATATGCAATTTAATATATTCCCATCCCATATATTTCTTTCCCTATTCCCCCCTCTGTCCCTAAGGAAGAGGTCACACTCAGCTGCTCAGCACAGGTCACAGTCATGCTCTGCTGCCTGACACAGTGCAAGCACAACACCCGTGACAGACTAAAGAGGATTGCGGGGGCAGGGGGTGTGGAGGCCTTGGACCAGCCAAGAAGTCCAAGGGTAAGAGCGCCTCTGTTCTTAACAATAAGAGGGAGGAGGGGGAGGCACCAAATGTGGAAATGCAATCAGAAGATTTTTTGGAAAAGACTAATCCTAGCCTAAATTAAAAGTTAATCATTAATTTCTATAGTTTGGATCCATTGTACATGTGGAAGGCACTTCTACTTGTGCAGAATGTGGGGGGGGGGCGGCAATTGGTATCTATCCCTCCCTTCCTGTTGGAGTCTTCATGCCATTTGCCATCCCGTTCCAAAGGGGGTCTCAGGAACAGATTTTCAGGGGGACAGAGACTGTAGAGGGAAGAGGGAGGTGGGAAAGACTTATTATGTGAATAGAACTCTGTTCAACTCACAAAAAGGGAAATTAGGATCCAAACCAATGTACACTTATATTACATGTAGAAAATGAAGTGAATATGTGACTTTCTAGATTCTCTCTCTCTCTCTCTCTCTCTCTCTCTCTCACACACACACACACAGAATTTTCCAGGCAGCCTATTCTGATAGGCTGTAATATTGATAGATAAAGGAGTTGGTAAAGAATACCTCTATTTTTTCTAAGCGTTTTAGAAACATATCAGATCTGGCAAATATCATCTGCGGCTGAAAATCCCATGGTTTGAACTCTTGACTGTTAGTGAAATACGTTGACATTTTTTTTCTTTGATTAAAGAAGGCACCCTTAACGCTCCTTAAAGTATTAAGAGCAACTTGCACTTGTTCCAAACTTTCTTCAGTTTCTCTTTTCATAAGATCTTCTGCTGATAGGTATGATATAGCCTAGGGGAAGAAATTAAAAAATTCACTAAAATACCAAACAAACCCACTTTTCCATTGTGAGTGCTGCCTTACAACATGAATAGAAAGTAACAAAGTTTAAAAAATTGCATGAAAACAAATGGATTTCAGAACCTAATCTTCTGTAACTACTAATATAATGAGCTGGATTATGTACCTGTCTAAGAACCACACTACACTTTACACTAAATGCGTCACTGGCCCTGATTTGCTTAAATTTATTAAATATCAGCATTACTAAATATCAGCTAATAGGGCCAGATACAGATTGTGATTATGGTGTGGGAGAAGGGGGCTATCTCATTCTCTCAGTCTGGACTGGGACCCCCACAATGGCTCTTTGCCCCAAGAAGGAAGCTCTGATTGGTACCAATGGGAGTTTCCCTTTTGGAGAAAATCACAGCTGCAGAGAGAAGGTTCAGATTGGTTGCAAAATAGTCCCAATCTATTGCCACAGTCCAAATCTAGATCAGAGTCCTCCTGCCCAAAGGTTCTACTTAGTAGAAAAAAGGTTAAGCATGTTAGAGCCAAGGATAGATTTAATGGAAAAACAGGTTCCATTGGTGGGCCACTGTGTGAAACAGGATGCTGGACAAGATGGTCCTTGGGCCTGATCCAGCAGGGCTGTTCTTATGTTCTTAGGTTGCTTGCCTGTAACTTATGATCTCTCTGGGGATCCATGGTCACTCACAACTGAGTCTTCTGTGCCTGCACAGGAGGCCCACAGAAGAATCTAAAGCTCCATTTAGGCACTCTCCGGCCCTTTAAGGTGTAGTGATATTGGAGCCTACAAAGTCGGCTGTAGAGCACCTCCCTCTTCAGTTCCTGAACTGGCCACTGCAAAGGAACTGATGACATTGAGAGATAGAGAAGACAGCAGACAAGCCATAGCAGCACAGGTAAGCAAACAGTTCATGCCAAGCTAGCACAGGGGACGGCCGGGCGGGTGTTGTGAGTGACCATGGATCCCCACAGAGATCATAAGTTACAGGTAAGCAACCTGTTTATCTCTGTAAGGATCCATGGTCCCTTACAACTGGGTGAGTGACTAGCTCCCATAAAAAGGGGGTGGGTGCTAGCAGTTACAGTACTTTCTTTAAGACCGCCCAACCAAAATTGGCCTCTGAAGCAAAATGCAAGACCACAGCGTAGTGATGGACAAAGGGCAGGTTCGAGGATCAGGTGGCAGCCCTGCAAATGTCCTTCATACTGATGCCCGACATGTGGACAGCTGAGGTAGCCATGGACCTAGTGGAATGTGCCCAAATTTTGGAGGGCGGCTGAACACCTTGCTTCTTATAACAGAAGAAAATCAATTGCACCAGCCAGTTGGACAATCTTTGTCTAGAAATGGTGAAACATTTACTGGCTTATGCATAGGAGATGAACAGTTGGTCAGAATGCCTGAATGCCTTTGTGCAATCCTGGAAATAAAAGGAGACACTTGTGGACATCTAGGGTGTGCATAGAATGCTTGAGAGGTGTCGATGGGTCACAGAAGAATGTCCTAGCTGATGTAAAAGTCCAACACGATCTTAGGGAGAAAAGGAGGATGCGGACACAGGACCACCTTGTCCAGGTAAAATTTAGTATATGGGGAATCAGCCCTCAGAGAAGTGAGTTCACTTACACGTCTCGCAAACATGATGGCCACAAGGAAGGCAGTCTTTAGGCATAGCAGTTTCATGGAGGATGGCAACAGGGTTCGAAGGGGGCCCTTGTGAGCGTGGACAGCACAAGTGAGAGACTCCAAGGCTCAACTGGTGCCTGCACCAGGGGGTACAGGTTGTTAATCCCTTTCAAAAAATGTTCAGAGAGAGTGAACAAAAACCACCTTGCCATCCCAGCCTGGGTGGCGAACTGAGATGGCAGTGAGCTGAACCTTAAGGGAGGTATTTGAGAGACCCAAACCCTTGAGAGAGGTGAGGTAGAGAAGTATTTGGCAGATCGAAGCCTGGAGTGAGCCAAAGCCCTTAGAAGACACATAGGATGTGAAACACTTTCATTTGCACATATAGTCCCATCTCGTAGAGGCCTTTCTCTCATTTAACAGGATCTCATCTAAAGGTTCAGCCTCCACGTTGTAGCGAGTGGGTCCGAAGGGCATGGTGTAGGACTAGACCCCCGTCTCTCGTGAGGAGGTCCTGTTGAGATGGAAGGCAAAGGTAAGAGTTGTTGCATAGCCGGAGCCAAGAACCAGGGTTGCCTGGGCCACCAGGGGCAGACCAGGATGCACTACATGTGCTCTTGCAGTATCTTCCCCACCACTCTGGGTATAGTGGAAAGTGGGGAGAGAGGTAATACAGTCTGTTCTTCCATTGCAGTTGGAAAGCATCGCCTAGGGAGTTTGGGCTGATGTCCACCCTAGAACAGAACAGAGAACACTTTGCATTTTGTGCAGTGGCAAATAGGTCAACAGCAGGGACACCCCAGGAATCAAACACATCTGACAGAACAGAGCCATTCAGTTCCCACTCATGAAAAGGACAGATCCCAGCTAAGAAAGTCAGAGAAAATGTTATCCTCCCCATTGATACGTATTGCCATGGGCAGGATATCAAATCTCAGGCACCATTCCCACAAATGCAATGCAAAGGTATTCAGGGACTTGGATACAGTGACCCCCTGATGGTTCAAGTAGGTGATAGCTGTAGGTCCACATTGATGTGGACCTTAACCACCTGGCCCTGGATGACGGGCAGGAATGCCTTGAAAGCAAAGAAAACTGCTAAGACCTCTAAAAAGTTAATATGGAGTTCTGGGAGTTCCAAAGGCCACATGCCTGGAGGAAACCACAGTGTGCACCCCAACCCTGCATGGAAGCATTGGTAGTGACTGATATTGTAGGGTTCAGTTCCTGAAAAGCAACCCCTTGTGAAAGGGAATCAGGCTGGGACCACCAGAGCAGGTCTCGTATGACTAACCACTTGTGACTGTCGAGGTTTGGCCAGAAGACAGACAGCAGCCAGAGTTGTAGTCTCCACATCCTCAAGCATGAATTTGCCACAGTTGTGGTGCAAGAGGCCATAAGGCCCAGTGAGTGTGAGGACCCTAGTGTGTGTGGGTGTGTGTGTGTGTGAGAGTGGTAGTTGACAAAACCCACTACCCAAACCTGGTGCCCCTAGGACCTTTATAAGTGGTCTGAATCCTTCCAAATCCAAATCAAATCAAATCCTAATCAAATCTGAAGTGATTTGAGGGGACAGATTCAGACACAAAACAAATCAAGGGTGATCTGATTCGGGCACAAATCGAATTTAAAAAATCTATTCGTGCACATCCCCAGGAGGGGGAGCCTCCAGGCCTAAGGTGCTTGCCATCTCCTGGATTTGCACCCGATAGGATTTAGTCTTTTCATTTAGCGAGTTAGACAGTTAGTTTGCCAAATTATCATCTGGCGATGTGCCTAGTGGCACCTCCGTGACCTCAGAGTTGGGGTCAGATGCATAAGAAGAGTTCCCATCAATATCAGGATCCTCAGGTAATGGAGTCCTGGGGCGAGGCCCTGCAGGAGTAACAGGTTCTCCAGGCACAGACAGTATCACAGGGTTTGCAGGTCCTGCGGCCCCCAGGGGAGCAGGTTCCTGCAGAGGTGCAGGCACCAATGGGAGTTCAGGAGCAGGCAATAATGGTGGTACAGGTGTAGGAGGCAGTGCCCTGGGCATTGGGGTAGCAGGTTTTGAAGAGGCAGCTGGTGTGGTGAGGGACTTAGAGGGGTCAGCAGGATCTGGAGTGAGAGACATTGGAAGAGCCCCCTGGAGGCACATCAATTTCAACAGTCTATATTCTTCAAAGTCATATGGTAAGGCTGGGGAATTGTAGACGGAGCATGAGCAGAAATGCTCCCTTGCCCTCAAATGCGGTGAGTCAAAGGCCCCTGGGGAGCTGCTATAGTCCCGGGGGTTCCTAGGGACACAGGAGGCAGAAAAGTGGAAGCGCTCCCTCCAGGGCACAGCTGAGGGGCAAGCTGGTGTCAAGGTGGAGGGGCTACCCATAGGGGTCTTAGGAATAGGGAGAAGTGAACTGGGTTTGTCAGTGTAAAGACCTTGGGACAAGGTGAAGCCTTTGAAAGTAGAGCCTGAGGGTGTTGAGCTAGCAGAGCCGAGTAGATGCTCCAGTTCCTTTAGAACTAGGTTTGTCAGCGCTGGAGAGTCCAGAGAAGGTGTGGCAGGCTGCAACGTCAAAAGTGGGGAGGAGACTGGGAAGGTGTCGAACCACTGGAGATGACGATGGGCAAAGGTGGTGCCAACCGAACAGGCAAGAGATAGAGAGTAGTTGCAGCGGCTCTGAGAAAAGCTGGCACCAGTGGTGGCGACGGCATCATGGGCACCATCGACATCGGAGCCAAGGTCACTGACGTTGTTGAAGGTGAATGCCTCAGGGTCAGAGCAGCAGAAGTCAACACTGAAACATGAGGCACGAGCATCGAAGACTTCGAACGGCTCAGAGCTGGAGTAGGAGTCAATGCCAATGGGGTCAACGTGGAGCATGCCGATGTCAATGAATGCCCCGAAGTGCTTAGGTTCCTCAATGCTGAGGAGGCTGGAACTGAAGCGTTCACCGTCCAAGACTTGGAAGTGATGATTCCAGAGATCAAAGGCTGAGGAGAAAACGAAGTGGCCGGCTGCACAGTTGAAGGCGAGGGGACTTAGTCGAAGACAAAGCCAGTGGCTTAGGCACTGAGTACGACTTCGGTGACACAATCGAGGTCGAAGCAAGCTTCTCATGCTTCTTGTGCAGCTCTCCCATAGACGAGTGGTGATGGTCGTGCTTGTGTTTTCGGAAGTGCTCCCAGCCGCTTTCCAAAGGCTTCCTAAACTCCATGCTTGCAAAAGCGCTGGATGTCAACGGAGTTGTCACTGAGGTGGGCACCAATGGAGCCAAGAGGCTAGCCACTGCAGTTTTTGGCAGTGATGGTGGACTCGGGCTCGGAGTCCCCAGATGGAGAATATTTTCATACATAGGCCTTCAGTTGTAATTCCCTGCTCAAACGGGTCTTTTTCTTAAATGACAAACAGACCTTCCAGGTACTGGTATTATGACTATCCCCCAAACATATGAGCCAGTCATCATGACCATCAGAAGAGGGCATAGTGTCTCTGCAGGTTACACACCTTATAAAACTTTCTGGATTAGACATAGCCAAACCCCATCCCCCACCCACAGCCTGCTCCGGAGGTGGGGGGAACTGTCCGAGGTCAGCCAAATCAGAGTTAGAATGCCAAGAACAGAAGCACAAGCCAGAGAGAAATCAAAAGACAGTCTGAGGTCAAACAATCCAAATAGTGCAGTAAATCTGAGAGACAGAAGATAGTCAAAAATACAGTCCAGGTCAAACACAGGAAAGTCAGATAAAGAGTTGTCAGAAAACAGACCAAGTCAAAATTGAGAAAACAGTCCAAATAGCAATATTCACTTTCTCACTGAACGAAGGAACAAGAACAGATCCTTCAAGAGGCAGCACAAGTGGAGGACGAGAAGGAACTGAAGAGGGAGGTGCTCTACAGCCAGCTTTGTAGGCTCCAATATCACTACGCCTTAAAGGGCCAGAGAGCACCTAAACGAAGCTATAAATTCTTTCGCAGGCCTCTTGCGCAGGTGCAGAAGACCCAGTTGTGAGGGACCACAGATCCCGACAGAGATGATGTAGTTTGGCCCTAAGAGCCCTGGCTTACATGTTCTGCAGCCAGGCCAGACCCACCTGTGCCACTGCAGGTCTCTAAAACATGCAACAAAGGGACCTAAGAAAAGGGCAGACCTGGGACTGCTGTCTGATCACACATGGCTCTCTGATCACACATCGAGTGCAACTTCCACTGGGCAGCAGTTCCGGTGATGCCTTCTTGCATAGTATTATTGCTGCATGTTTTAGAGTCCCGCAGCAATGCAAACATGTCTGGCACCACCCGTGTTACACTGCGGGACATGTAAGCCACTGTCATGAAGATGTTGTCACTGAAACACTCTAGAAGGAGATAATCTGTATGAAACATAAACCTGCATATTGAAAAATGTTCTGTTGACACAGCAGGAATATCTATGTAGCACATTATAAGAATTAAAACTAAACATCACTTTTTCAAAATCTACATACCCTTAATCAAGAGTGCAGAGGTGGGGAGGGCAAAGGGAGAAAGCTGGCCCAGGACTCCACAAGGCTGAAGGCCTCAATATATTGATTCATATTGTCAGCATCTGGGGGGAATTGCAGGCAAAGGGCCCCAAGACTTTTTAAACTCAGGCTACAGGTCTCCTCTCTGCTGGCCTGTCTTTATAGGCCCTGCCTATATCATGGAGTAGGTATGTACAAAACCAATTGATCATGAAATAGCAACTAGAAGCAAGAATTGGTTTGCAAATATGTGCAGAGACTTGCTGATAGAAGAATCAACAACAGGTTGTGGGTAGGGGCTGCAGATTTGTCTTTTTATTGGTAATTAGCAAACTGTCTATTATTATAGCAGGTGGGGTAGTGAGTAGAGATGTGCACAACATGATTTTTTTAATTTGTTTTGAATTCAAATCCAATTCCGAAAATTCATTTCAAATTCGAAGCAAACTCGAATCTGACCTGAAAAATGATTCAGATTCTAATTTAATTTGAATAAATTTGACACTGTTTGGGTGGTTTTAGTAACCACCTGGTCAGCGTGAGTGCTTTTAAAAGGTGCCAAACAGTGCTTGCATCAAATTTGAATCAAATTACCCTTTTAAGGGGCAATTCAGTTTGAATCACTCGAATCATCCAGATTTGAATTGATTTGCACATTGAATTGCACATTCCTAGTAGGGAGTATGGAAGATGATTGAGTATATTGCAGAAGTGTACAATGAGTCACAGTGTGTTCTGCAGAAAGTCAGACATTTCCTTCCCTCCCCACAAATAGGGTCCCTCTGAGCAGAGGTGAAGCTATCCAACACTCTGGGAGTGCAAGCTTTGCTACTATCCCAAATAATCCCCTGAGTACAAATAATCTCCCTCTTCACTTTTTCCACACAGGTATGAATGGCTGTCATTCGCTTTATGGGGAAAAGTAAAGCATTGTTTCAAAGGACATCTTACAGGTGGTGGCAGCAAAGACACTGATGCACATGCCATCCAGGACACCGATGTAAACTTACTATATAGTATAATATATAGATAGTATATATATATATATATAGTAATATATATAGTATAATAACCAGAGCCCCTGGTGGCGCAGTGGTAAAACTGCCGCCCTGTAACCAGAAGGTTACAAGTTCGATCCTGACCAGGGGCTCAAGGTTGACTCAGCCTTCCATCCTTCCGAGGTCGGTAAAATGAGTACCCAGAATGTTGGGGGCAATATGCTAAAATCATTGTAAACCGCTTAGAGAGCTCCGGCTATAGAGCGGTATATAAATGTAAGTGCTATTGCTATTGCTAATACAAAGTAAATAGAAAACTGCATCCACTTTGACCCTATGTAAGTTCTTGTATTGATCACAAATTGTGTTGGTCAAGGAATGTAGAAGACTGACAGTGGAGAAAACCTTTTACTAAACAGAAAAACTGCATCCATTGGAATACAAATGCAAAGAGACTTTGATAGTTTTAAGAGTTCTGATAAATTATTGAGAATGCCACTTCATAAATAGGGGTGTTTATTGGTATGTATGTATGTATGTGTGTATTATTTATTTATTTCATTTATAAACTGCCCCATCCATGTAGACTATTAAGCAATTCAGCAACAACATACCTTGTCAACCCTCTACTGTCTTGAAGTAAATTGGTCTAGTTATTATAGTTTTGCTATGTGGCAAGTAAGTCACATTAGCAGTATATCAAAAAATGGATGCTCTGCTTACTGGATAACTTGAAAAACAGTTTGTAAAAAAAACTATGTGATCTTTAAAAATGCCTTTTCTTTTTCAAATATAATATAAAGCACATAAAATAGAACAAGTTATAACTAAAAGTATTATGTCGCTTTAATTAGAATAATAGTATCCTGGGACATTTGCAAAATTATGATAAATCCTCTGTAAAATGGGAGATTTTTTTTAAAAAATCCAGATTAAATCTATACTCTCCTATATTTAACATCCTGCTGTATTGATTGGCTCTTATTGACTGAGTGCTTATCTACTTTTCTATTCATAATTTATGCTACCTGGTCAATGAACAGATTGCAGAATTCTTGTAATAAAACTATGATTCGTGCTGGCGTGCTGTAAAACTTGGAGTGACTCCAGATCAAACAGATGGTGTGGAACAAAGGGGGGATTAAAATATGTATCTTTGGAAATTCTGTCTCCTGAAGACTCTGAATTTGACTCTGCAGAGGTTTTAGGTATAGTTCAATATCCTGGGCTTCAACAAGAGCTGTAAAAAATAAATAAAAGGAAAAATAAAAATGAAACATAGTAAAGGAGAGTACACCTGAGATACTTGGGCAAAAAGGACAAAAATAATTTAAAATAAACTCCAATAAGCATTAAAGCATGCAGATTGCCAAGGGGCCATCACTCAGCTTAAGGTGCCAGTTTCAAATTCTCACATTTTTTATTTAAAAGCATCACAGACAGAAGAACTGGCAACACTTCAGACCAAAACCTCAGAGAGCCATTACCACTCAGAGCAGAAGTACTCAAATAGATGGACCAACAGTATATGACTTCTTGAGCCTCTCAGCAACAGACAGTCTTGGAGGAAACTGATTATCTAGACCCATTTCAAACTGGCTTTCAGGCAGGCTATAGGGCTGAGATGACCTCGGCCAGCCTGAGGGAAGATCTCCAACTAGGTATTGACAGAGGGAGTGCACGCGCAGATGCCATTTCTGCGATGACCTCGCCTGTGGGCTGCTGTAGTGGGGAGTTTAATCTCGACAGTGCTGCACTGAGGTGGCGGGAGGTGGCGGAGGGGCCATGGAGGAGTAAGTAAGACCTGCTTTCCTCCTCTTAAAGCACTCGCTCTCTATCCCTCAGGATGTGCACAAAATGCTTCGTGCACATCCCTAATCTACATGGGGCTGCCTTTGTACATATTCTGGAAACTACAGCTTGTGAAGAATGTGGCAGCCAGACTGGTCTCTGGAACAATCAGAAGGGACCATATAACACTTTTTTTTTTTAACTGCACTGCCTGCTGCTATGTTTCCAAGTGAAATATAAAATGCTGATTATTACCTATAAAGACCTTAATGGCTTGGGTCCAGGGTATTTTAGAGAGTGCCTCCTTTGTTATTAACCCTGCCGCCTGTTAAGATCATCTGGGAGTCCCGTTATGTTTGCCACCAGCTTGTTTGGTGGCGACTTGGGACTGGGCCTTTTCTGCGGCTGTCCCAGGGCTTTGGAATATGCTCCCTATCAAAACAACAGCTTCTCCATCTCTTATTTCTGTTAAATTGTTTTTATTCTGTGAAATGGTTTTAATTGTTTTTATTCTGCTTCATACTGTTATATTTTGGATTATATACACCACATAGAGATACATATATCAGGCAGCATATAATTATGATAAATTATACACACTCTACAGAAAGGGTAGGCAATGTTGGCTTTCCTGATATTGTTGAACAACAACTCCCATCAACAACTGTGGCTGGGAATGATGTAGTTCAACAACATCTGGAGAGCCAACATTGAAAAACCCTGTCCTACCTGCTTTTGCATAGATGTAGTAGTCTGCATATTTTATATTTGGTTCACAATTCATGGCTCACATACACAGAGATGCCAGTGGAAGGAGTTAGCTAGCATAAGCAGTTCTTGGTGCAGCTGCAGCTCCCTGATCCTAATGAAGAGGCATTGCCAAGGATTGAAGGGCTCTTGACAACAAAATGGGGTGTCTGGCTGGGGGCTGCAGAGGGAGGGGGGCAAGCCTAGGAACGGGGCAGAATTCCACAAGCAAAAGGTGTCCTCCACCTTCTAGATTCTGGATCCTCCACCTGGATTCTGGATTCTCTCCTGCTGCAGCTATCTGTGACGCAGCCCATGCCTTGCCAAGAGTCCCTCACCAGCACCATTTCTGCAGGCTCAGGGGGCTGTAGCACTAACTCTCTTGGCACTAGGTATGTGAGCCCATGTTTTCAAAAAGAGGGAAAAGGAAAGGATTTTTCAATTCTTAAGGTTTAAAAAAGAGATTCAGAAGAGGTGGTAATGGAGGAAGGGAAGTTTACATGTAGGTGAATCATAAGGTATGAGACAAAACAATAATTTCCACAAGGAAGATACAGCAAGTAGTGCAGCACACTGAAGTCTTTTACTGGGAATAATACAATTTTCTTTTTGCATTCTGAGTCTTTAGCAGACACAGTAAAACACTTGTTCAAAATGTTTCCCTTAATACTGAGGGGAAGCAATTTTTTTAAAACACCGTGAATAAGGAGATTTTCAAGAGGCCAAATTCTGCACCAGATACTGCATTCCTCATTTGCATTTACAATGAAGTAGTAAAATTCATTTACAAGTTATTAAAACATAAGCCAAAGTAAGCTAGCTAAATATCTCCCCTGCCCCGCCCCTTTTTTTGCTACAGTCCTTCCTAGATAAATTGATTTTATTGCTCAGGTTTGAATCACCTTGTAATATGGATTCTCAGCATGAACAAACAGCTCTCCTTCCAGGTACTCACATCTAACAAGAAAAATAATAATCTACATATCCTAGTCTGTTAGTAAAATATATATATATATATCTATATATATATCTCCCATCAAAGAATGAAGCGTACCCAGGGGCGTAACTATAATAGGGCAAGGGGAGACAGTTGTCTGGGGGCCCCCTGCCTTGGGGGCCCCCCAGAGGCAAGTCACATGACTGACTCCCCCAGCCAGGCACCCGCCCGGGCTTACTTCAGTTGTATTCATCCTCCGAAATTGATGTGAGTGTTAAATCTGGAGCTACCAGAACAGCATGTCTTTCTCTAGTACTGTTAAATGACTTGCATGGTCCACAAATTTACAAAACCTTTTTAAAAATAATTTAGGATGATGTTCTATTGTATATATCCATACATATAAATTTTACTATGCTTTCTGTTACCACTATTCAGCCTCATTTAAGATTTCTTTACTTCATGAGCTGAGCTTCAGTGAGGAGGGGCCCATTTTAAAATCTTGTCTCTGGGCCCACTCCAACCTTGCTACACCCCTGAGTGTACCACTGCCCTCTTATTTAATTTCTGAAGGCCAAATGACTGCTAAACTCAATGAAGGAATTCTAATTGCCTTTAATGAATTTTGGTCAGTACACCTATATCACCTTAAGTGGCACAGCGGGAAAATGCTTGACTAACAAGCATAAGGTTGCTGGTTCGAAACCCTGCTGCTACTATATCGGACAGCAGCAATATAGGAAGATGCTGAAAGGCATCATCTCATACTGCATGGGAGGAGGTAATGGTAAACCCCTTCTGTATTCTACAAAAGAAAACCACAGGGCTCTGTGGGTGCCAGGAGTCGAAATCGACTTGAAGGAACACTTTACCTTTACACCTATGAACTTTTTTTCCTGCTCACATGAGACTACTATTACTACTATAATAATAGTAGTACACTATTAGTATACTACTTTTCAGCAAAAAGGTTCTCAAAGCAATTTACATAGAAAAATGAGAAAAATACTTTCTTTTCCCCAAAGGGCCCAAAATCTAAAAAGAAACACAAGGTAGAAACCAGCTACAGCCACTAGATAGAAGGATGCTGTGCTAGCATTGAATAGAAGCTGCTCTCCTGCTGCTAAATATAAAGAGAATGACCACTTCGAAAGGTGCCCTTTTGCCCAGTTAGCAGACCAATTTGCAACTATGAGAAATGAGTTAAGTTTGCTTTTCTCCTAGTTTGTAAAATGGATATACTGTTTTCCTGTCTAGCAAAGACCATGTGAAGTTTAGTCATTTGCTAAACTCTTTGTGAGTTTGGGATAAAGTGCCCTATAAAAATAACAAGTATTATAATAATATTTTATTGGCATTTCTCTTGATCAATATACAAACAAAATAGCAAAACATGAGCAACTGGATAATACACTAAATTCAGCAATTTTTATGTTAGAAGTAAAACTGTCTACTAACTGATTTAGTACATGCAACAACCTCAAAATAATGTTTATAAAACACACACTAAGTTAATTTAATTGCTTATATATTTTCTCTTTTTTATGAAACGAAAAACTCCAGATAAACTTCATACAAATAAACAATAAAGATACCCAAGGAATGAGAACTGTTTGATTTAATGTAAATGTGTCCCAAAGTACAGGCAGTTTATTACTCTACCTTACAATTACAGTGATATGTCAAATAGTATTATAGATTATTCTATAACATGCACACATAAATGTGGACAGAATATACACATTGCATTCAGAGAGCTCTTACCATTTTCTACCTCCTTGTAAATGTCTTGAAAAATAGGATAATAGCTGCTCCGCTTGGCTTTTAAGATCCTAATCATTTTCTGAACAGGAGGACTCTGAAGCTGGAAACAGAACAGTACAATTTATTTTTAGTAAAGATCCAATATATTTTAAGTACTTGTTTTACCACTATATAGGACAGACATGTTTAAATAAAGAAACTTTGGAAGGAACTAACAACCAGTTGGATGCAAATTTAGGAATTAAATTTCATGCTAAACAAATAATGCCTAACATATTCAAGTGACCCAGTATTTGTTAACACACTTGAAGAACAAATCATAGCCAAAAATGTTAAAAGGTACCAAATGACTCTTGGAGCTGAAAATTTGTTGGACTAACTCTCAACTATCCCATGTCTTACCAACCAAATTTTTTATAGAAGGATAGCCGAGACTCACCTCCTCCTGGATGGAGATGGCTTTAACCATAGTGTTTAAAATATCATGTTGATGCCCTGTAACATCTCCTGTTGGAATTTGTGTTGAAGTTGGAATAAATCACCACTGAGATAGATCCACCAAGGCAGCATGAAGCTCAGTGACAAAGCACATGCTGTGCATGTAGAAGGCCCCACGTTCAATCCCTAGCATCCCCAAGTAGGGCTGGAAGAAGCCTCAGTATGAAGAGCCACTGCTTGTGAGTGCAGATAATGTGACCTTGCTGCCTGGGAAGTTCCGTTTCATTCAAAAGAGGATAGAACTATTTTAAATAAAATAATACATACCAAAAAGCTCCATCTGTGGAGAGGAACACAAAAAGTAGCTCTTGGGAAGCCAATATAACTCTACCCTCCTCAATTAGTCACCTCAGCACCTGGTTACTGCTACTCTCGAGATACAGTCATTTCAAGCAGGGCCGTTTCCCAAGTTCCTACACTTGCCTCTATGACTGTTTCCAGTGGGCTGTGATGGACCAATGGTCTAACTCAGTATAGGTGGACCTTGTTATCTGTGGATTCCATATCTGTGGATATGCATATCTGCAGTCAGGAAAAAGACATCCGACCTTGGCATATGTGAAAACAAACAAACAAAAACATGCCGACCTCAAATATCCATGGGTCGGAGGTGGCCAGAAATTACCACCAAGGTCATTTCCAGCTGCCATTTTCTTTGACAGAGCCACAAAATGGCTCCCATCTTTGTGGAAAAAAAGGGGGGCATTGATTTGAGGCCACAGCATGACTTGGGGGGGCAGCAGAGCAAGCTAAGAAGCTCCCCCTGGTAAAATTCGGCCGATTTCCGGCCATTTTAAATGGATTTTTGGCCATTTTCAGCTGACCGGGAACCTAATCCCTGAGATCCCATAGGTTCCCTTAACTCAATATTCGCAGTTTCCATATACATGGCTGCATCCCGAAACGGAGCCCCCATGAACATAGACGTCCACCTGTATAAGGCAACTTCCTATATTCATATGGTTGGGATGGTGAATGTTATACTAGCCTCCAATGGAACCACTATATGCACAAAGAAAGCAGGATTATACCTCCCAAAATATCTGTAAATTTAAGAATGAATAAAACAAAGTTTGAAAGTATTTTTAAAAATCTGGAGACTTCAAGTTGCACAGTTTTATTCTAAGACTGCATGGTGTTGTGAAGACATGCAAACATGCAAGTAAACTATGAAACAGGTTCCAAAATAGTCTCCCAATTTCTATACAGTGTTCTCAACCATAACAGTCCTGCTTGTCCAGCAGCTTAGCTTCACATATTTACAAAGTTTCATTAATTCAATATCTAAAATTTCCACTCTAGCTCATGTTATATACAGAAATATGAGTACTTAAACAACTATCATTAAGTGTGATTATGTTGGGAATTACTTGCCTGGTCATACATACACAACAGATCATCTTTTCTTTCCTTCCAAAACGTGAGCTCAGTCTGAGGATCCGGGTGAAAGCCATAAAGAAGAGTTTGAGCTGAATTCCTTTCCACAATGTCTCGTATTTGATGCGACCACTTGATAACCATAGATTCTACGGCATGAATTACTGATTTTGTGTAAGAATCTTGCCTGCAAGTCAGGAAGAAAAATAGGAGGGTTCCTACTCTCTTACATGCAATGCAATATAACACGGAACCTGGCTGTTTTATATCCTTGTCTACTAAGAGTAACAGCAGGAGAGAGGGCATGCCCTTAACTCCTGCCTGTAGGCATCTAGTCCAGCAGCGGTGTGAAACAGGAAGAGTACAGTTAGCTCCCCTGCTAACTGGGCAAAGAGGCACCTTTTACCGTGGTGATTCTCTTTATTTAGCAGGGGGAAAGTAACTGGCCCTATCCACCCCCAGGACAGTACTTCCAGTGAATGTTGCTGGTGTGTGCCTTTTGTTTCTTTTTAGAATGTGAGCCCTTTGGGGACAGGGAGCCATCTTATTTGTTATTTCTCTTTGTAAACTGCCCTGAGCCATTTTTGGAAGGGCAATATAGAAAATGAATTATTATTATTATTATTATTACACACATTTTGCAACCCTGCCTTGAAAAACACTGTAGAACAGAAGCACACAGTCCCTCCCAATACAGAACACCACATTTTGCCAAACACAGCATCCAAAATGGCCAAAAAAGAATCACTGACCCAGAATCCACACTAACCACAGTGCCTGCGCTGCAGTAACATCATTGGCACAAGTTGTTCTTTCTCACACAATTATGACTCTTTACATCAGCATTGCAACAGCTGCCACAGCAGCACCCTTCACAGCCAGCAAGCATAGCCATAAGCTCAACTAGAACAGCATCTTCAGCCACATTTTGACTGAGTGAACTTGCAATGCAGCTTGCAGAGCAGACCAGAGCAGTGAGTGTGAAGCACAATTTAGTCTCAAGGCCAGACTTGGAGCTCATCACAGCAATTACCAAGAAATATTAAACATAGACACATAGAGCTGAGCTGCCACTGTCCATTTCTCACCACAACACCATCACACAAACAGACCAAACAACAACTCAAAGATGGGAGACACAATCTGAGATCCAGAAAAACCAGGTAGTTAACAGCAAGCAATAGCACAGCAAGCATGTTATACTTGCTCAGTGCTGAGAAAGCCACAATATCAAACCTTCCTTCCATCCATCCTGCCTGCCACAGAGAGACAGGAAGACAGAGCAGTCATGGCCCAATAGACAAGAAGAAACAACGCTTCTAGATTCTTTAAGAAGAACTCTTCTTTCTTCTCCAGCAGCATTCATCCTTGCCTGCCTGTCTGTGTCTGGATAACACCATGGCCTCAGATTGGTGTTGAGCCCTAACTGACAGCTTGACTCATGGGTCAGGGCACCAGTCCATCATCAGTCATGGCAGTGGCATACATGCATGTCTGCGTATGTCAGCAGCAAGAATGGGCAGACTGTGACACATCTTGGGTTTGGGGTTGGCCAGGGTGGGGTGAGCTGCCAGTAGTGTTGTGCATGGAATCGGCACCTGCTGGTTTGAAGGTAGGGGGATCTCTTTAAGGATGGGGGAGGCTGCTCTTATCCCTCCAGCTACATTTCTCCACTCATGACATGCATGTGAGCAAGTGTGAAGTGCACGTTGCGACATGCACACACGCAGTGGCACCTTCTAGCCACTTCCAGTCCAAGGAGGCACCGGGACGGCAAGGAGGTACACTGCTGCCCCACCCGACTGTTTTAAGAGGCAGCGCCAGTGGGGGAAATGCAGCGGGTGGGGGAAATGCAGCGGGTGTGGGAAATGCAGCAGGAGGGGTAAGAGCACCCTCCCCCATCCTTAAAGAGACTCCCCCACCTTTGAACCAGCAGAATCGGTTCTGAGCACATTCCTGCTGCCAGTGGTGTTGTGGCCACTCACCAGTGGTGCTGCGACAGTGGTGTCACTCACCCTCCATGGCCAGCTTGGAATAGCCCAGCAGGGGGAAGTTGGCCTTCAGGAAGACCAGCCGCTCCAACATGTCAGCATTCATGCACGCGTGATGGAGTGTCACCATGCACCTAGCCATGGAGAACACCCTCTTGCTCTAGATGCTGGTTAGTGGACACAAGAAGAATCATCTGGCAACCTGTCAAGTCCTGCCAGTTGCCCAGAGCTGGATCGGCTCCGTCATCCAGCCTGCCAGCAGCTCCTGCAGCACACACTGCTCAGCACTGCTGCAGGGCTTGGTGGGTTCCTCCCACACCCCTAGCAAGGTGTCAAGGTGCCCCTCTGTGAACCACCATGTGGAACGCAGAGGCCAAACTGCCAGTACAGTTGGCTCTACCAGGGACTGGGAAGTGGCAGTGATGCTGCAGTTAGGAATAGACTGTGTAGTAGTAGTAGTAGTAGTAGTAGTAGTAGTAGTAGTAGTAGCAGCAGGTGGCACTTCAGCACCCTTCTCCTGATTGCACCACAACTTCCTTACTTGCCTAGCCTCTGCATCCAGGAGATCCCTCCACCTGGACAGCTGGTTGGGGTAACCACTTTGCCCTTCATCCTTGGGTCACATAGGCAGGACAAAACATGCACTGCTGATTCACCCAAGACGTTGCTGTGCCAATCCAATACTCCAGTCCTCAGATGACCTACCAAGGTGTTTGTTTCCCCAGTGGTCAAAGTGATCTGGATCTCACCCATTGTCTTCTCAAGGGGAAGAGTGGCAGGTAAAGCCTGGTTCAGCGTTGCTTGGAAAGGAGCACCCATTCCTGGTTGGATAGGTTTTACACTTTCAAGCCACACCTCCTTGCCAGGGCATGGATGGCTGCCTCTTGCTCCGGTAGGCGCTGGAGTAAGAGAAAGGTGAAGTTTCACCGGCTCGGAACATCCTGAGGGATCAGGTGTTCAGATAGGCGGAGCTCAAGCTGCCTACCCTTTTCGCTCTGGTGGAAGAAAACTGCTATCTTGTGGCATCTTTCCACATGAGCAGCCATGGCAGCATGGTACCCAGTGCCTGCAGTGGGGCTGTCTCACCTGGCCACAGCCCCAGAAGGGCCAAGTACATGAGGTTCAGAGATGTTCACAATGGATGGACACAAACTGACCCTGCTCAGCTGCCTTAATAATGCTGGCAGCATTGTCAGTGACCATGAATCCCTGGCGATGGTTTGGTTACCCAGACAGCCATCCCCCCAGCTGGCGATCTATGACCACTAACAGCAGATGTCCCCTCACTCTCCTGCCTCCACCAGTGTGCTGTGAGGGACAGGGAAGCAGTGAAGTGCACACTGGTGTCAGGCACTGTTGTACGCAGCAGCACTAACACGGCCTCCCTGCACGCCCGGTACAGGGAGGGCACCACCCGCCTGCTGAAGGTGGTGCATGAGGGGATGTTGTAGTAGGGGGTAAGCAGTCAGAGAGTGACCACCTGGAATGGCTGGTCACCCAAAGCAATCATCTCCCCAATGGCCCAGGTGAGGAGATGAGGCTCTGGGCAGCCACCAGTTGCCCACTGACTGCACCCACTATGCAGGCAACTTTCTCTGCTTGGGAGCAGGAGTAGGGACACCCAGGTGATGCCGTCACATGGGGCTGCATTATCCACGATGTCGTAAGATGCTTGGGGTCCTTCCCCCTGCTGACCTATGTACCAATGTGGTTGCAGGCAGCGTGGCGGGGTCACCATGGCAGAGTTCAGAGTGGTCCCATTTGAATAGATTTGAGTGATTCAAGCTTGAATTGGGTCTGATTTCATTCAAACTCAAATCAGGCTCTTTATTTTAGGGGCAATTCACGTCAAGTTTGACTCACTCAATTCACCCCAATTCGAGCTCAAATCAATTAATCTCAAATCAATTTGCATTTATCTTCTAATATGGAGAGGTTCATCTGCAATGCCATCAGCTCATCTGGTGGCTACTCAGGGACAGCCACCTTTGTTGCCAGGAGGCTTTGGAATGACCTCCCTGATAAAATAAGAGCCTCCCATCTTTGACAACTTTTTAAAAGGCAGTTAAGACATTTGTTCACCCAGGGTTTTAATTAGACTTACAGTCTTTAACACTGCGTTAAATTCTAAATTATTTTAATGTTTTAACATTTTAGTTTGCATTGTTTTACTGTAAACTGCCCAGAGATGTAAGTGTTGAGTGGTATATAAATATGTTAAATAAATAAAGGAAAGTGTCTAATAATAAATATATGTGTATTTGTAAGTGATATATAATATTAACATTGCACAGCTAATAATAATTATGACACATGAATCTTAGAGAGTCTTTTGCTTCAGTCAGATACTTATTTTAGAAAATGTGTACCCCACCTTCCCAGTCAGAAACAGCTCAAACCAAAAATATAATGTGATATTAAATCAAAGGTTAATATTGGTATAAAACCAACATTGGCCAGAATGCTCATTCACATGACAAGCACCTTGCCTCTGCTTTCTCTCCAATTAACAAGCAGCATTAACCGAAATAGGGAATCAGAGGAGGGCTAAGAGGCTATTTAAATCTTAAATGTGAAAACACTCTGATACTTCCATAGGCAAAACTAAACTACATGCTGATGCATCCTTGCAAAAACCAATGGAATAGCTTGCCAGCCAGCGACCCTTATCCACTGCCAGATCACAACACTAGTCCATCAGCCTGCCTCACTACTTTAAAGTTTACTCTATACAAACATGATTGGAGAGGAAAGTGTTTGGGGTAGAGATCTGATATGAAGAAGCACACCTTTTCCCCACCCATTTTTCTATTCAAAATTGCTTTCCTTGTACTGATAAGCACATAACATGTAGTTCGGCCCTTTCTTTTCAAACCCTACATTTTCTGTCTAGCTTTTTGCTTGTTAATTCTCCTCTCCATCTAATTCAGAGCCTCTTTCTTAGCCATTCACACTCGCCACTTAAAACTGTGACAAATTGTACATTTCCCATTTCCTTTGTCTAACTTGCACTCTCATACTAAACACATCTTCCACAAGTTCATTCCACTGAAATCAATGAGACTTTCTCCTAGACAAATATATTTAAACTTGGCAAACCAAACCACGAGTCCTTAAGGAAAGGATCCATCTTGTCTATTTTTGTAACTATCCAGTTTTAAGCTTCTATGTAGCTGTTTAAAAAACAAAAGTAAGGTAAAGTGTGCTGTCAAGTAGATTTCAACTCCTAGGGCCCACAGAGCCCTGTGGTTTTCTTTGGTAGAATACAGAAGGGGTTTACGATTGCCACCTCCCACACAGTATGAGATGATGCCTTTCAGCATCTTCCTATATCACTACTGCCCGATATAGTAGCAGCAGGGATTCAAACCAGCAGCCTTCTGCTTGTTAGTCAAGCATTTCCCCTTGTACTAATTCTTTAACAAATCTAACTTTTACAACTTCAGAAATCAATACACTAATTTTAACTATTTCAATTATTCCAGTTACTGTCCAAGGACCTCAAGTAAATACTTGCTTGGTATAGCACATATAATATTGACAGATGACTAAGAGGACGACCAGCAGCAAGGTGGATGGACTCGATTACAACAACAATGAATGTACCACGGAGAGACCTTAAAGGCCAAGTTGAAGACAAATCATCCTGGAGAGAATCTATGTGGTCGCTAAGAGTCGACACTGACTTGACAGCACTTAATCAATCTCTTAGATTCATAGGAATCTTCAGGAATGCATCCAAAATGTTTACAATTGAACAAATATGAAGCACAACATTCTCCTGTTTTATACACTCCTTACTTATTTTCAGTACTCATCTCGTGCAAGTCACTCTCTGTTGCAATCGTCGGAATGGGAAGTAGAGTTCTCCCTGACATAATTCCACCCATGACATAGGTCTTATTTTTCATGATTTCTATATGCCGTTCCATGTCCTGTGAAATAAAATGTGGCCAGGATCCATGATTTTTCTTATTGAAAAGAATAGGCAGTACAACCTGGAAACAAAAATGAAATGAAGAGGGGAGACAAAGGAATTCTGTGAAATGAAAAAATCTCCAAAACAAAGCTTTCAGTTTGTCACCATTACATGTTTTCCCCTAGCCCTATTTTTTGGAACAATACATTTCCCCTATATACTTTATTTTTTTCTGTGTAATAGGTCTTGATATTTGATCATCTAGAGTTTTATTCCCTGCTAACTGTGCAAGGAGCCACCTTTCAAAGAGGTGATTCTATTTATATTTTTCAGGGGGAGAGCAACTGGCCCTATTCAGTCCCAGCACAGCATTCTTCCTGGTGTCTATCTTGTGCTTTGTTTTAGACTGTGAGTCAGTTGGGGACAGGGAACCATATTATTCTTATTCTATGTAAATCACTTTGAGAACTTTTCTGTTGATAAGTGGTGTGTAACTATTATTATTCCTAGTGGAGAAGATGGGGGAGACAAATGATTATGAATCAGACTTTTAAAAGAATGGAATATGTTATAAGAATTTAAGAATTTTAATGAGAATAGTGACACAATCACAGTTTCTTTTGTTGTTGCTGTTGTTGCTAAAACATTCCCCACTGCATTAATTAATTAATGAAATAGCTAGCATTTATCTCTCTTATTTACTTACTTTGAAACCCTTTAAACATTTAAGGGTTTTTTGTTTTCCAACTCTATAAGACTCCAAGTTGTTCTCTAACACTTGTTAATCAGAAATATGTTTAGCAATGAAGGATCTTTAAATTAAATATTTGATCAGGCATTTCTGCTGTTGTGAAATTCTCAGTTGATCTCTGTGCAATAAATTAGTCAGGCAAACATCTACAGTAGCACTATCAACATGATTTGTAACCACTACATTCCAGAACTGTGTTTGTTGCCATACATCTCCCATAGTGATAATGTTAGTTAAATACAAACCTATTTTCCAGAAGAAATGTTAAATCAAGAGGAAAAGTATTTTAAAATAAATGTGAAATTTGGAAATAGAGTAAGATATGTGAGCTTACAAGCAGAAATCTCTTAATGGTTCAATTATTCAGAAAACTAATCACCACTGCCAGCAATTAAGCTTTTTACAGTAGCTCTCATAGGGCATGTCCATACAACTGCCAGTGGTTGGTTGGTTTTCTTTTACTCTCTCATTTTTCTCTTATCTGTCCCTTTTATTTTTTGCATGGCCCTCTGTGTTCACAGTTCAGGAATAGTTGCTCTATTCATAAGTTTTGAAAATTACTTTATTCAGTACTTGCAAGTAGGCACTCTACTCACAAACATGCACCCCAGCTACAACAGAGGTCCAGGCATCATAAGGAGCATTCTGGAAAGTTAATACTTCTCTAATGAGCTGCTGCTGACGTCCCAAAAATGAAGTCTGAAGTGGGAATCCAAACCAACTGCTTCACCCATCCCCATCACCAGGTGTAGACTGCACCTGATGTTTCTGATGGGTTGTATCCTAAGTTTGCTCTTCTACAAACAGAAGGCACACCAGGTTTGCACATGTGGGATGGTATTTTTGCCGATTCCCTCCTTCCTGCTGCAGTCTTTCCTGCCACATGGCAACATACTTCTCCGATTTCTACAGATTTCAAAATAGTCCCAAAATTTTCAGAGTAATGGACCTCTTTAATAGAAACTTGGTGGGCAACACCCTAACCAAGTGCTAGTGCAGCAGTGTTGCATTCCAGACCAAGGCTGAGCTAGCACACAGCACAGGGGCGGGGAGTGTCTCCCTTTTCTTCCATAGCTGCATGCACTACCCCGAAATATATTCCTGAGCCTTTCACCTTACAAAGGAGGGGGACATTGCACTGTTTACATGCACTGGCACAGCTTTCATCTGAAATGCAACTCTGCTGCACCGGCCTGTACTTAAGGCCAGTCCTCTTGGTATTTACTGAATGACGCTATCCCATCCTGTATCTACTGCAGTGCAAGCAGAGGCTTGCTACTGTGCTATTGAGGCAAATAAGACAAAGCTGGACTCCACCTCCCTTAGCTATAAACCAAAAGGAAATTCTATTGCTACAGCTCTCGGTCAGGGCAAACATTAACCAGTATTCAGATGTAAGCTCACTCTACAAGCCTCAGAATGGGGCACAAGCAGTTAACAGGACCCAACTCCCAAGAACTCCTTGACCAGTATTCCCATGTAATGGCTTCTGGTCCATGGCCAAAGCAGCAGTACTTTTGCTAGCTTCAGACATTATCAGAGGGACACAATTACCTCTCTGATCCTGAACCATATTGCCGATAACCACTGCCATGCCTCAGTGGTGGAGTATCTGCCTTGTATGTAGAAGGCCCCAGGTTCAATCCCTGGCCTCTCCAGGTAAGGTTGGGAAAGCCTCCTGTCTGAAACCCTGGAGAGCTGCTGACAGTTAGTGCAGAAAATACTTACCTAGATGGACCAATGATCTGGCACAGTACAGAACTCCTTCATATGTATTTGCACGAAACAAGTATTTATCTTATTTGGATCATACTTAACCACACCAGAAAAAGAGAAACCAAAAACACACTCCTCCCTACAAATTGGAGTTCTCCCTAAGTTTAATAAAATTAGTCCAAACCGCATGAGTGCAATTTTACACGAATGGCACCATATAGTTTGACTATCCAGAAGCAAGTATACCACTGCAGTAACATCTGAAGCAGGCCTCATACCAAAAGAGTTAGACCAAGAAGACCTGTAGATTAAGGGAGAGGGGGGGGTTCTTCTCCGAGCCTGTCTTCTCTAAGCTAAGAACCACTCTCCTGGTCTTGCTTGTGAGTTCTCAGGAATGAGATAACAAATCCTAGGTTTTTTTCCACTCCTGTTCTGAACAGGAGTAATTGGTCCATTACCTCTTCTTGGCAACCTCAGAGGCCCAAATAACCTTCCTCTTGGTCATTGCATTAGTGATAACAAAATTTGGGAACACTACAAAGACTAAAATTTTTACCATTTTCCTTGTGACAGTTTTGAAAAATAAACTTTTTTGCAAGTCACTCATCTAGTGTAGATCATATACAATTTCAATAGTTAAAATTATGGAAGAAATATATAATAAAAATACCTCTTCTAAGAAAATCATTGCATGTTCCATGGGTGCTCCAGACAATTCTGCAAATTTGAGATTTTCTTTGTAGTTTTCTGTTCCAATGCATTTTGTAGTCTTCATAATGTAAAGTATTTTATGTTTTATACTGCTGGGTATCTAAACAAGAAAGATAAATCATATTGCTCAAAAGAATGAATTGTGACCAAAGGTCCATCCATTATAATAGCCAAGTCACTGTATGGAATGACTAAGGCATGGTCCAGAATGTTACAACCATGTAGGATCACCATAAACAGCTCTGGAAAGGAAAAACATTTTTGCATGAAGTACTTGTGTATCCATAATGTACTGCAAAAACTATGACATCATCTATTTGGCTGGGAAAGGTTGCTCTGTGAAGACTACTGGGCTAAGAGATGTTTGGAGCTGTTCTGGGAATTTGGTAAGGAAAAACCTGCATATGAGAACTTGTTTGATGCTCTATTTTTTTCACATTTGAGCAACAAAGAGTCACAAGAATAGCCCTGCTAGATTAGGCCCAAAGCCCATCCAGTCCAGTACAGCATCCTGTTTAACACAGTGGCGCACCAGAAGCCCACAGGCAAGAACTGAGAGCATGCCCTCTCTCTTGCTGTTGCTCTCCTGCAACTGGTATTTAGAGGCATCTTGCCTCGGAGAATGGAGGTGGCCTATAGCCATAAGATAGTAGCCATTGATAGACCTGTCTTCAATGAATTTTTTCTGTCCTTTTTAAAGCCATCCAAGCTGTGGCAATCACCACATCCCATGTCAGAGAATTCCACAGAATAATTATTTGCTATGTGAAAAAGTACTTCCTTTTGTGGGTCCTAAAATTCCCAGCCTTGTTTCATGGGATGACCCCTGGTTCTAGTGTTGTGTGAGAGGGAGAAAATTTTCTCTCTGTCCACTCTCTCTACTCCATGTATAATTTTATACACCTCTATCATGTTTCCAGGCATCTGATCATCTTGGTTGCCCTTTTCTGCACTTTCTCCAGTTCTACAATGTCCTTCTTAAGATATGGTGACCAGAACTGCATGCAGTACTCCAAAATGGCCGCACCATAGATTTGTATAAGCACATTATAATATTAGCATTTTTATTTTCAATCTCCTTCCTAATGATCCCTAGCATGGAATTTGCCTTTTTCACAGCTGCCTTGCACTGAGTTGATGTCCATCACAAACCCAAGATCTCTCTCCTGGTCAGTCACTGCCAGCTCAGAAACCATCAGCGTAAATATTAAATTGGGTTGGGTTGAAATTGAGATGCATATTTGCCCCAATATGCATCACTTTACATTTGCTTACACTGAACCACATTTGCCATTTTGTCGCCCACTCACACAGAGATCCTTTTGGAGCTCTTCACAATCTGTTTTGGATTTTACTACTCTAAATAATTTAGTGTCATCTGCAAATTTGGTCACTTCACTACTTACCCCATCATTCAGCTCATTGTTCAGATCATTTATGAACAAGTTAAAGAGCACTGGCCCCAGTATAGATCCTTGGGGGACCCCAATTCTTACTTCCCTCCATTGTGCAAACTGTCCATTTATTCCTACCCTCTTTTCCTATCCTTTAACCAATTACCAGTTCACACATGAACCTGTCCCCTTAGTCCATGATCACTAAGTTTACCAAGAGCCTTTGGTGGGGAACTTTGTCAAAAGCTTTTTGGATGAATACAATGTCAACCAGATCACCTTTATCCACATGCCTGTTAACACTTTCAACGAACTCCAAAAGATTAGTGCGGTAAGACTTGCCCTTGCAGAAGCCATGCTGGCTCTCCCTCAGCAAGTCCTGTTCCTCTCTATATGTTTAACAACTCTTTCCTTAAGTATGTTTTCCATTAATTTACCTGGCACAGAAGTTAAGCTAACCAGCCTGTAATTCCCCAGATCCCCCTGGATCCCTTTTTGAAAAACAGAGTTACATTGGCTAATTTCCAGTCCTCTGGTACAGAGCCTGATTGTAGAGATAAGTTACATATTTTTTTCTAGGAGATCAGCAATTTCACATTTGAGTTCCTTCAGAACTTATCTGGCCCCAGTGATTTGCTACTTTTTAATTTATCAAGACAGTTTAGAACATCCTCTCTGTCATCTCAAATTGGCCCAGTTCTGGAGCCCTCAAATCTAAGAAGCTCAGCTCTGGAGTGGGTATATGGTCAGCATCCTCTGCCATGAAGAAAGATGCAAATAACTAATTCACCTTCTGGGCAATCTGCTTATCCTCCTTAATAATCCCTATCACACATGTATTATCTAAGGCTCCAACCTCTTCCCTGGCAGGTTTTCTGGTTCTGATATAGTTAAACAAGTTTTTGTTATTCTCTTTGACTAGGGATGTGCACAGAATTGCACTGAATGTACACCAAGGGCAGTGAGGGGTTCCCTTAAGAGGAGGTGGGCAGGTCCTACCTGCCCATCCTCCAAACCTACTCCCCGGCCCACCGTAGCAGCATTGCTACAGAAAGACTTGTGTGTAAGTGGCAGCTTGTGCCAGTTGCCCCTCTAACATGATGCACCACAGTGATGGGATGCGTCCCCAGCATCACTCACACAGTGTTGGCATGTAAGTGGCACGTTGGCCCTGCAAATGGTGTTGATGCATGCACTGACACCATTTACATGTCAATGCCGCACGAGGGATACTAGGGACACATCCCATTGCTGTGGCACAGCATTTTAGAGGGGCAAGTGGCACAAGCTGCCATTTGCACACAAGTCTTTCTGTAGCAATGGTGCCAAGGCAGGCTGGCAGGTGCTTGGAGGATGGGCAGGTAGGACCTGCCCGCCTCCTCTTAAGAGAACATTGTGCCCACGCTGAAACGTTTCGGCTCCAGGGAGTCGAAGTGTTTCAGCGCCTCTCCAAAGAGGCACCAAAACGTTTCAGGCTCATCCCTACCCAAACATTTCTATCTATATGCTCCTCAAACTCTCTTTTTGCATCCCTTATTGTCTCCTTGCATTTCCTTTGCCAGAGTTTGTGTTCCTTCCTGTTCTCTTCATTTGGACAGGACTTCCATTTTCTGAAGGAAGTCTTCTTCTCTTTTATAGCTTCCCTGACTCTACTTGTTAGCCATGCTCCCACCTTCCTGAACTTGGTGGTACCTTTTCTCCTTCTTGGTATACATTCCAACTGAGTTTCTATTATTGTGGTTTTGAATAAGTTCCATGTTTTCTGGATTTATTTGACCCTCCTGACTTTCCCTGACTTTCAGCTTCTACTCAGTCATAGCACCAATGATGGCCTTCATGCTGGATTATCAACTAAAATGAATTCTTAATCTAAAATAAATATATTTATTCTCATTAGTTCACAATTTGTAAAGGAGAGATACAATGTTGAAAATGTAAGACTAAGCACATGTCCAGTAACTAAAAACTATGTTACTTAATGTTTGACCCATTCACATTTGTCCTATGTTAGCACTTAAAATTTGTTCTGTAACAATTGACTATAAACTGAATTTACTAAAATACATAGATTAAGGACAATGGTGTGGAAAGTTCCACAGTCCAGCTGTAGTTATAATTTATTGCACAAGGACACACCTATTTTAGTTACAGCTCAACTTTAGATATAACTACTTATTGCTCAACTAGTTGTTGACAACAGTCGATACATATGGACAAAATGTACCACAGGCATATTGTGGCAGTGAAGGCCTTCACCTGCCATATATATAAATTAAATAATTTAATTCAGTCTGACTCCAAATCTGAAGCAAGCCAAGAGCAAAAAACAATAACAAGAATTAAGGACCTGCAAAGAGTCTTGTAGAACCTTAAAGACTAACATACTCATTTCAGCAAAAACTGTCATTTCCAGTTCATCAGAAACATCACATGTAGTACACAGCAGCTTACATTGAAATAAATTTGTTCATCTTTAAGGTGCTACAAGACTCTTATTTTTAATTGCAACAGACTAATATGGCTAGTGACTACCCTCAGGAATTTATCTTATTTCATCTTGAGGTTTCTTCTGACCATAAAGTTTGTCATACAACACCACTACTAGGAAAGAGGCAATGTACCCTACTTCCCCTCCTTTATTAACTGGTGTCATTATAGAACTGTTATCCCAGAATCAGAGTTAGCAATCTAAGTATATGCAAACTCAAGAGAAGATAATTTAATTTAACACCACCAAGGTAACAGCATGTAATAAATCACAGCTTCTTGATTATGTAAACAAGCTCTTGAGAGCAGTCAATTGCATTGCTGTGGTATGAATATAAATCTTTGTGAAATTCAGTTTTTGAGCAAAATAATTTTAGTGTAAAGTGTAAAACTGATTAGCATTTTTACTGCACTGTAGATGTTTCTCAAATAAGTAAGCACATGCTTCAGCAGCTAGACAGAAAATGCACCAAGCTTACTTCCACTTATGGTGAAGAAACTGAAGTCATACTTAATCAGCATTTGTAGCCTGCCACATTTAGGCTTTGGTGGCTTACAATTAGGGATGTGCCAAGATGCAATTCAGTGTCCGAACTGTGGGCACATCCCTTTAGAAATGAGGACTTACACAGCCCCTTTAAAGCAGAGAAGGAAGATCCATACCTGCTGCTCCAATCGCTGCCTTTGCCAGCACTTCCTCCAGCTATGCCCGTGCACTGGTGGGGCATCTCCTAGCGGCAGGACGTCTCCTAGCTGTCCTGTGTGACATCCACTCGCACATGGCCACACAAATGGCTGCTGTGCATGCACGCAGGCCATGTGCATGCTGGCATCACACGGGGCAACTGGGAGACATCTCACCAGCACATGATCATAGCTGGGGGGAGAACCAGGATTACAGCAATTGTGGCAATCTGAGGAGGAGCTATGGATCTGATCCCCTTTGCTTTAAAGGGGATTTGTAAGCCCTCATTTTTAAAAGGATGTGCTCACGATTCGGAATCACCGAATCACCTTTCAAGCACATCCCTACTTACAATATACAAACACTGACACAATCAAATGCCAGTTAAAAACCAAGATAAGTAAAATATCATACCCAATTATCTGTGGCTATCAAAACCTATCCTATTATGGTTTCAACGATCAAAACTAGAAAGATCTTGCAATGCTTTCCAAAGTGGCTTGGGTGCTTTCATGAGTCTCATGGGAAAGAAGTTACATAGTTTTGGGGCAGCCACCTGCTATTTCAAACAGGATACATGAGATAGGTTTCTGCCAGCAAGCAATTAATTGCACAACATTTATAACCAAATAGAAATAACGGACTGATCACTGGTACACTCACTCACTCCTGGAATTTGTGTGAACCAAAGAAAACTCATTCTGAAATAAGGACCAGGAATAAGGAACTTTTTGGTGGCAATTTATACAAACAGCCCAGGCACTCATATTTTCCCTATTTCTTTATATGCATGGATCAGGTGAAGAAAATGAGCTCTAAGTGGACATATCCTGAAGAGGCCAGAAACTTGTAACTGAGCAAGTGGGGGGGGAAACAGCCACCACTATTGTGAAAATGAAAGCTGGTTACCTTAAGGTGTAACACAAACCAATTCACAAAGAGGTCTCTTAAAGCAGTCCTATACACAAACACAATCACATAAAGACAAACAATACTCCTAAACAAAAAAACACCTCTGTGTCCAACAATGCATGAGATGTGCATGCACAACAGAGGCAGGTAAATCAAGATCTACTACAATTCACCTAGAGATCTACCAATAGGTCTGTCTTTGCTTTGGAACCCCAAGGGTTTGAAGCACAAGTTAATGATTTTAATTACGTAATGTTCACTACTGCCAACATGGCAAAATGTCACCTTTTTAAAAAAAAATTGTGGTTCTTATATTTAGAAGGGAGAGAGCAACTGTTCTTATCCAAACCAGCACAATTTCCTTCCCAGTGTGTGTTGCTGATGTCTCCCTCGCTTTTCTTTTTAGATTTATGAGACCCTTTGGGACAGACCCTTTGGGACCCACCCTTTGGGATCCTTTCTCCTTCCTTTTGCTATGTAAGCCACTTGGATAACTTTTGTTGCTGAAAAGCAAGATATAAGTATTCTCAACAGGCGAGGATAATGACTGACATTCAGACTAATAGTGAGCCAGTGTGACATAGTGGTTAGAGTGTTGGATTAGGACCGGGGAGTTCCAAGTTCAAATCCCCACAGAGCCATGAAACTCACTGGATAATTCTGGGCCAGTAAGCACAGGATATAAATGTGAAAATAAATAAATAATGTCCCACTGGTCAAATAGAAAACAAAAAACAATTCTGTGCATGTAATGAGGGACAAGTGATTTTTGCTGATGTCTTCTTCCCTCTGCAGCCCGTGGTGCCACCCCAAAATATGTCCCCCAGGGGACATATTTTCTACTACTAAATAACGAAATCCCCTTCCTGTCCCCAAAGGGCTCACAGTCTAAAAAGAAATGCAGTTTTCAGGAGGCACAGTGGGCTGCAGAGCGAGTGGGAACACTGGCAAAAACCACCTGCTCTCTTTGTGTATACAGAACATTTTTCAGCCAGTGCAAAGAGTAGATGTTAGCCAATGATAATAATAAACACAATCTTTTGTTTCACTGTGATCAACACACACCTCCTATTCACTTTTTACAATGATTTCCAGCTTTGTACAATGATGTATAACCGGTTATATCAATTATTTTATTATCAATGTTGTTAGTCATGACTAAGCACCATTGAAATCAATGAGACAAGTTAGTTGAGACTAACAAGTCCAATCGATTTCCATGGAACTTTGTCACGACCCGACTCGACGGCACAACTTTACTTTAGTCTGACTGTTGCCCAACAATAATATTTGTATGAACTGTCTCTGTTGAGTTCCTTCTTCCTTAGGATTCAAAAAAGTAGATGCTGCAAGCCCGAAGGCTGCCCATCCCTGGTGTGGTAGATCATCAGGCAGGCACCTAGACTGGCTCCTCTACTTCCTTTCTTCACAGGATAAGATTTTGTAGTAGCAAACCCATCTTTCCCAAAGATGCCTCTAATTTTGTGAGCCCAGTCATCACAAGCACAAAAATAACTGCATTTACACAGACACGAACTATGTGAGAGAGCACCCAGGACCCATAAGAGAGTAAAAGTGAAACAAGTCAACCCCCAGAAAATAGAGTATAAAAGGTGGTTTAGTTTAAACCTCTCTTTCTCTCTCTCACACACACACCCCGCCCCGCTCGTGCTTTACCTCCATCCCAGCAGCCAATCCTCCGGCCAGAGGGAGGTAGAAAGCCAGGAAAGAGGACTCGCTGTTCTCAAAAAAGTCAGCCAGAAGCTTCTGGTTCTCCTCCTGCTCCTCCAGAAATCTGCTCCATTTGTCTTCTTTGAGCTTCAGCAAGCGCGCCAAACGCTGGCCCACGAACTGGACCCTGGCGTCCTCCAAGAAACTTTCCTCCTCCACCGTCTCCTCGTCTTCGTCCTCCATCTCCAGGCCAATGTTTCCCGAGGGGCTGGCGGAGGCGGGGTGCCCACTGAGCGAGCCGCAGAGGCTTCCACAAACGGCGTCTTCTGAGCCTCGAAGTGGTTTCTGCCCGTCCTTCTTCAAGCACTTGAGAGACTCTCGGGGGGCTCTCTTGCGGGGCTTCTCAGCGGCCTCCTCCCGACTTCTTTCGGGAAGTCTTTGCCGCTCCCCTATCTGCTGCTCTTCTTGCCCCTTCAGCTTTTGGATGTGCCACTTGGCAACTCACCTGCTCCGGCCAACTCACTCAGCCCCGCCGACGGCCCCCCACTTGCTACCCAAGCGACTAGTTCAATCGCTGCCCGCTCCAATCAGCTCCCATTAACTGTAGCGTGGCGGCGGCGGCGTCCCGTTGCCCTGGGGACAGCACAAGTCACCAGCGGGCCACCCACAGCTGCCTCTCAAGGGAACAAAATCACGCCTTTAGCCACTTAGGGCTACGCCTTTGGAGGAAGGAACCACCCGCCGCCACTCCAGGGGACGCAGGAAGGCCGCCGAACTAAAACCCGGGGAGAAGATAAAAAGCCGGTGCGTCATAAGCACGGGTGTAGCTCTACCTCTAGGAGCCTTCGGATATGCGCCCCCACCCCCCCTCATGAGCAAGAGACTCACTCATCCCCCTTTTGCTCTCCCCTCCTTTCTCAACACGCGGTAGTAGGTAGTGTACGGCAGGGAATGAGCGTCGGCATTGCCCAGAACTCCTCTTTAGGAGTGATCAACAACAAAACTAACCAACCATCTCGCAAAATCCGTTTAGTCAAAGAAAGCCAACGTGATGGAATCCCACCCCCATCCCTCTCTCCTGTTTTCAGATTAGCGCAGGGAGCACTGCCAGGATTCTGAGTAGTTCTTCTGTTTTTCACTTGTAGGTGAAGTTTAAGTGACAACAACAACCACCAGTGATTGCGATGAACTGAAAGCATTGATGTCCTGTCCGTTATGGCGAAAAAATAGAAAGTGGAATGAGAAAGGATATTGTGATTCAGAACGTTTCCTGTCTACAAGAGGAAAGTAATCCCGAGCCCGGGAACAAACAGTCGCTCTCCAGGAACAGGCGTGTTAATTTCAAGGTGAAAAGGGAAATTTCAGAACTGTCCAATTCATACAGGTAGCATGCACTGTATGCTACAACACTCTGGGTTTATTTGTCCAGTCTGTTGCCAAATCTTCCTCAATAGCATTGCAAAAATATGGCCCTTCCTCTCTGCCCCCTCAGCAAAAACTAGTTCATGTCCTGGTTATGTTTCACCTTGATTACTGCAGCCTTTTTCTCTGGTGGTCTTCCGTTATCGCAACAATGCCTTTGCCTCAGTCCTGCATTCTGCTGCCAAAATAATTCACCTTTCTTGTTGCTTGTCACATCACACCCCTCCTTAAATCCCTATTCTGAATTCCGGTCTGCTCCCAGATCCTGCACAAGCTGCTCTTCCTTACCTTCAAAAGGTAAGGGTGGCCAGTCACACAAAGGATCCTGCCCATAATTTTGCTCATGCCACTGTGTTCCCCATGGCATAAACTGCAATCTGTCCTTGGCCTTGCTCCTCCTCATCTCTCCACTCTCAAGTCCCCTGACACACTCGCCTGTGATCTTCACTCCTCCAGCTCCACTGCCTTCGACCATGACCAATTCAACAATCTCCTCGTCTCTCAGATTGCTCCATCCTTTCCCCCAGCTGTCCCTTATGCCTGAAATGCCACCCCAGCATACCTGTGTGATGCCTCCTCTCACACTTCCTTCAAATCCTGCCTCAAAACCCACCTTGGCTTAATTCCCTAGGCTCCATACCCTACTGCAACCAAACCTAAGCACATGTACATTAAATAATATTTTCCCTTTTACTCTGCCTTCCCTTCCCTCTCCTTCTTTTGTCTCCCTTGTTTCTGAAGGAGGAAATCAGGAAGGTGTCAAGGAGAGGCAGGGTGGTAATAATGGGTGACTTCAATTACCCCACGTAGACTGGGTAAATTCACAGTCAGCTCATGACAGAGAGGTCAAATTTCTAGATATGCTGAATGACTGTGCCCTAGAACAGTTGGTCTTGGAACCAACCAGAGAGAAGGCAATCTTGGACTTAATTTTGAGTGGCACCCAGGACCTGGTGCGTGATGTCAGTGTCATCGACCCTTTAGGGAACAGTGACCATAGTGCGATCAAATTCAGCTGAAAGGGAAAACTAGGGGAGTCACTTTACTCCAGATTGCATGGAGTTTACTCAAAATCACAATACTAGAAGCCCAGTTAGATTGTATACCCAAAAGGAGGAAAGGTACCACTAAGTCCAGGAGGATACCAGCATGGCTAGCAGGTACCATCAAGAGAGCCATAAAAGGGAAGAAGACTTCCTTCCGAAATTGGAAGGCCTCTCCAAATGAAGAGAACAGAAAGGAACACAAACTCTGGCAAAAGAAATGTAAGGTGACAATAAGGGAGGCAAAAAGAGAGTTTGAGGAACATTTAGCTAAAAGTATCAAGGGAAATAATCAAAAGTTCTTTAAATACATCAGAAGCAGAAAACTTGCCAGGGAGGTGGCTGGACCATTAGACAATGAGGGAGTGGAAGGGATTATTAAGGAGGATATGGAGGTTGCAGATGAGTTATTTGCATCCGTCTTCATGGATGCATATACCTGTTCCTGAACCAGGCTTTTTAGGGATGGAGGCTAAAGAACTGAGTCAGATAGAAGTGACAAGAGATGATGTTCTAAACTGTCTAGAAAAACTGAGAACTAACAAATCGCCAGGGTCGGATGGCATCCATCCAAGGGTCCTCAAAGAACTCAAATGTGAAATTGCTGACCTCCTTGCTAAAATCTATATTTTGGCCATTGGCTGTAAATAAAGTATCTATCTATATTATAAATTCTCCAAGACAGGCCATGCGTGGGGACGAGGTAGAAAGGAGGCAATTGGCTGACAGAGTTTGCAAGCAGAAGCACCTGATTGGGAGGTGGGGATTCCCTATGCAGATAAGGAGAAGGAGCCTGTGATGGTTAAGGACAGTTGGAATGCAACTGTTACTGGTTGGAAGATGTTCTTGATTGTAGAGGAGAGGTGTGTGTGTGTGTGTGTGTGTGTGTGTGTGTGTGTGTGTGTGTGTATAGCAGGCAGGGGTCTGCAAAAAGATGGGTTGTGAGGGAGGTAGGAGCCCCTTCAGGAGAAGGAGGATAACGTTGTATGAATTAAATGAGGAAACAAGATGAACAAAATCTGTTAACTCAGGGAGGGAGGGAGAGAGAGGGGGGGAATGAAGGGAGGGGAAGAAAGAGTGGGGAAGAGCAAGTGGAGGATAGAGAAGGAGAAAAAGAAGGGAGGGGGAAGAGAGACAGAAGGAAGGGCAAGAGACAGGCCTGAGCCTGTCAGCAGCCTGAGGGGAATGAGCGGCCATGGCAGCACTAGCAGCAAGGAAGGGCCCAGTCAACCACTGCTGCCGTTTGGGGCTACCGAGGCCATTGTCAGAGGGAGGCAGGGAGGCAAGGGATGGGCCCGGGCCTGTCATCAGCCTGAGGGGAACGAGCAGCCATGGTGGTGGCAGCAGCGAGGTTGCTGCTCCTGGAGGGATGAGCTGGAGTGGGGTTCAGGTGAGGGTGGGGAGGTCTCTGGGGATAGGGGGCTGCAGCTTGGCCAATAGGCAGCAGCAATGCTGCAGCCACAACCAAGAAGGGTGAGGGGGATAGAAGCAACGGACTGGAGGAGGAGCAGGAGTTCAGACCAGGTGAGGGTGAGATCTCTGAGGTTAGGGGAGCAATCAAGTACTAACGCGCAGATGCTCTAGAGCGTGCAACAGTTCCAGCATTGAAGCGGAGAGAAATAATGGTGGTGGTCAGGATGCAGACGTGGAGGGCCAGCAGGCGAAGTTCCTCCGGCCAGAAGAGGTGGGTAGACGGTGGGCGAAGCCTCCTCAGCCAGGAAGAGGAGGCGGTGGTGGGGAGAAATACTGGCGGCAGCGAGGAGGTGGGCAGATGGTGGGCAAAGCCCTTCCAGCCGGGAGGAGGTGGTGAGAGGTGGTGGCGGGATGGCCTGGCCCTGGCTCACCCAATGGGGAGAGCTGCGGGGGGTGGGAGAGCTGCCGGGGGAGACAGCGAGCGAGTGAGCTGAAGGGCGGAGAACAAGCGAGCTGAGGGGGGGAGAGCGAGTGAGAGTGCTGCCAGGGGATGCCACAGGCTCAGTGCACAACTGCACAGATGCTCTGTGCGGTATCAGCTAGTCAAGTCAAGTTTTATTTACGGTCCTAGACCAAACAATCCATGCATACAAATAGCAGAACAATTTATAAAAACTCTATAGGTTCTCATTATACATCTTAAAAGCAATATAACAAAATTTAGCTACAGAGTTAAAATTATCAGCTAGTATATTACTTATTCCTGCAATTGGGCTCTGTACCAGAGGACTGGAGAGTAGCAAATGTAACACCGATTTTAAAAAAGGGATCCAGGGGCGATCTGGGAAATTACAGGCCAGTTAGTTTAACATCTGTTCCAGGCAAATTAATGGAAAGCATCCTCAAGGATAAAATTGTAAAGCACACAGAAGAACAGGCCCTGCTGGGAGTGAACCAGCATGGCTTCTGCAAAGGTAAATCTTGCCTCACCAACCTTTTGGAGTTCATTGAGAGTGATAACAAGTGTGTGGATCAAGGTGATCCAGTTGACATAGTATACCTGGACTTCCAAAAAGCTTTCGACAAAGTTCCTCATCAAAGACTCCTGAGGAAACTTGGCAGTCATGGGATAAGGGGACAAGTACATGTGTGGATTCCTAACTGGTTGAAAGACAGGAAACAGAGGGTAGGTCTAAATGGAGAGTTTTCACAATGTAAGGAAGTAAAAAGTGGAGTCCCCCAGGGATCTGTATTGGGACCGGTGCTTTTAAATTTATTCATAAATGATCTAGAAGCAGGGGTAAGCAGCAAGGTGGCCAGATTTGCAGATGATACCAAACTCTTTCGGGTAGTGAAATCCAAAATGGATTGTGAGGAGCTCCAAAAGGATCTCTCCAGGGGGAGTGGGCGACAAAGTGGCAAATGAAGTTGTGTTGGCAAGTGTAAAGTGATGCACATTGGGACGAAAAACCCCAACTTCAAGTATACACTGATGGGACCTTAGCTGCCGGTGACTGACCAGAAGAGGGATCTTGGGGTCGTGGTGGACAGCTCATTGAAAGTATTGATTCAATGTGCAGCAGCTGAGAAAAAGGCCAGTTCCATGCTAGGGATCATTAGGAAGGGGATTGAAAATAAAACTGCTAATATTATAATGCCCTTATACAAAACGATGGCGCGGCCACACCTGGAGTACTACATGCATTTCTGGTCACCACATCTTAAAAAAGACATTGTAGAACTGGAAAAGGTACAGAAGAGGGCAACCAAGATGATCAGGGGCCTGAAGCACCTTTCTTATGAGGCAAGGCTACAACACCTGGGGCTTTTTAGTTTAGAAGAATGACAACTGTGGGGAGACATGATAGAGGTCTATAAAATCATGCATGGTGTGGAGAAAGTGGATAGAGAGAAATTCTTCTCCCTCTCACATAACACTAGAACCAGGGATCATCCCATAAAATTGATTGCCACAAAACCTAGGACCCACAAATGGAAGTACTTTTTCACACAACACATAATCAACTTGTGGAATTCTCTGCCACAAGATGTGGTGACAGCCAACAACCTGGATGGCTTTAAGAGGGGTTTGGATAACTTCAAGGAGAAGAGGCCTATCAATGGTTTCCAGTTGGAGGGCCAAAGGCCATCTCTAGCCTCAAAGGCAGGATGCCTCTGAGTACCAGTTGCAGGGGAGTAAGAGCAGGAGAGAGGGCATGCCCTCAACTCCTGCCTGTGGCTTCCAGCGGTATCTGGTGGGCCACTGTGTGAAACAGGATGCTGGACTAGATGGGCCTTGGGCCTGATCCAGCAGGGCTGTTCTTATGTTGAATCCAGATTGTGAGCCCCTTGGGGCAATGATCTGTCCTCTCATTTATGGATAAGTGCTATGTAAATGGGATGAGACTCTATAAATAAATGACATCCAGACTAGTACTGTGCTAGTGCAAAAGTTCTTCCAGACTAAAGCTGTGTTGTTGCCCGAGTGGTGAAAGGGGAAATTTTGTACTATCTTCCATTTCCTCTGAAGCCTACTGTGCATCATGTCACACATGATGCCACACATGATGCCTCAGGGACATATTTCCATGGCATACAGTGTTGTGGAAAGAGTTTTGGATTTGGACTAAAGAACTCAGATTCAATTCCTTATTCAGCTATGAAGGATGTACAACTTTACAAGGTTGGTTGAGGACAGGGGCATAGCTATAATTGAACAAAGGGGATGCCCCACTGGGTGGGAAACAGCCCTCCCATCTCTCTGACTCCCTGCCAAACTGCTGGCTCCTGATTAGAGTGTGTGATATATTGATATTATTTGCACAAGAACAAGACAAAGGGCATGCCAAGAATGTTTTGTTTTTCACCGTCTCCATGTAGTAGTTCTGCTGCAAACATATGGGGCTGCGGGGCGGGGAAGAAAGCGTCAGGTGTGCCCAGGGGCCAATCTTCACTTCTTGCCCCGGGGTCCACTTCAAACTCATTACACCCCTGTGTGAGGATAAAGTGGGATAATCCCCATGTATGCTGCCCTGACCTATCTTAATAGGATGATAATACAATGCCCTAGTTCATATATGCACTCCAGATGACTGAAGGATCATCCTCACATGATGGAATGAGCTCCCCCACCTCCACCAGCACAGTTCAGATCATACCTAGTGTGAACTAGGTGGCCAGTCATACAGAGGCTCCTTCTGATAATTTTGCTGAATTTTGCATAAACTTCAATCTTTCCTTGCCTTTGAAACCCCTGTAGTAAAACGGAAATAATGTTAATTATTCAGTATAAAATACTCTGATGAGAAGTATAAGCTAACCGTTTCTGGATTCTAAAGCCCACCAGCAGCTTACTCATAATTTTGAAAGGACTAAGGATAGAACCCACATCCCAACTGATGTTATCACAAGGACAAACATAATAGTTAACTCTTTCATAGACTGACAAACTTTGCCAATAAAGACCTCCTTTCAACCTCACCATGCGACCCAGAAATTGCAACCAAATGCACCTTTATAAAATAATCAGTCTGATTAGAGGCACCTTTTAAGAGCAAAGAGGCACATTTTAAAGTGGCGATTCTCTTATATTTAGCAGGGGGAGAGCTACTGTCCCTATGAAGCCCCAGCAGAGCATCCTTCCAGTGGCTGTTGCTGGAAACCCCTATGTTTCCTTTTAGATTGTGAGCCCTTTTGGAACCATTTTATTTATTACTACTTTATGTTTCTGTGCACACTGGTTTGAGCACTTTTGTTGAAGTTCTCATTAAAAGCAGTAAAAGAAGACAGAAATTGTGGCAATTGCGACAACTGAATTGATGTCACTTTCTCTTGAATTGATGTCATTTTTCTCTTTTGGCAAAAAACTGTTGCTTTTTGCTAGTGTGTGACCATCATCTCTGACCTCATAAGACAGGTACTTCTCAATACCATCAGGTGAATCAAACGAAAACATTGCGCTGCAACATTGTGACTTCTCCCATCAATAAAAGGTCTAATCTATCTCACAAAGTTGTTATAAAGATAAAAGGATAATCCCTATGTATCCCGTCCTGAGTTCCATTAAGGAAGATACTAACGTGGTAACAAAATGGTAGAGTTGTGAGTAAAGTTGATTTGGTTTTATTAATGTTGTCAACTTGTATTAACATCCGCTTTTAAGCAATTGTTTATAGTAAATGAATATGTATAATCAAAATGCAAATATGTGAAATATATGCGTCTTTTAAGCCTGCTTTCCTTAAGAAAAGTAAGCTTATGAGATCAGCCAGCTTTCTCTGTGAGTGTCCATATATGTGTGTCCCTATTAACTTTGCAATGACTAGACCGATTTGAAACAAATTCGGAACAGCGGACACCTAAGCAGCATAGTCTGTGATGATGTCATGCACCCCAATTAAAATGGCGGACACGTGAATGTTTGAGGTGGAAGTGGGCTAACTTGTGAATCGTCTAACCAATTTGGACCAAATTTGGAACAGTTATAGGGATACATATCGACACCCCAATGGCGTAGTTTATGATGATGTAATCAACTCCAATTCACGATGGTGGATGTGTGGACATTTGAGGAGGAAGTGGGCTAACATTAAGATGTGAATGTTGGAGGTGAAAGTAGGAACCAATCTGAACCAAATTTGGTGCAGATAAGGACACATAGGGACACCTCAACAGCATTACTTGGTGATGATGTCCTCCACCCCAATTAAAGATGGCGGATGTGTGAATGTTTGGGGCAGAGTGGACTAACTTGTGAAGATGATAGTTATCAATTAAGATTACAGGTATCCCTGATTATCTGTGCAGGTTCCGTTCTTGTTTACAACTGCAGATATTGAAACATTAGAGAACACCTTGAGTGAAATGAACTGGACGTTAGGTTCTTGTAGGGCAAAAAAAAAGGCAGAAATAAGAGCAATAAAGCAACATACCATGCTCTCCAGCTGTCCAGCAATGCCCCCCCCCAATTCTGCAGATTTCCCACAAAAATTCATAAATTCATGGAGATCATATTTTTTTTTAAAAAAGCCACAAAATGGCTCCATTCAGCAAAAATGGTGGTTGGAAATGAACTTGGAGGTTATTTCTGTCCATCTAGGAACTGTGGATAAGTGATGAGTGAAACCATGTTTAGATCCGTGGATAACGAGGCCGGTTGTACATAGCCCAACAACAGATATGCAAAACCACTGGTGCTGGGTAGGAATGTGCACAAACCTGTTCAGAGGCCTTTTTAAGGGCCTCCGAACCAGTTCAAACAACTCGCTGTTTGGCCAGTTCAAAGGCGGGGGTGGGTGGCCTTTAAGGGTGAGGGAGGGTGCCTTTATCCCTCCCCCTTTGTTTCCCCTACTGGTATTCCATTTTAAAAGTGTCCATCGGGGCAGCAGCGTACCTCCCTGCCTCCTTGTGTCTTCTTTGGCCGGAAGTAACAGGAAGTACCCGGTGCATGTGTGTGTGCACACATCATGCTTGCTCATGCACACTTTTAAATGGAGCACTGGTGGAAGAAACATGGTGGGAGGGATAAGGGCACCCTCCCCCGCCTGTAAAGGTATGCCCCCCACCTTCGAGCCACCCCCCCGCTGGTTCTGTGCACATCCCTAGTGCTGGGACCAAGGATGAGGGCCACCTGTATAGTGAAAAGATTAGCTCATACCAGAACTTTGTGTTGAGATACTGAAGTGTAACTTTTGTTTATTAAATTAGTTATAGCTTCTTAGAAATAATGACCATCTTCAAAATATTATTTTATTCCCTATTAAAGTAACATACCAGAATGTATGCACATAACAGAAACATAATTCTGTTATGTATGCATATGCACATAACAGAAACCCAGCAATTATTTTTCCTAGGGAAAAGCTGTTTGGGGAGGAGGCAATCTGGAAGCTATGTGTGTGTGTGCTTAATTCTTTTCTCACTTCAGATCATCCAAGCTTCCTTCCTATCCTTCACTGCAGCATTCCAAATGCACACCCTTGCAATAAGCATGGCATCCTTCACTTATAGAACTGGTCATCAAAACTGGCCCCCATTATTAATCAGCTAAAGCTGATATGATTAATATATTCATTAAATCTCAGCCTGTTTTTATGATGTCTTGTCACTTTTAGAAATGTCTTTTTTCCCTTTCAACATAGCCAAATTTTTCTTCCTTCTTACAGTAACAAGAACATTCTTACTGTAAGCTTTAGTCCCAACAGTTGAATAAGCATGTGTTTTGTACAGTACCTGAATTTGTTAGGCACTGAACAAAATAATGGGGCCATTTTCATGATAAAATGTGAGAGTGGGCAGGGAGGAAGCCTTGCAGCTTACCTCTCCTGCAGACAATTGTCCTGTGGTGCTGGGTGCGCAGATCGCACGCCCAGACACTCAGCTGCTGGCCCTGACAGCACGGGGGCCAAGATGCATCATCCTGGCCCCCGGATATCCCACAATGCACCCCGTGAGAGCACGGTGCATTGTGGGGATTTCCCAGTGACAGGCAGGATTCCATCAGTGCTTCAGCACCGGCTGAAAGCAGCAGGCACTGGCAGACCAACAGGGAAAGGGAGTTAAGGGAGTGCTTGCTCTCTTAACCTTGTTTAATAGGTTTCACAATGGGGTTAGGTGGCACTGGCCCACCAGGATCAGGTCTGGTCCTGGTGGTTCTCATGCACAGCCTAACCCGTGCTGGGTATCCCTAGTATGTGTAAGTCTGCATGTAAGAACAACCTCAATAAATAATAGAACCTTTCCTTTAATATACTTCTCAGACTAGCAAATGCATAACTTAATTACATGGATCTAGGATACCTTGTTAATGTTTTTTCATTGAGCAGATTACTGGTAAACTACTTCTGAAACTGAGGGCAGTCTCAAAAGCAATTTGTGATATGGAATGGAGATATGGAATGGAGGGGTATATTGATGCCAAGGGAAAAGAAAAAAAACTGGTCTCCTTGTGTGAGCCTGAGTAGTCCTTTAGATCCCAGCCAGTATTTATAGTTTTGTTGCTGTTTTTATTGGAAAAGAAAGCTGGGACATTCTAAATAGAAATGTCTATTCCCATATGTTGCCCCACATTCACAGGTTTTGCTCAACATTCCTTCTCTTACTGTAGTGTGAGAGAGAAGGTATGGAGCAGCGCCTTCTCTATTATGGCAGCTGCATTATGAAACGCCTTCCTCCAAGAGATCCAGCTGCAGACTCACTCTTTAGCTTTTGTTAGCATCTGCAAATGTTTTTAAGTTAACTTCTGAAAGGAAGAAAGCTTATTAAAATAATCATGTCCATATGTGTCCACCCACTAATAAATTATGTGTTTATAGTCTGATACACACCAAATTTACAGGACATGGGAGGGGATCTTGTTGGGTATTTTTCCTCCCACCTGCCTGTTTGATTCAGGATACTCAAAGTATAAGCACCACCCCTTTAGACCTCATGTGTTTACAATCTGATACAAACCAAATTCAGAGGAGGGGGATTATGGGGCATCCTGATATAGATATATTTTGCTTAGCCATTTTGAAACAAGATGTTGGCCACTTACAAGTTTTAAAGAGGTGGTGTTTATAACGTGTGTTTACAGTCCACGACAAACCAGATTCACAGCACAGAGGAAACAGGCCTAGTGGACAAACATAATTTTCAAGTAATTACTACTAAATAGATTTCATTCTAAACCTTTAATGTGACTTCAGTATTGAAATAAGCAGAAAGTAGGCTCCATTAGTTCTACTTAGAATTACTTGTTGTTCTCAAAGGTATTGTGGGGCACTTATTGACTATGCCTGATTAGAAAAACAGGTTGCTTACCTGTAACAGATGATCTGGTAGTGGTCCTGGACAGTCATAACAGTGGGTTCTGCGCCTGCGCAGACCAGCTTCGGCAAGAATTCTATAGCTCCTCGAGACGCCTGCAACCGCCTACTGCACGTGACTGCAGCACCATCTGGTGGCGGTTGGGCGTCCTTATACTCAGTTTCTTGATGGCCGACGACTCAATGTATCCTAAAGTCTCATTTCAACTTCAGCTTGTGTAGCAGCGGGGATGGACGGGCGGGTTTTATGACTGTCCAGGACCACTACCAGATCATCTGTTACAGGTAAGCAACCTGTTTATCTGGATAGTGGTCCTGGACATTCATAACAGTGGGTGAATCCCAAACCACCTCCTTGGCGGCGGGTGCCACAAGCTATTGCAGCACTCTTTTAAGGACCGCCCGTCCGAAATCTGCTTGTGCTGCGTCACGAAGGTCCACAGCATAGTGTCTTACAAAGGTCTGGTGAGAAGCCCAGGTAGCTGCAGTGCAAATATAATCAAAACTTATGCCAGCCAGGTGCGCAGCTGAAGTGGCATAGGCCCTGGTTGAATGTGCATGGAGCATGGCGGGAGGGGTTACCCCCTGAAGATCGTATGCCAACTTAATCAACTCCACCGCCAGTACGAGAGTTTCTGTCTACTTGGGGACAAGCCTCTGTGTTTCTCTTTTTCACAAATGAATAAATGAGTAGTCCATCGTACAAGATGTGTAGCCTTTAGATAGTATAGGAGGGCGTTGCGCACATCCAGAGAATGCATCGAACGCTCCAGAAGAGTGGATGGATCCCTAAAGAAGGTTGGTAGCACAATGTTAGTGTTCAAGTGAAAGCTTGTAACAACCTTTGGCCTGAATTCTGGATCTAGACGCATAACCACACGGTCCGGATACAATTTGGTATAGGGCTCATCAATACGAAGGGCTCGGAGCCCACTGACCCGCTTCACGGTGGTCACAGCTATTAGGAAAAGCGTCTTCAACGTCGTTAACTTTAGAATGACCTTCGCCAATGGCTCAAAGGGTGCTTCCGTAAGCGTCGACAGCACCAGCGACAAGCTCCACTTTTCTGCTGGTGGTCTCACCGGTGGGTACATATTATTAATGCCCTTTAGAAAGGCTTTGCATTTTGGATGAGAGAACAATGTTTTGCCGTCCCAACCTGCATGACGTGCCGAAAGCACCGACATATGTACCCTAAGGGAGAAGTTTGCAAGCCCTTTGCTCTTTAATGAAGTCAGATAGAGAAGGACATCCCTGAGGGTGGCGTGCTTAGGCTGGAAGCCCTTTGAGGCCACATGAGAGCAGAATCTACACCTTTTCGCATTGTAACTACGTCTTGTAGACGGCTTTCTTGTGTTCAAAAGTATCTTCTTCAGTAACCTATCCTCCACGCTGTCAGCAATAACCCTCGCATTTCTTGTTCCCGTCTGTTGCAAAGAGATCCACTCGGGCTGTCCCCCAAGATTGGAAAAGCTGTCGCACGATGACTGGATTTAACTCCCACTCGTGCTGACGTAGCACACCACTTGTACGCAGCTCCCTGCTGAGTGAGTCCGCAAGGCAATACAGGGTTCCCTTGATATGTATTGCCATGAGATGGATCGACTGGGGAACACACCACTCCCAGATCTGCAAACTGAGGTTGCAGAGTTACCGTGAAACCATTCCGCCTTGCTTGTTTATATAAGCGCTGACAGTTGTATTGTCCATCTGAAGTAGGACCACTCGACCCACTACGAGGGGCTGGAACGCTTGTAGTGCCTTGAAAGCCCCGAGGAGCTCTAAGTAATTGATGTGACTGCGGGTCTGTGGATGAGACCACAGACCCTGAGCTGTATGATGATCTAGGTGGGCACCCCACCCGGTCATTGAGGCATCTGTTGTCACAGTGACTGCCGGCTCTGGTAACTTGAACAGCATGCCGCGAAGCAGGTTTTCTCTTTTGTTCCACCAATGTAATGAGTCCAACACTTTCGAAGGGAGCAGCAATTGTTTTGTCTGGGGCTCGGCCCTCGGGTGGTAAGCCTTCAGGAACCACTGTTGTAATACCCGCATTCGCAGGCTTGCATGTGGGACTGTTGTTGTGCAAGAAGCCATCAGGCCCAATAGTATCTGAACTCGACGAGCCCTCTGCAAGGGCGTTCCCTGAAGGGGCGTATCAGTGACTGAATTTGCAGGAGGTGTCCTTCCGGCAGGAATGCCCTTTGAGCTAACATGTCCAACCGCGCCCCGATATACTGGAGACAGGTAGACGGCGGCGTTAAGAAGGACTTTTTGTAATTGACCTGTATGCCTAGGTTCGTCAGCAGCGATGTCACCACGGTCACATGATTCTGCAGGTCCAATTTCGTCTTTGCTGTCAAAAGCCAATCGTCGAGGAACGGATAAATCGATAGGCCTTGTGTACGTAGATAAGCAATTATTACCGCAACCACTTTTGTGAACACTCTTGGGGCAGTGACCATCCCGAAGGGCAAGACATTGTATTGGTAAAGTTGTGTTCCTAAGGTGAAGCACAGGAACTTGCGATGATTCGCCCTGATACCCACATGAAAGTACGCATCCTTTAAGTCTAATGTTGCAATCCACTGCTCCTCATGAAGGAGAGGTAGGATGGCCTGCAATGTTGTCATTCAGAACTTCCGCACTTCGATGTACAAATTAGGTGTTTCAGATCCATTATGGGACGTATGCCCCCGTCCCTCTTTGGGATTTGGAAATATTGGGAGTAGAATCCCGACTGTCCCTGCGCCCACTGCACTGGAGTGATTGCTTCTTTTAGCAGCAATTGATGCACTTCTTCTCGTAGCACTGGAGTCTCGGGGGTGAACTTCACACCTGAGAAGGGTGGAATCTCGTTGAATTCGATCGCATATCCTTCGTTCACAATACGGAGAACCCAGCGGTCCGATGTTATGTGGTGCCACGCTGGCGCGTAGCTGGCCAGTTTGATGGTTACATGAAGTGGCATCAAGGAGATGTTGGTCCTTGAGTTGTTGTTCATTAAATTGTAGTTGCTGCTTATCTTCTTGGAGCAACTGTTGGATCTGTTGCTGCCATGTGCAAGTGGGCTGCAGCCTAAATCAAAGTTGCTGCTTTGGCTGCTGTGCAGCTTTATTTCGTCCCTGTTGGTTCGACTTATTCCTATTGTAAAATGGTCTTTTGTTGTACCGCTGATATTGGCACTTGTAGTCTTTACGCTCAGACTGGCGATAAAACTGCTGTTTATGTTGATACTGCTGGTACGGCTGATACCTGCGGTTAGCACCTTTTTGAGACAAAAAGGAACGAGCAGTCAGTCTGGACTTCTTCCACTGCTCCATTGTCACGTCTGTTTTGTCAGAAAAGAGACCCTTTTCGTCAAATGGGAGGGTCTCAATATGATCCTTCATGTCTTGTTGAAGGCCTGTAGCCCTCAGCCAAGCTCCTTTGTCTCCGTAAAACAATGGAGGATGTCAAAATTCGAGATTCTGACTCAGAAAGATGTTTCACATTTGCTAGCTGTTGCCTTGTTGTAGATGTTGCCCTGGCAAAGGTACTCTCAAACTGCTTAATAAACTCCGTAGGATTACGCGAGTTATGCTGCTCAAACAAAGCCTCCCACAATGAGTGGGTATACTTGGCCTGACAGGCAATATAATTTGCAATCTTGATGGAAAGACAAGCCGTAGAATAGGTGCAGCGACCTAACACATCAAGTTTCCTCCCTTCCTTATCCGCAGGGGTAGTATGCCTCCTACCCCCCTTTGAAGTAGTCGCACAGTCCACTACCAAAGAGTTTGGTGTTGGATGGCGTACGAGATACTCATTTCCCTCTTCCTGGACCTGATAGAGAGCCTCAAGTCTCTTGGAGGTAGGAGTAGAGGCTTGTACCGTGTTTCCCCGAAAATAAGACAGTGTCTTATATTAATTTTAGCCCCAAAAAATGCACTAGGGCAATTAGCGGTACATCAGAAATTACTGCTAGGTCTTACTTTCAGGGTAGGTCTTACTTTCGGGGAAACAGGGTAGAATTTCCCATTCTGACTTAGTCGCCCGCGATATATGAGGCAACATGGGAAGCGGCTTTCATCATGTTGTAGACTGGATCGTCTAACTCGACCGTATTTTGTTTCAAATCGAGTCCTAAGACTTTAGCCATCTCGGCTACTTGTTGGTAGTAGCCCTTCATTTCTTCGTTGGGTGAAGCAGAGGGAACCACTGCTACATTCTGCTCTGGATCAGGCGGTCCTGGATCCTCTGGATCCCCAGGGTCTGGTTCTGTGGTGTCGGAAACATAAGAGTCCAATTCGCCATCATCATCATCAGAGACGGCAATAGGTGACTGTCGCACAGGTAATTGCCATACAGGTGAGTGTCGGACAGGTGCGTATCGCACAGGTGAGTGTTGTGCTGGCGAATCCCCTACTTCTGTCGAGGCTAACAGTCTGGAAGTCTGTTGAATTCTGATAGTTTGAATGGCTGCTGGACATGCTGGAGGTACTGGTCTCACTGATGTCCTAGGAAAATCTGCCTGGAGTGACACTGTCCGTTGATCAGGACGGTAGGCAGAGGGCTGGATTGCCGTGTCAGTCTGACATACCGAAAATGGTGATGTTTGAGCAGCAGATTCAGAATAAATAAAATTAGTTTTCCCTTGATTGCGCTCATTTAGCCATTGCGAAAACAGGCAGTATTCTGCCCGAGAGATGGAGCAGGTCTCACTCCAGTCCACATGGGCCACTACAGGAGTGGCGGTGGCAGAGATCGATGGGGTTTTGGGGACAGAACCCTCAAAGACATTGAAGCCCTTGAACATTCCCGTCGATGGAGAGCTCTCTTCTAATTCCAGTAAACAGGTTAACCTGCGGGATGAAGCCTCACGTTGTAGAGGTGGTGTTTCTGGGTCCTGATGATCTATAGCAGCAGCATCCTCCATAGCCTCGATCCCTTCCGCATCCAGCACGGTGTCCATAATGACCATTGCCGCAGCAGGATCCTCCCTGTCGCCAGTCGATGGCACTCGCGTAACTGGAGTGGTTGTCTGAGACAAAGTGCGGGCTGAGTCTTCTGTCAGCCTCCATGTCGATATAGCCTTCGATGTCGAGCGGCTCTTGGTTGTGTCTTTCGATGTTTAGCAGCTTTCTTTCGTGCCTCGCGGCGTATGCTTTAGAGACATCGGCGTCGACGGTGACTGACGCTGCGTCGATGCCAGGGACGACGAGAGTGCTCGATGCTGAGGAGCTGCAATGGACTGTAGCCCCGATGGCGAGGGGGTCCGGGTCGAGCTATGTCCATGCTCTTTGTGTCGTTCCTTATGTTTTTTCTTTTTTGGAGAGTCCCCTGACGCCGGTGCGACTCTTTTCTTAGAGGTGGAGCCTGGCTCCACAGGCTTCCTAAAAGTTTTATCTGGCATCTTCGATGTCGATGCCCTCGATCCCGAGGGTTCACTGGCCGAAGTCTGCCTCAATATCGCCGGGATTTTAGACTGTGTCTGGAGTGCAGATCCTGGCGCCAAAGGCGTGCCCTTTGCCATAAGAGCCTCCTCCATTAGGGACACCTTTAATCGTGCCTCACGGTTCTTTAGGGTCTGTTTGTTAAACATCACACAAACAGGGCATTTAGCAGTATCATGAGCCTCGCCCAAACAGAAGAGACAGAGGTCATGGCCGTTGGTAGAAGGAAGTTTACCGCAGCATTCGGAGCAGCGCTTAAACGTTGTTTTCTCCTTACCCACTTTCTGTGGGGCACTCATCCCAAAGGTGTCCGAAGGATGGATTGTAAAAGAATGGTCTGCCGTTCCAGAGTCTGAGAGAGAGAGAGAGGTGTCTGAGATTGCCAAACAAACCGTGAGGGAAAACGAAAGTAGAGTGGTCGAACAGTCCGCGTCTTTTCCCCTTTTTTCTTTTCTTTTCTTCTTCTTTTTTAGTTCAAACAAATCCAAACGAAATCCGTAAGAGTAGTCAATCCTTTCCATAGTCGTTAGCCAAATTTTAAGTAATAATTAAAGATAAATAGTAAATACTGAGGAGCAACTGTTTCCGAAGACTGATCCTAACGGCGGTCAGCAAGAAACTGAGTATAAGGATGCCCAACCGCCACCAGATGGTGCTGCAGTCATGTAGAGTAGGCGGTTGCAGGCGTCTCGAGGAGCTATAGAATTCTTGCCGAAGCTGGTCTGCGCAGGCACAGAACCCACTGTTATGAATGTCCAGGACCACTATCCAGATCTCATTTTGCTGCTGTTGAACTATGCTGTGCTTTTATTATATATTTGTATTTATCTTATTGCTATCTTGATGGCTTTTATTTTATTGCACATTGCCTTGAATACTTGGTTTCTGAGTGGGAATGTGACTAAAATGTGTCAAATAAATTGACAATATATGAATATTAAAAATAAATACAAGATTTAAACATACATTTAAACTCAAGAATTTTAATAGGTTACTTGCAAAATGTTATTGCAGGCAACAACGTCTACACAGTTTTAGTTTCAAATCCACAAAAACACACAAAATTTATACAAATTAGCATAGTAAAAATTAATGCCTTAGAGGCTTTGCTGGCAGAATTAATTTGTAGATTCCAGAATGGGTGTTTCTTCCTCTTTTTCTTTTCTTTTTTTTTCCTTTTCATTTTCTTACAAAAAAATGTACAAGTGAAATATTACTACAAAACTCTTTATAAGGATTTTCTGCAAAACATTTACAATTTTACCACCAACTATTTCTCTGTTTCAAAATCATTATGTAGATTTAACACCCTATGCAGCACAACAATTTGTGTGTGATGACAATTTAGTGACATGCATTAAAAAAAAATCACAAGGCATTAGAAATGGAGACTTAAATACAAATATTGTTGCAATAAAAGTTATAAAATTGAAAAATAGGACCCAAACATCATGCTTATCTAAGTTTGACAAATAAACTTTTTTCTCCTAGATTACACACTTTTATTACTTCTCTCATGAAACAGTGTGATAAATAATGACTTAACATCAATTTCTAATGTATTCAGGAAACACATTCACAACCCTATCCCAAGAAAGAAAATTGTAAAGGAAAAACCAAAGAGGAAAGAACAAAGCAAAAAAAAAAAAAGAACTATTCCAACACTGGAGCTCTACCATGATAAATACACTTTGCACTGATAATTACGATAAAGCAAAATTTTATAATGGTTGCAAAGGGAATGAACAGGGAAATACCATTTAAACAAGCTACTACTGCACATCTGTGCCCTATTACGTACAACAGTTATATCCCACTGAGTCAAATAAAGGACACTGAAATTTACGATCCTTCTAAGACTGAAAAGTGGACTCAGAATGGTATGCAGAACAGACTATCAAAATGTTTCTAATTCCAGGAGTAATAAGTGCACCTGCTAATATAGATTAATCTATATTAGATTCTGTTATGGCAATCAGATTTTGATACACTTGTAATAGGGATTTGCTGCAGATTAAAAAATAATTTCAATTTCATATCTGCATACATAAGTATGCAAAAATATCTAACAGTTGTGCAGAGTACACACCTTCAATTTACAAAAATGTTATATTTCTAATTAAACATGATTCTATAAGGAAATTTAATTTGCTAAACTAAGTTTTATAGCACTGATTGTGAAGCATTATGATAAAATATATATTTGATGTTTCAGTTCAATTGCAATAAAATTAATTAGCATTACCTAATAGCCATCTGAATTAAATGCATAATCTAATTTTCTGATGTATTAAAGCCAGATACATCAGCTGAGAACCTTTAAATAAAATATACAAAATAATATTTTTAAAATTCAACTAAAATTTAAAATTTTAAGTCTCTACAAAAGGTTTAAGAAACTTGAAATTTATAACCACAGTGTAAAATTGTTTTCTTTGCTATATATGTACACTGAAAGTATAAAAGACTTTCAGCTTCATATTTAACTACACAGGGCATCCCTAAAGTGTACACAGTACAAACAATTATCACTAGATATTTGTCTTTAAAAATGCATGCAATGCCACAAAACTGATCCTTGTATAAGAATATAAAAATGTATTTGTTCAGAGGCTCAAACAGCTCCCAACAGAAATGATCATTTTAAAAGGAAAAGTGTTAACTTCTTGCACTGTACTTGAAGTAAAACCACCAAAATATTTTGATGGAAAAATATAAAAACCAGACAGTCATGTGATATTTTCCAGTCAGGTAGATTTACAAAATGTAATGTTTATGTCTATGGGAAATGTTTAGAAATCCAAATATATTTGGCCATACTGCTGCTGTGGACTCAAATTTGCACGCAGATACTCCAGTCCAGCATGGGAGAACTGCATGCAAACAACTTTTCACACGTGTAGCCAATATATATGCAGGTGTTCATATGGATGTGCATCCTTACTCACACATTGTAATGTTCATCTGGACCCCAGAGTTTGGCTTTGTGTCATTTCTGATGCACATGGGAATGCACAATGCCTACAGAGGGCCACTAGCTATTGTGGCCAACTAGTTGTCTGTAACCAGAGCTGGATCAGGGACAGAGAATAAACTGGACTCTTTGAACTGTGCTGTTTTAAAGAAATACATATTGAAAACAACGATCACTTATCTCTACTGAGATAAAGCAACTATATTTTTCTAATATGTATTGTACCTGAAGAATCAAAATTGATCAAATAAGATATTACTGAAAATAACTCTTTACAGGCCTATCTAAAGGAAAAATTGAGGGAAAATGTAAAATTCTGGCTGAGATCCCGCCCCCCACCCCAAATTCTTGCAACTAGTTCTGTTCCCTCTATGCCACACAGAAAGGCAATTTTGAAATGGAGAAGGCTTTCCAAAACAGTTTTGTTATATGGCAAAAAAATGTCTGCTGTAAAAAGTCAAAAATCTTACTGGAATTTTTGGGTGGGTCTATATTAGCTCTTGGTCTCAGCCATTATTTTTCATAGGGACAGAAAAAATAGATTAATTCAGTTACACTTTTGGTTGAAGTTATTCATCCTTTTCTTTGGCTGTTATGTCAAAGTCTAAAGAATTCAGTACGTTAAACACAATATTTGATATTGACAAAAACCTGACAGTGGTGCATAAGCTCTACAAAACCTACATCCCATCATTTCCAAGTATTCTAGTAAAATTTAAATATTGAAGTTACAAGTTTCGTAACTGAACTAACTTGAAATGGGATGAAATAAGCTATAGGACTTGTCACATAGGTTCCCATATTTTACTTTTACATAGAAATTAATTAAAACCATAAGTCAATATATTTCTAAGATTCAATATTTGCTACAGTATATACTGGCTCTACAGATCTCTTATCTCTCCTAGAAAGAGAATAATCTGTGTTTACTGATTGTCATTTATACACACTACTATAATGTAGTGGCCAAAACTATCTGAGATGTACCTCAGACCCACAAGCAGCCATATTGCACATGCTGCCATCTGAATTATTTTTTTAAAACTGAGCAAAGATGGCCAAATAATATATATATATTCCACAAACAAAAAACCTCCAGTTTTAATCTTCACCAGATTATTATGCATTTTGTTAAGCCTTTTGCAGAAAGAAAGTTCCCAAGAAAATACCAGAGGCCTTCATGTGAAAACAAACCTAACCAACAGCCACACTGTTGCATATTTGTATTGTTTGTTGCTACAACAAACATTAACATATAATGTTAAAAGAGAACAAGAAATCCAATTTAAAATCCTTTATGTGAAATAGAACTACATAAACCAGTACAGTGTGGAAGCAATATTTTCCTCATCTGTTTTATCCATAATTTATCCATGACAGTTGGTCATATTTTCATTTTTGAAAATTGTGTTTTGTTGTACAATGTACACTTCCTGTGCTAATCGTCCAACTTGGAATACTTACAGAAATCAAGACTGGTTACATGATTTCCTGCTCTGTAATACACTTTTAACAGCCCACTTCCGTATCTTGAAAGGTATGTAAACTTAAGTGCAGCTCTAGGCATTTATATAATGTTCCTTCAAAATTCCTCCATGTTTGTTGAAACAGTAGGAGTTGCTGGGTTTGAATCTTGAGAAATTGCTGCAACTGTGACAATCCTTGGAGATCCAAGAACCTCAGTAACTGAAGAGTCCAATTCACCAGAGGTAACAATAGCGAGGGCTGTTCCTCCACCCTTCTTGTTCTGATGGGTTTTCACATGCTTGGAGAGATGGTCACTTCGCATAAATCTTTTAGAACACTCTGGGCATTCAAATCTTTTCTCACCTATTAAAAAACACAGGTGAGAATACACCATTCAGTTATTCAATAATTACGTTTTCTACAAATATAACCCAGAGGCGTATCTAGGGAAAAGAGCACCCAGGGCAAGCACTGAAATTGCGCTCCTGTCCAAACATCTGACACCCATCTTTCAGATAACTTTACCATAATATCAGCTCAAAAATACAAGTTCAGACACTTTCAGGAGAAACAGGTTGTAAGCAACACACACATGCATACACACATACAACCACACATGTGGCACATATGGGCCAGTCACCTTCCCAAGGAAACACAGCACATCCATGTGCTGGGCATGCCTCCACAGAGCTAAGCAGTGAAAGCTCTCTTTAGCAAATGCTCTGCCACCTCAGCACACCTCACTACAGGTTGCTGCCTCCAAGAAATTCATGGATGGGTTTTTTTCTGTCCAAACAACTTCTGCCTTAAAGGGAGATGGTTGCGATGGGAAATTCTAGGGGCCCCAAACAATCTGAAATTATCCAGCAGCTTACAATAGGCTTGGATCCAGCAGCCTGATCAGGAAGAAGGTAGAAGTTGGAACTAGCCAAAGAACAGCAAACCAGTGTGATATCTGAATCAGAAAAATGGTGTGTGTGTGTGTGTGTGTGTGTGTGTGTGTGTGTGTGTGTGAGAGAGAGAGAGAGAGAGAGAGAGAGAGAGAGAGAGAGAATTTATAACAATAATCTACCCTGCACTACCATTGCCAATTTTCTGTCTCTGCCACACTGCAAAGGTTTGGTAAAAGGTTGCCCCTGCCCCATCATCTCAAGTTCCTGGGTCTAATGGTAAAAAAAAAACAAAAAACCCAATTCTATTGCACACATATTCCATTTCCTATCTGTCGCTGTGACAGATACTAAGGTAGTAAGAGCATATGGCCTGTGATAGTGTGTATTGGATGGAGGACACCAGCCACCTTCTTAGCATTACAACCCTTTCAAAAGTGAGGTCTGCCATAAATGAACCATAGGCAAACAAATATGGTGCCTTGGATAAGTTATACCTCCCTTGTTCAATACAGAGGCAGGCAACAGGCAGACTGGACAGTAAACTTTATGTCTTGTTTGTTTGTTTAACATTTATATCCCGGTCTTCCTCCGAGGAGCTCAGAGCAGTGTACGTGCTTATTTTTATTCTCACAACAACCCTGTGAGGTAGGTTAGGTAGGTTTATCAAATGCACTAGTCAATCAGAATCACAGCATTCAACATGTCTTTTAAAACCAATTGTGTTCAAAGTAAAAAGGGAGTTTCATTGATTTTTTTAAAAAGACATTCTAAAATATAACTTTTTTTAGAAGGCAAGGAAACTTGAGCAAATTTACTTGGGATGCACAGGCAATACAAATCTGAGTACAACTCAGCTAAATTGAAGGGAATAATTTGCAGCACATTAACCACTTATTTCAAAAGACAAGCCATTTATCAGTATGGTAAGACTGCACAACACAGGGATGGCAATACATTGCAAATGCAATATTTCTGAGTGTGAATTCTTACAACAGGTGTTGTTGTTTTTAAGCACCACACAAGTTAAAGACAGGCACTTTCCAAGTTTGAAATCCCACAAACCTTATAATCAGATTGCTTGACAAATATGCAGATAAAGATAGAGCTCTGTATAGAGAATTAAACAGCAAGCGAGTGAATATTTCCATTTTATTCCTTGCCTCTCCTCCCCACCCTTCAGTTTTGCCAGCTTACAAGGTATTAAACCAACACTGTCTTTTAAAGGGATGTTTTGTCCACTTACTTTTGTGCCATTTGTATCTGTTTTTTAAATTCTCGGGTCCCTTGCCAACAACTTTGCATTCTTCTGACTCCCTCGATCAGAGAAAAATCTAGACTCGGGTCTCGCAGAGGCTATTTGAGCATGTGCGGTGGTCGTTTTTATTTTCAGCAACTTTTTTTTAAAAAATGGCTTCCACACATGCTCAAATGGTCCCTGTGAGGTCCTATGCCTTACCAAGCCTCGCAGAGGCCTTTTGAGCATGTGCAGCGACCTCCAAAATGGCCACCGCACTGACGTTTGCAGGCCCAAACAGGCCTGAAAATCAGCCCGGGATGGGCTGCAGCAGTGATCTAAGAGGCTGGTGGTGGGAAGGGGAACCTTTGCAGACACACACCCATGGCCTTTAAGAAGTCCTCCGAATGGGCTACAGATAATTTTTATTTTTTTAAAATCCGTGAATTGGGGAGGGGGTGGGGGCAGCATGGCACTGCCCCCCCACCCAGTGGTGCCTAGGGCATATGCCCTGGCTGCCCCACCCTAGTTTCACCTATGTAACCAGGCAATTCTAAGGCTACAGTCAGTGGTGTGGTCACAGCTTCTTCAACTGGGGATCTTGTCTTTCCTTTTTGTCTTGCTAAGATATAATTATTTTGAATATTGTTTTTAATGCATTGTTTTAATAGAAATTCTGTTTCTGTGTATGTTTAGTTTACCTTATGAATTACTGCTATGTGAACTTAGGAAATTTCATATTAAATCATATTAATATCAATTTGAAAAGCAGGCCTGCATTTGACTTTTTTCACAGTAAAGACATGCTTCCTCTCAATTCAGTTTCACGGTATTGCTGAATGCATGTTTCCTGAACAGATACAAGTAACACTTATATGAGGTCTCCATGTGTCTTTAGGTATAATTTACACCTATGTTCTTTAAAAAGAAACTTGGAAGTTGCCACTAGAGTATTCATCATGGTATTTCCTTGGAGGTGGCCATGGGAATATGGTAAATAATATTGGACAATAATTAACCACCTCCTAACTTTTCATATTACAAACTGGCAGAGTTTGGGCCTCTAACTTTCCTAATCTATAGAATCATATATATGAAAAATAAAAGTCTGGGTTCTGAAGGAGCTATATGTCTTGTTGGATACCCAAAATGCTCACAGGAATCTTTTTTTATATATAATTCTCTTAAACGTACCCATTGCTAATCCATGTGGCAGCTCTCGTGAGAGTTTGTGAGCAGCTGCCGGGGGGCTAGCGATGGGGATTGGGGAGAAATCAGTCATGGCAGATGGTGATGGGCCAGAGGAGGTAGTGGGCTCACCAGCCAGCCAGTGAGAGAAAGCGCAGCTGGCCAGCAGGAGGAAGTGGCAGGCTGGAAGAGGTTGTGGGCCTGCCAGCTGGCCGGCAAGAGAAAGCGTGGCCGGCTGGTGGGAGAAAGCTGGCTGGAGGAAGTGCAGCCAGGCGGGTGAGAAGATGTGGCCGCCAGCAGGAGTGGGCAGGTGGTGCCGGGCTGGCCAGCCAGTAGAGGTGGCGGGTTGGGGAGCCGAGGCAGCCAGCGAGAGGCCAGGTGGTTGTCTGGTTGGCCAGCCAGCCAGAAAAATAAGTGGGGATGGGGGCCAGAAAATGGCTGTGGCAACTAGAGGCCCAGCTAATTCTTATTAATCCTTCACAAGAAAGTCAGATTGGAAAATGAGAATGTTTGTCAGATGTCCTTATGAGTCATTTCATAAGGGAGATAACTCACACAATACATACTTCAGATGAATGTATTATTTTGGCTCACATAAGTTTTGATACTTTTTTCTTTTTCTTTTTTGGTAACATGCATTGTTGCCTCTATTACAATGATTATGAATAAAAATTGAAAACATTCATTATTACAAAAAAAATTACACAACTCAAAACAATTTGTAAATACATTTTACAAATGGTATGTTTATTCCAACAATCTTTTGGACAGTGATACACGTTTTATTCATGAACTATTCAGAGGACTTTCTGTAATGAGAATAGGGGACTCTGAGACATCTTATCATATGGCATCACAATTCTGTTGGTATGTATATTCTCTAGAGATAAATCAAAGTTTTGTTTAAGCTTTTATATGGGGCACAGCTCATTGAAGTTGTTCAGACAAAATTTTTGAGTTTTCAGATTCTAAATATATATCAAAGGCTGTGCTTAGCCTGGAGGTGGGTATACTTAGGATTGGGTCTAGATTTGGATTGCCATCAGAACAGCCCTGCTGGACCAGGCACAAGGCCCATCTAGTCCAGCATCCTGTTTCACACAGTGGCCCACCAGATGCCTCTGGGGAGCCCACAGGCAAGAGGTATGTGCATGCCCTCTCTCCTGCTGTTGCTCCCCTGCAATTGATATTGAGAGGCAGCATGCCTCTGAGGCGGGAGATGGCCCACAGCCATCAGACTAGTAGCCACTTAAAGACATGTCTTCCATGAATCCGTTTAAGTCCCTTTTAAAGCCATCCAAGCTGGTGGCCATCACCACATCCCATGGCAAGGAATTCCATAGATTAATTATGCGCTGTGTGAAAAAGTACTTCTACTTGTTGGTCCTAAATTTCCCAGCCTTCAGATTCATGGGTTGACCTCTGGTTCTAATGTTGAGAGAGAGAGAGAGAGAGAGAAATTTCTCTTTGTCTACCCTCTCCACTCCATGCATAATTTTATACACTTCGATCATGTCTCCCCTTAGTTGCCTCTTTTCCAAGGTAAAGAGTCCCAGCTGCCGTAACCTAGCTTCAAGGAAGATGCTCCAGGTCCCTGATCATTTTGGTTGCCACCTTCTGCACCTTTTCCAGTTCTACAATATCCTTCTTAAGATACGGTCACCAAAGCTGTATGCAGTACTCCAGATGTGACTGCACCATAGATTTTTATAAGGGCATTATAATATTAGCATTTTTATTTTCAACCCTGCTCCTTATTTTATTTATTTATTTAACATATTTTTATACCGCCCAAAACCTACGTCTCTGGGCGTTTTACAACAAAATAAAAACAGAAAGTAAAACATTAGTTAAAACAAAACAAAAAGTTTAAAACATTAAAACAATTTTTTTAAAGAATATTTTAAAACAGCATTAAAACCATTAAAACAATATTAATTAAAAGCCTGGGTGAACAGATGCATCTTTAAAGACTTTTTGATTCCCAATTATTCCTAGCATGGAATTAGCTTTTTTCACAGCTGCCGCGCACTGAGACGACACTTTCAATGAGCTGTCCACCATGATGACCCCAAGATCTCTCTCCTGGTCAGTCACCAACAGCTCAGATACCATCAGTGTATATGTGAAGTTGGCATTTTTTGCCCCAATGTGCATCATTTTACAATTGCTTACACTGAACCACATTTGCCATTTTGTCACCCAGTTCCCCAGTTTGGAGAGATCTTTTTGGAATTCCTCACAATCCATTGTGAATTTCACTATTATTCATTCATTCATTCATTCGATTTCTATACCGCCCTTCCAAAAATGGCTCAGGGCGGTTTACACAGAGTAATAATAATAAATAAGATGGATCCCTGTCCCCCAAAGGACTCACAATCTAAAAAGAAACATAAGATAGACACCAGCAACAGTCACTGGAGGTACTGTGCTGGGGGTGGATAGGGCCCATTTATGTTGTGCATGTTTTTTTTAAACAATAGACCTCTTACATGAAGCACATTAAATATTTTCCAAAACATAAAATATCCTCTGCATTAAAACCTTGAGTGTTCACTTACCTGTGTGAGTTCGCCTATGTCTTTGAAGTTCATCACTTCTTGTAAATCTTTTCCCACAGAAGATCCAATTGCATACAAATGGCCTTTCTCCAGTATGCCAGCGAAGGTGTGCCCGGAGATGAGATGTTTTCCCATATACTTTCCCACAACCTTCAATATGGCAGATGTGTTGTTTCTTTTTTCCTGGTTCATTACTGCCTCTGTCAAGCACAAAACACTAACAGTTAAGCTAAGTTCAATTTAGTACTACTACTCGGTATTAAAAAACAAAACTTCTTAATTTAAATAGTTACAGTCACTCAAGAGCAAAAGGATGACTGTTGGCCCTCAGATGCCTGATATTTCACCACCAGCATGGCAATTACCTTCCTTCTCCTTCTCTGCAATTAGGGCACGAACAAGCAACTCTTCTTAACCTTTTGCCAGGCTGCACTTCTTGATCAGAAGCTTGCTGGGCTTGTTGCAACTGCACCTGAGTTATCTGATCAGGACTAACAGCACCAATTGCTGCATTAGCAAGGCCTCCTACTGCTACAGTTACAGGAGCTATTGTGGCTTGCTGCACTTTCACTCCTCCATCCTGTCCTTGTTGTTGACCTGTAAAATAAGAAAAAATTTAATGTCTATAATTTATCACAACGAGACAACATCACTGTTAATATCCTATTTACTTCATTATAAGATTGAGAAATCTCACATCAATTTTTTCTGATATGCAGAAAAAGCCCACTTCCAACTAGCATATTAAACCCAGAATCTTCTACATTAAAAAGCTATATCAAGTCATCAAAAATATACAGTACTAGCTGCAAATAGTGAGAGGGAAATGGTCTGTTTACAAAATACTGCATTCCTTATCTAGGGAAGTTGCTAGCTCGACTGCATCTGTGCTCGTTGCACAATGGGAAGAGCTTGCTGCTAGAAAATAAAAATTTGGGCATAACACTTGGTTGTGCTTGTCCACATTTATTATTCTTTAATTGGTCTCTGTGAGTTTAATGATGCGGCTGCCCTGAACCTAGCACATAAAGCAGGATATATATTTCAGTAATATAATAATATGGGATTACTAATTTTCAAGGCCAGCATTCAGAACCCAAGATCCCTTGGAGTGCTTCAATCCTTTCCCTTCAGGAAATTTTGTTTTGCACCTCTGAGCATGCTCCTTTCATGCTCCTAATCAGATGTTTCCATGAAGAACTAGGTACCAAGGCCAGCATTTCCTGCTATAAGGGCAGGAAGACAATATGTGCAACTATACAGACAAACCAGCTTTGAAGAGCCAACACTTGTAGGCATGTGAATAGATTCATGAAAGTGGTGGATGCTATCAAACCTAGGGGAAAAAAACCAGGCTGTGTGGTAGAATAAGAATTGTGGATGATGCTGGATCCTTCGCAACACAATGCCTATAGTCTCTGTTTTGGTATTACAATTTGGTTTTGGCTACAACAGAATCCAGGATGCTCTCTGAATAGTGTAGAAGTGGGTGGAATTAGTATGTACAAGTATGGACCCATAACAAAATGTTGCAGTACATTGCAGTACATTTCTGGTGTGTACCTGAGCCTCTGGCTGAGCGTGATGAAAAAAACAAAAGTTAGCAACAAAGACAGGAGTCGCCACACTAACTTGGGTCTTACTTCATATACAATGCCCACCCCTGATTTCTGGGTTTTTTGTGGGAGGGTTGGTACTGGTGTTCAGTTCCAGCTCCTTTTCATTTAGCCATAGTTTATTTATTTAAAACATTTAGACCCCGCCCTTCCAGGACACCATGGCTTGGGGCAGCTCAGAAAAGTAATAAAAAGATACAATGTAAAATAAGACAAAGTTGAACAAATTTAAGTTAAACAAGTTAGAAACCAGGCAAAAACCACATTTAAAATTACATTTTTTAAAGTCCCAAGTTAAGAGTTATTTTAAAAGCTAAAAACTATAAAAACTAAAGAACCTTTATAGTTTTCAAGAGTTAATGGCTGATGAAGGGTCAGTTTAATGTTTTCCTCAATATTTTTTTAGGTTGTAAGGTGGGAAAGGAGTGGTGGAATAGCTTGTATTGAATGCTGAATGATGTTAGGCTACTGTGCGAGTATACATGTGCAAACACACATAAACAGTGATTAGCAGATTGACAGATTGAGTGTGCAACTTTCCCCTCCATTCCTCAGAAGAGTTCACGCACATACAATTGTTTTAGTCTTATTTGAGGGAAAGGATAACCTCCACACACGAAGGGCTTAAATGTGTAAGACCCCTCCTCCCTCAGAAACACAAAGGTATGAAATGGCTGGTGAGAAAATACAAGAGTTTTAGACACTTTCCCCCCTCAGAAAAGGAAGGCGTTGTGACTATTTTGAGAGACTATTCTTCAAGTTGAGAAACTTCCCGCTCTTTTTGTTCAAGCTCTCCTTCTTCCCTACCACAGAGTCCCATTAGCTCCATCCCACCTGCTTGTCTGTTAATTTCACTCTGAGCCCATGGACATTCTCTTCCATTGACTTATATGGGGAAGATTTGGGGGGTTGCCTCCCCCCCACTTAGATTTTTCTTCTTCTTCTTCTGATTTTTTGATCACTGATGTATCTGAGGGTCACCTTGAATCTGGCAGTACCTCTCACTTGCCTGCAGGCCTCCAGTTATGCGCCCACAAGGTTCATGATGTTGTCAGCTCTTTCAGAAATAGATGTAAGACTATTATTGTTCACCACCTAGAGTCTTTGGAGGAGGCGGTATACAAGAAATTTTTAATAAACAAACAAACAAATAAATAAATGCTGCCTATTGGGCTAGATATAGCACCACAAGACTTTTCAAAATGTGCTGCTCTTGCAGCCATGCACTTGAGAATGTGCTGCAGACATAGAATCGATCAATCAATCAGTCTTTATTATGGTCAAAGACCAGCACAGGTTATAAAACAGTAATACAATAAAATAGATTATGAAAAAGAATGTTACATGTATTACTGAGATTGAGATTGGTATTACAATGAAAAATAAGGAAAGGAGGATCTAAAAAATACAAAATATTTAAAATATACTACAGAATGCAAACAAGGTAGCTAATATATATATAGACTAAAAGAGAGCATGAAACATCTAATTAAAATAGTAAGGCGGCTAACTAAAATGGATAACAGGTTTTTAAAATCTTCTACATATACAGGAGAATAAGATAATTGCATATATAACGATACATATCATAGAAGGGCTAATATTTTATTTATTTATTTATTACATTTATATCCTGGCTCTTCCTCCAAGGAGCCCAGAGTGGTGTACTACATACTTGAGTTTCTTCTCACAACAACCCTGTGAAGTAGGTTAGGCTGAGAGAGAAGTGACTGGCCCAGAGTCACCCAGCTAGTATCATGGCTGAATGGGGATTTGAACTCGGGTCTCCCCGGTCCTAGTCCAGCACTGATGGTTGCATTTTGCGAGTAGATAAAAGTGCCTATATACTAAAAGAACTAGAAAATACTAAAAATGAAGGAGATAAAATAATACTATTTTATTAACATGAGGTCTAGATACACTGAAAACTTTGACTGAGAAACCCTTTGAACTGCTTGTGAACACCTAATAATTAAGACATGGAAATGTATGTCTGCAGCACATTCTCAAGTGCATGGCTGCAAGAGCAGTGAATTTTGAGAAGTCCTGTAGTGCTATATCTAGCCCAATAGGCAGCATTTATTTAATTCTTATTTATTAATTTATTATATATTAAAATTTTCTTGTATACCGCCTCCTCCAAAGACTCTAGGTGGTGATCAATAACAATAAAAAGAGCAATAATTTTAAAAAAAATCAAAGGGCAAAAGCCTGGTGAAAAAGGTAGGTCTTGAGAAGGGCCTTGAAAGCTACTGAGGAGGAGACTGAACAAATCTGGGGGGAAGTGTGTTCCAAAAAAGAGGGGCAGCCACAGAGAAGGCCCTCCTACAGGCCCAGGCACCATGCACTACACCAGGGCCTGGGACACTAAGGAGGGCCAAATGAGAAGACCTCACAGGATGGGATACAACTGGCTGAGAGAGACGATCCCAGAGAGATATAGGTGCTAAGCCCATAAGCGAACCCATAAGCGAACAGGCAACCAGTGCAGAGACTGTAAGAGGTGTAGCGCTATCAAATCACTATCTTATATTTATTTATCATTTCTCTGTGTAAATCGCCCTGAGCCATTTTTGGAAGGGCGGTATATAAATTGAAATAATAATAATAATAATAATAATCTTCACTGTCCTTGATATATTCTTCAAGGCCTCTTTTCTCCTCTTCTACTGTTTGATGGACTTGCAGCATTCCTCTACCTCCCTCGCAGCTCAGGTGGAAGAGGAATGCTGCAAGTCCATCAAACAGTAGAGGAGGAGAAAAGAGGCTTTGAAGAATATATCAAGGACAGTGAAGAAGATGCACTTAAAATGGTCAAGAACGAGAAACTATTCAACACCAATGAAACAAAGCAGGCCTACAAGAAAGAACAAGTCAAGAACCGAGCAGAAAAATGGAGAAATAAGCTCCTGCATGGTCAATATTTGCACAATATAAGTGGAAAATCAGACATCACCAAGACCTGGCAATGGCTTAAGAATGGCAACTTGAAGAAAGAAACAGAGGGTTTAATACTGGCTGCACAAGAACAGGCACTAAGAACAAATGCAATAAGAGCAAAAGTAGAAAAATCCACCACAAACAGCAAGTGCCGCCTTTGTAAAGAAGCAGATGAAACAGTGGACCACCTGATCAGCTGTTGTAAGAAGATCGCACAGACTGACTACAAACAAAGGCATGACAAGGTAGCAGGAATGATACACTGGAACATCTGCAAAAAATACAAGCTACCTGTAGCCAAGAATTGGTGGGACCATAAAATTGAAAAAGTTGAAGAAAATGAAGATGTAAAAATATTATGGGACTTCCGACTACAAACAGACAAACATCTGCCACACAATACACCAGATATCACTGTAGTCGAGAAGAAAGAAAAATAAGTCAAAATAATCGACATAGCAATACCAGGGAATAGCAGAATAGAAGAAAAAGAAATAGAAAAAATCACAAAATACAAAGATCTACAAATTGAAATTGAAAGGCTGTGGCAGAAAAAGACCCAAATAATCCCAGTGGTAATTGGCACCCTGGGTGCAGTCCCAAAAGACCTTGAAGAGCACCTCAACACCATAGGGGCCCCAGAAATCACCATCAGCCAATTACAAAAAGTAGCTTTACTGGGAACAGCCTATATTCTGCGATGATATCTATAACAATTGACAATAAAATTCTGGCATCCCAGGTCCTTGGGAAGGACTCGATGTCTGGATAAAACAAACCAGTCAATAACACCTGTCTGACTGTGTAAACAAGAAATAATAATAATAATAATAATAATAATAATAATAATAATAATAAAAATCTACGGCCATCCATGAGGAGGCGGGTTGCTGCACTCTGGACTAGTTGAAGCTTCCAAATCATTTTCAAAGGTAACCCTAGGTAGAGTGCACTACATTAATCCAAGCGAGAGGTAACAAAGGCATGAGTTACTGTTGCCAGGGCCTGCCAGTTGAGAAAAGGCCATAACTGGAGAACCAGCCAAAGCTGGGCAAAGGCACCCCTGGCCATTGCCTCCGCCTGCTGTTCCAGCAGGAGCTAAGTCCAGAAGAACCCTCAGATCACGAACTGTCTCTCTCAAGGGAAGCGCAATCCCATCAAGAGATAAACTCACACACAGCAATTGGCCAGATCACAAACTGAACAAGAGCAACTCTGTCTTGGAAGGATTAAGCCTGAGCTTGTTTTGGCCAATCCAGGTCCTGACAGCCTCTAGGGATTGAGCCAGAACATGAATGGCATCACCTGTTTGGCCAGGGGTAGAGAGATAAAGCTGAGTATCATCAGCATATTGATGAAAACTTAGCCCAAACCAACGGATGACCAGGCCCAGCTGTTTCATGTAGATGCTAAAGAGAATGGGAGCCAGGACTGAGCCCAATGGAAACCCACAAGAAAGGGACCAGGGCATAGAACACTCACCCCCAATCGACACCGACTGGAATCACCCAGTGAGATAAGACCGGAACCACTGAAGAACAGTGCCCACATCAAGGTTACAATAAAGGTCACCCAACAGGGTGACCAATGCCATTTCAGTGCTGTGCTACAGCCTGAAACCTGACTGGCAAGGGTCCAGAAAATCAGTTTCCTCCAGGACTTTCATTAACTGAGTATAAACCACCTTCTCCAAAATCTTACCAAGAAAAAGAAGACTGTAGATCGGATGATAGTTATCCAGATTGTCAGGGTCGAGAGAAGGCTTCTTCAGGAGAGGGTAGACCACTGCCTCTTTCAGGACTGATGGAACAAACCCCTCCCGAAGAGAAGAATTAACTGTCTCCCGAAGCCAGGAAATAACATTCCCCCTTGTAGATTTAACGAGCAATGGGGGCAAGGGACCAGGCTAGAGGTCACTGTGCCCACATTGGCAAGAATCCTGTCCACGTCATCAGACTCAACAAGCTCAAAGGTATCCCATATAGTATCACAAGACCCAGCCTCTATTACTTCAATGGAATGGAGCCCAACTCTGACCAAAGGCAAGCAACTTTATCAGCAAGAAACTTGGCAAACATGTCACAGTGGCCAGATGGAAGATCACCAGAATCATCCCTTCCCAGCAAAGAGTGGATGATTTGGAAAAGGGCCGCCGGATGGGAATTCGCTGAAGCAATAAGCGCAGACTAATGAGCAGATTTTGCCGCCCTTATCGCCATTGTATACTCTCAAACATGGGCAAGCAACTGTGCTCGGTCGGCTTCTGTCTTAGTATTCCTCCAGTGGCGCTCTAGGCATCTTTTGGAAGTAGAGATCCACAAGCCCCAAGAGGCTGCTTAGGAACAATCTCGTCAAACGCCCTCATAGCCCCAATGTTCCAGGCCTCAATGGGTAGCACTGGTGAGTTGCCTACCAGATTGCTGGGAAGCTCCCAAAGCACCCTCTGAAATCCATCAGGATTCATAAGACGCCTGGGGCTATCTTTTGTGATACAATAAAACTTTTATATGAAAAATGCATCTCTGTAATAGAATAATGCAAATCACATACACTCCATTCCACAGAGTCAATTTTCCATTGACTTCATTCCATTTCCCTTTATTCTGCAATCATTTAGGCCCAATTATGTTGATGATACAGCAATGGCCTCATCCCTTCAAAACCATCTTGAATAAATAGAATATATTAGCTGTGGAACTATGTTGATGTCATTGATGATTTGTGCTTTTGTTTAGCACAAATTGTATGTCCCTGTGGGAGGTACAGACATATATTGTTTAGAAATCTGAATTCATGGAGAAACATCTATATTTTCTTATGAACGGATTTCCTTGAAACAAACCCCAAAATCAAGGGAAAAACTGAAAAATATGCAATGTTTATTTTCTTAACAGACTGACTCAAAAGATCATAAAATGCAATTTGGGAGAGATCCAGGAGATGCCTACTATGGCTGTGTGAACCAGCCTCAATTTAATTCAGGGGCTGTGCTAGTGTTTCTGGGCTTCCCAATTTGATTTGGGGCTTCAGAGGACTTTCTACTTTGCTTCAGCCCAATTGAAGCAGTAGTTTCAATGCAAAGCCTCTCCTCTGCTTTGACCTTGACTACAATTTGCTACAGTTACTTACAAAGTTACTGACATAGACAAAAGATAGTCTAGCTCTTTTGTTTTCCTCCCAGTGTGGCAAGGCAGCAGCTTTTTCACTTTTAAAATAAAACCCAGAAATATTTTCTTTTAAATCCTTTCCTGGAATTCTGGGACATGGCATAGGTGCTCCTGGAAACAATAGATTTTTCCAGGGGTGAAGAAAAACAAACTGAGACTGCATCCAGATAAGATAGAGTTACTTATTGTTTGGAGTCAGAACTCGGGAGATGATTTTGATCTGCCCATTCTGGATGGGATCATACTTCCCCAAAAGGAACAGATGCGTAGTCTGGAAGTGCTTCTGGATCCACAACTTACCCTGGTATCCCAGGTGGAGGCGGGGGCCAGCTTTGGCTGATACGACAGCTGTGTCTATTTCTTGAGATAAACGACCTCAGAATGGTGGTACATATGCTGGTAACCTCCACACTTGATTACTTCAATGTGCTCTATGTGGGGCTGCCTTTGTACATAGTGCAGAAACTGCAACTGGTGCAGAATGCAGAAGCCAGGTTGGTCTCTGGGTCATCTCGAAGAGACCATATTACTCCTTTATTGAAAGAGCTACACTGGCTACCAATATATTTCTGAGAAAATACAAGGTGCTGGTTATAACCTATAAAGCCCTAAACAGCTTAGGCCCTGGGTATTTAAGACCATGTCTTCTTTGTTATGAGCACCCTGTGTTCCATGAGCATCATTGTGGATGCTATCCATTATGTATAACTTAGTTTGTGTATAAAATCATACTGTTTACTATATTTATGAAATTTTAGAGAACGACTGTCTTCATTTTATTTAAACAAGAGTGACAAATATACCTAGTGTTAGAGATGGAACAGCAAACTTCTTCACCCAAAGGAACCTAAGCTTATCTTAGTTTTTTTTCCACTTGGGAAAGTAGGAAAAAAATAAAAACAAAGACAAAAATAGAAACCATTGACAATACAGTAAGTAGAAGTTTTTATTATCTGAACTAAGAAATAGTCTCCTTTTCTTTTACTGTCAGCATTATACAGAAACAGAAGAAACAAAACAAAAACGTGATGCACCTATTTACCAATGACTAACAATGGGGTGAGTGTACATATATGCTTCAAGCAACAAACCCCTTTTCAGATTATTTCTAACTCTTTAAAAAAAGGGGGAGGGGGTCAGTGTCTGTCTGCAGCCTAACAGATTCCAGTACTTACGACAATCAGTAAATCTGAAGTTAAACTTTTTAAGAAAACTGGCTGGCACTCAGCACAGTATTCCAGTAGCACACCAGGAAGATGCATCTGCATATGAGAGAGCTTCCCTGCTACCACTCTGGTGCTATATTTGTATACCGCCCTTCCAAAATGGCTCACGGCAGTTTACAATTAAAACACACCACTAAAACAGTAAAGAGCTAAAACAAATTAAAAAACAACATAACAATTAACAATTTAAAAACATTTTAAAACAACAATTAAACAATTACAGTGATTAAAAACTCCAAAATCAGGTTTTGAATTTTAAAATAAACCAGAAATTAAAACCCCCACAATTTAGGAAGCTGAGAAAGCTTGGGTGAAGGGTTTTCAGGTCTGGGTACACAGCAGGGGAAAATGCATTTTGATGATTCACTCCGAACATATGTCCCTGAGGTCTGCACAACACTGAGGAACATATGTTCCAGTGACCCTAGCTAGGCACATCAAGAGCAAATTGTCAAAATTCACTCTCCCCTCTGCACACCAAGGCTGCACAGGCCCAGCCCAGCTAGGAAAACTCTCCTTTGTGTGGGTGCATTTTCCTGGTGTGTTACCAGAAGGCTGCACTGAATGTCAGCTCTTCAATAGTGACTCATAATCCACAGAGTGTCATACTAATCATGAATAAAATTAGTGACATTAAATATATATCATGTCATGTAAACAATATAAGCTTGAAAATGCAACTATCTCAAAAAAAATTTAGTCATCAGAATTGGTTTCTGAAAGATAAGTATATTCCAATTCTAAACTTTATTTTTTCATCTATGGCCTTCAGAGAACTGAAGGTTTGCATGGATTGAAATAAACTTCCCTTTTCTTCCGTGTGTTAGCTTGTTTCTATATGCATATTCTCATTCCAGATACAGGTGTTTCTTTCACATCCTGCAGAAGATGGAGGAATCTGAAGGTGGTGAGAGGATTTGTGAATTTTACATGTCTGTAGTACACAGGAATTGTAATTACCTATTACTGTAAATTGTCTTATCTAATTATGAGAAAGCATTATGAGGCAGTAAAGGGCAGCTAAAGCAGTATTTTTTAAAATCTTGATTTAAAAAGCATTGCACTCATTCTATAAGAGAAAATAGTTCACAAGACAATTCTTTTCTAAGAGAAAAAAGGTCCAGGGTGAAGATCTTCCCCCATTTTTCTGATTCTTTCTCCAGTTTTATTGAAAAATCACAGTTTTATTGAAAAGTGCTGATCCAAATTAATAGAGCCCCATCAAATCCCTTATGCATAGGTTCTTTCCACTACGCTAGACTATCCTTCCTTTAAGATTTGGAATACTTCCACTTCTGTGTTTGGAAATGTTGCTGCTGTCTCTTAGTTGGATCCAGATCCCACCCATACTAGAAACTCAAAAATTCTAGTATTATCTATCTAGAGCAGGGATTCTCAACCTTGGGTTCCCAGATGTTATTTGACTTCAACTCCCATAATCTCCAACCAAAGGCCACTGGGGCTGGGGATTATGGGAATTGAGGTCCAATAACATCTGGGGACCCAACATTGAGAATCCCTTCTCTAGGGCATGGGTTGTAAATGAGAGGTATGTGAACTTCTAGAAGTACTTAAAGGGCTCATAAGGGATTCATGGAGCCCTCTTGCCTCTCTATCTCATTAGGATGCCACTGCTTTGCTGTCTCCCAGTCAGAGAACTCATCCTAGGTTACAGCTGACAAGTTGTCCTCTGCAGGAGGAAAGGATGAGAGTAGATGAGTGTCAGGCAGCATCCTTCCCTGCTCCTGATAGGTAGACTATGTACATACACAGCCCAGCCCTCCATCAGCCTGACAGGCTCAGCAGCGAACAAAATGTTACATTGAGCATCAGTCAGCATTTATCTTGCTGCTGAACCTGTCAGTGGGTGGGCTGAGCATGCAGATAGTCAGCCAGTTAGGAGAGAGGGACGAGGCCAGGCCAGGGTTATGCAGGGGAATCCTGGCCATGAGGCTTCAGGGTATGGGAGGAGGGAACGAGGCACATGTGTCCTTTTGTTTGCTGCAAAGATTTACTTGTAGGTATTTCAACTTCTAGTTGATTGCATATAACTGTTTTAGTGTCAACAACTTTGGCAAGATTTACTTCAGGGGAGCAATAACAGTTCTGGGCAAGTTTAGTCTGGTGAAGAGACAACTGAAGTGATTCAAGCAAATCGAGCAGCTAAACGTAGTCTTTCATCCAGAAAAAGAGGTTCCAGACTCATCTCAGAAATATGCTAGTTTTGTAGCAAAAGTGGAGTTTTATTTTAGATTATGCAGAGCAGGGCTGTTGCGCTCTTTGTCCCTTTGTCCATACGGCTGAGCACCTCCGCTCAGTGAAGCAGGCAGGCAATCCCTGTTGCCTGCCCTGCTGACCACTTGCTCTCCTTAGCCGCTCCACTGATGTCAACTCTGCCTGCCGCTCCCACCACACATTATTATGATGTTGCTGCATCATGTGGAAATGTCATTATAATGCACTGCAGCAGGAGCGGTGGCTGAAGGCTGTTAACTCCAAAGGCAGTACCAACACAGCATGCAAGGAGAGCTTGTGGGCAGCCAGGTGGGCGATGGAGACTGCCTCCTCACCAGTCAGGGTGATGGTAGGCACCAACTGCATGGGTGACGGGGTGCGGGCACCCCCCAGTAATCTGAGCAAGTGGGTGCCCCCACTCCCACCATGGGTGAAAGTATTTGCCTTGGGCACTGGGACCCCTTGGGCTGACCCTGATGCCCAGCCAATTACAGGTCACTCAGCATTTTCTTTATTGAACTTTCCCTTCTTCCAACTGGAGCCAGCCCAGCAACAGGGAGGGACACTATCATTTCTCATAGATTGATTCGCCTAGCATCTTTAGAATACACACATATACATAAATAAGTTGTTCACCTGTAACTTTTGATCTTTTGCTGATCTGGTATCATTCATAATGTGGGCTTGGCACCTGTGCAATAGTTTCTGTGGAAGGATTTCAAGCTCCTCATAGCGCTCTGGTGCTATGCCAATTGCACACAGAGCACGCTTAGTATCTTTGGCATTCCTCAGCACAGGCAGAGCATTCCTCAGCTCAGTTCCTGAAAAGCTGCTGTTAGAAAAACGCAATTAAGATGAGGGAGGGAGGTACATCTGAAGAACAGGGGTGGATCGATTGGTTTTGAGATACTGGATCACCAAAAGATCAAGAGATACAGGTGAGCAATCTGTTTATCTTAATGGTGATCTGGTATCCTTCACAATGTGGGTGATTAGTGAGTTCTTCTAGAAAGGTGGGTTAGAGGATGTGTGTTAGAGAACTTTATTTAGTACAGCAAACCCAAACCCAGCCTCAGCCGCAGACTGGATGTCTAAGGCATAATGCTTGACAAAAGGTAAATTGGGAGATCAGGTAGCAGCTTTCTGTATCTCAGAGAAACCAATGACAGGTGAGCAGCAAAGGTAGCCATAGCCCTCATGGCATGAGCTTTAATACTGCCAGGGGGGTTATGCCTTTTTTGTCATAAAAGGTGGAGATCAAGTGGACCAGCCATTCAAAATGTCTTTGTTGGGAGAAAAGTTAGTTTCTGTTCGCGCCTTCAAAGACAACCAAGAGTCTGATAGATTTTCTAAAGTCCTTGGTCCTGTCCAGGTTGAAAAAGAGTGTTCTCTGAACATCCAGGGAATAGAGAGAGCATCCTGGGTTAGGGTGGGAGAACAGGGTTCATGAAAAATGTAGGGAGGATAATGTCTTGGTTAATATGGAAGCCAGAGACAACTTTAGGTAGGAAAGCAGGGTCAGTCCACACAACTACTTTATTTGGAAAGAACACAGTAAAAGGAACGTCAGCTCTTAGCACGGCCAATTCACTTACTCTCCTAGTGATGGTAATCAATTAGGAAAGCTGCCTTTAAGGAGAGAAGTTTGATAGGTTGTGGATAATAGTTCAAAAGAAGCCTCCGTAAGAGTGGAGAGCACAAGGGAGAAGCTTCAGGGTTTAACTTGCTTTTTAAAACTGGTGGATAGTGTTTGTTCAGCCCTTTGAGAAACCTTCTGCAGTCAGGATGGGAGAACAAGGTCTTAGCATTCCAACCTGTGTGTACTGCAGATAGGGCTGACATATGGACCTTGAGCAATGAATCAGAAAAGCCTGAGTTCTTTAAGGAGATCAAATATAGTAGGACTTGGTGAACGGAAACAGTAGTTGGTTCAGAGCTCCTAGACTTCGCATCACTCATAAACCTTCTCCATTTACAGGAGTAGTTACATCTGGTGGAAGCTTTCCTCTCATGAAGCAAGATCCGGTCTAAAAGTTCATCCTCCAGGACGTCATGTTCAATGTTCGGAGGCTGTGATAAAGGACCTTGCCGCTGTTCTGCCAGAGGAGGTTTGGATGCTGGTGAAGGTGGCCTTTGGACAGTTGCAAGAGGAGGGGGAACCACAGCTATCTTGGCCACCATGGTGTGAGTATTATGCAATTTTTCTTTTGCTGTAATATTTTGCTCACAATACATGATAGGAGAGGGAAAGATGGGATGAGGTTGAATAGATACGTGTTCCAGGGGATTTGGAAGGCATCCCTTCCCTACTGCTGCTCTCGAGCAGAAGAGAGGGCACTTCTTGTTGAGCTGGGTCATGAAGAGGCCCACTTGGGAAGTCCCCCACTGACAGAAGAGATTGGAAAGGATGTTGTCATCAATCTCCCATTTGTGGTGTTTATTTATTATATTTCTATACTATATTAATATTGTAAGCCGCTTTTGGTGCCTTTGTCAAGGCAGAAAGGCAGTATACAAATGTAGTAAATAAATAAAAGGGAGGTACTCTATTTTATTTCTCATATCTGGTAAGAGAGAAGAGGAATGCAGTCAAGCATGTCGCATTAAGGAGATAGCACTGGCTCCCTGACCTGGGTGCATCCTTTCCCTTTTGGGGGAGGGTCTATTTAGCTCCCAAACAGACAAGACTATGGAGTGCATGAGAAAATCCTTGATTCTGTCTCTATTAGATGTTTAGTGGTACTCAAATTCTGGTATATGTCCAATAAGTTAGAGAGAATTGCCTTGAATTTATTTTGAATTGGTTCAGATGCATTCTGCAAATCATCCTTAAACCCCTCCCAAATTGAATAGTGGGATTTGGACATACACACCATATAGTTTGCTATTTTCATTGATAGGGAGCATGAAGAGCAGATCAATGTCCTGGAACAGGAGATATTCCCTTGACATGGATGGTGTCAACAAGAAGTTCTCTCTAAGGACTAACATCAGCTTGAGCCGAGTAGTATCAGATAAGATCAGTAGAGTCACCGACGTCAATGAAAGACCAACTCCAGCAAAGACCAACAGTGGTGGAGGCATGAAAGTCAATGTTGGTATCAACATCAAGGTCAATGCCAGAGATGATGGCAGTGCTGTCGAAGCCTCCTTGAGGATCTCTGGTGGAGAGGATGACTAATGTGAATGAACAGCTTGGACAACCAATGGAGATAGTGTCTGGAAGGTGCTCAGGGTAGACATCGGCGATCACTGGCAGGGTTGCATTGAAGGAGGCAAGCGGCTCCATGTTGTCATCGATGTAGAGGTTGACAGTCGTGTCGGTGGAGGTGCCAGAGAGGAGCATCCAGAGGACACTTTTGAGTCAATGTCGACAGTGAAATCTTCCCATGTTTCATTTGGGAGGAAGATTCCTCTTTTCAATGTTTTCATTTCTTATGTTTGCGCCCATCGTTCGAAATATCACGAGGCTTTTTGAAAGTAGCCTGTGTGGTAACAGAGGAGGTGGTCAACAGAGTCAACTTTGGCTTTGACATGGAACCGAGAACAGCAAGAACCTGAAGGAACTGTCCACAATGACTGGAAATGAATGGAGCTGGGAAGTGCTCTGCCGCCAAAGATACTGAGTGCGCTCCACACACGAAGAGTGGAGAACCAGAGTGCTATGAGGAGCATGAAATCCTTCTGCGGGGACTATTGTGCAGGCACAAAGCCCATGTAGTAAAGGATACAAGATCACCATTAAGATCTAAATGTTACAGTTATAAGACACGCTCCTGTAATCACTGGCTCACATAGAGTAAGTTATTCATGAGTGGGCCTATTGAAATCAATGGGACAAGTTTATTTGTCCTATTTTCAAAGGGAATACTCACAAGTAGTTTAGTTTGTATGTGACGCAGTAATTGCAGTATTCTGCCTCATTACTGTAACATTTAGGAGTGTGTGTACACACCTACACACACACATACACATACAAATCTTTATGGGATACCTGAGCTGAAACTTTAAAATAGAAGGGGTACTCTTGTTTAATTTAAAAAACAAACAAACTTGAAAACTCCTGATCTAGATTGGAGTTTCAGTTTGCTGAAGAACAGCTATCATGTCATGACCAAAGAATTGTGTGTTAGAATTATTTTTTTTAAGTAACTCATCCATTTCTGGGGTGGGGGCATTCTCTGCTGAATAGTGGATCCTTTTTCTAGTAGAAAACTACTAGACACACTGCTTCAGAGTAGTCCCTATGAAGAATAAAACATCCCTCCACTATGTAAACCACCAAAGAATTTGGGACTAGCTGTTTAAACAGAATCCCTAACTCACTGCCTAGGCCCTATACCCTCTATATCTTGTCCAGTTTTCCAGAATCTGCCTGACATGAAACTGGATTCTTCCACACATTTTCAGTTACATTCAGAAATCCTGGAAGAATCAGCAATGCTGCTGTCAGCTTGCAACATCTTAAAGATTGACACTTCTGTTTTCAACTTAGTTACACATCTCCAAGGCCTGGCCGACAGTATAAGAAGTTCCTTGTAGAGATGAAAGTTCTCACTAGGGGAAACAGGCTGAGAACCCATAATGCACAGAGAGGCTGACACATTGGTGTCTTTTTCTGATCACTTGGAGGAATGCTCACCATCTTTCTGCCCCATGGTTAGTACAAGCTCCACATTCTATATCTCAACATGAGTGCATGGACAACAGATCCCCCAGATAAACCAATAATACCAATTGAGAGGAGTTTACAATATAGTCATTCAATGTATTCCTATCTGGCAATTTACAGAGAGTGTAGCTAACCTCATGGGAGGGCCCTCTATCAGAGAAACTAAAGTTTTATAATCTGTGAATACCAAATCTGCTGCCATGGCTTCTTCCAAAAGCTGGGTTCATTTTACAATTGGCATAGCTTCCAATGTAATTTTAAACTCAACTTTTATGTCATCATGGTTTCACTGAAGGAAGAATGGGTCTGAGACTCATTGTGCAGTTTTAGGGAAATAAACTAAAACCTACTTCAGTCTGATATATGAAAAATATGCGGTGGGGTAGGGGGAAGAGACTCTAAAAAAACTTTTTGTCCTCCTCCTGCTCAGAGGCAAAAGCATGCTCTGAGGCAAAGAAACAAAAAACAATGAGGGAAGGAATTGGAAGTGCTCCAAGAAATCTTTAGCTGTCAATAAGATTCCAAGCAAAGGCCTTCAATGGTCACAGCACCATAGGTAGAACTGCACAGAGGCCAAGAAGTACCAGTTCTACTTTGGCATCAGGCCCTGCACATGCTGGAAGACATGACAATATCACACAGGAGGCTACAGCTGAGAAAGCATGGCATTACCATAGTATAACAATGACAGTGAGGCAGCAGGCAAAGAGAGGAATATTCATGTTTTATTTTTCTACACAAAATATGAACAAAAGCATACATACATTAGTATATTTTGAAATATAACTAAGAATACCCTGCTCAAACTGAAGGTATATTCTCTTTGTGCAAAGCTGGCAATTTGAAGTCCCAATTAACAAACGTTAGTTGTATGGTCATCTAAAAATATATCTTTTGAAATAAATTTCAGGAATGGACAAACTGATTTCAAATAACTTGTTTCAAATAAATCCTTTTAAATATTTGTATACTATAACATTTGTGAATAGGAATTTGCTAAAAAGAAGCTAAACATGAAATGTGATTGAATGTGATAAAGACTGGAGTCCAAGTTACTGAATCAGCTTTCCAGAAAGGCTGCTTGTGTACTGCATGCACACATGAATTTTGGGGCTATTTTAAACTTCATGATCATGCTTTCCAATCAGAACACAAGAAAGATTCCCAATAAACCACAATATGCTCAATAAAATCATTTGTACGAATTTGACTAGGTGGTTTTCTACATGTGTCGCCTCAGATTTCCTTCATACACGAGCTCTTTGGGCTTGATCAGCTTGGCATTCAGTGGCCAGAGAGGAACAAAGACTGGCACTGGCTCCAGTCTATATATGCCAGTTATGAATGCACCCCTTGATTAGCCATCTCCCTTTCTTTCAATTTGCGAAGTTTAAGCACTAAAATGAAAGCTACATTTTAGTTTCTGTTCTGGAATTCAGATCTGTTCATCTTGGGATTAACATTGTTCTAATGTAAGATTTTTCATCTTTTATTTTATCTATAGAAACTTGGCTGGAGGCCCTGAGCCTTCCAAACTGAACTGTTCATCTTTCCTCCTAAATATTTATCTCCTATGGGTCATTCTCTATATTACATTACCAGTCACCCTATCAGCCATTTATGAAAACCTTTTAATTCCTCCCTCTATTTTGTGTTCCATAGTCAGTTTTACATAATCATGCGGCGTCTCGCTGTATATTGTAAAAATCCTCTTTCTTTTCCAGTTCCTCAGCTAACACTTCTGCCAATGTTCTAGTCATCTCTTATCTTGAGTACTGCAATCCACTTCTCTCTCTTATTCCTTGTCATACCTTATCCTCTCATTTCTAGTCAGAACCTGCACTCAAATTACAGGGGAGTCTCTTTGGTAGCCTGTTGGCCACTGTTCTTAAAATTGGGGGTCAGATAAAATCAGGGAGTAGGGATAATTTTTCTTCTCCCATAAATCAAGCACTGTCCAGAATTCTGTTTCCAAAATTATTATTCAGTCCATGTGATGTTCCTCTACAAATCCCTACACTAAGTAACCCACCCCATATGCATCCAGCACAACCTCCTTGTTCTTTTGCAAGTCTTACCCCAACCAGTATTTCATTACATAGTCCTATGAACCTTTGAACTATTAACTCTGCCACTCTTGGCTACCTTACAGTATGTACTGTCTTAAATTCACCCATTATCCCTTCTCCCTGGAACTTGTTTTTAATCGCATAGACCCACACATAATGTTGATTACTAAAAATTTGTTCATATATTATTTGGGGTAGGAAATGATGTGGCTAAATATGAATATTAAACCAAGACATTTAAAATAATCTCCCTAAACTTGGTGACTGGGGTGAAATTCAACATTAATGCAGGTTTTGAAGATATGTAACTACTAAGGTTGATTGTAGTCAATACAAAAGGCGCCCTACTGCAACTAAGCATATGTGTACATGGAATAATTGTATTCCCTTCTTCTGTTATCCCCCTTGTGTGTTTCAAGATTGAGCCCTCAGGGCAGGGACTGTACTTCTATCTGTTGTAAATTACCATATACCCGGATGGCACTATATAAATAACATGAAGCTTCATGACCTTTAGCAGAGCAATGCTCCATCAGCAGAAGAGTGTTAGGCTTATACAAGGGATCCCTGCTTGAACCCTTCCAGAATCTCTGGGAGAAGATTCTGCTAATGCAGCACACCACTAAAAGGCCTGCTACTCAACAAACTGCTACTCAACCAACAGTTCTGGTAAGAACTAATGTGCCTACTTCATTTCACTATAATCTTAATTGATAAATGCCATCTTCACAAGTTAGCACACTTCCGCCTCAAATGTTTATGCACCCACCATCTTGAGTCAGATGGATGACATCATAAACTACACCATTGAGGTATCCCTGCATGTCACTACAGCTGTAGCAAATTTGGTCCAGATCAGTTACGGGGGTTCACAAGTTAGCCCATTTGCGGCTCAAACGTTCAGATGTCTGCTGTCTTCAATTCGGATTAATGACATAATCACAAACTACACTGTTGAGCTATCCCTATTTATTCCTGCAACAGTACCAAATTTGGTCCTAATAGGTTCCCACTTTCACCTCAAATGTTCACGTCTGCCATCTTGAACTGGGGTGGATGACATAATCACAAACTACGCTGTTGAAGTGTCCCTGTGTCTCTACAGCTGTTCCAAATCCTACAGCTGTTCCAAATTCCAGCTTGTGCCTCAAATGTTCACATGTCCGCCATCTCTACCACCTAGGGATGCACATGTCAGTCAAGAGAAATATGGTTGAGAAATCAATCTTGAATTGGGGTGGATGATATCATCACGAACAACACCATTGAGGTGTCCCTATAACTTTACCAAATTTGGTTCAAATTGGTCCTGTTATTGCAAAGTTGATAGTGGGACACAGAAAGCTGGGCAGTCTCATAAGCTTTCTTTCCTTAAGGAAAGTAGGCTAAAAATAATGCACAACTTGAGATCCACCAACCTATCAGCCATGTGTTACAGCCTGTCATGTGTTTTTCAAACTTAGGCTAGCAACAGAAGCAGGAGGTTATCAGCACCACTAGTAGGTTGCCATGCAAGGCTGGTACATTCATTCAGCTTAGTCAGCCACAAGTTTTATACAAGCAGGTGTCATGGAGTAACATGTTGCCAAAAAAAGAAAAAGAAAAGATGTAAAATAGAAGGCACTGTTTCAACACCTTGTGTCTCTTACTGCAAAAAGAAAGGTGCGTCCTTTATCCTTACTCAGGGAAAAATGCTACTGCTATTTGAAGAAATAATTTGTTCTGTTTATTTAACGTTCTAGTTAGTATTACTGACTGAGAAGTAGGTTTCCTTGTAGACAAGATAGGGGAAGTAAGGCTCAAATAATTTATGAAACAGTCCTTGGTTTAAAAATGGCTCATCTAGAAATTACTTTACTCTCAGGTGAGTATTTATGATCCTTTAAGACAGAGGCATATATAAAGAAATATGTCCTGGACACAAAGCTTACTATGGGATTAAAGGAAGCATATATAGCTTGTTGGGCAAGATCAATTTAGGAAGCAGGAGCAAATTTTACAACTGCAAACTAGGCTTGAATCAGGATACTTCAATTTGATTGTGCAAACAGCTATCAGTTAAAACATTAGCAGGAAGGGACGAACCCTTCAAAAGGAGAAAATGTCCAATATCATTAGCCATAATTGTGGAAAACATGTATCTTGATCTGCTGATTTTAAATATTATTTACAACTAATTCCTATTTCAGTGGAACTTGCATACAAGCAACTGTGTTTAAGGCATATTAAACTATTACTACTCAGTAAGCCCCTAAGGACTCAGTTAAGACTTATTTCAGCATAAACATGCTTAGCACTATACAATAAGTCACTAATATTACTTATGTTGCTGTGTCACTCCCTTCCTCAAAACATCCATGCAGCTGAATGGTAATTTCTATTGTGATTAAGTCATATAGGGCCAAGAGAGCCAACTATTTATTTATTTATTTATTTTATTTAAAACATTTATATATTGCCAGAAATGCAAGTCTCCAGGCGGTTCACAAAAAAAGCAAAAACAGATAAAAAGATTAAAACATCACAACAATTAAAATTTAAAACATTAACACTGTTAAAAACACAATTAAAACAATATCTAATTAAAAGCCTGGGTGAACAAATGTGTCTTGACTGCCTTTTTAAAAGTTGTAAGAGATGGGGAGGGCTCTTATTTCAGCAGGAAGTGTGTTCCAAAGCCTCAGGGCAGCAACGGAGAAGGCCCGGCCACCAGGCAAGCCGGTGGCAACTGCAGACGAACCTCTCCAGATGATCTCAATGGACAGTTTGGTTCATAGCGAAGAAAGCATTCTCTTAAATACCCAGGCCCCAAGCTATTTAAGACTTTATAGCTTACTAGTATTTTTAAGCCCGTTATGATAACGGGCGCTAGCTTTCTATCCCGTCTTTTCTGTCTCTCTCTCTCTTTCTGTCTCTTCCCCCCACCCTTGTCCCCTCTCTCTTTTTGTTTTTTGTTTTGTTGTTGTTCTCTGTTTTTGTTCTTCCTTATTTTGCTTTTACTTTTTTGGGGTGGTGGTGGTGGATGAATAACGGCCAAAATGGCCCATGAGAAGGTGGCCGCCCCCGCCTATCGCCCTCCCGCGCACCCAGCTGCCGGAGCCCACCTTACCCGCTCCAGCCCGAAGGAGAAGAGAGGAACTCGGAAACAGAGCTATTCTCTGTGTTAAGCTGCTGCCTATACTGTCGCAATGGACGCAATAGGCGTCCTTTGCGTCCATAGCGGCAGTTTGAGCAGTGACTTAGCACAGAGAGGAGCTCTGCTCGTGAGCTCCTCTCTTTTCCCTCGGGCTGGAGCGGGTAAGGTGGTCTTCAACAGCTGGGAGGGCGATAGGCGGGGGCGGCAACCTTCTCATGGGCCATTTTGGCCCTTAATCTTTTTGGGGGGGGGAGCGGGGAAGGTGATTTTGGGCAGCTGGGAGGGCGGGTGAGCAGGCGGCGGTGGCGGCTGTGAGCGGGCGGGAGCCTCGTTGGCGGCTTTGCCGCCACCTCGCCCAGCTTCATTTTGGGCAGCTGGGAGGGCGGGTGAGCAGGCGGCGGCGGCGGCGGCTGTGAGCGGGCGGGGGCCTCGTTGGCGGCTTCGCCGCCACCTCGCCCAGCTTCCCTGTCCCCCATCTCGGTCTTCCCCCGCCGCCATTGCCCTCGCCTTTTTCAGGGCGGCCGCTTCTGGTTGCCTCGGCCTCCTCTCGCCGTGCCGCAGCTCATGGCCGAGGCGGCGGCTCCGCCGCCACCTCGGCCACTTTCCCCCGCCGCCACACACCGGCTAATGGCCGCCCGTGGCTGTGGGACACTGGTGTCTGAGGTCCTGTGGCCCTTGGGCTCTTCTGGGCCTGTGCTTCACACAGGCCCAGAACAGCCCAGGGAGGCAGGGACGCAGATCCCCAACGTTCCAAAGCCATGGCCACTCACTTAGCCTTTTATTATATAGGATAAACAAAACCTTGTATTTTGCCCAGAAACTTATCGGCAACCAGTGTAGATCTTTTAAGGTAGGAGTTATATGGTCTCTCCGAAATGACCCAGAGAACAACCTGGCTGCCACATTCTGGACCAACTGCAGTTTCTGGATTATGTACAATGGCAGCCCCACATAGAGCACATTGCAGTAATCAAGTCTGGAAGTGACCAGCAAATGTACTACTGTTCTGAGGTCATTTATCTCAAGAAATGGATGCAGCTGGTGTATCAGCCGAAGCTGATAAAAGGCACCTCTGGCCATTGCCTCAACCTGGGACACAAGGGAGAGGTTACATAGGAACATAGGAAACTGCCATATACTGAGTCAGACCATTGGTCTATCGAGCTCAGTATTGTCTTCACAGACTGGCAGCGGCTTCTCCAAGGTTGCAGGCAGGAATCTCTCTCAGCTCTATCTTGGAGAAGCCAGGGAGGGAACTTGAAACCTTCTGCTCTTCCCAGAGCAGCTTCATTCCCTGAGGGGAATATCTTGCAGTGCTCACACATCAAGTCTCCCATTCAGATGCAACCAGGGCAGACCCTGCTTAGCTATGGGGACAAGTCATGCTGCTACCACAAGACCAGCTCTCCTCTCCTTTGTGAGGTTTGTGTCGAGAAGCACCCCCAGACTGCGTAACTGTTCCTTCTGGGGAAGTGTGACGCCATCCAGAACTGGCAAGCTTTAAAATTATCTAACAAACTAGGAAGCTTTAAAATTATTTGATTGAATTAAAGCCTGAATACATAGCATTCTGTACTCGAGAACCATGGCCAATTGCATGATGACATGTCAGAAGAATTTTCTATTGGACTGGATTTAGATATCCAGGTCTAAGTCACTAAGGGCGTCTACTCCTAGATTTTTAGTATATATTTTAGACGCCTAGATTTTTAGTATATGTTTTAGATTTGATTTTAACAGTTAATTTGTTTCTGAAGTATGTTGTTACTTGCACAGGATGTTACTATCCTAATGATAATGATAACTATCATCATCATCATCATCATCATCATCAAATCTCTTATTCTAGTCACTTGTCCAAAAGTTTCCAAATTAACTTCTACATCTTGTTTGGTTTTCTTTTCACAAGACATCCCAAAGCCACATATGCTCTTACAGCTAAGTTGTGCTTGCCCTGTCACCATAAGACTTGCTAGGACAGTCAGCCTGTGGAGCATTTTTCTAATCCATAATACATTAGAGGGCTTGCTCTATGCAGAATTCTGTTGAAATGTTTTTGGAGATATAGTTTTATAGAAACATTTCTGTTTTCCAAAAGTACTTCAGTTTCTTTGGTACAATCATTTTGCACATTTGGATACACAAAGCCCCATCCCAATTCATGCCACCATATTTCAGTATTTAAATTTGAAAAGGACATCAGGATTGTTTGCAGAAATGACACTGAGGGACAGACAAATCGAGATTCCCCTAAGGTAGATATAAAGCTCACAAGCCATGTGTATGTACCTAGACTTTGTTACTTTGAAAATGAATCACTATAGACCTGCATAGATCTTTAGTCTGTGTACAGATGAAGGGAAGGGTTTTCAGAATTGTGCCAGCTGGTCCTACCCTCAGTTGCAAAATATTTGAGTGCCAATCTGCAGAAAGGCCTACGTACATACACTTTAAGGTCCATAAGGTCTGTACATGTGACCAGTATCCTGAGGACAGACTATGTGATCCCTACCAAGCTTATACCACTTCAGACTGCAGGTAGAGGATTACGTGTTTCAATATTCTACAATAAGGGGTGGGAGGGGGAATCACTACACATGGAAAGCTAACATGTTAAGAGAGTTTTAGACTAGCCTCATCCTTGGACTAGCTTTCCACATGGGAGCATTTGTTTTTAAACTGAAGACAGCACATAACCACCATCCCACAGTAAGAAGTGTAACGTATATTAAGGCAGTACAAATGATGAACAACAAGTTGTTCTGGTATGAACTAATCAGCCTACTTTCCTTTCACTGTCTCTACATATGGACTAAATTTGGTGCAAATCGAGGTGCACAAGTTAGATCTCTTGCGCCTCAAATGTTCATGAGTCCACCATCTTGGATCGGGGTGGATGTCATCATTACAAACTGCACCACTGAGGTGTCCCTGTGTCACTCACTACAGCTGTTCCAAATTTGGTTCAAATTGGTTAGACAGTCCTCAAGTTAGTGCACTTGCACCTGAATAGTTTGTGCATCCACCATCTTGGACTGGTGTGGGCTACATAATCACAAACTACAGCATTGGGGCAGCCCAATGTGTCCATTCAGCTGTAGTAAATTTGGTTCAAATCGGTTAGACTGTCCACAAGTTAGTGAACTTGCGCCTCAAATGTTTACATTTCTGCCATCTTGAATTGGGGTGGATTACATCATCATAGTCTTCACTGTTGAGGTGTCCCTATGTGTCCCTACAGCTGCAGCAAATTTGATTCAAATCAGTTAAGCGGTTCAAAAGTTAGCTAACTTGCGCCTCAAAAGTTTATGGTTCTGCCATCTTGAATTGGGGTGGATGACATCACAAACTACACCACTGGGGTGTCCCCGTGTGTCACTCACTAAATTGTACCTAATTTGGTTCAAGTCAGTTAGACAGTCCACAGGTTAGCCCACTTGCGCCTCAAACATTCACGCGGCCATCTTGAATTGGAGTGGATGACACCATACACACTATTAGGACATCCCTATGTGTCCCTACAGCTGTAGCAGATTTGGTTCAAATTGGTTAAGAAGTTCACAAGTTAGCCCACTTGCACCTCAAAAGTTTATACTTCTGCCATCTTGAATTGGTGTGGATGACATCAAACTACACCGTTGAGATGTTAGTCCAGGTGTTGCGAAGTTGATGGGCGGGGGGGGGGGCACACGGACACGCAAAAAGAATGCCAGGTGATCTCATAAGCCTACTGGAAAGTAAATTAAAAAGTTAGGAAAGTATCATACTCTAGTTTGGGAATTGTGTGCGCTCCCATTTTCTGATTGTGTGAGAGTTAAAACACAAAGTTGGAGGCTAAGTGACTGTCATCTGGGTAGGAGGGCTTTGCCCTACCCAGAAGTTGTACCCAGCTGCTGAATGAGGTAGGAAGCTCTCCTATCCAGCTGGCATGTAACAGACTATCACTGCCCAAGCCTCCGACCTTGCTTTTTACTCTCACACAATCAGAAACCAGGAACACGCATAGCATCCAAACTAGGATAGGCACGTCTCCTACCCTTTTAATTATTGTATGAACTGCCTTACTATCTCTGCATGTCTAAGACAGGCTTCTCTAGATGTTTCAAAGCAGCATCCATGGGTATGCTGTGAAAAAGTAATATATTGGTTCTGTGGTATATTCAGGGTGATTCTTCAGGTATAAGACTTGGAACAAGCATCCTTCAGAGTCAACACACAAACAGAGCAAGAACAATGTGAGTCTGTATACAGTAGAAAAAAACATTTTGGGGGGCAAAGGTTATCCAATCCAACCTTCTTACCCTTAGACAGTAAGCATACCCCACTGTGGAATAGACTGTATGATGGGGTGGGGTGGGAGATGTATTTCCCACTGCAAAAAGAGGGCCAAAAGAACAGAGAAATCAATGTAGGTCTTAAGTTATCAATATTCTTTGGCTCTAAGAGTCAACCTAAATATTTAGGAGCCAAGCTGTTTTCTGCTTGGGGGGCACACACCACCCTGTTTGTCACCAGCCATGCCATCTGTTCCATGGGGTGGGGGATGGGCATGGTTCACCTTCAGCAATTCCATGGGGTGGGAGATGGGCATGGTTCACCTTCAGCAATAACTTGCTGCCCTGCCTTCCTCCACCTTGCTTCCTCCTCCTGGCTATGTCTGTTCATTGCCTGCCTGAGCCAGACAGAGGAGACCAGGAGGAGGAGTGAACAAGCAAGGCTGAGGGCATGTTGCTTCCTCCTCCTCTTGTTTGTGTGTCTGGCTCTGGCAGATGATGCACCAATGAAACCAAGGGGAAGAATGAATAACCTGTCCCTGGCTTGCTTGCTCACTCCTCCTCCTGATTGCATCCACCATCCTCCAGCTCAGGTGCCATGCTTTAATTTTCAGACCCCGCAGCAACCTGGCACTTGGGTTTTTTTGAGCCCTGAATCAATGTTTTGTGGTCAAATTAAGCATGTTTCTGCACTTTATATTACACAAAGTGTTGGTACACAAGAATTTAACTTGTTCAGTGTCAAAGGCTGAATGGCATTAGAAGGCTGGTCTGTGAAAAGCATGACATTAAAATTAGTATAAAAAACAAAGCCTGCACTAGCATATACATCTTTCTTCGGGTAACTAGGTTGCTTACCTACATTAGGTATTTAAACTGTTCAACCCATCTGTCATTTTAGTCTTCTGACACAGCACTGGAACTGTTAGACAATTTGTTGCCCTTTTGCTATGACTCTGGAGATCATTTGTCTTACATAAAAGCTGTTCTCATCTCCATGAGAAGATTCTAAGATTTGTAATCTAACACCACTCAGGTTGCCCCACAGCTGATTCAGCTTAAATATATACAAATTATTTGGAACTCTCTTCCAGAAGCTCAAACTCCAAACTGAAGGGATTTTTCATAAAGGAGAGATCTAAAGAAAATTTGATGAAGTATTGAGGAAGGAATAGACATACCAAAGATAACTTAAGATACATAGTATTTCCCAAAATACAAAAGTTTAGAATATTCTCCAATTTAGAAAGTTTCAAGATACAGATAGTCAGAAAGCAGGAACTACACCCTCAAAATGATCTGGTCAAGGCAGGAGTTTGAGCTACAAATTCAAAATGTGACTAGCAGTAATGTCACTTATTTTCCTGGGAGTCCCCTTAGGTGCCACCATTAAGCAGCATACAATGGCAGCAACTTTTAAAAAACAAAAACAGCAGCAATGGCAGAAATCATGCTTCTTCACAGCAACTGTATATCTGCTGTACAGTCTAACTGTGCATGCACTTATGACACGCTGGAGTAGCAGCAAGGCCAACGATAAGAACACCAAGGGAATGTCGAGTAATCTAATAATATCAAAATATTGCTTTTGAGCACATTATTAAATACACAGTCTGATTGGCACACAGTAATGTCAGCTTTGTGAGTGTTTCTCCTAGTGACTGTAGCCAGATACATTTGTAATATATGAAGTTTAGTTCTGCCTTAACTACCGGTATTTTTGCCAAGCAGGGCTAATAAATGCATAGGGAAGGCTAACAGCACAGGAGGAAGGGTTAACTGCTCATGTATTGTATCATTTGAGCCTTGAAGACTGCATTCAACAGCCTACATCACAATAAACTTAGTTTCTAAAGGTATCACAGACCTTTGTATCTTTTGCTACACTGTTATTTTGAAACAAAAAGAGGATGGGAGGGGAAGAAGTAAACAGCTGTTTCCCACCAAAGCCAGTGAATATGTTCATTGAGTTTGTGTTAGGATAATACTGTATTTACCTGAATCCAAGGCAAGATTTTTTCCAACTTCTTTGGTGTTAGAAATCAGTGGGTCTTAAATTCAGAGTCCTGTTCCTTTTAGGTAAAAACAGGTATAACCTGTATTTAACCTCTGAATTTAAGACAAACTTAAGACTGAAAAAACAGATTCATCTTCTATTCATGTAAATATGATATTACTAGTCTCAACTCCACTTCTCAACTTACATTAGCATTGTGGACTAAGACAGAAAACAAAGGACTGTTAAATTTACTTATCAGTCATAGGATAACAGATCCTCATATATTAGATTATAGATTGTTAAACAAGAGGAAACAGAGAGCAGGAATAAGTGGGCAGTTCTCACAATGGGGAGAAGTAAGACCCTCCAAATAGCTGTACAGGGACAAAGTGCTAATTTTGTTTCTAAATGAGCTGGAATTTGCAGATAAGAGCAAGTTATCTTGCAAGAAAAACCCCCAAATGCACTGAAAAGAACCCCAAGGCAAGCTCCCCAAGTTGGGTGAATGAGCAACAAAATGGCAATTAAGTGAAAAGTGACACATATGGGGGGGGGAGCCCCTAACTCCACATATAAGCTGATGGGGTCTGAACTGGAGGTAACTAACCGGGAAAAGTACGATAGCTCAATGAAAACATCAATCCAGTGTGCGGCATCTGTGAAAAAAGCAAATTCCATGGTAGGGCTTATTAAGGACAACTGAAAATAAAACTGACAGTACTGTAATGTTCTCATGGAAAGTGTATGGTGCAGCCACATTTTGAGTATTGTGTACAGTTCTGGTCACCCATTTCAAAATCAGTATCATTTTCTGCAAAAAATTCAGAGAAGGTCAATCACGACCACCAGGGGCCTAGAGCATGTCCCTAGCAGGAAAGCCTAAAGCATCTGGGGCTTTTTAGTTTAGAAAAGAAAAAGATAACTAAGGGCAGACAGCTTTATAAAATCATATATGATGTAAAGTCAGAAGATAGAGATACATTTGTCTTTTCCTCTCACAATACTAGAACTTGAGCATCCAGTGAATTGATTGGCAACAGATTCAGACAGATAAACTAAAGTAGCTCTTCATACAACATTAATTAATTTCTGGAATTTACAGTCATAACATGCAGTGATGATGACGACCACTAGCTTAAATGCTTTTTAAAAAGGAACAGACAAATTCATGGAAGATAGGACTATCAACACACATCAGTAATGATAGCTATATGGAATTACCAGATTCAGAGGCAGTATGCTACCACATACCATTTGCTGTGGAGAATTATTACCTTTAAACCCCAACTGGGGGCTTCCCAGAAGCATCCAGATTGCTAGTATGCAAAAACCAGCTGCTGGACTAAATGGAACTTGGTCTGATCCAGCAGGGCTCTTATATAAAAATTTCTCTGGTGCCAACTATACATTACATTTACATGCTTTGTAAGGGAGCCCCAATGCCTTTTTTAATTCTTCAAGCAAAGCTACTTCAAAAGGGAGTCATTTTAAGCAGATGCAAGACAAGGGTACTTAACCCTTTCCCCACCTACCATTTCTCTATTCAGATCCCTCACAGCAGATTTCCCCCAAATTCAAAATGCATGTTTACAAAGACAGGAAAAAGGTTCAACACCTCCTCTTTGCCACTGTTCTGCTCTAAATTCAGCCCTCCTGAAGCCACTTTTCTCTGCTAAATATCAGCATCAGGTAATTGTATGTAATAATAAACTCCTCAGTATGCTCAGGCTGAGGAAGCAATCTTCATTATAGTGTCAGTGGAACTCACACAAGAAATAAGGTCCATGACTTTGGGCTTTAATTTGAGATGGTTAAAGGTGTTTGTTTAGTGCTATGTATTAGGTTTTCTCTTTCCCTTTCCTTCCAGTTACTTGCCTTTCACATGACCATTTTCAGATGGAAGAAAAGCCACATAGTAACTCTTCCCCTCAATATTTAGGCAGCAAAATAGTGATGTAAGACAGTTGCCTGTATGGATAAGAGGCAGACTAACGCAACTACTGTAGGCAAATAAGTGTATATATTATTATTATTATTTTTATTACATTTATATCTCGCTCTTCCTCCAAGGAGCCCAGAGCGGTACTACATACTTGAGCTTGTCTTTCACAACAACCCTGTGAAGTGGGTTAGGCTGAGAGAGAAGTGGCTGGCCCAGAGTCACCCAGCTAGTTTCATGGCTGAATGAGGATTTGAACTCGGGTCTCCCCAGTCCTAGTCCAGCACTCTAACCACTACACCACGCTGGCTCCACATTCTACCACACAACAGTTGTTTAGTTTCACTGCAAAGGGCAGTTCTGGTCCTTTCTACTCCCTAGCCTTCTCTTTAATTTATATAAAAGAAACACACCAACACTTGTAGTTTAAATGTGTACAGATCAACAGTAGTACAGCTGTAATAATATTCAGTTTATGAATTGTTATATGAACCAGTAACAATGAACATTTCACAGCCAGAACTGTGAAATGCAAAATAGAGAATTCTGCTGAACATACCATAAAATTCAGTTAATTTTATTCAGAGGCGGGGCAAATATTTTGAGGTTCACCTCCAGCGATTCCACTAGTTTTCTTAAGCATAACATTTCAACCACAAGAATTTTTTAGAGATGGGATGAAGAGAGACTATAATTAGGTAAAGTGATCACAGATAACCAGTTCTGACTATCAAATTCTGAAACAGAATGTACTGACTGCTACCTATCTGAACAGAAGAGAACATGAAAGTTAACCACATCCTTCAGCTTCTCTTCAGTTTCAAATAATTCAAATTGAAGATTTGCAGTTCAGAAGCAGATAATTTTGGATCTCATCCAATCAATTAATTTGAGTAGCTTGAGTCACCACTCAACCAACCATGATTAGCCCTATTATAATATGTAACATGGCACTAAGGACAAATAGAGGCTCTGAGAATCCAGAGCAAACTATAAGCCTCAATTGAGCAATAAGTGGCAAAGTGCTATAATCTACCAACCAATTAATCTTAGGTTTGGTCTACACATGCAAGCGAATGAGATGGTAGAATCCCAAGTGAGCTACACCAGACTGCAAGCAAGATATTCCATTTTTAATGCCTGCTTAAAAAGACTCCATGGAAAGTGAAAGCCAGCACATCAGGAAGAAGAAATATACCCCGGCCTCCTATTGTTTTAGGTTTAGGTTTTCAAAGCCTTTAAGCGGGTCGAGCACAAACACACACACAAACACATAAGGGAGGCATTAAAAATGCTACCATCCACCTACAGACTGAAGTGGCAGAGTTCCTTTTACCACCTTATTCTACTGCATGTCTTGACCAGGCCTTAAACTACATGAATAGTGAGCTAGTGCACGTTTAGTAGGAATAAATCTCATAAATTGGATTTAATTTAGGAGGATCCTGGGTCACGAAGATGCTTACTACTCATCCCAAATAAATACAATTTACATTATCATCCTTGAACATTAAGAAATTGAGACCTTAGAAATTGAGACCTTGTCAGAATTTTTCATTAGTTGTCAGCTTGCTACATAACATAGCAATTTCTGTATGTCAGGGCAAAAATACTGTGGACAATATGGTAAGTGAGTTCTAGAACTGAAGACAGGTACCGCCAATGTGCCCAGACATTTTAAACACCTAAGCAAGTGTGGAGCCTCTTTCCACAGCAGAACAAAGTTTTTATGCCTACTCTATTCTAGGCCATGATCATTTCCTTACAAAGCATCATTATGGAAGATTTGAATGACAGTATTGAAGTGCTGTGGAAAGTGTGCTGCTAAGAACTATTAACAATTGTCATTATGTATACTGGAAAAGTTTTGTCAGACAGCCACAAATTTACTTTTTGAAGTTATATTCTAGAAAAACTAAAGCTGGAGCACAATGAGATCTGGACAATCTTTGCTCAACCATTATATTTAGTCTGATCTAGCTTAATTTCTGTTACATTGCAGGATAAAAAAACAACACCCTGAAATGTTGTATTCTCACTAGTTATTATATTCAATAATAGCTGCTAAAAAATAGCAGTTAATGGTTTGCCAAGTGTGAAGTATGATCTATAGATTACAAATGCTTTAATCCAATCCAATCCAGAAATCTGCCCAAAATGTCCATCACAAGATACTGTGCATTTGTGCTGAGTATTTTCCTCAGATATTATTAGTACAGGCAATTATTTAGTTTATCCCATGACTGAGGCACTAATCAGCAAGGTGTTGCATTATTTCAAAATTTTATGGCCAACCGAGAGCACTCCTGTATGTTTATACCAGGATACAATTTGCAGATTATGTCCACAAACCTGCTTACTAGAAGTTTGTTTGTTATACCTTACTGAAATTCAGACAATAGAGTCAAACAGCTATTGGTAGTCTTATGATAGCAAACATGAATTGTCCCCTTTGCTAAGCAGGGTCCACCCTGGTTGCATCTGAATGGGAGACATGTGTGAGTACTGTAAGATGTTCCCCAGGGGATGGGGTTGCTCTAGGAAGAGGACCTGCATGCAGAAGGTTTCAAGTTACCTCTCTGGCATCTCCAAATCCCGCCTGCAAACTTGGAGAAGCAGCTGCCAGTCTGTGTAAACAGTACTGAGCTAGATGGACCAATGGTCTGACTCAGTATATGGCAGCTGCCTATGCTTATGAAATAAGTACAGAGTTAAAGTTCTGGACATAACTGCTGTAAGAGTTTTGTATGGTTTCCATTACACATCAAGATAATAGACTTCGTGTACTTATTGTTCTGGTGCACAATTATGGCAAAGGCTCAGGAAATGGACAATGTGATTGAAAGTAAAGTGTTCTCTGTGCTACAAATACATAGAGATTGTTATTTATGTAGCACATTAAATGTTAAATTGCTTGTGTTGCAGGATATAGGATCAACACAACACTAGAGAAAAGATTTTTCAACTGTAACTATAACAAACTACACATGGCAGGGACAGACTTGTGTGACAGAGTGAGGGTCACCATTGCATTCTCCCCACTAGAAGACAAACATCTGTGGAGAAGGGGTTTAAGATGAAACATGAGAGGAAAGTAAACACTGCCTGTCCCTTCTACATTTTGAATCCCCCAAATTTTGCAGATATTCAGCATAATATGCATCTTGACAGGTTGTACCACTGAAGAATGTATTTAGTGTCTTGGGAATAAATATCAACTTCAGCCTGACCCCAGGGTGCAATTTCATCTACATGCAAGATAAGCGATTCCCCATCCCATGTTCAAGCTAATTCCACCTCTCAAATTCTGAAAACAAATGCCAGATCGGGCTTCTCAACCTTGCATCTCCAGACGATGTTGGACTACAGATCCCATCATCCCACAGTGGCTAAAGGCTGTGGGTGATGGGAGTTGCAGTCCAACAACAACTGGGAATTCAAGGTTGAGAACCCATGCTAGATTTAAGTAATCAGATGTACTACTTTACATCATGAAAGGGAAATTTTCTACAAGTGTCTCTATGACCTCCATGACAGGTATAGAAAAATGCCCATCCCCCATACTTTTAGGGTTCTTTATTTAGTAAATCAGAAATGGGACCCAACCATCAGTGTTTATGCAATGGGCTTTGTTTTAATTAATTTCTCATTAATCAGTAGAATTACTACAAGTCAGTACTACTACATCAGTTTGTAGTTACAAAATCCTACATATAAGCTATACCTATGCAATTCCAACTTAATTTGACAGGCTTTGTTGGCCAGTTTTCCATGTGAGTGTCTAAATCTCAAAATGTTTTATGTTCCTTTTCTTCTAGTTTAATAAAGGTCCAACTTTCACCCAATATAATCAAAATAAGCATAGTTTGCATAGAAAATTCCACATTCTTGAACAGAATCAGATGATATAGCATCCAGACTAACTTGACTCATTAATTTCAATGGTGCTTGGTCATGAATAACTAGTCTGAATACTGCCAGTACATATTTAATTTAGGCTTTATTGGATAACTTAGTTGCATGAGCTATTGGTGTTATAGCTTAGGACTGTAGCAAGCATTTTAAGGAGTAGTGACACAAAGTTGTAAGACAAGTTATAGACTCATTTCTTCATCCATTCATAAGTAGTAGCTAAAATAATGAGAAGTGTGAATTATCCACCAGCAATTCTGGTGGAAATTATAAAGGTATGCACAGGCCAAGTTTGAGCAACATGTCTTACTGTAGTGCAATGTGTAGTACTGTGAATTTCCCCTAAATTGCTGAAACTCAGAATTACACAGGATGTTACACTTACACTTATTAGCCCCCTCCCCTTCTGGTATAACCTTTAGCTTCCCCCAAGAGTCACTTTCAAAGGGCAGGGGCCCTCTAGTGCAGCACTTAATGCAGTGTGAATGTCTGCAGATGGATAAGAGGAATCAGTATGGGTGTAAGGACTCTTTGGTTCCTGGGCAATCTGTTTCGTCAAGGCAGATTTGCCCACATAAGTTAAAATATTTTTCATGATTATACTAACACAACACTACTCAAATGAATATTTTCAATAAAGAACTTACCTGCAACACTAGTAATGGTGACGGGAACTCCTTGCACTTGAACACCTGCAGCACTCAAGTTGGCTACGCTTACTGTCTGAAGATTAGGCACTGATGCAATCTGGGCAGCATTTAACGTTATTGGTGTACCAGCAACAGCTACTGGTGCTATTTGAGCTATAGTACCACCACTTGAAGATACTGGGGTAATAGTTAGTTGCTGAGGTAACCCAGCATTTTGAACTTGAAGATTGGAAAGGCTTTGAAGATTCTGGACCTGCACTGTCTGCCAGCTGATCTGTCCTGATGGGGTTAAAGTTGGTGCTCTTATGAGCACTTGAGTTGGACTCACCGCTTGCAGTTGAACATTTTGCAAAGGCTGTTGCTGAATGGTCTGAATAGTTTGTCCTGACTGAAGCTGAAAAGACTGTGGAGAAATAGCCTGAATGATCTGCTGCTGTGGTTGTTGGATCTGAATCTGCTGCAGAATAGGCTGACTTACTATTTGCACCTGCTGCAGCGAGTTTGACTGATCCTGCACATTTTGTAGTCCATTAGATTGAAGCTGACTAGAGCTCTGAGTGTCTGTCTCCGATGTGGTTGTTTGAGGTTCCTCATTAGTAGGCTCAGAACTGTTTGCTGTGCTTGCATACTGGCCCGTTTCTGCAGTACTTAAATTTTCACTACTTGTTAGCAATGTGGAGGCAGTAGTTGTGCAAGTGGAAGAAGACGAAGGAGAATCTGGCATAGTACTAACAGCCGCTGTTGTGACAGGTGTTGATAGTAGCTGATTTCCATTGGAAACTCCACTATCAGTGGGTTGGGTAACCTGTCCAGAACTACCACCAGTGGCAACATTTATTACAGGTAATGCTAGAGTCACTCCCCCAATGTTTATAGGCAATGATGTTACAACTTGTGCCTGAGGACCAGCAATAGGCAGCTGCAATGGAATGGAAACACCAGGCCTAATCTGGACTGGAACAGTTTGATTTGCCAAGTTCTGAGCAATAATATTCCCAGAAGCTGTCCTATTTGTAGTTGTAATAATAGCTTGATTATTCCCTGCAGGGATGAGCTGAATTTGACCCTGTAAATCTTGCAGAGCTGTGGCATTAGTAGGATTTATCTGAATTTGTTGACCTTCCGTTGTCTGTATCTGTGGAATCACTTGGTACTGAACACTACCACCTGGATTCTGTACTTGTATGACTTGAAATTGTCCTGGAGTTGCTCCAGAAGAATTGCTTGGTTTTGTTTTTGAAGGAGATGCATTTCCATTGTTGCTGCTGGAGGGACTTGCTGCACTTGAAGCAACAGAGGATGCTTGCTGGACATTATTCTCTTTTGAAGCAGGAGGAGCAGTAGCAGCAACAAGCTGCCAAGCATTCCCAGCAAGCTGAGTAGTTACTAACTCTAATTGCTGTGGTTGATTTTGAAGCTGCACCAAACCTTGACTTGGATCTATAATAATCTGTTGTCCAGTTGCTTGATTCTCACCAGGGGTCCCTATTTTGCTGCAAGTTGCTGCCAGCAGAGCCAGAGGTGAAGGTTGAGAATCCTAACACACAACACACAGCATGTTAGGATATGAAAGTGACTTCTGAATCAAATAATAGGAATATCAAAACTTACTAGGAAACAAGTCATGAGCATGCATATAGATATCATCTTCTAGCCTATTATCAGCTTCCCAAGAATCCAACTAAATGAAAACTCAAAGGGTTTCTTCCTCTTCTACAGGCCTTTGGAGGAAAGTTTTGAGGAGTAAAAGAAAATCCACCACCCCAAAAAATTTGTTCAGGCAGAAAGAAGGATTTGTGCCCACAGATTAGTCACATATTCCAAACTGAAAGCAAATGATCTAATTTTTATATTGGCAACTTCCATTTTTCTATGTGTTTTACCTGAGAGGCTCCAGCTTTACTTTTCTTATTGTTGTTGTTTTCTGCCTCAGGAGATTTCTCTCCTTCCGAAGGCATAGCTTCCTCCTTCTTTTGATCTGCGAAAAGCATTAAATATTGTTAGATTTCTTTCTGTGCAAACAACAGTATCGGGACACCGACAACGGTTCCCGGTGCTCCATTCTACTTCTGTTTGAATGTTAGAGACGATCACTACTATAAGGGGAAAGAGTCCTGAGAAACGTGGTTTGAAACCCGGCCCACCGGGGCTGGCGAGTGAACACCCAGAAAGGGGAGGTTTGATTGGCTTCTGTACTCAGAGACTGTAAGGCGGCCGCGGGGCGGGGGGGGGAGAAACCACCCACAGCCCTCCTCCTGCCCCTAAAGCATCTACGGCTACTGAGTGGCCCAGGATGCTTTAGGGGCAGGAGGAGGGAGGGGAAAATGGGAGGAAACAGAAACGAAGGAGGGATGGGTGTGCACAGGAGGGAGGTCTAGGAAAGAAAGGGGGAATGGAAGAGGGAGGAAAGGAGGAGGGACAGAGGGAGGGATGAACAGGGGAGGAAGGGAAGAAAGAGGGACCCAGAAGGAATGGAGGAGGCAGGGTGGGCTGGCGCGGGAGGGGGCGAAGAGAAGCAGGGAGGGAGGAAGGAGGGGGCTACATACCGCTCATCCCGCATTAACGCCCGCTGAGGCGCGGCTCGAGGAGGGGAGGGACGGAGGGCGGGGTGCTGGGGGTAGCGGCGGGGAGAAGGCCGGTCGCTGGCGGAGCTGGGAGGAGCAGGTCGGCCTATTTTTCCACGAATGGCTGCCGCTGGGCTGTGGCGTAGCTGCCCGTCTCTCCGCCCGCTGCCTTCGCCTGCTTCAGCCCCGCCGCCTGATTGACAACTTAGAGCTGGACGAGGGGGAAGGAGGCGGGGGGGGGAGACAGAGCGAGGAGAAGGAGGGGCGGGGCCCTGTGAGGCCCAGGCTGACACTCACGGAGGAGGAGGGAACCGAAGCTGGCAGCAGCCGGCCTGGGGGCGGGGGGGGAAGAGGGGGTGGAGCGAGGGCGGAGCCAGCCAGGCCCTCGCCTGGGAAACCGACAGGCCGCCCTCCCGAACGAGCCCGGCGGCCGCCGCAAGCAGGAAAGCGGGGGAGGGAGGAAAAGGAGGGGTGGGTGTGGCCAAGGCGCAGTGAGCGCGGGGTATTGAGAGAAAAAGAGGGAAAGCAGCTGGGCTAACTGGGTTTTTAGTGGGGGGGGGGGTGTTGGGTTGTTGTTTTTTGCCCGCGCGCTCTCTCTGACTGCGCTTAGCGAAGGAAAGCGGGGGCGGGCACAAGGGCGGGGCGACGCAGAAGGGACCTCGGATTTTTCCGCCCGCCCCCTAACCCACAGCGAGCAGCAAAGCTGTTGAGCCGCTGATTGACAAGCCGGAGAGAACCAGGCGACGAATGAAAGGGAAAGGCGAGAGAGAGGCGCGAACCAACTCGCGCGCCTGTAACTGACAGCGCGGGAAGGAGATGCTACGGCAGCCGTTCCTCAGAGGCGGGTGCCTCACCATTTGAAGGGGGGCTTCGCTTTCTAATTGGCAGAGCTGGGTGTCCCCCCCCAACTAATCTAGGGAAGCTTTTTTGCTGCCTATGTGGGTCGGGGAAACAGAAAGTTTCCCCCCAGCAGCCGTTTCTCCCCAAATTCAGTTGGGGGTGTCCCCCCCACGCTTGTAATTGGCTTTAGTGGCGCGTACTGCATGCCGGGGTTTGTAGTATTCAACAGAACTCGCGCGTGCTCAAAGCAAGTCAAGTGGTATTCGCTGCTACTGAAGTCGCCTACACAGTTAGTAGCTGAAGAGAGTGCGTTGGAGTTCTAGTGGTCCAGTTCAGAGGGGATCACCAGATGGGATGCAACATTGTTTGGAGGCATCCAAAAAACTGATGGTAGCTGTTAGTCTGGCAACTATGACTACTAGGGAAATCTGCTGGTGGATTATTGGAACAGCTAAAAGCTGAAATGTGCATATGTGAAACCCACACATATGCTTAAACATATATGGCTAAATCCCACGTCCGGAGAGTACGAGATTTATTTATTTAGAATAGATACATTCAAAACTTTCAGACTTATTTTTATATTTCTGTCCTGCTTCTGTCCAAGGAGCCCAGAGCAGCATACATAACATGTTTGTATTTCTTCTCCGACTGAGATGTGACTAGCCCAGAGAAACACCCAGTGAGTTTCACGTTTGAATTGGGATTTGAACTTGGGGTCTCTTCAATAATTAATTAAAATGGCAAACTATAAAAGAGGTGGAAAGCTGTTTTCAAGGCACTGGAGTTAGAAGCAAGATCTACTCAAAAGAAACTTACAGCAAGTACTATGGTTTTGTATTTTAAGGGTCCAGGGACATATTGCCTAGTTCAGGAAAACCATCGTTCAGGATAAGTATCTGTTGTGTGGGAAATGTGTCACTGAAAATTCAGATGGCCGTTTCTTAAAAGCATGTGTTGGGGGGTGGGGGGCCTTCAATATTTTCAGAGCAATAGAAAAGGTGTGTATCCCTCCCCACAGACCATTTTCCCAATAAAAGCCAGCAGCAACAATGTCATTGCTGTGGGATGGGTGTGGATACCAATACCTGAGGCAGATACCAGCTTAGTGGAGACTGGGGTTAGATAAGGAATAGAGCAGGGAGATAAGAAAAAAAAATCACTGCTGTTAGCACATTCATAGCCTTTCAGTTGGTTGAATTTCAGTTGCGGTGCAGGAGGCATCCAGACTTCCTATGTAATTTAGTCGTTAGTTGCAGAATTACAGAATCTTGGAAGGGACCTTGGAGGTTTTCTAGTCCAGTCTCCTGTTCAGTATAGGAAACTGCTATAGTGCCTGTCCAGCCTCTGTTTGAAAACCTCCATCACAAGGCAGACTGTTCCACTGCTGAACAACTCTTACAGTTGGAAAATTCATCCTAACATCTAGCCTGAATCGGCTTTCTTGTCATTTCAACCCATTGGTTCTGGACCTGGCCTTAGGAGTAACAGGGAACAAAACTGCTTTTTTCTGTGTGACAGCCTTTCAGATATATGAAGACATCTATCATATCTCCCCTTAATAATTTAGGAAAATATTGAACAGTACAGGGCCCAGAACTGAGCCCTCCACTTGATATTTCTCTCCAGGATACTTGCTAGGTATAATTCTTTTGAGTATGGTTGTTCAACCAGCCATGAACCTACCTGACAGAGCGTTATCTAGCCTGCATTTTACCAATTATTTGTCAACAAGGATATTGTGGGAGATTTGTCAAATGATTGCTGAAATCAAGATGCACTATGTGTCCACAGCATTCCCATGATCTACTAAACTAGTAACAGTCAACAATGGGCATGAAGGAGGGGAAAATATGCTTTGGATGCTTTAGGTCCTAAATTCAAAGAGTCCCAGATGACAGAGCTGACACTCCTGCCTGACATTGGTAGCTGCATTGGTAATGCAATCAGTCAGCAGTAGGGTACATGGTCTCACTTGGTACATGGTAGGTCCTCATGCTTGTGTCTGCCTCTCCAAACTGCCTCAAATTTCCTGATGCCTTGTTAGTTAACTGCCTGTACACAATTTTGGGTCAAAATATCTGTGTTGTGGCATTACAGTTCTGTGTCATGAATTCTTGGCCATTGAGTCCATTATGGGGATGGCAACATGGCTAATATAAGGAAGAGAGAGTGAGCATTTGGTGGCTGAGAAATTGCCCAGCCCTCATTGTTGGTGAACTTGGGTGTGAGGAGATGGGGAGACCTACTCCTAATGAGTTACTAATTGGAGTTGCACATTTGTCTAGGAATGGGGGTAGGGAGAGGCTGCAGTACTTGCAGATTAAGCAACAAATGGCCCTGATAGTAACTGTTCTGCTTCTAAACCAGGATTGTACAACGTGACGCACCAAGCTGAATGTTTATAACTCACCATTTCTGTATTATGACTCCAGATGGTTGAAAACCTGCTGTTTTACAGTCTCAGAAGGCAGCAAAGAGAAGGGATTAACAAGGGAGTCCCTAGTGTGCTACCAATAGAGCTGGTGAGATGCTTTCAGCTTGATGGGTCACAAGTTATGCAGGTCTCTTCTAAATGACTCCCCCCCCCCACACACACACCATTGCCATTTATTACATTCCTGATGTCATTCTTGTTTTCCTTCTTTGCTACCACTCTGAAAATAAAGTCTAATTATTATCATACAGTCTCTTGCTCTAGGGAGAGGGGAAAGGAATGGAAATAATACTCAATGTCTTGTGTTCTGAACAAAATGATAAAATCAGTGTGGATTTAAAATAAATGATCTTTTAAAGTGATTTTTTAAAGTGGATTTTTAAAAAGTTTACATTTTATTACAGTAAGAGTATTTTTACAATTACATTACATCTAATGCAAGCAAACATTCATCATACAGTTCTATCTCTGTGTTATGCATTTGTGGGTAATAACAGAGTCACTATGAAATCCCTGTCAGTGGAGCCCATAGATACTCAGGTCAGTGTAGTGACTCTATGCTACCATAATGATAGCTTTGTAGAAGCAGTACAGCACCCATACAAGAAAGAGGGAGAGGGAGAATAGATAGAGTGTAATGTGGGGGAAGGAGTGTAGCTGAGGAAGAATCTTGTGCTGCCTCAGGCTCATTCCTGCCTTTTGATACTGTAACACTTTTGCCAATAAAATAGGATCATAGGAAGCTGCCTTATACTGAGTCAGACCATTGCTTTATCTAGTACAACAGTATTGTGTACACAGACTGGCAGTGGCTTCTCCAAGATTACAGGCAGGAATCTCTTTCAGTCCTATCTTGGAGATGCCAGGCAGGGAACTTGGAACCTTCTGCATGCAAGCATGCAAATGCTCTTACCAGAATGGCCCCATCCCCTGAGGGGAATATCTTACAGTGCTTATGCATGTAGTCTCCCATTAAAATACAAACCAGGTAGACCCTGATTAGCAAAGGGGACAAGTTATGCTAGACTAGCTCTCCACCCTGGTGGGAGGAAATATGAGTCATAGGTTAAAACACCCCCAGTGAAGTAAATGAAGCTCTCCAAATCACTGCCTCAACTTGGTCCCCACAGAATATTAACGTTTCAACGAACAAACTCTGCAGCTAATTACAGCATGCTAGCAGAATTCTACAAAATCCAACAAGATGTGTGGCATGGACTTCTTCATTCCATCACCTTGCTTTTAGAACTATGAACACACAAGGTGAAGATGTGTGACTCTGCAAACCAGTTGATAGGGGCACAAACAGTGCTGTTGCCTTCATGTTCTGCTTATGGGCTACCTGGAAGCATCTGGCTGACAACTGTAAGAAACAGGAGGTTTGACTAGATGAACCTTTGGTCTGATTCAGCAGAGCTCTTATGGAAGTATAGCCACTATTTTTTTTATTTTTTTTGTAAATACCAAGAACAACTCCAGTTGCTGCAGGATGAATGTTGATGATACATTTCTCTTTGAAAGAACAAAGCCAAGGCACATGGAGCAGAATAGTAGCCAGAGACACAGTTCTAACATAACTCTTTGTATGGGCATAATTACATTTATAAAAATAAGTATCTAGAAATGGACACCAGGACTACCACCAATGGGGGAGGCCAGGTGAGACCTGGAATATGTGCGAGCTGCTGGGGAGAGCTCTGCTGCAACAGCAAGCTGCTTGGAGTGGTGGTCACACTGGTAAGGACCAGTGTCTTCATTTTTAAAGGTCCCCTCACCCCCAGCACCATCTCAAACTGCTAGACCAGTCCGTGGTTCAGCTGAACTGGTTCCAAATTCAGACTGTAACCCGAACTGCGTTCCATGCACACCCCTACTAATTTCCCCATTTTCTATTAGGTGAAGATAATGACCAGAATGATGTATCCCCACATTTTCATACGCTTGAAACTGAAAACAGTAAAATGCAGTGTTGCCACTAACCTCCAAAATTCCAATTTAGATGGAGCTGATGAATATTTTGAAAAGACAGATGTCCTTGCTGAGAGTTAAGAAAGAGATACTCGTCTCCTAGCACAAACCAAGTTGTGAAAAAAATAAAATTTTTCTAAATTAAAGCATTGTGGATTAGGCCTAATGGGGATACCACATCAAAAAACCCCACACGAGCATTCTACCTTTTGGCTGGTGTGCAAATAAGAACATAAGAACAGCCCTGCTGGATCAGGCCCAAGGCCCATCTAGTCCAGCATCCTGTTTCGCAGAGTGGCCCACCAGATGCTGCTGGAAGCCACAGGCAGGAGTTGAGGGCATGCCCTCTCTCCTGCTGTTACTCCCCTGCAACTGGTACTCAGAGGCATCCTGACATAAAAATAAGTATGTAGGAGGTTTCACTACCTGGATATACTCTTGTGTCCATGTGTTCTTAGAATCACTTAGCAAAGAAGAAGTGGGCAGCGGGAGCCTGCATTACAACTGGCAGTAAATTTCCTGCTTTTAATTTTACTTATATTCAGTTTTGCAGGAAAGGTTGATAAAATATTACAAACTAGTTTAACCCACGCAGAGCATCTGTGCACTAGTACTTGATTGCTGTCCTCACCTCAGAGATCTCTCCACCCTCACTTGAGCTGCACTCCTGCTCTTCCTGCTCCATCCTGTTGCTTCCATCCCCCTCACCGCTCTTAGTCGTGGCTGCAGCATTGCTGGCGTCTATTAGTCAAACTGCAGCCCCCTGTCCCCAGAGACCTCCCTACCCTCACATGAGCCCCACTGTTGCTTCTCCCCGCAGCAGCAGGAACAGTTGACTGGGCTCTTCATCGCTGCCGCTGCCTCCGCTGCCATGGCCACTCATTCCTCTCAGACCGCTGACAGGCTCGGGCCCATCCCTTGCCTGCCTGCCTTCCTCCACCAATGGCCTTGGTAGCCCCAAATAGCAGCAGTGGTTGACTGGGCCCTTCCTTACTGCCAATAGGTGCCGCCATGGCCGCTCATTCCCCTCAGGCTGCTGACAGGCTTAGGCCCATCCCTCATCCTTCCTTCTTTCTCTCTTCTCCTCCCTTCTTTTTCTATATTTCTCTCTTCTCCATTGACTCTTCCCCTCTGTCTTTCTTTCCCTTCCTTCTCGTTCTCGCTCTCTTTTCCCCTTCCTGAGTTAACAGATCTTGTTCATCTTGTTTCCTCATCTAATTCACACAACGGCAGCTCCCTTCTCCTGTAGGGGCTCTTTCCTCCCTCACAACCCCTCTCTTCACAGACTCCTGCCCACTATCTATCTATCTATCTCCTGAAGAAGTTGACACAGAGAAGTAAATCTTGGTGTCATCAGCGTACTGGTAACACCGAGCTCCAAATCCCCTGATGATCTCTCCCAGCGGTTTCATGTAGATGTTAAAAAACATTGGAGAAAGTACGGAGCCTTGAGGGACACCATACTTACGCTCAGATTTCAAAGAGCAACAATCTCCAATTGACACCTTCTGGAATCTATCTGAGAGGTAAGAGCGGAACCACTGTAAAACAGTGCCTCCCACCCCGAACACCCCCAGACGTTCCAGAAGGATACTATGGTTGATAGTATCGAAAGCCGCCAAAAGATCCAAAAGGACCAACAGAGTCACACTTCCTCTGTCAATTCCCAATTAGAGATCATCCATCAGGCCAACCAAGGTAGTCTCCACCCTATAGCCTGCCCGGAAACCAGTTTGAAATGGGTGTAGATAATCAGTTTCCTCCAAGACTGCCTGGAGCTGAGAGGCCACCACCCTCTCAATTACCTTGCCAAGCCATGGGAGGTTGGAAATGGGCCTATAATTGCTCAACTCTGAGGGATCTAATGCAGGCTTCTTTAGAAGAGGTCTCATAATGGCCTCCTTAAGACAAGGAGGCATACTGACTTCCTTCTAGTCCCTGATTGCTTGTAAGTTCTATACTCTGTTCCCAGATGACTCGCTCTCTTTGCAACTTTGTTTTGCTTGCCTTTTGTTTGCAAACTCTTTATTCTTGGGACACTTATTCTGCAAGTGTTTGGGGTTTCCACAAATAAAGCATTTTTTATTTCTTTACAAGTTTCTAAATGCAATTTCTTCACTTTCCTTTGGTAGCCTATCATCCCTTCTGCACAAATCAAAGTCCTCTAGACAGTTAACTGCAAATTGTACATCTGCATCCTCCTTTATTTCCAAGGCACTAGTCACACTGTCAAAAAAATGTGGCAAACTATTCAACAGCAATCCTATCAAAACTGCATCTGGCATGAATACTTTTTGAGCTCACAGTTGCCTAGATATTTCTAATGTTTCATTTATGTGCTTGGACAAATTTCTCCTTCTCTAAGTCTTTTATTGCTCAGTTTTCTTACTTTCTTTTTATATAATCCTTTCAGAGTTTCCTACATATTCTTTGCATTTTCTTTGTCTCTTAGATGCACTAAGATTGGGTCACTCACGACCAAGCAAATCATTCCTGATGCCTTTTCATCTGCTCTGTCCCATTTTTCTGCTCCTTTCCTGCATCTGCAGGATGCAGTTTGTCCAGAACACTGCCAGGTCCATGACTCTTGAGGTGCATCTCCATCTTGAAAGACCAGAGCTCTTATTCAGGACCTTGCAACTTTTCAATCATCTGGAATCCTTGTGCGGTCTCCATTTTCAAAGCTTTTCTCTGCTTTGTTTTCTATTTAAATCTCTAGACATTTCTCTTTTATTTACTGGCTTCTGGACCCATAACGCTAGGGGAAGAATGGCAGTTCAGTCCCCAAATAACAAAGCAAAACCAGTTTGGTGAGCAAGCGGTCTTGAGACAGTTCTTTAGTATAGCAGAACTACAAGGATTTATTTAAAGAAAAGGTTACAATCAAATGTGAAAAAGCCTGCAGTTTAATTTCAGATGTAGCTCATGGCTGAAGAGAGAGACCAAAACAAACAGTCATCTCTGGAAAGACAAAATCTTGTTGTAAACTTCTTGTAAATCACCCAGAGATTGTAAATTTGGGGCGGTATAAAAATATGCTAAATAAATAAATAAAATGGAGACTAACACTGGAAGAACAAAGAGGGGAGGAGTCCAGCACTTTTATCCATGACTCTAACTTCCCACCCCACAGTGGTCACTATGAGACACTGCAGCTGATAACTGATGTTGCTACAGTTCTAGCTCCAACAATACTGTCACAACTCTTCAAATGATGCTGCTTAGTGTTATTTGAGCTGAGGCTTTTGGTTTCCATGTACAGGCTTCCTACCATCTAGGCTATGGAGCTAGCTGGCTGTTCTTACTGATGTGACAGTTCTTCCCTAACGCTAGCTTTCTTCTTGACAATAGGAACATTTGCAAACTGCTATCTTATATTTCATTTCATTTCATGGTGTGTGGGCAACTTGGAGATTTCAGCACCTTTGGCAGGGAAGGCCTGGAAAGCTTGTGGGTGCAAGCATCAGTAGCTACCCTCCTATATCCTTGATACAGATAATTCTGTGGGCTCTCCCTGGCAACATATTTGTGTATTATGTGTGTGGAGAAGTGTGGATTGGTTAGGCTGATGTTATCGTTTATGAGTGCCATCACTAGTTGATTGATTACTTTTATGCTTGGCTAATGTGGGTTCGTAGTTGGTGTGCATTGTTGTGATTGACAAGTGGTGGTTGAGTTGCCAGGGTTGCTGAGGGATTATCTCAATGTATATTATCGCCATGAAATTGCTCCTTTGAATCTTGTTTCTACAGCTGCTCCTGTGCCTTCTGCTTTGCTGCTAGGAGTACATAAGATTCTGACTGTGATAGCAGTACAGTGGGACTATAAAAGTGGTCTGAGAAATCTGCACTTGTCAAACTGGAACTATTACCTTCCATCAAAAAAACTGAGTTAAAGCCTGCTTTTTATGTAATATCCTTCCGCAGAAGTTGCTGGGGAAACATATCTGACTTCAAAGGAAAAACACAAACAAGATGAACATATTTTATTTATTTTTATTATTTATTTAATTTATATACCGCCTGACTCCAAAGGCTCTAGGCAGTTTTAGTTTATTACTGTGGGCTTTCTGCTGAAACTATGAGCTGGCAGGTCATCCCAGAAGCTAGGATTCAGGGGACACCATCTTGACCAGAATTACTCACTCACCCTATCTGGGTGATTTTGCATCTCTTATTTTATGTCCTGTCACAACCTGAGCTCTGTAGTACCAGTATGTTAACTTCTCCAGTTAATTCTGCTTTTTTCTGACTCTAGTAACCAAAAAAAAAAAAAAAAAGGATATGCATTTATGATCTCACTGAGAGATTTTTGGCCTTATAATGGCCAGCCCTTTCTGGAAAGTTCTAGGCACTTAAATCCATTTCGGAAGTGTGTAGACAGAGGCGTAACTAGGGAAAATAGCGCCTAGGGCAAGCACTGAAATTGCGCCTCTGTCCAAACAGGAATGATGGGACTTGCAGTCAACAATATCTGGAAATCCCTGTTAAAAGGAACACTGTAACATCTAGACATGGTTGTTGATCAAAACTTGAAAACATGAGCCATCTCTGTAAAAGACTTAGAACAACAGTCAGGAGTTATGTGAGGATTCTAAGTGTCATTTTCTCTGTCTCATCTCATTCTTTTAAAAACATGACTTTGTCCTAGAGGATCACCTGCCCAAATAGCCACTAGCAAAATAGGGGAAGAAGAAGGTGGTGGTGGTGGTGGTGGTGTGTGTGTGTGTGTTTGTGTGTGTGTGTGTCTATAAACCAGTGAATGATTCCTACCAGCCTTTGTCTTATGATGACTGTCGGCTCATGATGGGGTATATGTGCATTCACCACACTAGTGCTTACTTTGACACCAAGAGGGAGGAGGATACGTTAGTTTGCCACACTAGACAGAGGCATTTGCAACAGGAGCAGACAACCAAGTTCTGCCAGGGCCAAAACCAGCCCCTGCCAGACTAAGAAATCATTGTAATTTACCCCTTCCTGTCACAAGCAGTGTGCTGTTCTTTTATTATTGACTCTAACTCTCAAACATCCCAGTCATGGACGGAAAATTCAGGGTCAATTTACAAGAGACACATTTTCTACATGGAAGTTTCTTCTGTGCAGGTGTTGTGCAGAAACCCATGTGTAGTGACCACCAGGGGCATAGCAAGGTTGGAATGGGCCAAGATGAGATTTTAAAATGGGCCCCCAGCCCCTCAAAGTCCAGGGCCTCCACACACCCCAGGCCCCCAAGGATTTAAGTCTGATATTTCAAAATAAGTATGCTGCCTGGAAATACATTTCACTGAATACACACATGCACACTTCACAGTATATAGTGATATACATTGAGTGCTATATATTTGTGCTACTTTTAATGCCTAGAACACACTAGAAACACGAATTATTAAAATGGCCCCCTCGCTGCAGATTAGCAAAGGAGACTCTCAACCATGCAGGGTGAGCCTATGTTTGTTTTCTAAGAATTCTGAACAAATTCAGTAAAGTTTGATTCCAGGAGGTTTTTCACACGAGGCTTTTAAAGCCCTTTAACACACATCTCCTCTGAAATGGAGGTGCTGCATTCACATGTTGGCCAGATTTACCCTGAAGTCCCTGCAAGTTATTGGAGAGAAGTTCACACACAAGAAAAATATAATAAAATAAAAGCACAACACGTGCTTCACAGTTCTCACTCAGACCTTCTGGGTTGCAAAACAACTTGAACATAAGTGCATTTATGAATGAATGAATGAATGAATAAATAAATATTTGTTCCAGAAGTGTTTGTAATTTTCTGACATGAAACAAGCCACTTATAGGCCTTTTTAGATAGTTTTTGTTTTTAAAGCCAGCACATTTTCCAGTCTGTTTTAAATTAAATATTCAGAGACTTCTCAGTCTCGCCCCACCACCCATATCAAAGCCCTATGGCAAGCAGATCCTTATATTGGGGGGAGGGGGTAACCACAAAAAGGAATTCACAGCCTACCTGGCAAAGGCTGTACTGGATGGTCTGGGCAGAGGGTCTGCTGCAGGGAACTCTGCTAGCCTCCTTCCTGGCTTCCTGCCTCCCTTCAGGCCTGCCGAGTTCAGGCTTCAGGGTGGCCTACTTGGAGGCCTCTCTGGAAGCCCCGCCCACCCGCCGATCAGCTGAGAGGTGGGGAGAGAAGAGCTCTGCAGTTTTCAGGCTGCTCTAATCCTAGGCCTCACCGATCCTAGGCCGGAGCTGGAGGTAAGTGGCTGAGGGGCCCTGGGGCTGGGCAGGTGGGCAATGGGGTGGGAGTGACAGGAACTGGCATGGTGCCCCCACCTCAGTGGTGCCTAGGGCACGTGCCCTGCCTCCCCCCTCCAGTTCCACCTATGTGTGTAGATCAATGCAGAGAGCAGGATTCCTCTCTATGCATGTTCAGCCTCTGAGCTATTCTGCCCCGATCTCCATGCATTTAGTGGAAGGTCGCAGGGGGAGGAACCTGTATGTGAATGGACTCTGTTTTGTGGTGGGACACCTCAATTGTGCATAAATCCTAAGCTCATACAGTTGTACGTACATACAACTCTGCTCATATCATCTGCTGAATTGCAGAGGAAGGCGTTCAGGGGCTTGCTCAGCATTCCTACATGTATACAGAAAGAGCCAAAAAGAAATTAATTTCCCTAGTCCACCCATCCCTTATTGCTAAGCAGATATAATTTTGTAATATAAAAGGCATGTAGGCTATATGTGGGTTTTGGTTTGTGCTCTGATTAAATGAGGTTGGAAAATAAAAAAAAGTATAGAGTTGTCTGGGTATGAAGGTGTTAAATCTCATACTATGGCTGGGTTTGCACATAATGCCAAACCAGAGTTGAACGTGAAGGCATGGAAGGTTAATTCCATGCTAGGAATCATTAGGAAGGGAGTTGAGAATAAAAATGCTAATATTATAATGCCCTTATACAGATCTATGGTGTGGTGACATCTGGAGTACTGCCTACAGCTTTGGTCACCCTATCTTAAGAAGGATATTGTAGAACTGGAAAAGGTACAGAATAGGGCAACCAAGATTATCAGGGGCCTGGAGCCCCTTCCTTATTAGGTTAGGCTACAGCATCTGGGGCTCTTTATCTTGGAAAAGAGGCAACTAAGGGGAGACATGATCGAGGTGTATAAAATTATACATGGAGTGGAGACAGTGGACTGAGATAAATTTTTCTCCCTCTCTCACAACACTAGAACCAAGGGTCACCCCATGAAACTGAAGGTCAGGAAATTTAGGACCGACAAGAGGATGTGTGCTTTTTGACAAAAGTACTTAATTAATTTTAAAAGTACATAATTAATCTATGGATTTCTTTGCCATGGGACATGGTTATGGCCACCAGCTTGGATGGCTTTAAAAGGGGCTTAGAAAAATTCATGGAGGTTAGCCATTACTAGTAGCCACTAGTAATGGCTACTAGTCTGGTGGCTGTGGGCCACCTCCAGCCTCAGAGGCACGCTGTCTCTCAATCCTAGATGCAGGGCCATAACAGCAGGAGAGAGGGCATGCACATACCTCTTGCCTGTGGGCTCCCCAGAGGCATCTGGTGGGCCACTATGTGAAACAGGATGTTGGACTAGATAGGACTTGGGCCTGATCCAGCCGGGCTGTTCTTTTGTTCTTATGTGACCGAGGTTTCAGTTTGTAATTCCCAATCACACCATAGACATTCACCAAACTGCGGCCTGCCAAAATCCAGTTCCAGGAGAGGGGACCCCTCCCTGCGGCTCAGCCTCCAAGGCAGATCCCAGCAAGCTACATGGCCACACTGTAGGCAAAGCATCACCACATCAGTGGAGCAGCCGCAATTGGCCACATTCTCAAAGGGTGTGTGCCAAGCGCGGTCATTCATTTTTGGAACGGTCTGCACACTTTCAGCATGGAAAAGGCATTAAAAACCTTTTAAATGGTCTGCCATGCCATTGCATGGCAGCACTTCTTCTGCCAGTGAGGGCGCTGCCACCCCCAAAGTAGCTCCACACACTGATAGTTCCACACAAGCACAGATTCTTGGGGGATTTGGGGTCCGGCGGGCTGGTATTCCACTTTAATTGAGGAAGGGGAGGGGAACATTGAGCCTTTCTAGGAGGGGATGTGTAGATGAGCTACGGCAAAGGATGCTGGGTGTGTGTGGGGGTGTCTGTCCCACCGTTACCAGGGAAGATGTCACAAGGGGTAACCCCAGCAAAGCAGTTCATGCAGACCCAACCAAAATCCTGCTGTCTGGCAGCTTGTTGCTGAGTGGGCTAGCCCTCTCATGAGAGGACCAGTTTACTGGGGAAGGCTGTGCCAATGTAAAGGCTTTGCCCAACCAATGACTGCGAGCTCACAAGTTGTGTCAGCCCACCCACCATCACACCAAAGCAGGTCCTACTTGTGTGGGCCCCTAACTCTTAATCGTAAAAATTAGAAAAGATTATCTGCAATCCCTTCCCCAAATCCTTCTCAAGCCTTGCACACAATGAGGAATAGCAACGGCTCCATGTGCCATAGCTTGGCTGCATACATGGATTGGGGGGTGGGGGGCACGGGGACAAACCTTCAAACCCATCCTGATCCAGGTCCAATCCAGTGCCACACCATATGCAGATCTCCAGGTGTGGGGAATCGTGGGAGAGGAGAGCCCCTGTTTTCCACCCACCCTAGGACAGCACAGTGGCTGTTCAGGGGCACTGGCAAGGATTCACATGTCCACATGGGCTGGCAGGGTCCATATTTCCACATTAGTTTGGCTGTAGTTCTCAAGACAAGGAAGTCAAACATAACGCTTTGGTGGCCAAACCTCAGATCTTGGCGGCAAACCTTAGAGATAACCAAAGGATCAATTTGGAGTTTCCCAAGGCAAAACAATGGTCACTTTTTCCCTGTAACTGTGGTTTTGCGTGTTTGGACACATTGGAATTCCAACCTTGGCCATGTTTAACTCTGGTTTAGCATTATGTGTGAACCTGGCCTAAGTAAGGCTGGCAGAGACAAGCCTTGCAGATGTCTGGGAAACCCCCTAGTGGAGGGAAAAGAAAACAGAGCAGTTGGAATTCAGAGAGTGTGGCAGTTGATACAAGAGGCACACAGCGTGAAGACAGTTTACACAACGATTGTGTGAACTGGCTTTGTATGTTTTAATTGTTATAGCAGACAATTAGTATGCACTTTTGTTCAGGAAATCTAAGAATAGAAGTATGAGAAACTTTACTTAAAGTGTGTGTACGTGAGTGTGTGCTTGCATGTGCATGTGGGTGTTGATTTAAATAATTATGTAAATTGCTTTAATTTAAATCAATCTGCCCCGACTTAAATTGCTTCTCGCTACTCTCTTAGTATTGTAGGCCAGGAACAAGGGCAACTACTGCTGAATGTTCTGACATTACCTAAACTTTATATAAGGCAAAATTACTATAACTGCCACTTTTTTTTCCTGGCAGACGTCCTTTGCCTCTTACAATTACATACTAGATATATCAAATAAGCAATGCTTTCCCCAGCATGAGTGTACAGTGCAGGGATAGACTCATCTGCTAAATGTCTGCATGTCATGCAATTGTTAAAGGCACAGAAGAACTTTCAGGAAAGAAGTTGGCATCCCCGTATTGGGAAACTACAAACTAAGAGGATATATATCCTAATGGAATGTGTCTCTGTGTGTGTGTGTGGTAATGGAAGTATTAAAGCAGTGATAAGCACTTTGTGTTAATTTGTCATTGTCTGCATATGGAGAATGAGGGGGCTTATCCCATAATTATCGTATATTGACACAACCCTTTACATAAATAAAGGGTTGCAGGATAATGCTTAATTGGGCTGTGTGAATAACAAATAAATATTTCATGGCTTTAGCACATTAAGGCTTCAGTTATATATAATGTTATGCATGCCTAACCTCAGTGATTTCAGTCGGCCTAGATGCACCTAATCCTGCATCAGATCAGGCTGCATGAAAACTTAACGGCACATACATATGCAACCTTTTAAAACTTGCTTTCATATTAGTCTTATGCCACATATTTTATTAGAAGTAGCTACCCGATATATGGAAACATCAAATACATCAAATACAGTGGTTTCTTGCCAATGGTTGTTTAAAAATATTTAGAATGATAACAAACCTACATAATTGTAAGAGATACTGGCTAATGTTCTATGCACTGAAAAACATTGTGGGCATGCCGTGCAGAAGGTTGATTTTTGCCAATCTCCCCTTGCCTCTGGAGCCCACTGTGCCTCCCAAAAATATCCCCTGAAGGACCTGCAGCCCTCAGGGGCATATTTTTGGGAGGCGTAGAGGCTGCAGAGGGAAGGGAGGATTGATGAAAATAGCCCCTTCTCCGTGCACCGCCACAGTTATTTGGCATGCACAGTGTTAGTTTGCATGTCTGCCATTAACCACAATGTCTAAATACTATAGAGAAAACACATTGATTTATCTAATGATTTGCAATGAATGTAAGAAAATATCATCTTAATTTTCACTAACAAAGTCCAATCAACATCTCAGTTCTGAACATATTTAACTTGGAAGTGCATTCCAAACAGTCATCAATCCTGAGTACACTGATGACTGGAATATGTTTTTTCTTCTGTTTTAAGGGCAAATTGAAAGCAAAATTCATGAAGAAAATGTTCCTACTCTTTCATAATGGTTATACTTATTTTTTCTTTGATTGAATTATGACAGACACATGAGAAGTGCTTTTTACTATAGAAAAACATAGAGTTAAAAAAATCAAATTATAAATCATATCAAAATTCTTGTTTTTTCTTCAAGGTTTAGTTATATGTGCTAGAGAAAAGAAAATTGCTTTCTGATACTCCTTGGAATTATGTGATGCTCTAAAATGTCGTTGCTAAGGAATAAAGAGTTCAACCTCTTTTACTTAGAGGTGGGGAAAGAACATTGCCATGAACAGATCTCCCTCTGCCTATAGAGTGCACCTTGATTTATGGTTGTGTGTACATATTTTTTATCTTGGAGCACAAGCTTAGAGCACAGTTGTCTGACATCAAAGGCAGCTTTCTTAGACTGCAATTTATTGTACTTTGGTAGCACCAGTAGGTGCACATTGCTACAAGCAATCCACAGAGGTGGACAGAACTAATTTGACACTGTGTAACCCAGACACTTTAGTCTACCAACGAAGAACTACTAAAGTGTTTTTATGTCAAAGTTGTATCTCCTGTAATGGTAGATAACAACTGTAAACTACCTAGACACTTCAATAGCTTTTGACTGCTCTGAAAGCTGAACAGGAAATCCTAATTCAACTGATGTGGCTTCCTGCTGAAATGCATGTTTGTGATGACAAATGAAGGAACACTGTGCCAAAGTCACTAAATCAGTTCCACTCAAACAAAAAGACCATTAGCCTTTTTTAAAAAAAGGTTAAAATGCAACCTAATGTATAGTCTGATCCTAAGCATGTTTACTTGATGTACTTTATCCAATTGGTCTTCCTCCCAAGTAAGTGTACAGAGAATTGCATCCTTAGTATAGAGGGAAATGTTACTTTATTCAAAATGTTTAGAAAAGTGGAAATAAAATTCAAAATTCAAAATGCGAACAATGACTATATGCCAAGAATTGTGAACCATACAAGCAAGGTTGCCATTGAGCTTCATTCTTTTTCAATTTGTGCATAACCTCTTTCCGTTTCCGACAGTGCTCTGCTGGCAAATGCAATTGATTACTGATTGTGTAACAGGGTAGCTCCTTGCTCTGACTCAGATGTGTCACACTGCAACACTAGCTGTTCATCTGGACTGTGGTACTTCAATACAGGGGCCTTGCTAGTTTCAGGGTACTCTTGTTGTACATAATAAGCAGCTGGCCACTGGTTTCAATCTCAGTCTGTTCATGCAACAGTGACAATGGCAGCACATTGCAGGTGGCTCCACAATCCAGTTGAAAATGAAATGGCTTTTTTGTTTAACAGCATAATGGCAAAGAGTTTAGTGGCATATGTACTGTTTCCCCCAGTATCCCCCACTACATACACATCAGTATTGGCGATCCAAAGGTCAGGCTTAGGACATTCTCATTACCGCCTTCAGATTCATCACCATCCTGCACTGCTGTCACTCTTTTGCTCTGAGGTTGCTTAATACTTCTGCACTGACTTTGGAAGTGGTTTGGCTTGCCAAATGCTTTGCACTGCTGCTCATATGTGGAGCATTTTTCCTTTCTCTCTTCACTATGTTTCCCACAATATAGGCATTGTATCTTGGGCATCCTTTCATGAGGCTGACTGGTCAGCCCTTGGCGGTGCCCAGACTGCTGTTGGACAGCATGCACTTGCCCATCTGGTGTGCCTGCTAGTAGGTTTAGTCTCTCTTTAGAAACTTCTGCTATAGTAGACAGGCTGTGTTTCAGGCTATCACAGAAAGCACCCCTCTATTATTATTATTTTATTATTATTATTTTTACATTTATATCCCGCTCTTCCTCCAAGGAGCCCAGAGCAGTGTACTACATACTTAAGTTTCTCTTTCACAACAACCCTGTGAAGTAGGTTAGGCTGAGAGAGAAGGGACTGGCCCAGAGTCACCCAGCAAATATAATAGCTGAATGGGGATTTGAACTCAGGTCTCCCTGGTCCTAGTCCAGCACTCTAACCACTACACCACGCTGGCTCTATGTGTATGGGACTGTGGGAGCACAGTCTCCCTTTTGGATGTGTCAGTTCATGGGCTTATGAACTTTTTACCTGCCTGGGTTTTTGCAAGATCCACAGCTGGTTGCTCCGCATGAGTAACAAAGACCGAATGGGCTACCCCTGCCCCTCTCTTTGGCAAAAGAGAAGTCACTAACTGGTGAGCATACTTGAAAAGATGAACTGATTAACAAAGGAAACCTCCCTTCCACAAGAGAAAACAATAAAGCACTCCTTGGGACTCACACAAGATAAGCAGGGCAACTCCTAACTCTTCTTTGAATTAGTCATTAGCTGGCAAGGACTCAGGGAAATGAGTGCATCAAAACTGGAGAGGTATAACCTTATACCCCTAAAGGCATCCTGATCTTCAGATATGCATATGCAGTCTTGCACAGCTCCATTCAATCCAAGTGACACATTTTGCATAATTTCCCCTTGCCATTGTTGGCCAAGATTCACTCAGGTAGACTATGCTCAAGTGGCAATACACTCCTTTGTCATTTATGGAATCTGCCACCTTCAGGGTGTGTAGAATGGCTTGGAAACTGCCCCAGGGCATGTTTTGAGGTGTAAGTAGTACCTCTGGCCAAAGCACCTGGCCTCAGAGTCTTTCTCCACTCAGAATCTTTCCATCTCAGAATCCATGTGGATTTACCATCCACAGACTCAAAGCAAGTGGCAACTTTCACTCCTTAACCCCCTCTTCTTCCCTGTCTTGCCCTTGCCATGAGGAAATCTGCAAGTGCAACGAACACACCACCAGACCAAGGATATATAAACTAACCTCTTGCCTCCCTAAGAAGTTTTCTCTCCCCCTTCTTTCTCCCTCCTTTCCTGCCTTTAAGCACTTTCCACGGCAAGCCTTAAACCAGGCTTTGGTATAAGAACCTTGGCCAAGCCTTAAACCAATCTACCTTCAATTTGGACTTTAAGCCAAATTACTTTCAGCAACATGCTCACTTAGAACATTAAGAAAGCTGTATTGCTTTCCTGTACCCCCATTTACCCCTAAATAAATCTGTTGCATTACATTTCAGCCTCCTCATCTTTCCCAGTTACTAAACTTGCACAAATTTGAAACTGAAGCCAAGCTGCTCCCTCTAGCCAAGCTAATTCCCGCATAAGCCAAAAGCGCAATTGGAATGCACTATGAAGCAGTTCTGGAAACATGCCCTCCCTATCTCCAGGCACCAATTCAATGTTCAATCTGCTTTCCACAGTAATCGCTCACAGAGTTGCTGATCCCTTGTTTCACATACAATTTTATCCCAGATTAAAGAGTCTGTTAGTGCTCCAGAGCTACAGGATGCAGCTAGTGCCCTTAATGCAACAATGTATGGATCCAGACCCCCTTCAGTACCCTGTTGCCTCATAAAGAAACAATAACATTCCACTGTTTCATTCTGTTTTGGAATGCAATATCCATCTAGTGCCTGGACTGCCTGTTCTAAAGTAGAGCCTGTGCCGAGACCAAGAGACTTGCAAATCTCCTCCCACTTTTCTCCAATAAGGTAGTATAGCAGCTTTACCATATGCATTTCTTCCTCTCCCTCCAAGGCTTGGTCCAAACTCCTCTCTCCAGTGCTTCTATGCCTGGGCGAAATTAGGTACAGTAAATCCAGTGGATATGGAGGTTTCAGGCCTCGCACCATGCTGCAAAAAACCTTGCTGTTTTGTTTGTCTCAGCACTGCCTCTGCTACTTTTCTAAACCGCCGCCACCAAGTTTCAAGTGGGGTTTGCACTCATTAAAGGATCAAGCAGGAGTATATAACAAAAGTATTTTATTAAAGGTCATCTTCAACATCCATCTGAGTCCCTCCTGCTCCTACCCTATGCTGTAACAAGCACTTCCTAGTAGGAATGTGCCTGATCTGGCTCGGGCAGCCATGGGTGGAGGGGTGGGGATTAGTTCCTTTAAAAACCAGGTAAGCAGGCCCTTACCTGCTCCTCTGCTGCCTCACCGCTTTTCTGGGTGCAGTGCTCGCTTTCCATGCATGGCTGCTGCACCGCTCCCAGCAGGTTGAGTGCAGTGTTGGCATGCACATGGCCGCTGCACATGTGCAATGGCTCTGTGTGTGGTCCTCATGGTGTTGCTGACCTCACAAATGGCCACGGTGTATGTGTGGCAGCCATGTGTGTGCTGACGCTGTGTTCAGGCTGCTGGAAGCAGCTGCACGTGGTCTTTTGGAAAGCAAGCACTGTGCCTGGAAAAGTGGGGGAGCAGCAGAGGAGCAGGTAAAGACTTGCTTACCTGGTTTCTAAAAGAACTGATCCCCGCCCAACCAAACCAGTTTGGATGCAGGTGCCCAAGCCGGTTCGGCACTTCCCTAAGGAGGCACCAAACCAGTTCGGGCACATCCCTACTTCCTAGTAGCTCTTCCCTCTAGCTGTATCTTCTCCCTGCGTTGCTGTGTTATTGTTCCTGACTACTGCCCCACCTCTCCTGCTTAGTTCCATATACATTGATAAACTGCCGCTGTATTTTTAAAGGAATGTATTGTTAAAATCTATATGCCATCTTTCTACAAAATTATTCCCAATCTTAAGTGTACAACACTTAAAACATCTCCAAAGTAAATTAAAAAACCCCATCAAAACAACACAATAAATTTAACAAAGCAAGCCAAACGCCTCTCCAAGTGGATTGAAGCATCTATGTGGAAGACTATTCTGATCTCTGCTTCTTGGTTGAGCATACACAAATGAGGTTCCTTCTCTAACTGAAAACAGCAGCTTAGAGTGCCTGTAATACTTTAAATACCAATACAACTATTGTGGCCCTTGCTATATACCAACCAAGATGATCCTCCTCTGCAGTGAATGGGGAGGGAAAACAAACAAAAAACAAATTAAAGATAAACAAACACATATTGAAAGCATATTTAAATCAATTAGTTGAAATTTCCTCTGGCTTGCTGAATTTCTGGACTCCGGTCTGCATTTATAACCTTTTTCTGTGCTGCTGCTATTTCGTTCCTCCTGCAACCTGAAGTTGAGAACTAGGTTTTGTACTGCAGCTGAGTTCATAGTTTGGAGAATGAGCTACGAGAAAGCAGCAACTGGAATAAGGAGGTGCAGGAGGAAGGAAATAGCAGCAGCACAGAAACAGAGTTGTAAATGCAGGCCAGAGTCAAGAAATTCAGTAAGCCAGAGGAAATGGCTCTCAAAAGTACTGATATTGCCTTTTTGGTCATTATTTGTTCTCATCTTCAGGGTCCCTCCCAGTCCCTCCCACGCACTTCAGGTCATTTATCATGACCCATATGTGCTAAAGATTGCTATTAGGATTGTAAAACCTGTTGTATTTAGCACTTGGGACTATCATTGCTGGATTAGATCCTTACATCTTCTGATCAGGTTAATTTTGTTAGCACTGATCTCCTACTTGAGGATGTGGGAGATCTGAATCAAGGTCACCATTACTCCCACCACCCATCAAGGGGTGATTCCTTCTGTCAGTGCTGATAGTGCTGAATTAGTTAGATGTCTGTAAGGAATTATGTTGTTCATGGGGCTTGCTCTGGGCCCCAAACTATTTCCCCCCCCACACACATGCAGTAGCAGTACTACAGGATTTGCACTGAAGTTATCTAGGCTCAGAATATATTCATTCTGAATATAGCTATATATAGTGATTATAGTTCATAGAATATAGTTCATAGCTCCATTTCTAGCATGTTTGTGGGCAAGAAGCTAATCCTCTTTTCAAATATGAATAAAATAAAATACTTTTTAGTATTTTCAGATCCCATCTGCTTATAGTCCACAAACTGATACTGACATCATGATTTCAAGACTACATGATCCTCAGTTGCTTTTTAAAAAAATTACATAAATGCCATCAGAATCAGGCCTTTCTGTTTTAATTATTAAATATTTTTATTAGAAACAAACAAATATATAAATCAGAGTGGGTTTATTTAAATCAAGATGATTTAAATCACCAAGAAAAAAGAGCCAGTTTAAATTGCTCATTAAATTTAAATTAATGGATTTAAAGTTCATTATTTAGATACTTCCTAAATAAAATGCATATCAATTGTTTATTATAACCATAAACACCTGATTCATACTGAACAGAGTATTCCTGTCTAGTCTAGTATTCCTTTCTAGTCTAATTTGTCTAATCTCCTCGATCATAAAACTACCATGCCCTCTCAAACCCACTCCATAAAAAGAAAAGAAAAAAACAGTCAGAAGTAAGGACTGTAGCTGAGGTGGAAGGTAAATGTCCATGTTCTTTGACAAATAAAGTCATTAATATTTATAATTAGAGTACTGACCAAGTCAATTACAGAGACCAGATAGTTACAATAATAAAATAGGAGTAAATGGTCACCCAGATGAATCGATGGATGACATCTGCAGTCACTCACCAGTCCTTTGCCTCCAGTATTGGCACAATACAAGTACATGAACTTTTGTGCTGTATAATGACTGACAAAGATGTTTTCTCCAGAGTGGCCCTAGAGGGCCACAAGTTCATAAGTAGGTCATAAATTCACTTTTAGTAGATTACATATTTGCATTAAGTTCAGATTTTTAAAACAATGTTATTTTAAAAACAGAACATTACAGCCGAAATGTTTTTAAAAATCTAATTTCAATACAACCACCCCATAAATCCAGACTAATGTTGTGTGCATGGAAGAATGCTTTATGTGTGCAATACGTGTGCTTTACATGGAGGGACAATTTTTGCCGATCCCTCCTTAGCCATCTATAATTCCCAAAAATATGTTCTGAAGGTCCCACAGTCCCAAATATGCTTTTAGGAGGAACAGATGGATGAAGAGAGAAGAGGAGGTCAGTGAAACAACCCCTGCCTCTATGGCACTTGTGAAATATTTTTCCATTTACACTAGAAATCAGTCATTTATTTTATGCACCCTGACATAAATGCCAGTTTTCTCTTTAATTCATAACACACATTTTTAGCTTCCCTCCCTTGCAAAATGCCTTTTGGCTTCTAGAAATATGTCCCTGAGGGTCATGCAGCCCTCAGAGATATAATTAGTTTTAATCCCTAACCAGACCTTCAGTCAGTTTCCCTAAACCTGCTCTACAGTGGGAGCTCATGTGCAGTATATATTCTGATGTTCCAGCTCTTTAAGAATCAAGATTTACTTGTTGCAGACTTTGCTTGGCTTTCATTGTTGCTTTAGAATCTTCAAGCAGAGGGCACTCAGCTCTGCAACTGACAACCGCAAGCTTGCTAAGTTTCAAAGTTTTCACTCTGATCCACCTTTGCCTTGGCTCCCAGAATCCAGTCTCCTCCTGAAGATGGCACAGGCTCATTCAGGAAGCTTTCCAAGTGTTATCAGACCTCCAGTTTATTACCACGATCACCCTAGTCTCTTTCCACTGACCAGCTCACGTCAGCCTGCCATATGCTCAACTAGAGCAACTTCAGCCACATTTTTACTGAGTACACCTTGCAATGAAGATTGCACAGGAGACAAGAGCAGTGAGTGAAGCACAAGTTAGTTTCAAGGCCAGACATGGAATTCATTACAGCAATCAGCAAGAAATAATACACACATACACACACAGAGCTACCACTGTCCATTTCTTAATACAACACTATCTCATAAATAAAACAAACCACAACTCAAGGAAGGCAAGCATCCAAGTTCTGCCTTTGTCAATCTGAGATCCAGCAAAACCAGACAGTTATAGCAGCAATAGCACAGCACATTATACTCAGTGCTAAGAAAACCACAAAATCAAACCTTCCATCCTGATGTATCCTCTTCACGAAAGGTACACTATAAGAGTACTTTCTGCCTCCCAGTCCCTGTACATTTTGAAATAGCCTCCTTTTGGGTTCCCTGCTCTCTCTCCCCCCAGCCAGTTGAGGCACAGACAACACTTGATTTGTATGATAACAAGCCAACCAAGTAGCAAGGAGATCAGAAGCCAGTGCCAGAAACCTAATCAGCAAGGGAAAAACACGGCTCCAAAATAGTGCTCAAAACATTGAAACATTTCAACTCGAAACAGTGTTGGTTTTCTCTGAACTTGAAGCAGGCCCTTTATTTAATAGCAATTTTGTTTCAAACTCAAAACAGTCAAAACGGCACATTTTGAGTCGAAACGTTTTGGTGTCGATATTGTTATTATTTCTCTGTGTAAACCGCTTTGAAAACTTTTGTTAAAAAGCGGTATAAAAATATTTGTTGTTGTTGTCAATGTTGAAATGTTCTGCACATCCACTAAGTAATAGCCAGCATATTCCATACATAGCTCAAAAAGACATATTACTATCTCCATCTATTGTGCCTTGAAATCTCCCCTCCCCCCATTTTCTTAACAATAAAACTATGGACAAACTTTACAAGAGATGAGATACAATCTTTGGCTGACCCACCTATCATGTTAAGCAGGCTAAATATGCTTGCATTTTACTTAATTTGTGCATATTGCAAGACTGCACACTTGTTTGGCCTCAACTGACAGGAAATACTCTGGTCTAGCTTTTTCTTCTTCTTCTTTTATGACAAAATGAAGCCATGTTTATTTTTGTTTCCACCACAGTGTGTGTCAGAACAGTGAAGTAAGAGGTGCTGAATAAAGGGAAAGACTGTACTTAACATATGGATCATGAACAGAGATTCAATCCTGTTAGCTACTGCCCTTTCTAAAAGGTTTTGGAACTACTGTACTAATGAAAACCTGAAGAGTGGAAATTCTTAGATAGCTGTCTATGCCAACTTTTAGGAAGGATTATGTCAGTGGCATAATAAATCAGTTGATGTGGGAACAAGCTTGAAATGCTCTAGCTCTGGCCATTTTTATTTCTTGGCTGCAGATCAAACATCCAACTACCAAATCAATGCTTACAGGTTTTACTTCCATATGCAGCTATTACATGTACTAATACTATACATGCTCACCCACACATATAAGCACCTCAGGACTGGAGGCATCACCTCCGGCATGGCTTTCTTCTCTTTCTTGAGCTGAAAGACAGCAAAAGGCATAGGCAATTTGGATGACAGGGGCTCTTCCACAAGACATTGAGAGGGGGAGTAAAAGGGAAAGATATCACACTGAGCTGCTGGTCTTTTTCTATTGTCTCCATGTTTTTGAAAAATTGTGTTGTGTTTTCCCTGTACATCTTTAGACAAATTAACAGCTTCTGAAGACAAGAATGATGAATATCTTGCTTAACAACTCTTGACTGGTTCTTTTTCAAAAGTAAGAAGGTAGTTCCTTATGAATAAAACCAAAAATTGTATACACCAAGATTTCCATGTCTGAAGGTCAAACTTAGATATGCACCTAAACACAGATGTACTTATCACCAGAAGCACCTCTTTTTTCATTAAAAACACTCACAAATTGTTATAAGAACTATAGTGGTCAGATCGGGGAGGCTAGCTCATTCCCTTTGGCTTCCTTGCCAAAAAATGCAGGTATTTGCCCCTGAAGCACAGCTCAGTCTTCCTTGGAGTAGAAACCACTGGGGACTTACAGTATTCTGTAATATGATGCTTATTTATAGAAGTAAACTATTTATAAAAGTAAACTTGGTTATATGAAAAGATGGAGGACAGGAATCTATTAATACAGCTATTCCTTGACTTTGGTGTGCATGAGCAACAGTACACAAGCACATAAGTGGTCTGCTTGTGTGAGTGATATCATGTGGAAAAACAGTATTCAATCTTTATTATTATGGTCCAAGATCAGCACAAGAATAAAAGGATACAAAAGCATGGACAAGGAAGTAACATCATAAGCTAAAAATAACACCACAAGTTAAAATATCACTATTAGCTAATTACTGCCCTACATTAAAACTGTGGTATATATTTAACTAAGAAAAACAAAATACTAATACTATAAAACAATAAAACAAAACTAATTAAACTAATACTATAATTAAACTAATTAAACTAATACTATAAAATAAAACTATAAAATAAAACTATAAGACTAATACCATAGAACTACTATAAAACGACAAATTGCCTTATACAATGAGAAAAGCGCAGTAGGAGGCATCTGAATAAAAGATTAAAGGTTAAAAGGCTAAGAATCATAATATGATCAATTATGAACAAGGCAAACAAAATAAATGTGAAACAGTATATATATGATGGGTTGCAAAGATAAAAACAGGTCATAATGGATTAAGAATGAACAGTTTATAAAATTAGTGTAAAAACCAGTAAGTGGGTTAAAAACAAGATATGTATAAAAGAATGGCTAACTGAGCAGACAAGCTAAAGACTGTAGTTAACAGGTTAAAAAAAAAATCAGGAGCTTGGTTATAAACTGGCAGTCAAGACCCGAGGAATCCTTCATGCTGCCGCACAGAACTTGGCAGTGTTAGACGTGAGGGCCCGGTCCTCGTCCACTAGTAGAATCCGGGTGTAGGCTTGGGTTGATCTTCCAGGGTGCTTGCAAAGTAATGGGAGTAGCAGCTTGTCATGAATGTCTCGATAAAAGGGGCAGGAGGAGTATATGCTCTGTGGTTTCAATTTCCCCATTGTCACAGGGACAAAACCTCTCCATAAATGGAATCTTACTATATTTGCCCTCTAGAACAGCAGAAGGAGGGCATGACAGTGGGCGAAGGTAAAGGCCCTTCTGTGGCTTGGGATCTCCAGTTCTATCACGTATTCGGCAGGAGAGGCGATGTACTTGAGTCTTTCTGAGGTTAAGAAAGTTGGAGCCCTGCTTAGGTCAGCTTGTCTCTCCATGTCCATTATTCTCTGCTTGATAGATGCTTTCGCCCAATCATGACCCATAGCAAGCAGGAGAGGAGGGGAAAATCCTAATAATGCCACTTTAGTCCAGACAGCCCATTTCCATGAGGACTGAAATTTGTCCTGTAGGGTCAATGGGGCCAGGACCTGTTTCCAGGCTTAGGGTAGCATTAGAGATGCAGCATGGCACTTAAAGAGCTACTCTTAAAAAATTGGACTGGACTCACTTTAACTTGGCAATATTAGAGGGGCCCACCAAGTGGGCACCATAGAGGAGTTATGCCAACAGCTTGGCCGAAAAAGAGTATTTGTAGAAGATGCTGCAACAGCATACAGTGGGGATGAGGAGATCCATGCTCTCTAAAGTTTCCATTGTGTCTACTATGAATAGTATTTTAATTAATATATAGTTTTGAAATGAATAGTGATTTAAAACAGATTTTTAACCTTTCCCTCAAATCTATTTCCCTCAAATAGGATCCTATGGGGGTTTGGGGGAAAGGTTAAAAATATGCTTAAAATTGCCCTGCTTGCCCGTTTCTTTTATGGGTTGGGTGAAACAGCCCCTGTTGAAGGCAGTGTGTGAGGGGATCTTATAGTCGGGCAAGCAGTAACAGCCAGTGTTCTCCACTGTCTGGAATGGCTGGTCGTCCAAAGCAATCATTTTAGCAATGGCCTGGGTGATGAGATGAGGTTTTGGGCGATCAGACTGCTTGCCCACCAACTGCACACACCACACAGGCAACCTCCCCTGTTTTGGAGCAGAAGCAGGTGCCTTGCCGCTACCCAAGGACACACCAGGACTATTGCTGCCAGCAGGAGCAGAGGCCCCTGGGTGACGTTGTTGCAGGTGCTTCAGTGTTGGGGTGTTGAAAGATGCTTAGGGTCCTTCACCCTGCTGATCAGTGCCCTGCAGTGGGTGCATGCAACACGGGTTGGATCACCAGGACAGAACTTAAAGTGGTCCCAGACCCTGCTGCCATTGGAGCCAGTCCGGTCCTGTTTCAGTGGTAGTGGTGGTTCCTCCTGGGGGTGCTGGTTCCTTCTGGGGGTCACCACTGCTGCTGCCCTTGGTATGGGACTGAGGAGGTCCAGGAAGCAGAATTACTTCCTCCTGCTCTTCCCCAGTCTCAGACCAGGAGATTGCACTGCCAAGGTGGATTGGGGAGGATGGTGAGAATGATCTGACTGGGCTAGCAGTCAACACAACTGCCTCATTCTCTGCTGCCACAGGAAGAGCTTCTTCCCTGACAGGGGAGGACCTCCCTGCTAATTCGAGCTCAGCTGCCATTGGTGGCTGCACTGCAGGATCACCCTCCTCCCGAAATATGAGCCTGTGAGCAGACACAGTAGTGGGGATGACTTGATGGGGAGTAGTCTCCTTTTGCTGTCGCCCACTACGACCAGTATCACCGCTCTCTCTGACTGTCACTCTGCTCCTGAATCTGCCTTGCACCCTCCTGTACATCTTAAGGGTTTTTAAATCCAAGTCCTAACTCTGATGGCAGAAGGAAGAAGTGCCTGATGAGGGGAGGTGGAGAAGAAGTGCCATTATTTAATTTTAAAAGGGGGTGTGGAGATTTATTTCTGCTGTGTGTGCCACACAAGTGCTATCTATAGCATTGTAGTGCACACACCGAGTCTAGGGGGGGAAAGCAGCGGGGTGGGGATGAGCAGGTAAGGAGCTGCTTACCTACTTTTGAAGGGAACCCCTCCCCACCCCCCTACTTCTCAGAAGCAACTGGTGGACCACTGTGTAAAACAGGATGCTAGACTAGATAGGCCTTGGGCCTGATCCAGCAGGGCGGTTTTTATGTTCTTTAAATACATTTTAAAACTCCCTCATTTGGCCTCCCTCCTCCCAGCCAATGGGGGTATAGTTGCCCATGCCAACACTAGATTTGTATGATAACAAGCCAAGCTAGGAGATCACAAGCCAGTCAGAAGCCAGTGCCAGAAAACCAATCAGCAAGGGGAAAGCAGGCCTCCAAAATGGCACTCAAAACATCGGAATGTTTTGACTCGAAATGAAGTTGTTTTGTTCTGAGTTCAAAACAGGTCCTTTATTTAGAGGGTGTTTTGTTTCAAGCTCAAAACTCTCAAAACGGAGAGTGTTTTGAGTTGAAAAGTTTCAATGTCAAAACGTTTTGCACATCTCTACCAGACCCACATCCCTAAGGGGCTCATATGTGAATGGAGTTACTACTCCATTTTGTCATGGGCGCCAGACCATATTTTCCACATACAAACCTCATGTGAACAAAACCACTCTGGCTGTGGTTAGAGCAGGAATTTTGAGGGGAGTTGTAGGAAATAGATTTGTGAGCGGAGAGAAAGTTGTTTGCTTAGAGACATGGCTGTAAATACATCTGTGACTGCCCAATTGCCTCCAAGCCATTTGGCTAGTTTCTCCTCTTTGATATGTTTATTGCTCTTAGATGTATATCAGAATAGCCTGGACTGAATAGCCTGATTGCAGGGATAAGTTATATATTTTAGCAAGGAGGTCAGCAATTTCACATTTGAGTTCTTTGAAGACTCTTGGGTGGATGCCATCCGTCCCTGGCAATTTGTTAGTTTTCAGTTTTTTCAGACAGCTTAGAACATCATCTCTTGTCACTTCTGTCTGACTCAGTTCTTTAGCCTCCATCCCCGAAAAGCCAGTTTCAGGATTAGGTATATGCTCAGTATCCTCTGCCGTGAAGACAGATGCAAAGAACTCATTTAGCTTCTCTGCATCCTCCATATCCTCCTTAATAATCCCTTTCACTCCCTCATTATCCAAGGGTCCAACCACCTACCTGGCAGGTTTTCTGCATCTGATGTATTTAAAGAAGTTTTTGTTATTCCCTTTGATGCTTTTAGCTAATTGTTCCTCAAACTCTCTTTTTGCCTCCCTTATTGTCACTTTGCATTTCTTTTGCCAGAGTTTGTGTTCCTTTCTGTTCTCCTCATTTGGGCAGGCTTTCCAATTTTGGAAGGAAGTCTTCTTCCCTTTTATGCCTTCCTTGACATTACCTGTTATCCATGCGGGCATTCTCCTGGTACCTTTCCTCCTTTGGGATATACAATCAAACTGGGCTTCTAGTATTGTGGTTTTGAGTAAACTCCATGCATTCTGGAGTGAAGTGACTCTCCTGATTTTACCTTTCAGCTTTCTTTTCACCATACTCCTCGTTTTGGAGAAGTTTCCTCTTCTGAAACTCAAAATGTCTGTGTTAGACTTCTTTGGTGATTCTCTCCCCACATGTATGCTGAATTTGATTGCACTATGGTCACTGTTCCCTAAAGGGTCCACAATAGCCAACACAAATATGGAACCCAAGCAAGGCTGTACCAGACTCCTAGTGCTTATGTAGAGCATGGGCAAACTGCCATAGGAGACCTGGAGCACAACAATTTACTTCCCTGGCACTTTCCACAGCAGCAGCTGATTAAAATCATTTCATTAAGCCAGCCAGGGCCCAAAGTCAAGATAGAAAGATAAAGCAATTAGTGCCACACTTTCTCAGCCTCTCCTTGGATATTTTCTTCAGAAGAGAACAGCATTGGTCAGCATTCCCTCCTTTCCTTGCAAAGACTAACGTTCCACTTGCTACTTAGAAGCAGAACTGTGAAAACATTTTAGAAAACTATATAATAGAGTAGTGTTTACCATCAAGACCTCTTTATTTGTGCAAAAAATAAAATATCATTCACCAGATGTTACAGGTTAAAAGCAAAAGTGTTTCAGTGTAAAGTACACCATCTTCAGACAAACTGTTCAGCTGTTCTTAAATTCCTTCCAGCAAGATAAGCAATAGGCAGAGGAGAAAAAAGGTCGGGAAACATCATAGCTGCATAGGAAAGAATAATTAAGACAGCTTCCATCGTTGAAAGATTAATCAATTTCATAGCCAGAACTATCACTTCTTTAGCATTTCTATCTGGTTTTAACTGCTTTATATACATAGCCTCCTTTATTTTATGCTTCTGCAAGTTTCTTTCCACCACCAGTACAGAAATTTTAGTTCCAGCCTCCAGCATGCCTTTCTTTCCTATGTACAGACCACAATTTGGCACGACTCCCATTATATCATGTATCAGACAAATGCTCACTATATCTATTTCTTAAAAGTCTTCCCGTTTCACCTATATTAAAGGAGGAGCATTCCAAATACACTATCTTATAAATCACCACCTTGGTACTGTACCAACCTTCTCCCCTTTTACAAATAACACAGTCTTTAAACTCACATTTCTTGTCATATAATTGGGAGTTAACCAATTGTTGTTCTGGCTATGAAATAGTCTTATTAGTCTTTGAATGATGGAAGCTGAGCTAATTATCCCCCCCCTCCCCTGCAGCTGTGAAGTTTCCCTCCCTCTTCTCTCCCACGCCTAATGCTTATCTTGTGGGAAGGACTTTAAGAATCACTGAGACAGTCAGTCTATATTGGCAACTGTAGATGGTGTACTTTTCATTGAAACTGTTTTGTTTTAACATGTAACATCTGGTGAATATTATTTTTTGTGCATATAAAGAGGTCTTGGTGGAAAGAACTGTTTAGAAGTTACTATGCACATAGCATTGCCAACTTATCAACTTATAGGGTAGTGACTTTTCCCACTGATTTCTATAGTTTTCAAGTGAGACCCACTGGTGAGTGCCTGTAGCTCAATAGCTACAATCCTTGGTATCTCCAGATAGGGATGCACACAAAATTGGGTTTTCCGGTTTGGCTTGAATCTGAACCAGATTCAAGGCAACCCGGACTGCTTTGGGTCTGGTTGAGCCGAACCTGGTTCGAGTTCAAATCAAGTTGGCTTGAACAAGCTTGGGCCTCTACTGGTAAAGGGGAATCTGGTGAGGTTTCCCCTTTACCAGTAAAGGGTCAGGGGGCTTCCCAAAGGGTAAAAGAGTGGGTGGGAGGGGAGTAATTCACTACTTATGAGTGCTGGCCTTGGCGGCTGCATGAGGATTGATGGTGGCCTGGTTCAGGCCTTGTTCTGCCTGGTTCAGGCCTCTGCGCACACATTGAGGCCATTTTAGTGACCTCTGCGCACGCACAGAGGCCATTTGCACGACCACACTATTTAACAATGGTCATACAAATGGGCTCTGTGCATGCGCAGGAGGGCAAAAATGGCTTCCATGCATGCGCAGGAGGGCAAAAATGGCCTGAATTGTGCTGGTGCCGCCCCTGGATACTCTGGGGGAGGCTGGCGGGGGTGGGGGTGAGCTAATGCTGCCAGTGGTGGCACTCATTAGTGAATTACTCCCCCTCAGCCCTCTCTTCTACCCTTAGGGAAGCCCCCTGACCCTTTACTGGTAAAGGGGAATCCTCACTGGATTCCCCTTTACCAGTAGAGGTCTGAGCCAGCTTAGTTCAAACCAGGCCCAGTTTGGTTCAAACTCTGGCCAGCTGAGGATGGTCTGGTTCAACCCCAAACCTGTCAAGCTGAGCCACCTTGACAATGAGCCTGACTCTGACCAAGCTGGCTCACACACCCCTATCTCCAGATAGGGCTGGGAAATACACCTTTCTGAGATCCTGGAGAGCGACTGCCAATTAGTACAGACAATAAAGAACTAGATGGACCAATAGGTCAATTTCATTGTTCATGCATGCTCACATGGTATTCACTGACAGGTGGCAGCCTGTAGTCTTCTTAATTAATTAATAGGTTGTGATCTGTGGAAAGTGGAGCTCAATTTACTAATACAGTCCACACGACAAAAACCTCCACCAGTGCACTCCTCACTGAAGTGAGCAAGGCTTACACTAACACAGCAGTTTTGAAAATGGTGGCTCAAGTCTTCCACCTCACCATGACACTTCCATATAGAAGTTCTATGGAGGAAGTGTTCAATTTCTGAAAGAAGGAGCCGGTCCCAGATTTAACATAATGCTGCAGCTGGAATAACAATGCAGGTCAGAGGGGTGCTTTTTAAACCCTCAAGGCCTGTCCACACAATCATCAACATCAGGGTAGGAGGCATTGTACCCTGGTTTGCATGATTGTGTGAACTCACAAAAATCCCTCCAATCCAGGCTGCAGGGTAGGCCAACTTTTGTACCCTGCTCTTAACCAAGGGAGAAGGAGAGGAGAGTTCTCCCACCTTGCTTTTCTGGTCGTATGGATCCATTTACCTTTTCCGGCAGCCACCAGGATCCAGCAGGCCTGGAAACAATGGAGAGCTATTGCTACAGGGGCTGCTGTCATGGATGTGCCATTCTGCAAATCACACACTATGATCCAGGAAGGCTCACCCCCTGCTCCTTCATGAGTAATCAGAGAGTATCTGCTGATGTAATGAGGCTTTGCAGTCTACCTGCAGTATAAAGCATGCTGGGAAAGTCTGCAAGTCCTTCAAAATAACTTCTATGCTTCCAACTTTGGATTTCAGCAATGGATGCCTTGCCTGGTTTTATTGTGTGTTTCCTGACTCAAACAGAAGTTCAGATCATCTGTTGCTACTGGGGTAGGAGCTATTTAATAGGGATGTGTGAATCAATTTGGGTACGAATCTATTTGTACCTGAATCTAGCTGATTTGGGCGATTTGGAGACAACAAATTGCCCCTGTGGTCCATTGGCTAGATTTGGGACGAAATAGAATTGCGCCAGATTTAATTTGAATCTATTTGAGATTTGGATTCCTCCTCCTATTATTTTCCCCAGATTCCCAGCATTCATTAAAAAAAAAAGCTAAGCTCTAGCCCTTGCAGAAGTGATGGAGCAAAATGTGTGGTCACTACTTTTCAAGTGTTTGGATTCTTTGGTGTATCATAACTTTCCTTCAAGGAATCCCTATGAGGATTCATTACACACCTTCATTTCTTCCATTCATTTTGACTGTCTTTGGACAGTGACAACTGTCAACTGCCACATGCCAACAGCACCGCCCTCCCACCTGCAAGGCAGTGGGGTACTAAGTGTATGTTCTAGGAATTTCTCAAGGGCTTAGACTCTTTGTTGTCTAATAAACTTTCCTCATAATGAATCCCTATGAGGATTCATTACACACCAAATAATCTAAACACCTCAAAAATTCATAAAATATAAACTGAGCATTCAGTGGCTTGTGGGTTGGGGGGAGTTAGCACATGGGATGCCACTAATTTCCCACCCCCACCTGCAAAGCAGCAGAGTCAAAATGAACAGAAGAAATGAAGGTGTGTAATGAAGACACCAAAGAATCTAAACACTTCAAAAATTCCTAAAAAATAAACTGAGTACCCCAGTGTGTGTGTATGTGTGTGTGTGTGTGGGGGGGGTGTAGTTGGCAGTTCAGTTGGCACTGTTCAATGACAGTCAAAATGGACAGAATAAATGAAGGCGTATAATGAATCCTCATAGGGATTCATTATGAGGAAAAGTTAATAGACACCAAAGACGCTAAACACGGAAATATTCCTAAAACATAAACTGAGTACCCCACTGCCTGCAGGTGCGGGGAGGGGGGTAGTAGTTGGATCGTGGCAGTTGACAGTTGGCACTGTCCAATGACAGTCAGAATGAACAGAAGAAATGAAGGTGTGCAATGAATCCTCATAGGGAGTCTTTCTTTCTTTCTTTCTTTCTTTCTTTCTTTCTTTCTTTCTTTCTTTCTTTCTTCACTCACTCACTCACTCACTCACTCACTCACTCATTATTTAACATAATTTTATACCACCCAAAACTTACATCTCTGGGCAACAACAAAGCAACAACTTACAACAAAATAAAAACAAACAGAAAAAAAACACAGAAAAACAGGGGGGTGGGGAACAGAAAAAAATTATGAGAAGTTATTATACACCAAAGAATCCAAACACTTGAAAAATAGTGACCACACAACTTCTACAAGGGCTAGAGCTTAATGTAAAAAAAAAAAAAAAAAAAAAAATTAAAGCTGGGGATCCATGTTAGGGTTAGGATAGGGCAACTTTGAATCCTCATTTTTTCCTATGGCGGAAATATACAAAATCATTAAAAACAAAACAAAAATTAAAAATCAACCAAGTGTCCCACTTCCTTGAAATGTGGGTGGTAAGTGGCACCCATGGGGATCTACCAACCACCCAAATGTGGTGCCCCTGTGACCTTTATAAGTAGTCTGAATTGATCCGAATCTAAATTGAATCAAATCAAATCCAAATAGAATCTGGGGTGATTCAGAAGGACAGATTTGGACACAAAATAAATCAGGCGTGATTTGATTCGGGCACAAATCGAATTTAAAAAATCAATTCGTGCACATCCCTATTTAACCTTCCAATGCACCCCCATGTGGTTGTGTGAAAGGCCTCAGCTCGCAACTATAGACAATGGATTGAATATATGCCTGTGTTTGTAACTTTGTAATAGCTGATAGCCCTCTAAAGGCCACCTTAATACCATTATATTGTTTGCCAATAAATTTTCAAGTGAAATACAAAGTGCTGATGATTACCTTTAAAGCCCTAAATGATTTGCCTAGGTTACTTAAAGGATCGCCTTCTTCTGCATGATCCCCCCTGCTCACTGAAGTCATTTGGGGAAGTCTGCTTGTAGTTGCCACTGGCTCGCCTGGCAGCAACTTGGGATCAGGACTTCTCTATAGCCTCCCCTAAGCTTTGGAACGCCCTCCCTGCCGAGATACAAGGATCAATGACTTTACTGACTTTTTAAAAAGGCCTTGAAAGCACATCTTTTTCAGAAGTGAATTGTTTTCCATTGTTTTAAATCATTTTAATTCTTTATATTATTTTGTTGTAAACCACAGGAGTCATTGAATGGTACTTTATAAAGAGAATGAGAGCGGGAGAGAGCGAGAGCACTCATGTAACTAGGCAGAAATCAGAGCAGGTTGAGGTGAAGCAGGAACACATGGAGGAGTTACTGGAGAGGAAGCCATTGGGATATATGTGTGGGTGTGTAGCAGCAGCAGCAGCAGACTTCTGCCTTGCCTCACCTGATGGTCTTCTCTTAAAGACAACTCTCAGCTTGGTCTTGACCACACCTCTGCCTCTAGCCCCTTGAGCCCTTATCTGCTTGCGCTGGCTTTGACTTTGCCTGTTTGGACCATACCTGCATCTCAGCCCCCGCAAACTGACAACAGATCCCTCTTAAGCCCTGGTACATCCTTTCCTTCCTAACAAAAACAAAGGACCATCTATCTCAGTATAGTCGCTGGGTCTTGAACACAAATTTCAGGCAAAGGGGCATCTCAGCTCCGCTATCCCAGCTGATTTGTCCAGCCCAATACACAAGAGACCGTGGTGTGCCTGTTTAGCATACTGGTAATGAATCAGGAATCCCTGGTTTGAAGCTCACCTCTGCCATGAACATACTAGGTAGTCTTAGGCAAGCTATACTCTTTCAGCCTCAGTTGCTACACCTATCTATAACAGAGATATCATAATACTTACTTATCTTATGGGGTAATTGAATGGCAACACACCAGAGTGCTATATAATTCCTAAATATTATGAGCAAACTACATATTATGCTAAATGTATAGTTTGGCTCTGTGTGCTTGCCTTTTCTAAGAGAAATAGCAACTGGGGGAGGCAATCAGAATCATGGTTCGTGGGAGGGAGGCTTTAACTCTTGCCCTTCTTGTAGTCCTGATCTAAATCAGCCCCCAACCAGCTTTTATTTTCCCTGAGGAGGAAACTTCCACGGCGTCTATGGGGGTTTCCCTGCTGGGAGAAATAGAAGCCATGTCCTTAAGCACTGAAATGAGTAAGGCTTCTACAAGCAGAAAAACTTAAAGGCTCTGACATTTTATTGTGGATCATGAGCAAGTCTGGGGGTTACCCACTGCATGATGAAGACAAGGCATGCATAAATATTCACAGCAAACCCAAAACAGGGCATGAGATTGCTTGTGGACAGTGGAATTTCAAGATGGTGGCCTCAGTAACCTCTGTCTGCTCAGAATACAGTGGTTTTTATTCTGTCATGGATTGTACCTTTTCTTCTGAAGAAGGAAGCTTTTTAAACATTTTGCTTGACTTTTAACACTGTGTTCCTCATAAGATGAATCTGAATGTGCTCCGCCTGTATCAGTCTTAGGACTGAACAATGCAGACATCCTCGGGGGGGGAGGGAAAATGTGTAATAAAATGCTTGTACATATTAAGAATATGTTATTATGGCGGGGTGAGAGTGCAGCTCAGTGGATGTTGTAACCTGCTGAGGTGTGGCATACGAGTCCTAAGGCACAGACTCACCCACAGGTGTGAAGCCAGGTCACCAGGTGGAGGTTAGGTAGCAAGGGCAAGTCTGTGACAGGTAAGCAAGGCCATGGTCAACAAGCCAAGGTCAGGAGCTGGGGAGTATGTCTATGAGGAACAAGCAGGAGACAAGGCTGAGCAAGCTGAGCTCAGGAACCGAGGAATCAAACTGAGAAGCAGGTAGCAGATGAGATCAAACAAGCTGAGGTCAAGTGCCTGAAGATAAGATCTAAGCAGGGATCAAGCTAGGACCGGACAAAGCTTATACAGCAATGTTGTTTCAGCCACTAGCGGAGCCAGACCAGGGGTGGCCCGTGTCCGGCCACCATGGCGGCCCCGCTCACCCCACCCCCTCTCACCCCGCCTCATACATCTGATGTCAGACATGGGGGTTAGCCATGACCTCGCATCTGATGTCAGATGCGGGGGGCGTGGCCTGGCTCCTGAACAGGGCTGCATGGCCCCGTTCAGGAGTTAGATCCAGGCCAGTGCTGCGTTTGCAGCATGGCCAGGAGCGGCTCTTCCCTGTCTTAAAGGGAACCAGCACCCCCAGCATCTGACGTCAGATGCGGAACCAGCATCTGACGTCAGATGCGGGAGAGGGGTATCGGGGCCATGAGGCGCAGCTCCTGAGGGGCAGTGGCCCGAGTTCTTTGAACCCAGTTGCCCAATAGTGGCTACTCCCCTGGTTTCAGCAAAGGACAAAGCTGAACCTTGATACAGTCCCACTCCCTGACCCTGCCTCTGGCTCCATCTGCTTCTCTGCAGAAGATGCCAGATTTAAAGTGGCAATGCATGGCCTTATTTTGAAGGTGTTGGCTCCAGTAGGGTTGAAGAGCCTCCACTTCAGGCAGCTGGTCCTCAGCAGAGACCTCAGAGTCTGAGGATGTAGGCAAGGCTGTAATGGGTCTGATGAGACTAGGGCTTCTCATTTGGACACATCCTCCAAATTGTCCATGTCCTTTGCCACTGGCTGCAGAGCCCAGGACTATTACAGTAAAAGAGCACATGCTTCCTTTGCAGGGAGTGTCAGTTTGAATCTGGCAACCCCAGGTAGGGCTGAGAAATATCCCCATATGAAACCCTGGGGAACTGCTGTTAGTCAGTGTTGACTATATGTCAATATTGACTAGATGGGCCAGTGATCTGACTTCTTCTGTTTCAAAAATGCTTCTTGCGTTTCAAAAAAAGACCAAAATACATTTCACATAGTTTTACATGTTTTAGTGCTCCATTTCATAACCTTAACACTCCTTTACAATAGACTTATGAATAGAGTACAGAATCAATCACCAGATCTAAGAATAGGAAAATATTCTTTTGATTGCCTTTTGTTCCACACAGTTTTCTTTAGAGGGGAAAATGCGTATCTTCTATCTCTTTGAACTCAGTAAAATACCCTCTGGGTCAGTTATCAAAGAACAGGCAGAGTTCTTTACAGTTGTCTTACTAAAGGAATTATAGGGCTCTCCAAGTAGGTGACATGCTGTGGTGAATTGTAACGCCCACATCAATAATATTAAATAGCATTTTCTATTAAAGGAAATCCTGTTAAGGATCAACTTCTGGTCTCAAAGTCTGATTCCATCTAGTCTTTTAGTTAGATCCAGTCCTCTGAGACAGTGTTTGAATAGAAAGGGCTGATCTGCACAGTCAGTATAGCATTTCTTTGCTGCCAAACAGCTACAAAAGGGTTGCTGCTGAAGACCACAGAAAAGCTAGTATCTCAGATTTTTCTTATATGAGTTCAAATCTCTGGGGTATAATGTTGTGGGATTTCCACCACCACCTCCCGCCCCACTTGCAGCTTCTGTTAGGGACATTAAGGATCTTAACTGCTAAAAGACACAGGTGCACTATCAATCAAGGCTCACCTTGGCTTTCCCCCTACATGAAAAAATTCAGTGATACTGCCTTCGCTCCACATCATCTGAACCTGCAGCTCTTCCTCATACTTTCTGTTGCTGACATGATGCACAGCATTATTGAGTCCTAACTTTGTGCCCCATGGATGCTGATGACTCCTAAGGCAGCCCTGAAGCTGGAAGGAATGGATAGTAGCTTCCAGTTTCCCCCATTGTTTCAAATGGGGAAACCATCTGTGCTTACCAGTGTTGGGGCTGTCTTAGGAGCTGCAGCAACCATGGCGCAACCGTATGGCTCTGTAACACTGTGCATCACATGGGCCAATATTTGTAATGTGTAGGGGGGTTGTAATTTTTACCCCCAGTTAATTAGCAGAGCACTAAAGAAGCTAGACACTTCAGTTACAGAGTAGAATGCAGAGTTTAGTTGTTGCGGCTATTTAGAAAAGACACATGGAGATTCTTGTAGAAGTAAATACTAAGTATTTATTGGTGAAGTACACTTTAGATAGGAAAGACCTAATCCTTAATCTAAAGAACTACATAATGAATAGGTAGGGAGAGAGAGAGATCTTTCCATCTGCTCTCTAAGAGGAAAGGAAGGGAATCTGACTCTCACAGGAAACACCCGAGGAGTCCAATCAGGGATCATAGAGTAGAGACAGCTAGAACAGCTAAGGAGACCATTACTCACTATCTCTGCTCCCAGTGCCCCTAGTGGTCATAAGGATAGTTGGAGCAAAAGGTCGATGCACTGGAACTCCAACATAATGCTGTGGTTTATTATGTTCTGGCAGTTCTCCCTTCACTCTTACTTTCTCAGATTCATGCCCCTAGCTATTTCCTATAAGGATCCTGGCCTTTTCCTCTTACCAACGGTATGTATCTTTGTTAAGCCTGGTGCCTGCACAATAGGAGCACTGCTGCTGGTCGCCCATCCATGCCTTGCACACAGTCGTGTTAGGCCCAACTCTTTCTCTGCTACTTCTGGAATCTTGCTCTTGGACAAGGGACCCCCATTCCTATATTTTGCTCCCTGCAGCAGAACAGGAACGGCAAATCCTATTTATCACTACAACTAACTGCTAACCCCTAAAGGTTGACCAGCTAGGTCAGTGGTTCCCAACATGGTGTCCCCAGATGTTGTTGGACTACAACTCCCAAAGGCCATTATGGCTGGAGATGGTGGGAGCTGTAGTCCAACAGCAGCTTGGGATCCTGCTAACTTGGCAAAGAGGTACCTTTTAATGTGGTGATTCTCTTTATTTAGCAGGGGGAGAGTAACTGGCCCTATCCACCCCCAGCACAGTACCTCCAGTTACTGTTGCTGGTGTCTATCTGATGTTGCTTTTTAGATTACGAGCCCTTTGGGGACAGGGAGCCACCTTATCTTATTTATTTATTATTTCTCTGTGTAAACCGCCCTTTTTAGAAGGGCGGTATAGAAATCGAATTGATGACGATGATGATGATGATGATGATGATAAAATCATCATCATCATCATCATCATCATCATCATCATCATCCAAGGTTGGGAACCCCTGCCATAAGGAAATTGAGTGGTGAGGCTGTGTCTGACCTCAGGAGTTACACCCATATATGAAGGTGTGTGGATGCATAATTTCTGCACTGCAGTATATATCTCTGTCTCGGAGAAAAGCTGCATGAATTTTGGAGCCCTTCCCCAACTCACTTTACATAAGATATCCTTGTGAAAGTATGCATACAGGGAGTCCCCAACATACAAATGGGTTCTGTTCCAAAAGTTCATGTGTAGGTCAGATGTTCATAACCTGGAACACATAGAGGTTGTTCTCATAACAAAACCGGGTCTTGGGGGGCAGTTGGAGGGAAGACAGGACCCTACCTGCCTGCTTCCAGATGACCAGAGCCTGATCTGGGCTCTGCTGCTCACACGCCTACATGAAGTGTGCAACAGTGATCCCCATTACTGCAATCAGGGGCTGGGGCCTCCAACAATACCAAAATGTAGCACAGTGGCAGGGGAGAGGCAGCATGCTCTATTGCAGCAGCTCTGTTCTGCCTTGCCCCTCTTTCTACTTGGCTCTATGGTTAAAATGGTCACGGGCAGCCTGAGAGCAGCTTTAAACAGCCCTACTTCACAGAAAAAGATAGGACAATCTTGGTTGTTCTCCTACCTCACTTTTAACCTGGGTAGTAAATCGGCTACCCAGATTCAGCATAGCTGAGTCAGCAGGGTTCCCACTTCCCTAGACGACCAAGGTTTCCTGATTTAACCCTTTCCTACCCAAGGATCTTTGGTTGTGTGAAAAATTTCACATAATTTCCAAGAATGACAGCTTGTTTGTATGTGCGGGTTGGCAGTTGTAAATTGGGGGACTTCCTTCATGGGATATGTTATATGGAACATTGTTTGTATGTTTGTAAGTTGGTTATAGGGATGAGCACGAATCAAGATTCGAGCACAGATTTGAAGCCACTGAACTAATTCGACCGGTGGAGGGCGGTTCGTGGGGCCACTGAACTGATTCAACTGGTGGAGGATGGCACCTTGGTGAGGACAGCAGGTCCTTATCTGCTCCTCCAGTGCTCCATGCAGTTTCCTGCTCTGGCAGCGCCCTCCCCAGCAGCCCATGCTCACTAGCATTGCTCCTGCTGCTGCTCTGCCACGCTACCATGCTACAGCCATACAAGGGCTGCTGGGGGAACATTGCCAATGCACATGGGCTGCTGGGAAGTATGCCACCACAGGAGGCTGAGTGGTAGGGATGTGCCTATTCAGTTTTCCGAATCGCAGGCACCTCCCTTTACAATCAAGGACTTACACAGGCCTTTAATGCAGAGGAGAGCAGATCTTTACCTGCTCCTCCTCTACTCACTACCACTGCTGCCATCTCAGAGCTTCCCCTAGCTATGCCTGCGTGCCAGCAGGGTGTCTCCCAGCTGCCCCTGCATGTTGCTGGCAACAGTGCAGGCTATGCAAATGGCCACCGCACATGCGCAGATGCCATGTGTGTGCTGGCGCTGTGCAGGGGCAGCTGGGAGATGGCAAGCTGGCATAACTGGAGAAAGCACCAAGATGGCAGCAATGGGGGTGAGCGAAGGAGGAGCAGATGTGGACCCACTCTCCTCTGCTTTAAAGAGGCTGTGTAAGCCTTCTATTTTAAAGGGAGGTACCTGTGATTCGGACGCCAGATTGTATTCCTCACATCCCTACTGCGTGCAGCAGCAGACCTCACTGTCCTCACTTTCAAAGGTGCAATCGCCGCTGTCCCCTGTGCTGCCCGCCACCCATCAAATCGGTTCAGCAGCCCCATGAACCGGTTCAGCTTCGAATCTGTGCTCGAATCTCAATTTGTGCACATCTCTAGTCAGATACTTGTAACTCGCAAAGTGCCTTTATTAGTACTACCAGTATTAGGATTGGATCCAAAAGTGCCCTTCCACTAGCTCAAAACACGCTCAGAGGAGCTATTTCTGACCTAGCAGAAAAGCATAGCATGAGAAAAAGTGACCCCCAATCCACTGAAGTTCTTCTGTTTGAGCAAGCTCTGGCATAAGATTCTGCACACTTTTTCCCAAGATCTTTTTGTAGCTTACTATATTTTAAAAGTTAGTCTTTATCTTTCTTGTTCACCATATTTCTTATATTATGAACACACATACACACACACATACATTGCACTGCACATTGCACTTCTCACTGCACTGTGAGACGTCGTCTGCTTGTGCTTACGTAATAGTTCACGGAACATTTATTCATTCTCTTCTTCAGCTCATAGTTTTTTTAATGACGCCATTACTTTTATTGTTGTTGCTGATACAGATCAGTATATAAACAATTTACAGTACCTATTTATCCTCTTCCAAACCCTGCAAAGTAGATTAGACTGGTAAAAGTAGTAACTTGCCAGAGGTCACCCAAATATATATTTTTCCCTGCATAATGCTGGTCTCAAACATTTGCTGTCCATTTATTTAAGCTGACTTAAGAATCTCATGGAAATTCAATAAGCTTTGCTTTTGTGGCTTTTCTATTCCAAAACAGCATGATACCCCCAAAGCATATGGAAACTATTTGGGAAACCATTGTTTAACCTATGAATCTTCAAATGTCATAAACATTTTGTTTAATTTGCCTCAAACTTTTCAGGAAAAATATTATACTCTTCAAAGAAGTAAAGCTTTTGGAACTTCTATGAAGGTTCTTTCTAAAGAAAGAATAACATAAGATAATGTCACTTTTTTTTTAGCTCAGCCATTATTTTTTTCACCTTAAAACAGTACTGTACATTCCTCATAAAAGTACTCCTCTTTTTTACTTTAAAAAAGCCCACACACATCATACAGATACTGCACCATCTGTCCATGCCTCCAGCATGGACATTTTATATTCAACATTTTATATTCAAAAGTGTTGGATAGTCCAATGGTATTTTAAAAATCTGACAAACAGATAACATGCAATAGCAGTTAGTATTTGAGAGTTTATGAGATTTTGGTATAATTAACTTGGATTTTTCAACTCAGCATCTTTATACCACCCTTCATCCTAAGATTTCAGGGCGGTTAACAAGATAGGAACATAGAAAGCTGCCATATTCTGAGTCAGACCATTGGTCTATCTATCAGTATTGTCTTCACAAACTGGCAGCAGCTTCTCCAAGGTTGCAGGCAGGAATCTCTCTCAGCCCTATCTTGGATAAGCCTGGGAGGGAATTTGAAACCTTCTGCTCTTCCCAGAGTGGCTCCATCCCCTGAGGGGAATATCTTACAATGCTCACACTTCTAGTCTCCCATTCATATGCAACCAGGGCAGACCCTGCTTAGCTAAGGGGACAAGTCATGCTTACTACCACAAGACCAGCTCTTCTCTCAACTAAGATAAAAACCATTCAATAAAAACATAAAAACAGAAGAAAAGCAGCTAATAATTTAAAAAGAGCAAGGTACAGTTCATTGGCCAAAAGCCTGAATAAAAAGAGCAGTCTTCACTTTCCTCTAAAAACCTGGGAGAGAGGGAGCCATGCTGGTCTCAGCTGAGAGTAAGTTCACAGTCTGGGGGCAATAATTGAGAAGGCCCTGCTCAGTAAATGGGTCTCAGCATATGTTAGCACATGGAGCAAAACCCTCCCAGGTGATCTAGTCAGGTGGTTAGATTCAGCTGGGAGCAGACAGCCCCTAAGGTATCCAGGGTTCTTTAGATCATCCTTTGTTCATACTATGCTGCACAACTGAGCCCTGCTGCCAGCAGTTTTGTTTGCACTTTTCCAAAGAGCTCAGATGCTTTGCAAACTGTTTTACAGAGGAGATAAGTTCAAACTACATAGTTTCCAAAGAACTGAATTGTGACCCAAAATTCTTTGCTTTGGTCTACTCACACACAGGTCATTCCATGTCCCTTGCTGGAAATTTATGTTTTTTTAAAGTAGTATGCTTTGTGTCTATCAGGGTGTGAAGGGTTAGCAACTTTGCTTCTGTCATTGGCTCTCTCCTGCTTGAATGAAGACACAGACAAAGAGTTGGATGGGGAGGAGGGCTTGCACAAGTGGAATGAACTTTGGCTTGTACTGTGGTGGCACCAGAAAAAAAAAAAAAACTGAGAGGGGGGACACAAGGGGCACAGTGCACTTATAGGTGGGTGAGCTGTGTCCCTCATATTAGATTTCTGAAATAGAAATGGGAGGGCAGGTGGGCGATACAAACTGTTTGTCTGAGGGGTTGCTTGCCCACCTTTGCTCCCCCTCTGGAGTCACTTCCTGCCCCCGCCCTCACCCCATCAGTAGTCCACTGTGCTATATCACACAGTATTTCCAAGTCTCCCCTGACTGTCATAATCAGCTTTGTGCGGAGAACAGAGGTCTGCACCAAGGAGAAGAGTTAAGAAGAAACCTCCATTCTGTGAGTAAGTGGTACTCTGGATCCAACCCAAAGAGTGTTTAAACTTAAAGCTCCTCCTCCTCTTCAAACTGAAGAGCATCAGAAACTTACTAAGTTTCCCCTTTATGCTCCTCTGCTGCTCATGTGTATTTGCTATTGTCCACACATGGGAGTGAACAGAGAGAGAGGACACTTCTAGGATGTGCAAAACCAATTTATCCTGCCCAATGCATTTTCAAAAAAGATATTTATTGGGGCACTGTAGAAATAAGGCTGTGGATATTCTGCAAGCTTTGTTGAAAAATGAATTCTGCAACAGAGCTTGTGAAGTACACAGGAACTTATTTCTACAGTGTGCCTTGATAAAGATTTTTTTTTTAATCGAAACATACTGGGCAGAATAAATTTACCATTTGTGAAACTTAGAGGTTTTCTTCTCTCTTTGCTCCTGTGTTGGTTTCCCTCCCTTTCTCCCATGTCCCATGCAGGTGACTGAGCAACTAATGAGCATAGGGGGAGAGCTCTGTTGTTTACACGGGGAAAACAACAGGAGTTAAAGAAAGCAGCAAATGTGTATATGCTGAGGGAGGTGGGTCCTTCAGCTCAGAGATCATGCTGGGGGCTGACACAGGAAAAAGACACCCCTCCCCAACTCCACCATTTTATTTTTCAGGGATCTGTTCTATCCTATAGGGTTCTGTACATTTTGTGGTTGCTTCTATCAGTATACAGTATAGAAACTGGAACATTTTAATAGTACTCCTCTCACCCCAAGCCTTGAAATAAGGAAGACATAATGGAGAAACATTAAAATATTTATACAGGTTGGTTATTTATTTGCTGTGGTAGTACTTAGATGCATATTATTTCCCCTCAAAATATTAAACATTCCTTTAATGACAAAACTGTTATCCCCTTTCCAAGGAGAGAGAGAGAGAGAGATTTTGTTTATATATATAAATAATATAATTTTTGTTTTTATACACACACACACACACACACACACATTATCCCTGCATAAATAAATCCAAGACTAAAATTCACAGTTATGAGGTAACACAAATTACAACAAAAACCCTCTTGTGCCCTCTCGTGGCCAGTATATGTCAGATTTTAAATGCAGGGATGTCAATACTACATGGATAAAGTATTTCATGTTGTCGTAGGAATATTTTGCACTTAGAAAAATCTGATGAGAAAATAGAGCAAGGGCTATTTAACCAAATCTAAAGAAGGAAATCAATGAGTACTAATTTCAGTCAGTTCTGAACATATTCTTAAACAATATATCCAGAACATGCTGTGTTGTTTGAGCATTTTCATACATTGCACTAAAAGTACCTTTTAGCTTCTCTTGCACTATTGCCATTCATATATGTATGCAATTTTGAATGCACAGATATCTGACTTCCATACCAATTAAGGATCATGCAGAAAAGTGGATTTACATTTGCCTATCAACATTCATGAACTTCTTGTGTCATCTGTGAACAGATGTGCTTAGCCTGAAACACATTATTGGTCCACCACCTACTATTACTACTTAATTGCTATATAGTTTTTGGACTAGGCAAGTGGGAGAACATGCTGACCTTTGAGGCAGGATAAGACTCACATAGAATAGAAGTAATGTGGACCATCAGAGATTCGAGTGTGATGATTAAAGCAATTCTGATTAAAGCAACACTTGCAAGAATGCCCATAGTTATCAGAACTAAAATACAAGCATTGTTAATGCAATTTGTTGATAACGAACTTTCAAATGAATTAATAAAGCACAAGAACTACCATCATCAAATAACCAACAACAGTATTGTGACATCTTTGACTACCAGAGATGTAGTGGCATAAATGAACCCTATTGATATCTAAGGTGCTACAACTCTGTTGTTTTTCCTGCCACAGACAAACATGGCTACCCTTCACAAATTTTATAAAGTCATTAGTAATGGTTATCTGAAAAAAAAAATTCAATATTATCATAGTCCTTATTAATTACAATTTAATCCAATGATACAATTATACAATTGATTCTGATCTTCTAAGAGCTTAGGGATGTTGCTATTATATACAACATAGGAAGGTTGACATAAATAATACTGGGAGTGGCAAAGCATGTCAAGAATTTTTAAAAAGAATACATACTAAATGCAAGCCTAAGCATGTTTACTCAGAAGAAAGTCCCACTGAACTCAATAAGACTTTTACTCTGTAAAAAGCAGACCCAGCTAAAGTCAGTTCTTGTATTTAAAATATCAACCATATAATACTTCCATCTAAGAAACTATGCTTAATGTAGAATTTTAGAAATTTTATTTCACAAAATTATATAGCAGTAACATTTGCTAACTTTACATATGCTTTGTGCTCTAATTTTATTTTCTACTGCACCTTTGGTTATATATATATTTAAGAATCATGTATGAGATTTTTAAATGCAGAGGTGAGAGTGCTTTAATCTATGGACTTGACAAAAATGTGATCATATGCAAAATGATATGATGAATACACATTAGAAGATTTAACATTACCATATTCTCAATATACTAAAACATCAGTTTCATGAATACATGTTTTAATCATAACATTAGAAAGAAAATCTTATTTGCAGAAAAATGCTAAGTAGGTGCAGTGTAAGAGCCTTCAATAACTCAGTTTCCTCTTTGTGCATCTTTAAATTCCACTTTACTGTTTTCACACTGTACATTGGCTTTTGAAAAATAAATAGCCTACAAGCATCCTATTCCATTGTTCTCACTTGCCAGCACCAAAAGGATAACTTGAGATATTTGTGGCATAGATGCTTTTATTTTTCATGTTTTATTTCTGAATGAATAAGCATTTCTAAATCTAGTTTCCAAACAGAATATGTTTTACTTTATGTAAGTCACAATATATGAAATGAGAGCATACATAAAGCCTATTATTCTGCCATCCATGCCGTCTAAATCAGCTATAAGAAAGTGAAACAAATTGTCCTAGAAATCCATTTGTGCCTACCTGTCCCCAAGATAATCTGTCACTTGTATCTCTAATAAAAACAGTCATGGAAACAAATGAACAAACACAATTAAGCTACCATGGAATGCACATTTAAGCTTGGGAGAAATTATTATTTCTTGATTATACATACTGTATATAAATGTATATTTAAATAAGGGGATGAAGGGGGGATGATGGTAATCAACCTTCTGTACATTATTGCACAATCAGTGCAATAAAAGGTACTGTTTTGTTCAAGTACTGTGGAAATTACACTTGAAAGTGATAACAAGCATACCACAGCATTTTTTTCATGTCACAGAAATACTACACTCAGTTGTTTTGATCTTTTAAGCCTAATGGGAGCGGGGGAGGGAGGAGGTTACTAGTAATAATCTAGTGAACAGTTTTGTTTTTCTGCTGAGCTATCTAGCACTGGGCTGGAGTATTTTTCTGCCAACTTTAGTTTTACAATATTGTTTCAGATTCTGTTATCTTTAGGTGCAATCCAGCCAAACATATAGCTTGTCCTCGGAAATACAGCTAGGATTCAAAGAGGTTCACACAAGAAGGTAGCCCATTGGATTTGTTTCACGTTTGTTCAACCCCATGCCATATCACAAACTGCTTTGGATACTTTCTTTGGTTACCAAAGCTGTTTGGTTTGCAGCATGGAGGATTGCTGTTTGAGAAAAACAAGTCTAAGGCCCTCTTGGGATTACTAAACTGGTTTCATGGTTTTTTGTATCCTGGTCAACGTATTTTGCTACAGAAGAAGAAGAAGAAGAAGAAGAAGAACGCAGCTAGCTAATTCAACCAGTATTTGTGTGTATTCTTGTAAATGTGCTTTGTGTTTACATGCCTGTTTTCACAGTTTTGGAATGCCATGTGTTAATTTCTTTAAATTAATATTTTCAGTTTTTGCAATGTTGGCATTTTGCAGACACTGAATTATCAAACTGTCACATTTCTTGAGAATGAAATGGAATTGCACAGATGCAGCCTTTTTTCAAGCAACAGAGGGCAGTCTGTGGTTTTATAAGAGATTCAGCAGCAGCCTTGGAGGGCTGAGTGTGGCTTTGACAGACTGGGGTTGTAGAAGAGCATGATTCAACAACAAATAGAAGTGTGCAGACTGGTCAATCTATAATTTATTGGAAACATTACTGATCTTTGCAACAGCATCTAATACATGAATGAAAGAGAACCCCATCATTTGAAAAAGCCAGATACCAGAGATTGTTATGTCTGCAAAGTACACATCATTATTTTGCAGCTAGATCTTTGCTTGTGGTGAGAAGTATTGGTACAAAGCTGAAGTGCATCTAATGAAATAGTCTTAAAAACTAGACTTAATTATTCTTTTCTCCATTCACAAGTACATGAATGGAGACTTTTTAGTGTGATACAAATAAGATATTAATCTGAGTCAAAAAACTGTCAGATATTCCTTGATATTCCAGAGCTACTATTAATAGGCGTGTGCTAAAACAGCATGATAGATAGTATTTGTGATAGAGAAAATCAATTGTTTCCTCCTTTTGATATCAGTTTCTTTTTTGCAAATAGTTTTAGCAGAAAAAAACTGTGGGGAAAGAGGGTTGCAAATCTGAAAGCTAGGATATTTGTGCAGTAGATGCAGCAGCATAGCTAAGTTCCAATGTTAACCTGCTATTTCAAAGAGTATGTTGTCAACAATTAGGTTGCAATCCCAAACTCTCTTACTAGAGAGTAATTCCCACTGAACTTAGTGCATATTTACTCAGAAGCAAGTCCCACTAAGTTCAGTGGGACTTACTTCTGAGTAAATATGCACAGAACTGATTGCATGAGTGGGAAGAGAACAGTTGCACTGGTGTGGGTACAACTGTTCAGCAAAGTAATTACTTAGATGTACTGATATCACTAGGATTATTTCTTGCACAGTCACATTTTGCAAACACTATAATGTCAACTGGCTCCAGGAAATATGGAGTCAGTGTTTGAACTGACATTAAAGAACTGAATTATTTTATATTAATGGTTCCTATTGAAGTTAGGTAAACAATATATCAAATAACAGAGCAAATAAGAAAATGAAAGCAATGCAATATACCTTCAGCAAAGCACATCTTCAGAGGGCCCAGGTCCATCAGATAGGCCCCCTGCTGATCCTTGAGACCACCTCGGGGTTCATAACCTTCATGTGACCGCTGACTAACGTTCTCAGGGCCTGCCCAGGTAGGAGAAAGCTCATGAAGGGTAGTTTGCTGACCCCATTATGCTGGCCCTGTAAAAAGGTACCTACTTACTTTAAAATTTAAAGTGTGAATTGATCTTAAGAAAAGGGCTTATTAACACATGTGTGTTCATCACTTGATGCGTGAATGTGACAGTGCACATCTAGCACCACAAACAGGAACCTTTAAACAGGTTTTCAGTGGAGTCAGTCCACATATGCAGACATGAAACACAGCAATTGAGTAAAGAGATGCACATGCATGCATGAACTATTTCTAAGGCACCTCAGGTTCCCCTTTGATAAAGGTTTTTGTTTGTTTCTTAATCATCTCTTAGAGGCTGTATACAGAATGTAAGTATTCAAATGTATTCAAAATGATGTATTCGAAATGATGATTTGTAGGAGAGAAGTGGTATGGGGGAGAGATGCTTAACCCATTTCCTGCTCTGTCCTCTGCCACTTTCCATCCTGCAGGCTTCCATATATTATGTGCTTACCCAGGCGGCAATTAAAGTGGGAAAGGATGGGGCTTAAAGCTCCCTGCAGCTCCTCTGCTCAAAATGGTCTTCTCCCCAAACTGCCTTTCTTTACAAAATATCCATTAGCTGTGTTTGTCTGACACATGTAATTCCTTCATTTAGGAGGCTAGGGATCCACCCTTTGGACTGGATCCCTAGGTTATAGGAATGACCTTTGGACTGGATCCCTAGGTTATAGGAATGACCTAGATGTTTTCAAGCCATTCAAATCACAATAGAGCCACGTGATCTGACAAATAATGTAAAGTTGTTACAAAAAGGTTTCATCAGAGAAATAAAAAGGAAAGTCTAAGACGGGGACTCTCAAGTCAAGTCAAGTTTTATTTACGGTCCTAGACCAAACAATCCATGCATGCAAACAGCAGAACAATTTATAGAAAACTCTATAGGTTCTCACAGACGGGGACTCTGTTTTGGCTGATAAACCTTACAGATTCAAAAAAAGGTTAACAAATCTCTTTTAAAAGTCAAAGCCAGCTTATCCGTCATTTACAGTCATTTTGGGTTGGGTGGTATAAATATGGTCCACCACTTGCTTCAATTAATTAAAACTCTGTATTTCCAGCTCTTGTTTAAAACTTTAGTCCTACTTGAATTTTTAGCAAATTCTGTACAAGTGACCTGGAATGTTGAGCCAGGATACATACTTTATTTAATTTTTTCATCAGTTACATCATTTCTGAGATTAGCACGTACACACACACACACACACACACACACACACACACACACCTGTTATGGGTGGTGGGGGGATGTCTGTATCATTTAATGTTGATGGTAAAGTTTTCATTTCAGACTGCTTTTCAGGCAGGCTATGGGGTTGAGATTGCCTTGGCCGACTTGATGGATAATCTTCAATTAGGAATTGGCAGAGGGAGTGTGTTGATCGTTTTGTATCTCTTGGCAGCTTTTAATATCTGATGATGACCATGATATTCTTAGGGAGTTGGCAGTGGGAGGCATTGGTTTGCAGTGATTCTGCTCTTACTTCTCAGATAGATTCCAGATGGTGCCACTTAGAGAATATGGTTCTTCAAAGCAGGAAATATTATACAGAGTTCTGCAGGGCTTCATACTATCTCTAATGTTTTTTAATCTCTACATGAAACTGCTGGGTAAGATCATCAGGAGATTTGATGCAGGAAGTTATCAGTACACTGATGACACTCAAAGCTATTTCTTCATCTCAGCCTCAAGAAATGGCATCACTTCCCTAAATGCCTGTCTGGAGGTGGTAATGAGTTGTATGAGACATAACAAACTGATTGTGACATAACAAACTGATTGTGCTGATTGTGAGGGGTTGGGATTTGAGAGATGATTTAGATCTGACTGTCCTGAATTAGGATAATCTTCCCCAGAAGGAACAGGTAAGTAGTCTGGGCGGGCTTCTGGATCCAAGCCTTTCCTTGGTTTCTCAAATTGACGCAGTGGCCATGAGTACTTTTTATATGCTTTGATGGATATGCCAGCCACATTCATGTCTGTAGCTAAACAAAACAGTGGTGTATGTGCTAGTAACCTACTGGCTTGACTACTGCAGTGCGCTCTACTTAAGGAGATCATTCACACAATCAAAAACTGTGTTCTACCTGGGTTTGGGAGCTGTGTGTGCTCCCAATTTTTGGTTGTGTGGAAGCAAGGTAGGAGGAAAACCTAGGTAGCTTTTCTTCCTACCTTGTTTCCACAATCACTTCTACCCAGGTTTCCCTCTATCTAGATAGAACAGAGTTTTTGATAGTGTGAATTACCTCAAGGTTGCCTTTGCATATAGTCCAGAAACTACAACTGGTTCAGAATGCAGCAGCCAGATTGGTCTGCAGGGCAACTTGTAGAGACCATATTATTACAATTTTTATATATATATATGCTTCTGGACAAAATATAAAATGCTGGCCATTATCTAATAAGCCCTTTGGGTCCATGGCACTATTCCTTCTAACAGAGATTCCCCAATGTTGTTCATTACAACTCCCAGCATCCCTAGCTGCAATGGCCTTTGGCTGGAGATAATAGGAGTTGTAGTCAACAACATCTGGGAATCCCTGTTAGAGGGAACACTGGTCCATGGTATTTATGAGAGCACTTTCTTCACCATGAACCTTTCCACCTATTGAGATCATGTGTTGTGAGCCTCCCAGAGAACAATTTGTTATGGGGCAGCTAATAACATTTATTAATTATTATTATCTATATATATAATTCTCTGAGGCGAACCTGTGTCTAATTCCGTGTGTGGTGGCTCTCGCTAGAGTTCACAAGCAGAAGCAATTGACTGGGCAGTGGGGATTCCATATGCAGATAGGGAGGAGGAGCCTGTCACACTGTGGTGATTGGGCAGTGGAGATTCCATATGCAGATAGAGATGAGGAGCCTGTCACACTGTGGTGATTGGGCAGTGGAGATTCCATATGCAGATAGAGATGAGGAGCCTGTGATGGTTAAGGTCAGTTGGAATGCAACTGTTACTGGTCGGAAGATGTTCTTGATTGTAGAGGAGATGAATCTCTATATATGAGTGGGCAGGGATCTGCGAACAGAGTGGTCGTGAGGCAGGAAAGAGCCCCTTCAGAAGGAGAAGGAGGCTGCCACTATGTGAAACAAGATGAACAATATCTGTTAACTCAAAAAGGGAGAAAGAGAGAGAGAGAGAGAGAAATAAAGAAAAAGAAGGGAAAGGAAGAGAGAAGGAAGGGCAAGGGACGGGCCCGAGCCTGTCAGCGGCCTGAGGGGAACGAGCAGCCATGGCGGTGGCAGCAGCAAGGAAGGTCCCAGTCAACCACTGCTGCTGTTTGGGACTACTGAGGCCATTGGCGGAGAGAGGCAGGCAGGCAGGCAAGGGATGGGCCTGGGCCTGTCAGTGGCCTGAGCAGCCATGACAAGCAGCCATGACGGTGGCAGCAGTGAGGAAGGACCCAGTCAACTGCTGCTGCTGCTTCTCCTGTGTGGAGGAGCAGGAGCAGGGCTCGGGTGAGGAGATATCTGGGGATAGGAGGCTGCAGCATGGCCAATAGGCACCACAATGCTGTAGCCATGACCTGAGGGGGATGGAGTAAAGGGATGGAGGAGTGACCAAGAGGGGTGAGGGGGATGGAATCAACCGGATGGAGGAGGAGGGGCAGGAGTGTGGCTCAGGTGAGGGTGGAGAGATCTCTGAGGTAAGGGGGGCTGTGGCAAGGGGAGAGGGGAGCAATCAGGTACTAGTGTGCAGATGCTCTGTGTCTGTAAAGCTAGTTATCATAATCATCAAGAGAAGTCCGTTTACAGTGATAGCTGCCCCATGGCTCTGGATACACTCTCTGCTAGAAAAAGAGCTTCCTCATATTTTGATTCCTTTAAAAAATCTCTCAACACACTTGTTCTGCTAGACTTTTAAAAATTATTTTTAATTGTTTTTTACTGTCTATCTTAACTTTCTGTTTTAAAATGTTATGTAAGATGCCCAGAGATTTACATAATCAGCAGTAAAAATGTGAAAAATAAATATATAATCACTCGCTCAATATAGATGATTAGCAGTATTTTGTAAATGGAATTTGCTGAATATTAATTACAACAAACTAAAGTGATATTGTATGTACTTATATATCCACAACATCATACGAATCAACACTTCTTGATACTTGGGGGTTCTATTTTCTTGAAAATCACCTTGAGGCCCCAAAGTCAAAGGTGAAGCAGTTCAACACTTGGCATTCTGAGGTTCTGTGTGTGTGTGTGCATGAAGATTTTCCCCATTTTAACAAGGTTCATTGTTCCTTTTTAATTATGGGACCAAATTAAGGTGTTCTACCTGATTTTCAAAAGTCTGTTAGATGAAGCTTCAAACTAATTCAACAACCAATCCATGTGGTATCACAAGCTAGGACAAATGATCTTACATAGGGCTTTGCATCTAATTATCTTTTCGGAATAACGATGTCTATTGCAAAGCTGGTTTTTAAAAACAGATTGAGAAATGTATATATTTAGCATAGACTTGTTCCTTTTGGCCAAGGAATGTGTTATGTTTAAATTCCAGCATATTGGAGTGTTCACTGACATAGATTGCTGTGGTCCCCATTGCCTTTTCCAGTGCATTGTGGGGGCTCAGCTAGGTTTGGAGTTTATGGCTAACAGCCCCCTCCCTTTACATTCTACACAGTGCATACTTACCCTATGTCCGCTTTGTGAGAGACACTGCTACTGTCTGTTGACTGAAGGAGGAAAGGTTGTTTAGCCCAGTAGTTTTCAAAGTTCAGGTCGCAATCCAGTATTGGGTCATGGGACATTATACACTGGGTCCCTTGTTAATTAAAATGTTTGTGACCTGTCACATTGGTAAGAGAGACTCAGCCCGATCATCTTTTATACAGTAGTTAAAATATTTTGTAACTAGCCTTCTTTGTCTAATAATGTGTTGGTTAGTGTTAAGTAGTTTAAATAGCATCTATTACTCTACTGTCATTTTATGAAAATTCTTATGAGAATATATTATTTTGGGGAGTCCCAAAGAAAAGTGATTGCCTTCAACTGGGTTGTGACAAAAGAAGCTTGAAAACTGCTGCCTTCTTAGTTTAGCATTGTCAGGCCCTCCTGCTGGCTCCTGGGAGGTTGGGGCACTCACGTGGCAGTGGAGGGCAATGCCACAGGGCATCTGATCTTGGTGGGAGCCAGATGAGCCCTCCCCTTGGCCGTAGGGAGAGCAAGGAAGCGAGGGAGTCAACTGCCCTCAGCTGGGTTGGCATGGCCCAACAGACCGTCAGATGGTGGCAGCGATGGGAAGGCTGCTCCTGCCCCCTTGCTACAACATGGTGTGATGACACCTGGAGAGGGGTGGGACATAGTGCAATGGTCACCCTGGAGGATGCTGAGAAATCAGTTGCCAAAGGGAATGAGTCAGGACTGCCCTGAATGCAGGGCACTGTTTAAGGAACATTCGGCCTGGGATAAGGAGGTCAGCAGGGACAAGAGCCAGCTGGCCCTAAAGGCTCCCAGGGAGGAGTAGGGCAAACTCTCCTGCTGACAGGTGGAGGAAGGGCCAGGGTGAATAACAACCCCCTCACCACCACTTCTGAGGCCAATGTGCTCCAGACAACCAAGTGTCACAGCGCACAGCACCATTCACCAAGGGTGACAGGAAGGAACATTGGACAAGCATATAATTGCTGTGAGGGGGTCAGAAAAACACTGTTGCCATGGATGTTTGAATGTCCTACATCTCTGGAGGTGCTCAGCGGGTGTAACTTAATACTGGCCAGGAGTGCTTTCTATCAGCTTCGGCTGCATTTCTTGAGATGAATGACCTCAAAACAGTGGTTCATATGTTGGTAACCTCCAGACTTGACTTCTGCAATGCGCTCTATGTGGGGCTGCCTTTGTATATAGTCCGGAAGCTTCAGTTGGTACAGAATGCGGCGGCCAGGTTGGTCTCTGGGTCATCTCGGAGAGACCACATCACTCCTTGTTGATAGAGTTACACTTTCTGCCAATAGGTTTCCGGGCAAAATACAAAGTGCTTGTCATAACTTATAAAGCCCTAAATGGCTTAGGCCCTGGGTATCTAAGAGATCGTCTTCTTCATTATGATCCCCACCGCCCATTGAGGTCGTCCAGAGAGGTCCATCTCCAGTTGCCGCCAGCTTGGCTGGTGGCCACACGGGGACGGGCTTTCTCAGTTGCTCCCCCAAGACTATGGAATGCGCTCCCTGCTGAGATACGATCCTCTCCGTCTCTGACAATTTTTAGAAAGCATTTGAAAACCCACCTCTTCACCCAAGCTTTTTCTGTTCTTTAAATTTTAAGGTTTTAATTCATGGTTGATTTTTAAATTGTTAAATTGTTTTAAGGTTTTGTATATATTTTAACTTGTTTTATACTATTGTTAACCGCCCAGAGACGAAAGTTTGGGGTGGTATACAAATGAAATAAATAAATAAATAAATAAATAAATAAATAAATAAATAAAAGAAGTTGGACAGTTCCAGGAGCCAGTGCCAGTTCCTGATGCATGTGGGCCCTTACCAATTGCCATATTGCCCCCCACAGTGATATGATAGGGCAGTGCTGGTGGCTGAGCCATTTTTGGAAGGGCGGTATAGAAATTGAATTTATAATAATAAACTAATAACAACAACAACAACAACAACACCTTCATTTAACAGCAATACAATGTGCTAAGCCCCTACAAAGTTTTGGAAGATGCTTACTTCACAGCAGCGGTAGTGATGACTCTTTCACTGCCACACTGCTCTTTCGTTTACCTATAACAGTTTTTTCAGCCAGGCTTTTAATAATCTCTGAATGTTTTAAATTTTAAAATTGCTGTTTTTAATCATTTGCTTATTTTGTTTTTCTTGTGATTGTTTTTGTGAACCGCCTAGAGCCTTTGGAGTCAGGTGGTATATACATGAAAAATAATAATTAATAGTGCAATGTGCTTGTCTTTGCTGTTGTATTACTTGGCATAGTGATAAGAATGAGCACATTGGGTCAACAAAGATGGTGGGCCTTAGAAGCATGGCTGCTGAAGAGCACTTCAGGCTGCCGCTGCCACTAAACAAACCCACACAAGAGCCCGAGAGAGGCTTATCTTGGTGACAGTGGTAATAATAGTGATGACAGAGGTGATCAGCTTGGAGCGTTTCTTGACAGCCCCCTTGGTGGCTCATCAGGGCCTTAAGGGCCAGTTGTGGGCCCTAGGCTAGTGCCCTGTTGGCTGACCCCTGGTGCCAGCCCTGGGGAAAACAGAATGCCAATTAAGCTGACCACTCCCCACCATGTCCCCATCTCCATGTGGATTTCGTTGCACCGTTGTAATATTATGTAATTACAACAGTGTAGCATTTGCACTGACAAAGCTACAACACTATAACTGCATTGTTATGCCATTGTTATGCCATTGTTATGCCACTTCAGTAGGCTGGTATAAATGGAGATGCACCATAGTAGAGGATTTAGTACCAATCCTATCAACGTGCAGCCAGCATAATTTGAGGAGGAGATTGCACAGTAGAACAGATATGCACGCAACAAAAATAATCTAGCTGACTTGAGTGAAATTGCCTTGAATTTATAGACAGCCACAAGATACTAAACAAGCCTCACTAAGTCCTTTATTGCTCACCTGACTACTTGATGCTAAAAGCTGTTTTCCTTGCTTTTGCACATAGATTTGCCAGCAGCTGTTTCAACATTTATAAACACTATTCCCCCTGATTGCCAAATAACCATAAATTCATTTATGCATATTTTTGCATTGCAGGCGTAAAAATAATTACATGTCTGATTAAATCCACTTATGCCTTCATGTCTTACTAAATCTCTAATAGATATAAATTGTTGCAATGTACTACATTGGAGTACATAAATATTACAAGTGCAGCCCAGTCTTTATCTTTACATGGTCTGAAGCATATATAGCAGGAGGTTATTATTACATTTCACAATATTTCTTTCAGACTGAGTCCTCAATGTTGGCCATGCAATCATGTGAGAGCCCTGGTCACTTACTAAAGAAGAATTACATACAAGCTATTCTTTACCTAAAAGTTATAAATTTTCTCATAACACATATACTAAGATAGGGAAAGTACATCCTACACTTCCATGAGTAATAAGATCTGGTTTGTTTTATTGTGTGAAGGCATCTCCTATGCGTTTTTCTTTATTCTACTACAGGATCTTCCCTGGCTACACAGCACAGTGCAAAGGCTAAAATCCTGACTCCATTCAAGTAAACCTAGGGAGAAGCAAAGCTTCATACACAATATTTAATAATATCTTCAAATCTATATAGACTCAGGCAGTATTCTTGATAGTGTTCTTTTACATTTCCAGGTACTATTCATTCATTTGGTATTCACTGTAAAAGAACTCATTTGGTATTCATCTGAATATCGTATGTATTTAGAGTTATACTGCAATTTAGTATTAATTGATGTAGTACCTAATTTTCCTTACAAAGAAAGAATATGTGTTCTCATTAAATACACTCCTTTAACATCTCAGAGTTGTAATAATGTTGAGATATCTAATTCATAAGTCGGAACGAGGTATTTTTACAATCACACCAAACCTATTACAGTGTGTAAAATTATTATAAATGCATTCTATGCATGTATTAAATCAGTTACAATAATTTATAGTAACCTTTCAAACTGTGCTTGCTTTCATCAACATGCTAGCATATTTTAGCACATGTATGGTACTCAGATATAGGGATGTGCAGAACATTCCGAGCTTGGAACATTCAGACTCGAAATGGGTCGTTTCAAGTGTTCCGCTCTCGAAATGGAACGCCCTTCAAATGAACCCCATCCTGGGTTGAAATGTTCCGAGTCTTCTGAGAAAACAAATTCAAAGTTGATTTATATGATAATAAGCCAACCAAGAAGCAAGGAGATCGCAAGCCAGTCAGAAGCCAGTACAAAAACCAGTCAGCAAGGGGGAACCATGCCTCCAAAATGGCACTTGGAATGCCTGGAATACTCAAAACGTCCCAAGCCTGTTCTATCAGAACAATCAGCTCATCTGGTTGGGACTGAGCTTGGGACAGAACGCAAATCCTGTTCCGTGCACATGCCTACTAAGTCATACAACATTTTGTATTTGTACTTTGTACAATTTTACTTTGGAGTACATAGGTTCAGTGTAAGGGGCTCAGTTATCTGGGAAAAATTGCAGCTTGGGTTGCAAAGACCCATTTGTCTGCAAACGCTTGAATGCTGCTAGATACTTGTTATGTATAACAGTTGACTCTAAGGGCAACAAAGGGTCTTATCCTGCTCTGAAGCCAACAGGCTTGTAGAGTAGCTAATAATTTAAAGCATAATAAAACAACAGCAAAAAACAATCAATAAAAACAAACAGAGCAGCCAAAGAAATGTCAGTGTCAAGTAAGATTTAAACCAGGAGCTGCCCATAAGCAGGGGGGCAGTAAATGAACCATGGGTGTGGCTTGTTCCCACTCACCTATCCCCACTCTGACCACCTCACTCTGCCTTGTTTCACCCACAGCCACATTAATGCCAGGCGTGTTCCAACTGGTTATTTGCCCAGCTGGAAAACTGGAGTGAATAACCAGCCCATGTGCCTGGGGTTAGAGCAGTAGCAGGAGAAAAGAGCCAGAACAAGATGTCTGGGGTGGAGATTGGTGAGTGGGAATACATTACATGTGCTGCTCGTTTGCTGCCCTCTGCCCCACCCTTACAGGCTGTTCCTGGCTTAAACTAAAAATGAAAAGGGACTGGATAAAGATCTTCACCTGGTACCAAAAATACATCAGATTCACTGCCAAATGTGCTTCCCTGGGATTCCACAGATGACGTGCCATAACTAAGAGGGCCCTCTCTCAGGTTGCCACCTATTCCACCTCTGAAGGCTGGCGGACCAAAGAAGGGTCTCTGAAGAAGCCTTTGATATCTGGGAAGGTTCATATGGAAGAAAGCACTCTGGAGCCAATCTATTTAAGGCTTTAAGGTTAAAACCAGCACTTTGAATTATATTGTGCCCAGAAATTGGCAGGGTCTTAGGGAAGCTGTTTTAAGACTAACAAGATATGCTCCATTTGTCTCAGGCCTGTCAGGAATCTAGTTGCTGCATTTTTCATAAGCTGAATTTTCCAAGCAGTCTTCAAAGACAGTCTCAAGTAAAATACATTGCAGCCATCCAAATGGGACATTTCTGGTTCATGGGTAGCTGTGGCCAGACTGTGTATTAGGCTTGGATGACCAGATCTGGTAACTAACAAAAAATCTGATCTTAGGAATTCCCATATATCTAGTGGTTGCTGTAAATCTAAAAACGAAATGAATATTCATGGTGAAGTTTAAATGTGATTGATTTTCTATGGCCAGGTTCACATGTAACAGCAAACCGGAGTTAAAAGTGGCAGAGGTTGTAAGTCCAGTAAGTTCAAATGTGTAGAATTGTGGTTCTGGGCTGAAAATGAACTCCAGTTTGCTTTGGCAAACTCAAATTTGAACCTTCACTTTCCATAAAGGTTCGCCACCAAGACCTGAGGTTTGGCTGTCGAGGCATTACATCCAATTCCGAGAGCCACCATAAGCACAGTTTCATGCCAATTTCCAAACTGCAACTAGAGAGCAGGCAATGCAAACATGCCCAAGGACGTGGCTGCTCCCTGACTGGCACTTTTTGCTGGCCGCCTTTCAAGAGACCTGCCCTGCCCCTCCTGTCAGCTATCCAGCTATGGAGTTGCCAGGCAGCAAGGACACCATGATGCCTCATTGCACCCTTGCCATCCTCTCAATGGGCATTCCCTGTCCCATCTCTGTCCCTTGCTTCCCCCCACCTGGTAAGCAGGAGGGGAAGGGGATGGGATGATTAGGATGGGCACTAAGTGTTTTGCTACCGGATAAGAGAGTGACATCAGTATATGTCCACATGCATAAACACTCCAGGTGGCAACATAAGCAGGGCATCCCATCACAGTGTTGGCAGGGGGTATAAGGCTAAGAGAGTGACAACAGTATATGTCCACAGTATATGTCCGGATAACAGTATATGTCCGGATAAGAGAGTGACAACAGTATATGTCCACATGCATAAACACTCCAGGTGGCAACATAAGCAGGGCATCCCATCACAGTGCTGGCAGGGGGTATAAGGCAGGGGGGAGGCCTAAGCTTGGCTCAAAAAGGCAGTAGCAGGCTAGGATTCTCAAATCACCAAATTCTATTTTTATAACAGAAAGGTTGGGGAAGGAAGCCCCAGCCCCTTCCCTTTTGGCATTATTGTTCCCTAAGCTTACTCATGAGAAGAGTCATCTGGAGGAAGAAGAGGCTGCTCTAAAGAACCCTACTCCCACAGACTGCTCTCTCATGAGAGTAGCAGACCATGGGGACTTAACATGGACTCTGGATGCTCTATGCAGGAAAGCCGCAGGGACGGGTACTGCTGTCAGGATCTTGGTGACTGCCGCCAAATTGCTGTCAAGCTGTGTGCCCTACCAGACCTTGGGCCTATTTTGGGATATTCATCCTTGCCTGCAACCCCAAACAGCAACCCCACTGTCCTGGTGTCACTGGAAGCCAGAGTTCCCCTCTCCCACTAATCCTGCACTGAGTGATCTGCATATGCCGCAGAGCCATACCAGGCCCCGGAATTTTGAATGGGTGTAAAGGAACGTCAAGGAACACAGTGTCCCCACCGTCTGCACATGCAGGCATGCCCTGACACATGTCCCCCTCATGACATGGATAGCTAACATAAGCAAGGCATCCCCTCTCCAGGTAGGGAGCAAATGCTTGTTAGGAGCACTCCTGTCCAAGTTCAAGAAGTTGCCGCAATCAGGGATTGTGGAGCTGCCAAGCTCTATTTTTTTCACAGAAAGGTTGGAGAAGCGAAGCCCAGACCCTTCCCCATTCCAGGGGGAATGTTTGCTCCTTAGCCTTACTCATGAGCAGGGCCAGGTAGCAGGATAAGAACTGCTCCAGTGAAAGGAGTGATTTCTCCTATGTGATGAAGATGGATGCCAACCCAGGGCAGACCGTGCTCACTCAAGAGATTGCCAGACCAAGGGGACACCCCCACACAACTCACGAGAAGAACCATCAGAAAGGATGAGAAAGAATTGCCGGGCACAATCTCTAACCATATGTGATGACAAAACATTCTCCAATGGACAGCTCCATCATGAGAGTGTCAGGTCATTGGGGCTCTAAATACAGCAAGGTTGCTGTGTGGAGGGAAGCCTTGGGAGGGGTACCCCAAGACTCCTTTCCCTGCCTTGGTGACTGCCACCAAGTAGCTGTCAGAGCGTGTCACCTGCAAGCCCTTCCACCCATGTTAACATGTGTACCCTTCCCTGCACCCCCAAAGGGCGATCCCGTTGTCCTTAAGCAGCAGGAAACTTGAGCTCCCCTCTGCCAGGTATCCACCTGCCCACAGATCTGCATATGGTGGCACAGTGAGCATATTAATATGGTGGCATATTTAAACTGTTTTTAAAATGTAAAGGTTTGGCCTGGTTTTCCAGGGTTTTGAAAACTGTTTTAATAATGGTTTTATGTTGTTTTTACAGTTTTTGATTTTAATGGTTAATTGATTTGTTTTAATGTAAACTGCCCTGAGCCATTTTTGGAAGGGCGGTCTATAAATAAATAAATAAATAAATAAATAAATAAATAAATAAATAAATAAATAAATAAATAAATAAATAAAAGTCAGAGCTCAGAAAATTTGATTTGGTTTAAAAGTCCATCCTTGAACCCGTTGCCTCCCTGTCATGGCTCAGACCTCTGACTCAGAAGAGTCAGAGGAGGAACGGGAGGACTCGGTTGGTAGTGAGGGCTCAGAGGCACAGCAACAGGATTTGGCAGGGAGATCAGACTCTGGAGTGGAGGAATCAGAACACCTGCCAGACATGAGGGCTGAGGAGGAGGCTGATCAGGAGGCGGCTGGGATTTCACCTGTCTTGAGAAGACGTCTCAAGAGGAAGGCTCAGTGGGAGCCTTTTCACACTGAAAAGTTCAACTTTTCACACTGAAAGGTTGCAGAAGGGGGACCCAGCCCCTTCCCTTTGGGGGTTTGCACTCCCTAGGCTTACTCATGATCAGGACCAGTTGCCAAGGTTTGTAGTGCCCCAGTAGGTGGCAAGTCCACTTCTGTTGTGAAGATAGGGCCACCCGATCAGGGGTGCACTGCTCAATAATTAGAGTGAAAGGCCATGGGGGCACCCACTTCAAGCTCAGGAGAAGAACCACCAGAAGGGAGGTGAGAGAATTGCCAAGCAAATTCAGTCACAATGCCTAAAAGAAAAACATCCCCTCTTCCCACCAATCACTTCCTTCTGGGAATGCCAGGCCACTCAGGCTCTATACCGAGCAAGGTTGCTGTGCAGAGATGGGTACCCCGGAGACTGCTTTCTCTGTTTTGGTGACTGCCACTGAGTAGCTGTCAGAGTGTGCCCCCTGCCAGCCCATCTGCCCATGTGGACATGTGTATCCTTACCTGTGCCCCAAAATCGCAACCCTGCTGTCCTGGGGCCGCTTCAAAACAGGGCCCCCCGCCTCTCCCAGGAATCCAAGTGCCGGCAGATCTGTATGTGGCATGACACTGACCGGACCGTGACTTTGGATTCTGAATGGTTTTAGAAGTCCGTCCTAGTGTCTCCCTCCTCCCCTCTGCACATGTGGCTGGGCTATGGCACATGGAGCTGTCCTTTGGATGTGTGAAAGTCTCCATGGGACATGAGGGTTGGGGATTTTAGGAGGGATCTTTCGATCTTTTACCAGTGAGAGTTGCACTTGGGTGCATTGGTAGGTGGGGTTTAGGGCTCAACTCCTAAGCTCACAGACGGTGGGTGGGGCAGCAACCTTTGCCAGAAAACTGGCCCTCTCATGAGAGGGCAAGCCCACTTGGCAGCAAGCGGCTAGATAGCTGGATTTCAGCTGGGTCTGCATGGACTGCTTTGCTGGGGTCACCCCTCATGACATTTCCCCAGGTTATGGTGGGACAGACCCCCCCAGCATCCTTTGCCCTCCCTCATCTGCACATTCCCTCCTAGGACATCTCAAACTTCCCCTGCATTGTCACCCCCCCCCCAATTCATGCTTGTGCAGGACTATTAGGGTATGGGGCTCCTGGGCGGGTGTGTGTGAAATCTCTTGCAGAATAAGCGCTGGGCATGGCATGCCATTTAAATGCCCTTCCCATGCTAAGGGCAATCGGAGCACTCAAAAAGTGCATTATCGCACTCAGCATGCCCCCTTCCAGATCATGGCCAGTCACTGACACCCCACTGACATGGTAACACTTTGCCCACAGTCTGGCCATGGAGCTTGCTGGGATTTTCCTCAGAGGCCAAGCAGCAGGGAGGGGCACTCCTCTCCTGGAACTGGAGTTTCGCGAACGTCAGTGGCGTGATTTGGAGTTACAAACTGAAACTGCAGGTTCGCCAAACTCCAGTTTCATGTTACGTATGAATCCGGCCTATATTTGCATGATGAAAACTCAGACTTGATAAATGAAACAAATACTTAGATCTGATATGTGATTTGGAAAATAACTGAGTTTGAAAGCACAGTTTTATGCTGCAACCATGTGGTTTGACTGAAGTGCTGAAATACAGCAGAACTGTCCTGTACACTGAAAGAATGGTGGTATTAGTCCTGGTGTCTGGCTGGTAGAAGTTCCAAGCAGTCACTACTTCAGCCTCAATTGAATAGGGTATTTGGGGAGGTTATGGAGAGAAAACAACTGTCTGTGGCAAAAGAGGGCCATGGGGCGTAAACCAGTGGAATTACAGTAAGCACATAGGGCCCCTAAAATTATTGAGAGGCATACAAGTTGTACTCTTTTTCAACTTCCACATATTTTAATGGGGTTTGCAGCAGAGGAATTCTTGGTAGGTTGCGCTTAAGATATCCTTACATCCTCTTTTCTTGATATGCCCAATTTAAAGTCTAAATATAGGCCTATATGTATATGCTGGCTTACTTTAGTATGTAATTATTTCACAGAATGGTTTGAAGTCTGTTTAATCTGCTACTGTGCAAGAGAAGTCTGCTTGAAACCTCTGATCTTTTATTATTTCTCTTATGCACGTAAATTCTGGTAAATAGACTCCAGTGAGTGATCTTTCATTTTCTTGAGACAGAGAGAGGAATGGTCAGTGCTATATGGTTCTAAAACTTCCCTTTGCATGATAAAATAAAGGAAAGCTTTGTAGCCATCATTAAGTACCTTCACTCTAAGATTTACTGTGGTAATCGTGACAAAGCAAATGGCTGTTTCTTTGGCAGCAAAAAGGTTTTAAAAAGACAGTAGGCATTGTTGTTGTTTGCCTGCAAATTATAAAATACCTCAAAAATTACATGGTGTCAAACTGTGTGACATAGATTATAAAAATAATATATAGCTCTGAGTTTTATTAAGAAAATTACACCACGTTAACTCTTAGGATCCCTGAGACATGATAATATATCTTAAAGTTTATTATTACACTGGAACAACATTTTGTTGGAAGTTGTGCTTAGAAATTTTGGAAAGACAAATATGAAAAAGAAAACTGTACTAAATTGTAGGGGTTGGTGTTTTTAACAGGTTGGAATCAAGCAATCATTTTTCCTCTTTAAAAGTAACAGTAGGCCTAAATTCAACTGAATTAGTTTATTAAGCCTGTTGGATTTTATTTATTATGTTTGTACCCCATCCTTCTCCCAGGGAGTGGAGTACATGGGGTTGGTCCAATCCTGTGAGGTGGGTTAGGCTGAAACTGTCCCAAGGACACAGCTTGTTTTCCTGGTGGAGCAGAGATGCCCCACACTCCTTCAACCATGCCACACTGATAGCTTGTTTTGACTACTTGTTAGAACTTTGAGCAACCCACATGACTAGGGTCCACTTGGATGCCTACTTCAAGCAAGGTGACTGTCTGGTGGGGGTGGGGGTGGGGGAAGGTTGTGTAAAGTTGTTTTCAAACCAGAACCTTTTAGCATTGCTGAGGAATTGCTTTTTCCATGATAAGGTAAAAGTGGAATTAAAATGGAGGTTCTACACAGCACAATGTATTGTTATATTATCCAGAAATGCCTTTGCTAGTTGAGATCCAACTATAATGTTTACTCACAGGTAAGTCAGATTCAGTAAAGATCTTTTCCAACATTAATTAAAAGTTTCCTGTTTGCAGGTCCTGAAAGCTGGAAACATGTGATAGCTTCCTACTCCCCAAACAGAAGTGCTTATCTGACAGAAGACGTCTGGATCCTGAACAACACGGGAACAATAGCAACAAATTTGTTAACACTACAGATCAATCATTTGCAAAGAGCCTAATTCTGATCAAATGAATAAATTTCTGGAAAATACTTTGACCTGGATCCAAAAGTGCGTATCCACTAGTAGAAAGCCTCTTATGCTCATGGAAAAACTGTTTGCAACTTGATCGAAGAGTGTTGCAGGAGAAAAGTGATTCAGAATACAGAGAAGTTCCTCTATTTGCCCAAAGTATTTCAAAACATTTTAATGGCCCATTAGAGTTTATATGCTACAGTCTGTATCTTCCTTATTCATGTTTCTTGAACTGTGATGCAACCTCCACTACATTGTGGCTTTGCACAGAAGTCTTCCGCAAGTGCTAGTGCAAGAAGTTAAAGAACAGCCCTAAGTCAACTTGTCCTTCAGTGCAGTGGCTGACATCTTAACTCTGTGTTTGCACAAAAGTGCAAGAAGATTGCATAGCTTCATTAAATCACAAGAATTTTCAGAAGTGTGCTATTGTGAAAAAGTTCCCTGCAAAACATATGAGGTGTGCCACAGGTTGTGCACTTGTTATGCAAGTGCAAACATGTTTTTGCACTAGTATATCACAAGTCTGGAACACAAGATCCAGACTTAGTGCAAGTAGCAAGTGTGACAGCCTTAGGCTAGCACAACATTCTCGTGCAAGCACAATGTGATGTCCTTGCATAACACAAGCACAACGTCCTTGCACAAGCACAGCTTTTGTCAGCATGTCAGCCACTGTTCTTTGGATTTAAACCACTGTCCTTTCATCCTGCTTGTCAATTCCTGTGCAAGAGAGCCAGCACAACATGTACCTATCCATTTACAGTATAAAACCACATGAGGAGGAATAAGGCCTTTTAAAAAATTATAAAATACTACTCTTTATTCCCACTATCAAGCAGCTATACAGCATTTTGGGCCTTTCAAATAGCCTATTTAAAAACAGAAAAATTTGCACTGGTATATTGTTGCCTATATAACTCACAGCACATTAGCTGACATTTCAATAAAATTGGTCCTTTATAGAGTGTCCTCTCAAATTTCTGTGTCAGAGAGCTGGAAGGTTTTCAAGCATGTTTCCACCAGTGAGTAATATCTGGCATCAAGCATCATCATAAGTATCTCTTTGTGGCAATACTTGTAGATTTAAGTGGCACTAATTAGAAGCTAGTGTTCATAGTGGAGGCGTATATGAGGCAATAAACACCTTTTGTGGGTGACGGAAGGCCACAGAGCTGGGAATCCAAGGTGTTCGATAACTAGAAAAACTGTTTATTACAAGTTAGATACAATATGGTGGGCCAAAGACTTAGTGCTTGATGTAGCCTTGGAGAGCAAGGAATCAGAGAGGGGCAGGACTCCAAAGAAGATTTTAAAGCCTTCTCATGGTTCACTAATTCAGGCAGCTGGATAGACAGGATATATCAAAGAGCAGCTGCTTACAAGCTGCACCACTTCATTCACATTCATGCCTAGTTTTTAAAAAAGAGTAGCAGAAAATATAAAATGAATAATAGAGCACCAACAGTGAAAAGTATATTTTTTCAGTTCGTAGACTTTGATCCATATCTGCTCATAGAGATGTCATTAATGTTTGTGCAACTGCCCATCACAAAATAAGATTAGTAATAAACCATTTTATATGGGCATTGTGAAGGCAAGCAAAATTTAAAACATTTCTATGTCATCCTTCCTTTAAGCAGATTGAAGCAGTGTCCCAACAGCCCTGCAAGGTAGCTGATAGACAGTGCTACCCAGTTACTCTAATCAGGGCTACAGCAAAGTAATTTCAGACTGGATCTAAAGGAGTTACGGGGGCCCTCCCTTGTTAAGGGGCCCCTTCCCTTGTTACTGGGGCTCTTCTCTTATTATGGAGATCTTTTATCAATAAAAGTTGTTAAAGCAGTTTACATAGAAAAATGTAATAAAATAAGAAATAAGAAATTAATAGATAAATAAAGGATACATAAGATGAGAGTGAAACATGTTGAGACAAACATGTTGCTTACAGCAAACAAAACACTGTTCAGCTTCTGCTTCTGCTTCTGCTCTCATGCCCTTCATGTCAGTTCCATCAAAATCCTTGAGTTCAGAAATATCTTCCAACCCTGTGTTATTGGACAGGTCCATGGGATTGTAATCTGTCTCCAGAGCAGTTTGAAGCCTACTCTGAGAAGAGCAGAAGCAGATTCAGGAGATAAGAAAGCTTTTCTAAACAAAACAAGATCAAGCATTTCCCCTTCAAACTAACTAACAGGAGGAGGGGAGATTTTGAGGGGCTGGTTTCTCTTTAAGGGAGAAGTCCTAGTGTCTGTGTCCGTGTTTGTTTCTTGCCAGGGCTAGCGTTTGCCAGGGCTTGCATTGGGGGCTCTGTGGCATTTAATTGTTGTTTCTCCTTGCCTGGAGGGGTACAGAGTGGGGAATCAGCTAGGGCTGTAGTGAGTCACCCCTGGTGGGAGGGCCTACATTCCTGTGTCTCAGTTTGAAGCCTACTTTCCAAATAAGAGTGAAGGCTTGAGAGCTTAGTGAACAGAGATTAGTGGACAGGGATAGCAAACCGGGTATTGGAGTTTTGTGTGGAAGTGTGCGGGCGAGCCTGAAACAAGTCCCCTTGATCACAAGGAGCCCAGTGGGAAGATAAAGTAAGTACTACTCCCTCCTTCATATTCTTGAGAAAGGAAGTTTGAACAGTTAAATAGCTGACCAACACAGCTAAGACCTAACTTGCTAATAAACTATCTCTAAATATTGTAAGCAGCTAACAAAACCAGTTATGAAGATAGAAAGCCAGCAGGGGAGGGGGCAATTCCCAGTATTTGCACAGAGTGCCGCATGTATGATTACTTGCTCCATGGGCAGAAGTCATGGGTGTGTGCTCATGGGTTTGTTCCCTCGAGACCAAGGTGGGGGATCTGGAGAAGCTCAGAGAGGCATGCAGATGAGACATTCAGCGACATGGTAGAGGCACCCCACTCCAAGGCTGATAGCAACAGGGACAGGGAGGGGCGCCTTGGAGGTGGAGTAGCACTGTATGTTAAAGAAGGGTTAGAATCTAACAATGTAGAAAACCTAGGAGCACTGGAGTCCTCCACAGAAACCCTGTGGGTGACAATACAAGGCCTGAAAGGAAATGTGCTATTGGGAATGTGCCATTGCCCTCCAGATCAAAATGCTGACAGTGACTGGGAGTTGCAGAAAGAAATCAGGGAGGTGTCAAGGAGACACAGGGCAGTAATACTGTGTTTCCCCAAAAATAAGACAGTGTCTTATATTAATTTTAGCCCCCCAAAATGCACTAGGGCAATTAGCAGTACATCAGAAATTACTGCTAGGTCTTACTTTCGGGGTAGGTCTTACTTTTGGGGAAAAGGGGTAATGGGTAACTTCAATTAACCACACATAGACAGGGTAAATTCACAATCAAGTCATGACAAAGAGGTCAGATTTCTAGATTTGCTGAATGACTGTGCCCTAGAACAGTTCGTCATGGAACCAACCAGAGAGATGGCAACCGTGGACTTAATTTTGAGTGACACCCCGGACCTGGTGCGTGATGTCAGTGTCATGAACTCTTTAGGGAACAGTGACCATAGTGTGATCCAATTCAGCATACATGCGGGGAGAGAATCACCAAAGAAGTCTAACACAGACACTTTGAATGGTGAAAAGAAAACTGAAAGGGAAAATCAGGAGAGTCACTTTGCTTGAGAATGCATGGAGTTTACTCAAAACTACAATAGTAGAAGCCCAGTTAGAATTAGGGATGTGCACGGAACCGGTCCGAAGGCCCTTTATGGGCCTCCGAACCGGTTTGAAGAACTGATGGTTCCACCGGTCTGGCACTGATGGGGGTGGCTCCTTAAGGGTGGAGGAGGGTGCACTTACCCCTCCCACCGCTTTTCCCCTGCCGGTGCTCCGTTAATTTGCCAAAATCCATGGGGTGGCAGCATGCCTCCCTGCTGCCTCTTCCCTCATCGTTGGCCGGAAATAAGGAAGTACTGTGTGCGTGTGCGCCTGATCTCTCTCTCTCTCTCTCGTGCCCACTGTGTACGTCACATGTCACACATGCACGTCATGCACACGACGTGCATGTGTGATGTGTGCAGTGGGTGTGAGAGAGAGAGCGCGGGTGCACGTGCACACAGTACTTCCTTATTTCCGGCCAACAACGGGGAAGGGGTGGCAGGGAGGTACGCTGCCACCGCATGGATTTTGGAAAATTAATGGAGTGGAGGCGGGGGTAAAGCGGCGGGAGGGGTAAGTGCACCCTCACGCTCCCTTAAAGAGCCACCCCCACTGGTGCTGGACTGCAGCTCCGCGGTTCCATGCACATCCCTAGTTAGAATGTATACCAAAAAGGAGGAAAGGTGCCACTAAGTCCAGGAGGATGCCAGCATGGCTAACAGGTAAAGTCAAGGAAGCCATAAAGGAGAAGAAGACTTCCTTCCCAAATTGGAAGGCCTGCCTAAATGCAGAGAACAGAAAGGAACACAAACTCTGGCAAAAGATATGCAAGATGACAATAAGGGAGGCAAAAAGAGAGTTTGAGGAACATTTAGCTAAAAGCATTAAGGGGAATAACAAAAACTTCTTTAAATGCATCAGAGGCAGGAAACCTGCCAGGTAGGCAGTTGGACCTTTAGACAATGAGAAAGTCAAAGAGATTATTAAAGAGGATATGGATTATTAAAGAGAATATGGAGACTCTGGAATGCTCTCCTGGTGGCTATTCGCTCCTCAGTCTCTATCACAGTTTTTAGAAAGCATGTTAAATCTTGGCTTTTTACCCAGGCTTTTATATGATCATCTCTACTGCTGCTTCTTTGTATTTTTTACAGTTCTTATGCTTCCATTTTAAATCTTTTTGTCAGATTTGTTTTCTATTTTAGCTTAATATTTTGTGTCATTTTTATAGTCATTTTTAATTTTTGTGTGAACCGCCTTGCTAACTGGTGGAAGGACAGGAAACAGAGGGTAGGTATAAATGGAGAGTTTTCACAATGGAGGGTAGTAAGAAGTAGGGTCCCCCAGGGATCTGTACTTGGACCGGTGCTTTTTAATTTATTCATAAATGATATAGAAGTTGGGGTAAGCAGTGAGGTGGCCAAATTTGCAGATGACACCACACTATTTAGGATAGTGAAATCCAAAACAGATTGTGAGGAGCTCCAAAAGGATCTCTCCAACTGGTTGAGTGGGTGACAAAATGTCAAATGCAGTTCAATGCTGGCAAGTGTAAAGTGATGCATATTGGAGTAAAAATCTCCAACTTCACAAATTAGCTGCTGGTAACTGACCAGGAGAGGGATCTTGGGACCATGGTGGACAACTCGCAAGTGTCGACTCAAAGTGTGGCAGCTTTTAAAATGCCAATGATCCATGCTAGGGATCATTAGGAAGTGGATTGAAAATAAAACTATTATTATAATGCCCTTATACAAAACTATGGTGCAGCCACACTTGGAGTACTGCATACAATTCTGATCACCATACCTAAAGAAGGACATTGTAGAACTAGAAAAGGTGCAGAAGAGGGCAACCAAGTTGATCAGGGGTCTAGAGCACCTTCCTTATGAGGCAAAGCTACAACACCTGGGGCTTTTTAGTTTAGAAAAAAGATGACTGCGGGGAGACATGGTCTATAAAACCATGCATGGTGTGGAGAAAGTTGATAAAAAGAAATTTTCCTCCCTCTCGCTTAATGCTAGAACTAGGGGTCATCCCCTGAAATTGATTGCCAGAAAATTTAGGACCAACAAAAGGAAGTACTTTTTCACACAACGCATAATCAACTTGTGGAATTCTCTGCCACGAGATGTGGTGATAGCCAACAACCTGGATGGCTTTAAGAGGGGTATGGATAACTTCATGGAGGAGAGGTCTATCAACGGCTACTAGTCAGAGGGCTATAGCCTCTGAATACCAGTTGCAGGGGAATAACAGCAGGAGAGAGGGCATGACCTCAACTCTTGCCTGTAGGCTTCCAGCGGCATCTGGTGGGCCACTGTGTGAAACAGGATGCTGGACTAGATGGGCCTTGGGCCTGATCCAGCAGGGCTGTTCTTATATTCTTATGAGGGGGTTGTCTGGCCAGCTAAACTCAAGGCCAGCCAAACTCAAGATTGTGGCTTAATGTGATTCTTCAATTGCATTCAAAGATGACCACTCTACCCCAGGTGTGCCCTAACTTGTATTTTGCAGGGTGCAACCATAGGTATAATAAAGTTCTGCAGCATCCTTTTGGGAGGCCAACCTTTTGGGGCACCAAAAGGGAGTCTAGGAGTTGTAGTTCAGACCAGCTGAAGGACAAGAATCTGGCACAGCCTCTGGCTTGCGGCTCAACCAGTGAACTGTTGGCTGCCTTTCAGCCTGAAAAGATTCTCTGGCAAGAAGGGGAAGGGAGCACGAAAGAAGTCGGCTCTGTGGCTTGGGGTGAGAACTTTTTCAGGTGTTCTCCGTGCTTCTCCAGAAACAAGCTGGGGGCCATTTACCCAGTTATCTTCATTGCTGGGAGGTTGAGCATTCAAGCCTCTCTGTGTGATATTGTCAAGATGTCAATATCAGACAATAACAGAGGTTAACTGCATGAGATCAAGCAAGTTCAGAGCAATATGTACACTGCATAAAGGTTTCAATGTACTGAAAAGATTCATAGGATTTTAGAAACACTAAACCTGGGCACGGACAAGGTATTAAACTTGCCAATTTATTAATAGCACTTTAAAAATAATAATGAAAATGTGTAGCGTTTAAAGTATCAGGATGACCAAGTGTAAAGTCTGTTTTCTTATTTCAGATGTTCATAGCCTGGGGCACATGTTGCAATCGAATGTCACTTGTTGCAACAGATGTTTTAAAGGCAACCCTGCTGTTTCCTGATCTTGAAAATCCTATAGGAAATTGGAAGTACAAGCACACAGTTTTGCATAAAAGCAGTACCACCTAAGATACTTATTGGTATACATTTCTAACTGCAGGTACAATACTTCAAAGCATGGAAAAAGGAAAAAGAAGACACCTCTCAGAAAGTAAGATGTGATGCAAAAGTGACTGTAGCTGTGCTTTGTTGAAAGACAGGATTTTTGAATACGTACCTATTGCAGACTGAAAGCAAAGGATTTTTTTTTTTCATTTTAAAAAGATAGATCAGTCATGCATTTTGCTAACAAGTAAAAAGTAATATTATTATCTAATCTATTTGCAAAATATAACATGCACACTAAAGAAAATAAAAACAAGCAAACAATCTGGTCTTTCTTATTGGTTTCCTAGAGACAACAAAACGCCTTGAGAAAATCTCAACTTAAGATCATGACCCAAAGCCGAAGATATTGCACCAAAGGTTCTGAAGAAACTATATGTACAGAGAAATACTGTTATGGATCTCTTGTATTTTAGAAGCAATATAGCCTATGGAGAACGGTAAGTACATTTTAATTTATCTTGGCTTTCAAAAACATTTTTACAAGATAAAACAATTATAGACAACCAGACAAAAGTATACTAATTTAGAAGATGCCTTTGAATGGGCCACTTTATGATGTTTTCTAAACAAACACTGTGCAGAGTTTGGTCTTTCAATGAGAAATGGTACATGTAATTTGATATCATCTTTTGTAAAATGGGCATTTCCCTACCGGCATTATTACTGCAACAGAACAATTATGAATGATCAGATGTACTTGCTGGCAGTTATGAGAGTCTGCATGCTTACAAAGAGGATTTTTTTCTTTTGTTTTGTTTCCAGGCAAACAGTTGAAAGCAAAGTAACAGAATAGTTATACAGTCTAACTGTATAAGGCGAACTGCAAGCATAGACTCAGCTGGGGACAGAAAATATGCTATACATTATTTTTTTATGGTTTCATCTTGCATTTATCCTAAGAAGAGGAACTGACTTTTGACTCTTTTACAAGTGTTGTAGAACACTTGTATGATTGACTTGGCTGCCACAATAATTTAATAATTTTAAACTCTTAGGGTGAACTCTTGGAGAAGTTGTTCTGCTATGATACAAAGGAGTAACAAGAATCCTGATCCTCTAAATAGTTAAGCTGGCATGATTAAATTTCAGCTGTCTGACACCCCAATTTTAACACGTGACAAGGAATTAAGCTGGATGGAAAACAATGGAACTTATTTCCATGTGATGTGTTTAGGTTCAGGACATTAATGGGACTAACATATAAATTATAAACAGATTTGCTCAGCACTAAATGCATTGGCCAACATCCAGCACATCATAACCAGGGTCTTGCAGTGAAGCACGAGTGGTCTTCCACGTGTGCAAAAGTACAAATATTTCAAGTAGGAACTCAAACTCCGGAAGCACTAGTTAACATGTCGTCGATGATCAAACAACATGTTTTTGATCAAACTTTTGGAGTGTGGGTGAGCTACTTGAAATATTTGCACCTTTCTGCAACAGCACAAGACTGTTGGCACTTTACTGTGAGCCCACAGCAGCACAGGTGGATCAGCACCACACACATTACACTGTGCTGGATGTTGGCCATTTATCCCAGTGCTTCAAAATGTGTAGAATTGCAATCAAAATTTATTTAATTCTAAGACATCTTTAACTGGTTTGTGAATTGTGCTTATTCATTATCAGTGAGTGTGTTAACGCAATGTTGTATGATTCAGATGTAACATCAAATTACTTACTTACTTACCTACTTACCACACTTCATCTTAGGATGAAGGGCGAAACAATGATTTTACGCCTTAAGAACAAGCCTGGAAGAAGTCTTGGGCTCACATGCTCCTCGCTTGCGCATTGAGGGTAATCATATACTTCCTAGTTTTCAGCAAACCATAGTCTTACCATTACATCTAGCCAATCAGCAAGCATGGTTCATGCTTGCCTTGCAAACCAGGATTGCAAACCAAGGTTCGATCAGGGATTGCTGAACACCAAGAAGTAACTATTTATTCTAAGGAGGCAAATGGAAGAGGGAGTATGAGTTTCTTCCAGGCTTCTTCTCATAGCACCAAATCATAGTTTGGCATTACATCTGAATTGAGCCAATGTGATTGTGGAGCTGTGATTGTGGAACTGTGATTACTCCACAATGTGATTGTAGAGCACATATTGCCTGCACAGAGAACTGGGAAATTTAGTTGCCCTTAGAAAAACTGCTCTCCCTTAGGCTCTCAGGTATTAAAATAACCCAAGCCTACCTTAGAGGAATATAATAAAGATTGCTAAAGTATGCACATGAAAGATTGAGGACTGAAAGGAAAAACAATTAAGAAGGAGCATTTCTTTCTTTCTTTCTTTCTTTGTTTAAAAGGCATTCGTCTAATGTATCACTTTATCCTTCAGCCTCCTTTTTGGAGATTTTCCAATATATACTGATCTGCAACCTAGAAACATGGTGCCAGGCTAACAAAAAGAGTTCATATGTTAAGAAAACAATAGGAGAATTGTGATGTGAATTGACCATGATGGCACAGAAGCTAAAATACAGGTTAGGAACAGTAGACAGTAACAATCTGTACAGATAAGTCACCATCACTATCTTCATCATGGTTTAAAGTGATAACTACATTGATGTAGGTTGTTTAATTGCTCCACAATTATCCTGACTGAGACTTCGTGTACACTGTGATCTACACACAGAACACCTGGGTGTTCAATGCTTCACATTAATTTAAGTGAAAGGGGTGCATGGATTAGCTCCTTCCACTAAAATGAAAAGGGAGGCTGAGCAGGGAGAGAGACTCTGAGCCCACATGAAAACTCCCACATTGATTAGCAATCACTGGACCAGAACAATTTGTTTCTATTCAATAACTTAATAAAATAGAATAGTCACATCTATTTTTATGTTAAATTGGAACAGGCAATTTTAACATTCAAATACATTTCAAATAATTTTAAAATGCTTTCTATGCCAATGAATAGCATCCCATTTATTTTCTTATTTTTGGTAGAAATATAACCTCCCTAATATTAGATTTTCCTTTGAAACAGCTATCTGCCCTTTTCTTCTGTCAACTATAAACCAAGGATACTCTACAGTGACTATTCATTTGCAAATACTTCTGTAGAATAGGCTGCTTATTTCAATATGCTTCTGACTACCTAAGAAACTATCAAATTCAGCTCAGGGACTGGCACTACCCCCTTAGGGAGTCCCAAATGAATTTTAATTTTCAGAGGGCTTCATGCACCATTTGTTGTTTATTCCTTTGTAATAGTATTATTTCCATTATGATAATAGGATTATGTTCATCATAACATGTGTTGTCTTCCATAGCATAACCTCACCCTTTCCCCCAGGAAAAGGGAGGATGTGAAAGGCTTAACTGATTATAACGGGTTTCATGTGGAATAGTCCTGTAATTACAAAGTTTTAATGCATGTTTAATGCAAGTTGGTTTGTGGTATTGAAATAGTATTTTAATGGCAATTATAAATTTTAAAAACTGAGTTTTAATATGTGCAAGTAAAGATATGATTCAGAAAATGCCACCATTTTGTTAAAATGCTACCTTTACTCTAACCAGTACAATGAATAGTACTACACTGCAGCTTTCATGCCAGATGCCATAATATAATGCAGTGTCAATTGTAATATTGGTGCTGGCATATCTAGGTAAAGCATTGGCATCTTGCAACTGTAGCGCTGGTGTAGCATCATTTTTTGACATTACACTGATGAAACAGTTGGTACACTATCACGTTTTGTTAGTGTAGCAAATCTCAAAATTGGGCTGTTCGAAGTATTGATTTCAGTAGCATGAAACTAGCTCAAGCCTGAGTACTTCAGCTTAACTGGGCTGAAACCTAAGCAGCAAGTTCATTGGGCAAACAATCAAAGATCTCCTAGAGTTTGCCCCACATTTTCAACACAGTAGGCAAGGTTCACTGTACCAGGGTACAAATCACAATCCTCTGCATGACCCAAGTGCCACAAACAAACCACAGATTTCACACTAGTGCAGCAGACTGAGGTGACCCATGTGTTAAACTGCTATGATTGCCATATGTGTGGTACCAAATGGGGAGGATGTTATATAATTAATTCATGGGGGGAAACGGACAGATCAAAAAGCCATTCTGACCATCCTCTGTGGAGCCATCTACAGTGGTGCACACTTAATGGTATGGTAAGTTGTCCTCTGCTTCTGGAACAATATCTGCATTGACAGACACCATAGTGAGATGAGTCTGTTTTGCTTTATGCGGAATACTATCCTAATAACACTGGCACTGGCATGCTCCTGTAACCACATAGTTTACTTCTCTTTTGGCTGGGCCCCATCCCATCTCATATTTTAAAAGTCATATATATTGCTCTTAAACCTCCCCAACTTTACTTCACACTTTCCCAAATTACATCTACTACCAATTTATGATCAGGAAAAATTAAAACTGCCACTGAAAAATATTCATGCAAGCCAACAAACATTAACATCCTTTGCTAATTGCTGTTCTGCATGTAACCAAAACTATTCTACGAGTTGGACAGACTATGAACCTTGGAGCACTTTTATATTACTAAAGCTGTTTTGATGGAGAAAACCACAAGTATGACAAATACTAGCTGGGCACACTGGTACAGGTGTATAATAGGCATGTATAATTAGATGAAAGATGCATAATGGTTTGTTGTTAGTTACGCATTTACAACAGCTGACGATATGCCTAATGTGTAGTTCACAAATTAAGAAAATTACTTATGGCTCCGCTGTTAACCAGGAGGATTCCTTGCGGACTTCATACAAAAACACTCTGTACCTTTTATGAAGTAGATTCCCACTGCTGTCTGTAATTTGACCTCTAGGCTATCAGTTTTACCCAAAGATGATTTTTAAAAACCCTTGTAAAATCACAGGTGAGATGTTTTTAGCTTTGAAGTTAAAAATATTTTAAAATTGCAAATCACCACCAAACGAAAGGTTTGTCTTGCATCAGTCTTGGTTACAGTTTTCATTATTTAATTATACGTTTGTATGCAACATGTGATATTTTGCAGTTTACATATGTATGTGTATAAGGATTTGGCAATCATGAATTTAACCTTTTCTTGCTTGCCCTATCCCCCTAACCATAAGATAAAAAGGCTGGTTTTAAAACAAACAAGATTCAGGCTAAAACTCTGTGCTCTTCAGATTCCATACTTTGCACCTAATGCTGTATTGTGCATTGCTCATTTTGAGGGCATTTTCCTTTGGAAAATGAAAATATCCAGCTCCAACACAAGGGACAAGAATGTTAAGCAGGAATTGTTTCCAAAATACTGTCTTGCTTTGTTTTAAAAATTTTGGTCCCATTCTTCACTCGTGTGAATTTTGTGTACTCCTCCTGGTGCCAACATTCAGAACTAGGAGGATTTGGAAATGAAGGAATTCTCTCAGTTTGGAGCTGTTATAAACTGAGATCAAATCCTCCCAAGAGTCAGATCCAGCTCACAATGGATTGCCCTGGCACCAACACTCTTCACTACCAGGTAGCACTCCCCTTTGTTGCTTGATCTCCCTGCAGTTTCCCAAAACTTACCCTGGCAAAGTGGGGAGTCAATTGCAAGGGTGAGCTCTCCCAATGCCTCAGTATACAATAGTATATTATCAGAATTTCACCATTCATTTATGCCAGGCAAGTGCTCTTCATCCACTTGGCACTAACACTTTGTGGCAAATACAACTTCCGGCCCAGGCTGTAAAGCAGTGGAAGGTCAGGTCTTGTGAGCCTGATTATCTTCAAATTTTATTAAATCTAGTATGAGCCAAGAGACAAAAGGGCAGTTCACACAGCCATAAACTGGGTACACATGAGTCCCATCCAGTTTTAGGAGCTGTGTGTGCTCCCATTTTGCAATCATGTGTTAGATAAACAAAGTAGGAGCCGGGGAGCTTGATCATCTGTCAAGCCCCATCTGGGTTGAACAATTTCCCCACCTACCTCATTCAGAAGCTGGAAGTGGAATCTGGGTAGGGCATGCTTAACCTACCCAGCTGGAGCTTGAAACACGATCAAGTTCCCCACTTCCTTCTTGAAACCGCCCAGAGCCATTTTTGGAGGGGTGGCAAATCAATCAATCAACCAACCAACCAATCAGTCAAATAAATACTTGCAAAATGGGAGTGTGCCCAGTTCCTGAAACTGGGTAGGACTAATCTTCTACCCAGTTTATGACCACATGAACTGCCCTAAAGACTACTACCCTACACACAATGGATTGTATCCAAAGACAGTTAGTAATAACTAAGTCTCATTGAAAGTAATGGGACTTAAGTTAGTCACAACTAACTTGTCTCACTGATTACAATGGTGATTAGTCATGACTAGCTTTCTTTGGATACAACACACTGAGCCCTTTCTCATGACCAGTGAGAAAGGGCTACCCAATTTGCGGGGAGGAAGACCAAGAGTGCTTACTTTCCTACACATGAGCAGGCTGCCTTCCTTGGGCGGGCAGATCGCCCATTCAGATGAGCACCAACTCCTGCTGATAGCTCAAAGGGCTGGGATGCACCGCCCTGTGTTGCCCCATCCCCAAGCTCCAATAATGCACCATGCAAGTGTGTGGTGCATTATGGGGACCCTCCTCCCATCTCTGAGCCTGCCAGCCACAGCTGCATGCAACTTCAGCTGACACACATTAGCTCAAATGGGGTGAGGAGAGCACTTGCTCTCCTTTGAGGGGAGGCTTCATAGGTGGGTTTGCCGCCGTGGTGCCACCAGGACTGGGCCTGATCCCAGCAGTTCACATGTGGGCTGGGTTCCCTTAGCCTGGTTTTGCATGCCTGTGTGAATAGACTCACTATCTAGAAAACTACTTATTTTGAGATAAATGGGACTGTTAGAGCATAGTCCATCAGGCAATTCTCAAGATCAAACCTCATTGAAATACTGGTCCCTGCCACTGCGCCAGCACGATGAAGCAGGGGGCAGGGTTGTGCCCCTAGCACATGCGACAGGGACGGCACCGCCATCTTGCCTCCCCCTTAATGTGGTTGGGATTTGCCAGTCAGGGAAGGAGGTGGGCCGTTTGCATAATCAGCTGCCTCCATTCTGCAGTCACTCCCAGATGAGTGACACATGAGGTTAGGGAGGATGCCAGGATGTGGGTTGAATTCCTTAGGAACTCGAATGGTGTTTAGTTCTGGTGTTCCAAGTTCTTCCTGGAGGCCTGAGCTACAAGTCCAATCGGATGCCATGGGAGTGCAGGGTTTTGGCCTGTTTTTTCAGGGGTGGTGGTGCACAGCCCGGTGGCCTGAGCTGTGGGAAGTGAAGGGTGTCACGTGAGATCTGATGTTCCTGGAGTTCTTCCTGATCATAGTGGCGGTTCACAGTTGGTCCGGGGAGTTCGCAGATCAGGCGGGCCGTCCAGTTCTGGTGTGATAACATGACGACAGTGGATATGATTAACTTGGGGACTTCTAGGAATCCCTGGGTGATGCACCTGGTACAGTGTTTCACGCTCCGATGTTTGCAGCACAACATTTAGTTTGGTGCACGGCATGTTCCTGGGTTGGATAATCGGATTGCGGATGCGCTGTCTTGGATGCAGGAGGAGTGCTTTCGGACCATTGCACCAACAGCCAGGGGACTCTCCGAAGTCTTTCCCACAAACTTGTGGAATGTTGGAGGCCATTTGCCTTTCCTGAGCCCCTAGCACAAGAGGGCAGTACTCAGCGGCAGTACGTGAGTTTCGTGCATTCAGGGCAGCATCTGGATTGGGCAATTTATGGCTTCTCCCAGTGGACCATGTGCTATGCTGTTACATCCACCTGCACAGACGGGGCTTGGCAACTGGGTCCATTGGCGGCAGGCTAGCAGCTCTCGCCTTCCAGGCTAAGCTAGGAGAGCATGCGGAATCCACAGCTGACTTTTGGGTGCGTAGGATGATGGAGGGGTGGGCACGAATGTCCCCCCCCCAGATCTGAGGGTTCTGTTTTCCCTTGCAACTCTACAACAGCTACTACCACACTTTAAAGCTCTCTGTTTTTCCAACTTTGAGGTCCGGTTGCTTAAGGCCTCCACCCTGGTGGCCTTCTTTGGGACATTGTGGATCAGCGAGCTAGTTGCCGCTTCCAGGTTTGACATGACTGCTTGAGCTCTGCGACACAAGGACGTCTACCTAGAAGAGGACAGGGTGGAGCTGTGCTTTCAGAGAGTGAAAACCGATCAGCAAGGCAGGGGCACCACAATCACCCTTGCGAAGGAGTCTACCACAAGCTTTTGCCCAGTTCGAGCATTGCTCGCCTTCCTGGAAGTACGAGGAGAGAATGACAGCCCACTACTCTGCCATGAGGACACATCCCCCTCCTTACCCTTTTCCAGTTTTGGTCCATGGTGAAGGAGGCATTGTGGAGGGTGGGCCTTGACCCAGTGGAGTATAGCACCCACTCCTTCAAGATCGGGGCTGTTTCTTCAGCAGTGGTGGTGGGGCTGCCCGAGGGTCGTATTCGTCTGCTTGCCACCGCTACATCCATCCATTGCGGCAGTAGTGGGGGTGTCCCAGACGGAGGTGTAACCCACTTTTGTTTTACAGACCGTCAGCAGTTTCCTTCCCCTCTTCATGTACTAATCAACGGTCACAGCTATGTATTCTGGGCCAGTCGGAGAGCTCGGCAGAACAACGTGGGCACCCAGTTGGGCCTCAATGGGGTTGTGGAGGATGACTGGCTGGGACATTGAGGAATGATGTGGGACCTTTTCCTTCTGCTCCTGGATGAATATACCATTGCACAGGGCACCACATGTGCTTGTCATTCACCTGGGGGGCATTGACATCGGTTTGTTGCAGGGCAGGCAATCAAGGATTTGCGTGGCTTGGCTATGCGGTGGCCAGACTTCTTGTTGGTTTGATCCAACCTGCTTCCACAGCTGAGCTGGAGTGGCCAGGGCCCCCTGCCCCACAGCTGAGCTGGAGTGGCCAGGGCCCTCTTTAATAGGGCGTGCAAGAAAGTGAACAGGGATACTGGAAGAGTAGTCACCACTTTGGGTGGAAGGGTGATCCAGCATCCTGGTATTCAGGTTCAGGATGCTTCGCTGTACAGGGGGGATGGAGTACACTTGATGTTGGAAGTTAAGGGGTGTCTGCACTGTCTCTTGTCTCAGACAGTGGAGGACAGACTAGTGAGTCAGAGGGCTAGAGGGTCAAGACATTGGTCATCCCTTCTCCACTGCTCTGATACTATGCCTTTGATATGTAGATTGCTAATCTCAGGGACTAACTTCCTTCCTCTCTCTCTCTTCCCTACCTGCCCTTCTACCTTGCAACATGGCAAGCCTCTCTCCCTGCACCATATATGCAGAGAAGATGCAGAATCCATCTGCATCCAGCTAGATAGATAGATTAGAGATCCTAACTCCTCACTTTCCTATCTAGAATGGAGTTCCTTAATAAATGCCTTATATATTGATTTGAAACTATGAATTGGCTCCAAGTTACTTTACTCTCAGCACACGCATGCCTAACTAAATCCGCTGTGTTGTGCCTCTGTGCACTCTGCTATAATGAGAAAGGGATTCTCTCACCACAGAGAATTTCCAACACTTGACTGATTGGGGGAATGAGCTGTTCCTCCAGAAATTGCAATGAGGTATTCAGGAAGCACTAGCAGGGTGGAGTAAGTAGGGCTAAACAGAGGTTTGCCCCATTTTTGTGGCAGGAGAATGTGGGTGTTGGGTAGGTAGTTTGATTAATGGTGTTCAACTGGAGGGCCATTTGGGGTGAGGGGAGCCAAGGAACAGTGCTTCAGGGTTTTTGCGGCCCGGAGGGTTGGGAATGGCCCCACTCGGAGGATGGCTCGACTCACCAACTCAGAATTCGGCACCTTGGGTTGGGTTGGGTTGGATTGCCCACCCTCCAGCAGGAGAAAGCCTCGCGGTGAGAGGAAGTCAGGACCTGGCACTTGAACAAATCAGTACCTGGCCCGTCGCCCTGGTGTGGGACTGCCCTCCCTAGGAGGCGGTCCCACATGGGAGGAGTACCTACACTGTAGTTAGTTAGGTACCTTGTTGCAAGTTTGATTCCACTGTACATTAATAAAGTGGCCCTATTTTACTCCAACGAAGCATGTCCTGTTTTCATTGGGGTCTGGGGTTGCAATGAATGGAACTTTTGCAAAAGTGCCCTGGTGGTTTTGTGCTGTTTTCATTCAAGTCAATGGGACTTGCTCAGGAGAACTTCTCAATGGATTGTGCACTTAATCATTTGTCATAGATGCCAATGACCACAACTTATACTGGCCATCTGTTATAGTGTACAAATTTGCATGAATATGTTTGGTATAAAATGAGTGTCCTGAATCTGGAAGATCTGTCATGAGAGGCACTTTATTTTTAAATGTTTCTCTTGGCAACAAGGATCACACTATAAACTTCCACAAATTATACCTTGATAAAAATGCATTGCCCAAGAGTGGATACTAGTCTAGTAGCAGATGTGAAGTTATCAGGGTTCGATAAGCATTTTCACATAAATTATTGCATAAGCAAAGTTAATCATTATGTACAGGTGGTATACCACCTGTTTAATTCAGTCTGGAATGGATGTGAATGTGGTGAAGCAAACTGAAGAACCCCCCACAATTAAAGTTGTGCTCATGTATCAGCCAAGTGAGCACAAATAATTCCATTCTGTTTATACCCAAAGAGATTGTGTGAAGAGAGACACTCATCTTCAGCTACATCTTTAACTGCAGTACAGTTACACTGAAGGTGACAGATGGTGTCCACCCTTGTTTAATAAGAATTTTGCTGGCAGCATAAATAGGGGAGATTTATAATGCACAACATTTTATATTTAGTTCTAAAGAAATGTGCCGTAAACTTAATCAGTAATGACTAATATGAAGTAAGGTCTGCGTATACAGGCAAAGAGTATATGTAGTGTGACTGTCAACAAACAAAAACCTTATTTTGTGAAGAAATATGCTCTTCACTAAATGAGACTCATAAGGCCTCTGGTAGGTATGCAGGGATCCCTGTTTTCCTGGTGTTTTAATCAGCAACGTACGAGCATAATGATTAATTCGGTTTTATGTAGAACAGAAGCCAAAGGAAAAGTGGACAATTAGAGAATATCTCCGTTGGTACATAGGAGATAAAATAATGAAGCTATTCTCACAGTCAGTGGAAAGCGGGCTAAGGGTGCTTCCCACCGATCGTGAGACTCACTGGGCTCCCAGTTGAGCCTGGTTGAGTCAAAGTGGGTAACCCGCTTAATTGCCCCTGCCTTAAGCCCAGGTTAGCAGAGCAAGTGCTCCGCTAACCTGGGCTTTCTGATCGTGAGTTGCCATGGTGCGGTTCCGCGCCGTGGCAACTCACGAGTAGACCCCCAACCGGGAGGCTAAAAAGCAGCCTCCCCGCTCGGGGGTCTCTCCAGAGTGCCCTGCCTGCTCGCACAGTGCATGCTGGAGCTTCCAGGGGCCGCATGGCCCCCGAACTCCCTAGCTCCCGCCAGCAGTCATGTGGATGGCCAGGTCGTCTGTGGGGAGAGTGGGCTAAGCCCACTCTCCCCGCTAACCTCATTTCGGCGGTTCCCACTGATCGTGGGAACTGCCTCAATGTCTTGAAAGTTTGTTTACTTAAAACTTGATGATGCACTGTCAAAATATGGATGTTCTTTTCATTCTTTTACTAATATTTATTATGTGAAATACTGATTTGAAGAGTATCACATTCATAGCTTGTGTGTGTGTGTGTGTGTGTGTGTGTGTGTGTGTGTGTGTGTGTAGGTTCAGACAAGTTTTGATATAGACTTTGCGGTGATGAACTCACCATGCACATGCTTGCCTGCTCTTTGTTGGTTATCAACATCCAGACTAAGTTACACAAGAGTAGTACTGAGGACTTACTCTAAAGCACTTTTTAATTTCAGTAGCATTTCCAGTGAGTAAGTTAATCAGAATGTCAGCCACTTGGGTTGTTCACATGACTGCACATACGAGTGGGTAGGTGGGGGGAAGACAGGGTTCAATCTACCTTCCCCCAGGTGATCGCTCTTGATCCCTTTTGTGCACAAGCCGCGTGCCCACATAACCCATGCTGCTGGGATCCAGCAGTATGGATCAACCGAGGTTGGTACTCATTTTCCCGGCCTCTGTATATCTCACAGTACACTGTATGCTGAGTGCAGTGCACTGGGGAATTTCCTCAGGGGATGGGCATTCTAGGCACCCATCTCTGTGTCAGCACAAGCTGCAAGCCATTTGTTCTGATACATGATCTTGGCAGCTGGGTTAAGGGCATGTTTGCATCCTTAACCTTGGCTAAGAGCTAAGCTTTGGTGCTGGGCTTAGTGCCACAGGATTCATATGGATTTATGGGTTTCGTGCCATTGAGATTCATATGGATCCCAGTAGTTCTCACAGGCAGCCAAGCCCAGGCTTGGCTGCTCATGAGAACAGCCTCAGTGTCTGCATATTTCATTTACTTACTTACTACATTTATATGGGCTCTTCACACCACTCTGGGCTCAGGTGAATATGTGAGATCTTATAATAATCTTACAATAAAACTATGCAGTCATGATGCGTAATGAGTTTTTTGAACCTCATTTTCTCCTTGTCTCTAAACTTCTGAGTGCATTTGCACAGCTTAAGACTTTACAGTGTCTTAATCTGCTAACAAGGTGTATTTCTCAAAAGCTGTCATCACCAGGTTGTTAAAGGCCTTGTGGGTGCCCCAAAAGAAGCACAATCCACAAGCAAAAACTGATTTAAAGCCAGAGTTCTGGGTTCCACTTGCTAATCTGACATAACCCCCCCCCCCTTTTTTAAGTGTCTAAGTGCAAAGTAACCTAAGGGCACATTCTCACAGTGATCTGGGCTGGTTTAATTGTTTTTATCCTCTGAGATTGTTTTAAATTTTTATTCAGGAAAATTGTTTTAATTGTTTTTAGTCTGTTCTATATTTATTGAAGCTATTCCCATGATCTGTAGAAAGCAGGCTAAGGGAACCTAGCCTGCTTTCTACTGATCATTGGAACCACCAGGCTCGCGGGTGAGCCCATTGGTTCCAAGGCGGGTAGCCCGCATAATTCCCCCTCCCCTTAAATGAGGTTAATGGAGTGAGTGCTCTGTTAACCTCATTTTTTTGCTCGTGTGCCGCTGCAGCACGTGGCAACACAAAAGTAGACCCCCGACTGGAAGGCTGCAGCCAGGCTCCCAGCCTCGGGGGGGGGGTCTCTCCAGAATGCCTCCCCACACATACAGGGTATCCTGGACTTTCCAGGGGCTGGGCAGCCCCGATCCCTGCAGCCTCCACCGGCTCCATGACAGAGCCGGCAGTTGTGTGGGTGGCCAATTTGGCCGTCCAGGGCTTGGAGGCTGCTCATCTGTGGGGAGAGCGGGCTAAGCCAGCTCTCCCTGCGGAGCTGCCATAAGCTCTTCTCACTGATCATGAGAAGAGTTTCGTTGTGTTTTAAATTGTAGATAGATAGATACAGCTGTGGTTTATCCAAATCCTTCTCTTACTTTGCCATTCCATCTGGGGAATCTTTGTATGGTCCTTAATTTCTCTGACTTGTCTGTTGTGCAAGAACCTGCTGATCAGGGAGCTGGACTAGAGGCTGATTCTATTGCAGCTAGTGTCGGGAATGTGACAACTGGGACATAAATTTTCAGTTCCCACCAATACTTAGCATTGGTTAAAAGAGCAAACCATTTTAAATTAAGTCTGCAATCTTATGCAGACTAACTTGGAAGAAAGCCCCATTGAACACATAGGGACTTTTTGCAGAGTGATCTTTCATGGGATTGCACTGCAAGTTTCCCAGTGAACCCTGAGTGTAGATAGAGTATTGCTAAGTATATGGGTGAGGAACATGGCACAATAGTTGGTATTTGTCTGCATTATTGCCATCTTAGTGTGTCTTGTTTCTCCATCATTGCTTCTTTTCTAAATATTAGCAGGTGAGTTTACTTGCTTATTTGCAGAGAACAAGAGCATGATTCCACAGAAGTGGTCATTTAGCATGGACACCTGTTTAATTGAAATCACAAATGTGACTAAGTTCCCACTCTGATGTGATCTGACATAAATGATCATAGGAAAAAATTGCTTCTTGCTGATCCCCACTATCTTACATCTCAACTTGCTGCAAGATTGAGGCAAACTGCACCAATTTACTGCTCCCAACTGCATGATAATGGACACTTTGCTGTGCACTCTCCCTTCATTACTGTACAGGTCAGGGCTGTTAACAAGGGGCTCTTGCCACTTTTGACAGATAGTCACTACCAAGATGAATGGCACTAGCCACATGACCACTTAAGACTCTGCTTTCACTTTCCAGCACCTTTAAAGCACTTACTTTAAAAAAATCTCAGCTTATTTTTAACTCTTTATTAACTAGGGGGATCAATAAAGTTCACTTGAAATTGACCAGTAATTCTTTTAAAATTTAATTGAACAGAAAGCTAAAAATACATCTTCTAATTTGTAATAATCGATGTGTTTAAACATTAGAATGGAAAGCTACCCATCTGAGATTTTAACTGAGGAAGAAACTACATATTATACATAATTCCTTTTTTTTAAAAAAGGGATTACTTTTTTGCTTTTAAGGAAATGCAGGTGTTGAAGCTGCAGTTTGAATGAGAAGACCAACATGGGTTGGGGGTGAGAGAGAAGAAGGCTTTCTTCATCCCTTCTTCTCTGGCTGTTCTTGTTTAACACAGGAACATAGGAAGCTGCCTTAAACCAAGTTAGACCGTTGATCCATCTAGATCAGTTACTCTGGCTGGCAGTGGCTCCCCAGTATTTCAGGAAGGAGTCTTTTCCAGTCCTGCCAGGAGATGCCAAGGATTGAACTTGGGACCTTCTCCACGTAAAGCAGGTGCTCTACTACTGAGCAATGGCCCCATCCCACCAGGTAGTAGTCACTTGCCACTATCCAGTGTATTTGGGTCCATGTGGATGCCCCGACTCCTCTTATAAATTATGAACCACCATCACTGCCCCCCCCCCAACTGCATTCATCCCAACTGGAGAAAAATATAGTAACTAATATTTGGTTTTCTACAGTGGGGTTAAAGGTGCAGCTTGACAGGGGCAATTTCAGAAACCCCTGCACACATTTCTTCTCAGCAGCTGCATTCTGTGCGAAACAAATATGTACATTAAAATAATCAGAGAACAATAGGTTGTTCTGCCCCCGCTCTTGCTTTGCTAGTATGTTTAATATGATAAACTTGTAAGAAAGTATTTTAGAATTACATTTAGAATTATGTTTTGTATTCCCAGGGAGTAATATTTAAAAAATTTGAAGCTATACAATAGGAATCAGCAACTGGCACCTCAGAAGCAGGATCCGGCCTATGGAAGGCTGCTGACCTGGCTCTCAGAGTGGAAGACTTACAGGGGGGGTAATTTTCTCCCATCACCACTTGTGCAGCAGCCAGTGTTCATGTTGGCTGGGCATGGAATGGTGCATGTTGGCAGGAATGGTTTTGCTGGAAAAGGAGGGGAGGAGAAAATTGGGGAAGGGGATAATGAATGTGGTTGCCAAGCAACTATGCAAGCATTCCTTATTGCTTCCTGATTAACAGGACACATCAAGTGTGGTTGCCAAGCAGCCATACATAGGATTCCACATTTCTCCCTACCCTATATTTCCAGTTTAAACCATATTAGACCAGTCCAATATGCCATCAAACATAGATACTGTACTCTGGGCTGGCTCCTCCTGCCTGGGAACAGCTCTAGCCAGCCACAAGCATCTTTTAGGTAAGAAGCAAAAAGGAAGAGGGAGAGTTGAACTTCCTGAGGGATATTTTCTGCCCTTTAATGAAGAAAATATGCACAATTGGCAAAAAGTTTTCACTCCTAGAGAGTGAAATCATTATAAAAACCTGGGTGCATGGAAGCCAGTTGGGTGAGGTGTCGGGGAATCCACACACCCCATCCTATCAGGTTGGGAGGTGGACCTAGTGGCATCGTTTAATGCAGTTGGTGGCGATGCTGAGGCCCCTGCCATGTGGGGTGGGGTGGTCCGGCTGAGGGAGGACAGATGTGAGACACTCCCCATTGCAGACGGGAGCTCATGGGAGCATAGTCAACAAGGTGGAAACAGAACATTCTACAACTAATGCTGGGAGAAGCATGGGCTGGGTTTCATGGAATAAACCCACCATCTTGAAAGTGACAATTACCTGGCAGCCGAAACAATGCAGCAGGTGGCAGATGGGGGAAGCCATGCTGGTGGGGGTAGACCGAATCCAACTCCATGACCAGGAGAAAAAAGGGGGTCTCTCACCTTCCCTTTGAGGCATGGCTGTACACCTCAGACCCAACAGGTAGGATGTGCTTCCATGGGCGTGCAAGCCTCGCTTATGCAGCTGAGAGCCCCCAAGAGCCTGTTCATGCCCCCAGGTAGTGGGAAAAGGCAGGGTACAACCTCCTACCACAAGGGCCATGTGGAGAAGCAACAGAGGGACAGGCATCCTGGGCATGGGGACCCTGTTATTCATGTGGCCAAATGGGCCATTATCAATGAGATTGTCCCCAGATGGAATGCGATTGGCAGGAGTGGGCGGCCTGGGGAGCTGACCCTGCCGAAGGCGACAAGTTACAAATTGGTCTCCATGGCGGTGGTTTGTACATCCGTGCAGGTCCTGTTGGACTCAGGCAGTTCTGTTTCAATGGTATGGGAAGCTCTCCTCCCCACTGAGACACTGTGGAAAAAGGACTGGTTGGGTGACCTGTGTGCATCTGCAAAAGAAACAGTTGAAGATGATATGGCTGCCCATCCTCATAAAAGGAGAGGATGTCATGCCCCAGCTATGGTGATGCCAAACCTGCTGTGAGACCTCTTACTGGGGCAAGACGTGCCTGGCTTTAGGGCCTTGATCCATGCAACCTCTGCCACACAGGACGCCCTGGCTGCCGGGGCGGGGGAGAGCCCAGCTCCCACACTCGCAAGCACAAAGTGGGACAGGAAAGGAAGTTGAGTACCCCAGAGGTTGCTGACTCTTTGGCGGGTCTGGTCATGGACCCGGCCTTTCAGAAAGCACAAAAAGAAGATCCCACACTGCAAGCCTTGTGGGATCACACAGCTGTGGCTGAGGGAGCTGTGCAATACCCCTGACATGTGAAGAGGCTCCCCTGGGTGGAACAATGCAGCAGTCTTTGGTGGTGTATCACAAAAGGTGACAACCAAGAGTGAAATGTTGCAACTGGTTCTAACCAGATACAGGTGTCAAACTGGTGCCAACCAGATACAGGTCTCAGATCATGCGATAAGCTCATGATTCATCCTGAGCCAGGCACCAGGGGCCAAAAGGGAACCATGGCCTGGCTTTTGGGCAGTTTTTTGGGGGGGGGGGGGTTGGCCTAATGTCTGAGCTGAGGTACCACCACCCAAAGCACTGCTTCACTCGCTTCCACTGTTGGGGCAACCTTTCGATCCTGTGGCCATGGTCTTTGTGGGACCGTAGCCCTGGAGGTTACAGGGCTTCGGCTATATCTTGGCCCTTATGGATTATGCCAACCCGGTACCCCAAAACCATACCCTTTAAGTTGGTGTCTTCCCTGGCCATCGTCAAAGCTCTAATGTCCGTATTCGCCCCCCTGGGCATACGCTTGGAGCTCCTATCAGACCAAGGGATGTCTTTTCGTTCTGCCATCCTACGACGCTTTTGTAAAAACACTTTTTAAAAGCATTCTATGATGCTTTTTGTAATCCTTTAACCTCAGTGTACCACCCCCAGACTGACAGTTTGGTTGAACGCCTTAATCAGATCCTTAAACAGATGTTTGCTGAATTTTCAAGGTCCAGTGGGATCTTTATCTGGAGCCAGTTCTCTTCATGTTATGTGAGACACCCCCCACCAGGCCTCTACTGGGTTCGCCCCCTTCAAATTGCTTTTTGGGCACCAGCCCCGTGGCCTGATGACATGCCTAGGAGACCAGTGGGCTCCATCAGACAAGGACACTGCCAAGGCTGTGGAGGAGTACCTAAAACAATTGCAAGCACATCTACAAGCCATTCGCCAGGTGGCCCAGGCCAACCTAGACACAACCCAAGGGAAGCAGAAACTATACTATGACCGCACAGCTGAGGAGCTCCCCTGGGGCTCCTGGATGCTTGTCAGTGCTAAGGTGCTACTGGTAACTGCACCTGACAAGTGGGCTGGACAATTCCTAATCCTATATTGGCTAGCACCCATTAATTATGAAATTGGCTGTGGGCCCAGGCCACATGGGAGGAAAAGGTTTCACATTAACCCCTTGAAGCAGTGGTCTGAGCAGGCAGAGGTATCCAGCGGTCCCTGCCTAAATGCCGCAGGTGAAACAGGCCAAACCCCACATGACCTGAAACCAGAGTTGGACCCCAGTTTGTCGCTAGCCAAGATGGAACAACTCCACGGTGTGTTAAGAGCCTTCCTGTGGCTCTTTTTGGATTTACCAGGCTGCATCACATGGACCAAGCTCTGGCTAGTGACCCCTGCGGGCACCGTGGTTCATGCCACCTGGAGGCCTCTGCCTTGGAAACGCCTGGAGACTGTCCAAAAGGAAGTCCAAGACATGTTGGCCCTGGGGATCATTGAACCATCCCACAGTCCTTGGAGGAGCCTGGTCGTCCTGGTGCTCAAGCCCAACGGATCAACATGATTTTGCATTGGTTTCCATAAAGCCGATCTGATGATCGAGAAGCTAGAGGCAGCCTTGCACTTGTTGTTAATCAATCTGACTAAGGCAGATACCCCTAAGGCCACAAGACCGTGAAAAGACAGCCTTTGCGGCCCTGAAGGGGCTCTTCCAATCTATGGTGATGCCCTTTGGCCTTCATGGCGCAGCTGCAACATTTCAGCGGCTTGTCAACGTCGATGTCATTTCAGCAGCTTGTTGATGTCATGTTAGCCCGAACACTCTGCACACCTGCAGACGATATTCCAAGCCTTATGGAATGCCGGCCTCATGGCTAATCCAAAAAAGACAAGGCTAGGGACCTGAGAGTTAAGGTACTTGGCTTACCTTGTGAACCTTGGCAGTGTCACGCCCTCGATCTCCGACAGCGAGGAGGAAGGGGAAGCTGTCAACTTTCCAGCCGATTCAGGAGTGTCTGGGGGCAGAGCCTGGCTGTCAGTGTTCATGAAATGGTTGTGGTAGATCCAGCTAATGATTTAGAGCAGGCACAACAACCTGAGACAGCAGAAATCGTGAAAGACCAATCCGAAGAGGAGCTATGAAATCAAACACCACTGACTCCACAACAGCGGAGGCTCACGAGACGCAGAACTCAATTGGAGACTATTAGGAGGAGCAAACGCCTCTTGCTGAGGGCTGATAAGCCTTGAATTCCTGCCAGCTGGGAGCTCTCGGCTTGCACTATAAATCACGTCATCAGCCTTCTACTCACTGCTGAAAAGCAACATTCGTCAACCTTTGTGTCGACAGCGTGCAGCCACGTCCGGTCAAGACAAACCTCCCGAGCCGTATCCAGTTTCAGCAGCTCCGCTTTGTCTCGTGATCTTCCCTGGCAGTTGGCCAGACCTTGACAGGCAGGATCAAACCACAACCAGAGAAAGTGGAGGCCCTCGGCCAAATCCAGCCCCTGGAAACCGGCAGTTGTGACAGTCTGGGGGGTTATCAGGGTACTACCAGAATTTTGTACTCGACTTCACCTCGTTAGCCCTCTCCCTAATGGACCTGCTGCAAAAAGCAGCCCCTGCTCGATTATCATGGGGCCTGGAGCAGGTACAAGCATTTGGTGCTCTAACATCCACTTTGTATACTTCTCCTGTGCTCCGCACCCCAGATTTTAACTACCCCTTTGTGCTATAAACAGATGTCTCCACAATGGGACTTGGGTCCATATTATCCCAAGACTGGGAGAATGAGGAGCACCCTACTCTGTACCTCAGGCAGAAATTACAAACTGCTGAACAGAAATACTCAACAGTTGAGAGTGAGGTTCTTGTAGTACGATGGGCTGTGACTAATCTTCATTATTATTTAGACAACAACCCATTCATACTTGTGACAGATAACACACCATTGCATTGGATTCACCGAATGAAGGTCCACAACTCTTGGGTGCTATGTTGATATGTCTCCCTGATGTCCTATAGCAGGGGTGAGGAACCTTGGCCACTAATTGTTGCTGGGGATGGTGGGAGTTGTAGTTCAAAAACAGCTGGAGGGCCAAGGTTCTCCACCCCTGCCCTATAGGTTCATAGGAACATAGGAAACTGCCATATACTGAGTCAAACCATTGGTCTATCTAGCTCAGTATTGTTTTCACTGACTGGGACAGAATGGTTCACTATTTGTCATCGCCAGGGCACAGCCCATGTTAATGCCGACTACTTCTCCAGGGTCTTCGATGATGCCCAGCAGGCTCCCGGCCTTAGATTAATGGGTGTGTGTGTTGATGAATTCCCTTGATTGGGGGGAGGAGTTGAGCAAGAGGGAGAGCATAGCTGAGGCAGTGAGTGCCCGGTGTCATCATTTACCGCAATCGAGGGTGACGCTGCAGCTCCTGCTGCGCAGTTTGTGGTGGGCTGGTTGAGGAAGGAGAGATGTGAGATGCTCCCTTCCTCTTGTCCCAGTCCTGAATTGGTCTCCTCAGACTTTTGAGAGCGTTTCCCCAATTTTGTAATGATAACCATCTTTCCATTAACTTTGCTAAATCTAAGGTGTTGGTGTTCTTGAACGCCAGGAAGGTTTACAGCTGGAGTATCAACCACATTAAGATCGACCAGGTTTTTAAGTTTAAATATCTTGGTATTTATTTCCAATCAAACCGTAATTGGAAATTACAAGCGATCCATACTGCACGTTCCACATTATATGCTTTTCTCCGTTTTTTCTTCACTAGGGGTGGCCAATACATACCTATGGCTCTCAGGGTGTTCCGAGTCAAAATTGTAGCTCAAATGCTCTTTGGGGCTCTACTATGGATTCAAGGAATACAGTTGGAGATGGATTCTATTCAGTCCAGATTGCTCAGAGCTATTTTTAGAGTGCCGAAATGTGTTCCCTATGGCACTTTGTGTCTGGAGTTGGGTTCCTATTCCATTGCCTGTCGGGCTTGGGAGCTTACACTAACTCGCTGGCTTAATTTTTGCCTTGGGTCTCAGGTTCCATTGTATATTCAACTTATGTGGAGGGACAACTTCCCTAACCCTTGGTTATCTGTGGTTACCAAAAAAAGTGCTGAGTTGGGGGCTTTCTCCCTCCAGTTTATTGTCCCTGTGTTTTACCAGCACCAAGGCTATCATGATCCAACGTCTTAGAGAATTGAGTATCAACACCTTGTCTCCTTAGCAAATAGATGCTGCTCTCCCATATATCTTGGTATTTCCCTCCCTGCTCGAAATCATCCCGCTAAATATCTCTCCACGCTCCATCTGGTTAAATTGAGGACAGCCTTTGCAAGAGCCAGGCTGAATGTTTTACCCTCTGCCTTGCTCCTTAGAAGGTTTTGCAAGGATTCCCCTGTTTTGGAGCTATGTTCTTGTGGAGAGGGCTGCTTAGAAACAGTTGCTCATGTGCTTTTGTACTGCCCTCTGTTCAGCAACTCAAGGAAAGAATTATTCACCCCTCTATTTGATCAGTTTCCAGGCAGGCCTGACTCATTTTATCTTAATGTATGTCTTGCTGATGTTAATGTGGGTATTACTAAACTGGTTGCTAAATTTTTATATGGGGCTATGAAACTGACCTCTCGTCATGGGGTTTTATGAGGCTGATTGTGTATCTTTTAGTTATTTTATGTTGTATATTTATCTATGGTAACAGTCTAAAGTTTTAATTTTGTTTGGCTTACGGCCGTAAATAACATGATTGATTGATTGATGTGAGATGCTCCCCATTGCAGACGGGAGCTCATGGGGACTCAGGAACATCTTGCAAGATTTCAGGCCACTCTTGTGAGAAAGACTTTGATAGGACCTGAGATCTCATGATAATTGCCCTGACTGCCAGGAGCTATATAAAGATGAGCCAGCCAATGATGAGCATCCAGCATACAGGGTGGGCTCCCACCCCAGATGAGCCCAGTGACCCTGGCAGCAGCCTGAGCCCCTGACACAATCAAGAGTGGGTTCCTGTGAAGAAACAGGCCTGGAGAGTGTCAGAAAGAGGCTACACCGACTCTGAGGCCCAGGTAGTCCATGTAAAGGCCAAAACAGTAATCCTTTAGGCACACCTCCCTGCTGGACAACCCACACTTGGGAAAGTGTGAATGATATCATGCCTAGAGAAGGCAAAAGCCTATTCTACCTAGCAGGGGTGCATCTAGGTCATTTTGGCTCCCAGACCACCCCAGGAGGGAGGGCCCCCTTGGCGTAAGCCTCCAACCCAGCACGAGGGCATCCTGAGCATAAGGACTCCTTAAACCTATTTGGGGGCCCTCTAGTGCCTGCTCCGCTGTACCGAACATTCCTTTAACATTTTTTTCTAGCCACCATGTGGTCGAGGGGTTGCAACAAGCTCTCACAACTGTGCAGGTGCACCTCACAGTTTGTTAAATACTCTGGGTCAAACGACAGACCCAGTGTCGCTCTCCGGTTGCCATTGCCAGTGGGGGTGGGGGAGGAAGGACTGCTGGGGGGCTGCTGCGGGCAGCTGCAGTGTGCCGCCATAATGGAGGGAGGGAGTGTTCAGAGCCCCCACCCCAGGAGGTGAGGACCAGGCCAGATCCCCATGGCCCAATCCTAAGAGCATCTCTGCTACCTAGTATCAGAACATTACTCCTACAAATGGGGGACTCCAGGGAAGGAACACAAACAGATTCCACAGGGAGACTAGCTGTAGGGTGGAACAGACAATGGAATACACTCTACAAACATATACTAGTTGATTGAGGGAGCAGGAGACATTCAGGTGACTGAGAATGGTAGAGCTGGAGGAGCAAGTCATAGGCACAGATTTAATAACAGGCTATATATTTGTAATATTGTAACAGGCAAAACAAAAAACTTGGTGTACTGGATATGGGGAGCAAGAAGGAGAGTGAGAGTGAGAGGTAAATAGGTAAAAAAATACAGTTAAGGATTCATGCCACCCAAACAGGATGGATGGTGACTGTCAATTAATATGAAAAGTAAGCGAGGAGAGGAGGGTTTGGGATGACTGATGCAAAGCTTGGTCTTAGACAAATTGTTTTTGAGAAGGCAATGAAATATCCAAGTGAGCAGTTCGAGATATAGGGTTGGATGGGGGAAGAAAATTGTGAAGTTGTACCTAGAGATAGTTGGGTGGCATCAGCACATTAGTAATACTACCACCCTCAGCCATGTCACCACAGAGTGTGTGGAGAAAGAATAGCAGAGGGCCAAGAACAGGACCCTGAAGCATCCAAACAAAAGAAGGAAAGCAGAGAAAGAGCTTCTTCCTACAGAAGTGAAAGTGTGATTAGACAGGTGGGATGAGAACCAAATGAGGACACATTCATGAAAAACTATGGCATGGAAGGAGTCAACTGAAAGAGAATGATCAATTGTATCAAAGCAGAAGAGTGGCCAAGGAGGATCAGCACAGAAACCCTTAAATTTGGCAGTGAGGAGATTGTCAGTGATGATCATCAGTGAACTAGCTATAGAAATACTGAGGTTTGGGGCACTGAGCGGGGAGAGTGGGCTAAGCCCACTCTCCCCACACACAAACATGGCGGGAGCCCTGGGCGGCCGGATTGGCCGCCCACACGATTGCCAGCTCTGTGACAGAGCCGCCGGGAGTTGTGGGGAGAGGAGGCTGATCGGCCCCTGGAAGGGCCAGCATGCCCTGCGCGAGACCCCCTGAGCCAGGAGCTGCCTTTTCGCCTCCCCTCCAGGGGTCTCCTTGTGAGTAGCTGCGGCATGGAGCCGCGGCTACTCACAATAAAAAAACCAGGTTTGCGGAGCACTCGCTCCACAAACCCAGTTTTAGGGGCAGGCTACTTAGGCGGGTTAACTGCCTGGGAGCCACCGGGCTTGCCTGCGAGCCTGGTGGCTCCCACGATCAGGCAAAATTGGGCCAGGCTCTCCTAGCCTGAATTTGCCTGATCGTGAGAATAGCCCCACTGTCTTGGCATGTTGAGGCGATTCATACGATCAACAAAAAGCGGGCTAAGGGAGCCTAGCCCGCTTTTTGTTAATCGTCTGCTGCCATGGGAGCCGCGCTGCAGCACCTCACAAGGAGACTCCGGTGGGGAGGCTAAATGAAGCCTCCCAGCCCGGGGGTCTCTCCAGCATGCCCTGCATGCTCGCACAGGGCATGCTGGAGCTTCCGGGGGCCACGTGGCCCCCGGACTCCCCAGCCCCCGCCGGCTCCATAACAAAGCCGGCAGTCGTGTCGGTGGCCGGTTCGGCTGCCCGCAGCCAACTGACGGGTCATCTGCGAGGAGAGCGGGGTAAGCCCGCTCTCCTCACAAATCCCATCTTGGCATTTCTCAACGATCATGGGAACCGCCTCGTTGTGTCATTTTTTTCGCATTTAAAATGCACCTTAAAATGATACTTTCCAACTGATCATAGGTGTCATATATATTGAGGGAATACAAGGCAAAGCAGATTTGCAAGCAGCGAATTTTGCCAAAAAGGAAAGCAGCGTAATGAAGACAAATTAGAATGCTGATGCTGGATAATTAGAAAATTTAAACCTAAAGAAAACCTTCACAGAGACATTTTCCAACAGGGAATAGTGTCCATTGTCTTGCTGAATGGCGTATTTCTTATCTTTTTTCCATCTTAAGTAGTGCAAAGTTAGCTTTCTGTGATGCTGAAAAGAAGATTTTGAAGAATTAATGTATATTAGCAGCCTAGCCCTCATGCATGCAGCAAGAAAGGTACTCCTACTGTATTGCATTTTTAAAAAATTAACAGATTAATTTTCCATATAGGGAAACAAAAGTATAAAGTGGTCTCCAAAATGAACCAAATGGAGGGTTCAGAACAATTTCCCTGGACAGTATGGCATTTCATTATGATACAATACCAATTCAAATGAAGATTCAGACATTATATTTAATGGTGTTTGCAGCTACCTTTGTCTTCAGGAAAAGCAGCTGTAAAATTATATTGTGTTTATTTTAGCAATATTATTTTAGCAATATTTCATACCCTGTATACATGGAAACATACTCTTAAAATACATAAATGTATGTGCATGCATGTATGGGTGTAAGAGAAACGGAAAGGTATCTTTTTCTGAATGTGTGCAGGCAAAAATCTAGAGATGCCCACTTTCTCTGGTGCATTTGTGAGACAATTGGATAAAATATGTTTCTGCATTGACCCAATCACAGTGAGAAGTTAAAAATGCCTGGTCAAATCCAGAATTCCAGACATGTCAGCCACAGTGGTCACTTATATGTGACCACCATATCCAGACTGGGATACTTAGCCTTTTAAAAAAGCAAATTCTTTGGTATATGCACTAGTGACTAGTCACTATGATTTTGTTTTCTGTACCTTCAGGTTTTTTCTTAGTCAGCTATAAATAATCAGTTTGTTAATTTATGTATTAAATTTATATCTCACCTTTCTTCTGACATGGAACTCAGGGCAGTATGCACAGGGTTCCCAAGTGGTCACCAACCCAGGCATTGAACAGACCTAGACTTGCTGAGCTTTATGAGCTGAGTATTATGTGCCTTTATGAGCTGAGTATTATGTGCCTTCCGACCAAGCCCTGGGTTTATGACAATGATTATAGGCTTTTCCCAAAAAGCAAGCTTTCCTGTGGTAAAGGGCTCCCCGCCATGCTCCAACTCCCAATTCCTCCAAAAAGCCATTACGAATGGAGAACTGCTTCACAATTGAACTATTATGTAATTACTTTTGAGCCCTTTCTCATGACTGTGTGGGAGGGTTTGAGGGCAGGTGGGAGGGTTTGAGGGCAGAAGCTTGCCTTCCCTGCAGATGATCCAGCTGCCAGGTCAGGGCATGAGGATTGTGCGCCCAGATGGTCCACTGCTGCCCCAGGCAGCGCAGAGGTGCGGGGATCAGGACGTGTGGTCCCAGCTCCTGGAAATCCCAAAAGCCGGAAATTCCACCATGGAAGTGCACGGTGCATTGTGGGGGGCCCCCTGGCAATGGTCGAGAGCCCCTCCTATGCCTGTGCTGACTGGGAGCAGCTGGCACTCACACATGAGCAGTTAGCTTGAGTTAAGGGCGTACTCACGCCCTTAACCTTGGCTAATTGGCAGGCTCCGTAGGTGGGTTTGCCGCCATGGCGCTGGCAGGAGCTGCTCGGCTCCTGCCAGTTCTCATGGGTAGCCGAGCCCGGGTTTAACTGCCCTAGCCTGGTCTTGGCCGTTAATGAGAACAGCCTCACAGAATATAAAATAAGACTTGCATGCATAATAGGAAGTCTTTACTTCTCAGCTGAAAGCATAGGAAAGGTTCGAGCTTGTTTGGGTTTTTTTGCTATTTATTAATTTGCCTACTTAATGAGAATATATCTTTTTTCTTTAAAACAACAAATTCCAAAGAGTTTATATATGACTGCTCTGAACCTGCAGCCTTTGGAGTTCATAACAGATTGTCACTCAGTTTACACACAATTAATTTTTTCTGTGGCTATGCCCTTAATTCTTGATGAGTTACTAAGCTTTCCTCTTGACAAACAGTCAAATTATGTGGTTAGAACTGTTATTAAATTTACATTGCATTGTCTAATTTGCTTTGCTCCATGAAATTAGATGAATTATTAAACACATAATCTGTTATTCCCTATTAAAATTAATTGATTTTCATGTCAGCTTAAAACTAATGAATTGTCTAGGGATATTTTCATAAACTGCATCATGTAACAGGAAGACTATTTTATTTCCCATCCTTTCTGCTAATGATCTTATACAGAACGATGCTTTGTGAGCTTTCACAGGAGAGCAAAAATATAATTACTCTTACACACAGTTCCCCCCATCCACCCCGACTGATTACCACAATACTTATTAATGTCATAGACATGTTTAATATAGTAAACCAATAAGAAAAACTTTGCTTAATTATACAAAATGGAAAATCAGAGGGTGGGGCGGGGCGGGGTTTGTGTGTAAGATCCCCACAGAACTAAAGCAAGAATCTGATCCTTTGCACTTCTATATTATCTCAGGGTCCCAAACACTGCATTTAATAAATCAATTGAAAAATGCTATAGTGGGCAAAACATATAATGTGCCCTATTTCATAGGAACATAGGAAGCTGCCTTATATTGAGTCAGACCATTAGGAACATAGGAAGCTGCCATATACTGAGTCAGAGCTTTGGTCCATCTCGCTCAGTATTGTATACACAGACCGGCAGTGGCTTCTCCAAGGTTGCAGGCAGGAATCTCTCTCAGCCCTATCTTGGAGAAGCCAGGGAAGGAACTTGGAGCCTAGATGCTCTTCCCAGAGCGATCCATCCCCTAAGGGGAATATCTTACAGTGCTCACACTTCTAGTCTCCCTTTTGTATGCAACTAGGGCAGACCCTGCTTAGCTTAAGGGGACAAGTCATGCTTGCTACCACCAGACCAGCTAGTTCAGTACTGTCTACACCAGGGGTGGAGCCACCATGTGCAAATGGGTGCAAAGAACCTGGGCTGCTGCCCTGCAAGGTAGCCCCCCCACCCCGACTACCACCAAGCTGCAGGCACCTCTCAAAGTCTTGGGCCAGGGGCCACCACTGCGATCCTGGCGGGAGGATATTTGACCACTGGAGCGCTGCCACACAATTTCCTGAGCTGCGCTGAGTCTAGTGAGTTGCTCTGAGGCAAGCTGACCAACTCTGTGTCAGGGAAATCGAAGGCAAGTGTGCCGCTGCCAGGCCAGATGAGCAAGCGGGGAGGGAAGGAGCGGGCGGGTGAGTGAGCCAGCGAGAGCTCAGCTCACTCCAGCCTCCAGGCAGCTCAGCTAGAGTCTGAACTCAACTCTCTGTGTCAGAGCCTGGAGGAGCAGCAGCAGAAGTTGGGCGGGGCTGAGGGAGGGAGGGAGGGAGCTCAGCTAGCTCAATTCACTTGGCGCTATTAGCTCAATTCACCTCCCTCCGCTCTGCCCAACTTCTGCTGCTGCTCCTCCAGGCTCCGACACAGAGAGTTGAGTTCAGACTCTAGCTGAGCTGCCTGGAGGCTGGAGTGAGCTGAGCTCTCGCTGGCTCACTCACCCGCCCGCTCCTTCCCTCCCCGCTTGCTCATCTGGCCCAGCCAGCCTCTTTGGAGCTTCCTTCCCTTCCATGGCCTTTCCACCTGTCATTTCAGAGAGCGTTTGCTGCCTGACAACATTTATTTCCTTTTCTCTCCCTTGCTGGAGGGAAAGAAAGGGAAATAAATGCTGTCAGGCAGCAAGCGCTGCCTGAAATGACAGGGAGAAAGCTTGCTTGGGGCTCTCCAGAGCCTGACTCACGCCCCCATGCACATGATATCCTGTGCACGGGATGTCACTGGAGGGGCCAACAGGCGGGGCTGGACAGAGGCCACCATTCAGCTGGCTCTGCTCCTGGTTTACACTGACTGGCAGTGGCTCTCCAAAGTTTCAGGCAGGATTCTTTTCCAGCCCTTGTACACTTACGTGTGGAGACTTTTCCTAGTCTTCAAAAAAAGCATCCTTATACACCGAAAGGAATACTCCTGCGGATTCACTTCCTTCATTGAAATGAAAGGTAAGGTCTTGCCAACAGGAGAGCTCTACATATGCACTAGAATTCCTATGTCAATATGAAACTGCTAAATTGAAGCAACTAAATGCAGCATTCTGTTGAACATCTTTACCATCACTTTTACCAAATAGATGAATAGCTTCTGCCCAACACAAATTTTTGAACCAACCATTTTGAGACTTAACAGTTATAGAAACTTAGCAGGTTATCCCCACCCCCACCCCTCCCACATGCTGGTTATGCATACATATAAATAAGTATTTTGAAAAGTTAGTCTGCCTCAAATTAAGATATCAATATTAGTTCACTACTTTTATTTTCTGCTTGCTTTCTTACTGCTACCATTGTGACTGGCATCATTTGGTATCCAGGATGTTGTATATCTTCAAAGCATATTCTTTATATAGACTATGCAAAAGCAAAACCAGTACTTTTAATATCTCTGATTTCGACAGAGATATTATTCCAAAAAGCATATTCTTTACTATAGCTACTGTCCCTCTTCATGTGACACTATGCAAAAGCAAAACCAGTACTTTTAATATCTCTGATTGCAACACTCACTGAGATCTAGGGCACTATATTTGAGTGATGGTCTCTAGAGCAGAGAATTGACACAATTGCTTCCTGGAGGTTTGAAAATGCTTCTAATTTCACCTTTCAACTGGAATAAAGAGCTTGCAAATCTGGACCAACCCTAGGCTGTTCACAGCACTGACATTCACACAAGTTAAATAATCATCCATTTGGTTTATTTTTCTTATGTGTGTTCCTATTTCATACCTATGATTGCTGCTTCCAAAAATATGATGTTAGAGAATGTACTACTATTGAAGAACTTTGAATAATGTTAACATTTGATTTCTAAAGAATTATTGTCTTTCTTTTAGCTTTCAATGAAAGAAATTCAGACTAAACCATTAATATTGCATACAGATATGTTCTTGCTTAGCACCAAAACTTTGCACAAGAAAAGTTGAACAGAAAATGTGTATTTTATTGCTATTGTTATGAGTGAATGAAGCAAAGTCTACAAATATATACAAATAATAGTTATAATGAAATATTAAAGCACTTCAGACCCTTATGCCCCATAATTCTTGATTGACAATACCTCTTTCACTATCGAAACTATTAAAATACCTAAGTCACAATCCTGCCAGAGGTAAGCATCTTTAATTCCCATTCATTTAAAGGGGAAATTGAATGCTTCAGTTTCCTGTTTAAATCTGCCTTAACTTGATCATACTTTGTATTTAACAGGCATGCAGATTACTGGTTAAATAATCTCTAGTTTTCTAATGCAAGCTTATATCAGCCCCTTAACATACCAAATATATGTATTTTTCTCATATCTGCACAGAAGTGATTTTGAGACATAATAGATGAAACAAACACAATGGGGGCCCAAACCAGTTCGGCGCTGCGCGGATGCAAGCAGCGAGCGAGATATTTTAAAAAGAGGAGAGCAGGTCATTATATGCTCTCCACTGCCACATGCCGCTTCCTGCTGCAATTACGCTGCCCCCAAGAACCTGTGTGTGGCACTGGCATGAACATTGTGTCCAGGCATGGGCAGACACTGCCCCCAAGCAGCAGGAAACTTCATGTGGCAGTGGAGAGCAGGTAAGGACCTGCTCTCCTCTTTTTAAAAGATCCCTCTCACTGCTCCCCTGGTCTGAACCAGTTCAGCACTGAATACTACTCCCTGCCTCCATCCCAAATTTCCTCTTACTCTTCATACACCTTTGCTTACTGTATGTCTACCACAAAAAGCACTTTCAGTGTAACACCAGAGTGTCTGTATTACAAAAGATCACAACACATTTCAACAGTTCTTTGGTCAAGCAGGCCTCGCAACTCTGGTCCTGAAGGACAACTTTGCATCTACATGGAAAGAGGGAGTTGAGAGGAAATTAGAAAGTTACAGGCCAAGTATCCCCATGTCGGTCTCCTTAGAGATCTTAAAAGCCAAAGAGATAATTAGGCAGCGGATTTGGGACATAGTGATTCAGGAAGATAGGGCCTGAGTCAGACATTTACCTGTCTTAGGTAATGCAACTCACCCTCATAGACCAGGTAAATATTTACATGAGCTTGTTCTTGCCAGATTGAGAAAGGCATTTGCCTTGGCACGCTTGAATGTGCGGCCCTCAGCAATCTTAGAGGGTCCCTATATTGGTATTCCTTTTGCTCAAAGGTTATGCCCGTGTCACTCAGGAGCGGTTGAGACAATTGACCATATATTGCTTCAATGTTTATAGAGATATTTGGCTAGCACTTTTGTCACCTATTTTGTCTAGATTCCCAAGTAGGCCATCAGTCTTTTATGTGTTTCTCCTTTTGTCTCACAGTGATATTAATGTTTCCAGCAAGGTGGAAATTTTTTTGCCACATAGCAAGCTGTGTAAGGAAGCAACTGGTAAAATCATGAGTGTCGACTGTACTGTATATTGTTATATTGTAAATGGTGTTGTATAAGAAAGTATGGGCAGAATCATGATTGCTGCAGGTTACTACTTATCTATTGTGTTGTATTTTTGTCTGGTCAATGACTGAAATAAAGATTCCATTCCATTCCAACAGTTCTTCAGTTCGAGAGGAGAGCTGGTCTTGTGGTAGCAAGCATGACTTGTCTCCATAGCTAAGTAGGGCCTGCCCTGGTTGCATATGAAAGGGAGACTTGATGTGTGAGCACTGCAAGATATTCCCCCTCAGGGGATGAAGCCGCTCTGGGAAGAGCAGAAGGTTTCAAGTTCCCTCCCTGGCTTCTCCAAGATAGGGAACATAGGAATAGGAAACTGCCATATACTGAGTCAGACCATTGGTCTATCTAGCTCAGTATTGTCTTCACAGACTGCCAGTGGCCTCTCCAAGGTTGCAGGCAGGAATCTCTCTCAGCCCTATCTTGGAGAAGCCAGGGAGGGAACTTGAAATCTTCTGCTCTTCCCAGAGCGGCTTCATCCCCTGAGAGGAATATCTTGCAGTGCTCACACATCAAGTCTCCCATTCAGATGCAACCAAGGCAGACCCTGCTTAGCTATGGGGACAAGTCATGCTTGCTACCACAAGACCAGCTCTCCTCTGAGAGAGATTCCTACCTACAACTTTGAGATTCTGAGATCTTGCTTGCTACCACAGGACCAGCTCTCCTCTGAGAGAGATTCCTACCTGCAACTTCGGAGAAGCTGCTGCCAGTCTGTGAAGACAATACTGAGCTAGATAGACCAATGGTCTGACTCAGTATATGGCAGCTTCCTATGTTTCCTATGTTTCTTACAAACAACTCATCTGGCCAATGCCATTATCAGATTTGTCTCCAACATCTCTTTTTGGATGATAAGCCTGCTTAGATTCATCATCAATCTAAATGGATCACTACGTCATAGGTCAACCAAAAAGGGATCTACCGCTAACTAGGCATTCCTTAAAGGTTTCTCCAACGAACTCATATATGCAAAGCTCATACGCCACTTCACTATTCAGGATGTCATCCACTGCCTTTTCTCATTGTCCATTTTCTGTTCCTCTGGCAGTCTACTGCTAATGACTGCATTCTCATGAATTTATTTATTTATTTATTTATTTATTTATTTATTACATTTGTACATCGCCCCAAACTTTCCTCTCTAGGCAGTTAACAATAGTATAAAACAAGTTAAAATATATACAAAAACTTAAAACAAAACAATTTAAAAATCATCCACAAATTAAAACCTTAATTTTTTTTAAAAAAAATTTTTTAATGATGGGCCTGATAGTGGTTAAATAGTTAATCACAATCAGCGGGACCTGTTTGCTCCTGCTGAGTGGTTTGTGAAAACTTGGCATTTCTGGGAAATCCACCTTACATCACTGAAGTTAACCGACATTTAACCGGGATTACTAATAAGGACTGGATCCTGGTCAACCTGGATTGCTAACCAGAATCAGGTCCTGGTTAGTCTTTCTTTCTTTCTTTCTTTCTTTCTTTCTTTCTTTCTTTCTTTCTATTCACTTTATATATCCCCCCTTCCTAAAGTGGCTCAGGGTGGTTTACATTAAAATAAAACACACATAATAAACCAATTAAAATTTTTTAAAAGCCATTTAAACCAGGTTACAGGTTGACCTCGTTAGTACCACTATTTGCATTTCCGTTTATCTGCGGTTGCCTAATTGGCAGCCAATCTCATTATCCACAGATACAAAAGGGTTGAAAACTCACATAGCCCAGGTTTTGAGGTGGCCGGAAATGATCTCAGAGGTCCTTTCTGGCTGCATGTTGTGAAGATGAGTCATTTTGTGGATCATTTGGTTTTAAAAAAACAAAACATTTTTCTGTGATTTTTCATGGAAAAATTGGGAATTTGGGGTGGGGGGTGGGGATTCCTGGACAGCTGGAGACCTGCGGACCATGGTAGGGCAGTTAATTTCACCTTTCTTTGTGGTTTTTGCCATTTGTAGCCCATTTTCCAGCCTCCAGGAACCTAACCTCCCAATTCCCATTGCATAATGCCCTGTTATCTGTTGTTCTGTTATCTGCAGCTGTAGTGGAGAATGGAACTCCCGCGGATAACAGGGTTCACTTGTATCATAGGCTAAAAAGATGAGTGTTTAAGGTTCTCCTGAAGGCCTCCAAGGAAGATCATCTTCTTATATCCTGGGTTCCACAACCCAGGGGCAACAACTGAGGAGGCCCAATCCCAGGTCACCACCAGATGAACTTTTGGCACCTGGAGACACACCCCTCCTAATGATTTTAATGGGTAGTGGGTATCTATAGTGAAAAAGAGAAAGCAATCTCTCAGGTAACCTAGATCTAAGCCATTCAGAGATAGGTAATAAGGTAATAACCAGCACTTTGTACTTTGCCCAAGAACATATCAGCGGCAACTGATATGAGCAGGCATAATGTGGTCTCCCCGGGATACCCCAAAGACCAAGGCTGCCGCACTTTGAACTAACTGAAATTTCTGAACTATGTACAAAGGTAGTCCTACACAGAACTCATTTCAGTATTCCGATCTGTAGGTTACCATCTGATGTACCACTGTTTTCAAGTCATTCTCCTCAAGGAACAGATAGAGTTATCAAATTAATCACAGCTGGTAAAAAGTGCTCCTGGCCACAGCTTCAGCCCAAGGCATCAGGGTGAGACCTGGGGCCAAGAGCAGTCCCAAGCTATGAACCTGTTCTTTCTGGGGGAGTGTTACCTCATCCAGAACAGTAAGTTCTATCTCATCTTGCAGATAATGATACTCAGCAATGAGCACCTCCATCTTGCTTGGATTCAGCTTCAGTTTATTATCCCTCATCTAGCCCATTACTGCCTGTAGGTAGGCATTTAAGGGGCTAAGTGTGTGTGTGTGTGTGTGTGTGTGTGTGTGTGTGTGTGTGACTGTGACATTTATGTCCCTTGATGACAAGGATAAATATGTGTGGCACCAAATCCCCAGATGACCCCACCCAGCAGTTTCATGTAGATGTTAAAAAGCATTGGTGACAGAATGGAGCCCTGAGGGATTCCATATAGTAGCTCCCGTTTTGAAGAACAACTGTCATGAAGCGCCATCATCTGAAATCTACCGAAGACATAGGAGCAGGACCACTGTAAAACAGTGCCTCCTATCCCCAAATCCCTCAGGAGAACCAGAAGGATACCATGGTCAATGGTACTGAAAGCCGCTGAGATATCCAAAATAAACAGCAGATTCACACTCCCTCTGTCCATTCCCTGGTGAAGGTCATCTATCAAGCCGACCAAGGCCGTCTCAACCCCATAGCCTGCCCTAAAGCCAGTTTGAAATGGGTCTATATAATCAGTTTCCTCCAAGACCACTTGGAACTGGATAGCCACCACCCTCTCAATCATCTTACCCACCCATGGGAGGTTGGAGACTGGCCTATAATCATCCATCACTAGGAGTTCCAGAGAGGGCTTCTTAAGAACAGGTCTAACCACTGCCTCCTTCAAATTGGCATCCTGCCTTTCCTAAGTAAGGTATTAACGATATCGAGCAGAGATCAGATGTGACTGTGAGAGCAACTTTAACCAGAAAGTGGTCCATCCACGACAATGGGGAAACTACAGGAGACCCCCACCCATGGGACCCCCCCCCCCGCCAGCCCAATCCAAGCAAAACAGCTTGGCTGATGAAACTGGCCCTCACAGCTTTAGCTTGTCAGGGCAATCAGGACAGTAGCTCAGGCTGGCAGAAGGAAATCCAGCAGCAGGTCTTCTCTGCTGGTCAAGGAAGAAGGAGGGAATCAGGACCGGCTTGGCAAATCTCCCAGCTCAGACCAGAGAGATTCTAATGGAAAAAGATCATTTCCAGCATCTCAGCTAGCCCTCAGTCTCCCTCACTGCCTCTGGCTTGCCTTTGCCCTGAAGTAAATGCTGGTTAACTCCAGCAATTTGACCAGGATTGCCTGGAAATTGAGGGTTCTGATGACCCTCTCTGCAGGAGCACATGGGCTTCACTGATTACATTTAACTTTTTAGCTGCTATCAGGCTCCTTGTGAGAGAATGAAGCCAATATTAAAACCTAAGCCTTTGGCTTTGGGAGGAATGAGAGGATGATTAAGCAAAATTAGAAGGATCTTTGATGCAGTTAGTAAAATATCATTTCATCTTTTCTATTTTTATGTGTAACACAGCCAGATAGATCTGTGCTCCACCAGAATTATTGGATCAATGCCGACTGGATAATAATATGCCAATTTTTTAAAAAATAAAATAAAAAAGAAGGAAGATACAGACTCCTCAACACTATCATTATTGGTATTGGGTTGGCATTGACCCTGCAATTTTGTGGGTGCAGTGCTTAAAAACCGGATCAGGAGCCAGCTTGGAGATACCTTTTCTCCAAGCTGGCTCCTGACCTGGATTGTGAGCTTCTAACCTGGTGGTAAGTGGCTGGATGGGCGCTTTTCTCTCTTTCTTGCTTGAAAGAGGAGAGAACCCATCCAGCCACTTGCCGCTGCAGGGGTTGGCTGGGAAATGGTGGCAGGCAGTGGTGGTGGGGAAGTGGCACGGCAAGGAATGGTACTTAAGAGGGCTGGTGCTGGCCCACTAGATGGGAAATAGCAGTGGTGGTGAGTGGGGGGGGGCTTTCTGGTGGGTGGGCAGTTGTGGCCCCCCATCCCTGGGTGGCCCGTGTACAGAGCACACATTTGCCCAATTTTAGGTCCGCCCCTGGATATGCTCAAAAGCTCAACAGCATTATGCTAGAACAATACTAGTCTAGATCTGTTGTTGAGCATTTGAAGTTGTTCGTTTGTTGATAGGAAGCTATATCAACAGAACAAACAATATCTATATAGTTTTGAAGAAACAAAATTTCTCGTTTAGGGATGTGCGAAATGATTTGTGACCGAATTGATTCAACTAGAATCTGGGTGATTTGAGTGATTTGACCTCGAATCGAATAACCACTGAGGACACTTATCAGATTCAAGGTCAAATTGAATCATCCTCGATTTGAGCTCAAATTGATTAGGCAATTCGAGCCTCCATTTTGTCCCCAGCGATCTCCATTTTGTTCCCTCTGAGCTTCTGCCATCACTGCCAGGGGTGCATTTTTAGGAATTTTATGTTTGGATTCCCGGTTGTGAAATGTCATCTTCATAGGAAATCTCTATGAAGAAGTCATTTCACAACCAAGAATCCAAAACGCATAAAAATTCCATAAAATTCACCCCTTTGCCCAGTTCCTTTGGGGGTTGCATTGCAGTTGGCACACATGGGGCCCTGCCACTCAACCCACTTTGGTGGCCCCCTAGTCTTTAAAAATTTGGCTGATTTGATGCAAATTATAATTGAATAGAATCAAATTCAAATAGAATTGACCCTTGAATCGAATCAGGCTTATTCAATTTGAACTCAAATTTAACTCAATTTGAACTATTCAATTTGAACTCAAATTGAATAGCAAAATTTGATTTGTGCACATCCCTATTATTTTTCTTTGTTCTTTTGCCTTCTTGGCTACTTCATATTGACCTTATGCCAGGCCTGACAACATCTGACCTAATAAAATGAATGCAGGCCACTAGCCACAAATGGTAATCACCCAAGGGTATATCAAACCTCTGTTTTTGCTGCCTACCTGGAGTTCAAGCCCAGAGAGTGTTGTCAATATCCACATATCCAAGAGATACCACAAGAGAACAATCTCAGAAAAGTGATTCATCAGTTGGTAACCTCTAGGCTTGACAATTGCAATGAGCTCTATGTGGGGCTGCCTTTGTACATACTAGTTCGGAAAGGTCAGTTAGTTCAAAATACAGCAGCCAGACTGGTCTCTGGGGGTAACCCGTAGAGACCATATTATGCCTGTTTTAAAACAGTTGCACTGGCTGCGGATATGTTTCCAGGCAAAATATAAAGTGCTGGTTATTACTTTTAAAGCCCTGAATGGATTGGGTCCAGGCTACCTAAGAGAGCGCCTTCTTCTGTATGATCCCCATCGCACGTTGAGGTCATCTGGAGAGGTCCATTTTCAGTTACCACCAGTATGTTGGGTGGCGACTTGGAACTGGGCCTCCTCTGTAGCTGCTCCTGGCCTATGGAATGGACTCCTGGCAGATATCCACAGTTTAGACTCGCTGTTGGCCTTTAAGAAAACTTATTTGTTTGGCCTAAAAACTTACTTGTTTGGCCTGGCCTTTCAAGTTTTTAAAATTGTTTTTAGTATTTTAATTGGTTTTAAATGGTTTTGAATTGTTTTAAAATTGTTTTATATTGGTTTAAGCAGCGTGTTTTAAGTGGTGTTTTTAAAAATGTCTTTTAAAACTTGTACACGGCCCAGAGTCTTTGGATGGGGCGGTCTATAAATGTAATAAATAAATAAATATTCAGGGGGGAAAGACAGATATGGGGCTTAAATGTAATAACTTCATAACAGTCTTGAAGGCCATAGCCATGGGCATATTGCTTGTGGTGAATTCTATGGAGTTTGCGACTAAAGAAAAATGAGCTGGATAAACACTCCAGCTGGGTAAACCCTCCAATCTAAGTATCTGAAAGCAAATGGAGAGGTTTTTTATTGTCACCATGCTCTAGATCAGCGGTTATTCATTCATTCATTCATTCATATCACATTTATATCCCGCTCTTCCTCCAAGGAATCCAGAGCGGAATACACAATTATGTTTATCCTCACAACAATCCTGTGAAGTAGGTTAGGTTGAGAGATACATGACTGGCTGAGAGTCACCCAGTGAATTCCTGGCTGAATGGGGATCTGAACTCAGGTCTCCCCAGTCCTCTACACTCTACCCACTATATCACACTGGTTCTCTTCAAAGTATTTTTTCAAAGTACAGGTCATGATCCAGTACTGGGTCAGGGAGACACTGAATCCCTTGGTAATTAGAATTTTTATGATCTCTTAAAATGTAATCCTCAACCTTGTAACATAACATTACAGTCATTCAGATATAGAATTAATAGTATGTTTCCAGTAAGATTGGGAAATTTAAGCTCATGCACTATGTGCAGAACACAGCAATTTTGAATATAGCCAGTGAAGTAACAAGAATGCTTCACTGCTGTGGGGGGCGGGGGGGGAAGCTGCAAAACATAATCAATAAGCCATATTGCCCTATTGAGATTTTATGAAAAGTCTTGTAAAAAAATAAATTATTCTTTTGTATTGCAAGGATGAGTGATTGTCTTCAGCTGGGTCATGGGGGGGGGAGGAAATGTCTGAAAACTGCTACTCTGGATACAGCCTTCTTTTCTTCTCTTTTTATCAGTGTCTTGCTTTTCTTATCTGTTTAGACAATCTATGCAGTTTCTGAGTGAAACTGACATCTGGCCCTAGTTTCTTTTAGTACAGATTGTCTTCAACTAGATTATTTCTGCTGTACTGATCTGTACTATGAAAGCCTGGTGGTGACTGGTGAGGGGGAATCACTCGTTTGGAAACAATCCCATGTCAAATTCTTCCTATCCATGAAAACCTAGCACATCACGGAGAGGGCTAGGCTAGACAAAGGCAATACTGGTAGAGGACAGAACACAAGAAGCTGCCTTATACTGAGTCAGACCATTGGTCCATCTAACTTAGTAAGGTCTTTCACACAATCAAAAACTGTGCTCTACCAGGGTTTGGAAGATCCGTGAGCTCTCAATTTTCGGTTGTGTGGAAGCAAGGTACAGTAGGGGGGAAATCTGGGTAGCTTTTCCCCCCTCCTTGCTTCCACACAATCACTTCTACCCAGGTTTTCCTCTTCCCTTGCTTCCACACAACCGAAAACTGGGAGCACATACAGCTCCCAAATCCGGGTACAACACAGTTAATGAAGCTATTCCTGCAATCAGTAGAAAGCGGGCTAAGGGAGCCTAGCCCGCTTTCTACTGATCATGGGAACCACCAGGCTTGTGGGTGAGCTTGGTGGTTCCAAGGTGGCTAGCCCACTTAATTTCCCCTCCCCTTAAACAAGGTTAACGGAGCAAGTGCTTGGCTAACCATGTTCTTTTGCTCATGTGCCACAGCGGCAACACATGAGTAGACCTCCAGCTGGGAGGCTGAAACCAGCCTCCCAGCCTCAGGGATCTCTCCAGAATGTGCTGTGCACTCGTGCAGGACATCCTGGAACTTCTGGGGGCCAGGCGGCCCTCGATCCCCACAGCCCCCACCAGCTCCATCACAGAGCCAGCAGTTGTGTGGGTGGCTGATCTGGCCGCCCAGGGCTTGGAGGCTGCTCATGGAGGTGCCTCCTGGTGCTTCGCACGTGCTATGTGAAGCACCTCTTTGATTCTTTAAATGACCTCAGTATTGTCTACACTGAGGTGATTCTCACAACTAGCAGAACCTGGGCTAAGGGAGCCCAACCCAGTTTCTGCTGCTTGTGTGCAGCAAAATGGGAGCTGTGCAACTCCTCGTGCTGGTGCGGCCTCAAGCTCACTTACGGAGCCCACCATTTAACCCAGATTTCGGGTGCAAGCGTGCCCCCAAAGCTGGTTAATGGATTGTGTGTCTGCCATGGCTGCTTGCAGCTGCGGAGGACACATTTGGGGAGGGGGATCCCATAAATGCACTGCACACTTGCGTGGTGCATTGCTGGGGCTCCAGGGGGTGGGATGCTGCATGGCAGTGCCTCCCTTTGCCTCACCCCTGGCGCGCCGGAGCGAACCATGGCTGGCTGGAAGAGCACTGGAGTGAAGCTACTGCTCATCTGTGCAGGCAATCCGCCTGCCTGGGGAGGGGTGTTTGATCATCTGTGAGGAGAGTGCGTCAAGCCCACTCTCCCCACAGAACCCCTTTCAGCTCTACACACTGATCATGTGTAGAGCCTTACTTACTAACATCAAATTTCAAAGGTTTCAGGCAAGAGTCTTTCCCAGCATGGGCATAGCTATAATTGAGCGAAAGGGTTCAAAGAACACGGGCCCCCAGCTCCTGAGGGCCCTCCAGCTCCACCCCTTCCTATTTTCTTCATTATCTCCCTTATTCTGGGGGGCCGCCAGAGAGAGGGATGAACATGGGCCCCCTCTCCCCTAGCCATGCCCCTGTTTCCCAGCCCTAGCTGGAGATGCTGCTAGGAACTGAACTTGGGACCTTCTGCATGCAAAGCAGATACTCTACCACTGAGCTACAGTTCCACCCCTAAAATTATTTATTCATTATCATTATTATTTATTAGGAATACTACTACTAATAAAAATTTGCTCGTCTGATGTGTTTCTTCTTTACAAACATTACCAGAGTGCTTGGGATCCAGCCATGGAGAAGTGCTTTGCCTCCCATGCTGCTCTTTTTAACACAATACACCTGCAGTACGGGTTATCATTCATTTGCTGACATCAACAGTGTTTTCTGGGACAACAAATCTGGGTGGATAACTATGGGATAAGCAGACCCCCCTCCAGAGAAACCATGTTTAGAATAGCCTGAATGGGATGAGGGTACATTACAGGTAAAGAGGCCATATTTGCAGGTAAAATATTAGCCATATGGAGGGCAGATCTTTTTTTTTTTTTTTTAAGAAAAGTGTGTGCCTGCACAAATGAATTGTAATGATGCAAGGGGAGGAGCTTTTGTCTGAAAGCTATTTGAGTTTAATTTTTGAAGACTCATGAGTGACAACCGAGTGGCTTCTCAGGTGAAGATGATTCATTGATGCATAGTGGCACTTCACTAGAACAATCATTCTCTAGCCCTCCTCCCTGCTTTGTACTGGTCGTTATTGTGGGTGTTTATTATTAGGGACTTACCAGGGATTGACAAGAGTGGAATGGCTTGGCAGACAGTTGGGAAAGGTGAATGGATTCAGGATTCCTGAATGGTGCTAATGGAGAATGAAAAAAGAAAAAGAAAAGAGTTAGCGTACTAGAGAAGCTAAAAAGTATAACCTGATCCTGGCTCTGAGAACTAAAATGAAGAGATTCCATTGTGGGGATTTTTATATGTACCCAAGTTATTAAGAACAATGTCAAAAATCCCCATGACATCTGGAGACTTTGAGAGGACTCTGCTGTTTTTATAACAACAGACTAACATGGCTCTGAAATAAAAACCAATATGGCATCTCATGAATCTATAAAGAAAGAAAGCACAAAAGCTAAAGGGAAATATAAAACCATGACAGGAGGTCTAAATCTTCACACTGAGACCACCTCTATTATATATAGACAATTACAGGTATGACAAGTAATTTGAACATGTGTGTTTGAATAACACACTTTCCCAAGAGCTGTTGTGAATGGTCAGCCGATCTATGCATAAGTGCTAATTCATTGTACTTAGCTGATTTTTTTTTTAAGTGTAGTTCATCTATATACAGGAAATATAATCCATTTATTTAGAGCAAAAAGATTTTGTCTTGTTTCTTATAGCTGAATACTACTCCACCTGTGTGTACAATACAACCAGTTTATCAGGAAGAAGCACTGTAGCACATAAAGTTTTATGCCAAGCAATGTGGAATGAAAATTGGCCACCAGCATATATTTGAGTCTTAAACTGAGAAGAAGAGGAGAAATACTCATTTGAGTGGTGATCATAAACAATATATGGTGGAAAACAAGGATAAAAATTTAAAGCCTCAAATACATACCACACACACACACACGCGCGCACACACACACAGAGTTATCAGGCATACCGAATTGCAACCCCCCAATGGCTGTATACACCCAGGCGCATAAGCTTGCAAAGAGAACAAAGACTGCTATAAATATTCCAAGAAGCCAATAAAAAAAAACCCCTAGGAGTGGTTAGTTCTCCAGTGTAATGGGCCACCATAAAAGCTTTTATTGTTAAGAGAGTTACTTTACTAAGAGCTGTATGAAGAAAGCTGAATGAATGTGAAAAATTGCATGCAATAACCTGAGCCGAAAGATGATTATCAGCCCTTGAGTTCTGAGCTTTTGAGTGAGTGGGTATGCTGTTAGAAGATTGCTGTTGTGGTTAAAGAAAAGCTTGTTTTGTACTTCTCTCCCACCTCCAGGAGTTCTGAAAGTCAATGTATGCTTTTCCACTGCCTTTGTACGTTTATACTGAATATCACTTGTAGAGTTTAAGGGCCTGATACTGCAGTTCTGCCTTCACTTTACACATTTATTCTCAGTGCTATTTTTGCAAAACCCAAGGCGCAATACTTTCTATCAAAGAATGGGAAGCAACTAGAACTATATTTTCATGTTGCACTCTAAAGGCTTAACTAAATGTTACACACTAACACGTGTGCAAAAATCTGGAAAGCTGCTTTTATTACAGAAAAGCCACTTTGGAAGAGGGCAATTTGAAGTGAAGAAATAATGGGGAGAAGGGAAGGGGATGCTTACTGCTTTCTCAGTGTGTTGCTAACTTCTGCTTCTCCCCTCCCTGAGTTCCAGATCCATTCACAAACATGCATCTGAAACTCTGTGGGAGGGGGAGGATGTGGGTTGGAGTGAGTTGTAGTGGAAAAGTGGCAGACAGGGACATCCTTAAACAACAACACCTCCGTTTCCCACTATTTGTCTACTCCAAGTGCCACCCTCAAAGTAACTAATAAGAACAGCCATCTCTGGTTTGTTACTAGAGATGTGCATGAATTGCATTTCGAGACGTGATATGGAACACATTCCCTGCCCCTAAAAAATGGAGGAAAGCAGGTGCCTACTGGCTCCTCCTCCTCTGCTTGCTGCCACTTCCTGAATCAGTGCAGCTCCTTGCATGTGCACAGGACATGTGCATGCGGGCATCACAAGGGAGCAGCTGTGGGAGAGCGCTAGCTGGGAGGAGCGCCACCAATTCAGGAAGTGGCAATGAGTGGAGGAGGAGCCAGTATGCACTGGCTCTCCTCCATTTTAAAGGGGTAGGGGATGTGTTCCAAATTGTGTCTTGAAATGCAATTAGTGCATATCCTATATGTTACACAAGTTAGCATGTAATATTGATCTCCAATGCTTTTTAACATCAACATGACACTGCTGGGAGAAATCATCAGGAGACTTGGTGCCAAATCTATTTCTCCGTGTCAGCATCATAAGCAAGAGCATAGCCTCCCTAAATGCCTGCCTGGAGACAGTAATGGGCTGGATGAGGGATAATAGAGTCCACCCACGATCACTGCAACTTGAGCTAAGGGAGCCTAGCCCACTTTCTAATGATCATCAGAACCACAGGTTCCACAGCGGCTACCCTGCCTAATTCCCCCTCCCCTTAAACGAGGTTAATGTAGTGAGCGCTCCGTTAACCTTGCTTTTTTAATCGTGTGTCACTGTGGCATGTGGTGAAACACAAGTAGACCCCCACATGGAGGGAACAACAACAACAAATATTTATATACCGCTTTTCAACAAAAGTTTCCAAAGCAGTTTACACAGAGAAATAAATGAATGAGATGGACCCCTGTCCCCAAAGGGCTCACAATCTAAAAAGAAACATAAGATAGACACCAGCAACAGTCACCGAAGGTATTGTGCTGAGGGTGGAAAGGGCCAGTTACTCTCCCCCTGCTAAAGAAAGAGAATCACCATGTTAAAAAGGTGCCTCATTGCCAAGTTAACCAAGTTAAGGGAGAACAACAAGCCTCCTGGCCTCGGAGGCTCCCCCAGAATGCCCCACACACTCACGTGGGGCATCCTGGGACTTCCAGGGGCCAGGCAGCCCCTGATCCCCACAGCACGCACTGGCTCTGTGATTCGGCCACCCAGGGCTTCCTGACTGATCGTCTGTGGGGAGAGCAGGCTAAGCTCGGTCTTCCCACCAAACCCTCCCAGGCTCTACACACCGCTCGTGTGTAGAGCCTCCTCATGTGAATCCAGGATGGAGGTACTTTTTGTGTCGGGTCAGAACCCAGGGGACAATTTTGATCTGCTGGTCAAAATCAAAAGCACATTCCCCCAGAAGGAACAGGACCATAGTCTGGGGGTGCTTCTGGATCCAAACCTCTCTCTGGTCTGGTCTCAAGTTGAGCCAGTGGCCAAAGGTGCTTTCTATCAGCTTTGGCTGATATGCCAGTTGTGTCTGTTTCTTGATATAAACAACATCAAAACAGTAGTGCATAGGAACATAGGAAGCTGCCATATACCGAGTCAGACCATTGTCCATCTAGCTCAGGACTGTCTACACAGATGGGCAATGGCTTCTCCAAGGTTCCAAGCAGAAGTCTTTCTCAGCCCTATCTTGGAGGTGCCTGGCAGAGAGCTTGGAACCTTCTGCATGCAGATACTCTTCCCAGAGTGGCTCCATCCCCTAAGTGGAATATTTTACAGTGCTCACACATGTAGTCTGCCATTCATATGAAACCAGGGCAGACCCTGCTTAGCAAAGGGGACAAATCACACTTGCTACCACAAGACCAGCTCTCCTACAGACCAGCTCTCTGGGTTATATGCTATTATATAACCAGGTTATATGCTAGTAACCTCCAGACTTGATTACTGCAATATGCTCTATATGGGTCTGCCTTTGTATGTAGTCCAGAAACTGCAGTTTGTGCAAATGCAGCAGCCAGGTTGGTCTCTTTCTCATCTCAAAGAGATCACATCACTCCTGTATTAAAACTACACTGGCTACCAATAAGTTTCCAGGCAAAATACAAGATGCTGGTTATAACCTATAAAGCCCTAAACAGCTTAGGCCCAAAGTATTTAAAGAACATCTTCTTCACTATGAGCCCTGGTGCCCATTGAGATCATCTGGAGAAGTCCATCTGCAGGTGCCTGGTGGCTACTCAGTTTGTCTGGTGGCTACTCAGGGATGGATCTTCTCTGTTGCTGTCTTGAGGCTTTGGAATGTGTTCCTTTTAACTAGAATTGTGGTTTTAAACTGTTTTAATTTGTATTATGTTTGCTGTAAACTGCCCAGAGACATGAATTTGGAGCTCTATACAAACATACTAAATAAATAAGTAAAATATTAGGTTCTGCCCTTAATGTACAAAGTCTTAACTTTTATTGTTATTATTATTGCATTATTGTATTATTATTTTATTATTGTCTGACAACCACTTTCAGAAGGTCATTATTTGTTCAGTTGAGATCATGAATTATATTTAAAATCCTGACCCTAGCAATATAATACCATATTTGTTCCCACTTTACAGAGGCCGAACTAACACCAGGACAGTTAACTGCTAAAGCTCTTACTTCTTCTGATCCTTCTCACATCCAAGAGACTCCATTAACAATCTCAGTAGCCTGCCCAGCCTGAAGTTTGTGCAGCCCACTGTATTTAATTTGCTTTACATTTTGCAGTTAAAACAAAACAAAAAACAACAACAACAAAAAACCCACCCACTCACAACTGTGCCGACTTGGACACTAAGATTTTTGCAGAGCCAAGACTAAATGCTCCCAATGCAACATCTGGTCCTGTTATATTGGATAGGTTTCAGATTGTGTTGCCCAAAGAGGTAGACAGACTGTTAGGAAGTCTAAGACCTACCACTGGCATGCTTGCCCCTTGCCCCTCAAAGTTGTTTAGGGCAGCCAGGAAAGGTCATGAGTATTTGGGTAATAAATGTCTCCCCAAAACAGGGGGAGGTGGAGCCCCCCATGCTGAAGGAGGCAGTTGGCTCCTCCTGAAAAATGCCATTACTATGCTCAGTAGTTCTGAATAACTTCAGAGGCTATTCCCATGATCGCCCAAAAGTGGGCTAAGGGAGCCCGGCCTGCTTTTGGGCGATTGTGTGCTGCAATGGGAGCCACGTGGCTCTCGGCAGCTAACCTAGTTAAATCCCCCTCCCCTTAAACGAGGTTAATGGAGTGATCACTCCATTAACCTTGTTTTTTATTCATTCACTCATTCATTCATTTATTTATTAGATTTATATACCGCCCTTCCAAAATGTCTCAGGGCAGTTCACAACATGATAAAAACAATTAAGCGAATTAACAATTAAAACCAAACAATTAAAACACAATAAAACCAATAAAACAGCTAAAAGCCCTGAAAATCAGGGCAACAATTTAAAACAGTTAATCATTTAAAACTCTAGAAGGCCAGGCCAAATAGGTAGGTTTTAAGGGCTCTCTTGAAGGACAGCAATGATCTCAAATTACGAATTTCTGCCGGGAGTGCATTCCATAACCCAGGAGTAGCTACAGAGAAGGCCTGCCTCTGCGTCGCCACCAGACAAACCGGTGGCAACTGGAGACGGACCTCCTCAGATGACCTTCACGTGCGGTGGGGATCATGTTTTTGATTGTGTGTCACTGCAGCGTGCAGCAACACATGAGGAGACACCTGGCCGGGAGGCTGCAAGCAGCCTCTCGGACTCGGGGTGTGTGTGTCTCTGCAGGATGCACCGCACAGTTGCGTGGGGCATCCTGGAACTTCCGGGGCTACATGGCCCCCAATCCCCACAGCCTCCGCCGGCTCCGTGACGGAGCCGGCGGTTGTGTGGGTGGCCGATTCAGCCGCCCAGGGCTGCTTTTTGATCATCTGCAGGGAGAGCAGGCTAAGCCTGCTCTCCTTGCAGACCCAGAAGAAGCTCTTCTCACTGATCGTGAGAAAAGCTTTTCAGTCAGTCTCCAACTTGCCATTTCTGAGAAAGGTGCTGGAGCTCATGGTAATGCTTCAGCTCCAGACAGTTCTCAATGAAACAAATAGATCCTTTCCAGTCCAGCTTCTGATCCAGGTATGGGATGGAAACTGACTTGATCACCCTGGTGGATGACCTATGCCAGGAGATAGAGGGGAAATTTGACCCTGTTGATTCTCCTAGACCTCTCATTGAGGCGGTTCCCATGATCAGTTGGAGCCGCCTGGGAAGGGTTTTCAGGGAGAGCGGGCTTAGCCCACTCTCCTCGCAGATGAGCAGTCAGTCTGCTCCGGGTGGCCGCAGCGGCCACCCACATGACTGTTGGCTCCGTCACAGAGCTGGCGGGGGCTGGGCAGTTTGGGGGCCATGCGGCCCCCGGAAACTCCAGCATGCCCTGTGTGAGCTTGTAGGGCATTCTGGAGAGACCCCCGAGCCGGGAGGCTGCTTTTGAGTTTACTCTACTCGTGAGTTTCTGTGGTGCGGAGCTGCACTGCTGCAACTCATGATTGCAAAAATCCAGTTTAAGCACTGGGCGACTTAAGAGGGTGACCCGCTTAAGAACCATTGTGTTCGTAGCCAAGCCTGGTGGTTCTCACGATGGTAGAAAATTGGGCTAGCAGAGGCTAGCCCGATTTTCTACCATCGTGTGAATAGCCTCAGTGACTTTTGAAAATGTCAATCATGGTATACTTCTAGGTTGCCTCTCTGGTTTGGGACTCAGGGCATTATTTTATAGGGGCTCTGATCCTACTTGGAAGGTCATACCCAGAAGTTGGTGCTGGGGGAAGTCTGCTTTACTATTTGGCAACTGGCCTATGGGATGCCTCAGGGGTCTATTCTATCCCTCATGCTGTCCAACATATACATGAAACTGCTGTTACAAGATAGCTTGTTTGGGTGATCCCAGAAGCACCCTTACACCTGGTTTGGAGATACAGGCTTGTAGTTGCCATTTTGCCTCTCTGAACTCACATGAGCTAACTCATGCAGTTTGTCACTTGGCACAAAGCATGAGAAAGGTAGCTCTAGGTCAAGTTTAACCCCAGACTGCAGGAGGACTTTCTCTTTGTTTGCCTCCCAGATTGCAACTCAGGTGGGAAAGCCGAAGTAGACACGAGTTAAGCACTATTAAGCACTATTTTTTCTAAAAAAAAACCTAGCCAAATGCTCTCCCCCTATGTTGGCACTTTGGATTAGTTCAACCTTATCACCTTTGCAGGAAGGGCTATCTAAGAGGCAACAGGCTCATCTACTTCCCTAATAAAAGTATTAATGGCTGGCTCGAGGCACAGGAAGCAAGCTTGTGAAAACATTCCTAAGAATTCCCAAGGTCCTTCCTGACCATGAATTAAGCTCTGATGCGCCCATTTCTTTCCACCCTACAGGTTTCTTAACCTATTCACCTCATTGTGTTGCTAGAGCACACCCAGCAAAGTTTGAACCAGACAACGAAGCTCTTCTCACAATCAGTGAGAAGAGCTTCTGGCGGGTCTGTGGGAAGAGCGGGCTTAGCAGATGATCTTGCCTGCAGCCCTGGGTGGTTGGATTGGGCAGCCGGATTGGCCGGCCACACTACTGACGCCTCCGTCATAGAGCCGGTGGGGGCTGTGGGGATTGGGGGCTGCGTGGCCCCTGGAAGCAGTTGTGCAGGGCATTCTGTAGAGACTCTCTGCAGCCTCCTGGTCGGAGGTCTACTCATGTGTCACCACACGTTGCTGTGGCACACAAGCAAAAAATGAGGTTAATGGAGTGCTTGCTCCCTTAAACTCATTTAAGGGGAGGGGGGATTAGGCAGGCTAGCCGCCTTGGAACCACCGGGCTCGCTGTGAGCCCAGGGGTTCCCATGATCAGTATAAAGCGGGCTAGGCTTCACAATGTATTATTTTGCTTCACAATGTATTATTTTTGTCTATCATTGTCGCCCTTTTCAACAGAAAGGTGCCATCAGCATTCTGCCTCAGGGCAAGATTCTGCTTATTTCAGCCCTTGAGACCGCCAAACAGTATGTTTCTTCCTCTGATTCACCCATTACGTGTCTGTGTGTTTGGGCATTAGATACATCATCTTGCTTTGTTTGGACTCTTGTTCCCATCCTGGACACTTGTCGCATCCAGTTTAGCCCTTTCCCCAAGCCTGATCTGTGCAGCACGCTTGACTGCGGTGAGAAACTGGTCCCCTGAGATCAGACTCTCTTTGGATTTTTCTTGGCCTTCTGACCCCTGTGTGGTGCCTGGGTCCCTGCTTCTGCCTTGTGCCTTCCTGCCTGTCCCGGAGAAAAGAGGTCCCTCAACATCGGTTGAGCTACAAGGGTCACATAGCACACCTTAGTTAGACTTAGGTATAACTAACCTCTGCCCTAAAGCCTCTTGCTCCCCTCCTTTCTTGCTCTCTCTAAAATCCCAATCTCTTCTCTAAGACCATATCTCTGGCCAGTCTTGAGTGGATTTAATTTGGACCTCAAGCTAAAACACCTCTTTATGAGCTTGAATTTAGTCCTATTGATTTATTAGTCTTGCTAGTTTTATTTATTTATTTATTTTTGCAATTTAAATTTTTATTGATTTTAACAATATCTTAACATTCACAACACATTAAACAAATATTGACTTCCCACTCACACCTCCTCGTGAATCACCATCTATAAAATTAACCCTTGCTATAATAATAATTCAAAACATACATCTAAACCTTACAAACACGATTTTGATCTACCCAACCTGCTAAAGTACTAAATTTCAAACCCTGTTGTAAAATCAATATTAGGAAAGTAGTTCTTTAACTATAATAAGAATGGTTTCCAATCTTCTTTAAAGCATTCCAAATTTTGGTCTCTTATCAGTACTGTAAGTTTTGCCATCTCCGCATATTCCAAAATTTTTATCAGCCAATCTTCTTTTGAGGGCAGTTCATTACTCTTCCATTTCTGTGCATATATTATTCTGGCCGCCGTGGTAGCGTACATAAAGAATGTTAAGTTGGTTGTAGAAAACACTCCTTGCGTTAGTCTTGCTAGTTTTATTAGTTAATATTGTGTTGCTCATTAACCAAAGTCTTTCTTCTGCACCCCCTAAACCTTAAAATAAACTGATTCTATTTTTGAACTTCAAACTCTCTGCCAGTTATTTCTGTGACCAAAGCTTTTCACAAATCTATTCTGAAATGGGCTGCTCCATCTAAACTTAATAGTTCCTCACACCAGCCCAAAAGTAGTCAGGGGTATTTGCCAATTCCCCTGGAGCAGTACCATTAACAGTTCTGGAAGAGGTCATCCACAGGTATGCTGACAGCACATAGCTCCACCTATCATTTAAATCTGCTGATACCAGGCAGGTAGCTGATGTCCTGAATTGGTGCCTGGAGGCTGTTCTTAGATGGATGGGAGCAAACTGAAACCTCATCCAGATAAGAAGACAGTGGTGCTCTGGGTCAATAAAGCCAGTATTCCAAGCAGTGCAGCAAATCTGGTCTTAGATAGCATTACATTCCCCCAAAAGACAAAACTTGTAGTTTGGAAGTTCTTCTAGACCTGATGTTGGTTCTTGAGGTCCAAGTGGTGGTGGTGTCTAGGAGTGCCTTTTATCAGGTTCAGCTGGTATGCTAACTGCAACTCTATCTGGAGAAACCAGATCTGGCTTTGGTTACCCATGCATTGGTTACATCTAGATTGGATTACTGCAATATGCTCTGTTGGGGATGCCTTTGAAGATGGTTCAGAAGTTTCATCTGGTTCAGAATGCTGCCGCAAGGATGCTTGTGGGCACTAGTTGCTACACAAGAGCTATACCTATCCTGTGGCAGCTTGATTCATAGGGTGCCAGTTTGCTTCTGGGCTGTCAGACTGCATTCATCCATATGCATCTCTTCATCCATATGGGTCCTTCCTCAAAGACCATGCTCTTGGTCCCTCCACTGATAAAGAGCCAGTTTGTAGAGACCAGGGAGGGGGCATTTTTAGTAGTGGTTCTCTATCTTTGGAATGCTCTCCCAGTGGTGCTTCTCCCTCCCTGATGAGTATGAAAACTCATTCCTCTTCCAAGAGGCACTTAAAATCTGGTTTTACAGTTTTAATCAAGTTTAAGCTTTGTTATTACTTTTAATTTTTGTCGCTGTTTGTTTTGCTTGTATTTTTATTGCATTTTATTGTTGCTTTTATTGTAATCTGCTCTGAGCACCAGTGTGCTGTAGGAGCAGGGTAGAAATATTTTAAATGAAGAAGCCATGAACTCACTATCCAGTAAGCCCATTCTGATGATTGAGTGAGAGGGCGACTGGGCAAGAGGCAGGGAAGGCTGCTTAGACTTACCTTCCCCGCAGAAAATCCTAGGTCCATGCTGGGTGTGCAGATCATGAACACATACGGACACCAGGCAGCGTGGAGGTTTGGGGGCTGAGACATGTCCTAGCCCCTGGGACTTCCATAATGCAACGTGTCAGTGCACAGTGCATTGTGGGAATCACCCAGTGCTCCTCCTGTGTTGGCACTGTGTGGCGCCGACACACGAGCACTTGCACCCTTAACTCTGGCTAAGCAACAGGCTCCCTAAAGGGGTTTGCTGCTGAGCTACCAACAAGAGCCACTTGCATCCCGGTGAAACAGCTCCCCCAGCCAAGAGCAAGCTTGGCTGTCTTAGCCCGCTCTTGGCTGCACATGTGAACAGCCTCAGTGGGTTCATGACTGAGCGGAGATGTGAATTCAGGTCCCTCAGATCTAGGATCTCAGTGACATACAACATGGCTCTATGCATATTTATTCAGAAGGAAGTCACAGTGGGCAGCATCTAGATTAAGATGTGTGCGTGGGACACTTTTGCTTGCACATGGTGGGGGAAGATGGGGAATTTTTGACCAAACCTTAGGGATATATTTTTGGCAGACACAGAGGGCTGCAGAGGGAGGGGGGTGATGTACATTGCCCCTCCCTCATTCACAAGCAATAATGTTCCGCTTGCACAAGTCTTAGTCTGGATGGTCAATGGTGTAAGCATAATAATGGTGTAAGCATAGATGGTCCATAGTAAGCATGTGTAAATTGCAGCATCAGCCATCTTAACAGACTTGGACCCATATATCATATCTAGATTGGGTACAACTCCTGATGGTGACTCTTAGTACCAGCAAGCCTATTGGCCACCAGGGGCATTAGGGGTAGAGCAAGGGGCTTCCCTCTCTGACTACGCTTTATCTACTCTACTTCCCCTTTGTTAGATTGATAATCTAGAAAAAAATCCATTTCAATCAGGCTTCAGGCCTGGCTTTGGAACAGAAACTGCTTTGGGACTTTTTGGAAACCATGTGGGATGACCTGTATATATAGAGAGAGATGGGGGTGCAAGCCTGTTAATTCTCTTGGACCTCTCAATGGCTTTTGATACCATTGACAATGGTATCCTTTTGGATAGGCTGGCTGAGTTGGGTGTGGGAGGTACTGTTTGGAGGTTGTTCTACTTCTACAATGAGGCCTGTTTCCAAATGGTGGTGCTGGGAGACTACTGCTCAACCCCTTGGCAGTTGTGCTTTGAGGTTCCTCAGGGTTCCATTCTTTCTCCTATGCTGTCTAACGTCTATATGAAACTGCTGGGAGAAGTCATCTGGCGATTTGGCCTGAGGTGTCATCAGTATGTGGATGACAGTTGTATCTCTTTTTCATCAGATGCAGGTAAGGTGGTGACTGTCCTGAATCAGTGCCTGGATGCAGTAATGGACTGGATGAGGGTGAACAAGTTGAGATGCAATCCAGACAAGACAGAAGTACTGTTGGTCAGTGGTTCCTCTGCCCAGGTCACTGATGTCCAGCCTTTTCTAGATGGGGTCGCACTCTCCCTGAAGGATCAGGTTCACAGTCTGGCAGGGCTCACTGATCCACCAGCACTGTCTCTAAAGGCTCAAGTGGCCTCTGTGGCTTGGAGAGGCTGATATGCCAACTGCAACTATAACTGAATAGAGTTAGTTTGGTCACAGTTATTCATGCTCTGGTAACCTCTTGCTTAGATTACTGCAAGCATTGTATATGGGCTGCCTTTGAAAAACTGTCCAGAAACTGCAGTTGGTACAAAATAGGGTTGCAAGGTTATTAACTGGGACTGGGTAGGTTGATCATATCATGCCAGTACTTTGTCAGTTGCACTGCTCTCAGTCCATTTCCGGACCCAATTCTAAGTGCTGGTTTTAATCTTTAAAGCCCTAAATGGCTTGGGAGTGGGTTAACTGAGGGAGTGCCTTGCCCCATACGTCCCGACTCGGACCTTAAGATCTTTTTCGGAGGCCCTGCTCCAAGTGCCCCTGCCAAAAGAGATGAGGTGTGTGGCTAGTAGGGAGAGGACCTTTTCGGGGTTGCACCCCATTTATGGAACAGCCTCTCCAGTTCAGTTCCATGAAGCCTTTTAAATTTGATTTTAAAATCTGATTTTTAAAACTGACCTTTAAAAAGTGTAAAATTGTTTGGTACTGTATATTATATTATATTATTTTTGTTTTGTTGTTTTTGTTGATGTGTTGTGATTTCATGTGTTTTATGTGTTTTTATTCAATGCTGTGTTGTGAGCCACCAAGAGAACAATTTGTTATGGGGTGGCTAACAAATAAAGTTAATTGTCGGGGATTCCCTGATGGGCTGCGGGCTGCCATGAGAGATTGGACTGGCACTTGGGAACCTACCTTCCCGGTAGGGCCAGTGCTAGTCCCTCCTGGCCATGCAGCCCTGAAGCCGGCCACTTGGCATGGCCAGGAAGCGTCTGCTTGGCCCCCACAGGATAGCAGCATGCCATTGCTTGAACAAGGTGAGTCGTTGCAGGATCAGGGGCAACTCACACAAGCTCTCAGCCTGCTTACTCACAAGACTTGCCCCACCTGCCAAGGATTATATAAACCAGAGCTGGCCAGTGATGAGGAGCCAGTCCAGGAGAAGAACTGCCAGGAGAAGGTGCTCTGTGACTCCCTTGGAGAGCCAGAGGCAGCTGTTCCCTGGGGCAGTCTGTGAAAGGAACAGATTGCCAGATGGTGGAATAATGTCTCCCCAGTGGCCATAATTCTGAGGCTGTCTGGAGCCCTCTTTACAGGAGGAGGTGGAACCTTACATTTATGTTGTTATTGTTGTTGTTTTGTTTTTGTTAATTATCAGGTTTCATTCTCTTACCTGGAGAGAGAGAGATATTTCCTCCTTCTCCCTCCGCTCTTCCTGTATGTAGCAATCAGTTAAGCATGTAGGCTTAATCTATCTCCCTAATGGATTTCCTAAATAAACTACTTTATTTAGAACTTTAACTCCATGTTTCCAGACAATATTAATTAACAGTGCTCTCCTTACCTGTGCACTTCTGCTGCAGCTGGGGTAGATAACCGAAATCTCTCCTCCAAGCTCTAACACTTCAAAGGTGAAAGCTCATATATGGGAAACTATTAGATTATTTCTACTCCAACTCCTGCTAAGCCAACAACCTTCCACTAGAACTATAACACTATAAACATGTAAATTGTATCTAGAGCACAGCCCTAAAGACCAGGATAAGTATTGAAAGACAAGGGACCTAACCATATTTAGTCCTAAACACAATGCTCAGTTATTTTCACTTGATGTTTCTATAGCTTGTTAGCCTGTGTCTTACACCCATTAACACATCAAGTCAAAAACAAAATCAACTTCCAGCTAATCAGGCTGTTTCCCTCAAGGCTGGGGATGGGGAAAACAATATTTTTAAAGCCTGTCTACTTCTGAATGCATAAGAGGATCTCTGATGTTATGCGAATAAGGAAATAGAAAATTAGAAAACTAGAACTACACATTATCACTGAATACCAAAGCAGTTATAAGTCTGACATGGTTACAACAAATGTTGTTCATGCATTATCCCCTTTAGCTAATTTTCTGCCTCTGTTTCAGCATTTGTGAATGAGCCACATGAGGGGGGAGACAAATAGAATGAACATCAGCATTAGCTATTTGTAATCAAATATTTCCCAATTAAATGCTGTAAGAGTATGTATATAAAAGGCTGCAAAAGGTGATTACATGCATGTGCATGTACGCGCGTACACACACAGCAGTCAAGTCCTGCTTAGACTTGCAGGCAAACCTGAAGATCCCAACTCTGCAAGTTTTGTCTGACCCACACCCTTAATTGCAAAATATTGCTAGAAAAAGAGCCAAGCAGCAATTGTTAGGATCATACTCTGTCAAACAGTAGATTTTCCTTGTCGCTGACACAGCCTGCTCCTATACCATGTGATCACACTAAGAAATGGTTTACATTACTGGCTTTCCCCACTGGAGCCATCTTGGGTTAAGATACTGATTTTACTGCAAACAGTTCCTACTGCGGAGAGAATATTGCCAGTGATGAAATTGTGATCAGTGATTTCTGCCTTCCCATAATTAGTGGGATCATACTATTGTTGTTTTACATTGTCATTGAGTGCTCAGTCCCATATGAAACATTTTATGTGACTCAGCAGATGCAACAGGCAAGTGATAGGATGCTTTCTTATCTGTATAATTGATGCTAATATCTGAGCAGCATTGATTGGATATCAGGCACTGGAACAGCCTTTTTGGCTCTGTGGAAGGCACCATGGGTTGTTGCTGGGTCCAAGAGGAAAAGTACTTTGCAGTTATCTAGCAATAGCTCAAGATGCTTTCCACATGCTTATCTCTTGTGAATACATTCCATGACCGTTAGTCCCTTTCCTTGTTTGCCATCTGACAGATTTAATGAGCATGACTTTATAAAACAACAACACATTGTGACTATCATTTAGGTTTGTGCAAATTTGTATTGGGAAATTTGGATTTTATCCAAAATTGTGCAAAATTGGTAGAATCCGAACCTCCCACTGCCTGAAAATCAGATCGTAAAACTGGAATTAATTCCAAAATAGCAAAATTGATTTCGGAAATATGTTAGAATTTTGGAATTAACAAAATGGCACCCACAATGTGTTTTGGTGGGATCATCACCCAGGGTTCAATAAAGTTACTAAAATCATGTGCTTTAGTGTATTTTATATTTTTTGCTGGGCGGGGGGGAGCATGAGAAAAATGCAAAAGTTTAAAAATACAATCCTTTTAGTTTGTTTAAATCTAAAGAAAGCAGTCTGATGGAGTGGTTTCAGAGAGAGAGGACTCTTTAGTGGCAAAGGACAGTGGCCAACCAAGGTGCATTTCAGCAAATGGCCTCATGCGTCTCCTCCAATCACAGTGCTGTCGGGGGGAAGGAAACAGATCATTTTATTATCCACAGATCTCTGTGTCTTTTGTTAATGTCTTCTGACTCCTTGTGAGCAGTTGTGTGTAAAGGATTGCATTTGGAGGTAGTGCTAGTTTTTGGCCTATTGCTTTTTGCTGTTTTGCTTGTTGGTTGGTTGTTTCACTGGTAGCTTGCTTTCTTCTTGTCTTGTCTGGTTATTCTTTAGGGTCCTTGGTTCCAGATTTTCTTCAACAGTTTTCCAAATGGTTAAAAAAATCTAAATGATTTTTAATGGTTGATTTCCTTGGGGAAAGAACCCCAGAGTCCTGTCATCAAGGACTATCTCTGTGCCCAGTTTCAGAACTCTAGGCTGAGCCACTTTAGAAATAAGAGTTGGCATAATAAGAGTTATGTTACCCTTTTTTATGAAGGCACATTTCAGAATATTCCAAATGTGGATGGAATGAGGGTCTAAGAGCGGAGCTTCAATTCCAGAAGTTTCTGTAGTTAACTGCCTTGAAACAAACAGTTTTGCCAATTTTTAGATTTTAAAAAATATATATCATGAAAAATCACAGGATCACCCAGTCTGCTTCAGATTGCATACATTGCTTCCTGTTATCCAGCCCCACATGTGTTCCCAATATCTAATCCCTAGAATCATCCCCTGGTTTTTGGTGATTTTCTTTTTTCAATTTCCCCATTGGGAACTGATAGCTCAAGAGCAAAAAATTGGTAGCATAAGGGTTGTTGCAGTGAAGAAGGACATGGTCCAAATCCTATGCTTATTTCAGACCTTAGTCTCACTCCTAACAATGGCATAACAATATGCTGGCAAAAGAAGTGGTGTAAGTTAAAACATTCCCTTAGAACTCAACGAGGAGCCTATAATGACAGGACTCTGCATTTCTAGAGCCACACTGGATTATAGGATATAGACAAAGCAAAGAGAAGAGTTTTAAATAAAAATTAGCAGATGGGGGAACAAAACCTGTAAATAGGATCATGACTATGGCCTAGTCTGAACCATTTGTTCACCCTCCTGAATCTGCATACTCCCTTCTATCACTGTCCCTATACCTCCTGGTTTTTTTAAACAACAGATCTACATGACATCCAAACCTGGCATTGTTGGTTATCAATGGTTTACAAACAAGGATCTGAAACCAGAGTTGGAGCTCAATTTCAGATTTTGGTTTGATTGTTGTTTATAGGTCACAGTTAAGCAACAGCTTTAAATCTGGATGATACACACAGCTATTGTTTAGGCAAACCAGGATGTTGATGTCACAGGGGCATAGCAAGGCTGGAGTGGGCCCTGGAACAAAAAGTGAAGATGGCCCCCACCCTCTTCGCCTCCCTCCCATATCTTTGCTGCAGAAGAATTGTAAACAGCAAGGAGTGAGCTGTTGCTTAGCCGATGCACCCCCTCTTCCTCAGGGGCCCAGGGCCATTTGTCTCCCCACTCCATTATAGCTACATTCCTGGCCACAGCTCCGTGCAAGAGCAGGGAAGGGGTAGGAGTGATCACACCAGTTCGGGAGGACTAGGAACATGTTTACAACTCGGCATGGTTTGCTTTGTGCCGTCATCTGAACTAGCTCTATGAGGCTGCGTCAACATTTTTTCTTCCTGGTGTTGTTTTTATGGTCTGTCTTTAAACCACTTTTATTGAGCATACAGACACAGTTCTACTGCATTTTATAAAAGTGCTTTTCAATCATTTTTCAGCTACTTTAAATCATTCTATTCCTGAGCATGCAAAAGTGCCAACATTCCTGTATGAAGATATTTTCTAACTATTTCTACTGGGGAAATCAAGTGAAAAGCCAAAATGTGGGGGACAGAAGGGAGATACGATAACTGAGGTGGATAAAATGGATATGAGTGTGTATTCTGGCAGAGAATATACCCTTAGTGGATTGCACTGATTTATGGGATAGTTGGCAGAGAAAGGAAAACAAGAGTAGACCCATCAATGAGAAAGAAAAGCTTTATCGTGTTGGACTACATAGGTCACTTGTTGAGCAACACTAAAATATTTTGTTCATTATGGGAACTTATTGAGTTTGGTTTGCCAAAAGATTTTCAGCTTCTAATTATGGTGTTTAGAAGACAATGGAGAAGGTTTGAAATAATAAGAAAGCTGCTAAGTCTGCTACAGTCCTACAAAAGCAAACGCTGGCTCCAGTGTATAGTATACATTTAACCTGTCAGCAAGCACAGTTCCCCCCACCCCACCTGGCCCTGTAACATGTTAAAGGATGCATTTAGTAGCTACCAAATGAAACATTTTCCTTCTCTATATCTGAAGGTAACTGCTTAAGTTAAAATGCTGCTTTATTAAATTATAAATTAAAGTATGCAACATTGAAAGTGATTGCAGTTGGTTTCTGTTCTAGTGCATGCCATTATGATGCAAAGTTAAAGGTTTCTGGAACGTAATGAAATTCACACTTACATTCTTCATTCAGTTGCCATGGCCAATTCACTTGAAAATGAGAATTATAGAGAGAGCATTTCCTGGTCTTTGACCCTTTCTGAAGGAGTTTAAAAAGCAGGTTTTATGCAGAGTGCTAACCCTCCTTCTCAAGCAAGTCAATTCTTTGAGTAATATTAGTGGTCTTCAACAAATTGAAAAGTATTCAAACACATCTTAACACTAAGTCCTAAAAAATGGTCATTCAAGGTAAACAGACAGCATTGGCACTGATAGTGAAATATATTAGCAGGTGGAATTCTAGCTTGTCAGACAAAAAGGTCACACATATAACAGCTCTCTAGAGCTTTTCAACGGAATATAGAACCTGAGTTAATTAAACAGCTTATTAAATATAAACTACACATTAGTCAGAATGAGTGATTGCTTAGATTAGTACCTAGGCACTTCAGGCATTAGTATAGAGTAAATATTCTCAGCTGTACAGAGTAAATATTTTAACTGTTTAACATGGATTTCTATACTTTTCTTGGACTAGAATAAATGCTTTGGTGTGGTTTATTTTATTTTATTTTCATTTTGGGTAAAGGGTTGCCTTTGTAGCAATAATAGTGTCTGACATCCAGACTAACAAAGTGTCAATGCCGATGAAGGTTTAGACTAAGGCAATCACAAAGGAGGTAGGCAAATTATGATGACCTCCCCTTCTCTCTGGAAGTGCTCTGTGCCACCCAAAACTATGTCCTTCAGGTTGCAGAACCCTCAGGGACATATTTGTGGGTAGCAGAGTGCTTCTGGAGGAATGTCATCAAAATGTCCCTTCCCCATGTGAGCACAGATGCTGCTTTAATCAGAAAGTCAGCAGCAGCATCAGGGCTTTTTACCTAGCACTCACGCTTTGTTAATCTGGATGTGAGCAGATTTTTTTTTATTTGACTGCTAGATCTCTCTTCCAAATGGGATCACATTTTACTGATAACCAAAGGCACAATCCAGCCAAATTAAGCATTTCCAACTGATTTCAACAGAAGTAAAGTACATGCTTGCAATCCTGTGCATCATGAACTCAATGGGACTTATTTCCAAGTAAAGATGCATAAGATTAGGCTCCACATTTCTTCAGTTGAAATAAAATACATTAAACTACTTAGTCATATTTCTGACTCATGTTGATAATTATATTTTGTCCTTTTCTGGCTCAGCCTATATCTTGAAGTTTTTCTAAGAATGAGTGAGCAGTGTGTCCCTTCAGAGCATGCATACTTTCAGTCATCATGCTTGAGAATTTGTCATGGTGCATACCTGCCAATATGTCCCTATTGTCCCATTCACCTGAATGGGAAAATAGGGACATGTTGGCAGGTATGCATGGTAGTATCTAGCTAGCTAGCTAGCTAGTTACCTATCTACCTATCTATTTACATTATGTCTAATTGTTTGATAATCTATTCTAAAATGGTTCTAAAGAGAAGTGAAGACTTCCCTTTTTTTAATCATCAACACCACCTTCATGATGCCAGAGTATAATAGGGACATCTCTGGATGATAAATTTGATTACTGTAAGAGCAAAATATAACAGAATTTGCAGCCCCTTTGTAAGCATTGTTCCATATCCCTGCAAGACATTCCCTTGCTGTGAAAAAAATTGAAATGCAGCCCAAGGTGTAAAATATAGATGTAGCATTATAGAGACAAAAGTGTCCTGGTATGCATTTCTTTTGCTTAATCATGCTGAAAGCAGAGTTGCATGGGCATAAGTGATGGAACAATGGTGCTCTTCAGAATTTAGATGATATGCGATTTACAAAGTGAAATGAAATAAAGTGCCTCTCAGTTTGACTTTCCCTATAAATATTAGAGTGGAAAAAAATAGGATGTATAACCTTGGTCGTACTTACAACTTGTGTGCACACCATTAACTATTATTTTTGTATGCTTGTTACATAGACACACTCTCAGTTCTATAATCTGCAAAAAGAATAATCATGGGAAGCATTGCATGCATGATCAGTGCTGGAAGAACAGTCTATAGCAGGGCTGCTCAGCTTTGGCCCTCCTGCAGATATTGGTCTACAACTCCCATAATCCCTGACTATTGGTCATTGTGGCTGGGGATTATGATAGTCCAAAAACAGCTGGAGGGCCAAAGTTGAGCAGCCCTGGTCTACAGCCACAGAACAACACAGTACTAGGCATGCTTAAGCTTACTGAATTTAGCAGCGAGGATGAAAAGGTCTGAGCACAAAATTTCATGTGCACATAGAGAGCTATGATGACCCCATTCCCATTTCTTTCCTTTTGTCCCTTGTAAAGTCACTTCAGAGGCTATTCAACATGGTGATTGGCTGAGGTGGGGTGAGAAAATCCAGGTGTAGTCCAGCTTTGGGAATCTGAAGCAGGGTACCAAGCACCACTCTACCCCACTTACCTAGTAGCACCAAACACTGCTCCCTTATGCTGTAACATGACAGCAGACACAAAAAGCTGTTCCTTCGCTTCTGCTGCCGCTGCCACCACCACCTCCTCCTCCTCCTCCCCAAGCTGGATTTGAAAAGGAGGAAGGGAATGGATTGGAAGAAAAAGTGGAGGAGAGGCATCTCCTCACCACTTTCTTCTCCTCCACTTCCTCTTTTGTCTTCTCCTTTTCGATCTAGCAAGTGCAGGAGGAGGAGGAGCAGGGGCAGTGGTGACTCTCTCCCAATAAACCAGTGCCTGAGACAACTGCTTGAGGGTTGCCTCATACTGTGCTGGCCTTGAGAAAATTAGCACTCATGCTGTGGTGACCTTTTCCCAGTTCTGAAGCACATCTACCTAGATGTGCATAGAAGCTCTCTCTGTACACGTGAGGCTCTTTAGTTTCTACCCAATGGGTTTAAATATGCCTAACTCTATGTAGGCATCTACACTATCTATCTATGTGCATGCTATCATGGAATAATGTCAAAAACTCACCAAAAAGGAATACAATTCATGCTAAATGTTTTATTGTAGTACTATATGCCTTGCAACAGTGATTTATTTGGGGGGGGGGCATTTATTTGGGGGGGGCCTAAGCCTGCTCTCCCCTCAGATGATCATTAAGCCCTTCCTGGGCGGCTGGATCGGCCGCCCACAGAACTGCCGTCTCTGTCACGGAGCCAGCAGGGGCTGCGGGGATCAGGGGCCACATGGCCCCCGGATGTTCCAGCATGTCCTGCATGAGCGCGCAGAGCATGTTGGAGAGACCTCCGAGCCAGGAGGCTGCTTTTTAGCTTCCCGGCCGGGGGTCATTTCATGAGTTGCCGTGGCACAGAGCCATGCTGCAGCAACACACGATCTGGAAACCCTGCTTGCTCCGCTAACCTGGGCTAAGGGGAGGACTTCCTAAGCGGATGATCCACTGTGAGGCAACCAGGCTTGCCTGCGAGCCCAGTGTTTCTCACAGTCTACTAAAACCGGGCTAGGCTCCCCTAGCCTGATTTTAGCCGATCGTGAGAATAGCCTCAATGTTATGTTTTAAGGTGGCAATATTGGAATATTTACCTGGAAGTCAGCCCCATCAAAATCAGTGGCTGACGTCCTGACTAATGAAGTGCACCTGTAAAAAGTAACTGTGGGGACCCAACTGCAACTCCCCCATGCACAACTCCACCAGTCCCTCTATGCATGCAATGCTGCATAAGTGGGTGAAACATCCCTGCTTTTCCCATGCTCCAGAAGCAATCTGGAAGAGAGGAAACTCTGAACTTCAGTGACGTGTTTTCTCTCTTCCAGAGCACTACTGGAGCAAAGAGAGGGCATAGATGTTTCACACTCATGTAGAGGGACTGTATCCCCGTGGTGTACTTTGTTAGGATGTCAGTCACTGGGACAAACTACTGAATAAAGAGCTTTATGACTGAACTGTAAAGTACACAGATTCAATGGAAATACTGAAGCCCTATAAACTAGCAGGTGACATCATTTCCCCAACCAATCTGGAATTTTCAGTATAAATGATTAACCCTCAAAAATTCTCATTTAACTCATCACAAGTTTCTTCAACCACGTGGAGTGAAGTGGCTATTTCTTTATGCTGCTTCCTCCTTTTCCTCCCCCTCTCAGCCAGGTGAGAGCTTTATGTGAAGTTGTACCAAGTTGCAGTAGTTAGAATCCCATCCTCTGAGATATCATGTCACACATTTGGCCTTAATAGTCTTCAGATAATTCGCAGTTTTCAGCTCAATCCTAATCATATTTATTTGGAAGAGACTCCATGAGTGGAGCAGAAAGAATACAAACTCAAGATGGAGTCTTTGGGGTCTCGCTCTCTAGCCCATGCTTGGCACCCAGGCAGCATAGCCATATAAGTGTAGAAAAGGCTTCTCGCGCAGGAACAACATGGACAAAAGGGTTCCCATAAGGCTACTTCTCAGTGGAACAGCATAGGCTAAATGCACAAAAGAACCCAGATGTGACTCCTAGTCATTAAGGCTGTTCTCACGAGCAGCCTAACCCAAGCTAGGGCAGCCCAGCCTGGGCTAGGCTGCTCGTGTGCAGCCGGGATCTGTGCAGATCCCAGCGCTGCCCACCTGCATAACCCCACTTCAAAGCCTGGCCTTTAGCAGAAGTTAAGGATGCAAGTGCGCTCTTAACCCCGACGCTGGGATCATGTGTGTGCTTGGGCTGTTTGCAGTCCTAGGGCACACAGAGACAGGTGTCTAGAGCGTCGGTCTAAAAGGAACATCCCCCGATGCACCACGCTCATTGCACGGTGCATGGTGGGATATCTGGAGGCCTGGACAGGTCATCCCAGCCTCCTGAGATCTGCGTTGCTTAGAACCGCACGGATCATGTGGGCACACAGCTCACATGCCAAAGCCAGGCAGAGCTATTGTCTCAAGGGAAGGTAGGTTTAACCCTGCTTCCCCCCACCTGCCCCAGTATTGGTCATGAGAATGACCTTATTGTCTCACAGAGGAAAGGAATAAGAAAAGCCACACATACCTGAGTTAGGGGAAGTGGTACAAAAAACCAGTGGCCTCATTCAGGTAACTATCTGATGCAATCATGCATGCTCCAATATGTAGTTCACTTTGCCCAACTCTCTTCATCCTTTGCAGCCACACATGCCCATATTATTTCAATAGATTGTTAGTATCTGCTGGTTAGTTTCCTCCACTGACCTTGATATAATTCTCCCCCACTCCACACTGTGCCAACAACACTGCTTTGTTTCACACCAGCTGTGCACACATGAGAACCACTGGGGCACAGAACTGTTGGTACCCCACTCCACTGTTCATGGTTTAAGCTGCAAAGCCCTAGCTGAAAAACAGACCTTGTGGTAGGAACCCACTATCTCCCCTCCCAGTGTGTGACCCCTCAGAAGAAAACTGAGGTGAATAGGTGGGGGTTCCATAGCTGCTAACCATCAGAAAAATAAAGATATAGCTAAAACAGTCACAGCTGCTTTATTTGACAAGATCAGTAGTGGTTAAAGTGCTGCTAGCAACATAAGGGGGTTTGTTTGATTTATATCCCACTTTTCAACAAAGTCCTTAAAACAGTTAATACATTTTAAAAACACAATTTTAACTACTTTCCCCATCTCTTCCCCCACTTCCCCAGTACCTTAGCTCTCACTATGAGGTATGGTTCTGAGATTGACAGTCTTTCTGTTTTTGCGGTCTTAGATGTCTTCCTCACTACTGCTGGGCAGCTGTCTATCATGCACAGGAAAGACACAGGAGCCCAAGGAATGCAGAGATGGCAAGCCTACAGAGGCATACCTTGCTTTGTACTCACTCTTGGTAGTGGTAGTAGTGCTGCTGCTGCAGGCATAGCTGGTAATCAGCATGGCGCAGGAGGAGGGGAGAACATCCTTGTTCTCTCAATGTTTGATGGTTGCCCAGTTGTCTGTAAAGAGACGATAAAGACATGTGGCATATGCACAAAGAGTAGTAGCTAGAGCATATAGTGCCTGTGGCTGGGTGCTCATTGACTGAATTTATTATTATTATTATTATTATTATTATTATTATTATTATTACATTTATATCCCGCTCTTCCTCCAAGGAGCCCAGAGCAGTGTACTACATACTTGAGTTTCTCTTTCACAACAACCCTGTGAAGCAGGTTAGGCTGAGAGAGAAGTGACTGGCCCAGAGTCACCCAGCTAGTTTTATGGCTGAATGGGGATTTGAACTCGGGTCTCCCCGGTCCTAGTCTAGCACTCTAACCACTACACCATGCTTTCACAGAGGTGCTCTTGCATCATGCATGTCCTAACCAAGCTTCCCATTCTTCCAGAGACAGTCTCCATGAGGCCTACATTTGTGGATTGCAGCAAAAACTGATAGACTCCTGAACTCTGAAGCATTACATGGTACATAATGGTATTTCCATTAGCCCACTTCGGACTTTATGAAGTCCATGGAGGGTTAACATGTGAGGAAGACAAACATGAGACAAATATTAGGAAGGAATTATTTCCATGTTCAGTCCTACTCGTTACAGACAAGCACTGAATGTGGAGGTGCACAAGAGGTGGATTGGGAGCATGTTGGCATAGGGGCGTGGCCCAGCTGGCACACTCCACCACCCCCTTCACATGTTGGCTCCCCACTAACCGAATAACATTACAAGTGGGCTATTCTCCTACAGGTATGTAGTCTCAAACACTGAGGAGGACAGATTGCTGTAGTCAACAGGGATTCCATCTTTCTCTCCAGGATTCCTGTCTGGCTGAGTCTGGGATTTGAGTGTTTGTATCTAGTGCTGGGCACTAAGAAAAGACTGGGGATTCTGGTTGTTTAACAGTCTGTCTACTTTTGCTGATAGAGGTGCTAGGATGCCCTAAGAACAGTACTAGCAGAATTACAGAAATTCTATCTATCTATCTATCTATCTATCTATCTGGGACCTGTACAGGGAATAAATAATAAATGAATTAAAAGAGAATTGTTAGTTGTAAGAGGTGGCTGAAGGTCTCATTCTTTTAAAATCTTTTTACCTTCATCTTTTCCCTTAGTGTGAAAGCATGTGTATTGCCTATATTCTTTTCAATACATTGGGAAGTGTGAGTGTCTTTGCTGAATCTGGCTAAGTATTGTTTTATACCTATAATACAATTGAAGATTTAGTCATCTAGCCTGAATTTTACTTTAGAGAAGTATCAGTTAATCACAGTATCAAAAGTATTCCCTATTCAAAGAATTTACAATAGTCTTTTAAGCACTTGAGCAACTTGAATTTTCCTAGAGTTTTAAAAGAAACTAAAGGCAAGGATTTAATCTGTCATCCATAATCAAATTAATTTGAACCATTTATCTTTTAATGTAATTAGATCATTTACTTATTTTACTGGTATTTTAAAAAATCTATTATAATGTAAAGTTAGCACAGATCTGCACTTAGCCCCCCGCTAAACCATCCTTGCACTTCCCTCACAATTTGCCCTGATTTTCAACATTCTATGCCTGAACCACCCCCATCAGAAATTAGAATATTCATAAACGTTGCACAACATCACAGTCACACATTCAGTGTTTGAGAGGGGGGATAATGATGAGTAGCTTTGCCAAAAACAGTGGCCCACATGTTGTACTGTGCTAAGAGTGTGGAAGAAGGGCAGTGCACTCTCAGTGTGGTTGTAGAATAGCCGTGTTGAAGACCACAGCCCAGCACAGGGAGAGGGGGTAGTGATTTCCACTTCTCTCCCCATCCCCTCCCCACAAAAGCCCTTTTACTTCCAGGAATATACAGACCTCAAGGACATATTATTTAGCTCCTTTCCAGATTGGCTTTTGGGTTGGCTATGGGGTTGAGACTGCCTTGGTCGGCCTAATGGATGATCTCCAATTTGCGATCGACAGAGAGAGTGTGACTCTGCTGATCCTTTTGGATCTCTTGGCGGCTTTTGATGCCACTGACGATGGTATTATGCTGGGTCGCTTGAAGGAGGTGGGATTGGGTGGAAATGTTTTACAGTGGTTCCGTTCCTACCTCTCTGGCAGATTCCAGATGGTGCTGCTTGGAGACTTGCTCTGAAAAATGAGAGCTAAAGTGTGCTGTTCCACAGGGCTCCATATTGTCTCCAATGCTTTTTAACATCTACATGAAACCGCTGGGAGAGATCATCAGGAAGTTTGGTCTGGGATGCTATCAATATGCTGATGACACCCAGATCTATTTCTCCATACCAACTTCATCAGGAAATGGCTCCCCAAATGCCTGCCTGGAGGCGATATTGGGCTGGATGAGGGATAACAGGCTGAAGTTGAATCAAAACAAGACAGAGGTACTTCTGTAGGATGTCAGGATCCGAGAGATGGTTTAGATCTGCCTGTTCTAGATGGGGTTGCACTCCCCCTAAAAGATCAGGTTCATAGTCTGGGAGTGATCCTGGATCCCAAACTCTCCCTGGTTTCTCAGGGTGAGGCTGTGGCCAGGAATGCTTTTTATCAGCTTCAGCTGATATGCCAGATACATCCATTTCTGGAAACTAATGAACTTAAAATGGTGGTACATATGCCGGAAAACTCTAGGCTTGACTACTCTACATGGGGCTGCCTTTGTACTTAGTTCGTATACTACAATTGGTTCAGAATGTGGCAGCCAGATTGGTCTCTGGGTTTACCCAAAGGAACCATGTAACACCAATTCTAAAAGAACTGCACTGGCTGCTGCTATGTTTCCGAACGAAATACAAAGTACTAGTTGTTACCTTTAAAGCCCTTAACAGCTTAGGTCCAGGGTGCTTAAGAGAGTGCCTTCTCTGTCGTGAACCCTATCACCTGTTAAGATCATCTGGAGAGGTCTGGTTATGGTTGCCACCAACTTGTTTGGTGACAACTCAGGACCGGGCCTTCTCTGTGGCTGCCCCAGGGCTTTGGTGTGTGCTCCCTGCTGAAATAAGAGCATCTCCTTCTCTGTTTGTTTTTAGGAGGACCCTGAAGACCAGGGATGTGCGAAACATTTCGGGCACAGAATGATCTGTACCCAAATCTGTCTGTTTTGGGTGATTTGTTCACAAAACAAATCACCCCTCTGCAAGTCCGGAAAGATTCAGCTCCAAAACAAATCGTCCGAATTTTGGAGCCGAATGTTCTGTTGTGTTGGACCTCCATTTTTTGTGTGTGTGATCTCCATGTAGTCTCCATTTTGTGTTTAATGTTGATTTGAATTTCCCACCCTTAATATTCTCTGCCCAGAAGCCTACAGGCTCTGAGTGGGCACACATTCCAGCCTCCTCATTGCACTCATTTACCACCCACCATCCACCCCCATTGCAGCCTTTAAACAAGCAAAGCCTTCAGCCATCACCCCGGTAGTTCAGCAGCAGCCTATTATATCTGTACCCTCCCCTAGTGCCCAGCCCAGCAGCAGCCTATAGGCTCTGAGTGGGCACAGACTTTAGCTTCCTCCCTTACCACTCACCCCCAACTGCAGGGAGCACACTCCGCTGAAGTCATCCCAGCCCCTGTTCATGGCCCTTCTCCCAACTAAGTGTCCCCTGCCCTGAGACACTCACCCCACTTCTGCCCCTTGCCCCTCAATTCTTTCAAAAAGGAATTGTTTTTGTTTTTTTTAAATCAAAGTTTTAAAAAGAAGCCCCAAAAGAGATGGCTGGGAGGGGAGGAAGAGTGCCAGGTAGAGGGAGGGTTTTTCTTGCTGGCCATGGTGGGGGGCAATGACAGGGGCCTATTTCCTGAGTCACCCCCACCCCTGCTTTGGTGCGCAGGCTGGACTTCTCTCATCTGCCTGGCCCTATGCCAGGGCCTGTGGCTGTACAGCAGTTAGGGGGGAGCGCCTCCCCTGCCAGGGAAGAGGTTCTTTCTGTGGCAGATGTGTAGGTGGTGCAGGTGGAGCCAGTGGCCAGTCCAGCCAGATCCATCTTGCCGCCTTCCCCACCAGTCCCTGTGGGGGGTGAGGGCCAAAGGTTGCATCTGAGGAGACCCAGGAGGAAGCCCCTATGTTTCCTGTTCCTGGGACTTCCCAGGCCAGCTCTGAGGGCAGTGGTGGCAGCGTGCCCCTGAAAGAACCAGAAGAAGCGCCACCACCCAAGTGGCCCCATGTCACAGGAGAGTCCAGCAGTGTGGTATGGGATCTCTTTGAGCTTTGCCCTGGTGATCCCAGTCATGCTGCCTGCACCCACTGTAAGGCACTTGTTAGCAGGGACGAAGATCCTAAGCACTTCAGCACATCCGGTCTGCTGCTGCACCTGGGAGTCCAAACCTCTGCTTGCAGCGGCGCTAGGCCAAGTGCCTCCTCTAGCAGTAAGCAGTCAGTGGCTCCTGCTCCTAGGTAGGAAAAGCTGACTGAGTGGTGGTGCAGCCTCTGGGGAAGTGGTCTGATCACCCAAAACCATATCTTATTATCCGGTTGGGGAGATGATGGCTTTGGACTATCAGCCTTTTAATATCATGGAGAATGTTGGCTTCCGCCATCTGCTCTAGCTGCTTGCCCGAGTACAAAATCTGCTCATGTACCATCTTCAGTAGGAGGGTGGTGCACAGTCGCTCTGGCAGGTTGGCTGAGGACTGGGATAGTGGGATGGCTCACGACACCCTTGGGTGCATCTGCATGGCATGTCCTAGCATCCATCTGCGAGCAAAGGATGAAGGGCAGAGCTGTCACCCCTGACCAGCTGCCCAGGTGCAGCCACCTCTGGATCGAGCATGTCAGGTGTGCAGAGGAGAAGAGGCTAGGTGCAGACGATGACCGGGGGAGGGGGGCTGGTGCGCAACCTAGCAGTGCACATTCCACCCCCAGCAGCACTGCCACCACCACCACTTCTTCTCACTGCAGCAGCACGGTTTCTAAGGCAGTGGCACCAGTGGAGCGGCCAGTGCCACCTCCATGTTCCACCACCCAGTGGTTCACAGAGGGTTTCGTTGGTGCCTTGCCAGGGGGACAGGGGGAGCCTGCCGGTCCCTGCAGCCATGCTGAGCAGTCTGTTCTGCTCTACCTGCAGGAGCCGGCGGAAGGCCAGTAGATGGAGCCATGCCAGTTTTGGGCATTGCGTCAGCATATCTGGCTGGACTTGGCAACCGTTGCTGACTGGTTCCTCTCATGCCCGCCAACCAGTGCCTCGAGCAAGAGGTTGCTCTCCATGGCTGGGGATGTGGTGACCCCTCTACACTCATGTCTGGATGCTGAGTTAGTCGAGCAGCTGGTCTTTTTGAAGGCCAACCTCCCCCTGCTGGGCTACCCTGAGCTGGCCGTGGAGGGTGAGTGACTCGCATCATCCCTCTATGCAGCACCTCCCATGCCACGGCAGCTCATCCCAACCAAGATGTGTCACAGTCTCTGCCCCTTACTGCTACTGACACATCCAGACAGTCAGACACGCACACAGGCACCACTACTGCACTGCGAGCCTGAGAATGGTGAGAATGGTACTGCTGCTGTGCTGGCACTCAGGGCTAGGACAAGTGATTGCTCCATGCATCAGGGAGGGGTTCTCCCAGATGTTTCTGAGAGAGACTACAACTCCCATTCCCCACTGTTGCAATGGCTGGCCACCACCGAGACTAGGGATAATGGCAGTTGTTGTCACTCTCAGCAGCATACATCTGTGGATCCCTCTCTCTTGCAGGAGCACCCGCTTGCCCAGTCCTGAGGGCCAGAAGGCAGAAGCGGCACACCATCCATCACAGAGGCAGGCTGCTGCGTGTGAAGGCACAGGAACGTTTCTGGAATGTTATGTTTCACACATGCTTACGCTGAACCATACACACATGAGGGGAGCACACTGTCACAGAGGGTTTGCTTTGTTTCTCCTTAATGTTGAACAGTGTTTGATTTGTTTCAACCATGCATGACACCACGAGGCCCATGACGGAGGTGGGTGGCGTGTCCTGGCCTGGTGCCACTATGGCTCAGCACCACCACCACCACCCATCCACAGAGGCTGTGGTTGGGGGCGAGGCAGGAGAGAGGATTTTGGAAGATGCATGCCGATATGAAATAATTGCTTTCATTGACTATTCTGAATTGATGCCAAAATGAAAATGATGCATGTCAATGTGATAAAGGCGCGTAAACTTCAAAAATTCTTTAAAAATCACCCCTTTGCCCAATTTCTTTGAAATTTGGGTAGTAGCTTCCACCCATTGGGCATGGCCCCTTCCCCACTCTTTTGGTCCTGGAACCCTTTTTAAAAATCTGAATTGATTCGGATTCAGAAAATTCAGGTACAAATTGAATCTGGGGTGATTTGGGGTGTGTGTGTGTGTGTGTGAGATTCAGACCCAAAACAAATTGGGCGTGTTTCGATTTGGGTACAAATTGAAATGAAAAAATTGATTTGTGCACATCCCTATTGAAGACATGCCTATTTTCCCAGGCCTTCAACTGAGATCAACTTTTAACTTTTTAATTTGTCTTTATCTATTATGATTTTTATCTTTTTATGAATTTTAAATGCTTTATATTTTATATTATGTTTTAATTCTGTACACCATGTAGAGATTTTGATATTAGGCTGTATATAAATTCAACCAACCAACCAACCAATCAATCAATCAAATTCCTGGAAATGAAAAAGGACTTTTGTGGGGTAGGGAGGGGAGAGAAGTGAAAATCACTTTCCCCCTTCACTGACACTGGGCTGTGGAAGCAGGCTTCAATGCAGATATTATCCAGCTGCTCTGAGGGGGTGCTGCTCTTCTTCTGCCCTGAAGGCATTGTGCAACATGTGAGCCAGTATCTTAAGTAATAAATGATTTTTTTTTGAAGGGCAGCTATGTTCAGTATACATGATTCCCGACACTGGTGGTAGTTATGTGTTTTAATTGTGGTTACTATATAATAATTTACACTTTGTATATTGCCTATTGCCTGCACACATTAAAAGCACCTGTCTTACAGTACATAAATGAATGCAAAAAAGAACACATATTATTTTAGAGTGATTAATATTAATACTGAACTACTGACCTCATATTTTCACCAAATGCAGCAAACAGAAATATAGGTGTAGTGAATTGCTATTTGAGACTAATTAAAGGTATAGTGGTTAGAATACTAGAACAGACTGTAAATTCAGTTTCTATATAATGCTACAAGGTTCTGTCTTGTGAACATTGTGAAAAGAGTTGCAGTTTCATAATATACAACATTTGTAGAGTGACAGTGTGAGTTTCACGACATGTCTTTGCAGTTTAGAAGCCTTTATAGTAACAGCATATTATGTGTTGTAAAATATAATATTTTGGATTTTAAAATAGACATTTAAAAATGCTACCAAGTTGGTTGTTTTCTTGCCACCATCTAATTGCACTGAGAACAGTGGCTGCCATCTTGACTAAATTACTCAGTAGTGCTACTCAGGAGTTACTCTAAAGGGCCACTAAATTTCAGTGGAATTTACTCTAGTAAATGTAATTAGTTCAAAACATCAAAAAGAGATTTGAGGCTCATATCTTTCAAAAAGTGGATGACATTGACATTTGACAGAGCCAGCATGGTGTAGTGGCTAGAGTGCTGGACTAGGACCAGAGAGACTCAAGTTCAAATCCCCATTCAGCCATGATACTAGCTGGGTGAGTCTGGGCCAGTCACTTCTCTCTCAGCCTAACTTACTTCACAGGGTTGTTGTGAGGAGAAACCTAAGTATGTAGTACACCGCTCTGGGCTCTTTGGAGAAAGAGTGGGATATTTTAAAAAATGTAAAAATAACAGGAGCTGTGTCATTGGAAGACTCTGCATTGCAACTCTGCCCAACATCATATTGTAGAGCAGGGGAAAGCAAGTGGAAGGAGAGTTTGTGCATCCCTCAAGGACATATTCCTGAAGTCAAAAAGTCCTTTTGGAGGGAGGGAGGAGCAGCAAAAATCATTCCCACTCTGCTCACGTTTTCTTGTTTGGCAATTGGCAGCCAACTGGGTAGGGCTGCAATGCAGTCTTCTACTGATGAAGCTATTGTTACACAGTTCTAACACTGCACACAGTGTCAGCCAGTGTTTGAAAGATATGAGCCACAAATCTCCTTCCAGTGTGTTGAACTAATTGCACTGGCTGATAGCCTGACTAAATTTACTGGAGTATATCCCACTGAAATTTAGTGGCCCTTTAGAGTAACTCTTGTGTAGCACTACTGAGCAATTTAGTCAGGAAGTCAGCCAGTGTGCAGAATGCAGGCGTATAGCCAGGGGCGTAGCAAGGTTGGAGTGGGCCCAGAGACAAGATTTTAAAATGGCCCCCCCCCCAAAGTCCAGGGCCTCCGCACACCCCAGGCCCCCAAGGATTTAAGTCTGATATTCCAAAATAAGTATGCTGCCTGCAAATACATTTCACTGAATACACACACACACATCACAATATATAGTGATATACATCGAGTACTATACATTTGTATTACTTTTAATGCCTAGAACACACTAGAAAGATGAATTATTAAAATGGGCCCCTCGCTGCAGATTAGCAAAGGAGACTTTCAACCATGCAGGGTGAACCTATGTTTGTTTTCCCAGAATTCTGAACAAATTCAGTCAAGTTTGATTGCAGGAGGTTTTTCACAGGAGGCTTTTAAAGCCCTTTAAGACACATCTCCTCTGGAATGGAGGTGCTGCATTCACATGTTGGCCAGATTTACCCTGAAGTCCCTGCAAGTTATTGGGGAGCAGTTCACACACAAGAAAAATAAAATAAAAGCACCACACATGCTTCACAGTTCTCACGCAGACCTTCTGGGTTGCAAAACAACTTGAACATAAGTGCATTTATAAATGAATGAATGAATAAATAAAATTAATAAAATACTGTTCCAGAAGTTTTTGCAATTTTCTGCCATGAAACAAGCCACTTATAGGACTTTTTAGATAGTTTTTTTTAAGTCAGCAAATTTTCCAAGCTGTTTCAAAATAAATATTCAGAGACTTCTCGGTCCCCCCCCCATCCAAGCCCTATGGCAAGCAGATCCCTATATATTGGGGGGGGGGGCGGCGGGAAAGCTAACCACAAAAAGGAGTTCACACTCTACCTGGCAAATGCTGGTCTGGGTTAAGCAGGGCAGCAAGGGGTCTTCTGCTGCAGAGAACACTCTGGCTGCCTCCTCCTTCCTGGCTTGCTTGGGCCCTACTCGAGTTCAGGCTTCACTGCGGCCTACACGGAGGCCTCCGTGGAAGCCCCGCCCACCCGCCGATCAGCTGAGAGGCGGGAGAAAAGGAGCTCTTTGCAGCTTGCCTGCTGCTTCAATTGCGGGCCAGCAGAACAAGCAGGAGAGACGGTGAAGAGGGCAAGTGGCTGAGAGGCTATGGGGCTGGGCAGGGGGCAATGGGGAGTCACATGAGGTGCCCCTGGGGTGCCCCTCCAGGCAGTGGGGCCCCCAGACAACTGTCTCCCCTTGCCCTATCATTGTTACACGCCTGCGTATAGCTACCACAGAGACAGAGGACAAGTACTGGGAAGCCGTGAGTATTCTGGGGTCACCCACTGCCTCCCCTTCCACTGCTTCCCCTTCCACTAGGAGCTCTCAGTCCCAGCTCGCGCTGGCTGCTCTTTGATCACATTCTCTGGTAGCTGCACTGACTCACTGAGACAGAGCTGCTGGTATCCAAATGTGAACAGGAAGCCACTTTAAGACAGGCCTGTTCTCACTAGCATTGGGGTCTCCCTGCCTCACTGAGCTGGTGGCTCAGTGAGCGTGTGCTTGTGCCCCAACAGGTAGGCACTACCCACCACTGGTGGCTGGTGAAGGCAGGGAGTGATGGCGAAGGTGGGGGCAGGCTCACTTTCAGATCTTGTCCCAGGATCCCCCCTCCAACTTTGCTACAACACTAGCAGAATATCACCCAGTAACTTTTAATGGCACATGGCAAACGGTATTTGAAACTAGTCGTTAGAAAACAGTGTCTTCAAAAAATCATAATACCCATGGATGTGCCTAAAGCAGTTCTTTGGATCCCAGCTAGGGTCATCTCATATTTGCATCAAATCACTCCTAAAGCAAATTGCTCACATTAAACAAATGTGAAATACTGAAATGTCCTTTTTAGCAACTGAGCTCTAAAATTAACATTTTTGAAATGGTTGCAATAGAGAACAGAACTTTAATTGCATGTGCCTATGCTAACCGTGTGATCATCATCAGCAGACACCCTCTGAATCCACATGTCATCTGAAGTTAAGCAGCTGATAATGGTAAGAGGGCCTTTTCAGCTGAAGAACCCTGTCTTTGCAAAGTCTTCTCCACAGAAACTCACCTGGCACCAGATGAAGCTTTTTTTAATTGACTCAGGCACTCTACCACATTATTGAGCTGATTTTAATTGGGATTTTGCTGCTCTGCTTGATTTCACTGACTGCGTGGCTGTTTCTATCAGTATTTACCTTCATGGTATTTGTTTTATTATTTTAATATATATGCTGCCTTGGGATCCTTGTGCTACAGGGCAGCTTATACATTTCAGAAACAAAAGCGGGGGGGAAAACCCCTCTAGGATTTGAATAAAAATTACATGCATTAAAAGTAATATTCACTGGTCCCTGTGCATTGTCCTGGCTTCCCCGGACAGCATATGCAAAGTCAGCATTACAGCAGCTTTGCCTATTCAAATAAAGAATTCAAAGAGCAAAATTTCAATCCTGTACATACCTTTCTTGGAAGAATAATTTAAAGTTTTCCCATGTCCATTAGGCCCTTACAACCTAATCTCACTCTGCCAATTGCTTCCATGGTGAGATCATTAAGTAAATTATTTTAAGATCAAACAGCCTGCAGTGACAATAGAGTTCCATGTAAGGTAACTGCTTCAAAGCCCCCCCACCCTTGCCCCCCTTTTCCTCCTCTCTCAAATTATAGCTCTATGGGCTATTCATCACCTCTCGATGGGGCTTGCCCCACTATTACTTGGCTTTTTGCTGCAGGCTAAGGTAGCACCACTAATTGGCCTTTGTAACAAAACTGACCTGTGGACAGGATAAAACTTGTTTAGAGCTTTAGGGACAAAAATTATTCAAGGTTAAAAACACATGAATGCCATGGCTACGTCACCATAAAAAGAAGTGAATGAATTTCTTCCTCTGTGGTTCTTAATGTGAAAGAATGCGTTCATGTTGTGTCCGTGCCAAACAAAAGCTCCTTTAGATAGTTGAACAAGTCCACTTTTTTTTTTTTTTTTTTGCTCAAGGATAAGAAGGTCTATCATTTTCTTTATTTCTGTGGAACCCCTCACAGTAAGGGCCCTTTGATCTTAGAGAAGAATGGTAGATTTAACTGCTCCATACAGGTGCAGGGAGTTGATTTGACAGGTTATGGCTTTTATTTCTACCACATTAGATGTGTGCATACAAATGGGGTCTTGACAGATTCAAGCAGGTAGGATCCAAACAACAACAACAACAACAACAAAAGGCTTTGTACAAAAGCCTGATACACCTGCAAGAATGGCACAATTTGAAAATGCTGAATAAAGAAAGGTAAAGCCATTAAGTTTCCTGCTGTGAATGAATTTTTACAACTTAGAGAGACAGCACATGGCTGAGAGAGAGGAAAGAAGCCTGAGCAAGTAAATAACACATGATTCAGACAATCTCCTTACACTTAAAAGCATCTCTTCTCGATCTGAGTTATTTTAAAATAAATAACTCCTCAATGGGAGCCTTGTACGGAAGCACATAAATTATATTGTCTATAACAGAGGAGTGAATGGAAGGGAAGAAGGAATGTGAAAGAAAGCATTTTCAAATCATGTTTACTCAAACCAGTACTTTTTTCAAAGGATGATTATCTTTGTGAATTATCTTACATTTACAGTTACTCATGATTACAACTGGTGAAGTGAAAATATGGCCTTTTAGCTTTGTAGGCTTCCGCTCCCCACCCCACTTTCCTCTGGTTTTTCACTTAGCTTAAGTGCAGTTAAAATGGCTTGTATGAGAAATACACTGTTCAACAGGCTGCTACCTACAATAATACGTTGTTTTCTGAAGAACTTGTTTTTAGACTGATGCTTGCTTAGGGAATCTACAAAGTTAATTTTGTAGACTCTCCTCTTCCCTTTTTAGGTTTGATCTCACCCACTTCCTTTGGTACAGCTGGAAATTACAGTATCAATAAGATGGATATGCACTAGAGTAATGATAACCAGTCTCCAAATTTAAAAGCACCTCATGTTCTACTTGCTCTTCCAGTAATATCTTGCATTTAGGGGTTCTATTTGTATTTATTAAGCAGAAATCTCTCATGCTTGTTATCTATCATGTAAGAGAGAGTGTGTGGAGGGAAAGGAATACAGAGATAATTTTGGTTAAAACTTGTAGAGAAACATTGGGGCAATTCACGCAACCAGGCAGGCAGGGGGGAGGATGCGGGGGGGAAGGCTGGTCCAACTCACCTTCTCTCCAGACATTCTCTGAAATGTTGATGGGAGTGTGGCACGCACTTGATTGGCTCAGGGAAGGCTGGGCCTTCCCTTTTGATTTCACTAGATCCTGCTATGGAAGAGGCGGAGCTGCCCAAGCAGCCTAGTTCAGCTTTGTTCTCAGTCTCCTGAGTAGTACTATTAAGTAACTTAGTCTGCATGTCAGCCATTGTATTGATGCTCTTGCTCAGGCTGTGAGCTAAATATAATTCCGTAGTTTCCATTATACAAGGAAATAGTGCTAGACAAGCTTAATGGTCCTTTATACAGTTGTCCCTTGCCAACCACAAGGGTTCCATTCCTGGAAACCCTCATGGTTGTCAAATTCACAGTAGATGAGGCATTAAAGTTAATGGGAAAGTGGGGGTTTAGGGCAATTGTAGTTGCAAAGCGACCAAAAATAAGGTTAAAAATTGAAAGAATCTCCCCTGGCCCCCAGAAATGACCCCCCTGATCCACAGAAATCACCCCAAACCTTCAAAAATTGTTCCCTGACCCCTGGAGATAATATATTTAAAATTTCTTGTATCCCGCCTTCTTCAAAGACTCTAGGCAGTGAACAGTGATAATAACAATAGCAATAGTAACAACAACAATAATAAAAAATAAAAAGGCAAAAGCCTGGCAAAAAAGGTAGGTCTTGAGAAGGGCCTTGAAAGCCACTAAGGAGGGGGCTGCAACAAACCTGGGAAGGGAGGGTGTTCCAAAGAAGAGAGTCAGCCACAGAGAAGGCCTTCCTACGGGCCCAGGCACCACACACTACACCAGGGCCCAAGACACTAAGGAGGGCCAACTGAGAAGATCTCACAGGATGGGATACAACTGGCCAAGATACAGGTGCTAAGCTCATAAGGGTTTTGTAGGTGAGAACCAGCACTTTAAATTGGACCTGGAAGTGAACAGGCAACCAGTGTAGCAGTTAAAGAGGTGTAGCAGTATCAAATCAACAGCCATCCATGAGGAGACGGGCTACTAAATCCTGGACTAGTTGAAGCTTCCAAATCATTTTCAAAGGCAACCCTTTAGGCAGAGCACATTACAGTAATCCAAGCAAGAGGTAACAAAGGCATGAGTTACTGTTGCCAGGGCCTGCCAGTCAAGAAAAGGCTGTTACTGGTGAACCAGCCGAAGCTGGGCAAAGGCAGCCCTGGCCATGGCCTCCACCTGCTGTTTCAGCAGGAGCCGCAAGTCCAGAAGGACCCCCAGATACCAAACTGTCTCTCTCATGGGAAGCGCAACCCTGTCAAGAGATAAACTCACACCCAGCAATTGGCCAATTTGCAAACTGAACAAGAGCAACTAGGTCTTGGAGGGATTAAGCTTGAGCTTGTTTTGGCCCATCAAGGTCCTGACAGCCTCTAGGCACTGAGCCAGCACATGAAAGGCATCACCTGTTTGGCCAGGGGTAGATACCACCTAATGGCACAGTGGGGAAATAACTTGCCTAGCAAGCAAGAGGTTGCCAGTTTGAATCCTTGCTGGTATGTTTCCCAGACAATGGGAAACAGCTATATCGGGCAGCAGCGATATAGGAAGATGCTGAAAGGCATCACCTCACACTGCGCGGGAGATGACACTGGTAAACTCCTCCAGTATTCTACCAAAGAAAACTACATGGCTCTGTGGTCACCAGGAGTCAACATTGACTCAATGGCACAACTTTACTTTTAGAGATATAAAGCTGAGTATCATCAGCATATTGATGAAAACTTACCCCAAACCGAGGGCTGACCAGGCCCAGCGGCTTCATGTAGATGTTAAAGAGAATGGAAGCCAGGACCAAGCCCTGTGGAACCCCACAAGAAAGGGGTCAGGGCACAGAAAACTCACCCCCAATTGATACCGACTGGAATCGCCCAGTGAATAGGACAGGAACCACTGAAGAACAGTGCCCCCAAGGCCAAGCCTACCTAGGCGTTCTAGAAGGATAGCATGGTCGATGGTATTGAAAACTCCTGAGAGCTCAAGAAGAACCACGAGAGGTGCACTTCCCACATCAAGGTTACAATAAAGGTAATCCAACAGGGTGACCAATGCCATTCCAGTGCTGTGCTACAGCCTGAAACCCGACTGGCAAAGGTCCACAAGGAAGGGATCAGGGCACAGAAAACTCACATTGACACTGACTGGAATCGCCCAGTGAGATAGGACTGGAACTACTGAAGAACAGTGCCCCCAAGGCCCAGCCCACCTAGGCATTCCAGAAGGACAGCATGGTTGATGGTGTCGAAAGCTGCGGAGAGATCAAGAAGAACCAAGAGAGATGTGCTTCCCACATCAAGGTTACAATAAAGATAATCCAACAGGGTGACCAATGCCATTTCAGTGCTGTGCTGTGGCCTGAAACCCGACTGACAAGGGTCCAGAAAATCAGTTTCCTCCAGGACTCTCATCAGCTGAGCGCAAACCACCTTCTCCAAAATCTTACCAAGAATAGGAAGACTGGAGATTGGATAATAGTTATCCAGATTGTCAGGGTCGAGGGAAAGCTTCTTCAGGATAGGGTAGACCACTGCCTCTTTCAGGACTGATAGAACAAACCCCTCCCGTAGAAAGGAATTAACTGTCTCCCCTAAACAGAAGAGATGCTTCTGACAGAAATGACCCCCTGACCCCACCCCACCCTGAATTTATTTTTTAATCGCCAAACTACGGATACTCAGGTCGCAGTTGGCAAGGGTGGTCACAATTTCCCAGTTGCGGATACTCAAATCTGCGATTGGGAAAACCGCAGTAGATGAGGGACTGTATACACTATGCATTTGATTTGTAACTTTGAAAGGATGCTTGTTCACACATGCCAAGAAGACTAAGGAAAATACTGTTCAAAAAAATCTTGTTAGGTGAGTGGTGGGGATCTAAGGAGAACTAGGTTAAGTTTATATCCAGCAGTGTTTTTCTACCTACTCTTCTCAGTAATAAGGATATGATCTTTTCTTTAAGATTTTGGAACTGGTGACTGTCATTTCCATGAGCTTGTTGCTGACCTAATTTAATATGTTGTTGAAAGTCTTAGAGAAACTGAATGTGTCACAGGCTAATGGATGTTAGGGATGTGCACAAATCGATTTTTGCAATTTTATTTGTGTTGGAATTGAATCAGCATGATTTGATTTGAGCTTGAATCTGCTGCCCTCAAATCTGGGTAAATAAGATTCAAATTTTATTTAATTCAGCCAAATTTTTAAGGGTTAGAGGGCACCAAAGTGGGTTGGGTGGCAGGGCCCCAAGGGTGCCAACTGCCACCCAACTCCCAAAGGAATCAGGCAAAGGGGTGAATTTTTAGGAATTTTTGTGTGTTGTGGATTCTTGGTGAAATGACTTAATAGGGAATCCCTATGAAGAAGTTATTTCACAACCAAGAACACACACACAACTTCTAAATAAATAAATAAATAAATAAATAAATAAATAAATAAATAAATAAATAAATATCACTCCTGGCAGGGGAAGTGGGCAAAAACCACCCACCTGGGTGTGTGCACTGAGTTAGCCCAGAGCACCACAGAAGTGCCTGCACAGCTCCAGCGCTGTGTGAGAAACGCTGTTGCTTCCTTAGTCAGGATGTCAGCTTACTCTTCTAAAACTACAGAAAATCTTGTGGCATTTCAAAGATGAACAAATTTGTTGTAGGCAAGAGCTTACTTCATATTTCCATTCACTTGAACTACAACAGTTAAAATGCCATAACATTGAACATTTTTAATTTATAATATCTATATCGCTATTTCTTTGATAAGTAGATCAGGATTATTATTTCCATTCACAGAAAGGGAACTACAATTGAGAGAGTGCGATTTGTCTGAGGCACTTTTGACTAATCTTCACTACTTGTTTCTTTAGATAAATAAATACTTTATTTTTGTTTAATGTCCCTTTTAAAAATGTCAACATATTTGATTTTGGGGGAGACAGTCTCAAAAGGTGTAATCATGTATTCCTTCAGAAATAATGTCTATGCTGCAGTTAGAATCAAGTGATAACTCAAGTATGGGCAAATCATGAATAAAAATGATACCAGAAGGCAAAAATGTTTCCAATCTTACCATATTCTGCTTGTTTGGTCTTTTCTATTCTAACATTGGGAAATAATATATGCTGCTAAAGATCATATTTCTGTTACAGCTAGTACAGGTTTATGAGGATCCTAAAAACATGTAACAAATCTGGAAATTAGTGTTACAGATTTTTTTAGGATTCTTTATGAGCTTTTATTTAGCCAAATATATGATAGTTATTTGGCACTTCCAAGTATGTAGATTTGTTTTTCAAAAATGTGAATTCATGTCTGCCACCTGCTCGATCAATCTCCTTTTCCACGACTGTTTCCCCAGAGAAGCCCTTTAAAGCATTATTGAAGTTCAGATTTACATTACATAATCAGCATTTACAGCAAGTGGACTAGAATAGACTACATGTGAAGCAGGACATAGACTAATTTACAGAATTTATCTATCTAGATTATTTATATGCTGCTTCTCAGACAATAAGTTTGCAAAGTGCCCTACATAGCAGAGAAGTGGGAAAAAAATCTTTTTCACAGTCTTAAGCAGTGGGAGAGATACAAGCAACAGCAGCAATTGGAAAGATGATCTGCTGGAATGTTTAGGGCCCATGATTGCTCTCCTTATGCAACACCACTTGGAAGGTACCTCTTTGCGCAGGTAGCAGATAATAGATGAGGATCAGTTTCCACTAGACTAAAGCTCTGAAAGGCATGGGTTCTCAATAAAATTTCTGCAAGCTCACATTACTATCTAAAGCACACTACTAAAGCACACATTACTATCATGTGGAATGCTGATAAAACAGTAACAAGGTTTTTGTGGTAGTTCTATGTTTTGTAATGAATCGTCTCTAAATTGTTCTCATCATTCAGTAGGTGGCACTCTTTCCCATGAGCAGATGATGATGTGGCTCTATGTCATGCTATGACTTAGGCACAGCTGTTTTTTTAATCTATGACACCAGACTCACATATTCACTATGATCATTGGGAAAGTGAGTTGCTACCAAAGTCCAAGATGGACACCCAAGGCAGGGCAATGGCCTGCCAGGATATGCAGTCAGTTTCTGCACTCCAGGGCCAGCCTAATGCTATGTTTCTCTAAGTCAGACCAGGTGAGCATACTACTCACATATTACTCGAAGCTGACAGAGTGAGGGAGTTACGCCCAGTTGTCACCCTGAGGCAATAACTCCAGGAGTCCACAGGTAGGGAGCCCTTTGCTTTTCACACATGCTAATGGGGACTCCTTGGCTCAATGGTAGTGTAGCAGGCTTTTCCATAAGGCCTTGGAAGCCATAGGGCTCCCGCCTCACAACTTTGGGATTTACTCCTTCTGCATCAGAGCTATTTCAGTCACTTCAGAAGGTGGGCTGACGACTGACAGGATCAAGAGCATAGATTGCTGGCATTCAGTGGCAAACAGGTCTTACATACACAGCAGTAGGAGTCGAGGAGGCAGGTGGGGTGAGGGCTTCTTGCACTCTACAATGACTCTCTTTCTTTATAGCAGCCCCAGGCAGGACAATGGCAGCTGCACTGTGGATCATGGACACAGAATCCTGTACTCAGCAGCCATCAGTGTGATGGACCCAGACCTCAGCCTGGCACGGGCGGTGAGGATGTGACGGCTGGGAAAGTAGGGGATGTACTGGAAGGAGCTAATTCCATCCCCAAGCAAGCTGGCAGCAGAGGGAGCACGGCCCAAAGTCCTGGTGTTCTACCTCGGTAAAAAGGACTTGGTGACGTCCTCCAGAGTGGGGGTGATTTCCGTTTTTGGGCTAGGACTCAAGTGAAATTATAAAAATCTACACAGGGATGGTATTTGCATTTGTTGAGATGCTCTCCCACCTTGTTTGGCAAAGTTCCAGGGACAATGAGGCCATTGAGCAAGCATGGATCAAGGCCAACAAGGAAATTGCTAAGATTTTGGCTTGGAGGGGGAAGGAGGGTATCAGACAGACAGGCTTGCTGCCAAGAGCAATGAGTTGTACAGGGATGACAGGGTGTACTTCTTGCAGGCCAAAGGCCACCTTTACACCATGAACCTTAGAGAGTGCATGAGGAGCATCTTTTAGTAGAGGCTCCATGGCAGGGAAGGGGCTTGGCATAACTATCCACTCCCCAGTCTGTGGTTGAGAGGCCTGGAGGCCAGTCTAGGGAGAAGCTATTCATGTAGCAGCCTGGGGCCAGGATCATGGACACCAGAGCAAAGTGGGTGTGTTTTACTAGAGACTGGACCACTGAATCCACTGGGCGGCCAAGCTTTGCCTCTGCCCTAACCCTGAGCCTTTCCTTTAGGAAGGCCAGATTGCACCCCAGCCAGTGAAGTGAACTGTCTGGTTGGCTGCCTTGGTTAAAATAAGAGAGATTATTCATCTTTGCCCCAGCCACCTGCATGAAACAGCCTCTGTTTTTCCAGCTATTTATAGTTGTTTTTACTTAATTATGTTGAATAAAGTTGTGACCAGGCAATTTGCCCTGTGCCAATTTCCAAAAGTATACTTGTCTGTTCTTTCTTTCCATACAAGTACTCCTAAAATTCTCCACCAAATCCAGCTCTAATAATGAATCAGGAATTGTGACATCTGTTCTGTTCAACTAAATTGGCTAGGTATATCTCTACCACTCCCCTCCCCTAGGTCTTCATAGTATTGGTTGTTGTGTTTCATCTTGACAAGGTGTTTGTTTGGGTCTTTTCCACAATTTATTTGTGGAAAACACTACTTATTTGTGAAAAACAATTATGTACTTATATTTATATTGGTCTTTTCAGAAGTACTGGAGCAATTAAAAAAAAAGGTAAAACACAAATATTTTAAAGAATTTTTAAAAACCCAGGAGGCATTTTAGCATATATATTGTATTGTGCTTGTGGTGGAGAAGCCTCTGATGATGATTGACTGAGATGGGGTGGTGGCAAGGAATATTTAATTGCTGAGGGATCTTAACAATTTGCAGTTTGACTTATGTGAGGCAAAGGAAATATGTCAGTTTGTTTAGGATTAGAATCCTAGAGTCAGGTTGAGGACTAAAAAGAGGTCCAGAGCAAAACTGCATATATAGGTCTGTGAGATAAGAAAGGCTGCACTATACACTATTGGCAGGATGGAACAGGACAGGCTAGAGAGGTTTTGAGGGCTAGCAACTATTGGCTTACAAGTCATGAGGTGATTAGGACTGCTGGGTCTTGACCCTGACATAGGAATTTTGCAGATTTGGACTTCTACTGTCACTGTAGCATTGTGACCTGGTAACCCAAAGGAGGCAATGAGGATTCAGAATCAATGGGGTGGGGGCTGCTTTTCGCATATTGATCCAAATTAACCAGCCAGTACTTTGGCTGTAGGCTTCTAATACAAAACTTGCATAGATTTAAATGTTTTATCATTTAACATTTGAAACCCTGCAATTATTATTAACTTTTCAGGAAATACGGTAGATAGGAGAGTATGGAATAATATGACTGCAATATGAAATGCCTATTATTTAGATCTAGGTTTTCTGAAACCCTAAATGGAGTCCCCAATATTTTATTTATTAAACTGATACTCTGAGTGATATATCATAATCAGTCAATACAACTAATAAAGCCAACAACACCCATAACAACAAATAATACATGCTAACAAGGAATAAAACAGTAATTCTCCAGTTGAAAACCAGTTCCACTAAAAGCTCTCTTAAATAAGAGAGTTTTTCCTGTCTCCAAAGGACAAAAGAGAAGGTGCCAAGGAAGCCTCCCTGCACAAGGAGCTCCATAACTGGGGTGCCATTACTTAGAAGGCTCTAGATGTGACAAAACCAACAGTTCTTCAGATAACGGGGACATTCAGATGAATTTCCTCAGATTATCTCAATGTACTGGGGGAAGGGGGATATATGTAGAATAAGAAGTTCCTTCAGATAAGCAACATCTAAGCTACTTAAACCATTAAAACCAGAATTGTGAATTGAGTCCAGAAACCGACAGGTAGTCAAGGCAGATCTTTCAGGATGGATGTTATGTGGTCCCTGTACGAGGGCTACAGCTCATAGTAGGGATGTGCACGAACCTGTTCGGAGGCCCTTTTACGGGCCTCCGAACAGGTTTGAACACCAGGGGGGTTCAAAGTTGTACCGGGGGTACCACTTTAAGGGCAGGGGAGGGTCCACTTTCCCCTCCTTCCGCTTCCCCCCCCACCCGCCGGGTACTTGTTTTCCATAAAGGCCTTCAGGGTGGCAGTGTACTTCCCTGCCATCCCTTCCCCCGCTCCGGTTGGAAGTGGCTGGAAGTACTGGGTGCGTGTGCATGTATGTGCACATCAGACGGGCGCACACACACACACATGACATGCACATCCAGTACTTCCGGCCACTTCTGGACGAAGGGGAGAAGGGACAGCAGGGAGGTACACTTCCGCCCCAAATGCTTTTATGGAAAACGAGTGCTGGTGGGGGGAAAGTGGGGGGAGGGGTAAGTGCACCCTCCCCCACCCTAAGAATGGCAACCCCCACACCCTCGAGCCACCCCCGCCCGGTTCCGTTCACATCCCTAGCTCATAGCACACACATTCTTCAAACAGAAGGCCCCATGTTCAGTTGCTAATATCTCTAGATCAAGGATCTCAAGTCCAAACTAGACAGGGCTTTAATAATTCCATTGACCCTGTTGTGCTTGCTCCCCCCCCTTCCACTGCTGTAAATAGCTCACATGGGGATTGGATCAGGACCATAGGTGAGGATAGGAGGGCTTTAACTCTGTCCACTGCCACAGTCTCAATCAGGGCTCCCTATATGTGCTATTTACAGAAAAAAGTACGCATGCCAGGCCCAAAGACATTATTAAAATCAGATCTAATTTGCCCTTCAGGGAGGGAACAGAAGCTGTATCAGTTGTTGTCATTGGGTAGGTTGGCAGTAGCTTTGCATCCTCTCAGTTGTTTAAAAGATTATTTTCCTACAGTACAATGAGGAGTAGTGCAATAAGCGAATAGAGTCTCACGGATCGGCTCTTTCCAGGTTGTTGTTGCGTAGTAGCCAGTTGAACTTTCTTTCACTAATATGTTCATTCTTTCCACTAAGCCATTTCCTTACGGATGGTACAAGGAAAGAGTCTTGTGTTTTATCCCATCGTTGTGCAAGTATTGCTCCATTTCAAATTAGGTACGCTGGTCCCATAGCCAGTCACTAGTTCTTTAGGAAGATCTTCCTTCGCAAAAACTTCAGCCATGAACTGGATCACCTTGTTTGTAGTAATAATTTGTCAGCAAATGAAACTTCTAGCAACCTGGAATAGTAATGCACCATCACTATAACAAGTCTTTGTTTTGCAGATTGGTTATCAAAAGGCCCCATTATATTCAGAGCAATAGGAATATGCAAATTGATTTGGGTACAAATTGATTTGTACCTGAATCTAGCTGATTCGGGCAATTTGGAGACAGAACAAATCACCCCTGTGGTCCATTGGCTGGATTCGGGTCCAAATTGAATCATGCCAGATTTGATTTAAATTGATTCAAGATTTGGATTCCTCCTATTAATTTCCCCAGATTCCCAGCTTTCATTAAAAAAAAAAAAAAACCTAAACTCTAGCCCTTGTAGAAGTGGCATTACGGAGCAAAATTTGTGGTCACTATTTTTTCAAGTGTTTGGATTCTTTGGTGTATAATAACTTTTCTCAATGAATCCCTATGAGTATTCATTATGCACCTTCATTTCTTCCATTCATTTTGTCTGTCTTTGGACAGTGCCAGTTGTCAACTGCCATGTGCCAACTACACCCTCCTCCCACCAGCAAGGCAGTGGAGTCAAAGGAGTGGTAAAAGTCTTCTGCAATTTGTCAGATACAGCACGAGCCATACAGTGCTGGATTGCATTTTCAATGTGTTTGTCCATAGAGGCCACCAAAAACGTTCTCTGATTCAACTTTTAGTCAAGCTCATGCCCAGGTAACTTCCATGGGCAATTTTGATCACTTTTGCTTATAAGGAGGTTGGCACCACCAAATGATCAGTCCTCAGCACCAGCTCATTGAAAAGTGACAGCTCCCTTGCTACATGGCATTTATGGTTGAAAATGTTCAGGTACCTTGTTTTGCATGGCAGTCCATTAGTTATGTAAGGTTTAGGTTCAGTAAGCACTGGATCAGCACTGAGGGCCACTTTCTATTCAGAAGATGTGATCACCCCATTAGTGGATGAAGCTATTTGTGCAATTACTCCTTCATCCTCGTCTTTTGGGATCTCCTCTTAGCCCAGAAGTGGAAGTTGAGATAAACAATCTGCAGCTGTATTCCAAAGATATTCACCTGGAAATCAAAGTCTATAAGTCTGGTGATCCATTTGGCTATTCTTGGGGTTGCTTGACTGGATCCCCGAGTAGTAAATAAAGCAGACAGGGGTTTATGATCTGACCGTAAAGTGCATTTTCTGCTCCACAAGTAAGTCCTGAAGTGCCTCACTGCCCAGAAACATGCTAGAGTTTCATTTTCAATGACAGAATACATTTTCTCTGAAGCAGTAAGCACTCGGGAAGCAAAGGCAACTCTAACTTCCCTGTTCCCCTTTTGCCGGGTCAAGACAGCACCCAAACCATATTCAGAAGCATCAATAGTTACAACAGTGTGCTTGCTGGTGTCAAAAGAAGTGAGAGCAGGGCTTTCAGCAATGGCCAGTTTGATAGTCTGAAAACTAGCCTTGCAGGATGCATCCCAGTTAAATGCTACATTCTTTTAAAAAAGAGGACGCAATGGAGCAAACTACCTGACGCTGAGAATACCAGTGATGGTGTGCAAACAGTCTCCAATAACTTCCTACTGCCTCTCTTTTTCTTTTGTTAAACACCAACTTGGTCTTCCCTGAATCTCCTGGAGCAATTTATGAGGCAAATCATCTAACAAATTTAGAGTAATACTCACCGAGAGTCCTAAACATAATCAAAGTACATCCTTGTTGTGTGGCTCTGGCACTTCCTGATAGTTCCAAGTCTGTTTGGGGAAGTACGCCACTCTGAGATACTGTGCGTTCCAAGTATGTCACCGAGTGTGTGCAAAAGTGACATTTCTCTGCAGAGATAGTAAATCCGTGTTGTCAAAGTTTTCTTAAGACTTCTGTCGCTTTAGCATCATGCTCCTCATTGGTTTTGCCATTCACTAAAATGTAATCCTGAAAGTAAGTGATGCCATTTGTAGATCCAAAAATGGCATGCATCATTCTTTGAAATAGCAAAGCTGCAGAGGCTAATCCAAAGGGCAGTATTTTGAATTGAAAAAGGCCCTCTGGGGTAATGAAGGTCATGTATTTGTGAGAACGTATGAGCAGAGGAATTTGATGATAGGCTGAAGACAAGACCAAAGTTGTGAACACTGAGGCCTCTTTCACAGTAAGCAGCATTTAATTGATATTGGGTAATGGATGACAATCCACTACCATGTTGGAGTTCACATCTCTTAAATCTACTCACATTCGAAGTGTACTATTTGATTTCCATACAAGCACAATGGGAGAGACCCATTCTGATGAATCAACAGGTTATATATGATGTCAGCATGCTGTAGTCTTAAGAGCTCCTCTCTAAGTGGTTTGCCCAATGCTATAGGTACATTCTTCACTTTGTGTTGTACAGGTACTGCATTTGCCTTCATCTGAATTTTATGTTTGTGCCAGGAGTATCAGCAAAATACGACAAATATATACGACGGATACTTGTATACCACTTTTCAACAAAAGGTCCCCAAAGCGGTTTACATAGATTTACCTCTCCCATGGCTGGGCAAAGTAATTGAGAGGGTGGTGGCCTCTCAGCTCCAGGCGGTCTTGGAGGAAACTGATTATCTAGACCCATTTCAAACTGGCTTTCGGGCAGGCTATGTGGTGGAGACTGCCTTGGTTGGCCTGATGGATGATCTCCAATTGGGAATTGACAGAGGAAGTGTGACTCTGTTGGTCCTCTTGGATCTCTTGGCGGCTTTCGATACTATCGACCATAGAATCCTTCTGGAATATCTGAGGATGTTGGGGGTTGGAGGCACTGTTTTACAGTGGTTCTGCTCCTACCTCTCGGACAGATGGTGTCGATTGGAGATTGTTGATCTTCAAAATCTGAGCTTAAGTATGGTGTCCCTCAAGGCTACATACTTTCTCCAATGCTTTTTAACATCTACATGAAACCGCTGGGAGAGATCATCAGGGGATTTGGAGCTTGGTGTTACCGGTATGCTGATAACACCCAGATCTACTTCTCCATGTCAACTTCTTCAGGAGTTGGCATATCCTCCCTAAATGCCTGCCTGGAAGCAGTAATGGGATGGATGAGGGAGAATAAACTGAAACTGAATCCAGATAAGACAGAGGTACTTATTGTGAGGGGTCAGAACTCTAGAGAGGATTTTGATCTACCTGTTCTAGATGAGGTCACACTTCCCCAAAAGGAACAGGTTCGCAGTCTGGGAGTACTTCTGGATCAACATCTCTCCTTGGTTTCTCAGGTTGAGGCGGTGGCCAGGGGTGCTTTCTATCAGCTTCAGCTGATACACCAGCTGCGCCCATTTCTTGAGATCAATGACCTCAAAACAGTGGTACATCTGTTGGTAACCTCCAGACTTGACTTCTGTAATGCGCTCTATGTGGGGCTGCCTTTGTATGTAGTCCGGAAACTTCAGTTGGTTCGGAATGCGGCAGCCAGATTGATCTCTGGGTCATCTCGGAGAGACCACATTACTCTTCTGTTGATGGAGCTACACTGGCTGCCAATAGGTTTCCAGGCAAAATAAAAAGTGCTAGTTAAGCCTAAACGGCTTAGGCCCTGGGTATTTAAGAGAGTGTCTTCTTCGCTATGAGCCCCACCGCCCATTGAGGTCACTTGAGGAGGTCCGTCTCCAGTTGCCGCCAACTTGTTTGGTGGCTACACAGAGACGGTCCTTCTCGGCTGCTGCCCCAAGATTGTGGAATGTGCTCCCTGCTGGGATATGAGCCTCCCATCTCTGGCAATTTTTAAAAACTTCTGAAAACACATCACTTCAAACAGGCTTTCTCAGCTTTTTAAAACTTGTTTTTAAATTGTTCTGACTATTTAGTTGTTGTTTTACGTTTTAAATTGTTAATCATTGTTCTATGCTTTTATAATTTTTGTTTTAATTATTGACTGATTTTAATGGTGTTTTAATGTAAACCGCCCTGAGCCTTTTAGAAGGGCGGTATAAAAGTTTTAATAATAAATAAATAATAATAAATATAAATAGATAATAAAATTGCTCCCCACCCCCAAAGGGCTCACAATCTAAAAAAGAAACATAAGACAGACACCAGCAACAGCCACTGGAGGGATGCTATGCTGGGGATGGATAGGTCCAGTTGCTCTCCCCCTGCCTCTTTGCTCATTAACAAAAACATCTGAGAAATCAGCAACCATATCAGCATATGGATGCTCCATCATCTGTAATATGGGTTCTGTGCTATTTGGGTTTAACACTATCCGTAGATATTTCTAATGTTTCCAGCCCAATATTGAAACTCCTTTTTGTGACATGTACACTTTCCCTTCTGCAGTACATCCTTTGTATTCCAGGACAGTTGTGAAGTATCAATTTATGGCAACAGGAGAACCGCCATATCCCCATGGGTGAATGTCTCAAGGCTCCAAGTGCAGATCTGATGTAGTGAGAAGTTTCTTGTAAAGCAGATGGGAAATGATAGGGTATGGAGAAACAGCCAGCATCCGCCCTTCATGGCCATTAAGTTCAGCTTGACAATATGGAGGATCAGGCGCTGACTCTGTCACACTTAAAACACTGTCAGGAAGTGGCTCATCTGCCTCATCCTTAACATATGATGGATCTTTAATGGAGTGGACAGCAGACTTGCAAACCTTAGCAAAGTGTCCCCCTTTCTTGAACCTGTTGCAAGTGACCTTCTGTGCAGGACAGTGAGCAAAATTGGCTTCGTGGGCAGAGTTTCTGCATTGGTAGCTCCTCCTTTCTTGTGCTGCCATTTTCTGGGACAGTGCCTTATGAGAAGATTGAGTTTGGAAGGATTTAGCCTGAACAGTCTGGATTTCAGGAGGTGGGTTTGGGGGTATCAAAAAGAGTAAGCTGGCACAGTGAATAGCATTTTGCACCTTCCTAGTCATCTCTATAACTTTATCCAAAGTAAGTTTGCACCTCAATTGCAGTTTTGCATGCAGTTTGGAGCAGTTTGTTTTCATAACAATCTGATCCCTGATCATTTCATCAGTAAAGTTGGCAAACTCACAAGTGACACTTAAGGCACACAAGGCTGTAATATACTGATCGATTGGTTCACCAGACAATTGGGATCTAAAATAGAACAGTAATGTTCAACAATCACATTCAAATTAGGGTTGAAATGATCATATAAGGCTTGAATAGCAGCTTCATAAGAATTAGTATCCCCTTCCAAGTTGGCAGGAAAGGGCAAATGATTATATATTCTCTGGTCTTCAGGTTCCGGGCAGTGAAGCAATATAGCCTTCTGCTTTGCTGTAGTAAAATCAGGGCTCTGAATGGTGAGGAGGTAATTGCAGAAATAGGACCTCTTGTTTCCAGGGAAGAGCAGGTTCTCCTGGGGTGGACAAGAAAAAGGGTGGTGGTGGAATCTGAGCCATGCTGCAATGAGCATCCAGTGAATAACAGAATCCAGGACGGATAAGGAAAAAAGTACCTTCAGGGGTTGTGCAGGTCATGAAGCTGGAGAAACAATCAGGAGCAGTGATAGTAGAAAGCAGTGCAGAAATGTAGGCCCAGTAATGCAATGAAATGAGGCTGCAGGAACATTCACAAGCTTTGCAGGCTCACACACTTAGCTGGTTCAAAATCTCATCGCCAAACGTTTTATAGCTGCTTTCCTCATATACCCAAGGAAATCTTATGTAGATTTAACTAAATTTTTATTCAGCAAAACCATTTTTCTCCTTCTTCTTTCCCTCCCTTTCCTTTTCTGACTCCTCCCCCATACTCTCTACAGGATCCCCCTTGGTACAAATGTCCAAACAAACAAAAAACTGCAAATGATTACTGGATAGGATACAACACCAAGACATAGAGAAATGCTACTGAGCTGGCATTTAGCAACACCAACTGTGAGGGAAGTGAAATATGAACAGATGTAACTTCAAAGTATGTAGAACATAATCTAGAGAACTATTTCATGTGTGCTCAAAGCCCTGCACATATGCAGGGGGCTTTAGAATTGATTTGAACCCCATCCCCAAGATTCAAAGTGGGTCTGCCATGAATTGTGTGAGTTGCTGTTGAAAAACAGAAGACCAAAGTCCTGCTGAGCAAACAGAGCTACTCCTATACTTTTCTGAAATATGGTCGGAATATTTTTTTTAAAATGTAATAGTAAGCACGTGCTGTTTCACAGCACTATTTGTAATTAATAACTTGTTTCTACTTAAAAAGCAGTCATTTGCAATAGTACAACTACAACTATGCCATCGTTCTATAAGAAATACATCCTTTTGCTTTGCCTGAAATCTCCAGATGCACCCTTGGGAGACCCACTGCAAAGTTCACAGAAATAAATGAAAGTGTTCTGATGATCTTTGTAATATAGTTGCCCCTGGCAATATAATACATATATCTTGGCTGCATAATCTACCTAGAGCGAACTCTATAATTTCAATGCATGCCCATGAAGCACAGGATGAAATCTCTCTGTATGCAGTTGTGTTTTAGGATAATCAGTTCCCAGACTGTGGTCTGCAAAGAGCTATTTGGTCACATGATTCTGGCTTTTCCCTGGTTTCCAGCTGCTAAATGCATTTGATTCCCTCTAAAAATACATTAAATACTTTCCAGCTATTACTTTGCACACAAGTAAGCAATTGGTGTAGGTGCCACATGATTGCTATGTGATAGTGAATGGGAGGGAATGTGGTTCATTAGTCAAGCCCCCTATTAAAGTATGATCACATTATGGAAAAAGTTTTCTGATCCTCATTTTTTAATCCATACTTCAGCAGCAAATATAATGATGGTATTAATATCAGTACTGCAATAAAAATAAAATAGATGAAATAATGAGATTATTTATGACTGTTCTTTAAATGTGTAATAGATTAGAAATTATATGAATAAAATAAAAATTATTCTGCAATTTCTGGTTTCTAGATGAGCCATGATTTCAGTTCTTATGGCAAAATATTTTATCAGCATTAAAATAAGATTTTTATTTTTATTTGCTGCACTAACTATCATGAGCAATAACAAGTCTTGAAACCACAAATGAATTTTCTAATTTCTTCATTTGACTGAATAAAAAACTTGATACAGTCTGTTATTATTGATGCTCTAGTATTTTGTGAGAGACATTTTACAATTAACAGGATAGTCATTCAAGCAAATTTATGGCTTTTATTCTTTTTAACCTAATGAATGCTATAAAGTATTATCTTGTATCACTCATAAAACAGTACTGCATAATGTTATTCAGCCGGGTTTAAGAAGAGTCCAAATCATCATCTTTTTTGTTGGACTAATGATCAAATATTGATATTTCTTCAATTCATACAAATGGATACAAATGCCTTGCATAGAATTTGATCAATATATTCTGATGTTCACATTAGGAATTTGGAAATCCATGTAGTTTTCCTGTTATTCTTTTATGATTAAATCAATTGAAGTTATTTACTCATAGCAGAAAATATACATGTGTCAGGAACCCACACCTTTCAAGTCCAGAGAGATTAAGTACATCGCTAAGTACATCAGCTGTTTAACACTCTGAGTGGCTTTTTCTTCTTGATAACATGTGACATTTAGAAGGTGATATAACAAAACTGTGGTACATTTTGGTAACCTCCAGACTTGACTTTTGTAATGCGCTCTACGTGGGGCTGCCTTTTTATGTAGTCCAGAAACGTCAGTTGGTTCAGAATGCAGCAGCCAGATTAATCTTTGGGTCATCTCGGAGAGACCACATCACTCCTTTGCTGATGGAGTTACACTGGCTGCTGATAGGTTTCCGGGCAAAATACAAAGTGCTAGTTATAACTTATAAAGCCCCAAATGGCTTAGGTCCTGGGTATTTAAGAGAGCATCTTCTTCACTATGAACCCCACCGCCCATTGAGGTCATCTGAGGAGGTCTGTTTCCAGTTACCGCCAACTCGTTTGGTGGTCACACAGAGACGGGGCTTCTCGGCTGCTGCCCCAAGACTGTGGAATGTGCTCCCTGCTGAGTTACGATCCTCCCCATCTCTGGCTATTTTTAACAAAACATTTGAAAACCCTTTTTTTAACCCAAGCCTTCTCAGGTTTTTAATTAAAAAATATTGTTTGTTAATTTTATGGTTTTTAAATTACTGTATTGTTTTAAAGTTTTTAATGTGTTTTAATTGTTGTTAGCTGCCCACAGACGTAAGTTTGGGTGGGGTATAAATCTAATAAATAAATAAATAAATAAATAAAATGCCAATAGCAAATAATTAAAAACTTTAACAGCCAACCTAAATAAAAGACAAACATATAATGACAGGAATTTCATCCAATCAGCCTGGTGTTGAGAGGTATGAAGAGAAACATTAATGTCCTCACATAGCAGAGTGTGCTCTGGTGGTAAAGAAGTTTAGCCAAGAGATTGTCTGAAGACAGTAGGTTGAGTTCAAAAAACAAATAAAATTTATGAAGAAACTAAAACATCACATACTGGAGAATATTGTGGAGAATTTAAAAAAAATGCACAGAGAGAAACCTTTACCATCCTTGTTGGTTACTGGTTTGTTCTAGGCACAATCCACAGTGTTGATAATTATCTTTAAAGCCTTAAATGGTCTGGGATCTGATTACTTTAAGGACCACCTTCTCCAGTATGAACCTGCCTGAACCCTGAGACTGCCTGCTAGGTCTCTGCTATGACTTTCAGAGATATGATTGGCGATGAACTGGGACAAGGCATTTTCTACAATGATACTTAAGGCTTTGGATTATCCTCTCCCCGGAGGTCTGTCAGTCCTTTCACTATCTTCACTACCAAGGAAAGACATTTTTATGTAGGTTGACCTACAATCTGTTGCTTATTAGCTGCTGTCATATGCTGCTCTCTGTATTCTTGTTTGTTTTTATTGATTTCTTTATTGAATTTTAAAAGCTGTTTTTAATATTTTATTTATTGTACACCATTTTGAACTGTTTTAGGAAATGCGTATAAGAAAGAAGGAGGGAGGGCTGGAGGGAATACTGTTCTTGGCAAGTTTATGGCATAGAGAAAGAAACAATGGCTATAACAATTCCAGTGAATGAAAAAACAAGACTTGGTGAGGACTTTTCAGTCAAAGATGAGATCATTTAGGAGAATAGTATAACATCCTGAAATATAGTAGCGGGATCGGGAGTGATCCCAGCACTTCACATGACCAGCCCTACCGGGGGGGGGGTAGCCCTGTCCTACCCCCATAGGGTTGGTCATGTGAACAACCTTTATCTGTTGTAAGAGTGTGGTTTAACTTTACATAATTGATCTTGCTCAAAGCATGTACCTATACAAGATGGTGCTGCCAAAATCAGACTTTCTCATCTTTTATCTTATAGGACATATGAATAACTACATCTTCAGTACAGAAGAAAATATTGCTACTAGAGTCGCAAACTTTAATTGATTTAATAGGTAGATTCGCCAGCTAAATCAGCAATTAATCAGCAATGGCAAATTTTAATGGAAGAGGCTGAGAGTTCATTTTCTAACGTATTTTCATTCTGATGTGTTATTGTAATAAGGAATGCAGAGGGAGGGGAGAAAATATTAAAGATAAACTTTCCTTCTGACAACTAATGACAGATTTCATTTATTACATTGTACATTGTCTTATATTTCCTTTAATATCTCAAACAGGCACCTGAGTTTAGGTTTTTGTAATATACACATTTATTTAAATTTTAAATTTAATATAATTCATTAAAAGGCAAAAGATTAATCAGCTAAGAGTTCCATAATCATGAGACTGTGAAGGTACTCACATGACCATACCTACCTGGGCTAACACAGCCCTATGGGGTAGACCTGGTTGTGATAATTGCTGAGATCAGTCCTGATCACGGCGCTTCTCTGCTGGGTAACCTGGTTTTTTTTTACCTGGGCTAAAAGTGAGGTAGGAGGGTATGCACATGCCCTCCTATCCAGTTGTGTAGGAGAATGGGCTGCCATCCGCCTTGTTTGGGGAGCCAGCAGCCATTGCTACCATAGAATCCAGAGGAAGCTCCTGGAATTTCTACAATGCAACACACGAGCAGTATAGTGCATTGTGGGATTCCTTGTGGCCAGGCATCCTTTCCCCACCTCTCTCTAGTCATGCCGCTTGTTGCCGCAGTAATCATGTGTGAGCATTGCACGGCAAGCAGGGTAGCAGTGGTGGTTGTGCAGGGGAAGGTAGAGCAGATCCTGCCTTCCCATCTGCCTTACCATCATATGACCCCCTGGAAAAAAAGATCATATGAATGGTGTGTGTGTGTGTGTGTGTGTGTGTGTGTGTGTGTGTGTGTGTGTGAAATATAAGCAAAAGAAAAGATAAGGCATCAGAGGTAAGTATACACATGTGATAGCACCACTACATTTTGTATTATTACAAATGTCCTTGAAGTTGCACCTACCAGTATTGATGTGGAGCTAGTAGCATCTGAAATACTCACCCAGTTACATGTGTTCATAGAGGATCCAAATAGAAGTGTTGTGACCATGTAACAACCATACACATATGCACTTCTGGTTCTCATATCACCTTCATTATGAGAATGTGGGCAAGGGTGAACCTGTGAATGTTCACACAGAGAAAATTTAGTAAACTGTGGTATTATTGCATCTCTCAACTGGCCCTTGGATTGTGCTGAATCAGATGTGTGTCTGTGTGGAGGGACCCCAAATATCAACTACCACAGAACAAAAAGTTACTTACCTGTAACTTTGGTTCTTCTAGTGGTCATCTGTACTTTTACACCAATGGGCTTTGTGCCTGCACAGAGACCTTGTCTGAACCTAACTAGCTCAATTCTCCTGCTTTAGGTGGGAACCCCGCCCCCAGCCACTGTATGCGGCTGCACCACTGCTCATCCCCTCAGTCACAGAGTCCGCCTTCAGGAGACCCAGTGGGGAGGACGGGAGGGCATGTAAAAGTACAGATAACCACTAGAAGAACCAAAGTTACAGGTGAGTAACCTGTTGTTCTTCGATGTCTCTGTCTTTTACACCAAAAGGCATATAACAAGCCAGCACCCAAGGAGCAGGGAAGAAAACACAGGCAATATTCAACCAGCAGAACATTTATTTCAAAAACCAGTGCATCAACTGAAAATGGATTGCAGGACACTCCTGCCAAATACAGCATCATTTTTTGCCATGGCATAATGGCAGATGAATGAATGGCAAGGCCCAAGTGGCCGCTTCACAAATTACATCCAATGGGACTGATCGACCAAAAGCCACTGATGTCACCATTGAGCATACAGAATGTGCCTTAACCATAGCAGGTAACTGTTTATGAGCCAACTGATAACAAAGCTCAATTGTCGGAACTATCCATCTGGACATGGACTGAGTGGAAACTTGGAGCCCTTTACAGGGCCCGTCATAAAGAACAAACAGTGAGGGTGTCTTCCTCCACTCTGCAGACCTCTGAACATAGAAGGATAATGCCCTTCAGACATCCAAATGATGTAACCTACATTCCACAACTGAAGAGGGGTTCTGAAAGAACACAGGGAGAGTGAGAGGTGAAGAATGGCAAAACAGAGACATCACTTTTGGTAGGAACTGGGCATCCGGTCTAAGTACCACCTTATCCTTTGAAACTATAAATATGGTAAGTTAATCCTTAAAGCCCACAATTTGCTAACCCTCCTAGCAGAGGTGATTGCCATCAAGAAGGAGACTTTCTAGGTTAGGAGGCGCGGCTCTATCAAAGCCAAGGGCTCGAACAGGGGCCTTAGCAAGCCGGCCAACACTACTGACAGATCCCAGGCTGGTGCTATGATAAGGTTGTTGGGGAAAATATGAGAAAGGCCTTTTAGGGAAGTTTTGACTAATGGGTCCTTAAACCATGAGGGCCAATTAGGTGGAGAATGGGCCACAATAACCACCAGATACACCGGAGGAGGAAAGCCTCACACCAGACTTCTTCAAAGACCTCAAATAATCACATACATGTACAGAGGGATTCAATGCATCAAAAGCTTTTATGGTAGCAAAGGAACAAAAATGAGTCCATCTGTACACATAGGACTTCCTTGTGCAGTGTTTCCTGGCCACCATCAGAATGTCTTTTAGTCTTGGCGGGAAGTCGGAATGATTCTCCAGGCTGTCAAGTGTAGGGATTGGACATCTGGGTGGAGCACCCAGCCCTTGTCCTGGGACAACAGGTCCGACCAGGGTGGAAGTCTCTCCCAAAACACCGCCATCCTCCTCGAGGTCAGAAAACAAGGCCTCCTGGGCCACCAAGGCGCTATCAGGATGGCCTGTGAGTGGTCCAGTTTCAGTTTGTTCAAGACCTTTGGTATCAGGGAAATGGGGGAAACAGATTTAGCCGTCGACTCTTCCACAGCTGGGTAAGGGCATCCCCCAATGACCCCACCCCCTGTCCATCCCAGAACAATACAGGGGACACTGGGCATTGCCCTGAGTGGCAAATAGATCCAGGGTTGGGGTACCCCACCGAGCAAACAGGTCATCTAGAATCCCTCTGTTCAAGGCCCATTGGTGTGAGACCGTCAATGACCTGCTTAACCCATTCAAGGCCTCTTGTATGTGATCTGCTTGGGGTGACACCGCATGTGTGAAGCATCAACTCCACAGTTCCAGAGAGAGGAACAAAAGGCTCCTTGAAGACGTGCCCCCCTGCCGATTCATGTAGGCTTTCACCGTAGTATTGTCCGCCTGCACAGTTACAGCGCAGCCTGTGATCCTGGACAAGAACCCTCTGAGGGCCATGAATATGGCCAACAACTCCAGATAGTTGATGTGGTGGGCTCTCTCCCGTAGAGACTAATGCCTGCTCAGGCAAGAACTGTCTAGGTGCGCTTCCCACACGAGTTCCGAAGCATCGGTGGTGATTGCCCATTGCAATGGCGGAATTCAGAAGGAAGCCCCAAATCTCAAATGTGGGAGCTCCATCCACCATGCCACCGAAGTGAACACTCAGCTGGGGGCATCCGTTTCAGGTGCGCCGGGTCCTGCAGAGGGTCGACCATGTCCAGAAACCATCTTTGAACAATACACATACGAAAGCGTGCTTGAGGCAGCACATAGGTGGCGGCCTCCATGGGCCCTAGCAGGTTTTGAATGGATCTCATGGTTTGTTGCCCTCCTGATAGAAATGTCAGAACCAGCCTCCTGAGCGTCTAGATGCGCTGGTCTGTAAGGAAGACTTTCTCCAACACCGTATCAAATATAAGGCCTATAAACTGAATGCTTTGAGTCAGTATCAGCCAATATTTTTCAAAATTGATCTCGAAACCTAGAGTCTGCAACGTCTGTATTATGATCTCAGGAGCGTCCAAGGCCACCTGCTGGGATTGTGCCAGGACAAGTCAATCGTTGAGATACGGTAGTACCTGCACCCCTTCTTCCTGTAGGAATGCCACTACTGGAGCTAGACATTTCATAAAGACTCTTGGCACTGTTGTGAGTCCAAATGGCAGTGCCTTGAACTGATAGGGGATCCCCCCATCTGAAATAGCAGGAAACGACGATGTTGTGGTCTGATTGACACATGATAATAGGTGTCTTTCAAGTCTCTTGATGCTATCCATATTTGTCTGTCCAGGATGCTCAAGATGTTCAGTATCGATAGCATCCAAAAATGCCTGTACACTAGGTGTTAGTTTAGAGCCCTGAGGTCCAAAATTGGCCGTTGGCCTCCATCCGGTTTTGGTATTATAAAGTACTGGGAGTAGAAGCCGGAACTCCCGGGATTGATGGCACACTCTATCACATCTTTTGACAGTAGAGCGGTGACTTGATGAAGATCTGGTGTGGATTGTGTGGTCATAATTGTGTGTATGTGTGTGTGTGGGACTCCCCAGAACTCTAGGGTATATCTCAAACATATCAGGGACAGGACCCACTGGTCCATCGTAACCTCTCCCCATTTGTCCACAAACGGCGCCAATCGAGTCCGAACCGCCGCCCCCCCCCCAGGTACTCAGGCGTTGCTTCTGAAAGGATGGCTTACTCAATTGCGGGCCCTGTTTATAATGGGGCTGGGATTTGCCTCCCTGAAAGGACCAGTCTGAAGGGGACTGCTGCTGGAAAGATGACTTCTGTTGATACGGAAGCCATTTGGAAGGCTGCTGTGTCTTGACCGTAGGCAAAGAGAACGACATAGACCGTGCCGTGCTCCACATTTTCTGAACCTTCTGGACCGTATCATCGGTCTGCTCCACAAAGAAGCTGGTTCCCTCAAACGGCAGGTCCTCTATCCTGGCCTGGGTTTTGTAGTGTAGGCCAGATGACCACAGCCAGGCATGTGGTCATGACCTTAGCTGCACATTCCGCCGAATAGCAAGCTGAGAAAAGTTCCCTGCTTGGCCAGCTGGGTTGCCTCCTGAAGGAAGGCTTTGGCTGGATCCTTCTTATCCTGTGGTAGGAGGTCCAAGAAGGGAGCCACCTTTCCCCAAAGAAAATGGTTATACCGGGCAATATATGCCTGGTTGTTGGCCACCCGTAAATTAAGGGCCGATGCCGAATATAGCCATCTCCCAAAGGAGTCCAATTTCTTGCTCTCTCTGGCACTGGGTGCCGACTGGCCATGGCCTCTAGACTTTTGCATAGAGGCTTCCACAACCATGGAATTTGGTTCTCGGATTTCTCCTTAAGAAGGCAATCTCTTCTAGTAACTTCACCCTGTAAAAATTCTCCAGGCAGCAGTTCAGTTGTGACAACGTGGCTGGCTTTTTCCAGTGCCCTTTCATTATCCCCAACAGGGCCAAGTTCAGGGGCAGAGTGGCCGGTACCTTGGCCTCCTCGTCGATAAGGACGAATAAGGGGTCCAGTTCCCCTTTCTGCTGCACACCGATATTCACATCAAGCACTGAAGCCATGCGGCCTACATAAGCTGAGTATAGCTTAAGATCCTCCGAAGGGGAGATCGGCTTCAAGTCCAAATGGACTTCCAACAGAGACGAACTGCACGACATAGCCTCTGATTCTGAGGAGTTTGGGTCGCTCTCATAGTCTGACCCTACAGTGGCTAGGGCTTCTTGGGCTGCAGCCGAAGGATCTGAAGGTGAATCCAGCTTTTCACTTTGGTCAGTTGGTACCGAGACCGGGTCCACGAGGTCCTGTTCCTGAAGCAAGGCCGGTTGCGAGGCCGTAGACACCAGAGGCGAATCAGGACGCTGAGAATGGTCACATGGGGAGCGGGAATGCGGTCTCCCTTCGGAGTGCAAGGGTGGTTCATGCGAGTCCCAGGCCATTTGAGGCCTCCCATAAACATGGCCCTCTTGATTTCGAGAGCCTCAGTGAAAATGGTCATAGTCCGAGTACTCTGAATGCGCATCACCTCTGTACCAATCATAGGAATCCCTACGTCCAACACTGTACAAATGTGCTAGATCTTCCAGCTGACAACGATGCTCCATTGAGTGGTATTGGTCGGCAGAAAGAGGAGCATGATGGTCCCAGTCCCTGTCCTGCCTATATATTGTCTTGTTGATCAAGACAGATCTCGACAACGTGGGATTCCCCCAAGCACAGGAGACACTCAGTGTGCATATCGGGCGAAGGGATCTTAGATCCACAACAGACACATTTTTTAAAGTTCGTCATGCCTGGCATATATACCGATGGTCAGCAGGCCTTTACACCCCGTCCTAGCCAGGACCGAGGGAAAGACCGGTAGAAAAATTAAAACGCCAAGAGAAAAACACAACTACGCAAGATAAACTAAGGACTAAGATAAAATAAAATAAAAGGAAAGCAGGAAAATATACAACAAGGGGATAAACAATCCTATTCGTTGCCGAGTTGCAGGCTCCACGATGCTGACTGAAGCATGGACGAAGGAAGACTGAGTGGCACAGCCGCATATAGCGGCTGGGGGTGGGGTTCCCACCTAAAGCAGGAGAATTGAGCTTTTTAGATTCCGACAAGGTCTCTGCGCAGGCGCAAAGCCCATTGGTGTAAAAGATAGAGACCACATTGAAGAACTCCCATAACCCAGTATTTCATCCTGTATATGGCCTGGCTTTCTCTTTGCTAATGTGGTGCTTTGCTATTATGAGGTAAACTTCATGTTTAAATTTTCGATATTTTCTGTTAATCAGAGGTCTGGACTATGTGTATAATGCATTTCAGCTTTCTAGCTAGTGGAGAAGTACTCTGTTTTGATACTCCCATAAGGCAGTTAAACAGATTGATTGCAAACTCTAGTCGAAGTGGGTCTTAAAGTTAACAGTAAGGTCTTAAAATCAATATAAGGATGAACGAGACATCAATGGAACAACTTCAGATTAGAGTAGTATGAACTGAACCCTTAGAACTAACACCAAGGAGGGTTGTAAGTACTATACAAATCTGCTAATAGAAGTTCCCAGGGGAGCAATTAAGGAAGTGCAGAAATTCAGCTTCCAGGTAATACAAGAGTACATGTCAGTGCCAAAATATTTGAAGATAAAAGGAATACATAAAAATAACAATTCAAAAAAGCTAAGAAAATAATCCTGTAACATTAAAAAATATATATCAATCTATCTATCAATATTTATTACGGTCACAGACCAGCATAAAGTATAAGGGTGATTACAAGTTAAAATGAGAGCAGGTAAAAGTGATTACACATAAAATGGTACATAATGATACTAAAAGGACTAAGAATACTAAAAATAGTAAAAACAGAATCACACCTGAGAAATAGTAAAATAGTCTATGCAGTCATAAAAAAGCATTAAAAGCTTATGAAAAAGTGGGGGCATAAAGTTGTATGAAGGTTAAAAGGCATAAAAAACCAGAAATATATTAAATATATATAATCCTGAGTAATAAAACTAGAAAACAGACAAATTGAGGGTTATGAGGAGCATTAGAAGGGAGGCGCATGAGCAATTGCAAGGCCTGCCCAGAGTCACCGGGAGTCAGATTAAGGTTGATATGACTCACTGCCCGTCATCCGCCAACGAATGCTGATTGCAGCCACACAGTACCTGGCGATGCTATATGTGATGGCAGGCTTAGAGTCAGAGAGCAGCAGGGAGCTGAAGAATTGGCTCAGACGACCTGGTTACTTGCTTAGCAGTGGAAGGATGAGAGAGGCGCGTATATCTTTATAGAACGAGCAGTATTGAGAACATTCTCAGTAGTTTTGATCTGCCCTAAGCCACAGGGGCATAATCGCTCTGCAAGTGGGGTCCGTCTGTAATGGCCTTCTAGCACTGCTGAGGGGACGCCATGGCAGCAAGCCAAAGTGAATGCCCTTCTGTGGTTTGGAACCTTCAGTTGAGTGAGGTATGCTGCTGGGGAGGCAGGATATCTAAGCCCGTCACTGATATGAAATTTTGGTACTCTGCTGATGAGATCAGTTTGGTGCTCAATGTCTATAATGTGCTGCTTGATGGTTGCTTTTACCTGATCATGGCCCATGTTGAGCAAGGTTGGCGGGGAGAGACCCAGAGTAGCTATTTTGGTCTCAATTGTCTGAATCCAGTTAGATTGGTAGTCATCATGTAGGGTTAGGGGGGCAAGACCAATTGGGCAATAGATAGTCTGAGCCAATAACAGAGAATGGCCACCCACACCCTAGCCTCCAACTTGATCAAGCCTGTCTCCAGGTGCAGAGTGGCACTGGAGACACATCTCGGTACTTGAAGCGCTGCCCTCAGGAATTTAGACTGTACAAGTTCGAGAGCTGCAATGTTGGGGGAAAGGGCACAATTGAGCACCATAGAGAAGCTGAGTTATTGACCTGGCTGTGAACAGTTCAAGAGCCGTGGGTACATAATGGCCTCCTCTTGTCTGCAAGAATTTGAGAATGGCAGAGGAGCTTCTCTGGGCATTTAAAGTCAGATGTTCTCCATGAGCTTTCCTAGAGCCACCAGAATGAAAAACTACTCCCAAGTATTTAAAGTGTGCAACCTGCTCAATCTTGTGTCTCTCAATCCACCAAGAGTGGATCTTGGGCCTCCTAGCGAAGGCCATAATTTTAGTTTTGTGAAAGTTGATTTCCAGACAATCCTCCCTGCAGTGCAACGTCAGGTCCCTCAGTGTTCTTCTAAAGCCAATGGGAGTCCTTGAGAGGATGGCAGCAGCATCTGCTTATAACAGGATGGCAATGTGTCTCCCCACGAGCTTTTTGGGGTGGAAATCTGGGTTGCTGAGCTGGCCCACCATAGAGTTGATTTAAAATTGAAGAGGAGTGAGGCCAAAATGTATCCTTGTTTGACGCCCTTCTGAGTTGGTACAGCTCTTGTGAGGTGGCCTTGGGGGCTACATCTCACCTTGAGTGAAGTGTCTACATGCAGGGTGCAAAGAAGGTATAATAGGAGCCAGTCAATGGAGGAGGCTTCCAACTTCTCCCATAATTTGACACATGAGATGGAGTCGAATGCTGCCTTGAGATCGATAAAAGCGGCATAAAGAGAGGTCACCCTTCAGGAAGAGTATTTCCTGAGAAGATGTTGTAGAACCAGCCACTGATGATTGATAGTGGAGCGCCCTTCTCTGAAGCCCGCTTGTTCCTCAGCAAGAAGCTTTTCCTGTTCCATCCAATCCCTAAGTTTCCCGTATAGGTGTCTTGCATAAACCTTGCTAATGGTATTGAGCAAGCTGATGCATCTGTCGTTGGTGGGGTCATCCTTCTTGCCCTTTTTAAATATAGGGACAATGATCGCTACTGCTCAGTCCATAGGAATTTGGCCATTCATGTCAATATATGTGAAGAGTGATGCCAGGATAGGGGTCCACCAATCCAGATTATTTTTAACAGCCTCTGGTGGAATGAGGTCCTCACCTGGGGCCTTCCCTGATCTTAATTGGGCAACTAGACTGTGGATCTCTGAGGTTGACAATGGAGCCCAAGGTGGAGTATTCTCAATGGCACAGAGAGAACTTCTGCAAGCAGCTGCAGGGTCTTTGTATAGGTCGTGAAAGTATTTCTCCCAGATCCCTGGGTAAATATGACAGTCCAATTGATTTGGACCATAGCTGGGAGAGTGCTTTGTACGCCACCAGAACATGGCAGAGTCTTTGGATCTAATGGCCTGAATAAGTCCCGTCCACGCATCTTTCATAGCATCTCTTTTCTTACGAGCCAGCAGAAGTTTGTACTGTCTTTTCTGCTGAAGGAGATTTTGTGCAACCAATAGTCCGGAACTAGATTTATAGACTTGATAGGTATTGACAAGGGCTTTTTTTGGCGTTAACACAGTCCTTATCAAACCACTGCTTGGAGGCCTGTTGACGCTATGCATGTGGCTCACAGTTCTTACAGGAGAGGAGCTGTTGCAATTCCTGGACAAGGGCATTGTAGGACTCCAAAGGCGCATGAGTTGGGTCATTATTTAGTAGGGATGATTGAATAGACGGGTCAGAAGCAAGTAGCTCCCTTAGCGCTTGATCCAGTTGTGGAGACCATTTAGCATGGCAATATGCTCCTCCTGCCAAGAATATGGTGGGATTGTAATGGTTCTCTATGTAGGACTGATGAATGAAAGGTTTCAGAAGGAGCGAGATGGGGAGATGATCACTATCAAATTTGGGGGTAACCTCAAATCTCTCCACCAGAGGAAGCAGGTTCCCTGAGGTGATAGTCAATCAGGCTCATTCTGGAGCTGGCCAGGTCGGTGAACTAAGTGGGATGGTCATTTTCAGGTGAGCTGTTCAAAATGAAGATGTTAAGTCTGATGGTCATTAGACCCAAGCAGAGACCCACATAATTTGATCTTTGGTCCTTTGAAAGACGGATAAGAGGGAGCCAGTCAACCTCGAGGCTAGGTGGGTAAGCCCTCTGTTGAGTGTATAAAGTATGGTCATAAGGGCCTAGCATTTAAATCACCACTCATCACCACAAATGTGAGCCAGCGTGGTGTGGTGGTTAGAGTGCTGGACTAGGACCAGGGAGACCCAAGTTCAAATCCCCATCAGCCATGAAACTAGCTGGGTGACTCTGGGCCAGTCACTCTCTCTCAGCCTAACCTACTTCACGGGGTTGTTGTGAAAGAGAAACTCAAGTATGTAATATACCGCTCTGGGCTCCTTGGAGGAAGAGCGGGATATAAATGTAAAAATAATAATAAAATAATAATAAAATAATAATAATATGCGAAAGGAATGGAGAGGAGGAGATCTGCTATGTAGTTTTCAAGTTCAGTCCACATTACTCTGACCTATAGCTTCCTCCACTGCGGGGGCGGGGGGGAGGTAGATGTTAATTAACAACAGTTTGCATCGACTGAATTGAATCAAAACTGCCATAGCATATTGTTTGAGTGGTGGAAGCAGTTTCAAGGTTGCACGTAGAGAGGTAGCAACAAGCACACCTAGGCCACCTTTGCATCTGCCACGGCCTGTCCTAGGTACCACTCCAACTGTAAATGAGTGGAAACCATTGAGTAGTATCTTCCCAGTTATCTAGGATTCCTGGATCAGAATAATATCATGGCACGTGAGATAGTCTCTGAAGGAGGAGTCTGTGACAGAGGAATTCCACCTGGCCACATTCCACGTTAGAAGTCTGATTTTACGCTGGTCTACTTGGTGTCATTGTGTAGAACTGTAAAGTAGCGGTTGTGTGGAGGGATCCTGCGATGTTGACGGTTCCTGAGGGGAGATAGCAGGTGGAGCACTTTCAGGTTCCTAGGCACCCACCTCTATGAGTGTCAGTCCTTCCTGGGAAGAAATCTCTGCAGGTTGTGTTGAAAGTCCCTGTGACACAGTCAAGCCTACTGGAGAGGTTAGCATGATAAAGGTGTCAGAGAGGGGGTTGCTGTCAGGGAGAGTTCTTGGACCCATGCCTTGAGTGTTGGTGTCCTCTGTGGTTACAGAAAGGGGCTGGATCAATGGGGGCAATGTGGCGGCCCCTACCTCTGACAATCGGTCTTCTTCCAAGGATGTATGCACCTGTTGTTGCTTCAGAGGTGATGACTGCCCTGAAGGAGCCTCGCCCTCCAGTTGATCGTGACTCAGGTTGGGGGTCAAATGGAACTGGGGGCACGTCATACTCTCAGGGGCATCTAAGATGGTTTGTGGCTCCTCAGGTTGCGGAGATGATGTGAGGGGGCATGGAGACCCTTCCTTAGGTTGGCTGTCACATATGGGTTACCTGAGATCAACAGTGCAGTGACCTTGTCGAAGTGTGGGTCACTGGCAAATAGCATTTCAGGGCACAGTTCTTGCGAGGCAGTGGTCCCTGGTGGAGGTTTCTCACCCACTTCATGACTTGGGAAGATTGCAGGTGTGAGAGAGGGTTCTTGAAGGCAGTTGAGGGGCATGGGCACCTTCCAGGGGTGCCCCCCAGGGTGGGTTCCTCCTGGGCACCTTCCAGGGGTGGGACTGCATTGTGAGAAGAAGATTTCATGTTATCTGTGATGCAAGGTATCTGCAGGACTGATGCACAAGGTCTAGAGGTCCAGTCACTCCAGTTGATGGTGAGCTTGTTGAGAGGTCCCTCTGCATCATCCATTTCACTACCATTCTCAGAGCTAGAGCATAAGTCTGCCAAATGTACTGACGGTTTTCTTTTACTCTGGGTGTGCGTAGAAGCAGAATAGCATGTTTTTGGGGTTGAGTAGCTGGAGTGGTTTGTGAGTGCTTTTGGGAGTTCAATAACCATGTCAGAATCTGAATCTGTAAGTGTGGTGTTCTCCCCATGTCCGGATTGTGAAGCTGGAGCCAACAGGAGTTTAGTGCTGTTTTTTGCTTTAAGCAATTGATTTTATAGATGATTTGGTTCATCCTGAATGGCTTTATGTAGTTGGAATGGTAGTAGTTTGCTTGTCCTTGCCACAGCTAGGAGATTTATTTTAAAAATATAGAATAACTAGCTGACCTGGCACAGAGCATCTGTGCCCCTAGTTCTCCCTGTCTCTCCCTCCCAGCCCCATTTCATTCTCCCCAGCCCCATTTCATCCTCCCACAACCCCATTTTGTTCTCCCCCCACCCCATTTCTCCCTGGTGGCAAGCCGGCCTGGCCACCGCTTCTCCTTGCTGCCACTTCTCCCAGTGGGCCAGGCCATCCTTCATTTTGGCCAGCAGGTGGGCTGGAGAATGAGTGCGCCACCCTCTCCGCCACCTGCCTGCCAGTTTCTCCTGCGCGCCCACCTGCCAGCTGCCTTCTTCTGCCCAGTTGGCCGGGACATCCTTCCTTTTGGCTGGCAGGTGGACCGGAGAGGGAGTGAGCCGCCCTCTCTGCTGCTCGCTGCCGTAGTTTTCTCGCCCGCCCACTGGCCGGTTTCTCTTCCTGGCAGCCACTGCCATTCACCACTGTTCTTTTCCCCACCGGCCAGTTGCCGCCACCACCATTTTCTTGCCCATACTCATGGCTATCTGGCAGCTGCTTGCAAACTCTCGTGAGAGCTGCCACACATGGGATTAGCCACGGGTACATCTTAGAGAATTAAATATACAGATAGTCTCTATCACTAACAGAAGCATAAACTCAATTTGCTCTTTAAGTGATCCTGAAATTGCCCAAACTGGTTCAGCACTTCCTTAGGGAAGTGCCAAATGGTTTGGACACTGGCATTCCAACTGGTTTGCCTGGGCAGAGGTCAATTTCTTTTAAAAGCAGGTAAGCAGGACCTTACCTGCTCCTCTGCTGCCCCACCATTTTTCCAGGCATGGTGCTTGCAGTTCAAAAGGCTGTGCATGGCTGCAGCGCTGCTCCAAGCAGCCTGTGTGTGGCACTGGCATGCATATGGCCAGCACACAATAACAGCAAGCACCGCGCCTGGAAAAGTGGTGGGCAGTAGAGGAGGAGCAGGCAAGATCCTGCCTACTTGCTTCTTAAAGGAACCGATCCCCGCCCACGGCTGCCCGAGCCATTCATGCACACCCCTAGAGTAAAGGGCAGCACCAAATAGATCATGATAATCTAGTTTAAGGAAGCCTTCTCAAGATCAGTACATACAAATTAGCTATTCCTGAAAATACCTTGCTACCTTTCTATGCAGTTGTGAAAATGCTGTTGAAGAGTGAATTCTTCCCTCTCTTCTTAACAATATTCAAATGATAGAATAGTTAATCTCATCCATAGCGATGAGACTGTTGTCAGGATTTCCCAAATAAACTAATATAAGATGAATAGTATATAACAAGGATTGTAAGAACTTTTAACACAGAAAGCATAGGCGAAACTAGGGGGGTAGCCAGGGCACGTAGCCTAGGCACTTGGGGGGGGGGTGCCAGTGCCATGCTGCCCCCCCCCCAATTCATGATTTTTTTTTCCAAATTTTTTTTAACCTGTAGCCCCTTCAGGGGGCTTCCTAAGGGCCACAGTGTGTGTGGGGGGGGTGTCTGCAAAGGTTCCCCCTCCCCCCGCCGGCCTATTAGAACACCGCCAATCACTGTTCTGCTTTCAGGCCTGTTCAGGCCTACAAGGATCAGTGCAGAGGCTATTTTGGAGGTTGCCACACATGCTCAAATGGCCTCTGTGAGGCCATAGTCTAGTTCCCCCCCCCCCGATCTAGGGAGTCAGAAGAATGCAATGGACCTGAGCATTTAAAAAACATATATAGATGGTACAAAAGTAAATGGACCAAACATCCCTTTAAAAGATAATGTTGGTTTAATACCTTGTAAGCTGGCAAAACTGAAAGGGGGGGGGGGGGAGAGGCAAGGAATAAAATGGAAATATTCATTCACATGCTGTTTAATTCTCTATTCAGAGCTCTATCTTTATCTGTATATTTGTCAAGCAATCTGATTTTAAGGTCTGTGGGATTTCAAACTTGGAAAGTGCCTGCCTTTAACTTGTGTGGTGCTTAAAAAAAAAAAAAAAAACTGTTGTAAGAATTCACACTCAGAAATGTTGCATTTGCAATGTATTGCCATCCCTGTGTTGTGCAGTCTTACCACACTGAGAAATGGCTTGTCTTTTGAAATAAGTGGTTAAAATGCTGCAAATTATTTCCTTCAATTAGCTGAGTTGTACTTGGGTTTTTATTGCCTGTGCGCATCCCAAGTAGATTTGCTCAAGTTTCCTTGCCTTCTAAACAAGTTATATTTTAGAATGTCTTAAAAAAAAAATCAATTCAACTCCCTTTTTACTTTGAACACAATTGTTTTTAAAAGACACATTGAATAGTCATGCTGTGATTCTGATTGACTAGTGCATTTGATAAACTAGACATAAAGTTTACTGTCCAGTCTGCCTGTTGCTTTCCCATTGCAACCATCTCCCTTTAAGGCAAAAGCTGTTTGGACAGAAAAAAGCCCATCCCTGAATTTCCTGGAGGCAGCAACCTGTAGTGAGGTGTGCTGAGGTGACAGAGCATTTGCTAAAGAGAGCTTTCACTGCTTAGCTCTGTGGAGGCATGCCCTGCACATGGATATGATGCAATTCCTTGGGAAGGTGACTGGCACATATGTGCCACATGTGTGGTTGTATGTGTGTATTCATGTGTGTGTTGCTTACAACTTGTTTCTCCTGAAAGTGTCTGTATTTTTGAGCTGATATTATGGTAAAGTTATCTGAAAGATGGGTGTCAGATGTTTGGACAGGGGTGCAATTTCAGTGCTTGCTCTAGGCACTATTTTCTCTAGGTACACCCCTGACTGAAAGACTGGGGGAAACTTGTGTTTTGGATAGTATACAAATACGTTAAATTAAAACACACACACCACACCCTACTATTTTTCCTTATGTCCACTAACTTAATCTGAACTTTATGATTTAAACATAAGCAATCCACTATTTATTTTTATTTATTTTATTTATCACATGTTTATACCGCCCAAAACGCAAGTTCACTAAACAATCTTCAGAACAGACTAAGTTGGGACAGCATTTCAACATTAGGGTTTTTGTATCTAACAGCAGGTTTGCAGATCTTTGTAACACTGTGGCATGATAGCCTGCACCTGCTGACCCCCCCCCCCATTTTTATTTTTATTTTTACAATTCTCCAAGGCAAAATGTGACCTAGAGTTGACTACCCATAAGTGGGTGGGACTAAGTCTACATTATTGACTGGGAGGAGTTGGTATTTCTTCCTCATTAATCCTCAGTCCACACTTGGACAAACTTCTATGCTTTATCCCTTTCTGGTTGGAAGAAGTAAGGACTTTTCACCAGAGCTGACACCACTGTACATACAGCCATTCATTAATGACACACCTGAATGGGCAGTTCTCTCCCCCCTACTGTGCTGTCACTATCTCATCATCATCTTCAGTAAACTGAAAACCGCCAAGAATTCCAAGAACACGTCTAAAGCCTTGCCATCACTCTACCTGTCATCTCATTACACATGCCAATAAAAGCTAGTAGCCATCTCTCTCTGTGAGCAATCTTGCTAATGGATACCGGGCTGAGCCATGAACAAAAATAATGTTTCGCATATAGGAAAGCTGATTTTGCATATATCTTAGCAAAATCTAATAAATTGGAAGCACAGGATTGTTGAGGTTGTGGGTGGGTTTTTATTTTTTAATTTTTTACTGTAAATGGTTTTGAATGGCAGACGCTTTGGAAAGCTAGGAAATGCAACCACAAGCTTTATTTCCTCATAAAGACAATAGCTTCCCCTGAAGGCTGTTTCCAGCTGCAGCCACTTGAAGCACCCACATCGAGCATGTATCACACAGATCTGTCAGTTAGTTCTGGAGCCAGAAAATTGTTGTTTCAAATGTTATAGTACAGGAAAATCGCCTCTCTGCACTTGCTGCCAAAAAAATGACAGCTTAATTTATGCCATGCTGAAGCTACATTACAGAGCCATTCAGCCTGGCAGTTAAGTATACTCCACACTCACATCTTTCCCCTATGCAAGTGCACTGGGGAGAAATACACAGGGACCGTAATAGGGACAATTGGCTGCAGTGTTTTCCATGTCAGTGGAATTAAATACAGGTGAAACGGGTTATCAGGCATAAAATGATTTTTTTTTAACCTTCTCTGCAAAATACGCTGTGGCAATGTGTAGATTCAAAAATAATTGGGAAACATGTTTGACAGAATTGGTATGCATGAAACAGATTATGAAGTGGTTTGTTCGTGTCAAACCTCTAGGTTTTATGTGAAGGGGGAGGCACGGTGATATTATCCATGCTTTTGAAAATTATTCCGTATCCTTGGTTGAAGACCTTCAAAACCTGGTCATGTTTACACTTTCTGAAATTAAAAATCTGACAGCATTAAAGCAGAGCAGGGTGTCAATATATGTCATCAAGGTTTTCAGTGGGCATTAAAGATGCGCACTTTGGTTTTAAAAGTGAACAAAAAAATTCCATCCAATTATTCCCCAGGATGTATCGAAAGGTTGTTATTGTATGGCTAAGGCCAAAGTGTAATCTCTTTAATACCAGAACAGCTATCACCCACATATTTTGGCAAAGTGTTAATAGTAGGATTGGGGATTACCATGTGATGTTCCTTTCCTTGGCTGCCAAGTTTATTTATATGAATCCTATAGTAATTTTTTCCCAAGGATTTATTGATCTTAAATAAAAAGCTAGTAAATGAGAAAGCAATTTGCTTTTATGAACAGAGCAAGGGCAAAAAAAAGCAAAATCTTTAGTTCTCATTTTATTTATACTACTTCAATTTTCCTTTTATGATCCATATTTATTCTAACTCCAGTTGAAGCTTGATATGTATTTAAAATAGCTCAAAACTACTGATATCTTGGAAGAATAACAAGAATAAAGGGAGCATTATAAATAAAAAGATGTCATTAACTGTAAAAGATACTGTTATTGAGAATTAAAATAATTTTGTCTAACTGGACTTTGATATAATTGCAGAGATCAAGTGTACATAAATTTTGCTAGATTACTTGTTCCTTTGCTTTATGAACTTCGGTTTTAAAATTCCCAAACTCTTAAAAACAAACTTAACTAGATTAGTTTCACATTACTAAAAGCACAATTCAGTTATACAATAAATAAATAAATCCATGCTAGAAGGGAGAGGGTTAGGCTAGAATCCTTGTCCCTGCCCTATAATTTCCTATGGGGTGTATGTGTAGTAGTACTAGTGTTAGCAGTAGCAGCAGCAGTTTTCAGCCATGTGAATCCCCACTCTGAGATGATACAGTCCAAACACTTTTGTAAGAATTAGGCCCAAATATATATTGAATGTGCTGGATTAAGTCTGTTCAAAGAAACCATGATCAGACCCATGGGAGTGTACATAGAGAAATCACATGTTTGAATTAAACATGTGATCACTAGATTTCTGTGTGCACAAAAATGAACCATATGCATTTTTAGATGGTACAGTTCCTAAGGACTTGTACTATGTATCCTTCTTGAGATCTGAACCAGCTCTCTCAAAAACAGCAAATCAAAACAAATATTATTTGTGATCATATCAGAAAAGTAATGTTGAATGGCTTAAATTTATTTTGCATGAGTTTGGTAGAATGTTAGTAATACTGAATGGCATAATGACTTGTAGAGTCATTGAAGAGTATGCAAGCCTTAAGAGTATAGCACTATTCAAGTATTCTAAATAGTATTCACTAATTCCAAACATTACCACTTTCCATGGCACTGTCCCTTGGAATATATACAATATTCAGAAAGCTGCCTGGCAAAAGTATATGCAAAAGTAAAGAAGCTCATGTTGTATGCAGTAGTTTAATTTTCCTTCCCCACAGCCATGAAACTGATACTGTTGATAATCTAATGAGAAAGACTTCTATAAGCATCAACTGAGAGAGACTGGATGACCAATATCCAGTTTGTTGCCAATATTTCAATCGGATTATCATAGCTTTTAACATACTGTTTTGCTCCTGCAAGCAAACTTGGCCACTGGCCATCTATCATATTATTTATGATAAGCCTGGGAACTGCATAAATACATGATTTAATTATATATATAAATTATTTAATTGTAGATGGTATCTTTCTAATGTGATTACTCAATCGTGTAATTATTCAAAATATTTGGAGCCATTTGTCAAATAAATATTGCATATGAAATTTGGATTTTGGGCAAACAATTAACCAAATTCATTAATACAAGTGATAAATAAAAGAAACGGGCTATATTATTTCTGATTCTGATTTATGTTAATAATATAATTTATTGTTAATAACAAATTATATTTGTTATTGACACTGTTTTATTGATTTTTTTTTATTTTTGCTTATTTTATCATTTTTAATTTAGTCTGCTGCCTTGGAATTGAGGGATAAAGATATTGTAAACAAATATCTTTTTCCAAAATGAATATGTTTTGAGACAGAAGACTTATTTTGTTTACCCAGGAAAAAAAGAATTTACAAAAAACAAAAACAAAAAATACTTGAAGCTGAATTAATAATATGGGCATCCACTTTTGGCCCCAAAGAGGCAAAAGCAAAGATTGAGACAACTTGAACGATCCAGTTAGCCAGGCTGGACAAAAAGGATAACAACCCATCTTGCAGTGGCAAATCGCCATTGTCTACAAACACCAATGCCATCTGGCTAGCTGGCAGGGTGGCAACAAAATCAACTTAAGATTAGGTTTCATGGAACAGGTGGCAAGAAGCATTTGTTACATGTGCTTCTGACAGATCTGTTTCACCTGGACATTTGCTCATCACTCTGTTGTCATTGGCTTTTGAACCAGTGCGTGTTAGCCAACTACTTCATGAGGGAGGAAAAAAGAAGACTGAACAACTTTTCTTCAGCCTTTATAAAGAATGAAAGCTATGACACATTTAACATCACTGACAAAAGTGAAGGGGAAAGGCCAGAAGTCAGGATAACAAAGGAGCATGTCAAACAATATATAGACAGTCTTAATGAATTCAAGTCAGTGGGGCCTGATGTCATTCACACAAGGATCCTGAAGGAGTTAGCTCAGCAAATGTCAAAACATAAGCTATCACATTTGAAAACACATGGAGAACTGGCGGTGGTCCAGAAGACAGGAGAAGAGTGAATATTGTGTCTCACTTTTTGATGAAATAAGGAGGATGACCCTGGAAACTGCAGGCCAATTATCATGACTGCCACAATTAATAAGATATTAGAACAAATAAAACAATTATACTTAGTTCCAGCAGGAGCAAGCTGCATGCATAAGCAGGTCTTTACATTAGTGGCAATCATGCAGGATACTGCTGTCCAGTCAGCAGCTGTGCATCTGCATGGTGCTGTCCTTGTCTCTCTCTGCTCCCAGCATCACTCTGTGAAACCCCTTGGCCAGTGCTCAGTGATGACAGCCTTATACTTACTACCTTATGCATCACCTCACTGGCTGCTACTGTTCCACACACAGAACTGCCTTTCCAAGAATGGAAATAGTACGGGATGGGATGAATCAGTATGCATCCATTTTTATTTATTTATTTATTTATTTATTTATTTATTTATTTATTTATTAGATTTATATACCGCCCTTCCAAAATGGCGGTTCACAGCATGATAAAAACAATTAAAACAAATTAACAATTAAATTCAAACTATTAAAACACAATAAAACCAATAAAACAGCTAAAAGTCCTGAAAATCCGGGCAACAATTTAAAACAATTCAAAACAGTTAATCATTTAAAACCCAAGAAGACCATGCCAAATAGGTAGGTTTTAAGGGCTCTCCTGAAGGACGGCAATGATCTCAAATTATGAATTTCTGCCGGGAGTGCATTCCACAGCCCAGGAGCAGCTACAGAGAAGGCCCGCCTCTGCGTCACCACCAGACGAACCGTTGGCAACTGGAGACAGACCTCCTCAGTTTATCTTAAGGTGCGGTGGGGATCATGTAAAAGAAGGCGCTCTCTTAGATAACTCGGACCTCAGCCATTCAGGGCTTTAAAGGTAATAACCAGCACTTTGTATTTTCCCCGGAAACATATCGGCAGCCAGTGTAGCTGTTTCAAAACAGGCATAATATGGTCTCTCTGGGTTGCCCCAGAGACCAACCTGGCTGCCGCATTCTGAACTAACTGAAGTGTCCGGACTACGTACAAAGGCAGCCCCACGTAGAGCGCATTGCAGTTGTCGAGCCGGGAGGTTACCAGCTGATGCACCACTGTTTTGAATTCATCCTCTCCAAGGAATGGGCACAGCTGTCGAATCAGCCGAAGCTGATAGAAAGCACTGCTGGCCATGGCCTCCACCTGAGATACCAGAGTGAGGCCTGGGTCCAGGAAATCCAGCCCATTACTGCCTGTAGGCAGGCATTTAGAGAATGAGTGCCATTTCCTGAAGAAGGAAGGGAGAAGTAGATTTGAGTGTCATCAGCATACTGATAATACCCAGCACCAAATCTCCTGATGACCTCACCCAGCGGTTTCATGTAGATATTAAAAAGCATTGGTGACAGAATGGAGCCCTGGGGGACTCCATATAACAGCTCCCATTTTGAGGAGCAACTGTCACCAAGCTCCATCATCTGGAATCTACCCGAGAGATAGGAGTGGAACCACTGCAAAGCAGTGCCCCCTATCCCCAACTCCCCCAGGCGATCCAGAAGGATACCATGGTCAATGGTATCGAACACCACCAAGAGATCCAGAAGAACCAGCAGAGTCACACTCCCTCTGTTGATTCCCCAGTAAAGGTCATCCATCAGGCCGACCAAGGCTGTCTCAACCCCATAGCCAGCCCTAAAGCCAGTTTGAAATGGATCTAGATAATCAGTTTCCTCCAAGACTGCCTGGAGCTGGTCGGCCACCACCCTCTCAATCACCTTGCCCAACCAAGGGAGATTGGCCTGTAACTGTCCATCACTAAGGGATCTAGAAAAGGCTTCTTTAGGAGTGGTCTAATCAATGCCTCCTTCAAACAAGGAGGCACCCTCCCCTCCCTCAGTGATGCGTTTATGATATTAACTAGGCCATCTCCAACAATCTCCCTGCTAGATAGAAGCAGCCAAGTTGGGCAAATATCCAGAGAACAGGTGGTATGCCTCACCACCCCAAGCAGCTTGTCCACATCCTCAGGAGTCAGATTGAAACTGATCCAATCTAATACTGCAAGAGGGATTGCTGGACACCTCCTCCATAGATCCTGCAAAAACAGTGGAGTCCAAGTCGGCCCGTACACAGGGTGTTGTGCACAGGGTGTCGTGATTCACAGGGTGTTGTGATTCAAGCACTGTTGTGGGGAGCTGGCAACTCTTTCTTAGTGCAATACATGCATACATTGCTGTTTACATGACTGCAATGGCCAAGAAAGGCTGCTTCAATTACACAGATAATAACTGAGATATATGTAAGATAATAGGCCTATTCACACATTATGTTCAACTCCCGTACAATGAGTGTACAGTGCACACAGGTACAGATCTATACACAGGTACAGTCATTAACATGTTAGGTTGAATGCAGGTACAGAAGTATACTTCCTGTCTGAACCATTGATGGGCCTGTATCCAGGTTCACTTTTAACATGAACACAGGTACCTGTACAGTCATTCACACAAACACATGTACAAGTGTACAGACATCTGTACACTCATACAGCATAACGTCTGAATCAGGCTAATGATTTAATAAAGCTATTTTGAGGCAACACATTTCATTCTGATTCTATAATATTTTACAGTGATTTAAATAACTTCCGAAGTCTCTAACCTTCCCTTCTTGGGCAAGGTGCTGGAGAGCATGGTGGCATCTCAGCTTCAGGCAACCCTGGATGATTCTGATTACTTAGCTCATTTCCATTCTGGCTTCCAACCTGAATACGGAACAGAAACTGCCTTGGTTGTCCTGGTAGATGACGTATGTCAGCAGGTAGACAGAGGGAGTGTGACCCTGTTTATTCTCCTTGACCTCAGTGGCTTTTGATACCATCGACCATGGTATCCTTCTATGATGTCTCTTCGGGTTGGGACTTGGGGGCACGTTTATATGGTGGCTCCATTCCTTAGGGGTGTGCATGGAACCAGTATGCAACTGTGCATGGAACTGGTGTGCAATGGAACTGAGCATGTTCAGTTTTGCCCCCCAGACAGACTCCCCCCAGTTCAGCTCGAATTCAAAATGGTGCAGGGGTTCTAATGGGGAAAAAAGTTTTTAAAAGAAACTTACCACTTCTGCAGGGTGCTGCTGTGGCTGCAGGTGGGGGGGTCTTCAGCAGTTTCCCCTCCCCCCGCCGGCCTCCCCCTTGGCCCAGTTCGGGCCATTTCCAGCTGTCTTTGGCCCATTCTGGGCCTTTTTGCAATGGCAGTGGACATTGTGGAGGCTGCCTTGCATGTGCACTGGCCAGCTGCATGGCCTGGGTCATGACAAACATCATTACAAACTACGTTCTTGAACCATCCCTACACCTGTAGCAAATTTGGTTGAAATCGGTTAGGTGGTTTGTAACTGCACCTCAAATGTTCATGTGTCCACCATCTTGAATTGGAGTGAATGACATCATTGCAAACCACGCTGTTGAGGTGTCCCTGTGTGTCACTCACTAAAACTGTACCAAATTTGATTCAAATTGGTTAGATGGTCCACAAGTTAGCTCACTTGTGGCTCAAATGTGTATGCATCTGCCATCTTGAATCAGAGTGGATAACATCCTCACAAACTACACCATTGAGGTGTCCCTATGTTTCCCTACAGCTGTAGCAAATTTGGTTAAAATCGGTTAGGCGGTCCACAAATTAGCCCACTTGCACCTCAAAGGTTTACACATCCGCCATCTTGAATTGGGGTGGGTGACATCATCACAAACTATGCTATTGAGGTATCCCTATGTGTCCCTATAAGTGTACTTGACTTGGTTCACACTGGTTCAGCCATTGCAAACACACAGACAGAATTCCAGGTGCTCTCAAAAGCCTGCTGGAAAGTAGGCTAAAAATGCTTAATGAAAAGCATTATTTTTAAAAGTTGATTTTACTGAGCTTCTTTTTTTCCTTCAAGTTTTAAAATGTTCTTATATTTCCATGTGCTCTTAATACTTTGTGTGACTAACTGGATTGCACACTGACTTGAGAGGTCAGGGAAGAAATTTAACTAAACAAAAACTTTAAATTTACAATTCAGTGTGGAGGGACATAAAATTGCTATGTGGGAGTAAGACAACTGTCTCCAGTATGTGACCCTTTTCAAAACCAAAAGGAATGTTGTGATCAATATGCTTAAGTACAGCTTGCTTTGTATTTACTCACTCTCACATTGATGCTGTCTTTGATCCTCTATGTAGGAGAATGTGTGGCTGCAGGCCAGCAATAATAGCTAAAGAGAAACCTTTAAAGAGTATAAAGCTTTTCTTTTCTTCTTTTTCTCCTTCTTCTTTTAATTGTCATGAAAATCAAACACATAGACAAAAGGTATCATAAATATATTCGATCACTCTTCTGGGAGTTTCCAAAATGGGCCAATGGAGAGCCTCCTTTTACAATAATGCCAGTCCCAAATCAAATCAATCTATAAAACAAAGTTGATTAAACAGAAAGAAAGTATTGGTACAAATGAATATGAGGATAACAGTAACATAAAGGCTTCCTGCTTCTCCTTTGCAGTGTTGCCTAGGGATATGCACAGAACCGGTTCGGAGGCCCTTTTACAGGTCTCCAAACCGGTTCGAGAGTCCAGCAGTTCCACCAGTTCGAAGGTGGGGAAAAAAATAAATTTAAGGACTGGGGAGGATGCTCTCACACCACCACCCCGCCACATTTCCCCCTCCAGTGCTGTGTGCAAAATAAGTCCCACGGGGCGGCAGCGTACCTCCTTGCCTCCCCAGTGTGTCGCAGGCCAGAAGTGGTTGGAAGTGCCCAGTGCAAGTGAGCGTGAGTAAGCGAACAAGTAAACAAAATCTTAACCAATAGTCTTAACAAGAATCTCACTGAAGGTAATTTTAGCTTAGGGTCCAAAATTCAAGTTAAGGCTTGCTATAGAAGAAAGCACTTAGAGGCAGGGGTAGAGAGAAAAGAAGGGGGTAAAGAGATTCAAAGAGGCAGGAGTCATCCGATGCTGCATTCGGTGCACTTGCAGGTTGGTGTGCTGGCAGATCTCTTCACGGAGTAAAATGTAGAAAGGCAGGAAGAAGAAAGGGTGAGGGACAAAAGGCTACCACTTGCACCCTTGAGAAACAGCAGGGTAAAGTTCTGTGTAGATTCTGATTCCACAGCCATGTGGCTTGGCCAGGAGTACTTATACTCCAAAACGTGCCTGGAGGCAATTTCCAAGCCATGCTCCATCCCTGGAGGGGCAGAAACTCAGGCAGAACAATGAAGTTCATAGTTACATGAACTGGTCAGTCTTGGGTGTGACTTTGCCTAGCAAAAGGCAAGAGTAGCTTGAGGAAGTGTATGTGGAAATGTGAATAGCTGGACTTAAAGCTTTTCTTGAACTGGAGATGATACTCCAGGTCATCTCCATTTTAAGTTTTAATGGGCTGCCTCGGCACTGGTAGTTGACAACTAATTAGTCAATTGATGATGGGTTGGGAAATGCTTGCTCTTATATGAGTTGGTGTAGAGAGTACTGATTACGCTATATCTCTTGCAAAAAAGGGAGTAATCTTCCCTTGAGGTGTACCTTTGAAAATGTCTACTTGCTGGCTTGTTGCCCTCTCTTGAGATAATGAGAGACAGGCTGTGGACGGCCCCTGCAGTCTTAGCTATTGTGATCTTGTGGCGCCCTGCCCCATGCTTTGCTCATGCCAAGTGACCAGCTATGAGTCTTTGCCAAATATGGGCAGGTGAAAAGTTCATGATTCCATGAACTAAGGTATCCAAAATGGAGACTGTAAGCCCACAGTTCCAATGGCACAGAGGAATGCTTTCGGTGCCACCCCGAAACAGAGCTGCTTTGGTAACATGATCCAAGAATTATTCAGTAAGCATAGATTTGGTATTATAATTTCATAAATAGTAGAGGATCAAAGAAGAAATCTGTGGATTGCAACTTGTTCAAGTAATTAATTCCTTCATATGTTTGCCTGCATCTTCTTTTGTGACTTGGGGTGCATTCTCTTATCATTCTTTCCAGGCCAACCAGTTCAGGAGGGACATGGGAGGGTGGATACTCTGTCTCTGCCTCACTCATTCTAGAGCTGACCAGCTCAGCGGTAGTGACATTGGACAGGAACTCCTCAGTATCCCTTTTGGTGACCTGGGTGTGAGAAGTCCAGTGTCTGCCACTTGGGGTAACATATCTGCTGCTTGGGGTGTTGTTGTTCATGCAAGGTTAGCAGTAGAAGCGATATCTTCCAGCTTTTGTCTTAAAGAAAGGAAGCCTGAACTTCAATTACTAAGTTAGTTACTACTTTCTTGCTGCAGATCCCTGTAGTTTAATAAAGTTGTGGCCTTATCCATCCCCATACTGTGTCTTCATTCTAGGTATCTGGATGAATGCTCTTCACATTCTTGGCTTCCTTATTGTGTCAAATGGGGACCAAAAACCTAACATAGGATAGTGTTTAACATTAGTGAAATGCTGCACAGAATAGGTGATACAAGTGTAAAATGCAAGCTATGTTCTGTATTAATAAAGTTATATAATGGACCTTATAAGGTTTGAAATAAAATGCCAGTAAACGTCTTCAAAAACTCCTGATTTTGATGGTGCATTTGTTTCAGCTTGATTAGAGGGTGTGTGTCCCCCCACCAAAGGCAGGTTTTTGACATAGCATAATAACTGTTCAGACATATGACCCACTGGATGTTGTAGCCTGGTGTTACTCTAATCAAAACATGTTAGTCACATGAATATTTGTGAAACATACAGATGACAGCTTCACTGTATGCATTCAGGATGAACTATCTTGCCAAATGAATGACATCAATGTAATCTCTCTGAATTCAGCAACCTATAAGTCATGTCAGCTTGGTTCCACCAACTTTACAAGACTGTAAGACCCTAATCAATCTCACAGTCATGTTTTTAATCCAAAATGTTTAACCTTGCCCATTTACAATGTCATGCCTTGAAACTCGCATAGCAATACAGACTCATTTCCTTTCCTGGAAATTGACCTTAATAATTTTTGTACTTGCTGACTCATAAAGAATATTATAGTCCAGAAAGAACAAATACTTAGTCCAAACAGCTTCCTGACATATAATACAATTTAATTTGGCCAAAATGGAAGCGTATGATGATATTATTTTTAAAATGTCTATTTATACTGTAACCAGGGCCAGTCCTCGGATAAATAGTGACCTGGGCAAGGAGTGCCTTTGCTGCTCCCCCCTTCATGTAGCTGATTTGGATTATACTTTACCAGCATGTGATTAAAAGGGGTCTATGCCAAGAGCGTGCTCATCTTGACACTTTTAAAGGATGTTTTGATATTTTCCTGATGCATTCAGGGTGGAGCCACCATTGGGTGAATGGGTTCAAAGAATCCAGGCCGCTGCCAATCAGGGGCCACGCCTTGTGGCCCTGACACCCCCCCCCATGTCTGACGCCAGATGCAGAGGGTGTTATTTTGCTCCCAAACAGGGCTGCATGGCCCCGTTTGGGAATGAAATTGGCCCATGTTGTATTGGCAGCGTGGGCTGGAGCGACTCTCCCTGCCTTTAAAGGTAGGGAGAGCCGCTCCTGGCTTCGCTGCCAATGCAGCGGGGCCGATCTTCCTCCCAAACAGGGCTGCACAGTCCCATTTTGGAGGGAGATCACGCCCCCATATCTGATGTCAGACACGGGGGCATGGTTAGCTGGCCCCCTGCGTCTATGGCAGATGTGGAGGGCAGGGTCAGAGGGCTGCGGTGGTGGCCAAACACAGGCTACCGCCAGCCTCGCTCCACACCTGGATGCATTCCTTTATCACATGGAAGCTCCAGTTCATCCAAACTGTCACTGTACATGTAACCCAAATTTTAATTTATTTTCTATTTGGGTCTCTTGTAGAACAGTGATTCAGATGAATCCTCTCCCCCCACCATGTACTAAAGGAATATACTAGTAAGACATTAGGACATCCAGAAAAGAGATCAGGATGGGCCCACTCCTAGTATGTCCCCCTTTTAATTGCATGGCCTGGGGGCTGGAATCATATTATCTGAACCAACCCATGATTAATTTATCAGTATTGCCAACTTGTTGTGTGGCCAGTGTAGGATTGCAAAGCCTGGTAGTTTAACAGGACTCTATTGTTCCCAGCCTTCCCCAGTAACGCCCATTAAAAGAACATAGAGCTACCTCTCAATAATTTGCTGCTTTGCTGCCAGTGCTCTCTTGTTTCAGTTTTGGGAACCCACTGAAGTCTCACAGGACTTCTGCAACTTCTTTTTCAGTCTTCTTCTCTCTTGTTAAGTCTTGCCATCCATCCCTTTTCCAGCCTAGCCTCTCTCTTATACTGTAAGAGGGAACTCTGTACTTGTTCCAGTGTTCCCTCTAACAGGGATTCCCAGATGTTGTTGATTACAACTCCCAGACTCCCCAGCTGCAGTACCTTTTGCTTGGGGATTATGGGAGTTGTAGTCAACAACATCTGGGAATCCCTGTTAGAGGGAACACTGACTGGTTCTGTCCCCCCACCCACTGTCCCCACTAGCTCACAGCAGACAGCAATGGCTTACTCAGTAATGAGCCACCAAGCTCAGCTTGGTTGAAAACGATGACGATGATGAAGAATTTTTATATACTGCTCTTCAATTCAATAATTAATGCATAAATAAGATGGTCCCCTGTCCCCAAAGGGCTCACAACCTAAAAGGACACATAAGGCAGGTACGAGCAACAGCCACTGGTGGGATGCTGTGCTGGAGTTGGATAGGGCCAGTTGCTCTCCTCTTGCTTCATATAAGAGAATCACAACTTTAAAAGGGGTCTCTTTGCTGAGTTAGCAGGAATAACTGGGGGGGGGACACCATTTTAATTGTTCTAGGTCTGATAATTATTATATGATGATCTAGGTCTGATAATTATTATATTAAAACTGTGGCAATATTACTCCAAACACTTACTTAAAAGTAAGTCCTATTGATCTCAAAAGTAGATGCTAACCAGGAAAGAGATCTTAGAGTCATGATTTATAGTTTAATTAAAATCTCAACTCAATGTTGCTGTTGCAATGAATGGTGCAAATTCCATGTTGGGAAGTAAGAAAAAGACTGAAAATAAAACAGTTGGTATAATAATGTTTTTATATAAATCCATGGTATAGCCATGTCTTTAGTATTGTCAGCAATTCCGGTTGGCCTTTCTAAAAAAAAATAAAAAATTAAAAATATAATAGACAGATAAAAAGTGCAGAAAAGGGCAATCACAATTATCAAGGGCTTGGAACATCATCCTTACAAGGAAAGACTTACAGGGCTATTTAATGGAGAAGATAGATAACTGACAGAGGTTTATAAAATTATGCTGAACAAAGAGAAAGTGGATGGAGATTCCCTACCCCCACCCAATGAAATTGACTGGCAGTAGATTTAGAAAGTACTTCTAAACAGAATACTTAATTTCAGGGGCGTAGCTAGGGAAGAGGGAGCCCATGTTTGCCCCTCTCCCTGGCAGCCCCTCAGAGTGAGGGAGATAATGAATAAAATTGGGAGGGGTGGAGCTGGGGGGTCCTCAGAAGCTGGGGGCCCTGGGTTCTTCAAACTCATCCGCTCAATTATAGCTACATCCCTGATTAATTTATAGAATTTGTTGCCACAAAATATGATGATGACCATGAATTTAAGTGGTTTTAAAATGGGACTAGACACATTTACAGAGAGGTCTCTCAATAGGTATTAAACATGAAAGCAAAATTAAATCACCAGGTTCAGAAATGGTCTTCCTCTAAATACTAGTTCCTGAGAGGGAAAGGACAGAAGAAGACTATTGCCTGCATGACTGCTATAGGCCTTCTAGGGGCATCTGGTGCCAATGTTTGAAAATAGGAACTTGATGGATTCTTAGTCTGATCTAACAGAGCTCTCCTTATGCTCTTATGTTAACCATGGTAACACAGAAAGTGCGTTCAGAGTAAATGCTTGAATGCAATGGAGTAATGCATGGTGTTACACTTGCGTCCCAACATTGTTGGATATAAACTTTTTCACCCAAACACCAGGGCCACCCAACCAAGCAAATTAATAATGTGAATAGGACTGTGAGGAGAAACTCATTGTCTTCAGTTTGTTGTAGTCACAAATGATAAAAGCATTTTTCGGCCAGAAAGCAATATGCTGCATGTTGCTGGTTTCATAAAACACAATTCATTATTTAATATTTAATTTTAAAAGAAATTATAGCTACTGCTAAAACAAATCTGCTCTCATGCAGAAACAGGAGATTTTGTTGGACCCAGGGAATCAGTATATTTGCTTGCTCATTTATTTCATATGTTGTTTTGGTATGGTTTTTACAGAGATGGCAGTCTATAGTTTGTTTCTCAATGCTGAAGACTGTTCCCCTGCATGTTGGTGCTGACGGGAAGAAGGCTAATGAGAAAAAGAGTGATTGTGACAAGCAATTATGTCACCTATGTGAATGGCTTAATTTTCTAAATTAGCCACTTTGATAATTATGACATCTCATTTGTCTTTTAATTCCATGAGCTCTGAAGTTTACCTTTGAATTTTTTCCCCAATCAGATAAGAGCTTTTGATAGGCCAAGGGTCTATTATGTGCTGGGAGGGAGGGGGGAACCCCTCACATTTCAGTCTGATTGTGTCTGCTCATCTGCTTGAGCCAGAGCAAATAACACTCTTGACAAGGGCTCTCCAAACAAGGCTTTCACTCCTTCAGTGTGCACTAACTATCCAAAATGAGAAGAGAGAAGTTTGCTAACCAAATTAATAATGTAAACAGGACACAAGGCGGGGGGGCAGGGTGGACCGGACGGTCTAGCCTGCTTAAGAGTGAAGGAAAACAAACTGTTCTCAAGGACTTTTAAAGCCACTTCCAACAGCCTTTAGCTTACAGGCAATTAGCACGTTAATTACATTTACCTCTTCTTCAATTAAGGCATTTCTAAGATTCATCAGCAAATGGAGATCTTGCTTGTTTTAATTATTTTGACTATTATTTATAAAAAATAATTATAATTATTTATTTATAAAATATTTTTTAATTATTTAATTATTTTTAATTATTATTCAAATTATTTTAAGTGTAAGCAGTTTGTATTTATTAAATGGCATCCATAAGTTAACATTTAAAGGCATCCATCAGAGATGAGATTTATACTACAATTATTCCTGTCAGGAATGAAGCTAGGTAAGCTTTTGAACTACTACAACTGTTGGAAAGCCCCTATTGGCCATTGTATATTAAAGTTGTTCACACAATCTTTTGCTGGTCCGGGAAGGGTGGGGGAGGTAGGAAAGCACCTACCTCCCACCCACCCAACAATCCAGTGGCGATCACAGCTGTGGCTTGTGTGACCACACAGCTGGTGCTGCCACAAGCTGCATAACGTTCTAGAGGCCCAGGAAAATGCGTCCCAGCCTCCATATATCCCACAATGCACCTCACGATGAGCATGGTGCACTGAGGGATTCCATCGTGAGTCTAACAGAATCGCTTTTGGATGTCTTGTGGCACTCATTATTGTTGTAGGGAAAGAGAAAATGTGCTGATTCATTAAAAAATAATACTTTTGCCAATGTACCACCCCCACAAATCAGAAACTTAAAAAAAAGAGGAATAAAGGAATTATGAACACTAGTTGTACTTTTTGAAACCTCTGCAATGACTGGGTTTAAGCACTCTGGTTTCAGTATATTGAAACAGGAAGTCATTGTGGAAACCACAAACAAAAGGAGCAGAGGGTGAGATTTCTGGCTTGCTTGAGCTAAAGCAGGAAGCTGGAAACTGTCAAACACCTATAGATGGAGTGTTATGTACAACCTCTGACAGAAAGAACGGCCATCACAGGCTTTGCTGCCTCAAGGAGACCTGTTTGTGCGGTCTACAGCAACTTTCCAGGAACTCCCTGCAGACACAACCCTCCTAAAGCATACAAAAAATAATTAGACTTTTAATGAGAGGGAGAGCTATTTACTAATTATCAGGATCATCTTGTCTACAGAGCAAGTAAGTCTAAATATGAGGAAACCCTTACGATTATTCCTTCCTTACATTTTCATTGGATTTATGTATTTATTACATCCTATCCCTTACTGTTAAGACTTTTAAAAGATGTTTGTGTGATGTAGGTTAGGTGAGACATGATAACTTGCCTAAGGCCATCAAGTGTATCTGAACCTAAGTGTCCCACATCCAAACCCAAGGCTCTTGCTATTGCACCACACAGACTCTCTCCCCCAATCACCCCTTTCTCCAACTTTGCAACCCAAGGCAACTATTTTATTTGCTTTTGTTCTTCGTACTTAATATACCGTAGAACAGGCTCTCTATGCTGGAATCATACAATGAAAATAATGGGGATTTGTCTACATAAAACCCAGCACACTATCGCAAAGTTCATGATGTATTTTAGTAGGGAAGGATGAAAATCCATGGATGCACTGAAGAATTAGTTATGCTAATTCTGGAGTGCTGGAGCAACTGACTCAAATCTGTGCAACTGAATAAAACTTGTATAAAGTTATACATTCCTCAGATACCTGTGCACAAGTTTAATTCACTCTCAGTTGGGCTGCCTCATGGATACTGTAGTGGATTAATGATGACAGAGTTAATCACATGATGACATCTGAGGACCACATTAGTGTCGCACAGTTTAACTAGTTTGAACTAAGAACAGAATTCAGGATGTGAGGGGAAAATTTGATGGATATCTGGTACTCCAGTCAGATGCACTGATGTTTGTTATGATGTCTGTTATGGCCTCATCCACAGCCATAATTCCTGGGGACACTGCAAATCCAATATAGCTCCTATGTATTGCCGTTACTAGGAATGGGCAAGCAAAGCGAAGTCTTCTGGGTGCTCTTTGGCAGCAGTAATTCCTACAGCAATTTAATGGCAATTTACCAGGCTTATACTGAGCCCCACAGTCATTATTTATTTATTTTTTCAAATTTGTAGACCACCCCAAACAACATAAAACAGATTAAAAATGGAAACCTTAAAACAATTTAAAACCACAATCCAGTTAAAAAGCTTGGGTGAAAAAACAAGGCTTTAGAGACTTTTAAAAGTTTGTCAGAGATGAGGAGGCTCTTATTTCAGCAGGGAGTACATTCCAGAGTCTCAGGGCAGCAACAGAGAAGGCCCATCCTTGCATGGCCACCAGACTAGCCTTCTTCTGGTGCAAGCTGATTGGGTCAGTAACTTCCATCACTACTTAAAGCTTCTGCTCAAGGCTAGCAAGATTTGATCATAACTTCTACAGCTCCTAAGCACTGCTCAAGGCTTGCCCTTCCTTCCTCATTCTTAGAAGTAGCGAAATGATCCTGGGCCTTGTGAGACCTGGGCAGAGGCCTCAAGTTGATAACGTCACCAGCCTTCATTGGCACAACAAGCCCTGGTTTGGCCTAGCAAGTTCCAGAAACAAAGACTGAGCTGCTGGCAACTGCCATGGATTCTAGTCAGTCCTCTCAAAAACCCACCCTAAATTCTGTGAGGCTGAAACTCCTTGAGTCCATCCTGAATTACACCTTGATCACAATTCAGTGGCAGCCTCAGCTGATTCTACTCTCAGTACATGGAAATTATATCAAAGTCATAGCAATCCAATTTGAATTGAATGTTGAATGTCAGGACTGAATGTCTCCAGATGCTCTAGTTTCTCCCAATATTTCTGTGTGGTTTTTATCCCCTTTTCCCCTTTGTGAAGGGATGGAGCAAACAGCTGGAGACTCATAAGAGGACTGATTGATTGCTGAAGGACCCAGATGGCAAACTCCAGAAAACATTATTGACAGATGTGTTGCTGCTGCAGTGTGTGTGTGTGTGTGTGTGTGTGTGTATAACACCACTCCCTCCTCTGATGCCTTTGCAAGGAACTCAGCAATAATTTCCCGGCTGTGCTCCATTTGAACAACCTTGTCATGTAATAGGAGCTCATGTTCCTCTCAAAAATACTCTGCCATGCTATTTTATGTATTTATTCAGACCTAAATAGATAAGGCAGCATCAGACACAAAAAAGTGTGGTAGTTCTTTACTTCCAAGAGCAACCTTCACAACAATTTTCTAATTTATGAAACCTACAAAGCAATGCGAGTGTGAGTGAAAGCTTATATTCAACAAGAGTCAAGACAGGTTCTGTTTTTCAGAAGGAAACACAAGGAACCAGGAAAACTTTTAATTGGCCAAAGGATTTTAAGAACATCAGAAAATGCCTTCTACTGAGTCAGACGATTAGTCCATCTTGCTCAGTATTGTCTAAACTGACTTCAGCGTTTCAGACAAGGAACATTCCAAGCCCTAATTGGAAATGCCAGAGATTTATTGAATCTGGGATCCTCTGCAAGCAAAGCATGTGATCTACTACTGAACTACAGCACCTCTCCTTCTCATTTTCTATGGGGATTCATTGCTTGGAGCTAGGAAAATGGAATTGAGTTCTCCTGTGAATTTTGTACATTCTTAATTAGTTTGATATAAATGTGTTTAGGACTCAGGTGTTGAACACTTAGCCTAAAAGGTATGAAGTAAATCAAAGTTAGACTGTGCCCTGGGACAAAAATTCAAGATGGGTCCCTGTCTCCCTGCCTTCTTCTTCTTTGGAGAGGCAAAAGGGAGAGAGCAAAGAGCAAGCTGACACTTGGTTGACAGTCCTCCTCTCTTAGGGCCCCGGGAACATTTGTCCCCTTTTGTTCGATTATAGCTAGACACCTGATGTAAATAGCCGCAATCCATAATGGAGTTAAATGTGCTTATGCCCATTCAAGTCAGTTGGCTAAACTGCTTTTAGCTGCTGGATTATGTTCAAAGCTAGGGCTGTAGAATCATATTGGTCCAATCAGACCAATATGACCACTGTTGGGCATTATCGGAAGAATTTCCGATACGACAAAAGGGAGCCCCAATAGGAAATCCCCTGAGGGATGTTTCCAATTTTGGGGGTACAGTATTTAAAAACCAGGCTGGGAACTGGCTTAGTCTCTTCAAGCTGGCTGAAGACCTTCAAGCAATGAATCAGCAAAATTGGGATGTGGGTCGACCAAGATAACCCCTGCAGAGGACACACACTGGCCCTTCCTTGGCCCCCGATTTCAGGATTGCAGGTGCAGGGTGAAGGTGCTTAAAAACCAGGGCTCCCAGCCTGGTTTATAAGCAATGCACCTGGACCAGTGAGTGCTTCCTGTGGGGTTACCTTGGCTCCCCATCCCAGATTCTAGGGGTACAGTACTTGAAAATCAGGTCTGCAGCCAACTTGGAGAGAAAGTCTATCCAAGCCAGCTGCAGACCTGGACTTTAAGGACTGCATCCCAAAAATTGGGAATGGGGGAGCCAAGGTAACAGATTTCAGGGGTGCAATGTTTAAAAACCAGGCCCAAAGGGTGCTTCCTGATGCAGTTATCTTGTCACCCCCTCCCTGATTCTGAGAGTGCAGTCCTTTAAATCCAGGTAAGGAGTCAGCTTGGAGAGAAAGCTTCTCCAAACCAGCTTCAGATAAGGATTATCAATAAAATATTGAGTTGAAGTTGACCAGATACCAATACCCAATAGTGTTGGGAAAGTCATATCAGCCTCCCACACACACCTCTATTGTAAGTGGATTGGCATTGAGCCAATATTTCTGGACGTGCAAGCCCTGTTCCAAGCTATAGTAAAGTTCAGCTCTCTTATGCAATGTACAATAGGAGGGGCATGGTATACGAGTACAGCATCCTGAGAGTGTGCCCATGCTGATGCACTCAGAAGCTCCACCAACCTACTCCCCATGATTTAAGCCTTTGTTTGAAGAGCCAAATGCTGTAACCATGGACAGATTCTTTCCATGGAAGTCCGGGCATCTTTGTGAAAGAGATGGCGGAAAGCCTCTTAAGACTGCTTGCCATCTGCAGTTTTTATAAGTATATGTATTGAAAATAATAATTTTTAAAAGAAAAGATTCTTCTTGATTAATCAGGGCTCCTTTTTAGTTAATAAAAATTGATTAAATCATCTTCATTGATTAAAAGTTGCAGCCCTAATGGAAAGTCACCTAGCTATTCGCTGCTGCTGGATTTACCATATTAAAAAATGAGTAGAATTTTTCCAAACGTACACTCACACAACAGTGCACTCACACAACAGCTTAACAACCAACCCTAATTTCCTCTGCAGCCCTTGAACCCTTTAAAAAAACTGAGGGGAACCCTCAGGAACAATGTGGGATGCAGAATTGCAGTGGGAGGTAGAAATCCCAGAAACTGGGTGCAAGTGCTTTCTGTGCAAAGAACATATTCAGCATCATACAAAAACGGTGATTTTCATTTCACAGCTGAGGCTAAGAGAAAGTACTCTACCAAGGCTGAATTAGGATTTGAACGTCATTAGGCCAGATTCAAAGAAACTACATGGGCTGTTAAATGTTGAATTGAATTGAAGTGCTGAATTGAAACAGCACTTCATAGATTCATTCTCTATACAAATGTATTTGTTTTTATTTCGTTCTCTTGGATCTTCATGATAAACATGTCTCATCATGATAAACATGTCTTTTCAGATGTCAACAAACATAAAACCTTACCTATTTGTCCCTTCTCCATATAGGAAAGGGAGAACAAAGTTTACAGGATAATTAGTGTTGAAGGGAAAAAAGCATTGCTCCTTCCCTGATGTTCCAGTCAGATTTATAATTTGTGACTGATATTATCAAGGTGAAGTCTCTGTAAACATTTACAGGCCATTTCCCCATTCACTGTTGTAGTTTATCAAAGATCTTGTCATTAAAGCGCATGTAAGGAAGTACTAGAGAATATCTCTTCTACTGAATAGATTTCTGAAGAAATCTGTTGATCTGTAAGGGCTGTTGGTGTTAGCTTTTAAGGGTATCTCACTACATTCAGCTGGAAACTATAAATGCTCTGCAACATACCATTAAATAGATCAGATCAGATGTCTGCTCCAAGCAGACAAAGGACATGACATGGTACGTGCACGTGGAGGCTATGCGTGGACAAGTAAAAGTAGGAAATATTCAAAAACCAGTTGAAGAATATTTTCATGAATCCGTGAAATAATTTTTTCTCTCCAGCTTTCCTTTTCCACATTTGCCTATTTCTTTCACACACAGTAGGTGTGTGCGAACAGGTTCAGAACTGAACTGGTTCGACTTTGATCTGGTTTGGTTTGACAGTTCAGGGTCGAGCCAAACCACTCCCAGTTCGGCTCGACCCTAGACTGAACCTCCCCTGGCCATTCAGGGGGTTCATGGACCAAAAATAAAAAATAAAATAAAATTCCAACTTAACCCTTCCTGGGAACTTTTCCAAGGTGGTGGGTGTTCCATGGTTAGAGAGAGTCCGTGGTTAGGCCTGTGTCATGACCTGGCCATGGAAGGGCCATTTGTGAATGCACAACTGCTGTGGCCTCCAAAATGGCCACCGCACTGGGGGAAAGGCCCCGAAAGTGCCGAAGACTGCCCAAACTGGGCGATGGGTGTATAATGGAGGCCAGTGGGGGGAGGGGGAACCTCCATGGACGCCCCTGCCTTGGAGAGGCCCCCCGGAGGGAGTAAGTTGAAACAAAACTATTTTTAAAAAAATATTTGGTCTATGATTCACTCCCCCCGGACTGAACCGAACCAGGAGGGTTCAGGGGGGTGTTGGACCGAACTGGCCCAGTCCAGTTTGTGTCCAGTTTGGACTCGAAGCGAACCAGGCCAACCGGTTCCATGCACATCCCAAACACATAGTACCTTTGCTTTTAGGTGAGCTATCTAATTAGAAAGAATGAAGGGGCAGGGTACAGAAATGTCACTGAGGTGAAACCCTATTGCTCCTGAGCATCTCTCAAGGTCATTTTCATATGTGATGTTTCAGTTTGTATCTGTTTGTTTATTTGCCTCTCCTGCATCTATAAGTTGAAAAAGCAAGATTAACTAAATATACATTTAATGTAGAAAGGGTCGTCTTCCAGTGAGTTACTCAAAACTTTTAATCAGGAGTTACTTTAAAGAAGTAATTAATTTCAACAGGCCATCTGTCAAGGAATTTAGTCAGGAAATCAGCCACTGTGTTAGACAAGAAATACTTTGCAGATTAAAAGATTTTTCTTAAGCATCACTTGTGACAATGTCTTGGGTCTTCTTTCTTCCCGGCATTTGAAGAAGTGGTGTAGCCACCATTGAACTGGGGGTTGGGGCAAAATGTCCCTGGGCTGCCAGTGTTATTTCCACCCACCTTTGACTAAGCCTTTCATTGGCTTGATTGAACAATGGGCATCACTTTCGTATTCCAGTACTGGCCATGCCACTTGTGCTGGTGTCAGAAGCAGTCAATGCAGGAGGCATGGCCGGCACTGGGGCACACATGTGTTGTTCATCCCCCACTTCTCTTCCAGCTAGAAGGCACTTTGTTTGCAGGTTAGGGGTTTCCTTTCTCTCCCTCACTTGGAGTGTGTCAGAAGCAGTCAATGCAGGAGGCATGGCCGGCACTGGGGCACACATGTGTTGTTCATCCCCCACTTCTCTTCCAGCTAGAAGGCACTTTGTTTGCTGGTTAGGGGTTTCCTTTCTCTCCCTCACTTGGAGTGTGTCAGAAGCAGTCAATGCAGGAGGCATGGCCGGCACTGGGGCACACATGTGCTGTTCATCCCCCACTTCTCTTCCAGCTAGAAGGCACTTTGTTTGCAGGTTAGGGGTTTCCTTTCTCTCCCTCACTTGGAGTGTGTCAGAAGCAGTCAATGCAGGAGGCATGGCCGGCACTGGGGCACACATGTGCTGTTCATCCCCCACTTCTCTTCCAGCTAGAAGGCACTTTGTTTGCTGGTTAGGGGTTTCCTTTCTCTCCCTCACTTGGAGTGGGGGAGAGAAAAGAAGCACCCAGTCGGTGAAGAAAATGCTCACCAACTCAGAGAGGGCGATGGCTGGAGTGGCCATGCTCCGATGCTTGTCACGCCTCCTGTGTTGTTGTGCCTCTGAAACTTGCACAAGGGATATGGCTAGCACTGAAAGAGTCAAGTGCCACCCACTGCCCTCTTGCAGAAGTAGATGGCAGTGGGCTGTGAAGGCAGTGACGGGGGGCTGCCTCCAAACGTCATATGTCCTAAGTTGGACAACACTGGAGACCCAAATCTAACCCAGAACCCCATGCTTCTTTTTAAAATCTATGCCATGATACCGTTTCTTTTTGGATGAAGTAAAAATGTTCATCTTTGATAGGAATCAACCAGGTACTTCATACCTGGTTCATACCTGGTTCACTAATCAGTTGCCATATAAAGAACAAAGGATTAGCTGGTAGCTTATTCTAGCATCTATACTATCCAAACATCATCTTCAAAATCACAACTGCTGTTCAAAGACTTTTAAGGTGGTTGCTCTCTTATATTTAGCAGAGAGAGAAAAAAACTGCCCCTATTCAACCACAGCACAGCATTCCTTCCAGTGGTAGTTGCTGGTGTATATCTTGTGTTTCTTTTTAGATTATGAACCCTTTGGGGACAGAGCAATTATCACCATATTGTTGTTGTTGTTATTATTATTATATTTTATGTTCTATGTAAACATTTTTGTTGAAAAGCAATAAGTAAAAATATTTTTATTATTATTGTTTACACAGTCAGACAAGTGTTATTGACTGGTTATTAATCAGTCAATTTATCACTGGTTATGTTTTATCCAGACGTTGAGTCCTTCCCAAGGACCGGGGATGGCTGAATTTTATTATCAATGTTGTTGCTGTTATTATTATAGATATCGTTGCAGAATATAAGCTGTTCCCAGTAAGGTTGCTTTTTGTAATTGGCTGATGGTGATTTCTGTGGCCTCTATGGTGTTGAGGTGCTCTTCAAGTTGTTTTGGAATTGCACCTACGGTGCCAATTACCATTGGGATTATTTTGGTCTTCTTCTGCCATAGACATTCAATCTCGATTTGTAGATCTTTGTATTTTGTGATTTTTTTTTCTATTTCTTTTTCTTCTATTCTGCTATCCCTTGGTATTGCTATGTCGATTATTTTAACTTGTTTTCTTTCTTCTCGACAGTTATATCTGGTGTATGTGTGGCAGTTGTTTGTCTGTTTGTAGTCGGAAGTCCCATAATATTTTTGCATCTTCATTTTCTACCACTTTTTCAATTTTATGGTCCCACCAATCTTTGTCTACAGGTAGCTTGTATTTTTTGGAGATGTTTCAGTTATCATCCCTGCTACCTTGTCATGCCTTTGTTTGTAGTCAGTCTATGTGATCTTTTTACAACAGCTGATTAGGTGGTCCACTATTTCATCTGCTTCTTTACAAAGGCGGCACTTGCTGTTTGTTGTTGATTTTTCAACTTTTGCTCTTATTGCATTTGTTCTTAGTGCCTGTTCTTGTGCAGCCAGTATTAAACCCTCAGTTTCTTTCTTCAAGTTGCCATTCTTAAGCCATTGCTAGGTCTTGGTGATGTCTGATTTTCCACTTATATTGTGCAAATATTGACTATGCAGTGGCTTATTTTTCCATTTTTCTGCTCGGTTCTTGACTTGTTCTTTCTTGTAGGCCTGCTTTGTTTCATTCGTGTGGAATAGTTTCTCGTTATTGACCATTTGATGTGCATCTTCTTCACTGTCCTTGATATATTACTCAAGGCCTCTTTTCTCCTTCTCCACTGTTTGATGGACTTGCAGCATTTCTCTTCCACCTGAGCTGCGAGGGAGGTATAGCCTATCTACATCACTGCGGGGGTACAGAGCATGATTGATGGTCATGATTTTCCTGGTCTTACGATCTAGCATTTCTAGCTCTGCCTGGGTCCAGTCTATTATTCCTGCAGTGTATCTGATAATAGATATAGCCCAGGTGTTTATGGCTTGTATGGTGTTCCCGCCATTGAGTTTGGACTTGAGGATTTTTCTAACTCTCCTGATGTATTCACTTCCAATTTTTCTTTTAACTTCAGTGTGTGCAATGTTATCAGCCTGGAGATTGCCCAAGTATTTGTAATGTTTTTTTCACTTCCGGGTTCTTGATGTTGCTTCCATTGGGCAGGTCTATTCCTTATCATCATCATCATCATCATCATGATCTTTATCCTGCTTCAGCTGAACTCCTTGCCTTACTCCTATTGACTCCACCCTTGGACTGGCCTCAGACTTGTTCTTGGTTGTCCTCTAGCATTTTCCTCCAAATCCTTGGTTGCTGATAGCAATTCTGCCAAGATCACTCACATTTGGACTCTGGCAAGCTGGGTTTTTTTTTTTTTTTAATGTTTTACAGCCTCTTGCAAAATTTCACAGGGTTTGTTAAAGAAGTTCACTATATTAATTATTGTTTCTTGTTTACACAGTAACACAAGTGTTATTGACTGGTTTGTTTTATCCAGACATCGAGTGCTTCCCAAGGACCTGGGATGTCAGAATATTGTTATCAATATTTTTCTTTTTATTATAGATATCATCGCAGAATATAGGCTGTTCCCAGTAATGTTGCTTTTCGTAATTGGCTGATGGTGATTTCTGTGGCCCCTATGGTGTTGAGGTGCTCTTTAAGTTGTTTTGGATTTGCACCTAGGGCGCCAATTACTACTGGGATTATTTTGGTCTTCTTCTGCCACAGACTTTCAATTTCAATTTGTAGATCTTTGTATTTCCCCCCCTATTTCTTTTTCTTCTATTCTGCTATCCCCTGGTATTGCTATGTAGATTATTTTGACTTGTTTTTCTTTCTTCTCGACTACAGTTATATCTGGTGTATTGTGTGGCAGTTGTTTGTCTGTTTGTAGTTGGAAGTCCCATAATATTTTTGCATCTTCATTTTCTACCACTTTTTCAATTTTACGGCCCCACCCATCTTTGTCTACAGGTAGCTTGTATTTTTTTGCAGATGTTCCAGTGTATCATCCCTGCTACCTTGTCATGCCTTTGTTTGTAGTCAGTCTGTGCGATCTTCTTACAACAGCTGATTAGGTGGTCCACTGTTTCATCTGCTTTTTTACAAAGGCGGCACTTGCTGTTTGTTGTTGATTTTTCTACTTTTGTTCTTATTGCATTTGTTCTTAGTGCCTGTTCTTGTGCAGCCAGTATTAAGCCAGTATTAAACCCTCAGGTTCTTTCTTCAAGTTGCCATTCTTAAACCATTGCCAGGTCTTGGTGATGTCGGATTTTCCACTTATATTGTGCAAATATTGACCATGCAGTGGCTTATTTTTCCATGTTTCTGCTCGGTTCTTGACTTGTTCTTTCTTGTAGGCCTGCTTTGTTTCATTGGTGTTGAATAGTGTTGAATAACATTGGTTGAATGGTGTTGAATAACATTGGTCTCGTTATTGACCATTTTAAGTGAATCTTCTTCACTGTCCTTTATATATTCTTCAAGGCCTCTTTTCTCCTCCTCTTCTGTTTGATGGACTTGCAGCATTCCTCTTCCATGCTTTGGTAGAAACGTCTCTGATTCGATTGGAATTGGAGATTCTGCCTGTGTTGTGTAATTCTGGCTTCATATCTGCTAATCTTCTTTGACACTTCTGTTATTTGCTGTTTTATTATTTCCAGGACTTCTCTAATTTTCCTTGAATCTAGGTGGTATTTTTGGATCAGACACTGTTTGGTGTTTTCATTCTTCAGCTTCTTGTCTTTCATATCTTTCAATTTACTAGAATCTGATCTAAGTCTGGCGACTTTATTTTCTAATCTAATCTTCCATTTAGATGATGTACTACTTTCTTTTTTTACAGGTCCACTGATCTCATATCCGAGCACTTGTGTTGTTGTTGCTGCTGCACTGTACATTAGTTGATTTGTTTCTTGCAAATTATTTGTTGTTATTTCTTCAAGTGCAGCATTGACATCTTTTAATGCCTGAGCAAGTTGTTTTTTGGCAACTGTTTTTAGAGCTGGAAGTCGAACCCTGGTGGTTGTTTGGTTCATGTGCTCAGTTCTTTTTGGCTTTAATTCTTGTTGCTTTTCTTTTAAACGGTATTTGGGTTTTTGAGGTGAAGGCACCTCCACCACCTGCACCTAAGCAATTTCTTCATTTGGTGGTAATTCCTCTTCCATATCTTGAGCCTGTGATTGCTCTTTGCAGTTCTTCCAGCTCAACTTCTGTGAATACTTTATTTCTTATTATGAATTTGGTCTGCTAGCCTTTGTTCTGTTATTTCTGTATCTGGATGCTTCTCTTTCCAAATTTGGTACTTTCTTTTTAAATAACCTCTTCTAGTTGGACTAGACTTGTAATAGCAGATCATTATTTCCTTGTTGGTGTTTTTCGTATTTTTTTTTTTTTTGGTTAACCGACGTTTCTTCTGGTAACCTTGCAGTCTCCAGCCCTGGTTGCTCAACTGAAGATCCTGAGTCCTGTTGCCCACTTGCCACCAGATGTCCAGGGACTCTGGCACCTGGCGCGGTCCTTGTTGACCTGGGTGATGACCAATCCGGTATAGATTTATTAAAGTTATGTCTCACCATATTGTTGATGGGAGAGGCACTCTTTGTCTGGCTCCTCTGGTGAGACCTGTCCAGTATGGTTGGACCTCTGGCATAGCCTTCCTCAGAGCATGCAAGCCCCACAACCACGCCAAGGTAGTGCCTCACTGGGTTTTTATTATTATTATTATTATTATTATTATTATTATTATTATATATTCCACTTTCCAACAAAGTTCTCAAACCAATTTACATAGCAAGAGGAATGAGAAAATGGTTCCCTGTCCACAAAGGGCTCACCATCTAAAGTATCAGTATTAATTTTCATTCTGTAGAATTTTGAAAATCGTTTTTAAAGCTATACACGAAGACCAAATTTTGTTTTTATATGGTAAAATTTACTTTTTCTCTTCTTTTGCATCAAGAAATCAATTCATAAGGAAGACTTTAGCATGTCATGTTTTCCTGCAACTTGCTTGAGTGAGTGATATAGCAATGAATAATAAGCCAGGTAATGCCAATGTATTAACAATGCTGATGAGCCTGTCATGTACATTGTACAAAGCAGAAACAAAAGAAAATGCTGGCATCCTTGCTGCTGAAATATCCATTTAGTTAAAGGTTTCATGACAAACCATTTGTCTTTTAGCCTGATTCCATGGTTTTGCCAGCAATTTTCAAATGTCTGCCAAAAATGAAAATGTGGCAGCTGCCAACAGTGGGGACTTTTATGCGTGACTTTTTTTTTGGTGTGTGTGTGTAGTAGAAAAGGCTTTTGTTGTGGTTTCTTTTTCAGCTTGTCTTGTTCTAAAGGCTTCTGAGCTGCCTTAAAATTAAAAACAACATAAACCAAGCTTGAATTTCCAGTATGGCTGTTTAACATGCTTATTTGATTCCAGATAGATGCATTTCCTTGCTTACTCTTGATTCCCCATTTTCACATGCCCTTCCAGTAGACTACACCAACAGCTATTTTCAAGTATGAATCTGTACACTATGAATTTGCATGGGGGAAGCACGATAGTTTTGCTAACTTGGCAAAGAGGCACCTTTAAACGTGGTGATTCTCTTTATTTAGCAGGGGGAGAATAACTGGCCCTATTCATCCCCAGCACAGTACCTCTAGTGACTGTTGCTGGTGTCTATCTTGTGTTTCTTTTTAGATTGTGAGCCCTTTGGGGACCGGGATCCATCTTATTTATGTATTATTCATCTGTGTAAACCACCCTGAGCCATTTTTGGAAGGTGGTATAGAAATCGAATTAATAATAATAATAATAATGATGATGATGATGATGATGATGGCAGGCTCTGCCCCGACTACAAACAGACAAACATCTGCCACACAATACACCAGATATAACTGTAGTCGAGAAGAAAGAAAAACAAGTCAAAATAATCGACATAGCAATACCAGGGGATAGCAGAAAAAGAAATAGAAAAAATCACAAAATACAAAGATCTACAAATTGAAATTGAAAAGCTGTGGCAGAAAAAGACCAAAATAATCCCAGTGGTAATTGGCGCCCTGGGTGCAGTTCCAAAAGACCTTGAAGAGCACCTCAACACCATAGGGGCCACAGAAATCGCCATCAGCCAATTACAAAAAGCTACTTTACTGGGAACAGCCTATATTTTGCGACGATATCTATAATAACCAACAGTATTGATGATGAAATTCTGGCATCCCAGGTCCTTGGGAAGGACTCGATGTCTGGATAAAACAAACCAGTCAATAACACCTGTCTGATGTGTAAACAAGAAATAATAGTGGCAGGCTCTGCCCCAAACTATATGCAGCTGAACATCTGAAAAGGGCTATTGCCTGTTCCAATCCTTCAGTTATCCATAAGTTCTGGTTATTTTCTGTGCCTCTTTACTTTCCTCTGTTCACAGGCCTCCTTCCTCATAATTTATGCTATGGCTTCATTGCAACAACAGTGTGTTGAGGGCAGATTTTCATGTAAGTTAATAAGCCTTAAAGTTTTTAAGCCTTTAATAAGCCTTAAAAACTGAGAAGGGGGGCACAAAGAACAATGTTCTAGCACAAACAACAATGTTCCAAAAGCTCATGTGCATACAGAAATTCTAGCATGGATACAAAACTCCTGGATAGGCAAGAGCTTCCTTATTCACAGCACTGTTCAGCACATGTGCAGTGCAGCACTGGCGGAGCTACCATAGTGCAAAAGCGTGCAAAGAGCACGGGCCGCAGCCTCCAAGGAGCTGCTGACGCTGCCTCTCCCCCCTGCCCCCCCCCACATTTCAAAAGGCAGGCAGGTACTTTTGTCTTTCATCCCCCACCCCCACTCTCCACCTCCGCTACAGGGCCTCAGCCCCCACCCCCACCCCCCTCCCTCACCCCATCCCATCTCTGATGATTACCACCCCTCCCCCAGTTCCGGCAGGAGAGATTAACTGTGGGGGGGTCAAATAGCAATTTGACTGCCTGCTTGACCACTTCTTGAAATGAGCCATCCAGTTTCCTAGAGAAGCAGGTAGGAGGAAGAAACATTTGGCTGTAGGTAGCAGCAGCAGCCCACCGGCACAAGCAAGCAGAGGAGTGAGTCTGCAGCAGGACCTCTTGAGAGAGAAGGCAAGGAACCGGCGGGGGCACAATCTTTGCGGGGGTGGGCTGTAACAGTGAGACTCACGGTTAGGGTTAGGCTAGAGCGGGCAACTGCAAATCTGCAACTAGTACAGAACAGAGTCTCGTATAGCAACTAGCAACTAGTACAGAACAGAGGAGGAGAGTGGAGAAACTGAGAAGAAAGAGATCCGCAGCAGCCCCCTCTGCCCTGAGCCTATCGAGTCCACCGCTTGTGTTCCCTGCTTCCCTTCCTTCCTGTCCCCCCCGCCACTCTTGCTGCTGCTAGAGAGAGTGCTGCAGTGCTAGCAGAACAACACAGAGAGAGCAAGCATTGCAAGTTTGCAAGAACTGAAGGTGTTGTGTGGTGCAGTGTTGTTGAGTCTGAGAAGATTCGTGATGAGAGTCCTCAGAGTCAGACTCAGGCAGTGCCGTTGAGTAGGGGTGCGGGGCGGGTGCAGGGCAGGGGTGGGGGGTGGAGGTGTCTGTGTTTGTTTGTTTGCTTGCTTGCTTGCTTGCTACTACCCTTCCTGGCCTCCTCGTTCTCCCAGCATAACTGCCATCCCGGCCATGGGACCGCATGGTCTGCTCCATGGCAGTGCGCTCTCCCGGCCCCCTTCTGTGTTGTATGTGTTGCTCGCACCTCGCTTGTTTGCTGGGCCCACTCCAACCTTGTTACGCCCCCCCCCCCAGACTCACCATGTCGCTGACCTTAGCCCCTGCGAAAGGTGAAGCCGGAACCTTTCTCCCAGACCTCTGTATGAAAGGATTTGTTTGTGCAGAAGAGCTTTCAATCATATGAGCATCCACCTCATTCTGAAATGCTGCAGTCCAGCAGGGCTGGCCCCACCATAAAGCAGAGTGAAGCAGGCTGCTTTAGGACAATAGCCACATACATAGCTGCTCACCTAGCACCCTCCCCAGAGGCAAATGAAAAGACTGCAAGGTGGTTTTCTACTTACCTTCCTACTAGAGAAGGAAAAAAGGGGGAGAGATCTGGGGAAAGGGAGATGAGATTTTAAGAGGACAAAATGTGGGGAGAGGAAGGGGTGCTATTTTGTGCTCTGCTGCAGGCAGCAAAACACTTCTGGGCTGCCATTGTAGCTCAGACACAGCTTGTCACCTCTTCAGGTTTTTGTGGGAAGTAGGGCAAAGTGTGGATAGACTTGCAGGCGTGTGACTTGCACGTAAGGCAACAAGAGAGCCAGCGTGGTGTAGTGGTTAGAGTGCTGGACTAGGACTGGGGAGACCCGAGTTCAAATCCCCATCAGCCATGAGACTTGCTGGGTGACTCTGGGCCAGTCACTTCTCTCTCAGCCTAACCTACTTCACAGGGTTGTTGTGAGGAGAAACTCAAGTATGTAGTACACCACTCTTTGCTCCTTGAAGAAGGGCGGGATATAAAATGTAAAAATAATAAATAAGAATGACACACTCATCAAAAATGCTAATGGTAAATTTTAGCAATATCAACATTGTGATGCCTTAATCTGAGTCCTGTTGCTCCCCCAAATAGCCCTACAATCCTGCCCCCTGATGCTGAATTCTCTTATTTGTATTATTACAAATAAGAACTTGTATTATTTGTTATTTATTATAATTAAAGTTGTGTTTGCCTTTTAGCATGTTCTTGTTCTTTGCTAGTTCCTGGATACCCATATTACCTGTCAGACAAATGCTTGCTGCCTCTTGCCACTATAGCAGGAGGAGGCAAAGGCTTTTTCCCCCTCTCTCTTTATATGCAGCCACCAAAAAAAAAAAAAAAAAAAGGCGGGAAGGCGCCCATCTTCAATTCTTGAACACGGGCCCCTTCAGGGCTTGCTACACCCCTGCAGTGCAGTCATGCTTGTGCAGGGCTGCCCTTGACACTGAGAATAGGGAAGCTATGCTTATGCTTTAAGCTCTGCTTTAAACTCCCCCTATACATTCACAAGAAACATCGGTTTCAGGATTTTTCTCTTTGTTTTCAAAAGTATCACTCAGTAAATGTTCCAGGATAACTTTGCTATCCCAACCTCTATTTTATAGGTGTTACAATGCATTAGAATCAAGCTTATTATCATACAAATGAAACATATTTAAAAAACCTATTAGTTGATGACTTCTTACCCTATCTACAGCAACCAAAACAGATTATCTAGATTTGCCAGCTGCTCAGCATTTAATGGCAGGTCTTTATTTTAACAGTTCACCTACTATACTCATGTGCAATTGAACATATCTCCCATCAACTATTCTTGCCAACTCTGTCTCCAGCAATTATCCTGTTCTAGTACTGCACTACAGTGTACTTGCCAACACTGTGAAATTTGCAGGTGGTAGCTATAAAGCACTGTTTCTTACTCGTCTATCTGTAAGGCACCCTGTGGTGGCAAGTGAATATGATGGCTCTGATATTGTTTGTATTGAAGGCCATGGCACAAGCTTGGGCAGGAGAAGGGCTGTCTCCATTTCCCATTGATCCAGATGACTGTCTATGCATACTTTGTCTATTTAATTTTGTGCCTGGAAGTGGATAATGATGCAGCCACATGCCAATATAAGGTACTGTACAACTACAACATGAATGGCATTAGGTGGCTGTTTGTTTCTTTAAATGAGACTAGCGTACACTCTATGATCTATCTGTATAAAACTGCAGTTGTGAATTTGATGTTAAAATATGCAATACATCTAGAACTTAGCAATAAGTTGATCCTCATCATTTAAAGTATATGGAAGGTGCTGTTTGCTGCAGCTTAAACACTTCTAACAGCCCATCTGACTTATACATTAGTATTATTCCTCTGTGTTAGTTCCTTCTAAATTTAAAATGTTAACATGTACTTAAGGGGCAAAGGAGGTCTTTTTAATATACTGCATTTCTACCATGAATGTGGAAAACATATTCTCTCAGGCCACTTATTCACAGATCATCTAAGAGATTATCTAAACAATTCTCCTGAGTAGTGATGTGCAGAATGTTTTGAGCTCGAAGCATTCCAACTCAAAACAGGTTGTTTCGAGTGTTTCCAGCTCAAAACAGAACACCCATCAAATGAAGTGCCTGTTTTGAGCTCGGAATGGAACAACAACTTGTTACCATACAAGTGGATTTGTATGATAACAAGCAAACCAAGAAGCAAGAAGATTGCTAGCCAGTGCCAAAACCAGTCAGGAAGGGGAAAACAGGCCTCCAAAATGGCTCTTGGAACACTCAGAACATTCCAAGCTCATTCCATCAGAACAACCAGTTCAACTGTTGTCCCAACAGACTGTTCCAGGGATTTGCATTCTGGTCCGAGCTTGGAACGGAATGCAGATTCCGTTCCACGCACATCTCTACTCCTGAGATGAGGAACTTCATGTTTGAATACCATTTTTCTCACCTTCCATAGCCATTTGGTCCCATCATTCACAGGCCTGGATCCACCCATTCTGCAGGCTTCAATAGGAAACCATTGTTTTTTCTCAATACTTCAGTTAATTAACTTAGCATAGCTAGGAAGTGCTTTATCTGCTTTATCTACTGTCATTGCAGTTATGAATTGCCACTCTCATTATACAAATTGTTGTTGTTGTTAACTTCTTCCATCCCATAGCCCTTTGGCCCACACAGAACAATTTTCTTCTCTGTCCTGCATGTGTGTTTATGTATGTGCATGTACACCAGCTAACAAAGGATAACACTTCATGCATCTGATCAAAATAAAGAGTTAAAATACATTTGCTGACATCCAGACTAATGAAGTACTTATACAAATGTGTTCCACTAGCACATGGGTGTTACTGTAGCCAGATGTACTAAGGCTGGGGCTTACATTCTAGACTAGTGTTATGCAGTGCAAACATATTTGCTGTTGCACAAGGTGGTGTGCCTCCTGCTCTGAAGAACACAACTTTGAGCATTCCTGGGATATTGCACAGCTACATAGTCTTCTTGCTTTAGGACAACTTTGTTCAATGTGCAAGTGCTTCATTAGTCTCTAGCTATCAGCCATTAGTCCTTGAGGTGTTACAATATCTCCTCCCCCACCCCCACTTATCTGAATATTGAAAACGCATATGTTAGGGAGAAAGCTATGTTAGAAACTATCTCTCTAAGGCCTACTTTTCACTGAGGTGGTAAATCTGTGTCTGGGCTGTAGCAATTTAGATTGCAAGAAGTGGTTCGTGTGTGTGTGTGTGTGTGTGTGTGTGTGTGTGTGTGTGTGTGTGTGTGTGGTTTCCAGTAAGCTACATTTTGGGGTAGCACGGCAAAGCACCCCTCTATTAGATGTCTCAGCGTCATGGAATCATGATCCTCATGGACTTTTCACCTTGCCTAGTCAAAAAGACTTAGCTCAGAGCAGGTCAACAGTTCAGGCTATGCTGGCAGCGTGTCTTCAGATCAAGCTGCCAAACAGACCAAAGCAGGACGTGCCCACATCTTGCTAACAAGGTATGGCCAACACTATACATACCCACTGAAATGAAGATAAATCTATTGGGGAGGAATCCTCTCACCTAAGAGATAACATGAAAAGCTCTCTAAAAGGAGCACAGATAAACAGCACATTTCCCATCCTATTCACATTAATGAACTGACTGATGAAGACCAGGAAAGGCCACTTGTTAGCAAACTATAGGAGTATAACTTTGCACCTGGGAGAAACTGGGGCTTGAGATAAGTAAACAAACACTAGCCCAACTCAGATGCTCATGTCTAAATTTGCATAGTTGCTCTTGCCTTTGTTTGATGAGACATACCATGGCTGGGTTTACATGTACTTTTTAACCAGATTTAAGCATGGCCACGGTTTCAGTTTGTACCTCCAGATCATGCTGCAGACATCTGTCAAACTGTAGCCCAACAAACTCCATTTCCAGGAAAGCAGAGCCCCTTCCTGCTGCTCGACTTCTGAGGCAGATCCTAGCAAGCGACACATCCAGACTGTGGGCAAAGCATCACATGAGAGGAGCAGCGGTGATTGACCATGATCTGAAAGGGGTGTGCGGAGTGTGCTCATGCATCTTCGGAGTGCACCGCCAACACTCAGCAAGAAAAGGGCATTTAAATCCCTTTAAATGCCCTGCCCTGCCATGCCACCACTTCTTCTCACACCGATGGTACCGGTGTCCCCCCAAAGAGCCCTGCACCCTGACAGTCCCGCACAAGCATGATTTCAGGGGTGGGGTGGGGGTCCAGGGGGCAATATTTCCCGGGGAGGGGAACATGGAGACTCCCTAGGAAAGGATATGAGGGAGGGCAAAGGATGCTGGGAGATGCTGTGGGCTATTTCCCACCATAACCTGGGAAGATGTTGCAAGGGGCTTGCCTGACAAAGCAGTCCATGCAGACCCAACCAAAATCCTGCTGACAGGCAGTTTGCTGCCAAGTGGGCTAGTCCCCTTATGAGAGAGCCAAGCCATTGGGGAGAACCATGTGGCTGCAAGGGTGCTGGTCAACCCTCGGACTGCGTTCTCACAAGTTGAGCCAGCCCACCCACCCAAGGGGGCCCTGCGTATGTGAGGCCTCCAACTCTCAATGGTAAAAAATTGAACTTTTGCACTGCCAACCTCCTTGCCCTTCCTTTTGAAGCCTTGCAAGTTACAAAGGCATTAGGAACGCTCCATGTTTTGACTCCAGCTGCTTGGTTGGAGTGTGAGTGCGTCGATGCAAAATCCTCTTCTACAATCTCAGTCTCATATGGCAGAAAAGCCATATCCCCTTTTCTAACAATATTCACAAGTATACACACATATACAGTGACACTGCCAGCCCACTCCACATCCAGCTAAGTGGAGAAATTTGCAAGTACAGCTATTCAATTGGACTAAGATTATTTACACACAACACTTTGAGCTCTTACACATGCTCCAGGGACAAGTGCCTTTCTCCTCACATCTCATTCTAAGCCCTGAAAAAATGCTGCCAGCCTATCTAACCAATTTGCTTCTCATACTAGGCTGGTGGCTATTGGTTTATTATTCCCCCTCCTATGTGTACACAAACAAGGTGATTATTTTCCTATAATGTAATGAGGTATGAGCCATCATCCTCGGAGCAGCAGGCTATGCTAAAAAGCCAGTGCAGGAAGTAAAATAACTCCCAGTTAATTATATCATAGTGAGGGCCAAGGTTTGACTAGAAACCTATTTTATTAGCCTAATGGTAATCTGTCTTAGCCTCCAGTTAACTATTCACATAGGTACAATATCACATTATAAAAAGAATTCACAAACATATTCATATATATATGAATGAACTGTGTTTGTGAATTCTTTGAGAATAATCCACTAAAGCGTCAAGAAATGCAATCATTTGCCCTGACTGGCCACCTATGTTTATCTTAACTGCATTCTCCTAGCTGCTCTATCACTTCAGCCTTAAATATAATAGCAATTCCTTCTTAGTCATGTGGAATTTCTTCCCAGTATATTGTCAGAAATGTGGAATGAACAGTATTTGCACTGTGACTGGAAAGACACATTAAATTTTCTTCAATCTTCAAAGCAGTCAAGCCGCAGACTACTTTGAACTATGCTATTTTATACCACTTAAAATCAATAATCAAATTAACTGATTTAAGTTCAAGAATACTGGCTTAACTGGTTTGTGGATTAAACTATACATCAACGCCTTATTAGAAATCTAAAAACTACCTTTTGATTAGAATAAACATTTTGTTATCTTTTAGTAGTACCAAACTGCAAACGCACAACATTCTGATATAAAGAAAAATATGTTAGCCAACATCCTAACTAAGTGCCAGTATTCCATGAGATGTATCAGTGCTATAGAAACAAAACTAACTCAGCACTGGCATTGTGTTTGTGGGGTGTGTGTGTGTGTGTGTGTGTGTGTGAATTTTGACAACCTCCCCTTTCCTTGGAAGCTCTCTGTGCCCTCAGCCCCCAGGGACAAGCACCAGTGCTGCATTAGTCTGGAACCTGTCTGCAGAAGCGGTGAGTCTCACAAGCACTGGTGCTTCAATAGTTAGGATGTTCGCCTTAGGCCTGTATGTGCACTCCCTCAAGGCCTCCAGAGATGCACATATGAAGGGCAGTGTATACCCTCTGCTAAAAAAAAGTAATAAATCAACTTTCTGGGTTAGAAACACCCATACCTGATTAAATTATCCATATGATCTAGGAGCTTGCTATTTCAAAAAAAACAATGATAGGTCTGAATCCCATGATGCTGGCTGGGATCTAAAGAAGCTGAATCAAAAGCTTAAATATGCCCAGGGGATTTCTTTTTAACTTCAGTCAGAATCTCCATAGTTTCAAAAGTAGCTTGTCATGTGGCTGGGGTGGAGGGGGAGGGAGGATAGAGGGACAGAGGAGGGCGTATGATAGATAACTAATTCTGCAGCAACTCTTGAGTGTACAGAACTAATTCCGCAATACCAAATACCATGTTTGTGCAGTATGACTGAGAACTGAAATATGCACAAAAGTTTCAGAAATTTGAATTACTTGCTGAAACGTAAGATAGAATCAACAAAACAACAACAACAAAATCAAACTTCCTTTGGCATTTGTATGTAGGCATGTATGTATGCATGCATGCACCCATGGGCAGATATGTACACCTACAGTGTCTGGTGTTATAATACATACAACCAATCTTCAGAAGATTCTAGAGGCCACTTAAGCAGTTAGGATTGATATTTATTGCTGTAATTGCAATGTGCAATTATTTTACGCATTGACATGCAGCACACATTGACATGCAGCATCCATTGGCTGAGATGTGAAAAAACTCAATTGCAATAAAAAATCTCTTTAGGTTTTACCTCTTCCAGTCACCATCTGGCTAGGTGGAATTGTTCAAGCTCCAATGGTTTCCTACTCCTGTCATCACCCCATACCACCAATGCCTATATGAAAATCAGCTAAACTAATCCAGTAATTTTCAGGGAACATTTGTTTGAAATCTTTCCTTTACTTAATTTTATGGCAAACAGCTATGGTCAGGTACAGTTAGAATCTGTACTGTATACCTTTTCATTAATCAACCATCATGGGCCTCTGCAGATAGCTCTTCGGAGAGCATGCTCTGCCATAAGAGCCAACAAAGTTACTATGGTTGTTTTTGGAAGGATCTCATCCTTATTGGCTACTTTCTTCATGGCCAAAGGCTGCATCTTACCTTTCAGAGCTTTAAAATGTGATGCATTTTGTATTACAAAATATCCATTCTAGTGAGCAGCGATTAAAGTGTCTTTGAAGTCACTACTTGGAGCTCTGGATTGATATTTCCTCCCTTAAACCAATTCATACAATATGTGTCTCTTGACCAGAGGCGTATCTAGGGAAAATAGCGCCTAGGGCAAGCACTGAAATTGCGCCCACTGTCCAAACATCCGACACTCATCTTTCAGATAACTTTACCATAATATCAGCTGAAAAGTACAAGTCAAGCTCATTAATCTTTTAATATTTCAAAAACTATTTAGCTGTGGACGTAGCTAGACCAAAAAGTGCTGCAAAACTACAAATTTCAGTATGCTGGGGCTCATGAAATACCCAAATACTATGTGGAGGTGTACTGGGAAAACTAATGTCTAATTCTCTATTATGCATTGTAGCATCACATAAGTTTAAAAAATAAATGGAGAATTTGACTTTTCCCAGATACTCTGAAAAGAATTAAAGGATATGCAGAGTAAACTGTGTCACTGCTTGGAATATATTCTAATATTTCAGAAAGACAGTTAAAATGAGAGAAAGAGATCAAGAAACTCCCAGTGGGCCTTAATACTAAGGATTTCACACTGATTCAAAGACAAATTCAACATTAATAGCCATATTATTAAGACATCACATTTAACTCACTTATCACAAGAAGCAAAGTAAGAGCAAATGAATACAATCCTAGCTCATAAGCTTCAGCTCATTATTTGCAAGCCCTGATTCTCTGTACATAGTGCCAAACTGAATGTGTGTACAGTGACATATTATATTAAATTTAAAAAATACGTCTAGTCCCTTCGGGGGCTTCCTAAAGGCTGTGGAGTGGGTCTGCAAAGGTTCCCCCTCCCCTCGCTGGCCTCTAGGGCTTTGAAGGGACCATCTGAGCACATGCAGTGGCCATTTAAATATATATATATATATATATATATATATATAGCCACTGAAAACAAAATGGCTGCCATGCATGCTCAAATAGCCTCTGTGAGGCCTGGCATGGCCTAGGGCCTCACAGAGGCCATTTGAGCATGCACAGTGGCCATTTTGTTTTCGGTGGCCATTTTCCACATTTTTTTTAATTTTTAAAAATGGCGCCCCCGTCAAGTGGTGCCCGGGTCACGTGCCCTGCCTGCCCTACCCTAGATATGCCCCTGCTCTTGACTACAGTACAAGCCTCCCCTACACTTTCCTAGACAGGCAAAGCCCCTATCAGGTATAGTACAGATAAGCAGGGATAAATGTACAGATTACATTTTTTCTCCTGGTAAAAAATGACTCAACTGATATCATGAAGGAGGCTGATGCAAACTTAGGAAAGTGGGGAATAGAAATAAGTTTAGTTGCCTCCTTGTTCTTCAGAGGACTCCACTATATAGTATTTATTTATTATTTCTCTGTCTGAACTGCCCTGAGCCATTTTTGGAAGGGCGGTATAGAAATTGAACAAATAAATAAATAAATAAATAAATAAATAAATAAATAAATAAATAAATTTGTATACTGCCCAAAATGCAAGTCTCTGGGCGGTTGACAACAAAACAATAAAAACAAGTAAAAACATTAAAACATTACATCAATTTAAAATTTAAAACAAAGTTAAAACTATTAAAAATCATCAAACTATTAAAACAGTACCTAATTAAAAGCCTGGGTGAACAAATGTGTCTTGGCTGCCTTTTTAAATATGTAAGAGATGGGGAGGCTCTTATTTCAGCAGGGAGAGCATTCAGAAGCCTTGAGGCAGCAATGGAGAAGGCCTGTCCCCATGTAGCCACCAGACGAGTCGGTGGCAACTGCAGACAAACCTCTCCTGATGATCTCAAAGGGTGGTGTGGCTCATAGCATTCTCTTAAATAACAAAGGCCTAGCTGTTTAGGGCTTTACAGGTTATAACCAAAAACTTGTATTTTGTCTGGAAACCTATCTGCAGCCAGTGTAGATCTTTTAAGATAGGAGTGATATGGTCTCTCCAAGATGACCCAGCGACCAACCTGGCTGCCGCATTCTGGATCAACTGCAATTTCTGGACTACGTACAAAGGCAGCTGCACATAGAGCACACTGCAGTAGTCAAATCTGGATGTGACAAGCAGATGTACTACTGTTCTGAGGTCATTTATCTCAAGAAATGGATGCAGCTGCTGTATCAACCGAAGCTGATAGAAGGCACTTCTGGCCACTGCCTTAACCGGAAGCACCCACAGACTGTGAACCTGTTTCTTCTGGGGAAGTGTGACCCCATCCAGAACAGGCAGATCAAAATCATCTCCTGAGTTCCGACCCCGCACAATAAATACCTCTGTCTTATCTGGATTCAATCTCAGTTTGTTATCTCTCATCCAGCCCATCATTGCTTCCAGGCAGGCATTTAGGGAGGTTATGCCTTCTCCTGATGATGCTGACACGGAGAAAAAGATTTGGGTGTCATCAGCATACCGATAACACACTGCACCAAATCTCTTGATGATCTCTCCCAGCGGTTTCATGTAGACGGTTTGGGCCTGGGATACCTGAGGGACTGCCTTCTCTCAAGGGTTGTGCCCACTTGATGAGGTCATCTGAGGGGGCTCTGCTCCGGGTGCCAACAATGAAGTTGGCTCGGTTGTCGTGCACCTGGGACAGGTCCTTCTCTGTTGCTGCCCCCAGACTCTGGAATACTCTCCCAGTGGCTATTCGCTCCTCAGTCTCCATCACAGCTTTTAGAAAGCATGTTAAATCCTGGCTTTAAAACCCAGGCTTTTATATGATTGTCTCTGCTGCTGCTCTTTGTATTTTGTACTGTTTTTATGCTTGTGTTTTACATTTTAAATTAGATTTGTTTTTATATTTTTAGCTTATATTTTAATTGTGTCATTTTTATAATCTTGTTTTAAATTCTGCTGTAAACCGCCTTGGGATTATTTTTATGCGAGGCAGAATATAAATTTAACAATAAAATAAAATAAGTAAGTAAATAAATAAATAAAACATCGGAGACAATACAGAGCCCTGAGGGACACCGAAGTTCAGATTTTGAAGAACGAGAGTCCCTGAGGGACACCATCTGGAATCTGCCCGAGAGGTAGGAATGGAACCACTGCAAAGCAATGCCTCCCACCTCCAACCCTCTCAGGTACTCCAGAAGGATACTATGGTTGATAGTATCAAAAGCTGCTGAAAGGTCTAAAAGGACCAACAGAGTCACACTTCCTCTGTCCATTCCCAATTGGAGATCATCCATCAGGCCGATCAAGGCAGTCTCCACCCCACAGCCCGCCCGAAAGACAGTCTGAAATGGGTCTAGATAATAATTTTCATCATGGGTGGCCACCACCCTCTCAGTTACCTTGCTCAACCACGCAAGGTTGGAGACAGGCCTGTAATTGCTTAACTCTGAGGAATCCAACACAGGATTCTTCAAAAGAGATCTAATAATTGCCTCCTTAAGGCAAGGAGTCATCCTGCCCTCCCTCAGAGAAGCATTTATAATCTCTACTAGGCCTTCTACAACAACTTCCCTGCCGGATAGTATAATCCATGGCAGGCAAGGGTCAAGAGAACAGGTGGTAGGCCGCACCGCTCCAAGAAGCTTGTCTATATCCTCGTCTTCTACCAAAGAACGCAGAGAAACATACATGGTGCCCACCCCCCATTTTATTGCAACAGCAACCTTGTGAAATAGCTTAGACTAAGGCAGATTGACTGGCACAAGATTACCCAATGAATTGCATGGCTGAGCAAGGATTTGAATCTGGGTCTCCTAAGTTTAAGGGCCAGCTGTTAATCATATCACTTGGCTCTGTGTTGCTGTTTTTAAAATATAAATGGCAGCCACAGAGGCCCTGATCAATTGGAATGTCCTCTGGAGGCAAATAGCAGCTGCAGGGCCTCCACGATCTGGAAATCGGACTGTTTTGGAGACTGGAATTGGGACAAAGCTCCCACCACTACCACAACATCACAATCTTGATCCAGATCAGGGCCCCCGAATTGCTATTTATATTTTGAAAAACCAACATGCAGGGTTAAACAATGTGATCAATATCACATTTAGGGGCTATTCACACTATCGTGCAGGTGGGCGGGGGTGAAGGCAGGGTTCAACCTACCTTCCCGCAGATGACCACTCTTGGCCCCTGTGGTGTGCAAGTCACATGGCCACACAACCAGCGCTGCTGGAAGTAGTACGGATCAACAGAGGCCGGGACTTGTTATCCTGGTCTCCAGATATCCCACAGTGCACCATGCACCAAGCACAGTGCACTAGGGATTTCCTCCAAGGGACAGGCCCTCTAGGTGCCTGTCTCTGTGTCAGTGCAAGTTTACAAGTAGCTTATGCTAACACACAATCTTGGGAGCCAGGTTCAGGGTGCATTTGGCCCGGGCCACTCAGAGGCCAATTGCGCAGGCACACAGCCTCCAAAATGGCTGCTGCACCACCGGGAGAAGACGGAAAACCGGCCAAAGAGCGGCCAAACCGGCCAGAGGAGGCTATAAAGAGAGCCAGCAGGGGAGGGGAAATAGCTCCAACAGCTCTGTACCACCCTAGAGCATGGTGCAACTTTCCCCTTTGGAAATAGCTCAGAGGCCCTGAAGGCCCCAAAGAAAGCCACCACTGTAGCTACGTGAACAAGGCAGCTTCAGAATGGGAGGAACAAAGCCTCAGAAAACAATCCACTAGAAACTCGATTGTCTGAGGCAATGGGCATTCCAGGTAGGGGTGTGCAAACAGGTTCGATGTTGAATGTGTTCAGTGTCGAACCGAACCACCCCCTGTTCGGTCCGACCCCGGACTGAACATCCCACGACTGTTCGGGTGTTCGCAAACGTTCATGCAAAGCAGATGCTGTATCATAGCCTCATTTCCAAGTTGTCAGAATAATTCCAAACATATGCACGAATGCAAAAAATTAAAATTAAAAAAATTGAGCATATTTATTAAAAAATGGGAAATGCTCCAACAACACCAGCAACCTCCAATGGAAAGGAAGGGAAATGGAAAAGGTGTGCTCAAGCATGGAAGTGAATAGGTGTGGCAATGAGGCTCAGCCTCCCACCAAAACAGCATCCATCCATCCATCCATCCATCCACTCTCTCTCAAAAAAGATGTGACAGTAGCAGTAACCACAGTCCACACTTGTGGTCAGTGTGCTATTGTACAGTTATTCTCAAAAAGCATTGGATACATGCAATGGATTAAGTGTGGGGAAAACACAGATGGACAATTAATAGATTGCACCCTTATTTGAGCTGCCCGCCCCCCGCCCTGTAAAACGTGAGTGAGCAAAGTGTGACAATCATTTGTCAATGATCCAGACTAAAGATCATTTGGAAGTGGGATGGGGGCGGGGCGGGGGAGAGAATCCTTCATTATAAACAACACCTTTGCAGAACTACAAGATTTGGCTTGTGTGAAGCAATGCCTTCTGGGGTGCATACGGAATATTCTTGACGCCAGTTACTGTAGTTTTCTGTGTGTTTATAAGAGACAAATGGCACTGGATGCCACAAAAGGGCTGCTTCGATTGCCAAAGGCTCTTTCTTCATTCATTATATGTGGAAAGCCTTATTAAACAAAAACACCTTTTTTACAATGGTGCCTGGAGGTATTTTGTAGTCAGACATCAGTACGTCCATTATAATTCTTTTCAGAGGGTATTTTCCCTTTTAAAAAATTTAGCTACTAAAATGTTCCATGTAGAGAAGTCAGAAACACATGATCTCATCTTTGGAACAATTACATTTGCCAAGCTGTTAGAGGTTGCTGATTTTTACCCACAATAGGTAAAACAGCAGAGCACTAAGGAATGAGCACACACCACACACTCCAGTTACAGAGTAGGTAGCAGAGGATGGTTTGGATATTGCAGCTGTTTAGAGAAAACACATGGAGATCCTTGTATGACTAAACACTAAATATTTATTGGTTAAATACATTTAGATAGGAAAGACCTATATCTAATCTAAAGGACCACAGAATGGATATGTAAGGAGAGAGAGAGATGTTTCCATCTGCTCTCTAGGAGGAAAGGAAGGATTGTGACTCAGCAGCACAGGAAGTGCTGCAGAGTCAGTTCAGGGGTCATAGAGTAGGGACAGATAAGGAGACCCTTACTCATTGTCTCTACTCCCAATGCCCCTAGTGGACATTAGGACAGTTGGTGCAAAAGGTCGATGCACTGGAAGTTCATCTCCAACACAAGCTTTAAGTGTGAAGACTGGAAGGAAAGCTAACTTTTATGCTATTTTTAATTTGTACTGAAAATGATCTTCAGGGTTTCCCATATCTTAAAATTGCTGTGTCTTGCTCTGAGAAAGAGAGGCCACAAAATGTTATAACTTGCTTATGTAAAATTACTTAAATGTAGCTGGTCTTGTGGTAAAGGTAAAGTGTGCCATCAAGTCGGTGTCAACTCCTGGCGACCACAGGGCCCTTTGGTAGAATACAGGAGGGGTTTGTTTGTTTGTTTGTTTAAAATATGTCTGTACCCCCCCAAACTTGCATCTGTGGGTGGTTTACTATTGCCTCCTCCCACGCAGTATGAGATGATGCCTTTCAGCATCTTCCTATATCACTGCTGGCCAATATAGGTGTTTACCATAGTCTGGGAAACATACCAGCTGGGATTCAAACCAGCAACCTCTGGCTTGCTAGTCAAGTCATTTCCTCGCTGTGCCATTAGGTGGCAGCAACCATGAATTGTCCCCTTTGCTAAGGAGGATCAACCCTGGTTTGCATTTGAATGGGAGATATATGTGAGCACTCTCACATATTCCCTATGGGGATGTGGCCTCTCTGGGAAAAGCATATGCATGCATGTATGAAGAAGATTCCAAGTTTCCTGGCATCTCCAAGTTAGGGCTGAGAAAGACTCTTAGCTGTAATCTTGGAGAAGATGCTGCCAGTCTGTTTAGACAATAGTGAGCTAGATGGACCAATAGTCTGACTTGGTATAAGGCAGCTTCCTATGCAAATTGTAACTGCTCAGTCTTGGTACTGTCTTCGGTGGGTGGGGGGGGAAGTACATTAAAGCAAAAAACCTCTGGTTTACAGGGATAGTTATGGATGTGGCTGGATGCCTCTGAATACTAGTTGCAGGGGAATAACAGCAAGAGAGAGCAGGCCCTCAACTCCTGCCTGTGGGCTTCCCAGCGGCATCTGGTGGGCTACTGTGTGAAACAGGATGTTGAACTGGATGGGCTTTGGGCCTGATCCAGCAGGGCTGTTCTTATGTTCTTATCTTGCCTCCGAAGCTGGAGGTAGTCTAAAGCCACCTGACTAGTAGCCATTGATAGACCTGTCCTCCATGGATTTTAAGTCCCTTTTTAAGTAATCAAAGTTAGTAGCCATCACCACATCCCATGGCAGAGAATTCCATAGATCAACTATGCATGGTATGAAAAAGTACTTCCTTTTATTGGTCCTAAAATTCGCATAACACTAGAACCAGGGGTCATCTGATGAAATTGATTGCTAGGAAATTCAGGACCAACAAAAGGAAGTACTTTTTCACACAACTCATAATCAAATTGTGGAATTCTCTGCCCCAAGATATGGTGACAGCCAACAAACTGGATGGCTTTAAGAGGGGTTTGGATATTTAATGGAGGAGAGGTCTATCAATGGCTAATAGTCTGCAGGCCACAGGCCACTTCCAGCCTCAGACAGGCACTTCTGTTTAGTTTTCCAAGCACACCTCCACATAGTATTTGGGTATTTCATGAGCCCCAGCATACTGAAATTTGTAGTTTCCCAGCATTTTTTGGTCTGGCTACATCCACTGCTAAATAGTTTTTGAAATATTAAAAGATTAACGAACTTGACTTGTATTTTTGAGCTGATATTATGGTAAAGTTATCTGAAAGTTCGGTGTCAGATGTTTGGACAGGGGGCGCAATGTCAGTGCTTGCCCTAGGCACTATTTTCCCTAGATACGCCTCTGTAGAAAAGTCATATGGTGTGGAGTTCTCCCAAACCCTTGCTCATTGTTCTAAGGTTGTGTTCTACTGTATTCAGCCCTAATAATCCTTAACCTGCTCTCAAGCTGCTTCCCTTGCAGCATTGTAGCCTGGAAGTCTGGTGTAGGGATGTGCGTTTCGTTTCGGATACAAAATGTTTTGTGCTCCAAACAGGCCATTTCGGCTCTTTTGTAGCCAAAACAAAACACCCAATGTTCAAAACAAAAAATTTTGTAGCTGAAACAAAATGTCCCTGTTTTGGATACAAAACATTTTGTTGTTTCGGCTGTTTTGGAACTCCATTTTGCAATTGCAAAAAGTCTTTCTCCTTCAGTCTCCATTTTGAGTTTTGACATCTGTTTGAATTTCTTGCCCTTCCAGCCTGCAAATTGGCCAGCGAAAGAATGGGCTGATCTGCTAGCAATTGCCTCCTTATTCCTTTTAAGGAAATTTAAAGGTGAAATTTACCCTCATTGGCCAGTGGGGCAGTGTGCACACTGCATGGAACAGTGTACATTTCATTGTTGTTGTTTCACACTGTTGTGTGTAGAACGATTGCATTTCTGGGGGGGATATGGATGCGCATGACCTTTGGAAATCTGCCTGGTTCTTTGCAAAGCTCTGCTGTTGTTGTTGATGTGTGATGTTGATATTATTTGGGGTGGATTCAGGGCAGAAAGGTGGCTTTGGGGGCAGAAGAGTGGGTCAGGTGGTAGTGCCGCAATGGGTGCCTGCTGCAACCCAAATTCCAAAGGAATTGGGAAAAGGGCTGATTTTAAAAGAATTTTTGAAATTTACATGCCTTTGGGGCAGATTTGGGGTAGAAAGGGGTCCTGAAGGGCAAAACAGTGGGTTGGGTGGCAGTGCCCCAAGGGGTGCCTGCCACAACCCAGATTCTAAAGGAACAGGGCAAAGGGCTGATTTTTAAGTGATTTTTGAAGTTTTCACGTCTTTAAGGTTTCCCCCCCTAGGGAACAATGGAGGTTTCAGCAGACCCATAACTCCACCTGGGGGGGGGCACTGGGGTGACCAGCAGTGAGTGGTGGTGTAGTGCACATAGGGTGCCAACCACCCCCATGGGTTACTGGGTTCTGTTGTTTCTGAGGTGTTCTGAGTGTAGATTCTCTGGTAGCATATGAGATTTTCAATGAGAAGCCATGAATCCACTCTCATATGCTACTAGAGAATCTACATTCAAAACATCTCAGAAACAACAGAATCCCATACCCCATGGGTTAGCAACCCATGGGGGTGGTTGGCACCCTATGTGCTCTACAGCACCACTCGCTCTGGGCCACCCTGGTGCCCCCCAAGTGCAGTTATGGGGCTGCTGAAACCTCCATCGTTCCCTATGGGGAAGAACTTTAAAGATGCGTAAACTCCATTAAATCTTTAAAAATCAGCCCTCTGCCAAATTCCTTTGAAATAACTCTGACAGCTTCCTTGACCCCACTGGGCACTACCACCTACCCAACTCTGCTCTGGGCCACCCCTTCCCACCCCCAATGTGAAGCTATACTTTTGCTCAAACCTCCATTATTCCCTAAGGGAAAAATCTTAAACTTCAAAAATTCACCAAAAATCAGCCCTTTGCCCAATTCCTATGAAATTTGGGTGGTAGCTTCCACCCATTGAGCACTACCAGAGGTTGGAAGAGCCCAAACTTTGAGTCCTTCAAAATTAATTATGTTTTCATCACAAAGGCACCACTGAAAACCCCAACAGATCACCAACATCCTGACTGGCAGAGAATAGCAGGTCAAGTGAATATTCTGTTATGAATGGCAATGTAGACGGAGAACCTTGTGGTTATTATGACAGCCACGAAATCCTGAACCAGATCTAATGAGGCGCTCTTGGCATAGATGTTGATGCTTCTGCGATCTAACAATGAAGGGATCTAACAATGCCACCACAGCAAGCTCAGGCATGGAGCTTATTGAGCAGCGGGATAGGCAGTACACCAAGACCCCCAATTTATCCCTGGTGCCCACTGCCAGGGTCACTTAAATCCTTTCATTTCATCTTCCAGATGCCTGGCATTGGGAATGGTGTTATTATATATAATTGCCCCTCTTCAGCCCATTCCAAGGCTGGTAAGTTACCAAGTAACCAGCTGCTATCAGACAGGAAGATAATGGTGAGCTGGCCTTATCCATCCAGGTCTTGGTAATATAAGCTGACAATCAAATCATGGAGGATAGCTGTTTTACCTGTTTCTAACCTGGAATTTATCAGCACCTGCTATAAGAAAGGGGAGTTTCTAGAGACACAACTTGCAGAACCTGAGCAGTTGGTAGCTAGACAATGCTCAATTATCTAATATTGTATCTATCAAATACTCTTAATTCCCCCCCCCACACATTGTTATGTATCTCCCTGCAATGAAACTAGATTCATAGTTTTGAAGTTTTAATTTTAAGAGTTTTGATCTGTATTTAAACTGTTTTAGTTGTGTTAATGTTTTGATTTTTGTGTTTTTGTATTGTGAACCATCTGGGGGCTTGCATATGGACTGGTATAAAAATGTTTTACAAATAAAAAATAAAAATAAATGAAGGCACGGACAACTTGCTCCTGCCTAGAGCCAGCCCTCCTAACTCTATCAAAACACACACATACAACCACTAAAACTCAGCCCCAAATGAAAAAGTCCAAAAATTCTACAACTTTCCCTAATTCTACATAAGCATCTCTCAACCTCACTCTTGATTTCCCTAAGATTTGACATGAGAGTCAACATCTTTCAGTATTTCCCTTCAGCAATGCCTGCTGACAATACCTCAGACATCAACAGTGGCTTTAAATAAGAAAGGAACCCAGTGCAATGTCCCACAGTCAGATCGACATCTGGTGTTTTCTTCTTTAAAATGGATTTTTCTGAAATAACCTTTAGATATGAACTTGCAAATAGCTTCAGCTTACGATGCTCTCCCAATGTATTTAACAGACTCATCTGTTATTTCAAATATTTTCCTAGCAAGGTGTTTGTACATTATCTGCACTGCAACATCCAGACCATGAAGTATAGCTCAATGAATAACTAACAGATGATTACATTTATGAGTGAAGACTACTCATAGCAGACAGCTACTTCCTACAGGTGACAAGCAATCTTCTGCCAGGGCTTCACCTGACTAGTCATTTTGGGACATGATCACAAGGGTTGGAGACTGATGAAATTATCCTGTCCAACATCAAACGCAAAGTGGTTGTAAATCAGTTGAGACTGTGGCAGCAGGAGAACAACTCATTCTTTATGTTTTACTGACAGCTCTTTCACCTAGTAACTACATTAAGAATCCTAACAATGTCATTAAGTGACCCTTTAAAGAGGCTTCTTTCGTTTTTGGTCTTTTAAAATATCAGTATAAAGTTTGATTTCAACACTGAAACTAAGATGGGAGAGTCACTGCAACAGAAAGTTGTGTCTTACATAATAATATACTTTATAAGGAGAGATCAGAGTTTTTTTGAAACACTTGTGCATTAAATGCCCTTTTGATCTTGTAGAGCTATGTAGGCCCTGCCATGCTGTGCAATTACCATATCTGTTTGATTCATCTCTCAAAAAGGAAAAAGTTGGCAATTACCACTTCAAAGTCTTTGTTGTGTTGTTTAAATGAAGCAATGTGCAAAACTTACTCTTGGAAAGCATCTTCTTAATCACTTGGGATGTAATGGGATGACATCTGAGACTTGACCCAATGATGAGTAGAAGCAATCTACATAAAAGTAATATATACATTTAGCAGGTTGGATCGAAAATGGTTCAGATGCTGGCTTTGATTATACCAAATATATTGGCATATCACTCAAAACTTTCCTTCAATAAGGAATTCTGCTTCACTTTCAAACAGTTTCTCTAATAATGTTATAGTACCATTGGTGTACATGCATTTTATAGAGTACTATAGGCCAAAATAATTATAGAGCAACATTATAGAGCAAAGTGACAGTAAAAGACGTCACATTGGCAATTCTCAATTTTGTCTTTCAGGTCAAGGCAAATACTTTTGTAGCTACAGTTCAAAGGAATCAAAACAACATTGCAATGATTTCCCCCCATTAAATATATTTAGAGAAAAAAGAATAATGGGGAGAAAAATGCATTTATACTTGTACTTTTAACCTGCCTTGAGAAACCTCTTGAAAGAAAGTATATACAGTAAATAAGAAATAAATTAATACACTGAACAAATTTGTTTATTAGCAAAACACACTAGATAAATAAAACATTCAGCCAATAATACCAAGCGGTCAATGAGCATTAGAGTGGACATCCATTGGTAGTTTTGGAATGATTATAGATTCATACTTTCAAAAGGGAGTAATCTATTCACTTTGAAAACTTTGTCAATTTGGTCATATAAAAGATTTGTCTTGCAGATAAAAGCAGTAATATAGCTGAAGTTCAAAACCAATAGGTTCTAAGTAGAAGTTTTCTCAGTTTTCAGTACTTGATTGTATTCCAGAGTAAGCTGAAATTCTTACTCTATTCATAATTGCAATTGATATATTACAAATGTACATGCTCATTTTGTGCTTCCATGGCCACCATTCAGCAGAGTAGACAGGGAAAGCTAGTAGCCACTGTCAGTGCATGCTCAGATGGCTTACATCACCTCATACTCTTGATTGAAATGATCCCTGATTGTTGAAAGTGACTCAAAATTTTAACAATTGGAATGTATACAGCACAATACCTTGGTTTGGGGGCATTCAGTTGTCTCTGGAATGACATGTACAGTACTTTGTTTTACGTCGGGGCAGTTGGGGGTACTACACTTGGTTTTAGCCAAAAGGCTGAGAAGCAATAGTTGGGGGTAGATCTATACTTCCTCTTGTTCTGGATTAAGCCCCACTATTGGGAGGTTTCATGGCTGGCTGCTTGCTTTGCTTGTGCGTATGGCAGGCAAGGGATGTATGTGCAAAAGTCTCCTGGTCTGCTGATGACTATAAGGTTTCATTTAGGATTTGTGTTGATTTCTTGACTTCCAGGTGGCACTCTGAAAGACAAGCATGTGCAAAAATTCATGAGTGTATTTTGAACCCTCAAAGGGTGGGGTTTGGAATCCTTTTCAAGCATTTCAAGGATTGAAAATCCTTTTCAAGCATTTGATGATGCTTGTAATTCAAGCCGGGAGAAGTTTACACATCACTATATAGGAGATCAGAAATAAAATAAAGGCTAAGCTTAAAGTATTATTTAACTAAATAATAATAATAATAATAATAATAATAATAATAATAATAACAGAAATAGAAAAAATAACAAAATACAAAGATCTACAAATTGAAATTGAAAGGCTGTGGCAGAAAAAGAACCAAAATAATCCCAGTGGTAATTGGCAACCTGGGTGCAATTCCAAAACAACTTGAAGAGCACCTCAACACCATAGGGGCCAAAGAAATCACCACCAGCCAATTACAAAAAGCTACTGGGAACAGCCTATTTTCTGTGACGATATCTATAACAACGGCAACAATATTGACAATAAAATTCAGCCATCCCAGGTCCTTGGGAAGGACTCGATGTCTGGATAAAACAAACCAGTCAACAACACCTGTCTGACTGTGTAAACAACAATAATAATATATTCCCCCCAATGAGGCACTACCTTGGCGTGGTTGTGGGGCTTGCGTGCTCTGAGGAAGGTGAGTGCTATGCCAGAGGTCCAACAATACTGGACAAGTCTCACCAGAGGAGTCAGACGAAGAGTGCCTCTCCCATCAACAATATGGTGAGACATAACTTCAATAAATCTATATCGGATCGGTCGTCGCCCGGGTCAACAAGGACCGTGCCAGGTGCTGGAGTCCCTGGACATCTGGTGGCAAGTGGGCTACAGGACTCAGGATCTTCAGTTGAGCAACCAGGACTGGAGACTGCAAGGTTACTGGAAGAAACATCGCTTAACCAGAAAAAATATACGAAAAACGCCAACAAGGAAATAATGATCTGCTATTACAAGTCTAGTCCAACTAGAAGAGGTTATTTAAAAAGAATGTACCAAATTTGGAAAGAGAAGCATCCAGATACAGAAATAAAAGAACAAAGGCTAGCAGACCAGAGAAGATTCATAATAAAAAATAAAGTATTCACAGAAGTTGAGCTGCAAAGAACAACACAGGCTCAAGATATGGAAGAAGAATTACCACCAACTGAAGAAGTTGCTCAGGTGCAGGTGGAGGAGGTGTTGGAAATGGAGGATACCACTGTTGCTGAACTGCTTCAAAATCAAAACCAGGCAACCTCCCCTTTGCTTTCACCTCAAAAACCTGAATGCCGTTTAACAGAAAAGCAACAAGAACTAAAGCCAAAAAGAACTGAGCACAAGAACCAAACAACCACCAGGGTTCGACTTCCAGCTCTAAAAACAGTTGCCAAAAAACAACTTGCTCAGGCATTAAAAGATGTCAATGCTGAACTTGCAGAAATAACAACCAATAACTTGCAAGAAACAAACCAACTAATGCACAGTGCAGCAGCAACAATAACACAAGAGCTCGGATATAAGATCAGTGGACCTGTACAAAAAGAAAGTAGTACATCATCTAAATGGAAGATTAGATTAGAAAATAAAGTCGCCAGGCTTAGATCAGATGCTAGTAAATTGAAAGATATGAAAGACAAGAAGCTGAAGAATGAAGACACCAAACAGTATCTGATCCAAAAATACCACCTAGATTCAAGGAAAATTAGAGAAGTCCTGGAAATAATAAAGCAGCAAATAACAGCAGTGTCAAAGAAGATTAGCAGATATGAAGCCAGAATTACACAGCACAGGCAGAATCTCCAATTCCAGTCGAATCAGAGACGTTTCTACCAAAGCTTAGAAGGAGAAACTGCAAGAAACGTAGAAACACCAAATAAACAATAAACAGTGCAATTCTGTGGGAAATTATGGGACAATCCAATAGATTATAATAAAGAAGCAGGCTGGTTGAAAGAGGTCGAAAAATGTAACCAACAAATGCAAGATCTTTAACACCAGAATTAATAAGTGAAAGAGCAAAGAGAATTAAAAATTGGACCGCACGAGGCGACGATAAACTGCATGGCTTCTGGCTTAAACACCTAACAAGCCTTCATAAACAACTATCAAAACAGTACAATCAAATTTTGCAAGGAGGTGATATTGAACAGTGGCTAACAACTGGGAAAACTTATCTCATAATGAAAGACCCAGCAAAAGGTGCAGCTCCAAGTAATTATCGACCGATAACCTGCCTGCCAACCATGTTCAAATTATTAACTGAAAAAATAGCAGATGAAGTCACTAACAAACAGCTTCCAGTTGAACAAAAAGGAAATTGCCCGAACACCAGAGGCACAAAAGACCAGCTGCTGATTGACAAAATGATTTTAGAAAATTGCAAGAGAAGAAAAACCAATCTAAGTGTTGCATGGATTGACTACAAGAAAGCCTTCGATTCATTGCCTCACACATGGATACTAAAATGTTTAGAAACAACTGGTGTCAGCAAAAACATTCAGATATTTATTTAAAAAGCAATGAGCATGTGGAGTACACAGTTAACAATCAATGGTGAGACACTTGGACAGGTTAGCATTAGAAGAGGTATTTTCCAAGAGGACTCACTATCCCCTCTGTTGTTTGTAACTGCCATGACTCCACTTTCACAAATACTAAACAAAACAGGCCTCGGATACCAAACATCTAAAACATCAAGTAAAAGAAACCATCTGCTGTACATGGACGATCTGAAGTTGTATGGAAAGTCCCAGTCAGAAATTGAATCACTGCTAAACACTGTCCGTATATTCAGTAGTGATATAGCAATGGAGTTTGGACTAGACAAGTGTGCTGCATTAATAATGAACAGAGGGAAAATAAAAAAAGCAGAAGGAATAGAACTGCCCAATGGAAGGAACATCAAGAACCTGGAAGAGAAAGAACCTTACAAATACTTGGGCATTCTCCAGGCTGATAACATTGCACACACTGAAGTTAAAAGAAAAATTGGAAGTGAATACATCAGGAGAGTTAGAAAAATCCTCAAGTCCAAACTCAATGGCGGGAACACCATACAAGCCATAAACACCTGGGCTATACCTGTTATCAGATACACTGCAGGAATAATAGACTGGATCCAGGCAGAGCTAGAGTCGCTAGATTGTAAGACCAGGAAAATCATGACCATCAATCATGCTCTGCACCCCCGCAGTGATGTCGATAGGCTATACCTCCCTCGCAGCTCAGGTGGAAGAGGAATGCAGCAAATCCATCAAACAGCAGAAGAGGAGAAAAGAGGCCTTGAAGAATATATCAAGGACAGTGAAGAAGATGCACTTCAAATGGTCAATAACGAGAAACTATTCCACACCAACGAAACACAGCAGGTATACAAGAAAGAACAAGTCAAGAACTGAGCAGAAAAATGGAAAAATAAGCCATTGCATGGTCAATATTTGCACAATATAAGTGGAAAATCAGACGTCACCAAGACCTGCCAATGGCTTAAGAATGGCAACTTGAAGAAAGAAACAGAAGGTTTAATACTGGCTGCACAAGAACAGGCACTAAGAACAAATGCAATAAGAGCAAAAGTTGAAAAATCAACAAAAAACAGCAAGTGCCACTTTTGTAAAGAAGCAGATGAAACAGTGGACCACCTAATCAGCTGTTGTAAAAAGATCACATAGACTGACTACAAACAAAGGCATGACAAGGTAGCAGGGATGATACACTGGAACATCTGCAAAAAATACAAGCTACCTGCAGCTAAAAAATAGTGGGACCATAAAATTGAAAAAGTGGTAGAAAATGAAGATGCAAAAATATTATGGGACTTCCGACTACAAACAGACAAACATCTGCCACACAATACACCAGATATAACTGTAGTCGAGAAGAAAGAAAAACAAGTTAAAATAATCGACACAGCAATACCAGGGGATAGCAGAATAGAAGAAAAAGAAATAGAAAAAAATAACAAAATACAAAGATCTACAAATTGAAATTGAAAGGCTGTGGCAGAAAAAGACCAAAATAATCCCAATGGTAATTGGCATTCTAGGTGCTATTCCAAAACAACTTGAAGAGCTCCTCAACACCATAGGGGCCAAAGAAATCACCATCAGCCAATTACAAAAAGCAACTTTACTGGGAACAGCCTATATTCTGTGATGATATCTATAATAACAGCAACAACACTGATAATAAAATTCAGCCATCCCAGGTCCTTGGGAAGGACTCGATGTCTGGATAAAACAAACCAGTCAATAACATTTGTCTGACTGTGTAAACAAGAAATGATATCCAAAATCTCTATTTCTTCCAGAGCTTCATGAGCTCCTATTACACACATTAATCTGATAATGTGACTACATGCATTTTTTTTTATCACAAAGCCATTTTTTAGATTCCGAGTTCTTTACCATTAATCTTTTAGCCTTACATTTTTTAAATGCACAAATATTGCATGCAAACAGAGAGAAGAAAATATCCTTTAATGAAAGACATTTTAAAGTGAATGGAACAATCCTTGGATATTACGAAGAAATATGTTCTCTGGCACTTTACTGATGGCTATTTTTGTGTCTCTCTGCAGTGTACCTTCAGTGCTTGCTCTTTAATTACCCTGCACTTTGTTCCAGGAAGGTATGTACTGGCTGGCTGCCAGCATTGGCTAAGATTCTTCTTGTCACTACCATGTCTAACAGCATGTACAGAACAATATCCCAATTAGATGTCTAAGCATTAGAAACATGATATAGCTGCAGAGTTCGCTCTAAAACTGATCAGTAGATTGCAGAGAATTTCAGCAGTTTCAGATGTTATAAGAAGTGCTGAGAACTGGATGCACAAGTGTCTGATGTCCATATTTGTGGGTTCCACTAAAGAAGAGCTTGAATAGGATGAGGTGGGTTGCACAAGCTGTATGCAGGCTCAGACTGGCCCACAGGGCAACAGGGCATATTCCCGGTGCGCCCTACCCGCGCAGCGCCCCAACTCCCACCATTAATTTCCTATTCTGCTCAAAACTTGGCACCCTCTCCACATACATTCCACCGCCCTCTCAGTGCCCCCAGTCCGGCCCTGGCTGTATGGGCATCTAAATTTGCCCCTCTTCCTTGTGATGCAAGTCTATATTACAGATCCAACCACTGGATCTGTCTTGAACAGTATTTCCCAACTGTATGAAAATCTTCCCCCCCCCTGAATTAAACTTGGAGGTACAGTTCAATTTTACATTCACAAAGGTTTCTTGGCACTGAAAGCATAAGGACTAATGCTATTCAGAAGAGTCTACCTCATGCATATATGTGAATCACTGTTCTATGTGAGCAGTGTGCTTGGCCCTGATGTATTTAGTGTTTCTGTGTAAACTGCAGCAGCACAGTGGGCAATCCAGATCAGGATTGCAATGGGGGAGAAAGGAAATATTAACCCTTTGCCCCACCATGGTTCTGATCCAGACCATCCCCTCGCAGCTGCTATTTGTCTCAGGGAGGAAAAGTCCTGGCATCATATAACAGCTGCAGGGTGGGGTCATCATCTGAAATGAAACCACAGTGGGTGGGGGGAGGGTTAAGCCCTCACCATGGTCTCAATCTGGATCAGGCCCACCAATCGCTGATATTTAGCACAGGAAAACTAAGCATGTCAGGGTCATAGGAACATAGGACGCTGTCATATACCAACTCAGACCACTGGTCTATCTAGCTAGGTATTGTCTACACAGACGGGTAGCAGCTTCTCCTCCAGGGTTGCAGGCAGCCCTATGGAACATAGGAACACAGGAAGCAGCCATATACTGAGTCAGATCATTGGTCTATCTAGCTCAGTATTGTCTTCACAGACTGGCGGCGGCTTCTCCAAGGTTGCAGGCAGGAATCTCTCTCAGCCCTATCTTGGAGATGCCAGAGAAGGAACTTGGAGCCTAGATGCTCTTCCCAGAGTGGCTCCATCCCCAAAGGGGAATATCTTACAGTGCTCGCACTTTTAGTCTCCCTTTCATATGCAACCAGGGCGGATCCTGCTTAGGTAAGGGGACAAGTTATGATTGCTACCACAAGACCAGCTCTCTTCCCACAGGAATAGAGGAAGCTGCCATAGACTGAGTCAGACCACTGATCCATCTTGCTCAGTATTGTCTACACAGACTGGCAGCGGCTTCTCCAAGGTTGCAGGCAGGAATCTCTTTCAGCCCTATCTTGAAGATGCCAGGGAGGGAACTTGGAACCTTCTGCTCTTCCCAGAGCAGCTCCATCCCCTAAGGGGAATATCTTGCAGTGCTCACACTTCTAATCTCCCATTCAAATGCAACGAGGGCAGACCAAACTAGATGTGATGCTTGGAGATCTGTGACATGATATCTAATTTATTTTTGTCAAAAAATAAATGTCATGACCTCATAACAGTAGTACATCTGCTGGTCACCTCCAGACTTGACTACTGCAATGCTCTCTATGTGGGGCTGCCTTTGTATGTAGTCCAGAAACTGCAGTTAGTCCAGAATGCGGCAGCCAGGTTGGTCTCTGGGTCATCTTGGAGAGACCATATCACTTCTATCTTAAAAGATCTACACTGGCTGCCAATAAGTTTCTGGGTAAAGTACAAGAAACCTATAAAGCCCTAAACAGCTTGGGCCCTGGGTATTTAAGAGAACGTCTTCTTCGTCATGAACCCCATTGACACTGAGATCATCTGGAGACGTTCGTCTGCAGTTGCTACTGGCTCGTCTGGTGGCTAATCAGGGACGGGCCTTCTCCATTGCTGCCCCAAGGCTTTGGAACACACTTCCCTGTTGAAATAAGAGCCTCCCCTTTCCTTACAACTTTAAAAAAGGCAGTCAAGACGCATTTGTTCACCCAGGCTTTTAATTAGATATTGTTTTAATTGTGTTGTAATAGTTTTAACGTTTTAAATTTTAATTGTTGAAATGTTTTAATCTTTTTATTGGTTGTTTTTAATGTGTTAAACAAAACAAAACAAAACACCATGGGCAGGGGTGGGTGATGATCCGGAATCAGATCAAGGAAATTGTGCTGGGGGAGAAGGCATTAAACCATCCTCCATGCCATTTTCCTGATCCAAATCACATGCACACACAAAAGATGTAACTGACATTTCCACCCATGGGGCAATCAGTAGCTTTGGAGGGTGAATTAATTCCAGCAAATTCAATTTTGGGGAAGGGTCTTGAATCATCTCCCAAGATCCACTTCCCCAATCCCTTCTTCCCACTTACATAGCTACTTTGAATAATCACTAAAACAACAGAGAAACCCTGGGATATTCTATTCTATCCCCCAGTGTTTGGTCCTAAACCATCCTCCCCACCCCACCCACACCCCAGATTATTTGGTTACCAGTTATAAGGTTGAGACATGTAGCAGCTCATGTGACTTGCACAAGACATCTTCCCTAATCATTACCGAATAATAGCTGATACCTTTTCTGAACAAATCTTTTGATTTTTGTTAGTATGATATAGCAATTAATATCAGGAGGAAAAACGTTAGACAGGTCTGGCAACCCCTCAGTATTTGCTGGCTGCATACATCATGTTATAATCCTTGATTGTGCAATGTAACTGCACACATACTAATGCGGTGTGACAGGAAATCACCTGCATTGAAGCACAATACTCTCTAATGGAATAACATAGGTCAAGTGCTACATTTTGTGGTATTTCAGCACCTGCTACCCACGTGGAACTGGCAGGCTTAATGAGGAAGTTACATCCATTCTGAACTGTCTTGTGAAAATATTCCTTAGAGATAAACATACACTCTTATGGGAGAAAACACTTTGGATGCAATTTTAGGTTCCTTAGTGATGAAGGCATTTAGTCCTTATGAAGTTTTGCATCATGAACATAGTAATGAGATCACTGTCAATGTGTTCACCTTAGCCTCTTGGATCATGCCAAACTCTGGTCACTTGCTCCCCTCCAACCCCCACCCCCCGCATTTAGCTTGTATTTTATTGTTGTATTTAACTGTTGTGAGCCACTTAGTAAGGCTCTCCACATAAGCAGTGTTGAGAACCTGAAGGGGGTTTGTGGGGAGAGTGGGCTTGACCTGTTCTCTTTGCACAAGAGCAAGAAGCCATCCCTGGGTGGGCAGCCAGACGATTACTGGCTCCATCATGGAGCCGGTTGGGGCAGTGGGGTTAGGAGGTCTCCACGCCGCAGCCACACACGATCAGAAAAACGGGGTTAGCAGAGCACATGCTTAAACCTCGTTTAAGGTGGGGGGCATTTAAGCTGGCTTGCAGCCGGGAGCCATTTGGCTCCCATTGCAGCATACGCCCAGCCGAAACAGAGCTGGGCTCCCTTAGCCCAGTTTTGGCTGGGTGTGGGAATAGCCTCAGTGTGTTTTATTAGAAAGGCAGGATATACATATTTTAAATCAACCAATTGTGTTTTGTCACAATTAAATAATAAACTTCCCAGTATTGTGCAATATGGTAGTTTTTAACACCTTGTGGTGTAGAGTGTTGGACCAGGAATGGGGGACACCTAAGTTCAAGTCCCATTCCACCATGAAACTCACTGGGTGACTCTGAGCAAGTCACCTATCTTTCAGCCTAACCTAGCTCACAGGGTTGTTGTGAGGATAAACACAACCATATACACTTCTCTGGGTTCCTTGGAGGAAGAGCAGGATATAAATGTAAAAATAATAAATGAAGATTTGGTTTAGAGTTACCAACCTTCCAGGAATGGTCTGTAATCTCCAGGAATCAGCATCAATTTCCAGGACATTATTGAAAGCAATCCTTGCGATTTTAATGATGTGAAAAAATTGAGGGAATAGTTTCAGTCAGTGTTGGTGACCTTGACTTTTCCTGAAGATCAAATGTACCAATTTCTATCTAGCAGTGATCTGGAAAATGTTTCTCCCAATCCCTGTATTTCTAGACAGTCCTAGGAATGCTGTGATTCACCATGGCAGGACAGAAGTAGTAGATCCATTTCCACTGATAAACCTGGGGCACCCAACATTTCTCTCATGGAAGAAAATCTCATGAGTATGCAACTTTCTCCTTTCCCTGCAATCCTCAATCTGCCCAACTCTTCCCCATCCCAGAGATCCTGCTAGTTCCATCCCACAATGGGGGGCTCTGCAGGATAAGGAAAGTGTAAGATCAGTGATTTATTCACAGGGCCTGTCTACAGATGACAAAGCCAGGCCTTCCTAGGATAATCCTCTCTGTCTTTCCTGTCACCAGCTTTATCCAACAGCATGAAATAGACCAACCTATGGATGACACCTCACATCTTAATGCACTGATAAGAAGATGCATATTTAGCATCCTTTAGTTCCATCAATGTAAACTGAAGGCATTAAGATAGCCTAGGAGGCTATTCACATGAGCGTGAAAAATTGGCTAAGGGAACTCAGCCCAGCTTTGCACACTTGTGTGAACCGCCAGGATCGGGCCTGATCCCAGTGGCTACATGGTGGCAAACCTGCTTAATTAGCCACCCTCTTAAATGAGGTTAAGGGAGCGAGCTGTTGCGACCTCATTTTTGTAATTGTGTGTCAGCCATGACTGCTTTCAGCCACAGCTGGCACACTCGAGGGGCAGGGGGGATCGCCATAATGCACCACGCACTCACACGCTGCATTATCGAAGCTGGAGGGGGCAGGCCTAAGTGTGGCGAAGCATCCTGGCACCCCAACCCCCAGAGCTGCCAGGAGCACTGCCAGTCATCTGGACGGGTGATCTGCCTGCCCAAGGAAGAGAGCTCAATCATCTGTGGAGAGGGTGAGTCAAACCCATTCTCCCCACAGACCTCCACGGAGCTCTTCTCACTGATCGTGAGAAGAGCTCCTTGATTTTGCAATCATAATTGTTTTTTAAAAAAGAAGTATGAACACACTCAACTTCAAAAACAGAACTAAAAGGATGAAAATGAGGTATTTCTAAAGTCTACAGGATCTCTTCACACTATGCATTTTAATAGGAACACATTCATTCTCAGTAGTCCCATAAACTACAGCATCTATATGCAGTAAGTATAGCCTGTATCATATAGACAAGTGCAACTGGAACCGAGATTGGCCATGCCTCCTTTCCATGTATACATACAATGATAAAACATATTTGCAACTGTAGAATATGATAAGCAGTCCTAAGACACAAAAACAAACATTAGTTTCATACTCATATTTTTGTGTCTTATGGTCTTTAACATCTCTCTGTTTCTATGGAATCTGAAATCCTGTATTTCACCAAGCTTTCATTTTATTTTCAGTAGCACTGATATGGAAAACACAGTGAGTAGGTAAAAAATAATCTGTGAATGATAATAAATTGATTTCTGCCAATGACAGGTCATGGGACAAAAAATCCACCAAACCTGTGATGACCCTCTTTCCTCGACTCTCATTTATCACTTCCTGGTGTCCACTGGTAGATTTCTGCTATATGATTTATTACAGAAAAACACTACCTGGAAATGGGCTTTTGATAAAATTGTCCAAGGATTCCCGGACAATAAATCGTAATCTTTACATGCATACTGCAAGATGTTTCACCTTTTTAATGCTATAAATTATATATGCCAAATGTGATAATAAATCCATACATTTAAGCACCATCTGTGTAGTTTAGGGAACAAAGTTACACTATATAATTTTGATTATAGTATCATACATAAAACTTAGGATTTTGATGGCAATATTTATTTGAGAAGAAAATTTCTGGTCCTTGGTTGTACTGAAATTTTGTTGCTCTTACAGCTATGCTGTGCAAGGAATTGCATATTAAACATAAGAGGCATTCAGTGGCTAGAACAGAGGCGCTACAGTCACTGCCTGACAATGCATGTGGCTTAGCATATCTGCTGAATTTTCTAGTTCTCATCCATGCAAAGACCTTTCTTTGTAATTAATCATCCACAGCAAGAAATACATGATAGTATCTGTCACCTTCCCATGACCCCACAGCCATTACATAGGTGCTAAATGTAGACAACTTCAGTATCTAAAGCTCTTTATATATTGTAGGATCAAGGTCAGGGTTTGGTTTAATCGTAAAGAAACAAGTTAAGTGTAGTTTGGTTGGTTTTGGTTTCTTCCTGCTATGGCAATGCAGTAAGGCCTGTGGCTAGACTTTAATTACTGGTTCATCTGTTGTTTGGAAAAATATTACAACCATCTATCTCTGCAAGTCATGCAGGATGTTGATGTTAAATCAGCGTATAAAAATGGACTAATGAAATACATGCTATCACAGGAGACTCTTTGGCAAGGTATGCTTTTGGGACTGCAACAGAAAAATAAAATTTAAGGCAATGTGAGCACCATAGGATATCTGTACGTGCAGTATGGTTTAGGCTCACATTGATTACAGTGTATTAATATTTGCTTCATTTTTCTGTTCTTTCAAATACTATTTAATGTTCGTTTCATTTCCTTGCTGTAGTCCTTTGCACACTTACTTGGGAGCAAGTCCCATTGAATCATGTGAGATTTCCTTTTGAGTAAATATCAAAGGATTACATTGCCATGCTAGTACATTTTGGATTCTGCCAGCACAATGATCTGAGGATGGTTCATCTGTGAGGGATGAGCCATCATAGGCAACTAATTTACTTTTTAATCTCTCACAATATATTTACTCTTGTACATTCATGTGGGACTGTCCCAGTACAATGAGCAACAGGAAAAAAATGCAACTGGGAAGGAAAGGCAGCAATGTGTATTCAAACAGACATGGTGCAAAAGTAAAGTGATTTTTGCCCACAGACATTTTTGTTGAGTAGGAAGTTGAGAAAGGAGAAACTCTGCTTCTTTAATCTGTTTCCATTTTAACACATTAAAACCATCTCTATACCAGTCACAGAATATCATTTGTATCAGACATATCATATCAGTGTTTTGAAATGGCAGTGCTGCATAGAAAGAAGGCAAGACTTTTGTAGCTTCATGATGGAATAATATGCTCCCAGTAGCTATTCCCCACCCCCCATCACATTGGTGATAGTTACTTTCACTGTGAAGTCATCATATAAGGAAATAGCACCTACCTAACACAACTGTTTATTAACTAAGGATGCAATCCTATGCACATTTACCTGGAAATAAGTGTCACTGAACTAATCAGGACTTACTTGAATAAACACGCATATCGTTGGGCTGCAGGCATGATGCCTTATTTCAATATTTACAGTTAAAGGCAATCATGTTTACATTATAAATAGGTAGGCTTTACTGTGGTGCACCAGTGGCCCTTTGAGCAAACAATTCCCCATCCTCCATAAATTCAAGCTGGCATATGCCTCTGTCTTGGGCTTCTCCAACAAAGATCTCAAGGTCTTGAGATTAGAACTCCCCCAAAGTCACAGAAAATGCCAGTTATGAAAAGTGCTTATTTTACCTAAGAAACTCACACACATAACATCCTTTGAGTCCCTAAGTTCAAAGGGACTTGTTTATTACCTTTGGAAAATACAACTGCAAACAGATACATTTTGTTCAAATGTTCTCCTAGCCATAAGAAACACAGGCTTACATCTCCCACAGTGTAAAGTGGCCATTGCAGAACCACTTATGCCGCTGTGGGGCTCTCACATGTGGTGATGGTGCTGTGCAAGAAGCCAGTATTGGAACTATTTACCTTTTGAGTGATTGTTGTACACTAATTCCATTATTCCCAGTTGAAGTAGTACTAAAGCCCCACAATGGCACAGGCAGTTCTGCAATGCCTGCCTTATGCTGCGGGACATGTACACCACAAAAATTAACAGATGCTTTTTAAAAGTGCCATTTTATGGGTTTTTTTTCTTTTGCATCTCATCCTATGACACATAGGATGCTCCTCCTTACAATTTTAGCAACCTCACTGGACTATCCTTGATGATACTGCTGCAAACCTGGCTACCATGCTTTGTCACTTTATATGCAAGTTGTGATTGAAACTGAAGTATTCTCAAGTTAATGGCTTTACCATAGGAACTCACATAGCTCCACAGTATGCCAAAATATTTGTGGTTGCATTATGCTTTCCCAGCACCTCTACCCCAAAACATCTCATCTGTTTGACAGACATGAATACCATCTTCATCATCTCTAGACCCATGGACAGGGGGGCCTTGAGAAATTCCACCAGAACTTCAACAACCTTCACACCACTACCAACCTGATCTTAAACTTCTCAGTGGAACAGGTTCACTTTTGGATGGACTTATAAGCACCACCTTATAAAAAAAACCCACTCACTATATATACCTACAGAATATAATTTGGCATTCATTCAGAACACACCACATGATACATTGTTTACAGTTCATCAACTCCTACAGATTTACAACAGGCATCCCTAAAATTACAATATTCATCCAATGAGTGAAAAAGCAAATTGATCAGACCCAGGTACCCAGGAAGAACCTACAACAAGACAGACCTAGAAGAGAAAATGTCAGAACATTACATGTTATCTAAAATCCAAGGTAAAAACCAATCCAACACATCATCAATGACCTATGGCGCAGCCTGGAATTAGAACACAAAACAGTTGAATTGGAATGTATAATTGTGTGATTCTATTTTTTGTGGTCTGAATAAGGATCAATCTTTTCTGTGACATTGCAGAGTTAATTAACTCAGCACTGCCAGGAAGATTCTGTAATAAGGTTTGCAGGTTTGAAGAGGTCTGAGGCAACAAGTTGAATTGACACCAGCCAGAGGCACACTGAGCTCTTAAGTACCTCTGAGCTTAGACTACCATTCTTGGGCTCTGCTTCCCTGTCTGGAGAATGGGGCAGCATCTATGACTTTGGGGGACTGTGCCTGATTTTACAGGCACAGACTTTGACAATACTGGAGGTGGGGCTTCTGCATCAACTATTGGGTCCTCAAGGTACTCCTTCAAGCTAGAGGACAAGGGTAGAGCTGTATCCTTGGGCTGTTAGGTGTGGAACCTGTTCCCCATATTACATTGGTGCAAAGGGTTCTGGTGGCATGGGGGCATCTGAAGTCTGTCATGGGAGCTTCCAAAATTGTCCCTCAAGTCTTTCACCTCAATTCCGTTGAGGGGGATCTGATTCCGGGGACATGACAGCATGCTACAACATAACTAACACTCTCTAACAGCTGAATTGGGGACAAGTTGTCTTTCAGGGAAACATGTCTGCAATTGCTAATCTTCTCACTGGGGAGTGACTGAGAAGCTTCCAAGAAATTCCAGGGATCTCTGGAATGCAGTTTAAAACCACTGCTCTTGACCTCTGCTGTCATTTTTATACCCAACTTCTTGTCCTTGAGTTCCTGCTTCTGATTGGTTTATATAGCTGTACAGAACACTACAGTACAAAAAACTAATCTCTCCTGTCTTCCCCAACTTTAATTCTAGCATATTTCTCCATGGATATAAGTCAGCACTTAGACATATGTCAACATTTGATCACATAGTTAATTTGTAATTAAAATTTTTATAAACTGCAACCTGTACTATTACATTTCTACTACTGAGCACATTAAATATAGGTCTTGTGACTTAAACCCACAATTCTGCTGTGCCATGCAGCATTGTGGTGCACTGCATGGTGCTCCCACAGCCCCTTGTGAGTGCCTACATGGTATACCAGTGACTGCATGACCTAGGTATGACAGAACAACCAATGATGCTGCTATGAGTGGTAGAAGCAGCCACAATAGCTTCTGCTGAGGAGCCTTATAACCACTGCACCCTATTCTCTGGCAGGGTCCAAGGTTGCAGCTTTATCGTGGCAGCTGGGCTGGGCTAATCCAAGAAAACCTGACATTTGGTGACACAGCTACTGGTAGAGTGGTGGGCAAGAAGAAGGCAGTCACACCAATACAACAGAGCCATTGGTGTCACCACGAGATATAATTATTGTAGCAAAGTGACTGCACAGAAACCTAGAGTCCAAGGTGAGATCCTTTGTGAGATTCCCTTTATTTGTATTTGGCATTATAAACTATACCCAAGGCAGATTGCTTCCATAAATGAAGATAATTATAATGTTATTTTGCCTTGGTATTATTATTATAACAATCTTCTCATTGTTAATGGTCCATAGACTTTCACTCTCTCATTTAATGTGCTTTTAATTTATTTAGATTTCCAGGATATCTGGTACAATTATGTCTCTAATACACTATGTAAATGATTTAGAATCCTAGAGCTGTACAATATCATTATACTTGGTACCCTTCTTTATATAATTATATAATACCCTTCTTTATATAAAGTCTTGGCTTAATTAATAATTAAGTTTATTATTCATTCATTCATTTATCATATTTCTATACCACTTGGCATGTGCATCCCTAGGTGGTATACATAAGTTAAAATACAACAAATATAAAAATAGGATAAAATGATTAAAACAATTATGATATAAATACAATTTAAACTAATTTAAAAACAGGTGCATCTTGAGGGTCTATTTAAAAACAGCCAGAGATGTAGAAACTCTGATTTTAACAGGGAGTGCATTCCTGAGCCCCGGGCCAGCCACAGAGAAGGCCCAGTCCCGAGGAGCCACCAAATGAGTCAGTGGTAGCCATAACCGGACCTCCCTTGTCGCCTGGAGGATAACCAGTAAGTTGAAAGGCTGTATTTCAATCTAACAACAGCCATGGCCAGGAAGATGGTCTGCCAGCTGGAACTGCTCCTGTGAGGTTATTGAGCAGAGGAGGGTGGGAGTTCCTGTCCTTAATTGTAAATGCTGAGAGGTGGCAGTGGAGGAAGGTAACTCTTCAGTCAGCACAGTGCAAGCATGTTGTTGCTAACAGGATAGCCATCCCCAGTGTAGGTGCAGGCTGCTGATGCCAGAGAAGGTGGCTATCCTATGTCAGCAACTGTGCACTTGCATAGGACTGGCTGAGGTATCCCTTGCCTCTACAGCCACCACCTATGTTACAAGTAAGGGAGGGGATTCCACTCTCCACTTGATAGCCCCATTATAGCACTCAGTGTCTCCAACTAGTGAACCATTTACTGGCTGCCACTGCAAATAAAAAGACATAAAATGTCAGAAAGATGCTGTATTACATCTTATGTCTATTTATTTGCAATGGCTGCTACTACTACTACCACCACTACTACTAATGAAGATTTTTTAAGCACTATCATTAAAAGTGTTAATTATGTACAACAAGAAATATCATGGACCGTGGATCCTGACAAACTGTATTCAAACTGTAGTTATGCAAAATAAAAGGCCACTGCTACCTCAGATTTACTGGCTGTCCTTTCCACTAATCCCCATATCAATGTAACCCTTCCTAAATAACATCCTCATTTATTTGAGCTTCAGATTATGGTCTTGTGGTTAAAATAAAATTACTTCTGGTATTATTAAAATAATAAAACAGACAACTAATGACTAACTGGAAAACATATTAGTCCACTGTCAGCTAATTCATAAACCTAGCCTACAAGTGAGTTTGCTTCGTATTTGACTACTACTTTTAGTAAGAAAAGGGTTTTTTTTTAACTAAAGACTTGAGTTGTTTCAGACTGCCAGTTTCCCTCTGCACAATAATGTCTTTTGAAAAACATAGGAAAAGCCCTGTTGAATCAGGCTAAGGCCTTTCCAGTCCAGCCTCCTGCCTCACACAGCAGCCAACCAAGTGCACTCAGGTATAACGAGGGTTATGCGCAACTGGGCCATACAAATGATCTAGAGCCAAGTAGAATGTTATCAGGGTACCAATGAAGAAGCACACAGCGCGAGAGCTGCCTCCCAGGGTAATGCTGGGGAACACCTTTGTATCAGGTAACAAAACATTTTGTTGTGGCAAATGTTTTAGACCACTTCTGAAAGAGGCTGTGAACAACACCAGCAGGGCCACCCTGGGGTTTTTGGTGCTCTAGACAAAGCTTGACTTTGGTGCCCTCTCCCGCCCCACAGCCAAAAGGTGTGGAGCTGCAGCTTTAAATTGAGCCATGCAGGCGGCTCATTGGCCAGATGGAATGACCAGCCCACCAGTCCAGACAGATGACCAGCAAATGACTAACCCATGCTGGTTTGGGGATACAGTAGGAGAAGGAAAAGAGTTGAGGAGCTTGGAAACTGCCCAACACTAGTCCTTCCTCTATCCCTGACCCCTCCCTCCCCTCAGCTGTGCAAAACCTGAGCTCCTCAGGGCCAACCAACTTCTCTGTCTCCCTGAGAGGCATCTTTTAATGGCACTGTGAGGAACTTCCCTTTGAGACCAACCAGGCCCAACCATAGCCAAGTCACCCAACCATTGTACATACCATTTACTTCCTATTTTGAGAAATGAGGATGGAGACTCCTGCCTGAGCTGAGCAGCTGCAACAGCAGAGTGAGGTAGAGAGTGGTCAGTGACACAGGAGGAGAAAAGCAAGCCAGGCACCAGCTAGGAGACATGTCCTGCCTACTCAACTTCCACCCAAGGAGCTGCAGTGCCCCCTTGGAATTGGTGCCCTAAGCAAGCACCTAGGTCTTCATAGTGGAAGGGCTGGCTCTGAACTCCAGAATCACCACATATTTGTTATAATCAAAGTGCCCCAGTTGAGTACTGGGACCTTTCACATGACTATTTATTATTCAGTTTCCCACAGCACCTATACCTGCAGTGGGAACATTGGCAATCTAAATACAACCTACAAGATTAAAAAAAAAATTAAGAGGAAGAAAATAAATTCTCCCTGTCAATGTTTGGTTCCAGCTCTGACTAGAGCATGGCTAAGATAATTAGTGGGAGAGTAATAATCTGCATCTGGAATCTTTAGCTCACCCCGGACACATGACTGAGCTAGTTTTTATAAAGAACGTAGCAAGCTGGCGCCACAGTAAATGAAGAAAATGAGTTTAATCACTTTACAAGCTTGCTGCTTGTGGTCTTGCTGCTGGATCTGAATGAGACATAGGGGAGAAATAGTGACAAAAAGATATATCTCATGCATAAGCCATTGGTGCTTTTGTGTGTATGTGTCTGACAAGTAAAAACTAGATGATTTTGAATGCAGGGCACTTCAACACTACAACTCTACTGTTTATGGCAAGAGAGATGTGAAACCACTTAAATACCTGTTAACCATGTCTGTCCAGTGAGTCAGCAAATCCACTCAAGGGACAGAATAATGAGTAGTGGCTAAGTAAGTATTAGGGCAGATGGCAAGAGCAGCCTCACCCAGCTACTCATATGAGCATACATACCAAGAGCTGTACATGTACACTTGCAATATTTCTTAGTAATAGTCCTCTAGAACGAAATAAGAACCATTAAATACTTTTGTTTTGTAAAGCAATCTCACAAGTCAGATCTATTTTTACAGCCACAAATCAATGTTTATTATCTTAACATTTGTGCTAGGAAGACTGTGTGCCTTGGATTAGTAGGTCTGTAGGTCTGCTGCATGAGTACCAAATCTGGTGTCCTGGGAATATGTTTTCTTACTTTCTAAAGCAAATTCTGGAGGAGGGGAAAACTTGGAGAAGTGATGCTCTCCGCTCTATACCTTTCTGTTATTCCCTGTCCTTGGCATGTCTAACTTTATGATTGCAAAACAATGATAAAGTCCCAACAATTGCCAGAGTCAAAATAGGTCATCATCACATGATCACTGAACGTCTTCACTCAATTTACTTCCAGAACACATGAGTGATTATTGTACCATGGGATGTAGAAGACATCTTAGTCTGAAGTATGCTGCCAGCCGGGCCATAAAATACATGGCCTCAGATATTTCAAACCTTAATTACACCATTATAGACTTCAGCCCTAAGCACACTTACTTGCATGTAAGTCCTGTCATCTAATTAAAGAGACGACTGATTGGCCATTTACTAGAAGGGAAGCACTATATAAGGGTATTCAAAAGACCCATGTGCGTGCATGCGGGCAGGCAGGGGGAAGGCAGGGTCCAACTCACCCTTTCCCCCAGACAATGGTGTGCCTCTTCTTTGGGTGCACTGCCACACGCCCACACGATCCATGCTGCTTGTAGCAGTGCAGATCTCCATTGGCCAGGACACTGCATCCCAGCCTCCGGGTATTCTACAATGTACTGCACAATGAATGCAGTACATTGGGGGATGCCCCCATGAGACGGGAGCTCTAGGCACCCATCTCTGTGTGCGTTCTCACACACTATTCCAGCTGCCAGGTTAAGGACATGCTTGTGCCCTTAACCTTGGATAAAGGCCAGGTTTAAAAGTTGGATCCTGGAGCTCCACATGGGAACAGTCTCAATATCTGAGAAATAAGAACAAACAGGAATAGGATCTAGGAGTAACAATATTTCCTTGAATAACATGACTGAGCATTATGCCTCCCACACATTCCTCTAGCATTATGCTACTGTGGGAAAAATACAATCCACTGATTACAATGGCTGGATCTATTTACGTCTGTACAAAAGTGTGGGTCAATATAACATTTTCTGAACTCTCATGATAAGTTTCATTGGCTTTTTTGGAATAATGAGCAAATGGTTTGAATGTGCAGCCTGTGACTCCCTTCATAGCACAATTTCCTTTGTAATAAGTAGATCTAACAGAGTTGGCATGCTTGGAGGGGTGATGTGGGTCAAGAGATTTCGCTATAGAAAAGTCCAAATGAATTTACAAATTGAAAACGTTTCAGTACATGTTGTAAATTAATCTGTCCCTGATTAAAAGAATTGTGAAGCAAATTAGCTCAATAAATGTGAAGCCTTAATAATAATTATTACACTTGAAAGCAATTAATGGAATATAATAATTACCTAGCTTTGACCAGGCTTGAAAGACTATCTCAGGCAACTACATTTTAGTGCTGAAAATTACAAAATGAGTCATGAATGAATTGTTGCATTACATTGCTGCAATCAGCTGCATACACCTTTAATCCTAGGACTCAAGCAAAGGAAGTAGGGGGACCATCATTTAATCAAATGTATAAACCTATCCAAAGTAAAGAATATTTATTTTCTAATATTACAAGCAAGACAGTTACCTACAAAGAACTAATTAATACTGCCAATCAGTCTTGCTAAAGAAAGTATCTGACATGCAGGAATGACATTAGTGAATGTATATTATATCTTGTATATGACTTTCAAGATAAAAATGTACCAAACTTCAGCCATTAACTGCTTGAAGTGTCAAAAAATGATCTCCTTCTATTTTCATGGTGTGTCTACCACCTGCTGTCTGGCTGCTTTCCAGTAGGGATGTGCATTTTGATTCGGACACAAAATGTTTTGTGTCCCAAAATGGCACTTTTGGACATTTTGTACACCTACTGAAAATGATAAACACAAAAGATTTTTTTAAAAAATCCTATCCAAAAAGACGCTATTTCGGAAATGAAGCTTTTTTTTCTGGGAAATTTTTCAGACCTCAGTTTTGAGATCAGTTGAAGCCTCAGTCTCCTTTTAGTTCCTCTCATGTCAGTTTGAATTTCCCTTCCTTCAGGCCTACATATTGGCAGCCAAAGGCAGAGCTGGATGCATTGCGGAGTGGCAAGGAGTTTCTGGAGCGGCAGGGAGCTTGCTGAGAGCTCCTTACTATGAGCGGTGAGGCGGTGGTGGCACTGGGCACAACCACGGCAGGGAGGCAGTGGAGGATGCAGACAGCTGGGTGAGGAGGTGGCGGCGGGCCCCAGCAGAGGAGGTGGACAGGTGAAAATGGCTGGGAGGGAGAGAGCCCGGCGGGGAGAGAAAGCGCAGCCAGTGGTGAGAAGAGGACAGGGGCCTCCGGAACAGCAGGGAACGGACTGGGCAGAAGGGAATCAGTGGAGAACAGACCGGGGAAGGAGAACAGAGCGCTGGGGAACAGACTGGGGCAGAAGGGAGGGGGGAAGCTGCAGGGAGAATGTTAACTGGCAATTTGTTTTCAGCTTTAGAGCAAGTTGGCTCTGAAACCGAAAATGGGGTGTTTCTGGATGGCGATTTTTGGAAGCTCTCCGAATGCCCCCCCCCCCGGAACGGCTGAAAATGGGGGGGGGACAAAACCCACCCAAAATTAAAACCCCTACTTTTCAGTACAGTACACAATATGGTTGTTTCGGATCCATATTTCTGCATAATCCAGAAACAATTTAAAAAACTAAATTTGTCCCACAGGCATTATAAAAGCGATATTGGTACAGAAGCTGTTTAATGCTGTTAAATTCAAAAAGAATAATCAGAGTTTAAGGACAAGAATCTCAGTTTACATGACTTTTCGCTCTCATTTTTGCTTCCTCTTTCTTTCTTTGCACCCTGTAACATATGAAAGAGGCCCAGCCTCCCAAAACTGCCTGGCATTCAGAACAAACAAAAGAAAGCATCCTCTCTAATAAAACGCTTGGTGTCCGTCCGTGGACGGACACCAAGCATGCGTTCGTGCCTCGACTGTTCTGAGCATGCGCGGAGCGCATGCTCAGAACAGTCCAAGAGAGTCACGACCGCCAGCACCTGGCAGCCATGTTGGGCGGCCAGAAGCGGCCGCCCGAAGAAGCTGGGAAGCAAGGAGAGAGGCGGCGGGGTAAGCTGGCTGAGACAGCGGCGGAGCCGCCGTCTCGGCCAGAGGAAGCTGGGCAGGGGGCCAGAGGAAGCCGGGCGGGGGCAAGAGGCGGCGAGGAAAGCTACCCAAGGTGGCGGCGGAGCCGCCGCCGAGGCCTGGCGGCGCCGGCAACGTCCGGTGGCGGAGACACTTTTGGGCCCTTGCCCGGCCGGGAATGTTAGGCGGGGGCGGCCCAGATTGGACCGGCAGCGTGGCCGTGGAGGCGGTGGCAAGGGGAAGACTGGGCCCCAACTGACTAAAGTTGCCGGGTGAGTGGTGGGTGGAGCGCAAGACTTCTGGGGAGGGGGGAGGGCAAGAGGGAGTGGGGGTGGGCCCGGATCACTTACTAGCGCCCGTTATTTAACGGGCCTGAAAACACTAGTTGCTTATAACTTCTAATGGAATTCATTGTCATGAGAAGTTTTGATGTCCACGAGCACTTATGGCTCTAAAACAGCTTAGAACATTAATAGAAACATAGGAAGCTGACTTACACCAAGTCAGACCATTGGTCCATCTAGTTCAGTATTGTCTACACAGACTGGTAGCAGCTTCTCCAAGGACGCAGGCAGGGGGTCTCTATCAGACAGGCGCGTAACAACGATAGGGCAGGGGGAGACAGTTGTCTGGGGGCCCCACTGCCTTGGGGGGCCCCCCAGAGGCACCTCACGTGACTCCCCATTGCCCCCTGCCCAGCCCCAAGGCCCCTCAGCCACTTGCCCTGTTCGCCGTCTCTCCAGCTTGTTCTCCTGGCCGGCAATCGAGGGAGCAGACACGCTGCAAAGAGCTGCTTTTCTCCCGCCTCTCAGCTGATCGGCGGGTGGGCGGGGCTTCCACGGAGGCCTGGTGTAGGCCTCTGTGAAGCCTGAACTGCAGTAGGGCCCGAGCCAGCCAGGAAGGAGGAGGCAGCCAGACTGGCCACCACTGTTCTCTGCAGCAGAAGACCCCTGCGGAACCCAGCATTTGCCAGGTAGAGTGTGAACTCCTTTTTGTGGTTACCTTCCTCCCCCCCCCCCGGATATATAGGCATCTGCTTGCCATAGGGCTTTGATATGGGGGGGGGACTGAGAAGTCTCTGAATATTTATTTTTAAACAGCTTGGAAAATTTGCTGGCTTAAAAAAAACTATCTAAAAAGGCCTATAAGTGGCTTGTTTCATGGCAGAAAATTACAAAAACTTCTGGAAGAAACAGTGTTATATTTATTTTATTCATTCATTCATTCATTCATTCATTTATAAATGCACTTATGTTCAAGTTGTTTTGCAACCCAGAAGGTCTGAGTGAGAACTGTGAAGCATGTCTTGTGCTTTTATTTTATTTTATTTTTCTTGTGTGTGAACTGCTCCCCAATAACTTGCAGGGACTTCAGGGTAAATCTCGCCAACATGTGAATGCAGCACCTCCATTCCAGAGGAGATGTGTGTTAAAGGGCTTTAAAAGCCTCCTGTGAAAAACCTCCTGGAATCAAACTTGACTGAATTTGTTCAGAATTCTGAGAAAACAAACATAGGCTCACCCTGCATGGTTGAAAGTCTCCTTGGCTAATCTGCAGCGAGGGGCCCATTTTAATCATTCATCTTTCTAGTGTGTTCTAGGCATTAAAAGTAAAACAAATGTATAGTACTCAATGTATATCACTATATATTGTGATGTGTGCGTGTGTGTATTCAGTGAAATGTATTTCCAGGCAGCATACTTATTTTGGAATATCAGACTTAAATCCTTGGGGGCCTGGGGTGTGCGGAGGCCCTGGACTTTGAGTGGGGGGGCCCATTTTAAAATCTCGTCTCTGGGCCCACTCCAACCTTGCTACGCCCCTGCTATCAGAAGTTTTGAGTCACCACCAACCAAGTTGATGGCAACTGCAGTTAGCTGAGTTTTCCTCTAACCTTGCCTCCACACAATCACTTCTACCCAGGTTTTCCTCTAACCTTGCTTCCACACAATCAAAAATTGGGAGTACATACAGTTCCCAAACCCAGGTAGAACACAGTTTTAGATTGTGTGAATGACCTCAATGTTAAAACTATTAAAACATTATTTAATTAAAAGCCTGGGTGAACAAATGTGTCTTTAAAGATTTTTTAAAGATTGTCAGAGATGGGGAGGCTCTAATTTCAGCAGGGAGCGCATTCCAAAGCATCAGGGCAGCAACTGAGAAAGCCCGTCCCCGAGTAGCCACCAGACGAGCCGGTGGCAACTGCAGACAAACCTCTCCTGATGATCTCAATAGGTTGTGGGGTTCATGACGAAGAAGACATTCTCTTAAATACCCAGGGCCCAAGCCATTTAGGACTTTATAGGTTATAACTAGCACCTTGTATTTTGCCCGGAAACTTATCGGCAGCCAGTGTAGCTCTTTCAATACAGGAGTAATATGGTCTCTCCAAGATGACCCAGACACCAACCTGGCTGCCGCATTCTGAACCAGCTGTAGTTTCCAGACTATGTACAAAGGCAGCCCCACATAGAGCACAATGCAGTAATCCAGTCTGGAGGTTACCAGCATATGTACTACTGTTCTGAGGTCGTTTATCTCAAGAAACGGGCGCAGCTAGCGTATCAGCTGAAGCTGATAAAAGGCACCCCTTCTAGAGTTTATATTGCATTTTAAATTGTTTTAATTATGTTAGTGTTTTAATGGTTTTTATATTTTGAACCTCCTAGGGACTTTTTTGAATAAGGCAGTATATAAATGTACTAAATAAATAACTACACACGTGGACAAATGTGTTGGTACCCCTCCACGAAAAAAAAGAAGAACCCACAATTATCTCTGAAATTACTTGAAACTGACAAACATAATTGGCACCCATCATTTTTTATTCTGCATTTAAAAAAATCGGATTTTGCTTTAGAGTTTTGATGCAACAGAATATTTCAAATAATAACACAAATGAAAATGGCATTGACAAAAATGTTGAGACTCTTAACCTAATTTGTTGTTGTTGTTGTTATTTATTCAATTTCTATACCACCCTTCCAAAAATGGCTCATGGCAGTTTACACAGAGAAATAGCAAACAAATAAGATGGAACCCTGTCCCCAAAGGGCTCACAATCTAAAAAGAAACATAAGACAGACACCAGCATCAGTCACTGGAATTACTGTGCTGGGGGTGAATAGGGCCAGTTAGGTTACACAACCTTTAGAGGCAATAACTGCAAACAAGCGATTCCTGTAGCTCTCAATGAGACTTCTGCACCTGTCAACAGGTAGTTTGGCCCACTCTTCTTGAGTGAGAAAACTGCTCCAGCTTTGTCAGGTTTGAAGGGTGCCTTCTCCAGACTGCATGTTTCAGTTCTTTCCATAGATATTCAATAGGATTCAAATCAGGGCTCATAGAAGGCCACTGCAGAATAGTCCAATGTTCTGTTCTTAGCCATTCTTGGGTGCTTTTAGCTGTGTGTTTTGGGTCATTATCTTGTTGGAGGATCCATGACCTGTGACTGAGACAGATCTTTCTGACACTGGGCAGTACGTTTCACTCCAGAATGTCTTGATAGTCTTGAGAGTTCATTGTTCCCTGCACAGAATCAAGGCACCCCATGCCAGATGCAGCAAAGCAGCCCCCAAACATAACCTCCTCCATGTTTCACAGTAGGTATGGTGTTCTCTTTTTTTGAAAGCTTCATTTTTTTGTCTGTGGACATAGAGCTGATGTGACTTGCCAAAGAGCTCCAGTTTTGTCACATCTATCCAAAGGACATTCTCCCAGAAGCATTGTGGCTTGTCAATATGCATTTTAGCAAATTCCCATCTGGCTTTTTAATGTTTTTCTTTCAACAGTGGAGTCTTCCTGGGTCTTCTTCCATTGAGCCCACTGTCACTCAAAAAGTGATGGATGGAGTGATCAGACACTGATGGACCTTGACCTTGGAGTTCAGCTTGTATCTCTTTGGAAGTTGTCCTTGGCTTTTTGTCTACCATTCTCACCATCCTTCTGCCCATTCTGGGGTCGATTTTCCTCTTGTGGCCGCATCCAGGAAGGTTGGTTGCAGTCCTATGGACCTTGAACTTCTTAATCATATTTGCAACTGTTGTCATGGGAACATCAAACTGCTTGGAGATGGTCTTATAGCCTTTGCCTTTAACATGCTTGTCTATCATTTTCTTTCTTATCTCCTCAGACAACTGTCTCCTTTGCTTTCTCTGGTCCATGTTCATTGTGGGACACATGAAGATACCAAACAGCAGAGCGACTACTTTTCTCCATTTAAATAGGCTGAATGACTGATTGCACGATTGGAGACATGTGTGATACTAATTAAAGAAAACAGCTAATTTGAAAAATCACTCTAATCGAAATATTTATGATCTTTTCTAGGGGTACCAACAAACGTGTCCAGGCCACTTTAGAATATCTTTGTAGAATAAGCAATACTTTATCTCTTTTCACACTTGCTTTGCTTTACTCGATGACATATCAAAGGCATGCAGGTGTACATGGGACAATTGCTTTTCATTTAATCGCTTCTGAGGAGGCATACAACACTTTTTCAATGAGCTGTAAGGGTAGCAACAAATTTGTACACCTGTGTAAATAAAATAAATAAATAACTGAACAAAAAAGCACATTTCAAAGTGGCAATTCCCTTAATAAAAGCATATATCCCAAATATCTGGACAAAAAGACACCTTTCAAAATACATGGCAGCTGTAAAAAAGGCAAATTCCATGCTAGGGATCATTGGGAAGGGAACTGAAAATAAAAATGCTAATATTATAATGCCCTTATACAAATCTATGGTGCAGCCACATCTGGAGTACTACGTACAGTTTTGGTCACCATATCGTAAGAAGGATATTGTAGAACTGGCAAAGGTGCAGAAGAGGGCAACCAAGATGATCAAGGGCCTAGAGCACCTTCCTTATAAGGGTTATACCGTATGCCCCTACAGCATCTGGGCCTCTTTAATTTTGAAAAGAGGCAACAAAGGGGAGACATTATTGAGGTCTATAAAATTATGCATGGAGTGGAGAGAGTGGACAGAGGGAAAATTTTCTCCCTCTCTCACAACACTAGAACCATGGGTCATCCCATGAAACTGAAGGTCGGGAAATTTAGCACCGACAAGAGGAAGTATATGTTAATACAGTGAATAATTAATCTATGAAATTGTTTGCCATGGAATGTGGTGATGGCCACCATTTTGGATGGTTTTTAAAAGGGGCTTAGACAAATTCATGAAGGACAGGTCTATCAATGGCAACTAGTCAGGTGGCGGTGGGCCACCTCCAGCCTCAGAGGCATGGTGTTCCTCAATACCAGTTGCAGTGGAGCAACAGCAAAAGAGAGGATATGCCCTCACCTCTTGCCTGTGGGCTCCCCAGAGGTGGGCCACTGTGTGAAACAGGATGCTGGACTAGATAGGATTTGGGCCTGATCCAGCAGGGCTATTCTTATTTATTTATTTATTAAAACATTTTTATACTGCCCCAAACTTAAGTCTCTGGGTGGTTTACAACAGAATAAAAACAAAGTAAAACATTTGTTAAGACAAAAATTTTAAAATGGTGATTCCCTTTTATTTAGTGGGGGAGAGAAACTGGCCCTATTCAAACCCAGCAGTGTCCTTCCAGTGGTTGCTAGTGTCTATTTTGTGCATCTCTTCAGACTGTGAGTCCTCTGGGGAAAGGGAATTGTTTCCCTATAATAATATACCACATATGTACAGACACATAGACACATATTCCATCAGCATTGATTTGATTTAAATCACAACTTAAATTGCTTCACAGAAGGACTCGATTTTAATTATTTAAATCACAATGTGATTTAAATTACTAGTCAGGGAGATTTTATTTAACAATAATTTTCTATAAAAGTACATTCTTGTCTGACATAACTTTAATACATATTTAGAGATAGATGTAGGTTTCATTTTTAGAAGGTAGACACACACTTCTTATAATGCTGTATCATTTGGGCAACTAGGCCTTGCATTTCGTTGTTGCACTGTTTGCATTTCATAAGCATGCCTTTCTTACCCATAGGTACAAGAACTTCATTAAAATATTCCCAAATGGGGTCTTTCTTATGGCTTGTTTACATGATAGATGCTTTCCTTCTTTAATGGAGGATACACCCGGAAAAGGTTTCCTCAGGACTGCATGAATATGTTCAGTTCACTTTTGGTTTCACTTTCTATTCCCTCCCCTCCCCATCCTGTGCATTTATATCCCAACTCCTCCTCCTTGCTCAGATCTACTCCATCCCCACAAATCCTCTATTCATTCATTGACCTTTGTCTTTGTATCTTTTGGGGGTGGGAAGAAAGGGCTTGACTGTGTGTTTGTGTGCTGCATGTACATCACCAATAGGACTGATCAGGTCTGTTATCTCTCATCCCCATATACGGCTGTTAACATATTCATAGAATATAATTAGAAGTTATAATTAATATTCATGATGATATCTTTGACCCAGGTTCTTTACAAACTGTTTTTTATAAATAAATATAAATTTAAAAATCTGATTTAAAATGTAAAAACCTGATTATTATTATTTGTTTCAATCATCTCTTTTATCAACCCTATATTCCATTGGTTGGTTGGTCGGTTTGATTGTTTGATTGATTTATTGATGGATTGATTTATATACCGCCTGATTCCAGAAGCTCCAGGTGGTAGGGGTGTGCACGGAACTGCCTGGCCCGGTTCGGTTTGAGTCCATACTAGACTCGAACCTGACTGGACAAGTCCGATCCGGCCCCTATTGAACCCGCCCCCCGGTCGGGTCCATACAAGTCCGCGGTTAAATATTTTTTTAAAAAATTTAAAATACCTCTAGCCCCTTTGGGAGGCTTCCTGTAGGCCATGGGAGTTGTCCACAAAGGTTTCCCCTCCCCCTGCCGGCCTCTTAATTCACTGCCGCAGCCCGGGAAAATGCTTGTATTTGGCCCAATTGGGCCTCTGTAAGTGCACACGCTGGCCCTTTTGGCCACCTGCGCGCATGCGTAAATGGCCCCTGTAAGTCCTGGCGTGACCCAGGGCCTCACAGAGGTCATTTGCACAAGCACAGTGGCCATTTTTCCCCGTGGCCTACAGGAAGCCTCCCCCGAAGGGGCTAGAGGTATTTAATGTTTAAATAAATAAATAAATAAATAAATAAATAAATAAATAAATAAATAAGTAAGTGGACTTGTCCAGAGTTTTGGTTCCGGTCCAGATGGAACCGGGGGGATCTGGTTCGATCCCTGAACCTCTGGACCAAACTCCCAAGCCCTCGAACCTCTGGACCGGTCCACACATCCCTACCAGGCGGTTCAGAAAAACAAAGACAAACACAACCAGCTATTAAAACAAGAATTGAAAAATCTAACACATTCATAAATTATAGCAGTTTAAAAAAATCTCAACAGCAATTAATTTTTTTTAAATATTAATAAATTAGGTAGGGTACCTGACTTCCTGGCCACTGAAAGCCTTAAATTCACTGTCTTCCCTGCTGCTTGTTAGGCACAACTGGAAACACCAAGCCACAAAAGAGCATTCACCCTTGCCTGCTGTCATGCCCTTCTTTCCGCCATTATGGAAGGTAAATACAGGAAGATTCCATTCACGGAAAAGGCTGTGCTCTTATGACAATGGGGAGGTATAAACCCTTGGACATGTTCTCCTCCCCTGCCTCTTTTATAAAGACAGTTGCAACAAGCTTATACTCCCACTACTCCTCAGGTATCCGAGTCACCCCAGTCAAGACTACACCATGATGCTACTCTTGGATGACAACTGGATTTTCACGTATAACACTGCCAAGTTCTGTGCAGCAGTGCGCAAGATCTGCCAGAACCTGACTACCACCTTATAACCAGTGTAGCAGATTTTATCTATGGTCTATTCTATCTGACTTCTCTGCCTCAGTTAGTCTTACATTTTAGCTTTTGTGTCCTATATCTTAAATATTTTATGTATATTATTTTTATCTGGTTCCCCATTGTTTATCCTATCTTACTAGCATCCTTAGAGCAGTTTTCTATGGTACAACAATAGATTTACACTTTAAACGATAATCGATTACTCAATTGCCTCATAACTTGCCTTATGATGACTATATTTTTATTTATTTATTTATTTAATTTTTACATTTATATCCTGCTCTTCCTCCAAGTAGCCCAGTGCAGTGTACTACATACTTAAATTTCTCCTCACAACAACCCTGTGAAGTAGGTTAGGCTGAGAGAGAAGTGACTGGCCCAGAGTCACGCAGCTAGTATCATGGCTGAATGGGGATTTGAACTTGGGTCTCCCTGGTCCTAGTCCAGCACTCTAACCACTACACCACGCTGGCTCATTATATTGCCTTATAATGTAATTTGTAACTATATCATGGTTTTTCTGTTTTTACATTTTAGCTTGTATAAAATATTTTATGCATAGTTTATTTATGAAGTTCCCAAATTTTTACCTCTATTTTACTATCTTCCTAACAATTTTATAGTATTTTATAGTATGATGTATACATTTATTCTATAATTGCTATAGTAACTATAATTATAATTATAAAATGACAATTGTCTCATAATTTGCCTATGATTCTAATGTAATCTGTAACTATATCTTTTGCATTTATCCTGTGCTGGTCTAGGACCATAATAAAGATGATTTGCTTTGATTCATAAATTACAGACTAAAATTTTAAAACTCAGAAATTACTAAAAGCCTGGCTTTAAAAAATGTGTCTTAAGGACTCTTTTAAAGGCTGGTAAAGGTTTAACCATGAATGTCTATAGCCAACGCATTCCACATGGAAGCAGAAACTACAGAGAAGGCTCACTCCCGTGTCACCATCAGACAAGCTGGCAGTATATGTAGACAGTCCTCTCTTGATGAACTTAATGTGCGGTGGGGATCATACAGAACGAGGCGCTCTCCCAGATAAGCTGGTCCTAATCCATTTAGGGCTTTAAATATTTCTTTATTTAACATATTTTTATACCACCCAAAACTTATGTCTCTGGGCAGTTTACAACAAAATAAAAACAGAAAGTGAAACATTAGTTAAAACAAAAACAAAAAGTTTAAAACATTGCAACAATTAAAAATTTTTAAAACAATATTTTAAAACAGAATTAAAACCATTACAACAATCTATATATTTAATTCTCTTAGCTGGCATGTGTGTCCTGAATTTGGCTGCAGAACTCTTGCGAGAGCTCTTGGCATTGGACGAGAGTTCGGAAAAAATGGCGGTGGATGGTGGCGGCGGGCCACAAAATGGCCTGAGGAGGCAGCCTCGGCTGGCTGGCTGCGGCGGGATGGCAGGCCTGGCCATCCCAGGTAACAGGGAGGTGGTGGCAGCAGCAAAGCCCGGCCTGTCCGCCGGGGGTGGGAGGTGGCGGGGGGACGGCAGGCCTGGCTCTCCTGGGTAAGAGAGAGAAGGCGGCAGCAAAGCTCAGGCAAGCAGTGGAGAGACTAGAAAGGGGGTGAGTGGGAAAGAGAGAGTGAGGCAGGAGGGAGGGAGAGGGAGGGGAAGGGTGGCAGGAGGGAGGGGGAGAAGGGAGGGAGGGGAGGACAGCCGGCCTCAAATAGCGCACAGATGCTCTGTGAGGGTTGGCTAGTATTAGTTAAAAGCCTGGGTGAACAGATGTGTCTTTAAATATTTTTTTTTTAAGCTGTCAGAGATGGGGAGGCCATCACTTACCAGCACTTTGTTTTTTGCTAGCTGTTAGCAAGTAGTCTCGCATTTGTGTTAATCATCAGCGCATGTTTAGATTTTATCAATATATTTCATTGCAAGTTATGGAATTAATGCTGAATCCTCTGCAGATTTTTACATGATTCTGTTTTAGTTTTTCAAGTTCTTTATTACTTAGACTAATGTCATCACAATACAAAATGATAAATACATGTATAACATTTAGAACAAGTGTTCACAATATAAAGTGAATATTGGAAATTTACCTGGTTCAAAATAAGTCACAGTATAAAATGAGTTAAGTTAAAAATCATAATATGGAAAAAAACTTTTAAAATTAGTAAAGTTTTCCAATTAGGAAGGCTGATTCTGGAATATCCAAATCCATTTCTACAATTAACATATATGCTAAACACTTCCTCTAATGTTTATATCTCAGGAAAACAGTGATTGAAAATTTCAATTATTCTACAGTCATTCAAACAGGATCAAACAACCAGGTCAACAAGGTCAGCATCAGTAGTCTCTGCTTCTTTTACCTTAAAGTTGTTTTTTCCAGGCCTTTGCTAGTTCTTTCAGAAAACTGCAACTCTTCTTATTATTACTAGATCTTTGTTAAAAAGAAAATAATCTATCTTCTGACAGACTGACCAATTAACACAATTTTCCCCAGATCTACAAGATTTTTTTTCTAATGTCCTTGGTCAAAGGGCACTTAAACAGCAAGTGAGGAAGATCCTCTGCTTCTTTCAAGCCATAATGGCAGAAATGTAGGTGATAAAATGTCTTGGTTAATCTACCTTCAAGAACAGAAGAGGGCATTAATTGGAACCTTGCAAGGATAAGCTCCTTCTCATGCAAACATTATCGATTTTAAAATATTATACCAAGGGGATATATTTACTGATCTGAGAAATGACAAGTTGGTCTGAAGCAACATGACATTGGTACACATTTTAAATTCCTTCTTTGCCTGGGCACACTTGCTCTGAGATAAATATAATTCTGAGAAACCAAATCTCTGAAGTTAACTTATCATATTGTGATATCAATAGTTTTTTCTCTGCCAACTATTTAGTTTGTTGTTCTAGGTAACATTGCTTTGCTCTGCATGTCTCTGGCATTTTTAAAAGCTTTAACCAATAACTGAATGCCTGCTCTTACTAGATCAAACATAGGATCCGGCTTCCAGGCATAAATACTGGGCTGGAGTTCATCTAGTGGGCAGGAGTCCCTAGTATAGTTCTTAAAATTGTATTCTGAATACAATCCAGTTCACTGGAAATCTGGAAACCCCAAATCTCAGAACCACAAAGTGACTGGGGCTGAATCTTTGTTTTCAAATCTCTTTCACTACCTGATCTGCTTTTAGCTTAACAACTTTTATATGAGATAGCCATGAGGAAGTAGAGGCAAATAAAATGGCCAAGTAATGATATGATGAAATCTGTTCAATATCATTTTATCCAATATGCCATGTTTTTTGACACCACCTCCAAAAACCACCACTTTGGTGTATATTGCTTTGGCAATATATTGGGGCGATTCACACAATTGTCCCTGAAGGGTGTGAGGGGAAGGCTGCTTTCACCTTACTTTCCCCCCAGACAACCAAGGAGGTTTTCTTCAGCACACCTCCCTCATGCCCACATGGGCAGCCCTGCTCTGTGCAACTCCGTGAAGCTCAGATCAGGGCAGAGGAATCTTGTTGTTCCAGCCTCAGGGCATCCTTCAATGCAACGCACGGCATGCATGTTGCATTGGGGATCCCCCATCCAGGGGCGTAACTACTATTAGGCAAGGGAAGGCAGCTGTTTGGGGCCCCCCACACCTCGAGGGCCCCCCCAGAGGCATGTCACATGACTATATATTGTGGTGTGTGTGTGTGTATCAGCGAGGGGCCCATTTTAAAATTTTGTCTCTGGGCCCACTCCAGCCTTGTTACGCCTCTGCCCCCATCAGATGGGTTCTCTATGTGCCCATTTCTGTGACTCCTTGAGCTGCGTGAGTCACACAATACCCAGTAGCTGGGTGAATGGTGCAAGAGTACCCTTAACCTCAGCTAAAAGCCGGGTTCATTAAGGGGATTAGGTGGGCAGGAAGCGAAGAGATCCACGAGGATTCCACCACTTCTCATGACCAGCCTAACCCTGCTTGGAGAAGCCCAGGCAGGGTTAGGCTGATAATGAGAACAACCTCATTGTTTTAGTTTTGTGGTGCTGTTGTTGAGAAATTTCTCAATATTTCTCAATTTCTCAACTGGAATAGCTGAAACGGAACTAAAAATACAGAAAAGCTTGATTAATAATCAATTTGCAGCAGATGTCTTTAGGAAGCTGTCATGACACATCAGCCATGGAAATACAGGTAAAAATTACTTTTTCCACCTCTAAAGGAGTCACAAATAGAAATGGTTTCCTTGGAGATTTAGTAGCTATTCTTAAAGAAGAAATTTTTCAAGAATGGTTAGCTGGCCAAACTGCTTAATTAAATCTCTCCTTGTGAAGTAGTAAAAGAGAAGGAGAGGGAAAGAGAACGAGTCTATTTTTGTACATTAATATCTCTAACCCAGAACAGTATAGTAGGGTTGTGCACAGAACCAGTTATTGCACTCCCGGGAGGGAAGTGGGGTGTAGCTTGAAGGGACAGGGAAGTCACTGCCTCCCTGTCAGCCCTCACCCCACCGCCTTCCCCCTGCCGGAACCCTCCAAAAAAAGCAGATGCACTGGGCTGCAGCATTCCTGCTTGTAGCCCTGATCAGCATCACCATGCTCATGGCCAATGAACGTACACACAGCATGCATGGAGGGAATGGAGGGAAGTAAGAAGTGGGGTCCCCCAGGGATCTGTACTGGGACCAGAGCTTTTAAATTTATTCATAAATGGTCTAGAAATTGAGGTAAGCGAAGTGCCCAAATTTGCAGATGACACCAAACTATTTAGGGCAGTTAAATCCAAAACAGATTGTGAGGAGCTCCAAAAAGATCTCTCCAAACTGGGTGAGTGAGCGACAAAATGGCAAATGCAGTTCAATGTTGGCAAGTGTAAAGTGAGGCACATAGGGACAAAGAACCCCAACTTCACTTATTCACTGATGGGATCTGAAATGTCGGTGACTGACCAGGAGAGGGTACTTGGGGTTGTGGTAGACAGCTCATTGAAACTGTTGACTCAGTATGCAGCAGCTGTGAAAAAGACCAATTCCATGCTAGGGATCATTAGACAGGGGATTGAAAATTAAAATGCTAATATTATAATGTACACATCTATGGTATGGTCACATCTGGAGTACTGTGCACAGTTTTGGTCACCGTATCTTAAGAAAGACATTGTAGAACTGGAAAAGGTGCAGAAGAGGGCAACCAAGATGATCAGGGGCCTAGAGCACCTTCCTTATGAGGCAAGGCTACAACACCTGCAGCTTTTTAGCATAGAAAAAAGATGGAGAGACATGATAGAGGTCTATAGAATCATACAAGTTGTGGAGAAAGTGGACAGAGAGAAATGTTTCTCCCTCTCACATAACATTAACTCCAGGGGTCATCCCATGAAATTGATTGCCATGAAATTTAGGACCAACAAATGGAAGTACTTTTTTAACACAACATAATTCCGTAATCTCATACAACTTATGGAATTCTTTGCCACAAGATGTGGTGACAGCCAACAACCTGGATGTCTTTAAGAGGTGTTTGGATAACTTCATGGAGGAGAGGTCTATCAACAGCTACTAGTCAGAGGGCTATAGGTCACCTTTCTTGAGTACCCTCCCTAGAGAGGTTTGCCTGGTTATTTCTTTGTAATTATTTTGGCACCACGCAAAAGTCTTCCTCTTCCAGCAAGCTTTTAGTATGTAATTGCTGCTTCTGCTTCTGTTTCTGTTTCAGCTTATTCACTGTTTTTATTGTTTTAGAATTTTGCGTTCTTGTTTTTATTCTCTTAGGGTCCCCCCCCCCTCAATATTTGTTCTATAAACCACTTCAAGGATTTAAGTCAGTTAAGCGATATTTAAATATAATAAATTCATATTAAAATATGAATATAAAATATTCCTACCCTACCTGTTATCCATCACTGGTAGTAAAATCATTCTACAAGACAGTTTGTCCTTTAGAAGTATTTGCATGAATAGTTCTGTAGTATTGTAGCTTTATAGGTTCTGTTTTTTTCAACTTGTGAACTGATCCAATTGCCATGTCAGGCTCCCAAAGACTGCCAGGGTTCAGAAGGCCTGTCAGGCCTTGAGGAAATAGGCCTCAGAAAGTGCAGGCTCCAGAAAGGGATAGTTAGTTCACCAACATTCCCCTTCTTTGCCTGAGGTTCCAATTCTGTGGGCCTATAGCTGCAGCTGCCCTCCTCGGTTACCAGCCCATCATCACTGGCCATCTCCCTCTTCAGTAACCCCAGACAATCTGGACAAATATTGCGAGTTCTTGAGCCAAGATGAGATCCCATCCTGAGATCTCATGAGAGCCCAAAATCCCACGACAGCTCGAAATCCAGCAAGAGCCCGAAATCCCATGAGAGCCCCCAGGAATCATGCAAAAGTGTGCACTCTCCCAGGGGCTCAAGCATTACTCTTTGTCTAGGCTGTACTGGCCCTGCACTAGCCATGCCATCATCGCCACCTCCACAAGATCGGGATGGCAGATGAAGTCCACCGTGTGCTGGCTAGGCTCTCCCTACAACTGGGGTAAGCATTTCATCCTTTTCCGGCCCCATAATCCCCATGCCCTGACAGGCCATAATGGATTCTTCTGTGAAAAGACATGGTACATAAGAACAGCCCTGCTGGATCAAATCCAAGGCCTATCTAGTCCAGTATCCTGTTTCACACAGTGGCCCACCAGATGGGTTGCCAGAACCTAAGGGGTATACTCGTGAGTCAAATGGGCTGTAAGCCAGAATTTGGCTTTTTTAAAGCCAAATCTGAGGCAAGAGATACGTGTATACTCTCTCTCCTGCTGTTGCTTGGCTGCAACTGGTACTGAGATGCATTGTGCCTCTGAGGCTGGAGGTGGCCCACAGTTGACAGGCTAGTAGTCATTGATAGACTATGAATTTGTCTAAGCCTCTTTTAAAGCCATCCAAGCTGGTGGCCATCACCACATCCCATGGCAAAGAATTCCATAGATTAATTATGTGCTGTGTGAAGAAGTACTTCCTCTTGTCGGTCCTAAATTTCCCGAGCTTCAGTTTAATGGGATGAGCCCTGGTCCTAGTATTGTGAGAGAGGGGAGAAAAATTTGTCTCAGTCCACTCTAAATTGATCGGCCTGTAATTTCCCGGATCCCCCTTAACCCCCTGCTAACTTGGCAAAGAGGCACCTTTTAAAAGTGGTGATTCTCTTTATTTAGTAGGGGGAGAGTAACTGGCCCTATCCACCCCCTGCATAGTACCTCCATTGACTGTTGCTGGTGTCTATCTTATGTTTATTTTAGATTGTGAGGCCTTTGGGGACAGGGATCCATCTTATTTATTTATTATTTCTCTATGTAAACCGCCCTGAGCCATTTTTGGAAGGGCGGTATAGAAATCCTATTATTTATTTATTTATTTTTATTTAGCCCTTTTTGAAAATTTGGGTAATATTGGCGAGTTTATATTCCTTCCTGTTCTCTTCATTTGGGCAAGACTTCCATTTTCTGAAGGAAGTTGTCCTCCCTTTTATAGATTCCCTGGCTCTACTTGTTAGCCATGCTGGCGTCCTCCTGAATTTGGTGGTACCTTTCTTCCTTGATATACATTCCAACTGAGCTTCTAGTATTGTGGTTTTAAATAAGTTCCATGCTTTCTGGAGTGATTCGACTCTCCTGACTTTCCCTTTCAACTTTCTTTTTACTAGTCCCCTCATTTTTGAGAAGTTTCCTCTTCTGAAATCCGATGCATCTGTGTTGGACTTATTTGACAATTCTCCACTCGCATATATACTGAATTAGATCACACTATGGTCACTGTTCCCCAATGGTTCTGCAACTCTGACATCTTACAATTTGTGTGGTTATTAGTAAGCAGCAGAAACAGCATTCACACATACAGATCCTTTCTTGTAACTGAGATACAATAATCTCAGGGGACAGAGCATAAAGAAGCAAATTATGCTCCAAAATATCATGGTGCATCTGAGTTTCTTAGAAGCATAGGCATTAAAGAGAGTAATTTAATGATTCCACTGCAATATAGACAGTTTCTCATGCTGTGTTTCAAAAGGTTTCTCTAGACATGCCTTCCTTCCTGCCATTGTTCCAATTGCAAGTAATTGTGAAGCAATGAGAAAACTCTTTTTTACCTTACTCCTTCAAGATTACTTTTCATTCTCATTAGCATTTTTGAACAATTACCATGCCCATCTACAGTTCAGCCAGCACTTTCCATGTGCCAGAAGTAGACTATAAAGTTTGGGGGATATCCTTACATCTATTTTGTGTCAGATCAGTCATGGTATAACTTTGATATCTTTTCAAAAGGCAAAATATTTTTAACAATGTGAAGCTCATGTCACAAACAAGTGAACAAAGATACTTTGCCACTATTAATACCTCAGGTCTTACTTATCTCTTGCTGTTTGCCCCCTGAACCTGGTGAAGAGTAACACCTACTTGTCAGTATCCACAATGGCATCTCGCCAGATGGCAGAGGTGAACATAAGAACAGCCCTGATGCATCAGGCACAAGGCCCATCTAGTCCAGCATCCTGTTTCACACAGTGGTGTAAACAGTGGAGAGCTGGTCCTGTGTTAACAAGCACGACTTGACTCCTTAGCTAAGCAGGGCCCACCCTGGTTGCATATGAATGGGAGACTAGAAGTGTGAGCACCGTAAGGATATTCCCCTCAGGGGATGGAGCCGCTCTGGGAAGAGCAGAAGGTTTCAAGTTCCCTCCCTGGCTTCTCCAAGATAAGACTGAGAGAGATTCTTGCCTGCAACCTTGAAGAAGCCACTGCCAGTCTGTGAAGACAATACTGAGCTAGACAGACCAATGGTCTGACTCAGTATATGGCAGCTTCCTATGTTCCTAACCATCTGTGCTTCCTGCATTTATACTTCTTGCATTTATACTGCATTTATATGCATTTATTTTTTTAAAAGGTCCCATTATTCATACAGATCTGGGTTAGGTTAATTTGCACAAGACAAAGCAAGATCTAAGGTAAGCTAAATGTAGGCAACCCTAGGCAGAGATAAGTCAGTAATGATCGTGTTCAACCTTTCCAGAGGAAATTTGTTTTGACCCAAACAAATATGAACTTTGGATTTAACGTCTGGAATTATAGATTTGGAAGATGTGATTTACTGTAAATTGTATATGTTCATATATGCTCCAACACTTAATTTGAAAGGACGAAAGTGAATGGGAGGAATAGCAGTAATGCTGATTGTGTGAGCACTGGTTCTCTCCAGCATCAGGACTGTCTTCTGGCTCCACTACAGCCTCAACATGGAGCATTTTGGCTCCATTACAGTGAACATCAAGTCAGCCGGTGATGATGATGGTGATGATGATGATGATGATTTTTATTTTTACATTTATATCCCGCTCTTCCTCCAAGGAGCCCAGAGTGGTGTACTACATACTTGAGTTTCTCTTTCACAACAACCCTGTGAAGTAGGTTAGGCTGAGAGAGAAGTGACTGGCCCAGAGTCACCCAGCTAGTTTCATGGCTGAATGGGGATTTGAACTCGGGTCTCCCCGGTCCTAGTTCAGCACTCTTACTACTACACCACGTGATGTTATTAAAGTTACTGTTGGCCAGCAACAGCTTGAATAACAAGATGGAAAGTATTGGGCGGAGGGTGCTTCTCTTCACTGGGGTAGATGGAATTGTAGTGGTTGCTCTTGGCTTCTAGTTCTCAGCAGCACTGCCTAAGAGAGGCTCTGGGGGGATGCCATATAATAATAGTAATTTCAAGAATGGACCTCAATAGAATGTTGCAATATATCCCTGGTGTACACATATAGCCTGAGCCTGTGGCTGAGTGTAATGGGGGGGGAAAACCCCAGACATTAGCAACAAAGAAAGGAGTGCTTGCTCTAACTTGGATATTACTTCATTTAGAACTTCCTCTTTTCTTTTCTCTGGGTGTTTTTGTGCTCAGTCCAGCTCCTTTTCAAAATCCTTCCCCCTCAGAAACACAGAACTGTGAAATGGCTGGTCAGAAAACAAAAGAGTTTTAGATTCCTTTTCCTCTCAGAATTTTTGCTGTTTTCTGGGTGTTTGTGGGGGTGGGGGCAGCACAAATGCTCAGTCCCAGAGCCTTTTCAAACTACTTCTCCCTCAGAAACACAAAGCTGTGAAATGGCTGGTGAAAAAAACAAAAGAGTTTTACACACCTTTCTCCCTGAGAAGCAGAAGGGCTTATGACTGTCTTGAGAAAGAACGTTCTCCAAGCCAGGGATTCTCAACGTTGGGTCCCCACTCAGCTGTTATTGGACTTCAACTCCAATAATCCCCAACCAAAGGCCACTGGGGCTGGGGATTATGGAACTTGAAGTCCAATAACAGCTGGAGACCCGATATTGAGCCGATCTATTTCCCCGCTCTTTTCCTTCAAGCCCTCCTCCCTCACTTGCCAGAGTTCAATTATCTCCGCTCACCTGCTTGTCTGTTCATGAATATTCTGCCACTTTGACTAACATGGGGGCAGTTATGGCCCACTTAATTTTTCCCCTTCAGGGTTTTTTATTTATTAATTAAAATAATGATATATTTGTGGGTCACCCTTAATCTGCTGGTACCTCCCACTTGCTCACAGGCACTCCGGTTCTCTGTCCATAAGGATCCTAAATCTCAACCACTTTGGAAATTGTATATAAATAATAATAGGGAAAGTAGTTTCCCCAGCCCTCTTGGTGTTCTCTTCTGTGGCACAAAGTGGGCTACATGAACCTTGCTGCTTTCATTAGACAGACAAAATTTGACAGTTGCATGTCTCACATCTATATCCGATCAACTGTCACCCACAGAATCATACTGAAGCTTGTTGGGCAAGATCCTGACACAGTCACCATAGCTTGTCAGCTAATGTACGGTCATAATAATATAACTGAATACGACAGAGTGTTTTTCATCAACAACTCTGTCTTCCATTGCCACAATGAGCTAAACTTTTGCTATGTAAACCTTGTAAGATGCATATACATGATTTATTCATTCCCAGCATGACTTGGCTAATTAAAGTACACCTTTTTCTTATTACATTTTATGGACTCCATTACTATAATGCAGGCAGCCTCAACCAGCATGAGACAGAAAATAATCTGGGGGGGGAGGGGGGAGATGAGACACGTGTGTCCTTTATTTCATTCTTGCAGAATGCTGAATAGTAGCAGATGACATTTTGCAAAACACAACAAATTGTGAGAGAGTAACTATAAAATTGAAATTTATTGTCTTAAATAAATCTAAGAAAATATCCCAGATTGAAAGTGTAGGCACAAGTGCAAACAGTTACATTAAAGTTTTTTTCCTCCGAGTAGGTTAGCTCATCTTATTAGTTACTATCTCATCTTGCAATCTTATCAACTGATTGCATTTTAAAGCTATTATTGGGCAGGGGGGTGGGGGGTGGATTCTTGATTTTATATCCAAAATTAAGGAAGGTGAATGTCAAAAGTGAATAGTACGTTACTTTCATTCTTTTGTTTTTTCTTAAGATTTGAAATGCATCTGCTAACTGTAGCTCATTTCAGTGTATTATAATTGTATATATCTAATATCTAGTTTTTCATGGACCATGGCATTTTTATAGTATGTCATTTCCAAGTGACAGACTCAGGAAAAAAATATGGCTTCTGTGGCACTCAAGAATATCATTTTGCAAATGTTATCACAGAGATATTAAGATTATCTGTGGATTCAATCAGTTATGGGAAATTTGTAATACCTTGTCAACTCTCTTAGGTTAATATGTTTTATATATGATCTTCTCAGAGTCCTTGTGTAAAATCTATGTTTGTTTCAATCATTAATTTGTCCTCTGTGGTGCAAAAAAGGCTACAGACAACCCTGCTGCTTCCATTAAGTACTGTCCAAAATATTAAAGTTAATCAAAAGAGAAGTATGCCCAATATAAAAATAAAAGTTTGCTTTGTGTCATTAAAAAGACAGAATGATATGTTGGCACTTACCTGAAAGGTCATTCTCCTCAGAGGTAGGAAGTGTATCCTGAAAGTGGGTAGATCCCTCCACTTGCTCAGAGATAGGGCCAAGAGTTTGCTCACATCATCCCATGGGAGGGGTCTACTTCCTGGACTCATTATGAGCTCTGATCAGCTCACGCTCATGTGCGGGGCGGGGGGGGGCACTAAAGAACAAGTAACAGGAACAGCAAAACAACAAACCCGAGGAAGGGAAAACCCACAGGAATGGGTTAGGACTAACGCAGCACCCCAGGGGAGACAGTTCATCTGGAAATGAAACTGCCCCAAAGTACAAGACAGACAAGAAGAGTTCCCAACTAATGCGTGTGCAGGGAGGATACACTTCTTACCTCTGAGGAGAATGACCTTTCAGGTAAGTGCCAATGCACCATTCTCTTTCAGAGGGGAAGTGTATCCTGAAAGTGGGACCTGCCAAAGCCCCTGACCCTGAGTGGGTGGGTTGCGAGGCTGGTTCTTAGGTAGGCTACACTTGCTGCAGCACGTGGTGTCTGAAGGAGGCATCTGCAAAGCCAACTGCTGGATCTTGTAGTGCCTGATAAACATGGACAAGGAAGACCGCATAGCCTTCCTACAGATGTTTGCCATGGGCACCAAAGTGGAGAAGGCAGCCAAGGCAGTGGCACTCCTGGTTGAGTGGGCCATAACTCCTTTTGAAGGAGAAAGACCTTGGGAAGAATAGGCAAGGTTAATGCACTGACTATGCTAAGGTGGAGTTAGACACCTTCTGAACCAAGGAACAGTCCCTAAACGGAATGAAGAAAGACTCAGAATGCTGGAGTTGCCTGGTATGATGCAAGTACACCCAAATAGCTCTATGTACATCCAGTTTGTGCCATGTTTTCTCCTTGGGGGAAGATGGTCAGGGACAGAAAGAAGGTAACATGAACTCCTAGGCTCTATGAAAGAGAGGATTTACTTTAGGAAACAAAAGTAGGATTGGTCCTAAGCAGCACATAATCAGGATACACAAGGCAGAGCTCCTTTTCCATGGACAGCACCCTCAGCTCTGACACTTGGAATGCAGAGGTGATGGATATTAAGAAGGCAACCTTGTATGTCAGAAATCTCAGGGAAATTGTACAAAAGGGCTCAAAGGAGCCTTGGTGAGGGCTGTCAACACCAGATTGAGGTCCCAAGTAGGGAACCGATGTACAGTGGGTGGGTGGAGATTGGAGGCTCCGCACAAGAAGCTCTTAACATGTGGATGAGAAGCCAGGCCAGAAGACCTGTGACAAACAGATGAAATGGCAGCCACCTGCTGCTTCAGGGTATTGGGACAAGGGCCCCTACTCAAGCCCGTTTGCAGGAAGGACAATACATGAGAAACAGATGCAGGAAGGGGAGAGATAGCACCAGACAACCCGAGTTTTACACCAGGCTGCAAACACCCTCCAGGTAGCCTGATAAACTCTTTTAGTGGATGGTTTTTGAGATGCCAAAATGGCATCCAGTACTTCTGGGACATAACCGCAGGTCTTTAGGGAATCCCACTCAACTTCCAAACGTAGGAACATAGGAAACTGCCATATACTGAGTCAGACCATTGGTCTATCTAGCTCAGTATTGGGCCCCTCCACAAGCCTCTGGAAAAGGAGCAGCTCCTGGGAAAGGCCAGTCTGTGAAGACAAGACTGGATTGGGCCTCTGCAGACATGGAGGGCTTCAGCCATGGCCCATCACCACTCCCATTCATAGGAAGAGGCAGCCAAGGAATCTTCAGAGAGGGAAGGGGAAACCACCCTCTTGCTGCTGGGAGCGCATGCAGCTATGTGCTTGCAGCTGCAGGTGAATGTAGCAAGCTCCCGAATGTAGCAGTCTCCCCAAAGGCCCAAGACAGGACCTTCTTCTCCACAAAGAGACTGAACAAACAGTCCCTCCTCCGTCTCCCCTCTCCCCGAGTCACGGATAATCCAGCAGAGGTGAAGGCATGACGGGAGGGAGCGGCCGTTACAAGTCAAAAGGCACTGAGCTGCTGAAAAACGCTCCTGCTCCAAGTGAAGACAGGGCTGAAACTGCAGTCCAGGAGGTAGACCCCTCCCATGGGATGATGTGAGCAAACTCTTACTGGTTGGCCCTGTCTCTGAGCAAGTGAAGGGATCTACCCACTTTCAGGATACACTTCCCTTCTGAGGGTCAAAAAGTAGACCTCAAAAGCTCTACTTCAAGCAAATTGCTTTCATTCTGATGCTTTCAGGACAGGAAGTGACACCAAGCAGGGTTTCTCCTCTCCCCTCTGCTTTCAACTGAGCCCTTGGCTGAGGCTATTAGGAATAATCCTCAGATTCATGGAATAGAAATAGAGGCTCTGCCTCTGCTCTGACAATATCACCTCTCCAAAGGCCTCTATTCTAGGATTCAAGGGTCTGCCCTGGCTACATAAGAAAAGGAGACTAGAAGTGTGAGCACTGTAAGATATTCGCCTTAGGGGATGGAGCCACTCTGGGAAGTGCATCTAGGTTCCAGATTCCTTCCCTGGCATCTCCAAGATAGGGCTGAGAGAGATTCCTGCCTGCAACCTTGGAGACGCCACTGCCAGTCTGTGTAGGCAATACTGAGAGAGATGGACCTATGATCTGACTCAGTATATGGCTGCTTCCTGTGTTCCAGTCAGCAAGACTGCAGAGAGGAAGGGGAACTGGCTGTGCGGGTTTCCTTCTTGCTTGAAGGATAATCCGCACAGCCAATCGCAGAGGGAGAGAGGGAGGAACTCCGTCCCTCAACTCCTATCTGGCCGAATGCAGCCTCCAGTGCTGCATTCAGACTGAACGGAGGCTCCGGAACCCTCAATTCCCTACAAACCGAGGGTTCGAATTGGAGTCTCCAGAGTGCAACCTCGAGTCATGCAATGGCCTAGATTGGAGTTGCATGTGTTTGGACATAATCCTGCAGGTCTCTGCAACTCCAGTCCCTGGTTATATGTGAATGTGGCCTCTCTCTCTCTCTCTCTCTCTCTCTGGACTCATTCAGATGAAACACCAAACTTGAGTTAAACATACCTGAGGTCAGAATTTCTGACCATTCAAATGAATGATTTCTTCTTAACCATGGCTACGTTAGTTTGTTTGAACTCTCAGTTTGAAGGTGGTTGGGCTGCTCAAACCGGAGTTCTGCTGGCATTCTAACTGCATTTTGCTGTTAGAATTCAGTGCAGGCTGTAACCTGGGGATCATGATGAAGCTCCTCCCACAACCACACAGAGTGAGGCTCAGAGCAGCTCCAAAATGCATGCATCAGCTTTCTGCAGCCTGCTTCTTGGAAGGGATGCTCTGCCTTCTGCTACCTAGCAACCTGCGGCTTCACCTTGCTTTCATTGCCTGGCAACAGGCATGCTAAGTTCAATATTTAAAGACACAGTACCAGAAAGGGGAATTGGGGAGGGGGAGTCTTATGAGCCATGTCTCCTCTTCCTTCCTTGAACCTTCTCCAAAAACAACCCTGTAGGATTACCTCTGACTTGTGTACACATTGGGATGTGTTGAATGAAATAGTTTAATGCATTGTATGAAATCGGCCGCCATGCAAAGCGGCACTACACCTCTTGCTGTGGTGCACCTAAAAGCTAAGAACCTCCCCTTGAAATAAACCAATATAGAAATACCACACTGGACCCTAAGCAGGCACCTAGCCAGCTCTAATGGTGGGTCAGCCCTGCACAGAGCACCTGAATATTGCACCAGCCCCACTCACTAATGCGACGATGCTCAAACATTCACCCTACCAGTGCCTACGCATTGCAATTGTGAATAATTAATGTGCAAATCACTTTCAGCAAAGAACAAAACAAAAGACTTGTTTTAAACTTAAGCATGTATTTTGCTGTTCTTAAGCTCTCAGTGCAGAATGAACAATGTGGCTTGTGTGGTGCCAAGATGGAGATGAGAAGGGATGGAGATGGGTGTGGCATGTGTGATGGCAGGCTCATGGTCCTAGGTTGGGGTGGACACACCATGGGTGTTCTGGGGGGTGACTGGGCATAGCCTGGGTTGGACTATGAGGGTCTGGGGCAAGGGAGGGATGCCTAGTTGGTTGCTTGGAAGTTCTGCTCTGTAGGAGACTGGACAACCCCCACCCAAACATATGGATGTTAAAAAATTCTGGGCTCTATTGTTAAAAATATGTTAATAAATAAATAAATAAATAAATAAATGAGAGTCTTGGTCGGCCTGATGGATGCTCTCCAACTGGTTATCGACAGAGGGAGTGTGACTCTGCTGATCCTTTTGGTTCTCTCTGTGGCTTTCGATACCATCGACCATGATATCCTTCTGGACCACCTGAGGGAGGTGGGATTGGGCGGCACTGTTTTACAGTGGTTTCACCACTCCTACCTCTATGGTAGATTCCAGATGGTGTTGCTTGAAGACTGTTCTGCAAAGTGAGAACTAAAGTATGGAGTTCCACAAGGCTCCATTCTGTCTCCAATGCTCTTTTAACATCTACATGAAACCACTGGAAGAGATCATCAGGAGGTTTGGTTCCACCCACTGCTCGCCTCCCTGGAGGCTCCCTCCTAGCCCCTCCCCTGGCTCCCTGGATGTACTTGGCTGCTCAGTGGCCAAGCCAGCTGCCTCCTGCTGGCTCCTCTCCAATCTTCTCAAGCCCTGCCTCCCTGGCCCACAGCTGATCATTGGCTGAGTGCATTCCTGCTCGCCAGATCTCATGCTGTGTGATGATATGGCTGGTAGGACTGCTTGTGCCACTGGCTCCTGTTCTTCTGCAAGTCAGGCCAGGCGATGCTGCCGAGAATCTTCTGGAATGTGGTAAGTGCGTCCCGGACAACTGTTTAATTTCGCAATTCTATTTTGATGCTAATATCAAAGTAAAACCAATTAAAAGGCTGTTAGTGCTGTGATTTTGTTATTTTTGTTTAATCATTATTGTTTTATTGCTGTTTGTCTGGTGTTACTGAATTGATCTATCTCTGTTATCTTTCTTTGTTGTTGGTTTTATACATTGCTATACAAGTGTAGACTGTAAAACCTGTTGAAAATTAAGTGTGAGGGGGGAAATACAAGGTTATATTAAAGAACTATACTCTGATCTTATAGTTCCTTGGGAAAATTGGAGTGTCTGAAGTTTCACCAGGCATTGCCATGCATTTTTGAGCCTAGAAGCAAGATTCCAAGAAATGAATGTGAGGCTTCCAAGAAGCACTAAGAGCCCCTTTCCCACTACTGTACTATATGCACTGGAGCTTCCAAAATCATGTGCAACACAACACAAGGAACAGTTATGGACTGCAGTACATAAGATCTTTGGATCTCAGCCGGGGCTGACATCAAGAGATAGCATTATTGGGCAGTGCCAAGGACCCAGAACCCTAAGAATGGCCCACTGAGACCACCTCTGTGCCCCAGACCCTTGTGTAGTGGTGGCAGAGAGACTGTCTCGATCAAAAGACTTGCTTTGTTGTCACCTCCTCTATCCCTTCCCACCTACCATGGTAAACCACACCATGAATCTTAGTGGGGGGCATTCAGATAGGGAGAGACATGGAAGGCAACTGGCTGAAGGCCCCCTGAAACCAGATCTGATCTTAGGTCATATTTGCTTTTTAAGGACCACAGTCTAATAGCAATAGCAATAGCACTTACATTTATATACCGCTCTATAGCTGAAGCTCTCTAAGCGGTTTACAATGATTTAGCATATTGCCCCCAACATTCTGGGTACTCATTTTACCAACCTCGGAAGGATGGAAGGCTGAGTCAACCTTGAGCCCCTGGTCAGGATCGAACTTGTAACCTTCTGGTTACAGGGCAGCAGTTTTACCACTGCGCCACCAGGGGCTGATCTCCTATATTTCTGTGCAGATGTGAAAGCCCCATTGATGTCAACTGAATTTGCACTGCAGCAAATGAGATTAGCATTTAATGCTGAAAGATTTACAGATCTGGCCTGGACAGCTTAAAAACAAAACAAAACACCTATCACAGGAACATAGGTTATTGACTTATACCAAAGCAGATCATTGGTCCATCTAGCTAAGTATTGTCTGCACTGATTGGCAGCAGATCTCCAAAATTTCAGGCAGAATTTCCCTCAAGCTTCACCTGAAGATGTCATGGAACGAACATGGGAATCTTCTGCATGAAAAGCAGATGCTCTGTCACTGAGCTATGGCCCTATCTCCAAAGTGGAATATTTTATAGCATTTTCGAACACTTTACGGTGTTCACATGTAGTTACCCATCCAAATACAAGCCAAGGCAAATCCTGCTTAGCAAAGGGGACAATTCATGCTCACTACCACAAGACCCACAGTTGAGGTATAGCCATCAATAAAGATTATATAATTTTGTGGCTCATGAGCGGTCAGCTCATTCTTTCGGCTGTCTCTAAACCAGTCACTAGTCCTGTGCATTCTCCTTCCTTATCAGCCTGTTTTCCCCATGGTATGTCAGGTCCTCAACTCTAACCTAAAATATATTTATGTATGGTGTAGTTTAAGCAGCAAAATAAAGTCAACAGCATACAGTAATCACAGTAGGAGTGCTGGTAGATATATTTATATTTAAAATCTTGTTTCATGATTTTTCACCTTCAGATTTTTGTTAATGATAGTTGATATCCTGAAACATTTTACATTTTGTATACAGGAACTGTGAACTTAATATTGCTGATTAGAAACTGTATATCTTTAGAAAATTTATATATTTAAATTTATATCTTTATATCTGTTATATATTATATGTATATCTTTAGAAAATTTATATAATATATTAAATATATTATATTTAATTAATACAATCTTCTCATTAATTTTAATAAGTTCTTATTACCAAGGGGCAACATTTGAACTGTACCAATACAGCACATTATATAGAAGTATCCAGATCTTCTCAAATGCTTGCTTGCCTGGTATGATGTGGTATGAAATGAGTGAACAGGTTGATTAAAAGGTTTTCAGGGAATAAAAAACTGTGAAATGCTGAGTTGTGTGGAAAGCTAAATCTCCCCACCACTGCATTTGGAAGAGAGTTCACTTTGCATTTAAGGCTGAGGTTTTCTCAACTGTCATGCAACAAAATGAAAAATAATTACAATTAGCAATTATATCCTGTTTGCGAATTCGCTTTAAAATTTATTTTCTTTTCACTACTGTATGCAGGAAATAGTAGCTTCCCACTTATCAGGTCAGGCAGACAAGAAACAAGACTGATGCAAAGATTCACAAGTCTCTAAACAAACATGAGGCACCCTCCACTTCCCCAAGTATCCCTCCCACCTCTTAACCCCCAATTTTGACTGAACCTGAGACCATCTATTTACTGCCTCTTCCATATGATACATGAAGATAATGTAATGTAATTTCCTGTTTTGTAAAGCCACTTATCTGCTGGTCTTTCCCTTTTCTTCCCAGAAAGAGCAGAATAATAATAAAATAATACTTGATATTTATACAGTTATTTTTGAATGTTCAAAGTGCTTCACAAACATTATCTCAGTAATCCTTAGAACGGTTCTGTAAGGTAGGTCATCAATATCCTCCTATAACAGAGGATATTACATGGTGGGTGGTATAATGATGAAAATAATTCTTTTTTGAGAAATGAACTGCGACTGAGTGAGACTGTCTTACCTAAGGCCACATAACACATCTCATGGCTGAGGTGAGATTCGAACCAGGGACTTCCCGGCTCACACTCTAAAGTTTACATCAGCTTTCAGCTTACACTTTAAGGCTACAATCCTATACATATTTACTTGTTGGTAATGCCCACTGAATACAGTTCTGAGTAACAATGCATAGGATCAGGCTGCCAGCCTCTTTACCAGCTCCCATAAAAAGTAAAGGCAGACATGGCTTAAATGAATACTAACTAAAGTGGCTTAATCTGTAAGTGAAATAAAAATGAAAGAGTAAGGTGGAGAATCAGTGTGACTAGGTGGAACAATTCATTACAGAACAAATCTGTGCAAAGATTTGGCCTGGAAAATGAGGAGGAGACGGAAATGTGGTGCAATTACATTTATTTAGGGATAATAGGGGTACAGGAAAATAAAAGATTTGTTAGGCATGGTGAGGAGGCAATAAAATCTTAACTAGCAGTATTAACTAGAGTCTCATGTAGAGGCATTTTAGCGTAAGATCCAAACTGTCAATGAATTAACTGAAGGCTTTGCTTGAGAAAGGACCAAGATGTAGTCTTAAAGAGGAGAGAAAATGTTGCAAGGGAATTTAAAGGGATAGACAGTTAGTGTATTACCGGTCCCAATCCATTGGTGTGTTGGTTACACCTGCAGGTTGGAGTGTGCAGGTAGACTTCCTTGCAGGGGAAAGGCAACAGAAAAGCAGGGAGAAGGGAGGGTGAGAAGCAAAGAGCTACAATTCAAACCCTTGAGAACATTAGAGCAAAAATCCATGTGGAGTCTGATTCCAAATGTGATCCCCAGTCTGATCCTGAGGCCATGTGGCTGGGCCAGAGGCATTTGATTTGTAATCAGAAACATATCCTGAGGCAATGCACAAGTCAAGCACCCTGACTGCAGGTGCTGAAATTCACATGTAACAACAAAGTTCATGTTTACATGAACCACCAAGAAACAACAGCTGGAATGGCTGGTGGAGAGGTGTGTATATGGGTGAACTCAAAAGTAGGGTTGTGCACAAAACCAGCTGTCTGGGTTCAGTTTGAGTCCAAACTGGACCCAAACTCAGCTGGGCCAGTTCAGTCCAGCAACCCCTCAAACCCCACCCCCAACTCCAGTTTGGTTTGATTCAGGAGTGTATGCGAATTTTTTTTTAAAAAAAATAGTTACTTACCTGCTAGCGTGGCCATGGGGCCCTCTGGAGGTGCCTCCTCCTCCCCCCACCAGCCTCCAGAATTGTCCCTGTCTCCCATTCTGAGTCCTCTTCAGGCCATTTTGGAGGCTGCTGTGCATGCCTAATGAGCCTCTGCATGGCCACACAGGGCAGGACACACAGAGGCCCATTAGGCATGTGCAGTGGCCTCCAAAACGACTACCATGACGGGGGTGAGGCCCAGAACGGGCCGAAGAGTGCCCGAACTGGGCAAGGGCAGCAATTTTGGAGGCCGGTGGGGGTGACCCCTGGAGGGGATAAGTAACAAAAAAAAGTGTTTTATTTTATTCACTAACACCCCCAAGCGGCCGTGGGGTATTCGGACCATCAAACTGAACAGACCATCAAACTGATGCCGGACCATCAAACTGAACAGGCTCGAAGTCGAACTTGTTCGACCTCAAACCTGTTTGCACACCCCTACTCAAAAGTCTTAGGCATCTCTTCCTAAGAGCGAGACAGGATTCTTTTTCTGTTAATGATCCTACTTTTGTGTCTGCACCAGCTCATTAACATGGTGATAGGAGGCTGGGGGTATACCATGCTTATTTGAGTAGTTGTGAAAGTGATTAGGAAGTTAATCCCATTGCGAAGGGAGTTAGCTATTTCTCTTGTGAAGGTCTCTTTGACCCGAGTCTGCTTGCTAGCTTCCTTCTTTTAAAGAGAGGGCACGGGGGTCTACCTACAGCTGTTTGTTAACCTCACCTTGGTCAGTGCTGCCCCATGTTTGCTTGTGCCAAGCAACCAAATTGCATATTTGCCAAATATGGGCCTGTGCAGAATTCACGCTCCCGTGAGCTCAAGTAGCCAAAATGGAAGTTACAGTCCTACAACTCCAAATCACATAGAGGGGTGCTGTATACAGCCCCAAGACAAGCTGTTTCTGTAACTCAGAAGGATTTCTTTAAGATCCAAAACCCTAATGTGAGGTTGAAAGAGGGCTTGCCCTGATGAAATTTATCTCTTGGTGGACCTAACTGGATGTGCATAGCGTTAACATCAATCCATATGTCATTTTTTAGTATATTTATTTAGATAGATTATGCAGAATGAACATTATTGGATTACATGTATAATGTGTTTAAATGTTGATTTTATGTATTTTTCTGAAGGAACCTTCCATCAAATCAATGTGTCTAATATAATCAACACTAAATTATTAAACATTTTTAAATATGACAAAGCACTGATGTTGCATGATCAAAATACAAGACAAATATTTGACTTCCTAAGAACAAGAACATCCAAAGTTATACTGTGATGCATTTTATTGGCTGGCTGTATTGCAGTTATGATATTGCTTCTGATATTTTGCAAATCTTTCTTTTTAGAACTACTACACTTATATCACAGAAAATAGGCTGCTGTGCATCCCCCTTTGGGTATTTGAAATTTTTCACAATATGTCAAAAATTCAGCCATATTGGATCACCAATAAAGGGCAGGTGGAGGGGGACATCTCCATCTTATTCAAGGACATACAAAAAATCATGCACCAAAATTATATATCAAGATTTGCAACTGAACTATTTCATCTTGCTTACTTTCCCTCTTTTGGATGCAGTAAAATAATAAGGCTTATAAAATCTTATTCAAAATAGTTGTAAATATGAAGCAAAATAAGCTCTGTTAATTTAATCTGCTTTCCTAAATGTTAACAGCAGTGTAAAAACGGATGCTCTCATCCTTGTAATCAGTTGCACGGTGCACAAGGGCAGCAGTCTCTGGTGCCTCATCTGTGAACTAATCTTTCATTTCATAGCAGATCTTTCCATATCAAACAACACAAATGACTTAATTTGCATGACAGGATTTGTAACGGGGCAAATCTAGTGTCAAAGTCGATTAAAGATTACACCGGAGAACTATCATAATCAGGACTCTAATGAGCCTAAATAGTACATGTAAAGTCTCCCCTTTTTGCCATTCCAGTCATGTATAAAAAGGGAATGTGTTTCTTTTCATCGGTGAGCCAGTCCTTGGGTTTGAACATTACGCCCTACGTTGAGCTAAAGTCATGTCAGTCTAGTTTCAGAGGGAGAGAAAGGGAAATAATAAAGCAAACATCACTTCACAAATGACATTGCTTAGTATAAGCCAACGTTTGAAGCCCTTAATTCTTCTAATCTGCAAAATAGTCAATGCTAATGGGTTTTTGCCTTTGTGAAAGCTGATGCATAGAAAGAAAAACTTTAATGAGCTGCCTGGGTTGTATGCTTACAGATACCTGTCAAATGTCTGTCATCTTAGCTATCGTTGAGGCATTATAAAGAAAGTAAGAAGGAAGGAACGACAGTATTTGTACAAGCATTTTCATGCTAAAATGGCACAATTTTCTTCCTGTCATAATTTCATTGTATCCAAAAGTCAGAAAAAGCTTAACCCTTTCATTTCGCATATCTTGTGAGGCAGATTGGCTGTCCTGCATAGCAGTTTAAAAAATAGCATTGTGGTTTTTGTAAACAGCATCCTCTCCTAAATTTGTTTCAGAAATCTGAATGAACCATATTTTTAAAAAATAGAACAAGGCATAGGAATCAATTGCTGCGCCCAAGGGAGATTCAGAGTTTATTAAACATAACAAACCAATAATATAGAAGTCTGTCATTGAAATTTTTTTAACTTCTCAGTTTTAGCTTTGTATCCTTAGGAGATTCAAATTAATACAGGTATAGTAAGGCCAACAAATGCCCCCACTCCTTCCTCTCCTTATCTTATGTGGAAAGGAAACAGGAAATACAAAGGTTTCTTTTAACATTGGTAGTGGATCACTCTGTCATTACTTAATTATTACTGTCATTGAATTGGTTTATCAAACCTAAAAAAAGATAACACTTAGAAGTTATTTGCTTTCCCATCTTTAAAGATTTTTTAAAAGTCAGCCAGCAGAGCGTACTATGAATGTAGAATTCCAGATATGTTTCTCCTGTGCCCTTTCTCAATACATGCCCCTTGCCTTACTACGCTCTTAGAATCATCTTCATGGTCCTTTCTATTCTGGACAGTTTTTGTTGTGCACAATATCCACATCCATCAGCTCCGTTTCTGAGTACTGTATGGTAAAATACAGTCAGACCTGATATTGTCCCAGTCCCACAGTGTATTGACAAAATCTAATGGTCACCTCCTTGTTGAAGGCTGAATATGCTGTATACATTTAAAGTCAGCTATTTAGCTCTAATCACACAGTTATTACTTTCAGAGTATTTTTATTGAGAGCTAGGGACTTTTTTACAAATACATAATCCTGTTTCATTTTTGAGAATACTATATCTAGTGGGAAGTCTATGGCAGCTACTATAATTTGGCTCAATGAACTATGGGAACACATTGCAGATTTCTGCCTTTAAAGCAAGGATGAATATTAATTTTCCCATGTAACATGAATGCTGTGGGGATTCATAAACAAATGCTTCCAAATAATTCTAACATAAAGCACTATATGAGTGTCATACCATAATTAGCCAAAGGGCCAGATATATGAAAATGTGTCCAGGTCAGCCTGACTCTAACCCCCTTCCCCTGCTCTACTGCTTAATTTTTGCTTTTCACTAGGAAAATAGGAATTGATTATATTATAACCCCTTTTGCCTAGGTTCAAAGATGTGCTGAAATGCATGACACACTTCAACACCTCTTAAGTATCCTTTAAAATACCTCTGGCATTAGCTTCAACTTTCCAGTGACCACTGCAGTCTAAATGGGAGGGAATGTTAATGAGTACATTGCACTTTTCCAATGGACTCACTATGCACTCATTGAACATATATCTCATGTGTTCCTGCTGCAGGTGAAAACTCCAAGTGGAACAATTTGTATCTTCCCCCCCCCACAAATGGCAAAGGCTTAAATAAACCCAGCAGGGAGTTTCTGTCACAGCAGCAGTATTAACATGGAACTTGCTTTTTTTTTTAGAAGTGTGAAATGTTCTAAGCATTTATGACATGTAATAGCTCTAATGTAGAAACCTCTCATGCTGACGCAAAAAGAAAAAAGGGAGGCTTTAAATGGGTTGTGATACTGCAATAAAGTGGATTTAATCATGGACTTTCCCAGATGCCCAGGATATGGTGAATGATGGAGAAAACACCAGAAAATTAAATCTGGTGCCAAACCTTAGTGTGATGGTGTAATGTCCCAAAGTAGAACAAGAACTATGTGTAGCCTGGGGAACTCAAAAGCTTGCTCCTTACTACCTTATAACACTCAAGTTGGTCCCAATAACACTTGGGATTCTGGAGTTTTTCCTGATGGATGTACCCAGATATCTATAATTGTATGTCGCTGATGAATGGAGCTTGCTAAGACTTTCTCTCTAGATTGTTGGATGTCAGTTTTTCCACAGTAATACTTCTACTTCCTTTTTAAATTTAGCTCAAATATGTCTATGTCAAATGTTAATGTTTTAATAAGACAGCTCAACCTTGGACTGTAAATACATATGCTTTCTTTCATTATCTCACCTATTTCCCCCCTAAGGGCAGCTCCTTTTATCTTAGGTGTTGTATGAAAAAAGCCCTGATTTTGGAAGGAAAGGTATGCTTATTAAGCATTCCTTATATAAATTTAACCATACTGTTCATGAAATGATTACCTAGGCCTTCTGGCTGGTGTATTTGATACAGAAGACACAGCATTCACACTGTAATCCCAAGGCCCAAACATTAAGAGATTAGTGTACCAATATAAACAATATGCACTAGTTGTATGTGTGCAGCTCTGACTTGGATTCCATCCACTTCAGGATATGAATAATTCATTAAACATCTCTGCTCAATTGTTCTTTTAACAACCGCAATATGAATTTAAAAGGTTATAAGGCACGTTGCTAAATAATCCTTTGTGGTTTCCTCCATGGCAGTTTGTGTACAATTTTCCACAGATTTCAGCCTTTGCTATTTCAGAGTTCATTTTTCTTCCAATCTAAGGTTAGTCTTTTCCTCTGAACACTACCTCTGTGACATAACTGCTACACCTCTGATCCTCCACACCCCAGAAGCTGTCACAAGTCTCCCTCCTTCCCAGGAGTTGAACACACAATAGAGAATAGGCCCTAGCTGTGAGGTTCAGCAGCCATTAACCCCTACCAGCTGTTCCTGCAGGGAGCCTTCTGTGGCTGAATGCCCTTTCTCTGAGGAGGCCCTCATTTCCACTAATCTAACTATTGTTGGGTAGGAATGCTGACAGGAGAAAAGAAATTTTTCTTGTGTTCATGCAAGTGTGTGTATCCATGTGTAAGTGAAGGAAGAGTGAAGGCTAATTTCTATAGTAGGCATGAATGGAGGGAATGGGAAAAATACTAGTTAAAATGTGTTTACTTGCTTAAAAGGCTCAGTCAATTTAAATAATTTCAGTACCATGCTTTTTTCTCCCTCTAGTGAAGGGGAGGAAACTGGTTACTATTTAAAATTTCTATGAAAACCCCTCAAAGATGCTGGTATTGTCCACATTTTGCTAGTAAAATTGTTACTTAAAAAAACAACACACAACTACATTATATTTTTTATTATTAAAATTTTGAGTAAACCTGTACATAGAGATCTGCATCTTGGGGACACATCTCTTGGAATAAATGTGTAACTGGACTTTGAAGGATTTCAGTTTACTGAATGATGTATAGTATATTCTCTGTTATAATCTAAATCATCAATTTAGCAAACGGTTTGGTATATTTTATCAGCAAATTAGGGATAAGGCATCATAGTTGTAAAATAGTACAAATTAACCAGATACAAAAACTCATTTCTTTTAAAACTGAATTACATTTTCAATAGTTGGGTGTGAAATCATACATTATTTTCATAATACTTTAATTTTTGTCATCAGAAGTGAACTTTCATTTTAGAAGATTTGCATTAACTGTGAATAGCTCTATGTAAGACAGACTAAAGGTTTCTTTTCATAGCTAGGAAAATAGTTAACATATAATTAGCATGCAGAATAAAAATGTTAGTATACTTAAATAACTTGGTCTCCATAAATTTTTGGTTCCCTTCAAAAAGACTGGTGCATTCCCAATTTTCTTATTCAGAATTATTAGCTGGTAAAATATAGTAAAACAACAGCTTGTGTTATTCGAATCAGAAATAATTTACACAGAATTATATTTTCTAAATAATTAGACAGTATCATAGTAGGGCAAGTGCTGGATATAATAAAGCTCTACAATGCATCTGTTCCTATGTCTAGACTGCAGCAATTACTGGTCCTTACATCAGAAGCAGCAAGGTAAAGCACTGCCTACATGTTTCAGTGATTAAAATTCAGTATTTTCTTTCTTTTATTCCTTTTTTAAAAAATTCCTCCACTCCAGTTTATTACCTAAAACACTTCACCATTGTAAAATAAAATGTAACTAAATGTAGTACAACTAAATGTAGTTGTACTTTCTTAATTTTAAATGCAAACAGGGAATGGTTCCCTAAATCATTGGTTCCCTAAATCATTCAGTATAATGCCTGAAATTAAATTTGTGCAAATAATGCTTACTTAAACCATGCGGCAGATATGTGTGTAGATATAGAGAGAATGTAAGCTGTTAGAGATGTCATAAAGCTTGGAGAGCACTGTGCTAACTACACTTGTTGAAGTGGAGACACACAGCCCCGCCCCCTATCACTACAGGACAACTACCAGTCCACCTGGAAATGGACACGTCTGACAAAAATGTCATCTCTGAGGCTCTCCCCCCCCTTCCCCTCCCTCCCTTTCCATGCACTATGAACAGGCAAAACACAGGCAAAAACACTCATCGGTAACACACATCAATAAAAACACTCATCAATAAAAACACTCAACAGGCAAAAACACTCATCAAACAACGCATAGCGGACATAGAGTGTCAAACCGATTTAGGCAGGGTCCCCAAACCTCCACATCAATGGAAGACTAAGATACATTGCATCTCCCCCTGTATACCTCATGCAGCTGGAAGGCCCCAAACATAGAAGGGCCTGGCCTGATATGGTGCCCTTCCTTCAGCTGTGCTAGAAGGCAGATACAGGAAGACCCCCTTCTCGGAACGCCTGTGCCCCTGTGATTCTGTGCAAGTTGAAACAACAGAGCATGTCCTCCTCCATTGCCCAATCTACAGAGAAATTTGTATTGCCCTCATTCTTCTGCTATTAAGTCCCCAGGTTGCTCAAGCCAATTCTACATCTCTCTCCTCCTGCTCTCTGACTCCAACCCTGTTATCACACATAACATTGCCAAGTTCTGTGCAGCAGCGTGTAAAATTTGCCGAATCCTGACAGACAGCAAGAACTAAGGAGACCCAACACAGTGCATGGTCACAGAGTATAGTTTTAAACCCCATAACATTTTATAGTTTTATAGTTTTACAGATTGATTTTAAGATTTTTACTATTTTTATATAGCTTTTATATAGTCTCACCCATTTTATCCATTTTATACTAATTTTACCTTTTTTATCAGTAGTTTTAAGATAGCTCACCACAGTTTAACAGTAGCTGTATGTAAAGCTTTTAGCCTCTCTACTCTCACAGTTCTGGGCACAGCCTGTTGTAATACAATTTTAATGCTGCTTTAATGTAATCTATTTTATGCCGGTCAAAGACTGTAATAAAGAAAGATTGACTGATTGAGTGATTGATTGAAGCAGAAAGAACAGTGTTGCATGTGAATAATAATAACAAAAAAACCCCAAAAGAAGACCTAATTTAAGATTTCCACCACATTTTTAGAGCTGTTATTGAAATAATATTGACATCAGTAGGACGCCCTGCCTCTAGATTAAGATTAGCTCCTGTCTTGGTCAGATATGAGCCTACAGTTGATTGCATCCCATCATTTTAGGCTTTCAAGATTCTAATTCAACTATCTCAGCAGACAGAGCTTCAGTTCTTAGTGGTTTCTTTTTTTAAAAAATTGGAAGACTTTCCCCCGCTTTCTATAATGAAGGTTGAGGTCCAAATCACACCATGTTACTCATTCTGAAAAGGGGAAGTAGCCATACAAGCAGTTTCTGAGATCCAGCCAGCAATGGTTGTGCAAGGTGTTGCACAGGGCAGGGCCAGTTTAAGTCTGTAAGTAGGCTTTGAAGGGCTTAGATAAATTCATGGAGGACAGGTCTATCAATGGCTACTAGCCTGGTGGCTATAAAGAGGCATCTGGTGGCCTAAGAGCCAAGATGCCTCTAAATACCAATTGCAGGGGAAGAACAGCAGGAGAGGGCATGCCATTAGCTCTTGCCTGTGGGCTTCCTAGAGGCATCTGGTGGGCCAGTGTGTGTGAAACAGAATGCTTAACTAGATAGTTCTTGTGCCTTACCCAGCAAGGCTGTTCTTATGTTCTTACTGCAACTGCAGGGGACCCACAGCATTGTGGGGGTGCTCATGCTAGGCTGGGGTCTGTGCAGAACAGCAACAGGAGCAGAGAGGGAGGGAGGAAGGGAGGGAGAGAAAGAGTCAGAGTCTCACAAGCCATCAGAGGCGTATCTAGGGAAAATAGCGCCCAGGGCAAGCACTGAAATTGTGCCCCCTGTCCAAACATCTGACACCCATCTTTCAGATAACTTTACCATATTATCAGCTGAAAAATACAAGTCAAGTTCATTAATCTTTTAATATTTCAAAAACTATTTAGCAGTGGATGTAGCTAGACCAAAAAATGCTGGGAAACTACAAATTTCAGTATGCTGGGGCTCATGAAATACTCAAATATTATGTGGAGGTGTACTTAGAAAACTAAACAGAAGTGCCTGTCTAATTCTCTACTATGCATTGTAGCATCACTATTACATAAGTTTTAAAAATATATGGAGAATCTGACTTTTCCCAAATACTCTGAAAATAATTAAAGGATATGCAGAGTAAACTGTGTCACTGCTTGGAATATATTCTAGTCTTTCAGAAAGACAGTTAAAATGAGAGAAAGAGAGCAAGAAACTCCCAGTGGGCCTTAATACTAAGGATTTCACACTGATTCAAAGACAAAATCACCATTAATAGCCAGATTATTAAGACATCACATTTAACTCACTTATCACAAGAAGCAAAGTAAGAGCAAATGAATACGATCCTAGCTCTTAAGCATCAGCTCAGTATTCACAAGTCCTGATTCTCTGTACATAGTGCCATTTGAGCATGTGCAGTGGCCATTTTGTTTTCAGCAGCCATTAAAAAAAATTTATTTAAAAAATGGCGCCCCCCCTTCAAGTGGTACCCGGGGCACATGCCCTGCCTGCCCCACCCTAGATATGCCCCTGCAAGCCATCCTCTTGCAAGAGGAGATTTCAGACAGGCTGGGCCTCCGCTGATACTGAGATAGGAGAAGAGGCAGGAGCCATGGGGCAGCCAAGGATGACACCAGCCATGTAGAGCAGAAGGACCTGTCACTTTCTGCATGCAAAGCAGCGGCTCTATCCCATAAATATTCCCTGGACATAGCAAGCTGCCTTGCACTGAGTCAGTACTTTGGTTCATCTAGCCCAGTATTGTCTACCCTGACTGGCAGCAGATATAGAAGTTGCTCTTCAGCTCTGCTACTTGAGACCCTTGCAGCTAGAAATTGAACCTAGGACCTTCTGAATGCAGAGCATATGTTCTCCACACTGAATTTCTTAGAATAATGATACAAAGTGTGAAGAAGTCCTTCCTTTTCTCCATCCTAAACCTCATGCCAGCTAGCCTCATTGGATGACCCCTGCAATGAAAATGAGGCAAATGAAAATGAAGTAAGGAGAAGTTGCTTGGAGGCTGTTGTTCTCTTTTGTTCTAGATTGTTGTCAACTTAAGTGAGGCAGGCAGAGGAGCAGCTGATGGATCAAGGTGCCGACAACCTCCCCATTATTTAGCCCAAAGGAAATTAGATGTATAAAGGGGCACCCAAACCTAATTTTGCAGTAGGCTCCACAATTTCTAGAACCGGCCCTGGCACAAGGTGTTATGCAATGCATTGTGCCATGTCTCAACATCTGCTGCTAGTGCAAGAACTAGTTTGAAACTGATGTTCCTTTCTTTGTGCAGTGTCATTGCACTACAGCATTACACTGTCATGCTAGCACAACACTAGTCTAGATATATTAGGGCAATGTTGCACTCTTAGCACGGCATGTTTGCTTCCATATACTTGAGTTCCACCTAGGCACTGCAACCCTACTGGGCAATTTCCAGAATGAATCACATGTTCTTCTTGTTTCTAGAGCTCTGTTTGTAAGAGCAGCCTCACACAAACAACCCTGGCAGTTCTCATGGGGAAACTTCTCCTGGTGATTTTTGTAGGCATGTCTAATCCCTTCATAGATGCAGTGTCATTCAGATGTGGTTGTAACAAACAATTTTCCAGAGGATGAGAGAAACGGTTATGACAAACTCTAAGAAGAAAGGAAACTAGGTTATTAATCATTAATGGATATATAACCAGTGGCATTCCCCAGGATTCTTTGCAAGATTCAAGATTATTCAACATTTTTCATTATATATTATGCAGTGCAGCAGCAGGGAGGCCGGAGGAAGGATGCTTGACCTCCTCGAGCTGCTTGCAGCACAAGCATACACACAGTTTGGGCTTGGGGTAAAGGGTGCACTCGCACCCTTTGACCAAGATAAAAGCTTAAGTGAAAAACCCAGGCTATTAGGGGAGGCAGTGTCGGGACTGGCACCAATCCCAGCACTTCACTTGAGCAGCCCTACCCAGGTAGGACTCATGTGAATAGACTCTTTCATGCTCCCTGCATCTCAGGCAGTGATGGCCATTGCGGGCGCCACCCGGGCGGGGGAGGCACCTTTAACTGTAAATTAGTAAAGTAGGTGCTTACCTTTCCTCTTGCCGTACCTGAAAGCTTTTTGGAGCACCAGCTGTGGTGGAGGATCAGTTCCGCCACTCAACTGGCGAAGGCATTCCATGCATGTGTGGAGGCCAGCTGAGTGGTGGAGCCAATCTTCCCCTGCAGTGGGCGATGGGCGGTGCAATGGGCTGCTGCTTCAAACAGCTCTCAGGTGTGGTGGAAAGAGAAATAAGCACCTACTAATTTACAGTTAAAGGTGCCTCATACCGCTCCCCATACCCGCACTGGTCACCGCTCATCTCATGGAATGGTCTGAATGCACAGGATGCAGCATCCTAACTGAAGCTTGCAGATCCTAATCTGGTAGTTACTGTGTGGGGGACCAAATAGGAACTCCATGTATGCCAGTGTTCCATGATGGATGAAAGGTGGGATATAAATGTAACAAATGAAAATAAATCAATAAAAAATAAGACTTATATGGCCAGTTCAGATGAAACATCAAGGTCGTTCTCATGAACATTTTCAGCAGGTGGGGAAGGCATGGGGGGAAGGCAAGATCAAGCTTACCTTCTCCTAGATGATAGCGATCCATGTGTAGGACGCACAGCTCACACGTCACATGATCTGTACTGCTCTTGGCAGCGCGGAGTTCTGGAGGCCAGGAAAATGCAGCCTGATCTCCAGATATCCCTAAATGCATTGTGCAAGGAATGCGGTGCATTGAGGGATTTCACCTCAGGCCGGGAGCTCTAGACTCCCAGCTCTTTGTCACAGACCCCAGCCCTGGGTAACAGGGTGCGCTTATGTGAAAGGAATGGAAATGCAATCCAGTAGGGATGTGCGAAACATTTTTGTACCCCAAACAGCCCATTTCGGGTGTTTTGTAGACAAAACAAAACTGTCATTTTCCAGATCCAAATGTTTTGTATACAAAACAAAACATCCCTGTTTCAGCTACAAAGCGTTTTGTGGCGATCTCTGAGTCAGTCTCCATTTTCAGTTTGACATCTCTTTGAATTTCCTGTCCTTCCAGCCTTCCAATCAGTGACCTAAAGCATGGGCTGACCTCTTGACGATTTCCTCCTTGTTCCCCATTGGCTCTTTTGCCTCTTGCCACTCTTTACTGACCCCACATTGGCCTGGGGAAGGGTCGAAGAAGAGGCAAGGGGGAAGTTCAAGGAGGGGTTTTCAATTCATTCAGCAAGTTAGTAGTCACCATTCTGCCTTTCTGCCTCATTGAAGAGAGGGGAGAGAGAGAAAAAGAGAGAGAGATAGAGAACTAACTAGTTTGCAGCATTGCATGCCTTGAGTTGCCATGATGCCATGCCATTGCCTATGCCTGCCTTGTTGACAGCCTGAGCCCAGCCTGCCAGCCTGCTATGGCTACTGCATGCCAGCCTGGGAATAGATTCAGGGGCAGAAGAGTGGGTTGGGTGGTAGTGCCTCAGTGTGTGCCTGCCAGGCTGCCACAACCCAGATTCCAAAGGAACTGGGCAAAGGGCTGATTATTTGTGATTTGTTAAAGTTTACGTGTCTTTAAGATTTCCCCCCATAGGGAATAATGGAGGTTTCAGAAGCCCCATAACTCCACTTGGGGGGCACTGGGGTGGCCCAGAGCAAGTGGTGGTGTAGTGCACATAGGGTGCCAACCATAGGGTGCCAACATGGGTTGCTAACCCATGAGGTGCTGGGTTCTGTTGTGAGGCGAATGACCTTAAAACAGTGGGTACATATGCTGGTAAACGCCAGGCTTGACTACTGTAATACGCACTACGTGGAGCTACCTTTGTACGTAGTCTGGAAACTACAATTGGTACAGAATGCAGCCATATTAGTCTCTGGGATAATATGAAGGGATCACATAACACCAGTTTTGAAAGAACTTAACTGGCTGCCGATACGATTCTGGGTGAAATACAAAGTGCTGGTTCTTACCTATAAAGCCCTTAATGGCTTAGGTCCAGGCTATTTAAGAGAGCGCCTTCTTTGTCATAAACCCTGCTGCCTTACGATCTTCTGGAGAGGTCCGGTTATGGATGCCACCGGCTCATTTGGTGGCAACCTGTGACTAGGCTTTCTCTGTGGCTGCCCCAGGGCTTTGGAATATGCTCCCTACTGAAATAAAAGCATCTCCTTATCAGTTTGTTTTCAGGAAGAACCTCAAGACTCTCCTGTTTTTTCAGGCTATTAATTAGAATTAATTTTAATAATTTTAAAACTTGTTTTAATATCTATTAGATATTTTAAATTTTGTACTCCGCCTAGAGATGTAGAGAGAGAGAGAGCAGGGGAAAGAGAGAAAATAGAAAGCTTTATGTTCTATTTACAGCTCGAAGCCTGGAGGTTTCTAACCAAGTCTATTGAAAAACAGACAATTAAAGACTGAGGGCATGAGGAGAGGCACAGCTGCACATAGTGGCTGGGGGCAAGGTTACCGCCAAAAAGCAGGGACAGAAGCTTGGATGATTCCGATGTGGTCTCCCCACTTGCACAAAGCCCACAGGTCTAAATGACAGAGACTATGTCAAAGAATCAGGGATCACATTTGCATTCCATTTTTAGATAATGTCCTAGTTTACAGTGGCACATTTGAGGAATATATGGAGAATGTTAGAAGGATGTTATCAAACTCAGCATCTACATGCAATCTTTTAAAAAGAGAACTATGCTATTAGGGGATGGTAGTGACTGCTGAAGGTTATAGAATGGATTCTGGTGACACTTTGGCAGTTCACACCCTGGCAGAACAAGCTCCAAAGACCATTGGGGAACTTGGCAAACTACTAGAGCTTCTTACTTACTATTAGAAGTATATCTAAGGTTTTTCTTGAATAGCTAAACCCTTGTATGACTTGTTAAATTATCCTTTCGGATCTATATGAATGATTCTCACAGAGCAACTTAAAAAGAGACAAAGATGGCAAAATCAGAAAGTATCTCCGGCCCTATACATTCCAAACAACCAATCACTTGGACTGAACATCATCAATGGGTATTGACTGAGTTGAATGACTGAGTTGAATGACCACCTATTGCAGCCTCTATTAATGGCATACCCAGATATGTCATTGCCCTTTATTTTACATGTGGATGCCTTCAACTTAGGATTTGGTGCAGTTCTCTATCAACAACAGGTATGGGTCAAGAACATTAACAGGTATGGGTATGGGTCAAGAACATTAACAGCAGCAAAGAAAAATTATCATAGGGAAACTAGAGTTTCTGGCCATGAAGCATTATCCTAGATAATGAGGCTCTCCACATAAGAGCTGAGAGGGTTTGGCGAGGAGAATGGGCTTGGCCCTCTCTCCCCACACATGAGCCCTCCCTGGGTGGCCGGATCGGCTGCCCACATGATTACCAGCTCCGTCACAGATCCAGTTGGGGCTGAAGGGATTGGGGGCCACCCAGGCCCCAAAAGTCCCAGGATGCGTTGTGCAAGTGCATGGGGCATTCTGGGAAGACCCCCAATGCTTGAAGACTTGTTGCCTCCCGGTTGGGGGTCTCCTCGTGAATTGCCGCCTGGGCGACTCATGATCAGGAAAACGAGGTTAGTGGAACGCTCGCTCCGTTAACCTCCTTTTAGGGAATTAAGTGGGCTAGCCACTAGGCTTGCTCGCAAGCCCGGTGGTTCTCACAACCACTGGAAAGTGGGCTGGGCTCCCTTAGCCTGCTTTCCAGCAGTCATGAAAATAGCCTCTATGTATATTATACCTCCTTTTTAAGGAGTACAGTACTCCTTAAATATGCATATTGCATCGCCAGCATATCAATTTATACAGCATACAGTGATAACAAGCCATTAACATATATTTTTACTTCTGCAAGACTCAGTGCCACAACTCATCAATGAGTAGGAGAACTATATGATTCTAATTTCAGCATGAAATATTGCCCACGGCAATCAAATGTTGATGCTGATGCATTATCCAGGATGCCTATTGATATGGACAGTTACATTACACAGTGTTATAAAGAAACAATTACTGATGTTGTGGATACCATTTTACAAGCTGCAGATAGGCAGGAAGAGGGCACTGTATCTTGGATGACAGCTGTGACCTACAATTCAGTGGTTGTGGATGAGTTTGCGGAAGGCATGGACTATACACAGCATCCTATCTTGCAGGAAGAACTCCAAGCAGTCCTAAGAACAGATCCTGACATTTCTTATATCCTACAGCATAAGGCTTTGGGACACAAGCCTTCTGTCCCAAACTCTGCCCATACTAAGGGAAGCCTTGTTTTGCTGTGGGAATGGCACCAATTATATGTGAATTCCGAGGGGTTATTATATCAGAACTGCGTCAGAGAATCAACTCGTGTTACCACAAAAATATAAGACATTAGTATTTCATGAACTGCATGAGGAAATGGGACATCTTGGTGGTAAATAGGTCTTTGCCTTGGCAAGGGAACAATTCTATTGGTCTCACATTTGCAGTTGCATCAAGCAAAAGAAACTTCATCACTCTGATAAAGCACCATTAATGAATATTATCATTTCAGACTTTTGAGTTAGTGCCCATTGATTTCTTGCATTTAGACAGAAGTAAAGGAGGATATGAATATATCATACTTCCGGTGGATCATTTTATGAGATTTGTAGAAGTGTGTCCTACTACCAATATGTCTGGGAGGACAGCAGCAGACAAAGTCTTCAGTGGTTTTATTCTGAGATTTTGTTCTCCCAAATGTTTACATCATGATCAAGGTGCAAAAGATGCCAGCATTATTGCAACATAAGTTCCTCCCATACCACACTCTATCATCATCAAGGTAATGATCAAATAGAGAGAATGAATCCAACACTGCTGGCTATGTTGCAAAATTTTCCAGAGAAACAAAAGGCCAACTGGAAAGAGGAGACCCGAGTTCAAACTCCCATTCAGCCATGATACTAGCTGGGTGAGTCTGGGCCAGTCACTTCTCTCTCAGCCTAACCTACTTCACAGGGTTGTTGTGAGGAGAAACTCAAGTATGTAGTACACCGCTATGGGCTCCTTGAAGGAAGAGTGGGATATAAATGTAAAAATAATAATAATAAGATGGCCCATGCCTACAATTGTACACAGCATGAAGCCACTGGATTCTCCCCCTTTTATTTGTTGTCAGAATGCTTACTAATAGACATTGCTTTTAGGGATGTGCAACTGAGTTGGGTACAAAATGATTTGTACCCAAATCTAGCTGATTCAGGCAATTTGTAGACAGAACAAATCACCCCTGTGCTCAATTGCCTTTGGGTACAAAACAAATCGCCCAGATTCAGACCTTTAAAAAATTGGAGATTTGGACCTCCATTTTGTGGCCACAGTGAGTTGGGTGGTAGTGCCCAATGGATGGAAGCTACCATCCAAATTTCAAAGACATTGGCCAAAGGGGAGATTTTAAACAAATTTCTGGTTTGTGCATCTTTAAGCTTTTCCCCATATGGAATAATGGTGATTTCAGCAGCCCCATAATTCCACAAGAGGGACGCAAGGGTGGCCCACAGCAGGTTGTGGTGGGTGGTAGTGCCCAATGGGTAGAAGGAAGCTACCACCCAAATTTCAAAGAAATTGGAGAAAGGGGTGATTTTTAACAAATTTCTGAGATTTGCACATCTTTAAGCTTTTCCCCACAGGGAGTAATGGAGGTTTCAGCAGCCCCATAACTCTGCAGGGGGGGCACCAGGATGGGCCAGAGCGGGTTGTGGTGTAGTGCACATGGGGTGCCAAACACCCCCCAAACCACAAGCCTATGCGGTACTGGGTTTTGTTGTTATTTTCAAATTTTTGAGGTGTTCTGAGAGTGGATTCTTTGGTGCAAAATGATAGTGGATTCTCTGGTCATTAATCATTTTGCACCAAAGATTGTGAATGAACAAAGATGAACATTTATTATCTTTGGTGCAAAATAATGAATGAACAAATAATCAAATATAATTCTTCATCTTTGTTCACCCTCCCCACAGATGATCCCTTATCATTCCCTGGGTGGGTGGATTGCCTGCCCAGATGAGCGGTGGTTCTCCTGTGGGCTGCCCGCACCTCACTGCGGCTCGCCTGGCAGCTCCAGGGGTCAGGCGCAGGGATGTGCTGCTGCACTGCATCCCCCCTCCGAGCCCCAGTAATGCACCACGCAAGTGCGCAGCGCATTTCTGGGATCCCCCCTCTCTCCCCCCAAGTGTGCCCACTCTGGCTGCTGACACGCAATCATTTAACCCAGAGTTTTGGCAGGCTTGCACCCCAAACCTGAGTTTAGAAGCAGGCTACTTTAGAGGGCTTGCTGCCATGCTGCCGCCAGGAGCCACGTGGCCCCCAACGGTTCTCATGCGCAGCAGAAACTCGGCTGGGATCCCTTAGCCTGGTTTCTACTGCGTGTGTGAATAGCCTCACTGCCTATTTGGAATAGTTCAATGAAAAACGTATGCTTAGTTAAGATAAAGCTTAGAAAGAAGAAGGTTATACAGTATTCAAGTATTTGTATCTCAGAAAGTGGAGAACAGTTATTTATTCACTGCCCAGGACATATCTGGGGACTGCATATGGTAATCAGCTTCGATACTGTTGTGTTATTAGGCTGAACAGGAAATCTTCCTAATTACAAGAGTGGTTCCCTAGTTTGATTTCTTAGGGAGATTGTAAAATCTGCCTTCTTTGAGGTTTTCAAGGAAAAGCTGGAAGCTGTTGGTAATTACTGCTTAATCTTCTCTGAGGGCAAGGAGATTAGATCTCCCTTGGGCCAGTGCCAACCTATTGCTGGTTGTCTACTAATCAAGGTTAGCAAATTAGGAGCCAGCCACAGGCTTATACTTTGCTAACCATGGTTAACAAATTAAGAACCAGCCACATTCCCTCCCTGGCCTAAAGCATTCCCCTTCCCCTGAAGCAAATTCTTCCTTCATCAGTTAGGGGGAAATTCTCCCTTTAACTATGGTTAAACCACAGTATTAATAATAGTTAAAGCTAACCAATATTTCTCTTAAACCAGGATCTGCAGCTCACTTCAAAAGGGGAACCCTGATTAGTCTTAAATGTTAATGCTGGTCTACATAGGCTGACTACAGCTCTTGTTTTAAATATCTCAGTTTATACTTTAAAATGAATTTTTAATAATTTTAATTCTCTACTACCAGCTAACATTTGTTGTTCTGATAAAGATGGTGATCATTCAAGAGAGATGGCTTATACTTGCAACAGAAACAATTAAGTGTGTCCAGGAAAGGGTGTACTGTATGTTTTTATACAAAATGAGCACCATAGAAGTACTCATCACAGCACCTTTGTTCAGGTGACTGTACTTTTAGAGTGCACGTCACTTTCTTCTCACCTGAGTATAGCAGGTTTGGTTAAGGCTTAGATGGGACTTAAGCAGCCAAATATGCAAAATTACAGTCTAATCCGCCAGCAGCCAAATGTGCAAAATTACTTGCATTCTACCCCTGGTAAATCTATTAACTAGTTGCAAACAGGATGATGCACTGTAGAATCTCCACTGACACTTCCCAGGAATGTTTTGTTGAATACATTAATGATTTTGAGAAATCTCATTTCAGGTCATACATTAATAAGACCTGATACATTAATTTCTGAGAAAGAGGTGCTTGATCATGATACTTGATCATTTTAATTACAACTTTGGAAAGATGGTAGCCTTATAAATGATAATCAGGGAGTCAAACCAAACCTGAACTTGAACCAAAAACAGGAACTGTTTTTTCCTAAACCAGAACAGAATTGGAACCATTATCAGAAAGTCTCTAACCTCATTCACACTTTATGGTCAACATTTGTATAATGAGTGTACAGTGTACACAGATAAAGATCTGTACACGGGTACACTCATTCACATGTTATGCTGACTACAGATACAGCAGTACACTTCCTAACTGTACCATGCATATACCCAGGTTCACTTTTATGAACACAGGTACAATCATTCACACAAAAACATATATGGGCATATAGTTATCTCTATACTCACACAACATAATCGGGCTTCTATTGAACCTGAATCAGAATAGACCGGGGGTGGGTGTTAGGTTACCAGTTCAGAAGAAGGATTCAACGAAGCAAAACAAGGTTCCACCAGAGCTAGAATCAGAATGAGTATGTAAATAACATCAATATTGGGGAGGTTTTATATATTCGGGGTTTGCACAGGCTTCTATACTCTTCCCTCTTCAAGGGCTGAGTCTGGGAAGCATTAGGCAGAGAATGGATTGGAGGTGTGCTTGTTGCTTCCTCTTTGTGACAGTTGCAACATCGGGCTGGGGCTGTAGCTTAATGGTAGAGCATCTGCTTTGCATGTAGAAGGTGCCAGATTCAATCCCTAGCATCTAAGTAGGGCTGGGAAAGACTCCCGCTGGTAACCTTGGATAGCCGCTGCCAATCAGTGTGGACACGTAGTTTGACTCAGTATAAGGCAGCTTCTTATGTTCTGAAGGGATGATCATAATATAACAAAAATGTGAAGTGACCTAAAAGTACAAGAAAGGCAACATAGGACCTAACTGGTGCCTATCAAATGGTCTTTACATGTATATGGCAATGGGAACATATATGTGTTTACATGTAAAATGAAGAGAGGGAAAGAGGGAACATCTTGGGCAGCTTGGGAACAAGGCAGTGTTTGACTGTGCTTTGGCTTCTGCCCCACCTTTTTCTCCAGGTGGGTACCATCAGGCATCAGCCTCTGCTCCTTTAAAACTCAGGCTGGGCCAGGGGCGTGAGCCTCTTGGCGTGAGCCGAAGGGCAAGAGCACAAGGGCTCTCATCCTTGTCTCTCATCCTTGTGGCTCTCAGCTGTGGGGTGAGCTGCCTTGGGCCTGAAGACCTTTTCTTTCTGCCTCGAAGAGTCGTCTTCCTCCAACCATAAAAGTCAGCAGAGATTGTAATGCAGTGATTGCAGAGATTGTATAAGTCTGGTCCTGATTTTAAATTAAGCCAAGAAGCTGTGGTGGGTTAGTCTGGGGAGATGTGTCTGGGAGAGTGAAAAAGTGGGGATGGAGTGGGGGCAGCAATATCACGGGTAGCGGGCAGAGGGAGGTATGGCGGTGGGAGTTGGGCTGGCCATTACAGGGGAAATCGGTCCAGGCAATTGAGGCCTGTTCCTTTTTCCGGCCCCTCTCCCAACCCTCTGACCCTAGGGAGCTCTGAGAACACTCCTTCGAGGATTAGGGTGCTGCTGCTGAATGCCAGGTCAGTTAACACAAAAACATCTCTCATCCACGATTTGATTGTGGATGAGCGTGCTGACCTGGTATGCGTGACGGAGACCTGGTTGGATGCGCTGGGCGGGGTTGGTCTCTCTCAGCTTTGTCCTCCAGGATTCCAGATCGTGCAGCAGCCCCGCCTCGAGGGTCGGGGACGAGGCGTTGCAGTCATCTTTCGAGAGACCCTCCCTGTTTCCAGGTGCCCAGTCAGGCCATCTCAGAATTTCAAGTGTTTGTCCTTGAGGGTGGGCCTCCGAGATAGGCTGGGAATTCTGCTGGTGTACCGACCACCCCGCTGCACCTCAGTCTCCCTAGCTGAGCTGGCGGGGGTGGTCTCGGGGGTGGCTTTGGGTTCCCCCAGGCTTATTGTTTTGGGGGATTTCAATGTCCACGCCGAGGCCCCCCTAGTGGGTGCGGCTCAGGATTTCATGGCCTCCATGGCAACCATGGGCCTGTCTCAATTGGTATCGGGCCCTACCCATGTGGCGGGACACACTCTGGATCTGGTTTTTGCCAACCGGGAAATAAATGATCTGGAGGTGGGGGAATTTGAGATCACTCCCTTGTCATGGACAGATCATCACCTGGTGGGGTTTAGTTTGACTGCTCCGTCTGCCCTCTGCAGGGGTGGTGGGCCGATTAAGATGGTCCGCCCCCGGAGGCTTATGGATCCGCTTGGATTTCAGACGGCCCTCGGGGAGTTTCCAGTGTCCAGAGCTGGTGACCCTGTCGACGCCTTGGTTGATCTCTGGAATGGAGAGATGGTCCGGGCTGTTGACACGGTTGCCCCCAATCTCCCTCTCCGGCTTGGTGGAGCCCGTTCTGCTCCTTGGTTTTCCTCGGAGCTTAGGGCGATGGAGCAACTCGGACGACGGCTAGAACGACGCTGGAGGAAGAGTCATCACGAATCCAATCGAACACGGGCTAGAGCCCATTTTAGGGACTATGCCGTGGCGGTGGGGGCGGCGAAGAAATGCTTTTTCTCCGCCTCCATTGCGTCTGCTCAGTGCAGGCAAACAGAGCTGTTTTGTGTGGTGAAAACTTTGCTCCACACATCCCCCCGGACAATGGGGGAGGAGTCATCTACAGCTCTTTGTGATCGGTTTGCCTGTCGTTTTGCAGATAAAGTTGCTTGTATCCGTGCTGACCTGGACTCCAGAGTTTTGGCAGTTCTGGCAGATGTGCCTTTGGTACCATCTGGTCCCGTTGTGTTGGATTCTTTTCGGTTGGTGCGGCCTGAGGATGTGGACAAGATCCTGGGCAGTGTGCGGGCGACATCGTGCGCTCTTGACCCTTGTAGGGAGGGGACAGGTAGATGGCTGGAGGTGATCGTTAATGCTTCGTTGAGGGAGGGCAGGATGCCATCGTGCCTCAAGGAGGCGGTGGTAAGACCTCTATTAAAAAAGCCCTCCCTTGATCCCTCCAACCTGGACAACTATAGACCTGTGTCTAACCTTCCCTTTCTGGGCAAGGTGATGGAGTGTGTGGTGGCGTCCCAGCTGCAGAGGGTCTTGGATGATACAGATTATCTGGACCCTTTTCAATCTGGCTTCCGCCCCGGGTATGGGACTGAGACTGCCTTGGTCGCTCTAGTGGATGACCTACACCGGGAACTAGACAGGGGGAGTGCGTCCCTGTTGGTTCTGCTGGACCTCTCGGCGGCCTTCGATACCATCGACCATGGTATCCTTCTGGGCCGCCTCTCGAGTATGGGGATCGGAGGCACTGCGTTGCAGTGGTTCCGGTCCTTTCTTGAGGGGAGGGTCCAGAAGGTGGTGCTGGGGGACTACTGCTTGGCCCCATGGCCATTGGCCTGTGGGGTCCCGCAGGGTTCGGTCTTGTCCCCCATGCTGTTTAACATCTACATGAAGCCGCTGGGAGAGATCATCCGGAGTTTTGGACTGAGTTGTCAGCAATATGCGGATGACACTCAGCTCTATCTCTCCTTGTCATCTGATCCTAGGGAGGCGGTGGATGTCCTGAATCGGGGGCTGGAGGCCGTGATGGGTTGGATGTGGGCTAATAAACTGAAATTGAATCCGGATAAGATGGAGGTACTGTTGGTCAGTAGGAGAGCCAATCGGGATGAGGAGATTTTACCAGTTCTGGATGGGGTTGCACTCCCCTTGAAGGAGCAAGTACGCAGCTTGGGGGTACTACTGGACCCGGCTCTGTTTTGCTCTCTTTTGGAAGCTCAGGTGGAGGCGGTGGCCAGGGGTGCCTTTGAACGGCTTCGGCTGGTGCGCCAGCTGCGTCCCTTTCTCGAGAAGGCAGATCTGGCCACGGTTACCCACGCCTTAGTCACGTCGCGGTTGGATTACTGTAACGCGCTCTACGTGGGGCTGCCCTTGAAGAATATCCGGAAACTGCAGCTAGTGCAAAATGTGGCAGCGAGGGTTTTATCCAGAGCTGCCTGCTGGGAACATATCACCCCCATTTTGAAAGAGCTGCACTGGCTGCCGGTTTGTTTCCGGGTCCAATTCAAGGTGCTGGTTTTGACCTTTAAAGCCCTAAACGGTTTGGGCCTGGGGTATTTGAGGGACTGCCTGCTCCCAAGGGTTGCTGCCCGCTTGACTAGGACATCTGAGGGGGCCCTGCTCCGGGTGCCGACAATGAGGGAGGCCCGGCTGTCGTGCACTCGGGACAGGGCCTTCTCTGTTGCTGCTCCTAGACTCTGGAATGCTCTCCCGGTGGCCATTCGTTCCTCGGACTCCATCACAGCTTTTAGAAAGCTTTTAAAGACTTGGCTTTTTACCCAGGCTTTTACATAATCGTTTTTTACTGCTGTTCTTGTGTGTTTTTTATCTGCTGTCTTGTTTTTATGTATGTTTTTAGCTTGACGTTTTTACTGCTTTTATTGTATGTTTTAATTTTTGTAAACCGCCTTGGGGTTTTCTTTTAACAAAAGGCGGTATAAAAATGTATAAATAAATAAATAAATAAATAAAGTAGGAATATGTTTGGAAAAATAGGGATTAATCTGTGAACCCAAAATTGGAACAGGAACACAGGAAAGAAGACAACAGAAAAATAGGAAAAACAGAGACAACGATCAAAATTGGACTCATTCAAGTGAACAGGTGTGAACACAAACCTTGATGGGAGAGGAGGAGGTGACCAACCTAAAGGTTTGCGCCTACTAGAGGAAGGAAACAGCAGGGAGGACACCATCTCTGTGCACTCCTCATACAGCGGTGCTCGGCTAGTCTCAGTCTCTGGTTGTACATTAAAGATAGATACATTTCTTTTTGTTTCATGCATGCTTCATAGTACTTATTGCTGATGGTTACAACAGTTTTAAACCTATTTGCTTACTCCACCCCACTGTGCAAATGATCCTTAAAAATAATGGCTGGCATCCTCACTAACTGTGTGGAGGAGAACTGGTCTTATAGTAATAAGCATGAATAGTCCCCTGTGCTAAACAGGGTCCACCTTGATTTGCATTTGGATGGGTGACTACATGTGTATGCTGATGTATGCTGATGACACCCAAATCTATTTCTCCATGTCAACGTCATCAAGAGAAGGCATAACTGCCCTAAAAGCCTGCCTGGAGGCTCTGATGGGCTGGATGAGAGGTAACAAGCTGAGACTGAATCTAGATAAGATGGAGATACTTATTGTGTGGGGTCAGAACTCGGGAGATGATTTTGATCTGCCTGTTCTGGATGGGGTCACACTTCCCCGGAAGGACAGGTATGCAGTCTGGGGGTGCTTCTGAACACAAAACTCTCCCTGGTGTCCCAGGTTGAGGAAGTGGCCAGAGGTGCCTTTTATCAGCTTCGGCTGATATGCCAGCTGCGTCCATTTCTTGAGATAAATGACCTCAGAACAGTAGTACATCTACTGGTAACCTCCAGACTTGACTACTGCAATGAACTCTATGTGGGGCTGCCTTTGCACGTAGTCTGGAAACTGCAGTTAGTTCAGAATGCAGTGGCCAGATTAGTCTCTGGATCATCTTGGAGAGACCATATCACTCCTATCTTAAAACATCTACACTAGCTTCCGGTAAGTTTCCGGACAGAGTACAAGGTTTTGGTTATAACCTATAAAGCCCTAAACAGCTTGGGGCCCCCTGAGTATTTAAGAGAATGTCTTCTTCGCTATGAACCACTCCACACATTGAGATCATCTGGAGAGGTTCGTCTGCAGTTGCCTCTGGCTCCTCTGGTGGCTACTAAGGGACAGGCCTTCTCCATTGCTGCTCCAAAGCTTTGGAACACACTTCTTGCTGAAATAAGAGCCTCCCCATCTCTTACAACTTTTAAAAGGGCAGTCAAGACGCATTTGTTCACTCAGGCTGTTAATTAGATACTGTTTTAATTGTGTTAATAATTTTAACTTTTTAATTTTAATTGTTGAAATGTGTTAATTTTAATTGTTGAAATGTGTTAATCTTTTATTGGCTGTTTTTATTGTTTTGTAAACTGCCCAGAGAACATACGTTTTGGGCAGTATAGAAATGTATTAAATAAATGTGAAAACTGCAAGATATTCCCCTTAGGGGATGGGGCCACACCTTGGTGGAACAGCATCTACATGGCATTTCCAGGTAGGGCTAGGAAAGACTCCTGCCTGAAATATTGAAGAGATGCTGGCAGTCAGCATAGACAATACTAAGCTAAATGGACCAGTAGGCTGGCTCAGTATAAAGCATGCTCCTATGCTCCTATGAGGCACTGCATGCAAAGCACTTCTGCAGTATTTAGATATTGGATATTGGCCAATGTACCTCACTAAAATTTTCTCAGTCAAAATGGAACTGAACTGGTTACTGACCCTTTACTGGAGGTTTTACTGGAGCCTTACGATGCAAAAAGTGGTGTAAACTGCAAAGTTTTGTGTGCCGAATTCAAACTGCAGTTGAAATCCGTTGTAAGCTACAACGGGGAAATACAGCTTATTTTTCAGCAACACATAAGCAACATTATAGGGCTACAACGTGCCCACAACATCCGAAAGAAGGCATCGGAAATGTGAACAGCATCTTGCTTACAGCACAGGGACAGTGCAGGAAGTGCAGAACCACACCCAAGGGATACACTGAGACACTGTGGTAGCGTGCAATCTGGAAAGCGCCTTGGTCTGAACTGGAGCCAAACTGAAACAACTTCAGTTTCAGCTGAACCTGAACTGGAACTGAACCAAAACATTTAATGGTCTGACTCCCTTATGATAATACTGATTTGAATGTTGTGACGAAGACAGTTGACCATCTGAAATGGGTAAATTACCTGCTCTAGATCCCAATGACTACATTCTTACCTGATTCTGAAGACAAGTGCAACATAGTCCTGCCAACCCAACACTTCAGCAGTATTGCAGGCTATTCTGTGGTGGAGACTGATAAAAATGTTTAAGACTGGGCTGTGATGTTACATTTTACACTCTCCAATCTACAGGAGATGTCACAAAAACAGTTTTAAAAAACCAATTTTTTCTGCTTTTCTAGTAATTCAGCCCTTTAATCCCATTCTAATGATATCCATGGTTTTATTTGAAATTGTAGGTGAAGAGGCTGGGGAGAAGGAATAAGATGAAAAAACAAGCTACACAAAATATTTATTATTATTATTATTTCTCGTTTACACAGTCAGACAGGTGTTATTGACTGGTTTGTTTTATCCAGACATCGAGTCCTTCCCAAGGACCTGGGATGCCAGAATTTTGTTGTCAATTGTTATAGATATCGTCGCAGAATATAGGCTGTTCCCAGTAAATCTGCTTTTTGTAATTGGCTGATGGTGATTTCTGTGGCCCCTATGGTGTTGAGGTGCTCTTCAAGGTCTTTTGGAACTGCACCCAGGGCACCAATTACCACTGGGATTATTTTGGTCATTTTCTGCCACAGCCTTTCAATTTCAATTTGTAGATCTTTGTATTTGGTGATTTTTTCTATTTCTTTTTCTTCTATTCTGCTATCCCCTGGTATTGCTATGTCGATTATTTTCACTTGTTTTTCTTTCTTCTCGACTACAGTGATATCTGGTGTATTGTGTGGCAGATGTTTGTCTGTTTGCAGTCGGAAGTCCCATAATATTTTTACATCTTCATTTTCTTCAACTTTTTCAATTTTATGGTCCCACCAATTCTTGGCTACAGGTAGCTTGTATTTTTTGCGGATGTTCCAGTGTATCATCCCTGCTACCTTGTCATACCTTTGTTTGTAGTCAGTCTGTGCAATCTTTTTACAACAGCTGATTAGGTGGTCCACTGTTTCATCTGCTTCTTTACAAAAGCAGCACTTGCTGTTTGTGGTGGATTTTTCAACTTTTGCTCTTATTGCATTTGTTCTTAGTGCCTGTTCTTGTGCAGCCAGTATTAAACCCTCGGTTTCTTTCTTCAAGTTGCCATTCTTAAGCCATTGCCAGGTCTTGATGATGTCTGATTTTCCACTTATATTGTGCAAATATTGGCCATGCAGTGGCTTATTTTTCCATTTTTCTGCTCGGTTCTTGACTTGTCCTTTCTTGTAGGCCTGCTTTGTTTCATTGGTGTTGAATAGTTTCGCATTATTGACCATTTGAAGTGCATCTTCTTCACTGTCCTTGATATATTCTTCAAGGCCTCTTTTCTCCTCCTCTACTGTTTGATGGACTTGCAGCATTCCTCTTCCACCTGAGCTGCGAGGGAGGTATAGCCTATCGACATCACTGCGGGGGTGCAGAGCATGATTGATGGTCATTATTTTCCTGGTCTTACGATCTAGCGTCTCTAGTTCTGTCTGGATCCAGTCTATTATTCCTGCAGTGTATCTGATAACAGGTATAGCCCAGGTGTTTATGGCTTGTATGCTGTTCCCGCCATTGAGTTTGAACTGAGGATTTTTCTAACTCTCCTGATGTATTCACTTCCAATTTTTCTTTTAACTTCAGTGTGTGCGATGTTATCAGCCTGGAGAATGCCCAAGTATTTGTAAGGTTCTTTCTCTTCCAGGTTTTTGATCTTGCTTCCATTGGGCAGTTCTATTCCTTCTGTTTTTGTTATTTTCCCTCTGTTCATTATTAATGCAGCACACTTGTCTAGTCCAAACTCCATTGCTATATTGCTACTGAATATATGGACAGTGTTTAGCAGTGATTCGATATCTTACTGGGACTTTCCATACAACTTCAGATCGTCCATGTACAGCAGATGGTTGGTTTTACTTGATGTTTTAGATGTTTGGTATCCGAGGCCTGTTTTGTTTAGTATTTGTGAAAGTGAGGTCATGGCGATTACAAACAACAGAGGGGATAGTGAGTCCCCTTGGAAAATGCCTCTTCTAATGCTAACCTGTCCAAGTGTCTCGCCATTGATTGTTAACTGTGTACTCCACATGCTCATTGCTTTTTTAATAAATTTGTAAATTTAATAATAATAATAATAATAATAATAATAATAATAATAATAATAATAACTCAATTTCTATACTGTCCTTCCAAAAATGCGGTTTACACAGAGAACTAATAAATAAATAAGATGGATCCCTGTCCCCAAAGGGCTCACAATCTAAAAAGAAACATAACATAGACACCAGAAACAGTCACTGGAGGTACTGTCCTGGGGTGGATAGGGCCAGTTACTCTCCCCCTGCTAAATAAAGAGAATCACCATGTTAAAAGGTGCCTGTTTGCCAAGTTAGAAGGGGTATTTCTTTGTAGAAAGAATCAAAACATAGAATTTGGCATGTTTTTCTTTTCTAGTATTAAGGAACTGCTTGCACTTACTGTTTGCAGTATTAACACTCTCTCCAGCTACTCAACAAAACCACATTCAGATTCAGCCAGGGCCGCCAAGAGCTGGTTCGGGTCCCAGTGAAAAAAATGGAGGGGGGGCAAATTTTTGGCAACCCTAGCCAGGCACCCTTGCCAGGCCCCGGGAATTTGTACCGGCTCCACCCCGCCTCTCGTCGGCCCTGGATGCAGCTGGTCATAATTTATTCTCTTACACTGATGCTTACACACATACACTTAGGCCTTCAGTGTAAATTCAGATTGTACTCACAAGGGGGGGGGATTATTGAATTCAACCTAATCATATAAGTGAGCAAAAGGGAAAGTTGATTTGTGTAAGATGTAGTACCCATCAAGTGGATATCAATCATACCAGATTGCCAGTGCTTTATGTTATAAAGAAAAAAGGAAGTAGGCACTCTTCCAAAGAATCATGAAATACAGGTTTCCCACAATTAATTCAATACACAGCTTTTCTACAGGTTCTTTTTCCTTGGATGTTTAAATCATGCATTCAGTTTTTACTCAGAGCGTGGAGAGAGAAAAAGAGATACCTTAACAACCCAGATTGTTTTTTGTGCTTATTGTTACTTATTCTGTTATCACATTTGGTCTTCTGCTAACACCTTTTTATTCACCCGGGTTCAAATATTTATCGGAAGCCAGGCTCGTTAACTGCCACCCACCTAAAATTTGCATCGTCTGCCTCTCAAGCCTGCCTATCTCTTTCCCTCCCTCCCCCTCCCTCTCTCTCTCCACAAATAATTGTAATACAAGTAAGTGGTGAGAGAAATTGGAAGGTAGACTACTATATTCACAAGCAGGTTTTCTGTGCGTCAGGCAGGACTGCAGATTTTTAGAATGCCAGGATCTTGGTGGAACCATTAAATGAAAAAGGGGGAAGGAGAAGGGGGAAGAAAAATCCAAACTATTAAAAAGCGCATACACTGCTGACACTGTTGTGACAGCCAGCAGTATCAGCGGCAGTCAATTATCTTCACAAATGCCTCGTGTGCTAATGAGACTCACAAAAATCACCAGACTTTTCTGGCAAGGAGAAAAGATCAGTTTCATTGCTTGCAGAACTAATTCAGTGTACAAAAGTGAAGGCTCCACCATCGCTGCCTCTTTTACTGCTCCTTTTGTAAAGGCTTTTGATGTGCACTGAAGAGTTCGGTCTGTGTTTGGGGCTCTTCATCTCCAGTTCATTGCCTGTCATTAACATACATATCCATATGAAAAGTTTGGTAAGTCACTAACAGCTGTCCAGAAAGGGGTTTTGGGGGAGGGCCGGGGAAAGGACCTATTCCTTCTCAAAATGCTGACAATACTATTTAGCCCTTTTTGGCAATGATATACCTAACTTTTTAAAGCCGCCTTTCACTCAAAAAACAACTAGGCATAATACTACATTCAAACACGTTGTGGTTTTCATTTTGAAGCAGTCATTTGCTGTATTCAGAAGAGGCCTATAGTGGCCAAGAGCAAAAGGAACTCCATCATTCATTATAAAACAAAAATACTTTCCAAGTGTAGCTTTTCACTATTTCAAATAACCTCACATATTCAGTTTAACACAGAAAGAAAGCCCACAGCAGATGCCCTTGAAGTTTATTTTATGCTAAACTCTTGCTCAGAACTATGAGACCTCACAGTTCACAGTCAGTGACTGCTGGTAACAAAAGACATGTCAAATCACATCTGATAAAAGTTTGGCCATAAGTGATTTACAAATAGATGCATGTTGCTCTTAAAGAAATGACAGTTATGCCACAAACAGAGCTGAAAAAAGAATCTGGCTAGTTCTGCCTTTTTGAGCCGAGAAGAAGGTTTGGGTAAATTCCAAATCCCATTTGTGATAAAATAAACTAATCTACAAATGGATACAATCCTGCCACAATTAAACTATTAATATCAATGGTAGTAATATCAATGGTAGAGTTAAGCATGTGCTTAACTTTGATTAGATAATGACAGTTTTTCAATTAGCAGGTATTAGCATGAGGAATCTTTCAGAGATCATATCGAACATATGGATTCCTGTTTCAAACAGGGTAAAGTGCTGAAGTTGTTGGTTTTTTAACCTATGGAATTAAAAAACAACATTTGCCTACAAGAGAAGACCATCATTCCAGTTAGCTAGTGATAAACATTGAATTAAAAGTTCTTTTCGTTAACATTTGGGCTCAATCATCGTCCCAGAGAAGTGAAAAAGACCTTCCCATTGACTTCAGTGGAGTTAGAATTTCACATTTGGTTTGGAGCTTGGTTTTTGCTAGTCTCAAAAATAATGCTTTGATTGATAAATGCTTTCCCACCCAACCCTCCCTGCACTATGGAGTTCATGACCCTTAAGCCATAACTTACAATACATCTCACCCAAGGTTTTCCAGGTCTTAGTTAGAAAACTATGGTGGGTGAATCTGTGTCAATTATAAAGGGCTTGATATAGTTTTACAAGCATTTTTATCAGAAGCAAAGTGCCCAGCAGGTTACCAACTATCACTTCTGGAAAGGTTTCATTCCTGTACTGATCCTCCCACCATGCTAAAACAGCTTGTGCTGCATAAAACCGAAGACTTTAATCCCACTTGTTGCTGCTTTCCCCCCCTGGCCTTTTCTCCCCCCCCCCCACCCCATCCATCTTTTTGGAGGCGCCTCTTCCACATCAGTCAGGTTTTTAAAAAAACATTTTTTTTAACTCTCCCTATTTTGATCTGAAAATTAAATCTTATTTATTATGCATCCTGTTTGTTGTCTTTGAAGAATCTGAGCATTCATTTAAAGGAGGCCAGAATGACTTCTTAAACACATTTCTCTCTTTGCTGCAATTAAACAAAGTGGAGCTGTGATTAGTCCACCACAGGGGGGAAAGAAAAAGACACCCTTGAATCAAAATGGGGGGACCTGACTGTGCATTATTGTCTCACAATGCAGGAGTTTATTGCTGAAACCTGCTTATCGCCTTACACAGCAAACCATGGGAACTTCAGTCAGGTGGAAAGTTATTCTCTTCTCTGAGCTGAAGCAGCTTTAAGTATCGTAAGAACAGCTGAAGCCACTAAAGCTCTTCCCAGTAACTGAGACATTTAGGATAATCTTTATGAGAGTTTTGCATGAGCTTCTGTTTTTTTGTTGAAGGTAGAAGTAGAGTTAATGATGAGCTTTTGCAGACTGCTGTTGTTGCTTCTTTTAAAAAAACAACACACACACACAAAAAAACCCCGAAGCCAAAAGTGCCTGTTTAAGTTAAGTACCACCTTCCTCTAGCCCTTGGGAAACCACTCAAGAGGGATTTGCTTGGCTGTGTGTGCATGACACATAATGAAAACAATTTTACGCTGTGGAGGGAAGTATCGGGCAATTACTGATGTAACAGCCACCTGCAGAAGTGAGCCCCTGGTTGGATGCATTGGGCTGTTCATGAATATTTTATGGTGTGATGTTATGCTGAATGGCTGGGGCAGGTGAAGGGGGCTGTAATGAGTAACTCTGCTGGAGACTGTGTAGCAGTTCTGTTTCTCTGCAGTGGTCCATAGTGTTAACACCAAGAAGAATTCTGACCCTGCCCAGGACTCCGCAAGAGCAGCTGAAGCTGAGGAAAGATGATGTGACAAGTCATGGTGGGCACCCTTTAAAATCTGTTGTCTACCAATTTTACACATGATGTCCATCTCAAAGAGCCCCTGCATCCATCTTGTCCAATTTAATTTGATAAGCTAAGTGGTGGATAAGGATTAAATGAGAATTTTGTAATGGAGAAAACTTGTCCTTGCTCCTTAATCTGTAAAGGATTTTATAAGCTTGAAAAGACAAAGAAAAAGTTAAAAACATTTTTAACTGTTTAAAATGAGAAAATATTTGTTTTGCCAAGCTTGGAAGGCATTTATTTTTATTGCTAATAACCTTTGTGGTTACTAGCTTATTGTATTACTTCAAGCCATCAAGATTCCTTTCATTTCATGGCCACATTGCTGGGAAATGTACAGAAAAATGTTATCACAAGTGATTTTTTGCAAAGCATAACGTACCATTTAGAGTAAATCTAAAACATTTATGTGCGATTTTTACATATCCTGGAGGAATGATAACCAAAACTAACTGATTTACCACTGTAAAAATGACTAGTTCCCATATATTTTTCTAAGATCTTTTTAAAACACCTTTTGGTTTTAGAGAAGAGCTAAGGTAGCTACAAATACACTCTTGTACCCATGTACCAAGAAGCATAGAAATTATGTTAGTGCAATGACCTTAACTTCTGTAGCATCTGAGCAGTAAATACATTGGCCAACATCTAGCATTTCTGCACAAAACCTCGAGGGCAGAGCTGATTTTTGTCAGTCACCCTTTCCCTCTGAAGCTGACTGTGACCTCTGAAAATATGCTTCTGATGGTTGTGCAGCCCTCAAGGACATATTTTCAGGAGTCGCAGTCGGCTTCAGAGGGAAGGAGAGATAAGCAAGAATTGCCGCTCCCCATGAACATGCGATGCAAGTTAGCTGTCAGAGCACTTCCGTAAGCTGGATATTGGCCGTTCTAAATCTCACCTACTGTGCTTGCTTTCAACTTAGCCTCCATCACACAGCTTCTCTTCATCTTCCAGCTCCAATCCTCTTCTTCTACAAATTAGGAACACTGAAGATGGGGTACGTGTCATGTCAAATTTTAATAAGATTGACATCCAGCCCTACCCAGCCCTACCCAGGCTTCGAATGTCTGGAGTTGTCTGGAGTGCCACTGGATTGGTCCTGATCCCAGCAATCTGCACCAGGGTAGTCTTTGTTTTGTACCCAAGCTCATAGTGAGGCAGAAGGGTGTAAGCGCACCCTTCGACCTCACTCCCTGGTCCTGTGGATGCTTGGGCTGCCTGCAGCCCAAGCATCCACACAGCTCCAATGCTCTGTACTCCGTGTGTGATGCACTGTGAGATGCTGGAGGACCTCCTCCTCCAGATCCCTGCTCTGCCATTGCCACCCTGGTGCTTATGTGGGCACATGAGTGGCAGAGGAGCCTCCTGCTTATGTGTGGGGAGACAGGTGGGAGTCTATCTCCCCACCCACCCTCCCCAGACCAAGGTAAACCATTTTTGTGAGCGACCTTATAGACTTTTAAATTATAAATGCATACTTCTGACAACCAACCTCTTTCATAGCTTATCTTAAGCTGGATAGAGCAATATTATGCATGCTGAACCAAAAGTAAAACCAGAAAAATACCAATTCAAGTATTTTCAGAATATCAGACTCTCAGATTTTCTCTACTTCCATTTAAAATTTACTTATTTATTTATCTCACTACTATCCTATGTTTACATAGCTCCATAACAGTAGTTTTTTAGTTTACATTGAATTTCCTATTCCTTGCCTGTATCTTATGTCTTTCCCCCTTCTTTTAAAATTGTTATTATGCTGGTTTAAGACTGAAATGTGGATTGATTGATTGATTGATTGATTATTTATTTATATATTTATTTGCATTGCCAACATATTAACTTATTTATTTAACATAGTTTTATACTGCCCACTACCGAAATCTCTAGGCAGTTTACGGCAATAAAACAAAGCAAGAAATTTTATTATTATTATTATTACATATATATCCCACTCTTCCTCCAAGGAGCCCAGAGTGGTGTACTACATACTTGAGTTTCTCTTTCACAACAACCCTGTGAAGTAGGTTAGGCTGAGAGAGAAGTGACTGGCCCAGAGTCACCCAGCAAGTCTCATGGCTGAATGGGGATTTGAACTCGGGTCTCCCCGGTCCTAGTCCAGCACTTTAACCACTACACCAAAAAATCAAATTAAAATACCCATTAAAACTACCAGACAGCTAAAAAAGCTTGGCTGAAGAGATGTGTATTTAGTTGTTTCCAAAACTGATAGATATAGAATTAGATCATTTTATATTGGACTAACTTGTTGAAAAGGTAAATCCTGTGCATGTTTAGTCATCAGTGCAGAACTCATCTCATCCCGTTTCTTGTTGACTTGTGCATTGCATCATGAGGAAACACTCATGGAGCCCCAATGCCCATTTGCCCCTCATCCTGTTTTCCTCTCTGTGTCTTCAGTCTATCAACCACATCACCCCCATATGCCATGTCACTTTTGAGGAGAGCCTAGCCCGATTTTTGTTAATCATAACCCACTCAAGTAGCCTGCCCCTTAGCCTGGGTTTGTGGAGCGAGTGCTCCACAACCCTAGGCTATCTGCTCGTGAATAGCCACAGTGCAGCTCCGCGCCACGGCTACTCATGGGTAGACCCCCAACCGGGAGGCGAAAAGCCACCTCCTGGCTCCAGGGGTCTCCCCAGTATGCCCTGCACACTCGCGCAGGGCATACTGGGGCTTCCGGGGGCTGCGCGGCCCCCACTCCCCCCAGCCCCGGCCGGCTCCGTTACAGAGCCGGCAACCGTGTGGGCGGCCGATCCGGCTGCCCAGGGCTCCCTGCTCGGTCATCTGCGCTTAGCCCACTCTCCCCGCAGTTTTGGAGAAAGCAGGTCTCACAGATCGTGAGACCTGCCTCTAGAAGTGTGAGCACTGTAAGATATTCCCCTTAGGGGATGGAGCCGCTCTGGGAAGAGCATCTAGGCTCCAAGTTCCTTCCCTGGGTTAGGGCTGAGAGAGATTCCTGCCTACAACCTTGGAGAAGCTGCTGCCAGTCTGTGTAGACAATAGTGAGCAAGATGGACCTATAGTCTGACTCAGTATATGGCAGCTTCCTATGTTCCTATGTTCCTAACAAAAAGAAAGCAGGTAAGGAAAGCAGAAGATTAGTGTCCACTGAAGAAGAGGACTGGGGCTGAAGGCCGTGGGTGCATGGTGCTAAGTCATAAGCAAATAGAAAATGGGAGACTGTACAATATGTTTACTTCTTATATGGTGTGAAACTTAACTTACCATTTTCATTCTTGCTTGCTTGCTTTTTCTTTCTTTCTTTCTTTCTTTCTTTCTTTCTTTCTTTTTTTGGAGCATGAATAAATGTATAAGTGCCTTAACTCTTCTCTTAAATCAAAGAGAAGAGTTCCTTGGTTTAAAAGCAAAGGAACCAAAAACCATCCACTGAAATGGTCCACCTAACTGTTGTCATCACAAACTGAAAATCAAGAGCTCATAGCACTAGTTAACCAAAGAGACGTAGAACAGATCACTAGAGGAAGTGAGTTAAGCTAAAGGGCTAAAAAACAGGTGAAATCGTGGCAGCACCTCTTCCTCCCTCTCACACACAAACATAAAAAAACATGCCACATGCAAAGCACATAACATGTCACACTCCACACAGGAGATTATCATAAATGAACATCCATAGCAGCACATCACAGTGCAAATTGGACCTTTGAAATCTCATAATTTTAGAGATATATAAACCAACTAAGTGCACACTTGAACATCAGCAATCTTTTCCCAATCTAACTAGTGCTTCCAGAGCATGGGCAAGCTATTTGAACAATTTGTACTCTTGCACAAATACCCCAAACTGCCGGAGCTTTATTGTAAGCCCACAACAGACTGGGTAGATCCACCAAGAGTCTGCAGCACCACAGCTAGATTAGGATTCACCCTCCTAATGCTATGCAACATGTGGGCCACTGTATTTAACTACAGTGTTTCTTTTTGACCACATTTGCATGCAATGCAGAAGCTCAGGTCCACTCCCCACTCCCACTCTCCTGGCCGCATTCAGATGAAATGGAGAGTAGGCTCTCTGCAGTCAGGGAGACTGCAGAGAGGAGGGGGAAATGGCTGTGTGGACTTCCTTCTTGCTTGAAGGACAGCCCACTCAGCCAATCATGGCTGGAGAGAGAGAGGAGTTTCCTCCTCCAACTCCAGTTAGAGCAAATGCAGCCTCCAGTTCTGTACTCACTCAAAACGCTCCCAAATGCCAACCTTGGGTATGAACAGTGAAACTCACTACAAGCTGAAGGTTCAAATTGCCGTTTGTGGAGCACTTGGATCACTTTCCAAATGGGACCGGAGCTCACGCATTTGGATGTAACGGTTTGGCAACCTCTACCCCCTGCAGCCTCTGCCCCGGTTCTGCATTACACACGAATGCGGCCTTTCAGTGCTATAATACACCATTTTATGTACATACTCTCTTCTCTCACATTCTCTCTTTATGCAGTTTCATGGACACATACTTGATGTTGGAAGAAACTCAGGAAATAATAGCCCTGGGATGGGTGTAGTTATGTGCAACATCCCAGAGTGCACCTAGAAGTCCCACCCCAGCACTCAGCATCACCTTCCCCATGCTCTTAACCGTTATGGCATTTGTCTGAAGAGGCAAGTGCCATAAGTATGATGTCTGCCATTTCTGTGATACCTTTTTTTCATGTCTGAACAGGGAAAACATTTTACATGTCTCTAAAATACAACTTCTTACATACAGCTGTATGTAAGAATACAGCCTATGGGACAATGGAGTACAGGAAACACAACAATTATGTAGCCATTCAAGCAAGATGCAAAGTAATTCTCAACACACAAATAAATTTTATGAAACCTCTAACAAATACTGGCAAAAAAGATAGCAGAAATAACAGAGAGAGAGAGAGAGCGAGAGAGAGAGAGAGAGAGCTGAGATTGGTGGGGGCAGGGGGGGGACATAAAAGATGCCCTCAGCACAATGTGTGGTAACAGAAGAATTCCTAGAGTGACAACTGAAAAATTATGCTGAAACATTTTAATTTTAAGAGATAGTTTTATATGTACATTCATAACGTTTCATACAATTATTTTATGACTTGCACCAAGAAAGAAATAACATAATGACATGTTAATTCTTCCATTCTACCATTATCCTTCTAATACAATACTCAAATCTTCCTGCTTGCAACATTTGTATCTACTGTGACAAGCAGTGGAATGTTCCCTAGTTTTAGGCAGTCATTTTTCCTTAAAAGGAGAGAATACTGAAAACTTAGGATGTGTTTAATAATCTGTTTATTGACAAATCTACAGGTACAGAAAATATTACAGGGACACAGAAACTAGTTCACAGAAAATATAAAATGTACAGTCATAGCAGTTTCCGGGATTCCTAAAAGGATTAAGCAATACACCCCAGCTTCTCCCCAGAAGTTCGCAACTCTGCCAAACTCACTTGTTGCCATTCACCTTCCCTGTTCTCTTGTATAGGCAAATTTGATCCCCACCTGGGCAGATGGATGTGCCTGAAGGTGCATTCCAATGTAGCTGACCATCAAAATAGACTGAGAGGATCTGTTGAACTGATTACCTATTAATTAGAGTTCAATTGTCCATGACCAAGCCTACTGAGAGATTTACCTTACATAGAAGGGCGGCATGACTGCCAAAGTGACAAACCAAATTTTTAATACCAAGATAATGCCACCTTTCCAAACTCTACCAGGTTTATTGTGGAGCTCTGGAACAAAGGAGACGTTTCAGGAAGGAAAATAAGCAATAACTGCTAACATCAGATTTCTTTATTACTGAAATACTGTCCATACTATGAAATGCCTGTAACTGTAATTTCATGCCAAAAAAAGAAGTTGTTAAAGGTGCTTTGCATACACTTGTGAAGACTGAGTTATGACAACAGAATACATGCAGTAAATCATAGATCCTTTCTAGATGGTCCATTTTTGTACAATAAATGTTCAATTGTTGCCATGTTTTTGCAGGTGATCCAGATGTGTTGCTGGGAGGAGCATGTCTGTTGCAGATAAATTATTTCCTCAGCATCCAAACACAATATTTTGCCACTGGGAAAATGCAATTCTTTCTCCAACTTGAGTGTGCATTGCTACTTATGTTATTTATTCCTTTAGAATAAACAAATATTTTCTTAGTATTTCTCTTCTGCTTTTCTGATTATGTAAATACCCAAAGCAACTAACAAAAATACACAATATTAGAACAGATTTAAAACAATTCAAAAATAATTCTATAAATACAAACACTAAGCATTACAATAGAGAGCAGGAGACAACAGATTTTTTTAAACTAATCAAAATTGAATGCCTACCTAAAAAGAAATGTCAGTGGGGGGGTGGGACAAAAATTAAGGTTCCATATAGATCACTACAACCTGGGTGTTGGAGTGGCATGTAGAATAATCCTACGAAATATTACAGGCGCTACTGTGCAATGCCTTTGACATCACTGGTGACATATGACATAACTCCCCCCACATCCATGTCTATGCCTTTTATGAAAATTCTGTTTTTAGTTTGGAGGTTTTATAAAAATTTACTTATATCTTCCAAGGGTGGGTGTGACCCCATGATGTACTACCACCATGTATAAGTGTTCAGCTAATGCTAGTTTAAAAAGAAAAGATGAAAACAAAAATCTCCTTGCATCCCCTTAAACTGTTCCATTTTAATGAACCTGGATGAAACTGACATACGGGAGGGAAAGCTTTCGGAAGTGGCAGTTCAAAGAAAACCAGTGCAGTGTAGTTGTTAGAGCACTTGACTGGAACCAAAAAGACATCCCTGCTTGGCCATAAAGTAACCTCACTGGGTAACCTTGGGCCAGCCACTCTCTCTCAGCCAAACCTCCCTCATAGGGTTATTGTGAGGATAAAATGGGAGAACTCTATACAGCCCGCTGAGCTCCCTGAAGAAAATATTATAAATGTGATAAATTAATGAATATTTCATGAGTGGATATTTATAAATCATCTTAGGTCTATGGAGAGCCAATGTAATATAGATGTACTCTACAATGTAGTGTTGTGTTTAGCATGTGGGTTTTTGGGGGGGGGTTGAAAAAAGGATGGGATAAAATAAACCATTTGTGAGGAAAATAGACTAAACATTTCCATTGCTTCTCCTCCTCTTTTTATTTCCCACTCCTGGAAGTCACAGCATGAGTATTATCCCCTGCAGCAAGATTACCAACCCCACAAATCAATTACATGGGAACTGGATATCATACTACTGTCCCTGTTTGGGGTTAGTACTGGCATGGGAATACCCATCAAATGTGGCTTTTCTCCTTCTTCTGGGAAGGCTCTTCAGTGTTTATCATAAAGGATGTTAAGCTCTGTATATAAACTGCTTTATTCAAAAGCTTTCCTTTGAAAAGACAATTGCTGTTTGACAATTCTATAGAATATTCAAGAAAGGTAATTATACTGCACCAGTAGTTAAAGATGCAGGTGTTGAATAAAGTCAGTGCCTCAGCATTTCCCCCCTCTAGGAACCATAGGCTATGAAGAGAAAAGAAACAGTGAGACTACTAGACTTCCTGAAGCCAAATCCTCACCTTTAAAACATGAGTTCACTTTATGCTCTTTCCCTTATAGAATATAAGCAAAACAGCTAACAATAAATCCCCCAAATAAAGGAAAGCTTCTACATATTTTCCATTACATAGAAAAAATCCATTACATCGAAAAACATCCTTTAAAAAATGAAGCCTATTTCCATGACTGATATTGAAATGGCACAAAACCAGAGTGTTTCTCTTTCTTAATGAAAGGATGCATAATTAATCCAGAAAACAAAAGTGATTGACTAGCACCAGCATGAAAGAAATGTTCTGACTGACCCCAGCTACAACATAAGTGTTCTGTGTCACCGCTTATCCACAGAGTAACTGCTTCTGAATTGCCTGTCCTTTGAAGCAAAATGCCACATGGAGACAGTCTAAAAATAAGTTCATTGTTACAGTTACACTTTTAATTAAGACAGTAGCACAGTCAGTTATGCACATGGATCCAAAAGGGGCAATATTGGACAATTATATTAACCCTAGAGACAGAAGGAATGATCTCCCTTCCCTTCCAATTTAAATGTGAAACATCTATGGAAAAAAGAGACCTGAATTGTGCATGCTTGGAAGATACTCATTGCTATCTCCCAAAGAGTACATATGTGCAATAATGAGTGGCAGTTGATAAGACTGCATTTAATTACTATCCACAGAACTTGCAGCTGAGTGTGTTATTGTAATAGACATTGCAGTGGTCAAAATAACTCATTCATACATATTTTGTTGCCCCCTCCCCAAGTCCTGCTATGCTGCCTCATCGTGGCAGTATATGTGTGTGTGTTTTCCTGGGAGGGATGAGTAAAGTACGCCGGGAGGTATACTCCCAGTAGGGTCACCCAAAGCGCGAAGGTCATCTCAGCTGCCCAGCTAAAGCAAGCAGGCACCTATGTTGGGCAGCAGCGATATAGGAAGGTGCTGGAGGTGGATGATCACTTCAGTGACAATGACAAAGGCATCATTTCATACTGTGCAGGAGAAGGCAATGGTTTACTCCTGTTTACCAAGAAAAACCACTCCTGTTTACCAAGAAAACCACATGGATAGACATAGGAACATAGGAAACATAGGAAACTGCCATATACTGAGTCAGACCATTGGTCTACCTAGCTCAGTATTGTCTTCACAGACTGGCAGCGGCTTCTCCAAGGTTGCAGGCAGGAATCTCTCTCAGCCCTATCTTGGAAAAGCCAGGGAGGGAACTTGAAACCTTCTGCTCTTCCCAGAGCGGCTTCATCCCCTGAGGGGAATATCTTGTAGTGCTCACACATCAGGTCTCCCATTCAGATGCAACCAGGGCAGACCCTGCTTAGCTATGGGGACAAGTCATGCTTGCTACCACAAGACCAGCTCTCCTCTCCCATCATTCAATCAAAATTGAATGATTGTTGATGTAGTGCCGGATGATGGGCCCCTCAGGTTGGATGAAGAGCTGAGGATCTCTCAGAGTACCGATGGTGTTCATGACGTGGTTAGACTAAAGCCTTTTGGACGTCTAGCAGCTGATGTTGCCGTGCGGGAAAAGAAAATCCAAAGCTGCAAAGACAGACTTACAGTGGGAACGTGGAATGTAAGAAGCATGAATATGGGAAAGCTCGACACAGTGAAAGATGAAATGAATCGACTACAGACTGACATCTTGGGCATCAGTGAATTAAAATGTACTGGAATGGGACACTTTCAGTCAGAAAACCATACCATTTACTACTCAGGACACAAAACCCAAAGAAGGAATGGTGCTGCTTTCATAGTCAGGAAAGATATAGCAATGACAGTACTTGGATACAATGTGGTCAGTGACTGACTAATATCAATTAGATTTCATGGACAACCCTTTAACTTGACAGTTTTTCAAGTCTATGCCCCAACAACTGATGCAGAAAAAGAAGAAGTTGATGAGTTTTATGCTCAAGTCAGTCTGAAATTGACAGAACTTGCAAGCAAGATGTGATGCTGGGGGTTGGAGACTAGAATACCAAAGCAGGAAAAGATAAGGAGGAAAACACAGTCGGCCTATATGGCCTAGGAAACAGAAACAAAGCAGGATAATGACTTATTAGTTTCTGCCAATCCAATGATCTCTTCATTGCTAACATATTCTTCAAACAACCAAAGCAGCACCTATACACATGGGCATCACCATATGGAGTACATAGAAATCAAATTGATTACATTATTGGTGCAAGGAGGTAGGCTTGAGCCCAAAACGGCTCAGCCACATTTCGGCAGCAGTGGGGGTGGCTCCTTAAGGGCAGGGAGGGTGCACTTACTCCTCCTGTCACTTTCCCCCCGCCGGCACTCCATTTGTACTGAAATCCATGGGGCGGCAGCATACCTGCCTGCCGCCCCTTCCTCCTTTCGTCGCCAAAAGTCATTGGAAGTACCTGCTACACGTGTGCCCATTGCACAAGCCCCAGCATGCTTTGGATAACTCGGGGCAGTAATGGTGATGGCAGCATCTACACACTGTGGTCTCCATGCGGACCGTGCAGAGTGAACAATAAATCTCTCCTCCTCAGTGGTCGCAGGCAGCAGAGGAGGGAGTGGAAGGAAGAAACATGTCAAAGGGCCCAGTAGCGACTGGGCCTCCTGTGACCGGGTCAGTGGCGCCCACCAGCGTGCTCCACGCACAGCCTGAGAAGCCACAGCACTACACATACGTAGTGAGAACACCCGCAGCTGCCACTTACTGCTGCTCCTACCGCCACCGGCATGGTGTCTGGATTTTAGAGCATTCCGGCTTTCGGATGTCCAGATAAGGGGTACCTGTATTGACTTCTTTCTGGTATTCATTGGCTTTCTCAATTATCCAGCGTGCATCAGCAATGATGTCTCTTGTTCCTCGGCCTTTTCTGAAACCTGCTTAAACATCTGGCATTTCCCTTTCCACATAGGGCTCTAATCTATGTTGGATGATCCTGAGCATTATTTTGCTAGCATGTGAAATTAAGGATATTGTGCGATGGTTTGAGCAATCTGTTAAATCTCCTTTCTTTGGTATGGGTATGTAGACTGACCTCTTCCAATCTGTTGGCCACTGTGTTGTTCTCCAAATTTGCTGGCATAGTTTAGTTAGAGCCTTGACTGATTCTTCTTCTGTTGCCTGCCATATTTCTATAGCTATTCCTTCAATTCCTGTAGCCTTCTGACTTGGTAATGACCGGAGTGCTGATCTAACGTCATCTTCCCGTACTAGAGGTTCTTGGAAGTAGGGAGTATCTTCTAGAGTATCTTAGATGCTGACGTCCCTGCTGTATAGATTTTCAGTATACTCCTTCCATCTCTGTTTGATCTTCTCTGAATCAGTTACTATCTGTCCTTTGGCATCCCTTAACATACCAATTTGAGGATGGAACCTCCCTCTGAGTTCAGAGAACTTTTGGAAAACTTTCCTTGTTTTTCCATGTCTATTTCCATTCTCAAGGTCCTTTCAGATGTCATTGTAGTACTGCTCCTTGTCTTTTCTAACAGCTTTTTGAAATTCCCTATTAAGTTCCTTTGTGAGGTCTTTATCTTTCTTGACTTTGGCTTCTCTCTTCTTCTTGGCAATCTCCACCATCTGTTCTGACATCCATTTTGCTTTCTTCTGTTTTTTAGTCTTTGGCAGTCTCTTTTTGCATTCGTCCTTAACAACTTCTTTGATTCCATTCCGCAATTTCTCTGGTTCCCTATCAATGAGGTTCAGAACTTCCAAGCGTTTGCTGATGTTCTCCTTGAAAATGGTGGGTATATTCTCAAAATCATAATGTGGGAGCTGGATAGCTTTCTTTTCCCACGTTAGCTTGACTTGGAACTTGCACATGAGCAGTTCATGATCTGTTCCACAATTGGCCCCCGGCCATGTCTTTGCTGTTATAACTGAGCTCTTTCACCTCCTTGTAGGCTTGAGCCTACAAGGGTGGGAGAGGGTCACTTATCCCTCCTGCCGCTTTCCCCCCGGTAGCGCTCTGTTTGTACCGAAATCCATGAGGCGTCAGCATACCTCCCTGCCGTCCCTTCCCCCTTTCATCGCCAAAAGTCACCAGAAGTACTGGCTGTGCATGTGCCCATTGCGTACGCATGCACGCCCATCTGCGAGAAAGAAGTCAATACAGGTTGAGTATCCCTTATCCAGACATCCAAAATCTGAATGCTCCAAAATCCGGACACCACGCCAGCAGCAGTAGGAGCAGCAGTGAGTGGCAGCTGTGGGACCGGACCCTTCGACAGTTTCTGCCTTCTGCTCCCTCCTGCTCTGCCAGCTACCACTGAGGAGGAGAGCTTTATTTTTCACTCTGCGCGGTCTGCATGGAGACCGCAATGTGCAGACACTGCCACCACCATTACTGCCCTGGGTTACCCAAGGCATGCTGAGGCTTGTAGTCCTGGTTCTGGTGGAAAGTCCCTCTTTTCTTTTACTGGGCTTCTGGCCTCTGAAACTACAACTTTCCAAAATCCAGAAAAGTCCAAAATCCGGAACACTTCTGGTCCCAAGCAGTCCAGATAAGGGATATTCAACCTGTGTGTGCTTTATTGACTACAGAAAAGCCTTTGATTGCGTCAACCATGTCAAGTTGTGGAATATCCTTAGGAAAATGGGCATCCCAGAATATCTCATTGTTCTCATGAGAAACCTATACACAGGAGAGGAAGCCACAGTCCAGAATGGAACATGGTAAAACAGACTTGTTCCAGATTGGCAAAGGAGTAAGACAAGGCTGTATACTTTCTCCTTATTCATTCAATTTATATGCTGAACATATACTGAAAGAAGCTGGATTGGAAGAAGATGAGTATGGCTTTAAAGTTGGAGGAAGAAACATCAGTAACCTGCGCTACACTGATGACACCACTCTGATAGCTGAGAATGCAGATGATCTGCAAGCTCTAGTAATGAAAGTCAAGGAGCACAGTGAAAAAATGGGACTGCAACTAAATGTAAAGAAGACTAAACTAATGACAACGGGCACAGCAACCAGCCTCAGAATTGACAATGAAGACATTGAAGTGGTGGATAGCTTCTGCCTTTTAGGATCAACTGTCAACAGTAAAGGATCCAGCAGTCAAAAAATACACTGCAGACTAGCACTTGGTAGGGTAGCAATGAAGGCCTTGGAAAGGATATTTAGATGCCGTGATGTGTCTACACCTACAAAGATTAGAATTGTTCGGACAATGGCTTTTCCCATGACACTCAATCGATGTGAAAGCTGGACTTTGAAGAAGCAAGATAGAAAAAGCATTGACGCTTTTGAACTTTGGTGCTGGAGAAGACTTTTGAGGATACCATGAGCAGCCAGGAAAACAAACAAATGGATAATAGAACAGATCAATCCAGAATTTTCACTTGAGGTACAAATGACCAGGCTCAAACTATCATACTTCGGACACATTATGCGAAGACCCAGCTCCCCTGAGAAGTCAATAATGCTGGGGAAAGTAGAAGGAAAGAGAAGAGGATGACCAGCAGAAAGGTGGATGGACTGGATTACAACAGCAATAAATGTACCACTGAGAGCTTAAAGGCCAAGCTGAAGACACATCATTCTGGAGAGAATCTATCTATGTGGTTGCTAAGAGTTGACACCGACTTGATGGCATTTAATCAATCAATCAATCAATCAATCAATCAATATATTTTGTTGAGTAAAGATCAGTGTCACGGTTTTTTGTCATTACACTATTTGGGACGTAACATGATAGAATATGGTCCTTCTATCCTATCAAGCTATGATGGGGATGTGTGGGATTTCCTAAACATATGTATGGATACCCCATACATCTCATGTCATCTGGAGCACCAGGAGTCATCTGGTCTCAGCTGCTCTAGACCTTTAGAGCCTGAATTTGCTACATTAGCTCTTTACCTAGGTAGAATGAACTAATGGTTTGTTCTACCCCAGTAGGCAATTGTGTGAATGATCAGCCCAGGTAGCAGAGGTCCCGACTGGCCCGCCACAATTTTAGGTAGCAAGCTGGGCAGAAGGAGTGACCACACAGTGTGGATTGGCTGCTAATCTGAGAGCAGCTGTTCCGTTGCTCTTGTGCTGCCTTCCGGATCCATGGAGGACCCTGCATGTCTTTTCCCTCTGCTGCTGCCATTCTGCTGCTCACCACCCCACAGACATGTGGGCACGTGAGTGGCGAAGACTGGAGTAACCTCCAGATTGTCAGGAACCTCCCTGACTCCCTGCCCATCCTCCTCACTGCCTGGGTAAGTGGTCATGAGAACAACCTTGTAGTGTAACATTTAAAAGCTCCTTGCCAACAGTGGAAGTAGACTATTGCTTTATGCTCTTCTGGTGAAATTCCCAGAAACATCTGACTGTGGAGATTATAGACTAGATTATATACTAGATGGAACGTCAGTGTGATCCACTGGAGCGCCTGTGTGCAGCTCCCAGTATGTGCAATGTCTTCCCACCAGTGCTGCGCATAGATAGCAGTGGTGGTGCTGTCCTGCACAAGCTGCAAGTGCTGAGGGCCCCACATACAGTAAATAGCTTTTAAACCCTTGAACTCCTTGAATGTAGCATCAGAATTACTCTGGACTTTTACAGAATCATGCTGAGCCTACATTCAAGAGATGTTCATGAAGGAAGAAGTAATGCCTAATATAGCCCTGAGAAAACAGATATAATTAAAACAATTGATTGGTAATATAGCGGCAGCATCATTATTGATAATATGGCTGTGGTATACCATTATTTATTGTATATTCTGTATCTTCACAATCATGATGATCCTGGTTAAAAAATTAACCAGATCCCCACAGAGCTGATTGTGAGAACATAAATTTTCCTAGCAATCCTGGTCAAACTGCTGTAGTTAAACCACATTTAACCAAGATAGATAACCAGGATCTGATAACCATTCACAAGTGGTGCAATTTTGGCTGGACTAGAGCATGTTCTTAAAGTCAAGACTGAAACAAGGAATTATGATCTTCCAAATGTTGAATGATATGGGACATGTCACCCTGAACTGTGAAATGCATGAAGAAATGCATACATTTTTCATCAGAGAATTTGTATTCATAAAACAAGGGAGTTCTCAAAGAAAGGGTCAGTACAAAGGCATAAAGAAAAACTGAACCTTTGCATTGCCTGTTTTTCTCTGTTCACTTTTGTTTTGTCCAGGTATATGGTAAAATTCAACAAACACCTGTACTTCCTCTCCTAAAACACTGAGCAACATGGAGACAGCGTTAGACAAACAAACTCTCTTGGTAAGGGAAGAAATCTTCCTTAGAGCTAAAGGTACACATGAAACTCCCTTATACTGTGTCAAATAATTGTTCCATCTAGCCCAGTATTGGCTAGCCCAGCTATGACTGGCAGCAGCTCTCCAGTTACCCAGACAGGAGTCTTCTTTCTAGCCCCACTAGAAAATTCTGAAATTCTTTAAAGTGGGCGTTCAGAAAACTGAATCTCAAACCTTCTACCCAAAGCATGTACCTGTACTCTACCACTGAGTATATGGCTCTTCACCAAAGAAGGCAATATCATGGCTGCAGTGCAAGGTTCTTCACTGGAAGGCCTGAGAGCCAGTGGCACTAAGTGTGGCTCCCTGTCTAATTGTTTATCAGGCCTGTGTGATGCTCCACCCAAAGTTGAATATTCGGCACAGCCCCCTGACTCTGCTGAAAGGCATCACGTAGTTGACATCGCATAGTGCTGCACTTTGCCCAGGACTGGTGGGACCCTTTAAGAGAAATTGTGTCCTATTAAACCCCAGCACCATTTTGGAAGGCAGGCATGCTACACTGAGAAGAATAGTCCTTTTTAGGACTTTCCCCATAGAACTCAAGCACTAGGAAGGACTACACTTCCCAGTGGTCTGTGTGCACCTTTCAAGATGGTACTGGGGCTCAAGGGGGCTCCATTTATTTTAAAGGGCTATGCCAGCTTGGGCAAAGTGCAGCATTGTGTGAAGTTCTCTCACACTGTGGAGCTATCCATATGACTGGGCTAACAGGGGCTGGGGGAATGCTGCACGAAGCTTACATTCCCCCCCAGACAACCCATCTATCATTGCTGAGAGTGTGAACCCTGCTCCCAGATGATCCTCTACTGCGCTAGGCAGCATGGAGCTCCAGAGGCTGGGACGATGCATCCCAGCCTCTGAGTATCCCATGCCCCAAGTGTTGTGTATTGAGGGATCCCCCCAGGAGACGGGCAGTCTAGATGGTCTAAATGAAGCCTGAGGAGACACACATTCCCGGAGCCTGGGTTAAGCTATCTCCTCCTCCTCCTCCTCCTCCTCCTCCTCCTCCTGGGCAACAGTCAGACAGCAAAAGAAGGAGGAAGTAGCCCGTGGGTGGGAATGGACAAGGCTGTCTCTTTCACACCACCACAGCACAGCAGCTGTACATGGAGAGGAGCTGGAGCCAAAGAGGCAGGAGTGACAGTGAGCATCTTGAATGGACAAGTCAACCAATCCCTCCACAGCCTCAGATGCTGCTGCAGCTGCCACCAGAACTGCCAGTCTCTTTAACGATGTGAGCCTGAGCCACAACTGTCATCTCCTCATCTAGCCCATGTACCAGCAGCTATCTAGTGGAGCCTTCCCTCCTGCGGCAAGTGTTATAAAGTTGAAACAAGGTGGCAGTTTGCAAATGACATAAGTGCTGTTCATCTTAACTCGGAGCATCTTAAGTCAAGAACTGCCTGTATTAGAGAAAACTGAAGAAGACGTTGATATGGTTACATAGCTGCAGCTGCATAATTCTGTATTTGTGGTAAAATATCTACATTTCTAGAAACACAGGAAGGTTTTTATTTGTATCCTTTGAGGCTATTCACACGCGCAGCACAAACCAGGCGAAGGGAGTCCAGCCCATTTTGTGCTGTGTGTGTGTACTGCCGGGAGCCATGAAGCTCCCAGTGGTGGCACGGCAGCAAGCCCAGTTACGAAGCCTGCTGCTTAGCCAAAGTTTTGGCTGTGAGGGTATCCTAAAAGTAGGCTGACTGGTCATGTTTCAGTGCTGTGTAGCTTCGTGCAGCACTGACACATGAGTAACTAGGCTGCCCTTAATGCACTGCACACTCACATGGTGCATTATGAAAGTTCTGAGGGCCTCCCAGCCCCCAAACCTTCCTGCTCCCGCCCAGCTCCAAGCAGGAGCCGATAATTGTCAGCAACAAGGGAGTAATCATCTGTGGGGAGGGTGAGTTTAACCACCCTCCCTGCAGCTAGCCCTGTAGCCCTTCTTACTGATCATGAGAAGGGCTTCTTTGTATATTTTTCCAAAGAAGGAATGAGAGAGTAATGGGTGGGGGGGGGGTATGTTTTTCTGCTAGGAAAATAAACAGAAACTTTGATAAAAGGAGGGTGCCCTAGCTTGTTTGATGGACAGAAACTCCTCAGTCACCAGCAATGCCAATTGGCTATTTGAAATACTGCATTTTACAGAGAGGTCTGTCTCCAGTTACCTCCGGTACGTCTAGTGGCGACTTGGAACCGGGCCTTTTCTGTAGCTGCTCCTGGTCTATGGAATGCACTCCCAGCAGATATCTGCAATTTAAGCTCGCTGTCAGCCTTTAAGAGAACCCTAAAAACGTATTTGTTTGGCCTGGCCTTCCAAGGCTTGTAAAGTGTTGTTGTTTTTTAAAAGTATTTGAATTGATTTTAAATGGTTTTAATTGGTTTTGAATTGTTTTTATATTGTTTTTAGCACCGTGTTTTGAATTTTGTGTTTTTATGTCTTTTTAAAAATTGTTGTACACCGCCCAGAGCCTCTGGATGGGGAGGTTTATAAGTGTAATAACTAAATAAAATAAAATAAATTAGTTAAAGTAGAGACAACAAGGTCTGATCGCTGTTCATGGCTCCAAATGCCTGACCAGTGCAATGACTGGTGTGTGATTTATAGTAGAAAAATAATGAAAGAATGTCATAACAAAAATATGGATCAGGCAATTTGTGGCATCTCTCCCCTGTCCCTTGGTTCTTCATTGCAGAGTCCAGGAGCCAGAGGTGGCTCTCACTTTCCCTAAGTGTGACACGCTGACTTGTTCTTTATGCCTGTGCAACACTTCAGGCTTTTAAGCTTGTACACAGCTCCCCTGATACCATACAAAGGTTATCATTCTTACCGTGCAGTGCTGTGCTTTGCCAAATGCCAGTGAGACCCCTTTAAAAGAAACAGAGTCTTCTTGATCCAAGTACCATTTTAGAAGGTGTACACAGAGTACTGGGAACTGTCAAGCACTTCCCCATGGAATTCTATGGGAATGTACTGGGAAGGATGACACTTTTCAGCACTCAGTGCACAACTTCCAAGATGGTGCTGACTCTCAACAGGACTCCATGAAGCTATTCTCACAATCAGTTCTCCCACAGGCGAATCTTGCCCTCCCACAGACGATCTTGCCTGCAGCCCTGGGCAGCCACCCACATGACTACCGGCACCATTACGGAGCCAGTGGGGGCTGTGGGGATCAGAGGCTGCACAGCCCCTGGACATTCCAGGATGCCCTGTGCAATCGCGCAGGGCATTCTGGAGAGACCCCTGAGGGCTGGAAGGCTGGCTTCAGCCTCCTGGTCAGGGGTCTACTCGTGTGTCACCGTGTGCTACGGTGGCACATGAACAAAAAAACAAGCGCTCGCTCCGTTAACTTCATTTAAGGGGAGGGGGAATTAGGCAGGCTAGCTGCCTTGGAACCACTGTGCTCGCCTGAGAGCCCGGTGGTTCCCATGATCTGTAGAAAGTGGGCTAGGCTCTCTTAGCCTGCTTTCTACTGATTGAGGGAATAGCTTAAATGTCTCTTAAAGGCCATCCCCCAGCAGCACTGTGAGGAGGTAAGCATGGTGGGAAATAGCTCTCACATTTTATTTGCCAAAGTGGTCCCCATTTAAAAAAAAAAATAGTCAAGATCACTGCCTTATGACAAAAGTGGACCAACAGATTCTCCCACAACAAGGATCACCCCAATCCATTGGAAAGGGATTTTTCACCTTAATTATTGTATTGGCTACTTAGAAGTTGGTAATAATAACAGGGAACACTACTCAGACTAAATCAGTAAAACTATTGAGAGCAAAAACTATTTCAGAAACATCGTTTTCACCATAAGATAGCATGCACTTTCCAAAGGATCTTTATTGTTGTATGTCTTTTCTAGTAAACGTGTCTACTATCATTTGTGTTTGAACGTTCCATTGTTTAAAGCAACAGCTGGGCATCCAAATGTTGGCTTTCCCAGAAGTGATGGAAAGGTGGCTCTGATTTTCCTTCCAGCATATGTGGGCTGCCTGTTCAACACCTGTATTATAAAGTAAGGCTACAATTCATTTTAATGATGGTAGATTGAAAGAACATCTCTGTAGGGAACTTAATGAACTAGCAATTGGCTCAAAATATAGGAGATAATACCAATGACACAGAGGGAGAGAAATATTACTTTTCGCATTTGAGAACTTGAGTGATAAATGACAGGTTGGCTCTACATCAATATAGCAGTCAATGGCACAGAAAAATGTACAATAGCCATCTTGGGGAAAACACATGAGCATGGGTGACTACATGTGCTACACATATGTATGTAGGACCAGCAGCTGGTTTTTTATAGAGAAAACCAGCTTTGGGAGAAGGATTTGGAGTGGAGAAGTGGTGTGTGTGTGCGGGGCTGCTTAACTCTTGGCCACTCTTGAGCTGCTCTACTCTCTCCATGGTTCCAAACATGTGTTTGGAGAGACTAGTGGACTGCATCACAGTTATGAAGCAATGGGATAAGTGCATTGCATTGTTTTAAAAAAGATGGAGGCAGCAGTATGGCCATTGTGAAGTGCTCTAGATTGCTGTCAACACCCAGGGTTTCAACTTAATTTGGCACTGGATCAAGGGCAGTTTTTCCTCTAAGGTGTGCACATGTGTTTGTGCACACAATTTTTTTGTATGTCCGTTCAGTTACTTTCAGATCCAGCTCAGGTTGAATCAGGAAGGCCCCATTCTGACTGCACATGCGCACACACTACCTTGATACTGCCACTTAGAATAAAACTCATTCTGTGCACAGATGAAAAAAAAATGTGAAGGAACACTGGTCAAGGGCCTTCTGGGTCTTGGCCAGTGGCCAACCTGACCAACTCCTGATACCGCTTCTACATGCAGTTAGATCCCAAGTAAGCCATTTTTTTTGGAAGGGCGGTATAGAAATTGAATAAATCATCATCATCATCATCCCCCAGTGAAGCACTACCTTGGCGTGGTTGTGGGGCTTGCGTGCTCTGAGGAAGGTGAGAGCTATGCCAGAGGTCCAACCATACTGGGCAGGTCTCACCAGAGGAGCCAGACAAAGAGTGCCTCTCCCATCAACAATATAGTGAGACGTAACTTTAATAAATCTATACCGGATCGGTCATCGCCCGGGTCAACAAGGACCGCGCCAGGTGCTGGAGTTCTTGGACATCTGGTGGCAAGTGGGCAACAGGACTCAGGATCTTCAGTTGAGCAACCAGGGCTGAAGACAGCAAAGTTACTGGAAGAAACATCGCTTAACCGAAAATATATATACAAAAAATGCCAACAAGGAAATAATGATCTGCTATTACAAGTCTAGTCCAATTAGAAGAGGTTATTTAAAAAGAATGTACCAAATTTGGAAAGAGAAGCATCCAGATACAGAAATAAAAGAACAAAGGCTAGCAGACCAGAGAAGATACATAATAAGAAATAAAGTATTCACAGGAGTTGAGCTGGAAGAACTGAAAAGAGCAACACAGGCTCAAGATATGGAAGAAGAATTACCACCAACTGAAGCAGTTGCTCAGGCACAGGTGGAGGAGGTGTTGGAAATGGAGGATACCACTGTTGCTGAACTGCTTCAAAATCAAAACCAGGCAAGCTCCCCTTTGCCTTCACCTCAAAAACCCAAATGCCATTTAACAGAAAAGCAACAAGAACTAAAGCCAAAAAGAACTGAGCACATGAACCAAACAACCACCAGGGTTCGACTTCCAGCTCTAAAAACAGTTGCCAAAAAACAACTTGCTCAGGCATGAAAAGATGTCAATGCTGCACTTGCAGAAATAACAACCAATAACTTGCAAGAAACAAACCAACTAATGTACAGTGCAGCAACAATAACAACACAAGAGCTCAGATATAAGATCAGTGGACCTGTCAAAAAAGAAAGCAGTACATCATCTAAATGGAAGATTAGATTAGAAAATAAAATCTCCAGGCTTAGATCAGATGCTAGTAAATTGAAAGATATGAAAGACAAGAAGCTGAAGAATGAAAACACCAAACAGTATCTGATCCAAAAATACCACCTAGATTCAAGGAAAATTAGAGAAGTCCTGGAAATAATAAAGCAGCAAATAGCAGTGTCAAAGAAGATTAGCAGATATGAAGCCAGAACTACACAACACAGGCAGAATCTCCAATTCCAGTCGAATCAGAGACGTTTCTACCAAAGCATAGAAGGAGAAACTGCAAGAAACATTGAAACACCAAATAAAGAAGAAACAGTGCAATTCTGGGGGAAATTATGGGACAATCCAATAGATCATAATAAAAAAGCAGGCTGGATGAAAGAGGTCAAAAAATGTAACCAACAAATGCAAGATCTAATAATAACACCAGAATTAATAAGTGAAAGAGCAAAGAAAATTAAAAATTGGACTGCTCCAGGCGACGATGAACTGCATGGCTTTTGGCTTAAACACCTAACAAGCCTTCATAAACAACTATCAAAACAGTTCAATCACATTTTGCAAGGAGGTGATATTGAACAATGGCTAACAACTGGGAAAACTCATCTCATAATGAAAGACCCAGCAAAAGGTGCAACTCCAAGTAATTATCAACCGATAACCTGCCTGCCAACCATGTTCAAATTATTAACTGAAATAATAGCAGATGAAGTGATGCAACACTTATTAACTAACAAACAGCTTCCAGTTGAACTGAAAGGAAATTGCCCGAACACCAGAGGCACAAAAGACCAGCTGCTGATTGACAAAATGATTTTAGAAAATTGCAAGAGAAGAAAAACCAATCTAAGTGTTGCATGGATTGACTACAAGAAAGCCTTCGATTCATTGCCTCACACATGGATACTAAAATGTTTAGAAACAACTGGTGTCAGCAAAAACATTCAGATATTTATTTTAAAAATGAGCATGTGGAGTACATAGTTAACAATCAATGGCAAGACACTTGGACAGGTTAGCATTGGAAGAGGCATTTATCAAGGGGACTCACTATCCCCTCTGTTGTTTGTAATCGCCATGACCCCACTTTCACAAATACTAAACAAAACAGGCCTCGGATACCAAACATCAAAAACATCAGGTAAAATCAACCATCTGCTGTACATGGATGATCTGAAGTTGTATGGAAAGTCCCAGTCAGAAATCGAATCACTGCTAAACACTGTCCGTATAGTATAGCAATGGAGTTTGGACTAGACAAGTGTGCTGCATTAATAATGAACAGACGAAAAATAAGAAAAACAGAAGGTATAGAACTGCCCAATGGAAGCAACCTCAAGAACCTGGAAGAGAAAGAACCTTACAAATACTTGGGCATTCTCCAGGCTGATAACATTGCACATACTGAAGTTAAAAGAAAAATTGGAAGTGAATACATCAGGAGAGTTAGAAAAATCCTCAAGTCCAAACTCAATGGCGGGAACACCATACAAGCCATAAACACCTGGGCTATACCTGTTATCAGATACACTGCAGGAATAATAGACGGGAGCCAGGCAGAGCTAGAGGCGCTAGATCGTAAGATCAGGAAAATCATGACCATCAATCATGCTCTGCACCCCCGCAGTGACATCGATAGGCTATACCTCCCTCGCAGCTCAGGTGGAAGAGGAATGCTGCAAGTCCATCAAACAGCAGAAGAGGAGAAAAGAGGCCTTGAATAATATATCAAGGACAGTGAAGAAGATTCACTTCAAATGGTCAATAACGAGAAACTATTCAACACCAATGAAACAAAGCAGGCCTACAAGAAAGAACAAGTCAAGAACCGAGCAGAAAAATGGAAAAATAAGCCACTACATGGTCAATATTTGCACAATGTGTGGAAAATCAGACGTCACCAAGACCTGGCAATGGCTTAAGAATGGCAACTTGAAGAAAGAAACAGAGGGTTTAATACTGGCTGCACAAGAAGAGGCACTAAGAACAAATGCAATAAGAACAAAAGTAGAAAAGTTAACAAGAAACAGCATGTGCCACCTTTGTAAAGAAGCAGATGAAACAGTGGACCACCTAATCAGCTGTTGTAAAAAGACTGCACAGACTGACTACAAACAAAGGCATGACAAGGTAGTAGGGATGATACACTGGAACATCTGCAAAAAGTACAAGCTACCTGTAGCTAAAAATTGGTGGGACCATACAATTGAAAAAGTGGTCAAAAATGATGCAAAAATATTATGGGACTTCCGACTACAAACAGACAAACATCTGCCACACAATACACCAGATATAACTGTAGTTGAGAAGAAAGAAAAACAAGTTAAAATAATCGACATAGCACTACCAGGGAACAGCAGAATAGAAGAAAAAGAAATAGAAAAAAATCACACAATACAAAGGTCTACAAATTGAAATTCAAAAGCTGTGGCAGAAGAAGACCAAAATAATCCCAGTGGTAATTGGCGCCCTAGGTGCAACTCCAAAAGACCTTGAAGAGCACCTCAACACCATAGGGGCCCCATAAATCACCATCAGCCAATTACAAAAAGCAACTTTACTGGGAACAGTCTATATTCTGCAACGATATCTACAATAACAAGAAGAACAATATTGATAACAAAATTCTGACATCCCAGGTCCTTGGGAAGGACTCGATGTCTGGATAAAGCAAACCAGTCGATAACACCTGCCTGACTGTGTAAACAAGACATAATAATAATTAAAAATAATAATAACTACCATATGGCCTTGATAAAACAGACTCATCACTGAACACCTCTAAATATTTGTTTTAATTGGGCAGAGCTGGGTCTCAGCTAGTGCCCAACCTGGCCACCTCTTAATGCTGTTCCTATATGCAGGTAGATACCAAGCACCACATGACCTCAATACAACAGACTGGTCATGGAACACCTCTAAATCCTTGTTTTAACATGAAAACTATGAAGCTATTCACAAGATCACGCGAACGTGGGCTAATACAGCCCAGCCCACTTTCGCGTGATCGTGAGAATCACTGGGCTCGCAGGAGAGCCTGCTGGTTCTCTGGTGGCTAGCCTGCCTAAAACCCCTTCCCATTAACCCAGGTTAACAGAATAAGCTCTCCGTTAACTCAGGTTTTTAGGTCATGAGACGCCGTGCTGTGTCTCTGTGCCACGGTGACTTGCGGGGAGACCCCCAGCCAGGAGGCTCCATCAAGCCTCCCGGTCTTGGGGGTCTCCCCAGCATGCCCCATGCAATCATGCAGGACATGCTGGGACTTCCAGGGGATGAGCAGCACCCGATCCACCCTTACCAGCTCCATGATGGAGCCAGTAGTTGTGTGGGCGGCTGATCCAGCCACCCAGGGCGAGTGCTCTTTTCATGTGTGGGGAGAGCAGGCTAAGCCCGCTTTCCCCGCACTAACCCTCCCGGCACTTCACACTAATCATGTGAAGCGCCTCTCTGTTTCCAAAGCTGAATAGCATGATAATTTTCCATAACCATCTATTACGCAAAATGGCAGGAAAGCCTTGGAATTTATAGACTTGTAGAGAACATTAAAATTTTTTGAGACTATCTCTTTCTGTCCTTATAAAAGATCTTCCAGTACAGAAACTGGGAATGCTAGCAATGAATCAAATGGTCAGTTCAGATATAGTTGATTTTTAATAACCTGTATCTGAACAGGTACTATCTCATTTTGCAATCTTTAGAAAGAACATTTTAATAGGAATTTGAACTGAAAGGGTCAAATAAACAGATTAAATGTAATGCAGCAAAATGAAGATTGTTTTATTATATTTCCATTGTTGTTGATTTTTTAAAAACTCAATTTCTTGAAATGTTGGGGTTTTTTCCTTCTTCAATTTTACTTATTTAGCTAAATCTTGTTAGTTATATAATCTTACAGGTGAGGCTGAGCATTTTGGGAATTGCTGTTATTGAAATGAGCACAAAGAACCAAACACAACAATCAGATTCCAGAAGAGAGAAGACAGGGCATGACAGAAAATGTAGTTTGTGGCAAGTATGAAAAGGCCATGGAATTCCAAAATGGCAAAAATTTGTACTCACCCCAATTTACAGATTTTTGAAGGTTTAGAAAAATACACAAGTTTTACTTCAACTCATGAACCTCTCAACATTTTCATACAACTTCAACAGAATTTTTTTTTAAACCCAGTTTGGTTAGCTGATTCTAGAAGATTAGCTATATTATCCCCTTTATTCTGATATAAGCAACTGGTTTAAATAAGAAATTAAAGAAACTGACATAGCCTGAATTATTGCTGCATGTGATTAATTTCTGTAAAGAGAGGCGGTGGAACTTAAGCCTTCTGGGATACTGCAGCCTCTATCAACATACGAATTGCCACTATCTTGTAAACATGCATGTTTAACCATAACCTATGAAATCTAGAAAACTGGGGGAAATCGGTATTAAAAAGGGCCTATGAAAATGCTGATGTTCTTTACTTCAAGGATATAATTAATGTCGTCTAGACGGTAATTGTTCCACAACTAAAGCACATGTTGTAAACATGTTAAACAAGTAGCTGAAGTGGTATAGGAGAAGTTATACGATCTGTTAGTTCCCCCTCCCCTTCCACGCAAACATAATCCCCAAAAGCAAGTTAAAGCATGTTCAAAAAGCCTTGGGTAGACAAAATGAAGAAGGAGAAAAAAAGCACAGGTAAATTAATCTTCTTGCAGTGAATTACATAAGAGAAAATGCCCAGGAGTTGTTATTTGCAATAACAATTCAAGACAAATGAGCAGTCAGTATGTAAAGCTCTGATTAAGGACATGGAAGAAAGACAATGGCTTTCCATTTTTAAGTTAATCAGCACCTGAGAGATATTTTTGAAAAATAAGAACATGGATTAATCAGAAGCTAAGGAAAAGAAGAGGGCAGGCATTTTATTTCCACCACATGGAGATGAAATATACATAATATAATAAAAGGTTGCTGTCAACTATCTGCAGGAAGAGCACCTGGAAGATTAAAGCTGTGGACATAACATTAACAAAGTACAGACCACACTGAATTAATGAGCATGGGAGATAGACATTCAGTAGAGTCTTAATTTATTTTCCTTTTCGAACTCATCCTTTAAGAAAATGACAGTGTCTTCTTATCGATTTTACACTCTGAGATCAATCAGAATTGCCCTGACTCAGACAAAATTTACAACGCTCCCTGACACTGCCTGGAGCACCTAGACCTAAACAGACATTACAAGGAAGCAATAGATCATGTTTGTATGTAGAGCCTGACATGCTTAAAAATAAGCTAATCTGTAGTGGAATTTCCTTCTTTTTGACAAGTTGCTCTGCCCAGCTCTTAAGCCCTTTGTTATGAATTTCTCCCCCAGTTCCCCTATTAATTATAACATGTGTAGAGGATTCATGTATTTAGGCCCTCAGGGAGGTCATCTGCTCTGCAGTTTTAGATAAAATATAAACTAACAGATCACTCCTACTTAAACAATGTGAAATGTCACTTTGATGCACTCCATAAAAAACCTAGAGGTGTTCCATCAAGAGCTATGATCAATTCTGACAAGCCAACAATATCAGAGCTAAATGATGGGCCTGCACATTCCTAAACAGCCCTTGGTGGAAATTGCTATATCCGGAAGCTCTTTTGTGCAAGTAACTAGCTGTATTAAATGCAATAATTACAGAAAAGACACTGACTGTGACGCTCAGGCAGTTGTTGGATAAGCTCACTTGTTTTCACACTACCATTTATCTTGTAACAGGGGATTGCTTCTGTTCTGACTTTATACGCAAGGGAATAGAATATAGATCTTCTGCATTAAACAGATGAGGTTCCAGTTCTCAGGAATGCTTCCTATATAAGATTTTGGGAGGTAGGGAATGTTCCTACTTATAATTAAAGTAAACTGCATGAAGGGGTTAGTACACTGTCTCTGAAGAAACATGCATATATGCTAGTACTCACAGAGCTATTTTCACATATGAAGGACAAACCTGGGTTTGCCGCTGAATGTGCATTCAGCAGAAAGCCACAAACCATCTCAGTTCCTTGGCACACATACAGTATACAAAACATGGTGCACACTTTACAAATTACATTTAAGTGTACCCTTATAAAGAGGCCCTCTGAAAGATTTGTCTCAGTATTAGTCCTGTGCAAAGTTGTATCGGTAAAATAGGACATGGTCCAGTTTTACTGAAATTGGAAAAGTATGGAGAGAGTCTGAACCCAAACTTGGCCAGCCCAGTTTGGGTCAGACTTGTCCAACCCCTTTTTTGGGGGGGAAACGGAGTAGCTTTTGTTGCTCGGGGGGAGGGAGGCACATCTTCTGCCCACCTGCCCATGCATATTTTTTTTAACTTAAAAATATATATATTTAGCGCATTTTCAACTCACAAAGCAGCAGCCACCAGCCAATTTCCAGATTTCTCATCCTATTTTCTGACGTTACATCACTTCCCCTTGGATTCCCTGTAGTTACATCATTCCCCTTACGGCTCTCTTGTGTTGTGTTACATTTTCTCCAAGTTCATAGTGAGTATCCGCACTTACTTTATATTTTATCCACAGATTGTCACGACTTCAACCCTGATCCCGATCCTGAACTTAACCCCTACTCCAACCTGAATCTGACCCCGACTTGCGGAGGGTCCAAAGGACCTCAAACCGACATTTGCGGGATCAGAAAAGGTTGGGTTGGTCCTGACTGCAACTTTTAGGTTTGTGCACACGCCTACTGAGTATTTAATATGTTTGATTTTCCCCTGTATGATGTTTGAGATGCTGCAGACAGTAACTAGTGTTGAGAAGCAACCCTTGGTGTAGATTCTTTTGGTTTCTACATAAACATAATCCAGCCAATTGATATTTGGAGAACTTTTTGTTAACCTTGAGAATCATTGGTTATCCTATAAAAACATTTCAGTATCCCTTAGATACGTAAATGGTTATGTCCACAAATCTCACTTGGCATGAACCCAATCTATAGGCAGGGACTATCTCATTTTTTAATCCATGAACAGCACCTAGAAAATGCCACACACTTATAAATAACAAGTTGTTCTAGTAAGAATGAATCAGCCTAGTTTTCTATCACTTTCTCTATTTCTGGACTAAATCTGGTACAAATCAAGGTCCACAAATTAGATCTCTTGTGCCTCAAATGTTCATGTGTCCGCCATCTTGGATCGGAGTGGATGTCATCATTACAAATTGCACCATTGAGGTGGCCCTGTGTGTCACTCACTACAGTTGTTCCAAATTTGGTTCAAATTGGTTAGACAGTCCTCAAAGTAGCGCACTTCAACTCAAAGGTTTTTGCATCTTCCATCTTGGATCGGAGTGGAAGACATCATCACAAACTACACCATTGGGTCATCCCTATGTGTCCATTCATCTGTAGCAAATTTGGTTCAAATCAGTTAGACTGTCCAAATGTTAGTGCACTTGTGCCCTAAAAGTGAACCCGGAAGAAGTTTACACGTCTGCCAATTTGAATTGGGGTGGATGACATCGTCACAATCTGTGTCACTGAGGTGTATCTATGTGTCCCTACAACTGTATCTAGTTTGGTTCAAATCAGTTAGACAGTCCACAAGTTAGCCCACTTGCTCCTTAAATGTTCACACATCTGCCATCTTGGAATGGATTGTGGTAAATGACGTCATCACAAACTACACCACTGAGGTGTCCCTACAGCTGCAGCAAATTTGATACAAATCAGTTAAGCAGTTCACAAATTAGCCCACTTGCACCACAAAAGTTTACGCATCCACCATCTTGAATCAGTGTAGATGACATCATCACAAACTATGCCATTGAGGTGTCACTATGTGTCACTCATTGCAACTGTTCCCAATTTGGTTCAAATGGATTAGGCAGTCCACAAATTAGCCTGCTTGAGCCTCAGATGTTCATGTGGCCACCATCTTGAAATGGAGTGCATGACATCATCACACACCACACCATTAGGGCATCCCTATGTGTCCTTACAGCTGTAGCAAATTTGGATCAAATTGATTAGACAGCTCACAAGTTAGCCCACTTGCACCTCAAAGGTTTATGCATCCGCCATCTTGGATCAGGGTGGATGACATCATCACAAACTATGTCATTGAAGTGTCCCTATGTGTCCCTATAAATATACCCAATTTGGTTCATATTGGTCCAGGCATTGCAAAGTTGATGGGGCTGGGGGGCGGCACACAGACACACACACAGAATGCCAGGTAATCTCATAAGCCTACTGGAAAGTAGGCTAACAAATAAGCAAATGTATTAGAAAACGATATCAGTCACAGTCCTAATCAGTCCTCATGATGAACAAAATTACACCAATTCTTAATAATGATATTGTCATTATAAAATGGTTTTGAAAGAAAATGAAAAACCCCTATGAGGGCTGCATCCTGCAAGCCATCAGCTTTATCATTTCTGTACTGATGATCCAGCCCTGATTCTATAATAAGGGGTCTTGTGCCGTTGGAAGATGCACAGAAAGAAAGAGGATGCAGTCCATCTCATAATGTGAAATATTATATGAAGCTCATGGGACGAGTGGAAACAGTGAGAAGAAATGCAGTAAAAGGGACTATTTTATTCCCTCAGAGAGCAAGGATTGAGGCCCATCCTGCCGCAGAATAACTAGCACTTGGCATTCAGTGCCATCCAAAGGTGACCCCAGATTCTGAAGATTCTGAAGACGGGATTCAGGTACAAATCAGAGTTGGAATACATCTGCAACTCCACATTCCCTAATCAATGCAGAGAATGCATTGAGCATTCATAACACTCCTCAAGAGTGCTATCTGCCCCCAGCACAGTACCTCCAGTAACTGTTGCTGGTCTCTATCTTATGTTTCTTTTAGATTGTGAGCCTTTTGGGGACAGGGATCCATCTTATTTATATACTAATATTTTTCAGCCCGTTATAATAACGGGCACTAGTGGCTCTGGGTGGGGGGTACCTTTAAGAGCAGCGGGAGGGTTTACTTACCCCTCCCGCCGCTCTCTCACTTGCCACCACCAATCACCCCCGCTGCCCCCCCACCTGATTAAGGGCCAAATCGGCCCAAACAATTGCTGCCACGGCCGCAGCCACCGCGCCCACCCACCCGCCCTCCCAGCTGCCCGAGTCCTCCTTTTAAAGCTGCTTTTTGTAATTGGCTAATGGTGATTTCTGTGGCCCCTATGGTGTTGAGGTGCTCTTCAAGGTCTTTTGGAACTGCACCTAGGGCGCCAGTAACCACTGGGATTATTTTGGTCCTTTTCTGCCACAGCCTTTCAATATCAATTTGTAGAACTTTGTATTTGGTGATTTTTTTCTATTTCTTTTTCTTCTATTCTGCTATCCCCTGGTATTGCTATGTCGATTATTTTGACTTGTTTTTCTTTCTTCTTGACTACAGTTATATCTGGTGTATTGTGTGGCAGATGTTTGTCTGTTTGCAGTCGGAAGTCCCATAATATTTTTACATCTTCATTTTCTTAAACTTTTTCAATTTTATGGTCCCACCAATTCTTGGCTACAGGTAGCTTGTACTTTTTGCAGATGTTCCAGTGTATCATCCCTGCTACCTTGTCATGCCTTTGTTTGTAGTCAGTCTTCTTCTTCTTCTTCTTCTTCTTCTTCTTCTTCTTCTTCTTCTTCTTCTTCTTCTTCTTCTTCTTCTTCTTCTTCTTCTTAACAACTACAACAACACAGTCAGACAGGTGTTATTGACTGGTTTGTTTTATCCAGACATCGAGTCCTTCTCAAAGACCTGGGATGGCTGAATTTTATTATCAGTGTTGTTGCTGTTATTATTATAGATATCATCGCAGAATATAGGCTGTTCCCAGTAAAGTTGCTTTTTGTAATTGGCTGATGGTGATTTCTGTGGCCCTTATAGTGTTGAGATGCTCTTCAGGGTGTTTTGGAATTGCACCTAGGGCGCCAATTACCACTGGGATTATTTTGGTCTTCTTCTGCCACAGCCTTTCAATTTCAATTTGTAGATCTTTGTATTTTGTGATTTTTTTCTATTTCTTTTTCTTCTGTTCTGCTATCCCCTGGTATTGCTATGTCGATTATTTTGACTTGTTTTTTGTTCTTCTCAACTACAGTTATATCTGGTGTATTGTGTGGCAGATGTTTGTCTGTTTGTAGTCGGAAGTCTCATAATATTTTTGCATCTTCATTTTCTACAACTTTTTCAATTTTATGGTCCCACCAATTTTTAGCTACAGGTAGCTTGTTATTTTTTTGCAGATGTTCCAATGTATCATCCCTGCTACCTTGTCATGTCTTTCTTTGTAGTCAGTCTGTGTAATCTGTGCGGGCCCAATATCATATCTGTCCCAGGTCCCATAAATCCTCCGGGCAGCTCTCAGGAGTGTAGGGAGCTCGCCAGTGGCTGTGGGTCAAGGTCCCGCCAGCAGCTCTCTTCTTCATTGATTTCCATGTCAGATGCAGAAGGGATGGTTGTGCCAGGACATCCCCATTGCAAAGTTTCCCCTCCTCAGTCAGTGATTCATTGAGTCGCTGACTTGGAGCTCCTTTCTTAGCCTTGCAGAGGAAGGAGCTCCTAGTCAGCAACTCAACGAACCACTGACTGGGGTGGGGAACAATGAGACTGAATGGCCCCATCTGAGCACTGACCACTGTCCAGGAGGAGTGGCCACTAGGGACTTTCCCAGCCAGTATTTCATTGCGAAGCAGGAGCAAGGCAGGTGGAAAAGTCCTGAGCCAGCCACAGGGGCATAGCAAGGTTGGAGTGGTCCCAGAGACAAGATTTTAAAATGGGACCCCGCTGATGCTCAGCTCGTGAAGTTGAGAAATCTTAAATGAGACTGAATAGTGGTAACAAAAAGCATACATCTCCTATGTGCCACAATAGAACATCATCCTAAATTATTTTTAAAGGTTTTTGTAAATTGTGGATTATGCAAGTCATGTAATGGTACTAGAGAAAGACCTGCTGTTCTGGTAGCTCCAGGTCTTAACACTCACATCAATTTGGGAGGATGAATACAACTGAAGGAAGCCCGGGCGGGTGCGTGGCTGGGGGAGTCAATCATGTGACTTTCCTCTGGGGGCCCCCCCAAGGCAGTGGGCCCCCAGACAACTGTCTCCCCTTGCCCTATTATAGTTACGCCCCTGGCCAGCCAGCATTTCAATGAAACTTTTGCTGGGAAGGAGAGGGGTGTGCCTCATGCTTCAAACTGGTGAACTCACCGTCTGGACATGGGAGGGTCAGGAGGAGTAGGGCGATGCCCTGGGCAAGAGGGTGTCTTGGCAGCTGCCCCAGACCCTGGCGGCCGAGGAACACTCATCCCCCCCACTCCATTGTCACACCCCTGGCAGCCCTGCCCAGATCACCCCAGAAGGGAGGGTGGAGGCAGGCACACTGGAAGGGGCTGTCCAGGACTAGACCGACAGCCAGTCTGTGCAATCAGACAGCCCTGCCTGAATCCCAGGGTTGTATTAGGCAAATACACAGATCCCAGGGTATCCTGGACAGCACCATCTATGGTGACTGCTACAGTACCGGAGAAACTGCCTGTGCCCAGGATGGGAAGGTGTGCATGCCAGGGGAGAGAAGGCAGTGAGAGGGCAGATCGGGACAATTCCCAATTCCCAGCCTTTGTGAGTTCAACAGTTGTCAGGAGTCAAGAGGACGGCATCATCCTCAGGGACCCATTGTTTTCCAGCTAGCTTAACAGGGAGGAGTTGGCCACTCATCAATTGTCCCCCTCCCCATCAACTTGGCACCCCCTTCCTGCTCTGCCAAATTTAAACTCCCCCCCCCGGACTGATTCGTGATATTCCCAGCACCACAATGGGGAGTACAATTTTTGGAGTGCTTTGGCCCCCAGCCTCCACTGATGAAAGATAGAGTTAGCATATTCTGCACACACAGTAACTACTATAGATCCCCCTCTATTCCAGGCCATGGATATAGGCCACTTTACTGCCATCCCTACTGCCACATCCACACAGTGGGGCTTCACTGCTGTTGTTACTGCTCCAAGGACCCATCCACCCTTCCTCACTTTGGCCAAATGTGGTTGTAGGCCACAATAGAAGTGGCCAGGAGAGGACAAGCCACTGCTCCTCGCTTACTCCAAATAAGAGGCACACTGCTGACGGAAGAAGGTGAAACATGGCTCTGTGGCATACTGAAAAATTGCTTTTATTAACATACAGTTGTGCAGCAAGCGGGCACAAGTCGCCAAAGCAGCCCAAACACATATGTATTCTCAATTTGTGTGTGGGACCCTGTGCTACACTGGTATCCCTTTAAGAAGTGGTGATGTAATTGTGGAGGCAGCTGTGGGCAGGGCAAGCAAATATGGATGACATGGTGTGTTGCCTGGCAGAGCAGGCGGGAGGCTAGAGCATTGGTGGATGTGGTCTGTTCTAGGTGTGGCTATGTGTGGTGAGGACATGGCACATGCAAGTAACCAGGAAAGCTATGGATTCACACAATCAGTGGATCCTGGTTAGGGCATGCAGACATGACTAGCCCATATCTGATCCTAAATCAAATATCCTGATTAACTTTGCAGAACGTAGCCGGATTCCGACCACATGCAGATTCACACCATCACACCAGTGCTGGTCAACTCCATTTAACTGAGATGGACATGGTCATGTGAATGTGGCCAAAATACGACACCTACACAGACTGCCTTTTGCAAGCAGCATACAAACGGCACATCATCTCTCAGGAGACTGGTAAGCAAAAGTCTAGAACCACTACTTTCCTATCAATATTTTTACAGACCAAACAGTAGGAAATTCATGCTGAGTATTGGGTTTCCCAGTAGGATAATAATTGGAAAATCAATTATGTGAATTACACACCTAATACCCAAAGGTAGGGGGGAATAAGAAACAACATAAAAAGCAGTTATTTTTCTTAATAATTCTTTAGTCTTCTGGTGAAACACCTGCATAATGGATTAAACTTATTTTCAGTTCTTGGATATTAATGACCTAAATTTTCATCAGGCCTAGACCACACACAAAGTAACAATTATTCCATAAAGACACAACACATTTATAGAATGAACAAGTTTATTACTGGCCTCACCAAAATAATTAGCAAGCTTCTTTTCTGATGATAGCAGATATTTAATTAAGAGTTCTCTATTTTCAGCTACTAACCAACAAATCATGATCTGTGAGGAGCTTGGGGTGGAGGGTTGGAATTTTAAGGTAGATGAGAGGGAAAGAAAGGAGGGTTGTACCAAACATGGGGTACGTAGAAAATGAGGACTTATCTTCAACATAAATTCTAAGTTGTATAATGGAAATTTTTGGGAAAATTCAGTTTAAAGAAATGAAAAAACCATCTGCATTCCGGGACCGAAAAATAGAAGTAGTTACTAAGCAAACACCCTTTTGCACATATGACCATAACTGAACAATGTAAGAAATACATGACCAGGTGAAAACATCTGTGGACTTCCTTTGAAATTATGAATAAGAGAAAATTAAATATATAGATTTTCCATCTGGATACTTACATAATGAAGGAGTTAGATACATACCAAGTTATGATTAGAACTGAAATGCACACAATAAATTTATTTATTTTATTTATTTTTACACTTCTGTCCCACTCTTTCTCTGAGGAGCTCAGAGGTACATGGTTATTTTTATGCTCATAACACCCCTGTGAGGTAGGTTAGGCTGAGACATACATGACTGGCCCAGAGTCACCCAGTGAGTTTCATGGCTGAATGGGGATTCGAACTCAGGTCTTCCCAGTCCTAGTCCAACACTCTAACCACTACGCTATGCTGGCTCTCTGATATGATATGCTGTCTCTCTGTAAATATTATAAATATATACAATTTATAATTTACAAATATAAATTGTGCCTTGCAATTTTGATATTTGTTGAAATGTTTGGGTTTGTCTGATTGATTACAGATGGTGAAACTTGAGTTCTGCAATGCTGGAAAACCAAATTTCACATACAGGTTTTATATTTGAAGGAAGAACTTTGGAGGAAATTTTGCAGAGTCCATATCAATGGCAACCTTCAGTCTTATTAGAGGGCAACCCTGAGCTTGGAACAATCACCGAGAGTTGCAAAGTGACAAAGAAGGAATGCCCTGGAGAACACACAGTGGGGCTATTCTGATGACAGGAAAAAATCGGGCTAGGAAAGCCTAGCCCGATTTTTCCTGATCGTCAGAACCACTGGGCTCAGCTGCGAGCCCAGTGGTTCTAGAGCGGGTAACCCGCTCAAGAACCCCTGCCTTAAAACCAGGTTTGCAGAGCGAGCGCTCCGCAAACCTGGTTTTAATTATTGTGAGTAGCTGCGCCTACTCATGAGGAGACCCCCAGAAGGGAGGCAAAAAGCCGCCTCCCGGCTCCAGTGGTCTCGCCAGCATGCCCTGCACGCTTGCACAGGGCATGCTGGAGCTTGCAGGGGGCCAATTGGCCCCTGCTCCCCCCAGCCCCCTGCGGCTCCATCTCAGAGCCGGCAATCGTGTGGGCAGCCGATCCTGGTGCCCAGGGCTCCCTCCCTGCTCGTGAGCGGGGAGAGCAAGCTTAGCCCGCTCTTCCTGCTCACTGCAACAACCCGGGTCTCACGGATCATGAGACACGATCCAGTGTTTATTATACTGTGTATCTGATAATATCAAGTCATCATAGCCTGACCAGTGTAGTGCTCCCAGCTTTCAGGATGCCTCAGACAGTTTTGGGAAAACTGTCTCTCCTACAGGTTCCTTTCTGCAAGGGTCCATTTACTTTTTCAGCATAGAAAATAATAAAAATACACCAGTTATCGAAGTCTTCAGAACTCTTTGTGAGGGTTACTGTCAAAACGGAGTCTTCTAATCTCTTTCAGAGATACCAAAGAAGAAGTCCTTCATGTTCTGCAACAGACACGCTTACATAACCTTCTTAATTAGAAGAGCCTTCAGCTATACTTAGGGGTCTGGGTAGGCCTCTCTAAAGATGCATGAATACATGCTATATTTATTTTTGTGAACAGCCTAGAGCCTTTGGAGTCAGGCAGTATATACATTAAACAAACAAACAAACAAACAAACAAACAAACAAACAAACAAACAAATATAATGTACAAATGCCTGATGAGAAAGTATTGCTAAACTGAAAGGTAAATTTGTTTGCTTGTTTGTTTGTTGGCATTTGTATATTGCCCTTCATCCTGGTGTGAAGTTTCTAATGAATCCATTCCTTCATCCATGTCAGCTCTTGAACAATGCTTCAGTTACAACTTAGAAGAGGCCGAGACTGGGGACAGGACAGATAGGAGAACAAGCTGGAGAACACAGAAAGCAGTCCGGATTGCCTTGTTGTGTTAAAGAACTAAAAGATTTCCTTTTACTGACCCATAGTTCAATGGTTGGGCATCTGCTTTGCATGCGGAAGATCCCAGATTCAATTCCTGACATCTCCAGCCCCGACATCAATCCCTGACACCCGATTCAATCCCCGACATCCCAGATTCAATCCCCGACATCTCCAGCTAGGACTAGGAAACCTTGGAGAGCCGTTCCCAGTTAGCTTACATAACACTGAGCTAGACAGACTGACAGTCTGACACAGTATAAGGCAGGCTCTTATGTTTTAGGAATGGGTCCATAGCTCAGTAGTAGAGCATCAGATTTGCATTCAGAAGGTCCCAGTTTCAATCCCTGGCTCCTCCAAGTAGGGCTGAGTTAGACTCCTGTCTGGAACCTTGGAGAAGCCGCTGCCATTCAGTGCCGGCAATACTGAGCTAGATGGACTAATGGTCCGACTTGGTATAAGGCAGTTTCCTATGTTCATCAAATTTTTGATTTTGTTGATGGTACTCCATTGCCTGATCTTTGTGTGTTACAGCCTTTCATTCTCTGGATTCTCCCTATGAGAGAACAACAAATTAAAAACAGCAACCCAACCCAATAAAAACAATAATAAATGCTCATCAAAATACACTACAAATCAACAAATATAGCTACAACCATCTATCTGGGAATCAGAGAGGAGCTGTTCACTGATCAAAACCTTGGATATAAAGGGAACACTTCAATCTCTTCTGAAAGAATGTGAGTGAGTGAGCCACGTGGATTTCATGTGATAGTGAGGTCCACAGCCTGGGGGCAATCCCCGAGACAGTAGTGGCTGGCGAGGGCAGTACCGGGGGCAGCGGTGAGAGGCACCTTTAAGGATTAATAAGGAGGTGCTTACCAGCGGTTAGGCAGCATCTGCAAGCTGCCACACTCTGCTCGCAATCCTGTGCAGGGTGGCGGCATTCCGCCCAGCATCCAGCATGGCAGCAGCATGGCCCTAGCCTCTGCCCGTGCATGGACCCTCTGCTCATGTGCAGAGACCAGGGCCACACCACTGCCCCACCAGAGGCCAGGTAGACAACCACTGCCCCACACGGGATTGTGGGCAGAGTGCAGCAGATTGCAGGTGCTGCCTAAACACTGGTAAGCACCTCCTTATTAATCCTTACAGGTGCCTCTCCCCCCCCCCCCCCCGGCGCTGCCCTCACCGGCCACTACTGCCCTGTCCCACATGCTCAACAAATGAACTGCAGCAGGTGTTGGCACTTGGAGCAGTGCCATCTCAGCCATTCTAGTCAGGTGGGTAAATTCAGGTGGGAGCAGGCAGCCCCTAGGGTAACTGAGACCCAAATTCCCAAATTATTTATTGTTTTAAAGGTATTAACCAGCTCCTTGAATTATACTTGGAAACATATTGGCAGCCTGTGCAGTGTCTTCACAATAGGTGTAATGTGAACACTGTGGGCGGTTCTATATATTACTCTGGCTGTCACATTCTGCACTATCTGTAGTTTCCTAATACTTTCCAATGGCAGTGCCACATATAACACATTGTAACAATCCAAATGTAACTTGAGCAAGGTATGGGTAACAGAGGCCAGATCAGGCTTCTCAAGGGAGGGGCACAGTTGTTGCACCAGTCAAAACCGTGCAAAGGCGTTGTTTCTCTAGGAAACAGCACTAGATCCAGGAGAAACCCCAATCTGCAAACATGCTTTTTCAGGGGGGTTACAACTGCTTCCAGTATAGGCTGAAATCCCTACTCCAATTAGCTTTCCTATTAATCACCATCACCTTCATCATCTCAGGATCTGCTTAAGATTAAATTTCAGTTTTTTAGCCCATATCCAGCAGCCCATCATGGCTTCCAAACCCTAGCTCAGAATCTCCTCTACCTCCCTGAAATCAGAAAATATAGTAAGACAGAGCTGGGTATCATCTGCATATTGATGCCACTGCAGGCCAGATCTCCAGATAATATCCCCCAGTGACTTTATGTAGATGTTAATCACTGGGCAATGTCCACAAGATCGAACAAAAATCCTCATTAACACTTTCTGGACCCAATCCTCCAAGTATGACCAGAACCAGTCCAAAACAGATAAATGAGCCCAACTCAGAGTGGCAAATCAGAAAGAGACCATGGTTGGTGGTGTCAAAAGCCACTGAGAGTCCAGCAGAACCAACAGGGACGTATTCCCCCTGCTCATCTAGGTCCCAGTATAGATCATCCACCAGGGCATCCAAGGCAGTTTCAGTCCCGTAACCTGATCAAAAACCTGAAACAGGTCTGGATAATGTGCATCATCCAAGACCTCTGCAGCTGGGCAGCTACCGTGTGCTCTATCACCTTGCCCCAAAAGGGAAGTTTAGAAACCAGCTGGAAGCTGGTTAAGATTAGAGATACTGAGAAAGGTCTAACCTCAGCCTCTTTCATAACCAGTGGAAATTTGTTCTGCCTTAACAAAGTACCAGCAATAAATTCCAACCACCCTCGCTTTTGTTAGCCAAGGAGGGCAAGGATCAAGTGCACATGATGATGCCTGCATGCTACCAAGAGTCCTGTCCACATAACCAGGTGCCACAAGCAGAAAAGTATTCAAAACAGCAGGACAAGAAGAAGCCTAAGCAAGTTGTTGGAGACTGCATAACTCCTCGAGTTCAAGCTGGAACATGTACGAGCGACTTTATTCACAAAGTGTCAAGCAAATTTGTTGCAGGGGCTGTTGAGGAGTCTTCGCCAGACACCTGGGAAGCAGAATGTAAACAAAGCTTTAGTCACTGAGAACAGCACTGCTGGCCTACACTGCAAAGACACAAAGGTGGCAGAAAAATAAACTTTCTTTGTCATTGTCATTGTCATGGCATAGCCCTTAAACTGATCTCTAGCCCCTGTTCAGTCAGATTTGTTATGAGTCTTCCTCCAGTGATGTGTCAGCCATTGTCTGAGTTGCTTTACTGCCCTAAGCTCCTTGGAAAACCAGGGAAAACGGAACTCCACTAAGCCAGAAAGGATGCTTAGGAGTGATTGTATTTACTACTGGCTCATTGCCTTTCACTACTTGATGGCGGATGGCAACGAGCATCCCTGCCTTGCCTCACTAGCCCTGCCCCTGGGCAGGAACCAGCACTGACAGCGTCCCACACTTTGCTGGCTCCACCCCTCACTGGCCATGCCCCCCTCCCTCATCGCTCAGCACCTGCCTCACCAGCCGAGGTGCTACCCCTCCTCCCCCTTGTGGCAGCCTCACTGCTTACTCTTCGCATGCCATGGAACAGGTATCTAGCAGGGGTAGCTTCGCCAACAGGCCAACTAGCCTCATCACTGCTGCACTGCTGCTCACGCACTATCTCTCCCCCGCCCACAGCACCAAAGTCTGGACACGATTAGTGCTAGAGGGGCTTGGTGTCTGGGCTGGTGAGGTGGGACAAGACCAGCAAGTGTGAAGATGGGCGGCAGTGGCAGCAGCACAGAAGAGGTGGGAGGTGGCAGCAGGCAAGTGGGGTGGTACCCGCAGGGAACAATAGGGAGCCCACACTCACCACCCCATGGCACACTTGTTACCTGAGGCCATCACTTCACATAGCTTTAAAATAGAGGCAACCTGGCTACTTCCCCATTTTTGTTTCTTTACAGTTTCTTCTCAATCATTTGTTCCTGTTCTTTCTTGGTATGCTTTTTCCTGGGGCTTAGTTATGTTTTAAGAGGCCAAACAGAGTATGTTCTTAACTAAGGGCTGCATCATGCTCACCATCAGAAGGGTCTTGGGGCTGGGTCATGATGGTAAGATTATATTATATTAGATTAAATGGTAAGATTAGATGATCTACTTGATCTTTATATTTGCCTCTCTGCATCATTCCAAAATTACCTCCTTCAGTCTTCCTTTCTCCCATGATGAGACAACAACTTTTATTCCTAAGAAGCTGTACAGTTTTTCATTCAGCCTGCGTTGAACACTTCCAGGATAGGCTTGATGCTCACTGGCATATGCAGCAAGCAAGATCTGTCTTTAAAAGTGATCAACAAGCTGGACACTGCATCCAGTGCTATATGCTAACATACATAAGAGTTGGGTTTAGGATAAGTCATATACCATGTTGTTAAATGGTTAATAATGGGTTATATTAGTGCTCTATTCAAAAGCTCGAGGTCAATTCAAGGGTATAGTTTCCCTGAGGGTTTTCATATAATGACCAGGCTGCTAATCTACACTTTTTAGGTAACAAAATGGGTAATTTTGCCTCTGGCTGGTTTCACAGTTACTGCTTCAGTGATTCAATCAGTGCCACAGATATTCTCCATTCTGATCTCTTCACTGCCAGTACCTCCACACCAGAGACTATCTCGTGTTTCAGCTTTCCTGCCAGGTGTCCTTTCCCTTGATAAACATCCCTAAACTCTTTTCACTGTCCAGGAAACAGGGTGGTTCTGCTCCCTGGTCAGATATGCTGACGATGGTGCATATGAGCACAGCCAGGAGCATATCATTCCCCAGCAGTGGTCCGTGGGCTTCCCCATCCACAGTCACAAACTCTTAAGTGACAGGCTGTGGTTTCCTCTGGATTATGAATTTTTAGTCTTCACTTGTACATGTTCCAGGGAAAACACACATATCTCAATACTGATCTTTTCCTTAAACAATGCCAATAGTTGAATGTTATACCTCTTCAAGCCAGCTAGGACCTAGATAGTTGATTATTTTATATTATAGTGGAAGATATACTACTGTTGGATATCACTTTCATACCAAGACCTGTTTTATATATTAATAAAGTAGCTGGTTTTCTGTGGTCTGGTCTCAGACCTTTCAAAGTAAGATCTGCCCCTGCTAACTTGGCAAAGAGGCACCTTTTAATGTGGTGATTCTCTTTATTTAGCAGGGGGAGAGTAACTGGCCCTATCCACCTCCAGCACAGTACCTCCAGTGACTTTTGCTGGTGTCTATGTTATGTTTCTTTTTAGATTGTGAGCCCTTTGGAGACAGGATTCCATCTTATTTACCTATTTATTATTTCTCTGTGTAAACTGCCCTGAGCCATTTTTGGAACGGTGGTATAGAAAACGAATAAACAAACAAATAATAAATAAAAATCTGGAGAGTGGATGCTGGTAGAGTGAAGAGATAGCCTGACACAGTTCTTTCCTAAGGCCGCATGGCCTTGTTAGAGGGCCAGGTGATGGTTCTATAGGCAGTGAACCCACTGGCCTTTCAACCTTCCTATGTGGCTCCTCCTCAGACATTACTACAGTGCTACAAAGCCCGCTCAGGGAAAGGGGTCCCACACCACTGTGGTAACACATGAATCAGGCCTTATTTTCACTAAAAGTGATGCAAGCGCAAAAGCAACCCTGATAACTGGGCAAAGAGGTACCCTTTAAAGCGGCAGCTCTCTTATATTTGTTCCTATTCATCCCAGCGTAGTGTACTGTACTTCTTAGTGCCTGCTGGTGTCTCCCCTGTGGTGTGTGTTTTTTCTTTAAGATTGTGAGCCCCTTTGAGACAGTAACTATGTTCTTATTTCTTTTGCCATGTAAACTGATTTGATAACGTTTTTTGTTGAAAAGCAGTAATTATAATATTAATAACTAGCTGGCCTGGGCACAGAATATCTGTGCTTCTAGTTCTCACTTGTTCTTGCCCCCTCCCTCATTCTTGGTCCCTCGCTCTCAGCCCTCCCCCCTCCTCTTCCCTCTTCCCCCTCCAATGTTTTCTTGGCCAGCCGCCCACCACTTTCTCCCCCCACCAGCTGCCACCTCTTAATTCCCCCCCCCACATCTCTGCCACCACTTTGTCTCCCCTCCCCCCGGCCATTGCCACTTTCTCCGCCCCCCACTGCTGCCGCTCTTGCTCCCCGCCCCCACTGCTTTCTCTCCCTGCCTGCCTGCCTGCCTGTTCACTGGCCTGTCTGTTGGCCTTATGATCCCCGCCACCATCACTTTCCTCTCCCCCTCCCCTCACTCGCAAACTCTCACAAGAGCTGCCACGCATGGGATTAGCAATGGGTATGTCTAAGAGAATTATATATATTAACAACAAACAAACAAACAAACAAACAAATAATTTTTGACCTTTAAAGCCCTGAGTGATTTCGGGCTGGAAAATATTAAGGATCACCTCCTCCTATCCTCCCACTCTCTACTCAAGTAGCCAGGTCAGTCTGAGGCCCCATTTGTGTCCCCACCACTACCTGAGGCACAGCAGTTTGGTATGTGTGACAGGGCCTTTTCAGTTGTGGCACTGCAATTGTGAACTGCCCCCTTTAAGGGAGAGCTGGCCAACTCCATCAATACTTGTCTTTCAGAAGGCAATGACAAATTAGTAATTTTAGAAGGGTATGGGAACAGATGGTATATGTGCTGTTATTGTTTTAATGTTCCGACTGTTGATAATTTGGGTTGGTTTGTTTAGTGTGTTTTAAATATTTTATATTATTTTTAAGAATACCTTCTGTTCTGGAGGATTCCCTCAGGATGGAAAGGCTGGGCAAACATGTTTGAATACAAATACATAAATAAATAAAATTCTGCCATTGAATATTTATATTGCTTTTGCATTTTGTCACTGAATTGGTGAAAGACTTTTAAGAGTTATTTGGAAAATGAAGTATTATTCAACACTAAAATGAATGCGAGTCAAATAAAATGAATTCTTTTTACATCTCAGTTTTGTTTCTTACAGTTTCGTTTACTAAGCTGTGACTCATACAAGCAACTATGAATTACTGATTGTTAAGATGAATGCATTTTTGTTATTTATTAACAGCATGTTTTTCAAGTTCAGTTTTAAAATATTTACTTTTGTTCCAGTATAATACATACAGACATTAACAGTAGCTCATTAGAATACTCTTGTAATTTGCTAATCAGATCAATTGCACATCTCTTCTATATGCTTTGCAACTTCTATATAAAAGCAGAGTTTATGTAGGATCTCTAACATAGAAATGTGAACAATTGTGGTGCCTATCAGACTGAAAATAAGGTAGGAATGTAATTACATACCAGTAACTGATACTGTAAGAAAAGTCATAGCAGGCTAATATGCTAAGGTACCATAACATCAGATGAGTAGGAGGAAAGTGCATACATTTATATATTTAAATGTGTTTTTGGAAATTATCATAATATCACAAAGGAAAATACAAACAGAATACTATAATTTAATCTGGGTCAGAATGTGAAAGTTTTTAAAATGCCATAGGGAAACACCTTAGTTTCATTTAAATGCAGTGGTGTAATCATGGTCAAAGTGAATGGGATCAACTCCGGTTGCCAAATCTCTACTTCGTGGCCCAATGGAACCTCAGTCATTACTCATTTGTACTTCCTGCAGGATTGGTCACTATGAACTACTTCATATTCAGCTTGGTTTATTTTTCCGGGAGCATTCTCTCTACATGGCTACATTCCTTAGAGCTGAGCAAGAGAGCAACACTTTATCCAGATCTGGAGTGTGACATTTTAAAATGGCTTTTAATGAGGGGAATGACTGTCAATGGGTGTGTGACTCAGGGTAAGACACCACCCCATTAGGAAGGGCATTGTCTCTTCCACATCAACAAGTTGCAAGCAACAAATATGATAAGGGCATGACTTCAAAAGGGCATGACTCAGAAGGCAAAGCTGAAGGAGATAACCATTTTAATTAACATAACAGATTAAACAGGAGACAATTATACAAATACAATAATCCCTCGCCAACTGGCGTTTTCCCAATCATGGTTTTGAGTATCTGAGGCTAGGAAATTGTGACCAGTCTCACCAACCACGACCCAAGTATCTGTGGTTTGGTGAAATTTTCTAATGATGGGGTTCCGCAATTTGGGTGGGTTCAGAGGTGCAATCGACTCATTCCTCTTGCTGATCCTGCCAACTACTCATGATTTAAAGTTAATTTGAGTGGGGGGTTTGGGGGGGTTTCAAAAATGCCTTCCAGCAAATTGGGGGGGGTTCCAGAATTTTCCAGAGGTTCAATTTGCTTGCTTATTCTTGATGATTTTAAGGAATTTTTTGGTATTTTTTTCTTTGATTTTCCGGTCTTTTTGATTTCAATTGCTTGCCAATTGCAAATTTGCCAGCGGTGAGGTTTTGCTGGAATGGAACCTTGCAGTTGGCAAGGGATGACTGTATACCTAAAGCTGCCATATGGGAAGGGACAATAATTGATCATTGCCACTAAGGCAAGGGAGGAAGTCATGGGCTTAGTTACAGATCATTTATATGTAGTACAAACTGAAACCTGCAAACAAAATGCGTAAGTGTGAATTTTGGGGAGGGGTAGTGGAATAGGAGAAAGCTCATATGATGCTTATAGGTGTGTGTCTATTGAACCTTAATCACTAAGTCTCCATGCAAGTAACTTTATTAGCAGGGTTCTGTACCTGATAAAAAGATATCGAGGCACTTCACATGATTAGTGTGAAGCGCCTTACCGGGCTCTATAAGGCTGCTCCCAGTTGGGGGTCTACTCTTGTGTCACCACATGCTGTGGCAGCACACAAGCAAATAAACAAGGTTAACGGGAGCGCTCACTCCATTAACCTCGTTTAAGGGGAGGGGGATTTAGGTGGGCTAGCTGCCTTGGTGGTTCCGGCGATCACGGGAAAGTGGACTAGGCTCCCTTAGCCCGCTATCCAGTGATCATGAGAATAGGCTCATCACTTAGCAGGGCTTTTAGTACAGACCTGCAGCAGAGCTTAAGCCAAAAGAAGAGAGGAAAGAGAGAGTACTTTCTAGGTCAAGGGAAGAAGGAGAGAGGAGACACTATACAATAAATTAACTGTACCAGAATGTAACACAATAGAGGTGTAAAGACAGGGGGGTCTACTGAGCTGCTGCATATCATAGTGGCAGGAAGGTGGACAAAGGTCACATTACTTTTGCCATGGAGATGCTGCCAAAAATAATCTCTTCATTGCCGCTGATCCCCAGCCTGTCATAAGGCATGGAAGTGCTCACCAAAGGACCCTTCTGTATTCTGTGCTCTTAGGCTCTGGCGTTTGCCTCCACACATCTCCTTTGATAATAGTGGTAACAAATGAAATGGGTTTTGTCTTATGTGGCTAGTGGCTAGCAAACTATATGCCCTTCCAGAATGAATGTGTGTTATAGTATTGCTTGTGTGATGAGGACATTTTCTGTTTGGTTGGAGCTAAAGCTCACTGGCAGAGCACATACATGGCATGAAGAAGATCCCAATTTAAGTCCCTGGCATCTCCAGCAGGACTGGAATGGAAAAGAGTCTGAAACCTTGAATAGCCACTGCCAGTCACTGAAGACAATTCTGGCTCAGATGGACCAATGGTTTGATTCAGTGTAAGGCAGCATCATATGTTCATCAAGACTAAAAAGCTAAATGGTGCTTACATGTTATTTACATGTGTACAAACTGATAAATGAAATTTAATTTTCAAAATAAAGCATACACAATTTATAATTTTACCCTTAATTCTAGCCTATATAGCTTATTACGAACATTGTCCTAAAATAAAAATTGCCACCGTAAATAAATCATTGTGTTACCTCTAAAGGAACAAAATCTTCCAAAAGTCTGGTCAAAGAACACATCCAGCTATTAGTTAAAAATCAAGGGCCAAAAGTAAAATAAACCTTTTCATTTTGTTTTGTTTTGTTTGCTTCAGTAGAATTCTTATCTGTAGGGGGTATAATGATGCATCCATTTGCTACCTTCCCTACTCTATTAGAGAATGACTAAATTACTTGTAGAGCTTTTTCTGCATTGCCACTTACGAGTAATGATATAATTTCAGAAATCATGTAAACAAATACACAAACTAAAACTCTCTAGAGTTCTGTACTGTCACATTATATGTTACAAAGATATGAGTGAGAAGTAATTTACAGAGGAGTTGCTTTTTACAGAATCAAATCAGTTCAAATATTCAAAACAAATGGACACTTATTGCTGAAATCAAACTGCTAATAATGGTGTATGAATATATAAATATAATATGTCCTTTCAACATCTCTACATTTATGGGAGGAAGAGCTGGCACCTACCATTTAGACCTAAGAAACATTCACATTTACTCACAATGTATGCTGCCCATACTGTTTCAAAATACTTTAGAAATCATGGTATTCTAATAAGTCTATTAGATTTTTTTAATGACAGAAAATTCAATTTTTAAAGGGACTTCATGGATTTTGTATCCTTATTCCTGCTCCTTGAAAAGGAATCTTGTATTATTAGTGGAGATAATGTATGTGTCAAAAAGAAGCCTCAAAAGCACTTCCTGTGCACTTGACAGGGTGACAAAATATTTCTCCTATCCTTTCCTAATTGAGCTGCAGTACAAAGGAAGACATTATAATAATATTAATAATAGTTACATGGATATTTGTAGGTAGTGTGTAACCCTTCAGTCCATTTTCCCAGACAATGGTGACTACAAAGAGGCTTCAAAATAGAACATCGCACAATATGAATGCCACTTTTTTCTATCTTACATTTTAAAAACATCATTGAAATCAGAAAGTTCATTTACAAAGGACTGGCAGTTGCAATCACAGCAATAATGTAGTGCTGAGAAAAAAAGGGTAATTGGTTTGGTAAAGATCGCTTTCCATTACACCATAAAGCACTACACAATAGGAAAGGTCGCCAATTAAGCAATCATGAATACCAAGTACTGAAGCTGATGAAAATAGGGCAGTGGTTTAAATAGATTTGCAAGCAATTTACCTTTTCACAATGTTGGCAATCTGATGCAATTTGCTTGCAATTTTGTCTGCTTTCAGTAGCACTCGAAGCTGACACTACACAGACCAAATGGCAAGGAGGCCTGCATAGAAAATGTAAAACTATCTTGGCTGCATCAGGCAACCAGAATGGTGGTTCATCAGGAAAATTACAACAATTAACATAAGTGCTGCAAAAATCAACACTTTAAATGTCACACTCTCTAGTCTGTCCAAAGACTGCAAAAGTACCATCTCCATTGCTGGACTAACAGTAAATATGAAGCAATCACCAACAAGCCTGGACGCTGATGGCTTTGCAATTGACGTGACATTCTCTGAGTGATAAAATAGCCTCTCATTTGACAAAAGTAAGTATTTTTCTTTTTTAGATTTAACCTGGATTATGTCAACACAAAACTTACATTTAATTCTTTTCAACTTTTCTTCCTACAAAACTGGTTGGTGTCCTCCCCACTCTCACCTCTAGATGTGCTCAGCTGTAGCTTCCTGTGGTTCTAAAGAAACCAACCCTTCATACCATGGAAAATTCTGCCTACATTGATAAAAACTCAAGTATTGATCTTTAGCTTTTCAGTGTCTGAGATTTACATCAATATCTGCTTTGCAGTAAGGAAGTAAAACGTGTGTGCCCAGGCCTTGGTTTTACTATCTAGGGGAGTGGAACCAGAAAGGAAAGGTACTCTCTTGAGCATTGACTGGCAATATAGGATGCCATCACATCTGTATCAATGAATGTAAACCCTGCAAGTGTTAAAGAATGATGCCTTTGGAGTAATTGATATCTCAAGTTATTACTCCCATGCTTACGACAGATATAAATTTATCAGGCAGTGAGTAGAATTGACTTACTGTGGATACTTAATGATTTATTTTACTTGAAAGGTAGTAAGAGAGCAAACTAGCAATGTTATTTCAGCTGACCTCATGGAGAGGGAGGTAGAAACAGAGGGGGGAAGGGAAGTTAGACACTTTTGCTGATCTCATGTGTTCTTTAAAATGAAGCCTGTGTTGAGTCTGAATGTCTGATATGCATGGAAATGTGAGTAGTAGGGGTAAGACTGAATGAACAGAAGATGATTAAAATATCTCAGATTCTAAAAAACAAAATGTTATCTAGAGCATTCAGCTGTGCAAGTAATCTAGTCAATAAAAACACAGGCACACACAATGTTTTACATTGAGTATAAATTACTCCTGAGATCATATCAGTTTATGGCAAACTGGAAGACTATTCAAAGTCAGCTGAGTAGTCTCAGTGAGATACCACTGAAATTATTCAGCTACTCCAGAGTACATAGTTGGCATATTGCAGCCTTAGGCTAGAGTCAGCACATTTACTTGGAAGTGAATTCCAAATTCTGATATGCAACCAGTGTTGCATGCTAACAAGTACAGTTATTCCAGGATAGGTTTGAAAAACCTATGAACGTTTGAGAGGAGGAGGACATTACGAAATCCTAGACCAGATGGGACACTGGTACACTAAATACATTTTGCAGTAGAGAGGTTTCTGTAGCAGGGGGAGGCTTCACTTCCTTTCCTACTTGTAATATATAGTTGTGAGTGACTTTAAAGGTAAAGTTCTGCCACTGAGTCGGTGTCAACTCCCTGCGACCACAGAGCTGTTTACCACTCTTCCATTTCATATGAAGTACAGAACCCTGTCTTTGCAACAAAGCAGTTAGGAAACAGGCAGGTACACCACAACAGCATCAGTTCAGAACTGCTTTTTTTTTTGGCCATAGAGGCAGTACTAACATGGTCTCCGTGTTTGCTAGTACCATACAAATAATTGTGATGATGGCCACTGTACTGGAATAGGCCAGAAACTATGGGTCTTATGCCTACATAAATTACCCATAATAAAGATGAATAGTTATACTGATTCCCCTCCAACAGTTGTTAGCTTATGCTGAAGCAACACATATTCACCCTAGCAATTATGCTTAAGTGAGAAGAGGATGAGATAGCATCCTTACTCTGCTCCTTGTCCTCAAATTACTGTTCATACAATATAGCAGTGGTCTTCTAAACAGCTTAGGCACTTTAGAGAGTTAGTGTAGCTTCTTATTCATTGAAGCCGCCTCCCCCACCCCCCACCCCAAGTCTATAAAGATCCATGCTCATATGCACAGCCTGCACAATTATTTTTAAATGTTGAGGCTCTAAATGGAAGGTAATGTTGGCAAAGAAGTGCAAATCAGTTTCTTTCTTTCTTTGGGTTAAAAGCAGAGGGGATAACTAACTGGGGGAGGTTTGGGGGCAATAAATTTGGGGGGGGGATTTGGAAAGGGAGATCTAGGGAGCCTCTGAAAATTCAGAAGCACAGACCTTGTGTTCCTTCCCTTGTGACCTGCCCTGGTTATTTGTCCTGGCTTTCTCAAGGGTATCGCTACAATGGAACAAGGGGGGACAAATGTCCCTGGGTGGGGGGAGCAGATTGAATGACAGATTGCTCTTTGCTCTCCCCTTTACACCTCTCTGAAGAAGATGGGGGACAGGGGCCACCTTCACTTTTTGTCCCAGGGCCCACTCCAACCAGGCTACTAGTATCCATGCTGCTTCTGAGCATGGAGAATCCACTTGATTATCATGGGCAATAATCACTGATATACATCTATTCCATGAATTTGTTGTAATCCTTTTTAGAAGCCATCTACAACTAGTGGAAATCAACACACTTTGTGGCAGTGAGTGCCATAAGTTGTTTAAGGAAGCAATGTGTGCAGAATTGCTTTATGAGGCTGTATTTGTGTTTCCTTTTGTCTCTGCAAACACGAGCTGTCATAAGCGGGGCAGGGAAGCAATTGGGACATTATGCATACCGTGATATTGCAGGAAATGCTGGTAAATATTGGAAGATAAATGATTTGGGAGGTTTGGTGTTTGGGGCTCGGGGCTCAGAGACACACACTCCCGCCCCCGTCATGTACTCAGTTTGTGATCTTGGGTAATTACTTGTCTCTCAGTCTTATTATTTGCCTTTGTGTTGCTGCAGAAAATATAGGGTCAAAGGTGTGACATGTCCAGCACTCTATTTATAACAGTAGCAAACCAATGCCAGGAGAAACGAACAAGCAGGGTATCAGGGCAAGAGAATTCCTCTGCTGTTTGTCCACAGCACTTGGTATTCAGAGGTATGCTATGTTCGTATCTCTGAACATAGAGTTCCCATTTAGCTATTAAGGGCTGCTGGGATGAGCTCTCTTAGGAAGAACTGGTAGTATGAGCTTTAGGTGGATTTGGTGGAGGAAAGGTATGGTAGGAATAGCTTGGCAGGTTGGGTGGGGTGTGTAGTACCCCCACTTTTGGAGGCATTATCCACCCTTGTCTATAATTGTTAATTAAATGAATTTCAATATCACTAGCAGACCTGGCGCAGAACGTCTGCGCCCTCTTCCCCCAGGCGTCTCTGACGTCCGCCTGGCCTGCTCCCCCCCCATTTCTGGCCAGCTTTATTCAAGCCGGCCTGTCCCCTCCCCTTCTGCCGCTGCCTCCTCACCCTAGTGGCCGGGCCCGCTGCTGCCTCCTTGCTGCTGCTGCCTCCCCAATGTGGCTGGGCCCTCCGGTGCCATCTCCCCGCTGCAGCCGGGCCTGCTGCTGCTGTCTCCCCGCTGCAGCCGGGCCTGCCACCATCACTGCCTCCCCAACTTGGCCGGGCCCGTCGCCACCTCGCCTGCTTCTCCTCGCTGCCATGAGTCCAGCGAACAGCAGCCAACAGCCAACAGCCAACAGCAGCCCAGCCAATCAGGTGCCTCCCTCACCGGCACACATAGCCTTACCACGTCCCTATGTGTGGCTGGCTAAGAGAATTAAGTATAAAGATTCTAAACATCCTTAATCAATTGTGATGAATATACAATCCAGTAGTACAGAAACCAAACATAATAAATTTTGAATAAATTTCTTGAAATTATATAACTTTAATTGTTGAATAAAAGCCAATTTATTTTCTTCACCATAAAGGATAACACTGTAATAATAAACAAACTTCTAACTATGTATCTTATTTCGGAGATTTTACTTCCTTCCTATATTCCTATATTACAAAGACCCAGTAAGTAGGCAGTTCTACCTGAAACTAGATGAAATCAAGTTAATTGTCTTTTGTGGAAAAAGGCCTTTCAGCATATGTAGTTTTACACACCTCTCAGCACTGTGACATACTTTATTTACCTGAATCCAAGACTAGTTTTCCCCCAAGTTTGTATATAACAGAAATAAGGAGATCATCTTAAATTCAGTGCCCTGTTCCTTTTGTATTTAACCTCTATTAAACCTGTATTTAACCTCTATTTTAAGGGGGTTGTCTTAAATTCAGAGTCATCTTCGATTCGGGTAAATACAGTACCAAGCTGTAACTGCTGAAATTCATTCTTCCACACAACTATTACAAAGTGCCAGAGACTATTGCAGTTGGTTGCCTTAGTTCCTAACCCCTATATACAGACTACCATAATCTGGGCTGGTTCATATATCATGTGGAACTACACTTAAAGTATGGTTCCATGCAATATATCTAAACCTCAGATACTTGTACTACCCCTCCTCTGCTGGCCTCCAAGAAATTTCACTTCTGAGCAGTTAAAAATAAATGAAAATTGATCATGACATCTCACCTAACCAGTCTTGGTAATATTCTAACCAACTTCCCTAAAATAAACTGTGATATGAACCCAAGGCTTGAAATGGGTATAATATTCGGCTCAATTTAGGGAAGTTGATAATCCTCTCTAATAAAACGCTTGGTGTCCGTCCGTGGACAGACACCAAGCGTGCGTTCGTGCCTCAACTGTTCTGAGCATGCTCAGAACAGTCCAAGAGAGACACGACCGCCAGCACCCGGCGGCCATGTTGGGCGGCCACAAATGGCCGCCCCGAAGAAGCCGGGACTGCGGAGGAGGGAGAGACTGGCTGAGGTGGCGGGCCATTAGCGGCGGCAAAGGACCGAGCGCCAGGAGCCACCAAACATCTTGGGTGGCCAGAAAGAGCTGCCCCAGGAAGACAGGAATGGGCCCGGGCAGCGGAGGGCCCGGCCAGAGCCGCGGGCCGCGGCGGGTGGCGGGCCCGCCGGAGCCCTGGGTGGCTGGCCCGGCCGGAGACGCGGGCCGTGGTGGGTGGTGGGAGGGGGAATGGCGGCGGGGGTCCAGACCGGCCCAGGGAGACGAAAATGCTGCCGCTGCCGAAGTTCCACCCTCCCTCCCTCCCTCCCAACTTCCGAAACCACCTTACCCCGGCCCGTGACAGTTGAGGAAAGGAAGAGCTCAATTGAAGAGGGAAAGAGGAGCTCGCAAGCAGTGCTCCTCCCTCTACAAAGGCTCTGCCCGAACTGGCACTTTAGGCGGAAAGGACGCAAGAGGCGTCCTTTCCGCCCCAAGCGCCAGTTCGGAAAGAGGCTTTGTAGAGGGAGGAGCACTGCTTGCGAGCTCCTCTTTCCCTCTTCAATTGAGCTCTTCCTTTCCTCAACTGTCACGGGCCGGGGTAAGGTGGTTTCGGAAGTTGGGAGGGAGGGAGGGTGGGACTTCGGCGGCAACGGCGGCGGCAATACTTAAAAAAAAAAAGGGGAGAGGAAAAGGCTAGCGCCCGTTATTATAACGGGCTTCAAAATACTAGTAATAAATAAGCTAGTATAGAGACACAATGGAAGATATGGCAAGGAGGTTTAGTGGTGTGATCCAAAACATACTCCCTAGTTGACCACCTGGAGAAGGAAGGATAGATGAGATGTGCACCAAGGATGGCATCTTAATTAGAACGTTCTTGGCAGTTGGTCAAGTGTTTGAGTATCGCACATTCCAGTGATAAGATGTACCCACCAGACCATCTCCAGGTGTTGTTTATGAGTCTTGTAAAAGTATAAAAAGGTAGCAGGACATCCCAGTATTTTTGAACTTCGGCATAGACCTAGAGACCCGGGAAGGTGTTTCACAACCAGCCGCCTTCAGGGGGTCTGTCCGCCATCATCTGGGGTTCCTGACGAACAGAAGAGACTACGGTATATCCTTTGTTCTGTAATCCTCTTTAGGTATTATTCAGCTCCACCTAATAAAACTTCTTTGGCATTTACCCTGGTGTGAGCTTATTGTCTCCGAATCCTAGAACCTGTTGGTCACTGGCTAGCCACCGTTGCCAATACAGCCACTGACCTTGATTTGCTTCTAACCTAAATAGGAAGTAGAATTCCTTGGAGGATTGTGCAGAAAGGAGAGAGGGAAGTGTTCATTCCTGAGGCTTAGGAACATCCTACAGAACCAAGCTACAAGTGTGGTTTCATGTGGCGTCGAAATCTGTCCAACTGCTAGGTTTTAAAGGTCCTCAAATGCATACCAAGAATTTGGATGCACGCATCAATGCATTTCAAGTTTCCACTTATAGTTGAGGCTCTTTGCACTATTTTGAAGGCTGTCCCAACTTTTGGGCATAACTTAGGGGCTGAGGGTCCACAAGGTGCTGAAGTGCAAAGGGGGGCATGCCTAGGTTTGCTGTAATTCCATTTTTGTTAAAGTATTATGACCTTAGTGTGGTGAGTAACTTTTATTTCTGAAGCATTTTTGTGTGAATAAACCATATTGTTCTGAAATGTTGTTAGTTATAGCTATAGTGCGTGGGGTTTGTGAGAATTGTGGAGTCATCATGAGGCTAGCCTCCAAGAGCCCTCCCAAAGGTATTTAAGACTTTATGGTCTCATTTAGGTGGTGTCTGACTCATATACAATTTGTAGAAAAGCTGTCATTGGTCAATGAACATTGTTGGAGAGGATGTAAAATCAGCAATATCAAAACAAAAAGGGGGAAAAGTCAAAGAAACATGTTAGTGTGTGTATTTTGGAAATGTCTTGCAACCCAACATTTCTTTAAAGTTTCAAGCATAATGTCAATGGCCCACATCTTCCTCAGCACTATGAGGGCAAAAGAAGGACAGCACACTTGCAGAGCAGCTGGAGAATAGCTGCAGTGAAGGCTTCTTCTGCAGCTCAGTGCAGGCAGAGGGGGAGGGGAAGTGATTTTAGCTTCTTTCTTCTGTCTACAGAATCCTCTTTCACTTGAAAAAAGTGTCCCTGATTATTGCACAGTGCTCAGGGACATATTTGTGCACAGGATGAACCCAAAGTGTGCTATCTCATCCACACTGTCACAGCAAGAACCAGTTTTCTGCCAATCTCTTTGCCTGGGTGAGTAATAACAATTACAAATCAGAAGCCACAAGAAAGATCCTAGCCCTTTATTTCTTCCTGGGGTCTGCTCAAGAATCATGATTTAAATTTCTCTCACTTTATGTGGGTTCCAGTGATCAGAATCAATGAGACCCTGGGGCAATTCTCACAACCAACAAAAATCAGGCTAGGAGAGCCTAGCCCGATTTTTGTTGGTCGTAAGAACCACGGGGCTCACAGCCAAATCCAGTGGTTCTTGAGCGGGTAACCCGCTCGAGAACCCCTGCTAAAAAGCAGGTTTGCGGAGCGAGCACTCCAGCAAACCTGCTTTTTAGGCTTGTGAGTAGCCACGGAGCAGCTTTGTGCCATGCCTACTCATGAGTAGACCCCCGGCTGGGAGGTGAAAAGCAGCCTCCCGGCCCGGGGGTCTCCCCAGTATGCCCTGTGCACTCACGTAGGGCATACTGGGGCTTGAGGGGGCTGCGCAGCCCCCGCTCCCCCCACCCCCCCACTGGCTCCGTCATGGAGCCGGCCATCGTGTGGGCAGCCAATCCGGCCGCCCAGGGCTCCCTGCCCGCTCGTCTGCAGGGAGAGCGCTCCCCCCGCAGTTTTAACAAAAGCGGGTCTCACGGATTGTGAGACCTGCCTCCCTGTGTGTGAATGTTCTTGTTCTCTCTCTCTCTCTCTCTCTCTCTCTCTCTCTCTCTCTCTCTCTCTCTCTCTCTCTCACTGTGGAGCAATTCACGTGAGCCAGGTGGGTTGTGGGAGGGTGCGGGGGGGGGAGGGTGCACTTTAGCTACCTTCACCCCTGGATGACCAAGCTTTTCTTTCTCAGAACGCCTCCTGCTCACCCACATGGACAGCCCTGCTCCATGCAGCTCCATGAAGCATGGAGCAGGGCAGGGGGATCCAGGGTCGGAACTTGTTCTCGCCTCTGGGTATCCTTCAGTGCAACGCACAGACATGTGTTGCACTGGGGATTCCCCCAAATTCAGGTTTGTTAAGGGGATTAGGTGGTCAGGGAGCAGAGGGATCTGCAAGGATCCCGTCTCTTCTCATGACCAACCTAACCCTGCTTGGGGCAGCCCAGGCAGGGTTAGGCTAGTCATGATGAGAACAGATGGCTAGTGTGGGCTGGAAAAACAAAGTAAACTTAAAAGGGGAGCTTGATTTCAAACACTTGAGAAACATTGGCTTAAGCATAACTTCAGATTGACGCAGGCATGGCCATAAACTTTTTTATTTTTTTGAACTCAAGGACGGAAGTGAGTGGAGGACAGATAATTGATTTAGAACTATTGGGTTAACCAACAGTTTTATCACTGCTGAAAACCCAGAGAGACCAGGTCAAATTCAGACTGTGGTAACCCTGTGTGAAAGGTTTCTCTCAGCAAATTATAAGTGTTCTTTCTCATGCAAATTACACAGGTGATAATTACCACATGATTCTTAAGTTCTTATGTCTATAAGCAAGGAATGAATCTATGGGCTGGTTCACATGATTAGTTGTTCGTTAAAGGAATACCTGGGATCCCAGCTGAACACGCACTCTCGTATAACATTTCATGTGAACCTACAAGTTCTCCCTGATCTCTGGTCAACATGGCATTCATCTGGGATCAGTGGCCATAGTTCCAATCTCAGGTAAATGCGAGGTTGACACAGAACCAACCTGAAAGCATCAATTTTTCCCGAGTTCTCACGACACGCTATATGGATGCATGTGTGCTGCTGAGATCCAGGTATTCCTTTGCTGGACATTGTTCTAATTGTAGAAACCAGTCCTATGCAGGTAAAACAAAGATAATATTCTAATACATCTCTACTCGCAACCCCCCCCAAAAAAATCTAATGCCTTAGAAGAATAAATGACCATATGTTAATCATCCTTGCAATGATTCCAAAATAAATGTTTTATTTATGTATTTAATTATTTATTAAAATATGTATAACCTGCCTTCTGGTTAAAAGGCTTCACAGTCATTAATATGTTAACATATTAATCATAATATAAAATCATATTAAAACACAGCAAATTTTAAATACACTCAGTAAAAGAAATCAGTAGCCACATTAAACAGAGCAGCAGAATAAGAAGCAAAAAGGTAACCAGGGCTAGTGGTGTGCCCAAACCATGGTTTGAGCACCAGTTGGGATTGGGAGCTTTAAGAAAGAGGAAAGCAGGTCCTTACCTGCTCTCCATTACCCCACACAGCTTCCTGCTGGGGCAACACACGGCCCAAGTGTCCCCACGTGGTGCCAGCACACATATGGCATCCACACATGTATGGGCCTCATTTGCGTGGTCAGCATGGTGTTACAGACCACGCAAATGGCGCCTGCACGTGCATGAACACCATTTGTGTGCTGGCGCCGCACAGGGGTATTTGGGCCAGCAGGAAGCTGCATGAGGTGATAGAGAGCAAGTAAGGACCTGCTCTCCTCTCTCTTAAAGCTCCCACTCCCAAACGGTGCTCAAACTGGTGCTCAAACCATGGTTCTGGCACACCCCTAACCAGGGCAACCCAAATGCTCTCTGGGTGTGAACTGCCTTGGCCTGATGTGTAAAAATCAATAAGGAAGGAGCAAGGCAAACTTCCCTAGGGAAGAAATAGCACAGCTTCAGTGCCACTGTAGGAAAGGCCATACCTTGCATCACCATCCACTGAGAGACAAATGGTGGTGAGAGATGGTGGAGACAAATTGGAAAGGAAAGATTGTGCCATCGAGTCGGTGTCGACTCCTAGCAATCCCGTTCCATGTGATTTTTCTTGGTAGAATATAGGAGTGGTTTACCAGTGCCGCCTCCTGAGTATGAGATTATGCCTTTCAGCACCTCCCTATATCACTGCTGCCCAATATAGGTGACTAAAAATGTATTTACTAGGCACAGTCTGGGAAGCACACTGGCAGGGATTTGAACTAACAGCCTCTTGCACTCCAGGCAAGCTGCTTCCCCGTTGCGGTGCTGCAGCAAATACTGAACTTATATTACATGTCTAGTTCTAAATAAAGCAATTCAGGGCCAAAGCACACATACCAGAAGAGATCTATGATCAGATTTCCTAACTTAAAAAACAACCAACCAAACATTTTAAAGCAGCCAAAAGGGGAGGATCCAATTATGATCCAAGCAACAGAGCTTGAGAGGAGGGTTTAACTGTTTCCTCTTTATGTGCCATTTTCCTGATCTAAATTACTCCTCCCACTAGGCCCATTGTGGGGGGGGGATTACAGGCATATGCACTTTCCCCCCACTGGGGCTAATAGCAGCTGGGACGGGGATTTAGATAAAGAAAACAATGTGGGAGGAAGTGTTTTAAAAACCTTCCCCCAACACCACTGCTCCAGTCAAAACCAGAGTACCTGGAACTGCTTTAAAGTTTTCTTAAAGTTTTAAGTTTAACTTTTAGTTTTAAAGTAAAAAAACAACAACACCTTTCGAAGTCCCAGTCATAGATCTCTCATATCATATCTGTTTAGACCCCAAGATCCTTGTTTTCAACTTAAAAAGTTAAAAACACATTGAGGCGCCTCACACAATTAGTCTCCACCCACCAGCAGAGCACTCACCCTGGGTGGCCGGATTGGCTACTCACATGACGACTGGTTCCGTCATGGAGCCAGTAGGGGTGATGGGTATCAGGGGCTGCCCAGCCTCTGGAAGTCCCAGCATGCCCTGCGTGAGTGCACGGGGCATACTGAGGAGAATCCTGAAGCCAGGAGGCTTGATGGAGCCTCCTGGTTGGGGGTCTCCTTGTGAGTCACCATGTTGCGGAGACGTGCCACGGTGTCTCACGACCCGAAAACCCTGGTTAGTGGAGTGTTCACATGGATTAACAGGAGATGTTTTTAAGCAGGCTAGCCACCAGAGAACCACTGGGCTCGCCTGCAAGCCCAGTGGTTCTCACGGCCACACAAAAGCAGCTTTCGCGTGGTTGTGTGAATAGCTTCATACTTTTCTTCTTTAAATTGTTTTGGCTTGTGGCTGTAACATTAAAGAACGTGAACTTGAACTTGTTTAAAATATTTTGCTATTTTAAATATTTGAATAACTGCCATTCCAAGTCATTGAGCTCTCCCCCCCCCAAAGAACTACCTATAACATTTCAATGGAATAAGACACATATATTGGGACACATTTATTTTTGGTGTAATTCAACCAGCTTTATAATAATGCTGGCACATAGAGGAGATAACAAACATAAATTTAATCTTTTATTACCAATTTGTGGCTGGGGGGTGGGTGGCACAAATACATATCTGCCCTGCATCAACCACATTCAAATCATCTGGGAGGGAGGTGAAGCGATATAATTGTGCTTTTAAAACACTTGAGAATGGGATAGGAAGCAAGTCCTATTGAATCTAGTGGGATTTACTACAGAATAACTATGCAGAGATTTCCCCATTACTGGCTATAGTAGGGCAAGTGTCCCATGCACTCAGAAACATCCATTGGTCAAAATAAGTATGGAGATCTTCTGGACTGGAGTCTAACATTGCGATTCAAAGGTTTATATGGCATAGATATAGTGGGATTTATGAGCCCCCTATCAAATGTAGATTCCACATTGCTCCACAAGCTATCGCCAAAACCTGACGAGTGCTCCTGGAGTTGTGTCCAATGCAATGTGAGTAGCTATGGCCTGTAAAAAGCTAAGGTGAGTTAAAAGTTTGCATAGAAGCAATGCACAAGTGAGGTGTAGTAGTATTCTTTACATCTGGTAACTAGGGGATGAAAGGTAGGCATAAAAGGAAATACAAATATTCCAACTACAAAACAAGATTGTGAGCCATTCACCTGAGTGCAACCGTGAATGTAGGAAGTGAAATGGCATGGGCTAGCATTTGCCTCCCATACAGGGATGTAACTATAATAGCGCAAGGGGAGACAGTTGATTGGGGGCCCATTGCCTTGGAAGGCCCCCAGAGGCAACTCACATGACTGACTCCCCCAGCCGTGCACCTGCCCGGGCTTCCTTTAGTTGTATTCATCCTCCGAAATTAATGTGAGTGTTAAGACCTGGAGCTACCAGAACAGCATGTCTTTCTCTAGTACCATTAAATGACTTGCATTGTCCACAATTTTCAAAACCTTAAAAAAAAATTAGGATGATGTTCTATTGTAGCATATATATCTAACTATATATCTAACTATATATCTATATAGCTCTCTCTATATATATCTATATACACACATATATACATACACACACACACTTTTTGTTACCACTATTCAGCCTCATTTAAGATTTCTTTACTTCATGAGCTGAGCTTCAGTGAGGGGTGGCGGCATTTTAAAATCTTGTATCTGAGCCCACTCCAACCTTGCTACGCCCCTGCTCTCATATGTACCTCCAGCAACTCTGTTTGTTCCTTGGATGGGAGTTTAAATATTGAAAGTGCCTATGGGCTTCCTTTTGAAGGTACTGGCCAGCACACTGTGATGTGGGAGAAACCGGATTGAGGTATGATAAGGAAGAGAAAGACAGACAAAAAGAGAGCTCTCTGCAGAGTTGCTCTCCGTGCACAGCCACACATGCAGGATGATGGACCATACACTACATTTTTTCAAAATGGAAGTTTTTACATTGTATTTTGTAACTCAGAACATAAAAACCTACAGATATGTTTTCCTGTTTGTACCCTCCCCTGCTCCACCCTTAATTCCCGTTCATTGCTGCCTGCGAATTTTTTCAAAAGTTGGAAGGCAAGATAAAAGTATCTTAAATACATTCAGATTCACTCTCTTCCCCACCACCACCATCTATCACAATGAACTGTGATAGATTTCCATTCATGACATTTTTCTTCCCAAAGGGCTGTATTCATGAATATGAACATTTCCAGGTCTTAAGGGATAAGTCACAAATCACTTAAACTAGTGTGGTCTCATTGGAATCACTTTAAAGCAGTCTGTGAATAGCTTTCTACAGAGTGGATTAGGATTAGCAATCGTATAAACCCAGTTTGCTGATGGCTGCTTAGTCTGCTTCACATATGAGTTCATAAGTTTTGCTGGGTGGAAAAAATGCACAGATGGGACTATAACTGACCATAACCTGCTCTATTGTATTTTCAATAATCTCTAATTACAGCAGCACATCAGAGGTAGAAATTTGAAAGGGCAGGTGATAGGATAGGAGAGAAACCTGTTTGACTTAAACAGCGCAGGATCCCTCACCATCAGGGCTGATGTACATCAGCTTGACAGCTAATTAGGGTAGACATGAATTTTTCCAATGTAACAGATGTTCGCTAATCAGGCCAGATTTGGAGCCCTTGCGCCAGCAACATTTCATGCACAATTTAACTATCTAAAAGGAATAAACTACTTAATGCATTGTACTGGAGGCACAGCTGTTTCACAATCAGAAAATTTGCTGTCAAAGATGTTCTCTTTAAAACTGACATGTTTTTATATAACTCTGATGGGGTGTTTATAATGTATTAATAGTTGTCAGTAAGAGCTGCTGTCATCATCAAGAAGTAAAATATTTCTGAAGGTATATTAAAATGAGCAGACTCCATTCTCATTCCAAAATCTGTTCAGATAATTTAACCACTTTGAATGTGGCCTATTTAATTCTCAGCATGCTTTAAACAAAAGGTTTAATGTATATATCTCCCAACCTATCTTGATTATTTTATTTTATAATGTCTACATTCCAATGATGAAGCATATCTTATCACTATACTCATTCAACCAGATTTCATTATGCCCTTTTAGTTAGAATTATTTGATTTCCTCACAGAATACAATGCAAAAGACAATTTCGCACATAACAATATGGTCACCAAATAAAAATTCATCCATAACATACTTTTCTTTGCTCATGTGCTATTTCATTAAATCATAAGAAAATCTATTCCTATATTTAAAAAAGCAGAGGAGGGGTTATTGTTTTTGTTTTTTGCAGTTCTCTAATGGAAGTGAAGGACTAAGTCTACTTTTACATACACAGCACAATCCTAGTCTGGAGGCCTGTCTGAACTTGATGTTTACCAACATCAGCTTCTCAAGGAACAGTAACAGAAAGTACTCCATAGAAGCAGTAATTGCTATGGCCCTTTGGAGATAGTTTTGCACTATGGTTGCTGTCTGTTCTGCCATGCCTCACACTCCCAGGTCCCATTGAACATGTAATGATCAACAGAGGGATTGATGCATTTGATATATGGTTTGTGTAGGTATCTGGCATGACAGCATGCCAATCATACACAAAAGAACTCTGATTTCTGGAGAAAACTAGTGTCTAAGAGGGCCCTATGGCTGTGGTTTTTTGGTGATGGTGTATTATATTGCCATTCTTGCTAGAAACCAGAGCCTAAAAATGTATTTAAGGGTAGGCACAGACACTTTAAACATTCTTCTGACTGGGAAAGTGATGCTAACACAATGTAGGGTCTGCCCAAAGGGATAGCATATACAGTACTATGAGTTAGGGGTGTGCACAGACCGTTTTTGGGGGGTTTTTTGCAGTCCGGTCCAAATTCGGACCAAACCATGGGTCTTTGAACTTGCTCGGTTGAACCAACTGAGCCAGCCAGTCAAGGTCAACTGAACTAATTCAAACTGGTTAAAGCCAGGCTCAATTGAGGGTGGTGAGAGGGGTGAGGGTGGTACGTGGGGCAAGAGACAACTTTAAAAGTAAAACTACCATTTTACTGGCATGCGTGGAGGCCAGATGAGTGCCAGAGATGTGCCAACACTGCCTGCTCCAGGCAGCTTCAGTACCACCAGTAAGGACCTTATTTACTTTTAAAGACACCTCTCGCTGCCCTCTCTGTGCCGCACTTACCCCTCTTGCCTCCCTCAATCGAGCCCCGCTCAAACCGTCGAACTGGTTCACTTCAAACCAGGTTCAGTTCGGTTTGATCTCAGACCAGCCCCCTTTCCTGAAGGGCGGTCCAATTCGCAACCCAACTGATCAAACTGCCCTGGATCGTGGTGGACCAGTTCGAGATCGAACCAGTTCTGCACATCCCTACTATGAGTAATATGCTGCCCATCATATATTAAAATGGTACCCTGTCAGATCTTGTTAAATATATTTCCAAGATTGAAGATATCTTGGTTGTAGACCAAGATGGTAAGTGTCCTTGACTGGGATAATAAAAATAATGATGTGAGGACTCAGTTAAAACAGAACCAGGTTCTTTATAGTCTTAGCTCTGCTTGAGAGGCATAGTCTGGTAAAACAAAATAACAAACACACACCCTGCTTAACACTTGCTCTGAGCTCCTCAGAGGAAGAGCAGGATATAAATGTTAAAAATTAAAATTAAATAAATAAGGCCTTTGGCTCGTTCTCCTGGCAAGATCACATTTCACTACATTTCCCCCCTTTTGAGTCTTAAACTCAACCCAACCCAATAAGGAAGGAAAAACAATAAGAATTCACTGAAGCTCTTCACACGATCCATGTGAAGAGCTCCAGGCAGGTCTGCAGGGAGGGTTTAGCTTACCTTCCCTGCAATCGGTGGCGGTTCCCTGGGCGAACAGATAACCTGCCCAGATGAGTGGTGGCTCTCCTGTGGGCCGCCTGTGCCTTGCTGCGCCTTGCCCGGCCGCTCCAGGGGTTGGGTGCAGGGAAGCACTGTCATACAGCACCCTGCCCAATAATGCACTGCACGAGTAGGTGGTGCATTACTGGGACCCTCACCCCGGGTGTGTCAACACATGACCTGAAAAACGGAGTTAGAGGAGCGCTCGCTCTCTTAACTTTGTTTGAGAGGCTACATAGGTGGGTTTGCTGCCTTGTAGCCACTGGGCTCGGGCGCAAGCCCGGTGCTTCACACATGCAGCAGAAACAGGGCTGGACTCCCTTAGCCCGGTTTCTGTTGTGTGTGTGAATAGCCTCACTGTTACACAATTACCTAACTAAAGGTGAATAGTCACCTCTAATAGCACTTAGAGATTATTATGCCCTTCAAATGGGTGCTATTCCTAATGCTTAGTCACAGCAATGTTCAGGCTTCTGGATCACACGACCACTAGAGGTTTTCTGCTCCCCAGCTGAAGATGAGGAACAAAATTCACCAGATGGCGGTAGGGTTTGGCCATAATTTGAGAATGCCAATTCAGTTCCCGGTGGTTGATCTGATGGCACCCCCAGTTTACTCAATAGTTCTGCTTCTGAAGTCTCCAATGATGATGTGGTGGGCTATGCTGCTGGCATACTTTGTAGGTTTCTTCTATTCATTCTAAATGTGTCATTGCTGGTTTTAACAATATAAGATCATGGTGTCTGATATTGTTCCTGTACAGTTGCTTCTTCTGACCAGCCTTTCAGATCCAGTTTAATTCTCACCTGGGAACCAGGGTACAGGTCAATATTGCATCTTTTTAAGAAAAATTATCTGGCATCTGATTGGCACCCAAACCAAATCCTTGCAATTGATCAGTAGCACCACAGATTTGTGGCTTGTATAGAGTATAAAGGATTCCAGCCCAAAGAGGTACTTTGAGAACCTCTCGCTAGACATATTCACAGAACCAGTCCATGCACTCCCTGGAGGGCAGTAGGGTTGCTTTAGAATGTCAGGGAAGGCACTGCCCACCTGTTAGCCCCCATCCCACTGCTTGGCCCCCCCAACGCTCTCCAGAAAAGTTGGTGCTCAGGGCTGCAGCATTCCTGCTTGCAGCCCCAGCAGCATTCCCATGCTCATGGCCGGCGCACACATGCAGGTCACATACATGCATGATGGCCACAAGGCTGGGGTTGCAAGCAGGAATGCTGCAGTCTAGCTCATCCGCTTTTCTGGAGAGCATCGGCAGGGGGTGGGGAGCAGCAGGACAGGAGCTGACAGGTAGGCAGCACCTTCCCTGTCATTAAAAGCAAAAAAAACCCACCCTCCAAACTGGTTTGAACACCAGTGGACAGAACTGGTTTGGCACTCCCCTCCTGGAGCACCGAACTGGTTCCGGGCACATCCCTACCTCTCACATGTCCAAACTGCTGCCAGGCACTCTTTTTCAGTTTCAACATATTGAGTTTTTCCATCTGTGAGCATTCTGGGGCAGTAGGCTACTAGTTTCAACTCCCCACCCCCACCCACCCCGCCATGGTTCTGAAGTAACACTCCTCCTAACCCAGATCTGCTAGCAGCAGCACTGACAACAGTACAAAGATCAGCATCATAGAATCAGCACTGGGGCCTCTATTAAAAGTGGTTTTACTCGTTTTAAGGCTTCATCTGGGTTTTGCCCCTAATACCAAGCAGTGTTTGCCTTTAATAAATCATTTAAGGATAGCACCTTAAATGATTTGTTAGCAAATCATTTGTTAGCTTAAATGATAGCACCTTAAATGAGTCTTCCAAGATACTGTAACATACCAAGAAATCTCTGCAACTCAGCTACAGGAGGTTTAATCCCAGAAATGGCTCCCACCTTCTTTGTATCTGAACTCACCGCACATTCATCTATGTGGTGTCCTACATAGGTGAACTCTGGTTCAGAAGGCACTTGCTTTCATTCAGCTTTAGTCCAGCAGCTTTTATAGACTCCAAGACACTAGTCAGTCTCTCATCCTGCTCATCCCACAACACAGAAACCCCCTGCAGATTTTGCAAACACCTTTGACATGACCCTTTGGAACAGCTCCAATATGCTAGAAACGCCAAAAGGCAACATATTGAACAAATATCTTCCAAATATTTGGTTTATGTAGTTATTTGGCACAGTTAGGGTCCAACCAGATCGGCCAGAATCCACTGGCTGCCTCTGCTAGGCATTGAAAGATATCGTCCACTATGGGTGTGTGCAGAGGTGCACTTAGGTAATTTTGGAGCCTGGACCTAAAGGCCTTTGGAGGACTCCCCCCCTCCCCTGAAAATTAAGCATCATCACCTGGTCTTGTGGCGATCTTTCAGAACTGTGCAGGCACACCCCACAGTTAGTTAGAGACACTGGGCCGAACGGCAAGCCAAGCATTGCTCCGGTCGCTGCCGCTGTCACTGCAGGGGGTGGGAAGAGGAGGACTGGTGGGCGCACCCCCCTGGCAGCCACGCCTTGGCCATGCAGCAGCTGCCTTTTTTTAAAGGAATGTTTGGCATGGTGGGGTGAGTGCAGGAGGAGGCTCCCTCGGCCATTTGGAGGGGGACCCCCAGACACGGAGGCCATGGGCCAGATCCCCAAGGTCCAGGGGCTAGAGCACCTCTGGGTGTGTGTGTGTTTGCATTTTTCTTCTCTTCACAGCTTTGTTCAGCTGTTTTAGGTCCACATATATACGGACGGTGCCATCCTTCTTTGGTACTTGTACCACTGGAACACCAGTCAGTAGATTCAGTAATTAGTTCAATAACTCCACATCTAACCATCCTAATTCAGCTTTTACCTTGGGAATTAGTGGAACTGATATTTTTCTAGTTGTTTGGACTGCGTAAGGAAATGCCTCTTCTTTGAGTCCTACCTTTATTGGTGCTTTCTTCGAGGTTTCTACCTCATCCTGAGGCTCTGTGGAAAGTTCTTCCAGGCAGCTTACTAGGCCCATTGCAGTAGCTGTGTACTGCTCAGAAGACTATTGGTTTGAGAATGGAGCACATCTATTCTGAAGTTGAATTCCTTGCCTCTATATTGGGTAGTAGCTTTAAGATACCCCATACAATTTAGATTCTGCCCCCAGGGCCAGTGAGGCATGCAGATATCTGCTGGAGACAAAGTGGGTTGAAAAACTCCTGTAGACAGAAGCTGAGATCACACTTATGGTATCAAATTTGCTCCTGTATCAATTTTGAATCTCACTAGGACACCATTAATTTGCAGCTGCATCTCCCATGGGTCAGTAGAACCATTTAGGCAAGTGATTGGTCCCCAAAAAGTTTCCATCTGGATTATTTTGCTTTGCAACTTCTCTCACCCCTTGAGTGCAACAGACAACAGCAAAATGACCTATCTTCATACATTTGTGGCAGACTGCAGTCTTTGATGACACTGCTAACCAGTTCCGAATAATCTGCACTGCCCCTTACAGGGTTAAGTTTACTTTCCATCTGCAGTTTCTGACACAAGTCTTTATCCAAAATACCCACAACTAGTCTGTCCCTAATAGTTTCACTTCTGCAGTTCCCAAACTTAGTCATCAGTTTGCTCTTGCAGTCATCTTATGTAGGCCTCAACTGATTACCCAGGTCTCTTGAATCCTCTGGTGAAAGCAGTCCCTCTCATGAATAAGGTTCCGCTTTGGCACAAAATAGTCATCAAATATCCCCAGGATCATGGGATGGTCATCCCTATCCACAGCAGCAGCAAAGGTAAAGGACAAGCATGTGGCCAAGACTGAGCATGCGGAGAGAGCATTCCCCATCCACCATGGCCACAAGCATTTCCAGGTTTGCCAAAGACTTTCCCCCCACTTTCCCCCACACCTTTGGGGTACCGCCGAAGTTGCTTGTCCATCCCATACAGTTGTGCTGCACTAAACTACATTCATGCACCATTGGAGTTTGGTCAGGCAGAGAAACAATACATCTGCCCCAACCACAATGGTGCACGAATGAGGTGCTGAGTGCAGCACACAGATGGGCAGCTTGTCCATCTTGCTGCTGTTGACTACACCCCCCTTGCATATGATGTCATACAGGATGTGTTGCTGGCACACACTAATATGCAATCACATTACCACAGGGGCAGAGGGCCACTGGTCGAGCTTGTCCCGTGGGCATCGGCAAGCTCTCCACTCTCTTGGTAAAGGACTTAAAATCTGCTCTGCTTATGGGCCCATTGCATAAATAAGAGCACAGTCCTGGATCTCTTCTTCTTCAGCATTCAACTTTGTAGCAATCCAGTAACAGCAGAAGTGCTGCTTCCAATCAGGCCATCCTGCAGGCCTATTAAAATCAAAGGTCTTTGGTGGAGAGAACTTCACCATGCTAGGCCTCAGTTCAGCAGAAGGCATCTGATCTTTTTGCTTATTTTCTGTCATTTCAGAGACATCAGAAAGTGCCCCCAACTTCTGACACCATGTTCTTTATAGGAATAATAAAAATAATGATGTGAGGACTCAGCTAAAACAGCAAGAGCTTCTTTATTGTCTTTGCTCTGCTTGAGCTGCATAAAGTCTGCTAGAACAAAATAACAAATACACACCCTGCTTAACATTTGTCAAAAAGGAAAAATGACAGTAAGAGAGATAGCACACACCAACACCAGGAAAGAGGCTCAGTGTATAGATGTTTATATAGCAATGCCAGAAGCCTCAGAGCCACGATGGGTGAGCTGGAGGGCTTGGCTGCTAATGAAAACATAAATATAGTGGGCATAACAGAAACATGGTGGAACGGTGAGAACCAGTGTGATACTGTTATTCCTGGATACGAACTCTACAGAAAGGACAGGGAGAGGCAGACTAGGGGTGGAGAAGTACTGCAGCTCAAACCTGATGGCTGGTTCGGTTCAAATTCGAACCTTCAAACCACCCTGGTTTGAATTTGAACCGGTTCAAATTTGAACCGGTTCGCACATCCCTAACTAGGCACGTGCAGGTATGATAGAGAGGCAAATTTCTAGACATGCTAAATGACTGTGCCTTAGGACAGTGGGTCGCGGAACCAACAAGAGAGAAGGCAACCTTGGACTTAATCCTGAATGGTGCCCACCTAGGACCTGCTGAGAGATGTTAGAGTTGTAGAATCATCAGGGAACAGTGACCATAGTGTGATCCAATTCAGCTTATATGCAAGTGGAGCATTGCCAAGGAAGTCCAACACAGATGTGCTCGACTTCAGAAGAGGACAGTTCTGAAAAATGAGGAGACTGGTAGAAAGGAAACTGAAATGGAAAGTTAAGAGGGTCAAATTACTCCAGAAAACATGGAACTTATTTAAAAACACAATAATAGATGTTCAGTTGGAATGTGTACCAAAGAGTAAGAAAGATACCACCAAGTTCAGGAGGACGCCAGCATGGCTAACAAGTAGATTCAGGGTAGCTATAAAAGGGAAGAGAATGGAAGCACTGCCCAAATTAAGAGAACATTAATTAAACGAACAGACACATAAACTCTGGCAAAAGCAATGTATGGAGGCAATAAGGGATGCAAAAGAGAGTTTGAATAGCTAGATGTGTCAAAGGAACTAACAAAAACTTCTTTAAATACACCAGAAGTAGAAAACCTGCCAGGGAGGCAGTTGGACCCTTAGATGATGACAGGATTATGAAAGGGATTATGAAAGGGATTATTGAGAGATTATGAAAGGGATTATTAAGGAGGATAAAGAAATTGCAGAGAAGTTGAACGAGTTCTTTGCATCTCTCTTCACAGTGGAGGATACTGACCCTATTCCTGCTCCAGAACTGAGCCTCTCAGGCTTGGAGGCTGAAGAACTGGGCCAATTTGAGGTTATGAGAGAGGATGTTCTAAACTGTCTTGAAAAATTGTCAGGGCCAGATGGCATGTGAAATTTCTTATCTCCTAGCAAAAATAACTAACTTGTCCCTACAATCAGGCTCTGTACCAGAGGACTGGAAAGTAGCTAATGTAACTCCAATTTTCAAAAAGGGATCCGGTGGGGGGATTAAAAAAAACTACAGGCCAGTTAGCTTAACTTCTGTGCCGGGTAAATTGTTGGAAAGCATACTCAAGGACAAAAACATATAGAAGAACAGGCCTTGCTGAAGGAGAATCAGCATGGCTTCAGCAGAAGCATGTCTTGGAGTTCTAACCTTCTGGAGTTCTTTGAGAGTGTCAACAGGTATGTAGATAAAGGTGATCTGGTTGACATAGTATACTTGGGTTTCCAAAAAGCTTTTGACGAGTTCCTGACCAAAGGCTCTTGAGTAAACTTAGCAGTCATGGGATAAAGGGACAGTTTCATGTGTGGATTGGTAACTGGTTGAAAGACAGGAAATAGAGGGTAGGAATAAAATGAGAGTTTTCACAATGGAGGGAAGTAAGAAGTGGGGTCCACCAGGGATCTGCATTGGTCTTTAACTTATCCATAAATGATCTAGAAGTTGAGGTAACCAGTGAAGTGGCCAGATTTGCAGATGACGCTAAGCTATTTAGGGTAGTGAAATCCACAACAGTTTGAGAGGAACTCCAAAAGGATTTCTCCAAACTAGAGAGATCCTTTTGGATCTTCTAGGGCACCTTCCTTATGAGGCAAGGCTACAACACCTGGGACTTTTTAGTTTAGAAAAAAGGCGACTGTGGGGAGACATGATAGACGTCTATAAAATCATGCATGGTGTGCAGAAAGTGGATAGAGAGAAATTTTTCTCCCTCTTATGTAGCACTAGAAGCAGGCGTCATCCTATGAAATTGATTGCCAGGAAATTTAGGACCAACAAACGGAGGTACTTTTTCACACAATGCATAATCAACTTGTGGAATTCTCTGCCATAAGATGTGGTGACAGCCAACAACCTAGATGGCTTTAAGAGGGGTTTGGATAACTTCATGGAAGAGAGGTCTATCAATGGCTACTAGTCTGAGGACTATAGGCCACCTGCAGCCTCAGAGACAAGATGCCTCCAAATACTAGTGGCAGGGAGCAACAACAAGAGAGAAGCCATGCCCTCACCTCTTGCCTGTGGGCTTCTCTAAGACATCTGGTAAGATACTGTGTGGAACAGGATGCAGGACTAGACAGGGCTTGGGCCTGATGCAGCATATGTTCTTATGTTCTTTACACTCCTATTTAATTCTCTAAGGCATAACGGTAAAGTGTGCCATCAAGTTGATTTCAACTCCTGGTGCCCACAGAGTCCCGTGGTTTTATTTGGTAAAATATAGGCAGGGTTTACCATTGCCTCCTCCTGCATAGTCTGAAATGATGCCTTGCAGCATCTTCCTATATCGCTGCTGCCTGAGATAGTACCAGCGGGGATTCGAACCAGCAACTGTCTGCTTGTTAGTCAAGCATTTCCCCGCTGTGCCATAAGGTGTACCCGTCACTAATCCCATGTGTGGCAGCTCTCATGAGAGTTCGTGAGCAAGCTGCCAGCAGGAGGAGAGAAAGCAGCGGTGCCAGCGGACAGGCAGGCGAGGTGGGAAACAAAATGGTGAAGGTGGGAGAAAACGGTGGCTGGGGGCAGGCAGCGGGGAGAAAATGGCAGCGGTGGGCAGGTGAGTGGGTGGGGGGAAAAACCCGCGGTGGGCAGGCAGGCGGGGAAAACTAGAGGCACCGATGATCTGTGCCCAGCACTGCTAGTTCCTTATAAAGCCTCTGGCCCCTCCTCCTAACAAGATCACATTTCACCACAGTAAGAACTGAGTGGTTGGGGGAAGGAATCAACTATTACTCGGCCGTATGAAGCTAAAATTTGTTTAGATATGTGTACTCACCTCTTGCTTATGAGCTTCTCAGAGGCATATGGTGGGGTACTGTGTGAAACAGGATGCTGGACTAGACAGGCTTTGGGCCTGATACAGCATATGTTCTTTTGTTCTTTACACGCCTACTCCTTATAAAGCCTTTGACCCCTCCTCCTAGCAAGATCACATTTCACTATAGTAAGATCTAAGTGGGGGAGGGAGAGATAAATTATTTTGACTGAATCAATCCCATGAAGTTAAAATTTATTTAGATATGTGTGCTAAAATCAATAGAACAGAATTAAGATAGGCAACACCTGAACCTGAAACAAATTAACACAAATCTGGGCATCATCATCTCACAGTGTCTGGGACACAGTCTCCTCTGGGAACCAGAATTTTACCATTAATAAATGCAAATAATTATAGCACCAGTAATTAACCAAGGATGAGTGGCAAGCCCAACCATCACAGAAGTGGCTCCAAGGTCATAGATCTTTCAAGACTAATCTCCTGCCCCTGGATCCTTTCAGTGCAAAGGGCTAATACCCATCACCTTTTAATTTTACGTACTCTATAAGTATCTAGCTAAAAGCTAGCCAAAAATGTCTGAATGGAAATATCTCTGGCAGCTAAAGCAGCTATAGAGGTTCAAACCTCAGGTGGCCAGGGCTATGAACAAAGAGCCGAAAAAGAAGCAAGTGAGCTTCCACTGGTTTCCCTTCAAACTGAGGCTTAAAGGAGGAGAAGGAATTGGGCTAGGAGCAGGGCTCCACCTCACCAAATCATTCTCTTGTCATGTGCAACCTTGGAACCCGAATCCTCCCCACAGAGGATTCTTTTCTTAGTGAGGGGTGTGCTACATCTTCACTACTGAAAGGGTCAGGGGAGGAGAGAGATGGGCACTGTCCCTTCACAATGGAAAGAATGGCTCAGTCAGGTTCTGGCCTTTTGCTGGTGCCACACGTGCATTGAGCTGCAGCATTCCTGCCTCTACACATTGCCAACTCTTGACTGACTGGATCCAGATGCTGCCATCTGCTCTGCTATTGTTCCTCCCCACCCCGCCCATATTGCTAATTCTCCCCATTCTTGACCCTTCTCTGAGCTCTATTCAGTTGCTGCATTTTATGTAGTAAAATATTTTTTCTATTTTCCCACATGTTCTTTTCCTTTTTATTACACCAGACAGCAGGTACCAAAGAGTTACGTTGTCCTCTGTGTAATTACTAATTACTCAGTTCATAATTCCTTTAAGAGAGGTATTGCCCCACCTAGGGTTGACATAAAATAGTGTTTCCTATTAAGGAAATATAAAATTGGCCTTGATGATGGTTTGGAAGCTTCCACTGATGGAAAATGCAATCGTCTGTCTCCTGACAAGGGCGGTATGTTGTGTCACTGACAGCAAATTGCCTCAGTGCTCCAGTAGCTCAGGCTACACTGGCTCCCTAGGTCTTCCAAAATAGATTCAAATTGTTGGTTATAATCTACATAACCCTAAATAGTTTATATAAGTAGATAATAGTCTGGACTCTACAATGTTTGTTCTAAAACAAGAGTTTGTTGGATTCCTGTGATAATCAGGACCAAATAACACTAAAAGCCAAAACTACTCAGAGCCATTCCTAAGCATCAGTATCACTTGGGTGAGAGGATAAGATCTCCACAGACCACACCTAAACATTCCAACCAATTCAATTTTATTTTAATGAACATAAGAACAGCCCTGCTGGATCAGGCCCATGGCCCATCTAGTCCAGCATCCTGTTTCACACAGTGGCCCACCAGATGCCGCTGGAAGCCAATGGAGAATTGTTTTATTCTCATAAAGTCAGTTGCATTCCAATCATCTCAGACTGACAATTCAAATATCACATATTTGATCATGCATTGTGTGCTACATCTCAGTGCAGATTCAACTTGTATGCTGCAAGAGGTGGACACATTATAAGCAGTAACCATTGCCATGCAGGGCAAAGAGTTATCAGATTTTCTTATATAAAAGCTTTTGTTAGGAGTTACACCTGTATGGAATAAGCAACTGCACCTCAACAAAGTACCTTTTACAAAGCAGTGGAATAGTTAAAAATTTGGAACCACCTAACAATCAGACTAAGATGCCAACTGAAGAAAGAATATTGAAACACAGCCTAAAATTGGTCATTTTCTCAGTCTAAATATAAGTTGTACCACGCTTTCAAGCCATAGAAAAAATAAATGACTATAGTCAATGGTAGTGCATGAAGTGCTACCTACAGTGTGACTGACTATCCTTTTTAGGGCTGTTCACCCTCCCTCCCCCCCATCCATGAATTTAACAATGCAAATGTAACAATGGATTTTGTCCAATGGTTGCCAATTTCAGCACTGACATTCTTGACAGAATAGCCTGATTAGAAAATAATTGTACTTCTTTCTAGCTACTGTTACCTCACCTGCACTTTTCATTTCCTATAAGGTACAGTGGCAAAACTGCATCTTTCAACTCTCCCTCTTTTATCTGATGTAGTGGATGACAGGTAATCTAGCTGAAAGTTCCTACAATTGCGCCACCAGAAAAACACTGGCTGATGAAATCTGAGCAGTTATCACCCTAACCATCACCTGTCAAGCCTCCTGCTTCAATTTAAGGGTGCATCAATTTTCTGAAGAGGAAATCAAGGGCAAAGAATAAAAGCGCTACAGATAAACACTGACAAAGGCCCTTTCTACTTTTTTTTATTTATGATGGGATGTACTATCATAGGTTGCTCTGTGAGGTTTTATCAACTGTCCTGATACATCCCAGATAGCTTGGAATTCTTTGGCCATTGATGAAGTGCTATACTTGCACTTACTGAAAGGGCACAAGATTTCTAAGTGAAAATTACTTTCACTAAATACCATAAAGATATTGAAGTCAGAAAGAGCAAGGAGATGGGACAAATGACAGCTGCATATAACAATGAAGCTCTCTGTTCTCTGCGATGGCAGACAAGACTGATTAGAGTAAGAACATGAAATAATGTTTTCTTAAAACCAGAGAGCATATTGTGTGAAGTGCCAGACACAAAGAGTTCCTATGTTGTTTGTAGAGAAATGTGAATGCATTGGCTGCCAACTGTGTTTGCACTGTAGTCTGTCACTACTCCTAAGCAAACATTTTTGCAAATATATCCAATTGCATGCCTAGTTTGGCGGGGTGGGGGGGGGTGGGGTGGATTCTGAGAGAAGGACCAGTCATGTAATGGCAAATATTTGACTCTATGGCAAAATATTGTGGATCTTTCCTTTAGCAGAGTGAATAACAGGTCTGAAATCATCACCAACAAAACTATATAATTCATTGTTTACAGATGCTTTTATTTTGGGGTAAGGTTGCATACTGAAGTAGATGCTTATACACTTAGTAGCCTGCATTATGTAGTTAAGCTTGAAAGCGTCAGCTTATCTCATCACTGTAGTGCAGCAATAGGAGAAGCCATTCCTTCACAGCTTCTCTCTGCCACGGTGCTATTAAAATGAGTAGAAGCAGCCACTGCTTCCAGCTATTAGGGGAAAGGGTTAATTGTGACCATAACTGCATGTTTAGAAAAATCGCATTGTACAGATTTCCTGGGATTGTGCCATGTCAGACTTTGAGGTGGGTAGATCATACTTTATTATTATTTAAAATGTTTATATTCCACTTTTCTTCATCATCATCAACAACAACAATAGTTCTCAAAGCAGTTTACACAGCAAAAGACATTTTAAAAATGGATCCCAGTCCTAAAAGAGTTCACATTCTAAAAAGAAATACAGAAGAGGCACTAGCAACATTGATGGTGCTCCAGACAGAGGGCTTTCCCCCCTCTTATGCCTGTGAGTTCTGCATTGACCTGAAGGCTGAAGAAAAATGGAGCTTCTACATGCAGTGGTACTTGTAGGTTTCGTTTTTTTTTTCTTTTTCATTTGTACTTACATTGCTATTTTCTGTACACAGAGCACTGGCTGTACTTTGTCCCCACAACTGTCCCCGGTCTCCACAGTGCTGAACATGGAGTTGCGCAGAAAGAGATAACTTCCTAGAGATACAGGACATTTTAAAGAATAAAATTGCTGTCACATGCTTTCAGTTTATTGAACTTCTGCAGCATCCCTCCCTTCTGCCAAGTCTTTTCTGACTCCTGTGGATCTTGAAGTAGAAGAAAGGCCTTGTTTAAGCACAACCAGGCTGTTTAGAAGTACCCACATTTTCAAAAAAGAAACAAACAAAAAAGCAAATATCTAATGTGGATTTAAGTATCTCTTGATTGCCTATAAATTGTTGTTGCTTGTTAATCACTCCATAAAATAATCTCCTCTCACTGAAATCTTCACCTTTAATGACTTTTCTGCAATCTTATAGACATTTTCCTGGGAGTAAAACCCATGGAACAAAGTGAGACTTACTTCTGGTTAAACATTCACAGATATTTCCTCTTTTTAAAAAATTATGTCTGATGCTTGTGCATGCATGTGATTACTGAGGGAAAGAATAAGATATGTGTAAAAATGTGTAAAAATTCTCTAGATATAATGAGACATCTCTAAAACATCTGTACCATGTTGAGTTATCAGCAAAATTGAATGAAAATGGCAGGGATAGGGGCCCTTCTGGAATCATGGAGTCTGCCAAATTCCAGGCAAATTGGTTCAGGGAGTTCAGGGCAAGGAGACTTTAAAATCTGAGGTCTTTCCATACTCCTTTTGAGAGTTCTACAGACAAACAACTTCTCCGAATCATCAAAATGAAGTGGGCCAATTCAGAGGACAAAAGCATTGCAGTGGAAATAAAAAAGGAGAACGTGGTCTAAAATTAAAAATAGGAGGACAGTAGATCATAACAATTAAACTGGTCTCAGTTAATAAAACTACAAAGGGCAATGACCCAGAGTCAAGTTGCAAAGGTGCTCTCAGATGTAAAAACTGAAGATATGCCCTTGCGAGCCAACTCTCCAATATGTCATCAGCTACAAGAAAGGCACTCTTTTTCAAATCCGGACAAGTTGTCCTATGGTTCATCTATACTTCTGCTCATCACACAAGTTGTTCCACTAGGGTTTTTATGTCAAATACCTGAGCAATGGAAAGCTGTGTGTACACATACACACTGGATACAGACAGCAACATGTAGCCTCCTGGTACGATTCCCCATAACAATCAGTGTTCATAATGGAATAATCCACCACCTGGAATCATGCTAGGAGGGGATACTATGCCGGGTTGAATATGCACAGTTATTCTCCTGGTGCTAAATATAAGAGAGCCACCATTTTAAAAAGTGTCTCTTCGCCCAGTTGGCAATAATAAACAATAACAAACTTCATTTGTTAGCCGCCCAATAACAAATTGTTCTCTGGGCAGCTCACAACACAACACGAAATAAACAAATTGCAATATAAAAGTTAGCAGTACTCCACACAGTAATCCCAGTACTCAGTTAACACTGATACCCTATGAAACTCCCTGCTTACCTTCTCAACCACTGAATAATTCCCTAAGTCAAGTACTTCTCCATGTGTAAAGCTAGCACATCCCTCTCCTTGAAATTTCTACAGGAAAGGAATTTTGACATGGGAAATCATTCAAACTTAAAGAAAATCAAATCTTGTAGATTTAATCTAACATTCAAGGGGTGTTACATTGTGTTTTGTCCCCAAGCCCTAAATTCCACTGTTAAACCATCATATATCTTATAAGAGCTACTGTAGTATAAGGGCTAAGATACTGAGCTACAAATCAGAAGGACTTCTTGTTTGATGTTCACCCATGAACTCACAAGGTGACCTTAAGCAAGCTACTTCTTCTCAGCCTCATCTCTCCAACTGCAATATGGGGAATAATAGTTACCTTCAAGGCTATTGTAACATGGGGAATTAATCTTGCTCAATGTAAGACAATAATCTTAAATTCAGGAGTGGAACACAGGAAGCAGCCATATACTGAGTCAGACCATTGGTCTATCTAGCTCAGTATTGTCTACACAGACTGGCAGCGGCTTCTCTAAGGTTGTAGGCAGGAATCTCTCTCAGCCCTATCTTGGAGAAGCCAGAGATGGAACTTGAAACATTCTGCTCTTCCCAAAGCGGCTTCATCCCCTGAGAGGAATATCTTACAGTGCTCATATGTGGTCTCCCATTCAAATGCAACCAGGGCAAACCCTGCTTAGCTTGGAGGACCAGCTCTCCTCTCAGTTTGCCTTAATCAGTTTTTTACAGAGGCTGGTGGAACCAAATATCACCTATAAGCAAGGACTGCTATAATAGTGAGAAAATAAGGAGAAAATGCCTTCCCAAATGCCTTCCCAGCAAACCACCTATTTATCTCCCCAATACTTCAAAAGGGGTCCCGCACATACACTTGCACAAAATTTCATGGGGTTAAACTTGTTGCAGATTCCGGACAGGACACAATTATATGGGACTCAAAGCTCTGAACAGAGTTGCATGTAACAGAAGTAACCATCTGTCACACATTTTCCACATGAGTATTCCATTGTGCTTATCACCATTTTAGAAGGAGGCAAGAACAACTAAATAGTACACAAACACTTATATACCTTATAGATTTTTAAAGCTGTTCTATCCTTTCTCTCTTTAACAATATTAAAATATGCATTGCGTTTTATGCTTTAGCTTAAAAATGTTACATTAAAATCATTATACATGTTTCAAGAGTTTCTCTCCTTCTGTGTCATACATGTGAGACATTTATCATTTGCATCCATTTTAGATTGTGCAATTAATTTCCTTTTTTGATTCTGAATAACTATTATTGGGTCTTTGATTGACTTCCAGAGCAGCAATTCAAGTAAGAGATTCTGATGGTGCTTTGTGAATTGCCTCAGCTGAGCTCACACAGCTTATAATATCAGCAGTTTTTATATATAATGCACATCTTGGTTAGTGGTACTTTTATTTGCATAATCACTGAACCAAATATAGTCACACTGCAGGCAAGAGAATCTAGCTGACCTGACCCCATTAAGTCACTTTTGAAGGGAAAAACTATTACAGTTGGGTGTTTTTTTTTTCGTTTTTTTTAAAATCCCTACTCAACTGGCACTTTTCTGCAAAGGGACACGCTTGAGTCTTCATGATGTGTGAAGGCATATTTTATTTTATTCATGAGCATTTAGATAGCTAAGGGATATTTATAGGTTTATAATTATGATTATTTATTTTAATTTATTTATACAATGCCCACAACGCGACACTTTTACAGCATAAGTGTAAAACAAGGTTTCTGCTACCCATCGCTTATAATTTAGGCCTGGAAAATAAGATGAGTTGTAAGAAGTGTTTTAAAAACAACAAAGAAAGAATCAATGCAGGATACTAGTAGGGACAAAATTACAGCGACAGACACCAATGAGAGAAAAGGAGCTCATGTCTGTAAGAGTGAGAAACTGAATCAGGGCCTTCCCAAGTGGAGCGAAGAGAGCATGGAGGATTGTAAAGATGAAAAAGAGAATATAGCAAAGTCAAGCCAACCTCCCCTTCCACCCCCAAAGAAGTTATCATTAGGGATGTGGAAAATGTTCTGAGCTCGGAACATTTTGACTCAAAACAGGCAGTTTTGAGTGTTCCAAGCTTGAAACAGAACACTCTTCAAATGAAAGGCCTGTTTCGAGCTCGGAATGGAACAACCCCATTCCAAGCTTAGAACATGTTGAACACTCTTCTGGCCTCTGTGTACACGAGACGGTCATTTGTGTTGTCAGCACCACCACACAAATGGCTGCCACACATGTGCAGAGGCCAGAAGAGCACCATTTTGGAGTCAAAATGGAGCTCAGAATGTTCCAAATGTCCTGAGTTTGTTCCGATGGAAAGATCCAGGGGATTTGCATTCCGTTCTGAGCACGGAATGGGACACAAAATCAGTTTCATGCACATCCATGGTTATCATACAATAGAATTAATTATGGGGACAAGCAAGCAAGAGGATGCAGATGAGAAAGACCAACAGAGGGTTATACAGCAGACAATCGGCTCATTCACACAATCTCAACTGAGCAGGAGGAGCACCCAGACAGTGTAGGAGAGCTAGATGCACTTCCAATTGGCATTCACGTAAACCCAAACAAGGTAAAAGGTTAGGGAAATGATTGTGTGAGAAGTGAGAGCTGAATAGGATGGTTTTTCATCTGCCCTCAGTAAATGCTGGAGACAGAATATGGGTAGGGAACACCCATTCAACCCAGCTCCCGTCTCCCACATGCTCAGTCTCCCTTTCTCCTACCTTGTTTGGGTTTATACAACCACCAATCAGGAGCACACCTGGCTTTCCTATCTTGGCTGGGTGCCCCTCCCACCCAGATGGATAATTGAGTGAATGAGCCGAATATGTCAAATGATGAAGAAATGAACAATTGATTGATTGATTGATTGATTGTTGAATGTATATACTGCCTTTCATTAAAAACAACCCCAAGGTGGTTTACAAAAGTTAAAAAACATGCAATAAAATAACAGTAAAACATTAAGCTAAAAATATAAAACAAATCTAATTTAAAAACTATAAAATACATGCATAAAAACTATAAATGGATAAAAACACATAGCAGCAGCAATAGAAACAGTCATGTAAAAGCCTGGATAAAAAGCCAAGATTTAAGAAGCTTTCTAAAAACTGTGATGGAGTCTGAGGAGCGAATTACCACTGGGAGAGCATTCCAAAGTCTGGGGGCAGCAACAAAGAAGGCTCTGTCCCGAGTGCATGACAGCCGAGCCTCCTTCATTGTCGGCACCCAGAGCAGAGCCCCCTCAGATGACCTTGTCAAGTTAGCAGCAACCCTTGGGAGCAGGTGGTACCTCAAGTACCCCGGGCCTAAACCGTTAAGGGCTTTAAAGGTCAAAATCAGCACCTTGAATTGGACCCGGAAATGAACTGGCAGCCAGTGCAGCTCTTTCAGGATGGGTGTGATGTGCTCCCACCAGGCAGCTTGAGATAAAACCCTAGCTGCCGCGTTTTGCACTAGCTGCAGTTTCCGGATATTCTTCAAGGGCAGCCCCACGTAGAGCGTGTTACAGTAATCCAGCCGTGACGTGACAAAGGCATGGGTAACCGTGGCCAGATCTGCCTTCTCGAGAAATGGACGTAGATGGCGCACTAGCCGAAGCCATGCAAAGGCACCCCTGGCCACCGCCTCCACCTGATCATCCAAAAGCAGAGCCAGGTCCATTAATACCCCCAAGCTGTGTACTTGCTCCTTCAAGGGGAGTGCAACCCCATCCAGAACCGGTAAAATCTCCTCATCCCAATTGGCTCTCCTCCTGACCAACAATACCTCCGTCTTGTCCGGATTCAATTTCAGTTTACTGGCCTACATCCAACCCATCACGGCCTCCAGTCCCCGATTCAGGACATCCACTGCCTCCCTAGGATCAGATGACAAGGAGAGATAGAGATGAGTGTCATCCACATATTGCTGACAACTCAGTCCAAGTCCCCGGATGACCTTTCCCAGCAGCTTCATGTAGATGTTAAACAGCATGGGGGACAAGACCGAACCCTGCGGGACCCCACAGGCCAATGGCCATGGGGCCAAGCAGTAGTCCCCCAGCACCACCTTCTGGACCCTCCCCCCAAGAAGGGATTGGAATCACTGAAATGCAGTACCTCCGATTCCCATATTCGAGAGGCGGCCCAGAAGGATATCATGGTTGATGGTATCGAATGCCGCAGAGAGATCCAGCAGAACCAACAGGGACGCATTCCCCCTGTCTAGTTCCTGGCGTAGGTCATCCACTAGAGCGACCAAGGGAGTCTCAGTCTCATACCCGGGGCGGAAGCCAGATTGAAAAAGGTCCAGCTAGTCCGTATCATCCAAGACCCTCTGCACCTTGCCCAAAAAGAGAAGGTTAGACACAGGTCTATAGATGTCCAGGTTGGAGGGATCAAGGGAGGGCTTTTTTAATAGTGGTCTTACCACCACCTCCTTGAGGCACGATGGCATCCTGCCCTCCCTTAATGAAGCATTAATTATCACCTCCAACCATCTGCCTGTCTCTTCCCTGGCAGCTTTTATTAGCCATGAAGGGCAAGGGTCAAGAGCGCACGATGTCGCCCACACACTGCACAGTATCTTGTCCACATCCTCAGGCCGCACCAACCAAAAAGAATCCAACATAACAGGACCAGATAGTACCAAAGGCACATCTGCCGGAACTGCCAAAACTCTGGAGTCCAGGTCAGCACGGATGCGAGCGACTTTATCTGCAAAGTTACAGGCAAACTGATCACAGTGAGCTGTAGATGATTCCTCCCCAATTACCTGGGGGACAATGACTGACATCAAGATCAATATGGGATCAATGGGAGCCAGTGTGGTGTAATGGTTAGAGTGCTGGACTAGGACCGGGGAGACCTGAGTTCAAATCCCCACTCAGCCATGATACTAGCTGGGTGACTCTGGGCCAGTCACATCTCTCTCTGCCTAACCTTCTTCACAGGGTTGTTGTGAGGAGAAACTTAAGTATGTAGTACACCGCTCTGGGTTCCTTGGAGGAAGAGCGGGATATAAATGTAAAAATAAAATAAAAAATAAAATAAAATATTGTGTGCACCAAAAAACTGCAAAGGGGAAGAGCTGATTTTCATCCATTTGGCCTTTCTCTTAGAGTCCCACAACACTCAGGAACATATTTTTGGCAGACCTAGTGAGCAGCAAAGGGAATGGGAAATCAGCAAAAGTGGCCCCTTCCTCACTGTGCATTTTACCAGAGTTGAAGAAAGATAATAAATATTAGCAATATTTAAAAGATGGAGACAACATGACTTAAGCACTGTGCTTAAGTGAATACAAGTGGAGGGAGGCACTGGGTCTGTGCCCCAATATGTTCCCATTGTGATGCATACGTCTAAATGTCTGAACAGATCCTATGTGCATTCAGCTGTAGACATAATTGGAGATTCTTCCTTTTTCAGGGTTTCCAGTCTTGCAGAGAGAGCCTATGCAACTTGTGTGCATAGGTCTATTTAGACCTTGAATGAATCTGTAGAAGTTGGGAGCAGGGACAGCTGGCATGACCCCAATTTCCCCAAAGAATTGTCATGAAAGGATTCATTCATTCACTTACATATTTTAGATTGTGAGCACCTTTGGGACATCCTCATCCTCATCACCAGAAGAGCTGGTCTTGTGGTAGCAAGCATGACTTGTCCCCTTAGCTAAGCAGGGTCTACCCTGTTTGCAAATGAATGGGAGACTAGAAGTGTGAACACTGTAAGATATTCCCCTAAGGAGATGGAGCTGCTCTGGGAAGAGCAGAAGGTTTCAAGTTCCTTCCCTGGCTTCTCCAAGATAGGGCTGAGAGAGATTCCTGCCTGCAACCTTGGAGAAGCCGCTGCCAGTCTGTGAAGACAATACTGAGCTAGATAGACAAATGGTCTGACTCAGTATATGGCAGCTTCCTATCTTTCTGTCTTCCTATCATCATCATCCACCCACCTGTTTACCTGTTTACCCATGTTGTATGTTAGAATAATGATCAAGTGATGCATATGCTGATTTCTTTCTGAAGGTGTGGATCAACCACTCATGCTGACTGTGTTGGCATGCTGCTTATTAAAGTTTCTGGCAGAAACCAACAGAGCCCAAGAGGCTGTAATGACTGTCAAAGCCTGAAAGAAACAGATGAGACTGACGGGGCTAAAACCATAACAGACTCTTCAACTTGTGCCATTGTGTCCCAGATTACCTATTTTATCTCTAACACTCCAGAGACCATCTATTGAAACTTAAATCTACTTATATAATGTGCTTTTAAAAATGGAATGAGTTACTTCTGCCAGGCACAGTCTTACACATTTGGAGCAAGTCCTCCTCACACTGAAGTATCACAGATAGGATTTTGTAAAAAGTAGTGGTGAGGTGGGGGTGGGGGTGATGGGGCTTTTGACAGAAACTCCTGTGAATTTAGTATGATGCAACTGAATAAGTTGTTGTGTGGGCAAAGGTACAGCTGGGGTTATCATAACATGGCTTCTGCTGTAGCTCTTACTGACTCCTCCATTGAGCTCACCAGTTTCCTCTCACCATAGGCTTCAAGATCCCACTAACAGTAACTACCCAAATTCATTATTTAAATATATTTTATATCCTGTCTTGCTTCCATTATAGTACTTAAGGCAGAATATGTAGGGTTCCCAGATCACCCAAGTAGGCCCGGACCAGATCTAGACTTGCTTAGTCTCAGCAAGGTGTCTGCAAAGTTCTCTCAGACCATGTGCCCTAGGACAGTGGATACAATTCCAATTCTTCTACTCTACATAATGAAAAAAATACTGCAAGTGCTGGCCTGACATGTCTTCTCCCAACCAGAAGGAGACCAGATTCTGCAATGATAGAGAAGGCTCATACTCTATACAAAACCAAAGGCCCCCAAACTGTTTCGTCTTATAACTTTGCATTGCTTTTTGTGGCAGAAAAAGGCTTGTATAGGGTCATAGACAGCTGGTCAGTAAAGGGTCCTGATCTGACTCACCTTCACCTTCTTCTCATTGCTTTATCTAGACTCATTTATCATTAGTACTGCAACAGTTCTCACTGGTGTTCTTAAAATTTTATTTATTACATTTATAGACCGCCCCATCCAAAGGCTCTGGGTGGTGCACAACGAATTTAAAAAGACATAAAAGAAACACCATCTAAAACACACTACTTAAAACAATATTAAAACAATTCAAAACAATTCAAAACCATTTAAAACCAATTAAAATACCCCCAAACAATGTAAAAACCTTGGAAGGCCAGGCCAAACAAATACGTTTTTAGGGCTCTCTTAAAGACCGACAGCAAGCCTAAACTGTGGATATCTGCTGGGAGTGCAATCCATAGGCCAGGAGCAGCTACAGAGAAGGCCTGGTTCCGAGTCGCCACCAGACATACAGGTGGTAAATGGAGACGGACCTCTCCAGATAACCTTAATGTGCGATGGGGATTATATAGAAGTTTTTAAAGTTGTTATTTAGCAAAGTGACAGACTAGGTCTATTTCTTCTGTCACATGAATCTAACCTAGTAAAGGCCTTTTTAGAAGCTTGATTCCAAATCAGAACAACACTATTTTGATTCCAGTCCAAAGCTGAATGCATAATAACATGCACACATGTTCTACATCTTTTATTTATTTCCCCATCTTCTTTTAGGAAATATTGTGTTGATGGCAGGTGCCATTTCCCCTGCTAATGAATTGGAACTAGGACCCCAAAAAACCCCACCTGCAAAGGTAGAAAAATTTGGCAAACGTTCTTGCAGTATGTTGCCTTAATACATTTAAATGATTTAATGGCAAGTAAAAGATTCCCTGCAACACACAATGTACATCTGAAGGGAGCAAAGAATGCCTGCCAACTGTGCTGTAAAATTCAAAATGGATTCCAAGAAGAGAGCACAGTGCCAGACAGCTTGTGCCATTGCTTCTACTTGCTATACTATTATTACTGCTCAACAGTCTTGAAGTCTGAATGACAGTGGTCTGAGCCCTTTCAAACAACAAAAAGAAGGTCAATTTTTGTAATGAGGAAATGGAAGTGGTGGTGCAGAGGATCACTGACCCTTACAGTTTCGTGTACGATAAAGAAGCAGTGAAGTGCTCAGGCAAATTATGGTGTAGGAACACAGTGACAACACCACCATGAAACACAACAGGGGAACAACTAACCCATTCTCTTGCATACATCCAGTGCATGAAAATCAAGGCTCCGTTTACCTTCCTTTTAACACTACAAAACAACATTGTATAACTTCCCACGGGGGTAAACAGCAGACAAAAATAAGAGCAGTTAACTCAGAAAAGACATTGTTCCCCATTCTTAGTTCCTATTCAAAGCCATAGGAGTTAAAACTTGCATGCTGGCTGAATTAAGAAAATAAAAAGCAGTGCCCACTGAAAAAAAGCGTTTTCATTGTTCCTTCAAGTTGAGCATATCTGAGAACTTTGAACCTTATTACAGCTACACAAACCAAGCTGCAAAGACCTCAAAATTGTTGTGGATGGTTTACTGAATAGATTTGCAAAAGGAAAAGGAAAAAGTTGATTTAACCATATTGCAAATTAGTTGGTTTCTATAACTCTATAGAGCAAGTTCCTACAAGAGATGGGGAATGAGCTCACAGATTAGGTCACTCACATCTGCTACCATGCTTCAGAAGTAATGAGGCTGTCCTCACGAGCAGCCAAGAGCAGGCTAAGGCAGCCAGGCCCACTCTTGGCTGCTTGTGCGCAGCAGCGGGAAGCAAGCAGCTGCCAGAGCCACAGTGGCAAACCTGCCTGCAGAAAGGAGCAAGCACTCCCTTCACCCATTTTTTATTGTCTGCCAGCCCCAGCTGCTTGCTGCTGGAGCTGGCAGGTTGCAGGGCTCCCACAGCTAGTGCCAGAGGATACCCACAATGCATTGTGCACTCTCACAGTGCATTAGGAGAGTTTCAGGGGCCTGGAACAACATGTTCCAGTCCCTAACCCTCCGTGTGGTCGGAGGAAGTGGAGGATCATCTGGGTGCATGATCTGCACACCCAGCACCCTCCATGGATCATCTGTGGGGAAGGGAAGGGAACAAAGCCTTACTCCCTGCCCTCCCACCAAGCCCTTCTCAAAGACTGTGAGAAAGGGCTCCGTGTGTGACTGACCAAGGTTCACATGCAATCTGCCCAATTTATGTTTTTGCACATTCATATGTGCATACACTCTAGGTCATATGTGCATACACTCTAGGTCACTCTAGGGTTTTTTTTCTCTATACGTCAGCAGGAATGTACAACTCCAAGATATAGGCTTGCATTCCACAGTGGAGTCAATGAATATTGTTCTGTTTGTCTGAATCTGAACCAGCCTTTAGGAACAGGATTGAAATCAAATGGATTGAATGCACTTAAATTATAATAAGACAGACACATTTTGAATTGAGTCTTTTGGTATTTCATCATTTCCTATTGCTTTTCCTCACAAGTGTTACCTGCTTGAGCTGAGTGGGTGAATTTTGTAGGCTCAGTTTGAGTAGGCTCAGATTGAATAGGTTCAGTTTGAAGCCTACTCTGGGAAGAGCAGAAGCAGCTTCAGGAGGTGAGCAAGCTTTTCTAAAATAGAACAACATCAAGCCTTTTCCCCTTCAAACTAACTAAGAAGAGGAGGGGGTATTTTGAGGACCTGGTTTCTCTTTGAGAGAGAAGTCCTAGTCTGTGTGTTTTTTATTTATTTATTTATTTATTTATCTATTTATTTATTTATTTATATACTGCCCTTCCAAAATGGCTTAGGGCAATTTACAACATTTGCTAGGGCTAGCATTTGCCAGGGCTAGCATTGGGGGCCCTGTGGCATCCAGTTTTTGTTTCTCCCTGCCTGGAGGGTATGGAGTCAGCTAGGGCTGTGGGAGGGCCCACATTCCTTTGAGTCACATTGCTGAGTCTGAGTTTGAAGCCTGCTCTCTACGTAAGAGGTGAAAGCCCGAGAGCATAGCAAACAGAGCTTAGCAGACAGGGATAGCCAACAGGATGGGTGAGCCAGAGTGCTTGGTTGATAACACAGAAATAGATATAGTGGGCATAATAGAAACATGGTGGAACAGTGAGAACCAGTGGGACACTGTTATCCCTGGATATAAACTCTACAGAAAGGACAGGGAGGGGTGCCTTGGAGGTGGAGTAGTACTGTATGTTAAAGAGGGGTTGGAATCTAACAAGCTAGAAAACCTAGGAGGACCAGAGTCCTCCACAGAAACCCTGTGGGTGACAATACAAGGACTGAAAGGGAATGTGCTACTGGGGATGTGCTATCACCTTCCAGATCAAAACAGACAGTGTCTGTGAGTTGCAGAAGGAAATTCAGGGAGGCGTCAAGGAGAGGCAGGGAAGTAATAAAGGGTGATTTCAATTACCCTCACATAGACTGGGTACATTCACACTCAGGTAATGACAAAGAGATAAAATTGCTAGATATGCTGAATGACTGTGCCCTAGAACAGTTGGTCTTGGAACCAACCAAAGAGAAGGTGACCTTGGACTTAACCCTGTGTGGCACCCAGGACCTGGTGTGTGATGTCAGTGTCATCGACCCTTTAGGGAACACTGACCATAATGTGATCAAAACCAACAAGATTAAGTTCAACAGAGTCAGATGTATAGTCCTGTAGAAGGAAAATATAAAAGATAAGGAAAATCAAATTCAAAAATATGAGCTGTGGGAAACCTGGTATATTCAGCAGACGTGTGAGGAGAGAATCACCAAGGAAATCTAACACAGGCACTTTGAATTTCAGAAGAGGCAACTTCTCCAAAATGAGGAGTATGGTGAAAAGAAAGCTGAAAGGGAAAATCAGGAGAGTCACTTTGCTCCAGAATGCATGGAGTATGGTGAAAAGAAAGCTGAAAGGGAAAATCAGGAGAGTCACTTTGCTCCAGAATGCATGGAGTTTACTCAAAATCACAATACTAGAAGCCCAGTTAGATTGTATACCCAAAAGGAGGAAAGGTACCACTAAGTCCTAGAGGATGCCAGCATGGCTAACAGGTAACATCAAGGAAGCCATGAAAGGGAAGAAGACTTCCTTCCAAAATTGGAAGGCCTGACTAAATGAAGAGAACAGAAAAGAACACAAACTCTGGCAAAAGAAATGCAAGATGACAATAAGGGAGGCGAAAGGAGAGTTTGAGGAACATTTAGCTAAAAGAATCAAGGGGAATAACAAAAACTTCTTTAAATATATCAGATGCAGGAAACCTGCCAGGGAGGCGGTTGGACCATTAGACAATGAGGGAGTGAAAGGGATCATTAAGAAGGATATGGAGGTTGCAGAGAAGCTAAATGAGTTCTTTGCGTCCATCTTCACGGCAGAGGATACTGAGCATATACCTGTTCCTGAACCAGGCTTTTCAGGGATGGAGGCTAAAGAACTGAGTCAGATAGAAGTGACAAGAGATGATCTAAACTGTCTGGAAAAACTGAAAACTAGCAAATCGCCAGGGCCAGATGGCATCCATCCAAGAGTCCTCAAAGAACTCAAATGAGAAATTGCCAACCTCCTTGTTAAAATATATAACTTATCCCTGCACTCAGGCTCTGTATCGGAGGACTGGAAAGTAGCAAATATAATACCAATTTTCAAAAAGGGATCCAGGGGCGATCTGGGAAATTACAGGCCGGTTAGCTTAATGTCCGTTCCAGGCAAAAATTGATGGAAAGCATCCTCAAGGATAAAATTGTAAAACACATAGAACAGGCCCCGCTGGGAGAGAACCAGCAAGGCTTCTGCAAAGGAAAATCTTGCCTCACCAACCTTTTGGAGTTCTTTGAGAGTGTCAACAAGTGTGTGGATCAAGGTGATCCAGTTGACATAGTATACCTGGATTTCCAAAAAGCTTTCGACAAAGTTCCTCATCAAAGACTCCTGAGAACACTTGGCAGTCATGGGATAAGGGGACAAGTACATGTGTGGATTGCTAACTGGTTGGAAGACAAGAAACAGAGGGTAGGTATAAATGAATGGCAAGAGGGAATGAGCCTGGTCCCTCCATCATTTCCAGGAGGAGGAGGAGGAGACAGAGGCAAGCTGCCCATTGCCTCCTTTTCATTCCATGGAAAAGTGAAAAAGAACAAGGAAAGGACTAGGAATGAAGTGGGAGCCAAGAGTGAGCTACTTCTGATTCTTCACTAGCAATTGCTCTGCTGCACATCTGTGACTGACATCACCAGTTTTGATAGCAGCACAAAAAGAGCAGCCCTTGCATCAGGAACCAAATCATCATTTATAGCATTGTTTCCTATGAGAACATAGGTTCTGAATTAAGATGCTTTGATTTAAGACACAGTTTTCAAGACTCAATTATGTCATAAATCTGGGGACTTCCTGTACTTCATAAGCATGGTAGCAAATGTATGTGTGTCCCTAACGGTTGGTCCCATTCCCCAACTCACGTAGGAAATTGTTCCATGGAATTGTGAAAGTTAGGATATGGCTGAATCAAGGCTCGCTTGCTTATTTATTTATCTATCTATCTATCTATCTATCTATCTATCTATCTATCTATTTATTTAAAATAGATTATTGCAAATCTATTCAATCAACCATTGACTTACCATTTCAGTCAAGTGAGCTGATTCTGCTATATACTACTATACCATAATGTATGACATAATCAGATAATATAGCATGATATACTTTAAAAGAACAACACTGGAGGTGTTACCATTGTTGGGAATATATCATCTACATTTTCTAATAGGCTGGCACATTAAGATGTTTTTAGAATTCCCAATGTCATAACCACCATTATAGAACTTGCTCTCAAATGTCTTAAGATAGTCCCTTGTAGTCATGGATGTCCCTGATGTGTTCCTAATATTTAAGCTTTCCTTCTTTCTCCTAATGTCCACACCAAGTCCTTATAATAAACACTTTGTATTCCTAGATTTGCCAGCAACTGTATCAACTTGTTGCTAGAGACCATAATCATACCAACAATAACTAGCAAGGCTGACTTGGGTCAGTTGCATTTGCAACTCAGATGTTAAGGGGGACAACTGAATGAGAGATTATAACAACTGAAGTGTTATGGAAAGGCTTCACTTTCATACCGTGTTTCCTTGCTTCCTAAATAGAATTACACTGAATAAAGAATGACACTTATTTATGCTGATGTTGATTATAGGAAACTATTCTGAATAGCATTTCAGGCAAAAATGTTTTTGTGGGACATCATTGAAAACACTTCAGCAAAGGATTTAGATGGATTGATGTAACAACTGAAATTACTCCACCTCTACAAATCTGAGGAATAAAAACAAAATTCCCATAATGCTTCAAAACTTGTTTATGCACCACATTAGGGCTGAGTTTAGTTCCATCTCAAAAACTGTTTCATAGCATTAATACCTAGCCAAATATTTCTAAATCACTTCTGGAAAATAAAAAAGAAACATAATTATTTGGTTATTGGTGTAAGATGCACAATCCAAGTAATGTTACTTTGCGCCTTGTGAAATCTTTATGCACACAATTCACGACCAGAGGACCAGGAAACAGTGGCTGCATTCACATGTAATCTGGAACTGCAGGTCCAATGGGCCCACGGTTCCACTCCCCTCTTCCTCCCTCTGAATTCGAACATCATAAAGAGCTCACTCTCTGCAGTCAGAGGCTTCCTGGGCTTCCTTCTTGACTGAAGGACAGCCCCGGCAGCCAATAGCAGTTGGAGTGAGGGAGGAGCTTCCTCCCTCAACTTTGGTTGTGAAACAGCCAGGTTGTGGTGCCACATTTGGATGAAATACTGGCACCACTAATCCAGAGGTCCAGGAGGTGAAACACACTACAAAACAAAGGTACAAATCAGAATCTGGGGAGGGAAACCATGGGTCCATTTTCTGTCAGAACTGCAGTTGCCCGCATTCGGACCTACACAAATTGAAACAGGAGACCCCTTCAACTCCTTTTTCATGTTATGTGTAAATGCAGCCAGTGAAAATGACATGGCTAACAGTTAAAAGGGGGATTGGGCTCAGGGGAAGTGTACCCTCTGAGCACAAATGCCCCTCAGCATGTGATCCTTTTGGAAGCAAGGAGGCAGCCCCCCTTGCTGCTGAAGGGATCGTGAAGGGAGAGGAAATGGGACCTGTCCTCAGAGCCCAATTTGTTCTCTCCTTATGATCCATTTGAGGATGAAGGGGTTGGTGCACTTTAGTCTTGAAAGGAAACATTTTTCTTTTTTGAAAGAAAGGGAAGGACAGATAGAATCACTATTCCACCCAGCAAACACAACCCTTCCCCGCTTAATGGACTTGGGAATCGTGTGTGCACTCTAACCTCTGGAAATTGTGACATTTCCCAGCAACATAAGAAAAGTATTAACACACACTTCTCTTTCAGAAAGGTTGGGAGGAGGGGAAGGGGCTGTTTTAACCCCCACCATTTTTCTGAAAGGGTAGAGGACAATTTGGCAAGTAGATTCCAAAAATGAATATATCCTGACAATGTCTGCACATGGTCAATCCACCTTACAAAAAAAGACAAGACATTCTCAGGTGCCCTTTTCATAAACATTTAAGGCCACACCATATTTATTAAAATGTATTGAATTTTAACTGAACCCTATCCACCATAAAGCTACCTTGTGTGTGGCATTTTTAAAAAAAAATCTTTTAAAATGTTATATGCCACAAACACTGTAAGGCTATACAAGGTATAAAACGATTTAATGGTAATTGCAAGATATGTATAATTTCGGATTCTAAAATAGTTACATCACAATTAAGGAAACACATACCCTGGTAGAAAGAGCACAGTAGTATACAATACCTGTAGTCGTTGAGCCCTTTTAAAACATAGATGGTGTTTTAGAAATAATTTATCCTCTTATTAGCATAACTAAGCTGAGATTTCTATGCCTATAATGACTTCGTTTTCTACCCTCTGTCTAAAAAAGGCATATGCTACTGACACAGTTTGATTCTCTTCCTCATAAGTAATCTCCAGCTCTTACATTATGTTTTTTCCATAGGGGAAAACACTTATCCACAGCATGTTTTTAAAACAGCCATTAAATTAGCTGCTTCGACTGGATTTGATTCCAAGCACTCTTACAGAATAAGGCTGGGAAAGCTCAAAGCACAATCTCACAGTTTTGTGTCCGCTTTTTAAATATGTCTCAGGGCTGCCTCTCATGTTACAAGTCTCACACAGGTAGAAGAATGCATGCATTTTGGAATGGACATAGCCAGAGTGTCTTGGGGCAGCGGGGGGGGGGGGGGGGTTGGCCAACATGCTTGCCCGGAGACAATCCTTTGCTTTCCAGATACATATATTAGGCTAGAAAAAGAAATACTACTGTGGCTTTCACCGTTTACCAAACTGTAATGCAATGTAAAGATCAGCATGTCCTGAACTATCCCAGCTTCAGGATTCATTCCATCAGCTCCTAAAGAGGCCAACAACAGTGAGAGCCAAACTAGGAAAAGCTTTATTTATATTTACATTTAATATCCTGCTCTTTTTCCAAAGAGCCCAGAGCGGTGTACTATATACTTAAGTTGCCCTTCCATTTTTGTTCTTTTAAATAACAGACTTGGAGAGGGATCTTGATTGGTTTGGGACCACAGCATGGAAAGAAGGGATTAACTCCCCCACCCCCACCGCCCCATGCCCATGAAAGTCCCCCTTCCAGCTGCCATTTGTCCTGAAAGGGAAACTGCCTTTGGCAGTTCCTGATCTGTCATCCCCGAGGATCATGAAAGAAATGTATGCCTTGAGATAAAGACAGAAGAGAAATCCAGCTCAGGGCGCACAGACCATTTACTTCTGAAGAGACCGCCAAAAGCCTGGAGACATTCTGTATTTATATTATTTTGCCTTTTATATATTTTGTTTTAGTATTTTAAATAACTAACAACAAAATAAATAAATAAATAAATAAATAAAGCTAACAAAGTCTCTGACAGTATAAGCAAATATGAGCTTTATGAGGGAACATTTGCTTATCCAAAGTTTAACATAAGAACTGTTTCCAACATATGAGTTCTTGTATTGCATTTTAAGATTCAAGAACTGAATTAGGCTTTTAAAAAACAGCCTAAAGTCTACATTTGTCTTGCTTTGGAAAGCTCAGATACAACTTCAAGTTTCTAACACAAAAATCTTGGTCTGGCCTATTACAATTAGTTGAGAAGAAGCATATGAAGCCTCAAAAATAATTCCTTTTTTTTTCCATTCCAGAGAAAACTGGCTGCTCTCCAGTTCTTTTAGCAGTACATGAACCCACTATCGCAAAAAGTTTTGTATGTTAACTTTTTCCTGGAATTAGAATGTCTTGTTTTTGATAGAGGCCTCTTTCATCAACACAAGAATACCTCCTGCTTTTTCATTTAACACATGCTATTCTCTCTGTTATCAGTCCTTCAGATCTGAAGTCTTAACTATAATTCATATATGTCTAGAAATTTCATCTCTGCATAGCTATCAAAAAGTATAAACCACTCTGATATTTACTTACCCAGAAAAAAAGTTCTGTTAAATGTTATTATTCTGTGTTATACGTATTTATAGAAACAAATAACCTAGGCTCATTGTTCAGGAATAAAGAAGTTGGAAGAAATTCTATAGGAGAAATAGGGAACTAAAAGTTCACTGTGTGACTAAGAATACAGTGGAAAATTAAAAAAAAATGATTAAAATTATTATTGCCCAAAAATCAGATGAAGAAACAAAATGTAGCATTACTAGTTGTTTATGTTAAAGTCAGAGTATATTCAATCTATTCCATAACTCACAATGTAGATGTCAGTTTGTTTGAAACAGAAGAGAAGTTTTCAGGGAAATTCAGTTTTTATAGTTTTTCTGCTGCTTTTATCAAATAGTAAACAGGGATGTGCTTGAAATGCGATTCGGCACCCTAATCGTGGGCACATCCCTTTAAAACCGAGAGCTTACACATCCCCTTTAACATGCAGGAGAGCAGGTCCATACCTGCTCCTCCTCCATTCGCCATAATGTTCCTCCTCCAAAATGGCGATGCTCCCTCCAGCTATGACCATGTGCCGGTGGGGCATTTTCCAGCTGCACATGCCATGTGTTGAAGGGGCTGTGTAAGCCCTCAGTTTTAAAGGCATGTGCCCGAGATTCAGATGCTTAATCAAGTTTTGAGCACATCCCTAATAATAAATAATCAAGTTGAAGTAATAGGGGAATTGTATATGGTGCTGGGGGAAGAAAATTACATGTAGCTTCTTTTCCTCTTCTTTTCCCACATAGGGAGTTATGGGCAAAACTTGAAAATATTTTTAAAATTTGTAAAAAATCAGAGGAAGGTCCAATCGATCTGAGGTTTGGGTAGTAGGTGGAACACAAGCTCAGCTTTCATCCTAGCTACTTTTCGAGGTCCGAACCAGTCCAAACCAGTTTGGTTCGGATCCAAACCTAACCAAAGGGCGGTTCGGACAAAACCAAAACCAAACCACCACCCCCAGTTCGGGCCCGGTTCGGATCCGAACCAAACCGGGCGAACCAGTTTTATGCACATCCCTATTACAAAGCATAGAAATTGAATAAATAAAACAAATAATAAAATAAATGTTGACTGTTTAATGTATATGATAAGTAGTCTATTGTTTCTGATATGTGACCATGAGCCATCTTGAGTATATTTGAATAACTGGACCCATAGTCTTTGACCTTATGACTCAATAGCTCCTTTTCAGATATTCTAGTGGGGCTATGATGCACAATTGAGGAAATCCTAAACCTTAATTCTTTATGCCTATAAACATGGCATGTGTGTTTCTACTTGTTTCTATTTAATTTACGGGGGGCAGAATTATATAGCTATATTTTACTACTATGGATTCCTTTTTCTTTTACCTCTTTAGAATTCAGGGCCTTAACTCAATGTGGATGAAGCTGAAATGTGGACTAAGTGGAAAAAGTTCAATTTACTTCCATTGTATTTTGATTAGATTAGCACCTTGATTGGGGTGCTGGGGTGCTATTTTGCTTAACCATATATTAACATCACTGCTTTCAGGATTAGTTGGGGTTTTTTTTAACCCATTGGCTACTATATCATGAGAAAAATGCTGAACAAAACTATGCAGCCACAATTTTAATATTAGCTGAATATTAGTCAAATATTTAGAATGGACACCATTTCCAGTTTTATTTCAATGTAATTAACTATTTAATATTTTAACTTTATACTGGCGGCTCTTTCCTTTTACTGTCACTGAGCAAACAGGGCTTATGTATTCTCTGAAATCTGGTGTGGTAGGAGACAATTTGTTACTGCTTTCTAAGGTCCCTAAAGACATCAATTAACTAAAAACATGGGTAGTGACAGTGCAAACAGGAAGAGTTAACCCCCTACAGTTATTCTTTATATAAGGCAATCCACCCACCTCATTCCCTCCCTTTCCATCCCCTTCATTTTCCTTTCTAATGAACCGGGATAGATACTTCTTTCTACTGAGATGCTCTACTACAATGACAATTCTCTGGCTCTCCCCAGGTGATTTACTTTTCAAGCATTGCCCACTTATTGATCGTTCCTCTGACAAATTTCAACACATACATAGTCCTGACAAACATTTCTGTAGATGAATCCCTCCTGCCGTTCAAAGAGGAGGATTATTTTTATGCAGTATATTTCAATAAACAACTCCATGTGCTAAGCCAATTTCAAACAAACTACATGACAGTTCAGGGAGGGAAGAAAAGATCTTCATGTCTCATCATATTCCTAGGGAGAGCACCTCTGGAGACCTCTCAAATGCTATTTAAAAATTATTATTCTTTTTGATATTTTTCTTTACCTCAGAACCTGCTGTGTTTCCACTGATACATTTTGGTGAGTTAAGAGCAAATACAAGAGGTAAGAGAAGACATAAGGAAAGACATATTTCTGGTGTTTATGCCCAAGCAGATCAGCATGCTAGAGCTAGTCTTACTTTTCCACTTTACCTCTAGTGCTGATCTGGAAAAGAGGAGAAGTCAAAAGTAGAAGAGAGGACAACAAGCAAAGACGGTCCAGGCAACTCTGAAGAATTCCAGGGTAAGTAGGAAGGGATTGGTGAGAATCTCACTGGGATTAGGCATAGGTGAGTGATCAGCACCAACATTAGGACCAGGGGCTGTCAGAGCTGGGTAGTGTTCAGCAGCTGCTAGGTGGCACAATGCTGGAAGCCAGTACCAAGAAAGCCAAGCAACAAGCTGGGGTTCAAGCCAGTGATCAGAGGTTAAGTGAATAGCCAGTCAGAAATCAGGGGATAAACCAGTGGCCAAGGGTGAGCAGATAGTCAGGAATCAGGGATTGTATGTGTATGTGTATGTGTATGTGTATGTGTATTTTATTTTATTTTATTTTATTTTCTCCCCTCTCATTTTTAAAAAACTGATTAATGTTATGACTTTCTGTTGTATTACTTATTATTTGAAATAAAGGGGGGAAATGTTTGTAAAAAGGAATCAAGAGTAAGCCAGTAGCCACAGGTCAGGAACACAGCAGGAGTCAAGCCAAGCATACAGATCTTCCTGCTACAGGGGGAGCCAATGGTGATCCCACAGGCAGGGGCCAATAAGTTGCTCTGTGACTCTTTAATATCTTTATATACACACAGCCTAAAGGCTTTAAAAACTACAGTGCAGCATGTTGCCACAAGGGACAGCAACATGTAGATCCTCAGACTAGGCAGAACATGACAGACTAGAGCTTATTGAAATTGGTACCAGGAAGTGATGGAAGGCCACACTGGCCATTGACCAGCCAAATGATAAAAGAAACCAATTTATCAAGGCCAGATTCTCCAGAATTTGATGTTGGGCAAAATGCCTTTTTAATACTGCAGGTAGAGTATCAAAACAGCTAAAGTCATTACTCTCATCACCACATTGTACAGAAAATTAAAATATGCTTTATATCCCATTTGTTCTGTCAACAAATTCAGAAAAACCAAGTTAGTTAGTGATATTGCACCATTAAATATTAATCAAAGGAGATTTATGGTGTCTAATGTAAAGATATATTTCCTCAGTTGCAGGGAATGACATATTTTTATAATTAAATTCAAAGCATATTGGAAATAGAGGAATGCTGTTTAACCCTCTTCCCTCCCACACAAACTAAGACTCCATTGCTGGTCACACTTATGTACCAAAATCAGTACATAGTCATCTGAGAAATGTACGATGAAAATGTATATATCTCAAATAAATGTTGACTAGATTACACCCTCATATTCTTATGAAGTCAACCATTTAGTGTTATTAGTTGTTTAGATATCCTTTAAAATTGTAAACTGCCCTGAGATTTTGTATAGAGCGGTATAAAAATACAATAGACAGACAGACGGATAGATAGATAGACGGATAGATTCATTCTATGGTAGCAATATCACAGTAGCTTGCAGCCAAAAATGTTTATTATATGGGACTGGAAATGGGAAGTGCCATGTAAGTGAGGTAATGGTTAATCACTATAGGCTCTATCCTGAGCAGTCCCCTATGGAGAGTAGCAACCCACCAGGGCTGCTATGCAACTTCAAAAGCAGCCCCAACGATGTAGGAACTACTGCTGCCTGCCTTTAAAGTACTCCCAAGAGCTTTGGAAAAGAGCATTGCACTGCTGCTTGGAAACAATTTAAAAGCATTCCACAGCAGCCCTGTTTCTGTACCTTCAGTGCTGCCTTAGAAGCTGCACAGCAGCCCTTGTGGTTGCTACTGTCAGTGGGGAGCTGTGCAGAATGTAGCACATTATTCACTAGAAAATCACATGAACTCAGATGGATATTGGAGGGGTAGGGGTGGGGGCTAGAGCCATGAATGAAGGGGCCTGAGGAAGAAATAGGAAGGAAAAAATGCTTCAATAATTATATTTTACCTTACAGTGATTACCAAACACTACAAACGCTCCTTCCAGTGTGGTATTTTTCTCCACAAGGGAGCTCTAGGAATTTTCAGCATGGAGGAAGACACGTGAAATGCATTGTCAGAACTGAATTCCACATGGATTTTCAGTTTCAGTGAAATGCTTTCCACATATATTCCTCTATGTGAGTCATTAAAGAAAGCACTCCTGTAGAGGGAAATGTTACATTAGAATCAGCTCAAAGTAAACAGGATAACTGAAAGCACACACATATTTCTCCCCATCATTTGTTGCAGGAGTTTTGCCTAAAAGGCAATGCTTCCTGAGGCCCTGAATTCAGTCTGCATGTTTTTAATCATAACTGAGATGATATTAATAAACTACATTCAAGGGGAAAAAATGCAACATCCTTATTGTTATTTGTACTGTTACTCTGCTTCATGCCCGCCATAAGCAGATAGAATGTTTAGACTGAAAAACATTGGAGTGAGGAGTACCTTAATAATATTTCAATCACAAAAATTGCAAGTCAGAATCCCCTTTCTTGATTGCTATGTCTGCGACAGGAGGGATAAATAAGATAGCATGGGCTTTCTATATTTTTATATATTTTTTCTCTCTGATATTACATCTCCTGCTACGAGTGGCAGATTATGAAACATGACCTTAACTAAAAACTGCTGAAGCTGCACTTACATGGGACTAAGAATTCATAATACATTACTTCCTGCCTTTGTTAAATACATGCTTCATCTTCAGAGCTTGTTCTGTTTTCAAAATCACTGCTTTCAGTGAGTTGTTTGCTCTTTTGTTATTGAATAGATTAGATTTTTTTAAATTCACATATTTAGCCAAAGCTTACCATACCTTTCATGTAAAGCCAATAAGTTGCTCTGTGACTCTTTAATATCTTTATATATACACAATAAAATGGCCCACCCCCAAGGCCACCCCTTTACCAGTAGAGCTTCAAGCCTACCCAAACCAGGCTTGGTTTGAAACAAACTGGGCCTGGTTTGAGTGTGCACAAAACTGGACTGGACCCAGTTCAGCTCTAGTCCAGTTCGATTCGAGTCTGATTCAATTCCTTACTGGATTCCCCTTTACTAGTAAGTTTCAAGCCGGACCCCTTTGAGCCAAGCGGCTCAAAGGTGAGCAGCCCAAAGGCGAGCTAGTCCGCACACCCCTACTGCTAATCCCAATTGGTAGACCAGTTCTCCCCGGAAAAACAGGTATCAAAATGGCACTCGAAACAGTAGGGCGGTATAGAAATTGGTGTTGTTTTCAAATCTGATGAGGATTTGCTCTACCCTTTCAGCTAAATCATTGATAAAAATATTGAAAAGTACTGGGTTCAGGACAGATCCCTGTGTAACCCCACATGAAACCTCCCTTCAATTTGATTAGTGCTTTTCGAGTACAGTGTCCAACCAGATATGAGCCTGTCTGATGGTATTATCATCTAGCTTGCATTTGATCAGTTTGCTAACCAAAATATGATGGGAAACTTTGTCAAAGATTAGTCTGGCAGATTTACTGTATTACTTACAAATCCATTTCCTGGTATTACTGTTTCCTGGATCATCCTCCCCCCAGCCCATCCCATTTTAAGACTGGGACGACATTAGCCAGTCTCCAGTATTGGGCATTTCCCTCATTTCCCAGGATTTCTCAAAGATGATAAGAAGTTCTGAGAGTATGTCACAAGACCCTTTAGTATCCGAGGATATAATTAATCTTGCCCTGAAGATTTGAGCTCAGTTATGGTAGATAAATATTTTACATGCAATTTTATGGATAATGATTCATAAAAAGAACTGTTCTTTTAAAAATATTCAGAGGAACAAATGAACACAGACTAGAGGCCACATACTGCATGCATGCTTCTGTCACAGTGCACTAAACAACTCCATATCAATCTTGTTACAGCCATTTTGATGGCTGTTTTAACTATTCTAATTGTTTTAACTGTTTTTAAATGTTTTGTTTTAATTGTGGTATTTAAATTGTGTGGTATTTAAAGTTTGTAGCTGGCCTAGAGGTTACCCCAGGCAGCTCACATCATCTGGCGCACCGGGAGCCCTCCTCTCCTTGCTGCACCAGACCTGAGGAACCCAACATTTTTACCCAGCATTTTACTGAGGAAGAACAAACTGTGGGTCCATGGGGTTCCTGTGGGTTCTTTCTACCTTAGAAGGCGATCATCTGTGTGATCGCTGCCAGGTAGCTGGGCTTTCCTCTAGCCCACCACCATTTTGAGCACTGAGCTGGGAGGGAGGAATGGCCGCACTGAGTGGGGCAGCTGCTCTACTGAGAGTAGCTGCTCCACTGCTGGCACGGGGCACACTAGGATGTGGGAGGACTTCCTCCTCCCAATCCCAGCTCTGGACTCTGCTGTGAGGGCACTTGTGTGGGCACACAGCACGACGGAGCCCAAGACAGCTGCAGCGCGTCTGTGGGGAAAGACAGGCAACCTCCTGAGGTCATGTGGATAACCTCAATATATACATATAATACATATATCTTGAATTGCAATCCTGACCCCCCTCAGGATTCACACTACTTACGTGAGATTGTACATAGTTCCTCTTTTAGAAGGAGATAAAGCAGAAGTCGAGCAGTTCCACCTTTTCTTTGCCACCTGAAAAATTATGTTACTGTTTTCTTCCTCTTCCTTCAAAAATACCTGAAAAAAATGTTTTGGCTGTTCAACACTCCTTGCCAATCTCAGCTCATTCTGAGCTTTAGCGTATCCCTTCAGGTTTAAACTACTTATATGTTTTCATCCTTGGTGACTTGCTTGTCCTTTCCTCCATTTATTATACATGTCCTTTTATTAGTTTCAACTCATAATTAAGCTTTGTGTGCAGCCACATTGGCCTTTTTAAAGGCTTTCCATTTTTATTAGTGGAATTGTTTCTGACTGTGCCTTTAATAACTTTTTCAGGAACTTGCACCCATCTTGGGCTCCTTTTGCTACAATCACCTTAAGCTTTCCAGAAGTTCAAGAATTCTAGGATTACATGGTCACTTTCCCTCAGTATCCACTGTTTCAACCCCACTAACCAATTCTTCCTTATTGATTAGGACAAAGTCAAAGATAACTGATCCCCTCATTCCATCCACCACCTTTTGAAAGACAAAGTTATCAGCAAGGCATGCCAGGAGTTTGTTAGAAATCCCAGACTTTGTAGAGCCCAAAAGATATTAGAGTAGTTGAAGTCTCCAAATACTATTAGATGATGCTTTCTTGAAACATCTGTAATTTGTTTCAGGAAAGCACCATCTACATCTTCTTAATATGGCAGCCTTTAGTAGATTCCAGCTAATGTTGTTTTTAATTATCTCATTATGAAAGTGTGCTTATTTTAAGAGATATCTAGTCCAAAATGGAATGATAAAATAGCTTGTTGCCACACTGCAATTCCTTACAATAAAGATAAATACTAACTTTGGCTTGTAGCACTCCCTATTGTACAGAACACTGATAGGGTTTCCCCCCGCTGAAATAGCTTTTTCCCCCAAACGGTATTTTGAGTGCTTTTGTCATTACATGCAATTTTATGGATAATGATTCATAAAAAGAACTGTTCTTTTAAAAATATACAGAGGAGCAAATGAACACAGACTAGAGGCCACGTACTGCACGAATGCTTCTGTCACAGTGCACTGCAAATGAAAAGACACGCTCTCTGTTTCCACAATCTGAAATGCTTCTCTTTCACAGTGATTAATTTTGGCCTCTTAATCATACAAGTGAGAGTGCATTTTATCTTTTAATTTATTCTGACTGCTGAAATGCGCCAGCTGCATAATGGGAAGTTTGTTGCCTTTCATCTGAATTCTTATCTTTATTAAATCACTAGTATTATTACACCAAATAAACAAATTAATAAACACACAAAATGCTTATCTATGTGTAGTCAGTAAGTCATTGAAACAGACAATTTACTCTTAATTTTCAGGAGCGGGAGGAGACGAAAGAAGAGATAAACTCTACTATCTCCATTGGGTCACCAGGGAAATTAACTCCTCTGCTATCAAATCTGTTGCAAAATCCACCCCCACTGAATGAGAGCTTGTACCTCTTTTGATTATACCCTTTCTATAGACACCCAGTAGAACAGTTCAGTGACCTTTCTATTAATTCCACTTTAGGGATTATAAAATAGGGAGCTCATCCTTTTTTCCTCATAACTTTCATTTGCCCTTTATCAAGAATACATGTAAATTGTTCAGGATGCTGCTGTCCTGTTTAACTATTGTCATGAATACTGTGGTTCTTTTATATAAGAACTGTGCTGAAGATTAGGAGTAAAGTATGATGTACAAAACACATATTCCAGAGCAGTTTAATCAAGATTAACTATGAATATTACAAAGTAAATGTTTGTGGATTGCAGCTGTAAAGTAACACAGGATCTATAGTATTATTCCTGTATATCCAAACATATGGAGAGGACATATAAAATAAAACCCTCAGAAGACTCAATCGTGCCAAATGCTCACACGAACCATTTCAATGTGGTTTCGCTGTCATGTTAGCTTGTGAATCACTTGTCACTGAAAAATTGCATTCCATATGTGACAGGCAGAGGACCAATTTTGCCACACAGTAAAGTAATCATATATCTTGGTCATGATTTCAACCCACATCAAAATAGGTAGTTGAGTTCTGGGAGCTCTTCTCACAATCAGTGAGAAGAGCTCTGGAGCAGTCTGTGGGGAAGGCGGGTTTAACCAACCTTGCCTGCAGATGATCTCCTTTCCTTCCCTTGGCGGGCAGATTGCCCACCCAGACTAGCAGCGGCTCCATCTACAGCTCCAGGAGTCAGGGTGCTGGGATGCGCCACCCCCCCCCACACACACACACACCCCAGAGCTCCAATAATGCACTGCATGAATGTGTGGTGCATTATTGAGACCCCCTCCCCAAGTGTACCAGCTACTGACACATGATTTTAAAAAATGAAGTTAAGGGAGCGCTCGCTCTCTTAACCTCATTTTAGAGGGAGGCTACTTAGGCGGGTTTACTGCCGTGTAGCTGCCGGGATCAGGCCCGATCCCGGCGGTTCACACACGGGTGCCAAACCAGGCTAAGGGAGCCCAGCCTAGTTTTGCATGCACATATGAAAAGTCTCCTTCTCTCTGATCATGTATTCACATGACCCATAAGAGAGACCTCATATTTCATCCATTTTGGGAGGTCAGTCTAGATCAGGGATTCTCAGAATGTGGGTCCCCAGATGTAATTGGACTTCAACTCCCATAATTCCCAGCCAAAGGCCACTGGGGCTGGGGATTATGGGAGTTGAAGTCCAATAACATCTGGGGACCCAAGGTTGAGAAACCCTGGCCTAGATTGACAGTATGCATGGTAAAATAAATTGTCCAGGTATTCTACCATGCGCTCAGATTCGAGTTTGTTAAGCTTCAATAAACAGTCTTGTAACCTGGACCAGTGAGGGGTAACAGATTGTTGGATGTGCTGCACAATATGAATATGACGTAACTCCTTTTGTGTTCAATGCACTTACTTCCAGGTAAGTGTGTCACTGTTACAGACTTGGACTGGAAAGTCTTGGACCCCCATCTCTGCTCAGTCAGAAAATACAGTGGGTGGCCTTGGCTAGTGAGTGACTCAACTTCATCTACCTCAAAGTGTGGTTGTAAAGCTAAAATAGAATAACTACATTTATACTGCCCTGAGCTCATTTGAGGAAGAGTAGGATACAAATACAGTAAGATGAATCAGTAAGTCCCCAAATAAAGGTAATACAACTATATTCTGACAACAAAGTGTAATTGTTTGAGTGTAAGAGTAGGACTGGGGAGACCCAGGTTCAAAGCCCCATTCGGCCATGAAGCTCACTGGTTGTTCTTGGGGCCAGTCATGCTATCTCTCACCCTAACTTACTGCACAAATTTGTTGCAAGAACAAAATAGTGAGTGGGAAGCCATGTACACTTCCCTGAGCTTCTTGGAGAAATGGTAAAATATAAATGTAAAAAACCAAATAGATGTGTAATGTATAGGGTGGTGGAAATAGCTCTGAGCCAAGGAGGTACTTTTGTCCTTTAGAAATAAAATTTGTTTGTTTGTTTGTTTGTTTAGAACATCTATATTCTGCACCATACAGTCCCTGGGCGGTTCACAATATAAACAATATATGGGATTGTAAACTCTAGGTCTTTTGTTGGACTGTGTGCTCATGAGTTGAGTTACTCCAACAAAGGCGATCCTGCTTACATGGGGCCACCACTCTCTTTGGTAAAAGACAGAACTTTTGCATTGCAACACCCTTCTCCCCTGGGAAGCCTTGCATGCACACACAGGAGATTTTGACATTTCACGTGTCAGAGCCTGGTTGCACATGCGGACGAGGGAGGAACACCAGGCATGGGGACGGATCTTTAGTTCCATTCAAAATCCCCAGGTTTGGTCTGGCATTGTGCCATATAGAGATCTGCCACCACAGGGAATCGCGGGAGAGGGAAGCTCCAATTTCGAGCTACCCCAGGAGAGCAGGGTCACTCTTTCGTGGCACGAGCAAGGGTGCACGTCCACAGGGGCTGATAGGGGGCACACTTTGACAGCTACTTGGTGGCAGTCATCAAGACAGGGAGAGCAGTTGCAGGGGTACCCATCCCCTCAGCTTTCCTGCATAGAGCAACCTTGCTTGATATAGAGCCCCAGTGGCCTGACACTCTCGTGAGAGAGCTGTCTGTGGGAGAACAGGGTTGTTTTGTCATAAGGCATCATTAGAGATTTTATCTGACACCCTGGTCCCCGAAGAAGGTTCTTCTCATGAGTTGTGAGGGGTCTTATCATGAGTTGTGAGGCCCGGCACTCTCTTGAATGAGTGCGATCTGCCCGGGTCAGCATCCGTCATCATCACACATGTCAAACTGTTCCTTTCACTGGAGCAATGCTGATCCTCCTGCCTGGCGCTGCTCATGAGTAAGCCTAGGGAGCGCAAACGTCCCCAAAGGGAAAGGGCCTGAGCCCCCTTTCTCAACCTTTTGTTGAAAAATACAGAAAATGGCTATTCAAGAATCCCTGGTTGGGGCTGCCTTTGAAACCCGACCCTGAGTACCCTCCCAGCCATATGTCCCCCTCCCAGCACTGTGTTGTTTTTCATTGCTTATGTAACCACCTGGAGTGTTTCTGCTCGTCAACATACATCATTTCCCCTTCGTTCTCAGGGAGTGAAGCACTTTAATGTCAATCCTGTCATCTTGTCCCTGTTCTTTCTGTTTGCCAGGAAGGGGGGGAGCAAGGAACAGAGTGGAACCTGAGTGACTTTGCCGGTTGACAGGCTGTCAAGCTTCGGATGGGATCACTGTTCCCTCTAAGGTGCGCGCACGCATGCGCACAAACCCCCAGGCCCCCACACAGCAGTTTTTGTTAGGCATGCAGTCTCTGCTGCGCCTGCCACCACCGCCCAACTGCCTGGTACCCTGTTTCCCCCTCTCTCCGTCTGGGCCTCCGCCACCTCCCTCCCTCCCTCCCTCCCTCCCTCCCTCCCTCCCTCCCTCCCTAGCCAGGCTTTGCTCCCTTTTTTACCTCTGAAAGCCCGCTGTGCAGTGTGACGGGATGGGGGGTGGCGGCAAGTTCCTTCTACCTCCCTTCCTCTCAAGTGACTGCACAGGCTCTGCTGTCTGCAGTCCATTTCCATTTCAAATGGACTGCAGACAGCAGAGCCCATGCAGTCACTAGCTCACCACCACCCCTCATCCTGCCGCACTGCACAGCGGGCTTTCAGAGTTTTTAAAAAGGGGGGGGAATCCCGCTGTGCCCAGCCGGAGGGAGGGAGGGAGGAGGTGGTGGCCCGGCCAGGGAGAGGGGGAAACAGGGCAGTGCTTCCCAGACAGGGAGGGGGAAATGGGATGCTGGCAGAATGTCAAGATGGGGTCCTGGGAGCAGGGGAGATAAAATATATTGCGTGCCGCACTTTGTGCAATGCATAAATTTTGTGTGTGTGTGTGTGTGTGTGTGTGTGTGTGTGTGTGTGTGTATGAGAGAGAGGGGGGGAGTTATGTGCACACACTGCCTTGATACTGCTGCCCAGAACAAAACTATTTGCACTCACTGATGATAAAAATTAGAGGGAACACGGAACAGGATGTAGCGGCATCCCTGTTGTCAGGATACTGCATTGCTGGAAATGAGTGTTGTGACAGGAGGGGCATAGCTACTGAGAGCCAGCGTGGTGTAGTGGTTAGAGTGCTGGACTAGGACCGGGGAGACCCGAGTTCAAATCCCCATTCAGCCATGAAACTAGCTGCTGGGTGACTCTGGGCCAGTCACTTCTCTCTCAGCCTAACCTACTTCACAGGGTTGTTGTGAAAGAGAAACTCAAATATGTAGTACACTGCTCTGGGCTCCTTGGAGGAAGAGTGGGATATAAATGTAATAGTAGTAGTAATAATAATAATAATAATAATAATAATAATGCTCAAAGAGGCAGCCAGCGAGAAGCACCACAGGCATGGAGCAGGCATGGACCTGGGAGGGTCTGCACCTCTGTCTCTATGATTGCCGTTTCAAAATCGGCACGAAACCATGGTTATGGTGGCATCTGGGTTCAGACATAATGCTTCGGTGGCCAAACCGCAAGTCTCAGCAGTGAACCTTTGTAAAAACCAAAGGTTCAAATTGGAGCTTGGTGAGACAAACTGGAGGTAGCTTTTGGCTTGAAACCATGGCTGCACGAATTTGGACATAATGGAGTTCCCAGCTCTGCCCCATTTAACTCCGGCTTCATGTTCTGTCTGAATCTGGCCTATATATTTAGCAAGTGTCAGCAAATATATTTAATCTTTAACAAGCAAAAAAAAGTTTTCATGGACTGAGATGTAATGAAACTTTCGGCCAAGATAAATTTAACACATTAAACATGCCTTGGTTTAGATCAATGTAGATGCTGCTAAATAAAACAAAAACTCTAAAAGCGAAGATTCACAAACATTGATCATGGCCAAAATACGCCCCAGCACTGTTAAAAGTGTTTACTTCAGTTACATTTGTGGTCATTGGCCAGATCAATGAAACTCATTCTTTCAACACCATCCAATTATCAGTTTACTGTAGAGTGAGCTTTCTAATAAATCAGTATACCTTACATAGAATTAGACAAAGCCAATATGAAAGTTAATAACAAACCATGAAAACATTTTTGTTCCAGAATGCAGAAACTTCTGCTCACCCAGGGGAAAAAACCCTTCTTAAATAACTCATTCTTTTATTCCAGTCTGATCCATAGTTACTAGCACTTCAGAGCAATAATGTTCATTTAGGTAGTTTATAGTTAGGAGTATAATAGAGTTTGATTAAGCACTTAGGACAGACAATCAATGCACTTCTGTCATATTTATGCAATAAAAAATTGGCATGGAAATTAAGTGAAGAACAAGATACATTTAGGCAGTTTATGATTTTAAGAAGTCAATTGAATAGTATTTCCAACCACAAAAATAATGCAAGCTTGTCTTTGTGAAAGTCAAGAGTTTAACAGAAGGATCCTATGAATGTTTACTCAGCACTAATCCCCACTCATCTACCTATGTATGTATTTAGTTTTCCTTTCCACAAAATGCTCAAGCAATACCCAACAAATTTAAAATACTAAATCACACAATATAAATATAAATTTTTACTTGTCCTGTGTTCACCCCTCTCTCCAGCAGACCCCCGGAGTGAGGGAGATAAGGAAGAAAATAGGGGGAGGTAGAGCTGGGGGAACCTCAGGAGCTCAGGTGCCTGGGTTCTTTGAACCCATTTGCTCAATTATAGGTACACTCCAGTAAAAAGAGAGGTACAAGCAGCAATAAAAACACTCATCTTAAGTGCCAAAAACAAGTGCAGTACTAAGAAAGTCCCCCTTCCATGGTGCTTACTCCCTCATAAGTGTGTTTATTATTTCAGCCTTAAGAGACACGCTAAAACAGGAAACGCTCTTAAAAACATAGGGCAAGATCCAGACCAAGTTCCATTGAAATTAATGGGATTTAAATTAGTCATGACTAACTTTATTTCAATAGTCATGACTAACCGAGGCTATTCTCATGAGGTGGGGGGAAACCGGGTGAAAGGAGCCCAGCCCGATTTTCCCCCATCGTGAGAACCACCGGACTTGTGGGCAAGCCCGGTCGTTCTCTGGTGGCTAGCCTGCCAAGGTAGCCCTCCCCTTAACCCAGGTTAGCGGAACGAGCACTCCGCTAACCCAGGTTTTCTGATCGTGTGCTGCCGCTGCTGTGCAGCTCCGCACTGTGGCGACACACAAGGAGATCCATGCCGGGAGGCTCAAACAAGCCTCCAAGTCCCAGGGGTCTCCCAGGGGGCAGATGGCCCCGATCCCTGCAGCCCCTACTGGCTCTGTGACGTATGGGCGGCCAATCCAGCCACCCAGCAGTGAGCAGCTGCTCGTCTGCAGGGAGAGCAGGCTAAACCCACTCTCCCCGCAGAATCCTCCCAGGCTCTACACACGAATCGTGTGTAGAGCCTCACTGTCTGGATCCTGCCCATTAAAATATTTTACTTTTCAGTGAAATGTTGAGAGCACAAGGACAGGATGGGATGACTGTCCCACAGAAGTGGTGCTCCAGCACTAAGAAGAATGTCCTGTAGAACGTACTTCCCAAAGGAATGAAATACAGAGCTGAGTATCATCCCTGGATCTCAAAGTAAAGAATTCCCTAATGCTGTGGGGTTTACTTGAGAGCAAGTGTGCCTAGGATTGCAGCCTTAGATATATATTTTCAGGTAGTATATATTTTGGAATGTTCTCCCGGCTGGCATCGGCTCCTCAGTCTCCATCACAGTTTTTAGAAAACTAGTTAAAACATGGATCTTCACCAAGGATTTTAATGAGAGAACTGTTTTTTTACTATTGCTGCTTTGTGTGTTAGTTTTATTTTATATAGGTTTTTAAACTTTTAAGAAGAAATATGTTATATTTATATTTTATATTTGTATTTTTAATTTGTATTTTAATTGTGCCTTGTTTTAATTATACTGTAAATCACTTTGGGATTATTTTAATGAAAAGCAATATAGAAATTGAAGAATAAAATAAATAAAATAATATTCCTAAGGTTGTATCAAATTTGAGCCACTGCATATCTAGGGATGTTCATATTCATGTCCTAAATGTAAGTAATGTAGATTATATTTAAATATTGACAACTTGGCTTGGATGTCCTGTTTAGTTTTGTTTGTATCATTTTGTTTGTAATTGTGCAGCTCCACAAACATATGGAAAGAAATATCAAGTAAATAGAAAATTGATAGTGTGAGCTCAACATTCTCTCTTCCCCCTTTCCTACAGAGAACAGCTTCAGTAACTGTTCACCAAGGAATAGGAATATCTGCTAGGAAATGGAAGAGCAAGCACTGAAGCCAGCAGCAAGCACAACATGAACAGAACCCATGCTTATGCTTTTGTCAGCCCATTCTATGCTTCCTTTCATGGCAAGCAGTTCATTTCATTTGATTCAATGATGGGCAGACTTCAGGCTTGCAGAATATACTATATTTTTTACTAAAACTCGAAGGTCAACAAACTGAAACCAGATGAAAACTGAGCCATATATTGGGATAACCTACATATACATGTATAAATCTACAGCTGACTGGTTTCAGATTAGGGATTTTAATATACAATTCTGGAATAGCCCAGCAGAGCTAAAGCAAACTAGAGGAAAATAGCTGCAGATCTGGTCAGCAAGCAATAAATATTCATATTTTGCAGGTGAGGAACAGTGAGCCTGAATGATCAACACAAAACTAGCCATGACAAATAATGTTCTTTTATTAGAAAATCAGGAGTCAGTTGCCTTTGACAAACTGTAGAACTGCCCAGAACTTTGGATGGGGTGGTATAAAAATGTAACAAATAAATAAATTAATCTACTGCAAATGACCACAGATCAACCCATAGATCATGATCTACAGTACCTTCTGCTCACCACCCTCTCCCAGCACCCCAACCTGATGCATTTGCTATGAGCTGAACTGCCAGCTTTTCATGCAACTTCTATCAACTGAAATTTGCAAAAGACAGAATAAATTTTGGTAGATGCAGCATTTTCTTTCCATATAACAAGCTACACCTGCAAACATTCCCACTACTATACAACTATTAACCATATAAGAGTTATCCTTTGCATCTGGTCCCCCTAAAGAGAGAAGAAGACTCAGCATATAAAGAAAATAAATACTGAAATTGTCTCATGCAGTTTGGACCTAAAAATGAGTCCTAGATCCAAAAATGCTGAGGACTACTGTCTTAGGCATTGTTTCTCACAGGGTGCGCTCGCTCTCTTGCGTGCTCTCTCTCTCTCTCTGAAAAGAACTGAATTAGACCAAAATGAAGAGCACAGAAACAGTACTAGTTCTTCTCCATCTCCGAGACATTGTGTATATATTGGCCACCACATAAGATGAAGAGCTTCTTGGCAGCATCCCCAGCAGAACAGCTTCATTCTTTACCCACACTCTAGTAACTGTCTGTTTTATCATATCAAGATTTTGCTTGGACAGCACTTGAATAGAGCATTATGTAAGAAAAACCGAAGATACTGTGGGAAAGACAGAACTGGCAATTTATTATGAGACAATGCTGAATCAATATGCCCATTTTATTAGTGAGAGTTGTAATACAGAAGGTAATGTCTTTCCAGTGAGGCATAAGATACAGATACTCACAGACATACAGCACAGCAAAACTCAGGAGGTTGAGCACTGCCCCCACTGCTGCAAGGAAGCACCACCTGCATTCTTGTGGAACAGCCCTATCCCACTACAACTTAAAGTAGCACATAAGCACAGTTGCATGATGCAAGGTCCATTGGAAATAATGGATGTTTTGTTGCACAACTTTTAAGTCTCAGTGGAACAAGGCTGTTCCGCAACAGCATGGGTGGGATTTGGACACATGCAGCAGCATTGGCAATGCTAAGCTGCCCACATTTTGCTGCACTATGTCAGCAACTGTGGGACATTTCTCACAAACAGCTAACCATGCAAAAAGCCAGCCTATATCCACAGCTTCAGCACATTATGAGCCATTCATATGTATGTGCTGCCAATTCATCACAGATTTAGCTTTTGACATACTAACCATTACAATTAAATTAGTGATTCTCCAGTTATATAGCCTGGATTATCAGTGGATCAAGAAATTCAGTTACAAGTTGTGGGCATCTGGAACAAAGCAGCACAGAAAGATATCTGTGCTATGTTATGGGGTATCTACAAGCATATGAATGGCTTCCAGGTGAACTCGACAACAGACACAATTCTAGTACTGAAGGCATTCTCACAACCCTCTCCAAGGCAGTTACAGTTATGACTCCATCTGTGTTGGCTTCCAGCCAGTGGGGTCACATAAGGAGGTGATGGTGAATGCCATCAGTGCATGCAGAACTCAGCTGGAAGTCAACATACACTGACTCAAAAAAGCACACACAAGAGGGCCACAAGACTGAGCCTAAATCTCTTTAATGAAAAGATTTGGGAATCACTGAATTTAGCCTATTTTACTGTTTTCACAAAATGGAAGGTATTAACCAGTCCTTTCTGTTTATAGTCTCTCTCTCTAACACAATCCAGTTCATCTAGCTGCCAATTGTTTAAAGCAATTAGTGCTTATATAGATTTAAGGCCCTGACCAGAATTAAGGTAAACTAGCACAAGGAACAACAATGGACAGGTTGAGGGATGTAATTGACAAGCACAGGAAGTAAACAAATGAATAGAATTCTGACAAGCTGAACTGATAGAGAGCACTAAAGCACAGCAGTGTAGAGCACAACTCAGATAAATGGTAAGTGAAGTGCAAGATCTGATTATTAGATGAGATAACAAGTGAGCTATGAAGATGGCACAGGAAGCCGCTGAAGGGGACAAACCTCACACTTGGATGGCAATTGCTTTGAGCACTTCTCTTGATCAAATACCTCTTGTAATTAGACCATACAGTCACAAGAAACCAGGTGGTCAGCAATGTGCACCACCATTTATTGGCTGCTCATTCATACAGGATACATGCATTGCACAGGACTTACCAAACCCTGCCTGGAGTTTCAGTGTAACAGTATTTTGGTTGTTTCATGTTCTCCCTGCACCCAGAGCTAGCAAAAGTTCTAGTCAGATGCTGAAGGGGGAAGAGAAATATCAGCTTACATTCTCCACAACCTGAAGTGGTACAGTCCAGAAAGAGCTATAAAATGAGTCAACTTATTATGTAGCTTAGATAAAATATATAAGCTTAATCTGTGGTATGACTTCATATATACATCGTGTTCAAAGCTACATCTTTCTGGAAAATACAGCAGCAAGTAGCCTGTAGGATATTGCATGTCATTGTACATATCAATCTACAGATATCCCTGTGTTGTTTAATGTAGGACAGCACACCGTCTAGAACTGGCCCGTACTCTATACCATTTCATGCCCAAGCAGCCTCTGTTTCATGCCTACACTCTTCATATTTTACATTTCCTTGGAGTAAACCCCTGCTAACTTGGCAAAGAGGCACCTTTTAACGTGGTGATTCTCTTTATTTAGCAGGGTGAGAGTAACTGGCCCAATCCACCCCCAGCACAGTACCTCTGGTGACTGTTGCTGGTGTTTATCTTATGTTTCTTTTTAGATTGTGAGCCCTTTGGGGACAGGGATCCATCTTATTTATTTGTTATTTCTGTGTGTAAACTGCTCTGAGCCATTTTTGGAGGGGCGGTATAGAAATCAAATTATAATTAATAATAATAACAACGTCTTGTGTTCCATGGTTGCTCTAGTGTGCTAATTTCACATTTCCCCAAGAACTGCATGCTGTTAAAAACAGAGCAGAAACATGCTAGAATGCTGGGGGGGTTGGTGTGTGTGTGGTGTTTTGTGTTGTTGTTTTTTGGTCAGGCAACTGGAATGAATGCCAATTATTTAAAAACCTGGCTGATCAATTAAAATTGATTCTAGTTCACTCCCCATTGATTGCAATGTTGAATATAATAGAAAGAATGCTTCGGCCCAGTGTCAGTGATTGCTAAGTAGAAATCTCCCCATGACACTTTAGTCTATGGCAGTAGGATGTCCCTTTAAAATAGCAGATGAAATGCAAATGTCCTTGCTACAGGCATATTACAAAAATGAAGCCATGCTAAAGCCATAACTGGTTGTGTAAGCTGACCTCATGCTCTGCATAATCCATTAAATATTTACTCTAGACTTGGGGGGGGGGACTCCAAAATAAAGGTTTTGTTTGTTTGTTTGTTTGTTTGATTGATTGTTTGATTGATTTTATACCACCCTTCCAAAAAATGTCTCAGGGCGGTTTACATTAAAAAAAAATTAAACTTTGTAATTTTTTTTTCTAATTTTTTGTTAGAAATACAGCCATAACAAAAAAAAATTGCTTAATTGAGTAAAACTTTTGGAAGCTCTTATTCATCTTGTAAAGATTGTATCCGATATACATTTGTCTGAGGAAAAGCTGATTTTGGAGGCTCGAAACTTTTCAAAATGGTCAAGATCACTGTTTTTTTGAAATATTTCTTAAACAGCATAGTAAATACATTTCTGATCTTGCAGAGCCTTTCCAGAGAACTGGGAGCACTTGGACTAAGGGCTCTTTCACAACAGCCTGCATGCAGGGAGCAAGCCCTCAAAACACACACTCTTAGTCAGGATGTCAGCCACGGTGTATAGATTTATCATTATAGTAATGTGCTGAGGAAAGTTTTGATAGTCAAAACATTTTGTCTTGTGTGTTTTTACTCTTTTGTGGAGTGCATGTGCTTTGTATGATTAAGAGAGCAGGATAATTCATTTGACATGTTTGCTATATCCAGCATCAAATTAAATCATTTCCTGTATTTACACTTGTAATCTCCAAATCTGTTTTGATCTACATATCAGGATATGGTATTGACAGACATAGCTACCATATGAGTATCAAAAGCCTCTGTACTGTATGGAGAGCAAACTTCAGAAAAGTTAACAAGGCAGTTCTTTAGCAAACATCATTCATTCATTCATTTTATTTGTATCCCACCCCAAACTTCCATCTCCAGGAAGGTTACAGTAAAATCATAGCGTGAGATGACACCTGAACTTACCCCTAAAGTAAAGTTGCCCAGTTATAAGTAGGTGTCTGTATTTTATGCCTAGAGCAAGCCCATCCATTGGTCTGGATCTGTTGGTTGATGACCATGTGGCTGGCTGATCCTGCCTCGTTGAGTTGGACTAAATGGCTTTTTGATCCATTCCAGCTCTGTGATTTTGTAACCAATAGGACATATGGCTCCAAGTGCAGCCTGAAGGGACCATCCAACTATCAGCTTTGGGACTGCCTCCTCCCTGCTGCCTTCCCTAGTGACTTTGGCCTGACTGGGTGTTTTCCTGGGTTCAGAGGTTGGGGAGAGATGTGTTGAAACCATCAGCAGCATTGCAGGTGTAGGCCTGAGTTATCTGCAAGAAGAATGTTTCCCAGATGACCAGCGGCTGCTCCCTGCAGCTCCAGGGGTCGGGGTGCAGGAAGCGCCATCGTGCGTTGTCCCGCCCCCCAGAGCTCCAATAATACACTGCGCAAATGCACGGTGCATTATTGGTATCCCCCTCTCCCCCCCCCCCCAGTGTGGCAGCCACGGCAGCTGACACATGATCAAATATATGAGTTTAATAGAGCACTTGCTCTCTTAACCTCATTTAGAAGGGAGGCAGGTTTGCCACCATGTAGCTGCTGGGATCAGGCCCAATCCTGGCAGTTCACACGGACATGCAGAACCAGGCTGGGCTTCCTTAGCCCGGTTTTGCACACACGTGTGAATAACCTCACTGATTTGCTTCCGCAGATGTACAGCAACTGCAAACAGCTAATCGGTATATCAAGATGGCTCAGGAAACACTCACCAGGGAATTAACTAATGGAATTCACTGCCACAAGATGTGGTGGTGGCCACTAGCTGAGAAGTCTTTAAAAGGGGATTAGACAAATTCATGGAGTATAGGTGTAAACAACTATTCACCACAATGTCTCATCAGAATAAGATGTAGAGACTGTGCTACTTAAAAAACAGGGGTAGCAGCAGGAGAGGGTGGTTGCCTTTGTGCCCTGCTTGTGGCTTCGGGGAAGCAGTTGGCTGGTCACTGTAAGAAGCCAGATGCTGGACTGGAGGAACCGTTGAGCTGATGTTCTTATGAAAGATGACATAATTCTCATTCCATAGTTGCAGTTGTCATCAGTGGCGTAACTAGGGAAAACAGCGCCCGGGGCAAGCACTGAAATGGCGCCCCCCCCGCCCCCCCAACATACTACATTATACTTAGGTTTTTCCTCACAAGCGCCCGCCGCCGCCACCAAGCCAGGCCACTGACTGGCCGCCAGGCGCCAGCAAAGCAATTGGGGGCGCGGGCGGCGCGGAAGGGACCGCTCGTGGGGGAGGGGGCGCCGATGCACTTCCTTGACTGCTGCAGCACTGCTGCACCAAGCAGGAAACATTTGTATTAACAAAAAAAAATTAAAAAAAATTAAAAAAATTTTTGTCATGGCGGCGCCCCCCACGTGACCAGAAAAGATGGCGCCCGGGGCACGTGCCCCCCTGCCCCCCCTATAGTTACGCCTCTGGTTGTCATGCAACCAAGCTACCACATCTCAGGCCTATAATCAGACATTTTGTAGTGTCTGAGGTGGACGGCATCAATACATAACATTCAGCATGTTGGACCCTGCCCCCATGCCCTGTGTTGGAGACCGAAGCAACCAGATCCACAGATCTCATATCGGTTTTCCTAGATGAGGGCTGACATTAGCATAGCAGTTTGCTTTGTTGTATGAAATATGTGCACTTTTTAATGTTCAGCTAATATGTAACGGAAGTTCACATCGCATGAATTTGTATTGAGCAAGTTTCATTCGCATATACATAACTATGTTTGTATAACACTCTGCTTTATGAATTAACATTAGGAACCTAATTAAAAGGAAAAAAGGAAAGATTAGAGTCGTTGTCGACTCCTGGCAACTACAGCACCCTGTGGTTTTCTTGGTAGAATACAGAAGGGGTTTACCATTGCCTCCTCCCACACAGTATGAGATGATGCCTTTCAGCACCTTCCTATATCGCTGCTGCCTGATATAGGTATTTCCCCTAGCCTGGGAAACATACCAGCGGTGATTCAAACTGACAGCCTCTTGCTCCCAAGGCCAGGAACCTAATAAAGGCACCTTTAAAGAAGAACTAGGCCATTGGTAACTTTTAAAAACACATAAACATTACACACAGCTCCTTTAAACATTTCTTATACCTTCCTGTACAATCCAGCATTTCTTTCTTCTTATATCTATTCTTTAAAACAAGATAACCTCCTAGCATATTTGCCAGATAGAATGGGACAGCACAACACTGAGGTTCTCTGTACGCTATCCATTTATTTATACACGGATAATTAGATTCTACTACCAAACAATCTTTTACCTTGTCTGTTAAATGTACATTTATAAGGCTGATTAAATTCTCACCACAGATGCAGACAAATAAACTCAATTGAAATTGATTTAGGTTTAGTTTAAAAACAAACTACATCAACATAAAATGAGATAAAGAAGCTCTTCACATACACACCAAAAACCAGGCTAAGTAAGCCTAGCCCGGTTTTTGGTGCGTGTGTGTACCACCAGGAGCTGTGCGATGGTGCAGCAGCAAGCACGCTTAGGGAGCCCACCGCTTAGCCTGGGTTTGGGGTGCAAGGGTGCCCCAAAAGTGAGCTAAATGCTTGTGGGTCGGTGCCACGCAGCTTCACTCAGCAGCTACACACAAGTAGCCTCCCAACCAGTGTTGGGTGCCTCCCAACCGGCTCCCCATAATGCACCACGCACTTGCACTGTGCATTATGGAAGCTCCGGGGGGCCACCTGACCCCGAAACCTCCCTGCTCCCTCTCTGATACCAGAAGAAGCCGGCAATCATCTGGGCGGCCGATCTGGCCACCGAGCAACATGGACGAGATCGTCTGCAGGGGAGGTAAGCTTTTCACAGTGTCCTCCCCTCACTCCGTCCAAGCCTGTGTGCTCGTGCGGGGCATCCTGGACCTTCTGGGGGCCGCGCAGCCCCTGATCCCCACAGCGCCCGCCAACTCCGTGATGGAGTCGGCAGTCATGTGGGCAGCTGATCTGGCCGCCCAGGGCTGTCTGGAGATCATCTGCAGGGAGAGCGGGCTAAGCCCGCTCTCCCCGCAAACCCTCGCAAGGCAGGTCTCACTGATTGTGAAACTCGCCTCCTTATGTGAAAATGCCCCAGGAATGAGAAGGGCCTCTCAACTACTATGCTTTTCAAGTACCTTTTCTCAGTACTCAAGTACTAAATCTCTCTTCAAAGGATACAGATTCTCATCCACATCACAAGGAAAGCTCAGCTGTACTCCCAATTTTCAGTTGTGTGGAAGCAAGGTTAGAGAAAAACCTGGGTAGAAGTGACTGTATGGAAGATTGTATGAAAGATTATATGGACCTACCCAGGATTTCCTCCTACCTTGCTGCCACACAATCACTTCCACCCAGATTTTCCTCTAATCTTGCTTCCACACAACCGAATATTGGGAGCAAATACAGCTCCCAAACCCGGGTTGGACACAGTTTTTGATAGTGTGAATGGCCTCACTGTGTAGCACTACTGGCACTTCAGCAGATGCAGAACATATCCAGATCCAGTCTGTCTCAGACAGCTCCTAAACTAGCTTCAGAAAACAAACAAAGCTCCAGTTATTCAGTGAGGCGGGTCTCACAATCGGTGAGACTTGCCTCCAGAGGGTTTGCAGGGAGAGCGGGCTAAGCCTGCTCTCCCCTCAGAAAAGCAGGGAAGCAGCCGCAGTGGCTGCCCACATGACTGCCGGCTCCATTACAGAGCCAGTGGGGGCTGCGGGGATCGGGGGCCAAATGGCCCCCAGAAGCTCCAGCATGCCCTGTGCGAGCACACAGGGCATACTGGAGAGACCCCCAAGCTGGGAGGCTGCTTTTTAGTCTCCCGGTCAAGGGTCTACTCGTGAGTTGCCATGGTGCAGAGCTGCGCTGCCGCAACACACGAGCACAAAGACAGGATTAGTGCAGCGCTCACTCCGCTAACCTTGGCTAAGGGCAGGGGCAATTACCCACTTGTAAGCCACTGGGCTTGCCTGCAAGCCTGGTGGTTTACACGACCAGCAAAAATCGGGCTAGCCCTCCTAGTTCTCCTAGCCTGATTTTTGCTGGTCATGAGAATAGCCTCAGTATCTGCACATGCAACAAATTGCTGACTGCATGAATCCCTGAGGCTATCGTGAGAACCACCGGGCTTGCGGGAGAGCCTGGTGATTTCCTGGCGGCTGGCCCATCAAAGTAGCCCTCCCCTTAAATGAGGTTTGCAGAGCGAACCCTCCGCTAACCTCATTTTGGTGATTGAGTCACCACGGCGTGGCTCCACAACACGTCAACTTGCGAGGAGACTTCCAGTCTCAGGGGTCTTCCCAGGATTCCCCATGCATTCACGTGGGGCATCCTAGGACTTCCAAGGACCAGGTGGCCCCCACAGCCCCTACTGGCTCTGTGATGGAGCTGGTAGTCATGTGGGGAGCTGATCTGGCCACCCAGGGCTACGCAGGTGATTGTCTGCAGGGAGAACAGGCTAAGCCTCCCAGGCTCTACACACCGCTCGTGTGTAGAGCCTCCCTATCTACCAAAGTGAGCTTGCAGAGAAGCCAGATACCATGTGTGGGACTCCTTTGATGGATGTAGAATGAGGGCTATATTACCCCTTTGTGTCGATGATACAAACCTAGAGACTCAGGTACAAATAGTCCTAAAGAGCCAGATTCCAAACAATGGCCTGTTTCATACAATTGTTCAAATATAGGTTTAATGTGGGTTATTGGCATTAGTGTTATTGTGTGAACCGATGCCAAGGTGGTTTATGGCCCAAGATTAATCTGAGATTCCTAACTTGGCATGGATTCACAATAGGGCATGGTCTTATTATGATCCGGGCAATTGCACCTAGCCCAAAGTGACCTCAGTCTGTGATCTAGGATATTTATTTATTTATTTATTTATTTATTTACATTTTATATCCCACTCTTCCTCCAAGGAGCCCAGAGCGGTGTACTACATGCTTAAGTTTCTCCTCACAACAACCCCGTGAAGTAGGTTAGGTTGAGAGAGAAGTGACTGGCCCAGAGTCACCCAGCTAGTATCATGGCTGAATGGGGATTTGAACTTGGGTCTCCCCGGTCCTAGTCCAGCACTCTAACCACTACACCATGCTGGCTCTGGATATGATCTGGGGTGGCTGCTCTGGGGTTGACGTGGGCTGGGCGCAACTGCAAGCCCTACATTTCTGGGTTCTCACAACATAAAAATGGGAATGCACACACACTGCTTGGATCTAAGATTTTTGCTTTTCCACCAGTCCAGCTAATCATGAGAATATGCCCACTACTATGCTAATATCAGTAACCTACGTTAAACCTACATTCAAATGATTGTGTGAATCAGGCCATTTAGTTTTACTGTAGCCAGACAGATTTCACTTAGATATAGGTACAACATTTACACAATATACCCAGTTACAATGGCTACATTATCACTGGAAGGATCTGAATCTTGCTGTTTTTAACTATTAAACACTGGTCTGCCAACATCTGTCGAAACTTTGCTTGTAACTGCCAAGATATGTAGCTGATGAAGGAAGATGGTAATGGCCTTCAGGGAGGACATTCCATGCATCATCATCATAGTATTAATCATATCATCATAAAACAAGATTTTGCACCTGTGTGAGCATGCATGCAGAGTGTCATGCTTTTTTACAAGATATGCACTAGCATACCATTGCATCTGGTACTGTAGTCCTGAATACAGTCCAGGTACAAGGCTTTAAAAGTGATTTTTAACAATGAAAATATTCTGAAAAGGATCAGAAAATACCACAAGAGCCATAAGGAGGCAGCCTTGAAACAGTTTATAAATGCAACAATTGTTTAGTGTGCTGAGGGATAGGAATACATATTTCCTGTTATTAACTTACTACACAAATTATTGTTGTTGTTGTTTTAAAAAAAAACATGAGCAATGTAAGTATGAGTGAGTTTAACATTTACTTTGAATTTTATTTCAATTAGGCTTGCTTCCAAGTAATCATACTTAACATCATAGCCAATGATGTTACCCACACATATAGACATTAAACAATTAAGTGTTCACATACTGGAAATGCTTTATGATTTTCAGAGCTGTCTAATGAACAAAACTATGGGGGGAAATGTCAGAAGTTTCACCATACTATTAAGAACATAACATTATGAAAACTGTAAGACATACATAAGCAATAATATGATGGAACTACATAAATTTGATCAGAGTAGTCTATAGCTAGACATCAGTGGGACACTGAGGAAGTTTAAGTTGAGTTTTAGGTCTTTAGTGTGAATTGAATGTAGCACACTGGAAAGATGTAAAGAAATTTAACACAGCGTCACAACAATACACCTTTCAGAATTAGGCAATTAAAATATAAAAATTTCCTTAAAGAACATTTTTAAAAGACAACCTAATTTATTTCTAAGGCAATATTTTTATTGCAGTTTTAAGTGTACGCATGCCAACTTGTTACAGCTTTGTAGTTACAGCTTTGTAGTTTCTAAACCTAGAAAATGATCCTTTGATAATTCACCTTATTCTATTCTGCAATTTCTGCATTAAAGTTTTATTAGCAACTCTTTGATTATTTTTAGTCACATTTCTATGCTGTACCACAAACCATATTTAGAATATAGACTCTCAAAATGGTCAAGTTTGCTGAACTGAATCTAAGCTGGACCAATTTTTTTAAAAAGTCAAATCAAATATTCACATTTATCATATACAAATATCTTACCTTTTTTACAGCCCTTCAGACCCGATTAGGAAAAAATCTAGCTCAAAACTTTCAATATTTGCTATTTTCTGATCTGGCCCAGTATGTTTTCTTTCCCAGCAAAAACACTGTAGAGAAACCAATGCTGATCAAGGGATAACACCTAGATAGTCAGTTGTGTCTCTTCTATTAGCAGAGTGCAGTGAATTTGTAGAAGAATCACTGGGAAGAAGAAAATCAGATTAAATAATTAGTATCAATTAACTCCAGCAAAATAATTCCATAAACAATTGGTCTCTAGTGCCTTGCTTAATTATGTGAGACTTTCATCGCTTCTTATCAAGTCTGCTTTGATTCATCTTAGACACTTGAGCTTCCCAGAGGTATAATTAATTATTGTCTTGTAAATAAACCCTTGATAATTAATGGAAGCAGAACACAATACAGTATCTTTTTTAAAAACAAAAAAAAAGTATTAAAGAAGAGGACTGTGGATATGGGAATGACCTTCTTTCCATTTTAAGGTAAAGAACTTTCATACTGTCATAATGAATGGTGGCTAATTTTAACTAAATGCCAGCTTAATTAAAAACACCCCACTCCAGTGCCTAGTTCTGCAATCACTATCATTAAATTAAACAATCACCTTGTATAGGGTACTATAACATTTATATTCACTTGATACTGTTATTATTTTCTCTTGGAGCTAATTAAAGGCATTTCTAAAACCTCAAATTAAAATAATAAAAAGTTTATTTTTCAGGTGTGGACAGTAAAAATCACTTTTGACAAAAGATGCATATAATTGCAATGAAAATAAAATGAATGTTTGAGAAAGTTCATTGAAATCCTGAAACACGTACAGTATTCATTCACTGGTGTCCCAGACATGATGCAAACTGCTAAGCAGCACACATATGTATTCCTAAGGTGGGAAAATAATAGCCATTCATATACACCACCATTTTTTCAAAGGAGAACATTTGTGAAATGTATTTTAATTTCTTTTGTGAGTAAACGCACATCATCAAGTACAATACTAGTAATAAAGACAACAGTAAATAGGAAAGTGGTTGCATAGGCAACACTGCTCATATATCACCAATGGAATGTGCATTGTGTACCCTCTACTCTGCCACTTACTACTATCTCTTACAGCATTACCTACTGTTAGAGATTGTGCACAGTGATGCTGATAATCAGTGGTGGTAGTGGTATCCCACCAACTTCAATCTTACTGTTGTGTCTCAGGCTGAGATAAATTTCTCCATTCAGTCCAGTAAATGAATTCGTGGTCAATGAAGAAATACTATTTGTGCTATTTCTTTACCACCAGTTGTTATGCTCAGGTATGAAGTCACCCCTTTGGGCAAGTTTAGATGTTATATTGCAGCAGGAATTATGAATGAAAATCATTCTTTGAAATCCCTACTAATTGAAGGACTGACAGAATCCCCACTAAGGACTGGCCCATAGCTCTCACCTAGATAGATCTGTGTACTCCAAAGTTCATTTTACAATAATGCTGGTGGGGAAGAAGAAGGCACCGCAATTCATACTTTACATCATGGACAAAAATTATTCCAAGCACAATCCATCTGATTTAAAATAAATTTACACTTTTGAGGAACTTGTCCTGTTATAAGCAAATAACTTATGGACTGATCCTACCAGCTGCTGCTCCAGCAAAGCAGATCATAGCACTTGCCTCAAACCCACCCCACTCCAAAGCCAATGTCCTCATCCTGCTGTATAGTCCTAACTCTGGCTTCTGAGTTCCGACAGTTGCAGCACTAGTTCTTATCCCCAATCTTGCCATGGCAGATAAGTTAAATGGTTCAGGAAGCATGTCACTGGAGCAGCCCTGACAAAATATAAACCATGATATGAACTATGGCAGCTAAAATGGTGTAATAGCTTCCTACATCATTGCAGAAAGCTTTTGAACCACTGTTCAACTGTGCCTCAGTTATTCAAACCAGCAATCCATATTCTTCCGGGTCTCCTCCCTACAGCCCCATGTCAGTATAGCTCTGCAAATAGCAATCGTGTTGAACTGAGTACTTTCAATGTGTCTCAGACAAATAGAGTTGCACTCTATCTGAAGTACAAAGCTGATATATCAAGTTAATGAGTGTAAATGAATGATCTGGTGAACGGAAGTATATACTCTTGGCAGCAGTTTCTGAGGTCTTAATATGCTGATTATGCATACTCACATGATGAAACAAGACTGCAAAGTTAGAGACTTTTAAAAAGACTCTTGAAAAACTGAACTGATGAATAAAAATTAAACGGGCAAGTCATCCCAAGTGTGATTAAACTCTGAAATGCAGAAGTTCTACATCTGTAGCTGATACAACTTTGGAACATTGTGTTGTGCAGAGAGTTAAAGCAGACAGCAGGCACAATGACATGTTAAATTACCCACATGATGTATAGCTTAATGAACCCCCTTGTGTTGATCACGCTTGGCATTAATCAAGAGCCATGAACAGATTCCCTTATTTTCTCAATGCTGCTCTGATAAACTGCAATTTCATTTAACCTTGGACAGGAGCTTTAATAGCTTCCACGGGACAACTGTCAATACTTTCCTGGGTATACAGTGATTAAACTGCAACACAAGATGCATGCCATGAATTTTCTTCATTTGGCATTAGAATTTTCATCTTTAAACAACTATATGCATAAAAGATGCTGGAAATATGGAGATGACAAAGATTTACATGTAGCTATAGCAAAAGTCTTTAAAGATGATAAAAATAAAATGGCATCATATTAATTAACACACTGGGAAGTTTTAGGAAAAACTAACTATGAAATTGCAACACATAACAAACACCGGGACTACAAAATAGAGGTGACAGTTTTCCTTGCATGTTCTTATTATGAGATATTGTACAGCCTTTTTAGAATACTTTACTTGAAGGTTAAGGGACATGCAAGGAGGGGCAAGAGACCATCTTATCTAAATAAGATATTGCTTGTGCTCCCTTGTCCAACTCCCATCCTTTTAAGAATTTAACCCTTCCCATTCTCTGGCAACTGACCAGCCTACAGAACTAAAGTCACTGCTGCCGGGCTAGGGTTCTTGCTCCGAACAGGGGGAGGGGGGGAACCTTCCAGCCACACAAACTTGCTGTATAATTTATATGACTTGTGCTTTATATCATGTTGTTTTACTCATGTTTAATTAGGTTTTATTTTATTGTTTTAAATTGCCACAAACCACTCCATATTTTTCATATAGAAGATCTATAAGTCATAAGAAATAAAATAAAATAGGTTTCAAATAAGTCTATAATTAGCCAGAGTGGCAAGATATTCCTTTGAAGCTAGGACAGGAAAGGATGAAAGAGAAAAGCTTTCTCTTTCTTTTTAACGGGAGTCTTCATCCTCCACACTGCATCTACATCTCAGCTTGGATTATGACTTTTGGTTCATGGGCCAGGCTTTGACATTTCATTTATCATTCTTAATGCTGCTTTCTGGTGCATTCCTTTAGATAGGCATAGTTCTTTTGAAGCAGAGACGTCTTCCTGATATGAACTCTATTCTGCTAGATAAGCTTACTTATTCCTGCAAATATAGGAAGGCTGTTGGAATTCTAATGCTATAAACAACTTGAGGCTTCGATGGAATGCACTGGCTAAATAACTGTATATAAATAAAATAGCACCACAACATGTAACCAGGATTCAGCCCAGGTCGCCAGTCCCCAGGACTATTGTGAATTTTTACAAGAGTGTGCAACAGATTCTTACTATTTGGGTTCATATCTATTTGGGTCCACATATTTAATTGTGAACCGCCCTGAGCCATTTTGGAGGGGCGGTATACAAATCAAATTAATTAATTAATAATAAAATATCGATCTTGCCATTTCCTAAGCCTAATTTAGGAAGGGAATTTAGGAAAAATTTAGGAAATATTTAGTTTTATTCCAAAACTTTAAAAAAGACAGACGTTGTAGACAGCTGGCGCTATTGTATGAGGCTTTTCACACAAGCAGCCCTACCTGCTTGTGGGTAGGGCTGCTCATGCGGAGTGCCAGGATCGACCACCAGTTGTTAGGCTATGATCGAGACAGAAGTTCACAAGTGCACCCTTCCACCCCGGTACCCGGTCACATTTCCCCTAGAATGCCCAGCTTATGGGGAAATCCCCCAATGTACCACACTCCTCTTGTGGGGCACTGAGGGATTTCTGGAGGCTGGGCTGCAATCCAGATGGCCATGCAGTTCCTAGAAGCAACAGTCATGTGGGAGCAAGCCGCACAGCTCAAGAAGGAGAGACAATCATGGGGGGGGGAGGTAAGAGCAATCCTGCATCCCTTCCCCCTGCCTGCCCTCCCTGCCCCACTCCACAGGTCGTGTGAACTTCCTTTATCTTTAATTCTCACAAGTAAACCTGAGAAAAATGAAAGTCGCCATAAATAGACCTCAGATTGAGAGCTGGGACAATGGCTTATTCTAGGCATTTAGAGGCCCATTAAGTAACAAATAGAGTCAATGGTACTCTGGACTTATCCAGCTAGCCCATCTTTGACTTTGAATTACAAGAGAAATGTTTTCAGGATACTCTATTAGCCTCTTAATGGTGTGTAATGCACAGACAGGGCAGATGAAAAAGATACCAAGGACCAAGAAGATACCAAGGACCATGAAAAAGATACCAAGGACCTATGCTGAATTCTGTTTTGGAGTTCTACAACAGCCATATTCAGATATTATACTGAATGTGCATACAGGTATATACACATGTACATATTTTTGTCTGAATAACTGTATGTGGGTTAACTTTAATTCTGCATAGGCCCCGTCAAACGCATGGCACAGTCAGGAAGTGTAGTGCAGTACATGCATCAAACATAACATGTGAATAACTGTACATGTGTACAGATCTACACATGTGTACACTGCACACAGACTGTACATGTTTTAAACATAATGTGTGAATAAGGCTAATCTCATCCTACAGGCTGCTCTCCTGAGCAACTAACCATATAGCAATGATGGATCAGCCCCTTTCTGATCTACCTACTAATGATATCACTGCAGGCAAGGAAGAGAAAGGAAACAGTTTTGACTGAAACCTCTGCGACCACATAGAAATTAGTTTAGTCCTGATCATCGAACTTACCCATTTTTAAATTCTAAGAATCTGTTCTTGTGGTTATCATACACATAGGCTGTTTAAGAAAAACAGGCCATTATTCTTTGGGTACAACAACACAGCAATTTTCTATATACAATATAAAATCCTTAAGAGTCACTCTCAGGAAAATTCCCTGACATTATTGTTGCTGCCTGCAACGGATAGATTCTTTCCCCAACACAAACTGCCTAAAGCTAAAGTGTGCTGTCAAGTTGGTGTTGACTCCTGGTGACCACAGAGCCCTGTGGTTTTCTTTTGGTAGAATACAGGAGGGGTTTACCATTGCCATCTCCCACGCAGTATGAGGTGATGCCTTTCAGCATCTTCCTATATTGCTGCTGCCCAATATAGGTGTTTCCCATACTATGGGAAACACAGTATGAGGAAACATGTTTTCCCATAGTATGGGAAACATACCAGCGGGGATTCGAACCGGCAACCTCAGGCTTGCTAGTCAAGTCATTTCCCCGCTGCGCCATTAGGTGGCTGCCTATACCGTATTAATGTGGACACAAGAAAGTGGGGGTGTCACTATAATTGAACAAAGAAGGACAAATGTGGAAGCGGGGGCACTGGCTGGGGCAACAGCTCACTCTTTGCTCTTTACAGTTCTTCTGCAGTAAAGATATGGGGCAAGGCAAAGAAAGTGTGTGAGGGGGGAGCATCATAACTAGGGATGTGCAAGGAACCAGCGGTTCCCCTGGTTCAAAGGCAGCGGGGGTCTCCCTTTAAGAGTGGAGGAGGGTGCATTTACTCCTCCTGCCACAGCGTACCTCCCTGCCGCCCCGTTGCCCTCGTCTTCCGAATATGACTGGAAGTGACATGCACGTGCCTATGCCGGCGCACGCAGGCGCACCAGCAACTTCCGGTCCTATCCAGAAGACAAGGGAAACGGGGCAGCAGGGAAGTACGCTGCCCCCCGCTGGGCTGTTAAAAAAACCGATGCCAGCGGGGAGGGGGGCAAGTAGCGGGAGGGGTAAGTGCACCCTTTTCGCGCTCTTAAGGGGGAAAGAACCCCGCACCACTGCGGTTCCATACACATGCTAATCATTACCTTTTGGGGAAGGGCCCGCTCCAACCTTGCTACAACCCTTGAAGGAAAAGTTAAGAAAGCAGAAAGAAAGACCAACTCAACTGAGGTTTAAAAAAAGAAAGTTGTACCACTAGGGGATGCAGGAGAGGGGTACCATCTTTCAATGCTCCTCATTAAAAAAATGCTCCTCATTAAAAAAATAATATAGTCACTACAAGTAAGAAACTAGCTTATCGGGGAGTAAGGTTTCAGTCAGCCCTTTGCGTTCTGTGCTATTGTTTCTTTTACTGCAGTGATTTTTTAACATTAGAGAACATTAGAGAACAGATACCTACGCTCTGAAATGGAGCAGTGCAACCTCCTCTTCCCATTCTTCTGCATGAGGCCTGACAGGAAGACACAGCCTGAGGGAAGAACAAACAGGAAGTGACTTGCCATGAGAAAGAAGAAAAGCAGCCGAGACAGAGCAAATGAGATGTTATTTTATCCTTTTACAGGGTGTTAAAAAAAAAGCAAATATTTCTTGAAATATATGCAGATATCAGCTCTGGCCTTTAGCAAATTGATGATGCCTCGTGCCAAAATAGTGAAGCAGGAAGCAGAAGCATATATTTTTACCCAGAACAAAAAATATCTTCTAACTGGGAACATTTTATGAGAATGTTGTGCTCTAGATGTGTGTACCTGTGATGCTACCAGCAACTCTAACACAAAAAGGGAAGTCAGTCTTGAAGAGATGTTGCATGTTGGGCTGTTCATATACTTAAATAATGTTTGAAGTAGCTAAAGGTGCCTGATTCATGGGCAACAGTATAAATTTGCAATATCTTTTGCCACCCCTGCAAACACTAGCCTCAGTGTAGTTGTTCCATCCACTGATTCTTTCCTGGATAACCATTATGGGTATGGGTATCTGGGTACCCATACTTGTTAAATAAATCAGGCACTGGAGGAGAAAATGGATTAGGGAAGAGAAATATAGCACACTCATTTGTAGTACCACAACAGGTCCTTGGAATACTCCATGGAGTTCTCACAGCTCCATGTTCAAACTCTTAATTCTATGGTTCGCCAAAGAACATCAGGAAGAAGGCCAGTGCTTCTTAGTCCACAGATTAAGAACTGTTAGACTAGGGAAGAGCAATCTGAAACTGTAAAGTTGTGCACGCTCACTTGAAAATAAATCCCCCAGCATCCAGTGGGACTTCTTTGTGACTAAACATGTATTTGGGCTGTGTAACTATCAGCATGAGTGGTGACAGCCAGTGACAGCATTAGGATAGTGGGGGCCTTCAGACAAGTTCTTTTCCAGACCCCACCCACCAGGAGTGCAGTGTCAATAGATGCAACAATGGGGATGGGGGCATTGTATTATACATAAAGGAGGATGGTGACCTCCAGTGCATCTGCTGAAGAACACTCCGAAACACCACCAAGATAAGACCCCAGAAGGGTTTGCATTTGGAAGAGGCTCACCATGGTGGTAGTGACAGCAGCTTGGAGTGCTGGTATTAGGGCTGACTCCTACAGCCCTAATATTAGGTATTAGGACTCCAGCAGCCCTCATACCTAATACTCCTACAGCTGTGGGCCCTTTGATAGCCATAGACCCTCAGCCAGTGCTTGAGCTGGCCAGCTTCCAATGCCTGTCATCAGCCCTGCTGGATCAAGCCCAGGGCCTCTCAGGTCCAGCATCGTGTTTCACACAGTGACCCACCAGATGCCTCTGGAAAGCCCACAAGCAAGAGGTGAGGGCATGCCCTCTCTCCTGCTGTTGCTCGCCTGCAATTGGTATTTAGAGGCATCATGCCTGCGTGGCTGGAGGTGGCCTATAGTCCTGATACAGCAGAGCATTCATTCAATCAATCAATCAATCAATCAATCAATCAATCATAACTTGTATTTCAGTCTACCATAGCCTCAAGTTGGCTCATTACCATAAAAAGAATATCAAAATATTTTTCTATCAAAATAGAAGCAGCAATGATCTATATGGAATTATTCTTCTTTGTAGTCCAGTGTACAAGAAGACAGTGGTTCCTTTATGCCTCTGAATGTCTGCTGTTAACTCTGCCCAAACTAAATCAGCTCAGGCATTAGACTCACAGTGTGCTGGGAATATATACTCACACTCCAAAATAATAACTGCCTCTGATAATTTTCACATGTAGCCCTGAAAACTGTCTTTGGGCCTTATGGATTTGACTTCCACAAGATTTGATGATGGCCACTTAACTTATCAGGGTCTCAAACTTCAGCCATCCAGTTGTTGTTGGACTGTAAATCCCATTGTTGTAGGGAGTTGTAGGCCAACATCTGCAGAAGGACTGCAATTTTGAGACCCCTGGATTAGACAATTCCACAGAGGATGAATCTGTCAACAACTGGTACTCATCTTAGACTGTACCTTTAAATAGTGGGTGCTGAGAAACAAACTGCAGATGAAAAATCATCACCTTTATGCCCTGCTTGTTAGTAGCCAGAGGCATCTGGTGGATTGTTGTTAGAAACAAAATGCTAGACTCAATCAGCCTTGGTCTGATCCAGCAGGGTGGTTCTTTATGGGGGCGCTCTCACTGTTTGTGTCATGAGTAAATGTTGATAACATGCATTATAAAGCAGGGGTAAAATACAATTTACATTCTTGTGTGTGTAAATGTTACATTCACAGTATAGACCAATTTGAGCATAAACAATGTGTAACTTCCTCTCACCTTTGTGAAATGGATAGCATAGCATGTAGTTTATTACATTTTTCATCCTCGATCAGAGGATGTCAAATTCAGCTATGAAACAAACTGGCTGCTCCTCACTTACAAGTGAGTTGCTATTCTCTTACTGTAAGGCAGTCAAATCCATAATGTGGGCAATTACCAGTCAGTGTGGAGAGGGTGCAGGTTATATAATTTTTACCATGTTAATGTGCCCATACAAATGGCAAAAGTAAGAAAGTGTTATTGCTAGAAGGTTAAAAATGAGCACTGTTTTGCAAAACTAGAGTTTTTAATTATATTTCTGCCAGAATTATTGGTATTATTATTAGGAGCCATTTTCTAGCAGCAAGCCAAAGATTATGGTCATTTACAACTCTAATTCAAGAAAGGAGGAATAGGTAAGATAGTCTGAAAAGAAAAATTCTGAAGGATAATACATATTTAGGTGTGCTAAAATGGCATATTTACCAGTCAAATGTCATTGGCTATTAATAATATTAAGGGAAAGTGTTCCTGAAAATATATTTTGAAAATAGCAATTCACACAATAGATGTAAATTACCAAGGCATTTATGCAAACAGGTATCTGGAATAGCATTTTACCGGAAACATTTAAGTATGGATAAACTGTCTTTCCTTGTGTCAACCTGCTTCCCATGTATAGTGTGTTTCCCAAGAATTCTGCTGAAACATACTGATAATCTGCTAGTTGTCCAGGAGAACTTGGTTTTAAGATGTCATAAAGATTATACACCAGTTCTTAGGTTGCTAGATGCCGTGATAGGGGGAACCTAGGCATGTGCATAGGTGCCTATGAAAATAAGGTTGACAAAATCTGATCTCAAACCTTGGTGGAAAGTGAGAGAGCAGCGAAATGCACTAATTTGAACAAAGCCTTCCCTTTTTTATAAAATGAAGTATGAATATTATTTGTATATAATACAGATAACAAATATTAATTTCCTGCATGCTTCAGTGGCGTATCGGGGGGGAAACGGCGCCCAGGGCAAGCTCCCTGAAATAGCGCCCCCCACCCCCCATGGCCCCCACATACCTGTGAGGGCACGGCGGCGCCCCCCAGGCAGCAGATCACTGGCGGTGGCGGCGATTCGGCGGTGGCGTGCGGCGGCGGGTCGCCTGAGTGTGGCGGTGGGTCGCCCGCTGAGTGTGGCGGTGGGCGTGCGGTGGTGATTTGGCGCTGGCGGGCGGTAGCGGATCGCCCGCGGCATGCCGAGTGCGGCGGTGGCTGGTGGCTGGCGTGGCAGCGATTCTGTAGCACGGCCCGAGCGGCGGCGGCGGATCGCCCACCGAGGACGGAGTGCAGGCCGCAGAGCAACACCGAGCCTGCTTCCTGGCCCGGTGTCACTTCCCAACTGAGCAGGCACGCCAACTGCGCAGGCACGCCTGCGCAGTTGAGAAGCGACACTGGGCCAGGAGGCAGGCTTGGCGTCGCTCTGTGGCCTGCACTCCGTCCTCGGCGGGCGATCCGCCGCCACTCGGGCCGCGCTACAGCATCGCCGCCACGCCAGCCACCAGCCACCACTGCACTTGGCGGGCCACGGGTGACCCACTGCCGCCGCCCGCCAGCACCAAATTGCCGCCGCATGCCCACCGCCACACTCGGCAGGCGATCCAGGGGGCGGGGGGAAGCCACTTTTTGGCTCCCCCACGTGACCCCCCGGGGTGGCACCCGGGGCATGTGCCCCCCCTGCCCCCCCATCTTTACGCCCCTGTGCATGCTACCATATTTACATGGATAGAAGAACTCTGAATTTATATCTGTATTTACCCAGTAGAAAGAGGACTCCAAATTCAAGACAACTCCCCTATATCTAAAAGGAAAGAACTAAGGAAAAACCTCATCGTGGATTCAGGTAAACACAGTATAAGAAAAATAATCTTCCTATCATCTTCAAAAATCATCAGATATCAATTATGAAAAAGGATAACAATATCATATTTTCCCAGCATTTGATAAATGGACACCAGCTTTTACAAGCTTTTGTCTGTGTTTGTTTGTTTGTTTGTTTATACATTTTATATCCCACTCTTCCTCCAAGGAGCCCAGAGCAGTGTACAACATACTTAAGTTTTTCCTCACAACAACCCTGTGAAGTAGGTTAGGCTGAGAGAGAAGTGACTGGCCCAGAGTCACCCAGTACGTATCATGGCTGAATGGGGATTTGAACTCAGGTCTCCCCGGTCCTAGTCCAGCACTCTAACCACTGCACCATGCTGGCTCATGGTTGCCTCCTATCTGTTAATCTTACCACCTCACTTAGTTTGGCTATCTGTCAAACCTTATTTATTATCCACTCCTCAATTTTAGGGACTTCAGAACTATCCCAATTTCATATTATCATCCTTTTTACAATTGTCAATAAATCTGACATTTGGAATAGATTGATTTAAACATCCCAGAAGTTAGTGTTAAAGCATTATTAATTATTTCTCCTAGGGATGTGAACAAACCACAGTTCGAGCACATTTTGGGCTGGGGAGCCAGGAAGGAACTTTAAGAAAAAGAAGAGCAGGTCATCTTCTCTCTGCCACCTCATGCAGCTTCTTGCTGGGGCAGTGCACATCCCGAGAAGCCCCAGGTGGCATCAGTACATACATGGGGTCTGTGCATGCACGGTTGCCACTTGCGTGGTCAGCATGGTGTTGCCGACCACGCAAATGGCACCCACACATGCGTAGAGGCCATGTGTGTGTGAATGCTGTGCAGAACTTCTATGGATATGCAACATCCCAGCAGCAAGCTGGGATGACCTGCTCTCCTTTTTCTTAAAGTTCCCGGTCCCCTTGCCCAAAATGTACTCAAACCGCAGTCCATGCACATCCCTGTTTCTCTCATTTCTTTTGGATTTCCCCCCCAAAACATTGAATAATGAAACAGTACCAAGTGAAGCAGCTTCTGCATGGCAGCCATAATGTGTAACGGTTTGATTTACCAGGCGAGAATTGAACAAAGCAAGGTGTTGGGAAGAAGGCAATGAGAAAGGACTTGGAAATGGTGGTCAGCAAACTAGAGAAACTGGGTTGAGAAACTATGAATGGGAATACTTCATAGTACAAGATTTCTCATTAATTATGGCAATAACCAAAATTTGTATATACCTGACTGAGCCAATAAAAAGACATTATTGCTTTATCCAATGGGAGCATTCTACAGTGAATGCATTACTTATTGATCACACATCTGGACCCAATCAGAAATCCAAGGAAAGAGGGGAATGGTAACCATATGGGTGAACATTAGGGATGTGCACAGAACTGGTTCCATGCACTCCCGGAGGGGGGCGTCTTTAATGGGCAAGGGAGGCGCTGCCTACCTGCCAGTCCCCACCCCACCACTTTCCCCTGCCAGCGCCCTCACAAAAAGTGGGCTCACGTTGCTGCAGCGTGCCTTCCTGCAGCCCTGGTCAGTGTTGTCATGGCTGCAGGGAGGCACGCTGCAGCCCCGCACACCCGGTTTTTGTGAGAGCGCCGGTGGGGGGAAAGCGGTGGGGTGGGGGCTGGCAAGTAGGCAGCGCCTCCCCTGCCCCTTAAAGGAACCCCCCGCTACCTTCCGAACTGGCTCCAACGCCGGTTGATGGAACTGGTTTGGTGCTCCTAGAATGGAGTGCTGAACGGTTCCGTGCACATCCTTAGTGAACATTATAGGCATGCAGTATCCCATACAATTGTATGCCCACCATGGGAAATTGCCAATTTAAAAAACCATGTATTCAGTCTGCAAGTAAGACTGAAGCCCATACCTCAGATATAGGCTACAGTTCTGTGGCTCAGAGATTTAAGTATTGGGCAGTATCTTGATGGGATTTGTAGAATTTAGTATTCCTTGAATCAACACCTGTGATTCTCATAGACTGGAAATAGTGGACTGGAAATACTATTATGTCTTATTTTTAAATCTGTAATAAACTAATCACTTCCACAATTTATTTTTTCAGATTTGTAGTAAATATCTTAAATTGACCCAAAAATATCCTGGTTCTAATCAAGCTTACAGCATATTACTTATTCCTACTATGGAAGTAATCAAATACAGTAGGTAAAGATTTAAGATTTATTGCATCTCTTTAAGAAATACTTTAAATAATTCAATGAATACATTACACAGAATATTGTAGACCTTGCGAAAATCAACAGTATAGCTCCTTCACCCCGGTCATGTGCTCTGTTATGTTTTTAATCTTGGAATGGAAAGATAATAAGTTATGTCTCTGCAAAAAATAAAAATAAAAATCAATCCAAATCCTTATCTAAAAATAATAACTTCACTAACAAGGTTAGCATCCCAGGTTAGGAAAGTGGTGAAGTCAGTGGCATCCAAGACTCATAAACTATCTTGGTTTAGGGTACAAATTACAATAAGAACAAAATTGCAAGATTGCTATGATGGTAAAACAAGATTATTCTAAACTGTAACCTGCCTAAATCCTTAAGATAAGACAAAGAAAATATATAAGTAAACTGGAAACTCTTTTATTTTTCAGAAGTATGTGGTAAAGGGGAATGTGATTAAGTACATTGTTTAGCAGTTAATATTCTCAGACAAGAGTTCTCAGCACTTTCAGTTCCTGAACGGCATAATGCCATTGTGGTTTCTCTGATATACACTTCATATCATGGGATTATTTCAAAGTAAGAAGTTGTGAACTCCAGCCTTATATAATGTATTCAGATCTTTTCTAAACAGGTCAAAACATAAAGCAGAGTGACAAATACCTACTCCCCAGTCTTGAAGTGACAATATTTGGAGTTAAAATTAATTTGTGGTTAATTGATTTTTGCAGCTGATCATAATCTGTAAGCAGACATTGAACAGAACACACAATGAGGCGGCATTCTTAACCAGAGTGTTTGGAATTGTATGACCTGGGATCATGTCATCCCATCAGACTGTGAGGCTGTTCTTACAAGCAGCCAAGACATGGCTAAGGCAGCCAAACCCAGGCTTGGTTGCCTGTGAGAAACACCAGGAGCTGCACATCTCCCCGCAGCGTTTCAGCAGCAGACCCGAATATGAAGCCCAGCTATTAAACAAGGTTAAGGGAGCAAGCGCTCCCTTAACCCTGATTAACTGGCTGTGTGTCCGCGCTGGCTGCTTTCAGCCAGTGCTGAGACACTGAAGGGCGCCCACCCATCGCCAGGAAGATATCCACAATGCACCACACACTTGCGCAGTGCATTGTGAGATTTCCGGAGGCCAGGATGATGTGACCCAGCCCTTGCAACTTCGTGCTGCCTGAGGCAGCAGCGGATCATCTGGATGCATGATCTGCATGCCCAGCAACTGGGACCCAGTCCTCTGTGGGGGGAGGTAAGCTTCTGTATCCTTCCTCCCTGTGTGCCCTCCCACCCAGGTCCTTGATCGTGAGAAAGGACCCTGTAAGTCCAAGTAAGGAGCCATAGGTGACTATAGCCAATTATCCAAAGTGATAGCTTTCCATATCCTCTCTTTTAAGACATATGTATGGCCACTGCCTCCTTTTTCTAACACCATCACTGTTTTTCCCAACCAGGGACTTATGGTGCCTTTCTCCCACACCTCCTCCTCACCACATACAACTCATGGCTAGCGACCAACTTCTTGGCACTCCCTCCAGGCCCAGCATCTGCAACAGGCATCTTAGTCACCCAGTGTTCCTGAGAGTGATACTCATTTGAACCAAGTAGAATCTCTGAAAGATTTGACTTCAGATCAAAAGATGCTTGATCAGTTTACCTGCCTGAATGCCTTGACTGAATTTGTCAAGTATAGGATTTTTTCCTTTGGCAAGCCTTACAGCTTTCAGTCCAAGAAAGATACTTCTTTCAACTGTTCATTAAGCATAAGCATGTACACCTACAAAAAAGGGGCACAGGCTGCACACCACTTAATTCAGTTTACTCTAAATCAAAATCATTTGGCTAAACTGGTGGGAACACAGATAGGTATATGTCAGGTTCTCAGTATGCCCATCCACTTCCCAGTGAGCAGAAGGGTTTGAGGTGGCCTCAGAGTTTCTCACCAGGGGAGCTTTTCAGAATTATGGGCAGGGCACCAGCCCCGCCCTAGTCTAGTACCCCCACTGCTCAGCCAGAATCCCAAGGCTCCCTCCACTCTGAGCCCTACTCCAAAACTGGGCCCTCATCACTGGCCAGTCTTCCCTTATATAGCCCCTGACAGCTGGGACAAATCTCATGAGATTCCATCACAAGATCTTACAAGAGCCACTCCCAATCCTGTGAGGCCTCATTGTCTTTTGACCGTGAGACCATACCTCCCTGCTTGGGCCAGTGACAATGCCTCCATGTGGATATTTTGGTGTCTGTTTCCTTCCCCCACCCGATTGGGACACCCCTGCAAGACTCAGGTGGGGGAAGTCTGCCCTGCCCTGGAATCGCCACATTCCCCACAGTGATCATCTCTGCCTCGGGGACTCACTGACAGTATACTACTTGAAATAGCTTTATATCTCTTCTTGTTCATCTGGGAAATAAAAATTTACAAATGGGTAAAACCCAAAATTGTATTATTAACAGGTGTCTGTCCCCCCCGCCCCCATGTAACCAGTTCTACTGGCTGACATCCTGACTAAATTACTTGACAGAAGTCCGATTAAAATCAAACATTCCTTTAGGGTAACTCTTGAGTAGTACGATTGAGTAACTTAGTCTGGATGTCAGCCACTGATCCGGTACTGAAATGATCACAAGGTTATTTATTTCAGGTAAAGTTGTTTCAGGTTGTGATTATATTGGTTAACACAAAGCTTCCATGGTTCATGTTAATCAATTGTTTAAAGCTCTTGGGCTGATTTTCTCACCCCAGGGAAGAAGATTTGCAAAAAGCCTGCATACTAATTAGCAATGGCTGTAAGACTTATTTTGTGTAGAGCTTCTGACCAGAGGATAATTTTATGTTTACATAATGCTGTGGTGAGCAAAATATTAAATGTACCCTAAAAAAAGATAATCTAGCCACCTAATGGTGCAGCAGGGAAGTAACTTGCCGAGGGAGCAAGAGGTTGCTGGTTTGAATCCCTGCTGATATGTTTCCCAGATTATGGGAAACACCTGTATCGGGCAGCAGCAATACAGGAAAATGCTGAAAGGCATAATATCATACTTCACAGGAGGAGGCAATGGTAAACCCCTCCTGTATTCTACCAAAAGAAAATCACATGGCTCTATGGTCACCCAGAGTTGAAACCATTATTATTATTATTATTATTATTATTATTATTATTATTTTGATTTCTATACTGCCCTTCCAAAAATGGCTCAGATGGCTCAGGGCGGTCTACACAGAGAAATAATAAATAAATAAGATGGCTCCCTGTCCCCAAAGGGCTTACATTCTTAAAAAAAACACAAGCTAGACATCAGCAACAGTCACTGGAGGTACTGTGCTGGGGTAGATAGGGCCAGTTACTCTCCCCCTGCTAAATAAAGAGAATCACCATGCTAAAAGGTGCCTCTTTGCCCAGTTAGCAGGGGATGTTGTGATGATGGCACAACTTTAAAGAAGGTAATCTAGGATGAAACCCAACCTGGGTGGTTTACAGTGATGTTGGAGGTAAATTATATGTAATTCCACTCAAGACAACAGTTTTAGAAGAGATCTCAAAAAGGATTCCTTCTTACTGTAAAGTAGAAATCATCATTTACATTTACATAATGAAAAATGTATTCACCGCTGCTAACTTGGCAAAGAGGCACCTTTTAACATGGTGATTCTCTTTATTTAGCAGGGGGAGAGTAACTGGCCCTATCCACCCCCAGCACAGTACCTCCAGTGACGGTTGCTGGAGTCTATCTTGTGTTTATTTTAGATTGTGAGCCCTTTGGGGACAGGGAGCCATCTTATCTTATCTTCTTATTTATTTATTATTTCTCTGAGTAAACCACCCTGAGCCATTTTTGGAAGGGTGGTATAGAGATCAAATAAATAAATAAAGCAAGCAAGCAAGCAAGCAAGCTCTTAGCAACATCCATTTTTAAAATCTGGGAATGTTTTATTATTGTAAAGTGGTTCAGTTTAAACTGCATTGATTTTTTTCTTTCCAATTATTGCAGAAAAACCAGTAAAGCAAAGTAGAGACTTCCTTACAGAGATTTATCATAAGAGACGTTTGCTTCTATATTGACAAGTGATGTCACTTTTACAGCTACTAGTAAAAGTAAGGAAATGACAGGCTCTGATTAGCTTCTTTAGGTACCAGCCTGGGAAGAAATAATCCCATGTCCCACATTCTGTAGGTGGAACCTACTTGAAAAAGAAACACAGTGATTGTAGCAAGAAAGGAAAGAAAGCTGGTCATCTGTATTATTCTGCCATGGCATGAGAATAGTTTAACAGAGGAAAACACAAAACATTATTGGATTTGGCAATGTATCACAATATCAACAGGGAGAAGCTGTTACCAGTTTAATCCCTATGATTGGACTAGAGACTACTACTGGAAATGAGATTTCTTTGATAATTACTTATGTCCCAGGTCTAGGAAAATTTCTCACATCTGTCACAGCCAGAGCTGAAGATCTAATCTGCTTGCTTAAGGTGATGGCCATATCAGTGTAACTGAGGCATACCTGCCAAGGGCATCTCATTATCAGGGGTGCTCTGATGTTAACCTAATGTTTATGGTGTCTCTTGCTGACTTTGCAAGCTCTAGGGGGAAGGATTGTAGCAGCTCAGTAGTAGAGCACATGCTTTGCATTGTTGCAAGCAATGCTTTTCTGCCAGCTCCCAGGAGACTTCTCATTTGAGTTTGAGTCTCCAGGCTTAGAGATCTCACTCTTGACATGCTCGACATGCTCAGCATCATGAGCCCTCTGTTTTTGACAGTGGGCCAGTTGCCCCTAGATTTGGCTCCTAACAAGCAAATTGGAAGGGGGAGCAGATGCACACCCTCCCTATCTAGGATACCCTACGTAGACCCCAGAAGTTAACTAAAATAGGTTAACTTCCAGCCAAGGTCACTCTGCACTCAGAGTGAACTGCCTCACCATCCTCTCCTTTCCCAAAGGATAGCAGCAAACTAATGCACCAATTAACTCAGCAGAAAGAATCAAGATAAGGTTCATGGAGGTGCTTTCTCCCTCTTCACAAAAGAGGTTGAGTCAGCTAAGAACCTAGAGATGCACCCATGTCCTGGCCGATTTCCTCTTCTCACATCTATGCACTGTGTTTTCATGACAAAGGCCTTGGTATGCCTCAGCACTTCCCACATTGTTACACTCAGGAAGAGAGATCAGCAACAATCAAATCCTTGCTGGCTCGACCCAACACACCTATTCAACAAAAAAGGTCAATTGGAATGTCCCCCCCCCCCACCCGATATGTTTTTGGGTATAAGAAGTCCCAATTTCATGATACCAGCTGCTGCTTGCATGGTTTACTGGACACAGGCCATGCCAGGCTGTGTTCAGTTCTTCATGCCACCTTTCAGATCAGCTATCTTGCCCAACCTGATCTCTGCCCAGTTGTCCTCGCCAACATAGGAAGCTGGCTCCACGGAGGAAGCACCCTCATGGATTCACCTCTGTCAACTAACCCCTTCAGTCTTCTCACCCCTGACTGAGCTGCCCATGAGGAACGAGGTCCTTTGGTTGTTCCAGGAGCCCAAAGGTCCAGATCAGATGATATGAACATCTGACACTCACTGGGCCCAACTCTATCTCTATTCCCCTTTCTTAAATCCAACTGCCTCTTTCTCTAATATGCCTCTTTCTTTTGCCTACCTGGGAACTTATACAATTAGGACTTTAAGCTAAAACCTCTCATTGCAGTTAAACATATTTTTAGTAGAAACATTGCTTTAACCAAACATTTCTTTCCACTGTACCCCTCCCTACAATAAATACTGTCTTTTGATTTTGAGCCTTAAATCTTGTCTCAGTCCAATCATTTCCTGAGAACACAACTTTGCACAAATTAAATCTGACATGAAACTGTGCTTTCGGAGCTAATTTCTCCACGCAAGCCTGAACATAGATTTAGGTGTGTTCACCAATCACCATGGGGCAGTTTCATTAACAGTATGCAAATCATCTCAAGTGCAGTCCCTAGCATTTCCAGGTTGTGCTGGGGAAGACCATGTCTTAAACCCTGGAGACCCTGCTGCTGGTCGTTGTGGACAATACTGTGTTATATGGTCAAGTGGTTTGGTTCCATATTAAACAGCTTCCTATGTAAATCCCCCAGTTCTCACTTCTTCTTCTGTAGTTTCCTGAAACAGTGTCTAATAGCTGTTAGTCATTAAGATGCCTGCCAAAGTAACAGTGAAAGGGAGTATTGGATCAAAGCAGAAAAAACAACTAAGAAAACAGTAGGCAGCAGCAGCATTAGAAGTATCTTCGTACAGTCAGTAAGAGAGATGCAATGCAGGATCTTCCTAGGTATACAGTCTTCTGTTTGTTGCTGTTGTTCATGTGTTGTTTGAACCATCTTTTGATGCTTGCCATTGCTCCTTACACATTTCCTGTCCATATATATTTCTTTCCTCAGGATTCTAACCTGCTTTGGGAGTCAAGTAATTTGTGTGAACAAGTGTGATTCGTGTGATGAATTGTTGCTTTTAGGTCAGCTAGCTTATACAATTGGTAGAATCAAAGTAGTAAATCTTTTCCTGTATTGTTTCTCTTCAAGGTGAGCTCTGAGTTGTGTGTTTGATTTCAAAAAAGCCTCTATTAAAAACAAAACTAAAAAATAACCCTCCTAAAAACAAACAAAACCAAAATAACTCTCCCAAGCATGTTATTTTTCTTTGTGCAGGAATGTTGTTGGTGGGAGAATATTCAAATATGCATTCTGAAGTGGAGAAATCTAGGCAAAACTTTACCATCTGCTTTTGCTGAATATATGAAGTGGCCCATTCTGAATCAAAAATGTGATGGTTCATAAATCTTGCTTAGGAATCAAACCAGTTGATTCCTATACAACTTATTTCTAAGGAAGGATAAACAGGTTTGCAATCCACTGTCCACTCCTCAATACAATTGTATTTGAAACTCAGATATGTGGCTTATATATTTTTCCCCCCTTTTTGCTGTAGCCCTTGGGATCCAGATGGCATCTCCCAAAGAATAAATGTGAGTAAGCTTTGTTACTCTGTATATAAACCTGTAATTTATTTATAGTGTATTGGTCTGTAATGCTGAACTTGATTAATTTTGTTTTATAAGTACATGGAAATGCAGACTAAGTTAATTAGGCACTGAAAAACACAGAGGAGAAACAGCATTCTGGAAATCTTTGAAACTGCAAATACTACTATTCAAGCAAAAGGGAAACAATACAATTTACATGCAAAGGCTTGTAGCAGCTTGTCTAATGTGGGGTGAACATGCTTGCTGACCAAAAAATGCAATGCTCTCAGATACTTCTCTCTATCCCAGAAGCCCCTGAAAGGAGCAGACAGCTGTAGTCTCCCTGATATTGGGCCACATTACTGAATGGAATGACAGATGCAGAGCCACCCTTTGAAAGCAGGCAGGAACTCCTCTCTGTCACACAAAGAAGATTGACAGCCTCAGAACCCAATTTATTTGTATAAAAAGCCAGCTGCTTATTTAACTGTTGTAAAGCACTGAGCACTATTTGGAGGGAGGCAAATATGCTCATCATCATGAAATTACTTACTCCCAAGAAACCTCATTGAAATCAGTAGTTCTACTTATGGGTAAGTAGGGCATTATGTTATTTTCCCCCCCGCATAAATAAAGTCTAAATTTTATTCTACTTTGATACCATGAGGTCATCTGGTGAATGATAGGACTACACAATAATCACACAAAAACCTACATGGCAGACTTGATTCATCCAAATTTTAAAAACTGTTTTCTGTATATACTACTACACAAATTAGATTTCCAAATGTGGGTATCAAGCTGTTTTATAGATATGCAAACTAGCAATCCCCACCAATCTACAGAACAGACTGAGAATCCACAGTAGGTGGTTTAAGGAAACAATTTTAAACTTTCTGCTCAAAGGTAGACATGGCTGAATAGCAACACAGTTCTGAATTTTCCCTTCAGTTAAAAACTGCAAACGTATATGAACAGTCTGATCCCAGGGCATGCTGCACCAACGCACGTGCATAGCACGGAGGGAACCAACAGCCATGCCAGCACAACCTGTCAGACAGAAGGTTATGACATCATTGTAGCTTCATTAGGCCTGCAGTGCAAGCAGATATAATGATGCAAAGATTACAGGAGAGGGAAATTTGGTATCTGAGCTCTAAAAACACTGTGAGGAAAACAACCCCTCTGGTTTCCATTAGGTACACTTCATATATGCATGCTTAAAACTATGACTTTGGGATTGCTCCTACATCTTTTTCATATCTTGTATCTTTTCTCAAGAGTGGTGCAAATTAGAAGAGAAATAAAATATGATACATTAATACGATTAATGAACATGAGACAGACTTGAAAACATTATTCAATGCATAGCCTCACAGAGCTCCTGTGAACATAGGTTATTCCATATATTTCAGTCCAGGTCAGATTTGAATGCTCAGCTGAACACATAGATCTGCCTTCTCTGAAGTGAATGGGACAGATTTTTCAAATAGGAGAACTCTGTGTGCCTCCAGAGCTCCCATACATGTATGAAACTGCTAGGAGAATGGCATTCAGATGTGGTACAGAGACAGGTGAGAACAGATGACATAGAGTTTGGTAGGGACAGGGATGGACACTACAAATATGCCATCCTGAAGGCCACTCACAACCTCTTATACAAAAATAGGTTCCCCCAATATAATATAAGCAGTTATGGGAATGCTACTGATGAGGCCAGCAGAGTGAACTTGGCTTGTATGGCCATGCTGCTTAACATATACATTAAATTGTTAGGGGAACCTCATCGGAATTTGGTGCTGGGTGTCCTCATAATGCTGAAGACACACAGCTTTATATATTTGATGAAGCAGTGAATATCCAGAACTAGTATTTGGAGACAGTGGAAAGCTGAAGGTTGGCTAACAATATGATATTAAATATGGGGAAAGAAGCTCTCCTGATCAGAAGATCTGCTTGACTCAGGATGGTATATTGACCTTTTCGTAATGTATTTGTATTCACTTTAAAGGATCAGGTTCACAGCTTGGGAGTCCTCCTGGATTCAACCTTGTAGCTAGAGGCCCAGATGTCAGCTGTGACCTAGGGGGCCTTTGTCCGGCTTCATTTAGTGTATCAGCTACACTCTTTCTATCTGAGTCAGGGGCAAGGTTCTCCCATTATAGAACACCAGTAGTTCTGCAAAGCACTGGCTATTAGTTTGTTTCTGGATATGATTCAAGGTGTTGGTGATGACCTTTAAAAGTTCTAAATGTAAATGACTTAAGGTCAAGATTCCTTAAGGATCACTTGCTTCCACATGAATCTGCCTGCCCCATAAGAGCTTTGAGAAAGTTCCTCCTGAGCATGCAACCTCTTTCAGAGGCATCTTTAGTGGCCACAAAGCAGAAAACTTTCTCTACAGTGGCCCCCACCCTCTGGGTCTCCCTTCTGTGTGAGATCCAATTAGCACTTTCCCTACTAAAGTGTATTAGCTTCTGGAGACCTAGTTATTTCAGCAACCCTTTCTGCACTCTCTGGGATCTTTTTGATGGTCTAGGTCCACTGCACTGTTTTATTGTTATCTCTCTGTCATATTTTTATGATGTGGTTCAGTGTGGCCTAACTTCCCTAACCTGCCTGGAGGTGGTAATGGGCTGGATGAGGCAGAACAAACTGAGGCTGTATCCAAGCAAGGCAGAAGTACTCACTGCAGGAGGTTGAGACTTAGGAAGTAGTTTAGATCTGCCTGTTCTGGATGGGGTTGCACTCCCTCGGAAAGAGCAGGTATGTAGTCTGGGAGTACCTCTGGACCCAAACCTCTCCAAGATTGAGGCAGTGGCCAGGTGTGCTTTCTATCAGCTTCAGCTGATATGTCCATTTCTGGAGATAAATGTCCTTAGAACAGTGGTGCATGTGCTGGTAACATCCAGATTTTACTTCTGCAATGCATTCTACATTGGGCTGCCTTTGTACATAGTTTGGAAACTGCAGCTACTGTAGTACAGAATGCACCAGCCAGGTTGGTCTCCAGGGATGCCCACAGATATCAATCAATCAATCAATCAATCAATCAATCAGCTTTATTACAGTCAAAGACCAGCATAGGTAAATATATACAACTATCAGTTAATATAAAAATGTCTAAGAAGTATACAATATTTACAATAAGCTATAAGATATACTAAAGGGTAAAAGCAGAGCCCACAGATTACATCCATTTAAAAAGAACTACACTATCTGCCAATAAGCTTCCATGCAAAATACAAAGTGCAGGTTATTGCCTATAAAGCCCTAAACAGCTTGGGTCTGAGGTATGTAAGAGAATGTCTTCTTCTTCATCAACCCCACCGCTTACTAAGATAATCTGGCGACTTGAAACTGGATCTTTTCTAGATTTGCCCCAGGACTCTGGAACACACTTGCTAATGAAATTAGAGTCTCCCTTTCTATGTATGTTTTTAAATATCTGAGAACATACCTGTTTAGCCAGGCTTTCAGTTTATCATTTTAAAGCTTCAGGTTTTAGAGTTTCTATTTGTATTTTAAATTGTTTTAATTGCGTTAATATGTTAATGGTTGTTTTTAGATTGTGAATCATCCAGGAACTTCTGTATGGGGTGGTATAAAAACATGCTCTGTACTTGTTCTTTTTATTTTCTTTTTAGGGTTTTAACATGGCTGCCAGCTGTCTTGGGATTTATTTATTTTTTATTTTAAAAAGATTGGCAGAGTATATTTTTTAAAAATAAATAAAATTTCTTAAACAGCAGAAACATTGGCAAACCTTTGGACTGTACAGTTTCCAACCACAGATTACTACTCTTATGACTGAGGGGGAAAATTCACTGCACATAAAAACCAAAAATGTTAGGGACAAGGGTTATATTTGTTATTACTTATTTCATGTTTATCTCTCTCTTCCTCCAAGGAGCCCAGGATGACATGTATGATCTCCCCCTGCCCCCCATTTCATTCATTTCTTTAAAAGATATATGACACCCTTTTGGAAAGTTTATCAGGGCATCAACAACAATTACAACAATACATTTAAAAATAAAAAAATAACAGAATTAAAATAACAGCAATACACCATAACACACAGAAATTTAGAAGAGCTGAATGAAGCAGCTCAGTTCAAATAACATGACTGTTCAAATAACATGACTGAGCAAACAAAAATGTCTTCATCAAAACTATGTCAAGGACAGTGCCAGGCTGGCTTCCCTGGGAAAGGAACACCACAGTTTATCCTCACAGGAACCCTGTGATGTAGGTTCAGTTGAGACACAATGAGGCTGTGCACATGAGCAGCCCTACCCAGTTAGGGCAGCCCTACCAGCGTAGGGCTGCTCATGTGCAGCACCTGGATCGAGGTAGCCCAAGTTGTTTACCCAGGTTTTTACTTGGGTCTAGGCGCAAGCATGCCATTTAGCCCAGGTCTTGCGTCATATGCTCACGCTGCATGAAATCCAAGTATACACAGAGCTGAGCAGCAAGAACACCCAGCTGAGGGTGGATCCCTCAATGCACCGCGATCCTGGTGTGGTGCATTGTGGGATCCCGGAGGACTTCCTCCTCCAGCTCCCTGCTCTACCACTCACTGCAGTGCAGCTCATGTGCTGCATGAATGGCAGAGCCTGTAAACAATTATTGATTGTGTGCAGGGAGGCAAGCAGGAACCTGTCTCCACACCAGCCCTCCAGCTCACCAGCATTTTTGGTCATGCAAACAACCTTTATGAGTAGCCCACCCAATGAGCTACATAACAGAGTAAGGACATGAGCCTAGATCTCCAAGTCCAACATTCTCACTATGCCACAGTAGCTCTCCCAGCTGTAACTAGGTCTACTCTCTGACATGCTCATTTCCTATGTGCAAGCATTTGGGGTTCAGGAGCATTCTATCACATGAGCTACCCACCTGCAGTAAAAGCTCATTCCACATGAATTGCCACCTGTAGTGGCATGGTCCAGATATAGATTTATCACTGCATCTGCTGTTTTTGAAAGCCAGGCCTATATCAGCACAAGTTATTGTCAGTGCACTGCAACTTCACATATAAAAGTGTTGGGCTCCAATCCTAAATGTACCCTGTTCCCCTGTAATCAACGGGGCTTGCTTCCTTTAGTCAAATATTCTGCCTTAACCGGACTGTGATTTGCTCAGATGCTGACATTAAATTGGCTGATATTATCATTCATAATCATCCATTTAGGTTTATTGTGGAGATTTGTAGATTTTAAAATGTTATGTAAGCTTCTGAAGCAGAAGACCTATTGTTTTTCTTTTACTAAATCCTCTAGCCCAGCTAAAGAAGCAATTTGAAACACTTACCACAAACAATCTCACCTATAATTAAAGGGATGATATGAAAGTAGGCAGAGTTTGGAATGGTCTCTACTTTGCAAAAAAACAATGATACTGATATAACTACAAATCAGTTTCTAATATCACTCATGGCTTTGATGGGTGCATTCATTCAGTAAAAGCACTCATTTAATTATTTAAAGAGGGAGAGAGAGAAATGATAGGAGTTTTGTGAATATTGTTATTTTTATGGTAGACTTTCTGACCTTTGCAAAATAGAGATGGTATTCCCCAAGCTGCTTACTCTCAAGTAGTCCCCACTGATTGCTGCCAAGCCAGTTTGCAGTAAGTGTTTCCAAATTGCTTCTTTAGTTGTGCTGAAGGAGTTAGCAAAAGGGCCTTTGAAGTTAAGAGGAGTCTTTTCTTTGACTGCACTGGAGCTTGAGTGAGGCCCATAAAGCCAAAGCAATTTCACACCTAAAAGGGTGCCAATAGCCTCCCATATTTAAAAATTTGTTTCACTCTAGGCATTTCCTGAAGTCAGAAGGAGCTTGGGCATGGTGAACTTTTTCCCTCCTTTTATTTTTATTTTGTTTAACAAAGCTGACAAAAGTCATAGTGACTATTAAAGAGTAAGCACTAATATATTTAGAAGTGTTTTTAAAGAGAGAGAAATGTAGAGGTGCCTTTACAGACGTGGCACCCTTTCCTTTGTGTCATTCAGGGAATAAAGACTAAAAGGTTACGCCTCGCTATTGTTTCACGGTTCAAAAGCAAATCCTAATTGTAAGACAAAAATACAGCGTATCAATTAAGGCTGCAATCTTAAGCACACTTTATGCAGAATCAGCCCGACTGAACTCAGAGGAATTTACTGCTGTCCTACTTGGATGTAAGTCTCATTGAACTCCATGAGACTGACGTCCTAGTAACATAAGCATGCATAGGATCAGGGTGAACGTCTTTAAAATATTATTTTCCAGAAATCTTTTCACACTGTCGATTTTAAAGGGGGGGGCGGGCGGTATGTTCATTGCACCTTGCGTCAAGTTTTGCCTTATTTCTACTGTCCGAAGAACTGTCTCTGTCCTCGGGGCATTGATCGTAAGCACTTTTGCTTGGAAGTTAAAATCCCAGTCAGGTCAGTAGCTTTTGCTTCTGCATACATGTGCTTACATGTGTGGTTGTAGGGAAACCAGCAGAGATGTGTGTGTGGAGGTGGTTGTAAACCAGATCCTTATGGACATGACTTGGAAATGTCTTATTTGAAGTTGTTGAGTTGGGGAAATCAGCTAATTCCTTTGAAGTTAATGTCACGGGCAGTGCAGCCGTAAGCATAGTAGTTAGTGCCACTGGTGTTTTTCAACAAGTTTGATAGGCGGCCGTTTTATTTGTTACATGTTTATCCCATCTTGTTTCAGGAAGCTCTGGCTGGTCTGCATAGTTTCCCTCCCCTGGTTTATCCCCCCAAAAAAACTCTGCTTGTAGATAGGTTGGGCTGAGAGATAGTGGCCCAGCGTCACCCAATGTCGTGGTGGGATCTCACTTCTGGGATTTGAACTCATGTCTCTCAGCCTTTATAATCTGGCACTCTAACCACTACACCACGCTTTCTCTTTAATGGCCGCTTCACCTGGTTTAAGTCAGTTTTGAATTATGGTTTATCTAAATGTGGAAGACTGTGGTACTGGAAAAAGTTCTCACAGGTTCAGAAAACTGCAACTTGGGAATTTCTGCGAGCCCCATCCTTGCTGCTAAATCCCACTAAGGTGGGAGGTCAGAATAAAGGATTTTGATCTCAGCCTGTTGTGCCCAGGAAGGCCCTGCAGAATTTTAGATCCAATAATATATTTAACCGCTGGCATCCCTCGAAAATAAAGGAATAGGGTAGAGTGTGGTGAGGTGTGGGGGAGGCGAGCGATTTGCATCACAATGTCTCTTTGTCGCCTCGGGATTGCGCCTGGGCTCCTAATTCCGCTCCTGAATCCAGATCGGGAATTTAAAGAAAGCAAACATGAATGCCGTTTCGCCGCCCTGTGTGGGTTTCCAAGCCGGCTTACGACTGCATAAATCCAGCCGGCCTACTTTGCTGAGTAACTGCTAGTGCTTTCCAGTGTGGCCGAGGCGTCAAGGGCTGCTGAACTCACGTGGGTTATGCAATTCACTCGTGAGATTTTTTTGTTTAACAAAGGCATCTGTAGGATAGGGTCTGTCCAGAAATCTCAGAAGTTGCATACATTTAAAAACGCACGTGTATTTAGGAGCCATCGCAGCTCAGTCACACTGGATAGGAGTTACGCAGCAGAGTAGGAGGCTCTCAGAGTTTGGAGGGCCTTTAAGTGCCTGCCTCTGGAAATAAACCCATTAATTTATTAGCAGATCCGATGTTCATAGAAGTGGGTTAGATAGGATCTTTTGGCAACAATGGTTCAATTTATTTAAAAAGAGGTGCCAGAACTCAAATCTGCCTAGAAACTATATCCACACCGTCCTGGGAGGCAGTCCTACCCCTAAATCGCAGTTACGCAACGCTAAAGAAAGGACATACTCAAATTTCATCTCCTAGCGCTGTTGCGTTTAACTCAGTGAGGGAGCTTCATCTGCATTGCGTGCACAAAGTCCCAGATTCAGTCCTTGGAATCTCCAGGTAAATTATCTCAGATCATTTTACTGACTGGGGCTGGGGAAAACATCTGCCTGAAGGTCAGTCAACCCTGGGCTAAATGGATTAATGGTCTGACTCGGTATGACAATGTCATTCATTAGCAGCACAATCCTATGCATGTTTACTCAAAGCATGGCTTCTGCAAGGGCAAGTCTTGCCTAACTAACCTTTTAGAGTTATTGGAGAGTGTCAGTAGGCATGTGGATAAAGGGGATCCTGTTGACATGGTATACTTGGACTTCCAAAAAGCTACTGACAAAGTTCCCCACCAAAGGCTCTTGAGTAAACTTAGCAGTCGTGGGAGAAGGGGACAGGTTCAGTTGTGGATTGGTTGGTAACTGGTTGAAGGACAGGAAACAAGGTAGGAATAAATGGACAGTTTTCGCAATGGAGGAAGTAAGGTCCCCCAGGGATCTGTACTGGGACCAGTGCTCTTTAACTTGTTCATAAATGATCTAGAAGTTGGTGTAAGCTGCAAAATGGCCAGATTTGTAGATGTCACTAAACTATTTAGCATAGTGAAATCCAAAACAGATTGTGAGGAGGAGCTCCAAAAGGTTATCTCCAAACTGGGAGAGAGGGCGACAAAATGACAAATGCAGTTCAGTGTAAGCAAGTGTAAAGTGATGCATGCTGAGGCAAAACAACAACAACAACAACTTCACATATACACTGATGGGATCTGAGCTGTCAGTGACTGACTAGGAGACAGATCTTGTGGTCATGGTGGACAGCTCATTGAAAGTGTGGACTCAGTGAGCAGCTATTGTGAAAAAGGCAAATTCCATGCTAGGGCTCATTAGGAAGGAAACTGAAAATAAAATGCTAATATTATAATGCCCTCATAAAGTATGCCATTAAGTCGATTTTGACTCCTGAAGCTCACAGAGCCCTGTGGTTTTCTTTGGTAGAATACAGGAGGGATTTACCATTGCCTCCTCCCAAGCAGTATAAGATGATGCCTTTCAGCATTTTCTCACGTTGCTGCCTGATATAGTACCAGAGCATTTCCGCGCTGCGCCACTTAAGGTGACCATAATGCCCCTCATACAAATCTTTAAAAGGGGCTTAGACAAATTCATGGAGGACAGGTCTCTCAATGGCAACTAGTCTGGTGGATATAGGCCACCTCCAGCCTCAGAGACAAGATGCCTCTAAATATCAGTTGCAAGGGAGCAACAGCAAGAGAGCGACCATTCCCTCACCTCTTGCTGTGGGCTTCTCAGAGGCATCTGGTGGGCCACTGTGTGAAACAGGGTGCTGGACTAGATAGGCCTTGGGCATGATCCAGCAGGGCTGTTTCTATGTTCTTAAATCTCATGTTCCATAGGACTTACTCCAAGTAAATGTGCATGGAATTTTAGCCTTATTGATTTGGAGCAAATTGATCCCACCTTTTCTAAAGGTGAATAAATGCATATCCATTTAAAAGTTGTTTTTCAACCTACCAGTATTAGCCATAATCGATACCTGTATATTATATTATGTCCACAGTAGATTTCCGGATAAGTGACCTGTCATTGGCAACAGGTTTCTCAGGGACAACGCCGAATCTTGGCTTTGCGTGTCGAATTCAACCGCCCATTTTCAGCGGGGTCTGATATCAGTCCAAAAGAAAACCTGCAGCTTCCCAGCACACAAAGGGTGCTGCGAGCAGCCTTATTGTGAAGGCGGGGTCGTCTCCTCCCTTTTGCCAATGCGCTCCAAGGGAGCGGAAGTCCTTGCCAGGGGCAATTCCTGAGCGTTTTCTTACGCTGAACCTGGTTGGGTAGCCTCGGGTAGCGCTCGAGGTAGGGGCTGGGAGAGAGAAAGAGAGTATTTTTCTTTTCTTTTGTTTTGGCAGACTTTGTAGCTCAGCGCGCTGCTACTGCCGGGTTCAAGAAAGCGCTTGGTGCACCTGCTAATGAAGGAACAAGTGGCGATCGCGCCGCCTGCATGCATTGCTCGGCTCTGCCTGGGGCTTTGCCATAGGCCCCCGCCGCCGCCGCCTCGCTCTCCAGCTCGGGCGTCAGAAGGAGAGCTCCACCCCCACTTCACACAGCTCTCAGGCCTCCCTCGCCAGGCGCGAGGGCGCTGTGCGCGCCGAGAGGGCGGAGTGGGGCGGGAGAAGGAGGAGAAGTGGGACCCAGGGGGGCGGAGAGGGGCTGCGCAGGGTGGGATGCGGCGGGCGGAGCTCGCCTTTGCCTTTTTGTGTTTCGCCCTCCCAGACTGTCACTGTTAGAACTCGGGGCAAAAGTGATTGACTGGGAGACGCTGCCTGGAGGCGAGGCTGACAACTGAGCCGGGGAGGGACGCGTGTGAAAGGGGGTGTCTCCTGGGGGGCGTGTGTTTGAGTCTGCGGGAGCGCGGGCATGTCAGATCAAGGGGGCGAGAGACACAGGACGGCTGTATGGATTAGATCGGGGTGGGATGGACGAAGGAAAGGCTGCTTGTTACCTCCGCGGGAAAGAGAGGCGCGTATGACAGCAGCCCGATGCGATCCACAAGCCCCTGAAGCCGGAGTGTCCCCGGGAACTTCAGAACTAACCACTCCAGAGCATCTGGCTTGCGAATAGACCTGGGATTCGGAGCGCATTAGTTCAGGCTGGATTTATATTCTCATGTGTGTTGCGCAGTAGTCATATGCATGTTTACTCAGAAACACAGTGCAGCTTACTTCCGAGTGAACATGCCTAGATTGCACTGTGTTGATAGGCAGGCGTGTGCATTTAGATTTGTGTGTGCCTATTACACCAAGGTGCGATGGATGACACATGACATTAAAAAGCAGAGATGTTAGGCAGACCCGTATAGCCTTGTCATTCAAGATGGAATTTTTTGGTGTGTCTATATTTCTTATGACCGGCTGTAATCTCGTCTCATATGCAAAAACAAAACACCAGAACTGCACTGCGAATAAATTCATTCGGAAAAGTTACCAAGCACCAGGCTATGTGTAAAATCTCTCACTCCAGGATAGCAAGCTCATCTGTATAGTTCTGCCAAAAGTTGAAGATAACTTTGGCGCAATTGAGGTGTGGGTGTGAGGATAGAGCGGTTGCTTGGAACTGCTGGCCTGAGGCTGCAATCCTACACACAGTTGCTGGAAGAAAGACCCATTGAACACAGTGGGGATCGTTTTTCAATAAACATGCATAACATTGCACTGCCCAACACGATGGGATCACAACTAAGACACACAAGCCTTTCACAGCCCTGGTTATGAGTAAATCAGGGGGATTTAAAGGGTAACAAGGCCGCTTCCATTGTCTGCAGTGGGTACTCCTGAAATTTTTACTAATTTTAAAATAATTAAATAACCAGAAATGATAACTACAGTATCCATGTCTACAATATCACCAACCTGCACAATTGTTTATTTGTGCAATCACGTTTTGCTTAATTTCAGCCTGCTTAAGATAAGGCTGAATGGCCTATAAATTTCTTATATCTGTGGACTTCCATTTAAAGTTGACTGGGAAAGGATTTCTTTACACTGCAGTGTGAGTAGGACAAGCAAACAAATAAAAGAGCTACTCAGGCAGTGACTATTTTAGCTGGACCCCTCCCTGGGTTAGGTTGCTAGAGAGATTGCATGTGAATAACCTTCTGGGATCCAACTGTGGCCTGACTCACACAGTCCCAGAATTCCCGCGGGTAGGAATGAACTGCTTTAACTGAAAAATATCGTTATTGAGTTTTGTTCGTTTAAAAAAAAAGTCTGTTTCATACTTGGTCTTTGATGGCTCTTCCATTTATGCATGTCACAACTTGATTAGGAGACCAGGTCTTATGGTAGCAAGCATGACTTGTCCCCTTAGCTGAGCAGGGTCTGCCCTGGTTGCGTATAAATGGGAGACTAGAAGTGTGAGCACTGTAAGATGTTCCCCTTAGGGGATGGAGCCACTCTGGGAAGAGTAGAAGGTTTCAAGTTCTCTCCCTGGCTTCTCCAAGATAGGACTGAGAGAGATTCCTGCCTGCAACCTTGGAGAAGCCACTGCCGGTCTGTGTAGACAATACTGAGCTAGATGGCCTCTATAGTCTCACTCAGTATATGGAAGCTTCCAATGTATTTTCCTATGATATAATAAGGGACATACCATACTTACTAGGAAACAAGTTCCATTTAACTCAGTGGCAGTTACTTCTGAGTAAACTACTGTAATGGCTTCCGTTGCATTTTGGCTTCAATCCAAATATTTCACTTTCACTGACCTGCAGATGAGCCTGTTTTTTGCTTGGCCTTGTTCTGATCCTAAGGCTACAGTCCTGTGCGTTAATTTACCTATGAGTAAGCCCCACTGAGTGGTACTTCTTTCCGAGTAAACCTGCATAGGATTGCACTGCAAAAGCAAAGTCCCTGGACTCACTCTGTTGGATTCTCTTGTTCCTCAAATGCATCACCAGCAGGTTTCTAGGGCTCACGGTGTGTGTGTGTGTGTGTGTGTGTGTGTGTGTGTGTGTGTGTGTGTGTGGCAGGGGCTTATAACAGGCCAGAAGGCGTATATCTAAACCATAAACCTCCCAAGTGATCAGTCTTGGAAGCTGTTATGTAAAGAGTGCAACGGAGCATGTTCAGAGAGCTTTTCCCTCACCACTGAACCATCTGGGAATAGGGCAAAATGCTTCTAAGTGACAAGTGTGACGCAGACGTTTTGCTCAGAATATTTAGCGTGGTATCAACGTGAATTCATTTAACAGTACTTTAAATTAAATTAATAAAAGGTAAACTGCCTAATTGTCGTCAGTGCTTTATCTGGCAGCCTCTCCTCCTGATACCTTGGAGAATTGTCCACACCCCTCTCCCGCTTCTTTGAATGAGCTTTCACATTTCCTGCTGCTCTGAGCTGGATTTGCAGGATTATCCGCTCTTAAGGCTCACGTGACGACTTTTGTTCTGCTAAAGGGAGTAAATCAGTAGCAAGTCCCACGATACAAAATTTAACCAGTAAATTGTTCGGGAGTCCCAGAATGACTGCCTGGCCAACAGCATTAGAAATATTTGTCCGCAAAACGCAGACAGTACAAAAGTTGCCGGGAGTGGGTGGGGAGCGGGCCTTTTTCGCAGTGAATACGGGAGAGGGAGAAAACGATCCACCAGCCAATTGAGCTGCTTTGCTTGGATAGATTTTAGCTAACAGCCTTACTTGGGGAAGGGAAGCCTTTCTTTCGAAATAACCCCCCGTTGATTCCTATGGTGCTTCCAACGCACTCATGACTTGGATCGAATTGGGTGCTCTCTCTACTGTGGGTCTCACACCACTTCGGTTTCGTTCTTTAGATCGCAACCTGTAAAGCAAGGACGATCCACAAACCCTTTGGGAGTTCCCAGCACAGCTGTCCTGCTTGGAGCAAGCCTTGCGGTGAGCCAAGTGACCTCTTTCTAAAGAGGGCGAAGCACCCAGTGCACACCAGCAAAACAAATGAGGAAACCTACTGCTCAGGCTTTCTCCTCCCTCAAACCGAAGATTCGTAAGAAGAGACCCACAGCAGCCTTATCTAGCTCAGCCTTCTGCTTTAGTGGCTGTCGGGAAGTCGGTAAGCAGGGAATGAAGCAACAGCGCCGCGGCCCCCTCCCCCCAGCTAGTAGTCGGAGGTACATTGCCTCCGATCCTGGAGGTTCTATGTATTCACTACCGTGTCTAATAGGTCTATAAATGTCCCCAGTCCTTTAAAAAAAGCCGTTTGAACCAATGGCCATCACCACATCCTGGGACAGTTCCACACATTAATGATCAAAGACTGTGGAAGAAGACTTGTATTTTGTGTGTCCTGATCTCTCCCTAAACATTTGAGGGGTTAAATAACTTTCCCGCAGTCCTAATAACCCATATCTCCCCCGCCAAAAAAAAACTGCCTTTCCTCCCCCACAAAAAAAAAAAAATTGAGTACAGGGCACTCCTGACTCTTGGATTAAAGGGAGAGTGGTTTTCCCTGTCCGTCCGACTCCTGACGAGCTAAGCATGACGATGGTTATACACTGCACATGGTAAAGCATTATTTGAAAAAAATTAGAGGCAGTATTAGAGCTATGCATTAGAGCTATGCAGGAGGCACATGTCAAAGGTGGCTTCTTCAGCAAAGAGTTTTCCTGATAGTTTGCGGGATGGGAAGGACGATCCGGTGTGATGAAGACCGCTGTGTAAGTAGGAAACTTGCGTGATCCCGTACAAATATCATTTGCCCAATGGAGGGGTTGACCTTATCTATTGTATTTCTCGAAACAAAGCGGCAATGACTGCCCGTTTATCGACCCTAGCTCATCAATCAATTAATCGATCAATCAAACTTTATTACGGTCCAAGACCAGCAACATAACAGACCAGACATGCACCCCTAGCTCATTTCAAGATTCCCTGGGAAGAGGCAAGTGGGCAGACTGGTGATCTTCTGGCCTGTTCTGTGTAGGCTGCCGACTTTGACGCGAATGAACACACCCAGCGAAAAGAGCCAGTGAACTTTTAAACCAGCTTCTAGGCCGGAGCTTGCTGTCCAGTGCAAAAGCCGTCTTCATTGGAACAAGTCTAGGGCTGCGAATCCGGTCCTTGGGCCGGGGTTTGGAGGGGGCTATGACAGAGAAGAGGAGCGATCCATCCGAGTCCTCTTTCCCCTTCAGGTGGTTCCTTTCTAGCTGATGCACCAGAGACTAGTGCATCATCACGGAAGAGCTGCTAGTAGTGCGACTCGATAACAGAGAAGGGGCGGGGGGCGGAGGGCTAACCACTGACATAATCCAAGGCAGAAGCCGAATGACGACGAGGTGAACGAGTTTCACGCGTTTGCAAGTTTAAGCATGCACGAATAGGTAGACTTTTGCTGCATACGGCAGCAAAGTAGCCGTGCTCGAATTACAGGAGGAGGGCAGAGGCTATCATTTAGGGCAGCAGCCTCCTTAACTGTTGGGACTGTCCCCTTCGTTACCGCTTCTAGAAGGCTGGGCTCATTCCGCTAAAATTAGGAGTCGTCAGCAGAGGAGCTTGCAAATTTCTTTGTCACTCTTTCTCCGCACACGAATTCGCCCATTGACTTCATCCACACTTAAACTGAGAGTCAAACCCCACTGGACACAGTTGCATTGTAAAGCTGCATTCTTCCCCACCATGCTTACTTGGAATGACCATGGCCCCACTGGAACCGACTTCTGAGTAAACATAGAGAAGCTTGCGCAGCTTCATGTGGACCGACGGAGAAGGAATGTTTTGGGAAAGTCCTGCTCTGGAGTAAATGGCCAAGATGCAATTCTGATTCCCCTTTCTTCTTTTGTCTCTCTCCCCTCCCCCTCGCTTTCCATGATCAACAAGAAAAACATGAAACCGTAGCCAGCAACCTAAGCAACCAGTGACGTGTGCCCGTCAGAACGGAAAGTTGCGAATTCCGCCGATCCCGAGAAGCAGGGGCTAACAAGGCTGGAGGGGGCCCAGAGACAAAATTTTAAAATGGGCCTCTCGCTGATACACACGCACTTCACATGTGACTTGCCTCTGGGGGGCCCTCTGGGGTGTGGGAGGCCCCAGGCAGCCGCCTCCCCTTGCCTAATAGTAGTTATTCTTGGAGGTATCTTGGAGAGGAGAGCTGGTCTTGTGGTAGCAAGCATGACTTGTCCCCATAGCTAAGCAGGGTCTGCCCTGGTTGCATCTGAATGGGAAACTTGATGTGTGAGCCCTGCAAGATATTCCCCTCAGGGGATGAAGCCGCTCTGGGAAGAGCAAAAGGTTTCAAGTTCCCTACGTAGCTTTTCCAAGATAGGACAAGATTTTTTTATTGAACCAACAAACTACCAAAGCATACAGTACGTTGCCAAAGCACAATTACATACAAAGTGGTTGTTTATACATGATATATCTACAAAGATTTACACACAAGGATTTGGAAACACACAAGTTATGAAGTATATGCAGGTAGTACTGTAACTCAGGGGTGGGGGATTACAAGGCACATCAGGTAATGGGGGGTTTACGTCTGACGTCCATTTCCACAATTTGTCCCATTGCTGTTTAGAAGATAGGGCTGAGAGAGATTCCTGCCTGCAACCTTGGAGAAGCCTCTGCCAGTCTGTGAAGACAATACTGAGCTAGATAGACCAATGGTCTGACTCAGTATATGGCAGCGTCTTATGTTCCTATGTTCCTAGTTACGCCCCTGCCGAGAAGGACTACTCGTCGGGACCTCGTTTAGCTCCATGGAACTGCCTTTCCAGTAAACGTGCAGGGTTTAAAGCCCGCATGGCCTTGAAGGGTTCTTGGGAGAGCATTCTCTACCTTTTTTCCAGAGTGATCCTCCATTGATTTAAACGGCAGGATTTGGGACTATTAATTTAGCCCAGCAGAAGTCAATATCGGCTGACATGCACTAATTCTCGCCCCTTCTCTTTGTTTGCCATCCAGGAATTCCTGTATTCGGATTAATGTAGGCTTCAGGCTTACTACCGGCATGAGCAGGGACCAATAAAATATAAAGGGTGAACCAGATCCATCTGCGATGTACACCAGAGGTAGGAACTCGGAAGCAACTGTACCGACGTCGGTGGAATAACTCCGGATTACCCACCTGGCGTTTAAAGCATTCAATCTGATTTATTTCTAATCTCATTGGTATATAGACGCATAATCCTTGAACCTCAGGGGGATGCATGCTGTAGTCTTTAATCGAGCAAAACGCCCCCTGTGCTTCAGTCCCATTCAACACCAGTTCCGCTCCATTAAGGTCTGCAGAATTTGGCCTAGAATGACCACAGTAATTTTATTTCCTGGATCTACTAAGCCGTTTCTAATGAACTGATAAGTCAGAATCGTTAAGCATTTGCTCCTTTTGGACAGGGCCTGTGCCAGCATTAAAAAGCTGGATGAGGGCTGCTGCATTACAGAAATCATAGAACAGCAGCAGTTGGACGCACAGTTGAACAATTTGTAGCTAAGTTATTTCGTTTGTTTGTCTGTTTGTTTATTTATTTATTTAGAGGTGGCCCAGCCTCTGTTGACGTATGGTACGGAAGTTTCGCAGCTACACAGAATTCTGTGTGCGTGATCTGTATAGCTCAAAAGCCTGCTACATAAACAGAAACGGACAAAAATAAAATAGATCACTGTGCTCATTCTCTCTCTCATTTGGTCATATGTGCAGCCCCGTTCCTAAGAATGTTTATTCCTAAATTAAGACCCAAATCGACGTATTCCCTAGAAATTGCGTTTGAATTTGCAGCCTCATCCGGTGTGGTTAATAATGGATGATTGCTTTTATTACAGATGGAGAAGAAGGACATTGAATTGGTATTTAAACTGAACTCCGTCCAAAAAAGAATATTCGTTACGGATGGCCTATTGGAAATGAGCGCATGGCCTCCCCTTGATGATTCGTTCGCCTTATTCACAGAAAAAGCGTTGTCTTTCTTAAATCGCCTCAAAATACCACTTCTGCAAGGATATTGTATATCATGTATTCAGCTGGCTACACAAGCCATTAATCGGTTTAGCCCTGACAGTTAATCGACCACTGATTTTTGATCGTTCTCCTTTTTCTTTCAGCGATTATGTATATTGCATCCATAGGACGATCGTTTTATCTACCCGAAGGATCCCATCTGCAGTGTGTGATCGGTCACTGTTTGGCTTGTTATCTTTTGACTCAGTCCAATTAGCGGTGGAAATGCAACAGACTAGCAAAGGCAGCCAGTTTTAGTGCCACAGTTCACCCCTTCACCTATATTGTACTATATTGTTCACCCCCAACATCTATATGGTAATAACAGTGCGGCGAGAGCTAATTGTAAGCAATATCTCCTTGGTATACGGCCAGATCGGGGTATTCTTACGTTTACATGGAATTATCAAACAGATCTCCATTTCAGTAATATCTGCATTCTAATTAAGTTATTTCTTTACCACAAAAGGACTCATATTTAGACCACTGACAGCATTTTGGACAAAACCAGATGAGGTGGAGGCGGGGGAGATGTGTAGATGTGATCACTGAAGCTGGTTCAATGCTTTCCTATTGCCCTGCGTGGAATATCCAAAGCAAAGAAGTCCATATAGCAGAGAAGACAGACTCCCCACTATCCCCCCACCCTTAAAGAAAACAGTCCAATAGCTAAATGGCGCCCAGCAAGCATTAGCATGCATACATGGACACGGCAACCGGGAACAGGAATCTTCTCCAGACCGGGAAAAGGCTCCCCGAAATGCTAACGATTCCCATCACCAAAAGAGAACGACAGCACACATCACACGGCTCTTAAGTTTTTGGTCTGGGCAAAATACGCTCAACAGATGAGAGGAGAGAAAAGCGGCCAGAAACCGACTCCAGCTCTCGAAAACTGCCAAATGAGACATAAAGCCGCATTGTAAAAATCATCTGGAAAACAGGTTTTCCTATTGAAGTCTCTCTGTGTTAATTACTGTGATCTGGAAGCCTCTAAAAGCCTGGAATCTAAAAGCCTGGAAGCCGACTTCTCTCTCTCCCCCGCTCCACTTCTCTCCCTCTCCCTCGCTCTCTTCTTCTTTTCCCCATGTAAATGGAGAAAGTGCGCTGAATCCAAGCCAGCGGGTTCATGTCCGGATTCTTTGCCATACATGCCTAGACATTAATACGTGCTCATGGAGGGCGCGTTGCGGACGACGTGTTATTTCCTTATAAAGAAACGCCAGGTCTCGCTTTCCATTCGCCTTACAAAATTATTCGCATTATTTATGCTACATTGAGCGATCTAATTTCTTCGTGATAGTCAGCTAATTGCTCTGGCAGGTAATTAGAAGAGGGTTGTTGTGTGTGTGTGTTTTTAACATCGCAAAAGGGCTCATTTTTCTGTTTTTTTTTTTTTGCAGTGCCCCTCGGATTATTAAATTGCGCTGTAAATTATACCATATTTGTAAAGGGAGAAGATGGGGGTGGGGGTGGCAGCCGAGGGGTGATGATGATGGCGATGATGGTTGTGGAGATGCTGGTGTGAGGGAAAATAATTTTTCGAATAAGTTTTTCTGACGCCATCGGAGCTCTCAATTTTTTTTCTTTTAAATGGGGATGGGTGGGGGGTGTTTGGCTTTTCCTGGCCTCGAATTATTCTAAAGCACGCGATCTGAAGCCCATTTTGTTCGTGCTCAGTGGTCCAGAATAACTTGCCCATAATGGGCCAGGTTTGAAGCGAGCTTCCTAAGCGATGGCAATCTCTACCAAGCATGTGGGAAAAGAAAGGCTTAAATGGGGACATCTGTTCAGCGCTGCTCATCTCCCTCTTGAAGCCAGGTCAGGCTAAGAGAATAACCTGATGGCCACTTTCACCCTCAGAAAGAAAGGGTGCGTGTATACACACACGTGCACACACACACACAGAGCTGCTAAACGTGCTTGAGGTGGGAAATCTTCTCCTGTAAGCAAACAGGGTGGCCCGTCTATTACGGGGAAGACGGTAAAATCACCTTGGGGTTTTGAGCCTGAGAGGATCCTGGCTTTATACTCTTTGAGAATCCTGGCACTTGATGGCGGAGATTTGCGTACAGTTTGTCACTTCTGCACGTCTGGCAGAACGGAGACTTCCCCCCTCCGCCTTCATCCCCCCACCCATCCCCGGAAATGTTTCATGTTCCTGCTTTCATGTAATCTTATAGAGCGTGACTCCCAGTACTAGCTGGGATCTGTCTTTTAATGTGCTTTCTGTGCATAATTAGACCCCATTCGCGCTATGAGGGACCAGGGCACACCGCAGGTGTCTCCCCCGTGTTACCTTATATTTTCTTTTTTTTTTATTTTAAAAAAAACTAGCCTCCCCCCTCCGGTTATAAAGCGTGTTCCTCGATTCAAACACATGGGTGTTTAAAAACAACACCAGCAGCAGCAGCAGCAGCCTCTGTCACTACCAGCCAACCCCGACCAGCTTCTAGGTTATTTGTAATTAAGCACAATTCCCAAAGTAACATTTATCTTCGGGAAAGTACGATTGCAACTGTCAAGCGTCTGGAAGAGATGCGGGATAATCCGTCTGGAGGAGAAGCCGGGTAATCTGGAAGCACGACCTCCTCCGGCAAGAGAGCGGCACGAAAAGAAAATCAATAGTGCTGAGGAGACGGATTTAGTAGTTTTGAACTCTGCAGTGAGAAAGTGAGATATAAGAGACGGAAGGGGGAGAAGCAGCGTAAACATCCCTCTGGGAGGGGCGCGCGGAGCGGGCGGGGGTTTAAGGCGGCTTGCGATTTGCTAGGAAACTCGGAGGTCAATTTCCTCCCGCCAGTTCCGCAGGACTTGGGGACGTCATGCCTCGGGTTAGTTTTTCACGTGTATTTTCACGTAGGATCGCATCGGCAGCAAACCTCCTAGAGGGCTGGTGTGAAAGCTGGTGAGGGTCATTGGGCAGTTCTGCTTTACACGCTGGCCCTAAGAAGGTAAACCCATCCTTGTCACGATTTCAAAGGCAGCAGTGCTAAAGGCAGAGAGAGACCCACTTAAACAAAAAGGAGGGGGGGTACATCCAGATGTTAAAACAAATCCCCTCCTCTGTGAGTGACCCTCTTGTCCCCAGCCACGCCCATCAACATTCCTCCCTTGTGTTTCTCCAAGAGGTCGGAGAGCCAAGCTCGCTGAAATTAGCCAGCCCACGGAGACTTTCCAGGGCATCCGAGATGCTGGGAGTCGAAAGCAGTGGATCTGGCCATCAGCTCAACAGAACATGGATGGGGAGGGAGAGCTTTGGGAAACAGCAGGAAACAGGCACATCTGTAGGTTTGGTTTTGTCCTTAAAGTATGGCAACCTGTATGTTTTTTGTAAGTAAGTGTGTGTGTATGTGTGTGTACACACACACACACACACACACACACACACACACTCCCACGATTAGGTAAAAGCATGATGATAGCAATTTTTGAGTACTGGTTAACGACCGTAAATAAACAGAACTGAACTGAGAAAGAGTACCGGAGAAAATGTCCAGAATCTATCCCTAGAGAAAATGGAAAGTTGAAGATTAGGTAGGATCTTATCGATCCGACTAAAGTTAAACAAGTTTTAGTCCTAATGGGACTAAATGGGAGCATTTGCTTAACATTATTCAGTTTAAATCAGTTGACTTAAAATACCCTTTTGGAGAGGTGGGTCCTATTTCTCCTCTCCCCGCCTACTTCTTCTAGAAAATTGGCCACTGCTTTATTCGGCTGTTCAGGGAGTTTGGTAACCACCTTAAGTGGTGCAGGGGGAAATGCTTGACTAACAAGCAGAAGGCTGCCTGTTCGAATCCCCGCTGGTATGTTTCCCATTTCATACTATGGGAAACACCTATATCGGGCAGCAGAGATATAGGATGATGCTGAAAGGCATCATCTCACATTGCGCGGGAGGAGACAATGGTAAACCCCTCCTGTATTCTACCAAAGAAAACCACAGGGCTCATATATATATAAAGATGGGGAGAGGAGTGTGGCGGCTGAATCTACAAGTATTTTAAATCACATTTTCTCTGCATCGGGACCATGGTGAACTTTGACCATAAATTCAAGAGGTTAAAAAGTGTGTATATTTCCTTTCCCCTTCCCTGCATATTCTCACCACTCCCTTGAACCGCCGCTGAGCTGACGGGCTGCGGGGACAGAACATGTAACTCAATGGTACTTCTTAAAACAACAACAACAAAAAAAACCCCAGCAGTATTTCTTAACCTACAACAGTGCAGCGATGGTGGATAAACACCTGTGCTTTATCCCTAAACGCCTCACACATTTTGACATCTCCCCCGCCCCCACAAACTTTCTCTTTCTACTGGTCACTGAACACCCTCACTTGTTCACACGTTAGTAGATCACGGATGGTAGATCTACAATCCAGTCAAATACCATGTTACCTGCTTTGAAAATCAACGTGCAGCTTGTTCCTCTGCATATTTACTCAGAGGTAAGTCCCACGAGTTTAATGGGAGTTACTCCAGGTAAATGAGCACAGAGCTAGTCTCATAGTTTCCAATAGGTCTCGTTCCTCGGTTCTCAAGACCATTGGCTGCAAACAAAAGTCTCCCAGGGATCGGGGCTTTTCTTAAATGCACTTGAACGCCTAGACTTCTGCGGATCGGGCTGTGATAAGGATGCTTTCATCCAAATGCCCAGGAATGATCAACTCCCCATTTAATATAAAATCGAAATACACCACCTCCGCCTTTTTGCCCCACCCACGAGCGTTGGCTCTTGCTTTTCTCTCTCCCTTTCCTTCCCCCTGACCAGCGTAGGGCCATTGTTTTGGGAGGGTTTTCGTGAGCCCTTCAAGTGGTGGGATACCTAATGGCTCCCTGAGCCACAAGGCTCTCAGCTAGCAGACTTGTGCAAGTTGTTCCCAGGATGTAAATTAGGTCCCCAAAGCTGTTGTCCAAATCGAAGAAACAGAGAAATTAATCTGGGAGACTATCCATCATAGACTGTAATAAAGGGAGCGACATGGATGAGACAGATGATATGATTAAGGAGCTGTGGTCGTTTTAATTAACTTTTTGCTGTCCTGTAATGATCAAACTGGTCAACAGACCCGGTCAATAAGCATGTTAATATCAAACAAATAAAACCAGGGATGATTAAAAACCTCCTGGTTTATTAAATTTGAAATTCAAATGAAATTTATGCTGCAGATGCATACAGAATGCTAATAGATCGTCACTTTGTCGAGAGTGGATGCTACAGGTTTGCAAGAAAACGCACGAACATTTATCTAGTCCAGTAGATTTAAACTTCACGGGGGGGGGAAGTTTAATTAATTTCGATGGGGGAAAATTCCTCCCTGGATTCCCACCTCTTTCTGCGGAACATCTGGGTGCTCTCTTGATGTAAGGCACCCTGAAAAGCAGCGGCCAAGGGGGTATTCGCCGACAAAACTGCCAGCTCCGGTCCAAACTTGGTACCATTTACACGCCAGGGGAAAGGCCAGATGTGCCTGGATGACCTCACACCTGAATAAAGGACACACACGCACGCACACACACCCCCTTAGTTCAGGAGTGATATTTCTTTTCTCTAACTTTTCGGGGATATCAATAAACCACAACGGAGGTCCCCCACCCCCAGTCTCATCAGTGGGTGTTTGCCACATTCCCACAGGAACCTTTTGCAAATGTTTATAATAAATGCCAATTTATGCGCCTGCCAGTCCATTGTATTAAGATCCGAAAGAAAGAAAGAAAGAAAGAAAGAAAGAAAGAAAGAAAGAAAGAAAGAAAGAAAGACATCAGCAGCATGTTTTAAAGTTTCCTCTAAATAGATAACAATGCAATTTTTAAGGAAAAGATACATATCTGCAGAAATGAAGAAAAACTGACAAGGAAGGAAAGGAGTTTTAATTGTTCTCTTTCTCTCTCTCGCTCTCTCTCCTCTATGAAATAAAACTCACATTTGTGGTTTGTTTGCAAAGGAAGGCAACGCAAAGCCACCATTTTATGCCAATCGGCCTGCAATGTACATAAACTTGTAACGCCCTTGGAGACAAAGGCATTACGTGTTTCTTCCTCCTCCTCACTCAGAAAGTCTGCGTCCCTCTACGTCTTAATAGTTACGCTTCTGGTGCAGCGGGCCCAGAAAGGCCCCAGATAAAGCTAATCACCATTCATTCCTACGTGACGGGCTCTCCCGTAGAACTCGCCCTCGTTCACCTCCTCCCCTCTTTTTGTCAAGGATAGTATTGATTCAGTTTAAATCCGAAATTTAAATAAGTGTGCATTAGGTCTTTAAAATGAATATCATTACAGAAGGAGACCAAAGCAATGAAGTTAATTCTTTTTTATTTGTTAAACGGAGTTCCCTCCTTCCCCCACCCCTTCCTCCTTCTGGGCTGGCCTGTCACGCCTTCTCAACAGGCTAAAATCATTCAGAGCAGCTCGCAGAGAGAAACACGACATTTATAGTAACCATCAGCCTTCAGAGAAAGAAAGCAGTTCATTAATTTACTTCACCCCTTACTTCAAAGTATGATAATGCACAATACCCCGTAATCAATAGATATGATGTACAGTCAATAACCCCACGGCATTAAAGGGGTGTCCCCCTTCCCCGAAAAAAGGCACGCCCATGCCGAATTTGCTACATAAGACTTTAATCAGTGCTCGCAATCTCGGGCACAGAGTGTATTTCTTTGGATCGGATTCTCTCCAGGAATACTACGCGATAAACCTACTACAGACAGTAAAATCAACGCATTCCTCGTTCCTGGTATTGGTATTAAGCGCAACTGCTTTTGAAATCAATATTGGGATTGCGCTAAGTGCCAATACACATTTTCAAAATGTAGTGTGGAAAAAGCATATTTCCCCCCTTTTCGTCTAAAGAAACAATTGTTATACTCATCTCTCTCCAGAAATGACACTTTGCAGTAGTTATTGTTACCCGCTCCTTTACCTAACTTACCACCACTTGTAACAAAAGAGGGTGGGGGGAGCCATCACCCAATCAAAATAAATGCGCTCATAGCCAAAGCACAGCAAACGCAAACATGTATATATGCATATAAAGGAACTCGCAAGAAATACGGAATTGAGTCTTGCAAGTTACTTTTTAAAAAGATAAAAAACAGGAAGGGTAAAATGATATGGGCAACTTCAAGAAACACATCACTTCTCCTTTTCCTTTTTACACAACATTATTGCTTTACATAACCGGGGGTGGGTGGATGGCGAGGAATGTTTCCTCCCTGGACAAAAGCGGGGTTTTCCGAACCCACCCAAATTACTTATTCGGAAAGTGGGGGTGGCTGCGGGGGAGAAGTCTAAAGCAATCGACGAGGAAACTAAATTCACAACTCCTAGGACACGCATGCCCAGCACACACACACACGCGCGTGGTCAGATGTTTGTGCATTTTTCTAAGGCGAAAGCTAAGAGAGCCCCTCGGGGTATGAAAATGCTCTCCCAAGCAACCAACTGAGGGACATCCAGGAAGCCAGTCAGAGAGCTGAACACGGAAGGCTGAAATAGGAAGAGCGACGCTGAAGGAAGCGCCTGTGTCGTGTGCGCCCACCCTCCCTTGCATTTGCAATGCATCTTTCTGTTTGCAGCCTCTCGCTCTCGCTGCTGCTGTGTGTCTTTCTTTTCTGAGCGCTGCTGCCGCGGCGGCGGCGGAAGGCGCTTGGTGCTGCTGATGACCTCACGCAGTAACGTAGCTGAGCGGTCGACGGCGCTGTAGATTGGCTGGCGCGGGCTCAGCGGCACTTCAAAGCCAGAGAGGGAGCTACAATTGTGGTGGAATGGGCGGAACTGATCATTGTATTGCACACCTCTAAAAAAACACTGCCTCTGATTTATCAATATAAAAAAGATCCTCTGAGAGGAGGGCACTTTGTGGGATGGCAACTTCACTTCTAGGGGTGAGTCTGAGGATTTCCCCCCCTCTTGCTGTTTTAATTGGGTCCTTTTTATTGGCGATCGGAGAAGGGTTAAAGTAGCCCCTCTCTTGACCGGGGGCTATCACTCTCCTCTATTGAGGCTTTCATTTTTGCCTTTCTCTCTTTAAGTCCAAGTGAGCTTGAGAGAAAAGAAAAGAGGGGAAAGGGGAGGGGGGAAGAGGGCAGTCACTTTTTTTTGTCAGCGTGCAGGAAAAGGTTTTAAGGGCATTAGTAGGAACAGCCTCCAGAGCTTGGGCTGAGCTATTCCTGTATCCCTGGAGAACTGGCCTCTCTCTTAGCTGCTCGGAGGGAAAAAGCAGCTGCCTCTCTCGGTCTTCTCTTTCCCTGTGAGATTTTTTTTAAAATTTGCTACAGCTTGTTGTTGTTGATTTCCCCTCCTTTAACATTTCTCTGAGCCCGTCATTTCCTGCAGGTATGTCGAACATTTCTCTCTGTCTGTTTCTTTGATGTGTGAACAGGGAGGTTTTTGGGGGGCGGTGGGTGGGAAACAAAAAGAGAGAGAGAGAGAGTTCAGACAGGAGATCGTACAAATTCTGAATCTAGATTATGTCTGTGTTGGCTGAGTGAAACGGTCCTGCTCCTAGTTTCTGCTGGAAAAGGAGGGCATCTACGGTAGACACCGGGGCGCTCTGGAATGGGGCTCGGTGGTCGCCAGTAGAGCCCGCAATGTCTCCACAGGCTGACGTTCAGTTTAAGGCTTCTTGGCGTGCCTCTGGATTGGGACTCTGTTTGTGGAAAGGAAGCCCCTCTGGGTGTCTGAGCAGGGAGCCAGTGGCTAAACGTCCTCCAGGGAGCCAAGAGGAGGTGTTGTTAAGGCAGCCCGTCGATCCCCGCGTGAGCCGAGGGAGGTTCCTGCTAGCCCACCTTTCTTTCCCCCTCGGCGGGTGAGAGTAGCCAGGGCACCTGGTGGTGGTGGTGGCGGGGACCCTCTCCGGCCGAGGCTGACAGGCGCTTTCCCGGCCCTTCTCCTCTCTCGCTGCAGGAAGAACCGCGCTTAGGCTCCACTCCTTTGGCCATGCTCGCCGCCACCTGCAACAAGATCGGCAGTCCCAGCCCGTCGCCCTCGGCCCTGTCGGACAGCGCGTCGTCCTTCGGCAAAGGCTTCCACCCTTGGAAACGCTCCTCCTCGTCCAGCAGCTGCAACGTGGTGGGCTCCAGCCTGGCCGGCGTCGGCGTCTCGGCCTCGGCCCGCAACGGCTCTTCCGCTCATGCGGCGGCGGCGGCGGCAGCGGCTGCAGCCGCGGCCGCCCTGGTGTCGGACTCGTTCAGCTGTGGCGGCTCGCCGGGCTCCAGCGCCTTCTCGCTCACGTCCAGCGGCGCCGCTGCCGGCTCGCCCTTCGCCAACGACTACTCGGTCTTCCAGGCTCCCGGGCCGTCGGGCGGCGGCGGCGGAGGGGGCGGCGGCGGCGGGGGCCCCCAGGAAGCCGCTGCCCACCAGCCGGTCTTCATCTCCAAGGTGCACACGTCGGTGGACGGCCTGCAGGGCATCTACCCGCGCGTGGGCATGGCGCACCCCTACGAGTCGTGGTTCAAGCCCTCGCACCCAGGCGACGCGGGCGCCTCCAGCTGGTGGGACGTGGGCGCCGGCTGGCTCGACGTGCAGAACCCCAACGGCGTCCACCCGGCCGCTGCCGCCGCCGCCGCCAGCGGGCTCCAGGCGGGCTCCTTGCACTCGCCGCTGGGCGCCTACAACTCGGATTACTCGGGCCTGGCGGGCCATTCGGCCTTCAGCAGCGGCGCTGCCTCTTCGCACCTCCTCAGCCCCGCCGGGCAGCACCTCATGGACGGATTTAAGCCCGTGCTGCCGGGCTCCTATCCGGACTCGGCGCCCTCGCCGCTGACGGCGGGCGCAGGCGGCTCCATGCTGGGCGCGGGGCCCTCCGCGCCGCTAGGCGGCTCCCCGCGCTCGTCGGCCCGGAGGTACTCGGGCCGCGCCACTTGCGACTGCCCCAATTGCCAGGAGGCCGAGCGGTTGGGGCCGGCGGGCGCCAGCCTGAGGCGCAAAGGCCTGCACAGCTGCCACATCCCCGGGTGCGGCAAGGTCTACGGCAAGACGTCGCACCTCAAGGCGCACCTGCGCTGGCACACGGGCGAGCGGCCCTTCGTGTGCAACTGGCTCTTCTGCGGCAAGCGCTTCACCCGCTCGGACGAGCTGCAGCGCCACCTGCGCACGCACACGGGCGAGAAGCGCTTCGCCTGCCCGGTCTGCAACAAGCGCTTCATGCGCAGCGACCACCTCAGTAAACACGTCAAGACCCACAGCGGAGGAGGCGCTGGCGGCGGCGGCGGAGGCGGCGGCGGCAGCTCGGGAAGCGGCAAGAAGGGCAGCGACACCGACAGCGAGCACAGCGCGCCCGGCAGCCCGCCTTGCCACTCCCCGGAGCTGCTCCAAGCTTCCGAGCCCGGGCACAGGAATGGCTTGGAGTGAAAGCTGCTGCCGGGCTCTGCCAGCGCTGCTGCAGAGGGACTCCTTTTTCTTGTTTCGGTGCCCCCCTGCCCCCCTTTTCCTTGCTTTTCTTTTTGCTTTTCCCGCCCGAATTGAATCCTCCCGCCTGTGTGCGAGCAACTTTGTAAAAAGGGATCTGGACATGTAAGTAAAGCGCATTGATCCACCATCGCAGGGACTCGCGCGCTCCTGCTCACAGGGCCCTTCCCTACTGCAGTTTCAGCTCCTGCCCTATTCCTGGCCGCCGGTCCTGCACCACCCGCGCGCTGCCTTCCTGGCCACGCGCGGGCAAGAAGGAGGAACTCTCCGAGGAAGTTTTGGTTCGCAAAGCAGCTGCTCCAGAGTAGCCCCACTGACTTCCACGCTAGAGAGGAAGAGGCAAGGGGCTCTCTCGCCCTGCTGGAGGGAGGGTTAGAGGAGAGAGAGAGAAAGAGAGAGAGAGAGAGAAAGGAGAATGGGGTTGGATCCAAATCTGGATAAACTACAGAGCCAAGGGCAACAGGAAGTGAGAGAGTTTTCCTGATTTCTTGAATGGGGGAAAAGCGTCCATGATTTCCCGCTGAAAGCACTTTGAATAAAAGATTGGGGGAAAGTTTTTGATCTCAAAGGAACACTCCACGTTTTAAACTTCTGTTCATCTTTGCTTTGAAACTGCAGTCCTGAAAACACTTCCTGTAGTGAAGTTGGTGGGATTACTCTGGAGTAAAAGGGTTAAACCTGAAGCATTTGTGTGTTCGCGGGTGTGTGTGTGGTAGGTGTGATCGCTAACAGTCCCATTTGCAAATCACGTAGTATTCCGATTTGACACATTTAATTAGAATAAAGTGGGTATATTTTTAATAGCACTTTCAAGTAAAGGGTGTTAGTAGGATAGCCCAAGGCAATTTAGACTGTGATCCTCGCCTAATGCCCGAGGGGTGGGGATTTTACATTCAGTCAAATTTACTTCTAAATAAGTGTGTGCGTTTGTCATTCTCTTTGAAGTCTAAAAGACTTACAGCCAAATTAGAAAATCCTAAATTTCAGCAGATCGACACCCGATCCAAAAACATTTATTTTAAAGTAGCTGGCGTCGATTTCAATAGAATCTCCGTCCCAGGATCTCCACTTTACAACTCATCTTATTAATGTTAACTCAGAATTAAACCATGCTGAGTTCAATTGTTTTAGGTTGCAATCCTATGCACATTTACTTGGGAGTAAGATCCATCGAACATAGTGACTCTTGCCTCTGAACAAGCATGCATAGAATTAGTCTGCACACGTCTCATTCAATTGGACTATATCGGTGTAAATCCTCCTAGTTTAAGTGAATTATGGATTGGGCTATAAATCAGTTAAATTCAAGTTCTCAGTCTTAATTGATCGCAACCTAAATCACGCTAAAACTTTCGTCTTAAAAAAGACTTGGGGTGTGTGTGTGGAAGTTTATTTACTGTGGGATGCCCCGTCTCCAAACACATATTTATATTTGTTCTTGGAAAGTCTCAGCCTGACCCAGCCAAAGTTAAGCACTCTGAAGTTTCATTGATTTCATGCTTAACGTCCCACTACTGTAGTCAATGGAACTTAAAAGCTGTGGTGCCTAACTCGTGCCCACAATGTGTTTGATTTCAGATCGATTCCGGTTATTTTCTTCTCAAAAAACACCTAGTTTTCAAGTTTCTCCTCTGTTTCAAAATTGTATCAGGGCATTATTAGCCCACTGCAGAGTTACAGCAACTATATTCATGCGGTACTCTGGAAAAGCCAGGATTAAAATCATAATTTGTAGCGTTGTTTTTCTGATTTCAGGAAGTAAGAACATCACCCTTGTTTTTCAGCGAGTCTGTAGTTTGAATGCCAAAAAAGAGAGAAAGAAAGAGGGGGGGAAATATAGGGACAAATATTTGTAAAATACTTCTGAACCTAATGGTTTGTACAACGGAAATCGTTGTAAAAATAGCTAACAATTAAAATATAACTCCACCAATGTATCGGTGTGAGATGCAGTTGTCCAGGAGACGATTTTGTATAGTATTTTTCTTGTACATTACTTCCAGTAAATATTGAAAATATATTGAAGTACACTTGAGCTTTTTTTTCCCTTCTATTTTTTTTTCTTTTTGGTCACGAGAAAATATTAAAGCGTTATTGTTGCAGGCCTAATTAACTGCATTTTTAACTTGTTCCTTGAAGTGTACAGCAAATTGCACTTCGGGATATAGTTTTTGCTTGAATATTAATTTAGATAGGTATAAGATTGTAATTAAGCAAACAATATTTGATCAATGTTGAATGACATTTAATTTAATGGAGCATGTACTTATTTGCATTTGCTGGCAGTTCAGGTATAGTTTAAGTGAGAGTTCTCCTATATTTCTAAACAGTGGGCTCACCCAGACCCATGTATTAAATAAACTGTCCAAGTGAAACTGACTAATGATGGCCTATGTGTATTTCCTGAAAATAAAAATGGTGAATGTTACTAAAACACTCCTGATACTACATTAACAGTTTGCAAGCACTGCAAACTAATAGTCTCATTGTAATGTTGAAATAATTTTGGATATTTCACATTGAAATGAAAAAAGCCTTTCGCTGGAACACTTTAAATTTGCATTTTAAATGCATGATATGTAATTGATTTTTATCTGTAAGATTTTAAATGGTATTAATAAACACCAGATACAATATCCGTTGTTAGGTTAGTTAATTTATTTCTAAAGATAAAAAGGTGGCATCTCTACATTTACTTTGCAGTTCTTCTCTCTGACTGGTATCTCCCTTGTGAACATCCCACCCTGCCGGCCAAAACTCCTAGGACCTTATGTTGAAGGCAGTGGACAGGCAAATATGTTTAGAGATGGGAAACAAGTCTCATTAATACCAGTGGGGCTGACTTTGAAGTAAACCCGTTTAGTCGAGGGTATGGGAAATTGTCTAGATGAGGCCGTGTCAAGGGAGAAAAATATAGCCATTGTCGGAAAGGAGAATAATGGCTGATGACTGTATTTAAGACGTGCAAAAGGAGAACGGGCCTTTTTGTATTCAAATGATATTTTTTAAGGATGTGCTCTTCTGTACAGTACAGTATACCAAGATCGTATTAACTTCTATCGCTCATCACCAGGTCTAACTCAAAAGCACATTTGCAATTCGGAAAATATTGTCGAGACTTCAAATGACACGAGCATCTGGCTCTAAGTATTTTGTTTCCCTCTTAATGAGGCCGATCCATCTTGTGTTTTCTTGTAAAGGAAAATGAAAGCAACAACAGAGTTAAAGTCTCTCTCTCTCCATCGCCGTTAAGTTAGAAGTTAGTTAGATGTTAAATCTATATCGACTAACCATTGGCTCTCCTTACGAGCCCGCGGACACCACAGTCATAATGAAGAAGCAACAAGCCCCATTGAGTCCAGTGGAACCCACTTTCTATGTAAAGGAGCTTAGGATCAGAACGTTGGGCAGGAAATGAGCTAGAGGCTATGAGTGGAAAATTAACTGTTCTGACAATAGGAGGCTTCCTTTTCTCTAAGAGGCGTGCTTTATCTGTCCAAGTCTAAAGTTGAGCAGGAGGACTAACTGTTGATATATCTCTTGGCTATTGTCCATGATTGTCAGAGGAGGTACCCCGATCCCAGGCACTCTAGGAAGAGAAGCATCTTCTGTTGAAATCCAGGAGACTAAGAGCCTGAACCCAAACACGGTTTCTCGGGAGGAAGTCAATTAATTCCTATGCCATCTCCCAAGAAGTATGCGGTTTTAGTTCCAAACCAACCCCTTTTCGCATTAGCCCTAGTTTCTCTCGCCAAGCCTAGTAGAAAAGAAATAGAAACAAGCGGTGGGAAGCACCAACGGCTTAGGTCTGGAGGAAAGGTACTTTATTTTTCTGTCTCTCCCCCATCCTCAGTTTCCTCCCAAATCCTGATGGTTTGGGCAAGTGATCTTTCCGGGTATCTCCTAGGTTCGAATCTGCGTTTGAGAAACTGGAAGTTTAGACCCTGGTTGTAGTTCGGTCGGTATGTGAAAGTGACACGAGCATTCTGGGCAAAACTGCAATGATGCCCTGAGAACAGGTTGAGCGGAGAGCTGCCAAACTCCTGAACCCTCTTATGAAATAGGAACAACGCCCTCCCCCATCCATTCAGCCCTCCCCCATATGTTTAGGTAATGCTGAAGGACTGCAAAAACCAAAAACCAAACCAAACGGTTTGTTCTTCTCTCTCTTTCTCTCCCTCCCTCCCCCCCCACTCCCGCAACCTACCATATTTCTTCTTCTAGTGCAGAAGTGTGAAACAGAAAGTTACATTGATTTAATGCGCCTTACCTGTTGTAAGGGTTACGCTCCCTCGGTTTACAGTTTCATGGTAAAAAGATAGTCCCAATAACCGCAAACGGTTTTTGGTTTTTTTGTTTTAACAGCTTGAGCAGGTGGTAGCCGCCTCTCTTTGTGTATATGTGTGCGTGTTTCTGTGATTTTTGGTCAGGACTACTGTCGAGATATTCTCTGATGTTTTTAGCGAGCGAGTTAGCAGAAAGTTAATCTTTGGAGTTACCTCCCCCCGCCCCACCCGGGCAAAGAAAGCGAGGAGTTGGTTTGGCTACTGTGGCTGCGGCTCAAGTCGGAAGTGCGAGGGTTTTGTTTGTTCCACAGTGGGCAAGGTTCAGGTTTGTGTCTGATGCTCCCACCCTGCCTCTCCCAGCTCAGGGGAGAACTTGACCACGGGGTCAGCCTGGTCTCCATCAGCTTCCCTTCCAAGTGCCTTTCAATGAGACTTGCCCTCCCTCGCCTGCTCTTTGACCCTTTCAGTTGCTCTTCTCCGCAGTGCTCTTGTGTGTCCTGTTCTTGTTCAAGGCAATGAGAGGCTTGATTTTAATCCCACTCGATTTTAATAAATGAGGATCGCAGCCAGTAAGGCTCCTTTTGGGGAAAGTTGTCAGAGGTTTCAACGGGAGACAGACTGGAAGCCGCCTGTTGTAAAGCCACGGAGAAGCTTGTAAGGGACGTCTGCGGCATCATGTGCCGCAGGTGTTCCTCAGATTTCCTTGCGCGGCTTTTCTGTGGATTCGCGCAGCTATTCCGGCTCTGGAGAAATGACTGGTGGTTTTTTTGTTTTTGTTTTTGTTTTTAAAACTTCTTGCTTCTCAGCACAGTTGCGAGCCGGCCAGGCCCTCCACAAGCCTGCTTTACTGAAGTGCTAGGAAATCAGCCTGTTTGGTCCAACTGACTACAGTGAGGCTAGGTATGTAAAGCTGCAATCCTAAGCATACACGCAACCTGATCCTAAACGTGTTTCTTAGGAGGTAAGACCCACCGAGTCCTGGACTTCACTTCCTAGTACAGAACACGTTTCGGATTGTAGCCTTGAGAAATATAATTCCAGTTGGATTTGCTCCCGGTAAGCCTGTTTAGGATCGTATGCAAAGCAGTTTAAATTCGAATTCTACTATTCGCCCGGGCTTTAGAAGGGCTAGTTTAGTTTGCTTGCTTTCTAATATCCCTTTCCCAGTCTCTTTGGCCATAGAAAGAAAGAAGGAAGGGCTGAGTTAAAACTCCGAATTAAGCTCTGTGGACTCACTCATCAGTCGCTAGTGGACAATCCATACTTCTGCTAAAGTCAAAGGCTGGCCGTCTGTTTAATTTAAGTCATGGATCGCATCGAGAGACAGGATTTATTAAAACGGGAACCGGTGAAAAAGAGCAACAGTACTGGGGTGTGTGTGTGTGAAAAACAGCGGGGGAGAAAAAGAGCTACAGTTCTGGGGCTAGAAGTACCGGCCTAGTTGCTTCCTGAGCTGCTGCATTTCTCTTCAGGTATACCTCTTCTTTAGGTGGCTCGGAGGGCAAAGGGGTGCGTGAAGCGGTGTAGGAAGAGGCTGCTGAGGGCAGATGGAGCAGCTGTGACCATCAGACCTAGCCAAGAAACATGCCGTATCCTGGGGTTTCAAAAACAGCACCATTCTAGCGCAGCCAGCCTGGTTTTTCACCCCGCCTCTTCTTTCCAAAGCCATACTTGCCTGTTTCCTCCCAGCGGCCAGGCACAAACTTCCTTGTGAATTATCCATCTACTGGTGGCCTTGAACGTTCATCAGTTTGTCCCCTAACTGATCAAAGAGGCACCTTTCAGGGGTGATTCTCTTATATTTAGCAGGCAGGGAGAGCAACTGGTCCTACACAGCCCCAACACGGCATCCCTCCAGTGCTGTTGCAGGTGTCTTCCTTATGTTTGTGTTATGTTTTTGTTATATTATGTACCCTTTGGGGACAGGGAGCCATCTAATTTATTTTTCAGTGTAAACCACTTTGAGGACATTTGTTGAACATCAGTATATAAGTATTTGTAGTAGTAGTTTTTCTCCCTTTTAGAGCCATTGTGGCATAGTAGTTAAGAGGTTTGGACTAGGACTGGGGATTCAAATGCCTGCTCAGCGATTAAAGGCATTGGTTGACCTTGGGTCTATCACTGTCTCTCAGCATAACCTACATCACAGGGTTGTTGTGAGAATAAAGGGGGGGGGAGTACCATGTGTGTCACCCTTAGCCCCTTGGTGGAAGGACGGGGTAGCAATGTAATGTTATTCCGGACAGGGGGTACGTTGGCCCTCAAGGTATTGAGATGATTTGTAGGTATGGATTTCCCTTCTGGATCTATCTCAGTGCGATCCTCAGCCATGAAAAGAGATAGGAACCCTGCCCTTAACTTCAGTGGATCGTGGGTTGCTCTCTTAGACAATTTCACTAGAAGCAGCCCCTCTGGATTTCTTGGGCATTTGCTGCCAAGTAATTGCCTTTCTCATTTGCAGCAGTGTTTCTATCCTGTAGTTATTTCCTTGGAAAAGAGAAGTTCCGCGGATCTCGGCGACTTTTCCGGGAAGTGTGTGTTTGGGCTAACGGCACAGACATCCCCAGAAGTAAGGCGTCTGAGCTAAACAGGATCTACTTTTAGAGGTTAGGATTGCAATCTTCCTGGGAAGCAAGAGAACCCTACTCGAGAGAGATCTAGTCCAGGGAAGCTTCTGCCAAACAAACCTGGTACCCTTTAAGGTGTCACAGGCTCTTCTTTTACGTTACTACTGTTTAGTTAGCACCTCTATTTTTTTTTTAAAATCTGTGCAACAGGGTTGAATTGCTGGCGCGCTGCGAGTTTGAAGGTGAAACGGCTGTCCCAATTGTCTTGAGTGGTTGTAAATACTGAACTAGTGGTGGGATTCGTGGGAATTATTTCGGATTAATTACCATGGGGCAAGAAATTAGTCTGGGGCTAGTTCCAGAAGACTTTGAATTCAAGGACACTTTGACTTCCAAGTGAATCAGGTAGGGGTGTGTGTGTGTGTGTGTGTGTGTGTGTACAAGCGCATTGCTATAGGGTCTTTAAATTAGAGCTGTGGTTTTGGGTTATGCATTACTTCTTAAATTATTCCGGTTTACCTTCAAATAGGGCAGTGGTCCTAAACAGAATGACAAGGAATGTGAGATTTAGGTAATGGGGATTTACTTGAATCCACATGTTTAGAATCAGATGGTGGTGCAAAATATATTTCGAAATAAAAGGCAACCCCAGACCTTTGGGTAGTTGTCAGAAACGAATTGCAGAGGGCTGTCAGGAGGGCTAAGAGGTTTTTAGCTTGTTGTACGGCCACTTGGCTTTCTGCTTTCTTGTATTCTCTGCAAGGAACTACACGAGGTTGCCTCTCTGTTGCCTGTATTGCCCGCTCATGTCTTGGGAGGCCCTTGTTGCCGCTGTACAGGGCAGGCAGGCACTATATTCTACTGGTGGCAACGGAATCACTTCACTGACTTGGAGCTACTTCGAGGCTACACCTCGATGGAGGTGACTGGAATACGGCTGAGTCTTAATTGGCATTTGAAAGTAGCCAGAGGAATGCAGGAAGATTCTGTTTTGGAAAGGGTCCCAAAGACTAGCAGATTAGCGTTTGCATTTAGCGTCCGATCTTCCAAGAGAATTCTTTCAAAATGCTACTAAACTTCCCTCGCCCTGCACCTCTTTGCTCTGCTTTGGCAGTTGTCAAGAAGTCTCCGCTGAATTTAAATTCTTATCGCCTGTTGCTGTTGCGAGATTGCAGCCCCATCTGTGCCTTGAGAGGCATTTCAGCCGACCTTGTTCGCTTCTTGAACGTGTTTTGTGGAGGGAGTTGTTTGGAGCTAGGCAGGCGATCACCTCCGGCCGCGCCGCACAAGTAATGCATTTTCAAGTGAATGCATGACAGAGGGGACTTGTTGTGATGGCCGATCTACCCCAGCATCTTCCGTTCTCTCAGTTTATCCTTTCTCCCCCTTCCTTCCCCAGATGGCCAGATTGCGTTCATTGCCACCAGAGCAACAGATAGCTCAAAACGCTGGAGACAGCCGCTCTTCTTTCGGCGCGGAGAAACAGCGCCACCTTATGGTCAATATGCAGATTATCGGAGCGAGTTGTCGCGTCCCGTTAGCGCACACTTGATTGGTTCTTTGACACAAACTCTGGAAGGGGACCCGCGCAAAAGAAGGCTAATAATATTATGGGTTGTTTCTCATTCGCGTGTGCACGGCCAGGAGATGATCAGAGCCAGAGCGGAAGGAGTCGTATTACGCAAGATTGTACCTTTAACCACAGCCTAATGCCACAGCACCAAATAAAAGTATTCCACACCTACGAAACTGGAAAGAGGATTAGGAGTTTCTAAGTTAGAGGCCATGACAGAGAGGTTGGCGGCCCTGTTCCTCCCGTTTTAGAAACCGAGCCCTGTCTGGGGTGCGTAAACTAAACGGCGCCTTTTAATTTCAAAATCACGAATCCCGGACGATTTTCTCTGCCATTCCCAGTTGGTTGGTGACCCTCAGTCTGACTGAAATCGATCCTACCCGTTGCCTTGAAAATGTGTGGGGTTTTTTTGGTTATTAGTAGAAACCAAAGAAGCTGCCTTATACCGAATCAGAGCACTGGGCCATCTATCTCAGTACTGTCAGCACTGACTGGCAGCGGCTCCTCAAAGTTGAGAGCCAGCGTGGTGTAGTGGTTAGAGTGCCGGACTAGGACCGGGGAGTCCCGAGTTCAAATCCCCATTCAGCCATGAAACTAGCTGGGTGACTCTGGGCCAGTCACTTCTCTCTCTGCCTAACCTACTTCACAGGGTTGTTGTGAAAGAGAAACTGAAGTATGTAGTACAGCGCTCTGGGCTCCTTGGAGGAAGAGCGGGATATAAATGTAATAATAATAATAATAATAAAGTTTCAAGAGAGGTCCCTCCACTAGTCCTACTTGGAGATGCCAGGGATAGAACCTGTGGGACCTTCTGCATGCAAAACAGATACTCTTACCACTGACCTAAAGCCATTTGTTACACATGTATGTAAAATCATGGGGGTTTAGGATGGAGCGGAAAGATTGAATCCCTTTACGACACTTAAATAATCCTGTTTGTGGATACACACGGGTGCTTGAGAATGCACGCTTTCACGGTGTGTAAACTCCATCCAACACTTTTAAGTCCTAGCGGAACTTACTTCCGAGTAAACAACACGCATAGGGTCAGGCTACAGGTATGAGGGGGAGTAAGCACACCCGCAGTGCCAACAGGTCCCTATTTCCCCCATTCACCTGAACGGGGAAATAGGGACATGTTGGCAGGGATGAGTAAGGCAATGCGAGTCGTGGGATTAAATGACCAAGGAGTGGCCGCAGTCATTCCACATTAAATCACGTATCCATGTTTCTTAAGGTGAAGAAGAAGCGGAGGAAACTCCCCACTTGGTAGCAGGACAACCTGAAGTGCCGCTGCTGCTTTTTTCCTCTCAAGTTTGTTTGGAAAGAGGACGAGCTGGGCAAGCGTCCTGCCCTTGAAGCGCGCGCTGCGATGGCCTCGAAACCGTCTAGAAAGCTTGGAGGAGAGACGTTGGGTCCCCCAAGGCTGGCGGTTTCCCGGAGGGTCTGCTTCAGATTTTCCTGAAAATGGTTTTCCTGAAAATTGCCCATACAGGCGACAGGGGAGCTGCCCGCCCGCCCGCCTGCCTTCCCGGTAAGGATCGCATAGCATTTACGAGGGGGATTTGGCAACCTTGCACCGGATTTATTGGGACAAATAGCGGCTGGCTTTGGTCCCAAACTCTGACGTGCTCCGCTGTCCCCCAAAGCTGTGCTGGCGGCTGGTTTGGGAAGCACCCTTTCGCCCCTGTGGGATCTCTTTGGGAGAGAAGTCACACGTTAACAGGCGACCGGCCCCTGAGTTAATATTAGCGGGGAAATGCATGACTGACAAGCAAAAGGTTGCCGGTTCGAATCCCCGCTGGTATGTTTCCCAGACTATGGGAAACACCTATATCGGCATCAGCTACATAGGAAGATGCTGAAAGGCATCCTTATTCTACCAGAGAAAACCCCAGAGCTCTGTGGACTCGACTTGAGGCACACTTTCCTTTACCTTTAAATGCACTTGCCACCTAGGAGAGAAGGCACCACGAGGCTGCCCACCTCCTCCCCGCGGCGCGCTCCCCTCGGTCATCGCATCTTTTCTAGAAAAAGAGATGTTGGAAGGACCCCCCCGGTGCGCGAAGTTTCCCCTGTAGTTAGTGGAAAGTGTTTTAGCCTCCCAACGTTTCACAGAAGAGGGAATTTCAGCAAGTGCTATTTCTCTCCCCTCTTCACGGCAAGCTCCTGTTGAAATTCGCACTTCGAGGAAAGGGATCATGGCTGGTCACCCTGCCAAAAGCATTAGAATCCCTTCCCTGCGTGATCACACACGGTCGTGAAAAAGTGGGGCAAGCTGCGCCCCGAAGTCGGAAAGGAAAGGAGAACCAGAAGAACAGCCCCGTTAAGTCTAATCAGAGACCCGTCAGGTCAGGCTTCCCGCAGCAGTGGTCAGCCAGATATCTTCGCGACTCCGGTACGGCATGAAGGCCCGAGCCCTCTCCCGCCCCCCCCCCCCCCCATTCACTTGAAACTGTAAGTAAAACACGATTCATAGGAGCGAACCCAATACTCTAAAAACAAGAAGTCCACAGAGCAAGCTTTGGAGTTAAGCAGAGCTCTTCTCCAGGATGGATATTAAGCATCCCCCGTGCATCCATAAATACAGATAATAGGTAACAAGGGGAGAGACTGAGAAAGAGGTTGGTTGGCATGTTGTCTGTGAGTTGTGCGGTGGAGGGGAGGAGGCGTTTTGCATGCAGACGCACAGCACGATTTCACGAATGTTTCTTCGAAAGCAAAGCGCTGCTGTCTCCAGCGGGGCTTACTCCCTTGCAGATAGTTCAACACTGCAATCTTGATTAGGCTAGATCGCGTGCAGTGCAAAAAGAGCTCCGGGGTGCCGCAAGGGGCGTGGTGGGGCAGAGCGGCAATGGCCATTCTCCCTTGGAAAATATGGTTCAGGGCTGCACGACTTCGGCCCTCGAGCTGTTCTTGGACTACAGCTCCTATCATCTCCAGCGACAGTGGCCAATAGGGATGATGGGAGCTGTAGTCCAACATCTGGTGAGGGGGGGGCAAAGTTGTGCAGCTCTGCTCCACTTACTTAGGGGCGAGGGAAATGGACTTTGCACCTGCTCAAGGGAAAATTTGTTTTAACTTCACTGGTCCCAGGGTTGATCTCTGCCAATGAAAATATCCCAGGGCACAAATATAAATGCTGTTCTCTGCGCTGAACGTGTCACCCCAGGGAGCGAAAGAGTAAATGCAGCCAACGCGTGTCAAAAAGGCATCTGGCATTGCCCCTGGACTTGGAGGCTCTTGAGTCGGAAGTGAAACTTATGAAATCTTGACACTGATTTTTGAAGGAAGTTTCAAAAGCCTATCAGACACAGAGGAAGACCGAAAGAGGAAGAGCGTATTCTAAACACTGTCTCATTACCATATCACAAATTGCTGCCTGATTTGCACGTGACAATCGAGCACTTGTTTAGGCGGACTTGTGAATACAGTTCCGGGGCTAGAAGACTGAAGGGACCAGTGTTCCCTGTAACAGGAATTCTCAGATGTTGTTGACTACCACTACCAGTATCCCCAGCTGCAGTGGCCTTTGGCTGGGAATGATGGGAGTTGTAGTGAACTACATCTGGGAATACAGGGGGAATACTGGAAGAGGACTCTCGCGAAATGCAAAACCTGATGTAAGCCTTAGGGGTGTGAAAACGCCTTTTTGAAGCTCTTTGTGGTGCGGGCATGCGGCTAATGTGGCCACTTGCCTTACTCACTCAGGAGGAGAAGTAAGCCTCATTGAGTCCCCAGGGTTCAATTCAGGGATCCGTGCGTAGTAACTTTAAACCCCGAAGCAATCAATGAAGGCTGTAGATGGATTATCTTGCCTACAAACACACGAAACAGGCTACCTGTGAGCCAGCTGTAGAAGGACGCCGAGGAAGGAGTAGCAGGACCTACATTGGGTCTCTTTGGCACGGCGGAAGCCTGGGATCTGAGCCTGCCTAATAGAATCCTAGTGCTCCTCAGATGCTGCGTGGATTGTACTTCTTCGAAGGTACCCCTCCTCCTTCGATTGCGGGGTCCTTTCCCCGGGAGACAAGAGGTCTAAAGTTGTGCTGTTGAGTCGGTGCCGACTCCTGGCGACCACAGAGCCCTGTTGTTGTCTTTGGAGGATACAAGAGGGGTTTACCATTGCCATCTCCCGCTGCAGTGTAAGATGATGCCTTTCCGCATCGCCATTGCTCCCCCGCAGTTAGACTTCAGTGGCACTGCCCCAGAACCTGGAGGTTTTATGTAGCTGTCACGATAAATAGCCACAGAGGGGGTCGTGTCTGCCCCCTCCCCCCAATTCCCTGCCTGTGGATTTGCTTGCAGAGTGGAAGGCTGTGTGGGAAACAGGGCGTTGGACTCTCGGGCCCCTTGCTCTGATTACTGCTGCGCTTCCTGCCCGAGGAGTGAAGGTTTGGAGAGTGTCAGGCGAGCAGACCTAGCGAAAGTGCGCTAAAGGGCCTCGCAAGGCAATCGGGTCCTGCAGTTTTCCTTGATAACACCGAACTCCTTCTCGTCAGCAGGGGGCGCCTTTCAGGTCCATTCCGTCTCTGTCCTGGCTGACCCTGCGCCCACAGGCGGCCACCAGGAAGGGTTGCCAACTGTTGGATCAGACTCGGCGGCTGTGCCTTTCTAGGAGCGGTTTGATCTGCAACAAGCAGCAGCTGAGCATGTTTATTTCAGCGACCTCGCTGTGAAGCCGCCGCGCAGTCTGAAGATCAAGCGGCTATTAAAGACACAGGGGGTTAGACAAATTGATGGATGCATCCTTTCAATGTGATGGCTAGGTTATGAGCCCTATTCATCCAGGCCAGTTACACATGTACAGTTATTCATGCATTACGTTCAACAGAGGTATAGCAGTACCCTTCCTATCTGTATTCTGCGCCTGAGGGAGCCTGTACCAAACCAATAACTTCTGGAAGTTATTAGGAAGATCCTAATCTTCCATGTAGGGTGATTTCTAGACGCAAAGGAGGAAACGGTTGGGGATGAGGCCATATGCTCAGTGGCAGAGAACATGCTGTGTACGCAGAAGGTCCCAGGTTTACGAATAAGGCAAATATTTATATACTGCTTCTCAACAGAAGTTCCCAAAGCGGTTTACATGTCTATGTCTCTATGTCAATGTCTCTGTCTCTGTCTTTGAGAGGAGAGCTGGTCTTGTGGTAGCAAGCATGACTTGTCCCCTTAGCTAAGCAGGGTCTGCCCTGGTTGCATCTGAATGGGAGACTTGATGTGTGAGCACTGCAAGATATTCCCCTCAGGGGATGAAGCCACTCTGGGAAGAGCAGAAGGTTTCAAGTTCCCTCCCAGGCAGCATCTCCAAGATAGGACAAGATTTTTTTATTGAACCAACAAACTACCAAAGCATACAATACGTTGCCAAAGCACAATTATATACAAAGTGGTTGTTTGTACATGATATATCTACAAAGATTTACACACAATGATTTGGAAACCCACAAGGTTATGAAGTATATGCAGGTAGTACTGTAACTCGGGGGTGGGGGATTTCAAGGCACATCAGGTAATGGGGGGGTTTACATCTGACGTCCATTTCCACAATTTGTCCCATTGCTGTTTAGAAGAGATACTCTTGTCTTTTCTATCAAGATAGGGCTGAGAGAGATTCCTGCCTGTAACCTTGGAGAAGCCGCTGCCAGTCTGTGAAGACAATACTGAGTTAGATAGACCAATGGTCTGACTCAGTATATGGCAGTTTCCTATGTTCCTATGTCTATGTCTAATTGGCTCCCTGTCCCCAAAGGGCTCACAATCTAAAAAAGAAATATAAGATAGATAATATAAGCCACTGGAGAGATGCTGGGATGGATAGGGCCAGGTTTGAACATCTTTGGCATCTCCAAGTAGGGCCACAGAGATACTCCTGTCTGAAACGTTGGGGGGAGATCGGCTGCCAGTCAGTGCAGTCATTCACACATTGGCATGTCCATGTGTGTGGATATCTGTATGCACAACATAATGTCTGAATTGGGCTATGGAATGTCCATGTTCGGAGGCATATTGCCTGGAGAGCAACATACCAGTTGCTGGGGAGCAAAAGAGTGAGAGGTTCTATTGCTCTCATGTCCTGCTTGTGGACTTCCCTAGAGGCATCTACTTGGCCACTGTGGGAAGCAGATGCTGGACTAGAACAGAGGCTTCCAACCTGTGGTACTCAGATGTTGCTGAACTACAACTCCCATCATGCCCAGCCTCAAATTGTACCTGGGGATGCTGGGAGTTGTAGTTCAGCAACACCCGGAGACTGGGAACCCCGGAACTAGATGATTCATGGTTTTCAAGGGCAAGGGGTTCTCCAGCTTTGGTCCCCAGAAAGGCCTGCTCCAGAGGTCCAGAAAGTCTTGAATCACTTGCAGCTTTTGAGGCCCTACACCATACTAATAATAAAAAAATGACCACATGTGGGGGGGGGGAAGGCATAAAAATACTAATGTGTGTAAATTTGAGCCTCCCCCTTTGAACTTGAGGTCCAAGCCAAATGGCTCTCCTGCCCCCACCTTTGGCCTTGCCCAAATATTGTTGGATTATAGCTCCCTTCATCCCTTGGGGGAATGGGGTGAAATGGCCTTCCGCTGCTGTGGCTGGGGATGCAGGGAGTTGTAACCCAACAACATCTGGAGACCAAAGTTTGAGAGGCCCCCTCCCCTCTGCACTACTGGTTAAAGATAAAAAAGAGTGCTTCTCCTCCCAATTGTCCATTGTTGTGTATGAAGTAAGGTTCCTAATCTCCCATGTAGAGTGATTGCTAGATGCAAAGGAGGAAAAGGTTGGGGATGACGAGGCCATATGCTTTACATACACTCCACATGCTTTGTACGTAAAAGGTCTCAAGTTTGAACATCCCTGGCATCTCCATGTAGGTCCGAAGAGAGACTCCTGTCTGAAACCTTGGAGAGAGATTGGCTGCCAGTCAGTGTAGACGCTGAGGCTCAGCTAGATGGACCAATGGTATAAGGTAGGGGTGTGCAATTCGGATTTTCAATGTTTTGATTTGGATCCGAACCTAAACACCCCTGTTCTGTTTTGTATCCGAATATGGCCTATCCGAATCACCCCTGATTCGATTCGGATCCGAATTAATCTGAATCCAAATCTGAATCAATTTGGATTAAAAAACGGGTCCCAGGGGCAAAATAGTGGGGTGGGGTGGTAGTGCCTAATGGGTGGAGGCTACCACCCAAATTTCAGGGGGATTGGGCAAAGGGCTGATTTTTGGTGAATTTCTGAAGTTTTAGTGTCTTTGGGGCAGATGGGGGCATAACGTGGGATCTGGGCCAAAAGAGTGGGGTGGGGTGGTAGTGCCTAATGGTCTACCACCCCAATTGCAGAGTGATTGGGCAGAGGGCTGATTTTGGGTGAATTTCTGAAGTTTACGTGTTTTTTAAGGTTTCCCCCCATTAGGTATAATGGAGGGTGTATCTCTTCACGTCGGGGGGAAAGGGGTGGCCTAGAGTGGTGTGGGGTTGGTGGTAGTGCCGGGTAGGGGCAAGGAAGCTACCTGAATTTTTTCAAAGGATTTGGGCAGAGGGCTGATTTTCGGTTAATTGTTGAAGTTTACGCATCTTTAAGGTTTTTCCTCATAAGTTATAATATAATGGAGCTTTCAGCAGCCCCATAAGTGCACTTGGGGGGTGCTGGGGTGGCCCAGAGCGAGTGGTGGTGTAGTGCACATAGGGTGCCAACCACCCACATGGGTTTCTAACCCATGGTGTAAAGGGTTCTGTTGTTTCTGAGGTATTCTGAGTGTGGATTCTATGTTAGCAAATTAGAGTGGATTCATGGTGTCTCATTGAAAATCTCATTTGCTATCATAGAATCCACACTCAGAATACCTCAGAAACAACAGAACCCTGTACCCCATGGGTTAGAAACCCATGGGGGTGGTTGGCACCCTATGTGCACTACACCACCACTCTCTCTGGGCCACCCCAGCACCCCCCAAGTGCACTTATGGGGCTGATAAAAGCTCCATTATATTATAACTTATGAGGAAAAACCTTAAAGACACGTAAACTTCAACAATTAACCAAAAATCAGCCCTCTGCCCAAATCCTTTGAAAAAATCCAGGTAGCTTCCTTGCCCCTACCCGGCACTACCACCAACCCCACACTGCTCTAGGCCACCCCTTTCCTCCCGACGTGATGCGATACACCCTCCATTATACCTAATGGGGGAAAAACTTTAAGACACATAAACTTCAACAATTCACCAAAAGTCAGCCCTCTGACCAATCACTCTGCAATTGGGGTGGTAGCCTCCACCAATTAGGCACTACCACCCACCCGACTCTTTTGGCCCAGATCCCACGTTATGCCCCCATCTGCCCCAAAGACACTAAAACTTCAGAAATTCACCAAAAACCAGCCCTTTGCCCAATACCCCTAAAATTGGGGTGGTAACCTCCACCCATTAGGCACTACCACCCCACCCCACTATTTCCCCCCTGGGACCCGAAATTCGAGCAGACGTCACATCAGACCTTTTTGCATTGAAGTCAATGGGAGACAAATAGGCGGGAAATTCAAATAGACGTCATTGCTCAAAATGGAGGGGGATCTATTGGCCACAAAATGGAGGGCCAAAACATCCAAATATTTCAGATCCGAAACAGGGGTGATTCATTTCGGATCCGAAATTATCCGGGGCTCTTCGTGAGTGATTCGGTTCGGATCCGAATCACCCGAAATTCACTGTTTCGGGTACAGATAGTTCTGTACCTGAAATGTTTCGCACATCCCTAGTATAAGGCAGTTTCCTAGTCACCTAAGTAGAAGGTCCTGCTCCATCTCTTGTGTCGAAATGGGAGTTTGTCATCCAGCGGTGCAAAAATAAAATAAAATACTACTACGAACATTTCTATACTTCTCTTCAACCAAAGTTCTCAAAGCGGTCTACATAGATAAATAAATGATACATAAATAAGATGGTTGCCTATCTCCAAAAGGCTCACAATCTAAAAAGAAACGTAAGGCAGATGCCAGCAACAGCCGCTGGAGGGATGCTGTGCTGGAGTTGGGTAGGACCAGTTGCTTTCCCCCTGCTAAGTTAAGAGAATCACCACTTTAAAAGGTTTCTCTTTGCTCAGTTAGCAGGGATCTGCTAACTAAATAAAATAAAGCCGCTGTTGAAATTCTCTCTTCTCCTGCGGCTGCCTTGTGGTAATAAACCCAAACAGGAGCACTTCCTTTGCGTCTGGCCACCAAACGATCGTGAGGTTGGGAATAGGTGGTGGATGGATACCGCAGATGAGTGAATCTCCAGGAAAAAGCGCCCCATCCTTAGAGAGGAAAAAGTCGGCCACTGCTCCCGGCAGGAGGGTGAGCAACTTGCGAACTTCCCCACTTTCATTTTATTAGACTGGCAGGGAAGGAGCCGGCGCGGTAAAACCCAGGCAAGGGAAATAGTCTTTTAGTCACAAATCATAGCGCCCATCAAAACAGTAGCCTCTGGGAATCGTCGGCAGCTGTAGTTTGAAATGGCTGTGATTTAGGGTGTTTCCTTTTGCTGATCCCTTTTATTTCAGGTAGCGGGGAGGAGAGGATTGACTGCGATTCACGCACGGTGGTGGTGGTGGTGGTGGGGGGGGGAACGGATTTGCTTTTGATATTAGCCAAGGAAGCTTGCTCTGAACTCAAAACCCCTTTCTGTATTTCCAGAGCTTGAAACCTAACCAAAGAGCTTCGTCACGTACAGATACTTTGAAACAGTGCACCCCTTACTCTGCCCACCACCCTCCCATTCCTGCTCGGATGATTATTCGCCAGCGAGTACAGAAGAAGGAACATTTATTTCCCTTCTTGCATAGTTAATCCAGGATCTGGGGCGGCGGGGGGGGGGGGAACAACCCGGTCCTCCTGCCAGAGTGATTTTTAATTAGATGAAGTCAGCCCCACTGAGTTCTATGGCACTTTATCTCGGATGTGCGTGTGCCTAGAAGCTCAGATAATTCAAAAGAGGTTCGAGTGAGATTCTGGGGGGGGGGGGGGTCAGAGGACGGGGCACAGAAAGGGCAAAGTGTATTTTTGGGTGGGTGATCTGCATCCCACATGGTAGATTCTGAAACAGAAAGTGGGGGGAAGGGGGGCAAACTACTTGTATGAGGGATGCTCACTCTCCCGTCCCTTCTTATCAGGCCAAATCAAATAGTCAGCCTACCTGAAAACTTCAGCACACACTGCCTGAAAACGTTCTCTTTATACACTGTAATTGTTGCACCTCTGGATCAGCCATAATACTCACGGGGGCGTACTGCTGATTTCACCAGTGGCACTTGAATCGGATTTTGTGTCAGCCCGTTCTGTAATCTATAGCCTACATGTGAGCCTTTTCACTCCTTCATGGAATAAAACCTATAACATCTTCTTGGCCTAGAATGTACATCTCAAGTCAAGTGTTCCCTCTAACAGGGATTCCCAGATGTTGTTGACCACAACTCCCAGCATCCCCAGCTGCCATGGCCTTTGGCTGGGGATTATGGGAGTTGTCAGCAACATCTGGGAATTCCTGTTAGAGAGAACACTACTCACCTCCCCCCCCCCGCCCCTGGTTCTTGTATGTCACTTTAGACATTTAGGGTCTTCCACATGTGCGGTTTTCCTAATCAGCCTGTAATAGAACTGTACAATTAGCCTCGGCCAGAGTCTACACTAGACTTCTGTTCCCCTGTTTTCATACTACAAGGAAGCTCAAAGTGCCCGCCCCCCCACCAATCCCCACCCCTGGGTTAGGTTAAGCTGAAAAGTCATATTGTATTGCCTTTATCCCAGCATAACATCCCTCCAGTGGCTGTTGCTGGTGTGTTTCTTTTTAGCTTGTGAGCTCCTTTGGGAAACCATTTTATTATTCCGTTTGCTCTGCAAAACGTGTGAACTTTTTTCTTGAAAAGCTCTGTGTATGTGTATTCTCTTAATTATAATAACAGTGATTGCCTACAGTGAGCTCTCTGGATATGTTCACAGCATCCAGAAGTGAGGCATCATAAAAGAAAAAAAGGTATTCATCGGCTGAAACCCTATGCACGCAAATGGAAATAAGTTCCGATAGAATCAGTGGGTTTATTTCTGAGTAAACATGCATAATAAATAAATAAATAAGGTTGTGAGGTGTATCCTCAAACCCCTGCACAGTTATTTGGAAGTAACTCCCTTTGAACATAGCAGCTGAGAAAAGGATTGAACTGCACTCATCACTTCTGAAAACAGCCAAAAAGGCATTTTCACTCTTTAGGAACACACTTTTGAGAGACTGATGCAGCGCCTCTGTATTTGCAGGGTGGTACAGAAGGTGGGTGTAGCCACCTAATGGCGCAGTGGGGAAGTAACTTGCCTAGTGAGCAAGAGGTTGTCAGTTCAACTCCCCACTGGTATGCTTCTCAGACTATGGGAAACACCTATATCAGGTAGCAGCGATATAGGAAGATGCTGAAAGGCATCATCTCATACTGCACAGGATATGGCAATGGTAAACCCCTCCTGTATTCTACCAAAGAAAACCACAGGGCTCTGTGATCACCAGGAGTCGACACTGACTCGATAGCACAACTTTACTTCTTACAGAAGGTGGGTACACTTTTTTGATGGGATGTTCATTTCTGCCAAAGTAGGCATTATATTTGCTTTACAAACTTTAAAAAAAATGCAGTAATCTTTAGCATCATACTTGGAAGTGTTCTAAGAGTTACAGCATAATTATTTACTAATAATTATGTCTTCTAAGAGTTACAGCATAATTATTGCTGTAAGCCATCTAGGGACTTTGGGAGTGGGCGGTATACCAATATGTTAAATATTGGTATTCTAATTAATAATACCATGACTCAAAAGCAGTGTGTGGATGTAAAAACCAGGACCTTTCACCTCTGGCTACTCTAGCAACTGTGGGCCCTTGATGGTTCCTGACTGTTTTGTTTTTAGTTTTTAACTGAAGTACTGCTGCTAGGGAAAGCTATTTGCAAATGTATTATTTGTTATTTCGGTCCCACTTTCTCCACAGGCAGCTCAAGGGACGGAGACTTCTCAGGCAATCTCCCATCCAGACACTGAGCAGAGACTAACCTTTTAGCTTCAGCATGGTCAGCTGCACTGTGTGCCTTCAGACCCCATGCTGGCACTGGCAATAGTTGGTGAGCACAATCCAGGGGGCTAATGTAAGACTGAGCTTTCGAAACCTGTACAAAGAGCTCAACTGTTCACCTTGGATGCAGAATGCTGTGACAAGAGATAAGGTTTCCATTGTGGTAAGGGAGGGTAATCTCAGTGGTAGAGAAAATATGCTATAATCATTAGTGCAATGGGGCAAAATCCCAGAGAGGCTTCTGGAACTCTCATCATTGGACATTTTAAAATTTGACTTGATCAGCAAGCATCTGCTTGGACTGGCAAAGGTATGATTATCTTACATCTGTGCTATAGGGCAGACTCTCTGATACTCCAGCTCTGCTTCTTTTCTGATTCCTATCACTGCTGAGAACTTGGTTTGAATATGCTGTGGATTAATGTCAACAACCCGTCTCCCTTAATTTTCCATCCGTAACATGAGAAGAATGCCTAGCTACCTGTTCCACTTGAGCTGATTGTCTAGGGTTTGAATGGAGCCAAGGAAACATGTTTTAAATCCACCTGAATGCAGAACAGATTTGTGCCAGCAAAAGATTTGGTTGCCTTTAAGTGCACTTATAAAGCACCGTGCTTTGCAAAAGCTTTTGCTCATGTGGGTTAAAATGGGGAAGAAAAAAAATACAGGTTATGATTGTGTTAGAGCTGACATGCCTGTCTAGATCTTGATAGTGTGTGTGTGTGTGTATTCAATGTAAATACAACTGAACTCTTGGCATTTCACCAAAGTGATAATGAAGAACCAAACATTTTTCAGAAAAAACTCTAGAAAACATTGCACTGTGTATGTCATTGAAGATGAAGTGGAAATGCCACTGAACAAACAATTGTACATTGTATTGCTTTTTCTCTCACTGCTTTGTCCTTTATTTTGCAAATATTTTCTATTGTACTGTATTACTTCTACAGAAAGAACTGCTTTTCAAGCATGGCCTGTAATTTTTTAACTAGGCACACCCCATTCACTATGGCTGCAGTCTTACAAAGTTATATTCATAGTTTTCCATCAAGGCCTTTAAAAAAAAAAATCTACAATCAGATCCCTATTATTGGCTGACCTGCCAACAGAACTTCCCAACAGCCTAACAGAACTAACTGCATTTGTGCAGCAGGGAAGCAGCAATTTCTGATGACTTCCCCTTACCCAGAAAGCCCTTTGTGCCACACAAAAAATGTCCTCAAGGGCTGCGTAACTTTCAGGGACACATTTTTAGACGGCAGAGAGGGCTTTCTGGGGAAGAGGAAGGCCTAAAAATTGCTGCTTCCCTATTGCATCGGTGCAGTTGGGCTGTTCTCTTTTGGGCTGTTCTCTTGCTGAACATGTGCATCCTTGCTCTGTACATCTTCCATTATTATATTCTACCTTCCTTCCATCATGGAACTCAAAGCAGTATACCTGCATTTCCGAGATGGTTTCTACTCTGTGTATTGTCCATACCAGACCTGCTTAGCTTCAGCAACATGGCTGTGTCTTGTGCCTTCAGACCCATTCTCTATTTCCTGATTGGGCACTGTGGATGCAATCCACAACAAAGCTATGTAAAGCTTTCTCTATTTTCCCCCATGGGGCAAACATCAGTTGGGGAGGGCAATTTTAGTTGGAGAAAATGGCAGGGGGGAAAGAAATCCTATCCCCCTGTTGCTGCCAGCAATTTTGCAACTCCTTCACCTCATGGCTGCATTTTAATTTTGGCAATCCAATTACTCAGCTTCTCCCTCAGGGAGAAATACATACCCAGCCAGAGGTGTTTTTGAAGTTTCCACTATAGATGGCAAGCAGATTTTAAAATTGAGCCTGTTCAACTGTGTGAGCAGCTGCACTAAACAGGAAGCTACCTTATACCAAGTCAGACTATCGGTCCATCGAGCTCAGTACTGCCTACACTAGACCACCCAGAGATTTGCAGACCACCCAGAGACTTGCGTTTTGGGCGGTAAACAAATATGTTAAATAATAAATAAATAACACACTGACAGGCAGTAGTTCTCCAAATTTTCAGGCAGGAGTCTTTCCCAGCCCTACCTGGAGATGCTGCCATGGATTGAACCAAGGCAGATGTTCTCCTGCTGAGCAAGGACCAGCTGGTCTTGTGGTAGCAAGCATGATTTGTCCCCATAGCTAAGCAGGGTCAGCCCTGGTTGCATCTGAATGGGAGACTTGATGTGTGAGCCCTGCAAGATATTCCCCTCAGGGGATGAAGCCGCTCTGGGAAGAGCAGAAGGTTTCAAGTTCCCTCCCTGGCTTCTCCAAGATAGGGCTGAGAGAGATTCTTGCCTGCAACCTTGGAGAAGCCGCTGCCAGTCTGTGAAGACAATACTGGGCTAGATAGACCAATGGCCTGACTCAGTATATGGCAGTTTCCTATGTTCCTATGTTCCAGTTGCATGGACGGCCCTTCCTTATGAGCATGTATTGCTTTATAGGACCTCTATGTGCTGGGATGGTTCAGCAGACGCTCAGTGGCTGACATCCAGACTATATTACTCCTTTGTATTACTCAGGAGTTATTCTAAAGGATTACTAAATTTCAGGAGGACTATTTAGGATTTAATTTAGTCTGGATGTCAGCCAGTATTTTTATCCCATTTAAATAAATGTTATATTAGCGCCCTGATTTGAAATTAGTGGGATTTTAAAGTTCTGAATTTTGACTGGGTTTTGCCTAAGTTTGTACAGGGCAGACAATAAGTAAATGAGGAAACTTACTGTTATTTTCTGGGAAACAGGGAATGTCCTCTTGCACAATGGGAATGCGTCACTGTGTGTGAACATGGAACTCCCTGCATTGAGTGCAATGAGGCATTCCCCATTTGCCAATGTCTATGTGCATAGTCAGACAGAATGTAGTTCATAATAGTATAATAATGATTGCATACCACATTTCTTCCATGTTGTCAATAAGTTTTATTTAATTTACAGCTTGCTTACAGCATCTGTGATGTAGAACACCTGGGAACTGGAATAAATGAAACTAGCTTAACCTGTGCAGAACATCTGCATGCTAGTACTTGATTCCTGCCTTCACCCCCAGACACAACCACCATCACCTCAGAGATCTCTCCAAACTCACCTGAGCCGCACTCCTGCTCTTCCTTCTCCATCCTCCTCCATTCAATTGCCTCCATCCCTCTCACCCCTCTTGGTCACTCCTCCATCTCTTTACTCCATCCCCCTTACCCCTCTTGGTTGCAGCTGCCGTGTTACATAGGAACATAGGAAGCTGCCATACACCGTGTCAGACCATTGGTCTATCTAGCTCAGTATTGTCTACACAGACTGGCAGTGGCTTCTCCAGGGTTGCAGGCATGAATCTCTCTTGGCCCTGTCTTGGAGATGCCAGGGAGGGAACTTGGAACCTTTTGCTCTTCCCAGAGTAGCTTCATCCCCTGAGGGGAATATCTTGCAGTGCTCACACATCAAGTCTCCCATTCATATGCAACCAGGGCAGATCCTGCTTAGCTAAGGGGACAAGTCATTCTTGTTGCCATTAGACCAGCTCTCTTTCCTGAGTTAACAGCCTTGCTGGCGCCTATTGGCCAAGCTGCAGCCCCCTATCCCCAGAGACCTTCCCACGCTCACCTGAGCCCTATTCAGACACCTGGACAAGACTATAACCTTATTCAGACACTGGTACAACCAGTACATGTTCTGTGAATATATATGCGTTTATTTTAAGGCCCCTTGATACGCAAGGTACAGGTAGGAAGTGTGCTGTATGAATAGTTGTATGTGCATACAGATTAATACAGTTATGTGTGTGCAGTGCATACAGTCTTAACATATTGGATAGGACTTATGGGTGAACGTGTGTTTTAGGGTGGAAGAAGCAGGCCTAACACTATTTCCTTTTCATTTGAAAGAAGCACCAGATTAGGATAAGGCCCAAAGTTTAGGATATACAAACCAAGCATCAAGGTGACGGAGTTGTACTCTGTGTGGTGTTTTTGGTTAACCCACTCCTTGATCCATGCCAGCTTTTAAATTATTATCTTCTGCAGTATATATTTAATTCTCTAAGGCATACCCATGGCTAATCTCATGTGTGACAGCTCTCGTGAGAGTTCGGAGAGCTGCCGAATAGGCTAACCACGGGATGCATGGGAGGGGGAAAATGGCGGCAGTGGCATGGCCTGCATCTTGTGGTTAAAGCCAGGTTCAAAGGAAGGGAAGACCTGGCATATGCAACACGCTGTGGTTATGTGAACACATTTCCTCCTCCATTGTATCCCACAAGAATAACATTAGGCCCACCACTTTGTAGTGCAAGGGACAGTGCTGTAGATAAGCTAACCAATTTCATTTGATCATTTTGATGAATTCTTTAGCATAAAGGTTGCTATGAGAGCTGGTGTAGCTAGTAGCTAAGAAAATACGCTATGCTTAAGTAGCTAACAAAATACACTATGCATAAGAAGTCACTGGTTCAAATCTACCTCCAACTCATCACCAGGATGACCTCAAACAAACCACTCCTGAGCTACAATATGAACCTACTTCTTTAACTTAAAGGGTTGCGGTATGGATTAGAATATGGTAGCATATGTTAAGTACTTTGAACACAGGGAAGCACTAAACAGATGCTAAGAGTTATCAGCAGATGTTTGCTACTTCATTAGCACCATTTTCACAGTCTTCTCAGTTGAGGAGCAGTGGATTTTGAGAAACTATCCCTGTATGAGCATGTGCAGACACTGCACATTCAGGTGATTTGCATTGATGCCAAGAAAAGCAGCAATAAATGTCAATGGAACATAGATGTCTATATGATATTCCAGTCAGAGTTCATAATGCACAAGTTAACAAGCGCTGTGTAACAAGACCAGTGATCTTAAACAGAGAGAGAGAGAGAGAGAGAGAGAGAGAGAGAGAGAGAGAGAGAGAGAGAGAGAGAGAGAGAGAGGCATGTGTCTTGGCTGGTGGTGGTGGTTTACTCATCAACAGGATAAGATTCTATCCTCTATGGCTTTTCTGAGTTGGTGAAACCAGGACATCACCTGGGAATTATGCCCAATTCTCACCGAGATTGTAAATATGTGTGTCTGAGCTGTGTACCACAGCAGGTTGGGGTTCAGATCCTGCCATGCAGCTGAACCATTAAGCATTTGGGTTCATTTCTAGTGTGGTAGTAGTTTTGTACTGGTTCTGGCATTGACTTTAAAAAGTGGCTTGTTAACTGTTCAGACACTTTGAACCAGTTTTTAACTGGTTTAAATGCATTTCATGCATTATTCTCATTTTATAGAATTGCAGGTAAAAGTGTTTGATATTATTTTGCATGAAATGTATTGAACTTATTTTTGAAAAGTTTAAAAGGGTTTTACAAACAAAATACATACAATGGGATAAAAAGCAGGAAAATAAAGCATTCATCATACAGTTTAAAGCTGAATGCCTGATTACGGAATTGGTTATGGCTGTCTGTGTTTTACCACAAAAAGTGTTAACAACCAATCCAGTGATTAAGCATGCAGTGGCTGACATACTGTGCAATGGAATGGTATGCCAACCTACTAATGCTGCATGCATGCAAATTGCATCACACAAGAGTAAAACCATTATTTCCAATGGGTTTACTCTTATGTAATATCATTGGTGACAATGTTGCATTGCACAACTTGCGTGCATGCAATGTTACTAGGCTGATGTATCATTGCACAGTATGTATGTCAGTGTTTGGTTCCAGTTCATCTGAAGTTTGGATGCTGTTCTGGTTTACATTAAAAACATATATTTTTTTTAAAAAATCTGGGTCCAGGTTCAATTTGACTCCTTGGTTCCCACATGTAGAAACTAGCATGTTGGAGAGAGGGAAGGCTAGAATGCTTTTCACTGACATCTAGTTTTTTATGGGCCAAAGTGGACTCGACTTTAAAGTGACATGCAGATTAATGAAGAGTTCTTTAGGCTCCTTCACATATTATGTGTGAGCAGAAATGGTAATTTCATAGGATATATTTATTGTATTTATTTAACATATTTATATACTTATACAAGGAGTTATTCACTTTGCATTTATTTACTTATTATAAGTATATGACAATTGTTCAAATGAAGGGCCTGTTCCTAGTTCAGAATGGAATGATCCCATTCTGAATGTTCTGACCACTGTGCATGTGCAACAGCTATTTGCGTGGTCAGCACCACCACACAAATGGCACACACGCATATGCAGAAGCCAGAATAGCACCATCTTGGAGTCCAAAATGTTGCTCAGAATCGGTTGTCCTGAAGGAACATTCCAGGGCATTTGTGTTCTGTTCCAAGCTCGGAATGAAACGCAAAAATTGTCCTGTGCGCATCCCTACTCGTTCATTTACCACATAATCCTTTGATTTAAACTCTGGCCTCCTGGATACATTCCAAGCTACTAGGATATCCTTCAACTGCTGATTCTTCCAGGGGCAGCAACATTAGATTTAACATGGAGTCATTTCTTGTGAAGTGCAAACTCTGGCAGGGGCCATTTCCAATAGCAATTTCCAATAGCAATTTCAGATGTCATAATATTAGTATATTATGACATCTGAAATTACCATTGGAAGAATCTCTACTGCACTTCACAAGCATGAATGCAGCCTTTATTTAGATAACATCCTTAAAATGTAGCATACAGCGAGGAAGCACATGACCCTGACCGGCTGGGATCCAATTTAGGTTCACACAGGGAAATTTTTGACATAATAAATAAATAAATTCTCATGGTATTTAATAAACTTCTTTTGAAACTCCTCTTCATTTCAGAAGCTGTTTGCCATGGGGTTGGTCAAGAAAAAAAAACAAGTATGAACGTCCCTTGTATTCACTGAACGACTTCCATGTTTCCTTGGAACATGGCTCTGTGGTCTCCAGGAGTCGACACTGACTCGATGACATACTTTACTTTACCTCAATGTGAAACTGGTGTAGCTCCAGTTGCTTTAGGTATGCCAAATGGAAATTAAAATGGATGGGAAGTTTGGGGTGAATTTAAGTGGACATGCTTGTGTCTACTGCAAATGTAATAACAAAGACCCAGTGTTTCTATCAAAAACAATAGTTTAAAAAAATAAATAAATCTGGATTTATTACACTGACATCTTGGGCTACAGGCCTCTCTCATCCCCTGCTGTCGGAGGAAAGGAAAAATTGTGCCTTCGAACCAGTGTCAACTCCTGGAGGCTTTACACACAGGGGTTCTACCCCGAATCTACTTCAAAGGAGAGTATGTGCATTCACACACCAGCCAAACTTACCCCGAAGTCCCATCAAGATTCTTGGACCCACTCTGCACACAAGTCGGGCTTTGTCTTGCGAATTCTAGCTTATCTCGAGGTATTTCTTGGTTTTTAAGATGCCGGTTTTAAGCTACTTTTTCTGAAAACGCTGGAGTAAATAGGGAGAGGCACTGATGTAGAATTATTAGCCTGATAAGAAGAATACTCTTTTTACAGATGCAAATGTAGCTCTTCAGTACTCTCCCCCTCCCCACCATTGGCTAGAAGGAAAACATGAAGAAAACATGTGAGCTTGCATCAAAAGCAACCCAGAGAGCAGAGGGGAGGGGATGCTTCCCTCAATGCTGCAAGTGTACTTCGAAGTGGCTTCGCTCAACATTGCCATCTCCCACGCAGTATGAGATGATGCCTTTCAACACCTTCCTATTTCACTGCTGCTCATATATATATATATATATATATATATATATATATATATATATATATACTGTATATATATATATATGAGTTTCCCATATTCTGGGAAACACATCAGTGGGGATTCGAACCAACTGCCTCCTGCTCTCTAGGCAGGTTGCTTTCCCTAATGGTTGCTGTGCCATTAGGTGGCTGCTGTTGGAGGAAGCCTCTATTAATTTTAATTTGCTCTAACAACTTTGCAATCTGAAAGGAAAGAGGTCAGCTCAGCAATTAGCCTCTGCAGAATAGAAGCCATGTTAATATAAATGTGTTATGTAGTCCTATATATCAGATTTTTAGCTAAAGGTAAAGTGTGCCGTCGAGTCGGTGTTGACTACTGGCGACCACAGAGCCATGTGGTTTTCTTTGGTAGAATACAGGAGGGATTCACCATTGCCATCTCCCATGCAGTATGAGATTATGCCTTTCAGCATCTTCCTATATCGCTGCTGCCCGGTATAGGAGTTTCTCATAGTCTGGGAAACATACCAGCAGAGATTTGAACCAGCAACCTCTGGCTTGCTAGTCAAGTCATTTCCTCACTGAGTAATTAGCTACTAATAAACCAAGGATCAATTAAAAGGGGGGGGGATCAGATGATGATGATGATGATTAATAATAAGAATTCGATTTCTATACTGCCCTTCCAAAAATGGCTCAGGGCAGTTTACACAGAGAAATAATAAATAAATAAGATGGATCTCTGTCCCTAAAGGGCTCACAATCTAAAAAGAAACATCAGATAGACACCAGCAACAGTCACAGGAGGTACTGTGCTGGGGGTTGATAGGGCCAGTTACTCTCCCCCAGATGACCTGTTGATGTGCCAAATTCACTGATTTGAAGAATAAGGTCTGAGTAAGTACTCTCAAAACCTGATCTCTCTCTCTCTCTCTCTCTCTCTACACACACACACACACACACACACACACACACACACACACACACAGAGATATAAAAGACAGAAAGGTGATAGAACAATTACAGTACTTCTCTGTGTTCTAAACTTTAGAAAAATTTGAAGATACCTCAGGAGGGAAAAAATATGATAGCAAAAATATGATTTACTTTGTTTCTGGTTTTCGTCCTTTACAAAAATAGCTGAAAACAAAATTAAGGTGAGACTACTTTTGTGAAACGTGTAATGTTTTTGAAAGGAAGGAAGTATATAGATATAACTGACTCACCAGGATATAAACTGAATCACGGGGATAGAAACATTATTGGGATAATACTACAACAGATGAGCTGAAATTGGGAAAACACATAGTTCAAGACAGCTTGATTTATATTTCTTAAAAATGTTCTGCCTTGGGTACGTGGGACTTTTCTCATCATACTCTTGACAATCCTCAGGTGGAGGATTGTGGTAACCTAGTGGTAACCTAGAGTTACCATTCTAGTGGTAACCTGGAATGTATTCATGCTTACTGGTATTTCATAGAAATTAAATGACATTGGGGAAAAAAATTCACTTTCATTTACAATGTTTACACTTGCTAGTAGAAATTCATGTGTTACAAATCCAGATCTTGAGTACTGAAAACTTAGCACCAACAGGTCTGCATTCTGACACATAGCAGGGTGGGGAAAAATTAATAGGAACCAAAAGCAAACACAAGGCAGTTTTGTTTTGCCTCTTGAAAATATATGTGAATTTCAGAAGTGTGATGGTCAAATGGTGGGGTTTAATCCTGAGTTTGTTTGTTTATCAAATTTTTATTCCTAGAACTTTCCTTCAGCCTATTCAGTGAAAAATAGGTATGAGATCCACTGGGTTGAATTTTTTTAATTGTAAACTGCCCTGAGCCATTTTGGAAGGGCGGTATATAAATCAAATAAATAAATCAAATAAATAAATAAATTCCGAAGACTTTGAATTGAGAGCTTGCAGATAGATTACCACAGATTATCATAGATTACAGAAAATCTGATTTCATTGTATCACTTGAAAATGAATTTAAAATGGCATGTGACAAAATGATGTTGATAAATAGGGAACATATAAACTTGTTTTGGGGTATCAACATTTTATTAGGTATATCAACTGTAAAGTACAATTAAAAGACTGCAATAATCTGAACAAGAAAACTGATTCCACCCCATACCTTCTATTTTTGCAACCTCACCCCTTATACTAAAGGAAATCTCTCAGCCACCCAAACTCCTTTATTTAACCTAATACTGTAAAAAGAAAGATAGAATCAAGGACAAATAAATAAACAAACAAAAAACCCACACATAAACATACAAACCATACTAATTCCAAAATAAACAGACCACAAACTCTGCTTGTAAAACACCACCCTCATTTTAAATTGTCTGTTTATCCTCAGATTGCAAACAAATTCATAAACTCCTCCTATATCAGTTGGAATTTATCACCAGCCTCCTCCTGATGATAAATCACCTGTTCCCTGCTGCCAAAGCTGACTTGTCAAAAACCCAGTTCTAAACCTCACGTGGCTCTTTCCCCTCACAATATGAAAGGACAGCCTTTTAACTACCCAAGTTACATAATAAACCATGACCAACCCAGTTTCAGACCTTGGGTTCAGATTGTGGTTTCTTTTGCAGCTTTGATTAGAATAAGCCAGGATTGTTTGGTTTGGAGGATGTCACGAACAACCTGGTCTCTTCTAACCATAATTGGAAGCAGACTTCTTCTGAGGCTTGTGCAGGCAGGCAAAGGCACATGCATCCAAAGTTTGGGGGTAGTGCACAAAACTGAGGCTTAATCTTAGTTCTGCGTGATGTTTGAATGAGCTCATTATATCAATACAAAAGAGAGAGTGCCAATTAGAGAGTGAGTGAGGGAATGGACATGTCTCAACATCCTAGTTAAATTTGAGCAATGCCTTAGACCAGGAACTCCCAGCCTTTTTAAAGCAAGTGTACGCCTGTCACAAACCTTCAGCTCATTTATCCCATAGAAATTTTTAAGTGTGTGTCTATATATGCACACACAAATTTAAACAGTTATATTATAGTTATGAAACAGGTTACTCCAGCCACTGGCTTACGTCCAAACTAAGTTACTCATGAGTATTCCCATTAAAATTAATAGGACAAATACACTTGTCTCATTAATTTCAGTAACACTGCTTATGAGTAACCTAATCTGGATGCAAGCTAGTGTCTGGAGTAGCCCGTCTCATCACAAATATTTAAATTTATCTGTGTGTATGTATATACATGTATGCACACACACACAAATTTAAGTGTTACGATTAGGGAGATAGGCTACTCCAGTCACTGGCTCACATCCTAAGTAGATTCCAGTCATTGCAATTAATGAGACAACAAATTTACTTTGTCCTATTAATTTCAAGGGGAATACTCAGTGCTGATTTTCTGAAGCCTGTCAGGCTGAGGGAGGGGCATGCTGAGCTTAAGTATGTAGCCAGCCAGTCAGGAGCAGAGAGGAGGAGGGTCTTCACCCTCCCCCCTCCCCTTCTGCAGTGGACATATCACTGAGGATGCATTGGTTTCAAGCTGGTGGTCCTCAGGTGGAGAACAAATGGCATAGCTGCAACATGGGGAGGCAGTCTGAGTACCCCCTGGGAGCCCTTCAAGTGCCCCTACCCCTAGTTCCTGTTGGGAACCCATGCCTTAGATTATAGTTGACTTTAATGGTTCAAGGAAAGCCGGTTAGCAACGGCAGCAAACTTTAACTTTGTCCTATTTATATAGGCCTATTCAGTTCCCCCCAATCTGCATATAAAGCACTCCAATGCTTCCATATGTAAAGTCCAAAGGTTGTTTCAGTCCATCACTGTAGAAAGGAGGGACGATCACAATATATTTAAGGAAGTTACAGTCTCTAATGAGGCAGTCATAGCAATCATGTCCCTCCATGGAAGTCCTCTGCTACTTTTGGTGTCTCAGAGCAACTCAGGGGCAGCTCTTCCATGAGGCCCAGTGAGGCGGTGGCCTCGGACAGTGAACATGCAATGGGGCAGCAAATGCAAGCACCTTGCTTTACCCCACTGCACCATGGATGCCAGCAAATCTACCTATTGCCACCACCCCAAACTCAGTTCGACATGTACATGTGACCAAATTCCATGATCATGAGCCCTCAGGCAGTTTGCTGCTGGCACAAAGTGGGGGAAATGAGGCCACTATGCCCTCCTCCACAATTGACCGGGACAGAGAGCAGCCATACTCTGGTCTGTCCTCTTCCCAGTCACGTGCCTCTTGAAAGGTAGATCCCTGATCAACCATCTACTTACAGCTGGTGCCTCCACCCCTTCCTACCATTCAAGCTGCAGCTCCTGGTTCCTTGCAAGCTTCATAAAGGTTTGCAAATGGTACCCCCCTGTGCAGGTGAGTTTGAACATCTCTTGTAAACCGCTCAGAGATGTAAGTTTTGGGCAGTATAAAAATGTTTTAATAAAATAAATAAATAATAAATGAGAACAGCCCTGCTGCTGGATCAGGCCCAAGGCCCATGTAGTCCAACATCCTGTTTCATACAGTGGCCCACCACACCAGGTGCCTCTGGGAAGCCCACAGGCAAGAGCTGAGAGCATGCCCTCTCTCCTGCTGTTACTCCCCTGCAACTGGTACTCAGAGGTATCCTGCCTTTGAGGCTGGAGGTGGCCCATAGCCCTCAGACTAGTAGCTGCTGTTGATAGACCTATCCTCCATGAAGTTATCTAAACCCCTCTTAAAGCCATCCAGGTTGTTGGCTGTAGTATCACCACATAGTGTGGCAGATAATTCCACAAGTTTGGTGCCAGCCCAGAGGTGCTTTTACCCCTGGACTTTGGGGCCAAAGTCCAGGGCCTCCACATGCCCTGGGCCCCTGCAAATCCTCTTTAGTCTGTCCTGGGTGGTGTGGTTTGTGCCCTCAGGAACCTACAAGTTTTTTAAAAAGATGCTTAACTTGCGGGGGGGCGGGGAAGGACCCTCCAAAGGCCTTTAGGTTCAGGCTCCAAAATTACCTAGGTGCACCTCTTTTTGCTGCAGACTGACAGCTATCCCCACCTATTTTCCTAGGGGGTTGCTTGCAGGCATGGGATGGGGCACCAGTGTTCCCCACTATGACTGTAAAAGCAATAACCTATTTGCTTTGTTTTGTTTTCAAAGCTCCTGGGGAGGGGGAAAATTAAGTCATTTTTAAAGCTTCCCATCACTGTCATGGTTGCTACATGCATATAAGATCCAACTTTCAGACATATTTAGGGGACACATAGAGCCATCTTAAGTGGCGCAGTGGGGAAATGATTGGCTAACAATGCTTTTAGGGCTTTAAGAGAGCCCTAAAAACCTATTTGTTTGGCCTGGCCGTCCAAGGCTTGTAAAGTGTTGTTGTTTTTTAAAAAGTATTTTAATTGGTTTTAAATGGTTTTAATCATTTTTGAATTGTTTTTATATCGTTTTTAGCATTGTGTTTGAATTTTATAATTTTATAAAACAATTTATATTGTTTTTAGCATTGTGTTTTTGAATTTTATGTCTTTTAAAAAAGTTGTACACCGCCCAGAGCCTCTGGATGGGGTGGTTTATAAATGTAACAAACAAACAAACAAACAAACAAACAAACAAACAAACAAATAAAAAGCATAAGGTTGCCGGTTTGAATCCCTGCTGGTACTATATCAGGCAGCAGCAATATAGGAAGATGCTGAAAGGTATCCTCTCATACTGCATGGGAGGAGGCAATGGTAAACCCCTCCTGTATTCTACCAAAGAAAACCACAGGGCTCTGTGGGCACCAGGAGTTGAAATCGACTTGATGACACACTTTACCTTTGCCTTTAGGGCACGCATGCATATTCCACAGCTTTATGTAATCATTTGCATGAGGAATTGAGTAATCATTGATCTAAAATAAATCCATTAATTGGATTCAAATAATTAGTTGATGACACTTCAAATACAACGGCTGACATCCAGACTAAATTCCTCATGAGTATTCCCATTTAAATTAATGGGACAAGTTAGTCATGAGTAATTTGTCCCAATAATTTCACTGAGACTACTCATGAAGAATTTAGACTGTATATCAGCCACTATTTTTGAACAGTCTGTTACCACACTGAGCTCCCAGTCATAAAGTACATTGCGATGAGATAAATTAAGCTACGTACCAGCAAATATTTTGCTAAACTATTAACAGTCTGATCAGTTCCTTTAAAAAATCAAAATGATTCTGAAAGGCTGTGCATTTTCTATTCTTAGACACAAGGTGGCTGTAGAGACACAAGGTGGCTAGCTGAGATTTTTTTATGGTGGACTTTCTATCTTCTTTGGTATTGGAACAGAAGTTTTATTTTTGAGATAGGAAATGAAAACTAAAACATTCATGTTTATGGATTGCACATACAAATAGGAACATAGGAAGCTGCCATATACTGAGTCCGACCATTGGTCTATCTAGCTCAGTATTGTCTTCACAGACTTGCAGCAGCTTCTCCAAGGTTGCAGGCAGGAATCTCTCTCAGCCCTATCTTGGAGAAGCCAGGGAGGGAACTTGAAACTTGCTCTTCCCAGAGCAGCGCCATCCCCTGAGGGGAATATCTTACAGTACTCACACTTCTAGACTCTAATTCATATGCAACCAGGGTGGACACTGCTTAGCTAAGGGGACAAGTCATGTTTACTATCACAATACCAACGTAAAATAATAGATTTAGAAGGTAGGTGAAGTCCAAATAGTTAAAATATGGACAGTATACCATGCCAAACCAAAATGCATGTATACACATTTATATTTAACCAAACAGATTCATTCAGAAAACTTGACTTATTTATTGCCATATTTATATCTCCCTGACAAATTTATTTTTCAAAAAAAGTTAGCAAACAGGGAATGAAATATTGGAAACATTCGCAGGATTTTTCTTTCCTTCCTAATTTTCAAAAAGGCCCTTTTCAAAGTCGCTGGTTTGCTGGAATACGGGCGGCTGGAACTGCAGAATATGTGACCCAGATTTCTTGGCTTTTATTAGTTGTCATGATATATTGATGTTGCAGGAAACCTGGGTCAAGGGAGAGTTGTCACTCCCTGGTTATACTTCCTTTTCATCCCCGGCTAGCACTGAGAGTGGCAGGGGCAGGCCGAAGGGAGGCCTTGTGATCCTTGTCTCCCAGGCTCTTCAGTGTAAGCCAAGCCTCTTGGGTCCTCCCAACCCATGTGCCTTAGCTGTTTTACTCAATTTTGGGGAATCAGAGTTAGTCTTAATAAATGTTTATATGCCTCCGACAGGACTCCGGGCGATAACTATGGAGGCTTGGCTAAAACTTGAAATGCTAATAGCTGATATTCAAATGAACCATCATGATTTGCTTCTTGCAGGTGACTTTAATGCCCGCATTGGAGCTGATGATAGCAATCTTTATGATAAATTTCACTACCACCCTCCTGCGGTGGAGCCCCCTTTCCCTTTATTGGTCAAATGTTCTAAAGATACTAGGGCCAGTGCTGATGGTCCAAATCTCGCAAAATTACTCCATAACATGGATCTACATATGCTAAACGGGGCAGTACCTACGGACTTCCCCGCAGAGTACACCCACTGGGCGGGTTTTAGACCGTCATTAATAGATTATGCCGCAGTATCTCGTAACTTGGCACCTTATATAAGAAATTTCTGTGTCATTACCCGCCCTGAGAGTGACCACTTTCCTTTATATTTGAATATCGCTGGGGAAGACATTTCCAGGATAGAAAGCAGGCTTGCTCTTTACACAGACTGTGATGTTCTTTCTCAAGCCGCGAAGTGGTCGATTCCACTATCAAACCAGGCTAGATAGTTTCTTAACTCAGATAAGATTCTGATGCTTCGGGAGTCGCTCAGGACAGGGGGCTCCCAGCCTCATGAGTCATCTATGTTAGAACATTATGCTAAATTAATCAGCCTTCTTGCCCCCCTGCTTGCTAAACCTTGCTCATCACCATGCAAGAGGCACAGGTTTTTTTCACGCCCCTGGTTCGACCAGGAGTGCCGAACAGCAAAAAAGGAGCTTATTTTAGCCTTTAAATCTTATGTCGAGGGTGTTTTTAGACCTGGACCCCAGGTCCTCTCCTCAGTGAAGCAATCTTATAAAAAGTTGCTGAAGTCAAAGAGACTACAACATACACAACTGAAGTGGTCTGAATTGATTGCTGCGGCTAATTTGAAAAAACAGTCTAGATTTTGGCGCCTGGTGACGACACCGCAGGTAAGATCCTCGGTGGTCTCCTCTCTCCTCATTCCTCATGAGGTTTGGGAGCGCCATTTCTACTCAACTATAGTTTGGATGTAGATATTTCTTCCCTCCCCAGCTGGCCCCCCTGTAACTTGTGCAGAAATGGAATTGCTGATAAAATCAGCCAAACCTGCTAAAGCCCCAGGCAGCGATTGTATTAATATTGAGATCATACGTCAAAACCTGGATTGGTGGGTGCCTCTCCTGGCCTCCCTGTTCACATACATAGATAGAACTGCTAAAGTCCCCTCAGATTGGGGTGTAACGATAATAGTTCCTATCTATAAAAAAGGGTGTCAAACTGATCCATCAAACTATCGACCTATAAGTTTATTAAGTATTATTTCAAAATTATATGCCAGACACCTTTTGGCTAAGCTTACCGACTGGGTGGAAGCCCATAATGTTCTCGCCCCTGAACAGGCAGGCTTTCGCCAAGGGCGGTCCACTACGGAGCAAGCATTTATACTACCGCACTTAGTAGAGAAATATTCTAGTAAGCCAGGCTCTGCCCTGTACACGGCTTTTATAGAGCTGAAAGCCGCTTTTGATTCGATCTCCAGAGAAAGACTATGGGCAAAGCTGTATGAGTTATCTTTGGATAAGCGCTTGTTAGTGCTGATTTACAAGCTTCATGAGAACACCCGCCTAAGAGCACCTGACCGCCTGAGCACCTAACCTCCTGAGCGCACAGGGCCAAGTCTCGGCTGAAATTCCCACTTCCAGAGGGGTAAGGCAGGGCTGTATTTTGGCCCCCATTCTATTTAATATATATATCAACCCTATTATTTCTATCATGAGTGTCCCCTCGATCCACCCCTCCCCCAAACTGGCCCATAAACTGTATGCCGATGATATGGTCCTTATGTCCCTGACAAGGATTGAGACGGGCCCTTTCATTGCTCAGCTCCTACTGTGCTGAAGAGCTTATCGAAGTAAATTATCAAAAAACTAAAGTGTTAGTTTTTGCCAAGCACCCCAAATGCCACACATAGCGAATGAATGGTCATTACTTGGAACAAGTTAAAATCTTTAAGTACCTGGGCGTGGTTTTCCACTCCTCGGGCCAGCGCCAGGCACATCTAAATTATATTGTGCAGAACGCCCAAGCCTCAGCCCACCTAATTAGATCTTTTATTTTACAAAGGGGGCTCTTTGTATTCCAGCCGCTCTTAAACTATTTATCGCCAAGGTCTACCCTTTATTATTATATGGTGCTCAGTTGGGCCCTTTTGGCAATTTCATCAAACTGGAAGCTATTCAAAGTTTATTAGATATATATTGCAGCTTCCCAGATGTGTTCCTAATGTCGTCGTTAGGCGTGAGGTGGGCCTTGGCTCCTTGGAAGCGGAGTATTGGAAATACATTTTTGCATTTTGGTTAAAATTAGTCTTTTCTCAATCTGGACTTGCCCCCTTGGTATTAACTGACAATTTCGATTCTACCTGGAAGCGTCTTGTTAAAACAAAATCCCAATTTTACGGGTTTTCACTGGATATGCTTATTAGTTTGGGTTATGATTGTGCTAGGAAGTCTATTAAACAACGTATTTCTGACATTGATCTACAGTTAGAAGTTGCCAAAATCCCAAAAAGTGTTTACCTTGGAGATCGGCTTTTTAACACAAAACCCGCTGCATACTTAAATAATATTTCTTTTTCCAAGTTCAGGCAGGTGCTATCTTTAGCTTGATTAAATGCGCTCCCTACAGCGGTGCTCCAAGGGAGGTTTAGGGGGGTTCCTTATGCATCCCGACTTTGCCCTTGCGGGTCAGGCGATATCGAGACTACTGAACATTCTTGTGACCTCTACAAGAATGATCGATCAACACTTATCTTGCCATATCTTGTGATGTTTCCTGGTTATCCAGATAAGTCTCTCTTAAAAATTTTATTGTCAAATTTTAATCATAAATATACCAACACAGTGGCTAAGTTTTGTTATATTTTATGCAAATTACGTTCTGTTGTGTGTGATAATGTTTCTGGTCAATGATCGAAATAAAGTATGTTCTGTTCAAGTCTCTTTGAATTTTTGTGCCAAATAGCAGAGAGGCAGGATCCAGTTTACTTATTTTAATCTTGCCCTAAGAAGTTGCTTAGCCACCTGATGGTGCAGCGGGAAATGACTTGCCTAGCAAGTATGAGGCTGCCGGTTTGAATCCCTACTGGTATGTTTCCTAGACTATGGGAAATACCTATATCGGGCAGCAGTGATATAGGAAGATGCTGAAAGGTATCACCTCATACTGCACAGGAAGAGGCAATGGTAAACCCCTCCCGTATTCTACCAAAGACAACCACGGGGCTCTGTGGACGCCAGGAGTAGAAACCGACTCGATGGCACACTTTACCTTTACTTTAAGAAGGAGTTCAGAGTGCCTTTTCTGGCACTGCTCCATTTCAGTTCCTTTGCTTGTTTTCAACTGGATTATACACTTCAGGGAAGCCCTGTTTCCGAAATATGATTTCTGCAAATCATTAGTCTTTTGCTTCATTCATGATGCCCTCATTCTCTGCATTTTCTCCCCCCCACCACCCAGCCATTTCAAATGCGGTAAATTCCAGTTTACACCTCTGATGATTCTGTTCTATCTATCTATCTATCTATCTATCTATCTATCTATCTATCTATCTATCTAACACACTTGTATACCGCCCAAAATGCAAGTCAGTGATACTGCACACTGAAGATTTTGTTGTGGCTTTTCACTGAAAGCTGACCTTCCAATGGTGAAATCATAATCAATAGTCTGTCTATTGCCACTCACTACTTTTTTTGTCCTCCTGCACATTTGTACCAGGCATCACTAGGGTTCTCAGTGTTGATGGCTCTTGTCCATGAAAACTTGATTGCAATGGGGTTACTGACGCTCAGGTTGTGCACGCCTAGAATAAAGTACAACCCCCTCCCCCGCCCGCCCGGCAAGTTCGCAGTGCAATCCTATGGTCAAGCAATACTGGCAGTTTGTTAATATTGGTGTGCCAGTAGCATAGCAATAGCCTATGGCTCTCAGCTAGCAGACATAAGTGAACTATAGGATTGGATTGCGATATTGCTAGTTTCCTGGAATTTGCCTCTATGTTGTTGTCACCCAGAATATTCTGTAGTTTTAACTTATTGTTTTCACTGTGCCTGCAGTCTCCCCAAAGTCTTATTCAAGCTTAAGCTTTCTGAATATTCTTCTTTGAAGATTTATTTGCCAAGAGCGGACCTGAGCATGCATCAATTGCACTTCATTGCACAAGAGCAGTACTCATCATCATTCTCTCGGGGGGTCCATAAAACCCTGCAGCAGCTGGACTGTTGTATTCCTACCGCATCCCCTACTGCCAACCAACACTATAGTTAACTTGCAATTAGTGTTCAGGCCAGGACCTTTCAGAAGACAGCAGTGGTTTATGAAAAATGATGTCAAAGGGACATGATACAGTTTGTTGTCTAACTCAACAAACTCAAAATTACCAAACAATTAGTGTTTTTGCTGCGACTTCATGTTCAGCAGAGAGAGGGATTCTTGCCAAGTTACATTGCCTGGAGATGCTGGATTTGTTTTTGCTTTTTTCCATTCTCCCATGAATTTCTTTGAGCCATACGGTCATCATTTATTTTTTGTTAGTTGGTCTAGAATGCTGTGCTTAAAAATCCCAAGTGTTGCAACTAAAACAATGTGTCATAATTTGCATTAAATGGGCATGCTTTATTTTTAAAACCAATAATTAACTTTGCCAATTAATTGCCTGCCTATACCACTGCTTGCTGTAGCAGGAAACATTGTTCCAGCTGTGCCTGCCCACCTGTCTCTTATCACCACTGCTGCTCTTGCATCAGCTCTCTATCCACTGCTGCTACTACTACTACTAGGACATTACCCCCGCCCCCGTACACTCCTAGATGATCACAGTCCCTGTCTGGGAGCTGGCAATGGGAGTGGGACTGGCTGTGCGGGCTTCCTCCGACTGTGGAAGGACAGCCCTCACCAGCCAATAGTGTGGCAGCCTGTGGGAGAAGCTTCGTCCTTTAACTCTGGTTGGGAGTTCTATCCCAAACTGGATATAATGGAGGAAGGCATGGACCCTCAGTTGGGTGAGTGGAACTCACTACAAACTGAGGGTTCATTCCAAGGTGTGGCGGGGAGATTGGACCTGCGGTTGGGTCAGGGAACTGCGGTTCCGATCATTCGAACAACATGGGGGAAATCAACCTGAGGTGAGTTCGCCTCAGGTTCCCCGTTATGTCTGAAGGCGGCCATAGCTTTAGAAGGTGCTTCTTAGCTCAATTAGCTCAATTCTCCTTCTCTTGGACACATTTGCTGTTGAAGAGACAGCAGGAGAGAGTGAACAAATCAGTTGGTACTGGAGCAGTGGTAATGAGGAGAGAGAGAGAGAGAGAGAGAGAGAGAGAGAGAGAGAGAGAGAGAGAGAGAGAGATGAGTGAGCATAGTTGGATTCACGCTGTCTGCTGAGCAGGAGCCGTAAAAGTGGCAGAAGGGAAGAGTATCTGTCTCTCATTGCTGCTGCACTAGCTCCAGCGAGTGGAGAGCTGGTCTTGTGGTAGCAAGCATGACTTGTCCCCTTAGCTAAGCAGGGTCTGCCCTGGTTGCATACAAATGGGAGACTAGAAGTGTGAGCACTGTAAGATAATCCCTTCAGGAGATGGAGCCGCTCTGGGAAGAGCAGAGGGTCTCAAGTTTCCTCCCAGGCAGCATCTCCAAGCTAGGGCTGAGAGAGATTCCCGCCTGCAACCTTGGAGAAGCCGCTGCCAGTCTGGGTAGACAATACTGAGCTAGATAGACCAACGGTCTGACTCAGTATATGGCAGCTTCCTATGTTCCACTAGCACTCCCTCCCTCCCACTGTCTCACCAGCCACAAACTTGTTTGCTTTGCTTCCTCCATTTCAGGAGCTGACAAACTCCAAGCTTGGGAGAGGGAGAGCAAAAGAGCTGGTGCTGGAGCAGTGGCATGCAGTGAGAGGAGGGCAGGAGAAGCTGGATGACATCTGTGGTCTCTGCAGCAGGCACCCCCACCCCCACAATGGCAGCAGACAGCGACCCCCTTCTGGCACAGTTTGTGTTTGGGGTGGATGGTTTCCCCTTAAGGTAAAGTGAGGCAACAGCCTCAGGTAGCGAGTGTGCCATGGGGCAGTGATCATGGGCATCCCACCCTGCTCCCCATGGCATATGTCAGCACACCTGCCTGCTGCCACCCACCTCTTCTCCGCCATCCCTGCTGTGTGTTCTTTGTTCTACTCCTTCTCTTCCCCTTCACTGCCACTTTGCTGGCCCTACTCTCTGGGCTGGAGCCTGGCACTGATGCCATCCTTCTTCCCCCTTCCAGCTTCCTGGAAGCTACAACAGGCAGGTGGAGGTGATGCCTGTGGTGGGGGGGGCGCATTGCCTACACTTGCTGCCCCATGGCTCACTTGCCATCTGAGGACATTGGGGCGCTTCTCACGATCAGCAAAAATTGGGCTAGCAGAAGCTAGCCCGATTTTTGGTGACCGTAAGAACCACCGGGCGGTTCTTGGGTGGGTAACCTGCTCGAGAACACCTGCTAAAAAGCAGGTTTGCGGAGCGAATGCTCCTGCAAACCTGCTTTTTGCAATCGTGAGTAGCTGCAGTGCACCTTCGTGCCACGCCTACTCATGAGTAGACCCCAGGCCAGGAGGCGAAAAGCCGCTTCCCGGCTTGGGGATCTCCCCAGTATGCCCTGCACAGTCGCGCAGGGCATACTGGGGCGTGTGGGGGCCATGCGGCCCCTGCTCCCCCCACCCCCCGCCGGCTCTGTCATGGAGCCGGCCATCGTGTGGGCGGCCGATCTGACCGCCCAGGCCCCCTGCTCGATCACCAGGAAAAATCGAGTCTCACTAATCATGAGACCCGGTCCATTGTCTCACTTCACCTCATGGGGGAGCTGCCCCTCGCTGGGAGGGCATGTATGGCACAGTAATGGCACAGGCTGCTGTCCACTGCAATTGTGCCTTGGGGTGTGGGGTGCTTGCAGAGAACACAGTGCCATGCAGGGAACAGCAGGGAATCTTTAAGAGGATTAACCTTCCCTTCTCCCTGCCCCCTGTGACACTTTCAAAGCCTGCAAGAATGAGTTTTGAAAGGAGGCTGGCCTTTACCAAGGTCTTAGGGTGAGGCAGTGTTTGGCACCTCACCACAGGCAGGGCAATCCCTTGAACCTGTCTCAGGTGGGTCCCTTTGAAAGGGGCTTAGACAGAATCATGGAGGACATGTCTATCAATGCCTACTAGTCTGATGGCTATAGGCCACCTCCAGCCTCAGAGGCAAGATACCGCTAAATTCCAGTTGCAGGGGAGCAACAGCAGGAGAGAGGGCAAGCCCTCACCCCCTGCCTGTGGGCTTCTCAGAGGCACCTGGTAGGCCTCTATGTGAAACAGGATGCTGGACTAGATAGGACCCGAGCCTGCTCCAGCAGGGCTGTTATGTTATGTTCTAAGAAGAAAGCCCACTTACACAGGAGACAGCATTCCATGATTTTAGTTAGCTTGAGTAAAACATTTTTCTCAGACATTGCTATGTACTAAGTCAAGGGCTGAACCTAAACACTGGTATCTGTCCGAAGAGTTATTTAAAGCAACACACACAATCTCGCACCATTGTGTCCCAAGAGGGCCTGTGAAATGATATATCCCTATAAGGTGAACATATGAGGCAATGGGATTTGTGCTTCTGAGGATTTTGGTGCTCTCAGCATGAACTCTAGAGTGGCAGCCTACCAAATCCATGAAAGTCAGGGAAGTTAACTGTCTGGAACGGACAGTATAATACCCGAGGATCTGGATTCTTGAAATGCTTTAGCAAGGGAAAAGTGGAATGGTAAGACTGGAACATCAACGACAATTCCACAGGGATTGTGTGTGGGGGACACTGAATTGCTCTGCACATAATTTACAGTGTACATTCAAATTTTGAAGGACAATGTGAAAGACACAAACATGTGCCTTAATAGAGCACTTTCTGCAAATGGAAATTAGAGAACTCAAATATGCTGTAAACTTCATGGTAGTGGAGCTGTGGCCCAAACAAATGCTTAGAAAAGGAGCTAAATTAAGATTAGAATCTTAATGATGTAACACAATACATAAACATAATAATAATGGGTTAGCTCCAAAAGGAGCCTAGCATGAGTGAAAGGTTTCTGTTTGTGCAGGGGGAGAGAGAGTGTGCCAGGAATTCCAAGCCCTGCCATCTTCCAGTCGCTAGGAGCAAGTAGAGCACTGGTGCAGTTGCCTAGGATCTCTGCGGTGTCAGCTGGGACTGCATTTCCAGGCCCTTCTTTGTGGGGTGAAGGGTGGACAAAACTGGAAGCGAAGTTAGCCTGTTGGCAGCTTCTGGTGCTGGCAAGATGCACTGCCAGAACAGTAAGCTGGCCACTATTACAGAGTATAAAGGAGGAAAGCTCCCCAGGATGGTTTTCCAGGGGTGCCCCTAGGTAATTTTGGTGCCTGGACATGAAGGGCTTTGGAGGCCCCTCCCCATCCCCCCCACAAGTAAAAAAATAGTTAGAGGTTTTTTTAAGTTAAAAAAAGGTGGGACCTGCATTTTTCAAAGGACTCTCAAGCATACCACTGTTGCCCCGTGGTGCCGAACTACGGCGCCCAAAGCTTCAATAATTCTAGCTGCCATGTGCACAGGTGTGGGGGTGAGCCAAGCAGACCTCCCCCATCCCCATGGTGGCGGGGGAGGGTGGCAGAGCGGGAGCGGCTGCTGGGCTTGACCGTTCAGTGGCCCTTGAGAAATCCAAGGCGCTGCTGCATGCCTTCACAGTTGCAATAGAAACTCACAAGCCCTAACCCCCCACCCCACCCCCAGCCATGCAGATGGCAGCTAGAATTATTGAAGTTTTCGGTGCCTCAGGACAGCAGTGGGGTGGGCACAGGGTGGCTTGGTGGCAGGAGGCTCTCCTGGACCTCGGAGGCCATGGACCAGGGCCCCAGGATCCGGGGGTAAGAGAGCGCATGCATTTTTCACACAAGGCTTTTAAAGCCCTTTAGCTTGCATCTCATCCGGAATGGAGGGTGTGTGTTCACACATCCGGCAAATCTACCCCAAAGTCCCTGCGAGCTATAGGAGGGGAGCACTTTACACACAATTTGAGTTTTTCACTGTGTGTTAGAGTGTAGCGCAATTGATGTAGGGGAAGAATGGCCGTGCAGTCCCCAAACAGCAGAGCAAAACCAGTTTGGTGAGAAAGCAGCAAAGCAAGAGGTCTTGAGACAGTTCATTAGGTTTGAAGAACTACAAGGATTTATTTAAAGAAAAGGTTACAAATGAATGTGAAAAAGCCTGCAGTTTAATTTCAGCTGTAGCTCATGGCTGAAAAGGGAGACCAAAAACAAACAGCCATCTTTGGAGAGATGAAATGGAGACCAACACTGGAAGAACAAAGAGAGGAGGAGTCCAGCACTTTTATCCATGACCCTAACCCCCCTAGTGGTCACTATGAGACATTGCAGTGGAGAGCTGATGCTGCCAGGGTCCTAGCTCCAACAATTTATTGGGACAACTTTGTTTTTGGGACAACTTTGAATTAGCTGTAAAGCCTTGCAGTAAACCTGCAGTAAAGCCTGCTGTCCAGGAGCTTTCTCACACAAGGACTTTAACCCTAGTCTCCTCTGGGAGGAGGATTTGCAGTCTTTTGCAGAAACAAGCATTTCCTTGCATGCCATCCAAACTGGGATGAGACTGCAAAAGCAGAGGTGATTCTGCAGGAGGGCTGACACATGCTGGGGATGTGTGTGTGTGTGTGTGTGTGTGTGTTGGGGTCGTGACCAGGGTGGGGGGGATAGAAAGCCAAGGCTGATGTCTAACAGGCAGTCTGATGCACAAACCAATTAAGCAGAAGTGTGTGTGTGTGGACTTCAACAAAGCCAGATCACAGAGGGTGCTTTAATTACTAAAGCCTTGGGGGAAAGGGAGGCGTGGCGTCCGGCCTCCTCTAGGAAGCCATTGGCCACAAGGAAAACATGGAAGTGAGCTGTGTGTGAATCTACACAAAAGAAAACTCACAGTAGAGAGGGGAGGGGAGCTTCCCTAATGCTGCGAGTTTCATTCCCTCATTGGATACTCCGAGAGCTGGAAGTCCTGTGTGGGAAAGCTCCTGGAGAGCTCCAGGAGGTGGTGAAAGGGGTAGTTTGCAAGGCAGCTGGATGGTGTGTGTGGCTATCTATACAAGGAAAGGAAAGAGGCTGAGGAGGAGCAGCAGACAGAGGATGGTTGGGTCTCCCTGGGGACAGCCGTGTGAAAGCAGCCTCTGAGGGCATGGGTTGAGAAGCAACTCCTTCTGCTCCCCAGTCTTGAAGTCTCTTGGGGGGAAGCAGTTTCTGCCAACTTTCTCCTCCAGCTGCAACCCTTTGTACCACATCCCACACCATTCCCGAGAGTGCCCTAAGCCTCAGGAGTAGCTTTGGGAAAAGATCGAGCATGAGTGTCAGTTGGGTTAAGAAGTGTCGGACTAGGAGATCCATACAGCTAGCCACTCAACAGGTTGTTACCCAGTTTGGAATTATGGTGGCAACTGCACTGCCCAGAGATGGCAGATCTTGATGCCAAAGGCAGAAAATCCAAATGGTAGTGCCTCAATTGTGAAAACAGAACAATATGCTATATAATTGGTTTTTTGATGCCTTTTAATTACACCTCCAAATCTGCTGCCTAAGGTGAGCCATCCCAGCAAACTCTGCCCAGATTCTTTTTAAGACTCTGAGAGGTCCAGGGGGTGGGGCATAATGTTCCTTTGAACTTCCCTTTCTTCTCTGTAGCAGACATACTACATGCTGTTATGCATGTGATGGGATGTAATATTTGCACAGTTGTGCAAGTGCAGAAATTGCACAAACAGGTTTGCACAACAGTACAACCATGATATATAATGGTGGTGATGATGATATAATATAATAATAAAAACTTTATTTGTTAGCCGCCCCATAGCTAATTGTTCTCTGGGCGGCTCACACTATTTACAATAAAAAATGGATTTATATTTACAGTAAAAAACACATAACTCATTAAATCATAACAGACAAAAAAAGTGAAAATAAAATACAAAATACAATACAAAGCAGCATTAAAAACTCATTTTAAAATTAGTTAAAAATCAGAGAAAATCTGTAAAGCTGAATTAAAAAACCCCGAATGTAAAAGGCCTGGGTGAACCAAAAGGTCTTTAGCTGGCATCTAAAAGAACAAAGTAATTAAGCCAGGTGAATCTCACCGGGGAGGCTATTCCATAAATGGGGTGTAACCTCCAAAAAGGCCCTCTCCCTGGTAGCCATCCGCCTCACCTTATTTGGCAGGGGCACCCGGAGGAGAGCCTTGGAAGAAGATCTTAAGGTGCATGTAGGGAAATATGGGGCAAGGCGCTCTTTCAAGTAACTTGGTCCAAGTTTGACTGATTGATTGACTGAATTTCTGGACTGCCTAATATAGAAATACCTAGGTGGTGTACAGATTAAAACATAATATAAAATATAAAGCATTTAAAATTCATAAAATAGATAAAAATCACAATAGATAAAAACACGTTAAAATTTTAAAATTAGATTTCAGTTAAAAGCCTGGGGGAAATAGGTACATCTTCAGGGTCCTCCTGAAAACAAAGAGAGAAGGAGATGCTCTTATTTAGGGCTTTAAAGGTTAAAACCAGCACTTTGAATTGGGCCCAGAAATGGACTGGAAGCCAGTGCAGCTGACGAAGCACTGGCGCGATATGATCAAAACGTCCAGTCCCAATTAATAATCTTGGAGCCCTATTTTGTACCAACTGCAGTTTCCAGACCATTTTCAAAGGCAGCCTCACATACAAGGCACTGCAGCAATCTAAGCAGGTGGTTACCAGAGTGTGAGTAACTGTGGCCAAACTATCGCTGTCCAGGTAAGGTCGAAGCTGATTAAAGGAACCCTGAGCCACAGAGGCCACTTGAGCTTCTAGTGACAGTGCTGGATCGATGAACACTCGCAGACTGCAAGCCTGGTCCTTCAGGGGGAGTGCAACCCCATCTAGAATAGGCTGGACATCATTCACCCAGGCAGAGGAGCCACTGACCAACAGTACTTCAGTCTTGTCTGGATTGAGTCTCAGCTTATTCACCCTCATAGGAACCTAGGAAGCTGCCACATACTGAGTCAGACCATGGGTCTATCTAGCTCAGTATCGTCTTCACAGACTGGCAGTGGCTTCTCCAAGGTTGCAGGCAGGCATCTCTCTCAGCCCTATCTTGGAGAAGCCAGAGAAGGAACTTGAAACCTTCTGCTCTTCCCAGAACTGCGGCTCCATCCCCTGAGGGGAATATCTTGCAGTGCTCATATGTGCTCACCCTCATCCAGTCCATTACTGCATCCAAGCACCGATTCAGGACAGTCACCAATCCACCTGTGTCTGATGAAAAAGAGAGACACAACTGAGTGTCACCTGCATATTGATGACTCCTCAAGCCAAATCTCCTGATGACCTCTCCCAGCGGTTTCATATATAAAGCCATCACCAGTGTGGACACCACAAATATCTCCCTTTTTCTTCTTCCCTCTTTTCAACATTTGTTTACTTTATTTATTTATTTTTCTCTTTTCAACATTTATTTACTTAATTTCTTGAATATATAGGCAGAGAACAGCAACTGGGGGTGGGCAAGAGATGGGAGGGGAAAAGGGGGATGTGATTGTAAAATCTTTGAAAGCCTTTCCCAAACTGTCAACAATGGAAAATACTTTTCAGGCAATCTGTCTTCTCTGTGGGTCTATTCTGAAGCAAGAGGCCTTGAGGGAAAGTGCCCTCCCTCTTTCCTAGTCTAGCCCTTCCTGCTGTGCCCCGATTGCATGCTGGGGCCCCACCTCCCTCCCTCCCTCCCTCTGCCTTGCTGCAAGCAGTGGAGGTCCGTAAGCCACAGGGATCTGCTGCCCCGAATGAGGCTGAATAGTGATAATTTTTGTAAATTGTGGACAATGCAAGTCATTTAATGGTGCTAGGGAAAGACATGCTGTTCTGGTAGCTCCAGGTCTTAACAGACACATCAATTTCAGAGGCTGAATACAACTGAAGGAAGCCTGGGAGGGTGCGTGGCTGGGGGAGTCAGTCATGTGACTTGCCTGTGGGGGCCCCCCAAAGCAGTGGGCCCCAACTGCCTCCCCTTGCCCCTGCCCCAGGGGGCTGCACACCCCTCACTTCTGAGGTGTCTGATGGACACCTCAGACACTCCTGGGTGGTGACTGTTGTTTGGGTTTGGTGGTGTTGTAGCAGTGGATCAGGTACTTGATGTTGCTGTCAGGGCTAGTGGCCAGGCCTAACACCCACTCTGACATTATTGAGCCCAAGCCCTACTCATTGTCTGGGTAGCCCCTGACTCCACCATTGTCCAGCTGGATCTCCAGCTGCGATCCTCCCCTTGTGGTAAAGGTAAAGTGTGCCATCGAGTTGGTGTCGACTCCTGCTGCCCACAGAGCCCTGTGGTTTTCTTTGGTAGGAGGGGTTTACCATTGCCTCCCCCCGCACAGTATGAGATGGTGCCTTTCAGCATCTTCCTATATCGCTGCTGTTCAATATAGGTGTTTCCCATATTCTGGGAGACACACCAGCGGGGACTCGAACCGGCAACCTCTGGCTTGGTAGTCAAGCCATTTCCCTGCTACGCCATTAGGTGGCTCCTGTTGTGGTAGCTGTACGGTATGTTTATTGTGTTTTTGAGGGCTAATGATTCCATTTTAAAGATGGCCAGCAGATGTCACTAGTGTACAGGCATCCCAACATGAAGTGTAATAAAGAGAAGCAGGCAGCATGTCAAATATAGGGAATGGAGCCTGTGAGCATTCAGAGAGAAGGATGTGAAACGGCAGGGCAAAGCCTGGACAGGGCGAACTCCTCCACTGAGAACAATGCTTAATTTAAGGCACTTAAAACGAAGTGCTCATTTTGTGGGAGTGCCCACAAGTTATGATACCCTTCACTGTCCCGGCTGGTGAGGGGAAGTAGAAGTTTTAGCGTGTGAGTGGCCAAGACACTTGGAAAATATATATAGTCTTCAAATGCTAGATAATACATTGTTTTCCCTATACTGAGACTGCCTACGCATAGTATACATGTGGTTTAAAAGTCTAGTATAAAAATAGCAAAGTGATTTACATTTGGGCCAAAATATTCCTACTTCACATAGATTTTGATGTGATTACTGAGTTTTGTGTTGCTGCTGAGAGAATTTGCCAACAGATCTTGGCTAAAAATAGAATATACGGGACCTAATTATTTGGGCTATGTACTTAATAAGATACTGTATGTACATAAACATCTGTATGTATGTAATGTTGTGTTATGCTGGTCAGAGACCATAATAAAGATACAACTACTACTGAGGAAAGAGATCTTGAGATTGTGGCTGAAAGCTCACTGATGAAGTCAGCTCAATAGCTGCAGTGGTGAAAGAGGCAAATTCAGTTTTAAGAATTATTAGGAAGTGAACTGTACATCAAACAGCAGGTATTTTATTGCCACCATATAAATCCATGTTCAACTACATTTGGAATGCAGTTTACACTTTTGGTTTCCTCATCTCAAAGAGTTGAAAATGGTACAAAAAAGGACAGCAAAAATGGAGCTGAAGCATTTCTCCAATAAATTAAAGCTAATTGTATGTAAGTATGTATTAATATACCGCCCTTCCAAAAATAGCTCAGGGAGGTTTACATCAAAATAAAAACAATTAAAATCATTTAAATTTAAAGCCATAAATCTAATTAAAAGCCTGGGTGAATAAATGGGTCTTCGGTGCCTTAAGTTGTGTTGATGAAACTGCCTCAAGGGTGATTGGCCTGCACCCCCTAGTTCGGGTGAATGTGGGGAATTTAGCTCAAAAGGGGAGACTGTTCCAATCAGCCTTAATTTGTGCAAGTGTATGAACTCAAGAAAATCGGCTTGAAAGAGAGGTTTTAATTAAACAAAAAAGGAGTTTATTAAAAATAAAATCAGACTAAATTACTATGTGGCCCTAGTTTAAAAGCACTACAAATATGCTAAGAAACAAACTATTGTAAGGCACATTTAGCTTAAAGTTCCAAATTATGTGTAAATTCCCAGGCGGGCTAGAGAGGTACTTTAAGATAGAGGGACAAGATTTCAGAAATAAGAGAAAGGGATGGGTTCAGCCCTGAAGGAGTGGGACAAGAGGCTAGACCACCTGTCCTGAGGAGGGAACACCAAGGTGATCTGCTGGAGTTTCTTGTTGCAGTCTGATGGGGTCCAGAGTGAGAGGCACAAGGAAACACTGAGATGTTTTGCAGTGGGAGTCCCAGGTGTAAAATACATAAGGAAGCACACTGGGTCATGGAGTTAGGGATACTTATATCCCAAAATGTGCCTTGAGGGCACCTCTCTTTTGTCCTGCTTTGCTGAACAGGGGAGCACAGACAACCTTTTTTTGGAATGCATTGTGTCTTAGTTCTTCCTGGGTAGGAATGTGTGTGAATCGCCTATGGCATTCAAGACTGATTGTGAGGACAATTGGAGTGTGCGGGTGTGTTTAAAGTGCACAGGGCATCCTGGAGAGACCCCTGAGCTCGGGAGGCTGCTTGTAGCCTCCCAGTCGGGGGGCTACTCATGTGTTACTGCAAGCAAATTTGCACTGTCACAGAGCGAGCAAATGCCGCGATGAGCAAAAAAATGGGGATCTTGCATTCTGTCTCTTCCATGGAGTCCTTGGGTTGAAGTGGGGATTCAGGAGATACAGGACACCCAGAATCCTGGAGAGAGAGAGAGAGAGAGAGAGAGAGAGAGAGAGAGAGAGAGAGAGAGAGAGAGAGAGAGGACATTGCATCCTGTTTCTTCCTCAAAGTCCTCCAGGTGTGTCTCAGATGAAGAGAGGTCAGGCTCAGTTCATGGAGATCATAACAAATAGAGAGGCCAGTCTGGTTCATGGAGAACATAGATAAGGAGTGGGTCCCCAAACAAACCATGATATAGCAGAACAAGCCCATATTTAGTGATCATCTGTGGTGCCAGCTTTGCTTAATAAACCATAGTTAAAATAAACCATGGTTCTGTGTGATGTCTGAACCTCTAAGAGTAGGCTCAGGTTAAAAATCTCATACCAGATGAAGCAAAACCTAACACTTGCTACAGCTGCCTTTTCTGCTTATGGTTTTTATTCAGCAAAAGAAACATGGATGAGGTGTCCATCTAACAAAACTCTCTATTTGAATCAGAATGGTCTTTGAAATGCATTTCCCTCCATATAGCTGGGACATGTACCTATATATAGCAAAGTTTGCTCACAGCTTCCTGAAGGTTTATACAGAAGCACTGAAGTGTCTCTATAAATTGCAAGAGCTGAACACTGAACAGCAGACACAACTCATTTCAGCAAAAATGCCAGCTCAGCTTGAATCAATTTCCTGTCCTTTGCCATGGACTGCTTTAATGTATAATCCTATTCTTTTTTTCCTGGTTATTATTTCCTGCCTATGGCATAAATCTTCCAAGAATATTGGGCCCAGTTAGACTTTTTACAGTCTTTTATTTACAGTTTATTCAGTATGCCCATTGCGGTTGCACCTGGACTAACCGGATGTTTTAAAGGTCATAAAATGAAAGCAGCATCCTACCTCATAATTAATTTTATTTATTTTAAAGAATTTTTATTCCCCCTTGCTGCTTTACAAAAAAACATTCAAAGAGGCTAACGGAGGTAAAAATCAGATATATAGAAAAAATATCAGCACAACGAATGTCAATGAAACAATAGCCTTGAGATCAGCAGAAAGAGTCAAAGAGCCCATAGCAGTCTCTGGTTCAGGCTAATTCTACAAATGTCTCATCAGAACATAGGAAGCTGCCTTATACCAAGTCAGACCATTGGTCCATCTAGCTCAGTACTGTGTATAGTGACTGGCACAAGCTCTCCAAGGTTTCAGGAAGGATTATTTCCCAGCCTGACCTGGAGATGCTAGGAAGTGAACCTGGGACCTTCTGCATAGAAAACAGATGTTCTACCTACTGCCCTATCCCCTGATGCCTTTCAAAATAGGACGGTCTTCACAGACGACTGAGAGACAAAAAGGGACAGAGTCAAATAAGTCTCTTGGGGAATAAATTTCCAGAGCTTGGATGCAATTAGGATTGTCAGGTTGGAGGCGTCCTAGGCAATTACGACCTGGTGAGATCCACAAGGTAGGGCCTGATGATGTCACATGGTTGCCAATAACTGATTGACTAAAACAAAAAAGAAATCTGCCTCATCTCCTTTCAGACCAATTGGAGGAGCTGGAGAAGTGGGCCACCAGCCAGTCCACAGTTCTGAATGGGAGATTGGACGGCTCTCTCAGATGACTAAACACAGCCTTCCAAAACCTGAGACTCAGGTCAAAAGCTTGAGATTTAACAGCCCTAGGTGCAATCGTGGAAAATGTCCTGTTCCGTATGCTGAACAGCCTCAACTCAGATCACAACGAAACATACAGCATTCCCTCACTGGAAAACCAGAGAGCATGGATAAGTTTATGTAGGAGGCAGTGACCCTGAAGATAACCTGTTTCCAAGCCATTTAGATCAAGTGATCTTTAAAGATCAAATAACCTTAAGCAGCAAGGTAGAGAATAATCAAAAATAAAATTTGAGTGAAACACTTAAATACTTAAACATCAAATACATCAAATACCTTTTAATTAAGCCACCTAATGGCTCAGTGGGGAAATGACTTGACTACAAAGCCAGAGGCTGCCGGTTCGAATCTCCGCTGGTATGTTTCCCAGACTATGGGAAACACCTATATCGGGCAGCAGAGATATAGGAAGATGCTGAAAGGCATCATCTCATACTGTGTGGGAGATGGCAATGGTAAACCCCTCCTGTAGTCTACCAGAGACAACCACAGGACTCTGTGGATGCCAGGAGTCGACACTGACTCGATGGCACAATTTACTTTTACCTTACCTTTTAATTAATCCCTTCAGTTCTCCATTCCTTCCTCAATCTTGTTAAATAATGCTGGGATTTTTCATTCCATTTTAGTGAAAGCAGGAATATTTGAAGACATGGACAAACAGGAAGAAATGGGCCAGAAACAGCTAAGCAGCTATCTCAAACAACTAAACAACTGAGCAGTAGACGTTTGGGGAGGAGAACTAGTCTTGTGGTAGTGAGTATGAATTGTCTCTTTGCTAAGCAAGGTCCACCCTGGTTGGCATTTGGATGGGTGACTACATGTGAGTGCTGTCCATTGTAACACATGTGCTTTTGGGATGGGGTCGTAGCTCATTGGCTTTGTATGCAGAAGGTTCCAGGTTTACTCCCTGGCATCTCTAGGTAGGGCTGGAAAAGATTCCTGCCTGAAACTAGTGATGAGCCCGGACCGTTCCGGAGGTCATTTTACAGGCCTCTGGACTGGTCCGGACATGGGCGGTTCGAGGTTCGGGTGATTTGGGGTGGGGGGTTCCTTTAAGAGCGGGGGGAGGGTTTACTTACCCCTCCCGCCGCTTTCCCCCTCCGGTGCCCGTAGTTCTGTTAATAATTGGGGCAGCAGGATACCTCCCTGCTACCCCTTCTCCCGTTTGGCTGCTGCTGCTTCAGTAAGCCTTTTGCTTCACGTCTTCACGTCTTGGAGACGCTTCACAGTTCCGCGGTTCCGTGCACACCCCTACCTGAAACCTGCCAATCAGTGTAGGCAGTACTGAGCTAGATGGACCAATGATCTGGCTCGGTATAAGGCAGCTTTCTGTGCTATGTTCCTAATTTTCAGAGTACATTAGATTAATGGTACCCAGATGGAATGGCCTTTATAGCTGAGTTTCATACCAACTATGATTTGAGTTACTGTTATTGCTTCAGGGAGACAGTAACTACAACAAATTGTTGAAAGTGTCAGTAAAATATGAGTTCCAAAACTGAAAGGTTAAAACATAATGTGAATCTATAGTGGAAACGTTCTTTACTTGCCAATTATTTGAATAAAGAATAAACTTTCTTTATTCTTGCCAATTCAAATGTATAGTGTAAATTCTGCAGTAGCCGACTGACTGGCTTTAGAACTTAAGTTTGGCTGATATTTCTACAAAACAAGCAAATTGACCTCAGGTGAAAACAACAGCAGCAATGTCTGGCAGGATTACCTCCACTGATGTTTCCTGCTTACACAAATGTTTTTGCATCAGCGCTGTGATTTGTACATTCTCTTGGAACATTACAAGTAGTAAGGTTCGGTTGTTACATACGCTGAGGGACTCAAGTAATTGTTTTTGCAGAGGACAGGTTGTTAGCATTGACAGTCAGCGGCTGCAAACTGCACCATATAATACAACACTAAGTGTATTGATTTATTCGTGTGTTCGCCCAATGTCATGCAGACTCTCTTGGTATGCTCTCACATTTTCCACTGCAGATTTAAGCATAAACCAATCCTCGAAGGCAGGAAAGTGAGGAAGGTGTACTCGGAGGCAGAAGTGCACCTAGGTAACTTTGGAGCCTGGACCTAAAGGCCTTTTGCCCCTGCCCCCATCCTCCTACACACACACACACACACACACACACACACACACACACACACACACACCCCATGTCACACGCAGAATTTTAAACACCACAATTTTAAATGCAGTATTTTCACACCACAATATGGTCAAAGAAAGGAATCTGCTCAACCCACTGACCTGCAGATACCACATTTTGCTTTGACAATTCTGCCAATCCCAACACAGTGGGAGGGAGATTGAGCAGCTGTGGTTGGCCGCAGCACTCAGACACCATCACGGTCATGCCCGGCCTCCCGGCACAGCACAGCACGGCGGCACAGCCACCACACCACCTAGGACAGACTAAAAAGGATTTGGGAGCCCCAGGGGGTTTGGAGGCCTGGACTTTTGTCTGGAGGTCCAGGGGGAAGAGCACCTCTGCTCTGAGGATAAGATATAAGGAACTCTGTTTAGCAAAACTGTGAGGGCTGGGTTCACATAATCACAATGATCCTGGTTAAAATGTTAATCAGGACTAGTGAGCACTGTGAAGGTGATTGTGAGAACCCAGAATTTCAGGGCAAGCCTGGTCAAACTGTTCCAATTAACCAGCATTTATTTAACCAGGACAGATAACCAGGATTATTCATGACCTGTTCTGGTTAAATGCTGGCTAACTGAAGCAGTTTGGCCAGGATTGCCCTGAAATTCTGGGTTCTCACAATCACCTGCACTGGGCTCATTAGTCCTTAACTTTTTAAGCTTGTGTGAATGCCCTAGGATGTGTGCATCCATCTCCAGCTTCTGACAGAGGAGGCAAAAAATCATCGTACCCAGCTGGGGCTTGGCAGATGATCAAGCTTCCTGCCTCCTACCACCTTATCTAACACATGATCGTAAAATGGGAGCATGCCCAACCTCTGAAACTGGGTAGGACTCATCTTCTACTGAGTTTAAGCCTTTTTGTCTGTGCACTTCCTTGGAACATAGCCAGGATAAGCATTTTTAAATAACAGATTTGCAATATGTATCATTCTGAACCATTAGATGTCACTATTGCATTCAAAATACTTCCTCTCCAAAAAAAGGTATCTGTATGTCAGGTCTGCTTCAACTCTGAGACTATTTTATTTATTTATTTATTTATTTATTTCTACATTTATATCCCTCTTTTCCTCCAAGGAGCCCAGAGCGGTGTACATGGTTATGCTCACAACAACCCTGTGAGGTAGGTTAGGCTGAGAGATGCGTGACTGGCCCAGAGTCACCCAATGACTTTCATGGCTGAGTGGGGATTTGAACTCAGGGCTCCCCGGTCCTAGACCAAGATCAGAGACTTTTCCCATAATGCCTCACCATGAATCCTAATCAAACACCTGTAGCTAGTTGGGCAATAGATAAAGGGGAATGAATGTTCTGCCCCTGCTTTCTTCTACTATTTTGGCATTCATGATAATGCACCTTTAGCAGATGGGGGTGGTTTCCTTAAACAAGCGGTTATTACTTCTTTTAGTTCTATACAAAGTCCAATGTCTAAAATTTAAATAATTGTATAGGATTGCATTATTTACCTGGTGGAAGGCTGGTTTCAATGGAATGAATGCCTGTAGGGAGAGACGGGAATAATAATAACAACAACAACAACAACAACAACAACAACATTAAACCAAGAGCCACCAACCCAGAATTATATGGAACCCAGGCCTATGTCTGATTCCATTTTATTAAGAGTTCAATTAAATGCCTGAACTCAAGGTGAACTGACACCCAGGTCTCATGACTGCCTCAGCTAACTGCTCTGTGAAGGAAGAGGCAATCCAGCATTGTATTGTGAAATGGGCACTCACAGATACGCAAGGGCTAGGCCTGAGCTATCAATATGCTAAAATGTAACTCACTATCAGATAATGGACCAGGTCTCACGATCAGTGAGACCCGGTTTTTACCGGTGAGCGGGCAGGGAGCCCTGGGCGGCCGGATCGGACGCCCACACAATGGCCGGCTCCGTGACGGAGCCAGCGGGGGGTGGGGGGAGCAGGGGTAGCGTGGCCCCCGCAAGCTCCGCAAGCCCCTGCACGAGCGCGCAGGGCATACTGGGGAGACCCCCAAGCCGGGAGGCGGCTTTTCGCCTCCTGGTCGGGGGGCTACTCACGAGCCTAAAAAGCAGGTTTGCTGGAGCGCTCGCTCCGCAAACCTGCTTTTTAGCAGGGGTTCTTGAGTGGGTTACCTGCTCAAGAACCACCAGGCTCGGCTGCGAGCCCGGTGGTTCCTACGACCAACAAAAATTGGGCTAGGCTCTCCTAGCCCGATTTTTGTTGGTTGTGAGAATCGCCCCTAAGTCTGTGGAAGAGGCCAGAGGCTGATCTCCCCTTTCCTGTTGCAAGAAGTCTATGTTAATCCTTGTCAGTGATTGCTCTGCTCTGCCCAAAGGGGATACTCAATTGCTGTCTATAGAAATTCCACTCTAGGAAAACACCTGTAGATTTAGTCCTTTTACTAACACCTTTTAACACCTTCTTGGACCAGGCCCCAAATCTGGGGACAAGAGAAGATGCCCATTTGCAGCTCATGCAGATTTGCTTTGGGCAAAATAGAATGTCCCCTCCCCAAGATAACAGCTAACAGAAGATGGGATTGAGATTACTCTGGACTGACCAAATATCCTGAGCTAATTTTGATAATTAAAAGACAATATCCAGAGGATAACAGGAATGGACACCTTTTGTGATCCAGGAGACTCAAATGGACATCAAAGGATGGGACAACTATAAGAAGGAATCTCTTGACATGGCAGATTAGCGATCTTGCCTAACAATCATACTTGCTCAAGAGCCATCCCAGAGTTTGCTGCTGAGCCACGGGGCAACAAGCAGGAACTCTGTCCATGGACAGGAACTGTCTGTGACTTCTGCTGCGCAGTGAGAAGTCCAGACTACCCAGCCATGGTGCTTCACTTTGCTCTGAGCAGCTGACCCCAGCCTGCTTGACTACTTGAAGCTTGCACCCCAGGCTCCTGTTCTCCAGCACCCGCATTTCTCCTCCATCTGAAGCCTGCATCGTGCTCAAGTTCCAGCAATGAACAATTCCTTTGAAGCCTCCTTCGTGAACCTGGTGAGATGCCTATTCAACGCACAGCCTAGCCTGCTCCCCACTTTCCTCCTCCTTACTAGTCACTGCCACCCCCTTCCTAAGCCCTCCCTCCCTCCTTCCTTCCTTCCTTCTTTCTCTGCTTCTCTCTAAATGTTTTATTAGGATTTGTTAGATTGTTATATAGCTGTAATTACTGATTGCACACACATATGTTAGTTAGGCACATTACACTACACTTTGCATTGGAAACATGTTTTTAATGTGGATTATTTTATCCTGATGAGCAACTTTCTATAATAAAGCCCATTGAACTTTTTGAGTCTCTCTCTCTCTCTCTGTTTGTGTGCCCAGATCCTACATGGTCACCATCTCCAAGAACCAATTCATTTTGTGTATGATGTGACTTTCTCTCTTTCCCTCTGAGCATGTACAGAGTGCAAAACCAGGTGTAGTTCACAACAAGAGCCCTGGCGAGGTGTGGGGCCCGAGCCAAATCAGCCAGTGTGGGGCCCCCTTCCAGTTAATTCTGTTAAAAGAGCGGGGCCCAGAGCGGTCATCCTGCTTGCCATGCCCTAAGGACAGCCCTGGGAGAAGGTCAGCTGTGTATTATTATACTCATCATCATTATCAAGGCTCAGGGAATGTCTGCTTGCATATGACTCTGCCTCCTTCATGAATTTAGGTACACAAATAGGAGTGTTACCACCGTGGGAGGCAAGTCAGATAGCTATAAGAAAAGAAAGCTTTGCACACACACCCCAAGGAGACACGAGACACAAGTTGGTGCAATGAGGGCCAAATTTTATTGAAATTTGACTGCAAGAGAGCATCGGCTGGGATTAGCGCTCGACCCCATGACAGTGTGGTCCCTACCAAGCCAGCCACTCACGTGGCTGTTGGATTTGGGTGGTAACACTCCTATTTGTGTACCTAAATTCATGAAGGAAATTTGACTGCAAGAGAGCATCGGCTGGGATTGACGCTCGACCCCATGACAGTGTGGTCCCTACCAAGCCAGCCACTCACGTGGCTGTTGGATTTGGGTGGCAGGATCTCTTTTGCAGAACTCTCTCTCCCCATCAATTTTAGTCTACTGAAGCATTCAGGAAATAGGCCATGGTTTTTCTTTCTGAGCCAAGTTTCCAACATAATTGAAATCCAGTTAAGTTTTTTTAAAAAATGTAGTTGGATTGGTACTGCTTTTGTTTTATGACTCTTTAAAATGTATTGCTTCAGTTCATGCAGTTGCTAATTAGGGTTTATTCTGAAAGCCACCTGGGGTTCCCTAGAGAGGACTGAATGGCAGGGAATAATTTGAAAAATAAAATAAATATGGATTTCCCTATCATGCAGGAGGATGCAAGGGTAGAAAGTAGTGCAATATATTTTAGTTTAAAGTGTGTTGTGTGTGTGTGTGTGGAGTCTGAGCAAAGTACTGGGAAAAACCCTCAAAAGATGGCCAGATACACATGGAAAAATTGCTTCAGGTCTCAAAAGATGTGTGAAGTAAGATTTATAAGAAAACTGATGTTACATATTCCAAGTTGAACTCCTTTACCAAGTATTAAAAATAAGTCACATTACAGATGTCTCTGCACATGGCTCTTGCATCATAAAAGTGTCTCATTCACTTTTTGGCTTTGTGCTCACTGCTGCTGTGCATTTCATTTACAGTAAATAAAATGAGGTCTGGGCTTGTAACTAAGTGTATTAGCACCATATAAAACAGAAGAAGCTTGAGCTTTCTTCTTCATCTTGAAGTAACATGTTTACTAACCAATGTGAAGGATTGCATAGCTGAACTGTAAAAATGATATAAAAGACTATTTGGACAAAAGCAATGTGTTGTCCCAATGCAGCAAGCCTGGTGTGTGTGTGTGTGTGTGTGTGTGTGTGTGTAGAAACAGAGTTCTGCACAGATTCCTTGTTGGATCAAGAGCCATGTGTGCAAATGGGTGGTGTGGGTGGAAGAACCTTGGCTGGTTATTCAATTCAACATCAAAGATCTGTAAGGACCAAATTACACATGATGTGATTACTCATCACAGTCTTAAACTAGGAAGTGGAACGGAAGTGTTCTTTTTATATCCAAATACAATTGTAGAGCCCCTGATCTGGCTTGAGATCACAGTGTGTGGTACTTGTAACCAGGGGCCACCCAGCCACGAGCCCCGACCCCCGCTCAAGGCCCCGCAAAACCTACTTTTTGGGGCCCATCACTGAACTTTTGTTTTTTGTTTTTTTAAATTACAGCCACCATGTGGCTGAAGGGTGGCTTCCAGGGGGTGAGCGGCATAGTCCTTCTTCCCCTCCTTCAGCGGCAACAGCGGGAGGGATGCTGGGCCCATCCGTTTGGCCCAGCATCTTTTGCCAACTGTGAGGTGCGCCTGCACAGTTGAGAGATCGTTGCAAGTGATCGCTGTGACATCACGGGATTTTGACGATCTCTGAACTGCACAGGTGCACCTTGCAGTTGGCAAAAGATGCTGGGCCGAACAGATGGGCCCAGCATTGCTCTGGCTGCCACCGCCAGAGGGAGGAGGGAGAAGGACTGTGTGCTCAGCCCCTAGCAGCCACCCCTTGGTCGTGTGGAGGCTGTAATTCTTGAAAAAAACACAGTGTTTTGGCAGGGCGGGTGCGGGGTGGCTTCCCGAGGTTCCCCAGCCATTTGGAGCCTCCCCGGACCTTGGAGGCCACTGACCGGGTCCATTTTTATTGGTGAGGTTATGTGAAGACAAAATCAAACACAACAGTTAAGAAAAAATATTAAATGAGGTTATTATGAGCAGTTTCTATAGGTCATTTAAAACAATTGCTATGTTACTGCAAGTTAATAGAAGCTTGGCCATATTTCGGCAAAATGTAGTTCTCAGCTTTTCAAAAATGCTATTCCAGTGCTATATTGGATCCAAGTCTTCTTCACCGGTCAGCAGGGCTGTCCTTAGAGACAGGCACGGCAAATCAGCCAGTGTGGGGCCCTCTCCCAGTTAATTTTAATGGGGGTTAAAAGAGTGGGACCCAGGGTGCTCATCCTGCTTGCTCCATTTGTTCCCTATGCCTGAAAGCATCTCCTGTTTATCCATCAGATTACTTTTCTTTCCTCCTCTAAATCTTCCTGCTAACCTTGTTAGTTCTATCCAGCTTTTTCTAGACTACCAGAGCTCACCGTTTTCTGTGTTTTCCTCCATTACTTTCTATGGGTGAAGATAAATGTAATAGGAAGAGGGAGGGAGGGGAGACAGACAGAGAGAGAGAGAACAACTCAGTGTGTCCCACAACTGCAAGGCAAGTTCAGTTTTGTTTATTAGATTTTAATGTGCCTAAAAAAAAAGTTTTCTAGGCAGTTTACAAAAGTTTTCCAACTGTAATGGCAGATCTGCATGCCAGTGAATCAAACACTGGCTCGAAGGAGTGAAGAAGAAGACCATCAGTCTTGCTCCTTCCCCCTTAGGACATAGGACATAAGACAAGCCCTGCTGGATCAGGACCAAGACCTAGCTTAGTCCAGAATCCTGTTTCATACAGTGGCCCACCAGATGCCTCTGGGAAGCCCACAGGCAAGAGCTGAGGACATGCCCTTTCTCCTACTGCTACTCCTCTGCTACTGGTATTTAGAAGCATCATGCCTCTGAGGCTGGAGGTGGTCCATTCTTCAGATGAGCTGCTTGCCCTTATTTTTAAAAGTGCTGCATGAATCTTCACACATTCATCTGATTAGTCATTGCCGACTTAATTAAAAAATAGCAAATGTCTTTTAAATGAAAAACCGTTCTAGAGATTGTGTCTCTGTGTGTGTTTGTGTGTGGATTCTTGGTGGCTTCATGGAAAGCCAGCTGGTTTTTGCTTTTACCCCAGAACTCAATTCTAGAGAAGAAAGGTGCATTTGGACTGGAGTCAGTGAAGGCTCTTCAAGATCAACCCCATCACTCTATATAACACGTTATACCCATCTCCACCCTTTATTCTGCCCAACCTTATGTAAGCTACTCCATTATTAAGCCTTGTCCTTCCTTTGCAATAGCTCAGCATAAGCCTGGAGTCAACATACTATAGCAATAAAATGCAGGGACTCGGTGCCCTTGTGGCTAGGCAAGTGACAGAGATCTTGCATTTCAGCCTCAGCAGAAAGGTAAATCCACCAACGCAGAGTGTGTTAATTTGGAGTCCATCAGAGTTTATCATGGACAATGAGCAAACAATATTTTTACAAAAAATGATTTTTTAAAAATGATGCACCTAGCAGTTTTCAACAAAAACGGAGCACTTATTCTGAATTTTATGTTATCCCCACAAGGTATATTAGAATTAAACTTAGCACCAACCACTTTTTTCTTCTTTTTCTTTCCTTTCTTCCTCTTCTTCCTTTCAGAATATCCTTTGGTAGAAGCCCTACTGATACTGCGCCTGCTTATACTGCGCCTATGAAAGCTTTCCGTGTTGACCACTGCTATTTCATCAGTAGGATTTTCCAAGTCATTTGTCTTTGGATCATTTACGTCATCTCCCTCAGAGATATCATCATCATCATCATCATCATCATCATCATCATCATCAGTGTCATCTTCAGTCTCAAAATCTGTCTCCTCTTCTGATGTTTCACCCTCTGTTTCACCCTCTTGATCATCTCAACCATAACACTAATTATAAAAACAAAGGAATTCATTTGGAAGAAAATACAGTACCAAAGGGAAATATCATGGCTGATCCATTTAACAGAAGCTAATTACATCTATATACTAAGAAAAAGCATGTGACACATTCTGAAGTGATACAGCAAGATACTTCTAGTGGGGGAAGTCACATTTGATTTCATGCCAAGAACTCATTGCCCATAAAGATGAAGAAATGGATTCTAGCATAGTTTTCTCTCCAACATGTTGGTTTTTTAGCCTACTTAAGAAAAGTAAGCTTAAGGCATCACTCAGCTCTCTCTCTCTCTCCCCCTCTCTCCATCATCCACCCCAATTCAAGATGATAGACGCATGAACATTTGAGGTGCAATTGGACTAACTTCTGAACTACCTAACATTCTATTTCGAACCAAATTTGGTACACTTGTAGGGAACACATAGGGACACACCAGTGGCATAGTTTGTGATGATGTAATCCACCTCAACTCAAGATGGTTGATGCATGAACGTTTGAGGTGGAAGTGGGCTAACTTGTGAAGACGGTAATGATCAATCAATATTATAATGAAAAGAAAGTAGGCAAATTTGTGTAGGCAAGTTACCAGAACGTTTTGTTTTACATTCAAGGAATGTTTGTATAGTATTCAAACATGTCTACACACACTTTGAGGCAATAGAAACCTAGGAGAGCTCAACCACATGCTTTTTCTGAATATGTTTATGAGTTCCAGCATATTTTCATAAATGGAAGAGAAAATAAACAATGAGGCTGTTCAAATGAGCAACCAAGACCGGGCTAGGGCAGCTAAGCCCAGGCTTGGCTGTCTGTGAGAACTGGCAGGAGCTGCATGGCTCCTGGCAGTGCCACGATGGCAAACCTGTCTATGGAGCCCACCAGTTAGCGGAGGTTAAGGACAGAAGCAGTTAGCCTTTAACCCAGCTAACTGCTTTTGTGTCAGCGTTGGCGGCTCCCTGGTGCTGGCACAGGAGAGCACTCCTGGCTGTCACTGGGAGGACCCCTACATAGCACTGTTCACTTGCATGGTGCATTATGGGATTTCTGGGGGCTAGGATGATATGTCCCAATCCCTGCACCTTCACACTGCCTGGGCAACAGCAGACCGTCTGGGCACGCAATCCGCACAAACTTTCCCATCCATACCCGGCAGCTGGATTGTCTGCAGGGAAGGCAAGCTTCTGTTGCCTTTCTCACCGCCTGCCGGCTGCCCCACCTGGCTGGGCATGAGAACAACCTCTATTTTAGATAAATCTGACTCTCACAAATAAAGAATGAAACAGAAGAAAACCTGGTGCACTCCATAACATTGCTGTGATATGATAATATATATGACATTCTTTGATACATTACACTAGCTAAGTGTGAACAACATCCGTCACTGATGAAATCCAATCATAATCCCTCTCAAGTATCAACAATTTGGATGGAATCCACAGATTCAACATACTTTTAAAATACCTCCCTATGCTGTGTGCCTTAGGCTCTAGAGGCCATTGCTGTGTCCACCAAAGGTGGTTGCTTAGCTGTTTCACAATTTTCACTGGAGAGGAAGCAGCAGCCTGAAATGATGGTGTCAGTAGCTTGATGCAAACCAAAAGCAGTGTTCAATACAATGTCTTTGCTTCTTCGACAGCCAAGCATCTCCTCTAGCACTCTTACTCTTGCTCTTAAAAAAAATACCTCCACCCATAAAAGGTTCTATATATTTTCAGACACCTCAGCCCAATGTACCCTTTCTATATAAGTTTGATCAAAACTTTTAAAAAAGAACAAATTTCAGGTTCTTTTACCTACTAAATTGCTTTGAAAAAGGTGCTTAACATATGAAGCATCTGTCTTCTTGGTTGCTCACAGAAAGTTTGACATTTCACTGAATAGATTTGTTCTTCATCGCCTGTCATTAGAAGATTCAGTCCTTCATTTGTAGAACAAGCATTGGAAGAATTTTCAAAAGGTCGATTTTTAAATATACAGAAGGGCCAATATGAAAGTAGGCTGGCCACCAGGTTTCTGACCATATGTGACAATTGTAGCGTAAGGGCAATATTACACTGACATGGTTGGAGAACAGGCAGTAAATCAAGCATCTAAGTTAGGATGTTCCATTACCTGCTGCATTACTTACTACCATCACAGGGTAAGCAATATTGACCTTTAAAAGAGTTTACTAAATTGAGTCTCCCCATCACTGAAATACCCTGGGTGTGACACATAGTGTTAGTCCATGCACATTCCCAGAGCTATGGCAACAAGTCTTCCTCATTCTACTTTTATACACTAGCATGCTTCTAACTAGTTGAAAATAATGGAATCATGTGTTCTATCATTCTCATTTAGATCAAGTTCCTGGATTAGTAGATTAAAAACTGGGTGCCCTTAATAACTCCTTCATTGTTATATTCATTCAACTTTGCTATTTGGTCATTCTCATTATAGAGCAGAAATAATATCCCAATTCAATGACCAATGGCAATTAGTCTATTCAAGAGGAAGTCTTTAATAATGTACTCTGGAAGTCCTTTGATATTAACAGGGCAACCACAGATTCAATGGTTTATGAATCACCCCTCAAGTATTATTTATGTTGCACTGAGGAACATACTAAAAAAAAAAAAAAAGGAACATCAATTGGTAGCTTCCATTGTTGCCTGTTCCATTCAGGTATGAATCAGAAGCTTGTTAGATGGTTTCAAAGCCATGAACTAAGTAATAAACTATATTTTACTGCCTTTGACTAGATGAGGGTTAAAACAAATTGTATTGTATACGACATTATTTTTAAAATTATATCTAGCTCCTGGAAGCCTGATCCTATAGGAACATAGGAAACTGCCATATACTGAGTCAGACCCTTGGTCTATCTAGCTCAGTATTGTCTTCACAGACTGGCAGCGGCTTCTCCAAGGTTGCAGGCAGGAATCTCTCTCAGCCCTATCTTGGAGAAGCCAGGGAAGGAACTTGGAACCTTCTGCTCTTCCCAGAGTGGCTTCAATCCCTGAGGGGAATATCTTACAGTGCTCACACATCAAGTCTCCCATTCAGATGCAAGCAGGGCAGACCCTGCTTAGCTATGGGGACAAGTAATGCTTGCTACCACAAGACCAGCTCTCCTCTATGTATGTTTATTTGTAAGTTAAGTCCCACTTAGTTAAATTAGATTGATTTCTAGGTCAGTATGCATAGGATTTCATCTTTAGCTGCTATATCATAAACCACAACTTCCTTAAATAGGCCTTGCAATGTCCATTTTACCTCTCAGCTTCCTCTGTTCCCACCAAATGAATATTAATTCATCTTTGATGGTAGGTCATCCTTGTGCTCTGAATAGCATGGGTGTTACTTTTAGCTACACAGAAAGCTTTGCAATCCTTTATGTTAATTCTTTATGCTTTGCTGTAACTGTGCTCTTAAAATACATAGGGGCTGATATCCAGACTAATAAAGTGCCTGTGCAATCAACAATGTTGTGCTAATGCCGGAAGAGCTGTCTTGGGGATGCTTGAAATTGCACTGTTGCACAGAAGTTGCCTGCAAAACATATGAGGCATGCCACAGGCTTTGTACCTTGTGGCACAAATAAAGTACAACACTAGTCAGGAATGCAAGCTAGAGCAATAATCTTGGTGTATAGGGACAAAGGGACCTATTGGTCTATGTACTGTAGCTCAGTATTGTCTTCACAGATTGGCAGCGGCTTCTCCAAGTTTGCAGGCAGGAATCTCTCTCAGCCCTATCTTTGGCAACGTACTGTATGCTTTGGTAGTTTGTTGGTTCAGTAAAAAAATCTTGTCCTATCTTGGAGAAGCCAGGGAGGCAATTTGAAACCTTCTGTTCTTCCCAGAGCAGCTCTATCCCCTGAGGGGAATATCTTACATTGCTCACACTGCTAGTCTCCCATTCATATGCAAGCAGGGCAGACCCTGCTTAGCTATGGGGACAAGTCATGCTTGTTACCGCAAGACCAGCTCTCCTCTCCAAGTTTAGATAGTGAGACACATTTGCTCAAATGCTGCATGTCAGCCAAGAATTGCAACATGTGTACCTTGTCAAGTGCTGCTTGCACTATGGATTCACTCTGAGTATCCAGAGCAGAGGTAGCTTCATCCAGAAGCAGGATCTTGGGATTCCTGGCGAGGGCCCGGGCAATAGCAATGCGCTGTTTCTGCCCTCCACTCAGCTGGGCTCCTCTTTCCCCAACCATGGTGTTAAATTTCTGGGATATTCAGAGTACAGATGAAATCACATAATACTTCCGCTATTTGTTGTACAACTGAGAAAGGCTATCAATTTTTTAAAAAATGCTTTAGGAACATTCTACCACCAAACACAAACACATTCCACAGCAAGCACATGCTATTTTTTTTGGTGTGGTGGTGTTCCTCTTACGGCAAGATCATGTATCTCCTGCATATATAGAAAGACTTGGAGCATCTTCCTTATGAGGCTAGGCTACAGCATCTGGGGCTCTTTACCTTGAAAAAGAGGCGACTAAGGGGAGACATGATCGAGGTGTATAAAATCATGCATGGGTGGAGAGGGTGGACAGAGAAATTTTTCTCTCACACAACACTAGAACCAGGGGGTGGGTCATCCCATGAGACTGAAGGTCAGGAAATTTAGGACTGACAAGAGGAAGTACTTTTTCACACAGCACATAATTAATCTATGGAATTCTTTGCCATGGGATGTGGTGATGATGGCTACCAGCTTGGATGGCTTTAAAGGGGGCTTAGACAAATTCATGGAGGACAGGTCTGTCAATGGCTACTAGTATGGTGGCTGTGGGCCATCTCCATCCTCAGATGCACGATGCCTCTCAATACCAGTTGCAAGGGAGCAACAGCAGGAGAGAGGGCTTACCCTCTCCTCTTGCGTGTGGCATCCCCAGAGGCATCTGGTGAGCCACTGTGTGAAACAGGATGCTTGACTAGATAGGCCAGTGATTCTCAAACTTGGGTCCTCAGGTGTTATTGGACTTCAACTCCCATAATCCCCAACCAAAGGCCACTGAGGCTGGGGATTATGGGAGTTGAAGTCCTTTCTTTCTTTTAATAAGAATTTTTATTAAGAAGTAAACCATTGGAGACAGAGACAAATCACCATAAAGACAATATAAAAACAATCATTTTTCATAATGAAAAACCTCATTTTTCTAATTGCATTAGTAAAGAAAAGATATCTAGAACAAGATAAAGCAAAAGAAATTCAGACTTTTACAGAAGTTGTAAAATCTGATCAGCTTCTTGTAAGTTATATATCGAGAACACTATAAGTCAAATCCAGAAAATTGGAACAAAGTTTGACCATAACAGATATTATAATTTATAAAGGGTTCCCAAACAGACATGAATGATTCAGTAGATATACTATGTACATGAGCTGAGACTTTCGAAATTGAAGCATAGTCTCATACTTTCAAAAACCAGTCGTTTAAGGAACGGATTTCCAAAATACGCCAATTAGAAGCATATATAATCCTAGCAGCTGTAATCATGTATAAACACAATTTGAAAACACTTGGCCATTTTCAACGTTCTCCCAAAGTGCAGCTTTCAAAACACACTTATATTATGTATTAAGGGCCAATTGTCATGAACCGTCATGAAAAATGTCACTGGCTGTGTGAATGGCACTTTGCTGTTCCTGTGCTGAAATCTCTGTAAATCCCTCCCTTGTATGAACTCTCCCCATCCTATGTATCAGGGGCGGAGCCACCATTGAGCAAATGGGTTCAAAGAACCCCAGGCCGCCAATGAAAAGGGCTGACAGAGCCCCCGTGGTGCATGACGTCATGCACAAAGTGGGCGTGCTTGGAAATGAGATCGAGAAGGCTGGCCTGGGCTCCGTGGACCCCAGACCCTGCACACTTTGCATGTGACACCACATGCAAAGGGGCAGGGCCTGGGCTCTGTGGAGCCCATTCCAGCCCTCCTGCTTTCATTTCCAGGCAGTGCTTGCTCCTGGATGCTGTATTTACCTTCCTCTCCCTCCAGCAAGGGAGAGGAATGGAAATAAATGTGATCCACAAGCAAGCACTGCTTGGAAATGAGAACAGGAGGGCTGGCATAGGCTCCACGAAGCCAGGACCCTGCCCCTTTTGTGTGCGATGTCATGGGCAAAGGGGGCAGGGCCTGGGCTCCGTGGAGCCCATTCCAGCCCTCCCAATCTCATTTCCAAGCAGCACTTGCTGCTGGATCATATTTATTTCCCTTTCTCTCCTTCACTGGAGGGAAAGGAAGGTAAATACAGGATCCAGTAGCAAGTGCTGCCTGGAAATTAGCTCTGGAGTGGAGGACTGGCAAGGGCTCCATGAAACCTGGGATCTGCCCCCTTTGTGTGTGATGTCATATGCAAAGGGGAGGGGACCCTGCATGTGATTTCACATGCAAAGGGGGACGTCGGCGGGGCAAAACACAGGCTGCCACTCTGCTGGCTACGCCACTGCTATGTGTAGTGAAGGAGGAGTAAATCACCATTTGGAAAACCTCCATAAATTACTGAATTTACTCAAGAGCACAAAATTGGAGACAGTCAGATGAGCTGTGGCTTGTTGGATTGTGAACAAACAAGGGAGGAATGCCAAATCTGTGTGTTCCCTCCTCCCTTGAACATGGAAGCCCAAAACTCCTCCTTGGCTCATTCACAATCCAACAAACCCCAGACAGATGGCATGTTTGGGCCAGCCCAAATTAAAAATCATTACAGACATAGGAGCAAAGCCCTCAAGATCATAATTCACAACATCAAAGTTCAGGTACTTGCATCAGGAAGTTTGTTGCTCCCCTTGTGTTCTTAGCTGAAGGGGAAGGACCCTGGTTTCCAAAAACTACAGTTTTATATGCCATGCATTCTGGGAATTTGTGGTAATTCCAATAAACTAGGATATTAAACCAGGATCAACCCATGGTTTTATATTTCATCTGGTAGGGTTCATTTAAACCACAAACTCCCAATTTGCATGACATGCAAAACTGCAGTTAAGACATCCGGATTCCTCTCTCTCAGCTAGGCATGTGAGGGACCATGAAGCATGATGGCCCAGTGCTCCTTCTTGGTGTGTTCAGAATCCAACAAACCACAGATAGTTGGATCATTCCAGCCAACCGAAGTAAGAGAGTGACAAGATGCACACAGCTATGGAGCCACTGACTTGTAGGCCAGCCCTGATGCTATAGAGCAGGAGTGGCTGTGCAATCAGCACTGCTGCAATTTCTTCCATTCATGACAATGGGAGCAACTGTGGCAGCCATGATTGTGCAATTGCTCTTTCTCTACAGTGCTGGGGCTGCTTTAAAAGTCTGCAGCACCCCAACATGGCGCACATTATGTCAGCAACTGTCTTTACAGACATAGTAAGGTCCGCAAGATCACAATAAAGACCCTAACACTTTAGTTCAGGTACTCACATCTGGAAGTCTGGTTATGAAGTCATAAGCATTTGCTTCTTTAGCTGCTTGCTCAATTTCAGCATCACTAATATCCTCTCTGCCATAGCGAATGTTGCCAGCTATTGTGGTAGCAAACAAAACTGGCTCCTGGCTGGCGATGCCCATGTTTTTTCTCATCCATCTGATATTTAGTGTCCGTATATCATGGCCATTGATGGTAACCTGGGAGACAGATGAAGAATAATTGCTTTTATTACACAATTAAAGCAGATTTTAATGGTGGCCAAACTACATGTGACATTTAAAGCACTATTAGCCTGGATGGACTTAGTTCTTATTTAGTCTCTAGTGGCTAGCTTAGTGCCCCATGCAGATCAGAACCCTACCCTGCTTCCGTAGTCCTGATCCAGCTGCTATTCTTCCAAGAAAAAGGTTTCCATTGCTGCCAAAATAGCAGCCAAGAAGGATGCTGCCTGCCAGGACATATGAAATTTGAGGGCAGCTGAGCCAGACATTTGAGGGCAGCTGAGGGTGTCATTTTGGGAGGAAAAGAAAATAAAGAGGGTCGGCCAGCCTGCATGGCTCCTAACAGTTTTTACTATTCTAAGGGGGTTGGGGTGAAGTATGCCCAGAGGTTAAAACATCTCTCTTCCCTATGCAACATCTCCCCCCCCTCCACTCCCACTCTCCAGAATCTCACATCCCATGCAGTAATAAAGCTGTCACATTCAGGGCTAGCAGCCAGCCCTGAACTTGAGCCCTTTAACATTGTATAGCAAGGTAGACACAAATTTCAGAAAGTGTCCTTTCCCCTTTTCTCACTCCCGAAAAAATCCCCGGAGCCTCTAGCACTACAATCTGCCATTTCCAGGCTAGCTGGAGACTTGAACAGGACTGTTAGGAGCTCTGGGTACACCCCAACATTTTGTTGTGGTTTGTTGTGGGTTCTCACTTGTAACTTTGATTACTGAAGAAACAGAGTCAGATGTACCTGGTTGGCCACTGTGTGAAACAGGATGCTGGACTAGATGAGCCTTTCGCCTGATCCAGGAGGGTGTTTTCTTATATTCATATACAGCTGGCACGTTCTCACGATCCCTGCAATGCCAGCAAACCAGGAAATGGGAGATTTTGGAGGCGTACACAGTCCCAAATCCTGGTCATAAGAACTTGGAGATTTTTTTTGGCACCACGCCAACCTGACATTTAATGGAGATCAGCAACCTTAGATAAAATCTTAGATTACTGATCTCTGTTAAATGTTCAGTAGGTGTAATGCCAATCTGACATCACAAAAAATATTCAGGTTCTTACTACCAAAAATCAGGTGTGCGTGTGCTTTGAGAATTTCCCATATCCCGGTTTGTTGGCATTGTGAGGATCATGAGAACCTGCCCTCCCTTTTACATAGGAAATAGCAACTAACTGCACTGGAAATGGTGCAACAGTTGTTTAGTTAAAAACATACCTGTCCTTCCAGTGGATCATAGAATCTCTGAAACAGCTGAATTGTAGTGCTTTTCCCACAACCACTGGAGCCAACAAGAGCAATAGTCTTCCCAGGAAGGATTTTTAGGTTCAGACCCTTAAGAATCTGGAATTATTCATAAATGTTCTTTAAAATAAATGCAACTTTTGACATCTCTTTAGCTTCATGGGATGAACAATTCTTACGATGAAAATTAAAATACACAAAGATCAAGAGGTAAACTGCTTCAAGATGTGGGCCTACAGTGGTCTGGTGCAATTTGATCAATGAATCACATCCTGAAAGTGATGCAAACATTTAACATAGGACTGATTGTTGTATCTGACAAAGACATTTTGTATTCCTAACCGGATGCAAATGCTAGCTGTATCGCTTTATTACATATCCTTTAAATATAGCCACAACTCACAAAAAAGACATTTTTAACAACCTACCAAGACTTTTTCTTCTATTACACAGAAAAAACCCCTATAAATTTAAAAGAGCCATCTCTCCAAAAAGAACAAGAAACAGCTTACCTTTGTATCAGGTCTAGAGGGGTAGCTAAAATGGATGCTTTTGAATTCAATTTCTCCTTGGAGTATGTCTGGCTTGAACCCTTCATCAGAACTGCTGTCTATGGGACGGGGCTGGAAGCAGAATTTGGAAGTAAGTTACACGGTTCTCTATACTTCTACAGCTATAGATTATAGGCATGTTCTTCATTTCCCAACAGTAAATAAATGCAACACTGAACTCTTACAAATGTTATGTTAGTAACCCTATTGAAAGAGGAGAAAATAACCAGCAGGGTTCAAAGGCTTCCACTTTTCAGAATAAATTGCAAAATAACAGTATATTTTAAAGGGAATTTGTTGTGGTTACTTTTTATATACCACAATTATTAGAGATATAGGTGCTCCTGAAGAATGATCACGTGTGGCCTGAAATAGAGGGCAAGGGCAATCACCCTTTCTGCCCTCCTTGAATTATGCCCAAACTGGTATCTGGCCCATACATAGGCTCAACAAAACATTTGGGACTGAACTACCTAGGCATTTGACAAGAGCTGCCATCTGGCCAGTTGTAAATCTGCTTTAGCAAAAGTGAGTTTATTATGGTGCCTTACTTCCCACTCCCAGCCTTGACAACAGACACAATTGCTTTGGTGGAGTCATGAGAATGTCAGCATGTACTGAAATAACAGATGTTTAAGTCCAGATAAATGCTACGGATCTTAATATCATTAAAATCCACCTCTTAAGCAGTTACCTATATGTCTCTCCACTGATTTTGGTGGAACTCAGAGCCATTTTTGGAAGGGCAGTATAGAAATCAAATAATAATAATAATAATAATAATAATAATAATAATAATAATAATAATAATAGTGTCAGCAAAAACATTCAGATATTTATAAAAAAGCAATGAGCATGTGGAGTACACAGTTAACAATCAATGGCGAGACACTTGGACAGTTTAGCATTAGAAGAGGCATTTTCCAAGGGGACTCACTATCCCCTCTGTTGTTTGTAATCGCCATGACCCCACTTTCACAAATACTAAACAAAACAGGGCTTGGATACCAAACATCTAAAACATCAAGTCAAATCAACCATCTGCTGTACATGGACGATCTGAAGTTGTATGGAAAGTCCCAGTCAGAAATCGATATTCAGATATTCAGAAATCGATATATGTCCATATATTCAGTAGCAATATAGCAATGGAGTTTGGACTAGACAAGTGTGCTGCATTAATAATGAACAGAGGGAAAATAACAAAAACAGAAGGAATAGAACTGCCCAATGGAAGCAAGATCAAGAACCTGGAAGAGAAAGAACGTGACAAATACTTGGGCATTCTCCAGGCTGATAACATTGCACACACTGAAGTTAAAAGAAAAATTGGAAGTGAATACATCAGGAGAGTTAGAAAAATCCTCAAGTCCAAACTCAATGGCGGGAACACCATACAAGCCATAAACACCTGGGCTATACCTGTTATCAGATACAGTGCAGGAATAATAGACTGGACCCAGGAAGAGCTAGAGACGCTAGATCGTAAGACCAGGAAAATAATGACCATCAATCATGCTCTGCACCCCCGCAGTGATGTCGATAGGCTATACCTCCCTCGCAGCTCAGGTGGAAGAGGAATGCTGCAAGTCCATCAAACAGCAGAGGAGGAGAAAAGAGGCCTTCAAGAATATATCAAGGACAGTGAAGAAGATGCACTTCAGTTAAGAAGATGAGAGTGGATTCATGGTGTCTCATTGAAAACCTCATTTGCTATCATAGAATCCACACTCAGAACACCACAGAAACAACAGAACCCTGTACGCCATGGGTTAGAAACCCATGGGGGTGGTTGGCACCCTATGTGCACTACACCACCACTCACTATGGGCCACCCCAGCACCCCCCAAGTGCACTTATGGGGCTGCTGAAAGCTCCATTATACCTTATGAGGAAAAACCTTAAAGACGCGTAAACTTCAACAATTAACCAAAAATCAGCCCTCTGCCCAAATCCTTTGAAAAAATTCAGGTAGCTTCCTTGCCCCTGCGCTGCACTACCACCAACTGCACACTGCTCTAGGCCACCCCTTTCCCCCTGACGTGAAGCGATACACCCTCCATTATACCTAATGGGGGAAAACCTTAAAGACGTGTAAACTTCAACAATTCACCAAAAATCAGCCCTTTGCCCAATCACTCTGCAACTGGGGTGGTAGCCTCCACCCATTAGGCACTACCACCCCACCCCACTCTTTTGGCCCAGATCCCACGTTATGCCCCCAATCTGCCCCAAAGACACTAAAATTTCAAAAATTCACAAAAAACAGCCCTTTGGCCAATCCCTCTGCAATTGGGGTGGGAGCCTCCACCCATTAGGAACTACCACCCCACCCCACTATTTTGCCCCTGGGACCCAAAATTCGAGTAGACGTCACATCAGACCTTTTTGCATTGAAGTCAATGGGAGGCAAAAATGTGGGAAATTCAAATAGATGTCATTGCTCAAAATGGAGGGGGAAGAAGAAGGTATTTATTGGCCACAAAATGGAGGGCCGAAACAACAGATATTTCGGAGCCAAAACAGGGGTGATTCGTTTCGGCTCCGAAAAATTTCGGAGGGCTAGAAGGGTGATTCGGTTCGGATCCGAATCACCCGAAATTGGCTGTTTCGGGTACAGATTGTTCTGTACCTGAAACATTTCGCACATCCCTAATGTTGGTCACTGCTCATGTCTTCCATAGCTACACCCAAGTTTGTCTCCCAGTATTTTGCATGTTCCCACTTTTCCTTTGCAGCTGAACAAGGTGGCAACATTCCCAACCCAAAGTATGCAAATTACCCAGAATTTCATAGTGCACTTTAATTGCACAACTGGCAGGAATAGGACAGAACTGTAGACATTTTAGGTTTGAGCATTTTACAATTAGCCAGCGTGGTGTAGTGGTTAGAGTGCTGGACTAGGACCGGGGAGACCCGAGTTCAGATCCCCATTCAGCCATGAGACTAGCTGGGTGACTCTGGGCCAGTCACTTCTCTCTCAGCCTAACCTACTTCACAGGGCTGTTGTGAAAGAGAAACTCAAGTATGTAGTACACTGCTCTGGGCTCCTTGGAGGAAGAGCGGGATATAAATGTAAAAATAATAATAATAATAATAATAATAAATATTATTTTTACTCACTGCTGCTTACATGTGTTTACACTGTTGTTTCAATATGCTAAAAAGGAAGGACACATTTCTGAATAACTGTCCTTGTACATGTCTTCTCTTTTATGAATCGGAGCTAAACATTGCAGTGAAATCCCTGAGATTTTTTAAATTCCAGAATGTTAGATGCCTCAAAGGATTTCCCAAGTCAGGCCCAACTATGTTCGTTGGCCCAGGCACAAAGCATCTGTGACTCTAATTCTCCCTCATTCTCATCCCCTTGTTCTCAGCCCTCCCTCCTCTTCTTCCCTGTTTCCACCTCCAATGATTTTTCTCTTTGGCCGGCCACCTGGCCAGTTGCTTTTTCTGGCCGCTCTCCACTTTCTCCCCCACCGACTGCTGCTGCTGCTTTCTCCCCCCGCCTTATCTCCCCCCCAGCTGCTGCTGCTTTTGCTTTCTCCCCCCTGCCGCTGCTTTCTCTCCCTGCTCGCCCACCTGCCTGCCTGCCAGGTCGTTAGCTGGCCTGTCTGTTGCCCTTATGTTCCCCGCTTTCCATTCCCCCTCCCCTCGCTTGTGAAATCTCGTGAGAGCTGCCACACATGGGATTAGTGATGGGTACATCCAAGAGAATTATATATATAGACATAGATTGTCTTAAAGTTCATATACGAATCCATACATATAGGTAATATTTGATTAGGCACACACACACACACACTCACTCCAGTGTGTTTCGGTCTGGACAGGAAAACAGATATTCCAGTTAAAATCTGAGAGTTATCACCACTGTGTGACAATTGGATTTGGATGTCCAGTAGTCTCTGCGGTAAGACAGCTTGGGAGAGAGAGTGTGCTCTTATTTCACCACATGTAGGATAGAGAACAGGAGTATAATCTGAATCAGGCCTTAGAAAACTGATTCACTGTGACCAGTGACAAAGATAATTTATATAGAATGTTAAATTGACACTTTTTTTAAGGCAAGAGAGAGTGTGCAACTTCTTTTAAATTCACGATAGGGCTTCCAGACTTTGGCCTACTTCATTTTTTTTATAACAGATTTTGCTTGTGTAATATACCAGAAGTGTATTATGCATCTTTGAGATATAAATGATATTAAAATATGTCTACACACATTAAAGTGCTATTTTCAATAGTTACATTATAACACAAGTTCAAATATTTGGACAGCATCCAGATAAATTTAGTCATGACTAAGTCCCATTGAAATTAATGAGACTTACGTCATCATGACTAACTTAAATCTCATTAATTTCAATTGGACATAGCCATGACTAACTAGTCTGGGTATTATTTTTATTTTTTTGGGGTGGGTACTGCCCAATATACATAGAACATAATTCCAACATTAAGTTGCTGAAAATGATTGTAAGCATTAATCTTTGTTTCCAAAACCTTATTAATTCTTGGCAGTTTTTTGCAAACTTCTCAATAGGAACTTTCACATAACCATATCCGGTTGGGTTGTGGGGGTTAGAGAGCTCCTACCCTAGTAGTAACAGATTGTCAGTACCTTTGTTTGGGTCAGCAAACCCAAGAAACACACAAGTAAGCCAGATGAGGCAACTTTTGCTGAAATCAGGAGCTGGAAGAATAGAGTCCTCTGAAAGCTTTACAGGCCATCCCAGCATGCTTTGCACTGCCAGTAGACTGGAAAGCCTCATTACATCACTAGTTGCCCTCTGATTGGCCACAAAGGATCAGGAGGCAGGCCCAGTATAGGATCAGAGAGTGTGCTTCAAAGTGGCACATTCATGGATGGCAGCCCCTGTAGCTACAGCTTTCTATTGTTTTCAGGTTTAGTAGATCCTGGTTGCTGCTGGATACATCCACATGACCAGAAAAGTAAGGTAGGAGAGCTCTCTCCTCCTCCTACCTTGGTTAAGAGCTGGGTATAAAAGTTGGGCTATCCTGCTTTCAGCAATCTGGGTTGGAGGGACTTTTGTGAGTTCACACAATCATACAAACCTGCGTACATGGCCTCCTACTCTGATTTTGATGGTTGTATGAACAGACCTAATATGTTGCTTACCTTCTTTTAGACTCATAGTTTCACTTGATGGAGAGAGAAAAGCTATTTGCTCTACTTCATTTACCTATTCTTTTATTGTAGTTACTATGCCAGTTCTTTGCAATAATTAATGCTGTAAAGGTAAAGTTATGCGATTCAGTTGGTGTCGACTCCTGGCGACCACAGAGCCATGTGGTTTTCTTTGGTAGAATACAGGAAGGGTTTACCATTGCCATCTCTCACAGTATGAGATGTTGCCTTTCAGCATCTTTCTATATCACTGCTGCCCAATACAGGTGTTTCCCATAGTCTGGGAAACATACCAGTGGGGATTCGAACTAGGAACCTCTTGCTCCCTAGGCAAGTTACTTCCCTGCTGCACCATTAGGTGGCAATTAATGTTGTAGCCATTACTAAATCTGAGGTCAACAAATAATGTAAATTTGATACAAACTGAAGTTTCATTTGATATTATTATTATTATTATTATTATTATTTTGATTTCTATACCGCCCTTCCAAAAATAGCTCAGGGCGGTTTACAAAGAGAAACAACAAATAAATAAGATGGCTTGATATGTCAAGGTTAGCATTATAAATAAAGGAAGCTAAAGAAGATATTGATGGGATGTACCCTGCTCTCTCTCTTTTAAAAAGTTTATCTCAGATTTGCAATGTTGACTCAAGAAACAGATTGAGATATGTAAGATAATGGGTGGTATCACAGTAAATAACTAAAAAGAACATCACAACAATCATATTATATATGTTGGCCAACAAATACCTTATTGATAATGTAATAGATTTCGTAGGCTGCACCACGAGCATTGGCTAAGCTCTCTAAATTTGGAGAAGCCTGCCCAAGGAAGAAAGCATCAATGATCACAGTAAAGAATACCTATGGGGGGAAATGGGTAAAATGTCAATTATTTGGCATCAATAACGTCAGTGCTACAGCAAAAGTCTGAAAATGTATTTCCAGCCAAACTGACCACACCGTTTTTTAAAATGTATCTCTCACATTTCTTCAACATGTTGTACCCTCTGCAGAGCCATGGATATCAGTTATATAATCTTTTTTCAGATACCTTCAAAGTCTTTTTTCAAATATTAGAGATATTACAGATAGAAGCAAGAACTTTGTGTTATGTGGAAATATAAACTTACAATTAACACTGTTCCAATGTCATAGATATCGGGCTCATCCACAGTGAGTTTGGTTCCATACCAAAAGGCAAGTGCATAGCATCCATATATAAAAAATTGTGAGACACCCATAGAAGCATTGGTGGTAATAGTCTTTTTCATCCCAACAATCTTAGCTGCTTCTAGGTTTTCATCAGATCTGAAAACATACCCCAAAATGTTATATTTAAGATATTTGTTTTGATTTTTCAGTTCTCCTGCATCAATAATTACAGCAGAGATTCTCAAACCTGAGTCACAGATATTGTTGGACAACAGCTCCCACTATCCCCAGTCACAATGCCCGGGCTATTGTGGCTAGGGATTATGGAAGCTGTAGTCCAATAGAATCTGGGGGACCAAGTTAGAGAACCCCTAAATTATAGCCTGACAAGCATTTCTGACTTTTTTTTTTTTTAAGTCACAACTTTTCTGTTGGAACCTTACTAGGTTTTCCCATATGAAGATGGTTATTCCCACAGGAAGTGCCTGAGAAAGGCAGGGAGGTTTTCTCCTGTAATGCTTCACTGACAGAGGCAGGGCACAGCATGCTCAGACTACACAGTTCACTTGGGCATCCACATTTGTTTCTAGAAGCCATGTGGATGGGCAGAGGTACAGTGTGAACTCCACTAAACATAAGAACAGCCCTGCTGGATCAGGCCAAAGGCCTATCTAGTCCAGCATGCTGTTACACAGTGGCCCACCAGATGCCCCTGAGAAGCCCACAGGCAAGAGGTGAGGGCATGGCCTCTCTCTTGCTGTTGCTCCCCTACAACTGGTATTCAGAGGCATCTTGCCTCTGAGGCTAGAGGTGGCCTGTAACCCCAGTCTAGGAGCCATTGATAGACCTGTCCGCCATGAATTTGTGTAAGCCCTTTTTAAAGCCATCCAAGCTAGTGACCATCATCACTCCTGCCATCACATGGATCGTAGGAGTCCAATGTGCCTTGTAAACACGTCTGACCCTCCCAAATTAGCAAGATGCAGGTATTCTTTAAATATTTATGAGATATGAAGCAACTAAATGTGAATTCATTAAACCATACATGGTGATTGGGGAAAAATACACACACCACAACAATTTGTATAGAAACTTCTCTCATGTATTGCAGGTAAGCCTAACCCATCATATGCAATTCCCAACAATGTGGAGGAAGCACACCCTTTAAACAGTAAATGCACAATCAGCACTACTTGATCTTGAATATATATTAAGTGAGACTAGTTTATGCTTGCACACCAGTCTGGAAGGCTGCTTTTTCCTGCTGATTGATAATGTTCTCAGATAATAAGCTTTTGGAAAGAAGGAGTAATGTCTAATCTTCTCCAAGGCATTGTGATTACATTTTGTAGCTACTGTCAGTGCTATATATCTTACTTTGCTAGAGCTTTCTTCTGTCCATTGAAAGCAACAACAGTCCTAATGGCGCACAAGATTTCTTCTGCCACAGCACCGGCTTTAGCGTAAGCCTTGAGTTCTTTAGTAGTCAAAGATGACAGAATCTGAAAAAAGTAAATAAAATCTATTTTTTATATATAATTTTTAAAATAGATTTTACTTATAGAAGGTAAATTACAATATAGGAAATCAGGAATGTCTTTCGTTGCCATAGCTTAATTCTAGCCCTGCATTAGCCCTTTCCCCAAATTTACAAAATGGGTTGCTGATATATATAGTTATCTGCACAGAGGCCATCTCTGGATGAACTTGCTTCACTTTTATGAGTTTTAGCAAAATGACAAGAAGGTTTCTTTCAAAATGCATGAACCAAAAATGAAAATACTTTCCTTTTAACTGAAAACACATGATACTGAATCTAATTGTTGAAATTAAAAGAGAAGTGAGATGAAGGAGAATGAGATAGTATTTATCCAGTTATTTCCCAAACCAATTTGCTTTTATAGTCCTCAAAACCTTCAGTCATTATGAGGCATAAAGTTTATCAATTAGAACTAAGAATGGCAGGCTCAAATGGAAATAGATTTTATTTTCATTTATTTAAGAATTTTATTTATTACATATCTATTCCACCCTTCCTCTAAGAAGCTCCTTCAAAACAACCTGGGAGGCAGATTAAGTTGAAAGAAAATGACTGGCCCAGTATGCCCTATGGCAGAGGTTCCTAACCTGTGATCCTCCATATGTTGCTGAACTACAACTCCCATCATCCCCAGCCACAATACATTGTAGCTGGGGATGGTGGGAGTTGTAGTTCAGGAACATATGGAGAACCAAAGGTTGGGAACCACTACCTTATAGCCTAGGAAGACTTTGAACCTGGGTGTCCCCAGTCCAATGGCCTACGTAGACAGGATGATGGAGATTCATGATTGGATGTCAAATCTTTTCAAATTCTTCAAAATGTCAGGTGTCTCAACTCTCCTGCTTCTGTTTGTCTTTCGTATGGTTGTTGTTTTATGGTTTTTATCGGTTTAACTGATTTTTACATTTTAAATTTTTACTGTTTTAATGCAATTTTTATGGAGTTTTATTGTATTTTAATTTTTGTAAACCGCCTTGGAATACATTTTATGAAAGGCGGTATAGAAGTTGAACTAGAAATAATTAAATTAAATTAAATTAAATTAAATTCTAGCAGAAGCAGCTGTGGGGACTCCCTACTTTGGATTAGAACAGGCACTGGAGGATGGGGCAGGGGGCTAACCCTTTCCCACAATGTTCCTGTGAAAATCACCCTTCCCCCAAGGCTGCCATTTGTCTCAGTAGTGGAAACTGATATGTACAGCTTGTTAAAACATTCAGATTTTTATTTTATTGTCCCTCTTTCCTTGTTTTTACCACCTTTCTGCACTGTGTATACAAAAGAGAATTTTTACATGTAATTCTAGCAGCTTACAGATGACCACACCCCCCGAGATATAGCAAGAATCGGGGTAACAGACAAAACCACTAGGGTCAGCTTCCATCCATATGAAAATCCTATGATAATCCCGGTCACAAATGTGGACAGATACTGGACTAGTATACTGATCATATCTCCAATGCCTTCTTGAATGGTATCGCTGCAATTAAACAGAAAACAGAGGAACGTCAGTGGTTGCTCTTATTCATACACTTTTCTGATATTACATCTCAGTGATAAATGCAAAGTGTGAACTACTAAGATTTGGAGGCTGTTTTTATTTTTTGTGCCGTCAATGGCTGACATCCAGACAAAATTGCTCATGCGCAGTCCCATTGAAATCAATGGGTAATTCATGACTAATTTGTCCATTAATTTCAATGGGACTTCTCATGGGCAATTTAGTCAGGCTGTCAATCACAAACCAAAAGAAACTGCTCAAGTCTTACAGATTTCATTCAATTTTATTGAAAATCTACACTCATGAATGGTAAGGATAGTAATAGAAAGAATATTACTGTAGACATTACTTCACACTGACTGGCATTTTACGTTATGAGACATAATAAATCTGCCATGCCATATGCACATCAACAATCATCGGTTTACTCTTGGAGGAACAAATCCACCTCCACAGTTTCATTTCCTTCCTAGAGAGTATTGGACACAGAAAATGAGATTGGAACAATGGATCATTTCCCTGTACATTCAGAAATTACTATATATTAAGGAATTGGCCACAGTCTAGGGTGTTTCCAGCAGTCGGCAACTAAATATTTGGCATGCATGACAATGGAGTACAACATTCAAATATGCAAATGCACTATTACTTCTATCATGCACTGTATACTGCTAAAGGTTCCCAATTTTTTTTTAAAGTCACCCAGATGATTTAAATCTTTAAAAGTGACTTCTGAACATATCACAGTCAAAATTGTCATGAACCCTGACACCTGTTAAGACCATTACCAGGAGAGGCCTGGTAATGGCTGCCGCTGGCTCATTTGGTGGTAACTCGGAACCAGGCCTTCTCTGTCTGGCAGCCCCAGGGCTGTGGAATTCGCTCCCTGTTAGGAACATAGGAAATTGCCATATACTGAGTCCGACCATTGGTCTATCTAGCTCAGTATTGTCTTCACAGACTGGCAGCGGCTTCTCCAAGGTTGCAGGCAGGAATCTCTCTCAGCCCTATCTTGGAGAAGCCATGGAGGGAACTTGAAGAGCCCAGAGTGGCTTCATCCCCTGAGGGGAAGCTCTTGCAGTGCTCACACATCAAGTCTCTCATTCAGATGCAACCAGGGCAGACCCTGCTTAGCTATGGGGGCAAGTCATGCTTGCTACCACAAGACCAGAAATAAGAGTATCTCCTTCTCTGCTTGCTTTTATGAATACCCTCAAGACTTACCTGTTTCCCCAGCTTTTAACTGAAAATTTTAATTTTTAATATATTTTTATCTGCTTATCTATAACCTGAGATTGTTTTTATTTTGGTGAATTCTGTTTATACTGTTTTACATTTGCTATGCTTTGTACACCACCTAGAGATCTCCATATCAAGCAATATGATAAATAAATAAATAAATAAATAAATAAATAAGATAAATAAAATATAAAATAGACCTCACCAAATCTGCCAAAACAGTTCCTGCAGATTTTTATTTATTTATTTTAGATTTACATTCTATACTGTCCTTTGTCCTGTCCTTTTAAAAAAATCGAACAATTCACGGACTTGTCCAGAGGTTCGGTTCCAGTCCGGACGGAACCGGAGTGTGGTTTGGTTCGATCCCAAACCTCCGAACCTCCATATCAAACCCCCGAACCCCTGGACCGGTCCGCACATTCCTATACCCTTTTCGTAAGCCTTATTTCCATAATTGACAGTAGCCAATAGTATTCAATAATAAGTGGCTGCTCCCCCTCTCAAAACATAATTTGCAAGATTCTGACTTCTGAAAAAGAGTTCCACATGTACTCTTCTCAATCCTAGCTGCTGGACTGAGAAGAGCATATGCGGTTGGTTCTCCAAGCAGCTAGGGGTATGTATATAATTCGTAGAGGCTAGTCACATGACCGCATGCGAACACAGTTGGGCAGGTGGGTAGGGGGGAAGGCAGCATTTAACCTCCCTTCCCCCAGATGACCACTTGGAGCCTGGGCAGCACACAAACTGCCCACATGACCAGCATTGTGGGGAGCAGCGGGGATGAATTTTTGTGCTCAGGGGCGTAGCTATAATTGAGTGGATGAGTTCAAAGAACCTAGACCTCGAGGCCTCCCAGTCCACCCCTCCCTGTTTTCTTCATTATCTCCTTCACTCTGAGGGGCCACTGGGGAGAGAGGTGAACATAGGCACCCTCTTCCCTGGCTATGCCCCTGTTTGTGCTGCTCCCAAGAACACGGGTAAGCAGAGGCTGGGACTCGTTGTCCTGACCTCAGAGAATCCCACACAATGCACTGTGCGACACACATGATGCACTGGGGGATTCCCCCAAGAGACAGGCACTCTAGGTACCAATCTCTGTGTCTGCTGGGGCTAAACATAGCCCCAGTGAACACACAATTTGGTAGTCCGGGTTAAGGGAGCTCTCACTCCCTTATCCTTGGCTAACAGCCAGGCTTCACAGTGGGACTAGGCAGCGCTGGCCTGCTCGGATCAGGCCCAATCCTGGGGGTTCTCATGTGCAGCCTAACTCAGGCTGGTCATCCCTAGCCTGGGTTAAGCTGTGTGTGAGAACAGTCTTCTTGCTGAACTGGGACAAAGAACTCTAACCACAGAATCTGAGTCTCTTCTTGGTAGGTGTCAAAAAACCACTGTCACTCTTGCCAGTATAACAGCAACATCTTACTCTGTCAATCTAGTGTTCAATGTTCCGATCTGGGTAGTATCAAACCAGGCCATCTCCTTAGTGCAGGACAGCAAAAAAGAACTTCTCGCGGATCCTTGCAGTTTGTCTTGTAGCAGTCGCCAGAAAGGCCCAGACTTGAATCCAACTACAGACCAATACGCCACAGCCAATAGCAACATAATAATAAGCATGCCTGTTGAAGATATTAAGGGTGAATGAGCTGAACAAAATTCTTTTGGACACATTGTTATGCTGAAGAAAAAAGTCTGGTGGCAATCCCAGATATAAGAAGATGAAAGCAAATCTGGCCTGAAAGCAAGACGAAACTATAGCTCTCAGAGAGAGTACATGTGCAGTCCTTACAAGGCCATTTGCTCTTCTACATCTGAAGTTGGGCACTCCGAACGGTTCATTGGTCCAGCATCTATAAAACAGACAGTAGCAATAGTCATATCAGAAGATGTTTTGAAAGTTGTGGGTTGTTTTGTTTTTTGGTAATTTTATCATGGTATTCTCAGATGGTACCTATAAAAAAGTTTCATTTAAGAAGCTTGTAAATTTTATTGTTTTATTTGATGTATTTATATCTTGCGTTTTAAAATAAAGCAACAGCTTGCAAAAATATAACAGAAAACACATATTTGGACATAAAAGTAAATAACAGCAATTTAAATTTAAAGAGAATAAAATTATCTACAGCAAGAAATAAAACACATCCAGGCAGTAGAATAAATTGCCTCCAAAATAGGAAGGTCTTCAGTTCAGAAGCGGCTTGTTCTAATAAGTGGGGTGGGGGTGGGGTACATGGCTGCCTCCTGTTCCCGGCACCTCTGTTGCTCCTCTCTCTCTTATTCTGCCCATCTCTGGAGTTAATTAAGAGCTGCACTGCCTGCAGGAGGTTATTCACACGGCTTCAGGCTTAGGGATAAATGTTGAGCAAAGCCACTTTGAAGTACACCCGCAGCATTGAGGGAAACAGCCCCTCCCCTCTGCTCTCGGGTTTCGTTTTTGCAAGTACACATGGCAAGCATCAGTGTTTTCCTTCCTAGCCAATGGGGTGGAGAGAGAGAGAGAGAGAGAGAGTTCCCTGCAGAGATAGATCTGCATTTCTGAAGAGACCATGACTCTTATCATGCTAATGATTCAATTTCAGCACCTCCCCCTGTTTGCTCCGACATTTTCAGAAGAAGTAGCTTAAAACCAGCATTTTAAAAAATCTGGAAATATCTTGAGATCTTGAGATAAGTTAGAATTTGCATCACAAAGCCTGACTTGTGTGTGGAGTGGGTCCAAGGATCTCGAATGGACTTCAGGGTAAGTTTGGCTGGTGTGTGAACGCACACATTCTCTTCTGAAGGAAAGTCGGGGCAGAAGTCCTGTGTGTAAAGCCTCCAGGCTGTCCATTCATCAGGTAGAGCTGTGTGGGCTGGCTATATAATGACTGCAGTGTGGCATAACTCCATTTGCATAATTTTTGCATTTGTGCAACAGTGCTTGTGCAAACTGTGCAAGCGTTACATTTCATTGTGTGCCAGCGGTGTCCAGTGAGCATGGCACTGGGGTGGAGGGAGGATGGCAAGAGGGACCTTTAAAAAGTGATGGTGTTGCCGACCACACAAATGGCTTCCGCATATGCACAGAGGCCAAGTGAGTGATGGAGCCATGACAATCTCCGCATGGAACGCTGCTGCTGGTGGCAGCTTGCAGGTGCCGGAGGTACCACTGGTGATAACATTGTAAAGGTACCCCTCACTGGCCACCACTGTTGTGTCTATAATATTGCATAGTATATCAGCCACAGATAAATGAATACCACACCATGACTGAATATGTTCAATGAGGAATGCTCAAGACATAAACTAATCACCCCCAATTCTTTTATACATTAGACATATCAGAGCTGAACACAGTATTGTGTTTCAGTATCCACAATACTGAAATAAGTCTTGATCCTGGGTTTGTATTTTACCTTAGTAGTTTTACTGCCTTGAATGAAAAAGATCAATTTGATCATTTCAAATACTGAACCATAAACCCCCTCTATGTGTGGGGTCCAAGGGCAATTGCCCCAAGGATTAAGTATTGTATATTAGGTGCATGAATTGATATTTTTGACATATGGTAACTTGATTCAGTCAACAATTCAGATGTTCATACAGTCACTAAATTGTGTTCAACACACACATAGCCATCCCAATTCACACATGAAAAAAGAACTAAAACTGTAAGGGAGCTGCCATGTCTGTCCCACAGGAAATACCAAAACAGATACCAGCTGCTTCTTTATTCTTTTCTTGGGCGTGTGTGAACGAAGCCTCCCATCTTTGCTAATATCTCCTTTAATATATACTGAGGACTGCAGTTCTATAAAGAGTTACATTTGCAAGCCAAGTTGTTAATCAGCTGAAACTAACAGAGAGATTAAGGTTGCCATCTTATGCACATTTACTTAGGAGCAAGCCCCATTGAACTTAGTGTGAACTTACTTCCCGGTAAACAAGAGTGCATGGGTTTGGTATTTATGAGGTAAAGGTAAAGTGTGCTGTCAAGTCAATTTTGACTCCTGGCGCCCACAGAGCCCTGTGGTTGTCTTTGGTACAACCAAAGACAATCACATACAGGAGGGGTTTACCATTGCCTCCTCCGCACAGTATGAGATGATGCCTTTCAGCACCTTCCTATATTGCTGCTGCCCAATATAGCACCAGCGAGGATTCAAACCGGAAACCTTCTGCTTGTTAGTCAAGCATTTCCCCACTGCGCCACTTGTAGGTTAGATCTAATTCCCATAGATGCCAATTAGCTGCCATTTGTTTCCCCCTCATCTATTGAAATACTTGAGAACTCTTTCTTTAACTAAATCTATTCAAGATTTCTTTTCTTTTCTTTTTAAAGCCACTTCCCATTGTCCGAAATTTAAAGTCCATTCTCCCTCCAACCACACTCTCAGCCAGTGTTCCCTCTAACAAGGATTCCCTGATGTTGTTGACTACAACTCCCAGAATCCCCAGCTGCAATGGCTTTTGCTTGGGGATTCTGGGAGTTGTAGTCAACAACATCTGGGAATCTCTGTTAGTGGGAACACTGCTCTCTGCCTCTCCAAGTCTAGAAAGTCTGAACCCCTCAAAACCACTTTGGGTAAATTTAGAGATTTTACCTGTAGATGAATTAAAGCTGGTCACCACAAAGGTGTTTGTCATCTGGCCAAAGATAATGATAACAAGTGGATTTGCAGTTCCAGTTGCAGCAGCAGTAAGAAAGCCCACTATTAATAAAGCGATATCCAGCTTGTCTGCAAAACGAAACTAGATTGATAAAGAAAAACCAGGAGAATATGGATTAAATTATGGCAGAATTTTAAAACATGCAAGCTAAAAAGTATCTTATTCAAATAATCTGAGCTAGGCATAGGAAGCCTTCTCCTGAGTATTGCTGATGCTGACCAGTAGCAGCTCTCCAGGATTTCAGACAGGGCTCTTTTTCTGCCCTGCCTTCTACCTGGAGATGCCAGGGATTGAATTTTGTACATGCAAAGCAAGGTATGTCCAATACATCCAGATAATCAGAAGTTTGAATAAGTTGGGGCAATATGTACCACAGATAACATCAGAAACACGGTGGGTCCTTTTTTCTGAGAAACTGTGGTTGCCTGCATTTGGACGTACTGAAAATGAAACCAGAGGTCCCTTCACCTCTGGTTTTGTGTTATGTGCGAATGTGGACAGTGCCTGCCCTGGCATATGCTGTGTCTGTGAGAAGTTAGGATCCTTGTTTCTTTTTAAAGTAAAGGTAAGGATCCAGGACCATTTAAAATCTGTGATTACCCAATTGATGATCCAGGTGATGACCCTGGTTAACTACTGTTCTTTATCCAGATTTCCATTTTGAGGCAAGGCTGCCAAATATGCACTTGATCACCTTTTATCTCCAGGCTCAGCTGGGTTCCTAGATTCATGCCAATATTGTTTCCCTAAAGGACATCAAAGCCCATGTTGAATTGTTTCTTTATTGATGTGTTATGATGGCAAGTCAGGAGGCATGTATCTATCATCTAAAAATTGTTTTTAAAAAGAAGTCTAAAGTCTGTGTTCAAATCTACATGTAAATCTTTGCTTTACTTGTAGATTTTAATCTGCTAATACAGTTTTGGGCTTCTTGGATATTACTCCGCCTATATTATGCATTGCAGAATTAGCACTTGGGCTCACACACTTTCTCCTCACCTCTTTCCCTCCTCCCATTGGAGTGTATAAAAGGTAATATAGGGGGAAAGGTTCAATGATTATTTGAACACGGGATCTCCCTTGCCATGAATTGTGAGAATTCTGGAGAAAGACATTTCCGCATCCACAGTTAGGGGAGACTGAGATTCAGATAACAGTAATATCTCCTGAGAGTTGTTTCCTAAGTGGGGTGACAGTAGCAGGGGAGGGAGCATATGAGCTCAAAGCCTGATATCACTGCATGTAATAAATAACTGAAATGAATGAATGGATGGATGGATGGATAGATGGATAATAAAGAGAAAGCAAATCAACAGAGTATATACTGACCAGCTCAAAAACCCCAACCATCTTTTTATTTGGCTTCTCTGACTTCTCATTTTTCTTTCTAAAAAGATGTAAGCAGAAAGGTCAATTGAGGTCATCTGAGGCAAATCAACGACACTGAAAAAATTAAGGCAGAAACCTACTTTTTCTTGTTCTTCTTTAAATGGCCATTTTGTGCAGCTGTTTCATCCGGTTGGAAAGCCGGGTTGTCATGGCCATTGCTTGGAAGCTCTGTAATGGGAAAGTTGATCAAGTGTCATTTAATTAGTAAGGTTGCAATTCGAACAACTTGCTTCAGAGTTTATTCATTGATTACTCCAGGAACATGCTTAGGAGTTTTGCAAATTGAAGCCTTTGCCCTAAACTCATCTGCAAGTACCAATGGCACAGGCTGCAATTCTAATCACACTTATTTGGAAGCAAAGCCTATAGAAAACATTGAGACCAATGTCTCAGTATTTTTGGAGATTTGCAAACATAATTTGCAAATCAGTATTCATGGAGATTTGCAAATGGTGGTTTAGGACCAAGACCGTCAAATATACAGGTTTTAAAGAATGAAAACATCAGTGATGAACTGTGACTTAGTGGTAGGGCAGGTGCTTTGCATGCGGAATGGCCCTGGGTTCTCCAGGTAGGTTTGGGAAAGACTTCCTCCTGAATTAGCAAAATAAGTGTTTTGAGAATACGAAAAGAAGATGTAGACTCATGTTGTATTATACAACATGATTGCTGAAGGCTGTGTAACAAGGCCATCAAGCAGCTGCCTGAACACAATTGCTGCATCACTAGAAAGAGAATTTTGCTGCTGAAGATTCAGTCAGTGGATTTATAATTTATACAGGAAAGCCTTATACAGGAAGGCCTATGTGCAGAGATTATTTTTTATTCATGAAAATGTTCCCAGTTAACAAGGAGGTCATTCACACAATCGAAAACTGTGTTCTACCCAGGTTTGGGAGCTGTGTGTACTCCTAATTTTTGATTGTGTGGAAGCAAGGTTAGAGGAAAACCTGAGTAAAAGTGATTGTGAGGAAGCAAGGTAGGAGAAAAAGCTACCCAGGTTTTCCTTTAACCTTGCTTCCACACAGTCACTTCTACCCAGGTTTTCCTCTAACCTTGCTTCCACACAATCAAAAATTGGGAGTACACACAGTTCCCAAACCTGGGTAGAAGACAGTTTTCGATTGTGTGAATGACCTCAAGGTCTTTGAATGCATACTCGTTTTGAACAATGACACGTTAATCCCAAATGCTTGCCCCCCTTCCAACTTTCAAATTTATAGCTATTCACATCTTTTTAAACTTCACAATGGGATGTCTTTCACAATGAGGCTATTCTCACGATTGGCCAAAAGCGGGCTAAGGGAGCCTAGCCCGCTTTTGGGCAAGCGTGAGAACCACTGGGCTGACAGGTGAGCCCAGTTTCCTCAAAGCGGGTAAGCCGCTTAAGTAGCCCTCAACTAAAGCGAGGTCAACAGAGTAAGCGCTCCATTAACTGTGTTTTCTTGATTGTGTATTGCTGCGGTGTGGCTCCGTGCCATGGCAACACACGAGGAGACCCCCCTCTGGGAGGCTGCAAGCAGCATTTAGAGAGACCCCATCCTGGAACTTCCAGGGGCCACATGGCCTCTGATCCCCACAGCCCCCGCTGGCTCCGTGACAGAGCCGGCAGTTGTGTGGGCGGCCAATCTGGCCACCCAAAGCTGCTGCCTTGATCGTCTGTGGGGAGAGCGGGCTAAGCCTGCTCTCCCTGCTAACCCCCTTATGGCGAGTTTCACTGATCGTGGGACCCACCTCAATGTCATTCAAACCAGACAAGATTTGAAACCAACTCTTCGCCCAGAATAAATCAAGGTAGATTCCAAAGGATCCCCCCCCGCCCCATCTCTCGATAACACATAATTGTGTTATTTTCCTCAAAAAAGCCTTTGATCAATTGGAAGAAAGAGTACCGCAGGAAGAGATCCTCTGAACCTCTTCCCTGCCTACCTTATGAAGAAAGAGAAGTTTGCTTGATTCCTATCTATGCATAAAAGCAGCTTAAAAATGCTGTCTGTAATATGTGAGAACATGCAGATGGAAACCTCCTAATACAAGAGTATTAAGGCAGAGCAGAGTGAATGCACTGCTGTAGAACTGTGAAAATCTGGCATACCAGATCACTAGCTCCCCTTAGTTTAATTGTTTGTTTTTATTTTAAATAGAATCTCTTTGTGTTTCAAAAAACCTTTGGCTGCTTTGGGGACCAGTAGTTTGAAAAGTGGGGTACGAACGGAATGAATAATTGTTTTAATATCCCCAGTCTCAGGCAAGGTAGTTACAGCTGCTGGATGCAGTTTCATGGCTCTCAACCAGCATTTATAATGCTATTCTTTTTGTGCGTGTGGGCCATCACAATAAGCAACCATTCACAAAGCTATCCAAATACTAAGGAACAATTAAACGATATCACAATAACAATTTACCAGGTTTGGATACTGTATTTACTGTGTAGCTTTTCGAACTATTCTTCATTGTTCTCTTGGTGCAGTTTAAATCACATAAATAAATTGCATTCACCAAAAATCTGCATAAAAAGAGATAATGTACTCATATTAAACATTTTTATTTAAATCTTCATTTTTCCTTATCTCTATCATTAAGATTCTCTAGAGTGAAAATACTGCTACCAGACATAGTATCCATAAAATAATTAAGAGCTAGCAGAGATGTTTTTTTCATGGCTTATTTGTAGAAATAGGACCGAAATAACAGAAGACTGCTGCTTCTCCTTGGTTAGAAAATTCACAAGATTTCACAGTTTCTGCAACAGTTTTTAGGTACAGACAAGACAAAATGCTGCAATCCAGAGACTCTCAGACACATCAGTGTGCTCCCCACATTTCTGTGTCAAACATGTAGTTGGTACTGCCAGCTTTGCCAACACGAATAGACTGTTAGAAAGAGTGGGTGGAAAACTGAAATCAGCAACCCGCCCCCTCCACTCTGCCCAACCAAAACACTGTTAAAGCTGACTGCATCAACTGTCTGACTGGCAGTGAACTCACAGCCCAAATCCATCAAGAAGCATAGCAAGCACAGCCTAGTTCAAGGACATCACCAAGTATAAAAATCCAGGGGATTTGCCCCTCTTCAGAGTGGCATAACATGATCCTGGTTTCTGTTGATGCTTACATCAATTGCTTGATCTTGTACATCAGCCTCTGGTTAAGGCAACATCAGTCTATGGAGACAGGTTCACCGAAGTCTACCAACCATGACAACTAAATGTAACCACAAGATTCAGAGAGTGTGTGCCTCTGCATATCAGTTGCTGGGGAGCAACCAGTGAAGAAGACTGTTGCCTTCATGCTCAGAAATATTTGGCTGGTCACTGTTGGAAACTGGATACTGAGCTTGATGGACCATCGGTCTGGACTAGTACAGCTCTTCTTTTCTTAAGAGGTACATGACTCAGCAAATCTACAATGTCAAATCTAATAGCAATAGCACTTACATTTATATACCGCTTTATAGCCGAAGCTCTCTAAGCGGTTTACAATGATTTAGCATATTGCCCCCAACATTCTGGGTACTCATTTTACTGACCTCGGAAGGATGGAAGGCTGAGTCAACCTTGAGCCCCTGGTGAGGATTGAACTTGTAACCTTCTGGTTACAGGGCAGCAGTTTTACCACTGCGCCACCAGGGGCTCTTTTATAGTTGTGATTACCTAATAGTTGTGATTACCTCCAGCTTCTAGTGAAGATTCATCTGTACAATCAAATGCCTTCAATCAAATAAGCAGGGATGTGCCTGAATCATATCAGCACCTCTTTGAAGAGGTGCCAAAATGATTTGGCTCCCTGCAGACAAAATGTTTTGGTGCGGGGTGTGGGGTTCCCTTAAGAGGAGGCAGGCAGGTCCTACCTGCCCCTCCTGCGAGCCTCCTCAGCCCCATCCTGGTGCTGTGCTCAGTAAAGTTCTACCGTGACAGCAGCAGCCTGTGCTGTTGTTTCCTTTTAGGCGCCTGCAGTGGCAACAGGACACTGCTCCCAGCATCCCTCGCACAGCATTGGCACACAAATGGCATAGGCGCATGCGTTGGGTCCATTTGCGTGCTGACGCTGCGTGAGGGATGCTGGGAGCAGCATCCTGTCATTGCCGTGGACGCCGTAAAGGAGACAGCAGCACAGGCTGCTGCTGTCATGGTAGAACTTTACAGAGTACCGTGCCGTGATGGGGAGGCGAGGCTCAACGAGGGGGGCACGTAGGACCTGTCTGCCTCCTCTTAAGGGAACCCCTTCCTGCCCCCTGGGATGTTCCCAGAGAATTTCGTGCACATCCCTACAAATAAGTAATACAACAAAGGTACTAATGGTACCCACTCCTCATTGTCCACTGCAGTATATTGAAGGACTCATAGAGTTACTTAATAAGTATTAGTAAGATTGCTACTGTTGTTAGAACACTAGTAATAAATCAGTGGCACTGGTTATTACCTTACAGGAGTTTTGACACCTTACAGGAGTTTTGACACCGGCCAGAGAGACCCATGCACTACTCAAGAGAAGAACTGTCCTGGGGTACACAGGGATGGGGCAGGATTGTTAATTACGTGTGACGACGGCCCTTCTCCCAAGGACCCCTCTCGCATGAGAGCAAAAAGCCATGGAGACATGCATGCTGACCGGATGGCAGCTGCTGCACAGCCTGTTGCTTGACACAAGCAAGCCGCAGGGACCTGTATCCCAGCAACACCTTTCCTTGTCTTGGCAACTGCTGCGAAGAAGCAGCCCAAGCCGTCGCTCTGCCAGTCTGGTTGTCCATTGGCATATATTTACGTATGTTTGTTTTTAGCAACAGCAATAGCAATAGCACTTACATTTATATACCGCTCTATAGCCGGAGCTCTCTAAGCAGTTTACAATGATTTAGCATATTGCCCCCAACATTCTGGGTACTCATTTTACCGACCTCGGAAGGATGGAAGGCTGAGTCAACCTTGAGCCCCTGGTCAGGATTGAACTTGAAACCTTCTGGTTACAGGGTGGCAGTTTTACCACTGCGCCACCAGGGGCTCCTACCTTACTTTCCTGGGATCGTTGATAATCAGGGCTCCCCTCTCCCATGATTCCCCACTGTGGCCGATCTGCATATGCCGCAACACTGGTCCAAACCCAGGAAATTTGAATGAGAGTAAAGATCTATCCCTGGTTCTGGTGTTTCCCTAGTCTGCCTATCCAGTACCGCCTGGGCACATGGAGTGGCCACTACACCTTGGGAGTATGAAAAAGGTTGCCTGGAGAGGAGGGGGTCATTGTGTACAAGTTCTTTTATTTACCAGAGAGAACGGAAGTCCCACACAAGTGGGGGGCCCTTGATTTGGATGGCCTACCTGCTGAGAGCATAGTTCAATGGAGGCCCGAAGCTCACTGAGCCTCTGGTCTTCCCCAGCGGACTGGCCCTCTCATGAGAGGGCTAATCCCTGGGCGGCAAGCCAACACGGGGGGCAGGAGTGTGTTGAATGTTCCTGGATTACTTTGCTGGGGCCTGCCATCCCAAGAACATCCTTAATCACAGTGGACCAGACCCCAGGATATTTTGCCCTCCCTCATATACATATTCCCTCCTAGGAAGTCAAAATGATCCCTTCCCAGAGTAACAGAAAAATAGTGCCTCTCTGCATCCTGCTGTTACCAGTAACTGTGCTTGTGTGAAGCAAGGCTCTTATGAGGGTGATGGTGCAATTGTTGTCAAGAGAAGGGCTTAAATGCAGTTTGACAGGTTTTAAATGCCCTTTCTCTGCCGAGGACAGGTGGTCCATTCCGAAAAGGCACGATCATCCTCAGCACGCCCTCTTGAAGACCGTGGCCAATGGCTGCCACCCAGCAGATGTTCTGATGACTTGTCCACAGCCTGGCAATGTGAGCGCTATGGAGCTTGCTGAGACGCCACCTCAGTAGACCAGGAAGAGGGAATGACTCCCCTGTCCTGAAACTGGTGGTTGGTAGACTATGGTTCGATGAACATCTACAGTGCGATTCATGGTATTCAAAATTAATCTTAGGTTCATCTACCTATGGTTTGCCAAAATCATTCAACAGCTTTCTCAGTTAGGGAAGCTCTCTCAGCTTTGCTACTTCCAGGGACAGAGAGAAATGCTTCTCAGTATCTTCTCTTTTCTGAGAAGAAAAGGGGAGAAAGAAGTTAGAAGAGACACTCATAACCCTTCCTTTCCCTTTCCCTCCAAACTAAACACACAGGCTGATACCCTAGGTGGCTCTACGGGGACATGACAGGGGCCTGCATACAGCTACCCTGGTCCTCCTCTGCATGCGATGTTGCACCAGAGGGCAAAACTTCCCAGCTCTGCCTGTACCCTGGAAATGCTCAGTAAAACACATTGCTGAGGATCAGCAATATTTCCTCTCTTACAGAGTACTTTTGGAGCTCAGGCAGAGATGGAAGGTTTCACCCTCTCTGATGCAACAGCGCATAGAGGGGGACTGGAAGAAGTGCACACTGGCCCCTCTCATGTCCCCACAGAGCCTCCTAATGCACACTCTTTATTAGCTAGGATTTCAGCCACGGAATCCCTGCAATGTGTGTCATCCCAAAAATAGCCACAAGATAGGGGTTCAACCAAACTAAACCAAATCAAACCAAACCAAACCAAAGAACAAAAAACACTTCTCCCAGCATTTTTGGTGTCACACAGTTTCTAAAAATATATATATGATCCAGTGGTTTTAAAAGATCAAATGGTTTTTACTGGGAAACAACCACAGGGATTTACCATATTGATATCCCACATGGGATTACGAATGAAATAATTCTTCTCTGGGTTTTGCTCTTTTTTCTACAGTTTTGTGGATTCATCCCGGCAGACTCACCCTCCCCCTTGATAAGAACATGGATTGCCCCTTGGCTGTCCTCCATTTTCCCCATTCAGGACATTCCCATACTTTAATAAATAAAAATTGCATACTCACATCAAGTTTCTGGCCACCGGCAGGTAGGTTGTGACCCTGTCTGAGGATGAATTGAGTCAATAATCAATTTCCTTTTGTTTCCTCCTCTCTGTGTCCTTGTTAGATATCAATTTCTTATCTTGATTTAAAAGCTGGAAGGATGGCTGTCAAAAACCAACACCATTCATATTGTTAGAATTTGTTTTGCTAGACCAATATGTAGTTTTTGCATTATCAGTTACAACCAGTTCAATCATCAAAGAATTGTCTGTTGAAAGCTGACTACATATTTCAAGCTCCACACATGTGATGGTAATATGACAAATCTATTAAACAGAGCTATATATAACTCCCTGGTAGGGCTCCAAAACCCAGAACTGCAGCAGTATTTTTCATAGAGAAGGAGGGAAGGGGGAGTTTTAAGTGTAGCAATGGGGCCCTGGGGCAAAGGGCTGCCATGAACTCTCATGGCATGGTAGGCTTGCCTACTCACCCAGGGCAAATTGCTCCCACAGTACATTGGGACTTCCCCTTGAAGTACTGAATAATGGGCGGGGAGTCACTGGCAGCAGCAGTTCCTCCTCATCCTTGGATGATAGGAGGAAGAAGAGTCATCAGCAGTGGTAGATTAACAGAGAGGCAGAGTAGGCATTTGCCTACGGCGGCAAGATTTGAGGAGCAGCAAATTTTGCTCCTCCTCAAATTTTGCTGCCCCTCTCTGTGGGCAACAGCGGCTGCAGCAGGGTGGAGATGAGGAAGCCCCCCCTTTACCTTATTTAAAAAAGGGCAAACTTTTTTTGTTCAAGGTAAAATGGCAGCAAAATCCTTTTTGCCTATGGGTGGCAAAAAGCTTAATCCACCCCTGGTCACCTGTGCATCCTCCTCCCATTGAGAACTGGGAAGGGTTGAGAAAGGCAGAACTGTGGCAATTGGCTCAGACTGCTGATTCTCTTCCAGTCCCCACTGACTAATGGGATCATCCCTTAGAGGCCCACCATGATGAAAAGGGGGATGCTCATGGTGAAAGGGTGAGCCTAGCTAGAGGGAATGCTCCCAGTTGTAGATAGGGGTGCTGAGCACAGTAGTGGTGCATGTCTCATGGACTATTTATATTACTGCCACCACTGGCAGTGGGCGTTCAAGGGTTGGCCCTGTTGGGAGTGTCCTCTGATGAGCATTGGCACTTAACTGGTGCACAGTCTGGCTGACTCCTGATGCCACCCCAATCAGGTGCACTTGAAGACACTGCACAATTAATTTACTATGGCTACAATGCAGTTCAAACATCTTCCTCGATGGCTAAATGTGGGGGCTTCTTTAGAAGGTATTTTCAACCTTATAGTTGCATGGATAAATACAAAGACCTCACACAACTGATCTAACACATATACCCTTGATTATTTGATTAGTTCTTAGATTTATCCAGTGTCCCCAGTAACAGCTGTAACAGGGTTTTCACTTTTTTTTAGCCAGGGTCCTAGATGGTGGGTGGCTGACATCAAGACTACTGTGGCACTAGTGGAAACACATTGCATGAGTGAAAGGAGGCTGTGCTAGCTATTCCGCTAAGTCGAAAGCTTCATGCCAGACTAATATATTTGCACTGGTGCAGCAGGGTGCATTTGTGCAATCTATGGTGCACCTCTTGCTGTGAAACCTCAGTTCATATGCAGCAATGAGGCAAAACTACATGCTATCCTTACTGCACAATCACAACACTTGCACAATTGACCGAGACTGCAAGAGATTGCACACCTTTGAGCATCTGTTCATCTATTCATATTCTTGCATGTGTGCATCTTTATTTGCAACATTTGTCTGGATGTCACTAATGCAACATTTGTCTGGATGTCAATCACTGAGGCTGTTCTCACGACCAGCCTAACTCAGCCTGGGTTAAATCCCTCTGCTCCTCGCCCACCTAACCCTCTAAACAAACCTGGCTGTGTTGGAGACCCCCTTACTCCAGCATTAGACCCAGAGGTACCAACCCAGAATTATATGGAATTCAAGCCTGTGTCTGATTCCATTTTATTAAGAGATCAATTAATGCCTGAATCACCTTGTGTCATTGACCCTTTAGGGAACAGTGACCATAGTGCCATCAAATTCAGCATACATGTGGGAAGAGAATCACCAAGGACGTCTAACACTGACATTTTGAACTTTAGAAGAGGAAACTTCTCCAAAATGAGGAGTATGGTGAAAAGAAAGCTGAAAGGGAAAATCAAGAGAGAAAATCAATGACACTGACATCATGCACCAGGTCCTGGGTGTCACTCAGAATTAGATCCAAGGTTGCCTTCTCTCTGGTCGGTTCCATGACCAACTGTTCTAGGGCACAGTCATTTAGCGTATCTAGAAATTTGACCTCTTTGTCCTGACCTGACTGTGAATTTACCCAGTCTATGTGTGGGTAATTGAAGTCACCCATAATTACAGCCCTGCCTCTCCTTGATGCCTCCCTGATTTCTTCCTGCAACTCCCAGTCACTGTCGGCATTTTGATCCGGAGGGCGATAGCACGTCCCCAGTAGCACGTTCCCTTTCAGGCCTTGTATAGTCACCCACAGGGTTTCTGTGGAGGACCCCAGTCCACCTAGGTTTTCTAGCTTGTTAGATTCTATCCCTTCTTTAACATACAGTGCTACCCCTCCTCCAAGGTGCCCCTCCCTGTCCTTTCTATAGAGTTTATACCCAGGGATAACAGTGTCCCACTGGTTCTCACTGTTCCACCATGTTTCTGTTATGCCCACTATATCTATTTCTGCGTTAGCAACCAAGCACTCCAGCTCACCCATCTTGGCTCGGAGGCTTCTGGCATTGGCATATAAGCACCTATACGCTGAATCTCTGACCTGATGTATGCTATTCTTTTGACTCTTTGACCTGCTGGCACAGGCTACCGTCTGCTCTTTATGTGGCTCTGCTCTGCCCCCTACTGTTTTATCTGAATTCTTTGCACCCTCACACTTTAAAGGATGGCTTTTGCCGAATGGGATACTGCCCAGCTCCCAATGGCTGTTCCCCAGGCATCATTTTAAAAGCTGCTCTGTGACCTTTTTGATTTTAAGCGCCAGCAGTCTGGTTCCATCTTGGTTCAAGTGCAGCCTGTCCCTTTTGTACAGGGCTTGCTTGCCCCCAAATGTGTCCCAGTGCCTAACAAATCTAAACCCCTCCTCCCGGCACCAACGTCTCATCCATGCATTGAAACCCCTCAGCTCTGCCTGTCTCACTGTACCTGTGTGTGGAACAGGTAGCATTTCTGAGAATGCTACTTTGGGGGTCCTGGACTTCAAAATGCTACCTATCAGCCTAAATTTGGCTTCCAGGACTTCTCGACTACATTTCCCCACATCGTTGGTGCCGACGTGCACCACAACAGCTGTCTCCTCCCCAGCACTGCCTAATAGCCTATCTAGACGCTGCGTAATGTCCACAACCTTTGCACCAGGCAGGCAAGTCACCGTGCGGTCAACACGTGGGTCACAAACCCATCTCTCTATACCTCTAATGATCGAATCACCCACTACAAAGAGGCCCCCACCCCCCAGAGGAGTATCCTCTGTGCGAGAGGATATGGGCTCATCATTCATGGAAGGGGTCCCTTCTAAAGGAGCATTTCCCTCTTCCTCAGACCGATGTCCTCCTTGCCCAAGACCTTCATTCTCCCTGACAGCAGAGGAGCTACCAGACCTGGAGTGGGATGCCTCTATCACATCCCTGAAGCTCAGATCAGGTTTGGTTCACAACAGCTGCTAGACAATGTTAAAGGTGCACTTGCACCCTTAACCCCAGCTGCAAGGTATCGTGAGACTCCTTGATCTGAATTCAACCCGAGTAGACACAGAGATGGGGGAATCTCCCAATGCAATGTGTGTGCTGCATATTGCATTGTGGGATGCCCAGAGGCTGGAACAACAAGTTCTGACCCTGGATCCCTCCAGCCTGCTTTGTGCTTCACAGAGCTTCATGGAGCTGGGTTGCCCATGTGGGAGTGTGAAGCTCACTTCCACCTCCCTTGATTGTTTGTGGGGAAGGGAAGTTTTACCTTGCCTTCCCCACCCCTGCCTGCCTGCTCCTCCTTGCAATCATGAGAATTGCCTACCTATGTCCTTTCCCTTTCCTTAAATTAACTCCCTGTTCTTGTGGAATATCCTTAGGAAAACGGGTGTCCCAGAACATCTCATTGTTCTCATGAGAAACCTATACACAGGAAAGGAAGCCATAGTTTACACAGAACATGGTGAAACAGACTGGCTCCAGATCAGCAAAGGAGTACGTCAAGGCTGTATACTTTCTCCTTATTTATTCAACTTATATGCTGAACATATACTGAGATAAGTTAGACTGGAAGAAGATGAGTATAGTTTTAAAGTTGGAGGAAGAAACATCAATAACTTGCGCTATGCTGATGACACCACTCTGATAGCTGAGAATGTGGATGATCTGCAAGCTCTAGTAATGAAAGTCAAGGAGCACAGTGAAAAAATGGGACTACGACTAAATGTAAAGAAGACCAAACTGATGACAATGGGTACAGCAACCAGCCTCAGAATTGATAATGAAGACATTGAAGTGATGGGTAGATTCTGCCTTTTACGAATGACCATCAACAGTAAAGGATCCAGCATTCAAGAAATACCCCGCAGACTAGCACTTGGTAGAGTTGCAATGAAGGCCTTGCAAAGGATATTTAGATCCCGTGATGTGTCTATACCTAAAAAGATTAGAATCGTTCGGACAATAGTTTTTCCCATGACACTCTATGGATGCAAAAGCTGGCCTTTGAAGAAGCAAGACAGAAAAAATGTTGACGCTTTTGAACTTTGGTGTTGGAGAAGACCTTTGAGGATACCATGGACAGCCAGGAAAACAAACAAATGGGTTATAAAACAAATCAATCCAGAATTTTCACTCGAGGCACAAATGACCAGGCTCAAACTATCATACTTCGGACACATTATGTGAAAACTCAGCTCCCTTGAGAAGTCCATAATGCTGGGAAAAGTTGAAGGAAAGAGAAAAAGAGGTCGACCAGCAGCAAGGTGGGTAGATGATTACAACAGCAATGAATGCAATGAATGCACAATGAATGTTTTAAGAGAAACATTAAAGGCCAAGTTGAAGACAGATCATCCTGGAGAGAATCTATCTATGTGGTTGTTAAAAGTTGACACCGACTTGACGGCACATAATCAATCAATCAATCAATCAATCAATCAATCTTGGCACAAAATACATTCCATGTGCCAGACAACTAAAGCACGGTCTGTATGAGATCTTCTCACTTATATGAGAGGGTTGCTTAAGGACAAGATAGAGTTCTGTAACATGGGTAATGGAGGCCTAGGATTGTGTGGTGAGCCTCTGGGACAGTTGGCTAACACAGGATGTCTATAGTGGTATACCACTGGTGATCAGTTATCAACTATATACATGGACCTCAATTAAGATTTCCTGCATTTGTGTGTTCAAAGCTTCACCAACTATTTCAGTGTGAGGGTCTGAATTCGTAAGTGTATTTGCATAGATCAGATCCCTCTATTGAACTGAATGGGGAAGTTCTTGCAGGTAGAGAACTCCATGTATGCATCATACCTGCCAGATTAGAAACAAACACTTTCTGAGCTTTATAGTATGATTCCCTTATACCAGTGATATACTGTATGAGCATATTTGCTCATACGTAGGAATACTCTTACCGGTATCCCATAATTAAAGGTACAGCATCCAGTGTAAAGTTCAACAAATCCTAACTTCACAAAACCAGCTGCCTGTTTTAAAGGCATCATAAAAAACTTTGTTCCATGATACAAATTGAATTGCCACCTCTCATTTAAATATAAATATAGATATAGATATAAAACCACCCTTTTATTAGCATTAAGGCCAAGCTAAAAGAAATCCTGCACAGTGATCTTATTAAGCTGAGAGCAGGAAAACAAATCTCTAGCTATTTTATAAAATCAATCCAAAAGTAATAGTAGGGCAATAGCTTTCTCAGAACCAAATTGAAGGTCACAAAGAAATGAGCATGCTTTCATGTTCATCATATCTCTTTCAGGAATAATTTCAAAGCAGCTTACAATATAATAAATCAAAACAAATTGCAAAAGCAATTTATAACAATACAAATGGAAGCAAAAAACCCACAGCAGAACAGCGATTAGCAGTAGAACAGCTGGAGCAATGCAAACAGAACTAACAACTGAAGACACAGAAAGAAAAATGTCTTGAACCATTTGTGGAATGCCAGATGGGAAGATGATGATGATGATAGAAAGGGATTATTGGAAAGGGCCTGATAATTAAATACCAAATCTAGTCAATAACATTTGGTAGACTGTGTGTAAATTGCATGATGATGATGATGATGATGATGATGATTAATAATATACTTTATTTATTAGCTGCCCATAACAAATTGTTCTGTGGGTGGCTCACAACACAGCATTAAAAGATAAAATAAAAACACAGAACACATTAAATAATATGAGACCAAAAGGGTGGGTGGGGGATATAAAATACAAAACAAAGCAATTTAAAAACTCTTTTAAAATCAGTTTCAAAATCAAATTTAAAAATCAAAATTTAAATTTAAATTTAAAATTTAAAAGCCTTGAGTGAACAAAAAGTTCTTTACCTGGAATCTAAAAGAACAAAGTGATGAAGTCAGGTGAACCTTACTGGGGAGTCTATGCCATAAATGGGGTGCAACCACCGAAAAGGCCCTACACAGACGCTAAGTGTGTAGCCCCAGGGTGGCCAACCTGAGGCTCCCTACTTCTGTGGTGCAAGGCAGTCCAGAAGCATACCATGGCTGATGGTATCACAGGTTGCTGAGAGGTCCAGGAGAATCCAAAGGATCACTTTCCCGTATATCTTGGTGTACCTTTTGCCCATCTACCAGGGTGACCAAGGCAGGCTCTGTTCCAGAGACTTCATCCAACAACCTCTGGAGTTATCGAGTCACAATCCTCTCAATTCCTTTTCTTAAAAATGACAGATTGGAAATGGTCATTACCCTACTGTTTCTTCTGATTTTTTTCACTAAAAAGACCAACATGACTCTCTGCAATTATATGGCAGTGTCTTAAAAGGGGACACTTCCGGATATTGGCTTTCAGCAATAAAAGCCACAAATTCAGACTTTAATTATGAAGGATTTCACAGAACAGCGACCTGTTTTTCTGAGCACTGAAGGCTCTTCACTGTTTTTGTGTGTGTAAAGTCTTCTTTTCTTCAGCTGCTGATCTTCCTATTAGGTTTAACAAGACGCAAAATATATGGGGATTGGCACAGCAGAGGTCCAGCTCAAAATGCTGCAAAAACCCATATGACCAGAAACCCTGGGGGCGGGGGGGGGAAGAATGTGTACTACACACGGGAGTTCTTTTCAAGATAACCTTTGAAAAATCTATTGTCTGCAAAGCTATAATTAACAACCTTTAAACCCATGCCTTAGTCATGTCACGGCTGGATTACTGCAACACGCTCTACGTGGGGCTGCCCTTGAAGAATATTTAGAAACTGCAGCTAGTGCAAAATGTGGCAGCTAGGGTTTTATCTGGAGCTGCCGGTGGGAGCACATCACACCCATCTTGAAAGAGCTTCACTGGCTACCAGTTTGTTTCCGGGTCCAATTCTACATGCTGGTTTTGACCTTTAAAGCCCTTAACGGTTTGGGCCCAGGATACCTGAAAGACCACCTGCTCCCAAGTGGTTGCTGCCCACTCATCTGAGTGGGCTCTGCTCTGGGTGTCAACAATGAGGGAGGCTCGGCTGTTGTGCATGCGGGTCAGAGCCTTCTCTGTTGCTGCCCCCAGACTCTGGAATGCTCTCCCGGTGGCTATTCGCTACTTGGACTCCATCACAGTTTTTAGAAAGCATGTTAAATCTTGGCTTTTTACCTAGGCTTTTATATGATTGTCTCTGCTGCTGCTTCTTTGTATTTTGTACAGTTCTTATGCTTGTATTTTAAATCTTTTTAGTCAGATTTGTTTTTATAATTTAGCTTAATACATTTTTATAGTCTTGTTTTTAATTTTTGTGTGAACCGCCTTGGGATTGTTTTAATGAAAGGCAGTATACAAATTTAACAATAAACAAACAAACACTACCTTGGGCACTGCAGTGGAAAGACAATAGAGAACTTAAAATAAATAAAAGCCAGTCATCTGCAAAAACTCTGTAAGTACTGGAAAAGGTCTGTGTCTGAAATATTCCAGCCAAAGTGATTTCCATATATCAGATTAGAAGGGAATAAAGTCTTCAGAATTCTGACTTTTCCTGCTACCTTTTTCTGCATTCCAAAACTGAGGGGGACTTTCACCATTGATTGTTACAGTTAAGAATTAAATCCATTATTACTGTCTAATACATTCAAATCTTTTGTTGAAAAGCTCTCTATAAATTCTCAAAATAGAAAACGTGCTAAGTTCTAAGGAAGTTTCTCTGGGTCTATTTACACCTTAACTTTCCTAGAGAGCAGAATACTTTGAATCATTTCAGTCTCTTGACTGACATACACCAAAAACAGAAAGTAGTGTTGCAACATGTAAAACCAGTGTTCTTCAGTGTAAGGCCCAGGGGCCAGGAGTGGCCCTCATCAACCCTAATTGGCTAATTGTTTATTGGGTCTGCGTTAAGCTTTGGCCAAAATACTCTGCACAGTCTCCTGGTACCATGCAGAGATAACTGTTCTCACGGTGCAGTTTTGTGCTTTGCCCAGGACTGGGGCGGGGTTGGGTTCCTTTAAGGGAATTGGAGTCCTCTTGAGGACCTGCACCATCTTCAAGGTGTGCACAGACTGCTGGGAAGTGTAGCCATTCCCAGTGCTTTCCTCCTAGGGCTCTAAAGAGAGGGTTCCTTCTCGCTTAAAGGCCATCCCAGAACTGAGAAAGGTGTTCTGTGTGAAAGGTGTTCTGGCCCTCTCAGGACTGAGAAAGGTACAGCACTGTGCAGAGGTCACTACAGTGAGAAATGGCTCTCACTTTGAAGGTTTTTGCCAAAGAGGCCTGCACTTGAAAAACAGTGAAGTTTACTGTGTTACAGACTTGCAAACACACTGTGGCAGAAGCTTTAATGGACTATTAGAACCTCGTTATGATGCTTCTGAGACCCAAAATGGATCAACTGACTCTTTTGAGGAAGCTCCCATTTCCCCCTAATATAAAATGGGAAACACAGGGCAGCATCCAGGCTAGTTACTGAGCGCTATTGAAATGAATGTGGTGAGTTAGTCAGAACTAACTTAAGTCCCATTAATTTCAATGGCTGACATCCTGATTAAATGTACTCAAGGAATTTATACCTAACTTGTCATTTTTAGCCTACTTTCCAATAGGCTTATGAAACCACTCAGCATTCTGTGTGTGTCCGTGTGTACCCCCCCCATTAACTTTGCAACGCCTGAAAAAATATGAAACAAATTGGGAACAGTTGTAGGGAGACATAGGGAAGGACACTTTGATGTCATAGTGAGGGACATCACAACAGTGTAGTTTGTGATGATGTCATCAACCCCAATCTAAGATGGTGGACACACAATTTTTTTTAAAATAGAATTTTTGGTTTTATTAGTAATAGAAATAAGACCGGTTACATCTCTGAGGTTGACATAATCATACATGCATTAGAGCAATGACTCATCCACAGCAAGGAAAGCAAAAGAAAAGGAAAAAAGACTTGTGCAGAGTAATAATATTTAAGTATACTTGAATGAGTTAAGATAATCTTTAAGAAATAGGGGGTAAACTAAATCCAGTCATCAGAGAAAAAAATGAACCTCAAACCTCCCATAGAACTCTCACCTTGGCCTCAAAAGAACAATTTAAAACATAAAAATTCAATGGAGAAGAAAATGTAAGCGTTAAAACACAAATTCTGCCAAAGGAAAAGGTACATATATTGTAAATACGGAACCACATATCCACCAATATTTTATAATCAAAATTCCATCTTGTCCCCAGATATGCAAGTGACAGAAACCAATTAAACCTTCAGCACTCCTATTCATTTAGCAAACAAAAAACTGGAGAGATAAATGGAAAGATATAGACTAACTTCAGCCAAAACTGGTCTCTGTAACCCACCACTGGGAGAATAGGCTATCAAGCTATGACACCGAGATCTCTCCCTGTACATACATGTAGTCCTTCTCAGTTTCCTTCTGATTGTTTGCATCACAAGCAGTTCATTCAACAGTTATCATTACACAGTTTTCATAACAACCAGTAAAAGCCCATAAGAGGAAATGAAAGTGAAAAAAGATACTGAGAAGAAGAAGAAAATAGATATGATAAAGGTATATATATATTTTAAAAGTTGAAATTTGGTTTCAGTTAGAAGCTAAGGCTAACTATTAAATTGTTCAAACCAAGACTTAAGAGTACCAAAAAGTCAGACATTGAGCTTTCCAAATAAAATATCTCGATACGTAGTCTTTTTAAAGCTATAATATCATATAATAAAATAGTGCCAATAATCTTATGCCTTAAACCTAAAATCCCCCCATTCTTAATATATCTCATTTCTTCTATAATAGGGAAAAGAGAAACATAAAGAAACAAAGGACAAAAATCTGTGGCAATTCCTTAACTCATTAAAACTATCAGGTTTATCATACAACATCCCATTTCCTAACTAGGTTATTATCTGTTTTAAACCATTATATAGAGCCCCCTAATTGAAAGGCCGATTAATGAGGTATAATATTGAATTATACTCAACGTTAAAACCTATATATGAAACCCTAACTTAGTTACATTAATTATCGTTTCTTTCATAAAGGTATATAGCAGTTCCTTAAGTCATTGGAACATTTGGGTATATCATAAAAACAACACCTCAGTTTCTGAGTAGGTTATTTCAATGCTAAACCCCTATATAGAGTTCCCTAAATCTTAATGGTTAAAAGGAAGAAAAAAGGAACAATTTACACGGGAATAAATTGAAATACAATAAAAAGGTATAATATTTAATTATACTCTAAGTCAAAACCTATATATGAACCCTAAAGAAAAGGAGCCACAAAGGGGAAAAAAGGAGACCTCAAAAAGGAGAGAAAAGGAAAAGGGGGGGGGGGACAAGCTCAGGGGGAAAGAGAAATAAAAGAGAAAAGATAATTCCATTATATTGAAAATATATCAGCAAAGAGAAATAAAATACTGATAGATACATCACTAAAAATATCGGGCTTTTCATTTATCCCAGCACAAAGACAGAAAGAAAGAAAAGCTGGCAAACATCTCAGCTGACTCACATAACATAGGGTTAATATCAAATCTTAAAATCAGTGTCCAAGGACACTCTCTCATTTAGGGGAAGACTAATAAACAGTGCCGGGACTTTAACTTCTATGCCTGGGAACAAAGGGTTATCAAATTTCTATACAGTAAAATTCCTTCATTTAGAATCCTTCCACATAAGTCTTGCCGTGGCTACCTATCAAAAAACTAAGAAGTTCTTAGGACACACCCAAAAGACATATAGCCAAAGCAAATAAACCTTTAAATAAAATTTAGATACTTTAAAAGACCCTTTTAAAAGTATCTAAATCTTTAAAAATCTTCTTAAATTATCTTAAAGTGAAGCACCACCTAACAGTCTCCCCCCATGCCAATTTTCCCTCCCTGTGTTTAACAAAAAGTACCATGGTTGCAACACCAGAATAAAAAATCATCATCACTCCACCTGAATAACAAGTTTAGAAATTCTTCAAAGTAAAGTCAAGATCCCGATACAAAATGCTAATTGACATTAGCTGTGATTGAACGGCATTTCCATCAGTGGTATTGAACTACAAAAGACCGAGAAGTCCTGATTCCACTAAAAGAGATAGAACATAGGAAAACAGTCCTCCTTTTCGTCTGCCAAAACAGTCAGCCAATTCTCACCAGTCATTTTCATTTCCCCTGTCAGAGCTTCAAATGGTTGGTAATAGGAAGATAATTGTCCAGCCATAAAACACTTTGTCAGCTGTGCAAACAGAAGGAACTATAAATTCAAGGAAGATCTGCGAGGCAGATCCTCCCAAACGCAGATAAACAAGTCTTTCCAGTTGGGACTTTGTAAGGACATTGCAGGACAGTTGTAAAAAGACCCACGAAAGAGCTGCTTTTCTCTCCAATCCAATCTTCTTCGCCATTCCTCTTCTCCATTGCAGTTTTTGCACTTCTTTGCTGAAATGTTCAAGGGGGGTTCTCAGAAAATACAAAGTTCATGATCATCTCCGACAGATTACACGTAGGTTAAAGATCAAGATAAAATAAGTAATTGCTGTAGCCTCTAACATTTTAAAAGGATTCTTCAAAGCAACTAAAAGCTAATAGCATTGGAATGCTGAACTCTCTGGCGAAGTCCATAGAAGGATTCAAAATAAAAGATAACAAAAAATAAGCAAAAGTTGAGAGTAAAAAACAACAACACATAGATCTGAGAAACTCACAGCCGTAGTCATCTCAGAGATTTATTAGAGCAGGAAAAGGATTTATTGCAGGTCATTCGTTACTGGGTGGTGGAAATGCCTCTTCCTGTTCAGCCCGATGATTGCAGATAGGTCTCTCCAGGTGTTCATCCAGGGTTTTCCAGACTTTTCAGGGTCTGGGGCCCCCCGGCCCCACACCTCCAGAAGGAGGACCAAGCCCTGCACACATACCGACCTCCATCCAGCTGATGGAAGGTTTTAGGACCAAATGATAGATGAAATCCCTGACTACTAATTAGTCAGGTGTTTTCGTTCCGAACGCCATTTTGCTTCTGTCGACACACAATTTTTGAGCTGCAAGTGGGCTAACTTGTGAACCACCTAACTGATTTGAACCAAATTTGCTACAGCTGTAGAGACACATAGGGATGCCCAAATGGCATGGTGTGTGATGATGTAATCCACTCCAATTCAAGATGGTGGCCTCATGAACATCTGAGGCAGAAGCGGGCTAATTTGTGGACTGACTAACCAATTTAAATGAAATTAGGAACAGTTGCAGTGAGTGACAGATGGGAACACCTTAATGGCATAGTTTGTGATGATGTCATCCACACCAATTCAAGATGCTGGATACATAAACTTGTGAGGCACAAATCGGCTAACCTGTGAACCTCTTAACTGATTTGAACCAAATTTGGTACAGCTGTAGGGACACATAGGGATACATCAACGGGGTAGTTTGTGATGATGTCATCCACCCCAGTCCAAGATGATGGTCATGTGCACGTCTGAGGCACAAGCCAGCTAATTTGTGGACTGGCTAACCCATTTGAACCAAATTGGGTACAGTTGCAGTGAGTGACACACAGGGACACCTCAATGGCATAATCTGTGATGATGTCATCCACACCGATTCAAGATGGCGGACACATGAACATTTGAGGTGCATCTAACTTGTGGACCTTGTAGAGCCAAATTTAGTCCAGAAATAGAGACAGTGAAAGGAAAGTAGGCTGATAAGTTCTTACTAGAACAACTTGTAATTTCATCAGGACTTCCTTGAGTTACTTTAATCAGGATGCTAGCTAATGGGACTTAGTCATGACTAACTTAGTCTAGAGGGTTCTCCCAGTAAAGGTAAAGTGTGCTGTTGAATCGGTGTCAACTCCTGGTGACCAAAGAGCCCTGTAGTTGTCTTTGGTGGAATACAGGAGGGGTTTACCATTGCCTCCTCCCACACAGTATGAGATGATGCCTTTCAGCATCTTCCTATATCACTGCTGCCCAATATAGGTGTTTCCAATAGTCTGGGAAACATACCAGCATGAATTCGAACTGGCAACCTCTGGCTTGCTAGTCAAGCCATTTTCCCGCTGTGACTGGTTGGTAGGTTAATGCTATTAACTTGGTTCTCCAAAACAATCACAAGGAGCTTTTTCAGACAGTGACTTTACTGCGACTTTACTTTGGGAGGGTGTGTGCACATATCAGCCAGATTTACCCCGAAGTCCATGCAATATTTCAGAGAACACTTCACACATGATTTAGATTTTCCCCTCCGTATTGGAACCTAGCCCAATTTATGTCTGGGATAAAAAAAATCATCTTTCTTATGTCAGAGTATTCGTTATGTCCAGTAAAGCCTCATGGTAAATCCGCAGTAAAGCCTGATGCTTGAAAAAGCCCCTGCTTAGCTGAAATGAGCCAACCATGTGATGCATCTGCTAAAAGAGCTAATGCAGTTTGGGGCTATATTAATGGAAACATGGTGTCCAGGTCACGATAAGTAATATTTCTACTCTTTTCTGCTCCTGTCAGAGCTCACTTGGAATACTTTGTCCAGTTCTGTGCGCATCATTTTAAGATGATACACCATGGAATGGGTTCAGAGTAAGGCAACAAAGATGATGAAGTTTCTGAAAACAAAGCCCTATGTGGAGAAGTTAAAGGAGCTGGGTTTATTAAACCTGGAGAAGAGAAGGCTAAGGGGAGATATGACAGCCACCTTAAATTAACTGAAGGACTGTGCACACAGAAGAAGGCACAATTTCTGTTGCCCTGAGGGCAGGACTAGGATCAATGAGTCTGAAATTACAAGAAATTATTCACTGGGTGAGTCTGGTCCAGTCATGTATCTCTCAGCCTAACCTACCTCACAGGGTTGTTGTGAAGATAAAAATAAGCTCCTCAGAGGAAGAGCAGGATATAAAAGTAAAAAATAAAATAAATAGATAAATAGATAAAATAAAGCAGATTCAGTGTAAACATGAGGAGGAACTTCCTAACTCTAAAAGCTGTTTGAAAGCTACCTGATGGAACAGTGAGGAAATGACTTGACTAGCAAGCCAGAGGTTGCTGGTTCGAAACCCTGCTGGTATGTTTCCTATATCAGGCAGCAACTATATAGGACGAAGCTGAAAGGCATAATCTCATACCGTGCGGGAGATGGCAATGGTAAACCCCTCCTGCATTCTATCAAAGACAACCACGGGGCTCTGTAGTTGCCAGGAGTCGACATCGACTCAACAGCATACTTTACCTTTAAAAGCTGTTTGACAGGAACAATCTGCCTCACGTTGGGCTCTTCTTAATTTCTAGAGGTTTCAAAGAGAGGTTGGATGGGACGCTGTAGCAGAATCTTGCTCTGAGCAGTGGGATGGATTAGCAGGCCTCCCAGGTCCCTTCCAACTTTAGCATTCTATGATTCCAAGTATATGGATGTAACAGCAATGACACAGGACTGAATGAATCCATCCTGTGTGGACTGGTGAGGTGGTGCTTCTATCAGCAAAGACAGAAATGAGGCGGATCATCCCCTCAACCCCTGATCTTATTTAAAAATATATATTCAGGCATTTAAAAAACCCTCAGCAGCCTTGCAACAATCTTAAAGTTATATAAACCTGTTCCCTTGGTTGATTCCAATTCAGTTGTAAGCTTTATGAGGTCTTCGAAAACGTAAATACCAAGAACACAACATATAAATTAAGGTTAAAAACAGAAGCCATATTAAGCAATCAGAAATATTAATACAAACCACCCTCCAGCTGGAATGCCTCCATGCCCAGTGAACATTTAGTGCTCTAAAAAAATGGTCTTTAGGCAAGTGGAAGAATGTTGCCAGTAGGCTGCTTCAGAAATATCAGACAATCCAAGCATTAAATCCTAGGACTCTCGATAATATAAATAGTGTTTTAAGCCTGCTCTCCTCTTCAGTGTGTGTTCTCTTTCCCCCTATTTCAGCCGCTCATTTACTCACCAGTGAGCTTCTGGTGATTTACACGTCACTAAGGATTGGAAGCCCAAACTTGGTTGGGATTCCTCAGCAAGGCCCTTGAATGTCTTCTCACGAGAGATGCAACTGCACTCTAGCCTATACCTTGCCTGGCAGCTGAGGTTTCATCAGAGCTATAAAACAGACACTCCCAGATAACTTTGTCCCATCCCCTAATGGTGGGTTTCATCAGAGGCGTATCTAGGGAAAACAGCACCTAGGGCAAGCACTGAAATTGCGCCCCCTGTCCAAACATCTGACACTCATCTTTCAGATAACTTTACCATAATATCACCTGAAAAATACAAGTCAAGCTCGTAAATCACTCATGTTTGTGTTGACTTAACTTAGACTTCCCATGGATGACAGGGTCAAGAGTCAGATGGTCCTGTATGGACAGATTATGGATATTTCTTAACTTGCTGTGCTTAAGGATATGGACAGATTACTTGGAGGAGCGAGGCCAACCCTCTATCTATCCTTTATCACCCACTGTCTGGTGTCAGTCCTGCAGTCTTTGTGCACGTTCCCAGAGCAGGTGGTGGCTTCTCTGAATTCCAAGTGGTCCTGGATGAAACTGATTATTTAGATCCTTTCCTGCCTAGATTCTGGCCTAGATTTGGGACCGAGTCTGCCTTTGTCACTGTGGTGGATATGTTTCACTGGGTGATAGATACAGGGTGTGTGACCCTGTTAATTCTCCTAGATCTCTCAGAAGCTTTTAACATCATTGACCATGGTATCCTTCTGGAACCCCTTGTTAGGCTGGAACGGGGGAACTCTGTGTTACAACTTGATGGAAGATCCAGAAGGAAGCAGGAAAACACTCTTGTTCTAACTCTTGCTCATTGAGATATGGGATTCTTCAGAGGTTCCATTTTGTACCCCCATGGTTTTTGACATCTACCCAAAACTTTTTGGAGAGGATATCTAGAGGTTTTGTTTGGGGTATCAGTTTGCTGATGATACCCAGTTCTACCTCGTTTCCTATATCTCAGTGGTAGCCAATGTCGCTGGGGTTGGTGGGGGTAGAGGGAGGAGCAGGCGGGTGCAGACCAGGCTGCAGCTCTCCCTCTCTCCCTCCCTCTATTCCTCCCTCCCTGCTCCTCTCAGTCCCTCCCTCCCTCCCCACATCCATCTCCTGCCATTCTCTCTATGATGTTCAGTGGGCTGGACATTCGCTGGGTTGGAATCCCCAGCGAATGACTAGTCTGCACAGCTTAACCTGGCAAACAACCAGCCCACCCAGCTCAAGTTAAAATTGGGGTGGTGTGGGGAGAGAGAGAGAGAGTTGTGGCCCATTCTGTGCCTGCCCCTCTGCCCCCCCCTTCTCCAGCCCCGGCAACACAACCTGCCACTGCCATATCTAAACCCAGAGAGGCAGACAAAACCCTGAACCAGTGTCTGGAGGAAATTCTGGGCTAGATGAGGGCAGAGTTGAAACTTAATCTAGACATGACAGAGGTGCTGCTGGTAAAGGATTCTGTCTTGCTGCATGGAGCTGTTAGACCAGTTCTGGATGGTATCACAGTGCTTCCTGAAGCACAGTGTTAATGTGTTTGCAGTTTGGGGGTGGTCCTAGATGTGGCTTTTTCCCTGGGCGCCTGGTATTGGTGACAACTAGGAGCCCTTATGATAAACTTTGACTGTTTCAGCAACTGCAACCCTATCTGGAAAGTGCTGACCTAGCTTCAGATATCCATGCATTGATTCTGTACAGGTAATACTATTGTAATACTCTCTATGTGGGAGTGCCATTGACATAGTTCAGAAGCTCCAAGTGGTGCAGATTATAGCTATCAGAATATTGGCAGGTGCAGGCCATCTAGAATGTATGACACCTCTTACCTAGCCTACCAGCATGCTTCTGGACTCAATTCAAAATTATTAGTTTAAGCTTCAAATCTCTAAATGATCTAGGACCGGGTTACCTTAAAGACTCTTGGTTATTACATATAAAGCCTTTAATGGCTTGAGCCCAGGGTTTTTAAGAGAGCTCCTTCTTTGTCATGAACACTGCTGCCTGCTATGATCTTCTGGAGAGGTCCGGTTACAGTTGCCACTGGCTCATCTGGGCAGGGCTTTCTCTGTGGCTGCCCCGGGGCTTAGGAATATGCTCCCCACTGAAATAACAGCATCTCCTTCTCTGTTTGTTTTCAGGAAAGTGAGTCTTGAGACTCACCTGTTCTCACAGGCTTTTAATTTTAATAATTTGTTTTTATGCTATTCTTTTTATTGTATTTCATGGATTTTAATCTGTGACTTTTATATTGTTTTAAATTTTGTACACCACCTAGAGATGTATATATCAGACAGGCGGTATAAAAATATGAGAAATAAATACATCTCTGTCCATAAGAGCAATAGACAAATAGGTTCTGATTTTGATTACAGAAGAGGACCAGCAAGCACTAAATCGGTTTAGGTGGCAAACCTATGCACACTTACCTGGAAGTAACCCCACTGGGTTTAATTCTGTGTCAACATGCATAGGATTGCAGGGTAAGTCATTTTTAACAGTATTGCATAATGAGATTCATTCACACTTTGGCTAGCTAAAGTAGAACCACACTTTTGAGAACATTTTTGCTAACAAATTGTGCAGTTTGTGTCACATTGGAAATAGGTTTCTTTGAGGCTGGTAGCTTACTTAGCAGCCAAGTCCTATGCAACAATACAAGGTCACAAATGCTTTTTCAAAAAGATTATACATTTATAACAAATTCCAAAAGCAGAACAAAAACAGGCCGCCAAGGTTCATTTCAAAAAGACTGGCCGCGCATATCATCTTACACGTTAGCCATGACCTTGTCTCACCCAAGTAGAACAACTATGACAGAGGAGTTAAATATATCACAGTAACAAGGCACCCCAGACTTGCTTGTTAAAATAAATTGATTTTTTGCTGAGCTTTTCTACCACTGGCACAACTGAATTTTGTTAAAGTGCCATAGTGGATCCAGAAATACCAGAAGCAGATTTCCTTAAAATTAGTACTTGAGCTTAGTTTATAATTTTAAAGAACTGGTTGCATATATCGCTTTTAATACCAAATATATTGGCTTAGTTTAATGCACAATGATGGAGTCCTTTGTAAGTCGAAGGTAAAAGTTATTGTATGCAAAATAAGTGTCCTAGGCTTTTCAATGATTTAATCATTTTTAATTTTAAAAGAACATACGAATAGCCCTGCTGAATCAGGCCCAAGGCCCATCTAGTCCAGCACCCCAACCCCTGCTAACTTGGCAAAGAGGCACCTTTTAACATGGTGATTCTCTTTATTTAGCAGGGCGAGAGTAACTGGCGCTATTCACTCCCAGCACAGTACTTCCAGTGACTGTTGCTGGGGTCTATCTTGTGTTTCATTTTAGATTGTGAGCTCTTTAGGGATAGGGATCCATCTTATTTATTTGTTGCTTCCCTGTGTAAACCGCCCTGAGCCATTTTTGGAAGGGCGGCATAGAAATCGAATTGTTTCTTGTTTACACAGTCAGACAGGTGTTATTGACTGGTTTGTTTTATCCAGACATCGAGTCCTTCCCAAGGACCTGGGATGCCAGAATTTTATTATCAATGTTGTTGCTGTTATAGATATCGTCGCAGAATATAGGCTGTTCCCAGTAAAGCTGCTTTTTGTAATTGGCTGATGGTGATTTCTGTGGCCCCTATGGTGTTGAGGTGCTCTTCAAGGTCTTTTGGAACTGCACCCAGGACGCCAATTACCACTGGGATTATTTGGGTCTTTTTTTGCCACAGCCTTTCAATTTCAATTTGTAGATCTTTGTATTTGGTGATTTTTTCTATTTCTTTTTCTTCTATTCTGCTATCCCCTGGTCTATGTCGATTATTTTGACTTGTTTTTCTTTCTTCTCGACTACAGTTATATCTGGTGTATTGTGTGGCACATGTTTGTCTGTTTGTAGTCAGAAGTCCCATAATATTTTTACATCTTCATTTTCTTCAACTTTTTCAATTTTATGGTCCCACCAATTTTTGGCTACAGGTAGCTTGTATTTTTTGCAGATGTTCCAGTGTATCATCCCTGCTACTTTGTCATGCCTTTGTTTGTAGTCAGTCTGTGCGATAATAATAATAATAATAATAATAATAATAATAATAATAATAATAATAAAAATAAATAAATAAAAAAAAAAAAATAAAAATAATAATCCAGGTTCACACAGTGGCCCACCATATGCCTCTGGAAGCCTACAGGCAGGAGTTGAGGGCATGCCCTCACTACTGCTGTTACTCCCCTGCAACTGGTACTCAGAGGCATCCTGCCTTTGAGGCTGGAGGTGGCCTATAGCCCTCCAACTATTAGCCGTAGATAGACCTCTCCTCTATGATGTTATCTAAACCCCTCTTAAAGCCATCCAGGTTGTTGGCTGTCACCACATCTGTGGCAGAGAATTCCACAAATTGATTATGAGTTGTGTGAAAAAGGACCTCCGTTTGCTGGTCCTAAATTTCCTGGCAATCAATTTCATGAGATGACCCCTGGTTCTAGTGTTATAAGGAAGGTGCTCTAGGCCCCTGATCATCTTGGTTGCCCTCTTCTGCACCTTTTCCAGTTCTACAATGTCCTTTTTTAGATGTGGTGACTAGAATTGTACGCAGTACTCCAGGTGTGGCTGCACCATAGTTTTGTATAAGGGCATTATAATATTAGAGGTTTTATTTTCAATCCCCTTCCTAATGATCCCTAGCATGGAATTGGCCTTTTTTTACAGCTGCTGCACATTGAGTCAACATTTTCAACGAACCGTCCACCATGATCCCTCTCCTGGTCAGTCACCGACAGATCAGATCCCATCAGCATATACTTGAAGTTGGGGATTTTCATTCCAATGTGTATCACTTTACACTTGCCAACACTGAACCGCATTTGCCATTTTGTTGCCCACCTCCCACCTTCTTTTTCAGAGAGGTGGGAAGGGGAGAGCAAACAGCAGGTTGTCACTCAGCTGGTAGGGTCGCTCTAACTTGGGGTACAAGGACATTTGTTTCCCTCCTTGCTCAATTAGGCTGAATAGCTTTATTACGATCAATGATGAGTTATATATACAAACAGATGATACTACATTCAGATAAGAAGTAAATCATACAAAATACACCAACATAGTAGCCTCATGTAACGACATCTAAAAAGAAGGGCTGGAGGTTAGCTGTTGATGGATCTTAAGGTTAGCTGTTGATGAATCTTAACAGCATGGTGTGGTGGTTAGAGTGCTGGACTAGGACAGGGGAGACCCAGGTTCAAATCCCCATTCAGCCATGATACTTGCTGGGTGACTCTGGGCCAGTCACTTCTCTCTCAGCCTAACCAACTTCACAGGGTTGTTGTGAGGAGAAACTTAAGTATGTAGTACACCGCCCTGGGCTCCTTGAAGTAAAAGCGGGATATAAAAATGTTTTTAAAAATTGGCAACCTTGTAGGGGGTAGATGGTTTTATATCTGCAAGGAGGAGTGTGGCGTAAAATTCAGCGGTCTGGCTGGGAAAGCGTGATAGCAAGGGAGAAATAAGACTGCACCAGCTATCATTATAAAACGGACAAAACAGCAGCACATGGTGGACAGATTCGACCCCATCTGAACCATAGGGGCAAAACTGACTGGCCAGAGGGGTTTTCAAAAACCTTCCAGATAAAACCACTGATAATAAGGTGTCATATCTTGCTCTGAGGAAAACCCTGTGATGTCTTGGTAAAGAGAGAGACAATACAGTAGGTAGCTAGCATGTTCCTGGTTAAAGTCACCAAGGCACCCTTTTATGGTCTCCGGGATGGACCTTAAATCATTCTGATGTTCAGTGTCCAAGACCCTCTGTTTGAGGATCTCTTTGGCTTGACTATAATCTAATAATGACAAATGTTCAGCAGAGAGGCTGAGTGATGACAATTTACCCATCATTGCTCATGTCCAGGTGGATTGAAGCCTATCGGCCAACATAAAAGGTATCAATCCCAGAGGGGAGAAATGTATCCTAAACCAATAACTGAGGATTAAAATCCATGCTTTTGTTTTCACCCTCTGGAGGCCCGTTTCCAACCTCAGTGCTGCACTGGAGATGCATTGAGGGGCCCTGAATACTGCTCTAATAAACTTGGATTGGATTATCTCCAGTGGCCTATAGTTAGGGTAGGGGCCCAGTTGTGCACCATACAAAAGTTGGGCCAATGATTTAGCAGCAAATAACTTTAACTCTGCTGGGATGACCTCTTCACCTTTGGAGCGAAAGTATCTTAATGTTACTGAAGTACTTCTTTGTGCCTGTTGGGCAACGTAGTCCACATGGGCCTTCCATGACCCAGTGGCATGACAAACCACACCCAGATATTTAAAACTATTGACTTGCTCTATACGATGACCTTCTATTTGCCAGTTAAACCTTTTAGGCCTCTTGGCAAAGACCATCACTTTGGATTTCTGGAAGATAATTACCAAGTGGTTGTCCTTGCAATAAGTGGCCAAGAGCCTAAGCACTCTCCTAAGGCCCACAGAGTTTGTGAAATGATAGCAGCGTCATCTGCACACAGCACGATTGGATTAGCTGCGCCCGCAATAGTTGGGGAGTGTAGCGCTGGATCGGAGAGATTATTAGCTAGGCTATTTAGGTAACGATTGAACAGGGAGGGTGCTAAAATGCACCCTTGTTTAACTCCTTTGTTAGTGGTTAGTGGATTCGGAAGGCTTAATTTTGGACAAAATACAAAATGGGGTTGATTTGGATTTGGTACAAATCGAAACAGAAAAAATACAAAATGCGCAACCCTAATCGGCAGCTAGTGCAACTGTTTCAAAATAGGCATAATATGGTCTCAGGCTGCCCCAGAGACCAATCTGACTACTGCACTTTGAGCTAACTGAAGTTTCCAAACCACGTACAAAGGCAGCCCCTCGTTGAGCACCAGGCACGGAGCCTAACCGCCAGTGGCTCATGTACGGAAGAGCCACTCCTGGCTGTGCTGCAAATGCAGCACCAGCCTTAGTTTAGCTCCCGAAGGGGGTGTGCTGCGCCCGCTTGGGAGCTAAACCAGCACCCCCGCGTCTGATGTCAGATGCGGAATGTGTGTTGGGGCTGCGAGGCATGGCCCCTGATTGGGTGCATCCTGGGTTCTTTGAACCCATTGGCCCAATTGTGGCTCTGCCCCTGTAGAGCACATTGCAATAGTCAAGCCTGGATGCACCACAGTTTTGAGGTTATCCTCTTCAAGGAAAGGGTGCAGCTGTCGAATCATCCAAAGCTGATAGAAAGCATGGCCTTCACCTGAGATACTAGGGTGAGGCCTGGGTCCAGGAGTACTCCCAAGCTGCACACCTGCTCCTTCTGAGGGAGTGTAACCCCCACCCAGCACAGGAAGATCTAACTCACACCTCAGATTCTGAACCCCTACAATGAGCACCTCCGTCTTGCTTGGATTCAGCTTTAATTTGTTCTCCCTCATCCAGCCCATTACTGCCTATAGGCAGGCATTTAGAAAATGAGTGCCATTTCCTGATGATGACGATGAAAAGGAGAAGTAGATTTGGGTGTCATCAGCATACTGATAACACCCAGCACCAAACTTCTTGGTGACCTTACCCTGCAGTTTTATGTAGATATTGAAAAGCATTGGTGACAGGATGGAGCCCTGAGGGACTCCATATAACATTTCCCATTTTGAGGAGCAACTGTCACCAAGCTCTGCCATCTGGAATCTACCCTAGAGGCAGGAGAGGAACCATTGCAAAGCAGTGCCCCCTATCCCCAACTCCCCCAGGCGATCCAGAAGGATACCATGGTCGATGGTATTGAATGCAGCTGAGAGATCCCGAAGAACCAACAGAGTCACACTCCTTCTATCGGTTCCCTGGTAAAGGTCATCCATCAGGCCAACCAAGGCTGTCTCAACCCCATAGCCAGCTCTAAAGCCAGTTTGAAATGGATCTAGATAATCAGTTTCCTCCAAAACTGCCTGGAGCTGGTTGGCCATCACCCTCTCGATCACCTTGCCCAACCAAGGGAAGTTGGAGATTGGCCTGTAACTATCAATCACTAAGTGGTCCAGGGAAGGCTTCTTAAGGAGTGGTCTAACCATTGCCTCCTTCAGACAAGGAGGCACCTTACCCTCCCTCAACGATGCATTTATGATTTTAACTAGGCCGCCTCCAACAATCTCCCTGCTAGATAGAAGCAGCCAAGTCAGGCAAAGATCCAGAGAACAAGTGGTAGGCCGCACCACCCCAAGCAGCTTGTCCACATCCTCAGGAGTCACATATCCAACCTATTACCACAAGAAGGATTGCTGGACCTCCTTCATAGACCTTGCAGAAATAGTGGAGTCCAAGTTGGCCCGAATACAGGAGATCTTGTTCACAGAGAACCCATTAAAAGTGTCACAGCAGAATGACACCGGGATCTGATTTGGAGTAGAAGGAGCAGAAATTAAACTCCTCACAACCTGGGATAGCTCTGCTGAGCGTGAACCTGCAGCTGCAATGTGCACAGACCAAAATTTCTTTTTCTGCACGCACTGCCACCGCATAAGGTCTTCAAATGGGTCACGTGCCACTTCCTGTCAGATTTGAACCAAGTTCTCCTCCACTTGCATTCTAGTCACCTACCCAACTGCTTTAGCCCCCACAACTCCTCTGTATACCAAGGGGCCATTTTGGACACAGGTTGGAAGGGACGCTTAGGAGCAATCATGTCTACTGCCCTGTTCCAGGATCCTACCAGGGCATCAACAGATTCACCGGCCGCACCAACATCAAAATCTTCCAAGGCCTTTTGAAATCCTACTGGGTCCAGCAGCCTTTTCGGATGAACCATCCTAGTAGGTCCACCAGCCCTGCAGAGGTGGATTGTGGCTGTGAAACCAACCTTAACCAGGTAGTGGTCCGTCCATGACAATGGGGAAACCACCGGATCTCCCACCCATGGAACAGCCCCCTGATCAGAATAAAGGACCAAATTGAGTGCGTGGCTGGCAACATGAGTTTGTTCATAATCTAATTGGGATAGGCCCATAGTTGTCATGGCTGCTATGAACTCCTGAGCCGCACCAGACGAGCCAGCCCCAAAGTAGATGTTGAAGTCCCCCAGCATCAAAAGTCAAGGAGACTCCAACACCAACTCTGCAGCCAGCTCCGTCAGCTCAGTTAGGGAGTCAGTTGAGCAGCAGGGTGAACGGTACTCCAACAGAATCCCCAATCTATCCCTACTTGCCAGCCTCAAAAATATGCACTCAATATAAGTCAACTGTCTCACAGGGGCCCTGGTAAGAGAAATGGTATTCTTATGAACCACAGCCAGTCTGCCCCACCCAGCCACCCGCCCACTTCCCCTCCATGACAGAATAACCTGAAAGGAGAAGCTGAGCCCATGCTGGACCACTTTCCTCCCTCAACCAAGTCTCAGGTATACATGCCAGGTCAGCTCCCTCATCCACGATCAAATCGTGAAAAATTTCAGTCTTATTCTGAACTGACCTGGCATTGCAGAGGAGCAAGGCCAGATTCTGTGGGTAATTGGAGCTGCTCCCAGAGGCTTGAGAGTTGACAAGGCAGTTGGAAGTAGAAACAGTTACTAAATTACTGATTTCACTTCCCCTGTAACGGTCAGCTGCTCTGCCAGTGCCAATTCTTCTATTCCCCACTACTACAGTAATAGCTGCCCCAGAACTGCCGGGCGCACTCCCAGCACCATCCCACTCAAGAGAGCCCAAACACATACCTGCAGAAAGGCCTGGCACAATCCGACCCAACCCCCCAGCCCTCCCCTCGAAGGCCCAGCCCCAAAGGCTGGCCCCCTTCGGTGGCCTGCTTCAGCGGCCGCCTACAGGCAGCCCAACGGCTATGCCTTTGGCAAGCCTCCTTGTTTTTCAGCTTGCAGGCCCCAAAACCACTCCTCCCACAAGCAGCTCCCAGGACAAGCGAACGATGGTTCAGTTCAACTATCTAGAAAGCTGGCAACTAGCCAGCTGGAACTTGGCAGCAGACAACCAGGCTGCTCTCCTTCTGGGCTGGAAGCTGCACAGGAGGCAGAGGGGACAGTTGGTAAGTCCCGGCAAGGCAGATCAAATGGCCTTGCACCCACCCATCCCGGTTACCTTCAGATAATTAATAATAATCTGAAGTGCAACCTGTTTAGTCTGAAGAATTCTGATATCAGATGTCTGCCAGAGTCACTCCCTGTGCCCACCACATTTCTGTTCACAGAAGTCTTTCTGATAAAGCTAGCTGTACTAAATGAGTGCTTTTGCATAAGGGTGTCAACTGGAGTCATAATACAATCAACCTTCTGGCTAATTAAGTTTAATTTTTCAAATATCGCAAGGACAGTCCTAATTGTTAGTAAACATTGTTTTCTCATAAAATCTATTGATAATCCGGGGCACTCTTTTGGATCCAACCCTCCAACTGATGCAAGAGATAGGTTCATTAAAAGCTCTTTATCATTGACCAAGGTATTATCCCCCTGCAACTGTCTTTCTTTCATAACCGTTGCTGCTTCAATTAACTCAGTTTCCTGTTGCTCCAAGAGTGCAAATCTATTCGATGTGGGAACAGGGTAGTTCGGACTTGCAGGCTTTTTTGGTGTCTAACTGTCCTTCATTGCCATAAATGTATCCAGACGTGTTTGCTTCAAAATTTTCACCCATCCTTGCACTTCTGGGCTGACACATTGCCTTTTTTTTTTTTTTTTGGCCCATTGTTTAGGTTAGTTCAAAAGTTTACAACAGAAGATCATCTGTTGTCCTTTATTAAAAACCAAATAATCCGGGGGGGGGGAGCTAAGCAATTGACCAACAGTGCTCCAGCAGCTTGAGTGCATAACTCCTCCCAAAGACAAACCACAAACAGAGGAGCAGTTTTAAAAGGGGGTGGGGGCTAGGGGGACTAAAACGAATTAAATCCTTTTGTAGGAGAGTCCATATATAAAACAGCATTAAAACGGTTTCTAAAAGTCCAGACATAGGCCACCAAAAAAGGAAGGAAGGAAGGAGAGGGGAGAATTCCCACTGATCAGAGCTAACAAGGCCAGCTGCTTTCACATCACCATCTTGGTCACTCGCTTCCTGGTGAGGTGGAGAGGATCTGAGGCCCCAGGCTGCTCCATATAGCAGCAGCAGCAGCAGCACTAGTGAGGGTACACACCTGGAAGAGGTAGGGCAGAGGGAAACAGCCCAGGCTGTCTTTCTTCCTCCCCGCCACTTGCTCAATTAGGCTACATCCCTCGTTTCAGGCCACTTGCTTTTCTGCATACAAAATCTGTCTGAAATTATCCCTCATTCCCGACTTTGAATAAATATGCATAGACTTGTGTAAATGTGATGACGTTAAAATTTCCCATTGCCTAATAGTGTCTTAGGTGCAAATCCAGCTACTTTTAAAGACATGAACTGGAAAGGGATCAGCTGCTTAGATGTGCAGTCTCTTCTCATATGAACAGGTTATTATGTAACATTACTGGAACTGTCAGTTTAGTAATAATTTGACATATTAATGTACATTTTAGTTGTTCCGGTAATCTTACACAATGTCTATGTGTCACATGTGTTCAGGCACTATTCATTGACTTGGTTTATCATTTTGCATTTATTTTAAAGCTTACAGGTGAAACTCGAAAAATTAGAATATCGTGCAAAAGTTCATTAATTTCAGTAATGCAAATTAAAAGGTGAAACTGATATATGAGATAGACGCATTACATGAAAAGCGAGATAAGTCAAGCCTTAATTTGTTATAATTGTGATGATCATGGCGTACAGCTCATGAGAACCCCAAATCCACAATCCCAGAAAATTAGAATATTACATGAAACCAATAAAACAAGGATTGTAAATAGAACAATATCGGACCTCTGAAAAGTATAAGCATGCATATGTATTCAGTACTTGGTTTGGGCCCCTTTTGCAGCAATTACTGCCTCAATGCGGCGTGGCATGGATGCTATCAGCCTGTGGCACTGCTGAGGTGTTATGGAAGACCAGGATGCTTCAGTAGCGGCCTTCAGCTCTTCTGCATTGTTTGGTCTCATGTCTCTCATCCTTCTCTTGGCAATGCCCTATAGATTCTCTATGGGGTTCAGGTCAGGCGAGTTTGCTGGCCAATCAAGCACAGTAATCCCATGGTCATTGAACCAGGTTTTGGTACTTTTGGCAGTGTGGGCAGGTGCCAAGTCCTGCTGGAAAATGAAGTCAGCATCCCCATACAGCTCGTCTGCGGAAGGAAGCATGAAGTGCTCCAAAATCTCCTGATAGACGGCTGCGTTGACCCTGGACTTAATGAAGGACAGTGGACCAACATCAGCAGATGACATGGCTCCCCAAATCAACACAGACTGTGGAAACTTCACACTGGACTTCAAGCATCTTGCATTGTGTGCCTCTCCATTCTTCCTCCAGACACTGGGTCCTTGGTTTCCAAATGAGATGCAAAAGTTGCTCTCATCAGAAAAGAGGACTTTGGACCACTGAGCAACAGACCAGTTCTTTTTTTCTTGAGCCCAGGTAAGATGCTTCTGACGTTGTTTGTTGTTCAGGAGCGGCTTGACAAGAGGAATACGACATTTGAAGCCCATGTCCAGGATCCGTCTGTGTGTGGTGGCTCTTGATGCACTAACTCCAGCCTCAGTCCACTCCTTGTGAAAGTCCCCAACACTTGAATGGCCTTTTCCTGACAATCCTCTCCAGGCTGCAGTCATCCCTGCTGCTTGTGCACCTTTTTCTTCCACACTTTTCCCTTCCACATAACTTTCTATTAATGTGCTTTGATACAGCACTTTGGGAACATCCAACTTCTTTTGCAACTACCTTTTGAGGCTTTCCCTCCTTATGGAGGGTGTCAATGATGGTTTTCTGCACAACTGTCAAGTCAGCAGTCTTTCCCATGATTGTGATTCCTAATGAACCAGACTGAGAGACCATTTAAAGGCTCAGGAACCCTTTGCAGGTGTTATGGATTGATTAGCTGATTGGAGTGGGACACCTGGAGCCTAGACTGTTGAACCTTTTCACAGTATTCTAATTTTCTGGGATTGTGGATTTGGGGTTCTCATGAGCTGTACGCCATGATCATCACAATTATAACAAATTAAGGCTTGACTTATCTCGCTTTGCATGTAATGTGTCTATCTCATATATCAGTTTCACCTTTTAATTTGCATTACTGAAATTAATGCACTTTTGCACGATATTCTAATTTTTCGAGTTTCACCTGTATACTTTATTTACAGAGGTTAGCATCCTGACTGATAAAGTGCGTGGAATAACAGGGAGGATTGCGCAAGGGCTCCGGCTGCATTTCCGTAGTCCTCCCCCCAGTCCTCTTTCATTTGTGCTGTTCTGCAAGAGCTCTAATACATCCAAACAGTCTCCAAGCAGTCTCCACTCTCCAGAAGTCCTCTGTATGTGTGGAAATATGTCATTCGCTCTCTGTGATCTGTTCCCACTCTTACAGAGTGCTTCTGGGATGCAGGCAGTGCTCAGAAGTATTAGCACTCTTTCACAGCAGCACGAGCACAAAAGGACTGGGGGAGTTGCATGAAGGCCCCTGCTGTGCCCCCGCGGACCCTACTAATATATGTCCTTTGTTAGGAAGTCAGCCTGAAGATTTTTTTTAAAATTGAAGCATGACATCCTTTTTTCAGGTATGTTTTATGTATGTATATATAAGATTTATTTATCATATTTCTATCCCTCCTGATACAGACATCTGTCTCCAGATGTCTGCTTCCAGTTCTATGGATACCAGACTTTATCAGTAGTTTACCATCCAACATCACTTCCAGACAAACCAGCTTCTGTTATTAGTTTGAGAAAGAATGAACCAATATTTCAGAGCATAACCTGCAAGTATTGTAGCCATCCCTCAACACATGGACACACACACACACACACACACACACACACACACACACACACACACAGTGGATTGAAAGATCAGCGGCCTATACCCACATAATTCTTCACAAATTTCTGTCTGACCCAAAGGTGAAGAACTTGTATATCTGTATGCAATACTTCCTTCTCTGTCTAGATCAGTCTCTTCCAGGCCTCTTCAGGGCATAACATGCTTTTATCAAGATAACAGCTTAAGAGGTCACTTGTGAATGGTCACACATTATGTATATGCCTGCAACACAATGGTAGAAATAATGCATCCGGGAAGCGGGATCAGGCCTGACCATGGTATGTATGCTTATGTGTGCATCCATAGCTGAAAAATAATCTATGCCTGTATGTATATCAACAGCTCCCCTTTCCGGAGAAGTTAGACCTGGCCACTGCCAATCATGCTCAAGTGATTCCAAATCTGATGTGTGTAATACCCTCTATGTTTGGCTGCCTTTGAAAAGTGTTTGGAAACTTCAACTGATACAAAATGCATTTGCTAGATTATTATTTGGTGTGAAATAACTAGGACTTAATCAGAGGTGCACTAACCCCCAGACCTTGGGGACCTGGTCTGGTCCTCCAAGGTCTGGGGGGCCCTCCAAATGGATGGGGGGCCCTCAGCAGCCACCCCACCCCACCCGACCAAACCTCTGTGGTTTTTTAAAAAACTGTTTTCCCCTTACGGCTTGCGGCGATCTCTAAACTGTACAGGCGCGCCTCGCACTGTGTTAAAAATACTGGACCGAACAGATATGGCCAGCATCCTTCCAGTCTCTCAAGGATGAGACTGGGGTCAAGGGGGGAGAAGGGAGAAGGACTGCTCTTCTCCCCCCACCACAGCACCCCTTGGCGGCAGTAAGGGGGGAGGAATTAAAAAACAAAACAAAACTGGAGGTTTGGTGGGGTGGCCCCCCAAAAAGGAGGTTTTGGGAGCCCTTGCATGGGGGGGGGCTTGTGACTGGGGGATCCAGGTGGTTCGGGCACCCAAATCATCTTGGTGCGCCCCTGGACTTAATACACCACTGTCCTGGATTGAACCATGGTGGGGGAATAGAATTTAAAAAAACTCTCCCCACTCTTTGGTTTGCATTTAGTACTGTTTGTTGAATTTATTTATTGTGTTATTGATATGTGTTCTAAAACTTATGTTTGTAAAGGTGTAAACTGTTCTTACAGTGTATGTATGTGCAGGTTGATTGACAGATAGCAGCATGTTGACATGTATAGGGTTTTAAAAGAGACACAATTTTCATATTTCCAACTTCGTCTCTAGTTCCTATCCTTTTGGACAATTTTAAAAACTCAAAATAAGGAGGAATTACCATCAATTAGAATATCTGAAGAGCTACTTCAATTAGAATAGTGAGCAGAACAGTGTGAGAAAACTGCTTGGTGGGTGAAAAATGGAGTAGTTTTTAAAAGCAAAAATTAGTTGCTTAAAAATTAGTAGAGATATAAGCTCATTAATTTCGATGAGCTTATCTCTAACATTTTTGCTTTTACAAACTGGGAGTGGCAGAGCAGCTGAGGTGATGCTGCAGGTGTTGGGATGATGGGTCCAGATGCCCGCATTTACTGCCTCAGGGTGCAGGCACTGCCTGAGGACTTTGCCTCAACTTTCCTCATGATATAGGAGAGAGGAGAGCTGGTCTTGTGGTAGCACGCATGACTTGTCCCCTTAGCTAAGCAGGGTCTGCCCTGGTTGCATATGAATGGGAGACTAGAAGTGTGAGCACTGTAAGATATTCCCCTCAAGGGATGGAGCTGCTCTGGGAAGAACAGGAGGTTTCAAGTTCCCTCCCTGGCATCTCCAAGTTAGGGCCGAGAGAGATTCCTGCCTGCAATCTTGGAAAAGCCGCTGCCAGTCTGTGAAGACAATACTAATCTAGATAGACCAATGGCCTGACTCAGTATATGGCAGCTTCCTATGTTCCTATGCTGAACTGCCCCTGGTGCTTGGACTGTTATATTCATAGAAGCAGTGGTAACTTTACAAACAGTTTTGTGTCCATTGAATAGAATTAGCTTTTAAAGCCTGTGAGAAAGCTGCACACACAGCCCCTCTCTCCCATCCTATAAATCATGTCCAGTTTCCTTAGAGGTCACATTGAATGGAGTAGGTTCCCCATCACATCTGCTTATGCAGTGACACACACATACAACTGGGTTTATGTATCATCATCATCATCATCATCATCATCATCATCATCATCATCATCATCTTTATTTGTTAGCCACCCCGTAACAAAATTGTTCTCTGAGTGGTTCACATCACAATATTAAAACATCCAATAAAAGAATTGGATTTTTACACTTTAGAACTGCAATCTGAATTAATGTCTTGAGGTCTGTGCTATCTATTAGCATTTAAGTCTCCTCTGTAATTTACCAGTGAGTGAATCTGTTTTCACCAAATGTAGCCATGTAGAATATTTTGATAAATATCCAGCTAACTAATCCAGTTGACTGTCAATATCCAACAGCCTATGCTTCGTTACAGCTTTTGTCTTGGGACTCCAGATTGTAAAAGATCACAGGCAAAGGAAACAAACTTGTACGCAGTTCAGAACCAGCTCAAACCAGAATTCTTTTCAAAGTGGAGATTTTGCATGTCTGGTTAACAATGCATAGTGTTGGTCGGCCAGCAGTCATTTTAAACACACAATCCTCCAGGGTTTGCAGGAGAATTCCTACCCAGCCTCATCATCAGTGTCAGTGAAATTCTTTGCAAGCCAAGCACCTGCACTAACACTTCATTCTGCAGAATTTCCATATATCCTCCAATTGCAAATCCCCACAAGAATTTTTAATAGAAGATTAGGAGAGAATATTATCTTCAAAAGATCTGTAAAGGCAGATAAATTGCATCACCCCATTCTCCTTATAAAATGAGGAAACCATGAGGAAATGGGGAAACCCATGGGGAAACCCATTACATTGGAAATTTGCCCTGAGCATATTTGTCCCATCCACATTTACAGTATATGACAAAATGTATGTCCCTGATGCTGGAAAGCATTTTACTTCCTCAATTTTATCCACAGGTATACCTTAAGTGGCATAGCGGGGAAATGCTTGACTGACAAGCAGAAGGTTGCCAGTTTGAATCCCCGCTGGTACTATATCAGGCAGCAGTGATATAGGAAGATGCTGAAAGGCATCATCTTATACTGCACGGGAGGAGGCAATGGTAAACCCCTCCTGTATTCTACCAAAGAAAACCACAGGGCTCTGTGGGTGCCAGGAGTCGAAATCGACTTGACGGCACACTTTACCTTTATATTCCAGGTAAAGCACCTGTGACCTCCCAGTTGCTACCGTCTTTTTGATCTTGTTCTTTCTTATTAAATGTTCATTCTGAAAATTTCAAAGAGCTTTAAAAAGTGATTTCATAAGTACTTGGGTCTGGCTGTCACATCAAGATTATATATATGTAACAATAGGGTGAAGGCTAGAATAGGAAAAGGTGTACAGAGGCCATAGGCAGAGGAAGCATCCATGAAAAAGGAGTGCCAATGTATCTCTGTTATTACACATCCCTACTCTGCCTCAAATCTCCTACCTAGTAATGGAAGTTCTCACTAGGACAAAGACGTTGTGATGGAGGTGCATAGAGATACAGAGTATGTAGGCTTGCTCTGTTGTTATGGCCCTGCGTGGTGACCCAGGTATTAAAAGGACTGAAAGTGTTTCATTACCCTTTGCCTACTCAGTATGCCACCCCAGCTCCATATGGTTATGTGGGGATAGGATGTTATAATCAGCTCTGACTGTTGGCTTATATTGACCATGTGATTAGAGGCTGGTTCAGATGTTCGATCTCTATGTGACTCTGAGCATGCAGGGATGGTGTGCTGGGAGGGCAGAGAGTAGTGGTGCACCTCTTTGCATGATGGGTGGCTGCCCAGAACCATATTGTGTGAACCAGCCCTGTCTTGATCGGCAGAGTCATTTTAGGTGCTTGGTTGAATATGCTTTTGCAATGTCTTTTCCTTTTACATCCAATTTATGTCAGGAACACCCCATTCATTCACCAAGCCGATAGTGTGGCTCTTGGTAAGTCTTCATTGAGTATCATCTTCAGATGATGCTCAATAGCACATATCATACTTTGAAGTTGTTAGAGGGAGAGTAGGATACAAATGTGTCAAATAACAATGTAAGTTCTACCCAAGACAAGACATTGCAATGTTCAGACAGTGCTTCTGAGTTAACCTGTACAGCCACTGGATGGCACAGTTGCTCTGTTAAACTAGCACTAACTCCATTGGCCACTTGGGAAAGAGTGAGCCAAAGAATTAAAATAGATCTCAATTGAGCTCATTCTTTCAAATCAAGATCACATTATACCTAAAGGAAATGCTTGCATCCATCCTGATTTCTTAGGTATTTGAAACAGCATGACCTAACCAAAATTTAGGCACATCTCTTGGAATATATGTCAGAAAGACCTCAGATAATTTCCCACATAATGACTGAATGGCAAGGCAGTGATCCCCTGCATGTCTTTTCCATAACTGATATGGGAAGAGTAAATTAATAGAATGAGGTCCAAAGAGGACATGGTTACTGAGAAAAGGCTTGGAATTACCAATATCTTCCTACATGTCATTTCTATATAGTCTTCATAGGAACATAGGAAACTGCCATATACTGAGTCAGACCATTGGTCTATCTTGCTCAGAATTGTCTTCACAGACTGGCAGTGGCTTCTCCAAGGTTGCAGGCAGGAATCTCTCTCAGCCCTATTTTGGAGAAGCCAGGGAGGGAACTTGGAACCTTCTGCTCTTCCCAGAGCGGCTTCATCCCCTGAGGGGAATATCTTGCAGTGCTCACACATCAAGTCTCCCATTCATATGCAACCAGGGTAGACCCTGCTTAGCTATGGGGACAAGTCATGCTTGCTACCACAAGACAAGCTCTCCTCTCCTTCTAAGTCATCTTTCCCTATGCATTTTCAGACATGATTTCTGTGCCGTTAAACTAAATTTATTTATTTTTATTTTTATTTATTAAACTTCTATACCACCCAAACTTTCGTCTCTGGGTGGTTAACATAAAAACATGTGGACAGAAGCTTTAAAACATATCCAGAAAGGCCACTTCATGATTTCAGGTTCCGTGCAGTTCTGAATTCTGCTCTGAAAAGTTCAATATGCTTTGGATGGTCAAAATAAAAGGCAGAAACAAAACACAGGCATGAGTTTGTATAAAAAGGAGGTGGCAGTGTTAATTGTACATGCATAGTGCTGGATTTAGGCACAATCTACGTAAGCTATATTTTGGGCCTCACATTATGAGGGGTCTCTGAATACAAAAAATGACTAAATTTCAAGTTTTACATAATTGGTTGAAAAATAAAGGATAAAGGGGGAAAAGACTTTACAACATACATGATTATCCTGATAAGACAAATATATACATATATGACTACACAATTATTTATAATATTGAGTTTATAAATTTGTGCAGAAATAACTAAAAGTTACAGCAAAATTTTCAGGGACCAGGGCCTGTTTTTTCAGGTCTGATTCTGGATCAAATATTTGATTCAGGATCAATTTGATTCTGGGATCCCATGATCCTGAGATTAGTTTTGATCCTATCTCAATTTCTTGATACACATTTCATATAGGATCCTGTGATCCTGGAATAAAGAGTACTGGCTGGCCCGGACACAAAGCATCTGTGCATCTAGTTCTCCCCCCGCCCCCTCAGTCTCAGCATTCCCGCATCCCTCTTGGCTTCCCCCCCCACCTTCTCAACCCCCCTATCAACTTTGCAACACCTGGACCAACAGGTACCAAATCGGGTTTAGTTGTAGGGACACATAGGGGCACCTCAACAGCGTAGTTTGAGATGATGTCATCCACCCCGATCCAAGATGGTGGACGCATAAACTTTTGAGGCGCAAGTGGGCTAACTAGTGAACCGCCTAACTTGCTACTAACTGTAGGGACACATAGGGATGCTCAGATGGCATGGTGTGTGATGATGACATCCACTCCAATTCAAGATGGTGGCTGCGTGAACATCCAAGATGTAAGCGGGCTAATTTGTGGACTGTCTAACCTGTTTGAACCAAATTGGATACAGTTGCAGTGCGTGACAGACAGGGACACCTCAATAGCATAGTTTGTGATGATGTCATCCACCTTGATTCAAGATGGCAGACACACACACTTTTGAGGCGCATGTGGGCTAATTTGTGAAACATTTAACTGATTTGAACCAAATTTGCTACAGCTGTTGGGACATGTAGGGACACCTCAACAGCATAGTTTGTGATGATGTCATCTACCCCAATCCAAGATGCTGGACACATGAACATCTGAGGCATCAGCGGACTAATTTGTGAACTGTCTAACTCATTTGAACCAAATTTGGTATAGTTGCAGTGAGTGACACACAGGGACACCTCAATGGTATAGATTGTGACAATGTCATCCAACCCAATTCAAGACGGTGGACACGTAAACATTTGAGGTGCAAGCTCAGCTTCCTAAATTTTTTGGGTTTTAAACTCTGGTTTGTTTTTAAATTGTTAAATTGTTTTAAGTTTTTTTGTATATGTTTTTAACTGGTTTTATGCTATGGTTAACCGCCCAGAGATGAATGTTTGGGGTGGTGTACAAATTAGATAGATAGATAGATAGATAGATAGATAGATAGATAGATAGATAGAATAAGTGGGCTAACTTGTGAACCACTTAACCAGTTTGAACCAAATTTGCTACAGCTGTAGTGAGTGACACACAGGGACACCTCAATGGTATAGTTTGTGATAATGTCATCCACCCTTATCCAAGATGGTGGATGCATGAACATTTGAGGTGCAAGAGATCTAACCTGTGAACCATGATCTGAACCAAATTTAGTCCAGTTGTAGAGACAGTGAAACAAAAGTAGGCTGATTAGTTCTTACTAGAACAACTTGTTCAGTCCCTTGAATGGCTAGGTTTGACTTGAGGAAGTGCTTTGCCCTGATTATATGCCGTCGTAATTCTCTAGAATGGAATTCTATGTAATGAAACACTGCTCATACTGGTTTTATGACAGCAGCCAAGCAGTCAAACCACTGTCTCTTCTGCAGCAAGATCAGCCTCCTGATCATGGAAACTCCCACATCACAATTACTACACAGCTGGCCCTCGTTATCTGCGGTCCCAGCACCTGCGGTTTCGCAATTGGGCAATGGAGACCTGACCTTGTTATAAAGGTAAAAGTTGTGCTGTTGAGTAGGTGTTGACTCCTGGTGGCAACAGAGCCGTGTGCTTGTCTTTGATAGAATACAGGAGGAGTTTACCATTGCGATGTCCTGCGCAATATGATATGATGCCTTTCAGCATCTTCCTATATCGCTGCTGCCCGATATAGGTGTTTCCGGAAACATATCAGCAGGGATTCGAACTAACAATCTCTGGCTTGCTAATCAAGTCATTTCCCCACTGCACCATTAGGTGGCTTTGACCTTGTTATACATGGTTCCAAAAATAGTAAAAATTTGCCTATCCATAGTTTCTGGGTGACTGGAAATGATTTCCGATGTCATTTCCAGCCACTATTTTTCTGAATGAAGCCTTTTTTGTGGCTCTTTTGTCTTAAAATTTGCCTACAAAATTTGCAGGAAATCAATGGAATTGGGGCTGGGGGGGGGGAATTGCAGGGGAGACATTGCTTCGTGGGGTGGGCATTGCTCCAGTACCATGCTCACCGGAAACCTGTTGAGCATGGTACAGTGCTTTATTTCTCTTATTTCTGCCTCTTTTCCACTTATTTAAGCTTTTTTGACCTTCAGGAATGTGACCCCCCAATACCCATAGGGTTAAGGTCTTGTTATGTGTAGTTTCATAATAACAAACAAACAAACAAACAAACAAACAAACAAACAAACAAACAAACAAACAAACAAACAAGCTTTATTTGTTATCCACCCCATAATAAATTGTTCTCTGGGCAGCTCACAATATAGCATTAAAATATAAAATAAAAGCACACAACACATTAAATCATAAAAGACCAAAAGGGGTGGTGGTGGTGTGTGTGGAGAAAATACAAATATACAATACAAAACAATTTTAAAACCCTTTTAAAATCAGTTTAAAAATCAAATCTAAAAATCAAAATTTAAATTTAAAAGGCCTGTGTGAACAAAAAAAGTCTTTACCTGGTGTCTAAAAGAACAAAGTGATGAAGTAGGCAAACTTCACTTGGGAGGCTATTCCATAAATGGGGTGCAACCACGGAAAAGGCCCTCCCCCTAGTAGCCACCTGCCTCACCTCGTTATCCACAGTTGTGGGCAAGAATGGAACCCTCGCTGATAACAAGGGCCACCTGTGCTGTGTTTGTCTCTTCTGATGAATGCTGCTGTAATGGTGAACAGTGCAGCAAGGACACTATGAGGAAAGAGGGGTAGACAAGGGGTCAGTTCCCCCTCCTGGATTAATTTTATGCATACCAATTTTATTTATATAATTTATGTATAGATTTGTGTGGATATACTTTGCCCTCCTCACTCCATGGAAAAATTCTTGTGGAAAGCCATGAACTAGAGTCTTATTTCTTGGCAGTGGGCAGTAGAATCTCAATGAGGGCTTAATGCATTCCTACGTCCACTCAGAAATTCCGTGCCTTTGGCTGACCATTCAGAGGGAACCAATTATCATTCTCTTGTCCCCTGTTTTAGTGCATCCCAAATTTCCTTAAGCACTTTAAAAAACCAAATTTTAGAACTAGGGATCATGAAGAATGAGGGGGAGCATTAGTGTCATTATTGAATGTGCACTGCACTTTATTTTTATTTTTTATTTTTTAAAAAAAGGCTTTTCAGTACTCATGAAAAATCCAAATGGGCTGAGCAGCACATGTTCTCCCACAGTCTAAACCTGTGTTAATGTCACTCAGTCCATTGACAAAGCAATCTGACAGTCAGTAAAGTCAATGCAACAAGACAGCTTGTGCAGCCGCAGTTCATCTGCAAGGCAAGCTGGATACTTTTCAGATCTGTGTCTGTCTAGGTTTGCGGCTCTTTGGGTACATGTGACTATCAGGAGAAAATAGCAAAGGCTGCGTGTTTTCTCTGGATTCAATTTGCGTTAGAAATTAAAATGAAGATCAAGGCAGGTTGTGAATCACATCTAGACTTAAGCAGCATCCTGTTAATGTTCTTGGACATCTCAGTGGCATTTGATACCTAGACCATAGAATCCTTCTGGGTCACCTTGCAGGAATGGTTTGGGGGGACACTATGTTTGGGAGGCTCTGTTAGTTCCTGGAAGGCAGGTCTGAGAAGGTGGTATGCTGGGGAACTGCTGCTCTGCCCTTTGGTCTTGGCCTTATGGGGAATCACAGGGCTCTTTCTTGTCCCCCATGGTTTTCAGCACCCATATGCAGCTGCCGAGTGAAGTTGTCTGGATAAAAAACCTCATTAAAAATTCAACATTGAGACTCAAAGGAAACCACATGAGACTGGGCGGGGGTGGGGGGAGCCCAGTTAGTAAGGTAACTGTGACATCACCCTCTGTGACATCACCTCCCCTGTGACATCACCCTCTGCATTCTCAGCTGTCAGATGGCCAGTAGTACTTTGCTGGAAGAGAGTCTTGATACTCTACTCTTCCCTTTGGCCTTTTTTCTATCATTGCTGAATTTTGATAGCAAGCAAGACAGAGAGAAATAGATAACTATGTAAGTAGGATTTCTTAAAGGTTTCTACCATCTCATTCTATATTTAGCAATGACATTTTAGGGCAGTCCTCGGCACCTCCTCCTAGCCACCTTTCCAAGCCAGGACAGGGTGCTGAGAGAGAGAGATGGTGCCCAGGACCAGTCTAAAACTGAATACTGCTAGTAAAACAGTTCATCTTTTCCTTTGTATATGCCCCATCTCTGCCCCTGACCCTGGTGTGAGGAGGGAACCTTCCCCCCTGTGCAGAGAGAGCTCTCAGTACAGTTTGAAAGATCAAATTGCCAGCAATTCAGACAGTCCAGATCCTTCTCTCCAATTATTTTTTGCCCATTAAAGTGAATTCATGTAATGTCTGGAGCCTTGAATATTCCCAAGCTGAATGTTGACACACAGAACAAGCGGATTGTGTAAGCTCTATTTCTCATCTCCCCCCACCCTATGTTCTAGGCATAGACACCTGAGGTTCTTCTTTAGAAAGAGGAGTGTCAAAGTTGTCCCTTTCAAGGGGCAGGGTGACAGCACTGTAAGAGAAGATGTATCTGCATTTAGAAAAGAAAGCAGAAGCACTGTGAAAGATCAGCATCCCATTGTGGAAGGTAATCACCCCATCAGCGCCTCCAAGAAAAGTTGTTTGAGGAGATGCATGGACTTTGGGGGAATTGTTGGAAGGGAAAATATGTCCTGGTTATTAGGGTGGTGGCCGAGCTGGTGATCAGACCTCTGCAACTGTTTCAGTGTCAAGAAGCTGGACCTCTTTTAAAGAAGTTATATTAATATCTTGCCTAACAGATGCTTCTCAATGTCATTTCCCCTCAGAATCAGCATGTAGAACCACTGAGTGTCATCCTGTCAGCAAGTTATGGGGAGAAAGGAAGAGTGGGAATAAGGTACACTTGCTCCCCCACACACATAGTAAAATTAATGCTAGTATGAAAACAAATGAGAGAGATTGGCTAATTGAATGCATGTGAGGGCTGGAAAGACCTTCAAACAGAACCCTTGGCAGCCCGCTGTGATCAATGTTATATTTTGCAGATAAAATCCCTTGTATCCATTCTGACTTGGATTCTAAGGGTTTTGTAGCACCAGAACCGGATGTTGCCAATGTACTGTCTGGTCTTGTTATATTGGATGGTTTTCAGACTGTGTTGTCTGAGAAGGTGAACAGGCTGCTTGGAACGCTGAGGCCTACCTCGTGTATGCTTGATCCTTGCCCTTAATGGTCAGTGAAAGCTGCTATGGAGGGACTGAGTCCATGGGTGATGGAGGCGGTAAATGCCTCTCTGAACCATGGTGTGGCGCCCCTTCAGCTGAAGGAGGCAGTCCTTAGGCCCTTCCTAAAAAAGCCCTCATTGGACCTAGATAATTTAAATAATTTTTGACTGATTTCTAACCTCCCCTTCTTGGGCAAGATGTTGGAGAGGTGGTGGTGTCTCAGCTCCAGGCAGTCTTGGATGAATTTGATTACTTAGATCCTTTCCAGTCTCACTTCTGGCCTGGATATGGGACAGAAACTGCCTTGGTTGCCCTGGTGGATGGCCTATGCCAGGAGACAGACAGAAGGAGTGTGACTCTGTTGATTCTCCTGAACCTCTCAGCGGGTTTTGATACCATCGACCGTGGTATCCTTCTGGGTCATTTCTCCTGTAGGAATGTGCATGAACCAGGGTTCAAGCACGTTTTGGGCAGGGAGACTGGGAACTTGAAAGAACAGTCCTTACCTTCTCTCCGCTGCCCCATGCAGCTACCTGCTGAAGCGGTGTGCATCCTAGAAGCCCTGTGCAGCGTCAGCATGCACATGGCACCGGCATATGGCCCCCTATTCTCCGGCTTGGGACATGGGGACACGGTTATATGGTGGCTCCACTCCTACCTGGAGGGTCATACTCAGAAGGTGGTGCTGGGGGACACCTGCTCTACCCCTTGGCCTTTGGCCTATGGGGTGCACAGAGATCTATTCTGTCCCCTATGCTGTTTAACATCTACATGAAAGCTCTGGGAGAGGTTATCCATGGGGGTGGGCTGCAGTGCCATCAATATGCTGATAACACCCAGTTCTACCTATCCTTTAAGTCAGCAGACACCAGGAAGCCAGTGGATGCTCTGAACTGGGGTCTGAAGGCTGTTCTGGACTGTATGGCAGCAAACAAGCTGATATTTAATGCAGATAAGATAGAAGTGTTCTGGGTTGGTAAAACTGATCATCTGAGTAGTGAAGTAAATCTGGCCTTGGGCGGGGTCACGCTCCCTTTGAAAGACAAAGTCTACAGCTTGTGGGTGTTTCTGGACCCGCCACTGTCCTTGGAGGAACAGGTGGCAGAGATGTGCAGAGGTGCTTCCTACCAGCTACTGCTGGTATGCCAGCTGCTACCCTACTTAGAGAAGTCAGACCTGACTTCAGTCACTTGTCACTCATGACCTCAGTCACTCATCCAGATTGGACTACGGCAATGCACTTTATGGGGCTGTACTTTAAGATGGTTCAGAAGAGTCAGCTGGTCCAGAACACTGTTGCAAGGATGCACGTGGGCACAAGTTGCACCCATCCTGCAGCAGCTTCATTGGTTATCAGTCCACTTCCAGGCTAGATTAGGTGCTGGTCTTGACCTTTAGAGCACTACACGGCTTGGTGCCAGGGTACCTGTTGGACCGCATTCACTCATATGAACCTGCAAGAGCCCTCTGCTTGGCATTGCTCATGGCCCCACCACTAACAGAGATCTGTTGGTGGGGACTAAAGACAGGGCCTTTTCAGTTGTGGCCCCTTGGCTTTGGAACACCCTCCCCTGAAGAACTTTGCCATGCTCCCTACCTCAGTGTTTTTTTTTAAATCAATTAAAACACATCTTTTAAAGAGGCTTCTTAATGTTTTATCTGCTGCTTACATCTGGTTGGTTTTTTTAGTTTTTATGGTTCTCAGTTTTTAGCTTTTTATTAATAACTTTTAATTTGAAACTTTTTTTAAAATGGTAATTTTAAATGTGGTTTTAGCCTGGTCTTTTAACTTGTTTAACTGTATCAATCTTTTATTTTACATTTATCTATTTTATTAATGTTGTGAGCCATGCTGAGCTGTAGTGTACTGGAGTGGCAGCGTATAAATATTGCAAATACATACATAGATAAATAGATATATACATACATACATACCTTCTGGATGGCCATAGGAATGCATTCTGTTTCCAAATGGCTGTTGGACTGCATTCAGCCAAAGGAGATTGGACGCTTATACAGTGGCTATTGGGGACAATCCCCAATTGCCAAAGAGAAAATTATAGCCCTTTCGAATAGTCTCTGAATGCATTGTGATGGGTTGTGATTCTGCAATCAGAACACCTTGAGTAAAGTTATAGAAAAGACTTTTCATTCTACTTTCACCATTTGAAAGTAGAAATGTTGGCATGCTTTTATTCTGAGGTTTGTGGGTCAAGTGCAGTATGCCACCCTGTCCCAATGACTTTCTAAGGCAATTTGGAATGATAAGCTTTATTCTGGTGGGGTTATTTTTTCAGCCATTTGAGAATGTCAGCTGGGTGTGCTTCAGTGATGGAAGAATAGAAGGGATCAGCCTTCCAATTTCATCCTCAATTACTCTGGAAAGGATGCTCAAACAATTTTGGTAATATAGAAATGTTCTTCTCTGTCTAATGGTCTGATGGTTGCAACTTCCAGGGCATTGATATCTTCATAAGGTTCCTTGATGCTGTGAATGCTGAATGTATGACAACAGGGAAAGATGGCAGGGAGACTCTGGGCCTCCATTACTCTAAAGCGGACATGGTGGAAACACTTGTGGTGAGTGACAATCAGCACCAGAACACCATTGGGAAGGTGACAGCTGACTGAAAGGCAAGAGAGGCCCTGGGACTGAATTTTGGGGAAATTCTCTGAATGTAAATTTATGGGTCTGCAGACAGAAAGAATATGCAGTTATTTTGATTAAAATCAACAAATACCTATTCAATAAAAATCTACTGGGGAGTTGTAATTTCTGCTCTGAGGTAGGGGTGTGCAGGCTGGCTTGGTTCGAGCTGGGCCCAACGTTGAACCAGCACAGCTCAACAGCTTGGAGTCTAACCAGACCAGCCTTGGCTGGTCCAAGTTCGAACTGACCTGAGCCTGGTTTGAACCGAGCCAGTTCAGAGCTCTACTGGTAAAAGGGAAAGCAGTGAGGATTCCCCTTTACCAGTAAAGGGACTCGGGGGCTTTCCTAAACCTAGAGGGGGTGGGAGGGGAGTCATTTAGTACTTAAAGGTAATAGCATCAGTGGTGGCGGTAGTAGGCGGTGGGGGCTCCCCCCATCCCCGCTGGCCTCCCTCTGTGCATGCACAAAGGCCATTTGCATGGCCACATTGTATGGTCATGCAAATGGCCTCTATGCATGTGTGGAGATCACTAAAATGGCCTCCATGTGTGCGCAGAGGCCTGAATCAGGCCTGAGCAGGCTTGAACTGGGCCACCACAAGCCTGGGCGACTCTGGGGGAGGCTGACGGGGGTGGGGAGCTTTTTCTATGCCAGCCACACACCTGACCATGGCCACTGCTGCTAGTACCTGTAAGTACTAACTGACTCCTCTCCCACACCCTCTAGGTTTAGGGAAGACCCCCTGCCCCTTTACTGGTAAAGGGGAATCCTCACAGGATTCCCCTTTACCAGTAGAGCTCCAAACTGGTTCAGACTGGTTCAGCGGTCAAACCAAACCAGGTCCCAGTCCAGTTTGAAGTGGCAAAACCGGTTCTGTGAACACCTCTACTCTGAGGAGCTTAGGATTGGCATCTAAACAGAGTTTCAGAAAACCTGATGGGAAGTGTGAAAATGAGTTTGGAGTAACCATGGGGAATCGACTCTCACCTGCTTTCTTTTGCCCCTTGGTCTCTCCCAGGAAGCTATGGAGGAGTTCTCTAATCACCCACTGGCCGTCTTTATATTTACGAGCTGCATGTCCACCATCTCCAACTTAAGGTATGTATTTTTAGACTGGGCGAGGTTGATCGGGTTTATCTATTCTTTATAAGTAAGTATTAGCGAGGTTGTCTCTTGGCAAAGGAAGGAGAACACAGATTATACAGGAAAGCAAACAGAATAGTCAGAAGCATGATGAAGAGTCTATAAAAGAAGGGATTGCTTCAGATCAGCTCCAGAAGGGATTGGGCAAAGAACTAGCAGCAGTAGCCCTTTAAGAGACTCTGAGAGTGTCCAGAATGAAGCATTCCATCCTTAATAGGCAGCCCTTGCCTTTTACAACAGTTTCACTCCAGAAACCTACCTTCTCAGCATGTTTTAGAGCCTGAAGCCCTGTGCCTGGCAGCAGCCTTCCTCTGGCTTTTGCAAACTCCTGTCCTGTTGGAGGGTGCATCAATTGCCTTGATTGCAAGTTAATATGGATGGCTATCCCTCCACTCACGTTGCATTTTCTCATACTTTCCCTTTGTCCTGCCAGCAAATTCAAGCCTCCCCTAAGTCCTGAGCTTGAGTCACGTGTGCTTTGTGCAGTGATCAAGAGAGTGATTAGCAGTGATATACGAAGGATGGATGTCTGCAGCCAGGTACGTTCTGATTGAACTTCCATACTGTAGCAAATTCACCTGGTAGGTCTTTGTGTGGCATCTGATTATTTGTCTCATTTGCACTGCTGTGCCTCAGTTGAGCTTGAGCATTTGGTCAACTGTATATCCCAGATAGGGATATACAAATTGATTCTTATTCAAATCAATTTGACTCGAATCTGGGTGATTTGACTAATTAGAATTCAAATCGAATCATCCCTTATAAGGGCAATTTGATTTGAATTTGTTCCGTTTTTTCAAAATTTGATTCGAATTCTATTCGAGAGACATTTGGCACCTTTAAAAAACCATTCAGGCCCCGATTGGTTAAAAAAGGCACCGAAAAAGGGTTGAATCGATTCAATTTTGATTCAGATTTTGGACTAGATTCAAATTTGATTTGAATTTGAAGTGAACAGAAAAATTCGTTTCATGCACATCTCTAGCCCCAGACAATAGAGGAAGATGTAGTAGCACTTCCAGCTTTTTGTCATGTATACATGGATCCATTTCCAGTGAAGTATCTTGCTTTGAGTGGTTCTCTGCTGCCTGTTGGTGGACATGTTGTGTCAGGGCCTGGGTAGAACCCAGAAACTGCACACTGGCTTTCTGTTTCCCTATAGACAATGTATAAAGATGCCTCAGCAGCATTAATGATAATGCTACAAAGACTGCTGGAAGAGAATCCAACCACTGCACATCTGCTGCACATTCTGGAGGTAAGTCTTTGAAGAAACTATAAAAGGTATAACTGGAAAAGTAATATTGCCCAAACAAAATTGGGTACTTTGAAACTATTTGAGTGAACTTACACTTCCATGTTTTTAAAAAATCTAGTTACTTATTACCGGCATCACCTAAATTTTATGTTGCCACTAACTGAAAGAAGAGTAGGCCAAGGATAAAAGATTGGTTTCAGAAAATTTGGTAAATTATAATCCAATGTAAGTTCTCTTCATAAATTTAAGTTTCTTTAAATATTAATTACCAATGTCTCTATATAGCAAGTTGGATCCGTTTCCTAAATTGCATTGATATATCAAAACTATCTTACAAAAGATCTGACAGATTAAGTATTATTTTTAGATTATATTACCATAATATAGACTTAAATGTTTTAACATGACTGCAGAAACAGAAATTTTTAACAGCCTTCTTTAATGCCATCTGGACTGATTGTAATTGCTCATTATTGATGTTTCATTTATTTATATTGTTACTTGATATATTTGTCGTCACTGAAGAATGAGTCTTAAAAGTTTACAAAAATAGTTTACCAAAAAAAAGGGAAGAAAATGTAGTGGTGAATATTCCATTCTTTAAAACGAAAGAGTGGTCCCACATGCAGCCTGGCTTGACTTAGCACCTGCTCATATCTCATTGGTGTAGCAGAATTTCTCACCATTCACAACTGGAGCTCTTCCTCTAATGGCAGACAAACTTTACAAAATGCCAGATCTCTTGCAATGTTATGCTGAGCAACATGAACACGAACTAAATAAAGGCCTATGGATAAAATATTGAATGGACAGATAATTGAACACACGAAAGAAATGTAGGAGAGAATTCACCAAGTATGTTCCTCATTTGTATGAGCATAGTGAGTCTAGCAGAGACTCCTTTTCTCCCCTAGAAAAACAGGACCACTTTATACACTTCCAGAATCATGGCAAAGTTCCATGGATTGTACCCTGTTAGGCTGCAGGTATAACAAGATTGGAAACTGTATTTACCCAAATCAGACAACTCTGAATGTAAGACAACGCCCCCCCCCCCCCAGCCCATTTAAAAATGTAGATTAAATATAGGCTATACTGTATTTACCTGAAATTCTTGAAAGGAATTTAAGATGTCCCCCCGATTAGCAGCAGCAGTAGTAGGTAGTAGTGGGAGGAGGAAGAGGAGGAAGTGGAGGAGGAGAGAAAAATAATAGAATTATAACTGGGCATAGAAACTATGATATTAGGAATATGAATTTGACCTTATCTTCTCCCCATTGTTACCTAGAAGGACTCCCCCTGCCAAAAAAAGTGGGGAATTCATGCCTGCAGCTGGAAGTGGCACCATCCAGGCAAACTTAACCACTTGGTATTGGTTAATGTTTCAATGAATGGCCCTCAAATTCTGGCCAGAGGATGTTTTTAGAACTGCTCCCTTCCTGGAAAGCAGAGCCTATTTGCAGTGGTTTGGACACAAAATCATTCATAGGCACAGGTAGCATGGCAGGAGCATTGTGTCCTTTCTGTACCCAATAAAATGTTTCTGAGGTGCCACTTCTTTTCACAGCACTTCAAAGGATGGATTCTGTCCAGAGTAGTACAGGAAAAAGCTGAGGCCATCAAAGCTACAACTCATCTCCAAATTGTAGCCTTTTATAATTTAAATGTGCTGTACGATGTAAGTATCTTTCTTTGCAGTATGACTTGGATTTACAGGGGTGCGGAGCCCTGAGTTGGAAGACAACTATGAAAATGGGCCAACTGCCATTGTTCCTTCTTTTTGAGGCACTTCACTGCAGGAGAACCTTCATGGAGATGGCATTGCAGGCCATTTCTAACTGCCACTGGGAATAGTTTGGTGTGGCTGGGATCCTCCTAGTCCAGGGTTTCTTAACCTTGGGCCCCCAGATGTTGTTGGAGTACAACTCCCATCATTCTCAGACATGTCCTTTGTGGCTGAGAACCCTGACCTAGTCTACTCCCTCCTCAGAACCTTCCTGGTTAAGCTTGCAGGGGTGGAGAACAGCATATTCACAGAGAACAGCCAGTGTGGTGTAGTGGTTAGAGTGCTGGACTAGGACTGGGGAGACCCGAGTTCAAATCCCCATTCAGCCATGAGACTTGCTGGGTGACTCTGGGCCAGTCACTTCTCTCTCAGCCTAACCTACTTCACAGGGTTGTTGTGAGGAGAAACTTAAGTATGGAGTATATTGCTCTGGGCTCTTGGAAGAAGAGCGGGATATAAATGTAAAAAATAAAATAATAATAATAATAAATAATAAAATATTTTAAAGTCCCAGGCCTTTGCTGAGAATTAAAAGTTACTGATCTTCTGGGTCATTTTTCATACCTTTGTAGGTTCATGAAATGCGAGACCACCATAAAAGGCTGTGGACCTAAAGAGAACAATGTAAGAGACGTTTTCTTTCTTCATTCCTCATTCTCCATATCTCCCAGTTCCCATTTGAATGTCATTTGTTGCAATGGTTTTTTCTAGCATTTCTGTGTTTTTCTCCCCAGAAGGGAGGTCCAGATTCTTCCTGCCATTCTACCGTGCTGCCTTGCATAGCATCAAGGAACCAAATGATGACATCAGCAAGCCATACCATCTTGGCTGAAGGGTTCCAGCTGTTCCAGCCCTGTTTCTTTGCCTGAGGCACAATAAGACCCGCTTACCTTTTACAGAGGAGGAAGAAACTGCTGTACCATCTTGATGAATGTCACTCAAGACTAGTGTTTCTACTGTTTCTGCTGTTTTATAATTATCAATGCTTCTATTTTTATTTCTTTTGTTGTTGTTGTTACTGTTTACTATATTTATTCATTATCCTAATTTTCCCAATTTGTTTTTTTATTTTGAAAACACACACACACACACACACACACACACACACACACAGATTTAATTATGTAAATATTCTGTCAAGAATTGATTAATGAACCGAAGGGATCATGAAATTGTGGATCTCCTGTCCGTGGGACTTAAAATGTACAATGGTTAATGATGAACTTGGACACCATAGTATATGACTGTAGAATCACACATAATGGATACCATCTGGTTAAGATAAGACTTGCAACCACAACCCACCTCTGTAGGGATGAAGGACCCATTAGGTTGGTCCACCCGAGAAGATTATTGGACCCTATGGGGTTCCAAGAAGCCTTGGAAGGGTTTCGAATTGGCTCTGCCAGTGATTCTATTGATGCTCTGGTACAAATTCAGAATACTATGAATTTTATATCACCATAGTTCTCAAAGTGGTTTACATAGAAAAATAAATAATACATAAATAGGATGGTCCCCTATCTCCAAAGGGCTCACAATCTAAAGGGAAACATAAGGTAGATACCAGCAACAGCCACTGGAGGGATGCTGTGCTGGGGTTGGATGGGGCCAGCTGCTCTCTCTCTGCTAAATATAAGAGAATCACCACTTCAAAATTGTCTCTTTGCTTAGCAGTTTATGAACTCACTAGGATCTTAGACACAATAGCTCCTAAGCGTCCTCTCTGACCTGCTTCAAAATTAGCCCTATGGTATTTAAAATAATGGGAGCTGAAGTGGCGAGTAGATGATTAGAGTGCAAATGGGAAAAGATTCAACTTGGACCCAACAGGTTACAACATAGAGCACATCTGAAGATCTATGCTCTGGCAATACGTGTGGTAAAGAAGCAATTATTTTCTGCCTGCTTTGCATCTGTAAGTTCACATCCAGTGGAATTGTCTAGGGTTGTGACAGGGCTAATATGACCCGCTCCACCTTCAGTCCAAATTTACAACCATCAGTTTACCCACTAGGATGCTTTTAATGATTTTTTCATGGACAAAATATCGCGTATGCGGGCCAAACGGGATTCTTCAATTAGGGCAGAGTATGCTATGAAGGTATCCAGCAACTCCTCTTATGTGGTCAGACAGGCTCACTTTCAGTTTGTGACTCCTGAAGACATGGACAAGCTGTTTTGTACTGTGTGTCCTACCACCTGCTCTCTTGATCCTTGCCTAACTTGTCTTGTCTTATCTAACAATCACAGCACAGGTTAGTCACCCTTGGCTGACTGGCACACCAACCACACCACCTGGGAGAGATGAAAGGGGATTTGGGGGCTCCCAGGGTGTGTGGAGGCCCTGGAGGACGTCTGCCCAGAAGTCCAGGGGTAAGAGTGCCTCTACCTGTGGAGATGCAAACAGACTGGAGATTAACAGCATTCCAGTCTTTCTCTGCAGTCCCAGTGGCAGAAGAGCAGGGGAAGGGCACAATTTCTTCTGTTCCCTCCCACCAGACTGAATTTTTACATCCAGGAATCTGCGCCTGAGGGCTGTGCAACCTCCAGAAATCAGATCCCTGGAAACAAACACTTGATCTTAAGGGAGAAGAGAGGAGCAAAAATCATGCCCTTCTGCCACTGCTTTGCCACAGGTGGGGCCGCAGGGAAACACTGGACTGCCATTAAGCCCCAGTCTTTTTGCATCTCCACAGGGATACTTCTGCATCTCATAGCTCTGTGGGGAATGTCAACCTGTGCATCTAGATTTCCTGTCATATTGATTTGCAGGTAATTGCTTCTTTTGGAGCAAATTTCCATTTGGGGGCAATTTGGGTGGCAAAAAATGGAGCCAGGAGAAAGTACTAACATGCTGTGCCAGCCTGGAATGCTGGCTGAAAGAAAAGGACCACTTCTGGGATAAGCATGCCTTCTGAAGATGTATCCAGCATCATATGTAGTTTGTGTTGACAAAGTTGGCTCTGATGAACGAAGTTTGTACACTTTGTATGTGTTTTTGTGTGAATGAATATACCGGCATTTATGATAAAAGTGAACATGGGTACAGGCTCCTCAAAAACATGGTGCAGAAAGGAAGTGTACTGCTATACCTGTGTTCAACATACCGTGAATAATTGTACCTGTGTATACTCTACACACCAGGTCTGCTCAATTTAGCCCCACCATCTGTTTTTGGACTACAACTCCCATAATCCCCAGCCACAGTGGCCAATAGCCAGAGATTATGGTAGTGGTTAGAGTGCTGGACTAGGACCGGGGAGACCCGAGTTCAAATCCCCATTCAGCCATGAGACTTGCTGGGTGATTCTGGGCCAGTCACTTCTCTCTCAACCTAACCTACTTCACAGGGTTATTGTGAGGAGAAACTTAAGTATGTAGTACCCGCTCTGGGCTCCTTGGAGAAAGAGCGGGATATAAAATGTAACAAACAAACAAACAAACATCTACAGAAGGGCCAAAGTTGAGCAACCCTGATCTACATTCTGTATGTGTATTGAACATAACATATGGATAGGGCTATAGGCTTCATTCTTATCCACAAAGCCTTTCTCACTTAAAGCTGAAAACCACCTAATACAGAATGGAAGAACAGGAAGAAAAGTTAAGGGGAAATGCTCTTTTCATCTCTTATCCCTACAATATAACGTTGCCAGTGCTGGCCCATGACATTTTGCTGTTCTCTCTTCCCTCCCTTGTCTTCCCCCACCGCTGTTTACAGTAAATCACACTCCTAATTCTTTTATTTAAAGAAAAGAGAAAAAACATGGTGATGCTATTCCACCTTACTCTATCTGCAGGCCATCCCTGGTGGTGGGGTGCTGAGTCGGCTACATGCTGCCCATGGCAACTAGCCCACCATCTGACAGCTGAAGCAACCTGCTTTACCCTGCTTAATGGTAGGGCAGGCCATGAACATTGCTACAAAAAGGTGAAGAGAATTGAGGCACAAGATTGAAAGTTCATGAAGCATAATCAGTGGTGCTCTTGCCCTTGGACTTCGGGGCCAAAGTCCAGGGCCTCCACACCACTTGCCCCCGCCCCAATTCTCTTTAGACTGTCCCGGGTGGTGTGGTCACTGCTGGCCTGTACTGCACTGGGATGCCGAGTGTGATTATGACCTGTGCAGGGTGCTTTAGCAACAGAGGGGGCGGCAGAGTGGGGAAACAAAAGCGTGGGATAAGAATCTGTTAAGTTGTTGAAATGTTTCTGCTAGTTCATATTTGCATAAATATACCCCAACTGTTACAAATATGGTGTGTGTGTGTGTGTGTGTGTGTGTGTGTAGGGGGATGATGCTTAACTTGCAGAAGGAGGGGGGCCTCCAGCATGGCAGGGGGCCCCCTAAGCCTTTTAGGTCCAGGCTCCAAAATTACCTAAATGCACCTCTGCTCTGACCATAATACTGTGTACTTCTTAAAAATTCCTGGTTGTTCTGTGTCCAAGATAAAACTGGCCTGGATATTAGGCAAAACAATTCCTGCATTCTCCAGGCTCATTCCAAAAAACAGGCAAACTCAGTGTGGGTGCCAGACTATAGCATCTCAACCATTTTAGTCGGTTTGAAAACACAGGCAGAAATAAATAAATATTCCCAAGGAGGTGAAGAAGACAAAGCACCTACATAAATCTAGAATATCACTGACAGAGATTCTGTGTGGAAACCAGGGCATACAGCCAATACAGAATCCCAGCAATAAAGCAGATTTTCAACAGACATAATCCAGCTACAGATGAATAAACAGCACTTGAATGAAAAACTGACTGGTTCAAGAGTGGAAGAGGAAGGATTCCATGATGAGATTCCCCAGAGAAACTGCAGTAACAAGAACTGTATAAAATGTAAGCAAATACTCCCACACAGACCTACAGTAAAACCAGATAGTTTAACGGTTCACATCCTAGTGAAGAGCAGATTTTAATGAAAATAATTACAAGCCACGCCAGTTTCCCAGAACGTTAGCTTCAGAGGTAAGGTTGGTGATAGTTTATTATCAGTTTTGTTTACTGGGAATCAGAGTTTATAATTGCCTTGGAAGAATTTACATAGCATAAGCCATTTGTTCTTAGTTACAAAGATAAAAAACTGAAAGTGTACAGAACATATGTACAATTATCATAAGGGATAGTCACTTGGGAAAAATGATATTCAAATTTAAAAAGTAAACGCCAATTTGCAGTTTCATTATGCAGTACCTCTTATTGTTTGCTGAGTGCACCAGAGCGATCACTGGGCCACACCTCAAAGAGCCTCAACATGAAACATCTGGTGAACAGATAGGCCATAGATGATGAAGCACGAATCCAGTTCTGAGGAAATTCTGCTGAGTCATGAGATTACTGACAGTACAGCAGTTTTCACTGCCTTAGCATTTGCCAGCAAGATTTGAACTACAGAAGGAAGACCAGGTGGGTGGGTGGGTGGGTAGGGGATCCCTTAATCCTACTTGACACATCTTGTTGAGAAACACCTGGATAGAGTCTGCAGTCCATTACAGACTGAAGTTGCACTAGAAGTTGGACCTGATGAATTAATTTTATTAAATTAATATCCTATGCATGGGTATTAAGGCTTCTAGATTATTTCCACTGTACCATGTCTACTCCAAATAAATAAATACATACATACATACATACATACATACATACACACACACACACATACTCCCAAGGCCATATAAACCTTTACAAACTATATTCTAGAACAGGCCTGCACAACTCAAATGACCTGGCGGGCCAAAACCAACTGTGACTTGGTTCATGGGGGCCGAGGTCAATTCCTAGGGTGCTGATTATTAGAGTAACACTTAATATCAATCAATCAACCAATCAACCAAATTAAAGAGAAATGAATTAAAAATGAATTAAAAATGAATTTAATCAATATTTAACTTTTGATGTTCTGGCAGACCAAGATTGATTTAAATTAATATGAAATAAGTTGAATTAAAATTCATTCTAATAATATAAATATTATACAATCTGTACAAAATACATAATAAAATGCATTGTTCTTCCTTTCCACCTCTGCCAAATCATCACACAAAACATGGAAGAGAACTTCTTCTCATAATTTTAGAAAAGAAGGGAGGAGGGTAAAGAAAGATGGAAAGGATGCAGCAGGAGGCTTGGCGAGAGAGAGAGAGAGAGAATGGAGCAGTCTGTGTGTGTGTGTGTGTGTGTGTGTGTGTGTGTGAGAGAGAGAGAGAGAGAGAGAGAGAGAGAGAATGGCGCAGTCTTGGTGGGGGAGAGAGAGAGAGAGAGACTTAAGGGACTTAACTGTGCAGGCGCACCTTTCAGTTGGGAAGTAACGCTGGGCCAAATCGCAGGCCCGAGTGTCGCTCTGGTTTCTGCCGCTGTGTGCCACTGCTGCCATGAGGGAGGGTAAGGAAGAACACCCGCACCCCCGCAGCCATCTCCTCAGCCGCACAGCGGCTGGAATTTGGCGGCGGGGGGGGGGGGGTTAAGCAGCAGGGGGAGGAAGGGGAAATAGCCCCAGGAGCCAGGAAGAAAGGCCTCGCGGGCCGCATCCGGCCCCCAGGCCGCATGTTGTGCAGGCCTGTTCTAGAAGAAGCATTTTCTTCTTAAATGGCACACTGAGAATTCTTGGCTTATTCCCAAGTAGCTTTTGTTCACCTTGTATTTCACAAAGTCAGAAAAATGCCAGAGCTCCAAATTCTCCTTTTGTTTCCTTACAAGGTGCTCTGTGTGGCCTCTGTGTTTATTTAGTGTCAGATTCATATACCGCCTTTCATTAAAATAATCCCAAGGCAGTTTACAGTATCTTTGAAACAATGCAAATCTATTAAAAACTTAACACAAATATTAAATTTCAATATTAAAACAATACAAATCTATTAAGCATATGCACAATAAAACAATAAAATTCAACAATGTATAGAGCAGCAGCAACACAGAACATAGCCCTCATCTAAAAAGCCTGGGTATAAAATACTATGTTTTTACTTTCCTTCTAAAAGCGACTATGCCATCTGTATTGGGCAGGGCAATGGACTGAATTTGCTCCATTTGTTGCACATTGACTGCTAATTGTGTCTGCCTCTTCAATGTGATTTAAGTGGCATGCATGCTTTCCAGACATGTCCCCATGTATGATTTTCTGATGACTTGTCAAAGCAAAGGAGGACCACATTTTAAAAGGAGTCTTATATGTGCCGCAGAGGATTGCCATGTAACATTTAAAGGGGTGGAGAAGAAAGCAAGAGTTTCTTCATGTTAAATATAATGGCTGACACAACAAGGAAAATTATTCAAAATAGTCCCATTGCCTAACCTGTCAGTTTCATTTCAATGGGACTACTTTAAGTAATTTTCCTCATGTCCGCTTATTTATTTATTACTCTTGTTATTGAAAAAATATCCTACACTACAATAGTAGATGCAATGTTGTAGAAGGTATCAGAAAAAACATATGGCAAGCTCAGGGGCGTAGCAAGGTTGGAGTGGGCCCAGAGACAAGATTTTAAAATGGGGCCCCCCCACTCAAAGTCCAGGGCTTCCGCACACCCCAGGCCCCCAAGGATTTAAGTCTGATATTCCAAAATAAGTATGCTGCCTGGAAATACATTTCACTGAATACACACACGCACATGTCACAATATATAGAGATATACATTGAGTACTATACATTTGTTTTACTTTTAATGCCTAGAACACACTAGAAAGATGAATGATTAAAATGGGCCCCTCGCTGCAGATTAGCCAAGGAGACTTTCAACCATGCAGGGTGAGCCTATGTTTGTTTTCTCAGAATTCTGAACAAATTCAGTCAAGTTTGATTCCAGGAGGTTTTTCACAGGAGGCTTTTAAAGCCCTTTAACACACATCTCCTCTGGAATGGAGGTGCTGCATTCACATGTTGGCCAGATTTACCCTGAAGTCCCTGCAAGTTATTGGGGAGCAGTTCACACACAAGAAAAATAAAATAAAATAAAAGCAGAAGACATGCTTCACAGTTCTCACTCAGACCTTCTGGGTTGCAAAACAACTTGAACATAAGTGCATTTATAAATGAATGAATAAAATAAATATAATACTGTTTCTTCCAGAAGTTTTTGTAATTTTCTGCCATGAAACAAGCCACTTATAGGACTTTTTAGATAGTTTTTTTTAAGCCAGCAAATTTTCCAAGCTGTTTAAAAATAAATATTCAGAGACTTCTCAGTCCCTCCCCCCCATATCAAAGCCCTATGGCAAGCAGATGCCTATATATCCGGGTGGGGGGGTGGGGAAGGTAACCACAAAAAGGAGTTCACACTCTACCTGGCAGCAGGGGGTCTTCTGCTGCAGAGAACAGTGGAGGCCTCTCTGGCTGCCTCCTCCTTCCTGGCTTGCTTGGGCCCTACTCGAGTTCAGGATTCACAGAGGCCTACACCAGACCACCGTGGAAGCCCCGCCCACCCGCCGATCAGCTGAGAGGCGGGAGAAAAGGAGCTCTTTGCAGAGTGTCTGCTGCTCCATTGCCGGCCAGGAGAACAAGCTGGGGAGACGGCGAACAGGGCAAGTGGCTGAGGAGCCTTGGGGCTGGGCAAGGGGCAATGGGGAGTCACGTGAGGTGCCTCTGGGGGGCCCCTCCAGGCAGTGGGGCCCCCAGACAACTGTCTCCCCTTGCCCGATCGTTGTTACGCGCCTGGGCAAGCTATGGTGATTGTTGAATATGACCAATGATTTACCAGGAAAGAGTTGTGGCATACTCAGTTCATATTAGTCATGGTTTATAGCCATAGCCCCTTGGGCTGAAATCTCTTTAAACATTACTTTAAGGCAGTGAAAAACACCTAAGGAATTCAAAGCCTTCATAGGAAGTGGAGATATCACAGCTGGACCACACCTTTCAAAAGTAGTGGCTGACATCCAGACTAAATTACTCATGAGTAGTTCCATTTAAATTAATGGACCAAGTTAGTCATGCACTTTACCACCTAGATGCTATTGTGATATGAACATTCTAGAGAGCCATGTTGGTCCATTAGAAAAGAATTCTAAACCCAGAATCTGGAATACCTTTATTAGGACCTATCTTACAATTGTTTCATTTTAGTTGTTCCTAATAAAGGTATTATCAAATTGTGCTATAAATATACAGTTCCAGCTATCCACCAGTCAGAAGTAACATATCAAAAATCCAGGTTCACTCTTACTGTAAAATGTGAACATTTCCCATTATCTCATTTTCTGCAGTATTTCAGAGTAACAAAAAATAGAGGTAGCCTATCATTCAGTATGAGGAATAATGGGGTACGAATCATTCAGTTCACAAGGTCTGTAAGACAAACCAATAGGCACTTGCCAATAGCTATGTGCCCTATTTACATGACAACACTGATGGAAATGCCAGGAAATGTAGAACCAGCAAACGGAAGCATTTTTTCACACAACACATAATCAACTTGTAGAATTCTCTGCCACAAGGTGTTGTAACAGCCAACAACCTGGATGGCTTTAAGAGGGGTTTGGATAACTTCATGGAGGAGGGCTATAGGCCACCTCCAGCCTCAAAGGCAGATTGCCTCTGAGTACCAGTTGCAGGGGAGTAACAGCAGGAGGGAGGGCATGCCCTCAACACCTGCCTGTAGGCTTCCAGTGGCATCTGGTGGGCCACTGTGTGAAAGAGGATGCTGGACTAGATGGGTCTTGGGCCTGATCCAGCAGGGCTGTTCTTATATTCTTATGAAAGTATTGTCATGTAAATAGGGCACAGGGAAGTGTTTTATAATCCTATCAGTGTTCAGAATTTACAAAAAAATACTTGCATCTTTGAAATACACATCACTACTGGACTCTCTCTCTCTCTCCCTCTCCCTCTCAATAAAACTGAAGTTCTTGGGAATATGTGGAGATTATGCTGAGCAAACAATGTTTTCCACAATAAAAAGAACATCTAAAAATAAGAGTAACAGTGAAATGGAATGCTCTATAGAGATCTAACAATTCCTATTGAAATCCCTCTGTTCATTTGCAATAAAACCCAAACCCAGCAGAATAAAATCCTCTGGATTTGTTTTTATTCTTGTGGATAATGGGGACTGAAATTAGTTTTTGTGTACTGGAATTTGGGTGGGATGAGCTGCATAAATAAATTTCTCTCTCAAGATCCATGTGCCAGTGTTGTGCAATTGATTTAGTAGGTAGGGATGTGCACAAAACGAGTTTTTCCAGTTTCGTTCAAAGCCGAACCAGATTCGGATTGGTTTGTTTTTGTCCCCCTCCACACTGGAGCTCAGCTCAGCTTGAATTTCAGCCAGTTCGGAGCTGGTTCGAGGGGGTGGGGGGCTTCCCAAAACAATATATGAGTCAGAAAAATTGCTTATTCCTGGCGGCAGACGCGGCAGCAATGGGCGGGGGTCATTACCCCTATTTGTTCTTACTTGGAGAAGTGGAGATTTTGGGGCTGTTGTGGGAGGACAGAGTTTTGGTGGAATTGAGAGATATTTGGTGGCAGCTGTCACATCTGTCATGGCCCGCTCCCTTCCCCTTTTCTTTTTTTGCTTTTTCTCCCCTCAATTTTGTACAAGTGAAGGTGAGGAGTAATGCTACAGGTCTGGTGGAGTGAGATGATGAAATCCTGGGTACCACAAATCCAACTGTATTTGTGTGTGGGGGGAAGATAGGCTCCCCCGCTCTTCACTAAAGTAAAGGGTAAAGTTGTGCCGTTGAGTTGGTGTCAGCTCCTGACAACCACAAAGCCATGTGGTTTTCTTTAGTAGAATACAGGAGGGGTTTACCATTGCCATCTCCCGTGCAGTATGAGTTGATGCCTTTCAGCATCTTCCTATATCACTGCTGCCTGATATAGGTGTTGTCTGGGAAACATACCAGCCAGGATTCAAACCAGCTACCTCATGCTTCCTAGGCAAGTTACTTTCCTGCTGCACCATTACTAGAGACTTGGAAAAGAATATTCTTCACTTTTTAACATGGAAATAATTCAGATTCCCATATCTATTCATAGATGGCCCCTTGAGGGCATTTTAGCAAAGAATCCAGAAAATCCAGAATACTTAAAGAGGATACTTTGGGTGGGTGGGGGAGCAAAATAACATTTTGGGAAGAGCAGAGAAACAAAAGTCTAGAGGCCTAGACTCGGGACTTGGTTAACTTGCAATTCCAAGCACCTATAATATCTCTTTTAGCAAAATGAAAGAAGTCCTTAGGATCTTCTGTTTTGGCACTTCATTGTCTTCTAAAGGAGTATGATGTGGGGAGGGAGTACAATGAACAATTTCCGAAAATGATAGCATGATAATCAGTGAATATTCAAAGACAATTTAAAGCTCAGGAAAAATTTCTCAGAATTTCCCACCTCATATTCTGCCCTTGAGAATATACGGATAATATCTTGGGGCACATTTGTCCCAAGACTTGTGAGACTCACCTTATGCCTGCTTGATTCCTGCCCTTCCTAGCAAATTAAAGCAGGGGTGTCTGTGTGTCTGAGTGGGTGGAAAAGATTATTAATACTTCACTGCAAGAAGGTCTGTGGTACCATGAGACCTAAATGCAACCTTTAAAAGGTAGTACTAAGAACATTATTGAAGATGCCTTCATTAGATATCACCAAATTAAAATAAACGATCTGTCAGCATCAGATAATAGAATTTCTGGGGAAGAAACGTGTGTGTTGGGTGGGGGGGGGGGGACGACAGTTCAGTTCCAGGGATTCATGATAGATCATCTGGATCCTCTTTAATGTGGTTTAAAATCCTGTTTTGGGATTATGAGGGTTACCATAAGGTCCCCAGATATTGTTGGACTGCAAATGACGTTATGGCTGGGAATGACAGGAGTTGAAATTCAACAACACCTGGCAACTCAAGGTTGGGAAATGGGAACTCCTACCATAGTTGAAAACCTATGTCAGGAACTATACAAGAGTAGTGCATTCCTGTTTGTTCTGCTTTTAATACCACTCTCATGGTATCCTCCTGGGCTGGCTGCCAGAGATGGGTCATGAGAACTGTTGGCGCTGCCCTGTTGTAGCAGAGTAAGTTGCTAGCCCCCAATTCATATTGCAGCAAGAACACGCAGACACATGAGTAAAAGTCAAACGTAGATTGTATTGAAGTACAGGACACTCACATGATATGTAGTCTCAGCAGGTCCAGATACACATAGGTACAGTTACAGCAGGCACATAGGTAACAGCAGCCGGGTGGACCACAGTGGAGCAGCGTGGACCACTGTGGACAAGTGACTCATGCTTGAGCTCTATTGTTATACTAGCTTTAGCCAATCACATCTGGTCAGCACTCATGACCTTTTTACATATCCTAAATAGCTACACCTGTTGCCAGTCTCTCTACTTGCTGCAGACATTGACTTGCACTTTGTTTTAGTCGCCTTACAGCACCTTGCAGGAAATATATCCTGACAAGAACAGTGCTTTACAATGGTCCAAGTCATTCCTGGAGAATAGTTTCCAGAAGGTGGTGTTAGAAGACCATTAATTACTACTCCCTTGTCCTTTGGCTTGTGCCATTCCACAGGGTTTCTTCTTGTCCCCATGCTATTTAATGTGGGCCTGCTAGAGAAGCTTGATTGGCAATCTGGAGTGATACAAGAATGATATTGACATGAATAAACCATTAATTTGAACGAATGGAAATCATTAAAATACAAAATTGAATCTACTGGATAGGCTGGATGTCCATTTACTCTTTGCCTGTGGTTCTCACTATCATTTGTGTCAAAAGGCACAATATGTTGATATCTTATACCCGTACTTATTTAACAAAACAACTGCAGTGGGGTCCCACCCCAGACCCACTGAGCAGACCCCTCCCTGGTTACAGAGTGACTGAGAGACCAGCTCCCACTAAAGGGACTGATCCTCTAGGCTGGAAATAATTGCTGCCACCACCTTTACTTTAGGGTAGAGTCCTTACTCCCCCTCCCCTTGGATATCCTGGGCTGTGTAGACCCAGGCCATCCATCATCCAACTAGAATCAATAAAGACATCTTATAGGACAGGTACAATTGGTGACTTCTGGGCTCCAAAGTTCGTCATCGTGGTTCTAGGGAACTTTCCTCTCTTTTCTCACAGAACATTCCGAAACACTTTAACAGAGAGGGGAAAAAGATGTTTTAATTCTCTGATGATTGCTGAGAAACAGAAGGGTTGGGAATAGGAAAAACAAATTGGACTGTAGGATTCTCAGACACACTAGAAATAAAAGAAACAACCTAACACCTCTAAGAACCTTTCCTACCTCTATCTTCCTTAGATGGCAAGTCTTCCTTAAGGTATTTCGTATACTGTAGCTTTCTCTTCAGCTTTCTCAGTCTAGTCCTCCCAATGAAGACCTGGGAAGAGAGTGCAACTCCAGCCTTTTCTGGCTGCTTTCTCTTCAGCTTCCCGCAGACAGAACAAAACAGAAATTAGCCCCAATTAACTGAGCTATTAACCCCTTCTCCCCAAAAGAGAGGAGGGAAACCCTTTCAAATTTGATTAGTCTCAGGCTGGGCCTGGCTAGCAATCGCAGGGCTCCTGTGCAGTGTTCCCTCTAATTCGTTTCATCTGTGTGCAGAATGAGTTTTGTTCTGGGCAGTAGTAACAAGGCAGGCAGTATGTGTGCACATGCATTCAGAGTGGGGCCTTCCTAATTCAATCTGAGCAGGATCTAAAATTGAGCCAGCATGAGAATGCACACATGCACACACCTTAGAGTGAATACTGCTACAGTGGATTTCTAGGCCCTGTTAACCCCTAGCCACCCACTACAACAGTCCAATGCCTAAATACAGAATTTGGAAAATAGCAAAACCAAAAATCAATTATGTTTACCCATACATATTTGTCCAAATAAGCAGATTTGAATATCTGATGTTTTGAATATATAATTCTGGAGCTCAGGCATATGAACATAAGGCTTTCAAAATGCTACATTTATTTCTAGCAAATGAATAACACTTATGAATTATATAATGTGCAGGATTACAACCATAAGGCTGAAATTGTCTTTATTCAAAAAGTAATTTATTTTTTAAAGAAAATTTTATAAGCATGTGAATTATTCAGAAAGACATACATTCAAATTTTTCTTTCAATATTATTGCAAATATAAACTTTCCAACAGTGGATTAGAGACAGGAATTATTTTTCATGTTTGAGACCAAGTACAATAATGTTGCAATAATTTAATGCTAAGTCATAGTTATTGCAGCTCTCATAGAAAAATAAAACTATCTCACAATATACTAAAGTGACAAATAAATAAAATGAAATTAAAGTTAGTCATATATTCTAAAATACACTGTAAAACAAAATACATAGAAAGTTAACCGACTTTATGGCAGTGATTTATTTCACTGTGTTTAAAAGATTATAAACAAACCATGAGAAATTACAATTGTATTCCAAACCGCTCTCTTTCCTAGAAAGATTCTACATATTAAACACTGAATTAGTAACATGAGACTCATCCAAATTTGTTTTTACAAAAGACAGTACACATGAAATACACTAAAAACAAAAATATCTGAAATCACTGCAAAATATACATTTCAAATTAAGAACTATTTTCTGTTTAAATTATATAGTAACTTACATATGAAAACAGATCATGGCACAGCAAACAGAAGAAAAACCTGATGCATCTCTATGAAGAAATAGGCATTATGATTTTCATAGTGATAGTTTTAGTGTTTTGACACTGAGGACACAGTGATAGTTTAGTGTTTTGACACTTTAGTGTTTTAACACATCTGTTAAAACTGTCCTTAACAGATGGGCTTAATGCAGAAAGTGGTTCTTTCAAGCCCCTAAACAGCCATGGGGAACCCTGATTTGGAAGAGGAGCAGGGAGCATGATGAGAGGAGCTTAACACTCTCCCTCTCTGTGGTGATTGTGTTAAGAATCGTCCTCTGAAGCAGGGATTTGTGGAGATAACAACTTTGGAGGGGATTTTCAGCATGAAAATGGAACAGGTGGAGGAGAAATGTTAATTCTCCCCCCACCACCAAGCTTTAGGACCTTAAATGGGTCACTTCTGGTTCACTTCCTGCTTTAAGCCCACCAATTAATGATAGGTTAAGGTAATGTTTCATTTTGCCTAATTGGGGTACCTTTTTTCAGAAGTGTGCAAAGCAAAAGAGAAAAATTGAAAACACAAAACAAAGAAATAAGTTACACAGGAACATAGGAAGCTGCTTTATACCAAGTCAGGCCATTGGTCCATCTAGCTCAATATTGTCTACACAGACTGGCAGCAGCTTCTCCCAAGTTGCAGGCAGGAGTCTCTCTCAACCCTATGTTGGAGATGCCAGGGAAGGAACTTGGAACCTTTTGCATGCAAGCATGCAGGTGCTCTTCCCAGAGGAGCCCCATCCCCTAACAGGAATATCTTACAGTGCTCATACACGTAGTCTCTCATTCAAATGCAAACCAGAGTGCTTCGCAAAAGGGGCAATTCATACTTGCTACCAGAAGACCAGTTGCTTCAGAAAGAGACATACATTCTAATCCTAAAAGTGCTATGATTGTGCAGTTGGTGCACTGAAGTGGAACACACTTCCAATACCTCCATAAAATAAATAACTTTGAATTCTGATCAAAAGATCCATGAGGTCACAAAGGGCAGTATATCAACATGTACAGACTGTCCCATTCAATCCAATATCAAGGGCATCTCACAGAGCTTCTAATGCCATTGCAGAATCAGGGTGTGAGCTACATGAAGGCATGGAGCAGCTGGGTCAGGCTTTTTAAAAATAATATTCTAAATCTTATGTCCAGGATTACAGAGACTTTAAGGAATCTGATTAATTCGACAATGTATATTTTTAATGCTATGAGTGGTCACCCATTCTTTCATTACCCAATTGTCATCTTCTCATGTTCTTGCCTTCTTACACTTTCCAGTGCTAATACAGTATATCCAATCATATAAAAACTAGTCAAATTGAGTGGAATGTTTTAAATGTATTCTCAACCATATATGAATAAATTCTATAAAATTGCTACAAAATGTTAGCTTTAAATACAGTAGTAATCAAGTCCTTGTTTATTCCAGTCTTTTTAAAGAAACAATTCTATCCAATTTTAGAAAGACCTCAAAGAAAACAAGATCAGAATAATTAGTAACTATAGAAGTAGAGGCCGAATATGTGCCGTCTTGGAGTTTTATGTAGTGCTGTCTGAAAAATACCATAGTCAACAGTTCTATCATGTGATTTGCTCAATCACACAGAGCAGTGGTTCTGAAGGTGTGAGGTGGGTCTTTGTCTCAATTGTGTACCCTAGAACAAAGTCCTGCTGATACCTGCTGAGCAGGAGTACTGACATTTGACTTATGCCAGCAAAAATTTTCATAACAAAGTTCAGGAACCTTGGCGGTAGCTCAAAATTTGTGTTAGCTATCTCTAAAGTGAGATCAGTGCTTCTGCCACACAACTCTATTCCAAAACTAAATAAGTTATAAAACATTAAAGTGCTAGGATGCAAAGTAGTGTTGTAGACTGACAGAAAGCCCAGTTATGCCCCAATAATCCCAACTGAAACCAACTTGGTCCTATTAGTATCAAATGGGACTGAAATGCCGCCAGTCCAAGATTTCAGCTTAACTAGGCTAGTTTGTTAATCAGTAGTTTGTGCACTTTTGTCTTTCAAAACGGAGCAGCTCTATTGAAACCTAGTCATGCTATGCAACTAGGCTTTCAAGTCAGTTTTTCATTACAGTATTTTAACCCATAAACCCCAAAGGATCAGACAAGACCTTTCAAAAAAGCTTCTTGACTTGTGAAAACAAAACTCTGAAGAAAGCAGTCTGTCTTCAGGAGTTGCATTTGAAAGTTTCATTTACTTGTAACTTGCTGATGTTGATGTTTATTTCTTCAGGCTTATCGCGTCTGTAGGTTACTGTTTTTGTACAAACAGTAGGTAAGAACATCTTATCCTTGAAGGAAAAGATATAACTGGTCAGAACATCCAACAACAACTAGCATTTTATATTCAAGAAAAACATAACATTATGGCTCTCTGACTAACAGTTACCTTTTTTGTTGAGGATACTCTATAATCAGCTGAAGATTTAATTTTGTTGTTGTTCCACTGCAGAATTATCTGACGGATTATAAGCACATTCAGCAGTCCAATCAGAAACGTAACTATAAAGATGATAAAAAAGATTCTAAAGTGGCTAGGGTCATCAGAATCGCATTCTGCAAGGAAGAAGAAAATATGCGAAGTGTATATTGTAAAATATGCAAACTGTATATTATTGCAATGGCCCCTGCCATAAAGTTAACACACCTCACACCACTCCTCATATGCTAAAGTAGGGCAGCTCTACTTCCCTCCTGCAGGTGTTAGCCTACAATTCCCATATTCCCTGGCTATTGGCTACTGTGGCTGGGAATTATGGGAGCTGTAATCCAAAAACAGCTGGGGAGGGGTCTATGTTGAGCAGGCCTGTATTAAAGTAACAAAATTACCATTATAACTTCTGCTTCATGGCAGAAAGTTACAAAAAATGCAGGAATGCAGGAAAAATGCAGGCCTGTATTAAAGTAACAAAATTACCATTATAACTTCTGCTTCATGGCAGAAAGTTACAAAAAATGCAGGAAAATACAGGAATAAGACCATAGAGCATGCCTTATTTGGAGGAAATTGCTCCTTGCCATCTTATTAAAGGAGCAGTACTCCCTTTTTGGCACTTGAGCAGGAATAATAAAGGGATCTGTGTCCCTCCCCAGAAACATTGTGACTGGAAAAGAAGAATCAGACTATTTGACATAATGGATTGCAAATGGACAGCTTGGTTTGTCACTGCAGAGCTCTTCCCGCACTGTTCCCGATAAGGCAGTTGCTAGGGCAACATTTTGCTTGGCTTCTAGAAGCCCTAAAACAGCTTTTTAAAATTCCGATGTATCTGACAATTCCGACAGAAATCCAACACAAGTGAAAATTCATTCCGACATTTCCGATACACTAGCATATACGAAAGTTGGGTTGGAATTAATCTGACATTTTCTGATACAGTCAATGTCTGATGGACTAACTCTACTGCACAACTTTAATATTTAATAAGATGCCCATTCAGAATTATTCCATTCAGGTACATAGGAAGCTTCCTGGGGACCTGGATGCAATGCTGCCCTAGCCATACCCCCTGCATCTGACGTCAGGCACAGGGGCATGGCCATATGTGGAAACAGAGCCGTGCAGAGCCATTTGCAAGGCGCTTCAGCCAGCACCAGATTTGCAGCATGGCTAGAGTGCCTTCCCTGTCTGGAAAGGCAGAAATATGCATTGCCAGCCAGGCTGGGAACCTAGTGCTGGCAGAAGCATCTAACAAACGTTTGTGAGGACCTGTCCACACAATGGAGGCTCCGCCCCTGATTCCATTTGATTATCTACATTGATAAATAATTAAATGGAATCATCATTCTGCATGGTCAACTTATTCTTTAAAAAGGACTGAAATAAAGGAAAGAGCATTAAATTAGGAAGATCTGCAGCTATGCCATCACTGATATGTATAGTGAAACAGCAAATAAAAAGAATCAACTGAATTTAGAATCTTGTGTTGCTGCTGCTAGCATCCTAACTTACATAGAAAACCAAGGACAAGGCAAGGAAAAAGTGACTTTGTTGAGTTCAAAGAAAAATTAGCTCATGTTCTCCTGACTATACATTTTAGTGCTGTATCTACTTGACCAAAGTAACTTCCTATGGCCTTTAGCATGTCTTCTTCATTATAAGTTCCACTACCCATAGAGAGCATCCAGAGAGGTCCATCTTCAATTGCCACTAGTTCGTTTGGTGGCTATTCAGGGATGGGCCTTCTCTGTTGCTTTCTCGAAACTTTGGAATGAACTCCCTGTTGAAATAAGAACCTCCCCATCTCTGACAGTTTTCAAGACTCTTAAGACACACTTATTCACCTAAATGTTTTAACTAGAATTGTGGTTTCAAACTGTTTTAATGTTTGTTTTAACTTGTTTTATATTTGTTGTAAACTGCCCAGAGACATGGGTTTGGGATGGTGTACAATATACAAAATAAGTAAATAAAGAAAACATATGAAAGTGTTGAAATTCCATTGCAAAATTTAAATAAAACAATTGTCATTCAAGAATGGGAATATCAGTGGAAGACGAACATTAAATTCACTGCAAACAGCAATTTAAGAGAAAACTGGTACAAAATGCTTTTTCGCTGGTACAATACCTCGGTGACTATTAATAAGATGGATAGAAATTATCCAGGAGACTGTTGGAAATGTAAACACCACGCGGGGACATTTTATCATATGTGGTGGACTTGTACTAAAGCTCAACAATTTTGGGGAAAAAAATTCACTATAAGATGCAGCAAATCTTAAATATAAATTTCCCTTATTTACCAGAGCTCTTTTTCCTAAATGTGACTAAACCTAGCATACCCTCTAAATATACAGAACTATCTTTAAATATGATTACTACTGCTAGGATCCTCTATGCTGCTAATTGGCGATTACAGATAACTACGACTCTGGACAAATGGCTACTAAAATTATCGGAATACACTTCAATGGCTAATGTTACAGCCTACTTGCGCTATAACTCAGATGAATCATTTGCGTTAACCTGGGAACCTTTTATAAATTTTAATATTTCACAAGGTTATCACCCACACCCAAGACTTGGCTTTTCTTGATAATGATGTTTGATTTATATTATTTACATTTTTATGTTTGCCTTAACTTTTTATGGGATAAGGGTTGGTAATTGGGTGGAAGAAATTTTTCTGGATTGCTATTTGTAATACTCTAAATACAATCATAGTAATCTGGAAGTTCAAGAGATGACAATGTAACTATGTTCTTTCCTTTTCTCTTTATTCTTTAAATAAAAAATTCTAACGAAAAACAAAAGTGTTGAAATTCCAATTTCCATTTATGATCACCCTTAACATAAAACTACATCTGATTAAATGCTCAATTTGCATTAAAGTTAAGTTTGCCCCTCAATTATTTGAAAACAGGAATGACAGTCTTCAGATCATGTACTCCAGAGCAGCTTTTAAGCTGGGTCAGGCTACTAAAGCTCTTGTACAAAGCAGAGTTTCTTAAAATCTCATTATTCAAAGATCCTTCTTGGCTTCAAGATGTGATAGCAATGTGGTCCTCAGTCCTGGACAGGGTGCCAGCTGCCTAAACTAGGTGGACTGAGAGCCAATTACCACCAATGCACACATTCATGCAATGGTAGCCCAATAACCTGCTCGCTTGGGCTGTGTAGAGAACAAAGATTCAATTTATGTCCTGGAAATTTGAAGAGGATGCAATTTGATTGCCAGTGGACATAGATCTAGTGAGCTTCCCCTGGGAAGGAATTCCACAAAATTAGGGCCACCACCAAGACAGCACTGTTTCTAGTGGATGAAACCCTTGTCTTCAGTGGTGGCAAAATTTGTAACAGGGCCTTAGAATGTGGTACTAGAGAAAGGCATGCTGTTCTGGTAGCTCCAGGTCTTAACACTCACATCAATTTTGGAGGATGAATACAACTGAAGGAAGCCCGGGCGGGTGCGCGGCTGAGGGAGTCAGTCATGTGACTTGCCTCGGGGGGGGGGAGCAGTGGGCCCCCAGACAACTGTCTCCCCTTGCCCTATTATAGTTATGCCCCTGCATACAGCAGAAAGAACTCCCTCAAGTTTAAAAACAAAATTGTTTTCAGATGTAGATTCTACTTCACTTGCTCCTGCCTGCTAATGTAGAATATGGTAGCCTTATATGGAGAAACACTACATACAGATAGCAATATCAGGCTTATAGAAATATTTCTTCTCACATTACTCAAACTGGTTTCGTCATTAATAGAATTAATTTCTCAAGGGTCTAGAAATGTCTGCCAATTACATTTCCTGTTCTTATTGATGTTCCACTTTCCCCAGAGAAAAGGGATTTGTCTTTTAATTCCTGCATGAAAACATAAATACTAGCTAGAGCAAAGAAAACCATCTATTAAACAAGAAACAGTCTGAGCAACGGTACTTCATTTCTAGGACTTCATCCCATGTGAATATTCATCACAAAAACCCTGAAAAATCAGTCCGATTGTGGTGTAACCAAGACCTTTCTGAGCACAATTCTGACAAAATGCAAGTGGAAGGATGGACAGAAGAAGAAAAATGCGATATCAAAAATATACTGCTTTGACTACATTTCACAATTCACCATTTGCTGATAGTGAGGACACATATTTAAGCTATGAGGTCCTGTATCAAGAACCACATATGCAAATCCAACAGTAGAGGATAAAGAAATGTTTCATGAAGAAGAATTATTACAGGTCTAGAGATAATTCATGGCTGGTTTTTTTTTTTAAAACTTACCTGAAGGTTGTTCATTATAATGCATCCTGTAAGCGCATGTGGTTTTGCATTGGTCAAGTGTGATTCGAGACAAATTGGTGCGAGGACAGGGCACACAATTCCTGTAAAGCAAAGTGAAATAGAACAGGTCCTTTAGTGTATTTTTGCCCTCTGGCCATAAAGCTCTACCAGCTTTGTTGAAAAGCAATATATAAATATTTGTAGTAGTAGTAGTAGTAGTAGTAGTAACAAGCCAACTGGGGATCTTAAATTTGTTTTCATAATCTTATAGTAGTAGGTTCAAGGCTGCTTAAAAGACGAGACCATCCAATGTTAAAAATGAACCATAAACTGGTGCCTTACCACTTTCTCACTGCAGTATTTGCAAGAGAAAAAGGAATGGGACTTAACAGAGAGCAAAGGCCTACAAGAAGCAGGGCAAACACTTTATGGTGGATTGGGCTGCTCCCATATCTTCTAGGTTCCTAAATATTAAGCCACAAGAAACATACCACTTTTCACTGCAAGATGCCCTGCAAGTAGGGCAAAATTCACACAAGTGTCCAAAGGTGCTGGGATCAGTGCACTTGCATTTGCCACACACACATGTTCCTCTTCCACTGCAGATCTGGCCATTTGAATTCATGCAGTGCTTTTGTAGTGACAACGAACATTGGCAACGATCACCTTCCCAGCCACCAAAGCATTTGCATTTGCCAACTTCACATTCACCATTGCCTGCAAGAGGAAAGAATGAGCGAGTAAGACTTGACCATGTTACTCACTAGGGAGGGTTCTTCTCTTCCATATCTTATATGGATTCTGAAATGATACTTCACTAGGCAGAACCCATTCAGAGGAATTTTCAAACACAGTGTCTTCCCATATTTCTCAGTGAAGCCATTAAAAGTGTTTGTCAAGAAGAAAATACTTGTGAGATGAAAAATATATTTGATTTGGCTGCAATACCAAGGCTAGGGTGAGTGGGTGGGAAACAAATTCATGCATTTGCTTTTTCAATAACACTGAAAACCAAGTATTTTCTGACCCATGCACATATGTGGGTCATAATTAAAAATTCTGGGTGTTTTGACAACCATTTAGTAAAGGAGGCCCATGAATTGATGGACAGTAGATTCAGGATAAAGAAAAGAAGGTACTTATTCATGCAATATGTAAGATATATGATGGCCACAAGCTTAGAAAACTTTAGAAATTTTCTAAGAAAGGGATTACACAAATTCATGAAGGGTAAACTTACCAACAGCAACAATAGCCAAATAAAACCTTCTGGGTTCTTTCTGAGCCACCTTGCAGTTATAGGCCTGAGGGGTGCTGTACTGAAATGACTCCAGGCTTTCCTGGATGGTAGGTCTCAGAAGGTAGTGCTGGAAGTCTGTTGCTTCACCCCATGGCTGTTCACTTGCAGAGTGCTGCAAGGTTTACCTAATCCTCCACATTATGCAACAGCTACATGACACTGCTGAATAAGATCATCCAGAGATCTGGGCTACAATGTCATCAATTCACCAATGAGACCCTCACTTTCTTTTCCATCAGGTCCTAGGGAGGCAAGAGAAAACCTAAACTGGTGTCTGGGGCCAGTGACTGACTAAATTTAGGTGAACAAGCTGAGAAGCTTAATCCAGAGGTAGTGAGCCTCTTTTCACAATTACAGAGAAGGGCTTGCGGGCGGGCTGCGGGGAAGACTGGTTTCACCTGCCTTCCCTGCAGACAGTCTTTTCCCCTTCCCTGGGCAGGCGGATCACCTAACCAGATGAGCGGTGGCTCTCCCAGCAGCTCCAGGGATCAGGGTGCTGGGATGCACTGACATGATTCAGTGCGCGGTGCATTATGGGAATCCCCCGCCCCTAGTGTGCCAGCTTGATACACAAGCAAAGAAAATGGGGATAAGGGAACAGTCACTCCCTCAACCTCATTTTTCTGGGTGGCTCAATAGGCTGGTTTGCCGCTGTGGAGCTGCAGCCTCACTGTTGGACTGAGAGTTCTGGTGACCAGGAATTAGATGTACATCCCTTCCTAGAAGAATCATGTTTGCAGCTTGGGGGTACTCCTGGATGGTCAGGTGGTCGTGTAAGCTGGAAGTACCTTTCACAAAGGCTTTGGCTGGCATGTCAGCTGCATCGTTGCCTGGAGGACACCAGGTCAATGCCATTTCTGCAGTTACATCCAGGTTAGATTGCATTTAACATGCACTACATAGGGAAGCCTCTGAAGATGGTTCAGAAACAAAAATTGGTCAAAAATGTGGCTGCCAGATTTGTTAACTGGGGCCAGTGCATTGAAGCATGTAACTCTGATTTTATTTCATTTTAAATGGTGTTTTGTTTTGGTTTTGCGCCATTCAAAATGCTGCTTTAGGTATTTAAAACCCTAAAAAGCCTAGGGTTTTGGATAACTTACCTGAGCACAGAGATCAATTTCGTGGCCATGCTCTGTGTCCCAGCACCATTGATGCTGTGGGAACAAGATAAAGCACCTTTTCAACTGTAGCACTGAGGCTTTGGAATGCCTTCCTGAAGGAGGACTGTTTGGCTGCATAGATGTCTATGTCTGATTTTCATCTATGTGTGACTTCGGGTAGGCTGTGAAAGTGTGGCTATTCCAAAGAGGTTTGGGGGCTTCTGTCTGCTGAGATGAAAATTTTGCTCAGAGCTGTGCTTTTTATTTTAAGGCATGCTATTTTTGCTATAGCTTGCATATTTTAACTAATATCTTCATGCTGCGATTTTAGTGTTGTTTTAAGATTATCTTTGATTCTGCTGTGAAATGTGGGTTATACATTCTTGGACTTCCCTGTTTCAAGGCAGTATGCCACTGAATGCTAGCTCCTTAGTGGGGTGACGGTGAGGAGGTAACAGCAGGAGAGCATTTTTGCCTTTATGGGTGCTTGTGGGTGCCTTACATATGGAATATATGAAGCTGCTTTACACTGAATCAGGCCATTAATTTATCTAGGTCAGCATCTTCTACACTAACTGGCAGCAGCTCTCCAAAGGTTTCAGGCCCCATAACAAATTATTCTCTTGGTGGCTTACAACATAGCATTAAAACATCAAGTTAAAACACATAACCCATGAAATCACAACATCCCTTCCCCCACAAAAAATACAATACAAAACAATTTAATAACTTTTTAAAAGTCAGTTTTAATCTGACTTTTAAAAGGCAGATTAAAAATCAACATTTAAAAGGCCTAAGTGAACAAAAAGGTCTTTACCTGGCATCTAAAAGAACAAAGTGATGAAGCCAGGTGAACCTTGAGGGGGAGGGGCTATTCCACAAATGGAGTACAACCACCAAAAGGTAGTTTTCTCTCTTGTTGCAGGGGCCCCTCATTTGGCAGGGGCACTTGGAGCAGGGACTCCAAAGAAAATCTTAAGGTCCTAGTCGAGATATATGGGGTGAGGTGCTCTCTCAGGTAACCCGGTCCCAAACCATTTAGTAGACATGGACCAAGAAAAACTCAGTCATGGATCCACTGGGTGGGCTTAGAGCAAGCTACTATCACTCAACCTGTTTTTCATTTCTAAAACTGAAACAATACTGACCTATTTCATAGACTGTTGTGGGAATTAACAAGGATGATAAGACTGCTGAATTGTAACTGTTGCTCTTGGGGAATAATTTGAATATGAGTACAGACACATAATAGCTGGCCAGGAAAATCACTTGGCAGGAGGCCCTTCAAATGCTATGCCTTCCATTATAGAGAACCTTCCTGATACCCGATTGCAGGTGAAGACACCAAAGGCGTCACCAAAGGTCTGTCACTGTGGGGGATAATTCTTGAAGTCAGAAAAACTGACTTTTTTTTTTTTGAGGACAGCAGGACAGTTAAATAACGACTGTAAGTGTGAACTATGAGCTCTATTCTGCCTTTTTTTGAGAGAGAGAGAGGTGCATGCTGATAACATAAATTGGTGTTGGTTCTGGTTTTTTCAACTGGACAGGAGGATGGTGATTTGAAAAAGGGGGAGGGATTTGTCATCTATGCCCTTGTCATGGTCAGATGTTCCTTCTGATGTTTAGAGTGTCAGGGGCTACATCACTCTGTGTGGGTGGGTAACCTATTAAAATGGTCTACCCCCAGCGACTGATGGACCAACGGACCCTGAGGGCTCTGGGGGCCAGCTGGTATGGCAGGTGCTCTTGAAGCTCTAGTTGCTCTCTGGAATGGAAAGATAGCTTGGGCAGTTGATACAATCACTCCCAAGTGCCCTCTCCCACCTTGGTATACACCTGAGCTGAGGGCAATGAAGCAAACTGAGAGACAGCTGGAATGTATGTGAAGGAAAACTCTGACGTATTTGCACAGCACTTTGAGGGTAAAGTAGCTCACATTCGCCATGAGTCGATGCAGTGTCATTGGGAGAGGTGTCCAGAGTAACAATTATTGGTACCCGAGGATGCGGACAAGGTGTTTAGTCAAGTCTGGTCGACCATGTGCATGCTTGATCCTTGCCCTTCATGGCTTATTACATTTAGCAGGGAGTGAATTTTTAGCTGGATCCAACAGGTTCTAAATGCCTCATCGATAAGGGGAATGGTCCCAGCTCCATTGAAGGAAGCTATTATTTAACCACTCCTAAAGAAACCCAGTCTAAAGAAACCCAGAGGATATAAACAATTATAGGCTGGTGGCCTATATTCCCTTCCTGGGCAAGGTGCTTGAGAGTGTCGTGGCTAACCAGCTCCAGACACTCTTGGAGGAAACGGACTATCTAGACCCATTTCAATCAGGCTTCAGGCCTGACTTTGGAACAGAAACTTTTTTGGTCACCCTTTAGGATGACCTATGTGGGGGCGGGGGTTGGGGGTGGGAGGAGTGCAACCCTCTTAATTCTCTTGGATCTCTCAGCAGCTTTTGATACCATTGACCATGTATTCCTTTTGGATCGGCTGGCCAAGTTGGAGGCACTGCTTGGAGATGGTTCCGCTCCTACCTCAAGGCACATTTCCAAAAGGTGGTGCTGGGGGATTACTGCTCAAAGCCTTGGCAGTTATGCTTTGGGGAACCTCCGGGTTCCATTCTTTCCCCTATGCTGTTTAACATCTACATGAAGCCGTTGGAAGGGGTCATCCGGAGATTTGGCCTGAGGTGTCATCAGTATGCAGATGACACTCAGTTGTATCTCTTCTTTTCATCAGATGCAAGTGAGGCGGTGACTGTCCTGAATCAGTGCCTGGATGTAGTAATGGACTGGATGAGAGTGAACAAGCTGAGACAAGACAGACGTACTGTTGGTTGGTGGTTCCTCTGCCTGGGTGAATGATGTTCTAGGTGGGGTTGCACTCCCCCTGAAAGTCCAGGTATGCAGTTAGAGGGTGCTCATTGACCCAGCATTGTCATTAGAGGCTCAAGTGGCCACTGTGGCTCAGAGCAGCTTTTATCAGCTTTGGATGATATGCCAACTGCAATCTTACCTGAATAGAGATAGCTTGGCCACAGTTATCTATTTATCTATCTATTTATCTATCTATTTATCTATTGTCAAATTTGTATACCGCTTTTCTCCAAAACAACCCCAAGGTGGTTTACACAAAAATTTAAAAACAAGACTATAAAAACAACACAATTAAAATATTAAGCTAAAATATAAAACAAATCTGACTAAAAAGATTTAAAATACAAGCATAAAAACTGTACAAAATACATAGCAGCAACAGTAGAGACAATCATATAAAAGCCTGGGTAAAAAGCCAGGATTTAACACGCTTTCTAAAAACTGTGATGGAGATTCATGCTTTGGTAACCTCTGGCTTGGATTACTGCAATGCACTGTATGTGGGGCTGCCTTTGAAAATAGTCCAGAAACTGCAGCTGGTACAAAATAGGGCTGCAATATTATTAACTGGGACTGGATGTTTTGATCATATTACACCATTGCTTCGTCAGCTGCACTGACTCCCAGTCAGTTTCTGGGCCCAATTCCAAGTGCTGGTTTTAACATTTAAAGCCCTAAATGGCTTGGGACTGGGTTACCTGAGAGAGCGCCTTGCCCCATATGTCCCAACTCAGACTTTATGGTCATCTTCAGAGGCCCTGCTCTGAGTGCCCTGTCAAATGAGGTGAGATGGGTGGCAACTAGGGAGAGGGCCTTTTCGGTGGTTGTACCCCATGTATGGAACAGCCTCCCCAGTGAGGTTCACCTGGCTTCATCACTTTGTTCTTTTAGCCACCAGGTAAATACCTTTTTGTTCACTCAGGACTTTTAAATTTTGATTTTTAAGACTGACTTTTAAAAAGTTTTAAAATTGTATTGTATTTTGTTTATTTCCTTTTTGGTGTGTTGTGATTTCATGGGCTATGTGTTTTTAATTGATGTTTTGGTACTGTGTTGTGAGCTGCCCAGAGGACAATTTGTTATGGGTTGGCTAACAAATGAAGTTTATTATTAAATTATTATTAGCTACAAGTTGGCAACCTTGTTTTTGTCACCAAGTGACAAAGAGCCACAGATAAGGGTGACGAGCAAACCTTCCTCAAAATATAGGTGAGAAAGAGCCAAGTCACCTTTAGTGTCCATAACAGGCATCAAATATGTGGCCATTTCGGCATCTGGTGTAAACATACCTTCCTCAGGACTCCCCACAGCAGGAGCTTCTGGAGAAGATTAGATGAAATTTTGTCAAGAGTGCTGTTGAAGGACTTCATGGCCAGGTGACCTTCCTGGACAACTGTCTAGTGTATGATTGTTTTGAAGTGCTGCCAAAGGTCAAGACACTCTAAACAGTAAGACTGCAATCCTGTGCACACATGCCTGGGAGCAAGGCACTGAATTCAGTGAGACTGACTTCTAAGTAAACATGTAGAGGATTGGCCTGCTATTTTTAGGAAGATTTTTCCTGATTAGCTTTTTAAATTCAAACTGCATGAAATGTTAAATGACTGGAGTTTTCTCTGTTGCTTAGAGCATATTGTGTTAGGTATCTAAGGATGTATTTCAATTTTAGTTTGATGGAGATTTTAGTCTTTTGCATATTGTCAATTGTTATTGCAGCTGCATCAGAATCCCTTGAGGTTAAGATGGAGGGAAAACCAACAAAATAATTAGTAGTAGTATTACCCAGGCTGGGCCTTAAGGATTTAACCAGTTACAAATCTAACTAAAAGCTTAGTGGCTGAATAAAGAGAAATTCTGGAGCTTACCAGCACACAAGTTTCCAAAGTGATATGGGCAGGAAAAGTCATCCTTTTCACAGTATTTGCCATATATAGTTCCAAGTCTGGTTGTGTGACAGACACATTTCCCATCTACACAGTCTCCTTGACCACTGCAGAATGGATGACTCTTTTGCATCTTGCACTGCTCTAAAGAGAATTCATCATTGAAACTACAGATATTGCCCTTGCAGTTAGAAGTTTCGGCATCCTGAGAGGGCTTGTCAATGCATATCCTTTTGTGGTCCATGGTGTCTTCACACCGACAAGCACATCTTTTGTTTATATTAACTCTGGTAGATTCATTGAAACCAAGGGGTTTTAGCACAACGTATTTTCTTCCTTCCGTTGTACCGCATCCTTTCATGGCAATTGATATGTTGAAAAGCACCTGTTTAAAAAAATATTTGGACAAAATATAAAGCATGTCAAAAAACAGCCCTTTTATTGGAACTTTTATTGAACTGTAGGAAAATGGAAGCTATTTCCAAATGTGTTTGCTTTTTAAAACATTGGTTTCAGAGGGAAAAGCCATCTGCAACAACATTCATGGTTTTGGCCACCATTATGCATGAGATAAGTCATACCATCAGTTCAGAATACGTGCTTGCTAAATCTTACATCTCTCTTAAGGCAGCTTTCTAAGTGACTTTCCTCTCTACATCAATATAATGTGTGGGTAGGAAAAAATGCCAAGAATTTGCACATTGTTACAGAATGATAGCAGTTTACCAGCTGCATGGGGAAGCTACTTCTACAGAAGCAGTTTCCAAGTAAGTGTATGCATGGAAAATGACACTTTGCAATCTTCACACAACCAGCTGCACTGAGGGCCATACTGGAAACCAAACCTACCTATGCAAACAATGCTTCTGGGCTCCCAAGTCAGGATTGGGATCATGGCAGGATTAAAATCCCTATCCCCACACTGTAGTCTTAATCTGGAGTGGGGTACCCCATGGATGCTGTTTACATTTTTTTAAAAAACTAATACAAAGGACCAAACAATGCAATTAATGTCATGTCTTGGCCCTGGGGTCACCATCAAAGAAAGTAATTTATTTTATATGTGAGTGTAACCGTGTGTGCAGTGGGTGCTTTTAAGAAAATACAGTTCCTGAGAAAGAACTTGCAACAAGCTACTGTTTGTTTTTAAAAGTGGGTTTCCTCTGTGAAAGTGGAAGCTGCCATGGCAAAATTTCAAAGGAACTGCACATGTGGCACCTTTAATTGTGCATAAACTGCTGCTTCTGATGATCACAGTCATGGTTTGGAAATGCATTCTAATGTCTCAAACCCACTATTGGCATGCACTGTGATTTCATAAGAATGCCTCAATCTGTGAAGTCTTCCTTGTTTTAGCAGAGAAACACTATGCATCTGCTTGTTATTCCCTTGCACAACAAGGGAAGCTGGTAACCAAGAGTTCAATGTGTAACATTTGCAGCACCCATGGAATGTTAGACACGGGGGCCGGTTCAAATGGACAGCAGCTGCTACATGTGAGAATGTCGGGGCTGTGGCAAGAACATGTCTGCCCCATCATTAAAGTATGTGCTGATGTCATCTCAGCACATCCTTTAATATATGTAAGGCGTGTTCACTGGAATCGCTGGTCTATAGTAAAGAATCGCTGGTCTATAGGTAAAGTAAAGTGTGCTGTTGAGTCAGTTTTGATTCCTGGTGACTACAGAGCCCTGTGGTTGTCTTTGGTAGAATACAGGAGAGGTTTACCATTGCCTCATCCTACACAGTATGAGATGCTGCCTTTCAGCATCTTCCTATATCGCTGCTGCCCGATATTAGGGGTGTGCACAGAACCGCCTGGCCCGGTTCGAGGCCGGACCAGCCTCGAACAGAACCGGGCCAGTTCGGTCCGGCCCCCATCGAACCCCACCCACCGGTCCGGTCCATGAACTTTAATTTTTTTAAGCTTAAAACAAGTACCTGTAGCCCCTTCGGGGGGGGGGGCTTTCTGTAGCCACCGGGGGGGGGGGGTTCCGCATGGGTTCCATCTCCCCCCACCGTCCTTCCTCATCACCACCGTGGCCGGGTAAGCAAAGCCTTTTTGGCCCTTTCAGGCCTCCGTACAAGAGAGCGGCTGTCATTTTGGCAGCCGCCGCACATGCGCAAAGGGCATTTGCACATGTGCAGTGGACGCCAAGATGGCGGCCACTCGCTTATACGGAGGCCCGAAAGGGCCAAAAAGACTTTGCTTACCCAGTTACGGCGGTGATGAGTAAGGCTGGCGGGGGGAGAGAGAACCCACACGCCCCCCCATGACTACAGCAAGCCCCTCTGAAGGGGCTACAGGTACTCATTTTAAGTTTTAAAAAAAATTAAAGTTCATGGACCTGACCGGGGGGTGGGGGCCGGACCGAACTGGCCCGGTTCTGTTCGAGGCTCGTCCGGCCTCAAACCGAACCGGGCCAGGCGGTTCTGTGCACACCCCTAATATTGGGCAGCAGCGATATAGGAAGATGCTGAAAGACATCATCTCATCCAGTCCCGGACCAGTCCATTAACTGTAGGACTGCGGACCACCGGACCGGTTCTGCACATCCCTACCCGATATAGGGGTTTCCCATAGTCTGGGAAACATACCAGTGGAGATTCGAACCGGCAACATATAGCTTGATAATCAAGTCATTTCCCCACTGAGCCATTAGGTATGGTAAGGGGTAATTCAAATGAACATTCCTCACATGCAATTAAAGGATGTGTCGAGGTTGCATCAGCAAAGTGATGTAGGGGCAGGCACATTCTTGCTGTTGACCAACATTATTGCAAGTAGAAGATGCTCTTCGTTTGAACCAGCCCATGCATAAGAATAAAAGGAAATTGAAATAATGTGTGTCAGAATTGCTCTGAAGAACATACATTAGAGAAGATGAGTGCTCTTTAAAATGAAGTATCCACATGTGGTTATCTACCTGAAATAAATGCATGCCTTTCCACTTGCTGTTCAAATATTTCTGTTGATGAGAGCTGTGATGCAAAACATGAGCAGACAGAATGTCTTGACTCTGGAAACACAAATAAATTCTACAAACCTTTAGGCAGCTACTAAGCTTATTAACATCCATGAGCAGAATTTTTTATTATTGGATTTAAATTTAAAATAAAACTCTAAAAAAGAGCAATGCAGAGTTTCTGGGACCGACAGAAATCAGTTTCTCAATCCACAAAAAGATAAACTGAAAGGCTATTCTAAAAACATTTAAAAATATTTCATCTCCTTTGTGAAAAGAGGAATGCTCATACTTCAGTTGTGGATTTCACATTTTTGCATCCCTCTAAGCCCATTTTTCTACTTCCATCAGGGCAGATTGCAGTAACTTTGACATTTATATCTTGGATTGGGTTATCCACCTGAATTTTCACTTCAGAGAGCAGCTTCTGAAACAACAAACAAAAGAATTCCATCTCACTGAATGCCAATACATTCTACACATTAGTATCCAAAAAGCACTAGCATACTTGACTCAGTGGATTTAACTGAAATGAGAAAGCTTGTCTGTCTCTCTGAATAAAAGAATGAATTGTTTTCTACACAAAAGACTCCATTGTACACCATGCCAGGGGAACTAGTAATCCTAGAGAGGAGGAGAGCCACGTATGTGTTTCTAGCTAGTAACACAGTTGTGTGATTCAGTATTTATGAAAATCCAACATTCTATTCCAATACCATAGGGCTATTTCACACATTCTTGTAAATGCAGTGAGGCACCATGTGTACAGAAGCTTCCATGCACTTGTAGTGGAACTTGGTTCCAAAAGCAAATTACAATAAGCAGCTAGGATGTCTCCTTCCAGCCCTGTCTTGCCCAATGAGCAGCCAGCAGGGAGAGTACCACCCACCTACCACTGTGGCAGCTTACTTAACTTGATTAGAGAGAGAGCAAGGAAGTCACTGTTCTAGCAATTTTTCCTCCTTGTTCTCTTTGATGGCAATTACTTTCCCTTGATCTTCAGCTTCCTTGTATTCTTCTGGCAAGTGATGCCAGATAATACCGGGTAGGAAAACAGTTGTGGTAGTTAATACAAGAAGAAACTAAGCTGCCATGACAGCAAATGTGCAGTAGCTGCTCCTCTTGCTGGGAGCATGGAGTGATGAATTGACATCAATATGGGGATGAGGACGTAGCTCAGAGGTAGAGCATCTGCTCTGAAGGCAGAAAGCCCCAGGTTCAATTCCTAGCATCTCTAGGTAGGGCTGGGAATGACTCCTGCCTGAAACCTTGGTGAGCCATTTTCAGAGTAGAGAATACCGAACTAGATGGACCAATGGTCTGACTCTGTATAAGGCAGCTTCCCATGTTCCAGTGGGTAGTAGCACCCATACCTATAGTGATGCAGCAACAGCAAGTCCTTTTTGTGAAAGAAAGAAGAGTTGTGCTGATGCAGCGGTCCTTGCATGGATGGACTGCTCCCTTTGTTCTCGTGGAAAGAGCTTCCATCAATGGAGAAGAGTACTAATCAGGATGCTCCACTGTGGTTCTATTCTCTCCCCCACTCCTCAATATGATGTTCTAGTTTTCTACACCCAAGGACTTTGTTAATAAAGGGCAGCATCAAACAAACCTGTGCACCCCATCATGCAGTCTTAAATGGAAGAGGGCTACAACCCATGATTATTCTGAATACATACACTGGCCCACAGAACAATAATGTGTATTTTAGAGCAATAATACAATCCTGGCTAGCTTGTGGTGTCATCTTATCAAAAGCAAATGTGCATCATATGCCAATCAATATATAATTTTTGTGCGCTGAAAGTTCTTAGAAACTGGTGGAGGATTTGGAACTACTTCTTTCTTGCAGGACAAAAATAAATGAAAGAGAAACCAGAAGAGTGAGAAAGTCAGTCAAAACTAAAAAAGTAACACTGGCCTCACTGTATCGCAGCTTTTTTCTAAACTTGTTTTGAATTATCTTTACTATTATAAAAGCTACTTTAGCACATTTACTTACAAAACAGGAGGATGGGATTACGAACATATATGAACACTCTGGCCATTTTACTATAGTGAAGCTGTATTTGGAGCCCTTTGTATATTCATTTTACTAGTTGTTTATTCAAAAATCAATATTAAAGAAATAAGAAATACAAGTTCACAATTGTACAAAAACTTCAAAAGCAAATACCTCGTAAGCTTCTACCACTAAATCACTGAGATTTGTTGCTTGTGATTCTATCTGTCTTGCCATAGTACCAGGCAGCAGAGGCAGAAGGTCCTATAAAAGAACAGTGTTCTATTCTCAGTTATACTGCCAATGTAAGTAAGCACTGCTTTTAGAAAACAATCTGTGATTTAAAAATACCTTATACCAGTGAAATTGGATTCCTTGGACTGCAAATATTACATTAATATTGTTGTCTATGAGTTTTTCAGAAAGTTGACCAAGTGAAGGGTGTTCCTGTAAGTCACAAAAGGGATAAATTTCATAATAATGGTGTTATCTAGGTTAAAAGTGAACAAGAAACTTAACACACACAAAGTTACTCTGAATGCTTCTATAGTTCCTGTTCTGGCAGCAACCACACTGCAAAGATAACTTACTTTTGTAAGTCACCTTGCACATTTCTAATCAAGGCAACTCATAAATGTAGACATAAACAGGGGGTCAAAAATGTAATAAATAAGGCTGCAAACTTGAGTATCAGCCTACAGTCTATCTGTAATGATCACATCACATTTTCAGTTGCACAGACATACAGGAAAACATACACAGTATATACCTAAAAAAAGAATGTTTTCAATTGCACAGGTATGCAGCACAGGGAGTTAATATATACCACAGAGTAATGTATTATTCAGCCATAAGTTCATACAGCCAACTGCCATGATTAGGTACATCATTGCTTCTCAGCTTGGATGCCATTTTGGAGTCTTTGTCTGATACAGTAAAAGCTAATGATCTGCAGTAATGTAACACATTAGTTTCCATGGGTGGGTCAGAAGGGATTCCCTACCAGGTTGCATTTTGACCTGAAGACAGATGCACCAGTGGCACATGTACCATTGTTGTTTGTTTTAGAATTTGTATAAGAGGTTGAGGAGGGAGAACACAGAGAGGGGGAAGACAGCCACACAGAGGGGAAAAACTGAAACGTGGTAAGAAATTAATGAGTTGTTCTAGGAAGAACTAACCAGCCTACTTTCCTTTCACTATCTCTACAACTGGACTAAATTTGGTGCAAATCAGGGTCCACAAGTTAGATCTCTTGTGCCTCAAATGTCCACCATCTTGAATTGGGGTGGATGCCATCATCATAAACTAAACCATTGAGGTGTCCCTGTGTGTCCCTACAGCTGCAGCAAATTTGGTTTAAATTGGTTATGTGGTTCACAAGATGCCATAAGATTAACATAATTTGTTAACTTGCCCTAACTTGGTCGACTGGATGCAGAGATGTGGGTTTTCCAGAAAATTTTGTATTTTCTATGAAACTTTTTTCTCATTTGCATAACATTGTATCTCAGAAAATTTTCCTATGCAACTTTTTCTGATGTTTTAAACAGATTATGATATGATTTGGCATGTTATTTGACCTATGTATGTAACAGAAAAAATCCTGCACCATATCAATTTTCCATGCTGTATCTCAAACGTTTTTCAAATAGCCAATAAATATTTCTTTAGGGAAGAAAAATCAATAAGGTTTAAATGTTCTACTGAAACAGATTCAGAGCTCTGTGTGGAAAGAAAATACTTTTATTGTAATTCTCAATAAATCAATAAAACGTATCTGTTGTTTCTCACACACTTTCTAGGGATTTTTCATCTGAAAAATTATACAACTTGGAAACTGCCAAGTTTGCCTAATATTGCATTGGCATCTATTAATTGAATTGTATTGACCAATGAGTTTTAGAAACAATTTAGCATGGAAAAACAAGGTAAAGGAGAATTTTCCATTTTGGAAAGACAGTGATGGGGTCTTTAACCCATCGTTATAATAGAGGATATAGCAGTACAGAAAAGAATGCAGGCACAAGGAACTACATGTTCTTGTGACTATTGTGAGTGTCTCTCTCTTTGTAGGTGTGTCAAGTAGGTCAAGGAAGACATACTGTACATCCCCTTCCCTTCACTGGACTGCTCTTTTCTTCTTCTCTACAGCTTTCATTCATACTGGAATCACCCTATATTAAATGAGTGACAGCAGTCTCAGTCTGGGACTACAGCTCATACCATTAAACACATACCTGTGAGTAGGTTTACCAGCACTAAAAAATATAGCTTGGCTAGATGCGGAGCTAGGGAAAGCCACAGGTATCCTTTAGCCATGCAGATTTTGTGGGGGAAACCCCACCCTTTAGCCAATGTGGCACAGTTCATTGATCCCAATTTCTTTAATTGTGTGTGTGTGTGTCTGTATAATTTTATTTATATGTAAATAAATAATGTATTTATATATAAATCACACACACACACACCCCTTTATTCCAAGACCCCAGGGCGGTGAACAGCAAGTTAAAAGCACACAATAAAAAACATCAGCTAAAACATCCTCAATAAAACAGACAGAGCTACAACTTAAAAAGAAAGCAGGGGGCAACTCATTTGGCAAAAGTCTAGATAAAAAGAGCAGTCTTCAACCTCCTACAAAATACTGTGAGAGAGGGAGCCATGTGGATTTCAACTGAGATCAAGTTCTGTAGCCTGGGAGCAGTCACCAAGAAGTCTCTGTCCTGCATGTGCAACAAATGAGTTTCAGCTGGAGTTGGCTTGACATGTAAAGCAGAGCCCTCACAGCTGACCTAGTCAGGTGAGTAGATCCAGCTGCAAGCAGGCGGTCCCTAAGGTCTAAAGTAGGGCTTTAGAGGTAACAACCAGCACTTTGAATTGTACCTGGAAACAGACTGGCAGCCAGTGCAGTGCCTTCACAATACGTGTGATATTCCCACTGCAGGTGGCTCCTGAAATCTGCACAATCCGTAGTTTCTGAATACTTTTCAAAGGGAATATAACTCCAGTTGTGTGACTCAACGGGGGTGGGGGTGGGTGGGGGAGAGGAAGTTGACACTTGAGCAGAATTCATTATGGAAATCATAACGCGAGCTAATTGCTTTCTACAGGTTTTACAGAACATTTTAAAATTATTTATATTCCATCTTTTCACAATCACATGTCAAGGCAGCTGTCAGCTTCAACAAACAGGCAGACTTTAACACTAATCTGTATTAGCTATTAGGCTTCTACAGAATTTATGCAGTAACACAATACTGTAATCATAAGCTGCTGTTAATGCTTTGTTGCTGATTCAATTTCAGTGCCAAGTCCATTGCTTGCAGATGGTTGCTGGCTTCTTACCACAAACTAATTTGCTGGAAAGAATCCTCCTCTTGTATGTTACCTAGGTAGAGCATCTGCACCCTTGCAGCTCTCCTTTCCCCATTCATTTTGGGAGCAAGATTTGTGTTTTTTTGTTTTTTTAAAATATAATTTTAATTTTTCAAATTAAGGAGTGGATAGAGGAAAGATACAGCAAAAGTATTCAGAAATATCGGGCAATACTAATTGGGAAAATGAAAAAAGGACAGCAACCTCTTCCCTCACTTTTCAGCACACATAATTTGGTAACTGAATAAAGAGGCAACCTTATGTTTCATAAGTACAGATAAAAATGAAAAAGAACCATTTCTATTAAAAATGCCAAGTTAACAAGAGAAAAAAATTAAAAAGGAAATTCTGAATATTTGTATTAAAAAGAGCTTTCAAAGATAATATAATATAGGTATACGTATATTCAAACAGTATTCTTATAAGAAAAATAAAGAGTATCAAACACTGGGTAGCTATACACCCTTTTCCACACTCTACCTTAAGAATGAAAAGGATCATAAAGGGAGCAAGATTTGGAGGATTAAAACAACTGCTCAACTCTACAAGCATGGTGTTTGATTCCAGTGGGCCTGATCTAAGAACATGTAGGGATGTGCGAACCAGCTCGAAGTTGAGCTGGTTCACCGTCGAACCAGGCTGGTTCGATGGCCTGCCCTTGAGCCAAAGCAGGCCTTGTTTGGTTCAGCCTCGAGCTGAAACCCCTGGGCTGGCTTGGGGGTTCTACAAGTTAAAAAAAATTTTTTTAAAGAAAAAACTGACCACTGAGTCCGACAGCCTCCAGTACTGCCGAGAGCAAGGTGGCCAATGGTTCCTCCCCCTGCCAGCCTCCCCCAGTCTCTTTTGGGCTATTTTAGCCAATTTTCGTGCCTTTTCAGCCCTCTCCCTGCTTGCGGTGGCCATTTTGAAGGCCACAACATGACTGTGCTGGCCATTTGCATGCCTGGGCATGCAAATGGCCATTGTGAGCAGGAAGAGGGCTGAAACAGCACTAAAAAGACCTGCAGCAGGACCCCTGGAGGCACATTTTCTTTAATTTTTTTAAACTGTAGAACACCCCTCTCAAGCTGGGCCCAAACTGGTTCGGCCTCGAGCTCAACTGGGGCCTGGTTCAATGTTCACAGAATCAAACTGGGCCCAGTTTGGTTCAATTCGAACTGAACTGGGCTTCCCAGTTCCATGCACACCCTATACTGTGGCTCTATCTATAGCATCAGAGTATTCCAGGAACTGTATTCCATAGGGATGTGACTTCCTAGCATTGCAACAGCTGCCACAGCAGCACCCTTAGCAGGAAGCATAGCCATAAGTTCAACTAGAGCAACTTCAGCCACACTTTGCAATGAAGATTGCAGAATAGACCAGAGCAGTAAGTACAAGACAAGTTAGTCTCAAGGTCAGACATGGAGCTCATCACAGAAATTACCAAGCGCTCTCTCTATCTCTCACTCACTCACTCTCACACACAGCTGCCACTGTCCATTTCTCACCATACTATCACACAAACAAAACAAACCTCAACTCAAGGAAGGAAGGCACCCAAATTCTGCCTTTGTCAATCTGAGGTAAGATCCAGCAAAACCAGATAGGTATAGCAGCACTAGCACAGCATATTATACTCAGTGTTCAGAGAACCACAAAATCAAACCTTCCTCCTTCCATCCTGATGTATCCTCTTCAAGAGAGGTACACTATAAGGCTTTTCTCTGCCTCCCAGTCCCTATACGTTTTGAAAATCACTCCATTTGGGGTTTCCCCCTCCTCCCTCCCCCCCGGGGGCAAAGTTGCCCATGACAACACTTGACCCCTGCTAACTGGGCAAAGAGGCACCTTTTTAACGTGCTGATTCTTTTTGTTTAGTAGGGTGGGAGTAACTGCCCCTCTCCACCCCCAGCACAGTACCCCCAGTGACTGTTCCTGGTGTCTATCTTGAGTTTCTTTTTAGATTGTGAGCCCTTCAGGGACAGGGAGCCATCTTATTTATTTATTATTTCTCTATATAAAGTACTTAGGAAACTTTTGTTGGAAAGTGGCCTATAAATATTTTTTTTGTTGTTGATTTGTATGATAATAAGTTTGTGCTGGTCAACGACCGTAATAAAGATTATTATTATTATGATAATAAGCCAAGCAAGAAGCCAGGAGATTGCAAACCAATCAGAAGTCAGTGCCAGAAAACCAATCAGCAAGGGAAAAGCAGACATCAAAAATGGCACTTGGAATGTTCAAACATTTCCATCAAAAGGGGGTTGTTCTGCTCCGAGCTCAAATCAGGCCCTTTATTTGCTGAAAACACTCGAAAGGGTGTTCAAGTTGGAACGTTTCACCATTCGAACGTTCTGCACATCCCTATGGAATACAGCTCCTGGATTACTCGGATGCTATAGATAGAGCCACAACAAAGGGGTGTGCATGGAACTGGGAAGCCCAGTTCAGTTTGAATTTAACCAAACTGGGCCCAGTTTGGTTCTGTGAACGTTGAGCTAGGCCCCAGTTCAGTTCGAGGCCGAACTGGTTTGGGCCCAGCTTGAGAGGGGTGTTCTACAATTTTTTTAAAGAAATTAAAAAATTAAAGAAAACGTGCCTCCTGGGGTCTTTTTAGAGCCGTTTCTTTCCAACTCTGAACAGGGCTTGTAAAAATCACCTTTACCTCCCCACTTCAAATGTGCAAGACTGGGGAAAAAGACTTCAACACTGCTGTTCTCCAGCCACTCTGCTGGAACCCCTCTTCTGCTCTCTCTCAGTGCTGCAAACACGTGGGTTATTATATTTAAGAGATGCATGCATAAGGGGAAGCATAAGGGGGATAGCTTGGATGACAGCAGTTATTCTAAACCACAGCCCTGATAAAGCAGATCAAGGACAAAAGGGGCAGAGCAGCTCATTGTGAAGTCTTGTAGTTGTAGAAGCAGCAGTAGTTAAAAGGGCTAAGAGGAGCAGCCTACTACTTCTTTTCCAGGTGGTTTGTCTTCCATGCAGCAGTATATATGAATCTCAGTCAATCAACAGAGTCTGAAAAAAAAAGAGTTGCCTCGCTTCACCAACAACCCCTTCTCTTCCCCACCAACCAACACAAGGTCCACAGTTCACACAGCTACTCACACTGGAAGGAGGAGAGCTGGTCTTGCGGTAGCCAGCATGAATTGTCCTCTTTGCTAAGCAGGGTCTACCCTGGTTTGTATTTGAATGGGAGACTATATGTGTGAGCATTGTAAGATATTCCCCTTAGGGGATAGGGCCACTGGGAAGAGGATCTGCATGCTTGCATGCAGAAGGTTCCAAGTTTCCTCCCTGGCATCTCCAGATAGGACTGAGAGAGAATCCTCCCTGCAACCTTGGAGAAGCCACTGCCAGTCTGTGTAGACAATGAGCCAGACTGACCAATAGTCTGACTCGGCAGGTCAGACAGGCAGCTTCGTATGTAAAGAGATTGGCATACTCCTTCCTGAACAATCCGAGCCCTAAAACAGCTTGAGCAAGGCAGAATCTCACTCAGCAAAAGTCCATGTTTCCCCCACAGATGCATCTTCCTATACTTTGGGAACCACAGTCCAAAGCTAGTACTGTATGAGTAGTATATATGAGTACATACACCTTACCATACTGGTTGCTTTGATGTACACGTTATCTTTCAAATGGCAGTTCCCATCATTAGGAATCACTATCCCTGCTAATTTACTGTCAAGGGCCAGATGAGAAGTCTGATCTGTCATCATGAGGAGAAGACGCTTTGCTTCTTTGCGCCAACCAATATCATTCTAGGAAAAGAAAAAAGAAACTCTCAGCTTTATAATCGGAAAATTCAAGTGAAGATGTGGCATTTGAATGTGCTTACATATATTGCATTGCATAAGAAAATGTTCTATTTGAATAAGGCTTAGAAGTAGCTGAAACACTTTGGCCAATGTTTCATTTATATCAATCATAAGACATTTACTGACTTAAAGAGGAATCTAGGATGTACCCATAGTCAATACTTCAGGGATTTGGTAATCTGAATAGATGTTGTAAAACACATATAAGCAAGATTCCATGTAGGAAGTTCTACACTCTTGTGAAAAAAAAGATTTTTCAGCCAAGCTCACTCACACTAGCGGTGTGCACGGAACCGGCTGGTCCAGTCTGGTTTGAGTCTGAACTGGACCAGGCCAGTTCAGTCTGGCACCCCCTTGAAACCACCCTTCTGGTTCAGTTTGTGGGGGTGATTCTCAAATTAAAAAAAAATTTTTTTAACCTTATACCCTCCAGGGGTGTTCTCCAGAAGCTCCATGGACCCCACCCCACTGCCTCAGAAAACACCACCAGAGGGGGGTAAGTTTTTTTTTAATTAAAAAGGAAGGAAGAAAAGAAACTCGTGAATCACTTGAATGGGCCGGGGGGGGGCATGTGTGTGCTGGTCCGGGGTTGGACCAAATGGGATGGTTTGGTTTGACCCTGAATCGTAAAACCAAACTGGTTCGGCATGTTGGACGTCGAACCTGATTGCACATCCATAATTCACATACACCCTTCTTCCAAGAGACTATTAATTAGAGACTACACACTTTCGTGATTATGTGCTTGGAAATTGAATGGAAACTCCAGTGTTCATTCATAAAGCAAACCAAATTGTATATTACCATGGAGCCAATACCTTATGCTACACTTCATTAATAACCAATTTATTATAAGGAAACTTATAGAAGATGATGCCAAAGAAAGAGCTTCTGCTGTAAAGTATGAGGAACAGCAACCAATGTGGTCTCTATCTTGTGCTTTTCTGCAAATGGTACAGAAAACTTCACACAGGTGGCTATTGGGACGTCTTGAGTGGATATCATGCTTGTGCTGGTTGATCTGCACGGGCTCCCCATTTGTTTTCAAGTCAAGGTGCTGGTTTTGACTTTGAAAGCCCTAAAGGCTTAAGTCCCAAGAATCTTAAGCACCCCTACTCCCACAGGGTTCTTACTAACCAGCAAGGTCTTCAGATTTGGCCTTGCATAGCAAGCTGCCATCACTTATGCTGGCTCATTTAATTCACACATGATTCTTCTAGTCAGACCAGGTTCTGGAACATCCTCTCCTAGGAAGTTCATTCTGTCCCCTCTTTTCCGCCTTCAGGTTTTTGTCTGGGTTGTTGAGAGAGTAGGCCTGGTCTTTGTGTTGTTAATAATCCAATCTCTGTTTTTACTGCTTTTGCTGTATTTTATTGCATTTAAAAAAAAATGTTTTGGGGATTTTGATTTGTTGCAAGCCACCCTGAGATTTCATCAATAAGACAGAACAAATACATTTCTTCTCTGTAGGTAGTGCACACAGGGCAGGTTCATATTTGGGCTGTGCATAAAAGATGTGTCTTTAATTGATTTTTAACACTTTTAATTTAAAAATTATAAGTAAGAACAAAGTAGAACCGAAAAAGGTCAACAAATATCACGCTAAAGGAGTCATAATCTACATGGTATTGGCCATGTTTATTCAACTATAAAAAACTATAAAAATATATTGAAAAATATATTTTAAATATAAATATTTAATCTATTTTAAAATACATATTTAATCATGACCAAGCAACAGATAAAAGCCACCTAATGGTGGTGAAGTGGGGTAGTAACTTGCCTAGGGAGCAAGGTTGCTGGTTCAAATCCCCGCTGGTATGTTTCCCAGACTATGGGAAACACCTATATCGGGCAGTAGCAATATAGGAAGATGCTGAAAGGCATCATCTCATACTGCATGGGAGATCACAATAGTAAGTTCCTCCTATAGTCTACCAAAGACAACCACAATGCTCTGTGGTCGCCAGGAGTCGACACCAACTCGATGGCACAACTTTACCTTTTAAGTAACAGATAAGTTAAATAACTGGCCAGAGACCATGGTGAACAGAAACCAAAAATGTGACCCACCCACCCCCACCGCACCACAGGAGATACTGTGGATGCTCAATGTTTCACAGTGCCAAAGGCGGTACTGTAATAATCTGCAGAGAGTATTAGAGGACCATTCAGGAATGCAAACATGAAAGAAAAAAGAAAAGAAAATACACATTCATATATTTTGCCAAATTATTAAATCTTTTGTCATGAATTTCCTCTTACCTGGCACACAGTGGCCTGAAGCATAGCATCAAAGCCTCCTTCGGGTGTGTCAATATTCCCAGAGATTTTTTGATTCTTAACTGCACTTTGGAATTCTGCTATCTTGTCAGTCAGTGATAACACATGAATATAGCCATGAGGAGGCATACAATCTAAGTCATAATCACTGTTTGGAAAAAGAAAACATGCAAAATTATATTAAAAGTATGTTTTCAGAAGGACTCGATGTCTGGATAAAACAAACCAGTCAATAACACCTGTCTGACTGTGTAAACAAGAAATAATAAAAACAGCAAGTGCCGCCTTTGTAAAGAAGCAGATGAAACAGTGGACCACCTAATCAGCTGTTGTGAAAAGATCACACAGACTGACTACAAACAAAGGCATGACAAGGTAGCAGGGATGATACACTGGAACATCTGCCAAAAATACAAGCTACCTGTAGCCAAACATTGGTGGGACCATAAAATTGAAAAAGTGGTAGAAAATGAAGATGTAAAAATATTACGGGACTTCCGACTACAAACAGACAAACATCTGCCACACAATACACCAGATATAACTGTAGTCGAGAAGAAAGAAAAACAAGTGAAAATAATCAACATAGCAATACCAGGGGATAGCAGAATAGAAGAAAAAGAAATAGAAAAAATCACCAAATACAAAGATCTACAAATTGAAATTGAAAGGCTGTGGCAGAAAAAGACCAAAATAATCCCAGTGGTAATTGGCGCCCTGGGTGCAGTTCCAAAAGACCTTGAAGAGCACCTCAACACCATAGGGGCCACAGAAATCACCGTCAGCCAATTACAAAAAGCAGCTTTACTGAGAACAGCCTATATTCTGCGACGATATCTATAACAATTGACAATAAAATTCTGGCATCCCAGGCCCTTGGGAAGGACTCAATGTCTGGATAAAACAAACCAGTCAATAACACCTGTCTGACTGTGTAAACGAGAAATAATAATAGTTTTTAGCTCTAATATACTGCTTATTACACAGGGCTGCCCTTAGAGAGTCCTGGCAGGGTGCAGGGCCTGGGGAAAATCAGGCAGTGGAGGGGGGGGGCTTCCATTTAATTTTAATGTGGGTTAAAAGAGCAGGGCTTGGGGGCGGTCACCCCTTTGCCATGCCCTAAGGACAGTCCTGTCATTACATTTTGTATATGTCTCTCAAGAGAAAAAAAAGACACACTTTGAAAGTAGTATTAATTAGCAAAGACTGCTGAACATGTGGAAATATGTCCCATGGCAAGAAGGTAAGTTGCAACAACATTTATTGCTAGGGTCCAAAGAAGCTCTTGTGAAAAAGCTCTGGCTGACATGTTCCGCAGAGAAACGTGGATGGTGAGAAACCCGCCTACCCATTCAGCTGCAGGGCTCCAATACTGTATACGCGGTGACGCTGCTGTGCAAGAGGCTGTTGTGGTACAGCTCATCCTTACACAACTGCATGTTGTGCAGTACTTTCCTAAGTACCTTCCCCTTCAGTAATGATGACCAACAACTTTACCAGAAATAAATATGGCTTAAAACTCTGGGGGGTTACTTTAAGAATATGGGATAGGTGAAGTTTCTCTTTTAAGTGTTCTTCAGCACTAAAGAAAATTAAGTTCATGTCACACAATAAGATCAACTTGCAAAGTTTTATTTGAGGGATACTATTCTTCCAGAAAACCTGAACATAATACCTATAATGTGGTAAGAAGACTGCAACTTTAGTAAGCTAAATGGTATTTGTCAGCTTAGATCTTTATGTGGGTCAGTAAGCCATTGGCACAGAAGCAACTCATGACAGAAATACCAATATAAGTGTTTGTTTGTATATTTGATAACCACCTTTCTCCCCAAATTTAGATTAAGAGGGTTGTTTAGAACTGGGGTCACCTTAAGTGGTGCAGTGGGGAAATGTTTGACTAACAAGCAGAAGGTTGCCAGTTCGAATCCCCACTGGTACTAGATCGGGTAGCAGCAATATAGGAAGATGCTGAAAAGCATCATCTCATACTGTGCGGGAGATGGCAATGGTAAACCCCTCCTGTATTCTACCAAAGAAAACCACAGGGCTCTGTGGGTGCCAGGAGTCGAAATCGACTTGATGACACACTTAGAATTGGAATGTGAACACAATACCCTTTGGATTTACATAGATGTATATTTAATGCTACATACCTGCATTGGTTATGAATTCTGCCTGGGTGAATACTAATATAAGGTGACACAGTCTTATCCACATAGGATCCAAATCCAAGCCGTAAATCAAGAGAAATATTTTCCATCTTTTGAGATAAATCAAGTCCAACAGATCTTAATTTTTCTATGTTTTTGTGCATAGATGCCGACACATCAACTAAATAATACAGATCCACAGGGTACTTTTCGAGAGGGTGAACTTTCAACATAAAACTGGCTTCAGAGTCTGGTATGTAAAAAACAGAATTATAATCAAACTTTCAAAATGTTCATAATGATATTTCTTTAAAGTCTGGAAGCACTTATTTCTAGCACAGTTTCATTTAGTTTATTCTATTAATTGTAATTCCCAATTGTAACTAAGCTTTAAGTTGCCCACATCTATCACTTCATAGTATTTCCTTCCCATGTCATCTTTTCAATGTTTTATTTTAGACTGCAAGTTTATTGTGGGCAGTGATCTCCCTGCTTTTGCCTCTGTAAACACACCATACACTGATAGTACTGTACAAAATAAGGATTTCTTTTTATAAATGGCAGAATATGACCAGAGTAGAAGAAATCCATTGGATAAGAGCATGGGAAAAAAATACCGAAATTCTTCTCCACAGAAAACTGGACTGATTTTTTTGGCAAGGGGGGGGGGGGAACGACCCAACTTTTTTGGTGATCTGGGAAAATTACTCCCAATGGGTTCCCAAGCCTTGACCAGCTATCTTCCTGTGGTCCAAATCCACTCACTCAAGTTCCTCATTTCTTAATTGCCCTGCAACATTCAATGGGCTCATCTCTTTTCTTAACCTCAACCCCACTGTCCCTTTCTTTACCTGCCTGAACTACTGCTGCCAGAAGTAAAGAAGGCTAGAGATGAAGAGGTTCCTACTGCCCCCCCACCCCACTCCGCCCCTTACATGTTGGCATTTTATTTTTCTCATCAGCAGGAGTTAAGTGCTCCTCCTTCTGGTGATGAAGCAAATAGCAAATGCTAGTAGGAGCAGTTTTCGAACTGGTGGGAGATGGGGTGGAGAGGCTGCAGGTCATCCAGTGCAATTCACAATGCCCACTCTCTGGCTCCCCCAACTTTTAGCCAATCTCACCCCCTCTGCAGCCTTCTAAAAACAGTTGCTAAGGAGTCAGATTCTCCTCCCCCATAATCTGAGGCAATTTTCTTAACCTTGGGCCTCCAGATGTTGTTGGACTACAACTCTCATCATCCTCAGCCTCAAAGGCCATGTCTGGGGATGATGGGAGCTGTAGTCCAACAACATCTGAGGGCCCAAGGTTAAGATCTGAGCACTTGATAGCAGTAGCAGGATGAAGCTGAAATCAATCTATGGTGGGTAGACTGGGTCAAATGCACAGACTGGGCTGAAGCCCCTGCATAAAAGATGGCAGGCAACAGATTTATCATGCTCCTCTTGCCCACCCCCAAATTCAGGGATCCTTTTTAACAGACTCAGAAAAGGGCTCTTTTCCTAGGTAAATTGTTTCAATGGGTTACCTAGGTAACATCCAGACTAATTAGTCATGAGTAACACTGAAAATACTGAGACAAGTTAGTTATCTCATTAATTTCGATGGGACTTAGTAAAAACTAACTTAGTCTGGATGCTGCCCAGTATATTTTAAAGTAAAATATCTATATTAAGCCAAAATATTACATCTGATGAGATGCATGATTCAAATAGCAGCTCTGGTATAGATTTCTCTAGAAAGAAATATAGTCTCATAGTGAGAAAATTAAGTGCGGGAGGAAGAAAGTGAACAAAATTTGCCATAATGCCACTAAATGAAGAAATATATAGAAAGAAGACTACAAAAGTGATTATTTGAGATGGAGAAGCTATAGATACATAAGGAAGAAAGCAAAACATGAGTGTCAATATCTACTGTATTCACTAATCAATTTCTCTCTCTCTCTCTCTCTCTCACTCACACACACACACACACACACTGCTTATTCAAAATTTATTTGTGAAGACATTCAGGTATTCTGCAACAGATTTCAGTTTTTCAAGAAAACCATTCAATAACTCTCCAAGGTGCATATTACATCTAGTACTAAAAGATCATTCCTGCACATGCCCCCTTTACACCTCAGCAATGAAATCTATCTGGTATTATGCAAATTAATAACTATGATTCAAAATGTGGATGAATTTGCATACAAGTTACAGTCATTAGTTCAGGGCTGACAGTTTCTCAATGGACCCATTTATCTGCTTCACAAATGGGATAGCCTCAATCAGGAAGCTGAACTACACATTTAGGTTCTGTTTCAGTTTAAATTCATCCGTAGTTCTCAGCTCTACAGCTCACTGCTTCCGGGACAGCCACAATGACAGCCCAGTTCTACTTGAGGAGCCAAAGAATAGTCAAGAGAACTGCCAATCCCAAAAAGCTCCCCTCTCCCTCTTCTCTTTGGCTTTCTGCCCATGTCCCTTTCTTTGCTTCAGTCCTAGAGACAGAAACAAAGGCTCTTGCTCACCACATTCAGAAGAATCTCCTGGACATTATTGATCCATTCTGAATTAGCCATTGGGTTTTGGCTGCGGGGGGGGGGGGGAGCATGTGGGGGGGAGGAAGGAAGACATGGGGGATGCTTTGGACTCAAGGCAACAGAGGTATTATCAGTAAAAATAAAATAATGAAAACCCTCCAAACCTCTCTCTAGCCTGATTTTTGGATAAGGTTTTGTTCAATGTGTTAAACTTCAGAAGCATTATGTTACAGGTATAACAGGTAACCATGTGAAATAAAGTGCTTTCACTGGCAAAATATATGAAAACCTTGTAATAATTAGTTCCTCATCTACCCCGCCCCCCCCCCCCCCCACACACATTTGCTGTTGGATTATATCAGTATAAGAGAGAGAATATAGAATTCACTGAGATCACATACTGAGGAGATTCTCACAACCCACGGCTAAGGGAGCCTAGCCCACTTCCCACTTTTTTTTTTTTTTTTTTTTTACATTTTATATCCTGCTCTTCCTCCAAGGAGCCCAGAGCAGTGTACTACATACTTAGGTTTCTCCTCACAACAACCCTGTGAAGTAGGTTAGGCTGAGAGAGAAGTGACTGGCCCAGAGTCACCCAGCAAGTATCATGGCTGAATGGGGATTTGAACTCAGGTCTCCCTGGTCCTAGTCCAGCACTCTAACCACTACACCATGCTGGCTTGTGTGCTGCCATGGGAGCCACGCAGCTCCCAGCAGCAAACCCTCCTAACTCCCTTCCCCTTAGAGGTTAGCGGAGTGACTGCCCTGCTAACCCTGTCTATTTGATCGTGTATTGCTGCAGCGTAGCTCCGCGCCATGGCAACACATGAGGAGACCCCCACGGGGAGGCTGAAACAAGCCTCCAGGCCCTGGGGGCGTCTCTCCAGGTGTCATGCCCCCTCTCTCAGATAGCGAGGAGGAAGGAGATGCTGACAGCCCTTCAGCTGATGCAGGGGTTACTGAGGGGCAGAGCCCGGCTGTCGATTCCCAAGAGATGGCTGAGGCAGGTCCGGTTGATGTCTCACAGCAGGCACAGCAGTCTGAGGCAGCAGAGATAGGGACTGACGAACCGGAGAATGAGCTGTGCATGCAACCCCCATTGACTCCACAGCAGAGACAGGTCACAAGGCGGCAGGCACAGCTAGAATCAATCAGGAGAAGTAAGCGCCTCTTGCAGAGGGCTGATAAGCCTTGAATCCCTGCCAGCTGAGAGTTATCAGCTTGAACTATAAAGCACGTCTACAGCTTGCAGTTAACCGCTGGAAAGCAATGTATGTCATCCCTAGTGTCGACAGCTTTCAGCCTGAGCCAGAGAGAGGGAAATATTTCTGAGCCGTGTTTCGCTTCTGCTACCCAGTTTGATCTTTTGTGAACTATCATCCTAGACTTCACTATCGGGTGGCCAGATTACTGACACCAGGAGTGCACGTGCACGGGGCACCCTGGAACTTCCCTGGGGCATGTGGCCCCTGATCCCTGCAGCCCCCGCCGGCTCTGTAATGGAGCCAGCAGTCATGTGGGCGGCTGATCCAGCCACCCAGGATTGTCTGGGGATTGTCTGCGGGGAGACTGGGCTAAGCCCCGCAAACCCTCTTAAGGCGGGTCTCACTGATCATGAGACTCGCCTCGCTGACTAGTTAGTCATGATGAATGAAATGAGTGGAACAAGTTAGTCAGGAATAACAAGACCCATTGATTACTTCATGGGATTTATGACTAACTCAGCTAGTATGTGAAGCCCTGGAGCTCTGCAAATGGGAAAGTAAAACAACTTCTTAATTTACAGGTATATTTTATGTAGTTCATACTACAAGTATAGATTTATGCCATTTGAACAGTAAGCAAGTACAGGTCATAAAAGAGAACAAAAATGTACAGTTGCAACAAAACCAACATAAGTATACAGCAATCCAAATATATCAGAGTCAGGTCTCCTTAGAGCAACCTATCATGTGAATATTCATAAAGGGAAAAATGTTCCTATTCTGAAGCTCTTTGTGTCAAAATATACTTGCAGCTGTTATATGGCACAGAAGACTAGGAGGAGAGTATTTATTCTAATTTGGAAACAATACAAAATCTAATATTGGGAATTGTTTTGCGTACTACTAAGTGGACACCTATTCCCCCCATTCTGTGAGCTGAAACCAGCTTATTGCCAATAGGGATGGGAGAATCGATTCCGGTCTAAATCTATTTGTACCTGAATCTAGCTGATTCAGGCAATTTGGAGACTTAACAAATTGCCCCTGTGGTCCATTGGCTAGATTTGGGTCCAAATCAAATCACACCAGATTCGATTAGAATCACTTCGAGATTTGGATTCCTCCCATTAATTCCCTCAGATTCCCAGCTTTCATTTAAAAAAAACACCAAAAACTAAGCTTTAGCCCTTGTAGAAGTGGAGTTATGGAGCAAAATGTGTGATCACTATTTTTCAAGTGTTTGGATCCTTTGGTGTATAACAACATTTCCTCAATGGATCCCTATGAGGATTCATAACACACCTTCATTTCTTCTATTCATTTTGATTGTCTTTGGACAGTGCCAGCTGTCAACTGCCATGTGCCAACTACACCCCCCTCCCACCCGCAAGGCAGTGGGGTACTACTCGGTTTATATACTAGGAATGAATGTTTAGACTCTTTGGTGTCTAACAACCTTCCTTCATAATGAAACCCTATGAGGATTCATTACACACCAAATACTCTAAACACCTCAAAAATTCCTAATATATAAACGGAGTACCCAGTAGCTTGTGGGTTGGGGGTGGGGTAGTTGGCACATGGGATGCCACAAATTCCCCACCCCCACCCACAAAGCCGTGGGGTCAAAATGAATAGAAGAAATGGGGGTTTCTAAAAACTCCTTTAAAAGAATCTAAACATTTCAAAAATTCAAAAACAAAAAACAAAACTGAGTACCCTAGTGTGTGTGTGTGGAGGGGGGTGGTGTAGTTGACACATGGCAGTTGACACTGTCCAATGACAGTCAAAATGAACAGAAAAAATGAAGGTATGCAATGAATCCTCATAGGGATTCATTATGAGGGGAAAAATTTATACACCAAAGAATCCAAACACTTGAAAAATAGTGACCACACATTTTACTCCATAACTCCACTTCTACAAGGGCTAGAGCTTAGTGTTTTGTTTTTAAATTAAAGCTGGGGATCCATGTTAGGGTTAGGATAGGGTAACTTTGAATCCCCATTCTTTCCTATGGTGGAAATATACAAAACCAGCAAAAACTAAAATAAAAAAAATCATTAAAAACCAACCAAATGCCCCACTGCCTTGAAGTTTGGGTAGTAGGTGGCACCCATGGGGTCCTACCCACCACCCAAACTTGGTGCCCCAGGGGCTTTATAAGTGGTATTTATCAATCCAAATCAAATCAATTCCAAATCAAATCTGGGGTGAATCAGGGGGACAGATTTTGGACACAAAACAAATCAGGGGTGATACAATTCAGGCACAAATAGAATAAAATAAATTGATTCATGCACATCCATAATTGCCAATTCAAATGAGAGCATGTGTACATTTTTAGTTATTGGACTGAAATTCAAGATATGAGAGAAGGAAACTGCCAAAACACTGTCTACAGCAAAATCTTCTTTTCCTTCCAAAAGGCAGAAAGCTTGTTACAGAAAACAACTAATTTGATAGTAAATTCTTTTCACTTTATCCCAACGTGTTTTCTTCTTGAAACATATAGCATACACAGCATGGATCTGATTAACATACTACAGCTATTTTGTAGGGGTGTACATGGAACTGGCTGGCCTGGTTCAGTTCGGGTGTGAACTGCACCTGAACCTGACCGGGCCAGTTCAGTCCGGCACCCCCGAACCCCCACTGGTTTGGTCAGGGGGGGGAGGGGTTGCGAATATTTTTAAAAGAATTTTGTTTTTAAAAAACTCTTTACCTGTTGCCCCTGGGGGGGGGCTTCCTAAAGGTTACGGGGGTGGTGGTCCACAAAGGTTCCCCCTCCCCCGCTGGCCTCCACCGTGGCCCATTTTAATAATCCTTTGTGGCCCATTTGGGCCTCCGTATACTGGCGCGGTGGCCATTTTGGAGGCCGCCACACATGCTCAAATGGCCTCTGTGAGGCCTGGCATGGCCTCGCAGGAACCATTTACGCACACACAGTAGCCATTTTTTCCCGGCGGCAAAAAATGGCCGCTATGCATGCGCAAATGGTCCCTGCATGCCAGTAGCATCAAATTTCCTCTAGTGGAGGGAGGGAGAATTTGCAATAAGCATGATGACAATGGACACTGTACTCTAGCAAAAGCCAATGAGACACACACCACTGCAAGAGTAGCTCAGCATAAGCCCATTCATCGTGCAAGGAACTGGACAGTCACTGGACTACGCATCCAATGGAAGCTGCAAGTTTCCCCCAGCTATGGTTGCAAAACTGACTACATTACCAGTCCTGCTTCTTGTCAAGGAATTATACCATTGCCTTAGGTATTTTGCTACATATCACTAGCACAAAAGATGGGATATAAGGGGGTTTATGAAGTCATGCCACAATGCCTTAACCTGGCAGCTCCCACCACTTACACCATAATATCCACTTCCAACAAAACCAGCTTGCCTATGCCTCTCCACTCATCTCACCAAGGAGACCCTAGTGCCATGGCAGCAACAGGCAGTCTCAGTGCACAGTCAAGGAGCTTAGTCAATACTGGTAAAACCAAAATATGGGGAGGCTAACTGGAGGCAACCTGGTCAATAACTGAGGGTGAATGAACAAGTCAAGTACCCCACTTCTCCAGGGAACCCCACTCCATAAAAATGATTTGAGCAGCTTCACAAGTTTGGCACTGGCAAAGTGTTTGACTCTTTGCCATTGCTATGTTAACTATGCACCAGCTGCAAATAGCCCCACTGAAAAACTCCTGTACATACCCAGCTAATATGGCCAGATGCTCCCTAAAGTCAGCTCTTGAATGAACAGGAATTCAATGTGCTAAAACCCCACAAAGTGTTGGTGGTTTGTTTTGGTTTTTTGCAAATGAAGTTCACACAGAGGTTCCAAACTTTCAGGCAGCTCCCACAATGTGAAATACTTCTATCATGAATACAGTTTTTGTTTCCTTTCCTTTAAATCATCACTTTTAATCCCTAAGAGTCTGGAACACCAGCATTATGAATAAACAATAACCTACTCTATTCTGTTCTGTATTAGCATCCCACAGTAACCGTTTGCAGTGGACCAGGCTCATACCTGTGCAAGTATAAAAGTTGTGAAAGTGATCAGGATATGCTCAGAATTCTACTGCAATTAAGAGACTGAGAAGCTATCCCAGTCAGAGATCTTCAGAGACTGGCAGATGAGTTCCTATGAAGCTTTGTGATGCAGGTAGATAGCTATAATAGAATTCTAAACTCCATGTTGCTTATAGCAAAAGAGGTTAGATAAATCTTCACTTGCTGAGAAGAGAAAGAAGTTTATAATGGAAGAGCATCAAGGAAGGGTTTCATTGAGCTGATAAGGCAGAGGGATTCCTTCTCATCTAATTGGGCAGAGAATGTGGACTGTGCCATAGGCAACAGCTGGTGGCACATGTGCTGGTGAATCCCTCAACATAATCTGTGGGGAAGAGTTTATTTTGTAGACTTAAATTCTTCATGTAATTACAATCTTCTATTAATTTATTAAAGTACACACTCATCTTGAATATGTGATCTTTGGCCCTGTTCCACAAATTCTTACGTTGATCGGTAAACTGCATACACAAGGATTCTGCTTGGATGCACCGATCAGACAGCTGTGGCCAGATTCAACAGCACATTTTGGAAGGGGCACTACATGCACACACCCCTTTTACATACATTGATTGCAATCTAGAAGGGGATCGCTGCACAGAAACCTCACTGGAATTGGGCCATTTAGGCTAGTAAACACACAGACTACCACCTACATGCATGCAAATATGGAAGAAAACAGGTTGGCTGACATCCGGTCTAAATTGCTTCCGAGTAGTCCTATGAAATTAAATAGTACTTTAGACTTCCTAAATTGTATTATTGAGTAATTTCATCTGGATGTCAGCCATTGTTTGCAAGAACAAGGCTTAGGCATGATGCAAAGAAAAGAGGTCAGAGTACTACTCCACTCTGCGCCCCACTCCACCTCTGCAACCTGCCGGTCATGAAACACCTGAGGACGTTTCTCTATCAAATCCACTATTCCAAGATTCTAGCATTATTTATAGGGCTGTTATTATTTGGAGAAGATGGTAGATCACTACCTGGAAAAGTCAACAAGCTGCATGCTTGAAAGGATTTGATTTCTACCTTAAACCTTGCTTCTACACCCATCTTTTCTGACATTAGACTTGTCCAAGATCAAACATTCATTCCAAAATTTAGAAACACATGAAGCTGCCTTATTCTGAATCAGACCACTGGTCCATCTAGCTCAGTAGTGAACTAGGCCATTGCTCCAGTATTGTCTGTATCAATCGGAAACAATTCTCCAGGGTTTTAGATAGGGGTCCTTCTTTGCCTTAAGAGATGCCAAGGATTGAACCTGCGACCATCTGCATAAAAAGCATGTGTTCTGCTCTTCCCCTATTTGTCATCTGTTATTCCATGAGGGAGAGAATCTACAGATTCAGGGCAAGATAGTAGCTGCTGGCATGGCAGTGAAATCATCATGTTTTCTGCAAACTGAACTGAGTGAAGGATCAAATGCTTCCAATCATTTCCAGGAGAAACCAGCTGTGCATTGGGCTGACTCCTGTAACAATGACAAAGTCATATCCTTTCCCACCTCACCATCCAGTTACGCAAAGTGCTGATTGGCTAGCTCTTGTGTCATTCGTGAAACCACTTCTCGCTCTCACCCAGAGCAATGTTTCAAGTTAGAACACAAATGGATAAGCTTTCTTTAAAAAGCCACAGTAAATGTTGAAATGAGTAAACATGCTGCTGGGCATGCTGAAAAAAAGCAGCTTAAAAAAAAGAAAAGCCAAAAGCTTGTCCAAAGAATTGGAGGCTTGGTGGGGAGAGATCTACATTAAAGTTGAAACCATGGACATGTCTCAGTAGAGGAGTGAGGGAAAGGGAGAGAAAGAGCAGAGAGTGCCTCATGTGAGAGAGGGATGTCTGTCATTGGCCGAAGAGGATGCAATCTGTCTGAGATACACAGGCAGACACTGAGAAGATTTGGCTGAAGTGAAAGGTAACTGAATAAAGAGCTATTTGCTGCTAATTATCCCATTTTCAATGAACATTTAATGGAAATTACACAATGGATAATGACAAGGAAAACTGTGAAAGCCAACTGTGTTGCACATTAATAAACTAGACAAAATATAGAATGATCACTAAAGTAGCATATCTCAATGGTTCTTTTTTTAAAGTCTAAGATGAATCAAGAGTGCTTTCAACTCTTCTTTTGAAGGGTTCTGTAAGAGCTCTCCAGGACTAGATATAATTTCTAGTATAAAAAGCACTTCTCTTCAATCTGCCAAATACTCAACTTAAAATATATTAAACGAATGTTTTCTTTTTGATAACCAAACCTGGACGTAGCTGGATTGAAACCTCTCCTGGTGTCACTTGTATATTAACTTCATTGCCGGATACTGTTACATCGGCTTCAGGACTTTCTATAAAATCTGACCTGCAGCCTCTTTTGATTAAATGTAAAACTATATCACATCGGCCCTTCTGCTTTGCTTCAACCATGAAATCCTGTTTCAAAAGAGGAATAAAAATAAGAGTTAGAGAACCTTCAAGTTAAAGCAAAACCTTTCTTTGAGCACAGTCATGTAATCAAAACAGTAAGGTGTGCCAGTATAATTATACAAAGTGTAGTGGGAGATGTATGTTCTTTTTGTTGTTAAAAGCGAAATATTAATCAAATTGCAAGAAGGATTTTAAGGGAACTTTATATTTTCAAATGAAGGAGGGTTTTGAAGAAGAAAAAACTGAACAAGTGGCATTTTTCAGGGTAGACAAATCAAGTCAATTTAAAATACCAAGGGAAAAAAATCACTTTAAACCAACTTAAACCACTGATTTAAGTTTTTTTAAAAGTCCATGTGTTATTTAGATACTTTCTAGATAAAAGTGGAATTGGTTGATCTGCAGATCTATTTATATTGACTCTGAGCAAACAGTAGAGATCAGAAAGTTACTAAGCATAAAACAGAAGGTCACTCAGATTGATTACTGGACAATACTTGCAGTCATTTGTTGATCACTTGCTCCCATTATCAAGCCATAATTTAAGTATATGAACTGCTGATTACTTTCATCCTCTTTCATAAGAGGGTCATAAACATGGTTAAAACATTGTTTTAAGATATCACATGTATGCATTGTTCTGATTTTATTTTAAACCAGTTTATACAAAAAATACAACAAATAAAACTTTAAAATCCAATTTAAATTTTAAAATTGTGACCATAAAAAAAAGAGTCATAGACTCTTATACTGTATATTTGGCATTCAATTTAATAACATATGCAGCATATAGAATTTTTCTCATTGTAAATGAGTTTGTGCTATGATCAATAAAATATATCTAGCTTTATTAAAATATAAGTAGTTCTAAGAAGAACTTATGGAAGCTACTTTCTACTTCTTTTAATGGTGTCTCTTATCCAGGATTGACCCCCACCCCATGTGCTGTGAATTTGGCTTGAGTCTAAATGTCAGCACATGGCTTACAAAGGGATGTCATCTATATTTTGGTTGACATACTGAAACAACAATGTGGACTGGCATACCACCTTATCAGGGTCCTCTAGGACCCCCTCCCTTGGAATGATTTAGATCCAATTATAAAAAGCAAGCATTCTGGGACACACACTCACACACAATGATCTCATAACCCTTCGGAAAATACACTAAAGATCCATTTTTCAGAATTCTAGCACAACATATGTGTATGCACTAGCTGACATCCTAACCCAGCCTCACGTTTTGAGAGGCTGCAGGGACATGATGGGAGCCCTTGTGCAACTCCCCCTATCCCCCTGCACAAGAGCAATTGTGCAGGGGCCCTTCTACTCTGGACACTCCCTGTGCTCTAGTCTAGAGGGGCTCTGTAATATTGGAAATACAACAATGACCCCCAGTGACATGTTTCTGATGTTGCAGAGCCCTTCCAGGGCATGAGGAGTGTTCTGGGGTTGAAAGGTGCTGCACAACTGCACTCACACAGAGTGATGGGGGAGCTGCACAAAGGCTACAAACTACATACAATGGGGGTCCATCTAGGAAAGCTTGCATACAGGTCACTAGGCACAGTAAGCAATGGATGGCGCGTGCGCATGAGAGAGATTGACCAAAAATTCTGCCTTGCATCCTAACTCTAACACTCATGGAAAAAAGTTCCAGTATAGGAACTTCCTTGCCCCCTCCTGCACACAGTGGGGTCCAGCAGTACCCAAAAAATCATGCCCAAGGACTAGGGGACTCTCAGGAACATGATGGGATGTGCCATGGGGGACAGGGGAATTGGTGACAATTGCTGTTGCACAGATAATAAGGTTTTCCATTTGTACGAATACAGGTAAGGCTACAGCCCTCTGAGTATCCTTAACATCTGTACATATGCAAGTTATAGGTTGGACATTGTTTCCTATGTGGAGTGGTGAACCATAAATAATAAGGAATTGTAGACTTTGTAGTTGGGATATAAACGTCTGCTGTAAAATCTCACGTCAACTGTGCATAAATTGCATCAAAGTTCTTTAGAGCATATGCTAGGATTAGTTCTAGTTCAAAGTCTCAATTAGCAATTCTTATCCCCAATTATGTAAAGCAATGAACTACAAAGGTCTGTTTTTTAAAAGCTGAGGTTTTATTTTTATTTTTTTAGTGGAATCCATTTGTTTGGTTAACCTTTTATCAGGTATAACTTTCTTCCAAACTCCAAAAATGAAAGCCAGACATAGTAAGCATGTTAGGTGGCTGTTGTTTTTTAAAGAAGATACCTATGATTTGCCAGCACAGCCTCTAAAATTAAGATATCATAAGCTACCGAGAGAAAAATAACCCTTATTGGCTGCAATGGGAGACAAGCTGGGGCCAGAGGCATTATCCACTGAAGCTGCATCAAAGCTGAATTATTTGGGCAGCAAACACATGTGGATGGGGAGCACAGTGGCACAACTCTTATGCCCCAAGGATCGCTATAGCAAAAGGGTGTTGATTCCTATAATAACAGGGATGCTCTGACAATATAAGAAGCAACGGCATGTTTTTAAAAGATTCAGCAGCTCATAGCCAAAATGAATTAAAACTTACAGCCACTTGCAAACACATGAGATACCTGCAACCACTCTTTAAAGCATTAATACTGAGCAGGGTTTTTTTTTAAAGAGGAATATCTACATAGATGGCAAAGGAAGCTACCTTATGCAGAGTCAGACCATTGGATCCGACTCTGATTTATTGTTTTAACTGTTAATTCCATATATGATTTAAATGTGTTAAATTTTGTGTTTGTTTTTGTTACTATAAACCACTCAGAAACGTTGGTAAGGGGGCAGTGTAAAAATATATTCAATAAATAAGTAAGTAAGTAAGTAAGAGCTCAGTCCCGTTTATACTGATTGGCAATGGCTCTCCAGGTTTCATACAGGTCGTTCCTTGTCCTACCTGGAGATGCCAGGAATTAAACCTGGGACCTTCCACCTGCAGAGCTCTTCCACTGAGCTATCCTCCCAAGGCTTGGGAAGACTGAATACCCACATTGTTCCTAGCAACGGAAGCGCTGTTTTTGCTGGGGCTCTTACAGTGCATGTACTGCGGACTCTTGATTAATAGTGGGGAATGCCACACTGCCATGGGGAGCACAGCTGGTCTTGTGGTAGCAAGCATGAATTGCTCCCTTTGCTAAGCAGGGTCAACACTGGTTTGCATTTGAATGGGAGACTACATGTGCGAGCACTGTAAAGGGATGGGGCTCCTGCATTCTTGAATGCCAAAGGTTCCAAGTTCCTTCCCTGGCATCTCCAAGATAGGGTTGAGAGAGACTCCTGCCTGCAACCTTGGAGAAGCTGCTGCCAGTCAGTGCAGACAACACTGAGCTAGATGGACCAATGGCCTGACTCAGTATAAGGCAGCTCCCTATGTTCTTATGCCATTAGCCCTTTTTAAAAACAGCGGTACTTTTTTCAGGATAATCTGCCCATTATAGATTCAAGGATGTGAGCGTGACAAACCACAGAAGTAAATACGTTCTATGCCATTGACAGAAAAGCAACAAGGGTGTTTTGTTGTTTTTTTAAATGGTGGGATGAAGCTGCATGATGAAACTCGAACTCCAGGAATATGAAAAAGTTACAACATATGCAGCATGTTATAATCTCCTTCCCTCCCTCCCACACCATTTCCCCCTCCTCTACTCCAGCTATACATCCCTGTATTTCCAACAATTATTATTTTTGTTTGTCAGTGCAGTGTACAACAAAGCAGTTGAAAAACAAAGAACAAACATTATTTGAACAAGTTGCTGTTCTTTCCTGTAACAATTATTACATTTTTCATGTTTTGATGCTTCAAACTTCTTTTGTTTTAGAAGTGGCAGCTAAGCAGATAAATACGCAACAGGACAACGAATACAGAGAAACAGCATACCTCTTGAGCACACCATCCACATTCTGGCCCTACAGCAAGACACTTGGTGCATGTTCCTGAATTTGAGATGACACATCTGTTTTCTGCTGTAATGAAATACAGTATAAAGCCAGTTAGCAATATGCAGATCTCTAATGGGGTGGGGTGGGGTGGGGTGGGGACAGGACACACACAACACAATCTCTACATGTTAAATGCTGATTGCGAAAAGATTTAACAGTAAATAACAAAGGTTGTGATTCAGAGTAGGGAGACACTAAGAATGCTGTTAAAGAACATACATACATACAGGATTACTGGTGCTTTGTGGATAATCAGAATCGAGCCACTCTACTTGGTTTAGAACCCAATCCTCTGAGCTGCTACATCAGCCCTTAAGTGTTTAGCAGCTACAATCAGACCTATGGGAGTGTAGTGGGGGTACACAGAGAACTCAGCGAAGAGTCTAAAGCTTGTGCCTGCCTAGCAAGCTCACCCTTGAGTATGAGTTTTGGCTCTTCCTCCATCAAATAAAATAAAATAAAAATAAAAATGACAGAGGGATGGCTGTTGTGATAATTCCCTGTGTGGGAAGCCCTTACTTGTTTAGGCTGTAGCTTGCACGTGTGCCTAACATGGCGGGTTCCTTTCCACCCCAACTGCCCAAATCTACAGCTTACTAAATTTTAATTCCACCTTCCGGCCAAAGCTCATAGCAATATGCAAGACTGCAGAGCAAGAGAGGCAGAGTATGAATGTTTGGACCAGGTCCTGGCAATTTTGTGGGTATGCTTGGGTACTACAACTGTTGTACCTGCCACCTATGGAATTTTCTGTCCTTGGATTTCATTCTCGTTAGTTCATGTTGCAAGTGTTTTATTTAAAAGTGAAAGCTGCCTTGCTTTCCTTTTCTGCAGGTGCCAAATATAAAGGGCCTACAAGTGGCAGAAATTCAACTCTTATTACCTCTTACCCTTGGTCATCTATCATAAATGATTTCCAGTGAGTTATGGAAAATGCTCTCTCCCAGCTTTATAACCTGACCACAAGCGATTAACTACTGTGCCTATCTACCTTACAAATAACCATACCCTTCATATGTGTGATGCCTTGCTGCCTGCATTTTTAAAATGGCAGTGTGCCATCCACTATTTTGGATGGCATGTTGGAACTTTGGAAGATTGCCCTTGCAATGCAATCTGTAGTTCTTTGTTCTGTCAGCACTCAAGAGCGTCCAGTGTGGCAACAACGAAGTACTACTGTCTCCACATCCCTAAAGCCACAGAACTCAAGAACTAGGCCATCTTCTCCAGGCCGTGCATTGATACAGGACTGCTACTGTTTGGCTTTTCACAGTTAAACAATGGGCTAACTTTAGACATGAGAAAGTAGGCTAAAGTGCTCAATGCCACCCTTACTTCAGTGAAAAGGTGAACTGCAGGGCATTTGAACAAAACAGATTAGGAGAGGTATGGCCAGAGTAAGAGTATTCTTCCAACCATACACTAAGAGTTCAGCTATATGAACAGCAATGTCACAAGCTACAGCTTCTGCTAAACTTTTTCTTCAGACTGTATGTGGCAGTTTGTATTTAACCGCCCCCTCCGCCCTGCCACCAATACACAAACACACTTAAAACTTTCATCTACACAGAAAACTAGTTGACCAGGGAGAACAATTTTCATCTAGCCTTCTCAATGACAGAGAAATACTAGAAAGAATCCATGCTTTTTGCTGGTGTAGTATCCAGAGAAATTGATAAAAATAGGCACAATTATCCCCTCTTGCATGTGTACGCTTGATAATAGGGAAGCCCACGCAGACGAAAACAGCCCTGAATCTGTGCACAGAGCTGCCAAAATTGGCTTGCACCCAACCACTTTCTCATCAATAAATCAGGCATTAATAAAGGATAAATCTACTAACAACCATAATGCATTCAGTGGTTGTAGTAACATCAAGAAGATGACACCAATCTGGAATGTCTGTAGATGACTCCCTACAGGAAGTTCATTAATACAAGTCACACATTTTTAAAAGTGAGGTGGTTTATATAATTTCTTTCAAATAGGATTCAGAATTTTTTAGTTTAATATTTTGTTCCAATAATTTCTTATAGAAATAACATTTACAGACATGCATTCATTCATAAAGTATTTCTCTTTTAGCTGCCAGCCTATTTTTTGAAAAAATAAATTAGAACCAAGGCATTACTAAATTAGCTGTATTTTTTTTAAACTTACACTAAAGCTAGAAATATTTTTATGAGTTGGCTTAGTATAGAACAGAGACTTTTCTTGCCATTTTACCAAAGAGCCCAGACAAAACTGAACCACCATGTTGCCAAAAATCAAGAGGCAAGCTTCTACTGGTTTTAGTTAAAAGAACCGATATTTGCCAAAAGGTATTTTCAAACAAGACAAGCCACATATTGGCTTAAAGAGAAACTGCACAGGCGTATATACATAATAAAACTTAAATGTAGTTGGTTAGATCATGTTCAACAGTATATCAAATTATGCAATCAAGAAGAATTACACCTCAGTTCCCTAAATGAGGTTTAATGGCTCCAAGTATTGCAAGAAGGAGCACTTAAGAATTAAAGAGGGAGTACACTTAAGACAAGACCAAGCATAACGCACTTGAACAGACTTAGTTTGCATGCCTCACATACTATGCAGGCCACAAAATGTTCAAATTAAGTCTACCGTTTTTAAAGAACTTAATACATTGCCCAAATACTATTGTTAGCACTCTCAAAACCCATCAGCCATGAATGTTCAGTACATAAAAGTTGCTGAATCTACACAGAAATATTTCTGTTCCCAGTCTGCATGAATAAGGGTGGGAAGGGTCCTCAACATGGAAAGCAGGAGGAAGCAGCAGACAGACTTACACTGATGTGACTGACAGAGCCTCTCTCACTTTAAGCATAATGCAAGCCAAACACCACTGACCATGGAACTCCAAGACTCTGGGTTCCAGGGAACTCAGGCATAGGGGTCTATGCCCTATGTTCCTTCCATACTACTGTCATCTACTAAAGCCTCCTTATGCCTTTTAATATCTTTTATGCCTCATGCTGCCATGTTTTTAAAGTCTTCTTATGCCTTATTATACTTGCACATCTCTTCATGTTTTGTACTTTATGCTGGTCTAAGACTGTAACAAAAGTGATTTGAATGTGAAGCCAAATCACAATGAAAGTTTCAACCACCTATGACTATCTAGGGATGTGTCCAGTTGTCCCAGAATAATAGAAGATGAATGGTGGCAGTCAATCATGTCAAAGTCAATGATATGCCAGCTGCGTCCGTTTCTTGAGTTAGACGAAATCAAAACAGTGGTACATCTGCTGGTAACCTCCAGACTGGATTACTGCAATGCGCTCTATGTGGGGCTGCCCTTGTACGTAGTCTGGAGACGACAGTTGGTCCAGAATGCAGCAGCCAGGCTGGTCTCTGGGTCATCTAGGAGAGACCATATTACTCCCGTATTGAAGGAGTTACACTGGCTGCCAATATGTTTCCGGGCAAAATACAAGGTGTTGGTCATAACCTATAAAGCCCTAAACAGCTTGGGCCCTGTGTTTTTAAGAGAACGGCTTCTTCGTAATGAACCCCGCTGCCTATTGAGATCATCAGGAGAGGTCCGTCTGCATTTGCAGATGGCTCGTCTGGTGGCTACTCAGGGACGGGCCTTCTTCGTTGCTGCCCCAAGGCTTTGGAATGCGCTCTCTAGTGAAATAAGAGCCTCCCCATCTCTGACATCCTTTAAAAAGTCCTTAAAGATGCATTTCATCACCCAGGCTTTTAACTGATATTGTTTTGAATGTTATTTTTAGAATATTGTTTTAAAATTTTTAAATTGTGTTTTACATTTCTTGCTTTTAAATTTTTGTTTTGTTTTGTTTTTGTTTTTAATTAATGTTTTACTTTTTAATCTTGTTGTAAACCGCCCAGAGACATAAGTTTTGGGCAGTGTAAAAATATGATAAATAAAATAAAATAAATAAATAAATCAGCATTGTCAAATACAAAATCAAGGCAAGAGCTATTAAGTAATTGCCACAAAAATGCACATTCCCTATTTCTAACTAGGTAAGGTAAAGTGTGCCGTCAAGTCAGTTTCGACTCCTGGTGCCCACAGAGCCCAGTGGCTTTCTTTGGTAGAATACATGAGGGGTTTACCATTGCCTCTGCCTGTGCAGTGTGAGATGATGCCTTTCAGCATTTTCCTATATCTCTGCTGCCCGATATAGGTGTTTCCCATAGTCTGATAAACATACCAGCGAGGATTCAAACTGGCAACCTTCTGCTTGGTAGTCAAGCATTTCCCCACTGCCCCACTTAAGGTGGTATTTCTAATTACTAGGATGCATATTTTGCCATTCCAATCAGTATGCTCTAAGATTAACATATCATCAGAACCAATTAGTCAGATATTATCAATTGACTTCCTCTTATTTGCCATGGCCAAATACTATCAAATATTACATGAAGGCAAGGATTTAACTGTGTAAATGACAGCTCTCCTTTTCAGTTTTGGGAAATTGTGACCACCCTCGTCAAACGCGACCCAAGTATCTGCGGTTTGGTGGGTTAAAAAAAAATTGGTAGTTTTGTGGGAGGGGATTTCCGGTGGTCCGGGGAACATTTCTGGGGTTCTGGAAGTGATTCTGTCTATTTTCTACTATATTCTGCAGTCTTCTCGACCACAATTTCTCGACCTTTCTTGACCAAACCCATTTGCCATTGCTTTCAATGGCTCTCCAACCGCTAATTTGCCAACCGCAAGGTTTTCCAGGAACGGAACTCTCACGGTTGGCGAGTGACAACTGTATCATGAAACTTCTGTAACTGGCTACCGGTTGTAACTGCAGACACCTCTGAACAGAAAAATAAATTGACGTAAGTGTCAAATGTTACTGCCTAGTACCCATGCTTGATGCAGGAGCCAGGGAATTTCTCCCCTACTCTTGCTCTGTAAATCTAGAAAACCAGTAACTGCTGGAAGAACTGAAGCTGGTGGTGTAAGTAAAAACACAATATATTGCTGCAAGTGATATATTTTGTTATGGAGAGTCAGAGAAAGCCAAAGTGTTTTTTTTAATAAAGTTTGTTTGTTTGTTTGTTTATTTAACATATTTTTATACCGCCCCAAATACAAGTTCTCTGGGTAGTTTTAAAATATTTGACAATCTTTGGCAGGTCAAATGCTTAACCTGAGCAAGCTGAATACATGAAACTGCCTTGTATAAACTCATACCATTGGTCCATCTAGCTAGGGATGTGCAAGCTGGTTCAAATTCGAACTGGTTTGGTTCAGTGGTTCGAATTCAAACTGAACCAGGCATTGGATTTGACCTGCTGGTTCGAATTCGAAACGAACTGAGCCTGGTTTGATTGGAACTGGTTTGAACTGGTTCAAACTTCCAAAACTGGTTCTGGTGGTAGGCAATACACCCATGGGTGCCAACTACCACCCAAACCCCAAAGCAATCGGACACTCCTATGATTTTTAAATGGTTTTAAAAATTATTATTATTATTATTCCCTATTTATTATTATTCCCTATGTGGAGTACCCAGGGATGCAAAGGGGTTTGGTGGGTGGTAGGCACCCAGGGGTGCCTACCACCCACCAAACCCAAAGGCAATTGGGTGCCCCTACTATTAAAGGTGAATTTCTTTTTTTAAAAAAATCCCCATAGGGAATAATGGGGATTTGGGGCTGCCCCGAACACCCCCCCCTTTGGGTGGCATGGCACTCCAAAGTGGGTCTGGGGGCACAGCAGGGATGGCCTCAAGCCCCTGGGATTAAATAAATAAGATATGGATTTTTTAAGGTATTTATATTTTCCTTCCAATTTGCAGATTACTTCTGCAGCCTGCAGATTTTGCAAAAACACTTTCACTGATTGAATTGCTGACCTCAGGTCAGTCATTAAGCAATTAAGGTTATCAGTGCTCAGTGTGTTCCCTTGCACCTTTCCCTGCATGCAGAAGGTCCCAGGTTCACTCCTTAGCATCTCTAGGTAGGGCTAGGAGAGACTCTTGCCTGAAACCTTGGAAAGCCACTGCCAGTCAGTGTAGAGAATACTAAGCTAGATGGACCAACGGTCTTACCTGGTATAAGGCAGCTTCCTATGTTCGCATGCTCAGTAAATGAATTTGGAAGCATTCATCTGTCAGTATATTTGGCTTCTCTGAGGCAATATTGGTGAAGCCAGTTGCTAAACCTTTTTTTTTTTTTTTACTGCCTTGTATACCTCAAAGAATTCTCAGGGCATGGATGGATTCCTCAGATGCATGAAGCAATAATAAGTTCCAACTACCTCCTGGGAAGGAATTGGGTATAGTCTTCAGAACTGCTATGCTTGTGGAATTGCTCCTTGTATTATCTAAATGTCAGCTCACAGAATATTTTTCAATGGTGTCTGTTCACATGTTTAGCTGTCAGTCAATTGCCAAATAAAACAATGAAAAACGTACATGCATCAATGAACCCACTTTTTAAAAGACATCTTTGCAGCATCCTTCATAAAAGTGTCATTCACAGCACCTTCTGTACTGTCAGATTTGTACACAACAAGAGTTGTGTTCAGCTGCAGAACTCTCAAAGCGAGACTTACCTGCATATAAAACGGTGCACAGCCACAGGGTCAAAATAAAACACTGAGGTGCACAAATACAAGAGGACCACTACAGGTTTCCCCGCAAAGTTTTTTTTTTTAACAGCTTGCTCTATTTAGCTTCCACATTTAAAAAAGAAGCTTTCAGTTCTGTTTGGGTGGCTACTCAGTATGGAAAAGCAGAAAAAGCTCCAATTGTACACGAGTTACTGCTTGCACATATGAGTCACCTGTGAGTTACATTTACCTACCGTGTTTGTGCAGGCAAGTTTGGAAGGGATACTGGTAATTATAGCTTTTGATGAGGAAACTGAGAAAGACTAAACTAACATGTTATTGGTACATATTTTATAATATGTATGAATGCACGGCTCATCATATCCCAATCAAAACAGATCCATTTAGCAGTTTTGCCATTTAATAGCTCCATTAAGCAGACCCAATGCATTTATCGGTTTTTCAAAAAACAAATCTGTTCCAAATGGGTGAGGTACTGTCATTTTCCTTAAGGTGTCACCAGGAATGCAATGGGACCCATAGGTCTCTAATCAGGCTGCACACTTAGCATGCCTTCCCTGACACCCTCCCCCCCCCGCCCGACACACTTTATTGAGATGGGGGTAGGGTCATGGTGGGACTCTCTATGAGGTCTTGACATTACCATGCATGTCAGCAGCATGCAGAGACATCAGAAATGATATGCATGCTGTGGTGAGTATGTGCAACAACCTCTAGATCTTGAAGCACTAGCATAGCAGTTCCCAGCAGCTCCTCCCACCTCAGGAAATTTGGAAAGGGGTGTGTGCCAACAGGAAGGTTCCTGGGAACTGCTGCAGGCCTAAAACAAAATCAATTTGGATTGGGTGTGGATGCAAAGTGAAACGAATCTGAAGAACATGCTCCAGAAATCCAGTGTTCAACCCCTCCCAATTTCAATGTTGTTTGCTCCATAACTAGTAATTTGGCAGGAGTTTTGCCATGATGTGGTTTGCTTATTTTAAACAAACTGAAATAGAGCCACAGCTGAACCTGTATGCTGTTGCCTTGCCTACCTCAAACAACATCTGCAAATTAACTTCTGAATACGTTAATTGTTTAAACTTAGTTAAGCTATGAAAGAGAAGGAATTCCCAGATTCAGACATTCAGTTTCTTTTCCAGCTAGCTAAACTAAAAGCATCCCAGAGAATTTGTTTTAAGTTGTGAGATTAGTTATAAATGCTTGCTGACCAATTTTTTTAAAAATGCAGATCACTTGCTGATAGTCCAGGAAACGTCCCTGAATAGAGGATTAATGGTCAAGAACTGGAACTAACAAAATGAAATTCAACAGAGACAAATGTTAAGATCTGTACTGAGGCAAACAAAAACAAACAAATCTCACATGCACTGATATGGGATGAGGGATACCAGCTTGGGAGCAATGCATATGAAAAGGATCCTGATCACACAGTGAACATCAGTCAGCAGTGTGATGCAGCTCTAAAAAGATTATTGTGATTTTAGGCTGCATTAATAAAACCACAGCAAAAAATAATAGTAACAGTTTCACTTTATTCTCAACTAGTCAGAACTCATCAGAAGTGCTGTATTATTTTAAGAAGGATGTAGACAAAAAGGGTTAGGAGAATAATAATGAAAATGGTCAGGGGTCTGAAAAGGAAGTTGCATCAGGAAAGGTTAAAGGAATTGGCTATGCTTAGGCTGAAAGAGAGACTCAATGGTGGGGCACGATATTTGGCTCTGGATGCTACAAAAGCATCAGGTGCTATCATGTCCCCTTTTGGATGCTACAAAAGGGGAAGAAAAGACGGACAAGGGGGGCATGATAGCACCTGAAGGGCTGTCATACAGAAGAAGGCAAAGACTTGCTTTCTGCTGTCCCAGAGGACATAACTAAATCTTACTTATGCTGGTCTATAACCATAATACAGATGACTGATTGATTGACTAGATCTTACAGGCTTACGTTACAAGAAGGTAGATTTCAACTGAACACAGGAGTAAGCGCCTTAATGGCAGGAGCTGTTTGACAATGTAATCAATTCCCTAGAGAGGGTGGTGAGCTCTTCCTTTCTAGAGGTCTTCAGGCAGAGGCTAGGCAACCATCGGTAGGGGATTCTCCAACTCTGGATTTCCAGCACTGAGCAGGGGGTTCAGGGGCAGCCAAAGGTATTGCGGCATCTAAGACAAGGTACCAAAAGCTGCCCTGCCCCTGGTGGAGGGCAGCCCCTTTTCAAAACTGATCCTTGAAAGCTTTGAAAGTTGCATGGGAAAGGCTGCCAGCAGTTTCTAGCTGTGGAAGTAACTTATCTTAAGCAGAGGGTAACTTACCTTAAGTATCAACCTGCTGAATGCAGTCTCTGGACATTTCACTAAAACAGTACTGTTAATTAAATACAGCTCAACAATGAGAAGAGTGTGTTTATTCAGGCACAACAAATTAATTGTGTACTGCTCCTTAAGTAGTGTAGTGGTTAGAGTGCTGGACTAGGACCGGGGAGACCTGAGTTCAAATCCCCATTCAGCCATGAAACTAGCTGGGTGACTCTGGGCCAGTCACTTCTTTCTCAGCCTAGCCTACTTCACAGGTTTGTTGTGAAAGAGAAACTCAAGTATGTAGTACACCGCTCTGGGTTCCTTGGAGGAAGAGAGGGATATAAATGTAATAATAATAAGTGCAATTTGGCCTCAAAACTCCTCCTGCCCTTTTAGAGAGGGCAGGAGAAACCTTGCTTCAGGCCTGCATTAATAGACCTGCCCAGGAGTTAAATTACCATACTGATGTAGAGCCTGAAATCAGCTGTCCAAAAGGAGGAAACATGCAGAGGAAATGGTCCCTGGCTGACATAATGGACAGCCCTGTATCAATGTTAGGAACCTACTTGGGCTGCTGCACAACATGAAAGACAGCCCTGAGAGTGTAGCACAACAGGGCTGTTGTGGAATGACTTTAAAGCACTTCTGGGCAGTCTCCAGGCATTTTGGGATGGAGTTTTAAGTCATTCCCCAGCAGCCCATCACACTACACAGTCAGAACTGCCTTTTATGTTGTTCAGCAGCCTCAATGGGTTCCTAAGATCGACGTTGGGCTGCTTGTCATGTCAGCCACTGCCTCAATTCTTTGAAATAATTTTAGAGCGTTCATATTCATCACAGCATAGTAAAAAGAAAATATTCAAACAGTACAGTTACAAACTACCAACAACACTACAGGCATGCTCTCTTGTGTGAAAGCAGCCACATGCAGAGGGATCACCATAGGACCCAATGCAGCTCTACTCCACCTCAAAACTCAAAGTAAATGTCATGATGGAGTTTTGAGTTGGAAAGGAAACACTAAATAGGGAAATGCAAAGCATGCTTGACCCCTGCCCAGGTAATCTCAACGGCTATCTCAACGGTCTATCAACGGCTACTAGTCCGAGGGCTGTGGGCCACCTCCAGCCTCAAAGGCAGGATGCCTCTGAGTACCAGTTGCAGGGGAGTAACAGCAGGAGAGAGGGCATGCCCTCAACTCCTGTTGTGGGCTTCCAGTGGCATCTGGTGGGCCACTGTACGAAACAGGATGCTGGACTAGACGGGCCTTGGACCTGATCCAGCAGGGCTGTTCTTATGTTATGTTCTTAATACGCAGGACAAGGAAATTCACACATTCAGGAAGTGAATGAAGATGGGGGAATAGAAAGGAAGAACTCTGTTGCACCATATGGCAATCCCACTACACTCAGTCCACAAGGGATCATACCCTGTCTGTACTTAGTGACATGGCAAATGAACCCCAAGTTAATAGTCTACCAATCCCCCCCCCAAACCTGTACTAACCTGGTTGCCCCACATACCTACGATAGTTGTTGGTGACACACTGGTGGTCTGAAAGAGTGACCCAGTTATTTTCCAATATACAAAAGCTTACCTGAGTAGTTATTATTATTACATTTATATCCCTCTCTTCCTCCAAGGAGCCCAGAGCAGGGTACTACATACTTAAGTTTCTCTTTCACAACAACCCTGTGAAGTAGGTTAGGCTGAGAGAGAAGTGACTGGCCCAGAGTCACCCAGCTAGTATCATGGCTGAATGGGGATTTGAACTCAGGTCTCCCCGGTCCTAGTCCAGCACTCTAACCACTACACCACACTGGCTCTAGTTGCCTGGAAACAATTCTTAACTGCAGGTGATCTGGGAAGTCTTCAGTTAAAGACTAGGACACCATTTGTAGGGTATGCATGGACTGTTTGGTGTGGTTCCGTCTGAAGTCGGACCAAACTATGTCAAAGTGAAAATGTTTGCTCAAACTAATCAGCTGGGCCTGTCAGTTTGACAAACCAGCACAAAGTGGTTCACAATCAAACTGCTGCTTAAACCGGCCTGATCGGTTCATGAGTGAACCGGAACTGCACATCCCTAACCATTTGACTTAAGGCAAAGTATTGAATCCAGCACTGAAATGTTGGAACAAACATAAAATTCTCAAAAGTATTCATTTTATATAATCATTAAGAGAGAATTTTGGAGTACAAGAACTATGTTCAAAGAACTAATCTTTGTTTACTTTCACCAAAATACTCCACCTCTGTTTATAGCAGGATGGCTAACTTCTCAGGGGTCACTATTCACCTCATGGGCTGTACACTGATTTTGCTGCACAAAATGAGCCCTTTGCAGGTTGTCCGGCTCCACAATAAAACTGGCACCATCTAGCAGGAAGGGCTTCCCTGTTATGAAACACGTGTGCTCAAGCATAGCATTACATAGATGTACGTGCTTTTACATATTAAATATGCACTGCATGTTGCAAACAGGATCCAAAAGAGATGCAACATTAAAGTGCAGAATCTCTCTAACTAGAACACATTTTTCTTTTGAGTGGAACTATGGCCAAACCTTTTTGCATACCTTGATTAAAACTTGGCAGTACCATCAGGAGTCAGAATAAGATTGCATCAAGGCTGAATGTAGCTTGCAGAACATCAGCTGGCTATTGCACACATAACAGGGATGATCCCTTGACTGCCATTAAGAGGTCAAACTGAGTCATGGGACTGCATGCTCCCTTCCCACAGTCCTTTCAAAAGCAAATTCCTCTTTCTCACCTTGATTATAGATAAGATGGGCACCAGCACCATGAAATTAAAAAACTAATCAACACCAAACTCCGTTAGGAATCCTTATTAAGTGGGGATCCTTAACTTGCTAACATTGGTGCAGATGTATCTCATCTCAACCATATATTAATCACAGCTAAGACCAAAAAGGAAGTTTGTTATGCTGAAGGAAGAAAGGCAGGGCTAGAGAGAGAGAGAGAGAGAGAGAGAGAGCGAGCGAGCGAGCGAGCGCATGTCTCAGATTGCTCCTCATCTCAAACGTGAGCTATAGTTTTGTTTAATTCACATGTACCTGTATGTACAAAGATGCACATACAGGTGTGTGTGTGTGTGTGTCTTCACTATGCATACATGTTCAAAAGGGATCATCTTGGTGACATACGTTGATATCATAGCACTCCGAATTGTTCTAGAAATGAGCCCCTTGTGATCATATGCCTAAATTTAAAATACATGAACTCACTTGGAGACAGCACATCACTGTTCTCAACTTGTATAGCCATTTTGCCTTTGCCTCCCTTTTACTATGCCTCCCTTTTACTATGGTGTTATTTTGTGTTTGTGGTCATATATTTTATTGCACCGATTAAATATGTTTATTCAGCTTCATGGATTAGACTTGCCTTTAAGGATAGTCACTCCTGAGATTCTTTTATTAGTACTTATCAAAACATTTTAGTGAAGACAGATTTCAATCTACATAGGACAAATATTAGGATTTCTCCAGAGAATAACTGAATGCATGTCCAACCAGAGTTTTGTCTTTCAATGGTAGTCTCAAAAATTTCAATTCAATATAATGTGCTGTTGTGAGTCAGAGGGCTAGAGAGGTCAAGACATTAGTCATCCCTTCTCTACTGCTCTGACACTATCCCTTTGGTACATAGACTGCAACTCTTAGGGACTTACTTACTTCCTGCCTGACCTGGCCAATTCCTCTTCCGTCTTCTTCCCTTCCTTCTCCCTTGCAACATGCAAGCTCCTCTCTCCCTGCACCATGTGTGCAGAGATGCAGACTCCATCTGCATCCAGCTAGATAGATAGATTAGAGATCCTATCTCCTCACTTTCCTATCTAGAATGGAGTTCTCTAATAAATACTCCTTATACTGATTTGAAACTATGAACTGGCTCCAAGTTATTTTACTCTCAGCATACATGCATGCCTAACCAAATTCTGCTATGTTGTGCCTCTGTGCACTCTGCTATAATGGAAAAGGTTTTCTCTTACCAGAGAGAATTCCCAAGAAGTGCAACAGAGAGTCAGTGGGTACAGAGAAAATAAAGTTGACAAGCCATATTATGACAACTATGGGGATAGCTATACTGCTGTTCATCCTTTAAGAAATAATGGCAGATGTACACTTAGGCAACAGGGAAGCTGGGCTAGGGTTAGATTTATTTATTTGACATATTTTTATACTATCTAAAACCTATGTCTCTGGGCGGTTGTAAATCCCAGTGAGATGTAAATCCATTCCCAATGATGTTACCTGTTCTTAAAATGTTAAGAATCAACAAGGGTTAGGATCACATTTCTCTTCCAGACAATCACCCAAGATAACCACTGGTGAAAAGGAAGGAGAAAGAAAAGGAAATAATTTTTCTTTCTACTGGATTGTTTTGCTTCAAGACTTCAGGGAAAGCAATAGCAAAACTGCTTGAATACTAAACAATTCATACCCATCAGACTATTTTTGGATTCTAAATAGGGGAAATTAAGAGAAAATTATTATGCTGACTTGTCCATGTGGGAAAGCTTCTCAAAGAATAGCATGTGCTTGATTAGTTTTCCTGAAAGAATGATTCTTTGTCCCTCGCTTTAAAGTAATTTCTTCATAGGAGGCCTCTTTGTATACCTTAGAGAAGTAATGAGGTATGAAGCATTTTGTCTTAAAGTGACTGGATACTGGGATCAGATGTAACGGGATTGGCAAATTACCACAGAAACAAAAGACAAACACTTGAGCAGCACATTTGGGGTTTTTGTCACGCCACTGGGACAGATCAGCTAGCATCTCTTCATGATTCAGTCAAAGGCACTTTATCTCCTCATTTCCAACTGCCCCATAAATGTCCTCAAAGCATTTTACTTCCTTAGGACTTTAAAAGCCCATTCAGAAAACTCAGCAGAAAAAAACAAGCCTTCTTTAAAAGGTGAATAGTCTGCTGTTGTGGCGAAGGCAATATACTTGCTCAGGACAAGGTTACAGATGACAGTGCAATGCCTACACGGGGAACAATGGACAGAAGACTCCCTGCCCCCCGCCCCACTTAAGGGACTCTTCAGCAACCACCACAAAAATTCAGTGGGTCCAAACAGTTGAGGCTGCTGAGTGGAACAAGCATTGGAACTATCCCTGCCCCAGAAAACCTAGTCCCAGTCCACAACTGCTCAGCAACAAGAAGTCAGCACTCATCAGGAATAAGGGTGTTTTTTTTAAACCTATTTGATGCGAAGTGAACTTAACTATGCATGCTCCAAAAGGTATTAATTCTGATGCATTGCATGGTGCAAAAGATTTCCCTCATTTGCCTTGCACTGGATCCCATACAGGTAATATCAGTGCATGAAAAAAATCAATTTGACTCATTGAACGTATCAAACAAAGAGGTCTTTTACCAAGTTCAGCACAGCAGCTTAACATTAGATAATGATTAATTTATGCATCACAAACAGCTAAATTGTTGAACTTTAGTCTGCTTACTAAACTGACATCCCATTCTTAGCAAAGACATTGAAATCGCACACTGCCTAGTGCAGTGCAAGCATGCCAGTTTTGATATTTGTTGTTAAATGTATTTCATTTATAAATTCATCATCACATTTTAGAACAAGCCAGACTGTTTTATGCAGTGCTCTTTAGCATGTTTCATTAGCAGAGGTTCTTTTCCTAGTATCAGGTATTTGTTTCAGTTGGCTTAGCTAAACTGCAGTTATCCTTTGGGTAAAGTCACAGAACAAGAGATCCTTTGTCACTGAGCAATAAAGCTGGTCTCTTTATCAGCACTCAGAAGGCACTTATTCTAGGACTTGCAGCTTTAGTACACTGCTGTAATGTTATGTTGTACTTGCCATTTCACCCCAAATTAAGGCTTACGTTCTGCCTTCACTTAGAATAGGTGGACAAGAAAAACTTGAAATAATTAACTATACTTGTAACACAAACTTGTTTATTTTCTCTCACAACTTCATTGGCTATTACAGACTCCAGGCCTTGATTGAAGAAAAGGCTGTAAATTTGTTGTGTTAGCTTATGCAGAAGTGCAGAAATAGCAATTCATGAGATTTAGAGGACATGGGTTAATTTCTATTTACTTGGGGAAATGGCTTACTACAGGCCTTGGCAAATTCTCTTTGGATCTAGGAGCCTGCTCCACAATTTAGGAGTTGGACAATGGATACTTGACAAACTTAACTAGACTTTGTAATGGACAGTGTGGGAGACGAGGGTAAATGGGTTTCTCCTTATCCTTTACAAGGAACATACTTATTATTTTAATCCTATTTTTTAGAACATAGAAATAGAAACTTAGAATAGAAATAGAACTTAGAACAGAAACAGGGTTGCTGGGACAAATAAATATTTTCTTAAACAACTTTGCCTCTGAATACCCTAGTCAAGATGCCACAGTTAGATTTCTAGGTGCCATGGCTCCCTGGCACCTGGGATTTGTTAATGCCTGGTTTACTACCAGATTACATACTGCCAAAAGTCCTCTTCAGACATTATTAGCAGAGACGTTATATTTGGGTACAGTGTCTCAAAGCAGGTTTGGAAGTCTCGCCCTGTCAATCAATCCTGCTCACCTTTCAATCAATCCAGGCAGCATGCTACTTATGGTTACAATGACATTTGTTCAAAGGAGGACACACTGTAACTGAGATGGCTGCCATTTCCATAATCAGCAGCCTCAGGCACCCTGAAGAGGACTCTAGAGAAACAGGGTCTAGCAGTACAGTCATCAATCAGTATTGTCAAACAATTCAAGAAAATTTACCACTAGGACTCCACATTAGTGAGTCCTAAGAGGAGAGAACATCAAACAGAGATAGAAGGAGTACAATGAAAATCTGTACAGCAGGAATGTCAACATCCAAGAAACTCTAGAAGATATTCCCTACTTGCAAGAACCTCTAATACAGGAAAATGAAGTTAGATCAGCATTCCAGTCATTACCAAGTCGGAAGGCTACAGGAATTGATGGAATAGCTACAGATATATGGCAGGCAACAAAGAAGAATCAGTCAAGGCTCTAACCAAACTATGCCAGCAAATTTGGAGAACGACACAGTGGCCAACAGACTGGAAGAGGTCAGTCTACATACCCATACCAAAGAAAGGAGACGTAACAGATTGTGCAAACCATTGCACAATATCCTTAATTTCAACAACAGGTACAGCAACCAGCCTCAGAATTGATAATGAAGACATTGAAGTGGTGGATAGCTTCTGCCTTTTAGGATCAACCATCAACAGTAAAGGATCAAGCAGTCAAGAAATACGCCTCAGACTAGCACTTGATAGGGTAGTAATGAAGGCCTCGGAAAAGATATTCAGATGCTCTGACATGTCTACACCTACAAAGATTAGAATCATTCAGACAATGGTTTTCCCCATGACACTCTATGGATGCGAAAGCTGGACTCTGAAGAAGCAAGACAGAAAAAGTATTGATGCTTTTGAACTTTGGTGCTGGAGAAGACTTTTGAGGATACCATGGACAGCCAGGAAAACAAACAAATGGATCATAGAACAGATCAATACAGAATTTTCACTTGAGGCACAAATGACCAGGCTCAAACTATCATACTTCAGACACATTATGCAAAAACCCAGCTCCCTTGAGAAGTCTATAAAGCTGGGAAAAGTTGAAGGAAAGAGAAGAGGACAACCAGCAGCAAGGTGGATGGACTTGATTACGACAGCAATGAATGCACCACTGAGAGACCTTAAAGGCCAAGTTGAAGACAGATTATCCTGGAGAGAATCTATCTATGTGGTCGCTAACAGTCGATACCAACTTGACGGCACTTAATCAATCAATCAATCAAGAGAAGAGAGTGGCCTATACGATTCCCTGACTTTAGGGAACTTTCCTCAACCTTAAGCTGGAGCTTATTTATGTGGGAAACTATGTTTAGTTCTGTTTTTTCCTGCAGCACTTCATTTCTGCAAAGTAATTGCTGGGTTCCTTGTCATAGCCCCTTCTAATTAGATTCATCATCTAGGTGGTATATCCATAAGCACTTGCATTGCTAATTCCAAGTGTTCAAGTCATGACCATTTCCTTAAGTCATATCATTTAAAGGCATAGGACTCTGTTACACAAGTTTCTGCTTTCTGGTGGTCACTCGACATGTTATGAGAACAGCCTGTTACAAGTTGCACCCCTCTATATAATTTGGAACTGCAGGCTTTCAGTCTTTATCTTGACTACTTGGTCTCATGGTATTGTGAGCCTTCCACATGCCCATGTTTGGTTAGTCGCTTAGCACAAGCCATATGGGGCAGGTAACCCTAGATCATGTAGGACATGTAACTGCAAGGCGATTCCCTCATGCCCCTCTCTGTTCACAAACACAGAGAAGGGTGCTGGCTGAGCAGTCATGACTTAAGAAGAAAGGCTATTTCTCAAGAGAACAGTAAAACTCCTCTTTTTGTTGGCACAAAGGATTAGTCTCACCAAACATCTCTACAGGAACTCAGATAAGGCTGTAACACTCCCACCTGACTAGCACAGCGTTAATAGTCTGGTGGGGACTAGAAGAAGTATAAAAAGAATTCTGATCTTCCCACCTGGAAGGTATTCCTGACCCACAAGATAAGTTTTGAACTCGCCTATTCACTCTGTCCCATACAGGTTTTTCAAACCATTCCACTTTATTGTTCCCCAAGATTGCACACACCCATGAATGAATCATACAGCATGTATTCTTTTGTTAGCCACAGACATCCTCCCTTGCAGCCAGGAGTTGTGACCCGTGTTTGGCCGGCATGGGTTTGCCTATATCTGTCCCAGATGCCAACAAATGGTGTGCTCCTTCTTCGAAACCACCATCTGCATGTACTTTGGCTCTGGCTATTCCACCTGCCACAGCTATTGCTCCATCTTTGCTTCCAGCTCCTGGTTTGGACCTATCTCCTGATCCAAACCACACATCATGCTTGGCTGAATTAGAGAACGATCCTCCCCTGGATTTCCCTGGCTGCTTCTCTGGCTCCCTGGCTTGCGAGTGGCATGCCTGTCTCTCCTCTACCCTGTCCTTCTGCTTGGTCCCTGGGAAGAAGAACCCCAGTGTTCCCTATCCTGTAAGCGTGACAGACCCACAAACGGATTTGGAATAAGGTATTACTAAAAATCTCCCTCCCTCCTCTTCCTAAATATGAATCTGCAATTCAGGTTCTCTCTCTGGCCACCCTTAAGCTATTCTGACTTTTAAGCTAAAACACCTTTTCACGAGTCTCCAATTTATATTGCTAGTTGAGTTTTATTGCCTTTTACCACCTGCCTAACTATTTTTCATTTCCTGTACCCCAATAATCCTTAAATAAATCTGATTGCACCATATTCCTATATCAAGTCTTTATTTTCAGACCAAAGCTTTGCACAAATCGACTCCGTAATGGACTGTTCACTCCAATCTTGCTAATTCCCCACTAATTCTCGCTAATTCCCAAAGTAGTCACGGGATGTTCCACCAGCATTCCAGAACAATTCAATTAACAATGTTTACTGATTTATTTAACATTTATATTTCGCTCTTCCTCCAAGGAGCTCAGAGGGGTGCACATAAGATGTTCAATGTGTTCAAGCTTGACACACTGCTTCAACAGAAAAGCACTTCTATGCCAGAAACAGCATGCAAAGTAGAGATGTGCAAGACATTTTGAGCTCAAAAAGTTTCAATTCAAAATGGGCCGTTCCGAGTGTTTCCAGCTCGAACCCAAAATAAAGGACTTGTTAAAATAAAGGACTTGTTTCCAGCTCAAAACAGAATGACCTCATTTTGATGGGAATGTTTCAAGTGCCATTTTGGAGGCCTGTTTTCCCCTCGCTGGTTGGTTTTCTGGCATTGGCTTCCGATTGGCTTGCTATCTCCTTGCTTCTTGGTTGGCTTGTCATCATACAAATCAAGTGTTGTCATAGGCAACTGTGCCCACATTGGCTGTGGAGGAAGGATGGGGTGAGGGAACAAAAAAGGCAGGAATTTCAAAATGTATTCAAAGGGACTGGGAGGCAGAGAGAGCCTTTACATTATAAGAGGAGGAAGGAATCAAGGAAGGTTTGATTTTGTGGTTTTCCTTTTTCAGCACTGAGTAAAATATGCTGTGCTATTGCTGCTATAACTATCTGGTTTGCTGGATCACAGATTGACAAAGGCAGAACAGTGTTGCAGTGGGAAATGGACAGTGCCAGATCTCTGTGTAATATTTCTTGGTGATTGCTGTGATGAGCTCCATGTTTGGCCTTGAAACTAACTTGTGCTTCTCTCACTGCTCTGTTCTGTTCTGCAGTCTGCATTGCAAGGCGTAGTGCACTCAATCAAAATGTGGCTGAAGTTGCTTTAGTTGGCCTTAATTATGGCTATGCTTGCTGCTAAGGGTGCTGCTGTGGCAGCTGTTGTAATGCTGAAGTAAGGAGCCATAATTGTGTGAAAGTGAGAGAGCAAATTGTGCCAGTGATGTTACTACAGTGCAGACACTGTGGCTGGCAGTGGATTCTGGGTCAGTGATTCTTTTTTGGCCATTTTTGGACTGTGTTTGAAATGTGTGTTGGGAGGGACCGATTTCCTTTTACTGCGTGCTTTATTCTAATCTGCAGTGTTTTTCAAGGCAGGGTTGCAAAATGCATTGCAAACTGCAATGCAAAATTTGTGTGTACTCTATGAGTGCAGCTTGTTCCGGCCATGGGCAACAATGGGGGGACTCAAAACATTCCATTGTTCCCCATGGGTAGCTCCTAGGACACCAAAGTGGGCTGTATGGTAGGGTGCTACCTACCATGAATGGTGCTACCTACCACCCAGCTCACAAAAGAAATTGGCAAGTGGGCAATTTTTAACTTTTCCTATGGGGGTCGGGGAAAAGATTCAAAATTTGTTAAAAATCACCCACTTGCACATTTCTTTTGTGGGTTAGATGGTAGTTAACACCCATCATGTCCTACCACACAGCCCACTTTGATGTCCCTAGGAGCTACCTAGGATGGGGAACAAGAAGTGTTTTTATAAGAAGTTTCCCCATTATTTCCTATGGCCGGAACACTAGAAACACTCGAAATGTTTCACATTTGTTTCATCAAAACAGCTGGCTTGACTGTTGTTTCAACAAAACCATTTTGCTTTGGGCTTGAAACGAAATCAATTTTGTGCACATCCCTAATGCAAAGCACACATGTTTGTTGTGTACAGCCAGCCTTGGAAGCCAAGAAATGCTGAAAAGTTGCAGGCAACAATGAAACATTACTGCATAGCTGCAACTGCATATGGAACATCATAATAATATTTTGCTAACTGGGCAAAGAGGCTCCCCCCGCACCGCAAACAAACAAACTTGGTTGTTCTCTTATTTAGCAGGGGGATAACAATTACGATTATTCAACCCAAAATAGCATCACACCTAGCAGCAGTTGCTGGTGTCTCCTTTTTCATTTTCAGATTATGAGTTCCTCTATAGAAGGAGCCATTTTGTCTTTTCCCCACCCTGTCTCAATTGCTTCCAGAATTTTTATTTGTTGAAAAGAATTTATGTTAAAAAATGCTAAATATATAAAAGTGACACACATTTGTACAGTACTTTCAAGTATTCAGAGTGCTTCACAGTCTGTAAACCAAAGCAGGGCCCCATTTGTTACCTCTTGCAACTCTCCCATGACACAACCCATTCCCACATCTATGGGTATGTAAAAGCCAACTCAAAATAAGTTTCCCCAGGAAAAAGCAAGCACACATGGGCAACAAATAATGTGTATCTTCTATTTCCAATAACAGCTTTCTACTGGAAGCATGAGGCTGGCACCTTTACCTGCCTCTGCTGGTATTCTTCCTTTGCCACAAGAAAGAAGGAACCCTTTTGCACAGTACAACTATAAAGGAAAAAAGAAAATCATAATGCATCTAATAGTAAGAAGCTTTAATGGCTCATAAAGATTAGGCTGCTAGACACCATGAAGTTTTCCTCCCACCCCCAGAACTTTCTCCTCAGCTAGCAGAGCCAGAGGCTGAAAGAGAGTCAAGAGTCTAACAAGCATCAACAAGCACTGAGCAAATCAGCAACAGAAGAAAAGAGCATGTTGATATTGTCCATTGATCTGGAAGAATATCACTTTTTGATTGTATTCAAAGCTTGAAATTCCTTTGAACTGTTCTTGTTCAAAGTTCAAAAGGCAAGGCCAAGTATAAAACAGAGAAAAACATGCAAGCCTGTTAAACACAAAACAGACACAATTCTGCTGCATTGTTTAACTTAATTGACTCATGTGTTAAGTTAACACTGGGCAAATCTTATTGAGTTAGACTTTAAGTTGTCAAATATACAACAATTTATAGGTTCTGATGAGTTGACTATTTTAATTAACTTCAGGCTGAAACTTGGCATGTAAATTCAATGCGTAGGAATAAGATTTATCCCAAAAACAGCTAAGGTTAATTAAGCCCTTTTCTAGGTCAAGAGATACAAACAGAGATAATCAACTCTGGATCTCAATCTTAGGAACATAGGAAACTGCCATATACTGAGTCAGACCATTGGTCTATCTAGCTCAGTAATGTCTTCACAGACTGGCAGCGGCTTCTCCAAGGTTGCAGACAGGAATCTCTCTCAGCCCTATCTTGGAGAAGCCAGGGAGGGAACTTGAAACCTTCTACTCTTCCCAGAGTGGCTTCATCCCCTGAGGGGAAGATCTTGCAGTGCTCACACATCAAGTCTCCCATTCATATGCAACCAGGGCAGACCCTGCTTAGCTATGGGGACAAGTCATGCTTGCTACCACAAGACCAGCTCTCCTCTCCTAATCTTATTACAGAGATAGTAATAACAGTCACACATTTTATTTTGCAAACTAAATGAGCTTGTGTACCCAAAATCAAGTGTGCACACCGCCATCTTTATATGAACTAAACTCATTTTTAAGCCAATTATGTTCTACATCACCACAAGCCTGTAACTGGGTATAGTGTGGCTGAAATAACAGTTGCTTCATACAATCCAAGGTAAGACATCCAAAATGTTGTTCCCATGAACTTGTGTTTCTTTGAATCAGGGGATAAAGTACACAGAAATGTAGCTTCTCTGGCACTGGAAGTAGTCTTTTTATGCTACCAGAGACATTGGGATCAGAGAGCACATGCTCTATAGAGAAGTGAAGCATTTGATTGCACTTATGCATCTACAAATGCAGTCAGAAACTGCAGCTGATCCAGTTGGGCGTTTATTGCTCTTCAGATATTCAAAGCATGGCATGGTGAAGTGGAATAGAAGGGGAGAGTGGGGAGATGGCTTTCTCCCTGTGCTTTGCAATGTTGGCCACCCAGCATTCCAAATCACAGGAGAAAACTCTCCCTCTGCAGGCAAGTATTAAACTCAGGAAAAGCAGTGGGGCACAGCCATGGAGCATGTGAGCACTAGGGACCAGAGTTCTCTCTAAGGCATACGTGCGTCTGCACGCTCACACATTTTTTGATGTCCACTCAGCAGAGGTGCACCTAGGTAATTTTGGAACCTGGACCTCAAGGCTTTTGGAGGCCCCCCCTCCTCAAGTTAAGTATCATTTTTTAACATGTAGGTTCTTGATGGCACAAACCACACCACCCAGGACAGACTAAAGATGATTTGGGGGCCCCCAGGGGTGTGTGGAGGCCCTGGACTTTGGCCCCGAAGTCCAGGGGTAAGAGCACCTCTGCCACTCAGTTAATTTCACATCCTGCTCAGGTTGAATCAGGAAGGCTCCATTCCGAATGCATGTGCGCACACACTGCCTTGATACTGCCGCTCAGAACAAAACTCATTCCACACAGAGATGAAGAAAATCAGAGAGAACACTGCTAGGGACACGCCTAACTGGCATGCTTCTATTCCCTCTGTACTTGGGTAAACTGTGCCCACTTTTTGAACAACTGAAGAGGAATTTCCTCTTTAGCTCTTGGGAATATGAGTTGCAGTATACAGGTCAAGAATGAGGGGAAACAGATTCAAAGCCTCTAAACTTGGTACTGAATTATCACTATTCCTACTTGATTATTCAGACAAACCAGAGGCTGAGATACGACGACAGTAATTGCTCTCATTCTATTAAGCAGTCAAGAAATGTTAATAAGTTACTTATTCAATCTTTGCCATTAAGGTGTCCCTGTGTGTCCCTACAACTGCACCTGATTTGGTTCATATTGGTCCAGGCATTGTGAAGTTGGTGGGGGGACACACACGGTAGGGATGTGCACAGAACCAGTTCAAAGAACCAGCGATTCTGCTGGTTCGACGGTGGGGGGTATCTAACTTTAGGACCGGGGGAGGGTGCACTTACCCCTCCCGCTTCTTTCCCCCCGCCGGAGTCCACTTCTTTCAAACCCCATCGCAGCGGCAGCATACCTCCCTGCCGCCCCATTGTCCGGATATGACCGGAAGTCTCTAATGCGCCTGCACATGCTGGCATGTGGTTGGAGACTTCTGGTCATATCTAGACAATGGGGAGGCAGGGAGGTATGCTGCTGCCCCAATGGGCTTTGAAAGAAACAGATGCTGGTGGGGAGAAAGTGGAGAGAGGGGTAAGTGCACCCTCCCCCGCTCTTAAAGCAGCACCCCCGCCACCTTCAAGCCTCCCCCGCGCAGTTCCGTGCACATCCCTAACACACGGCTGTGATCTCATAAGCCTAATGGAAAATAGGATAAAAACATAATATGCAATATTTCAGACAGCACAAGACCATCATAGTTCTGGACAGGGAAGCAAATGGAATGCAGAAACTTTCTATGAGCCAGAACTTGATCCCAAGCCCACAATCTCTGCATTTCCCTGAACCTGAACTGAACTCCTGAACATGCGAAGCAATTCACTAATCAGGTACCTGCAGAAATCTTTAATGGGTAGGGAGTACACTCTGCTTCATCTATAATTGGAGAAACTGTATTTCTCAGTGAGCTACCTGAAAAGATGCCCTATCAATCACAGGAGCAAATGGTAGGCAGGGTCCAGGCCTTACAGCTCTCAGCTGCTTAAGCACTAACCCTAACCCACCAATAAGTTGAGGATTCTTAAACTGAGACTTGAAGCGTTGTGTGTTTCGTTGGCACTGCAATTCCTCTTTGCTGTCATTTACAATCATAAACAAAGTATTTTCCTGGCTTTTAAAAAATTCTGTTATACGTACTTAGTTTGTAAAAACCTTATAATACAATGTTAAGTGAAATAGCATTACATTCATTTTGCAGATTTGCATTGCCAGCAAAGAATTTCTGTATTATTCTATATGAAATATACCTAAACCTGTTTAAAGCATCTGAACGCATGAACAAAAAAAGCAAGCATCACTAAACCACTTTTTAAAAAATGTGGGGTGTGTGTGTGTGTGAATACAAACTGAACCAAAGAGTTTTAAAATACTGGTGAACCTGACGCAGAACCAAATCTACATTTGTAACAGTTCAACTCCCCAATCCTAATGATTGTGAGGATGGAAGCAAGGTAGGAGGAAAACCCGAGTAGCTTTCCCTCCTACCTTGCTTCCACACAATCATTTCTACCCAGGTGTTCCTCTTATCCTGCTTCCACACAATTGAAAACTGGGAGCACATACAGCTCCCAAACCTGGGTGGAACACAGTTCTTGATTGTGTGAATGACCTCATGGTGTTGCTGGTGCCTGCATTAAGGCTGAAGGTCAGTAAAATAATGTCCTTAGCTTTCTGTTCTGCCCTGACAGGTGACAAACACCATGTAACATGAAAGCTTCCATGTTACACTAATGAAAGATGAAAGCAAATGTCAACCACCTATTTTCTGTCTCTGGAACTGACAGCAACAACTGTTTCTATCATACTCCACCCAGATTTGTATTGCAATTCTTCCCTTATTATTTCAGGGAAGGATGGGAGGGGGTGGCAAATGAAACAACCGCACATTAGCTCTCAGAAATTCTGGCGCAGCAATGGGCTAAATACATCTAATGGAAAAATCAAACGTCCTGTTTATAAGCTGCTGGCCTGCACTTTGCTGTGCCCAGTGTGAGTGAAAACAGTTGTATGCGCACCACTGAAAGGCTTCTTGGGATACTCTGTGGTTAGAGCAACACCACTTTAGACCCATTTTCACCTCTGAACTTTTGCAAGACTCTGTTAGTTACTCGTGGAAAGCATAAAGCGCTGGACCAGCTGCACCTGAATGATGCATTCATCAGCCCACAAGCAAAAATACTTGAAGGCACTGTTATCAGTTGTTTAACAGTTGTCATAGGAACTACCATATTCACCCGAAGCAAAGACCACTCGGAATGTAAAATGACCCTCTTAAAAAGTAGAGGTTAAATACAGGTTAGGAATATAGGAGGTTGCCATACACAGAGTCAGACCATTAGTACATCTAGTTCAGTATTGTCTACACAGACTGGCAGCAGCTTCGCCAAGGCTGCAGGCAGGAATATTTCTCAGCCCTATCTTGGAGGTGCCAGGGAGGGAACTTGGAACTTTCTGCATGCAAGCAGGCAGGTGTTCTTCCCAGAGCAGCCAACCCCCCTAAGGGGAATATCTTTCAGGGTGCTGTCGCTCAAATGCAAACCAGGGCAGACCCTATACCTGCATTGACTCAAAGGGAACCGAGCCCCTGAATTTAAGACACCCTCCCAATTTCTATTATTAAAAAAGCTCTGTGGGGGTGGGGGGAAACCTGGTCTTGGATTCAGGTGAATAGGGTATCAAAGGATCATGACCACATCCTCAAGCAAGGGTTCCCTCTCTGGGAAACGCACCGGACTGCACTAAAGGTTGCCTTCTTTTTTACTTTTCTCCTTCTACACGTGTGAAATGAGAGCTCCCTGCAGGTAGACATACAAGAGGTTTTGCTTGTAAAAGAGAACAGATTTAGATGCTAGGATCTAGCATCTAAACTGGAAACTCGTTTGTTTTGAATGCAACTCGAGATTGAAATGACTTCCATTAGAGTTGCAGTCCTAAACCATACTTACTAAGCAGCAAGTGCCACGGAACTAACTGGAGTTTACTCCCAAGTAAGCCGGTCGACACCGCGATCTTACGGCAGAAAGAAGCCCCACTGGGTTTGAATGGGCCTTAGTCCCACGAAACCGCGTAAAGGACTGCAGCCAGCCAGAGTCAGGTGCACCTTTGCTTAATCTATATATTATGTTGGGGACTTTTTTGTGGGGGGGGGGGATGGAGGTGGATTTGTTGGCAAGGGAAATCCAAGAGAGAACTTACGGCGCTGGCACCAGCCCGGTGTAGCTGCAGCGAGCAGACAAGCCACCCCCAGGAGAGGGCCAGGACCTCGCTGACATTTTTGCAAAGAGACCAGTCCAGCCGTCAGGAAAGCCAAGAGTGGGATCCACATAATGCGAAGCAGGCGGCACCTCCTCCCGCTCTCGGAGGCCAGCCAGGCTCTCAGGAGAGGGGCTCGCGGGGTCGCCACTCCGTGGATCCGGCACAGTCTCCGGCGGCGGCGGCGGCTGAGCAGCTGCACGAGGGGAAGAAGCAGCAGCAGCAGCGACCAAGACTCAGGTGGGAGTCGGAGCAGCAGCAGCACAACCGCATGTCAAGGCGAGCGTGGCGACCCCTGGCCCAGAGTTGGACGGCGAAGGCGGCAGGAGGGGCGAGGTTCTGCTACGCCCGCGGGACTCTCCATCCGCCCCCTGCTTGGCTTTCCCAGGGAGCCGCTGCGGCCGCCGCGCACAAAGACCTTTTGTCTGCCTTCTTCGCCGGGCTCCTTGGCAACAAGGAGAAGCGACAGTCGCTCCCCGGCACAGCAGCAGCCCCTCAAGTGCAAAAAGAAAGGCAAGCAACTTCGACCCCGCCCGCCGCCAACACCGAAAAGGGGGGTCTCTCGCGGGGCGGTCTGTCCCCCTAGCCCAGCGTTCGCTCCCCCTGCGCGCGGCGTGGGCAGATCCTCGCCGCCGAGAGTCCGCTGGGTCGGGCTTCCAGCGCCGAGGCCAACCCCTTTCGCTGCTCTCCGACTAGAGCCGCCGTCAATCCCGGCAGGGGATGCTACGAAACCAGCGAAGGCAGGTTACAGGCGAAAGAGGGGGAGAAGCGTGCGTGTGTTGGGCGCGGGCGCAGGGGCGGGGCGCGGAGTCCTCGCCCAGCCCCTCTCTTTGTTTTGTCGGGCTCTGACTCTGGGCTCTGTTGTTTCTGCCGGGAATGTACCTCCGTGGGCGGGGGGGCGCCTGCAGAACAGTAACCCGCTCTCAGCACGCACACACACACACCCGCCCCGTCGTCACTTGACAGTCAGCCCACGCTTTCTACTCCTGGAGCGTCGCGAGCACCCCACAGACGTAAAACGTCCGGCACGCTGACTGATCAATAGCAGCCAGGAACCCTCGGTGGGTGGGTGGCTGGGGAATTAAAGGGAACCAAGGGGCATAACTATAATTGGGCAAGGGGAGACATTTGTCTGGGGGCCCACTGCCTTGCCCCCCAGAGGCAAGTCACATGACTGACTCCTCCAGCCACGCACCCGCCAGGCTTCCTTCAGTTGTATCCATCCTCCGAAATTGATGCCAGTGTGAAGACCTGGAGCTGCCAGAACAGCATGCCTTTCTCTAGTACCATTAAATGACTTGCATCTTCCACAATGTACAAAACGTTTTTTAAAGATAATTTAGGATGATGTATTGTGGCACATAGGATATATACACACACACACACACACTTTACTGTGCTTTTTGTTACCACTATTCAGCCGCATTTAAGATTTCTTTGCTTCATGAGCTGAGCTTCAGTGAGGGGGGGCCATTTTAAAATCTTGTATGTGGGACCACTCCAACCTTGCTACGCCCATTTCGGGGTTTGGGCCGGACTCAAGGTTCTATCCACAACTTGGCAGCGCAAAAGGTGCTGTCACCTTTGTGGCTGTTGTCTTAAGTGGCCCCTGTACCTTTAACATCTGCATGATGAGATGTTGAGGCAGGCAGAAATGCAACAGGAGAGGCAGTGTGAGGGAAGGAGGCTGCACCTCTGAAATGCCTGCTTGCTGGTCAGACGGCTGGTCAAGCAAAGGCAGCCTTGCTAGGAAAAAACAGGGCGAATGGACAGTTCATGGGACTGGTGATTAACTTCTGGAAAATGTGGGGCTCGGCCTTACCCGGAAGACTTCTTTGTAGTTCCACGGATGTGGAAGCAGAGTTGTGTGCTTGGAAGATGGTGGCAGGCTGTTGCACAGAGTACAGGAAGCAATTCCCCATTCATCGGCCTGTTCTAGGGCTGAGCCCGATGCAGACATTGACAACAGGTTCTTGGGTTAAGCCCTGGGTGGGGTTGCTGCTGAACCCTGGCCTTCACTTTAATCTACCTTTACTTGTCTTCAGGCGGCCAGTTGTGATCCTTGCACCTGGTCTGGATTCCCTCCCTTAAGTGCAGATCCAAGCATTCATAACTGAAGACTAAATATTGTCAGAGCTGGACTAGCCTGAGGTGAAACATCAAAATGGCATGACGCCATCCTGCATTCATTCATATTTTATGGCAGACAGGGATGGAGAATGGAGGCATGAAAACTGTAGGAATCTGTTGGAAATGTTTACTTCATGTTGCCTCAGGGTAAGGCTTGTCCTAAGTATTCTTAGATCAGCCAGAAAGACTTCATTGCTTTTTATAAGTACAACGTTGCATGTACCTGGAGCTATACAGACTGCAAATCTAGGGAAAATAATTGCTCATGCTGATCTACTGCAGTTATTTATGGAATACTGAACAGAAAGCACTAGGGGCGGGAGCACCCAAAATTCCTTACTGTCAGTTCTTCATATGAAACTGCCTTATACTATTCCATCAGACTATTGTTCTATCTAACCCAGTATTGACTACTCTGACTGGATGCAGCTCACCCAAACTCTCTCACAGAGATCTTTCCTAAACCTGCTGCCTGAGATAATTTCTTCCTGGAGATGCTAGAGATTGTTCCTGATGGCATCCAAAACATGTGCTGTATACTGTAGCTGAGCTGTCATAAGATGTGGTGACAGCCAACAGCCTGGATGGCTTTAAGAGGGGTTTGGATAACTTCATGGAGGAGAGGTCTATCAACGGCTACTAGTCGGAGGGCTATAGGTCACCTCCAGCCTCAGAGGCAGGATACCTCTGAGTACCAGTTGCAGGGGAGTAACAGCAGGAGAGAGGGAATGCCCTCAACTCCTGCCTGTGGCTTCCAGTGGCATCTGGTGGGCCACTGTGCGAAACAGGATGCTGGACTAGATGGGCCTTGGCTTGGGCCTGATCCAGCAGGGCTGTTCTTATGTTCTTACTTAGCATTTTTAGGAAGAAAATGAGACTGAGAGTTAACTTCCAAAAAAAGAGTGGATGTCATTCAATGGAATGAAGGCAAGGCAAGCTAACAGGGAATTAGTTCAGATGTCTCTAAAAGCCTAGGCTTTTAGGGACAGTGTCAGGAAAGCTAATGTTCAAATGAGCTGAGGCTAGCAAGGGATGCAAAGAGCAACAAAAAGGGCTTCTTCAGGTATGTCTGAAGGAAGGGAATAGCAGGCCTGCTCTCAGTAAGGATGGTGAAATCTTGATGGATGAGAGAGGTGGAACTGCTGAGCTCCTATTTTGCCTCCATCTTCTCCCAGAAGGGGAAGTATGTGCAACTTCACAAAATCAGCATGAATGACGAGGGGTTCAAGATTGAAAAGAAGTTGGTCCAGAAATACCTTTCTACATTAAATGAGTTCAAGTCGTCAGAGCCAGATTAATTTGAAAACACGTTTTTTGAGAAGCAGTTTTTTTAAAATTAATTAATTATTTATTTTAAATTTCAATTTATTATATCACTAAAAGAACTTGCTAATAATAATAATAACTGTCTCACTAAAAGAACTTGCTGATAGGGCTTTGCTTTGGAACATCTGAAGCTGAATAATGTGCACCACCATTTCAGAACCACATGGTCATTCCCAGTACATCTGTCTCTGCACAGCATTGCATGTTGCAGGGGCAGCTCCATTATGAGAAACAGTGCCAACTTAAGCCCTGGATATGCTGACTTGTCAAAAGTTACCTAAAATTCCATAGCTGATTTGGGATCTGTCTATCTATCCACCTTATTTATATACTTCTTGAGATGTGCATCTCTAGGTGGTGTATACAATTTAAAACACAACAAATATAAAACAGATATAAATAATATAAACAAATATAAAAACAGTTTTTAAAAATCACAGAATAAAAAGTTAAAACAATCTCATGAGATAAAAACAGTTGAAAATTAATTTTGGTTAAAAGCCTGAGAAAACAGGTGTATCTTGAGGATCTTTCTAAAAACAAACAGAGAAGGAGATGCTCTTATTTTAACAAGGAGCATATTTCAGAGCCCCACGACAGCCATAGGGAAGGCCTGGTCCTGAGTTACCACCAAATGAACCAGTGGCAACCATGTCTCCCCTGCAGGGGGAGTTGCTGTGTGCTATGTCTCTGTTAAGAACCTTGCCTCCCCAGAGCAACACAACCAACTTAATCCACAAGAGTCATCCTTTCCTTTATAACTTTCCTGTTCATAATCCAGTCACATATGCTATGCTTTCCAAGGCATGGAAACATATTTTGAATCATTGTAGGTTTCCTAATTCAGGAAAAGAATAAAATTAACAGCCCAATGCTGTGCAGACCCATGGGTGGTGAACGCCATTAATTTCAAGCGTCCCTAAATCAAACTAGGTGTTTCTTGTGGTGGAATGTCCATCTCTAGGAACTGCAGTTGTTAGTAAGCATAACAATTAAGTAAAGGTGGAATTTTTATGTGGAATTTAAATTTTGTCTGTATTGTGAATATGTCATAGTCATAGTCATGTTTATTTACGGTCATAGACCAAAATTTACATACATAATAATACACGTAATATAGTAATAATATATACATAATATAATCAGGAACATGGACTCATCCTAATCAGCAATTTCCCGTTAGCATAATCTGATTTACCATCTGTTGTCTAGCCTTCTTAGCTGCCTCACAGAACTTAGCAACTTTAAATGTTACTTCCTCCTTCTGATCTGAGAGCAGATAGTTGACATAAAATGCATCTGTATGCTCTGGGAAATCAGTCAGTAAGGAGGATATTGTGAATATGTATACTTTGGGGTTTGTTTTTTGCTTTATTATTATGGTTAAAACAATAAAAGCATCTATCTACTACCCTATACTCTAAGAACTATAGGTTCTGTAATCCCTTTATTCAAATCCAGAACAATAGGCTGAAACTCAGTATATCTGTCAGATTACTAGGCAAAACAAAATGTAATTTTCTTGATTCAGTAATCACTCTGCCCCTCTTCAGACATTTCATTGTATGTACTTACAGGTAAATGGTCACATGTACATATTTTGATAATCCTATTCACACATTATGTTTACTGTTCTATAGTCCTGTTCACATTATGTTCAATTTTTGTAAGCTTCCATGAAACATTTGTGTGTGGCAGTATGTAATGAATAAAATAATGTACATACATACAGCCATTCACACATCATGTTGAACGCACTACAACAGCACACTTTCTATCAGTTTCCTGCATTTCAAGGGGCCTATATCCAGGTTCACTTTTTAAATGAACACATGTACAAGACTGATTTGGGTGATAAGCTCACCTGCACATGTGATAACTTCATAGTCCATAGACCATGTTCATCTCAATGTCACCAAATGTCATTGTTAAGCAGGTATTGGGAGTGCATGTAGAGGGGTCATTCAGATTAAGTCATTAATAGATGCCCTGAGAACATGTTGGGATATCCTCCAGTGACATCACAGTGGGTGCACTCTCAGCGCAACCCCAACCTTATATGTGCCGGTGGATGTATCGTCCAAACCAGACCACAGTCATTCACACAACATGTACTTGTGTAGAGACACCTGAATACAGCATAACATCTGAATATGTGAATGATTATACATGCATCCATTTAAAGAATGAATCTGCACTCACCTCAAATGCAGGGTACAGATAGGAAATGTACTATTGAATGTGTGTTGAACATAATGTGTAAATAGATATCCGGTTACCAAGCAAACAAAGCCTTGGATTCAAAGTGTGGTTCTGGGATGCCTATTTTTTATACAGATACTTGAGGAATAAATCTGCATAATTGTGAAACTCTGGGCACAACTGTGGGCTTCCAAATACTCTCTGATTTTAAGTATAGCATTTATACTTTGCTACCCAAATGCAGCATCTACTAATAATAATATAGAATTTTCAGTGTTGGGATTCACTGGACCATCTGGAGACTTTAGATACAAGGAGGATAGATTTCATGGAGAAATTACTAACACAAGGCTTCCTCAAATAAGTCACCAGAGGCCTGTATAATAATACTCTCCATCCTAGGCTTGAGCTGAGAAATAGATAATAAACAACACCACAGAACACTTGAAGATAAATAGATATATAGATATGATTGGCTTCCTTCATGAGAAGGAATCAGGAAACAAACTGCTCCCTGCTTCCTTTTCTTTCTACACATCGACATAAAAGTTTCCATTTTAGCTGATAGGCAAGCAAACACAGGAGAAATGGATTCAAGTTGGCTCCTATTGTGCTAAGGTCCCACCAGCTTAATTTGCCACCTTCTAGGGAGCATTCTTTGGCTACAGTCTGCAGGTAGAATTCTTGATGGCACAAGTGTTTGTCCACATTATGCCACATTATGTAACTGCTGACAGACAATAATGTGTGGTTCATATACCACAGGGCGATACTGGAAGGAAGAAGAGAGATTGTACTGCTGCCAGACCCTTCCTGCCCTGCCCCCACACATGAAGCCAGAAAGCAGGGTCTTTCATCAAAGCTGGTAAAAAGCCATGCCCTTTTCCCCACCCACTCCTAGTGAGTAATAAATCTACTGCTTCACTCTCTCTTTCATTCTCCAGGGTATAGAGTTCTCTTCATTAATTTTATCCAAGGAAGCCCTGTAACCAGTAGTGATGCAACCTCTTTCATTAGTAATGTCCTTGTCTCCATCCCTTTTTATAGTATCTTTTAATATTTATGTAAATTTTATTGTGGCTCATTAAGTTACAGGGGTGGGGAAATTAAACCCACATTACTTCTAAATGAGAGAGTGGAAAGTACCTTCCTTTCATACAACAGCAAGGAAATTCCCTCTTTATCTTTTCAGGTATATATATTCTCTACTCTGACTAATAACACACTGACATCACTAGCTAAAAATTCGAAGGTCAGTATTGCACACTATGCATTTATGGCAGAATAGCCCATTGGTATTCATATTGGTAACATATTACCCTGTATTCCCTTAACTGTGCATAATTTGTACAATATGAAAATGCAAAGAGTTGTGCATATAGTCTATTCAGATTTCTTTCTACTTTTATTTATTGCATTGACCTGTGCATATCATTGGATCCTATAGAATGTTTTCTGACAGCACCTGCAACATTCATTATGTTAAAAATATTTAATTATGTTAATAATTTATATTAAATTATTGGCTGACATGTAGTGCAGCCATACGAGGGCAGAGCAGAAAAGGGTCAGTAAACTAGCTATGTGCAGTGTGCGGGGAAGAAAATGGGGAAGTGAATTTTCACTTCTCTCTCCTCACCACAAAAGCCATCTTCTCTACCACAGATATGTCCCTGATGGCTACTCAGGCACATTTCTATTATTCTCCTTCCTATTAAGAATAGTACTTGCTGTGGAGTAAACATGCAAAGGATTGTAATACTAAAGCAAATGCTGCAGACACAAAAGAGGCTCAGCCAGTCAGCAGCCATTGATCTGAATAAGGATCACATTAGAGCAGGCCTGCTCAACTTGGGCCCTCCAGCTGTTTTTTTGTCTACAACTCCCATAATCCCCAGCCACTGAGCTGTATATGTATGTGTAAATAATTACATCTGAGTAGCTTTATTACGATCATTACATCTGTTAAGCTGCTATGGAACTGCTGTTACCTTGTTTCATCAGATGTACAAGATAGTTACCAACCCTGACTTTAGGGGAAACTGGTTTTGATAGCTCCCAGTGGAAGCAGCTGTACCAGTGCTGATTGACAAGGGCAGTGTTCTTTATTTGCAAGGCCAAAAGACAGTGGTGTCCCCTATTGACCCTAATTGCAGCTCCCTGACTAATAGTTTATAAGATCTGTGTGAGCTTCAGCCAAAGCTGAAGACCAGACATGCTCAACTCCACCCTCCAGTTTTTGGACTACAACTCCCATAATCCCTATCCACAGTGGCCAATAGCAAGGGATTATGGGAATTGTAGGTCAACATTTGCAGGAAGGCCAAAGTTGAGCAGCCCCGCTTTAGATAGACAAACAGCTCTGTTTGCTATGTTGGCCCACACAGCTAGAGAGAAAGGCATGGCAGCAATCTTTATTGAGGGAAATACCTGAAGAACCAGCCAGGCAATTTGAGATATGTTATGATGGGTACCCTCAGTTGACTAGCACATTATAATGAGGAATTCACAAGTTAATAACTTGAGAAATACCCAGTGGATTTTCTTCCAAACACATTGTACAATGGAGGACCTGCATTTGGGGGTATATTTTAATGGTCAAGAAAAAGAAAGGAAAAGAAAGGGAGTTACCACCGCTAAATAGAGGTTGCCCATAAGTGAAATCAGCTTCTTTGCGGTCTGTTTTCAATGGTGATATCTCAATCATTTCATAATGGAGCCGCATGAAATTTGGAGAGATTGCAGTGCTTGTTACCTAGATGCTTCCTGCCAACTATAAGGCAGATTTGATGGATGATTTGATTGTATGATTAACGGAATGTTCAGGACTTATAATGGAGGAATGTAGTATTTACTTCTCATTTTATGCATACATTACTGTGCCTCTGTAATATGACTGAGAAAATATAACAAAAGTACAACAAAAACTACAACAGAACGATGTTAATCCCTTACAACAGATACAGTAATGTTACAAAAGCTTTAAAAGCTTTAAAAAGAAGTATTTCCTGCAAAGTAGTCTGATTATACCAGTCATTTCAATATGGTACCAAGTTATCCCAGCTTTCTATGCAGGGGCATAGCAAGGTTGTAGTGGGCCCAGAGACAAGATTGAAGTAAAGAAATCTTAAATGAGGCTGAATAGTGGTAACAAAAAGCATAGTAAAATTTACACACACACACACACACACACACAACCTATATGCCACAATAGAACATCATCCACCCTGAGCCATTTAACTGCTCTGAGCCATTTTGGAAGGGTGGTATATAAATAAAATAAATAAATAAAATAAAATAAATCATCCTAAATGATTTTTTAAAAGCTTTTTGAAAATTGTGGACAATGCAAGTCATTTAATGGTACTAGAGAAAGACATGCTGTTCTGGTAGCTCCAGGTCTTAACACTCACATCAGTTTTGGAGGAGGAATACAACTGAAGGAAGCCCAGGCAGGTGCGTGGCTGGGGGAGTCAGTCATGTGACTTGCCTCTGGGGGGCCCCCCAAGGCAGTGGCCCCCCAGACAACTGTCTCCCTTGCCCTATTATAGTTACGCCCTATGTAACTACTGCCATCTCAGTAGTGTACTGCAGTGCCATCTCATCAGTGTACTGCCATCTCAGTAGTTTCTATGTAACTACTGCCATCCTCTCTGCATCCCAGAATCTCACCAAATGTGTATGATTGATCAAATATAGGGGCTGATAGCCAAACTAATGACTCACAAGTAATCTCATTGAAATTAATGGGATAACTTAGTTGTGACTTAATTTCAGTGGGACTACTTATGAGTCATTTAGTTTGGCTGTCAGCCAGTATATTCCACATGGCTTTGAGTTAATCTTACATCTGGTCCTACCGTTCTCATTTTTATTATAATATATCATTTATAATGTCAGTTTTATTCAGAGTTCTTTATTATTTGTATCTTATTCAGCCCCTCAAGCAACTGAAGCTGACACAGGAAGGCTGAGAGATGTCCTACAGCTGCTGCCTGGTGTATATTTAGATATGAGAAACATAAAATGACCAATTAGCAGGCCATTGGTCCATCTAGTTTAGTATTGTCTTCACTGACTGGCAGCAACTCTCCAAGGTTTCAGGCAGCAGTCTCTTATCCCTACCTGGAGATGCCAGAGATTGAACCTAGGACCTTCTGCATGCAAAGCAGATACTCTTCCACTGAATTACAGCCCCATCCCCATGAGACCAGACTGAAGTCTCATATATTGCCAACGTCATTTAAAAAAAATGTTTAGCCAAAGCTAGAGTCATTCAGATTTGATAGGTTACAATAGGAACATGTATGGTCTTCTGCATGTGCCTCTCAGCTTTACATAGGAAAGGAAAGATTGTGCCATCGGGTCAGTGTTGAGTCATCGACTCCTATTGATCACATTCCATATGATTTTCTTGGTAGAATATAGGAGTGGTTTACCAGTGCCACCTCCCTCACAGTATGAGATGATGCCTTTCAGCACCTCCCTATATCGCTGCTGCCCAATATAGGTGACTACAAATATATTTAATAATGAGGTGTTATAGCCAGTATTAACATGAAAATGATAGCATCTTAATGGTTGACATTTTGAAGTTTCAGTTTGTTTTTGCTTTTGTGTTGTTTCTTTTAGTAGCAAATCCTTTTTTGGTAGCATACTACAATCTACACTATTGTTGTTTTTATTGTAAACTGTCGGGGTGTGTGTGTGTGTGTGTGTGTGTGTGTGTGTGTTGGGGCAGTGGGCAGAAATCAGAGGAATAAATAAAATAATAATAAATAACTGAAGTTTCAAAACAGAATTCTACTATTTTTCTTGGCAAATGTATATGAAGCATGCTCAGAGGTTGTTCTTTTCGTCTTAATTTCAAATGGGATAGCTGCCATCTGGCCTATCTTAAAAATTACATGCTGGCCCCAAACCAAAGAAAGTTAGTCATGCTTAAGTCCCATTGAAATCACTGGGGCAAGTTATTTGTAACCAACATGGATTCTATTAATTTCTATAGGACTTAAACATGACACAGGATGCAATTCTGCACACACTTACTTGAGAGTAAGTCCCATTTCACCCAATGAGACATGTTTCTGAGTTAACCTGTGTGTTGTATTGCTCTGAACATTCCTCTGGATCAAGCTAAAAACTAGACTTGCTTTGAATAACATTGTCTAGGCCAGCGATGGCCAAAGTTTCAGACTCTCCAAGTCAAACAAAACAATCTCCAAAAGTTTGAAAGTCACAAGATGTGCACAACTTTTATGCACACATTAAATATTAAGTTTTACATTGATTAAAAATATTAAAATTATATTTAATGTAGCACAACGAATTACTGTTAGGGTATTGTGGGTCTTCATATTGGAGAAGCATGGAGGAGATGTTGGTCAGATGTTGGTCAGATGTTCATTTACAAGGACTGCTCAACACTTAATTTTCACAAACTTCATCATGGTATACAGTGATTCACAGCAATATGTTGTGCCAAAAAGTGAAATAAATCACACACCAGTTTTCTTCTGTTGAGTATACTTTATTTCTGGCACCTCCTTCCAGAACTTGTCTGTTGACTCTGATTTATGCATAATCTTTAGAGCCTGGTCCTACTAAAGTTCCAAGGGCTGTGTTTCTACTGCTGATGTTTCCATAGTCCTAGTTTTGGGAATTAGGATCCATTATGATCATGTCAATTATAAATATTTATTTATAAGAAATTAAAGATTTACAAGAAAGGCAAAGTAGGATCTCAGCTTTTGTGAGTCTTCAAACTGGACCAGAAAACTAAGAACGACTTCTTGCAGTTAATGCCTAGATTCCTTGAGTCTGTGATCTCCCACTATCATTTCAGGGGATACAATTTTGAGACGGGGAAAGTAGTTGAACTTTCTTGATCTCATGTGTTTTGCAGAAGATTTAACTTGTTCTAGAAGCTGATGATTATCTATATAAATCAGAAATAATCTTTAAATTCCTTTGGAGTGCCAACTGCCAAAATGAGAATTATGCAGTTGCTATATATCAGTGAAAACATCAGATCCTACACCCATACTTCATCTTCCAGTTAGAAATAAGACTTTTCTCTTTCTTTAAGGAGAACACTGCTAGGCTCCAACAGTTCCAGAAACCAATTTAAGACATTGCTGGTAGGTAACCACTTCACAACACAGTAAAAAGACAGTGGTAGGTTTGTCTTCCAGATCCAGCTCTTTAATAAAAATTCTGAATTGACTATCAGTATTCTCTGAATTGACTATACAGTATTCTCTTTCAAGTGAATGCAATTGACAATTCCCAGGACTGTTCTGATAACATTTTCAAACCTGAAGTATAAGTATTTGCCAATGAGACGTTAATGATGGATGATGCAGTGGACATACTTTGCAGTGCAAAGTATGGCAATTTGGCCGTGCTTTTCAAGAGTACGATAAGGCCTACTTTTCTTTCCCCACTGCAAATGCTTCATCTGTCACAACATTTAACAGGTTTATCCAGTGACCCATTGATGTTCATCCGTACTTTGTCAAGTGCATTCTTTATATCAACTTTACAGGTTGTTTCTTTTAGTGCCATTCAGTGTTCCCTCTAAGGTGTGCGCAACTGCGCACACTCACACGGTTTTTTATGTCTGCTCAGTTAATTTTAGATCCCGCTCAGGTTGAATCAGGAAAGCCCCACTCTGAATCCATGTGCGCACACACTGCCTTGATACTGCCGCCCAGAAAAAAACTCATTCCACACACAGATGAAAAAAAATAAGACAGAAAACTGCCATTAAATCCAACATTTCTTCTTTCACAATTATATCTGCTGAAATACATCATACAAAGATTGCATTGAGATTTATCTCACATGACCGTGATTGCATCAAGAGCTAGATTGCATGCTAGAGAATTCCCAAGGTCATTTCCCATCTTGTTTGCAATATCAGTACTGATTAGGAAGACAGATCTCTCTGTACTGTGGCACAGCATTTGAATTTTTTTTTATTAGCCACTGGAATTTTGCATTGTGGTATTCTGGGCAACTGCCTTCTTGGCAAATTTTTCAACTGAGTATAGATTATTTAGCATGGGCAATGTTCCCTGCTATAGCAAATTTGGCTTCAGTTATGTTGTTTTCATACTTGCATCTCTTATGACTTGATGATGTCGTGGTTTCTTGCAGGACTCTGCTGTGAACAGAAGATAGGAACATAGGAAGCTGACTTGTACCAAGTCAGACCATTGGTCCATCTAGCTCAGTATTGTCTACACCAGGCCTGCTCAACTTAGCCCCCCCCAGCTGTTTTTGGACTACAACTCCCATAATCCCCAGCCACAGTGGCCAATAGCCAGGGATTATGGGAGTTGTAAGCCAACATCTGCAGGATGGCCAAAGTTGAGCAGCCTTGGTCTACACAGACTGGCAGCACCTTCTCCAAGGTTGTAGGCTGGAGTCTCTCTCAGCCCTATCTTGGAGATGCTAGGGAGGGAACTTGGAATCTTCTGCATCAAGTGTGCAGACACTTTTCCAAGAGTGGCTCCATCCCTTAATAGGAATATCTTATGATGATCACATGTAGTGCATTTGAGGGGCTGGTGTCACATGGATGGTCCTGGCTTGAAGCAGGAAGTTGAATGAATACCTTTCCACCTCTGTTATTATATGCACATTTGAAAATCCAAACCAGAGAGGACGCTGCTTAGCAAAGGGGACAATTCATGCTTGTTCCCACAAGACCAGCTCTCCTTCCACTAGACCAGCTCTCCTCCCTAGAATCAGATGTAGAACTGGACATCACAGCAAGCTCCAGATCAGATTAGAAAAGGTGCACTGTGAGGTAGTGAGATGTCCAAAGTTTGCATACACAAATTTGCCACACAAGATTCTTTTTGAACAGTACAAACAAGCACTGCCAGACCATTTCTACCGTACCAGGGAAAGTACTCCTCCCACTGTCTAGGTGAGGCCTGCAAGAGCATGGGCGGAGGGCAAGGATCTGGAGAAGGTGCAGATCAATTCCTCTCTTGGTCTAGTGGCCTGTGAAAAGGGGAAAAGGCTTTGAAGGAGGGCAGATTCCCCCCTTCCTTGCTGAGGCCTGTAAAGCATGTGGAAATGGCAAGGAGAGAAAGGTCCCATTAGCCTGGCCCTAACTACAGTCAGGGATCACAGGTACTCAAAAGCAGGTAACATTGAAACATTAGAAGCTGCCTTATAGCAAGTGAGACCATTGGTCCATCTAGCTCAGTATTATCCAAACTGACTAGCAGTGGCTCTCCAAGGTTTTAGGCAGGAGTCTCTTTAATTCCTACGCTGAGATGCAGGGAATGAACTGGAGACCTTTTGCATGCAAGCATGCAGATGCTCTTCAATGGAGGGGAATATCTTACATTATTCACATGTAGTGAGACATCCAAGTGCAAACCAAGGTGGACCCTGTTTAGAAAAGGGGACAATTAATGCTCCCTACCACAAGACCACCCCTTCTCACCACTGTACTCACCTATTACCCTTCTGCATGCATTGGCCTTTTCTTTCTCTGTCTTTGGTTTCTGTTTGTGTCTTTCTGACTGAGCCTGCACTCTCTCTTTCTCTTTCCCCTCCACACCTCTTCAGCTGACACATTTTCCCATGCCATCAATGCCTCTAAGGCAGCTGTTTCTGTTTCCTCTCTCTTCATGCTTATTTAGCAATCTCCGCCCCTCACTCTCCATGCTTCTTTCATTTACATAAGAGATTCTCCCTCTTTGCCCTCAGAAGATCCACAAGTGGTTGCTGCAGGCAGGGACTACCTGATCCATTGACATATCTGAGAAAATCCCGATAAGCCACAAAGTGCATGGAAACCTTTGTTGGTTTTAGAACCAGAGCTGAACTGTCAAAAAACAATGTGTGGTTCCCAAATGTGGTCTAACCATTGTGGCTGGGAATTATGGAAGTTGTAGTCCAACAACATTTGAGAATGTTCCAAGGTTGGGAACTCCTGCATTACTGTATTATAAACACTACATCACTTGTTAAAAAATGTTATGGAAAAGATAGGTAGCTAAGCTTTCTGATCCATCACCGAACCAGCTTGAATGAGTTAATGATTTGTCTAGAGTGTAGAAACTAATCCAAGTTTGGTTCATATAGCTCGGCGGGGGGAGAAGAAAACATGTACTCCCCTAAGGACACCTGTGATCTTTGAGTATTCCTCTTCTTCTTTTAAACACTGTCTACAAAATGTAATCAATCAAGGGACATTTGTGGGTAATCTAATTTAATGTTTTAATGACAGACAATGAAAGCCATGAAAGCTCAGAGTTACCACTGCTATGACCTTTAGTCTTATCTACATATCAATATTTGGAGTCACTGTGAATTATTTGCTCTGATTTTGGCATGTTGTGATCTGGCTTATGAAGGTCAGTCTGTGAGTGCTGGTGTCACATGGATGGTCCTGGCTTGAAGCAGGAAGTTGAACGAATAGGTTAACTTTTCCATCTTTGTTATTATATGCACATTTGAAAATGCCACATAAATACTTCTAATAATTAGAGCTCAAAGTGAACAACATACTATTTTAAACAAAACCTCATCCAAATAAATCATACTAAAATATATTCACAAGCCTACACTTTATGACATCAGTAAAGTTTCAAAAGTTATGGAAATATGAATGATGGTAATTTGTTCTGAATTGGAGAGGGGGGAAGAGTCATAGCTAAGTGTACCTGGCTATGTCCACCTCCATAATCTGGGATTCCAAGCACAAGTAGACTAGGAACGCTCTGTGGATATGGACCAAAGCTGAATTTCAGGGGCACCATTAGGGGATGGTCCATGGGACACGAGCCCCAGTGAATTGCTCAGACTCTAATGTCATCAGCCACTTCCCCCCACCCATGGCGTCTTACAGAAAGGATGTGCAGCCATGGAGACACCTGCACAAAGCATGGGAAAGAAAGCTCCTAGCCTCATTTAGCTCTCTGCCATTTCCACATTTATAGGTGCTGTATTATCACATTAGAGACTCTCAGAAACATACATAATTATTCTGGTGGCAGCTTATGATTGAGTTTAATTATCAAAAGGTGGGCTGTGGACCCTGATCTATTAAGAACCTAGCAACGCCCCTGCTGAATTCTATCCATAAGGAGTTTTCCTGTCATCTTTGTTATTTCCTGGATGGTTTGATCTATACCTGGATTTATCCTTGTTATTTTTTAGTCATAGTAAAACTGGAAAGGTGCCACAAATTCAAACACAAAAGGTGGCTTTCTACATTATAAGAAGGAGCAAAAGGCAGGTGCATGAGCGCACATAAGCTACTCCATCTCTTCTTATAGTGTGCAAAACAGGAACTTGTGCATCTTTACTATGGGGAGATGTCTGAGCTCCACATGCATCTGGAGCCTTTATATCTCTCTGCAAGGGAGATACACCAGTCTTTTTTCAGAGTTTGAGAAGTGGCCGAATGCAGCTGTATGAGGGCACTTGTCTATCTTTTATTTATTGTGGCACTGCCAAGTGACTCTCTCTGAGCTAAAAGCTGTCCCTGAGATTAATTTATAATAATCATAACTGCAGCAATGAGGTAGACTGCATTCAGGTCCCACTTTGCTCTGGTAAAGTCATTATGGTGAAAGTAGATGGGTAGGACAAATCAGAGTAGACAGAAGAGGAATGGAGGCAGGGCAGAGAAGGATGGTGCTTATATGGAAAAGAACCACAAAATTCTAGTTGCCCACATGGTTTCGCCATCTTAATGTTATCGGAGCTGCACGGGACTGTGCCAAGCAGAAGTACTGTACGTCCCATGATGGTACAATAACAAATGAATCAGGCCATAAATTCTGAGCTCTTCCAAGTCATTGGGTGTATTTCCAAGCACCAGGGCAGCCAATCCAATTTCTCTCTCCTTTCTTTCCTAAAATCATTTCCCAAGAGATTTGGCCAAATTTACTCTTAATTCTGCTAAAATCTGTGGTGATTGTGCATTTGCAGGATACAGGGGCAAGTGTTTTTGTAAGTTTCTAATAGTAGCATTGGAGCTAAATATGAGGAATCTTAAAGGTTCCTTCTTTCCAAAAGATGGACATGCAGCACGGAGTTTACCCACTTACAAATGTTTCAGATTGAATTGTTTTTAGGCAGATCAAAATGTCCTGACCTATTTTAGCCAGAAACAAGTCTCCATGAATACCTTGTAAAGTGTGCTCCTTGCAAGAGAAGAAAATACCCCTCCCCATCTAAAGACTACTTATAAAAAGGCTTTCTAAAGACTTGCATAGAAACAATGTGAAAATGTAGAGATACTGGCATAGATTTTAAATCAATGTTGTCGTCAATACCATGTTGCTATCCAAAATAATTTCCTATTGAAAATTGTGCAGTTCAGTATATTGCATGATACTCTGCCTTGCCCACACATGTTTAACATTATTGGGCCAGGGAAGGGAGTAAATCTTTGAACTATACAGGATATCCTTATTGAGACAGTAAAACTGCTCCATTTTCTTTTTTTAAAATGGTTTCAGCACCTTTTCAACTTGAAATCAACAACCGGCCTCCGTAGGTCACACATTTAGAGCTCTCTCTCTCTCTGTGTGTGTGTGAAGTTGGCAGGCACATGCATTATTGTGGACTGTGGACTCATGGGAAAGGACAAGGAACTGTCTCCAGCCCTTTGCCTAACAAGATAAATCCCTTTGCCTAGCCAGAGCCCCAGTTACTAGCAAGTAACTAGTAAGCCTCCTTCTATACAACACAGTTATATTTACATGCTTTGTGCTTTAGGGACACATTTGTACTTTTGATGCCACAGATGTATATTAACACATCTGTGAAGGCTTTACATAACATTCTAATAATTGTATGCAGGCCTCTTTCCTCCATACCTTTTGGACTTGTCCTTCATTTCCTTAAGTCTGTTTCTTTTACCTGCCCACTGCATCTGTTCTCTTCCCTTACTGCATTGCTTACCTTCACTGCTGCAGCTACCAAATCATTCTGTATCTAGCAATGGTAAAGGAGTCATTCTGGTTCTGTCCTCAGTTGAGAACCACCCACCCACCCCACCCCCACCCCCACCCCCACCCGCTACACATTCAAATTGGTACAGGATTGAACCAGGCAGTCTTTCTCCTATGGGCCCTGCCCATCCCCCAGCTGGGTAGCTTAAGGTCATTAGCACAGTATTGTTAAGCTGCCACTTGGCTTTAGCATGAGATACTGACACAGCTAAGCCAAGGCCAAAAGCAAACATGCAACAAGTTGTTCTAGTAAGAACAAATCAGCCTACTTTCCTTTCACTATCCCTACAACTGGACTACATTTGGTCCAGATAGGTTAGGAAGTTCACGTTAGCCCATGTGTGACTCAAAAGTTCCTGCATCTGCTATCTTCAATTGGGGTGGATGGCATCATCACAAACTACTGCAATCATAAACTCTGCCATTGAGGTGTCCCTACGTGTCCCTAGAATTGTACCCAATTTGGTTCATATGGGTCCAGGCATTATGCAGTTGATGGGTGGGGAACACAGACAGACACACACAGAGACAGAATGCTGGGTGATCTCATAAGCCTAGCAGAAAGTAGGCTAAAAACAGGGTGAGTGTGGGAGAGGTGGAAGCAGTATATGGAAGTGGAAAGCAATAGAAAGTGTAGGATCAATGAAGCTAGGGACAAATTGGGTGGGGGAAAAGAAAGCAGAGTAAGGCCCTCTTCCCTATATAAAGGCCTACTGTTGCTTCGTTTATTTTGATATGTCAGACTTCCCGGGGACGAGGTGGGCTAGCTCCTAGCCTTTCTTGAACTCCAGAATGATGACTGGGTAAGCACAAAAAAGAAAAGAAAAGGTCAGCCTCAGGAATAGCCAGGGGAGGAGGTTAGCTTGTCACCTGAGTCCTCCTCCTCCTGGTTTGCTGCATTCAGCCAGTTCCCTCTGCTGGAGAACTCCTGGCTCCCATATTCAGAAGCAGCCCCCTGATCATCAGCTGCCTTGTCCTTAAATGTCCCAGTGCAGAGCTGACAAGGCTTAAAGCCTACTTCCAACCCCACCCACTTCCTGACCTTGCTTTCTGTTTCCTGCCTCACCCAACCTAGCTATCTCCCCGGAGCTGTTTGCTGCAGCTCTCCCTGCCTTGCCCTCTCAACCCCACTGGGATTCGTCCAGCCTGGACCCTTCTCATCCCTACCACCCCTTGAAAGGAATGAAAGTCCCATAGGAGGGATTGCCCTCCTCCAGACTCCACAGGGCCACAAAGGAACCAGGTAACATGGCATCCCAACATGATTATGGGGAAGGAATTCTGCATTGCTGCTTTCATGCAAGTTGGGGGCCTCTGCGATTCTCTCATGATGTAGATACAGGGTCAGTTCAAGATTTTGGGGAAAACCTTCACCAACTGACTTTCTTGGATCCCTTCCTACCTGGGTGAGCCTCCCCCTAAGGTGTGTGATGTGCATACCTTGGAGGATGGGCTGAGAGACAGGAGGTGATGACCAAATGGCTCTCTGGCCAAGAGTCTCCCTCTGCCACTGGACAAAGGCTATGGGCACAGAGGTGGACTGAAGTATTGGCAGTGGGCCCTACTGCTGCCCAGCAATGCCAGCCCCTGCTGCTGGCCCCATGTGCATATCTCATGGATGACATGATGGCACCCCTTCATAGGTTGCCTCTGTGTACACCCAGTTTTTCTATATTATAGATTTCTGCCCAATTTGAATATGAAGCTTTCCCTACAAAGTAAGATCTGCATGGGTATAGGGATCAAAATGGAGTTGGTCAGCCAGACTGTTGCAGTTTTTGCAGAAACTAAAAATGGCTTTTTTTAGTGGAGCCACTATTGCTTCTTGGAAATGGCCACTCAGGGAGTTTCATCTCTGACTCAAGTGACTCAAGTTTGGAAATTATTCTTCCAAATAAAAGAAAGACAGTGTTGAAATTATGGCGGTGGAAGAAATTGAAACATTCATCATCTCTTGGTAATTGATGTCTGACGATGCCAATTCATATCGTCTTTTCCTTTGTGCAAATGACCGGGAATCACTTTTGAAGAAGTACAAAATGTTCCAGTGGCAAGTAGAAGAGTGATAAGGCGTCATTTGCTGACTCCTCTGCATCAGAAGACCTTTGAATTACGCTCTCTCTCACTGAAAAATTAGAGAGAGAATTCTTTTATGGGCATTTTCCATATGACGGTTTTCTACAGAAAAATAATTTCTCTGCAGTAAATGGCACATCACTCATGTCATGTACACAGCCACATGTGATGAACGCACATATATTTATTTTGGTGCATGGCATTCTAACAGAAGGGGACAGAGAGAAATAGACGTGTACATGTCGATGGTGTAGGTCAGTGGTTCCCAACCTGTGACCCACTAGATGTTGGAGAACTCCCATAATACCTAGCCATATGGTGGCTGGGGGTGATGGGAGTTGTAGTTCAACAACATATGGAAGAGCCCCCCCAGTATAGGCAATTCTTTTCCACTGAAGAGATATGTAAGACATTTGCCAGATATGCAAGTTGTCCTTAGGATATAAGAATACAAGGACTGTATGTGTGCTGGGCACCCACAACACAAATTAACCCACAAGTAAGTTGACGTTTGTCCTGATTTTAAATGTCATCGCCTGGAACTGTGCAGATGGTGAGAATTAAATTTATGTATAATTGTAAATTGTACAACTGTTGGTTTTCTTTTCACTGAACTCTTGCTCTTGTGACAAGTGCATAGATGTTTCTTCCTTGTCTAACGAGAGGTGAATTCTTTTTGACCAAAATGTAATTTTTAACTGGATAATGTCCCTTTATAGTGACACATGAAACCTTTAGGTGGCAGCCAAGGGCTATAGTTTTAACTTCTAAAGGTAAAGTCGGTGTCTGCTAGATGTACTCTAATGCATGGCTCATAGTTTCAAGTGGTAACAGCATTCAGAATACTTAGCAACCTAAAATATACTTGCAAAAATGATGGTCTGGTCACCAGCCAAATATAATCACTTTTGTAGTATGCATTTTGCAGTGCAAACTGAGCCATAATGCAATGCTTCCATCATCTGTGTGCTATATTAGGCAAAGTTAGTGAAGTCAGCAAGGTAGTTGAGAATTAAGGAGCAACCCAGAAACTGTTGAAGCAACCGCCTTTTCTCCCTTCATGTATCATTACAGAAAGTAAAGCTCTGATAAACTCCAGATATAGGGCTGGGAAACTGCACAACCCAGTGACCACACAACAATAACTGGTGCTGCTGTGATTGTCTGGAGCAGTTGCAACAATAGGCTTGCAACAGGCTTTAATTGCTCCCATCTTTCACATCAGCATAGCTGGTGCATGGCAACTTGGCTATGTGGTCCTGACTGCATGTATGGTTGGAACTTGCTGTAATTTAAGGGAGTTGGGGTGCGAGAGATGACATTGGTGCAGAACTTCACAATGTTGCATAGCACAGCAGGACTGTGGATTAGGCCCCAATGTCCACAGTCAGTTGTGGGAATTCTCTGCACCCTTGATGTTTCATTTGTTTAGTTTTCTTGATGGTGCTGGGATGTAGATACAACTTGAGAGACAGGAATAGCACTTCAAGGGAACTGTGGAATCTAGAGCAAATAATAACTTTGCATTGGAGCACTTCTGAGTGTTCAAAGTACTTATCATCCTGTTGTGATCCTCACAACAACTACCCTTTAAGGCAAATATTATCAACTCCATATTGCATCTTGGGAGCTGAGGCTGAGAGGTAGTGGCTTACCTAAGGCCTCAGTGTGTTTTTGGTTGAAATCGTGCCTCTGCCATGGAGTTCTTGATCTCAGCTACTTCTTCAATGAAGTAGCACTTTTCCAGAAAAAGTTTCACTTTTCAACAAAAGTTCTCAAAATGGTTTACATATAATAAGGTTACCAGAAGAGCCTTTGCTCCATGTGCCGACACTGAGAGAGGCTAAATTGATGTGCACATGGGACAGGGCCTTCTCTTTTGTTGCCCCCAGGCTCTGGAATGCTCTCTCAGTGAATATCCACTCTTTGACATCTGTGGCTGCTTTAAAAACAACAACTAAATACCTTTTTATTTGTTCAGGTCTTTACCCCTTAGGGGCTGCCAGGTCTTTCAGCTTTCCTGCTTCTGTTTCTCTTTTTAATGGTTGTTGGTTTTTTGGTGTTTTGTGGTTTTTACTGATTAAGGTTTTAAATGTGATCTTTATGAACTTTTATTGTATTTTAATTTTTGTAAACTGCCTTGGGGTGCCTTATGAAAGGCAGTATAAAACTGAACAATAAATAAAATAAATATAAATATATAATGCAAGCAAGAAAGATGGCTCCCTGTCCCCAAAGGGCTTACAATCTAAAATAAACAACCTCTGGAGGGATGCTGTGCTGTGGCTGGATAGGGACAGTTGCTCTTCCCCTGGTAAATATAAGGGAGTCACCACTTTAAAGGTGTCTCTCTGCTCAGTTAACAGGGGTGACTCTTCAACATGACCTAGTTTCCCAAGTGAAGTCTCCCTATCCCTGACCATAGGTAGCATCAAGCTGGGCCTGTTTGAGGGCTTACGGTCAGCCCCAGAGCCCAAATGTGGGGGTGCAGTAGGAGGCAGTGGTGGTTCAAGTCTCTTGCCCTGTGTATTATTTTCCCCACCTGCCTCCCCATCCACAAATGGGAATGCCACTTAAGAGCTGCAGGAAATCCAATGTAAAGCCCCCCTTTTCTGCAGTGAAAACATTGGCACTTGCACTGCTATTCTTATTGCCGATGCTGGGCTGGATCCATTGTCGTTCCTCTAATCCTCATCTGTCCTTGTGGTGTCGTTTTTAAATTCACTAGGAACCAGGAAAATTAATGACCCCTGTAGAATGCCTGAAAAAACATGTTGTATTGGCCTAGCTCAAGATGATTTGGGCTGGTATCCAATAGACAGACTGCTTGGGAGGCTGTTTATACAGTACTCCCCAAATGCATTTTTCTCTTATCTTACATAGCCTTCACTAACCTGGGTTGCTTCTTGGCCAGCCAATCATATTGACGAGGATTCCCACAGCTTATTACAAATATCTGAAAAATTAAGTGCTGTTTTAGACAAAACTATCACAGTTGTTTCCCTGTTCATACCACCTCTCTCATAGCCTGCCTCTCCCTGGCATGCGGATAAAAAACATGCTACTGAAATTCTCACATCTTTTCAAGGTTACATAAGAACATAAGAACAGCCCTGCTGGATCAGGCTCAAGGCCCATCTAGTCCAGCATCCTGTTTCGCACAGTGGCCCACCAGATGCCGCTGGAAGCCACAGGCAGGAGTTGAGGGCGTGCCCTCTCTCCTGCCATTGCTCCCCTGCAACTGGTACTCAGAGGCACACCCTTGAGGCTGGAGGTGGCCCACAGCCCTCTGACTAGTAGCCATTGATAGACCTCTCCTCCATGAAGTCATCCAAACCCCTCTTAAAGCCATCCAGGTTGTTGGCTGTCACCACATCCTGTGGCAGAGAGTTCCACAAGTGGATCACACGTTGTATGAAAAAGTACTTCCGTTTGTTGGTCCTAGACCTCCTGGCAATCAATTTCATGGAGTGACCCCTGGTTCTAGTGTTGTGTGAGAGGGAAAAGAATCTCTCTCTCTCCACTTTCTACACGCCGTGCATGATTTTATAGACCTCTATCATGTCTCCCCGCAGTCGTCTTTTTTCTAAACTAAAAAGTCCCAGGTGTTTTAGTCTTGCCTCATAAGAAAGGTGCTCTAGGCCCCTGATCATCTTGGTTGACCTCTTCTGTACCTTTTCCAGTTCTACAATGTCCTTTTTAAGATGTGGTGACCAGAATTGTACGCAGTACTCCAAGTGTGGTCGCACCATAGTTTTGTATAAGGGCATTATAATGTTAGCCGTTTTATTTTCAATCCCCTTCCTAATGATCCCTAGCATGGAATTTGCCTTTTTCACAGCTGCTGCACATTGAATAGACACCTTCAATGAGCTGTCAACCACAACCCCAAGATCCCTCTCCTGGTCCGTCACCGACAGCTCAGATCCCATCAGCATATACTTGAAGTTGGGGTTTTTCGTTCCAATGTGCATCACTTTACACTTGCTAACACTGAACCGCATTTGCCATTTTGTCGCCCACTCCCCCAGTTTGGAGAGATCCTTTTGGAGCTGCTCACAATCCGTTTGGGATTTCACTACCCGGAAGAGTTTGGTATCATCTGCAAATTTGGCCACATCGCTGCTTACCCCTGCTTCTAGATCATTTATGAATAAATTAAAAAGCACCGGTCCCAGTACAGATCCCTGGGGGACCCCACTTCTTACTTCCCTCCATTGTGAAAACTCTCCATTTATACCTACCCTCTGTTTTCTGTCTTTCAACCAGTTAGCAATCCACACATGTACTTGTCCCTTTATTCCATGACAGCTAAGTTTCCTCAGGAGTCTTTGATGAGGAACTTTGTCAAAAGCTTTTTGGAAGTCCAGGTAGACTATGTCAACTGGATCACCTTGATCCACATACTTGTTGACACTCTCAAAGAACGCCAAAAGGTTGGTGAGGCAAGATTCACCTTTGCGGAAGCCATGCTGGCTCACTCCCAGCAGGGCCTGTTCTTCTAGGTGCTTTACAATTTTATCCTTGAGGATGCTTTCCATCAATTTGCCTGGAACGGACGTTAGGCTAACCGGCCTGTAATTTCCCGGATCGCCCCTGGATCCCTTTTTGAAAATCGGTGTTACATTTGCTACTCTCCAGTCCTCTGGTACAGAGCCCGATTTCAGGGATAAGTTAAATATTTTAGCAAGGAGGTCGGCAATTTCACATTTGAGTTCCTTGAGGACTCTTGGATGGATGCCATTCGGCCCTGGGGATTTGTTAGCTTTCAGTTTTTCCAGACGGTTTAGAACATCATCCCTTGTCACTTCTATCAGACTCAGCTCTCTAGCCTCCATCCCTAAAAAGCCTGGTTCAGGAACAGGTATATGCTCAGTATCCTCTGCCGTGAAGATGGACGCAAAGAACTCATTCAGTTTCTCTGCAACCTCCATATCCTCCTTAATAATCCCTTTCACTCCCTCATTGTCTAATGGCCCAACCGCCTCCCTGGCAGGTTTCCTGCTTCTGATATACTTAAAGAAGTTTTTGTTATTCCCCTTGATACTTTTGGCTAAATGTTCCTCAAACTCTCTTTTTGCCTCCCTTATTGTCACCTTGCATTTCTTTTGCCAGAGTTTGTGTTCCTTTCTGTTCTTTTCATTTGGACAGGCCTTCCAATTTCGGAAGGAAGTCTTCTTCCCTTTTATGGCTTCCTTGATGGTACCCGTTAGCCATGCTGGCATCCTCCTGGACTTAGTGGTACCTTTCCTCCTTTTGGGTATACAATCTAACTGGGCTTCTAGTATTGTGGTTTTGAGTAAACGCCATGCACTCTGGAGCGAAGTGACTCTCCTGATTTCCCCCCTCAGCTTTCTTTTCACCATACTCCTCATTTTGGAGAAGTTTCCTCTTTTGAAATTTAAAATGTCTGTGTTTGACATCCTTGGTGATTCTCTCCCCGCATGTATGCTGAATTTGATGGCACTGTGGTCACTGTTCCCTAAAGGGTCGATGACACTGACGTCACGCACCAGGTCCTGGGTGTCACTCAGAATTAGATCCAAGGTCGCCTTCTCTCTGGTCGGTTCCATGACCAACTGTTCTAAGGCACAGTCATTTAGCGTATCTAGAAATTTGACCTCTTTGTCCTGACTTGAATGTGAATTTACCCAGTCTATGTGTGGGTAGTTGAAATCACCCATAATTAAAGCCCTGCCTCTCCTTGATGCCTCCCTGATTTCCTCCTGCAACTCCCAGTCACTGTCAGCATTTTGATCCGGAGGGCGATAGCATGTCCCCAGTAGCACGATTCCTTTCCGGCCTTGTATAGTCACCCACAGGGTTTCTGTGGAGGACTCCAGTCCACCTAGGTTTTCTAGCTTGTTAGATTCTATCCCTTCTTTAACATACAGTGCTACCGCTCCTCCAAGGCGCCCCTCCCGGTCCTTTCTATAGAGTTTATACCCAGGGATAACAGTGTCCCACCGGTTCTCACTGTTCCACCATGTTTCTGTTATGCCCACTATGTCTATTTCTGCATTAGCAACCAAGCACTCCAGCTCACCCATCTTGGCTCGGAGGCTTCTGGCATTGGCATACAAGCACCTATACACTGAATCTTTCCCCTGATGTATGCTATTCCTTTGACTCTTTGACCTGCTGGCACAGCCTCCCGTCTGTTCTTTATGCAGTTCTGCTCCGTCCCCATCTGTTTTATTTGAATTCTTTGCAGCCTCACACTTTAAAGGATGGCCTTTGCCAAACAGGATACTGCCCAGCTCCCATCGGCTGTTCCCCAGGTGTCATTTTAAAAGCTGCTCTGCAACCTTTTTGATTTTAAGCGCCAGCAGTCTGGTTCCATCTTGGTTCAAGTGTAGCCCGTCCCTTTTGTACAGGCCTTGCTTGCCCCAAAATGTGTCCCAGTGCCTAACAAATCTAAAGCCCTCCTCCCGGCACCAACGTCTCATCCACGCATTGAAACCCCTCAGCTCTGCCTGTCTCACTGTACTTGCGCGTGGAACAGGTAGCATTTCTGAGAATGCTACCTTGGGGGTCCTGGATTTCAAAATGCTACCTATCAGCCTAAATTTGGCTTCCAAGACCTCCCGACTGCATTTCCCCACATCGTTGGTGCCGACATGCACCACGACAGCTGTCTCCTCCCCAGCACTGCCTAGGAGCCTGTCTAGACGCTGCGTAATGTCCGCAACCTTCGCACCAGGCAGGCAAGTCACCGTGCGGTCAACACGTGGGTCACAAACCCATCTCTCTATCCCCCTAATGATCGAATCACCAGCTACAAGGAGGCCCCCACCCCCCAGAGGAGTATCCCCTGTGCGAGAGGATATGGGCTCATCATCCACAGACGGGGTCCCTTCTAAAGGAGCATTTCCCTCTTCCTCAGACCGATGTCCTCCTCGCCCAAGACCTTCATTCTCCCTGACAGCAGAGGAGCTACCAGCCCTGGAGTGGGATGCCTCTATCACATCCCTGAAGGTCTTGTCCACATGCCTCTCTGTCTCCCTGAGCTTCTCCAGATCCGCCACCTTGGTCTCAAGGGAACAGATTTGTTCCCTGAGAGCCAGGAGCTCCTTGCACTGAGCACACACCCATGACTTCTGCCCATGGGGCAAATAGTCATACATGTGGCACTCTGTGCAATACACTGGGAAGTGCCCCTTCCCCTGCTGACCTTCTATCTTCATACTGTTTTTGTTAGCTGTTTACAGTATTTAGGGAGCTTATTGTCCGTTTATTAGATAGTTTATTAGGATAGGTCTCAGCTGTAATGGTCAGCTATTTAACTGTCCAAACAGCCTTTCCCAAGAATATGAGGGATACGAGGGAGGGATATGTACTTACGTTCTCTTCTCCACCAGGCTCCTTGTGATCGCGGGGGCTTGTTCCAGGCTCCCCCGCACACTTCCCGCTAAACTCCTGCAAAACTCCTATGTCCTGTTGGCTATCCCTGTTCACTATGCTCTGTTCGCTATGCTCTCGGGCCTACACCTCATATGTAGAGTTGCCTTCCAACTGTCACACAGGATGGGAGTCAAATGAAGGAATGTGGGGCCCCTCCCAGCCCTAGCTGACTCCACCCCCACTACTAAGTAACACTGCCTTTAGGTAACCCTAAGAACTCCTAGCCCTGTTATATGTTAACCCTAACAAGTAACCCTAACAAGTAACACACACAGAGATAGAGAGACTAAGACCTACCCCTTAGAGAGAAACAGCCCCTGCTAAACTCCTCTCTTGGTTTGTTTGAAGTGGAAAAGGATAGATGTTTAGAAGGGCTTGCTCAGCTTCTCAGCTTCTCAGCTGTGTCTGCTCTTCCCAGAGTTGCCTTCCAACTGCATTCAGGTTGCATTCAGAGATGGAATGCAACGTAAGAACTGGAGTTTGGGGCATCTGGATCAAACAGGCCAGCAGAAGATGAACCTGGTACTCTCACTAATGGGTTCTAAGGTTGGCTTGATGTGCTGTTCCCTCCTCCTTTTTCTGCGGCCTCCTTCTTCCCCCCCTGTACCATGGGAACTCGCTCTCTCCAAGGCCATGCAAGGCCTAGACCCATAAGTGCCATCTGGTATTAATTTCCTTTGATGTAGTTATTTGCAATTTGCAAACATTTACATGCCAAATCATTAGGGAATGATTTTTCAGAAATCCTGCCAACAAATTAACTAAAAATAAGCAATTTTAATATCATGCAATCATTTCATTACAAAATCCCATTACATATGCAACTTCTTCAGAGTCAACGTAACTTTGGGACAAGAACCAGATATGGCATTGGTGCTCTGAAGAATACCCGTGGTGAATGGTGCATTTTTGCTTTCTTTTCTTGTTTACACATTATAGGGAAGAGACTGGCACTAAGAGCTGATCCACCCAGGCAAAGAATATACCTTGCTTCTTCTACTGAAATGAATGGATGAGCTGAACTTTAGTTGCATGTCAGGGTTCCTGCAAGCACAGGAAAGTGCTAGAATGGTGTAGATGCGTTTTTCAATCTTAAGCAATGACACAGCGTATTAAGTTGATTGCAACAATAGGTAGACATGTGCACTGAGACACATTTGCTTCATTCCTTGCCATGGTAAAACCATAGTTGCATATTTCAGTATTGAGCCCTTTCTCATGACCAGTAAGAAAAGGCAAGAGGATTAGCGGGAGGAAGGCTCAAAAAGCTTACCTCCCTGCAGACGAGCAGGTCCTTCCCCCTGGAACTTCCATAATGCACTGCAGTGCATGGTGCATTATGGGGATCTCCCCTCCCCTCCCCGGAGCCAATCACGAGCCCCACAGTCGGCAGATAATTTAAAAAAAAAACTGGGTTAGGAAAGCGCTCCCTCTCCTAACCCCATTTTAGAGGGAGGCTCCATAAGTGGGTTAGCTGCTGCGATGCTGCCGTGATTGGGCCCGATTCCAGCGGTACACATGCGTGTGCAAAACCGGGCTGGGCTTCCTTAGCCCGGTTTTGCATGCGTGTGTGAATAGCTTCATTGTCTAACTGAGACAGTGACACATCCTACTAGCAGATCAAGATAGAAATTATACATACTTGGTATTAACTTCTGATGGAATTTCAGTTTTCCTTGACACTAAGTTCTGTATGCAGCATAAGTAGCCTTCTGTCTTATATCACTCACCCATTCTCAGAGCTAAACTAGAAGAGTCCATAATCCGATTGTTGACCCTTATGAGTTTGCTTCCCCCCGCTGCATAAATAGTATGTGTGGCAGCAGAATCAGTACCAGGACTATGGCAGCAGTAGGACAGCTTCAACGCAACAACTGTTGCAATCCAGATCAGCTCCCCTGCACATGCTAAGGTAAAGTGTGCCATCAAGATGATTTTGACTCCTGGCACCCACAGAGTCCTGTGGTTTTCTTTGGTAGAATACAGGAGGGGTTTACTATTGCCATCTCCTGTGCAGTATAAGATGATGCCTTTCAGCATATTCCTATATCGTTGCTGCCCGATATAGGTGTTTCCCACAGTATGGGAAACATACCAGCTGGGATTCGAACTGGCAACCTTCTGCTTGTTAGTCAAGCATAAAAGAGAAAAAAGAAAGCCCATCGGAGCCAATGACATGATTAAAGTTAGTTTTGCTCTCAAATGTGGACCCTTGATATGTATGTTAGCTCCTAATGCTACCTGTAGTATTTTCACAAATGTATTATTCCATGCTACATCTGGAAATGATTTCCAGTTCCTTACCTCAATGTTCAGAATCCCAGCATCAAGTAGATTTCAAAAGCATTCCTTATGGACTTGTGGTCTAGTAGTTAATTTATAAACGATGGTGCTTTGCATAGGCTTTGAGGTAAAACAGCATCTCATCACAGTCTTTGTTTAAAACTGTCAGTTAAATCCCCAATATTCATTTTATCCCTTGGTTCTGTCATCTGCCCTCAAAGTCAGATCTCTGCAACTTATGTAACAGAGGTCCTTGCTTCCTGTGCTTCTTGGCAAAGACTGTGTATGCCAGCAGAAATGTGGACAGTATCATCACTGGGAAAGAATTTGTAGACAGCATTCATCCTATTCACAAGAATAAACTGCAACTATTTAAAAGATTTCAAAGAATGAAAATGGGGGGGGAGATAGGGAGGGAGACAGAGAACTCAGCAGAGAAAAAGTACAGGTTGTGACTGCTCATCTGTGAAAACTTTTTTACATGTCAGATGGACTCAAATAATTGGCATAGAAAACGAAAGCTTCATTACCTCCAGATGAAGCAGATGCCGAGTCTGTCTCAAACTATTACAAGAGTGCTTGGACTCGGTAGCAATAATAAATTAAATACCAGGAGGGAAGTGCTGAGGCGTCATTGCCTGAACTGCATTTAAACTCAAAAGAAAGGCCCTTTTCGTCCCTTAGTTTACAAACAGACTTTGAAAACGGTAGATTGCACAATACAGGAAGGCTGACTGAGATCAGGCAACTTTGGCAATTCCATGAGGATTCCTGGAATTGCTGCCCAAGAACAGAAGTGGCTCATTTTAGTACTAAGTTTCTAAAAGATGATCATACTACCCATGGAAAGGCTATTATCAGATTGGCTGTTATTTTGTATGTGCTAAAATCGAATGGACTTGTTCTTAATCAAAAGTTTCTTTAGAACTATTTGTATTTATTTAGTTCAGTTTTAAAACAGCCCTTTCTTCCAGGAGCTCTGGGCAGTGTACATAGCATTCCCCCTCATTTTATCCTCAGAAAATCCCTGTGGTAGGTTCGAATGAGAGATGGTGACAGGCTCAAGGCCATTCAGCGAGCTTTGAACCCTAGCCTTCCACATCCTTGTCCAACACCCAGTGGTGTAGCAAATTTGGATGGGGCCTTGGGATAAGATTTGAAAATGGCCTCTCCAGCTTTGCGACCCCCTGCCTTTGCCATTTCCTACATGTTGGGACTTGAGCGCTTCTGGCCTCTTTGATGGCTGAACTCAGCTCCAACACTGTGCCCGCTGCTCTCTGGCTGAACTGACATGGCCTGATGATGTCACCAAGCTTGGTGAGGTAGGGCTGCCCCAATGCCAGTGAGAACAGGCAGCCCCTTTAAGGCAGCTCTGCATTGCTGAGCTGGTATAGTTGACATGAGTTGGGGCGGAGCACCTAGTGCAGAGGGCGGGGGAGGTTGCAAGCAGCCCTTGGGAAACTTGCCGTCCCCAGACATTCACCTCCCTGTCTCTATGGTATCAACACCCCTGCCAACATCTTAACCACTTTGCCTCACTCTCAGTATTTTAGGCCCATTTGTAGTTACCCAGTTCATCAGAATACCCAGCACATGCTTATGGTCTAGTATTTTACATTCAGGATTTATATCTGCATTTTGTAACGTGATGAATTCTTTGACCAGGTTCACAGGTTGGTGGCAACAGGAAGACAAAAGGGCTGTTATTAGACTTGTTCCTGCGCAACATGTTACCTGTAATCAAGGTCAAATTAAAATGTTAGTATAGTAAGTTCGTACAGTCATATACTGAAACACCAACTTTAGTGGTTATGCACCTTAGACAAGCAAGACATTCATTTTTACAACCAATATGCTATAAGATTTGCATATTGCAGATTGTTTCCACTGTCAGGAGAAAAGGATCATTCAAAGCAACTATATCGTGTTTCCATGAGCATAGTCATGGAGATGGTGCAGATATCTTTATTCGGAGGCACTCTTAACCCTGGACTTCAGGGCCAAAGTTCAGGGCCTCCACTCCCCCTGCCCCCCCCCCATCCTCTTTAGTCTGTCCTGGGTGGTGTGGTTTGTGCCCTCAAGAACCTACATGTTAAAAAATGATGCTTAAATTGCAGCTGGGGTGTGTGTGTGTGTGTGTGTGTGTGTGTGTGTGTGTGTGCGCGCACGCTCTCCAAAGGCCTTTAGGTCCAGACTCCAAAATTACCTAGGTGCACCTCTATTTTCTTCTTGCTTCTCCACAATACAAGGTCTTACACCTCTCCCAGGCTTTGTTACTTTAAAAAAATGAAGAATTAACAATGAGAAGAAGCAAAACTGCTGATTTCAATCCCAAGGAATTTTGAGAAAGAGAGGAACGAATGTATGTTGCTCAGCAAAAACTCTGGGAATAAACTGGGGAATACAAAAATGGATTTTGCGGTCCATGAAAAGAGGCCCAGTGTGGCTAGTCTTCTTTATGTATGCCTTGAGGCATTCAGTACAATGCAGGGAGAGTGATATTGTTATTGGAAGCCTTGGGGGATGTTAAGGGATGGATTAGCATGGCCTGGGGGTGCCCTTGGCTGGTTCTAGCCCCCATGACACATGCCTACAGGACTCCAAAGCAGCAAAGGGACAGGGGTTATAACAATAGTCACTCAGTATGCAGAACCATAGAACTGGCTAGAGATAACAGTACTGCTGAGTAATCATTATAGTTTTAAACAGAGGGAAGGCTGCCCTCCATATGACACCTTTTCAGAATTCAACACAACACTTTGCATACCACATGCCAATGTACTTCCACACAACATGTCAAGTCCATGCTGAAATAACAGTACATGTCATCACTGCTGCATAAACCTGTTCCAAACATCAGCATTAAGAAATTGAAAGCCTAATCAAATATGAATATTGAAGATTTGTTCCCCTACCAAACCAGAAGGAACTATGTTCTTAAAATGTAAAGGTTCATTTAAAAACATTTTTTAAAAAATCATCTTGTTTCTCCATGGGAGCAAACAGGTTGCTATGGAGACTGACTGGAGCAGAGGCAAAGTTATAGACAGAATATCCCTAGAGCAATGAAATGAGCACTGTATACGTCACAATTCACATTGCACTGAGACAGAACAAAAATGCCTTCCCTTAGATACTTCTCAACTCAAAGATATATGGGATATATTTTATGGAATATAAAATATTTGTTACTTATATCTACAAATCCCCTCAATGGCTAGCTAAGAGTGGTATTTTTTTCCTTGCTGACCATGAGAACATTATGCAATAGTTATTTTCTTATTACACAATAAGTAATAACTATAACTATTAATCCACCAGTGATGCAACACGGGAATTAATCTGCAAATGAGAGTAAATACCGAGCGCTGGTGCTTGCCCCTTGTCATGAGCGGCATACGTAATCACCTCCTGGTCACAACAAGCAACTCACAAGGTTTTCCTAAGCCACCATCTGGCAATACTAATCCAAAGGCATTTTGGGTAGCAGGACTGATGAAAGGAGGGGCTGTGTGACTTATCTATGGGAACAATCTCTTCAACTTGCCTACAGAACCACAAGAAGCTTGTTGTAAAATTAAAGCATTCCTGTAATCCATGGGATGAAGTCCAGTCCTTGGAGATTCAAAGATGGCCTGAAGTTGTTATTTTTAAAGAATGGTTTAGTCTTCTTGTCCTATGCATTTTCTATCAAACATTTTAAAAAACAGATCAGCACAAAAACTAGCTTGACATGTGAAAGAGACAGAGAATATAAAGAGACTTTAGAAATGAAAATATGCACATACCCACAAAGACTGGGAAAGCACCTCTAACAGTAAAGACGTATACACATCCTAATCTACTGTGTCAATGATTTAGACTAGAAATAGAAAAATCACAAGAGGTCGTACCAGTTCAGCATACATCAAGCGTATCTGATATGAAAAAGTACAGTAGATAATGCTGAACCATTTCTAGAAACACAGCAGCAATATATTAACATATTAAATCAGCCAGAGGAAGTGTGAAGGGAGTAATTTTGAAAGGTTAAGTCTAGTCTGGTGACACATGTCAAAGGCTACTGTGATGACTAATGACTATTATGAAACTGAAAACCAATAGACTCTAACATATGCCACTAGTTCAGGGATGGCTGAACCATTGAACATGTTAGAATGATGCACAGGGCACCAATCCAGAAAGACAAGTCTATCTTTGGTTACGGATTTAGTGGTGCCAAGATAGCCAGTAGCTTGCTGAATGAAATCCCCACCCTTCTGCAGTCTTTGACCATTTCACTTTGTCCAGTCAAATCATTTTGCTGGCTTGAAGAAGGGGAAGGGGCATAAGCACACTTTGTGCATCAATTTGAAGATATTAGGGAGCACATTATGTATTTGCCATGTGACCACAATGAGATGTGCATACTTCATCTCTCCTTACCGTTTGAGGAACTCAGTGTGAGGATGGTGAGGAGTAGAAGATTCATTGAAAAGCAAAAGAGAAAAAGGAGGAGTTTGGGAACAGTGGGCATCTGGCATTGTAAGGCCCCTCCCCATCAACCCCAACTAATTGTTTATTGCTCCTGTGTGAAGCTTCATCCAAAGCTGAATACTTTGCACAGCACTACCACCACCCCGCCCCTCCTGGCAACATGTGTTGTGTTGTGCTTTGCCCAGCACATTCCCACCATTCAGTGCTGTGCTTTGCCCAATGCCAGTGTACTTTAAGGAAATGGAGCCTTCTTGAGCCCCTGCATCATCTTAACTGAGCTTAAATCCAGACAAGGTGTAGGTACTATTGGAGAGAATTACCTCCATCCAGACAAAATGGAGGTAATTCCCTGCCATGGGATGTGTTGATGGCCACTAGCTTGGATGGGTTTAAAAGAGGCTGAGACAAATTCATGGAGGACAGGTCTATCAATGGGAACTAGTCTGGTGACTATAAGCCTCCTCCAGTCTAAGAGGCAAGATGCCTTAAATGCCAGTTGCAGAGGAGCAAAAGCAGGAGAGGGGAAATGCCTGTGGGCTTCTCAGAGGCATCTGGTGGCCACTGTGTGAAGCAGGATGCTGGACTAGATAGGTCCGGGCGGGGGAAAGAGGGGTGCACAGAAACGGCCTTCCCTGCTAGCCTCCTCTGCTCGCCCACCTCCTCGCCGCCGCCTCCTCACCGCCGCCTCCTCTTCGCCGCTATTATTTTTTTGAACTCTTGTGTGCTCTTGCGAGAGTTCTGTCTCACTGTACTATTTATGGACGATTCCAAAATATGGAAAAGTCCAAAATCTGGAACTTATCCAGTCCCAAGCAGTCCGGATAAGCGGTACTTGACCTGTATTAGATTTCTGAATCAGAAATGTGGGACAGGTGGGCAGTGGAGGGAAAGCTACTTGTCTGAGAGGGCACTTGCCTCCCACTCTGGAACCACCCCCACTTCAAGCATTTGAAAGGCTGAGAAGAGTCAGTAGGTCAAATTCAGGGCTTCTGAAAACTGTAATGTCCACTTATGCACAAAAGGGAATGCACCATACCAGCTACATCCACTGACAAGAATGGGGCAGAATTTGTGGGTACAGGATCTTCACATATTTACCAAAGATCCCAATCAAATCACTATACTGTTGAAAAACATTGTTTTTATACATATATCTCTATACATAGAGACATAAGTTTGGGGCGGTATATAAATATGTTAAATAAATAAAATAAAATAAAATAAATAAAAATAATAAATTGATTCCAATCCGCAAAAAATAAAAATAAAAATAATAAAAAATGTCAGGGAGGCCAATGTGATCTCCCCAACACTATAGTAGTCAGAACTGGGACAGAGTTGTCCCAATATTTTATCAATATGTCTAACAGACCCCACCCCCACCCCCTTAACTTTAAGTTTAGAGTCACTGCCACCGTTCCAAGTCACTATTGCTACTGGGCCTCCATGGGAGGTCTTAAGCACTGGACCCGTTGCTGCTGCTGGCCATCAGACTGCTCTTCCAGACCACATCACTAGGCCTCCATCAAAGTGCCTCCTCCGGCACTGGCCCTGCTGCTGCTGCTGCTGCTGCCGCCGCTGCTACCTGTTGCTCTGCTGGGCCTGGAGGCCTCCAGCACTGCTTCTTCCACGGTCAGGTGGTAAAGAACTTCTTTGATAAACAGGGAAGTGGGGGGGGGGCGGGGGGGGAGAGGGTATTTTTTTAAAGGCAAGTGCCATTGGCTGCATCCCCTAGAGAAACTGCAATCCTCACAGCCCAGAGTTCTCCTGAGCATTCCTTTTAAAAATGTCCTTTCCCTCCAACTCCCCCTTTACTGACAGAAGTTCTTCACCACTGCAGAAGCAGCAGCAGCACTGGAGGCCTCCAGGGCTGGTGGAACCGCGGTCGGTGGTAGCAGTGGGGTCAGTGCCAGAGGAATGGCGCAGCCTGGGAGAGCACCCCAATGGCTGGAGGCAGCAATGGAGCCAATGGAGGCCCAGAAGTGGTAGAGACCCAGAGTGGCAGTGGTGACTCTAAACTTTAGAGGTAAGGGTGGGGTTCAATGGGCATATTGGAACAATGACTAATTCTGCACCAAAAGGAGGGAATTTAGTCAGAGTTCTTACTCTCAGGGGCCCCTCTCCTATCCATGTGGGTGTCCACAGGACTTTTCTGTGGGGGAGCAAACCTTGCCAGTGGCTGGGGAACAAGCTCCTGCCAGCAGTCCCTACCCCACTGTAAATGGGGGTGTGTGCACCAGTGCATGTGCACCCTAACCACACCCCCTGCATCAATGTCAGATGCAGGCCAGTATTGGGAAGAGAAGACACTTCATTCCTCTCCTGATCCTTGCAGTCAATACTTCCCTTCAAACTCCCAGTCAGTGCTTGAACAAAGCACTGTCTGGTGAGGATAGGGAGGGGTGGAGTAGGCCCTCTTTCCGATACTGGCCAGACATGCCCCTGTGTGGCTGGGACTGACTGAATTTGGGGGGGCAGCTGTCTCCCGTTGCCCTCCCCCCCAGTTGCCAATGCTTCTATAGGTTGCAGAATCATTGCTAATAGTACCAATTTGGGGGCTATCGGGTCTGATATGCCTGTCAGACCTATCAGACTGCACAAGCCTACTCCTGCTACATTTCAGATTAGTACAGCATCGTGCTTTCCAGATTACATGCTACAACAGCGGTCTTTTACTTTGGCTTGGCAGGATCCTTTAAAACCGTAAATAAAGGGTGTTGCACAAAGCCACCAGCAGGGGGAGCAGTCTTTTCTAGCTTGCGCAAACCTCCTACAATGGGAAAATGCAGCTTTCCCCCCACCCCCACAACATTGTCGTACTGTAATGCAAAGATAAGACCTGAAAGGGGGCATCGGAAATGTGAACGGCACCTTGCTGACAGTGCAGGAGCTGTGATGTCGAAACACAGGAAGTACAGAAGCATACTTAGCAGGCACGTAGTGACACTGTTGTAGTGTGTAATCTGGAAAGCACCCACGTATAAACTCAGTGGAGGTGGGGCGGGATTTATTTTTACCAATCTCTCTTTCCTCTTGAAGTGCTCTGTGCAACCCAAAAGTAGGTCCTTGAGGGTTGTGCACAACCCTCTAGGACTGTGTACTTCTAGGTCACAGGAAGCACTTTCAGGGGAAGGGGAGATTGTTGAAAATTGCCTCCCTGTGCAGATGTCAGAGCTATGTTTGTATGCAGCATAGCAATACCAGTGCTTTTCACAAAGTGAAAATCTAACAATAAAAGTGCTAGTGCTTCATTAGGCTGCATGTCAGCCACTGTTCTTGTTTATATTGGCTGATATATCATGCAAGGGTACACCAGCCCAGTAATGTTGTGTGCATGCAAGTTGCCCAGTTGTGCAAATTAGGCAAACACAAAATTGCACAAGACACATTATGCAAGTGTAAGCCCACTGAAGATCATAGGCTTACTCTTTTGTAAGCATCAGTTGTGTAATTTTTGGGTTTCTGCAGTTTGTGCAGTTGCTGCGTGCTTGCAAGTTGGGCAACTTGTGTGTTACTGGGTTGATGTACCCTTACATGGTAAGTCAGCAATTGAATTTTTACTGACTTGCTATCTTAATGTTCCTCTAATGGATAGTTGAGGTTTTGAATCTTTTTAATATTTGAATTACATACGCAACTTCATGTCATTATGTTATATTTTTTGATGGTTCTGTTACTGTTGTAACCCTCTTTGAGCTCAACGGGTGAAAAAATAGCATATGGCTACCAAATGAAATATGTAGAAACAAGAGAATCTACGGAAGCTGTGCTATGCTGGAGGTTCTTTCTGTTGGTTGCCTGTTTGTTTCTTGGCACAATTCAAGGTGCCGATACTTACCTTTGAAGCCCTAAATGGCTTGGGACCAAGATACTGTAAGGACTGCCTTTCCTATAAGACCTTTTAGATCTCTGATGTGATTTTATAAGATCTTCTAGATCCTACTGCAATTCAATTGACAGAGACATAAGCATGTCTTCACAGTAGCCCTAAGGAAAAAAAAAAGTGCTGCTAGCATTCACAAATATCTCCTATGCCTTCTTGCTTATCTCCTCCCAACCATGCCCCCCCCCCTGCTAATTTGTTTAGTTGGCTTTTAATATTTGACTGTTCTCGTAGATTAGCTTTCTGTGCTGCTTGCATCTTGTGCCCTTTTTTTTAAAAAAGATCATTTTAAATTCTGTCTTGTAAGCCATCTTGGGTCCTTTTGGAGAAAGACAGGGTATAACATTTTAAAAGAGATAAGCAGTCTGTAGGCTGGAGAAGCCTCAACAGTGCTTTGCCAGGCTTCAGTGGAAAGGCTGCCCTGCAATTCTATTTTAAATGACAAAAATCAACACAAATTGGTTTCTTAAAGATGATCAGAGGGCATGATGAAAAATACAGGATTGTAATCATTTGGCTGTGTCTGAGTTCTCTGTAAAAACTACAAGAAGTAAGTAAGTATAGAAAAAGACAAGTGTGGAAGCACTTAGGACAAACTATTTAAATGAATGGTATATCTACAGCAGCAAATGGAAACATTGGTGGCAAGAGAGGCTTCACCAATGTATTCCAGTAATGACTAATGAGGGGGCACATATGTAAGAAGGAGGTTATTGCAAGTATGGAAAAGTATCCATTCTGTGGTGGAGAGCTGGTCTTGTGGTAGCAAGCATGAATTTCCCCCTTTGCTAAGCAGGGTTCAGCTTGATTTGCATTTGGATAGGAGACGACATGTGAGCATTCTCTACTGTAAGATATTCCCCTTAAGGGATGGAGCCATAGCTCACTGGTAGAGCATCTGCTTGTATGCAGAAGGCCCCCAGGTTCACTCCCTGGCATCTCCAGGTAGGGCTTGGGGGGCTCTTGCCTGAAATCTTGGAGAGCCGTTGCCAGTCAGTGTAGATGATACTGAGGATATCATCCTCAGAGTTGGTCTTGTGTTAGGAGAGCTGGTCTTGTGGTAGCAAGCACGCCTTGTCCCCTTAGCTAAGCAGGGTCTGCCCTGGTTGCATATGAATGGGAGACTAAGTGTGAGCACAGTAAGATATTCCCCTCAGGAGATGGAGCTGCTCTGGGAAGAGCAGAAGGTTCCAAGTTCCCTCCCTAGCTTCTCCAAGATAGGGCTGAGAGATACTCCTGCATGCAACCTTGGAGAAGCCACTGCCAGTCTGTGAAGACAATACTGAGCTAGATGAGGTGGGCAGAGCTGGGAGGAGGAGACGGGATGTGGCAGCAGTGGGGAGAAATAATGGCGGCGGCGGATGGTCGCCCCATGAAGGAGCCCAGCAGTGGCGCACCCTGGCAGAGGAGGCAGGTGGACAGACAAAAATGGTGGGGAGGGAGCCCAGCGGTGAGAGAAAGTACTGCTGGGGGCAGGGAGGGAGAGCTGCCGATGATGGGAGGAGGACGGGGACCGCCGGAATTACGGAGAATGGACTGGGGTGGAAGGGAGGGGGAAGTGGCAGGGAATGGACTGGGGAAGGATGAGGAATGGGGCGGAAGGAAGTGGGGAGCGGTGGGGAGAGAAAGTGGCAGACCCTGCCTGGACAGAGACAAATTAGTGGCACAGATGCTATGTGCCGGGTCTGCTAGTTGCATCATTATTTGGGGTTTAAACCCCTCCCCCCGCCTAAAGCTCAATCTTCTTCAGGTTACTCTAGTGGGTGATAAAGGGCTCTTGGCAAAGTGTACCTGGAATGGCCCTTACAGCTTTCAAATTTTTGTAGCAAACCACTAAAAATTAAGGCCAAATGATCACCAGAGGGAGACAAACTTTTAAGTTAAAAAAACAAAAGCAAAACCTGAACCCACACTTTTTTCATTCTTCACTTGCAAACACAACCATATTTATAGTTAAATATTAAACTAGGAAATTCTTATCTAGTCCTTTTCTTAGTATAGAGGTGTTGGTTATGGAAATGAGCTGTGTGACAACAAAAAAACCCCTGGTTCAGGTTATGACCTTAGCCATAAACTTGTTGAGATGTCTTAGTCAACCTATTACTTCTCAATCTCAACTCCCTTGTTTGATGTGGGAATTATGCTGCTGTTCTGCCCAGCATATCCTTGGGCATGGCAGATTTTTCCCTCCCCACCTCTAGGACAGGAGATGGGAAAAAGAGCAATCCAGGTTGGTTGGTGCTGGGGGTGGGGCCATTTCCAGACACCATTGGGCGGGTAAGCAGGTTCCCTCCCATCCACCCTTGAGTACAGTGGTCACAGCTTCACTGGTCATCCATGTATTGGCACCTTCAAGGAGTCTTTTTCGCCTACCTCACACTGCTCCTCTTAGGTAGATAGACCTTCCTGGTCACAACTAGCAGGTGCAGTGTGCATCTGTGGACACCTAGGCTAGACTATTGGTGAGCACCCATTTGCTGCATATCATGTGTAGCAAGAGATCCAGCCAGTCCCTAGAGGATTCGTACATCAGCGAAGCATGGTTGGGGTTTCTCCTAATTGGGAAACATTGCCAACTTCAAAGGCTCCACGGCTTAAGGCAGGGAGGGGGGGATGTTTCATGCATGTACCCTGACCATCTTGTTGTTGGGTAGGGTGAGCAGTCCCAGCCTTTTTGCTGTGATGTGCTTCAAGCCAGGGTGAATTCACCCAGATTGACATTCGGCAATGGTCTCAGAGTAGGGCCTTGCTTTAGCTTTGATCCACACTGCCAGGTGTGAGTGTGCATTCGTGTTTGTGAAGCACCAATCCCTATGCTTGTTAATTCAAAACAATTCAATAAAGTTGCTGTCCTTTTCTTCCAACTTCCTGCCTCATGTTCTTTTGGGGTGTAGGGGCAATAAAGGCGATTTACCTTTATTTACCTAGATAATATATTTCAGTGCTTGACACACTTTACAGAAAGTGCTATATCAATACTAAGGATCTTTATTAGACTCCTGAATTCAACTCATGTTGCCTTTTACTCTATATGAAAATTTTTTATATCCCCCCTTATTGTTTTGCATATGATTCTACTGAGGTTAAATTTTCTGTCTCAAATGGTGTACAGAGCTTATAGAGACACAATGTATAAAAGGCTATTAGTTCAAACTGAAGCAGCTGAACAAATTCCTATATTTGTCAGCAGCAGAGAGAAGTAGGGAAAAGATATTGTCTAGGTAGAGGAAAGGGCAGCCATAGAGAGCAAGAACATTGTGCCTCTCCGATATTGTGAAAACCGCAAATGCTCAGATGATAATGTGTGAGAATAATGAATTATGTGAGAGTATAAAAAGTAAAGCATTCTGAGGCAAACTGGCAGTGGAATACGGCAGGAGAGGTCATGTGACTTTAGAGTTCCAAGCCTGTCTACTCAATCAAGCATTTTAATATCCCCAATGGCATCTACAAATTGAAAATCAGCTACAGTCTCTCTGCTCCACATTGAAATGGATTAGCACAAATTGATCTGTAATTTAAACATATGCCAATTCATTCCATATGAAAAGCACACCTGCATTATGATGATGATAGACCTAAACTCAGAGATATACATAGTTAGCAGTCCCAAGAGTGCCACTACCTTAGTGGTAGAATCCAGATGGTCTCCTAAAGTCACTCCCTGCATTATATAACATTATATATATATATATATATATATATATATATGCCAGAATTACTTACATATATTTATAAATCCACTAGGTTAATACACACTAGTCTACACCCTGTAATGTTAATTATTGGTTTTCTTATACATCACGGCCTCTACTGTTAAATATCCATCTTAGGTCCATCCAATTGAGTCAAGATGGTACAGGAATATTGCTCAATATACAAGACTTGCGTTTTGGGTGGTATAAAAATGTAATGAATGAATGAATGAATGAATGATTATGGCAAATTTACCTATAAGAGTAAGAGTCAGAGGTGTAACTTTAGGGGGGGCAGGGGGGGCACATGCCCCGGGCGCCATCTTTTCTGGTCACGTGGGGGGCGCCGCCATGACCAATTTTTTTAAAAAAATTTAAATTTTTTTTGTTAATACAAATGTTTCCTGCTCAGTGCAGCAGTGCTGCAGCAGTCAAGGGAGCGCGTCGGTGCCCCCTTCCCCACTAGCGGTCCCTTCTGCGCCGCCTGCGCCCCCCCATTGCTTTGCTGGCGCCTGGCGGCCAGTCAGTGGCCTGGCCTGGCGGCGGCGGCGGACGCTTGTGAGGAAAAACCTAAGGGGGGGGCGCGGTGAGGGGGGCGCCATTTCAGTGCTTGCCCCGGGTGCCGTTTTCCCTAGTTACACCTCTGGAGAGTTGATTTTGCTGGGGTTCTTTTAGCTGCAATATTCAAAATACTGCATAATAAAATACTGTAAATAAGCAATACATATATAAAAATCACCATACAAGTATCTAATCCTGAGCCACCAGTGCTTTGTGCCAGTAGGAGTGCCCTCTAGGTTTCAGGACCAGCATGAATGCTGTCAGTTGCCTCCACAGGCCAATTCAGATCTACCAGGACCTATAAAGTCTTGATTTTTCAGCTAGCCTCAGTCCAAGCAACTTGCCATTTGGATAAGCTCTTGAACTTGTGCTTGGGATAAGCTCTTCGTCATGCCTTGCCATGGTCCCTCTGTCTTTGTCTGTCTGTCCCAGAACCTCAGCACAGGGCCATCTTAGATCAGGTCATCAATCTACCTCTAGTTCTTTGGATTAGTTCTCCATCAGTTTGTTCTCAGACTAGAACCTCAGGCAGCCCTAAAGTACATGGCTTGTCTCTGAACTTGACTGAAGCTCAACAGGTCCTGAAAAGTTGGCGTGACTAGTAAAGTGTTCACCAACAAGTCCTTATCCTAAAATGAATCTAATGCAATAGTCTCAAGAAACATTTTTTTTAAAATCCATAAGAAAACAAATCCTTTTGGGTCCAAAGGATTATATATTGGACCTTAGAGGTCCAATATATAACATCTGTCAGATGTCCAAAGAGGAATATATCCTGTATTGAAAGAACAATTATCTATGCATCAACATTTTAACTTTTAATCTCATTGAATTTTAATGTAGCATGTGTTTGTTTGTATGTATGTATGTAGCATATGTCTCAGGACAACATCTGGGTTTTTACTTAATTTTAAGTACTTTCAATCCCACTTAAATAAGTTAAATCTGCTCCCGATTGGCAGACCTATCTTGGACAGCTCTGCAGTAAATTAAGCTCATAATAGGTCATTGTTAAGCTATAATATTCAATACCCATATTGGTTTTTTTTAAAAAAATAAGTAACAAGTAATTATTTTCTTTATCCTAAGGCATGTTGTGTAAATTTTTTCAAAAATCAATATTTATCCACAGTTACTATTAAATCTCAAGATAAATGTAACATTCTCAGATAACAAAATAATAGTTGATAATAGATATATTTTACAAAGAAGAGAGATAATATTCCCTTTATGTTGATTTCCACTAATGGAAGTGTGGTGAGGGTGGTAACCTCAGAAATCTCTACATAGTGCAGTGACAGGAATGAGTCCAGTTCTCAGCTCAACCCATTTGAGTGAAGAAGGGGGATTGGACTCTATAACTGAGCAAGTGGTAAATCTCTTCTGTTTAGTAGGGGGGGAAGCAACAGGGGGATTTAGTAGGCAGAGATTCAACCTCAGCACAACTTAAGGTGTCTACCTTATGTTTCTTTTTAGATTGTGAGCTCTTTTGGGACAGGGTACCAACTTATTTATTATTTATATTTTTATGCAAACTGCTTTGAGAACTTCTTTTGAAAAGTAAAAAATGTTTGTAATAGTGTAGTAGAAGGCCAGCTGGAGACTATGAAACTGATGAGGCCCTCGATAGGTGCCAAACCATAGAATTTTTGTATATTGCTTTTCGATAACCACAAAAAATTCTCAAAGCAGTTTACATAGAAAAAAGATGGTAGTTCTCTGTCCTCAAATGGCTCATGTTTTGTATCTCCTTCCCTTATAAACACAAAACATCTTATGTAGATTTAACTGATAACTTTATTAGGAGAAAACCCAAGTTGTCCTCCGGACTCCACCCATTTACTCTCTACCTTTTTTTTCTTAAACTCTCCCTTTGTATATCCATTTTATTTATTCATTCATTCATTCATTTACATTTATAAGCTGCTTTTCCTCCACGGAGCTAGAGTGGTGTACATGCTTATTTTTATCCTCACAACAACCCTGTGAGGGTAGGTTAGGCTGAGAGATACATGACTGGCCCAGAGTCACCCAGTGAGTTTCATGGTTGAATGGGGATTCGAAATCAGGCTTTCCCAGTCCTATTCCAACACTCTAACCATTATACTATGCTGACTCTTTTAGTAGCATCTTTTTGCTGCTGATGCACTGGGAAGCCCATTGGTAGCTACAATGCTGCAGCTTCGTGTGGTGTGTGTGTGTGTGTGTGTGTGTGTGTGTGTATATATATATATATATATATATATATATATATATATATATATATATATATATATGAATTAACCCACCCAAGGTAGATACTAGCAACAGCCACTGAAAGATACTGTAGGGGTTAGATAGGAACAGCTGCTCTCCCACTGCTAAATATAATATGGCGACCACTTAAAAGATTCCACTTTGCCTTGCCCAGTTAGCATGGAACTTGTTTAACTGCATCCCTTGCAAACACGAAGAAATATTATGCTGGCTAAACTAAGGCTTATGAATATGACAAATATTTATATTTTGCTTTTCAGCAAAAGTTCCCAAAGTGGTTTACACACACACACACACACACACACACACACACACACACACACACACCCATAGGGCTCCCTGTTCCCCAAGGGGCTCATAACCTAAAAAAGAAGCACAAGAGAGACACTTAGAAATACGTATTTCCTAGGAATACACGTGTGTGTGTTTGCAGTATGAAATACAAGGATTGGAAATGAGTCAGGAGCACAGCACACTAGATCAAGCATTAATGAATAATAATATGTAGCTATGCAACACCTACTGTCAAATACATAAACAAACATTGAATGTTGCTCAGTGTTAGCATGTTTTAAAATAATGGATCCACAATTTTTTTCTTTATGAGGGACTGAAGGTAGACTGACAGCTAAAATACTGATGGTTTTATGTTTGAACGTGTTCATATATGTAACTTTTCACTTTGTTCAGCCTTTGTGTCAGCCAGAAGCCGCATGGCATAGAAACATCCTTACAGACTTCCATTTTTGCATCATATCCAAAAACCTTTGCTCAAAACCTTGGTACAATATTTGCTCAAAAGTGTTTTGGTCATCCCACTATTATTTGGCTTTCACACAGGACCACTTTTTTTCCTTTTTTTCTTTTTACAGTTATAGGGTCAGTCAGAGCTTTCTGTAAAAAATGTTTACTATACAAGGATTTTAAAATAAAATAGTATCTATAGCTCCAAACAGAATGTGAATCGTAACCTTTTAAAGGACTTATTTTGCATTATTGAATGGCTAAATTATTTAATTTTAAACACCCACCAACTCTTGTACTAGACCCTGAAGGAAAATAACCAATGCTGGGAGGCCTGGTGTAAAAATGGATTTGTACTCAGTGACATCACAGCTACATTTGGCCTGTAGTTCTCCTGTCGAAACATATCTTCTTTTGTCATTTCTCTCCTGCAGGGTTTATGCTTTCTCCTTGAAGAACCATTTTTAAAAGTGCCAAAGATAATTTTGCTTTACCTGTCAAGATATTAATTTCAAAGGCAAAACAAAACCTAATCTGCAGATTGTTCCCTGAAACCATTCATGTCTCTTAAAGAAAACTCAGTGAATCCAATTAGTTCTTCTCACCCTTGCCTACAAAGATATGACGAATGTCAAACTCATAGGAAAACAAAAACACACAGTAACTGAAACACACAATGAAATTTGGAAGAGGCAGTCTTTCTCTCTCTCTCTTTCTCTGTGTCTGCTATGTTTGCAGAAGTCCATGGCATTTAGAAGATCTGGGGTTTGCTTTCTTGATAAAATCTCACAAAATAAGAGCATCTGTCTCTCCTTTGTTAATAATAGCCTGTTTCATAGATAATACAATTGCTTTGTAACGCTTCTGAATATACAATCTGGGCTCATTGCCAGCTCATTGGCTGGTATAAATCAATGTCGCTCCACTAACTTCATGACCTACATGCAGATGTGCAGTTACTTCTTAAATCTTATCAACTTAAGATTGGGTTTTAAGTAGCTCTGTAAATCTAGTTTAGCTTTTTAAAAAGGCAGAGCAAGTGCAGCTAAATGACTGGCATGCATTAGGACTGCAAATAGGGCTGAACACTAGAAACTGGGATGCTACCACTGAAATAATTAAGCATCCAGAGACGAAGGTTTGGGGCGGTGTACCAATTGGATAAATAAATAAATAATCTACAGCCTTGCCTGTTTTCTCAGAAGTAAATCCCATTATGTTCAATGAAGTTTACTCCTTGGTAAATCTCACTGGACTGCAGTGGTAGGTATATAAGAAATGAGCCAAGCTGTACATTGTGATCTTCTCTGGCCCTTTCATTAAGCTTTTATTAAGACATTCTGTCTTTTTTATTCATTTTATTGAATGACATTTTATTATACATTCTTTCATGACCCCAAGACCCTCTTTTTCCAGGGCTAGCCCAACCACTAAGCAAGGTAAAGTAGGCTGTTTCAGGTAGTGGCAGAGGCAGCATGGCAGTGTCCCTCTCCACCAGCACTTTCTCATAGAAGGCCTGCAGAGGAAGGACGGCAAAATAAAAGAAAGGCAGGGGGAGATATTTGGAAGGAAGGAAGGATGAGGGGGTGGGGGTTAATACCAGGTGGGAGGAGAGAGGGGTGCTTCACCTCAGACAGCAAAACATGAAGGACTAGCACCTTTTTCTGGATGATGAGCTCCATGACCTCCTAGATACCACCAAAGGGACTCCCATTGTGGAAAGACCTGCAAGCCCTATCTATGATGCACCTTCTTCCCGACATGAACCACACTTCTATACCAAAGATCAGTCTCCCGTGTAGTGGCAAAATTACCTTTCTATGAGTGCTCAATTGGTGTCTAGTTGCTATCTTGAAATGTCGCAGACGGCAAAGATTCTGGTAGACAGGGGTGGAGCCACCATTGGGCAAACAGGTTCAAGGAACTCGGGCCGTGCCCAATCAGGGGCCACAAGTGTGGCCCCAGACATGCCCCCTGCATCTGATGTCAGATGTGGGGGTGTTATGTCGGTCCCAAATGGGGCCGCGTGGCCCCATTTGGAGCCGAAATTGGCCTGCACTGCATTGGCAGGGAGAGTCTCCCTGCATTGGGGGTGCTGCATGGCCCCATTTGGAAGGGAGACCACCCCCCTGCATCTGACATCAGATGCGGGGGCATGGCTAGCCGAAATCAGCCCACGCTGCATTGGCAGGCAGAGTTGTTCCGGCCCATGCTGCTCAAAGCAGCATGGCCCCGTTTGGAAGGGAGATCATGCCACCGCATCTGATGTCAGACACGGGGGCATGGCTAGCCGGGCTTGTCTGCCATCAGATGTGGAGAACAGGGCCAGGGGGCCACGGTGGCACCCCACACAGGCTGCCGCCAGCCTGGCTTCGCTCCTGCTGGTAGAAGTAAGCTGGTTCAGATGATAACTTCATATCATGGAAGAGAGGAGTGTGGGCAGACCTCTCCCCCACCCCCCATCTGGTTTGCCATCCTGCAACCACATAATTGCATGGGAGGGGATTTGTCCAAACTGCCCTTCAATGCACAAATTAAACACTGCTTTAGTATCGTGTGTTTGTGTGTGTGTGTGTTGACAGGAATTTTTGATTAATTGTGCCCTCATGCAATTAGGTAATGATGAGCAGACCAGATGGTGGGAGAGTGGATACGTACTCCTCCCATGTGAGTTATTTATTTATCATATTTTTATACCACCTGATATATACATCTTTAGGTGGTATACACATTTTTATATTAAAAACCACAAATTAAAATAGATAACACAATAAAAACAATATAAGACAAATTATTAAAATTAATTCTAATTAAAAACTTGCGAGGAGAGCCTTGAGGTTCTTCCTGAAAACAAACAGAGAAGGATGCTTTTATTTCAGCAGGGATGCTTTTATTTCAGCAGGGAACATATTCCAAAGCCCTGGGGCAGCCACAGAGAAAGCCCAGTTCTGAGTTGCCACCAGACGTGCTGGTGGCAACCGTAACTGGACCTCTCCAGATAATCTTAATAGGCAATAGGGTTCATGACAAAGAAGGTGCTTTCTTAAATACCCTGGGCCCAAGCTGTTAAGGGCTTTATAGGTAATAACCGCACTTTGTATTTCACCCAGAAACATCTCATGATGCACAGAATCTGGCAGATATATCTTTCAAACCAGCTCTTCGTGTCTAGAACAGTGAGTTCCTGACTCAAGTAGCTGCATTTACTGACCCAACATTTCTCCTATCATAGCTCCTGGGTAACATATACCTTTAGAACTTGTCTTTTGTAGCTCCCAGTAGAACTGCTTTTCCATTCTAAAATATTCTAGCTCTTCAATTCACCCCTCCTCAAGTCTTTGGTGAGGAGTTCCTGGATGATCCCAACATTTTTGGCTAGAACATTTGAACCATGCCATTGATTTGCTTAGGATCTTTCCACTTGATAGAGTGCCTGTTTATATATTTTATGTCAGTACTCTTATGAACCCAGCTTTTTTTTTTTTTTTTTGCTTTTCCACTGTCTCTGTAAATTTAGCATGCATCTCAAAATGTCCTAATTCAAACTGAATAAAGTGCTTTGGCTTATGTAATTAGTAACCCTGTTCAGAAACAGCACAATCCAAGAAAATATTCAAAATTCTTAATTAAAAACCTTTGCTAAAACACACTATAACTTTTTTCAGTTGCTATTACTTGAATATTAATTCAATTTAAAGTAAGGGAATGAGAAGTGTAGTTCAAATATATTTACTTTAGAAACCTGTGCAATGCCAAAAGCACTTAATAATATGAGCTTTGTTCTACAGTTTGAAATCTATTCTGCATTTAAGCATATACTTTCACCCATATTTAAGTTTTTGTTTAAAACTTAAATGAGAATACATGTTTAAAAAGTAAACTCCCATATCTTAAATCAAATGTCCAGAGTTTATGATGTATTAAATACATTTCAAATGCACAACAGCATAGTTCATGAAGTATCTTTTACATGCCACTCTATACATGTCACTCTGTCAAGCTCAGTTCAAGTTATGGTCACCCAAACTAACCTCTGTGACAGCATCATACAAAGCTATCACTCCTTTGAAGGTTGCCATCCTAAGCATTCTTATTAAGAATAACGTGATATTGACATCAACAGGAATGACTCCCATCCAAGTAAACACACTCAGGATTAGGATCTTTATGAGAAATAAATGAACGATCAAGGAATAGTTTCTTTGCTACAACAGCACCAACTTGTGGTCTTACCCTAAAACTGCAGCACCTAACATGTTTAACCAACATAGGCAACCCACTGGGTATACCTTTTCATATGAAGGGAACAGAACCAGTTTTGCACAATCTTTGATAACTGACAGGATCCCCTTGTCACTCTTAGAATCCACTTTAAGGGCCTTTTTAACTGTCACAAACAATAAGACCAATCAGATTTCATTCTGGATTCTAGAGCAGGGCTGCACAGCTTTGGTCCTCTTACAGATATTGGACTACAAATCTCATCACCCTGTATTGGACACTGTGGCTGGGGATAATGGGAGTTGTTGGACTACTGTTCAAATTTGTGCAGCCCTGTTCTACAGCCTGCTTCCAGTAGCCATTACCGTTATATCTCTTTTTCTCTCCAACTAAGCTGCAATCCTGTGCACTTTTAAATGGAAGTAAATCCAACTGAAACCATGGGACTTAATTCTGAGTAAACATGCATAGGATTGCTCTGCACATTAGATAAGTATTCCTGGGTATCCACAGATGGCAGTTAGGCAATATAGGTTTATGCACAACATTCTTGCTACCTGCAGGTATGTTTCAAACTCACAGTTTATTCTGTTCTCTGTATTAGATACAACCATAGCATGTTCTCAAAGCTTTGTGGATGGCAAGAGCTCAGAACAAAGGCAAAGACAGCTAAACAAAAAATACTTATTAGAAAACATAAGAATTCCAGGCATATTGAAAGGCACATAAAACAAGCATTTTATCTAACGCTGCAGATGAGTCAAAAGTACAAGGGAATTCCATTTCTTATCTTAACAGTTGTAAAATCACAATCTTGTAAGTACATATTCATTCATTCATTCATTCATTCAGTTTCTATACTGCCCTTCCAAAAATGGCTTAGGGTGGTTTACATTAAACCAACACAATTAAAATCAATTAACAATTAAAAACAAAGATGATAAAACACCATAAAACAAATAACAGTTTAAACATTCAAAACAATTTTAAAACCCTGGAAAACCAGGTTACAACAGATTAAAAACATTTACAACAATTTAAAAACCCTGGAAGGCCAGGCTCTCCTGAAGGCCAATAATGAATTCAAATTACGAATTTTTGCAGGGAGTGCATTCCACAGTCCAGGAGCAGCTACAGAGAAGGCCCACCTCTGAGTCGCCAACAGACTCACCGGTGGCAGCTGGAGACGGACCTCCTCAGATGACCTTAACGTGCGGTGAGGATCATGCAGAAGGAGGCGCTCTCTAAGGTAACCTGCACCTAAGCCATTCAGGGCTTTAAAGGTAATAACCAGCACTTTGTATTTTGCCTAGAAACATATATATGTAGCCAGTGCAACTGCTTCAAAACAGGCATAATATAATAATAATCTCTCTGGGTTGCCCCAGAGACCTACCTGGCTGCAGCATTTTGAACTAACTGAAATTTCCGAACTACGTACAAAGGCAGCCCCACGTAGAGCGCATTGCAGTAGTCCAGCCTGGAGGTTATCAGCTGATGCACCACTGTTTTGAGGTCGTCCTCTTCAAGGAATGGACACAGCTGTCAAGTCAGCCGAAGATTTTAGAAAGCACTCCTGGCCATAGCCTCCTCCTGAGATACCAGGGTGAGGCCTGGGTCCAGGAGTACTCCCAAGCATATATACAATTAGATTCCATCAAAGTAACTGTGGTGGGGCTGTTCGAAATGCATCAGGCCACACAGAATAAAGGCAATATCAACTTATTCAGCAATTTTTCCCCTCCTTTTTTTTTTTTGGTGCTGCATCATTTCTCACCCCTTTCTTTCCCCCCCTTTTCCCTGCATTTGGCTCTCCCAAATGCAGCCCAGCCACAGTAGTTTTGAGACCTCGCTGGCAGAGCACATACTTTGCCTATAATAAGGTCCCACATCCAATTCATAGCACATCCAACCAAAAAGAATCTCAGGAAGCAGCACTGGAAAGATCCCTGGTTGAGGCCTCACTATGCCCGTGAGAGTAGGCAATACTATACTGACAGTTCAACTCAGTCGAAGTCAGCTTCATATGTTCAAGTATGTACTACATTCATTTTTCAGCCACCTGTTGCTGTTGTGCATGCCAGACAAAGCTTTGAGGGCTGGGTGTTTTTTTGCAGGCCAGGTCTGTCTTTGCTAGTTAAGGTGACTGCTCCCTTCTACGTATTGCTTTTGGACCTCATGCCGCCTAAAAATAACAGTGGTATGATAGCCACAACTGGCTCCATTGTCTGACTAATAAAAATGTGGAAAGAATGTTGCCAAGTGAATCAGAGAACAGCTGCTGCTGCTTTTGTCCGCCTATATAGCATGTGGTTTCCTCTGCACACACATACCCTGATTAATCAATTAAAACACACAGAATTACTTATTAGCCATCAGCACAACAATGAGCATTCCAAAGAGCCAACAATGTCGATCTAAATGCGGGTATCTGGGGTGGGGAATATGGTTAGGCAGTGACGTAGTCCTTGTGGAAGTGTCTCATCAGCTGGAATTCAAAAGAAAAAGTGATCCTGGGAAGTCTTTTCAACATTGCCCGTGGGGTGGAGCTCATTTTGACATATTAGAGGTCTGAAAACCATCAGGAGGAAACACCAGCACAGCAAAGTAATGGCAGAGATTAATGCAACACAATTATCATTAGCCCTTTATTCAACACTTAGGGCTGCCTTTAGTAAGTTTGGCACTTAGGACAGCCGTACATACTGCAAACCCAGGAATGCATGAGCAGCATTTGGAAAATAAGTCCATGCAGTGTCAAGCCTAGCATGGATATCCACAGTCAAAACAAGCCATGACTGAGTCAAGGACTACCACATGAACATGAATGTATGAAGCCATCTTATACAGAGGCAGATCACTGGTCCATGCAGCTCAGTATAGTGGCTGTCTTCCAGACAAATGCTACAGAGAAGGATAATTTCCCCCTAATCGCCCTTTCCTTCTGAAGCCCATTGTGCCTCCCAAAAATAAGGGTCATGAGAGGGAGGGGGAGATAGATGAAAGTTGCCCCTCTGCCATAATGCCAGTACAGCATTAGTCTGGATGTCAGCCAATCACTGTCACCAGGTAGAAGACAGACAAAAGGCCCATTCACATGTTATGTTCAATGAGTGTACAATGCGCACAGGTGCAGATCTGTACACGGATACAGTCATTCACATGTTATGTTGAACCTAACATAAGTACACTTCCTATCTGTGCAATACATTTGAAGGGCCTGTATCCAGGCTCACTTTTAAAACAAACAGAGGTACACTCATTCACACAAACACATGTACTAGTGTACAGACATCTGAACACTCGTACACCATACTGTCTGAATCGGGCTAGACTGTGTGCCAAAACAAATTACAGTGCATGCCAATGCGTGCACTCAAAAGAGACAGTTGCAGTGCAAGCAAAAACAAACAAGTCTAAGACTCAGACAGACCACTTCAAGAACTAAGAGTTCTCTGTTGTGCTTGACTTTCAGGAGGAGAGGGCTGGTCTCCTAGCAACTTTTTTGGAAGGTTCGGGAGAGGCATGATTTGACTAAAACTGGGGGGAGTCAGGAGGTGGAGCTCAGGGATTTCATTAAGACCCCTATAATTTCCTTCATAGAATTTGAACATTGGCTGTCTACCAGGCATAGTCAAGATGAGGGTAGTTCCTAGTCTTTGGGAGGACATGCCTCCAAATATTACCCAAAATTTCTCTGGGGGAGAGTAAGGTGGGTGGTGGCAGATTTCTGATGAATTTCTACTGAATTTTTGAATATACTCAAAAATTATCATGAGGGTAATTTTCTCACAGCAGCTGATTTTCCAGAAATGACTCCCACCACCCCCACAGCCCAATCTTCATTCAGGAGAATAAAGAGGAAGAAAATAGCAGCCAGCCACCATCGAGGGGGACAGAAACAGCTGAGACTCCTTGAATGGTTTGCTTTCTATAAAAGGCAAGCGACGCATTCCACAAGTGGCTGATAGAATCTATTTAATTTTATAACCAAGTTTATGAACAAGTTTGACTCTGCATATACTCAGAAACTGTGGAAATATTAGATTTGTACAAAGCAGTTTGGGGTCTTTCACTCAGCACATGCTCAGAGTTTGCATAATAGTAAAAGCCCTCTCTGAAAGAAGGAAAAGACATGAAAGGGGTTGATAGTGTACCGAATACCTGTTAGTGACTTCCCTTTGGTTTGCAAAATAACTTTCAGCTGCCTTTAAAATGGCAGATTAACATTTTCTGACTCTAGCCTACAGAAAGAAAGAAAGATTCGTCAAGACTATGGCAAACTTTGTTTCTCTGATTTTTGTTTCCCCCCATAAATTTGGTTGTAAACTTAAATAGATTCTATCGACTGCTTATATACCCTTAACCAACCCCCCCCCAGACATCTCAATTCATTGGAGGTCCCCGCCCCCTGCTGAGTATGCTCCTTAAGGTATTTCATAGGTCTGCTTGCTCTGTTAGCCAAGCCCCTAAGGAGCCATCTAGGGATATACAAATTATTCCTGTATGAAGAAATTTGTGAGATGAGAATTTATGAATTGGAGAATAATTCTCTTAAGCATTATCTTCCTCTCCAGGTGAAGAATATTTGAGAACTGTGGTTAGAGAATATTCTTATCCATGTTTAATAGCTCCCTGTTCTTCATAACCCCCAAAGAATAAAGCTATTTGGAAGATTATATGGCATTTACATTTGCTGCAAACCAGTTAAAAGCAAAACTTTCTGGAGGTGGGGGGCACCTTAAAAGTGAGAGGCGCAAATAGAATTCTGCAAGCAGCAGCCCAATTCTCCCCCACCAAGTCCTGCTCCCCCGCCCCCACTGCCGCAAGTCAACAGAGAGGTTGAGTAGCTATCTTTTATTTGTCCTTACATGTCTATTTTCTCCATGGCTAACCGCTAAAATATTGGTGCCAGCCCAACTTATCCACCTACTGCCATCTCAGAGTTTCTCATATTAAAAAAAAAAAAAAATCCAGTCATTCAGGTTTGGATATTATTTTCAGTCTTTTGCATCCACAGCGTTGAAATCCAGAGCATTAGACCCAGCATTCCTGTACCCTGCTAGTCTCTACATACTTTGGTAGACATGCACCTACTAGGTGGCTGAGCCAAACAAACTGCCACAGAAAACAAAATACCAAAACTGAATGTACTTTCTTCTAGTGCTTCCTCCTCCTCCTCTCTCTATCCCGCCCTAAGGTGAAACTTTAGTAACCAAACCAGTTCTCCTGGTTTCAGGTATAAGTGTAGAGGAGCTGATGGAGTTATGGGTAATGTAGTTCAATCTTTTTGAAACAGCTAATTGGGCAGAGTTAAGAAGCAGCAGCAAGACTCAGACTCCCAGAAAGAATTGCTTCCCCCTACACAAAGCCACAAGTAGAAGGTGTGTGCTTTTCATCAGGTAGTTACCTTTTTTCTTTTTTTTTTTGGGCGAAATAAAGCCAGCATGGAATCCTCAAGAACACTTTACACTCGTAAATCTGCAATATAATGGCTCAGGTTGGACCTTAAGATAAGTAGCTGTTTCAGATTTAGGAAAACAAGGTATTGTATGTTTTAACAATTATTTGTTTCATACTTTGGGTGATTGAGTAATGCGTGATATGGGGGCTGGTGAGGGAGGGTGAAAGAATATACAGTATATGTGTCTGCACTTAATGAAGATGATGGAGGGTGGTAATTTGGGATAGAAGGTCTGATTCTTGGGAGAAAAAATATCTAGCTTCCAGCTCACACTTTGCCACAGGGTTCTTTTTTTGGAATGAGCAAGCTGTATTTAGAACTATAATGTCCTGTAACACCCTACCTGCCTTTTGTTTTTATTCTGAAGAGTGTCATTTTTGTTGTATTCTCCAATAGCTTGTAAAAATGTTTAGGTAGGAAGCACTGAGTGCTCACAAGTTTGGAATTTCAGCCAAGGTATGGGGCCCTGTGAAGTTCCCCCTTGTATAATAGAACTAACTAGCTTTGCCTGCACAAAGCATCTGCGTGCTGGTACTTTATTGCTCTCCTTGCTCCCCCACCCACCGCAGCCCCTTTTTTATTGCTTATCCCCACCTGTAGAGACTGCCCGGCCTCCTCCTCTACTTCCTTTTGCTGCTGCTCTGGTCTCTTTTGTAAAGTTAAGCTTTCTGTGGTCTCAAAAGTGACAAAAGCATTGAAGGGCTTACAGAGGGTCATCATGGCATGTGGGGAGCATCATGTAGATGTCCTCTAAAAAGTGAGGGGATTCAGCATGGCAACTCCAGAGTAAACCCTCACCTGGATGGCCCCTAAGATCTCAAGTTGTGTGGGGACTCAAGGTGAATACCATCAACTGCCTGGCCATGAGTTGGGCTCAGGCAGGGGCACCCAAAGCACTTCTATTCTCCTCACTCCCCATGAAGGAGACTGCAGGAAGGAGGCAGGTTTGCTGGAAGCATTTGTGGGGCACCCAGAACTCAGTTTTGCAGCAGCAAAAGAACAGACCAAAGGGGGCGAGGAATCGCAGGGGTCTGCTGGAGGAAAGACTCTGGCCCATCAAGGGAATCTCTCAATCTACAACCCGTGGGGTGATGAAGCTTGTCCGTTCAATTGACACCTGAAATGAACCAACATCGCTCCCTGTCCTCAAACTTTCAGGCTTGCTTTATTTCTCTCTCCCCCGTGCCTTCATTCTTTCTTTTTCTCTCTTTCTCTCCCTCCCTCTCTCTTCTCCTTTTCCCTCCTTTCTCTTTCTCTCCCCTCCCTCCTTTTCTTCTCCTCTCTTCTTTCTCTCTTCCCCTCCCTTTCTTTCTCTCTCCACTCCTCTCTCTTCCCGTCTTTCTTTCTTCTTCTCCCTTCTTTTCTCTCTCCCCCTCCTTCATCCCACCTTCTCTCTCATGTGAGATCTTGGTGTTTCCAATGGGACAACTCTTGCCTCTGTTGCCCTTGGCAGTCATGTACACTTGTGTTCCCACCTCACAAGCCTCTGTGCACAGCGCCTGGGTGTCACCTTGGTGGGCTTCACTGCCACCTGTTTCCACAACCCACCCGACTCTCAAGCTCACAAGGCACAGAAAGAGCCATGGAACACCCTCCACAATCCGGTGTATTTCCTGGGATCCAACACAGGCTGTTATCCATCTGAAGTTGCCAAGTGGGAGGGGTAAGGTCAGGGTAGCCACCCCTTCCCCTCAGAGCCAGCATATATGTATGTGTGTTAGGGATGTGTGAAACGTTTCGGATACAAAACGTTTTGTACCCAAAACAGCCTGTTTCGGGTGTTTTGTAGACAAAACAAAACACCCATTTTCCAGATCCAAAAGTTTTGTATACAAAACAAAACATCCCTGTTTCGGCTACAAAACATTTTGTTGTTTCGGACCTCCATTTTGTAGTGTTCTCTGAGTCAGTCTCCATTTTGTGTTTGACATCTCTTTGAATTTCCCACCCTTCCAGCCTTCTGATCGGTGACCTAAAGCATGGGCTGACCTGCTGACAATTCCCTCCTTGTTCCCCATTGGCTCTTTTGCTTCTTGCCACTCTTTACTGACCCCACATTGGCCAGGGGGAGGGTTGCTAACCCATGGGGTGCTGGGTTCTGTTGTTTCTGTGGTGTTCTGAGTTTAGATTCTCTGGTAGCATATGAGAGTGGATTCTTGTTTTTCACTGAAAATCTCATATGCTACCAGAGAATCTACAATGAACACGCCAGAAACACAAAACCCAGTACCCCAAGGGCTTGTGGGTATGGAGGTGGTTGGCACCCTATGTGCACTACACAACCCCTCACTCTGGGCAACCCCAGTGCCCCCCAAATGGAATTATGGGGCTGCTGAAACCTCCATTATTCCCTATGGGAGAAATCTTAAAAGGCATGTAAACTTCAACAATTCACAAAAGATCAGCCCTTTGCCCAAAGGAGAGGAGAACTGGTCTTGTGGCTGAGCATGACTTGTCTCCCTAGCTAAGCAGGATCTGCCCTGGTTGCATATGAATGGGAGACTTGATGTGTGAGCACTGCAAGATATTCCCCTCAGGGGATGAAGCCACTCTGGGAAGAGCAGAAGGTTTCAAGTTCCCTCCCTGGCTTCTCCAAGATAGGGCTGAGAGAGATTCCTGCCTGCAACCTTGGAGAAGCCGCTGCCAGTCTGTGAAGTCAATACTGAGCTAGATAGACCAATGGTCTGACTCAGTATATGGCAGTTTCCTATGTTCCTAATTCTTTTGAGATAATTCTGGAAGTTTCCTCACCCCCATTGGGCACTACCACCCACCACAGTCCACTCTGGGTCATCCCTTTCCCCTTGATTTGAAGCGATATATTTGCTGGAATCCCCATTATTCCCTATGGGAAAATTCTTAAAGATGTGTAAACTTAAAAAATTCACAAAAAATCAGCCCTTTGCCTAATTCCTTTGAAATTTGGGTGGTAGCTTCCACCCATTGGACACTACCACCACCCACTCTTTTTGCCCTGGGACCCTTTTAAAAAATCCAAATCGATTTGGATTCAGATTTGGAAAATTTGGCTACAAAACAAAACAGGGCTGATTCGGATTCAGAAAATTTGGGTACAAAACAAAACAGGGGTGTTTCGATTCAGATACAAATTGAAACAAGAAAATTCCAAAATGCACACCCCTAATATGTGTGTGTGTGTGTGTGTGTGTGTGTGTGTGTGTGTGTGTGTGTGAGAGAGAGAGAGAGAGAGAGAGAGAGAGAGTGGCTGATGCGGTGGCATTTTTGTGCTCTGCTGCTCTCCTCCAGTCCCAGTATTCGTGGCAGGGCACATTTTCATTGGTCATAGTTTGGTTTAGCATTGCAAGGACAGAGCTTGCCATGTATTGCCTGCCACGTACCACCTAAGCCTTATATATATATAGATATAGATCCTTAGAGGATGGTTGTATTAAAGGTAAAACTATCCTCAACAATGCATCCCAGAGCGGTTTATACCACAGACTTGCTTTTTCATGAACCTGGGGCAGTGCTCAGTTTCCAGCATGATAGTGGTACCACAGTTCATTGTGTACCATGTAGATATGAGCTTAGTCTTCGAAGGATGGGTTAGAATGTGAAATGCACCTAAGCTTTAATGAGCTAACTAAAGGAGTCCTACTACAAAGAAACTTGGATTTTCCAGACTAATTCGGGGGGAATGTTAGTCCAGATTAGGCAATTGTCTGGACATACGAGCAAAAAGCACAAGGTCACAAAATTTGCCAAAATAAGTTTTCACAATACTGGAAGGTGATGGACAACAAAAAATGTTCATATGCTACCACACAAAACACTCCTTGGGATATGGAAAGTACGAGAATGCACAAGGTTGCACAAGACATGCACAAGACAGTGGTTGAGAGCAGAATGTGGAAACCCAACATCTGCAGTACTGCGAATGCTATCCAGAACATTGGGGTCCAGAACCTTGAGGTTTCTCTGTATATACTCAAGCTCTATTCAATGCTTATAAGAGATGCACACTGTAAGTGTGTACAGCGGACACAGCGGGTCAAAGTGGGTCGCCTCCAGCATGTAACTTTTACTGTTGCCAGCTCTCTTCATGCTTAAGCATATGTCTGAAGAGGCAAATGCCCTAAGTGTGATCGCTGGTGTTTCTTTGATCAGCAGGTTGCGGCACACCAGCCTGTTGATCACAGAAATGCTAGTGATCATGTTTCAAGGCTTAAAGGTTGCTATCTCAAGGGTTCTAACCCCTGCTAACTAGACAAAGAGTCACCGGTTAAAGTGGTGGCTTTCATATTTAGCAGGGGAAAGAGTAACTGTCCCTATTCAACCCAGCATAGCATCCCTTCAATGGCTTTTGCTGGTGTCTCCCATGAGTTTCTTTTTATGTCATGAGCCCCTTTGGGATCCATTTTCACATTCTTTTTCTCATCCCTTTTGTAATACAAATGTATCCATGCACTTTTTATTGGAAAACAGTATAGAAAAAATCTGAATAATACACATAATGTTCTGATGATAAGCCCCCACAATACGTGATTAGGATAGGGATGTGCCGAGAATATGATGGGCAGGACAGCCTCTGCAGACGTCCAATCACCCTCCCCAGCATGTCCCTTTATCACCTGGAGCAGGATGTGCATCTGAATGGCCCTTGCACACATGTTGGAGAACATATATAGGGGGCATTTAGATGAACAGCTCCCAAGCAATTAAGGCACATGCATTGCAGGCACATGCACACCCGATGGCAGCCCCCCTGCAACGCCCCCTGCATCTGACGTCAGATGCTACCACGTGGCAGGGGTGCCAGGCACAGCCCCTGATTGGCGGCAGCCCGGGTTCTTTGAACCCATCTGCTCAATGGTGGCTCCGCCCCTGGGCACATGCTGAGAGAGCATTGGGATGTCCACAGAGGACATATTGAATCTCTTTCCTAATTGTGTGTGCTGGAGGGCTCTATTGTCAGAATCAGCCCATTATGCTAATGATACCTGGAAATGGCTCTCCAATACCTGCTCTTTCTAGTAAGGGGAGAGTTTGAAGGGAATTACCCATATGCAAGAGAGAAATTTTTCTTTGTGGGTCGAGTTAGGAGTGATCACTACTTGTGGTTGTATTTCTTTACCCTTGATTTACATTTCTATGAAATGCTGAGTTCTTGAAGCAAAATATTTACTATCCTGATTACTGATTATACTGAGACTAGTATTCAGCTTGGGGACAAATAACAGGTCTAAAGTCTCTTTTCCTGTGTCTTGAATCAGGAAGCAAGGAACCATTCAGTGCCTTGCATCAGGAAGCAAGGATATGATCTCAATCATATCCATGACTTTCCCTGGATTGAAATGAAATGTCATAGTAGTGCATTCCATATGGCCTGTGCCCTTTTAGTAGAGACAGTGAAACTATTTTGAATGCTGACAATTACAACTGATTTAAGCTCGGGCTCTCAACTGATTAGAGTTAGATAATTTTTAGTTGATATAATTCATTGATTGAAAGTGACTAATCTAAAAGTTAACAAGTCTGTATATTACTGAAATTCAGGCGTCTTTTTGAACTTGTAATTTAATGAACAAAGACTGCAATTGTAAACACAATTAAGTAAGTTTCATTAACTGGGAAGGACTTACTTCTGTGTAAATATTCTCAGGAGTGTGCAAAGAAGATGTAGCTAATTGCCCAAAGAAAAGGCAGTTTTAATACTTCATTTTTATTCCTTTTAACTCACCATAACCTTTAAAAAGTGTGTCTTTACTTCTCAGCCGCCAATTACAGTAAAGTTTGCCTTCATCAGTTCTTCAACCTTGCTAATTCGTGATTTTGGGATAGGTATGCCACACTGTACTATACTTGGAGAATTTCATGTAAATAAAAGAATATCTAATGAGGATATAACCTTGAATTGTTATTAGGTACCCATGTTGGGATTACAGCAAAGCTAGATAGGACATTAGTTGGGTTAACCAGTAAAGTGGTCAAATTTGCAGATGACACTAAACGATTTACGGTAGTGAAATCCACAACAGATTGTGAGCAGCTCCAAAAGGATCTCTCCAAACTGGGTGAGTGGGCAACAAAATGGCAAATGTGGTTCAATGTAAGCAAGTGTAAAGTGATGCATATTGGGGCAAAAAACTCCAACTTCACATATATGCTGATGGGATCTGAGCTGCCAGTGAATGACCAGGAGAGAGATCTTGGGGTTGTGGGTTCAGCTCATTGAAAATGTTGATTCAGTGCATGGCAGCTGTGAAAAAGGCAAATTCCATGCTAGGGATCATTAGGAAAGGGGATTGAAAAATAAGAATTCTCATATTATAATGTCCTCATACAAATCTATGGTGCGGTCACATTTGGAGTATTGTGTACAGTTCTGGTCACCGTATCTTAAGGACATTGTAAAACTGGAAAAGGTGCAGAAGAGTACAATCAAGATGATCAGGGCCTGGAGCACCTTCCTTATGAGGCAAGGCTACAACGTCTGGGGCTCTTTAGTTTGGAAAAGATACAACTATGCGGAGATATGATCAAGGTGTAAAAAAATATTATTACTAACTAGAGAGAAGCTCTACTGGGCTTGAACAGGGCCAATTGCTCTCCCTTTGCTAAATATAAGAGAATCACCAATTTAAAAGGTGCCTCTTTGCTCAGTTAGCGGGGGTCGTCTTAAAGCACCCCACACCCCATCATGAGTCTGATCCTATCAGTTCCCTGCACGTTACAGCATTTACATAAGAATTTTTTCTAGAGCTGCCCACTGCGATCATATTGCACCCATTTTGAAAGAGCTACATTTGCTGCCAATTTGTTTCCAGATCCAATTCAAGGCGCTGGTTTTGACCTTTAAAGCCCTTAATGGTTTGGGCCCTGGATACCTGAGGGACTGCCTGCTCCCAAGGGTTTCTGCCCACTTGATAAGGTCATCAGAGGGGAAGCCTGCTTCTCATGCCGAGGAATGAGGGAGGTGCGGGGCGGGGCCTTCTCAGCGATTGCACCCAGACTTTTGAATGCTCCCCTGATGGGCATCTGGTCCTCAGTCTCCATCACAGTTTTTAGAAAGCAAGTGAAATCTTGGCTTTTTACCCAGGCTTTTATATGAGTGTTGTTTTTGTTGCTGCTGCTCTGTATAGCTTTTAATTAGATTTGTATTTTTATATTCCAATTTGATATTTTCACTGGGTAATCTTTATAGTCTTATATTGTGTTAAATGTTTTGTAAACCGCCATGGGATTGTTTTGATGGAAGGTGGTATAAAAATTTAACCAAAAATAAATTTTAAAAAAGCAAGCCCTTAGGGTCATGGTTAAAGTCTTGTCTAAGGCAAGACTCTAGGAAGGAAGTACAAAAGATGCAGAGCTATATATGCAACACTGCACTGGTTCATCTGAATCAACCCTATGTTCTCATCTGTTCCCATGACTTTATGGAGAATGGTTTTAGTCATCATGGTGGCCTTAATTCCCATTGCTGGTCTAGCACGCAATCTCCTTCAGCAGGAGACATTGGGATTATGTAACTGAGCAGCAAGGCCTCTGATAAAGATGCAGTCGGTTGTTCATGCACCTTCTAAGCAGCCTTTATTTGCAGAAGTATGCTCCTTCAGGCAAGCTGCCTGAGAGAAGTGATGCATGAAATTATTCACCACCATAGTTTGTCCCAAGTCTAAATGACAGCTAAGTCTTCAAGTTTATTTTATGATTTCAGATTGAATCTGTACCTCCAGTTATATTAGCTAAGTTAACCCAACAATATCCTGCGGCAATTTGTTCAAAAGGCAAATGATATTCTTTGCTAGTCTTGTTACCAGTCTGTTACCATTTTAAGTATATACTTCTGATTTTTGTTGTTGTGGTTGAGAGACAGATGTGGAAAATCCTCTGTAGAAAAGCTGTCGAGAGAAAGAGTTTTTTTTAAAAAGGCAATGAAGCATAGTTTATATGGAGCCCTGGTTTGTTTTTGACATAAATTGCCCCACACTTTCCTGTAGGTGCTTTTTCTTTCTTTCTTTAGTTTTTCTGGCTTAGAATTGAAAAACTTACTACTGTCTATTTTTCCTTGTAATTCTCTATATTTATCTTACTTCTGCAAAGTTATTGTATAATAATCATTCTTAATAAGCTAAATTAAAGATTCCAAATGGAATTATATTAACAATTTATAAACAGTAATAGCTCCCAAACTTAAATGTTCAAAATCCGCTCTCTACTTTAATCACTTCTTACTAAGCTTTGTACTCAAGAGATATCCTCATTAAACTGCCCAATAAACTTGCATTTTCAGAGAGATATCAGTGATTTTTCAGCTGTTCAGTATTTGACATTTCTTCCCAAAGTGAAGAAATGTACTTCATTATGGTAAGTTTAATGTAAGTTTAATTGGCTTTGCTATCACCATATTGAAAAAAACCTAGAAAGCCTAATTCTATCAAACTTTGACTTATTCATAGTCAATTTTTCAATCTTGATTTTAAAATCTCCTTGGGGCTAAGTCACATAACCCACCCAGCACATGATTTGCTCTGAAAAATATTCAGTTTGCACCGTTAGTGTTTTATAGCTGCTTCCCTCATACACACAAGAACATCTTAAGTAGATTCATTTAGCAACAACAAATCCAACTGCCTGTGGGCTTCTTGGAGGCATCTGGTGGGCCACTGTGTGAAACAGGATGCTGGACTAGATGGGCCTTGATCCATCAGGGCTGTTCCTATGTTCTTACACAATTTTCTCCTGCTCCTTTCTCTCCCTTTGCCTCTTGACTCATCTCCTATACTCTCTGCAGGATCTCCCTCGAGACAAATGCCCAAACAAACAAACTGCAAAAGATTACTAAAAAGAATATAAAAAGTACATAATAGAATACAACTGAATAGAATACATACAACAGTTCGGTTGAACATAGAAGGTCTCTTATATTGGCTGACATCTTGACTGAATTTCTCAGTAGATCTACTGAGTGAATAAGGACTATTAAATTTCAATAAGACTTCCTCTAGTAAATTTAATGAGGATTTCAGCCACGGAGTCAAACAATTAATCCATCTAGGTCATTAATGATTGACAGTGGCTTTCCAAAGTTTTAGATGGGGATCTTTCACAGCTTTACTTGAAGATGCCAGGGCAGGGTTTCTTAACCTTGGGCCCCCAGATGTTGTTGGACTACAACTCCCAGAATCCTCAGCTGCAATGGCTTTTGCTTGAGGATTATGGGAGTTTTAGTCCAACAAGATCTGGGGGCCCAAGTTAGTCCCACAAGATCCCTGTGCCAGGGATTTAACCTGGGATAAAACCCTGTGCCAGGGATTTAACCTGGGATCTTCTGCATGCAAAACATGTACCCTAATACAGAACAATGGCCCTTCTGCACTCTAAATTCAAGTTTAACAGTGCATGTTTGGCAGGTGGGGGGGAAATAGCACTGTGTCAGATGCAACATGGAACCAAGTTTGATTTTAACCAAGCTTCTAATACAAACAGAGATTCACCCAACAGACAATTGGTAACAACATGGTTTGTTTTGCCTGCCAGTGGTTTGTTTGGCCCCTCCCTTTACCCAGTCCTCCTGAACACAATCCCAGAATACCAAGTCTGTGTGACTCCTGGCAATGCTTTATTCCATCACCCCCTCCCTTACAATTGGTCACCAGCTTGGTGTGGACGTGGAAAAACTGCACGAGGCGCTTTAGCACTTTTTGCCAAACTAGTTGCTAGTGTTTTACAGAATGGTTCTGAGACAAGCGATTGTAGGGAATTGGTTTAGTAGACAGGAAAAATGAAATCAAGGAGCACATTAGCAAGAAAAGGAGGAGATAGGCAAAATGCGGCACTGCTGCGATCTTCAGAGTCAGGTGTACAGAACTGGCACTGATTGAACTTCAGGCAGAAATGGTGAAGAGAGATGTTAGGCTAGAGATGAGACAAATGCAAAAGCACAACTCTCCCATGTTGGTCATGGCCACTGTCCACTGTGAGGGAGAGGGTTAGTGAAATTTTGGAGGAACTAGTTAGCTTTTTACCAATTCCCCTACATAGTTGGAGATAACTATTCATGAATATGGATCTCTGCAGGGGTAGACTCTTGATCACAGAAGCACTTCAGTCCTTCATGTTTCACTCTTGATCATGTTCATCATCTTAATAACTTTTTAAAAAAGATAAGCCGCATCTAAAGCAGTTAGTTATGTCTAAGCACTACTAAAATCAATGAGATTAGTCAGTCATAATTAAGTCCTATTAATTTCAATGAGACTTAATCTTTTATGGTGAAGGAATAGAAACAAGAAGGAAGTCACCAACTGCTGGGTGATATTGTGTTTTCATCTCCATAGATGGAATTGGGATAATGGTAGTGGTGACATCAGTAGTTGCTAGGCAGGCTTCATCCAAGTGTTCAGAAGGAGAAACAATGGAGAGGCATTGGCTTCCTAGAGCAGTTGTCCTACTCAGCTGCTTTTTGGCCACTCTGAGCCAGCATCTCTGTGGGCAGACGTGGAGCTCTTGCAACAAGCCGAGAATAAACCACTAGAGTGGGTTCAGACACAATGCAATGACAAACCAAAGCCCATTTAAAACAAACAAGCCAAGTTCAAATTTTGATTACAAAGGTTAGTTTGTTGGGCCAAACTGAACCTCAGTTGAATTTGAGAGATGTGTTCAGATGAAAAAACAAACCAGGAATGCTCAGTACAACCACGGTTACACGGTGCATCTGAATGTGCCCAAAGTGTCACAGTCAATGCTGAGCTCATTAGGGTAGATTGATTACTTATAGTTACAGTTTATGTTGAGCTTAGCATGTGTGTGCAACAATTGCTTATCTTCCCTCAGCACAAATTGAATATTTTCTGGTGGCAGTCATGTGCTATGGTGGTGGTCATGTGACACTGCTCTTTCAAAAGATAGTAATTGTGATACACTGATGTAATTATTTTGAAATTCAGAATTTAATCGAGAAATTATTTTTTAATTTTTGTTTTGTTTTGGAAGTCTATAAATGTTCTGATTAATTTATGAAGCTACTCTTGCCTGATTGAGGAAGATCTGGAATATTTCCATTGAGTTCTAGGGCTACAAGCTTTTTCTAGGAGAATAAGGGCCCATTCATACCTTGCTTTTTATGTGGTAAATTTAATGCAAGATGACAAATCTTGAGCAGTAAAAGAATCCTGAATGTGATATATACTGTGGTATATCAATATATTGGATGTGGTAAATATTGTGATATAAGCCTTCTTTCAAGCATGGATATTGGGTAACATCCAAAGTTGGTTACTCATGATTTAAGACCCATTGAAATTAATAGGACTTTGTAATGATGGACTAATCTAATTGATTTCAGTGGTGCTTAGACATGAGTAACTGGTTTGGTTGTTGCTTATCTTTTAAAAAAAAAGCTATTTAGATGATGAACACTTTTTAAAGTGTTCAAAAGTATACTTTAAGCTTTTTCAGTGCTTTCTTTGTTTTTATCACAAAACCATATTTTCCCAAGTTTCAAAATGATTCAATAAACTTAAAGTTAGCTTCTAGGCAAACTGCTTTTCTGTTTTACTCTGTATAGTTGATTGTACAGGCATGTATTGAACATGCTCCCTATTTTATTAATTGCCATCTATAATTACACATGGTTTTTACCAAATGAACTTTACTCTCTATATTTCATTATTATGGCAAAATGTTAATGAAGGTGAACATGCTGAAAATCACTTTTCTCTCTCTCCAATAGATTAACCAAATTATACAACGTCTGAGACATAACTAGTTCAAGACTGTGTGGGGAATGCTTGTCTTTTACTGATGGATAAGATACAATTTTCTTCCTGTTGATCCTCAGGCCCCCACAACTTTAATAAATTAAAGCCAAGAAAAAGTAGCAGCTTTAAGATTTCTACTTGTTGAAGTCCTATTATTTTATTTATTTATTTATTTTTACATTTATATCCTGCTCTTCCTCCAAGGAGCCCAGAGCGGTGTACTACATACTTGAGTTTCTCCTCACAACAACCCTGTGAAGTAGGTTAGGCTGAGAGAGAAATGACTGGCCCAGAGTCACCCAGCTAGTATCATGGCTGAATGGAGATTTGAACTCGGGTCTCCCTGGTCCTAGTCCAGCACTCTAACCACTACACCACACTGGCTCTCCATTCATTGTTCATTATTCACTCTTTATATATTCATTAAATATATGAATAACAATTACCTTTATTTGGAGTACATCAAGAGAGATAGCACTTCCCCCTATGAAACCACTGTTGTGATCTGTATACTATATTACACATTTCTGCTCTCTTCATATCTAGTTTTTAAAGTGATGCTATAATTTCCCTTTTATCAGGAATTATTAGGCTGCATGTGTTGGGCCTTCTATTTTTTGGCACATCCTCCAATGTTTATGCTCCTTATGGTCAGACTTTCCCCCTCTCCAGTATCTGTCCATTTCTGTTGTGGGCAAAATCCCTGCTGTTGCAGATATTTCTTTCAAAGTAATTGTTTGGGCCATAGGAACATGCATTAACCTCTTTTTAGCACCCCAAACTCTTTTTAGCACTCAAAACTTTTCTCTTCTCTTCTTAGCCATTCACCTCTGGAACCTTGAGAAGATTGTTCTAATTTCTGCAGGTAGCATCTTCTGGTTGTGTCAGCTTTTCTCAATGTTTTGCACTGATCTATACTGTAATGCCCGGAGGGATATTGCAGTGGTGGTAGCAAAGCCTCTGGCAGTAGCTGCCAGAGCTGTTCTAATCATGTCACAGAGGGACAGGCAGGCAGAGGGTCTCTGGCTGCCACTAGCTGCCCTGCTTAGATCTGAAGTAGGTTCCTCACAATGAGAAAATGTTTTTTCACTTCATTGGCCTTGATAACAATCTTGGCAGCCCAGTGGTACCCATCAGTTTGGAAGTTTAAGCAATCGTCTCTTCAGGTCAGCACAAGGAGTACTTTCCTGTTACACTTATGCCACACACAGCATTGTGATATTAGAAAAAATATACACAGAATCTATCAGTGATTCAAAGGGTAAAAAACCTGTATTGTTCAATATAGCATTTTAAGAAGGAATATCTATTTTTAGAGCTCCCCAAGTGACCAGAAAACAAGTTTAGCAGTACCCTTGTTTCTGAGGTGAATTTTATGTGATTTTAAATGTCATGCTAGCTACTTTCCTAGAAATGCCCTTAGGAAGGGTGCCACTTGGATGGAATAAAAGGCTGTCTTTGTCAGCTACAAGCAGTTAGAACAAGCATTTATTTCTTTTATAGAACAACAAGTAGCTATACAGGAACTAGCCAATCAACTGCCCATTCTATTACATTAATGGATCTGAGGAGAAGTGTCTTACCACAGAGAAACATGGAGCATAAACACACTTCAGCTAAGGTTTTTGATTAATTCTTTTCTCACATGATCTTTTATTAGAATATATAGGTGGGTTGGGAAAATCCATGTACACGAAGACCCATCTTTTATTAGAGTATATATGTGGGAAAATCCATCTACACGAATACTCATTAGACACATAATTCTTTTGATTTGCATACATGTTTTGGGAAGTCATATTTCACCACAACAAACTTCCATGTTGGTGTTGCCAAATAGGCTTGTTTGCAGTCTTCACATCTGGCAACATATATGGTTTTCTCATTATATAAAAGGTCATGTGTAAAATGGTCCTTATCTAGTCTTGCAACATTATTAGAGTTCTGTTGTCCTTCCCATACCTTGCTTTTCTTGTTATCACAGTTTATAATCCAAGGAATTAAATGAGAAGTGTTCAGTTTTTTGTATTATTGTGCGGGGTTGAAACTCAGGAGACCACTTTGATCTACCGATTCTGCATGGGGTCACACTTCCCCCAGAAGTAACAGGTACACAGTATGGGCAGTGTTCTCTGTGACAGGATTTCAACAACTGTAATCAACAACAGATGTTGTTGATGACAGCTCCCAGAATCCCCAGCAGCAATGGCCTTTGGCTAAGGATTCTGGAAATTGTAGTCAACAACATCTGGAAATCCCTGTTACAGGGAATACTGAATCTGGGAGTGCTTCTGGATCCAGACCCCTACCTGATGTTTCAGGTAGAGGCAGGGGCCAGAGGTGCTTTCTATCAGCTTTGGCTGATACGCCACCTGCATCTGTTTCTTGAGATAGACTACCTCAGAACAGTGATACATATGCTGGTAACTTCCAGACTTGACTACTGCAATGTGCTCTATGTGTGGCTGACTTTGTACGTAGTCCGGAAACTGCAGTTGGTACAGAATGTGGCAGACAGGTTGGTCTCCAGTAGAAATGTGCACGAACCGGTTCGCAAGCCATGTTAGAGGCCTGCAAACCGGTTCATAGGTGGCCCGGTCTGGCAGTCCGATGCTGGGGTGTGTGTGTTGCTTTAAGGGTGGGGGGGTTGTACTTACCCCTCCCACCACTTCTACCCCTCCGGCACTCCAGTTTTTAGGGAAATCTTCAGAGCGGCAGCATTCCTCCCTGCCACCCATGCCCTCTTGTTGCCTGCTAAAAGTGGAAGTAACTTCTGCGCATGTACCCGCCACCAATGCGCGCGCGCTGCAAACCTGGTTTAAGGGGCAGGCTACTTGAGCAGGTTACCCGCTCAAGAACCACTGGGCTCACAGCCGAGCCCAGTGGTTCACATGATTGTAGGAAATAGTGTGAATAGCCTCAATGTCTTCTTCACGATGAGCCCCATTGCCCATTGAGATCATCTGGAGAGCTTCGTCTGCAGTTGCCACTAGCTTCTCTGTTGGCAATACAGAGACAGGCTTTCTCTGTTGCCTCCCCGAAACTCTGGAAGGTGCCCCCTGCTTTTATTTTCTGTTTTAATTTGTTTTATGTTGTTGTAAACCACCAAATATGGAAGTTTGGAGTAGTGTACAAATATAATTAATTAGTTCCAGACTCTTGACAATCATGCCTTTTCTGCATCTGAAAGGACCCTTCACTTAATTTTAAGTTGGGAAAAAATGATTACTTTTTGCAAGAGATGAAAACTATTCATACTGTTAGGCCTCTATAAGGTGGGAGTGGGACTGGCCCTTGCTGAAAACAATGGGTATGACATTTATGGGTAGGACATTCATATTATATTCAAGCAGAATATATATATTCTGCTTTACAAAGGATTGCTTCAACTACATTTATTACTTTATCTTACAAAAAATAGTATTGGGAAGTAGAACAGGTCTTGCTATAGCAAGCATAAATTGTCTCCTTTGATAAGCAGGGTCTGCCCTGTTTGCATTTGGATGGATGCAATGGTGGTCGGTGGTTCCAGGAACTGAGTGTGTGTGAGAGAGCGAGCGAGAGCAGTGCAGCTGATGGTTGAGCCACAGGTAGAGAGAGGTGGAGCCAATTGTTGGCAGCTGCAGAGATGGAGCCAAGAGTGGGCGGGTGCTTTAGCATTAACTGGCAAAATGCAGATTTGTAGCTAGCAGGTGGGATCAAAATATACACACACACAAATCTCAATTGATCAGCAGCAGAGATACAGAGAAATATGGAAAACATCAGTTGCTTTACAGTGCTTAACAGGACTACAGTAGTGTGTAGATTTTTATCTAACATGGCAGGATTAAACACAAGCACACACGCACACAGAGCAAAGGGACTGTACAAGCCACAACTAAAGCACAGACCAGCTACAAAAGGCTACTTCTGTGGAGAGTAAAAGCCCCTGGTGGCGCAGTGGTAAAAATGCCGCCCTGTAACCAGAAGGTTACAAGTTTGATCCTGACCAGGGGCTCAAGGTTGACTCAGCCTTCCATCCTTCCGAGGTCGGTAAAATGTGTACCCAGAAAGTTGGGGGCAATATGCTAATCATTGTAAACCGCTTAGAGAGCTTCAGCTATAGAGCGGTATATAAATGTAAGTGCTATTGCTATTGCTATTCTGAAGTCACCAGGGCAGCTGTCTGCCTGATTATTTCAAAAATGAATACAACTAATAATAAGAACAAAGAACTCTGAGCTAGAATGGTACAGTGGTTAGTGTGCTGGACAAGACTAGGAAAATCCAAGTTCAAATCCTTATTCAGCCATGAAACTCACTGGGTGACTCTGGGAGAGTCACTAATCTCTCAGCATAACCTCCCCCATAGGGCTGTTGGGGGAGGATAAATGCAACCATGTGTACCATTCTGGATTTCTTGGAGGAAGCACAGGCTATACACACAGGCTATCTCACTATTTCTCTGCTCTTATTGCATCAGCTGACTCCCGTCCAGTGGCCTTATTCCGGATTACCCACTCCCTTCTTAGAGGAGTGGATCCGGTAGATGTTCAATCTGGCTACTGTGATCAATTTGCTCGATTCTTTGCTGATGAAGTCACCTACCTTCGGCTAGAATTGGACTCTACTGCTATAGGATCCAATGAGATAGAGGAGATTCCAACTTGTGATGTTACATGGGACACCTTTGAGTTGGTTGAGGATATGGACACAGTTCTTTCAGGTATGGGTGCAGCAACATGTTGCTTGGACCCTTGTCCCTCCTGGCTGGTTAGAACAGCCAGTGGGAATGCTAATTCTTGGCTATGGGAGTTGGTTAACTCCTCGTTATGTGAGGGTTTCGTGCCAGCAGCCCTTAAAGAGGTGATAGTTCGTCCTCACTTGAAGAAACCCTCCCTGGACCTTGAGGTCTTTGACAACTGTAGACCAATCTCCAACCTCCCTTTTTTAGTGAAGGTGTTAGAGAGGGCTGTATGTGCCCAGCTTGAGAGGGTCTTGGAAGAAACTACCTATCTTAATTCTTATAAGTCGGGTTGCAGGCCTTGGCATAGCACAGAGACAGCACTGGTCGCTCTGGTAGATAATAATAATAATAATAATTCGATTTCTATACCGCCCTTCCAAAAATGGCTCAGGGCGGTTTACAAAGAGAAATAACAAATAAGATGGCTCCCTGTCCCCAAAGGGCTCACATTCTAAAAAGAAACATAAGACACACACCAGCAACAGTCACTGGAAGTACTGTGCTGGGGGTGGATAGGGCCAGTTATGACCTTCTTCGGGATCTTGACGAGGGTAGTATCCCTCTCTTGGTCCTTTTAGATCTCTCAGTGGCTTTTGACACTATCGATCATGCTATCCTTCTCGACCGCCTGAGTGGGTTGCGTATCGGGGGCACTGTCTAAACATGGTTGAGTTCTTACCTTAGTGGGCGTGTCCAGTTGGTATGCATTGAGGACAGATGCTCTGACCCATGGCCACTCCTTTATGGATTTCCCCAGGGTCCAGTTCTTGCCCCTGTCCTTTTTAACAAATATATGGGTCAGGTCATTTCCCAGTCTGGGGTGAGATTTCATCAATATGCTGGTGATACTCAGCTGTATATTGCCATCCCAGACCATTCTGGGGATGCTGTTTCTGTGCTTACTCAATGCCTGGAAGCTAAGGTCTGGATAAATCAAAACAAGCTCAGACTGAATCCCACTAAGATTGAACTACTTTTATTCAGCCCTCGTACTGGCCAACAGCTGGATGTGAACCATGTTTTAGATGGGGTGGCGCTCCCCCAAAAGAGCTTTTCGTGATTTGAGGGTCCTTTGGGACTCGCACCTCCTGCTTGAACAGCAAGTGGAGGCTGTGGCCAGAAGTGCTTTTGCCCAGCTTCATCTGGTTCGCCAATTACGCCCTTACCTTGATCGGCAGCCATTAATGACAGTGACCCATGCCCTTGTTATCTCCCGCTTAGATTATTGTAATGCTCTCAGATGGCCATTTTGTTGGTCCCTGATTTCCGAGAGGTTCAGGGCTCGACTTGTGAAAGGGCCTTTTCAGTTGCTGCCCCACTTCTTTGGAACTCTCTTCCCCTTCAGATTCATCTAGCCCCTTCCTTACTGATCTTCAAATCTCTACTGAAGACTTTTCTTTTTTGCCAGGCTTTTGCCCTGTAGTTTACCCTTTTTTTTTTGGTTAATTACTTTAGTTTTTAATTTAGAATGTAATTTTTAATGTTGCCTTGTTTTGCATTTTTGTGTGCACCGCCCGGAGTCTTCGGAGTGGGTGGTGTATTAAATGTTTCTAATAAATAAATAAATAATAAATAAAGGTAAATAAATCCATATAAGCCACAGATAAAGCAGAGACCAGCTACAAAAAGCAGAAAACAAATGCATTCTGAAGTTACAAGGGCAGCACTGCCTATTTCAAAAATGCATACATAAATAGTAGAAAAATCACAAGTTCTTCCATGATGCTTGCTGCAGCTATGAACCATCACCACGAACCATAGGACACCATGGGAAGCAAAGATGAATGAGGACACCCTCTCCCTACTCCATGCTTGTTGAACAGCTGGGTGCCACTTTCTCCACCTTGGATACCCATTACTTATCCTGGATGTCCATCCTATCAAGCAACAATATATTTTTCTTTAAGGTATGTATGCATTTGTATGCATAGAGATCACTTCCTTGATCCTAGCCCAATGACTCATAACCCCCACTGGACATATTAATGTTACAGATTCTGGCCACAATCTGGAAAAAAACAAACCTGGTTAGCTCTTTGCATAGCAAATAGATTTTTAAAATTCTTTTCCTTCCAATAAAATACATTCCTTCTCTATATACACCACATACACATGGAAAGCCATTAATGCAATTATTTGAAAATAAGTCTGGACCTATAAATCCATGCATATGCCCTAAAATAACTTCTCATCTTTTAATGCCAGTCTAATCTAATTAGTCCAGTTTGTTGTTCCTTCCAATGTTCTGTGGCATGTCATTCTGGGAATGGGCCATAATGCTTTGCAAAAAGATCAGAGAGCAAGGAAGATAAAGCATAGGTTACATTCCTCCCCTCCAAACAAACCCAAAGAAGTCAGCAGAAGATCAGACCTACCAACAGCTGGCTAGCCAGCCTACCTCCTCTCTAACCAAAATGGTGATTGGATTTGTTTTATAGCTGCTGTGTTTTATAGTTGCTTCCCTCATACACACAAGGAAATCTTAAGTAGATTTAACTAAAGGTTTATTCAGCCACAACTCTATTTTCTCCTTCCCTTTCCCTCCCTTTCCCTCTTGACTCCTCCCCCACACTCTCTATAGGATCCATCTTAGGACAAATTACCAAACAAATTGCAAATGATTACTGAATAGAATACAACAAGTAGGTAAAAGAAAAGGACCTCCCCACCCTCTGGGCACTCTGATTGGCTGCCTGAGGAAACAATCAACATGATGCCTTAAGATTAGAGCTTAGAGCACTTTTAAGCTCCTCCCACCTTCTGAAAATAAAGTCAAGCCTTATTATCGGCCCCTGTCTCATTAATATTCAAATTTGAACAAATCTGTGTGTTCCTATAGGTGTTTACAAAATTCTGGTATCGTAGCTCACCCTGTGTAAACCCTGGGACCTGGCTGCAGGCAGGGAAGAGGCATAGATCAGGAGGCAGTCAGAGAAATGGCTATAGAAGACATAAAGAGGAGGTAAAATGGCTGAAATTTTCAGTTAGTATCAGGTGGGCACCACCCACTCTGCCTTTAGGTAAGAGCCACCATTGGATGGATATCTGCATGTGAGCACTATCTGCTGTAAAATATTCCCCTTATGGGATGGGGCTGTAGATCTGTGGCTCCATGCAGCTTCCATGCAGATAATCCCAGATTCACTTCCTGGCATGCAGGGCTGGAAGAGACTCCTGCTTGAAACCTACCAGTCAATGTAGACAGTATTGAGCTAGATGGACCAATGGTCTGATTTGGCATAAGGCAGCTTTCTGTGTTCCTAACATGCAAAGAGGTCTCCTTTTTGTTTCCTGTTTTGCAAAGCAATGAAAGAAAGCACACTTGTGCCACTCTTATCTGTGTTACAAAATGCAGCCTTTTCTGACATGAGGATTATATCTCTGTGTTGAGGGGGAATGCTGTATGAAGTGGATCTCATTCATTCACTCGCTGCTCCACTCTTTAACTAATGGCAGACTCCAAGGATAAGGCTATCTCAGTGCTTTGGAATCTCAATGAGACCTTTTACAAGAGTGTTCCTCCTCTTGAGAGTCTTCATTTATTTGTCTCATCTAATGGTTGAATATGACAGCAGAGGTGTATTGAAAAATCCCAAAGAGAATTTTGGGGAATGATTTGTACTGTTTGTTTCTCTAAGCTAAACAGCCTGTATGCAAAAGAATCATAATAGCTGGGGCTGTTGTTCTACTCCCACTCTACAAATATACTCTTTCTCTTACCCTGTTTAAGCATTTTATTTTAATGTGCATGGAATGTGTATCACTTAGCAGCTGTTTGTCTGTTTTCTGATGTGCTATCCCATTTAATTTGTATTTGCAATTTCCTTAATGTATATAAATTTAAAACACAGCAGCCTGACAGAATACTGCCGAGCAGAACCCCTATTTTTCCTTTATAGAAAACCAGACTGTCAGGGGCGTAGCTAGGGAAGAGGGGGCCCATGCTCACTGCTCTCCCCGGTGGCCCTTCAGATAATGAATAAAATAGGGAGGGGTGGACCTGGGGGGCCTTCAGGAGTTGGGGGTCCCAGGTTCTTTGAACCCATCTGCTCAATTATGGCTACACCCCTGCAGACATTGTTTTGTATTAATGTTTGCGTATGTAATGAAAAGCCCAGATTGGCCAGCATTTAATTTATTGCATGGATTACTTATCATGAGTAGTTTGCTCTTTTTTTCAGAGAGGAGGTTGGTTTTATGTTTTTTTATTCTGGAATAGATTGCAAAGTCCTCTATCCTCAATATATCCTTAGCCTAGCAATAAAGCACTGGCATTTGGGTCTTCCCATTCTTTCTTACTTTCCATGGATTGTTTATCATACTGAGTCATATGAAACAGTTAGGAGTGGACACTTACGTTATTCTATCCCATATCCTCCCACCTCCAGCAATTGGATCGAATTCGGGAGAATTGCCTGCTTCCCCTGTCAGTTTTAATCTGAAATATTTTAATGGAAATTAATGGGGGGGGGGGGCGGGGCGGTGAGCAAAAAGAAAAAGAAGCAGCAGCAGTATGGACAGTAAATATGGAGCCAACTATACAGCATTTTAGCTAGGTTTTAATGAAATGAGTTAAGGCAGCTAGAAGGCTCCATTCTATAGCAATATCAGGAGGGTGTTTGGTTGATAGGCAATCTGTAAAACCAGCCGTGTATCACTGACTCAGAAAAAATCATTGCACTATTATATTCTTATTACTGCACCTGGTGCTGAGCTGATGTTTTCTATGCAGCTCATTATAAAATTGGATTCTGCTCATGGCAAATAAAGTAGCTGAAGCAGTAGATTCATACAAACATGTTTGTATGAGCCATTTTTGGAAGGGCAGTATATAAATCAAAAACATACATACATAAAATATTTAATATAGGCATCCTCAATGTGCTTGTCCTGAAAGTATTTTTTTTAAAAATTCAACCACATTATATGTAACAGAAGATGGCCAGCATAAACACTGATAATATTAAACTGCATGTGATGTGGGGAATATACAATTAAATCTTTTTTAAAAAAAAGGTTTGAAGCAGTCATGGGGAACATTTTCATCACAGAATTGGTATTATGGGAGGTTGTCTGAACTATTTTTTTGGATTGAAGTCTATAGTGAGAAGAAAATTAGAGGTTCCTGTATTTTTCTGCTGAGAAGTTTATAGTAACTTTGGGTGAGTTATGTTAAGGAAATTACCCAGGGGAAAGGATTACATAAGAAGAATCCTGATGGAGCAGACCAAAGACATGGCTAGTCCAGCATCTTTTTTCCTAGAGTGTCCAACCAGATGCTTCTGGGAAGCCCACAAAGAGGAAATAAAGGGATGCCTCTTCTCCAGAGATTGCTTCTTTGCAACTGGTATTCAAAGACAGACTTTGGCCGCATTCACAAATAACGTGAAACGCCAGGTTCATAGGAACATAACTGCCATATACTGAGTAAGACCATTGGTCTGTCTAGCTCAGTATTGTCTACACAGACTGGCAGCGGCTTCTCCAGTGTTGCAGGCAGGAATCTCTCTCAGCCATATCTTGGAGAAGCCAGGGAGGGAACTTGAAACCTTCTGCTTTTCCCAAAGCAGTTCCATCCCCTGAGGGGAATATCTTACGATGCTCACATATGGTCTCCCATTCAAATGCAACCAGGACAGACCCTGCGTAGCTAGGGGGACAAGTCATGATTGCTACCACAAGACCAGACTCACTAGACTCAAGACCAGGTTAATTTTTCAAACTGTGAATTGCATTGCAGACTTTTGGCCAACCACAGTCTGGCAACCTCTGTTTTCAGGGCAGGGGAGCTCCTCCCTCTTCCTGGTCCACTGTGGCCATATCCCAGCAAGCACTGTAGTGTTTGTGTCGCCAGACTGTGGGCAAAGCATCAGCATGTCTCCATGGCAACAGCCATTGGCCATGATCTTCAAGGGGTGTGATGAGCGTGATTGTGGACCATTCCTTTTTGGACCATTCCAAAAAGGAATGGCCCACCCGCACTTGGCAGGGAAAGGGCATTTTAAAAAATGCCATGCCATTCAAGTCCTCCTTCTGACAGTGATTGCATCATTGCCCTCATAAGAGCCCCACAACATTTGTGTCTTGCACAAGCACAATTTCTGATGGGGGAGACATCTGGGAAGAACTATTTTCCTGTTGCTCAGGAAAGGGAAGGGAACTTGATAACTTCTTAGAGGAAATGTGTATATGAGGAAGGGCAAAGGATCTTGGGGTCTGGACCACTGTGACCAAGGATGCTCTTGCGAGGGCTCACCCCAGTAAAGAAGTCCATGGGGACCAAACCACACTTCTGCTCCCATGGTGGCTTGCTGCCAGGGGACTAGAACTCTTATGAGAGGACCAGTCTACTGGGGAGGACCTTAGGCTCAGAAAAAACTTTGACCTTCCATTGGACTACACGCTCATCCACTCAGGAACAGCATCCATTATCACAGAGGAGGAATCTCACCTCTCAGTGTTGGCAATGCTGATCCCACTGGTTGCCCCTTCTCATGAGTAATCCTACACACATTCCCCCAAGGCGAAAGGGATGCCCCCCCTTCCAAAATCACTGTACACAAATAGATCTTAGCCATTCAAGAAGTCTTGGTTGCGGCTGCCTTTTAAACCCGACCTTGGTTATCGCCACCCTGCCATATGTTGCCATTCCAGTGCTCTAATGTGGTTGCCTGGCTTATGTTGCCACCTTGAGTGCATGTTCTTGTGAACATACATCTTTTCCACTTCATTTTCATAGAAGAAAGGACGTAGTGCCCATCTTGGCATCCCGTCCCCTTTCTCTCTTGATTGCCAGAAGGGGGCAGCAAGAGACAGAGTGGGAAGAGGGCATGCCCCTGTGTTTATTTGCTGTTTGACAGGCTGACAAGCTTGGGATGGAATGTGGTGGTGTTCCTTTTGCCAGGCAACTGTGTTGTTGGATCAGAGATGGGGGCGGGCGGGCAAGTGCTTGGAGAAGCAGCCAGTGAGAAGTGCCACATGCATTGAGTGGACATAATCCTGAGTGGGTCTGCACTGCAATCTCTACGATTATGGTTCAAAAAACAGCACAAAACCATGGTTATGGCACTGTCAGTATTCGGACATAACGCTGCCGCTGAAAAATCTCAGGTTACAGCAGCGACACTCTTCCAAAGTACAACTTTTAAAAGATACTTATATTACACATTAAGAGTCAATCATCATGGGGAAAAAGCCTAATAATACTGTTGTCTATATAAACAGCACCTCAGTGGCAGGCGGCAGCCTGGGTTCAGCCGCAGTGACCCTCTGGCTCCGCCCCCTGTGTCTGACATCAGATGCAGGGGGCTGGCTAGCCATGCCCCTCACATCTGACATCAGGCATGGGGGTGTGGTCTCCCTCCCAAACAGGGCCACAAGGTTTGTCCCATGCTGCGTTGGGCAGTGTGGGCCGGAGCGACTCTCCCTGCCTTTAAAGGCAGGGAGAGCCATTCCAGCTGCGCTGCCAATGCAGTGCAGGCCAATCTCCCTCCCAATCAGGGCCCCATTTGGCAGGGGCCCCGCTGCGTTGGCAGCGAGGCCAGGAGCAGCTCTCCCTACTTTTGGGCAGGGAGAGTCACTCCAGCTGTGCTGCCAATGCAGTGCAGGCCGATTTCAGTCCCAAACGGGGTCACGTGGCCCTGTTTGGGAGTGTAATAATGCTCCCCATGTCTGATGTCAGACATGGGGTATGTGTCTGGGGCCACAAGGCGGGGCCCCTTGGGGTAGCGGCCCAGGTTCACCAAATGGTGGCTCCACCCCTGCAGCACCTTGCTATTACCATATTGAAATTGCTGTAAATCCCTCCCTCATCTAAACTCCCCCAGCTCTAATCGTAGTGAAGCAGGAGTCAATCACCACCTGGAAAATGCCATTATTATGCTACTGCTTGTGTGGAGGGCCATACCCTGAGGAGACATGGTGTTCTGATAAAGCTCTGCACCTTCCCTAACATGTCCTCAACTCGGCCTAATATTCCCCTTCTATCAGTGATAAGATGCACACACCAGCATCTGCTAGAACTGCATTAACCCAGGAGGATTTAAGAGCTATTGGTGTCATAATCCCCCAGCTTGACTCCTGCTCCTGCTGCTGTGATCATGAACTTTCCCTCCGTGCATAGAGAAGAATGTTCCCTGCTAACTGAGCAGAGGCACCTTTTTAAAGTGGTGATTCTCTTTACTGAGCAGGGGGAGAACAACTGCCTCTATCCATTGCTAGCACAGCATCCCTCCAGTGGCTTTTGCTGGTGTCTATCTTATGTTTATTTTTTGATTGTGAGCCCTTTGGAGACAGGGAGCCACTATTTATTTATTTATATCTAGGTAAACCGCTTTGGGAACTTTTGTTAAAAAGCAGTATATTCATTCATTCATTCATTCAAGAAATGAGACAAAGATTAAAATAGGATGAACAACATGCACACAGCACGGTATAATAATTGAGGGTGGTTTGTTGGAAGAGTCTTAGGTTGGTGATTCAAAATTGTTATGCTTGTGGGTGTAGTTGTTAAGAGTGCCTTAGATGTTTTTTGTATGTCACAGAATGAAAGCGATGCGCTGTAGTTTTAAAATTTTCTCTGTTTGTAAGCTAATATATCTTACTTCTGTTAGGAAGGAAAATGTCGACTTCCTGTAATATAAAAGAGGTTTCATGGAGCAAATCAGAGGGATCTTTGCTTGACTTGGATGATGGGAACCCTCCAAGAAGGAGTGATTGGACAGGTATGTTGCTAGCATCCTGCCTTCTGAAGAACTGTAATTATGATTTAAAATGGCTCCATTTATAGCATTGTGGACCAAGGACTTGTAGAGTTATAAGCAAGTTCCATTCTTTTCAATACATCTTGTGCAGGAGAGCTATTGTATGGTGTCCCTCAGGGCTCCATAGTATCTACGATGCTTTTCAACATCTACTTGAAACCACTGGGTGAGATCATCAGGAGATTTTGTGCAGGGTGCTATCAATATGCTGATGACACCCAAATTTATTTCTCTGTGACATCATCAGGAAATGGTATAACTCCCCTAAATGCCTGCCTGCAGGCAGTAATGAAGGATGCTGGATGAGAGATAATAAACTGAAGCTGAATCCAAGCAAGGTGGAGGTACTCATGGTAAGAGGTCATACTTTGAGGGGCGTGATAGATCTTCCTGTTCTGGATGGGTTGCACTCCCACTGAAGGAACAGGTACGTAGCTCGGGAGTGCTTCTGGATCCTGGCCTCACTCTGGTTTCTCAGGTTGAGGCTGTGACCAGGAGTGCTTTCTATTAACTACGGTTGATATGACAGCTGCGTCCATTCCTTGAAGATAGTGATCTCAGAACTGTGGTACACTCTCTAGGCTTGACCACTGCAATGCACTCTGTGTGGGGCTGCCTTTGTATGTGGTTCAGAAACTTCAGTTGATTCAAAATGCAGCGGCTAGATTGGTCTCTGGGGTGCCTCGGAGAGACCATATTATGGCTCTTTTACAACAATTGCATTGGCTACCAATAAGCTCCTGGGGAAAATACAAAGTGCTAGTAGTTACCTTTTAAAGCCCGAAATGGCTTGGAACCGGGTTACCTAGGAGAGCACCTTCTTCTGCATGATCCCCACCACACATTGAGATCATCAAGAGAGGTCTGTCTCCATATGCCGCTGTCTTGTCTGGTGGTGACTCAGGGATGGGCCTTCTCCTTAGTTGCTCCTGGCCTATAGAACACACTCCCTATAGATATTCATGGTTTAATATCTTTGCCAGCCATCAAAAGAGCCCTTAAGACACATTTTTTTCAGCTAGGCTTTTAGTAATCTTTGAATGTTTTAAATCTTTAATTTTATGTTTTTAATAGTTTGTTTTATTTTGCTTTCCTTGTGTTTGTTTTTCTGAACCACCTAGGGCCTTTGGGAGTCAGGTGGTATATAAATTAAATAAATGAGTGAAATAATAAATAATAACAATATAATGCTTGTGTATTGTGTTTGCAATTTTAAATCGAATTTAGAACAATATCATGATCTTTGCCATGGTAACTTTCCAGAATATAATATGAAGCTATCAACAAAGTGGGGTAAAAGTGTAAATGATATTTCTTTATCCAAACATACTTGGCATGTTTAAACAAGTATTATAATGGGCCCAGAAATATTTTGGCATATATAGAATAACACTTAGAAAGTAACATTAAAAAATAGATATTTCTCTTCCTCTCCCTCTCCCTCTCTCTCTCTCTTTTTCAATAGATGGTAAAGAAAATGAATTGGATCTGAAGTTCCATTGGCCTGGAGAATATAAGCAAGATGCTCCTAGTGCATTTAAAACAAATCCTTTTTGGAATGAACTGTCTGCATCCAACCCTTTTCTAGATGATGTAGCTCAGTCAAGCAACAGAGAAAAAAATAACAAGCGCATCTCTATCTTAAAAGAAGACCCTGACTTATTTTTCAGAGATTCAAATAACAGGAATTCTGCTGCTTCATCTGGAGATGAATTAAATATTGACTATCTTTTTCTTCGCAAAATGTCAAAGAGATCTGCAAAATATAGGAGTGCTTCAGATCTTTTGGATATTGTAGGTGTCAAGACATTTGAACTTCCTCATACATCTAGCCATATACTACCTCCAGAAAATGACTCTCTTCAGACTGATCGTGAAGCCTATAAGACAGCATGGCTGAATCAACGGCAGCTGGCCCGTTCTTGTCTGGATCTGAATGTGATAAATCAGAGTCCAGGATGGGCACAAACCCAATCTATAGAAACCCATATAATGTGTAAAGTGAACCACGAAGGTAGCTCAGTTCAGCTTCCTGATTCAGATATTGCTGTTCATTTCCCTGAAGGTCACGTTGCATTCGGAGAATTCCAAGAGGTTGGCTTACAGACTATCCTTGACTCTCCACCATCACTTAACCATGAGTTTTCGACCACTGTGAGCCCATTGATTGAACTTACATTAAGTAACCTCAATACAACAGAAGCCATTTTATTAGAAATGAAAATTGCAGCTGAAGTGAAGAAGGACCCCTTTAGTCAGGTTATGGCTGAAATTGTATGTCTCTGTGGTTTCACTAAAGAAGGACCATTTGAAAAAATTGACAATTGTTACATTTATAAAGATATGATACAAGTGAAGCTGACCGACCTAAGTCACCTGATGTATATTGTGACTGTAGCCCAGACAAATACTGTCAATTCTCCTTCTGCAAGTGTTTGGGAATATATTCACAGAAAACTTTCAGTTGGCATTTATGGACCCAAACATATCCACCCATCCTTCACTGCTGTATTTGCCCTGTTTAGCCACAACTATGTTCCAGAAAAGCTCACAGTGTCTGATATTAAAAAGGGTGGAAAGAGTATGCCCCCAGTGGTTTTCCAGATGTGGGGAAAGCATACATTTGTGCTTGAGAAGCCACAAGATTTGAACATTTTTATGGCCTCATGTGACCCTGATTTTGAAGTGAAGGAAGAAGAGCATAGGAAAGAAATTAAAGAAGGAATGCTGAAAGGAGGTGGTAAGGTGATTCACCAACACTTCCCATTTTCTATAGTCAATGCAAGGAAGATACATCTGTTTGTCTTCCGTGTTCAAGTTAAAGTCCCAAACAACAACCTGGTATGCCAGTTCTACATTACAACTCCCGAACCAGCTCCAAAGCCATTAACTGATGTCTCTAACAAGCCAAACCGATTAGAAAAACGCAAAGAGATCAAGTCTGCACCTTTGCTGTCTGTGCCAACAATTAAATACCCCCTCTTTCAAGAAAAGCCAGTACATGTTACCAGCTATGGTGTAGCTTTGAAAACAGTGTTACGTCAAAGTAAAATTGACTATTTGCTGGAGTACTTTAAAGGGGATACAATAGCACTTCTTGGTGAAGATAAGGTAAAAGCCATAGGACAGGCTAAAATAAAAGACTGGTATGTGGGAATTCTTAGAAGAAAGGTTGGCCTTGTACATTGCAAAAATATCAAAGTAATTGCCAAAGACCAAGCTATAGATATTGAGGATAGTACAATCACAACCCAAAACCTCCTTGAACAAATCACATTGCCATTTAGAAAACTGACTTACATCTATTCAGCCATCTTATCCACTGTGTCAGAGAAAATGTATGACTGGAAAGCTTTGGCTGATGCCCTTGGATTTTCCCATATGTCACTGGATGATTTCACTGAGCTGCAAGCCGAGAAAGAACCTGAAAAAGTAGCCTATGTTGTGAAGAAGCTGAAAGAAGTTTGTCACACTAATAGAAGCACGAGGCGTTTCCTGTATGAGCTTTCTGTTGTAAGTACTCCTCAGGTGGACTCGCTTGTGTATATGATGAGACACAAAGTATCAATAATTATAAATCATGACAAATTAGCCACAGCTAATTTGTGGCTAATTTGTCATGATTTATAGTTGTTCTACCCTGCCTCAAGGCTGCTGGGCAGGTGACAGACCTGTGATCCAACAAAACTATTTTTAAAATGAAAAGCTTGCCTTTTAAGTCATGTAAATAGCAGCCACAGTGGAAACTTTAGAGAAGCCTTGTGCTTTGTGCGGGGGTCTCCTGGAGGTTTGTTGGACCATGAACAAGATTTTCAATCTGTGTTGGATCTGGAAAGTTCATGTTTTTGAAATTATGAAGCAAATAAGAAAAGCAGCCCAGAGTTTTATCTGCAGCTGAAGGAAGGGGTCCCTACTGATTGATCAGTGAGGTTTCATGGTTGCAGTTCACTTTACCAAAAATGCCCAGTTCTTTATTAAAGCTTGGTGTGTGTGTGTGTGTGTGTGTGTGTGTTGATATTATCTCCTATAGAGATCTAAAAAACTTCCTGGAAAACAGTGTCTGACAACTTCCTAGATTTTCAAGGCAGGCTCTCTTCTTATCTTTCCCCTCCCCACATCATGTAGAGAAGGGAAAATGTGTTTCATCTGACAGTTGCTTTGAGGGCGTATTCTCATTCTGGCTTACTTGGGCTATTTGTTGATTGGCTGCAAGCAACCTTCAACTCGTCTCCTTCACTCTCACTCAACTGATATTCATAGTCATTGCTATCCTACTACATTATATTGCCTCACCCACCATCTTGGAACAAGTTTATTTCAAATGTATATGCTTTGAACTCATGTAGGTTCAGTTTAATCATCTGATACCAGGGGTATGCTGGTTATATGTTGGGGCTTCTTATGAACCTGAGAGCATTTTGCTCCAATTTGCAATTTTCTGAACATCTACAGTATATGGAGTCTCATTTAAGTTCTGGACCAAGTCCATGAGGCCCCAGTAAACAGGTTTGCAAGTAGCCATTCACCTGGTTGCCTTTAGTGAATTGTCTCCTCATGACCATGTGCTGAACATGTTATAGATATATATTCTTTTTTTAGGCCACATTGAGCAATATTATTATTATGAATATGTGACTGACAAGCTAGTTTTTTTTTTTAAAAAGCTTGTTTACTAGTAAATGTTGTTGGCTTACTAAAAAGGCATCCAGTACAGTGGCAGTGCTGGGGGGAAAATTGAGGAGACAGATGGGGCAAAGTGCATGTTTGGGGGGGGGCAAGCTGTGTCCCACATGTTACACTTCTGAAACAGAAATGGGGGGCAGGTGTGGGGCAAACTACTTCTCTGAGGGGGCACTTGCCCTCCTTGCCCCACTGGAGTCACCCTAGATCTAGTAAGGGTTTAGACTATATGGAGGTTGATGAGGAATCATATATATGAAAACTGAACAACCAGGTCTGTGTAGCCCAAAATCAAATATATTCTGACGCTCATAGAAATCAGTTTAATAAAAAGTATCATGTTACCTAACTTTAATCTTCATGGATTAGAGAGCATATGCTTTTAAATTCTATAATAAAATATCGAATGGAAAAATTCTGAGAGGAGAGCCCTACCATTAAATTAAGCATGCACCTTTATAGAAGAATTAGAAATAACAGGGGTTTTAAGAGAAACTTTACAAGGATTCCACAGGCACCCTTTATATTTAGCAGAAAACGAAAAACAAGTCATGTGTATGTGTAATAAGCTCTAACTGGTAAAATGCAGTTTCCACAGATTGATATAGAATCAGACAATGAATTTGCATATCGCATATTTTGGAAAATGGGAGTTCTGTGGTACCCTAAAACACAAAAACTAGATATCTCCTATCTTCATATTATTCGAAAGTTTCTTGGTTTAGAACTAGTTTCCCACAGCAATTAACCCCAATATTTATCACAGAAATCTTGTTCCTGTTTCTGTGATGTCACACCACTCATTAGCACATTGCCAAAAATAACAAAAGTCATTTTGTTTAAAAATGGCAAACAACAGGAGTCATGGGTTTTGTCATTGTCAAGTGATACACATACCACTTAGGGACTTATTACTTCTCTGCAGTTGTAATTTAAAACACCAGCTTACAGGTAAAGGTTCTCTCTCCCTCTCTCATTTTCCGCTTCCCTTAAGGTGATATTTTCAGGCTCATTATACAGCTGTGTTTCTTGGTAAAGCTAACAGTCTCTCTCGCTCTCTATCTCTCTGCTTCCTCCCTAAGAATGGCAATTAAAACTTTGCAGAACTTAAAAAATATGACAGAATAATTAAACATGACTGTATGTTAGAAATGGCTGATATCTTCTCAACTAATGAAGTATATGTGCTTTGAAGGATGGTGGGGGCATGATGGGAGCTCTCACACAACCCCCCCCCCTTTCCCACTGTGCACATGCTGCTACGTCAGAGCCCTTAGAGTCTGGAGCATGGGGAGCACTCTGGGAGGATTTTGCAAGATCAGAAACTTGTTGCTGAAGGTCAACAATGTGTTTCTAAGCCCCTCAAGTGTGTAAGGAATAGTCCAAACTGTAAGGGCTCTGTTTTATAGCTGCTTCCCTCATTAATACAAAGCTATCTTATATAAGGTTTAAGCACTTAATCAGCACTGAGGGCCGCTTTCCACTCAGAAGACATGATCACTCAGAAGACATGACAGGATGAAGCAATTTGTGCAGTTACTACTTCATCCTGTGATCTGCTGTTAGCCTAGAAATCGAGATAAACAATTTGTAGTTGTATTCCAAATACCTGGCAGATATTCCACCTGGAAATTAAAGTCCACAAGTCTGGTGATCCATTTGGCTATTTTGGGGGTCACTCAACTTCGAGTAGTAAATAAAGCAGATAGGGGGTTATATTCTATCTAGTAATCTCTTATGTTTTGTTGTTGAGAAGTATGTCCCAGTGGGGATCCTGTAAAGAGTGTGGGATTTGGAGTCAGAAAGGAGAAGGGATGGGAGGGAAGGAGGAGAAAATGGAGTGAGAGATTTTTAACTTCTTAAAAATGATTTTTCAGTACAAGATTTCAACAAGCATAAGCTAAAAATGTAAGAATATAAACTTGTAAAAAAATTCACCCCTCCCCTTCGCACCTCACCTCACCATACAACTTTTTGTGAGGAAATAATGAATAATCCATCCAACCCTGCAGATGCCAATTGTGACACATTAGACATATAATGGGACATATTAGGGGACCTATACACTGTACACAATGTAAATATTTATCTATAGGTCCATCTTGGGGTCCTATTATGAGAATACATAGGGCTTACAAAAGCTTTAATCCAGCCCTGGTGGAGACATTGCATGAGACAGAGCCATACTTATTAAGCTTTTAAATGTTACAGCCAGCAAAAAGTGGAAATTCTCTGCAGATTTTAGGGGTCCTCTAAGGAGAAAGTGAAATTCCTTCCTCATTTCAGGGTTCTTTCCATGGAGACTTTTCAAAGAATGTTATCAAATGATTGCTTCACATCCTACACAGAAACACTTTTTGATGGCCTCCATAGGAGAGCAGTAATGTTTAAAGTCTTTGGAGGAGGTGGTATATAAGACAAATTTAATAATAAATAGATTGGCCCTGGAACAGTATACACTTCTTCCTGTCCTGCCTTTTCATGAATGTTACTCATCTGTTTTTCTTCCTTGGAAAGTACCATATTTATAGGTACTACATTTCCCACAATATCTTGTTGTGGGGCTACAAATACTTTCATACTGCTTTGAGTCATGACAACATGCAACAGAATTCTGCCTCAGCAGAAGCACACCACTTCATACGGTCCTAAGGGAAAGGAAGGCAAACCAAAATGAATTATATTGTGCTGCTGTCCGTGTAGGCAACAATCAGAGATAGCACAGGGACAAATCTAAATGTAAAAGAGATTTCTCCTAAATCAGGACTATCTGAATTGAGGCTATAAAGGAAGATTTCTTATCAAGGGTGTCCCAACATGCTGTGGGTTGTGCAACCCTCACATACATATTGCTGAACACAAAAAGGGTTTTTGCAGGGAGCAGAGAGAAGCAAAAGGTACCTCTCCCTTCTCCTCCACTGCAAGCCTGTTAGTTAATTCACAGTTAAATTATCTCCTTGAGAGGATGGAGCTTTTGTTGTACCCTTGTAAAGTGGCACACCATATTGGCCACAAAGTTTAGTATAGTCAGTTAATACAAGGGTCATCCCTGATGCTTACTAGTCCGGTGGCTATAGGCCACCTCCAACCTCAGAGGCAAGATGCTGCTAAATACCAGTTGCAGGGGAGCAACAGCAGGAGAGAGGGCAAGCCCTCACCCCCTGCCTGTGGGCTTCTCAGAGGCAAATTACTGGTCCACTGTGTGAAACAGGATGCTGGACTTGATAGGCCTTGGGCCTGATCTAGCAGGGCTGTTCTTATGTAAAGCTATATTCCTCTTTCAGCTGTGTCTTTAGCAAAGCAAAAATTTTGTATATATTTAAACATGATTACGTTGGGATTCCGAAGGAGATTCATACGGAGGACAAAGAGGGGAAAGTCATGTCCTGGAGATTTTTCTTCTATACTGTTCTTTAAAGCCAGACTTTCAATAGCTACTTTTTCTAAGTCAGCAACAACCGAGTTCTGGTCATTCCTCAGAGCAAAGCTCTCTGTGATTTTAGCTGGAATTTTCCTTGGCTAATTACTATAGGGAGTACTGTCCTGATATCCTTAATCAGAATAATGAGTAAATACTATTATTAATAATGAGTAAATACTATTATTGATTAATGTGACTATGCAGTTTCAAATTAAAATCAAGATTTGCATAACACTTTTTAAAATTCGAATACTCATTTTTTGGCAGTTTGAGGGTGAGCTAGAAAAACTCATGAATTAGATTCCTCTTTTAATCTCTTTTCTAGATTAACTCTTCAAATGTGGCTTTCCCTAAGAAAGTGAGGCGAGTCTCATGATCGGCAAGACCCACCTTCAAAGGGTTTGCAGGGAGAGCGGGCTTAGCCTGCTCTCCCCACAGACAATCCTCAGACAGCCCAGGGCAGCCGGATCGGCTGCCCACACAACTGCCGGCTCCACCATGGAGCCAGTGGGGGCTGCGGGGATCAGGGGCCACGTGGCCCCCGGAAGTTCCAGGATGCCCTGCGTGACTTCGCGGGGCATCCTGGAGAGACCCCCAGGGTTGGTAGGCTTGTTTCAGCATCCCGCCGGGGGTCTCCTCGTGTGTTGCCGCAGAGCCACGCCACGGCAATACACGATCAAAAAGACAGGGTTAGCGGAGCGCTCGCTCCGCTAACCTCGGCTAAGGGGAAGGGGAATTAGGAGAGTTTGCTGCCGGGAGCGATGCAGCTCCCGTGGCAGGAGACGATCAGCAAAAAGCGGGCTAGGCTCCCTTAGCCCGCTGTTTGCTGATTGTGAGAATCTCCTCAATGGGTTTTACATAATAGTCTCCCTATTATATTCTCAGAATTCTGTTTTAAAAGGATAACTTTAACTGCTGGCTGATGCCCAATTTTGTCTGTTGAGAGAAGTTACTCACTGGCTGGATGAATTTATGTAAAATGTTGAAAGCTTATATCATTTATTTTTAAATATCTGTACCTATCTTTCCACTATATGCAATAAAGGCTGCTCTGCAGCAAGGCAACATTAGAAGAGATTAAAACTAATGTAAATTGATAACAAAATTAAATAAGTAAAAACAGATGGAACAACACTGAGAACAGCACCAAAAACTGCAGCAGCAGAATAAACAAGAATGCTATTTAAGCAGAAGTCTAGGCAAATAAAATAGACTTCACTTGACACCTTCATAATATTTTGATGTTAATATCTTCTCATTAGTAGTATCACACACACTTAGCATATGGCAGTATACATTTCCAGCACCCACAAGTCAAACAAAGGAAATATGAGATCCAGAATTAATATTTTCAACATATCTTTGATTTCAGAATAACATAAATGGAGACCATGTATTCAGTTTAGTAGTCATTTCCCCTCCCTTCACCCTGGGTGAATACAGGTGACCAATGTGATATGGTCACCTGTATTGTCACCTATGTGATAACTTATCACAGTGTGCATGTCACCATTTGATAAGCTGGTATGTATTGTTCTGTGAAATAGAACAATAAATAAAGTTAATAAAGTTAAATTTACCATTCCTCTGCTCCCACAGATTTCTGATTGAGTGCAGAAGTCTGAAAGACTTTTCTTACCACCTGGTAGAACAATACACATGCTTAGTTTGCCAAGCTGTTACAGGCACCCTGTGGTAGCTTTCCGCTTGATAAATGTGTTCATCTGTATGAAGGACATGATCTGGGGCAGCCAAGTCTACAGCACTGTAGGACCTGCAGGTCTAGGTGAATTAGGGCTGATATTTCTCGTTTGGCTCTTTCTGAAAAGGTCTTGGATTCTTTTATTTCCAATTCTTTAATAATACAGATGAATATTGAAGTAGCAATTTTCCAGTGTTTGAAAATTTTACCAGTTTTTACAAAGTTGTCAGCTCTTTTACTACAGCAGAATACATTCTCTTTGTTGTCTTTGTTGTGAACATTCTTCCTTGCTTGTCCGGACCTTAGCAATAAAAATATAACTCTATTCATGTTTTTCTTAATCGTGGTATCTTTTGAGAAGCAAAGTTTCAAGTCCCAGGTATTGAAAAACACTTATTTCCAACTAGATGAGAAAATGGTAACCAAAATGAGATCTGAAATAGAGAAACTATGTCAGGTTAATTATTTTTTTAACTCCTAGACAACTCTTGTGTGAAAAATGATGCTTACACAAAAAGTATAAGCAACGTGTGTGATATGTAAAGAAACAGAAAAGTTCATATTATTTTCAGAGTTGTTATAAGAGGAGACTATAACTATTTGTTGCTAAAGATTGCTTGAAAACATAACAATTAAACTTGTGACTGCAGGCACTTCTGAAGCTGGATTGCCAAGGATTACTAGCACGCATTACCCAGGACACGGTCATTTTTACTTCAGCTGTAAAGCTTGGGAAAGGCTGGAGAGAGCTGGCAGAAAAATTAGCCCGACTCACCAAACAACAAATTGAAGCTTATGAAATCCCCCACCGGAATAAAAGTGGAGAGGTGCCTCCAGAGGTGAGATCTGGTGATCTTTCCCTGTCTGTTCTTTTGCTATAAATTTTGCAAAATTTTAGGCTGCAGACAGACAATGGTTAAGAGTGATTTGAGACAGGGATTGCTGGGGGCCTGGGTTCTTTGAATTATAATTATACAATTCAGGGGCGTAACTACCATTAGGCAAGGGGAGGCGGCTGCCTGGGGGCCCCCACGCCTCGAGAGCCCCCCCAGAGGCAAGTCACATGACTATATATTGTGAAGTGTGTGTGTGTTTATCAGCAAGGGGCCCATTTTAAAATTTTGTCTCTAGGCCCACTCCAGCCTTGTTACGCCCCTGATACAATTATAGTTACACCTCTGCATTATGAGCTGTGCTTTTTCTCAGCCTTAAACAACCCCTAAAAATATACAATGTGCTTTCCCTATTAGGTTTTCAAACTTTAAACTTGTTACTTTTTTGAAATCAGTGACAGTTCTTGATCAAGGGTAGATCCTTCTTCTGTTGTTTTATGCAATACCTAGAAGAACATTGTTTTAATCTTGTTTGAATCCATTGCCTAAAGTCCACCTAAACCCATCTGGCTCATAAATGTTGGTCAGCTATAGGCCTTTGAACATAGGGACATCTTCAACTTCCTAGGGCCAATATATCAAATTCCTTTATACAGTATAGCTTTTAACTATATTCAGGACTGTGATTTTCTCTCTGAATCTCGACCATTTCTAAGATTTCTCCAGTTCCTTTGCCGATTATTTTAATCCTTCATATCTATTTCCACTTTCTTTTTCTCGTGCACTCTAACACTATATCCATATAAATTTTGTGGTTTTGATTTATAATTGAACTTTTCTCAGCAAAGGGTCAGGGTCTCTAAAAACATATGCTTTCATTCTTCGTTAGCATAGCAGCCTTTTGTGGCAGAGCACTGCTAATCCCATTTTGCAGATGAATCTACTCTGCCCTGTTACACAGGAGTAGCAGAACATGGACTAAATACAAGACCAACAGTTCCCTTGGATCCTTTTCCTTTTTCCTGGAATTCTGGAAGCTGGCCTGACTCCTTGTGAAGGGAAGCAGCACAACTGGACTTAAACTGGGAATTTGTCTCCACTCCGTACAGTAGTGTCATCTGACAGACAGTTAGTAAAGGGAAGGAGATGGAGGGAAAGATGCTCTGTATTGCATCCTAAGACCCCACCAAAGGGCACCAGCACATCATTATGCTTCTCAGAGAATGTTGTATGCTTCTCAGAGAACTGAGTATGCTATTTTAATAGCTAAAACCCAGGGGAGGACTGGCTGTTGGGCTAAGAAATAATGACTTGTTCAATGCCACTGTGTGAGACTTTCATAGACCTGGGCCGTTTCTCCAGCTCTTCCTTGCTAAAGTGTAGTGCCCTAATTACAGGTCGAGTACCCCTTATCCAGACTGCTTGAGACCAGCAGTGTTCAGGATTTCGGACTTTTCTAGATTTGGGAATCTTCTATGTACAGGCATATAATTCTGGTAGACAAGGGGCTGGAATGTGAGGTGGAACTCTTGCAAGAGTGGCGGGACGGTCTGGCCTGGCCCTGAGGGAGGCGGCAGCGGGAGGGCCCTGGCCCTGAGGAAGGTGGCTTCACTGCATTTGAGCCGAGGCGTTTTGTTTGGGGTTTCTTTGTTACGGCATGGTGTCCAGATTTTGGAGCATTCCGGATTTCGGATGTCCGGGTAAGGGATACTCGACCTGTACCACATTATGCTCTTTTTTCCAAATTGTACTTGTTTAAACCTTGTAATGTGCCCACGATGAGAGATATAGCTGCTTCTAGTATGACATGTCAATCCAGGGGCATTGCGAGGGGAGAGGGGACTCATATTTGCCCCTCTCCCTGGTAGGGGTGTGCATGGAACCGGCTGGCCCGGTTTGGTTCGAGCCCAAACTGGACTCGAACCTGACTGGCCCAGTTCAGTTTTGCACCCACTAGGACCTCCCCACCCCCGGTTCGGTTCGGGGGGCAGGGTTTGCGTGTTTTTTTTAAAAAAATTTTTAACCTTTCTCCTCTCTGTGGGTGTTTATTGGGGTGGCAGCGGGGGGGGGTCTGCAGAGGTTCCCCATCCCCCCCACTGGCCTTCAAAATGCCTCCCTCTGGCCTGTTCGGGCCAGTTTTGGGGCCTGTTTGTGCCTCTGTATATTTGTGCAGTGGCCATTTTGGAAGCTCCCGGGCATGTGCAAATGGCCTCTGCGAGGCCTGTCATGGGCCAGGGCCTCACAGAGGTCATTTGCGCATGCACAGTGGCCATTTTTAATTTATTTTTTTTAAATGGCCACCGCACATGTGCAAATGGCCCCCAAACCAGCCCGAATGGGCCGGAGGGAGGCATTTTGAAGGCTGTTGGCAAGAGGGGGAACCTCCATGGACCCCCCACCGCCCCAGTGAACTCCCCCAGAGGGGAGAAAGGTGTGTGTGTGTGTGTGTGTATATATATATAACATTTACATTTTACATGTTATATCCCGCTCTTCCTCCAAGGAGCCCGGAACAGTGTACTACATACATAAGTTTCTCCTCACAACAACCCTGTGAAGTAGGTTAGGCTGAGAGAGAGGTTACTGGCCCAATCTCACCCAGCAAGCATCATGGCTGAATGGGGATTTGAACCCGGGTCTCCCCAGTCCTAGTCCAGCACTCTAACAACTATTCATTCCGTGAACTGGTCGGGGGGTTTGTTCCCGGTCCAGACGGAACTGGGGGCGGGGTTCGGTTTGACCTAGAACCATTGAACCTCTGAACTGAACTCCCTGGTGGCCCCTTGATAATGAAAAAAATAGGGAGGGGTGGAGCTGGCGGCCCCCAGGAGTTGGGGGGGTTCTTTGAACCCATCCACTCAATTATAGAGACACCCCTGTGTCAATCTATAGTATTTATAGGTAGGAGTCTATCTTGTTTAAATATTTATCTTAATTCTACAAAAACTTTGGTGCCTACTTCCAGCACATTTCACAAAGATCCTCACTATAATTGCTACTAAAACTTCATCCATTCTTTGTACAACCCTACACTCTAGTCTTTTCCTTGATGGCCTTCCCTTCTGTCCTTTCTCTACTCTAGTCAACTGCAGAATGCCTCTGATAAACTCCCAGATGTGTTATGGCCATGTCACCCTCTACTTGATTCTGCATTTTGATAGTACAGCTAATTTTCTTGCATATCAACATCAACTGACTAACCCTTTATTCTTCTCCATCCGTGCCTGCATCTCTTCTTGTATTTTCTGTTTCCCTAATACTTTTTCTAGAGCCACCTTATGTGGCACAGCGGGGAAATGCTTGACTCAAGCAGAAGGTTGCTGGTTCGAATCCCCGCTCATACCTATATCGAGCAGCAGCGGTATAGGAAGATGCTTAAAGGCATCAACTCATACTGCGTGGAAGAAGGCAATGGTAAACCCCTCCTGATGGCAATGGTAAACCCCTCCTGTATTCTACCAAAGAAAACCACAGGGCTTTGTAGGCACCAGGAGTTGAAATCGACTCGACAGCACACTTTACTTTAATACTTCTTCTACATTGCCAAAACTCAATAACCATGACCCCCTTTTTCCCCACTGGGGCAATTTTGGTGTTGTTTATTTTCCATTAATGTAAGTAGCACAAATTAATAATTACTAAATTACAACAAAATGGGAAAAGCCTGAGCCAAGACATAAAATAACAATAAGATTCTATTGTAGTTTCTCACTTGTCTCTTCTGGAGGGGTCTTTCAAACAAACCTGGTCTTTAGCCCATTTGATTTTTCTATATCTGCAAATATACATGTAGATATAACTATGTTGTAGTATGCATGCAACCTGCTTAGAGTGATTGTCTTTTTTTGAACTGAATGGGGTCTACCAACCATACAACTTTATAGATTGTTAAATATGCAAATGCCTTCATTTTACTAACTTTGATTTCACAAATTTAATCCGTTGACTTCCACTACTAAGCTCCTTTAGCAATGAGATATACATCCAGAATCTTCATTAAGATTAGTCATTACTAGTTGTAGTGGAAACGTCTTCAGTGGATGTTTCACAGAAATACAATGAGACCTTTAAAATAGTCCTTGCTTATTCAACCAATCTGTATGTTCAAAGAATCCTATTACATTACTTTGCCACTCTGCAGCTTCTAATTGCTGTTAAGGATAACAGCGATAAGAGCGAGTTGCATCCCATCCTGCTTCAAGTTCTAATTGTAAAATTGATGAGGAACAAGACAGCAAAAACACAGCTTGATTTTCACAGGCCAGGCTGAGTTTGCAGAACTGACATCTAGGAAACCTTTCTTTTTATTTGCAAATCAAGCTTAATTGAGCACATTTGATCCAGGAAGTCCAAGAGCTGCGGATTCAAGGTTATTTTTACAGCAGCTGTCTGTGCTTTTAAGAGTCACCCCGCAGCAATGGGGATGACATTCTGACTCCACTGTTGTCAATGCTAATCCTGCTCTCCACTTGTGGTTTTTAGGTGTTCCTCAAAAGAGGAGTTTCCTGTTTCTTTTATAAATAGAAGCTCTCAGGATACCTTTCTTTTAAAAATAGACGTTCTAAGAGTACCTTGCTAATGGCTTCCCTACCCCCCCCCCCCTTTTTTATTTTTAAGGGAACTCCTTTAGAGTTCTGGTTTGCTGTTATTTGTTACTCTTCTAGATCCAGTCCGGGAAATACATGCTTATTGACTACTCATGATGAAAGGTTTTGGGTATGGCAGTTCTATGCTATAGTTAGGCCAGTGTCCTAACTCACTGCCCATAAACCCAGTATGGGAACCAGACAAGCCATATCCAACCCTACCCACGGGAATGGCAAAGCCAAAGTTCTTTTTATTTATTTATTTATTTATCATATTTGTACAGAACCCAGTGGTTTTTCTTTGGCAGAATACAGGAGGGGTTTATCATTGCCATCTCCTGTGCAGTATGAGATGATGCCTTTCAGCATCTTCCTATATCACTGCTGCCCAATATAGGTGCCCCTCCTCCCATAGACTGGGAAACATACCATTGGGGATTTGAACTGGCAACCTCTGGCTTGCTAGTCAAATCATTTTCCCACTGCACCATTAGGTGGACCACCCCAAACTTCAGTCTCTGGGCAGTTTACAGCAAAATAAAACAAATCAAAACAGAAATTAAAACCTTAAAACAATTAAAAACCACAAGTCTAGTTAAAAAGCTTGGGTCAATAAATGTGTCTTTAAAGACTTTTAAAAAGTTGTCAGAGATGAGCAGTCTCTTATCTCAACAGGGAGTGCATATCAGGGGCTCAGAGCGGCAACAGAGCAGGCAAGCAATAACCATGCCAAAGCAAAAGAGGTAGAGCAGGTATTCTCTACCTGCTTTACCTTGTTTATGAAACAATAGCCAAATGGATGCAAAAACCAAAATCCATCCTTCCTGAATTGTTCATTCTGAATTGGAGTGGCATTTTCCAAAGACATATGGTTATCTCATGAAATTAGCAGCAAATATTCCAGTACAGGAGTACTGGATCAATTTTGTGATCAATTTTGTAAGGGGACAACCAGCAGGTTGCCAAGGTGGCTGAGTTGTGCTTTAGAACCTCCCAGAGAACCCTTTTTAGAGAAGAAATCCCAATGAGATGTGAAAGTAGTCTCAGAAGTTTATTGTCAATTTTCTGGTACTTTTCAGGCTGAAAATATCTTTCAGACTCACACTGTTGAGTTCTCTTAAAGAAAATTATAGATACTATAGTAACTGATTTCATTAGCAATTTAATGAGTCTGTTAGAACTGAATCTATGCCTGGGTAGATTATCGGAGTATGCTGTGTATCTAAACATGTAATCACCAGTCTTTATTCAATGGCAGATGATGTGGAAACCGGCATATGATTTTCTGTACACTTGGGGAGCTCACTATGGTGACAGCTACCGAGACATGTTGCAAGACCTACAGTCTTCGTTGGACAAAATGAAAAACCCCGTGACCAAACAGTGGCGAGAATTAACTGGGGCTCTAATTCTGGTGAACAGCATGGAGGTCCTGCGTGTATCTGCTTTCTCCAGGATATATGAAGAATAAAATTCTGATTAGGAAAGGTGCTCTATAAATTATCTGACTGAAACTCAAAGCTTTTGAACTGGGGGACTGGCCTTAAGGACCATTTAATGTCTTTATCTGAGAAACGTCACCCTATTGTGGGTGATTTTTATTGGCTACAACTTTTTAAAATTGTCATTTATTTTTCAAGCAGTACCTTTTTTTTTTTTTTTAAACTGATACCTATGTACATAACACAGCATGTCTTGAAAGCTGTTTGCATCCAGCAGTCGCGACTTGGAACACTTTTGCAACCGGCTGCAGGATAATACTTTGGAACTACAGCAGTGGAGGATTACAAATTGGGAAGCAAAGTTGCACACACTACTTATTAGGTAGTTTTTCCTTAGAAATTGTTCCTTACATCTGCTAGTGTAGTTGCTGAAAAGGTCAGTTGGGAAAACCGTGTGTGTGTGTGTATGTGCATGTGTACACACACACACACACACACACACACACACACACGGTTATTCTAAGAAATTCAGGGATGCTGCTTCATTGCATGTATTCATTGGGTAGAGGACTTTAGGTGCCACTGAGTATAGAGATTCCAGTGAAAATATGTTGTGTGAAAAGTTCTGTGTCAGCTGTCTTTATTATTGGCCCACAATCCTCCAGTTACCCTGGATATGATGATGTTGCTGGCAATGGAAAGAAGCTGTACCTTAGGTAGAGCGAAGATGGAGCTGTTTTCTACCAAGGTCCCTACCATGGTCCCTGGAAGGCTTTATCTCGGCATCTCTATCAGCTGTTGTTCCCTCTGCCTCTCCCCTTCATGGTCCTGTTGTGGCTCTCATTCTTCCAGCACTAGACTAATGTATTTCACAAGAAAGCATCTCCATTTCTCATTCCCAGCTAGTCAAAGCCTTTCACCCACCTCCCAGCTAATGCTTCATCTGCCATTCAGTAGTGATATCTGGGACTGAGCTTCTGTGACAATGGTGACACATTCTTTGAGTCACTTTAATTCTTGATAACAGTCAATAGAACATGGAGGGTACAAGAGTCTACCTTCTGGAGATTCAGTGGAAGCTGCCATTCAGACCCAGGGGCCAAGATAGGACTGGCTGCACTGCTATCACAGTTCCAATGCGAATACAGCGAATATTTATATAACGCTTTTCAACAAAAGTTCCCAAAACGGTTTCATAGATATAAATAAATACAGAAATAAAGTGGGTCCCTGTCCCCAAAGGGCATACAATCTAAAAAATAAACACAAGATGGATACCAGCAACAGCCCCTGGAGCAATACTGTGGTGGTGGTGGTGGTGGTGGTGGATAGGGCCAGTTGCTCTCCCCCTGCGAAACAAAGAGAATCACCACTTTAAAAAGGTGCTTCTGCTCAGAGGTGATAGTGGCTGAAGAATCCACTTCATTCTGTCTTGTTCCACTTGATTCTCCTTACGTGATGATTACGAGAGATATTGTTCATTGGTAAAATGGTTGTCTGTATCCACCTATTTCCAAAAGAGATTTTATTTTTGTATTATTTCATCTGTAGAAGTTTATGTACAGTTACTATTGATGCACATGTTTTTTACTTGCTGTGTTTTATTTGTATGGGTTTTAAATTAGGCAAAGCCAGATTAAAAGGGTCAATTGCAACTACCGGATCAATGACTGCTATTAAGGCCACTATCTCCTTTTCTAGCTCAAATGTGATACAGCACACACATGTTAGATTCAGATTTTTATCTCCCATTATCTACAGTCTTGTTTAGACCTGTGTAACTTTTTTGTTAAAATGTTCTAATAATCAAAAAGCAAATTCTTGAGAGCATGACTTATCTTTAGGTTAACTTACGAATAGTCCATCATTACTTGCCTCTCGTCTATTTACAAACTTCTATAAAAGAAGAAAGAGACTCAAGATACAAAAATTGCTACTTTGCAATCTACTGTGTGTTCAGCAGCAATCTTAGTGGTGGAAAATAATGTTCACACAGTTCTAAGATGCCCATCTCAAAACTGCAAAAAGAGACACTGGTAATTCTTTACTTGAAATGTTAAGTTGCTTGGTGTTGGGGAAATGTTCTGCATAGAAGTGACTGATTTTGCCCTATCTGCTAATGCAACCAAAGTAATATACGGAGTTAAACCCAGTAGTTTACATGAAACACAACATTACAGAGCCATAATGATGCATCCTGGGGCTGCTATGGACTTCTCAGTCTCATCTTCGGTTCTGAAGCAGTGGTTGCGGAAACAGCAGTTCTGCCGTTTCCCCAACTATGGAACAGCTGCTTCCATAAGCACTGCTTCTGAACAGCATCGGAGTTGCATTAGAAATCCACAGCAGACCCCGGGGCACAGTCTTATGGCTCTGTAATGCTGCTACACAACATGTAAGCCATTCTTGCCCACACTAGCCCCAGAATCAGGCTCTCCGAGTTGGTGTGTGTGTGTGTGTGTGTGTGTGTGTGTAAGTGTAAGTGTAAGTGTAAGTGTAAGTGTAAGTGTGTGTAAACAGTGAAATAGGTTGGGGCGCAGGTGCACCTAGGTAATTTTGTAGCCGGGACCTAACGGCCTTTGGAGCACCCCCCATCTCTTATACACTGCAAGTTAAGCATCATCCCCCTCCCCATACACACACCCAGTGAAACACACAGTATTTTTAACACATGGGTTCTTGAGGGAACAAACAGCAACTGAACTCACAAGAATGTAAAAATATAAAAAAGAATTTTAAAAAATATATTTATGCAAATATGCACTAGCAGAAACATTTCAACACGCTACATAACATATTCTCATCCCACATATTTCTTTCCCCACTCTGTCTCTAAAGCAGAGCTCTCACACACCACCCAGGACAGACTAAAGAGGATTTGGGGGCCCCCAGGGGGTGTGGAGGTCCCGGAAGTCCAGGGTTAAGAGCATCTCTGGGTAGGGTTGTGTATATATGGACTCCTTCACACATTAATTTATGGAAGCCTACATCAATATGTAGGAATTCATATTCCTTACAAAAGAGACCATATAGAAATGTGTGACCTAGTCCTAAGTAACACTGTCTTGTATCTTAAGCCAACACTCGGGGCCAGTCCTAGGATCAATAGTGCCCTGGGCAAAGAGTGTCTTTGGCTGCCCACCCCATCATAATAGATGGAAGTTCATTTTGTACCCAACCCATAAAGCCACCTAATGGCACAGCAGATAAGTAACTTGCCTAGGGAGCAAGAGGTTGCTGGTTCAAATCCCCACGGGTTTGTTTCCCAGACTATGGGAAACACCTATGTCGGGTATCAGCGATATAGGAAGATGCTGAAAGGCATAATCTCATACTGTGCAGGAGATGACAATGGTAAACCCTTCCTGTATTCTACCAAAGAAAACCACATGGCTCTGTGGTTGCCAGGAATTGACACCGTCTCGATGGCACAACTTTACCGTTACCCAACCCATAGGGTTTGAATAGAAAGTGAAAGACACTGGCCAACATCCTGACTAACTCTGCCCTTGTGCAATGGACAAAGTTACACTAGTACAAAAGGATTGTGCAGCCGCACTACTTCGCTTTTTAAAAATTGTGTTATTGTGCAGAAACTTCTTTAAAACACATGAGGTGTGCATGCCACAGTTTGCATAACTTATTGCACAAGATCAAATATGTTTGCGTTCGTGAAACACTAGTCTGGAACACAAGCTCCAGACTTAGCACAAGTAGCTAGTGTGACAACTTCCTTCTGCAAGCACACTGTTGGGATTGCTGGGTGTTTTTTCCATAGCTCATGGCAGACAGTATACACGACAGAGAAACACCAAGCTCAGTTTGATGCCCTCTTCAGGTAGATCCCTCTGTAGCCACCTGAAAATATGTCCCTGATGGTTGAGGGGAGCAGATTTTGGGGGATGCAGAAGCAGCACGGGAGGGGAACATCTGGTCACAGAAGTGCTACTTTGGATGCTACCCACTATATTTAAAGTGATCCAACTTTTCCACTGAGCAGAGAGACAAATATACACACATACATCCATTGGATGTCATTCTATATCATGAATTAAGTTATATTAAATTAAATTATTGATGAATAATTTTTATTCTGGCCAGTCTTATTCAAGCGCAACCTTTTAACCTACAGGTGAAACTTGTTGAGATCCTGAATATAACTTGCTTCTGTTTGTAAGAGATTCCAACCAAAGCATTTTAGATCCTTGTTGGGTTTTGCACGCTGAAGGGCACCTTGAGCAGTGAAAGAAAGGTTGAGCAATCCTGCAAGATGGTGAAGAATAAGAATCCATGCAGCTTTGATTAACTTGTATCCCACACTGCATTGATTTTCAAAATGCAACTTTTGGAAAAGATATTATAATAGGTGTTTTTGGTTTTTTAAAAAACCTCTTGATTAATACTGTTCTTTAAAAAGTACCATTTGAGTGTTTTGACTACCTGTTCAACTGTGATGTTTACATCTGTCAAAGTTGCAACTCATCCTTCACTGGACTTCCTTTTGTACTTACCTGCTGCTCATGTTGATTTTAGATTTGCCAGTTGTTGCTTTTGCTTGGGCTCGCTTAAATGTGCTGCCCTCCTCTCTTTTGGAAAGGAGGTTCGCCAAGGATTCTTCAGCTACGGTTTTCTGCTCTTGTGGCTCTGGCCTCCTGGAAACTGTTACCCATGTTCTGTTATATTGTTCTTTGTATCGAGGTGTCAGAGAAGAACTTATTTTCCCCCTGTTAGTTAGATTTCCTGGAAGGTGTGAGCTTTTTTACACACAATATTGCCTTGTGGACACAAGCTGTGAGACCACAAAAGTGGTGGCCAAATTTTTTTATATTGCTATGAGATTAAGGTCTCAATTTTAGGAGCTGTTTTACTGTTTTTAAAGTAATCTATTCTGGATGCTTGTATACTGTTTTATTGTGTGTTATTACCAGTTACTATTTGTGTATATTAGTTATATTATATTATAATATTTGTTATTCTGATTTTTATCTCTTGGCTGGCCAACGGCTGTAATAAAAAATTGATTGAGATTTACCAGTTTGTCAAAAATGCCAGTTTCTCCAGCATTTTGCTTTCCCCCCTCAAGTGGATGGATGGCAAAAATTAATTTCAGACCCCTCCTCCCCCGGTGCTATTTTTTCAAGGATTGGCAGTCTTATTTATTATTTATCTAAATACTGTAAAGGTAAAGTAAAGTAAAGTGTACTGTCGAGTTGGTTTTGATTCCTGGTGACCGCAGAGCCTTGTGGTTGTCTTTGGTAAAATACAGGAGGGATTTGCCGGATCTGATCCAGCAGATTTGCCGGATCTGCTGGATCAGGCCCAAGGCCCATCTAGTCCAGCAGCCTGTTTCACACAGTGGCCCACCAGATATCACTGGAAGCCTACAGGCAGGAGTTGAGGGCATGCTCTTCCTCCTGCAGTTACTCCCCTGTAACTGGTACTCAGAGGTATCCTGCCTCTGAGGCTGGAGGTGGCCTATAGCCCTCCGACTAGTAGTCGTTGATAGACCTCTCCTCCATGAAGTTATCCAAACCCCTCTTAAAGCCATCCAAGTTGTTGGCTGTCACCACATCTTGTGGCAGAGAATTCCACAAGTTGATTATGCATTGTGTGAAAAAATACTTCCGTTTGCTAGTCTTAAATTTCCTGGCAATCAATTTCATGGGATGACCCCCGGTTCTAGTGTTATGTGAGAGGGAGAAGAATCTCTCTCTACCCACTTTCTCCACACCATGCATGATTTTATAGATCTCTATCATGCCTCCCCACAGTCTTCTTTTTAAAAAACTAAATAGCCCCAGGTGTTGTAGCCTTGCCTCATAAGAAAGGTGCTCTAGGCCCCTGATCATCTTGGTTGCCCTCTTCTGCACCTTTTCCAGTTCTACAATGTCCTTTTTAGATGTGGTGACTAGAATTGTACACAGTACTCCAGGTGTGGCCGCACCATAGTTTTGTATAAGGGCATTATAATATTAGCAGTTTTGTTTTCAATCCCCTTCCTAATGATCCCTAGCATGGAATTGGCCTTTTTCACAGCTGCCGCACATTGAGTTGACACTTTCAACAAGCTGTTCACCACGACCCCAAGATCTCTCTTTTGGTCAGTCACCAACAGCTCAGATCCCACAAGCGTATACCTGAAGTTGGGGTTCTTCATCCCAATGTGTGTGCATCACTTTACACTTGCCAACATTGAACCACATTTGCCATTTTGTTGCCCACTCCCCTAGATTGGAGTAGGGGTGTGCAATTCAGATTTTCGGGTGATTCAGCTCGGACCCGAGCCGAATCACCCCCGTTCTGTTTTGTGCCCGAATCTGGGTCACCCGAATCACCCTTGATTCGGTTCGGATTCGGATTTAATCCGAATCCGAATCCGAATCGATTCGGGGGGTAAAAAGGGGCCCAGGGGCAAAATTTTGGGGTGGGGTGGTAGTGCCCAATGGCTAGAGTCTACCACCCCAATTTCAGGGGGATTGGGCAAAGTCCTGATTTTTTGTGAATTTTTAAAGTTTTAGTGACTTTGGGGCAGTTCGGGGGCATAGCATGGGATTTGGGCAAAAGGAGTGGGGTGGGGTAGTAGTGCCTAATGGGTGCAGGCTACCACCCCAATTTCAGGGGGATTGGGCAAAGGGCTGATTTTTGGTAAATTTCTGAAAATTTCATGTCTTTGGGGCAGATTGGGGCAGATTGGGGCAGAAAGTGGGGTCTGGGGCAGAATAGTGGGGTGGGGTGGTAGTGTCTAATGGGTGCAGGCTACCACCCCAATTTCAGGGGGTTTGGACAAAGGGGTGATTTTTTGAGAATTTTTGAAGTTTTGGTGCCTTTGGGGCAGTTTGGGGGCAGAAAGTGGATCTGCCCCAAAATAGTGGGGTGGGGTGGTAGTGCCTAATGGGTGGAGGCTACCACACCAATTTCATGGGGATTGGGCAGAGGGCTGATTTTTTGAGAATTTTTGAAGTTTGGGTGTCTTTGGGGCAGATTGGGGGCAGAAAGTGGATCTGCCCCAAAGGAGTGGGGTGGGCTGGTAGATAGTGCCTGATGGCTGGAGGCTACCACCCATCCCCAATTTAAGAGTGATTGGGCAGAGGGGTGAATTATGGTGAATTTATTTGTATGAGGTTTGTCTTCATAAGGTGAAGTGTGCTAAATTGATTACTTCCTCATATTATTCATAGTAAAGGAAAGTGTGAAAAAGTGAAAGTGGGGTCATGAGAGTTGTTTAATTGAAAAAAATCTCATTTGCTATGATAGAATGAGAATTCACACCTCAGAAGTTTTTTCTGAGGTGTGAATTCTCATTCTATCATAGCAAATGAGATTTTTTTCAATTAAACAACTCTCATGACCCCACTTTCACTTTTTCACACTTTCCTTTACTATGAATAATATGAGGAAGTAATCAATTTAGCACACTTCACCTTATGAAGACAAACCTCATACAAATAAATTCACCATAATTCACCCCTCTGCCCAATCACTCTTAAATTGGGGATGGGTGGTAGCCTCCAGCCATCAGGCACTATCTACCAGCCCACCCCACTCCTTTGGGGCAGATCCACTTTCTGCCCCCAATCTGCCCCAAAGACACCCAAACTTCAAAAATTCTCAAAAAATCATCCCTCTGCCCAATCCCCCTGAAATTGGTGTGGTAGCCTCCACCCATTAGGCACTACCACCCCACCCCACTATTTTGGGGCAGATCCACTTTCTGCCCCCAAACTGCCCCAAAGTCACCAAAACTTCAAAAATTCTCAAAAAATCACCCCTTTGTCCAAACCCCCTGAAATTGTGGTGGTAGCCTGCACCCATGAGGCCCTACCACCCCACCCCACTATTCTGCCCCAGCCCCCACTTTCTGCCCCAATATGCCCCAATCTGCCCCAAAGACATGAAATTTTCAGAAATTTACCAAAAATCAGCCCTTTGCCCAATCCCCCTGAAATTGGGGTGGTAGCCTGCACCCATTAGGCACTACCACCCCACCCCACTCCTTTTGCCCAAATCCCATGCTATGCTCCCGAACTGCCCCAAAGTCACTAAAACTTTAAAAAATCGCCAAAAATCAACCATGAACCGAATCACCCGAATTTTTTGTGCCCGAAATTCGGGTGATTCGGCTCGTGCCCGAAAAAATTCGGGGGGCATCGGGGGTGATTCGGTTCAGCCCCGAATCACCCAAAATTGTTCATTTTGGGCACAGATCGTTCTGTGCCCGAAATTTTTTGCACATCCCTAGATTGGAGAGATCCTTTTGGAGCTCCTCACAATCCATTTTGGATTTCACTACTCAAAAGAGTATAAGAACCATTGCCTCCTCCCATGTAGTATGAGATGATGCCTTTTAGCATCTTCCTATATCACTGCTGCCTGACATAGGGGTTTCCCATAGTCTGGGAAACACACCAGCGGGGATTTGAACTGTCAACCTCTGGCTTGATAATCAGGTCAGTTCTCCACTGCTACTGTATTCAATGCATTTAAGACAACCAGGGCAGTTTACAATATATGAATACAATGAATATTTATATACCGTTTTTCAACAAAAGTCCCCAAAGTGGTTTACATATTAATTAATTGAAATGGCTCCCTGTCCCCAAATGGCTCACAATCTAAAAAGAAACCAGCAACAGCCACTGGAAGGATGTTGTGCTGGGGATGGATGGGACCAGGTGTTCTCCCTCTGCTCAATCAAGAGAATCACCACTTTCAAAAGGTGCCTCTATTGTTCAGTTAGCAGGGGTCTTATAGATATGTCACAGTTTATTATAAAAGCAATGTTTTTCTCAGACCATTGATGGCCTTTTTAGGAGCTTAGGACAAGAGCACCTTGGCCTCTGTGCTTCCTCTTTTGACAGTCCTTCAGAGCACACTGGTCTTTTAGTAACCCTGGGGAGTTATAGGGCAGGGGGAAAGAAATGACCTAGGGGTCCTCACAGGCCAGTGATGGTCTCTGAAGGAGCTGATGACAACTGGTTGGCCTGGGTGTCTCTTTTGCCTTCTGCTCAGGACATCAGTTTGTTGGATACATCCAAACTGGCAACCTTGTGTATAATAGAATGTATGCTGACATGGAGGTATTTCACAGCATCTGTCATCTGGAAACAAAATTAAGATTTGTTAATGAGGCAAGTTGGATGAGAGCCTATGATCTCAAATGCTGAAGAAGTTTTCATTTCTTCTAAACCACGTGCTTATTTGCAAGCTGTACAGTGAGCAAAAGCGGGGGTGGGGGGAATGAAAGAAAAGAATTTCCAACCCAGATTCAATAAAGAACCTATTTATTCTAAACTGAGAGCTTGACTGGAAGGGAAATGGGGTTAAATTTGCAGAATTCTGGACAATGAAAATTTCATTGCTGGAATATGGACCTAAATATAGTTCTTTCTCCATCACAGATTTTTTATGTGAATTGAAAGTTGCTAGGAGATATCCAAAATGATATATTTTCTCCTTTGAAGGGAGAGGGGTCTTGTGTGATGGGTGATACAGGTATTCCTTTAGTCTATCTAGCAGTCACCTGCTAATATAGGAAGGGGGAGGGTCACATGTCACAGAGAAGGCCAGAACATTTCAGGCAATAAACATGTTTAGGTTCAGAATGTTAGACTTATTGAAAGGATTCATGCATCCATTCTATGCACCAAAATCCTCATTTGTTTGCTTATGTATGGTACTCTGCATCTGTAAAGGGATTAATTACACTGATGTCTGCTAAGGCGTCTGAGAATGCATTTTAGTAATAAGCATTCTTGGAGGTCCCATCTGCAGCATCCACTGAAGGATGATGCAAAGATAAGTACATAGCAGACTGTGAGGTGTGTGATCCTGAGATGAGAAGCTGAATGCAATTTTATTGGTTGAACTATCAGAATAATGGATGATTGGCAGCTCTGGTGCTCCATTTGGCAGCTGCAACTAAAGCTGATCCTTAGAAACAGGTTGCTTGGCAAAAATCTGCATAAGGCTTCCTTAAAGTTCACAGACACACAACTGGGATATAACTATTGGAATACTGCAAGTATTACACAAAAATCTTTTTTGACGCATGGATTTTAATAGCAACACATCCTGGGGTAGGTAGACGTTTGAATTCTTCCTCTGCCCACCCAAGACTAACTACACTGTAAACAACAAGAACAGTATCTGTAAATGTGGATGGCAATATACATAGAATCTCTACACTGAACAAGCACATTATAAGAGCACCATTTGTCTGAGTTTTTGGGGTGGTGTTTCTTCAAAAGCTGAGGAATTCATATCTCTGCCCCCTGAGAAGCCTTTGCATAGTTAACATGAAGTTAACATCTGTTGGAACACTGAAAGTATAACCAAATGCAGACCAGCAGTTGTCTTCAGTAACCCGCTGATATTTGGTCATGTCTACAGGGCCTGTTAGTTGGCGCCTGTACAGTGTAACAGCTACCTGATCCTGAGTCTGTGGAGTTGTGGTTTCTGGAATAATGCCTTGTGCTGCTTCAGTTGACTGTCAGTCTGGTGAACGTTTTCTTTGGAAGAGTCTCCAGTGTCACAGAAAAAGGCTGCATTCACCACTAAAGGATTATCACCCACAAAGTTGCTAATCTCTTCCTGACACAGGAGAAGGGACTGTGGTCAGAGCTCCAAATACAGTATAGGAGCTTCATGCTTCACCACAGAACTATGCCATAGCACCTAAGGTTTCATTGTAAACATTTTTGCTTTGATTCTCTGGAAAGGATGTAGCTATATGCAGCATGAAACCATCTTTCTTAAATAGTGTGGGCTGTTGCAGATAATTGCCTTATATTGCCTGAAGCCCAATTTAAGAATGTATATTTTACTACTGCTAATTTAAAAAATATAACCAGAGAGTGAGTTTACTACATTCCACATATTTATAACATCAGTTCACCTCTGAACAGCAAACTTTCCACATTTGTTGAAATTATTATTTTTTCATTTATTTAACTCTAGCTGTCTTCCAATGGCCTAAAAATAAGATTTCTGCAGAGAATACAAATAGGCACCCAGATTTGTTCTATTTTCCCACGTTTTCTGCATGCTCTTTCTGCTAGAGCTGTGGTTCTTAATGTGAGGTCCACCAGATGTTGCTGAACTACAACTCCCAGCATCCCCAGCCACAGTTGTGGTTGGGGATCTGGGAGTTGTAGTTCAGCAACAACAGGCGGACTGCACATTAAGAACCACTGTGCTAGAGCATGTGCCTTGGCTCAGTTGCAAGAGCCATCTCCAGTTGTTTGATTAGGGGGCTGGAGCATCTTTCCTATGAATAAAGGCCAAAGGCTTTGAGGCATTTCTAAAAAAGATTACTAAGGGAGGGTATGATAGAGTTTTATAAGATTATGAATGGTGTACAGAAAGTAGATATAGAGGCTGTACCACAGAAAGGTTTTATTAACTAAAAACAATTGCAATCAATGAGACAAGTTAGCCCTGCCTATTTCAAGTCCAATTAATTTCAGTGATACTTAGTCATGACTTTCTTTGGATACAGCCCTTACTAGAATTTGGGGTATCCAAAATACACAGCTTGGCAGTAGAATCAGGATGTACAAAAGAAAGTGCAATGCATAATTAATATATGGAATTTGCTGCTACAGAATATGGTGATGATGGTGACTCCCTTTAAAAGGGGATTAAACCTAATGGTGCAGCGGGGAAATGACTTGACTAGCAAGCCAGAGGCTGCCGGTTCGAATCCCCGCTGGCATTATATTGGGCAGCAGCGATATAGGAAGGTGCTGAAAGACATCATCTCATACTGTGCAGGAGATGGCAATGGTAAACCTTCCTGTATTCTACCAAAGAAAACCACAGGACTCTGTGGTTGCTAGGAATTGACACCAACTCGATGGCACAACTTTACCTTTACCCAGCCCATAGGGTTCATGTTGCATGACTCTGCTGTTTTGGTCCAAAAGGAGGTTTGCTTTCCCTCTGAATACGCCATGCTTGTCTCTGCTCAGCTTCAAAGCTGGATTCCAAAATGGAGGGGAGCCTGTATGGTAACAGTCAGTTTATACCAGGCCTGCTCAACTTAGCCCCCCCCAGCTGTTTTTGGACTTCAACTCCCATAATCCCCAGCCACAGTGAACAATAACCAGGGATTGTGGGAGTTGTAGGCCAACATCTGCAGGAGGGCTGAAGTTGAGCAGCCCTGGTTTATACCTTCTGAAGAATCACAGGGTACATCCATTGTGGAATGCAGGTGGGTGATCATCTGATTCAGTACTCCATGCAGATATTCTAATGTTCAGTATTTCTAGAATCCAAATATTTTTCATGTCTGCACAAAGGAGGAGTGCAAGGTTTCTGGTATTTCTCTTTTGTGCAAAGATAAAAGCAGAATCGTTTCTCAGCTTTCAAGTACCTTTCAATAATCATTGGATTTGTATACCTCATTGAACTGATTTAATATTGATGAAAGTGAACCATTATATATAAATAATATACTGGCAGGTTTGCTGCACATTTCAACTTTTCAAAATGATTGCTGACATTTCCCACAAAATGCCCGAAGCTTCCTACTAGGCCTGCCATAATTAACTGAACTCCATAAAGCTGAGAAGAGGTTGTGCTTCATAGCACCGAACGGCCAGATAAAGCAGTTTTGCTGAGTATTTCCCCAAACAATATTCTAATAAAACCATAGATGTACATGGGGAAAAAGCAATTTAGTTTGTTTTAGCTTGAATCTTGTGTTACTGAAATTAATAATGCTTTGAAATGTTGCTTTAAAAGTATAAAATGGCGAGGAAGTCAGTGTCGCCGTTTCTTAACTACTTACATAATAACAACTGCATGGTGAACAAGAATATAGAGCCAGGACTTAGTTTTGCACCTTACTGAAGCTAAACAGGTGTGGATCTAGTCGTTAACTAGATGGAGGGCTGCCTGGGAGTATGCTTCCTTGAGTTCAGTAGAAGAAAAGTGGAACATAAATGAAATAAATAAAAGCATGCCCTGTGCCACTTATTTAATCTACCAGGAAATTCTAGTGTATCATTCCACTGAGATTAGCGTGAGTTATAAGTATGTAAGGAATTCCTTTATATAGAATCAGACCAATCGTTCATCTGCTTTCTACTCCCACTGACTAGCAATGGCTCTCCAAAATCTTGGCCATGGGCAGAGGTCTTTCATAGCTGCTTGAGATTCTTTTGAGATTCTAAATGCCAGGATTGATGCCACGATTGCACCTCTCTGTGCAAAGCTTGCGTTGTACCACTGAGCCATAGCTCCTTGCTCGTGTGCAACTCCTGTTTGTTTCATTGGGCCAGGTGCAGAGAGAGTTCCTAGTGGACTGTGTGCACAAGCTATAATTTAACAGCTGTATATATCGGAAGAATGTCAGCTAACGAGTAAGGGACTGCTAAAGAGGAACTGGTTTGGAAACTGTAATGCTAGCACTGCAACAAGTCTTTGGCACTGTTGTAAGGCATATTTCAGAGAGGAAAAGGTGTGACAAGCATATTGACATACCTGGTCTAGAAAAGAAACTGTATGTAAACAATGTGCCTCCTCCTGCTCCTCTGTCCTCCTCCTGCTCCTCCCAACTTTTTGACATCACTTTCAACCAGCCCACAGATTTAAATAGGATTTGATTGCTCTAACATTTTATCAGAGACAACACCACCACAGGTAAGTGTAGTGAGATCACCCAGTAAGTAATGACTTTCACATGTTCTGTGCATACATTGTATCTCTTTCACACAACAGAATCATATTCTTTTGGTTATGATGACTGATGAACTATTTAAAATCTGACTTGCACATCCTATTAAGTAGCAAATCAACTTGGAAATGTAGGTTAAACATTTTTAATGTTTAAACTCTTCATTTTTTGATCATATATCATACTTATCATGTTTCAAAAATACTGGATAAATTATAGTCAGCCATAACCTGTTGAAAAGTGGTATATAAATAATCATCTTATTCGTAATGGTATTCATAACCCTTTCCCAGGTTTAGAAACAATTGTTGCAGAGTATGTTACAGTTTAATGTACCTGCCTATAGCACAAATCAGAGGTGTTGGAATGAAAAGAGTCAACCATACTTTTTAGGGGATCCTTAACAATTATATTTTCAAGTTCAGCACAAACATAGCTGTTGCAAGGTAGATGTAACAACCACAGTTGCTCATCTAATGCAATGAGGGCCCATGTTACATTGAATGCAAGAATGACTTGTGCTTCTGACTCACCACTATGAATGTTCCATCCATAAGGCTGATAAAAGGATCTCATTTGGGAATGTGATTGGTTCCATGTCCTAAAATAAATGCTTTCCCAGGTAAGAGCAACATGTCAGCACTTCAGATGTTACATTGGTTGTGGCAGTTTAGGTATGAGCAATCCCCAAATTTGCAATCTCCCATACTATACATCTCAACACATCACATGCAAATCGAGCCCTTGGAGACCAGTTAGAAAACATAAAGTAGATCTCTCTATGGCTATAAATCTGAGTTCCCATAGAAATACTTTTAATAATATGGGAAGGAGGGAACAGACCCCTGTTTCCACCACTGCATGGTGGCTAAATAAGGTGAAGTTCTGTGATATTTCAGCAACCACATATTGAGCTAAGAATTGTTAACAACTGCTCAGAAATCCAGGGTCATGACAAAGTCACTGCATGGTGCAGCATCAGCAATGTACCCTTTTCAGCAGATAACTGGTATTATTGTGGTCAGCACAGCTACAGACAGGATGTTTTTAAGCTGCCACTATGAGTTAAGATGAGTCTCCAGGTATTGGCATAAAATCTCCTGGTGACTATTGAATCAATCTTGGAGATTTTAGTGGCTTGGTATTGTGGAAAATATTGGAAAATATATTGAAGAAAAACCCTTCTGGCATAGCCTTAGTCAGAATTGGCAGTCCTATTTTGGCCCCAGACATGAAGACATACAGTGCAGCAATCTTGTTGAAGCTAAGGTTGTTAGTGCCTAGATGGCAGACCATCCAGGAATTTCATGAGCACAACCTTGAATTCCATCAAGGAGGAAAGGTGGGAGATAAGTGTAATAAAATCTGAAATGATTGGTTGATAGTGTGTGTGATTCTTTGACTGAATACTTGAAGGTTGCTTGGGGCGGTTGGTTATTTCTGCCCTTTATTTTAGATAAACAACATTATTAATTGGCAAATGTAAAAGTTAATACTTTGGGGAGCCAATTTCAAATCTGAAAAGAGATGAATTGTAATTTTTTTTTAAAAAAAAGTTGGAACCAGGTCTTGTCTTAGCAAACCCCACTGAGAACACAAGACCCAAAATTTTAGACCCAAAATTCCCTGTGGTGATTAATTTCAAGCAGTGGTGGTACGAGATAAAATGTGCTCTATAGCATATTTTCCAGCTGAGAAACTGAACCATCTACCATTAGAGGGTACTTTATTTAATGATTCTGCAATATGTTAATTACGTATTGTTCCGCTGTTACAGTGTATAAAAAATCACAACACTTTTCTAGAAGAGATGAGATCCCACTATGTTGCCCATGAGTAACTAAGTAGAGGGGGCTTGTGATTATCTGCACAATGTTTGTCCTCATAGTATTTCTGCTGTGTCTGAAAACCGAGCACACTCCTTGTAGCTTGACAGGATAGCAAATCAATAACTGCCAGTAAGATGTCATTTTTTTTCTATGCACAAAATAAAAAATGTCATTCCTGATGCATGTATTTGGATTCTTATCCTAAGCTACCTTCACAAAAGGCAGCAACTTAATTTGTATGCCTAAATGTTATGAAACAATATTGTAATAAGAGACCACGGACAACAGGAACACAGACTCTGGTGTCTATTAGTGCTGATTTGCATGGCATCCCTGTAGTTCTGCCTGCCGAGAATTTGTTCTCAGGTCATAAAAATGTCCATCAGAACATAGATTCAAGGAAGATGAGTTGACAGTGGATTGGAATTTGTGTGATATCAGGTGGTTCTTGTACTGAAGATTTGTTCAGTCATGACTGTATTGGGAAAACAGGATGCATTTTACTGTTTGGTTCGTCACAATCATGGGTAAGAATTCTCACTTGTTTTAATGTTTTTCTGAGTTGTTTCTTCTGGATGAGAACTTTCCCAAGTAAATATGCATAATAAATAATCTAAGGGAGCTTAAACTTTCATAAGACATGCAAATACAAACTGTATTTGTATTAGTAAGCCTGATTTCAGAATTAAACATATCCTCCCTCTAGGCAGTATCCTCCTAGTTGTGTGCAACATTAATACACTGTGTTGAGTGACATTTCTGAATATGCTGTTTGAAATGGACTAGTTGTTTAGCCCCCAAGGAACTGTGAAGGGTTATTTAATGACTTGCCATTTCAGACTAGCAGCGTTCTCAAGCAATGAATCCTAATAAGGCGTTTTAAGTGAAAATTGTATTCTATACTATTTTTAACTGTGTTAAGATAATAGTCTGGAATGAGTGTTGAAAGACCATGTGAAATCAACTGCCTTGGATCCAGATGCTTTATCTCAGGAGCAGCCGTTTCACAGAGGGAGAGAGTGGGTTATCAAAGCTGCTATAGGAGAAAATGATTTCTTGGTCTATTTTAATAACAGCAGCATTACTGTTATTAAAACAGATCAAGAAATCTTTTTCTCAGATAGCAGCTTGGTTTTTGTGCTTTTATTAGCTGTCTCTTCTGGATGAGAACTTTTTGCAGCTGGAAATGATGGGAGTTATAGTTCAGCAATATCTGGAGTACAAAAAGTTGGGAACCCCTGTACTAAATCATTGTAACTCACATCAAATAGACTCCCCAGAATGCAGAAGATACTGTAGAACTTTAGTCCTGTATAAATCTGTGGTGGGATGTTGGAAGCATAGTTGGCACATTATTTGTTTTATTTATCATATTTATATACTGCTTGATATGTGAATCACTAGGAGGTGTACACAATTTAAAACACAACAAATAAAAACAAAATGATTTCACGAAATAAAAAGTTAAAATAATTTCATGGGATAAAAACAAACAGTATAAAATCAATTTCATTTAAAAGCTTGAGAGAACCGGTGTATCTTGAGGGGCTTTCTAAAAGCTAGCAGAGAAGGAGATGCTCTCATTTTAATAGGGAGCATATTCCAAAGCTCCATGGCAGCCTCAGGGAAGACCTGGACCTGAGTTGGGAAATGATCTGGTGGCAAACGTAACTGGACCTCTCCGGATGATCTCAGTAGGTGACAGAGTTTATGACAAAAAGGCTCTCTCTTAAGTACCCTGGACCCAAGCTGTTGAGGGTTTTATAGGTAATAACCAGCACTTTGTATTTTGCTCAGAAATATATCGGCAGCCAGTGCAGTTCTTTTAAAATTGGTGTTATACAGTATACTGGTATATACTTTGGGTTATCCCAGAGAGCAGTTTGGCTGCTACATTCTGTACCAATTGTAGTTTCTGGACTATGTACAAAGGTAGCCCCACATAGAGTGCATTACAGTATAGGCACCACTGTATTAAGGCCATTTACCCCCAGAAATTAGCCTATTAGCTGAAGCTGATAAAAAGCGCTCCTAGTCACTGCCTCAATCTGAAAAACCAGAGTTTTGGATCCAGCACTCTCAAGCTACGTACTTGATCTTTCAGAGGGAGTGTAACCTGTTGCATTCATTCCAGTAATTGTTTGCAATTTGTTTGTTTGTTTGTTTGTACATTTGTCCTGGAGGGATCCTGTAGAGTATGTGTGTGTGGTGGCGGCAGGGGTGGGGAGAGAGTCAGAAAGGAAAGGGGAGGGGAAGGGGAAGGAGAAAAATGGAGTGGTTGCTGAATAAACCTTAAGTTAAATCTACATAAGATTCCCTTGTGTGTATGAGGAAAGCAACTATAAAGCCTTTGGATATGATATTGTGAACCAGCTAAGTGTGTGAGCCTGCAAAGCTTGTGCATGTTCCTACTGTTGGAAGTTAAAGGACTTTGCACTGTCTCTTGTCTCAGACAGTGGAGGACAGACTAGTAAGTCAGAGGGCTAGAGGGCCAAGACATTAGTCACCCCTTCTCCACTGCTCTGACACTATCCCTTTGGATATGTAGATTGCTAATCTCAGGGATTAACTTCCTTCCTCTCTCTCTTCCCTACCTGCCCTTCTACCTTGCAACATGGCAAGCTCTTCTCCCTGCACCATGTGTGCAGAGAAGGTGCAGAATCCATCTGCATCCAGCTAGATAGATAGATTAGAGATCCTAACTCCTCACTTTCCTATCTAGAATGGAGTTCCTTAATAAATGCCTTATATATTGATTTGAAACTATGAATTGGTTCAAGTTACTTTACTCTCAGCATACACGCATGCCTAACTAAAGTACCGCTGTGTTGTGCCTCTGTGCACTCTGCTATAATGAGAAAAGGATTCTCTCATCACAGAGAATTTCCAACACCCACAACCTCATTCCATTGCATCACTAGGCCTACATACCTGCACTGCTTTTTACTATCGCTGCTTCTGATTGTTTCTCCATCTGCCTGACCTACATAATCCCTGAAGGTACTTTTTCTTTACCCATCCTGGACTCTATTGTTCACTGGATGTCCACTGCAGCATGGCTCAAATCCCACCACAATCTATTTTCTTGTCCGCTCCAGTGGAACCTGCTCTTCCCCGGAAACAATGGAGGCCCTATTTCTGCAATTGCCTCTTCACCATACAGACCTCTGATTTTAATCCAGCAAAGCAGGATATTGCTTCACTGCAGAAGGAAAAGTGTATTTATCACAAAAAGGAGTCTCAATATTGGGCTGGAAACATCAGAAAAATCTACGGATAGTGTTAGACCCAAATAGCATGAAACCTGTATTACAGATGATGAAGCATCCATATGCTGATATGGTTGCTGATTTCTCAGATGTTTTTGCTGATACTCCTAGTATCAGAAAGTGGCAGTACATTTCAAACATAAAATTTGAGACCTTGGGTTAGGGCAGTGTAAAAATGCACTAAATAAATAAATAAAATTCAGATGAAGGCAAATGCACAACACAGAGGAATGTACCCATAGCATTGTGCCAACCACATAAAGAGGATCTCTTAAAACTACAGCATGCTGACATCATAGGGCCTGTTGATTCATCAGAATGGGTCTCTCCCATTCTTCTTGTGCAGAAATCAAATGGTACACTTCGAATGTGGATGGATTTAAGAGATGTGAACTCTAACATGGTCGTGGATTGTCATCCATTACCCAATATCAATGAAATGCTGCTTGCTCTGAAAAAGGCCTCAGTGTTCACATTTTTGGACTTGTCTTCGTAGATCATCAAATTCCTCTGCTCCAGAGTTCTCACAAATACACAGCCTTCATTAACCCAGAGTTAATTTTTCAATACTGTCCAGCAAGGCCGGCTGTCCTTACCTCCGAGGACAGAGTGGTGAGAGGGCCCAAGGTGACAGGGACGGGTGGCAGCGAGGGAGAGATGGAGGAAAGACTGCCAATGGGTGGGGACTCAGCTCCAGTGGAGAAGGAACAGAACCCTGATAAGGCCAAAGGGGAGGCATGCGAGGATAATATCAGCAGCATGCCTCCCGAAGGGAGGGGGTCTGAGCAGGAGGAGGGAGAAGGGGGAGAGGCATTGGCAACAACTGTAAGGGGTGATCAATTACAGGTAATAAAGAGGGGCGTTGGCCCCGTAACTGGGGGCAGGCGATGCATAGCCTGTGAGGAGGCATATAAGGAGCTGGCCGGGGATGAAAGGCTGGCTGGTGGAGAGTGTCAGGGGCCCCCTAGAGAGGGACAGATGCAAGGAGCAAGCAGCCTGGGATGGAGGAGACACAGGGTGACACTCAGCCCCCTCCCTGTCCCTGCTGGACCGATAAGCCTAGCCAGGCTGGGTAAAGGAGACTCTGACATGTGGCCGGACAAATACAAAAGACTGCCGTTTTGATTATCCTCTGCAGCTTCTAGTGGTGTGTGAGCCAGCTTGATCCAAACCGGGCTCAACATGGAACTGGTTCCATTGGTCAGGTTCAGGATCGAACTGAACCGGGCCTAATTCGAACCAAACTGACTTGGTGCTCTACTGGTAAAGGGGAATCTGTTGAGGATTTCCCTTTACCAGTAAAGGGGCAGGGGGGGTTCTCTAAGTCTAGAGGGGGTGGGAGGGAAGTCAGTAACTACTTGCAAGTACTATTTGTTGTGATGATGGTGGCCGTGGTGGTGATGGAGATGGTGGTGGTCACACAAATGGCCTCTGCGCATGGACGGTGGCCACTAAAAGTTCCTCCACACATGCACAGAGGCCAGAAAAGTGCTGGAGAAGGCCTTGACTGGGCCATCGTTGGCTCTGGCTACTCGGGGGAGGCCGGCGGGGGTGGGGGTGGGCTGTCTCCAAACTCATTGACCTCCTGCAGTTGTAGCCGCTGCAATAAACAGTACTTGTAAATAGTTACTGACTCCTCTCCTGTCCCCTCTAGACATAGGGAAGCCCTCCTGCCCTTTTACTGGTAAAGGGGAATCCTCATCCGATTCCCCTTTACCAGTAGAGTACTGAGCCGGCTTGACCAGTGCCAAAACTGAACCGGACTGGGACATTTCGAATCTGGTTCGGATTGAAACTGAACCGGAAAAACTGGTTTTGTGCACATCTCTAGCAGCTTCAGTATTTCAACAAATGATGTATGCAATTTTTGGAACTACGGATGGCATCACATACTTTCAAGATGATGTTTTAGTGTATGGCAAAACCATTGAGCATGATGCTAAACTGACAGAAGTCTTAAGAACACACAACAAAATGGACTTACTATCTCTGCAGAGAAATGTCAGTTTTATACAAACTTAGTGATATACTTGGGACACACAATATCTCAGAGTGGTGTACATCCCCAAATAGACCTGTTGAAAACTGTTTGGGAAGCACCAGAGCCACACGATGATGCACTTCAATCATTTCTAGTATTACTCTAAACTTGTTAGACAATTTACCCCAGAAGTTGCTTCATTGCATCTTATTTTTAAAAAGAATGTAGCATTTAACTGGGATGCATCCTGCAAGGCTAGTTTCAGACTATCAAATCTCCCATTGCTGAAAGCCTAGTTCTTATGTATGTATGTATGATTCATTTTTATACCACCTTTCATAATGCATCTCAAGGTGGCTTACAAAAGTTAAAATACAATAAAATTCCATAAAAGTTGCATTTAAAACCTTAAAATCAATTAAACATTAAAACCACAAAAACACCAAGAAAAAATTAAAAAGCAACAAAAGCAAGAAAGCTGAGAAACCTGGCAGCCTCTAGGAGGTTAAGGCCTGAGTAAATAAAAAGGTCTTTAGTTGTTTTTAAAACAACTCTCACTTCTTTTGTTAAACAATGCTCACTTCTTTTGACACCAACAGGCACACTATTGTAACTACTGATGCTTAATATGGTTTGGGTGTTGTCTTGACCGGCAAAAAGGGGTCACAGTTGCGTTTGCTTCCGAGGTGCTTACTGCATCAGAGAAGGTGTATTCTGTCATGGAAAAAGAAGCTCTAGCATGTTTATGGGCGGTGAGGCACTTCAGGACTTGCTTTTGGGAAAGAAAATTCACTATATGGTCAGATGATAAACCCCTATCTTCTTTATTTATTTGAACTATTCCTCATTCTACTATGGAAAAATAACCTTTTGAACTACTAAGAGGATGCCACAAAGCTACCACCAAACTTACTCAATGACAACAACTTATAGGGCTTTCCATGCCATCTCACCATGAGGATGCATTGATTCATTTTTTGTTAAGGGAGAAGCAACAACAATATAAATTGTATGTAGATCAGAAACTTTGAGTATAAATGAAACTCAAGAGCAGAACTGAAGAGCGAAACTGAAGAGGAATTGGATCTAACCCGTTTTGATCTCACAGATGAGGCTGATGAAAGTGATGGACAATCCTCAGTGCCAGAAGAACAAACAGCTCCTGTGCCAGAGAACTGAAGACTTAGGAGAAGTGTGCATGACAGAACATCTAAAAGACTTCATGACTTTGTCACTAGATTTTAAATCCATTCAGTTTGTGGTTTTTATAAAGGGGAGGAATGTGTTGTATTCTATCCTGTAATCTTTTTCAGTTTGTTTGTTTGGATATTTGTCCCAGGGGGATCCTGTAGAGAGTGCGGGTCAGGAGTCAGAAAGGAATGGGGAGGGAACAGAGAAGAGGAAAAATTGAGTTGTTGCTGAACAAACCTTTAGTTAAATCTGCATAAGATTTCCTTGTGTGTATGAAGGAAGCAGCTATAAAACACAACCCCATCCAGAACAGGCAGATCTCAACCATCTCTTGCCTTCCAACCCACCACAGTCAGTACATCTGTCTTATTTGGATTCAACTTCAGTTTGTTATCCCTCATCCAGCCCATTACCACCTCCAGGAAGGCATTTAGAGAAGTTATGCCATTTCCTGATGAGGATGATATGGAGAAATAGATCTCGGTGTCATCAGAATATTGATAACACCCCTCTTCACCAAACCTTCTGGTTATCTCCCTCAGCAGTTTCATGTAAAAGCTAAAGAACATTGGAGACAGTATGAATGAAGCCTTGTGGAACTCCATACTTTAGTTCTTGATTTGCAAAGCAACAGTCTTCAAGCAAATTAGTGGAAATAATTCCACCAACAGTTATTGTTAAGATATAATAATAACCTTGAATCAACAGTTCTCCCATTTTGGGTGGAGGCATTCTTCAGCTTACCCTTTATTTGTATTGTGTTGCTTGGTGACGCAGAGAACATTAAATCAAGGGATGATGAAGATGACACTTGGCATACAGTTTCTGTTCCATGAACTCTCCTGTTTCCTGATTTGTCATCTTTATTACTGACTCATTAATGGCATATGATGGAAAATGCTGAACTGTTGTAGTTCATGCTGGTTATTGACTGTGCAACTGGCACCCCAGAGACAGCAAAGTTCTTATATCTTCTGCCTCATTGTTATTATGAATACTGAGGAGTGATAAGTGGCATTTCCTTAGATTCACTTTCCAAAGGCAAAAACACACCTTTCTTGTCTTTTTCAGTATATGCTGGCTGTCAGCCAGTAGTCCCATTGAAATTAATTGGACAGGTTAGTTAGTGAGACTATTCATGTGTAATTTAGTCTGGATGTCAGCCACTGAAATTGAAAACAGAATGCCTGGCATTTCATACATTATAATGGGAACAAACTCACATCCAGTGGGTTAGTAAGGATGCAGCGCCTGTGGATGCTTGCTTGCACTGAAATGGATTAACTCCATCATATTCTGAGCCATATCCATTTGGGAAGGATTCTGAATATTATCAGTAGAGTAGAGTGATGGTCATCAGAATTGTTCCAGGTTCTGAAAAGCCTGGTAAACCAAGGCTTTCTGTACCCCAAGAGACTATGTCCATGCTGATATCTTTATTATCAGATTCATGGATGTGCAATGCAATCCTGTGGATGTACAGCTGTGTCTATAAAAGTCTAGATATGGGATGCACAGCTTTGGCCTTTCAACTGTTGTTGGACTACAACTCCCATAAGTGCCGACTTTGGCTCATTGTAGGAAGTTGTAGTCCATGCCACAGCTGGTGGGATCTAGGTTGGAAGGAATGGTTATAATTGTTTCTGCTTTAAGGTACAAGTATTCTGCGAAACTATTTATAACTTGATCATATACAAATATAACAGTCATCTGGAATTGTTAGACCTGTACAGCACTGGTGTGTCTTAAAAGGTCACGAATGAATGGGAGGGGCAGGCCTGCTTTTTCGGAAACAATTCCTGCCCTGCTGAAGTAGAGGAGAGCCATTCTTCCCTAAAAGCACATTTCATTTCTTTTCTTCATCATGTGCTAATAGAAGGGTTTAGGGTGCCAAGCACTTCACAATTATCTCCCAGGTGGTAGTCTCTCTTAATGGATTCCAAAGTCAGTGCTGTTGGCAGATATGAGTTTGCCTCAGGCCACATCCTAGGGTGTTTCTGTTTTCTGTTCTGTGGACAATTTATGCAAGTTAGTTACCTTGGAAGGGTAATTAGGAAGCTTTTAACTACCACATCGGGTAACAAAATGCAATTAGAAATCTATCATATACAAAAAAAGGTAAGTCATTTTCAGTCTGATTCTGATCTAATTTCGCCTTGGTTGTATTGTACTGGGTAGTATTTTTACTGCATAAAAGTGTATTGCATGGAGTATTGCATGTATGACTATCTACCTGAGGGATAGACGCTGTGGGTGTGCACTCAGTGCAATGAGCTCCCGGCTCTCAGGGAACAGGTTCATTCCGTTGAAGCCAAGGTGGCTGACCTGGAGAAGCTCAGGGGGGCAGAGTGGTATGTGGATGAGACAGAGGGATGTTATAGAAGCATCCTGCTCCCAGGCTGACAGCTTTTCTGCTCTCATGGAGAATGGTCTTGGGGATGGAGGACATCAATCCAAGGAAGAGGGACATTTTCCCTTAGAAGGGACCTCTTCCTTGGGTGATGCACTCATATCTTCTTGCACAGAGGATATTCCTCCAGGGATTGGGGGCCTCCTAGTAATGAGTAATTTGCTTGTTATGGCATAGAGAGATGGGTTTGTGACCCACATGTAGATGGCACAGTGACTTGCCTGCCTCGTGCAAAGGTGGCGGACGTCACACAGCATCCAGATAGACTGTTAGCCAGTGCTGGGAAGGATTCAGCTGTTGTGGTGTATGTCGGCACCAACAAGGTTGGGAAATGCAGTTGAGAGGACCTGGAAGTAAAAATTTAGACTTCTAGGTAGCACACTGAACATAAGAACGTAAGAAAAGCCCTGCTGGATCAGGCTCAAGGCCTGATCTAGTCCAGCATCATGTTTTGCACAGTGGCCCACCAGATGCTGCTGGAAGACTACAGCAGGAGTTGAGGGCATGCCCTCTCTCCTGCTATTACTCCCCTGCAACTGGTACTCAGAGGTATCCTGCCTTTGAGGCTGGAGGTGGCCTATAGCTCTCTGTCTAGTAGCCGTTGATAGACCTCTCCTCCATGAAGTTATCCAAGCCCCTCTTAAAGCCATTCAGGTTGTTGGCTGTCACTACATCTTGTGGCAGAGAATTCCACAAGTTGATTATGTGTTGTGTGAAAAAGTACTTCTGTTTGTTGGTCTTTAATTTCCTGGCAATCAATTTCATGGGATGACCCTTGGGAGAAGAATTTCTCTCTATCCACACCATGCATGATTTTATAGACCTCTATCATGTCTCCCCATAGTCATCTTTTTTCTAAACTAAATAGTCCCAGGTGTTTTAGCCATGCCTCATAAGGAAGGTGCTCTAGGCCCCTGATCATCTTGGTTGCCCTCTTCTGCACCTTTTCCAGTTCTACAATGGCCTTTTTTAGATGTGGTGACCTGAATTGTATGCAGTACTCCAGGTGTGGGCCACACTATCATTTTGTATGAGGGCATTATAATATTAGCAGTTTTATTTTCAATCCCCTTCTTAATTATCGCTAGCATGGAACTGGCCTTTTTCACAGCTGCCGCACATGGAGCGGCCACTTTCAACGAGCTGTTCTTCACGACCCCAAGATCCCTCTTATTGTCATTTCAGATAATGTGTCAAAGTTCTGTTTCGTGGCGTCGAAGCTCTGTAAAGACTGTATTAGTCATATGAACAGTTTGTGATTCTGTAAACTTTGAAATTAATTGTATTTTCTTATTAATGATATTAATTGTTGTTGTTTGTTAATCTGGTCTGTGACCACAATAAACTTATTACTTACTACTTACTGCTCTCATGGTCAGTCACTGACAGCTCAGATCCTATCAACGTATACTTGAAGTTGGGGTTCTTCGTCCCAATGCGTATGCATCACTTTACACTTGCCAACATTGAACCGCATTTGCCCTTTTGTCGCCCACTCATCCAGTTTAGAGAGATCCTTTTGGAGCTCCTCACAATCTGTTTTGGATTTCACTACCCAAAAGAGTTTGGTATCATCTGCAAATTTGGCCAGCTTGCTGCTTACCCCTACTTCTAGATCATTTATGAATAGATTAAAAACCACTGGTCCCAGTATAGATCCCTGGGGGACCCCACTTCTTACTTACTTCCATTGTGAAAACTCTCCATCTATCCCTACCCTAGCAATCCACACATGTTCTTTTCCCCTTATCCCATGACTGCTAAGTTTTCTCAAGAGTCTTTGATGAGGACTCACCCAGCTCGCCCATCTTGGCTTGGAGGCTTCTGGCATTGGCATATAAGCACCTATACACTGAATCTCTTCCCTGGTGTCTGCTATCTTTCTTTTGATTCTTTGACCAGATGGCACACCCTTCTGTCTGCTCTTTATGTGGTTTGGCTCTGTCCCCTTGTGTTTTATCTGAATCCTTTACACCCTTGCACTTTATAGCATGGCATTTGCTGAAATGAATACTGCCCAGCTCCTATCGGCTATTCCCCAGGGGTCATTTTTAAAGCTGCTCTGCAACCTTTTTGATTTTAAGCACCAGCAGTCTGGTTCCATCTTGGTTCAAGTGCAGCCTGTCCCTTTTGTACAGGCTTTGCTTGCCCCCAAATGTATCCCAGTGCCTAACAAATCTAAACCCCTCCTCCTGGCACCAACGTCTCATGCATGCATTGAAACCTGCCTGTCTCACTGTACCTGCATGTGGAACAGGTAGCATTTCTGAGAATGCTACCTTGGGGGTCCTGGACTTCAAAATGCTACCTATCAGCCTAAATTTGGCTTCCAGGACCTCCTGACTACATTTCCTCACATCGTTGGTGCCGATGTGCAACACGACATCTGTCTCCTCCACAGGACTGCCTAATAGTCTATCTAGACACTGTGTGATGTCTGCAAGCTTTGCAACAGGCAGGCAGGTCACCGTGCGGTCAACACGTGGGTCATAAACCCATCTCTCTATACCTCTAATGATCAAATCGCCCTCTACAAGGAGGCCCCCACCCCCTGGTGGATTATCCCCTATGTGAGAGGATATGGGCTTATTATCCACGGAAGGGGTCCCTTCTGAAGGAGCATTTCTCTCTTCCTCAGACTGATGTCCTCCTTCCCTGAGACCTTCATTCTCCCTGAGAGCAGAGGAGCTGGGAGTGGGATGCCTCTACCACATCCCTGAAGGTCTCATCTGCATGCCTCTCTGTCTCTCTGAGTTTCTTCAGATCTGCCACCTTGGTCTCAAGGGAACGAACTTGTTCCCTGAGAGCCAGAAGCTCCATGCACTGAGCACACACCCATGACTTCTGCCCACAGAGCAAATAGTCATACATGTGACACTGTGCAACACAGATGCATTGGACTTCAGAAGAGGAAACCTCTCAAAAATGGCCATCTCCATAGCAGCTCACCTGCTGCTTCTCCCACCGCTGGGCTTCCCTCTGTCTCTCTCCTCCCTCTGGGTTGCCTCTCTTTCCCTCCTGGGGCCTGGCTCCCCTGCCATATCTTCTCCCTCCCTCACCTCACTGCTGTCTCCGCCACCTTCATGGTAACTCCTAAGGTTTCAGGAGCTGAAGTGACAATTCTTAAGCTTTGTCTAGCCACTCACGGTCTGGTGTTGCTGGACTGTGACAGTTTTATCCTGGACAGCAACCAAACCAAAGCTAAGGAGCTGCCACAAAAGCAGCGGAGAGAGCAGCTTGGGGAAGGAGGGAGGTGAGAAGAAGTGTCAGGGGAACAGGGCCCCTGGATGGGGAGAGAGGCAGCCAGAGGCCTGGTAGTAGGAGAAGTAGAGGTGCCACTACAGAAGTGGCCAGTGGGAGGCAGCTATGGGTCCCAGCGAGGGGAGACTCAGGGAGAGAGAGGCAGCCAGGGGGAGAGACAACTGAGGGGACTGAGACAGCTGGCAGGTAGCCCCTGGCGGCAAGCAGCTCATGTTCATGGGACATGTCCCCCCAATTGTAGCTCCATCCCTGAGGGTAGCCATCCTATGAGGCAGGGTAAGTTAGTCAGCTCAGGTGTGGGTGCAAGGAGAAGCTCAGGAGGCAGCAAGCACTGCCACCCCACCACCATGAGCACCATTTCATGGGCCTCCCTACCACCACATGTCCTCACCCCACTAGGGAATGTTGTTCATTCTTCTCCTTTACTAAAAGATCCAAAGCTTCTGTCCGGCTTCCTTCCCCTTTCCCACTAAAGAAGAGGTGGCCCTCACTGTGTTGTTGTGCACCTCTTCTTTGCCCTTTCTCCCCGCAAACACAAACTAGCAATGCCCCACCCCACTGACTGACTTTGTGGTGCAGTCTGGGAGTGCTTGCATGCTGCTGCTTCTTCTTAAATGTAGTGGGTGCATAGCTTCCACCCAGTGATTCCTGCAGGGTGACCAATAGGCTCATGCATGTAAATTTGGGTGGCTGGGTATAGCGTCCTCTCCCTTCCCAGAAGAGGGCCTAGAGCAGTTGCTGGCAGTATGAAAACCAGTTTACTGGTGTAGATTGATTTCATTGGGTACTTTAATCATGCTCTGGGTGTGCCAGCCTTTTCTTTAACTTTGGTTGGGAGCCTGTTATAGCCAAGCATGCAAATTACATGCAAAGTGGATGCAAATAAATCTATGCAAAATGAAGGCTTTTAATGTGACCTAACTATTAATGCTGAACAACTTTCATTCATTCATTTGATCATTCTGACATGCTAGTCTGGTGGGGAGCCGATAGCCACATTACCACCATCCCCAAAAGATTTACTTTGTAGGAAGCAAAAGGAAGGTGCACAACTATGGAATTTAAATATTTAAAGATAATTTGCAGAGAAAGTAAAAGTATTCTAATAAGCCAAATATCTTTCCTCCCAGTCACATTTCCTCATCTCTTGGGAAGAGTGATGGTAGTCAGTGTAGGCACTTCAGCATGTCATAGCACTCTTTATTTTTTTAAAAATCAAATGTGGCCCATGTGGGTGTGCGGACCACCATTGCTGACTAGCAACTTGAGAAGGAAGAAGGGCAGGGCTGTTTCACACAGATGCTGAAACACTGTGCTGGCAAAGACCTATTGCAGCAAGCAAGGTGGGCTGATGACATTCTAATCCCTCCCGTTGCTGGGTAATGAAACTTGGGTTTAGCCACACATAAATAACCTGTGCAGATCACATCCTTGCATTAGCTGCCCTCTTGGCCTGTGCCTACAGCTCGACTGAACATCTCATGAATGGTTTCTTCTCATATGTGAAATAAACTACCTCGTGTAATGTTCTTGATCTTTTAAAAGTGTCTTTAATTAATGGTGGGACATGCCATGCTTGGTACAACTCACTGTGCTGGGTGAAGTATACCCTGTTATTAGCAGTGGTATGAGCTGTCCTTCACATGGACACTTAGCTGCAAGAAGTCCCAATGAATTCAAAAGGACTTACTTCTGAGTAGACATGCATTATATTGTCCTGTTAATGAGTTAATTCTTTAGCTCCTATTATATTAGGGTGATTCATCATTAGTGGGCTGTCGACTTTGGGGCAGGGTGACTCAACACAACTGATGCTCACATTTTCTGTCCCAGAAGCTTCCTTCCTTCCTTCCCCTAAGCATTTTGAAAGTACATCTGATAGAGTTGGACTGAGCTGGGAACAGAGGCAGAAAATCTGTATTTATAGAACCTCCTGACATAATTTTAAAACATCCCAAGAGACAGGTGGTGGTGGTGGTGGTTTTTAAAAAAATTGTCATGTGGAAAACTGCCCTGAATACTGTTCAAATGCTTCATCCATTTTGTTTCTCATTTGTACTAAATTGGCAGCTTACCAGATGGTGTCTTCATCACTTCGTAGATGTAGTTTATGAGGTGTTGAATGAGCTCTGAGAAGAACTGAAGACACAAAGCAAAATACACTGAAAGTATATGGGTCTTCCTGAAAAGATCAGGAAAGAAACTAGAAAAGAGACGAGGAAAGAGAGTAATAGGTAGGGCTTTGCCAATATTAGGTCAGATTGGGTCAGATCCAGAACCCCAGATGTTGGTATTGGACCCTTCAGAAGATCAGGGTCAGAAAAAATGCTGAATATCTATATCTATATCTAGATAGATAGATATAGATACAGATATAGATATAGATAGCCAAGCTCCTGCTGGGCAAGCAGGCAGGTCAGTAGTTTTCTTCTACGCACAAGTGAGAGAAGTAAAAACCCATCCACCCTCTTGCTGGCAAGAGCAGACAGGGTATATTGATGGAATATAGATGATGATGATGATGATGATGATGATGATGATGATGATGAAGATGAATATTTTTATATTGCTTTTCAACAAAAGTTCACAAAGCAGTTTACATAGATATAAATAAATAAACAGGAAGAGAAGAGGAGGAAGAGCATGTTGCCTGTTGCCTTCCTCAGGCAGCTGTTGCCAGTAAGAGGTGGATGGGTTGCTTCTTCTCTTGATTAGGTGAGAGAGAAAACAACTGATCCTCCTGCACTCGCTGGCAGGAGCCTGCGCGGGGTGGGCAGCAGAGGCAGGAAGAGGAGGTGGAGGAAGAGATAGAGAAGGCAAAGGCAGTGAAGAGGTGAAAGGCAGGGGGCAGCACAGAGGGGCAGGTTCTCTCCAAAATACCAGAGCATCGCATTCAACCATTTCCCACAGTCTTCTGAAATGCAATTCCTTTAGGATGCCTATACTGAGCATTAAGTGAAAATCCTCAAGAAAAAAACTGAATAATATTGCTGGTTGTTTGACGTCACCTTGCTGTTACTGTATTGAAGTTGCTATTAATCCCATCCTCTTATGAATTCTCCTCTTCCCTAAAAGTACAGAAGCAAGAGTAAATCACCGTTTGGATCATTCTAACTGTTAAAAAAAATCAGTGAATTGTACTTTGCTTCAGGGTGAATTGATTTAAATCAAGGCAATTAAAATTATCAAGAGAAAAACCTGATTTAAATCAATAATTTAAATCAAGTTTCCCACTGATGCGTCTTCACATTTTTTAAAATAATGGTGAAAAATATGATCATTAAGACATGTTGATTTACTACTCAGTAAAGCATTTACAGCCTCTAAGAGGGTATATTTTATGGAATTGTTTTTTATAACTTGATTTTTAATAATAACTAGCTGGGCCAGGCGCAGAGCCTCTACTGGCCCACTTCTCCCCCGCCCTGCCCAGCTACGGTTTCTAGCCAGCTTTCAAACTGGCCTGTCCCGCCTACTGCCTGCTCCCAGCAGCCAGGCTGGCCTGCCACCGCCTCCTCATCCCGGCGGCCGGTGGTCCTGCCTGCTGCCACCTCCTCATTCTGGCAGCTGTTTTCTCCCCGTCCCTGTCACTAGTCCGGCAGCTGCTTGCGAACTCTCACGAAAGCAGCCACACATGGGATTAGCGACGGGTACGCCTAGGATAAATAAATAGATAGATACCTGGATTTTTATGCAATTGATACCTTGACTCATTGTACTCCCAGACCCCAATGAAGACAGGACATGCTTAGCTGGAGTAAAATAGGGCCACTTTATTAATGTACAGCAGAATAAGACTTGCAACGAGGGACCTAACTAACCAAAATCTGGTTATTCCTCCCGTGTGGCACTGCCTCCTAGGGAGGGCCATCCCACACCAGGTTGAAGGGCCGGGTACTGATTTGGTCAGGCGCCAGGTCCTGAAGTCCTCTCACTGCTAGGCTTCCCTGGTTGGCAGGGGGAGCCAACCCACCCCAACCCAAGCCATCGAACTCTGAGTTGGTGAGTCGATCCATACCCCGACTCATATTTCCTATGTCAAGTTGCAGATGCAAAAGCATTGCCTTAGGAATCACAAGAAGTAACTCACACATGTAAACAAAACAGCACTAAGCTAATAATCTTAAATGTTACATAAATACCTCACATTTGCATTCTCTTGAGTTGCCTAGTCTATTCTTAAAACTATTTTATTTTCAAATGTTATTAACTCTAGCAGACATATCACAACACTATAAACTGTCCTAAATCTTCTAAGAATTAGAGCTCACCTTCTCTGCTCCCACTGCCATTTTTATTCATAAACTGAAACAGAAATAGGAATCCCCCCCACTTTAACTTCCAGAAGATTAGAGATGTGCAGAACGTTCTGCACTTGGAATGTTCTGCCTTGAAACAGACCGTTTTGAGTGTTCTGAACTCGGAACAGAATGCTTTTCAAATGAAGGGCTTGTCCTGACCTCAGAATGGCCCATTTTGAATTTAAATGTTTCAAGTATTCCAAGTGCCATTTTGGATTCCAAAATGGTGCTCTTCTGGGCTCTGCGCACACACGGCAGCCACTTGTGTGGTCAGCACCAGCAAACAAATGGCTGCTGTGCATGTGCAGAGGGTAGGAGAGCATGATTTGGGGATCCAAAATGGTGCTTAGAGCATTCCAAGTTAGAACAGGGTCATTCTGACTCAGGGACCTCTGGGGATTTAGCCAGGGGAGTATCTAGGGTAGGGCAGGCAGGGCACTTGCCCCGGGTGCCACTTGAAGGGGGGCGCCATTTTTTAAAATTAAAAAATAAATAAAAATGGCTGCCAAAAACAAAATGGCCACTGTGCATGCTCAGATAGCCTCTGTGAGGCCCAAGGCCAGGCCTCGCAAAGGCCATTTGAGCATGCGTGGTGGCATGGCCACCACACATGCTCAAATCGTCTCTGGGAGGACTTAGAGGCCAGCGGGGGGAGGGGGAACCTTTGCAGACCACCCCCCACGGCCCTTAGGAAGCCCCTCGAAGGGGCTACAGGTAATTTTTTTAAAAAATAATAATAATAGAATATAAGTCATTGTACACATATTTCATTTGGCACTATGTACAGAGAATCAGGGCTTGTGAATACTGAGCTGAAGCTTATGAGATAGGATTATATTCATTTGCTCTTACTTTGCTTCTTGTGATACGTGAGTTAAATGTGATGTCTTAGTAATATGGCTATTAATGGTGAGTTTGTCTTTGAATCAGTGTGAAATCCTTAGTATTAAGGCCCACTGGGAGTTTCTTGCTCTCTTTCTCTCATTTTAACTGTCTTTCTGAAATACTAGGATATATTCCAAGCAGTGACATAGTTTACTCTGCATATCCTTTAATTATTTTCAGAGTATCTGGGAAAAGTCAAATTCTCCATTGATTTTTAAAACTTATGTTGTAATGATGCTACAATGCATAGTAGAGAATTAGACAGGCACTTCTGTTTAGTTTTCCAAGTACACCTCCATAAAGTATTTGGGTATTTCATGAGCCCCAGCATACTGAAATTTGTAGTTTTCCAGCATTTTTTGGTCTAGCTACGTCCACTGCTAAATATTTTTTGAAATATTAAAAGATTAATGAGCTTGACTTGTATGTTTGAGCTGATATTATGGTAAACTGAAAGATGGGTGTCAGATGTTTGGACAGGGGGCACTATTTTCCCTAGATACGCCTCTGGATTTAGCGTTCCATTCCAAGCTCGGAATGGAATGATAAATCTGTTTTGTGCACATACCTACAGTAGATTTCTTAGCTTTGAACGAATGATGCCAATAATAACCGCCAGTAACTCCTCTGCCTTGGCCCAGCCTCATGCCACAAACAGTCCTAGTATTCAGCCTGTGTCTTTGCACATGTGACTTTAGCCTGCTTAGAAACAGAAACTAAAAGCTGGAAAATGTCCAGAAGCAAGAGCTGGTATCACTTCTGGGCAGACTACAGCCATTTTCATGAGATTAAACAAATCCCAGTAATAGAAAGTGAATGCCCATTTTTAATAGAAAGTGAATGCCCACTTTCTATTGTAGTTGGTTCAGTGTATGTGGGGGAGCCTAAGAAACTAATTCTTAATTCATTTTAAATAGATTTTTTAGCTGTATCACATTTATTATGAGATTTAATTTTAACCATGTTATTTTTAAAATAAGAAATTGAGTATTTTATTTACAATTTTCTAAAATAAATACTAAAAAAATTAAATTTCAAAAACTGATTTTAAAAATCCAATTTTTTAAATACCCTGATTTGCTTCTGTGCCCCCATTTTGCAGAGTTACATCCTCAAAATAATTGATTATAATAGTTTTCTTTTTTTAAAGAAAACGCTGGCTGTGCTGTAAGAGATTATCAAGGGTTCATGTCCAGGGTAAAATAAAGTTGTGCTGTCGAGTCAGTGTCAACTCCTGGCGACCACAAAGCCATGTGGTTGTCTTTGGTAGAATACAGGAGGGGTTTACCATTGCCTCCTCCCACATAGTATGAGATGATGCCTTTCAGCATCTTTCTGTATCACTACTGCCCAATATAGATGTTTCCCATAGCCTGGGAAACATAGTTTCTCAGTGCTCTCAGTAGAGGTTTTTCCCATGAACTGATCCTTTTTTCTAGAGATGCTGGGGATTGAATCTTGGACCTTCTCCATGCAAACGACATGTTCCACCACTGAGCTATGACTCCTCTCCCCTTTCCATTTGGCCTCTGCTTGGGATGGATAATTCTGCATTGCCTCAGTTTCATAGTCAGCACCAAGGGGACTGGGGGGGGGGGCACTTCTCCAAAAAGTATCTCACCCTGCTTCTGCTCCTCCCTCATCACTAGACCCCCATAGTAACTTGAAGGAAAGGCACTTTTTACATACTTATAGTGCTTTTCTTTACTATCACCAACCTCTCTCCCTCTCTGTTTCCCATGAAGTCATTTCTGTTTATGTTTAGGATGATAATATTTATGTGAAATACACCGTCATTTGTATTTCAGAAATCTAATATGTGGGTCAAAGTTGCCCCCCCCCCCGCTCTTTGTCACATCTGTGTCCATCCCAGTTTTTTTCTTATGATGCTATGACTGCTTTGCTCTGGCCAAGGAATATGCAGAAGACTGACTCATGCAGGAACACAGAGGTACACTCCTTTGAAGAGAGATAATTTATTAACCCCTTAGACCTCCTAGTATGGTGGTTCAGTGAATAATGCTCTGGATATGCAGGTCACATATCAACTCAGCCATGAACTTCTCAGGTAGTCTTGGATAGTTCATTGTCTTCTGTCTGATCCACATCAGTAGAACAGGCTGTTGTGAAATTTAATGAGACAAATATTTTTTTTCCTCAATTACAAAGGAGATGCTAAATCTGAAAGGGAACAGAGTACACTCCAATACCTTGATAATTCATTGAGATTGCTGCTAATATTTAAAAGTGGCATAAAATAATCCTTATACCCACTTATACAGTACACAGAGCTATAACAATAATTAAAACACATCAAATGAACTTTCTAATTTTGAAACACTATCTTCTCCAAGTCTTCAATGTCTTCATATGCAGCATTTCAATTTCCTTCATTATGTTTGGTTATTCCCCTTGCTACACACACACGCACACACACACACACGCACAGATATTCTTTTTGAAGGGGAAGAAAGATAATATTAGCAATCCATTGCAGCATTTCAGAAAGTATCTGGGTGCTGTTTGAGCAAATGTTATTATTCCTAGTCACATCTATTAGCAATTTAATTATGTTCTAGTCCCGTAAGGGCCTTTTTCATTCTAGCCTAATGCCTTTCCCTGAATGGTGAGTAAGCATCTCTCATCTTATCTCCATCATCATGTATAATAATAAACAACAACATAATTTTACTGGAAGATGTTAAGATTTACTGGTCAAAACATATCACCACAGGAAGGACAAAGCAAAAGAGAAAGTGGATTACACTGAAAAGGCAGTGATTCAAAATATAAACGCCCTTGACATTTCAGTAACTAGAAGTGGGTGTAGGTACATAGCAGTACTTTAAGGTCAGACATAACAAGGCCTCAAGGCAAAGAAGGAGCCTCCAGAACTGGTAAATTACTCCACTTTCCCTAGTAGTTTTGGCAGAATGTAGGTGGAGAGTGGGAATTTCCATTAGTCCAGCTCATGCATTTGGAGAATTTCCAGATTGATGTGGACATTCTCTTTCTTCCTAATTGTAATATTGGCCCTGCAGGCTCAGCATTAGGAACAGAGCCTTGCCAAGTTATACCATTGGTCCATTTAGAGCACTGACTGGCAGTGGCTGTCCAAGGTTTCAGACAGGAGTCTCCCCCAGCCCTACTAGGAGATACCAGGGAGTGATACCTCAGATCTTCTGCGTGCAAAGCAGATGCTCTACCACTGGACTACGACCACATCCCCTAACAATGCCCTAAATCATTTTTGCAATATATTCTAGCCCTGTTCAGGCATTATGAAAGTAGAGACACTGTCACTGTTGGCAAGCCTCACCCTTGCAATGATGTACGCTAATCTCCTGCCTCTTGATGATTACAGTATTTGTCTGAAGAGACAAACTGTGCCCAGGGAGAAATAGTCAAACACTGGGACTGCCCACTTTGAATATCTTGCTGGGGTGGTGACTGGGGAAGCAGGATACCAGTGCATTTCTAGAAGTTACATATAAGACTTCTTCTCAGCTTATTTTTTAAGGACTGATTCAGACAAACACCATCCTCTGCACGTGAGGAAGACAGGGCCAGAGTGAGAATGCATCTGCCCCAACATCATTAAAGGATGTACTGATGCAATCTCAGCATGTCCTTTTTGCATGTGTTTAACCAGTGCATTGTCTGTAGAGGGGCATTTCAGATGAACACCACTCACACAACTCGGGACGTGCCAAGATTGTGTCGGCACATCTGTTGTATTCCATCCAGTATTTTTTTATGTTTGTTGCTTAGATGTTTGTCTCAGTGGGGATCCCGTAGAGAGTGTGTGGGGTGGAGTCAGAAAGGAAAAGGTAGAGGGAGGAGGGGAGAACGTTTCTGAATGAACTCTTAGTTAAATCTATATACTTGTGTTTGTGAGGGAAGCAGTCCTTTAAAAGGTCCTTAAGTGATGTCAGGGCAGGCAGGTTATCTCCATGGCTTTGTCTTTGTGTTTAGAGGAGGGTGTTCATCTGAACTGGGCCCATGTGTTCTCTGAATTTGTGTGTGGGGGGGAGTGGAATTGTGCTTTTTAGCCCTATTCCCAACCATTGCACATTGAGCCAAAGGTGAGCATGAACCCTCTACACACTAGGAGTGTGCAAGTGTGAATTGGGGAAGTCAGACATGGCTGACGTGGGCCAGGTCAGAGGGAATCAGGGATATTCTGAACTAGGGAAGCCTAGTTCAGATCAGAGTTCTCTGAACCCCTTTGGGCAACTTTGGAACTTTCTGGAGCTCCAAATGGCAGAAGAAGAACTGCTTTCCCCCTGCCCCCTTGTGATTGTGGCTAGGGGAAAAAATTCTTCTGCCCTATATCTGCCTGCCAGCCCACCCACCCATGCATTTATTTCTGTCTTTTGTTTTTTATTTATTTACTTACTTACTTACTTACTCACTTACTTCTTTACTTAATATATTTTTATACTGCCCAAAACACTTACATCTCTGGGCAGTTTACAACACAATAAAAACAGAAAAAGTAAAACATTAGTTAAAACAAAAACAAAAAGTTTAAAACATTACTACAATTTAAAATTTTTAAAACAGCATTAAAACAATTAAAACAATATTATTTAAGAGCCTGGGTGAACAGATGTGTCTTTAAATACTTTTTAAAAGCTGTTAGAGATGGGGAGGCTCTTATTTCACTAGGGAGCGCATTCCAAAGCTTCAGGGCAGCAGCAGAGAAGGCCCGTCCCTGAGTAGCCACCAGATGAGCCGGTGGCAACTGCAGACAGACCTCTCCTGATGATCTCAAAGGGTGGTGGGGCTCATGACGAAGAAGACATTCTCTTAAATACCCAGGCCCAAGCTGTTTAGGGCCTTATAGCTTATAACTAACACCTTGTATTTTGCCCCAATGGTTTTTGGCCTATATTTAATTTAAAAGTAAGTTAAATTTAATATTTAACTTACTTTTAAGTTTAAAAGTAAAGTGGCTGATTTCCAGGTTCCCTCTGCACTTCTCTGATGTTACATCACATTCCCTGACCTTATTGGATGTTACAACACTTTTCTTCTGGAAAAAGAAAATTCTACCATTTTTGGTTACTTAAAAATAATAATCTAAAAATAACAGATGTTTGGATTCACTTTTAGTTAAATATACAGAGTCCGAGCATCCTTAGCCACTTGTGTGCCAGCTTTCAGAATTCCCAGACTAGCCCTCCCCCTGCCAGCTATTTTTTCTTTCCCATAGACTTCTATGGGGAATCAACATCTGACCCAACCTGATCCAATCCAATCCTGATTTTGTTAGTCATGCATACGCCTATTACATATGTTATTCATACATGGTGCCTGTATGGAAACTATGAACATACCAGGATTCTTGATTGTGCATACACTCCATATATGCATACTAGTGATGTGCACAGAACCGGGCAGGGGAGACTCAAAGACGGGGGGAGGGGGTGCCACTTTAAGGGTGGGAGAGGGTGTACTTACCCCTCCCGCCACTGTTCCCCCACCAGTGCTCCAGTTTTCCAAAGTCTATGGGGCAGCAGCATACCTCCATGCCGCCCCATTTGCTCCCATTGTCTGGAACTAAGTGGAAGTATCTGGTGCACCTGTGCACACCTGCACAGCTGACCGCACATTGCAGCTACCTCCACCTGTGCAGCAGATTCTTCCACTTAGTTCCAGACAATGGGGGCAAACGGGGTGGCAGGGAGGTATCCTGCCGCCCCATGGACTTTGGAAAACTGGAGCACCAGCGGTGGAAGAGCAGCAGCAGGAGGTAAGTGCACCCTCCCCCACCCTTAAAACAGCACCCTTGCCCTCGAACCGGTGGAACCACCTACCATTCGAACCGGTCAGGAGGCCCATAAAGGGCCTCTAAACCAGTTCTGTGCACATCCCTAATGCATACTATCCATTCTTCGCATTCCATGAGAAGACTAGAAGAAGATTTTTGCATCAGAAAAGGGAAATGTATGTCTAGTATCTCCAGAACTGCTCCCATCCTAGGAGGTGGAGTAGGCATTGTAGGGGTCTTGAGGAATAGAGGTAGAGGCTCTATCTTAGAGCCTCCTCTGCAAGATGTTATTACTCTCCCAGTTAGGGTCTTGGTGCTCTTGCTTTGCTAGGTTTCTTATGCCGCCCTCGCCTGCTGGTTTCCTTTTCTTTTGATCATCTAGTCTTTAAAAAAAAAAATTAAAAAAAGATCTTAATACAAAAATGCAACCATAACAGAGATACACCATACAATTGCAACAAAGAAAACAAAGAGTAAATGAGTACATCTTCATTAAATTTTGAGTTCCGAAAAAGCAATAATCAGACTCCATCGTTGTACAAATTTATCTGCTTCTACATTCAGTTGATCTTCTAAAATAAGTTGATTTTGTAAGTGGTGCAATATCCCAAATACATTTATACCAATCTTTTAATGAAGGTGGATATTAACATTTTAAAAAAGATGAGATACAGAGTCTTGCAGCTGATAAACAAAAAAACAGTTCTTATTCATCTTCTAAAACTGCCCCTTTGACATAACCAAAAAGGACTAATTTTGGTTCATATGTAGAGATGTATCCTGTTATCTCCTGATCATGTAGTCTTATCATGCCCATCAGAGTACAGCCCCCAACGGGGGCAGAGGATTACACTGGATTCTGTGCCAAGTACTTTAGAATATTGCATAGTGAAATAAAATCTAACTAATACTTTGGGGGAGAAATCTATTGTTCCAGGAAAGGAAGGCAGCTGATTAACTGACCATCAATATTGCTTGAAGAATTGCTGGTATTTAATATTCTTGTCGATCTCAGCACTCTTACATATTTTCAGTCCGATGTTTCTGCACTACAGTGCAATAATTTCATCGCTGTTACACTTCCTATTCCTGCAAGAAGATAACAAAGGGATTCGTATACAATATGGAGTAATTCTGGGAACTGGGAAACAGCCAGACTAAATTAGTCATGACTATGTCCATTGAGAAAATAATGGAACTTAGGTTAGACATGACTAGCTTGTCTCATTGGCTCCCATTCTGTGCAATGAGGCACTGATCCAAGAGACAGGTGTGCTCAGTGCTTGTGAGCTTGACTGATTTGACTTGACTGATTCTGACAGTGGAACTGCTCTATGGCTACTAAGAACTGTGTCATCACACTTCTGATGCTACTCCCATCATTTCCATTGGAAGCCGTGTGAGTTAGCTGCAGAGATGCTTGAAAGTAGCAAGTGGAGTGTGGCCTTCTCCTGGATTGGATTGGCTTGCTGTGCAGCATGGGAGCCAATGATTTTAATGCTTCTTAGCTAGCTTGGACTACTTGCAAACAGGAAGGAAATTCTGATTTCAGAGAATTTGTGGGAATGTTGGTTGGGATACTGTTTGTGGGCCTTATTTATTTTATTTTATTTATTTGCCTTTATATCCTGATCTTCTCAAAGGAGCTCAGTAATGTACATGGTTATTATGTTTATCCTCGCGACAATCCCATGAGGTACATTAGACTGAGAGATGTTAAGTGACTGACTCAGAGTCACTTAGGCCCAGTGAGTTTCATGGCTGAGTGGGGATTCATATGCCTCCATAATTCTTTTGGTGATATTTTCATGGGAACATCACAAGAATGACTGCAGATGAGCACGTGACTCTTCTATTCCCAGTCTAGCCAGTTAGGAAAGGAAAGCTTGCCCCTTTTTAGAATGATACAATGGCCAGTATGATAGCAACATCTTATTCTGCAGCTACACAGACATCGGTGCATTGCTATTGTAGAAGAAGCAGGTAAGATGTAGGTGAGGTGCATGTTTCACTACAGATAGGCAGATCATGGCCATGTTTACCTTCCACCAGGCCACTGTGGCCCTGTGGAGTATGCAGAAGCAGCACATAGAGAGCCAAGGAAGTGGACAATATGTCCTCCTCCCAATAACCCCTGCTAACTTGGCAAAGAGGCACCTTTTAACATGGTGATTCTCTTTATTTAGCAGGGGGAGAGTAACTGGGCCTATCCACCCCCAGCACAGTACTTCCAGTGACTGTTCTTGGTGTCTATCTCATGTTTCTATTAGATTGCGAGCCCTTTGGGGACAAGGATCCATCTTATTCATTTATTATTTCTCTATGTAAACCGCCCTGAGCCATTTTTGGAAGGGCAATATAGAAATCGAACTAACAACAACAACAATTCTTCCCATTGCAGCAGCCAGCATCAGAAGGAAGCACAGCGACCCAGAGAGAACTATGCAGCCTGATGAAGAGAGGCCCCACCCTTGGGGGAAAATCAACACCATTTATTTATTTATTTAAAATATTCTATCCTGCCCCTCCAGCACACTGCTGCTCAGGACAGCTTATAGTGAAAGCATAAAAACATAAAACAAAATTTAAAAATGTAAAACAGTGAATCATCCTAAAACACAATAGAAGAGCAGATAAAAGTAGAACAGCAGCCAGGATTAAAACAACATGATAATCACAGTCCGTCTTTAAAAGCTTCTTTTAAAAGGAGGGTTTTTAAGTTCTTTTTCAATCTAAGCCAAGAGGGAGACACATGAAGCCCTTCTGGGAGGACATTCCAAAGACGGGGACCACTACTGGGAAACATCCATGTATTATGTTGTTATTTGGATGTGATGCCCATTCTGTCAGCTGCCTTGGACTTGTTTTAACAAGGAAAGGTGAGACACTAAACCTTAAAATAAAATATACAAAAGATAAATACATGTTACAGATGCCTCATGAGAGCATTGATCTGCAGTAAACAAACAAACAAACAAACAAACAAACAAATGGATAAATAAATAAATAAATAAATAGAGGAGTTATAACCTAAGGGAAAGCCAAAAAGAGGAAACCACTGACATATTTTCTATATGTAGCTGGCATTAAGTGTTTCATTGCTTGGGGTTAAATGTTCTGTTTAACTGGATAAAACAGGTCCTCCCCACAATAGGTTTCTATCTCAGAAGGAAATAGATGAGGGAGTTTTCCTCAACTACCATATGCTCTTTGAGGACCTCCTCTGTTTATTTCATAATTCCTTGCTACCTGAACATAAGAACAGACTTTCTGGATCAGACCAAAGCCCATCTACTCCTTCTGCCTCCAGAAATGGCCAGCCAGATGCATCTGAGAAGCTCACAAGTTGAGCACAACAGTCACAGACCCTCTATCTATCTATCTATCTATCTATCGTTAAATTCATATACCGCCTTTCATTAAAACAATCTCAAGGCGGTTTACAGCATAATTTAAAACAAGATTGTAAAAATGACACAATTAAAATATGAAGCTAAAAATATAAAACAAATCTGACTAAAAAATTTAAAACACAAGCATAAAAACAATACTTTCTTCACCCGCAGAACCAATAATCAGTCATATTCTTCCTCTGAATATGGATGATCTATTTAGTCTGGGATGGAGATCCAGTCTTGGGGTGGAGAGCTGGGCTTGTGGTAGCAAGCATGAATTGTCCCCTTTGCTAAGCAAGATTAATCTGAGTTTGCATTTCGATGGGTGACTATATATGAGCACTGTCTACTGTAAGGTATTCCCCTTAGGGGATGGGGCCAAGCTCAGTGGAGGAACATCTGCTTCCATGCAGAAGGTCCCAAGTTCAATCCCTGACATCTCCAGATAGGGCTGGGAAAGACTCCTGCATGAAACGTTGGAGAGCCACTGCCAGTCAGTGTAGACAATATTGACCTAGAACAGGGTTTCCTAACCTGTGGTACTCCAGTTGTTGCTAAACCAAAGGTTGAGAAACCCTGACCTAGATGGACCAATGGCCTGACTTGGTATACGGCAGCTTCCTGTGTTCTTATCTAGTCTCCATATTGGTCAATCCCTTAAAAAAAAAAACTTTATTAAGTAATTGGGTATCATCTCACACTGTGATAATGAATTCTATAAGTTAATTATGTGTTGTATGAAGAACTTCCTTCTGCCTGTCCTGAACCTATTGTCAATTGATTTATTAGATTTCCCTGAATTGCATATTGTGAGAGAAAGAGAAGTGTGCCTTTATTCACTCTTTCCATCCTGTTCATATAGTAAATGTTTGTCATGGTTTTCTTTTTTCAAAACTGAAAAGGCTCTTAGACTTTTCTCATATTAGTTTTCCTTTTCTTTATGTTTCCAGTTCAGTGATATCCTTTGTAAGATGCAGTGACAAGAATGGTAGTAGACAGGATTTGAAATGTGGCCTCACAACAGAGCTATACAGTGGAATTGCAATTACTTGCTGGTTTATTTTCAGTCATTTCCCCAACAAATTCTAACATTGGGTGGAATTCAGAAAAACCCTTGTGTGACAGCAAGACATTTCTGTTCATGCAGGATGGGTCACTGATCTCCACACATTTTCCTAACCCCATCTGTAGGTCCTGATGCTACATCCCTTCGGGTTCTGGACCAGGGATGGCCACCTAAGGCTCTCCGGGGTTGTTGGACTACAACTCCCATCATCCCCAGCTGCAACTGCAGTTGGCTACTCCTGTACTGGAGGATCCCATTGTTATGTCCTGGCCTCTTGAGAGCAGACAGACACATTTGATCTTGAGTAACAAACACAACTATATTCAGTCTTCCATTTTGGATGTTGGTAAAAGCGAGTGTGTAGGGTGCACTCTGCTACCCCCTGTAGTAGCCTGAGAGAATGCAATTCAGCTTCTCTCTATACATTACACCCATGTCTCTGTGTGTAAGTGGCTGCAGCAGGAAGGCAGAGGTGGGAAAGCCCTGTTGTGCAAGTAAAATTCTGTTCATAATTCTCTGAATTCTCTGCACTGAATATGTAGCCCCCTGTACCTGCACTATGGACAGTTTATGTCTCAATCAAGAGTCCAAGGCTGATGGGAAAATATGTATGCTCTATCCCTTTCCCCCTTAACATTGTTTCCAGATAAGGAGGAGGAGGTGTTCTCTTAAATAACCAGGGCCTAAGCTGTTTAGGGCTTTACAGGTAATGACCAGCACCTTGTATTTTGCCTGGAAACATATTGGTAGCCAGTCCAGTTCCTTCAAGACAGGAGTAATATGTTCTCTCCTAGATGATCAAGAGACTAACCTGGCTACCGCATTCTGAACCAACTGCAGTTTCCGAACTACATACAAAGGCAGCCCCACAGAGAGCGTATTGCAGTAATCCAGCCTAGATGTTACCAGGAGATGTACCACTCTTTTGAGGTCATTCATCTCAACCTGGGACACCAGGGAGAGGTTCAGATCCAGAAGCACCCCCAGACTGTGCACCTGTTCCTTCTGGGGAAGCGTGACCTAGATCAAAATTGTCTTCCGAGTTTCGACCCTGCACAATAAGTACCTCTGTCTTATTCAGCCTCTGTTTGTTATCCCTCATTCAGCCCATTACTGCCTCCAGGTGGGCGTTTAGGGAGGTTATGCCTCTCCTGAAGATGTTGACATGGAGAAATAGATTTGGGTGTCATCAGCATACTGATAGCATCCTGCACCAAATCCCTGATGATCTCTCTCAGCGGTTTCATGTAGATGTTAAACAACATCGGAGACAATATGGAGCCCTGGGGGACACCATAGGAAAGTTCAGATTTTGAAGAACAACAGTCTCCAAGAGACACCATCTGGAATTTGCCCGTGAGGTCAATAGTACTGAAAGCCACCGAGAGATCCAAAAGGACCAACAGAGTCACACTCCCTCTGTCAATTCCCAATTGAAGATCATCCATCAGGTCAGCCAAGGCAGTCTTCACCGCATAGCCCACCTGAAAGCCAGTTTGAAATGGGTCTAGATGATCAGTTTCCTCCAAGACTGCCTGGACCTGGGAGGCCACCACTTTCTCAATCACCTTGTCCAGCCATGGAAGGTTGGAGACAGGCCTGTAGTTATTTAACTCTGAGGGATCCAAGGCAGACTTCTTCAGAACAGAGGCATATCTAGGGAAAATAGCACCTAGGGCAAGCACTGAAATTGTGCCCCCTGTCCAAACATCTGACACCCATCTTTCAGATAACTTTACCATAATATCAGCTCAAAAATGCAAGTTAAGCTCATTAATCTTTTAATATTTCAAAAACTATTTAGCAGTGGACATAGCCAGACCAAAAAATGCTGGAAAACTACAAATTTCAGGATGCTGGGGCTCATGAAATACCCAAATACTATGTGGAGGTCTACTTGGAAAACTAAACAGAAGTGCCTGTCTAATTCTCTACTATGCAGTGTAGCATCACTATTACATGAGTTTTAAAAATAAATTGGGAATTTGACTTTTCCTAGATACTCTGAAAATAATTAAAGGATATGCAGAGTAAACTGTGTCACTGCTTGGAATATATCCTAGTATTTCAGAAAGACAGTTAAAATGAAAGAAAGAGAGCAAGAAACTCCCAGTGGGCCTTAATACTAAGGATTTCACACTGATTCAAAGACAAACTCACCATTAATAGCCATATTATTAAGACATCACATTTAACTCACTTATCACAAGTAGCAAAGTAAGAGCAAATGAATACAATCTTAGCTCATAAGCTTCAGCTCAGTATTCATAAGCCCTGATTCTCTGTACATAGTGCCAAATTGAATATGTGTACTGTGACTTATATTAATTTTTTTTTTACCTGTAGCCCCTTTGGGGGGCTTCCTAAAGGCTGTCGGGAGGGGGGTGTCTGCAAAGGTTCCCCCTCCCCCCGCTGGCCTCTATGGCCTCACAGGGACCATTTGAGCATGTGCGGTGGCCATTTTTTAAAAATACATTTTTTTAAAAAAATGGCTGCTGAAAACTAAGTGGCTGCCGCACATGCTCAAATGGCCTCTGCGAGGCCTGGCATGGCCTAGGGCCTCACAGAGGCCATTTGAGCATGCACAGTGGCCATTTTGTTTTCAGCAGCCAATTTTTTTTAATTTTTAATTTTTTAAAAATGGCTCCCCCTTCAAGTGATGCCCGGGGCACGTGCCCTGCCTGCCCTACCCTAGATACGCCCCTGCTTCAGAAGCAGTCTAATGATTGCCTCCTTAAGACAAGAGGGCATCCTGTCCTTCCTTTTCCACAGAGCAAGATGAGCCTCTGTGGGTGGTTGGCACTGCCTTCCAAGGTCAAAGAGCTGGCAGGACAGCCAGAAGGGGAGACAGCAATTAAGTTTCTGATTTCCCTTCCCCTGAAATGACCTGCTGACCAGTCAACATTACTTCTTCTGTTCCCCACCACCACTGGAATAGCTGCCCATAATCAGTGGATACAATCCTTATCTTCCCATTTCCAGACAGACCCAGGCACATTAAAACTAAACTAAACTCACCCAAGATTTCAAAGAGAAGCCTAATTATAATACCCACCCTCCTTTACACACCCAAGAGGGATTTTGAGCCAAACAGCCTAGCCCTCATCCTCATTATTATCTGAGGTGGCTCCCCCAAAGGGGTGGGACCACCACCACCACCACCACCACCACCGGCAGAGTTCCTATAAAGCCCAAAGCTGAGCAGGTGACCCGAGGAACTGCTGAGTCTCTCAGGAGCTGGTCCCAATCCTGCACACATTCCCTACAGATGTTACACAGAGGCAGCAGGCAGCAGCCCCACAGGGGAAGCAGGAGCAGGCAGGTAACAGCAGAAGGAGCCCACAGCACCCACCTGGTCTCCCACCGCAGGAAGCACTGGATGGGAAGCAGATGGACTCTCCCTCTCCTCTGCTGAATTTCCAGCTCATCAAACAGTAGTATGCAGGAAATATCCCTTGTGTGTTCCTATAGTCTTCCATTTTTTGGTGGTCTGCTCTCCACACATTGTGTAATGCCCTAGAAGCTGTGTTACTCAGCTGTGCCACACCATGTAAAAGAGATATTACCATTCCAATGAGCCCCAAAGATTCTAGAAGTCAATCCAGTTCTCTGTAGACAACGACCCTAATCCCTTAGGATTGGAAACTGGGTACAGAAATCAATCTTCATTCATGGGTTGCCCTTCTACACACTCAAGAGCTGCTATGGGGCTGCCAGAACCATTGTATCCCACAGCTTGGCTTATGCAGGAAGAGGAAGTTCCAATCCATATGGACTGCATTGAAAAAAATGGGATTTTAAACAATCATGCAATAGGGATGGGCTGTAGCTCTGTGGTAGAGCACATGCTTTGTATGGACATCAGGTTCAATCCCTGGCATCCCTAGACTGAGTTGGGAAAACCCCTCTTGAAAACCCTGGAGAGCTCCTGCCAGTCAGTGATGACAATACTGATCTATATGGACTGGTGGTCTGGTTCATTATATGGTAGCTTCCTATGTAATTTACCATGCCCCACCCCAGGGGCATAGCCACCATTGGGTGATTGGGTTTAAAGAATCCGGGCCGCTGACCCTCAGGGGCCACACCTTGTGGCCCTGACACGCCCCCTGCATCTGTTGTCAGACACGGGGAGGTTAGCTCCCGAGTGAGGCTGCAGTGCTGGCCTGGATCTAATGCCCGAATGGGGCCATGGGGCCCCATTTGAGAGCCAGACCATGCACCTACATCTGATGTCAGACATAGGGCACGTGACTAACCCCTGCATCTGACGTCAGACATAGGGGGCAGGACAAGCAGGGCTGCTGTGGCAGCTGGACACGGGTTGCCACTGGCCTGGCTCCGCTACTGCCCCGCTTAACTCAATCTCAACATTTTATTAGGTAAATAATAAAGTGAAATAAAATCAAAACCAGAGGTGTAGCTAGGGGAGATGGGTCAACCCCTCTCTCTCTGGAGGCCCCTCAGAGTGAGGAAGATAATGAAGAAAATAGGGAAGGGTAGAGCTGGGGAGCCCTCAGGATGGGGTCACTCCATGAAATTGATTGCCAGGAGGTCTAGGACCAACAAACGGAAGTACTTTTTCACACAATGCGTGATCCACTTGTGGAACTCTCTGCCACAGGATGTGGTGACAGCCAGCAACCTGGATGGCTTTAAGAGGGGTTTGGATTACTTCATGGAGGAGAGGTCTATCAATGGCTACTAGTCAGAGGGCTGTGGGCCACCTCCAGCCTCAAGGGCAGGGTGCCTCTGAGTACCAGTTGCAGGGGAGTAATGGCAGGAGAGAGGGCATGCCCTCAACTCCTGTCTGTGGCTTCCAGCGGCATCTAGTGGGCCACTGTGTGAAACAGGATGCTGGACTAGATGGGCCGTGGGCCTGATCCAGCAGGGCTGTTCTTATGTTCTTATGATGCTGGGCCCCCCGAGTTTTTTGAACCCATCCGCTCAATTATAGCTACACCCCTGATCAAAACAATCCAAGTAACAGTCAACAGAAAACAGCAACTGCAACCAAAAAGAAGATGTAGCAACCAAAAGCACACAGAAACAAAAATGATTTAACCTGAAGAAGACAAGTGCACAGCTTGTGGAAGGGTATTCCAAAGCTCCAGTAATCAAGAAGGCCAGGGGCAGAGCAGCCATAATTAAACAAGGGGGAGGCAAATGGCTCTGGGCCCCTGAGGGAGGGGGAGCCACTGGCTGCTTTTTAGCCTCCCGGTCGGGGTCTTCTTGAGAGTTGCCGCAGCACGGAGCACACGTGCACCGCGGCAACACACAATCTGGAAACCTGGGCTAAAGGGAGGGCTTTGCAAGCGGGTTACCCACTTTGAGGCAACCGGGCTCGCCTGGTGGTTCTCATATTCTGCTAAAATCGGGCTAGGCTCCCCAGCTCGATTTTAGCCAACCGTGAGAATAGCCTCCCTGTCTCTGGTTGCTGCCTGTTGAATTTATGTAAGCCATGACAAGAGATCAGGCCTCTCTGGCCAATCTTATGGAGGGGTCACGCTTAAACGAAGCAGGGGGTCTTTAAGGTAATGAGGTCCTACACACAAGTCTGAGACTTGGTGGGGGAAATCTCCAGGAATACTTTCCTCAGAGTTGGCATCCTTAGCAATCCTACATAGAGCCATTATAAGAGTCTAATCTATAGGAACACAGGGAGCCACTTCATAATGAGTCAGACCATTAGTCCATTTAGTTCAGTATTGTCTGCACTGACTGCCAGCAGCTCTCCAAGCTTTCTCCACTTTGGCAGCCAGAAAACTAGGAAAGAGGTTTTTTGTATTGATGTTGCCTTTATATGGTAAGATGGCACAGTCCAGTTTGCTCAAATGAAACCGTTACTGGTGACCACGCACACAACTCACACACGTATCTGAAATACATTGAGATGATGAGTCACAACACTGGAAGCATTTTACAACTAATGAACTAATTTGCTCCTGCAGTTCTTGGTTGAAGCTAACATGTTCTGTTTTTATTACAAAGCTGTTAAGTTGTACTCATTATGTTCCTCGTTAAGTTTCTCCCTTTTGGTTTTATTTTATTTTTGCCAAGTCATTAAAATAGCAGCTTTGTACTCCAGAGGGGATGTGTGAAGAAAACGGTGTGTATGTATGTGGGGGTGGGGGAAAATAAACCAAGAGGACCATGCATCATTCCTGTCTCCTCAGCCGCATACCTCTGGGAGCCCGCTGCACTGGAATAAGATGAGAATATATTATACTAACAGCATGCTTAAAATCTTACTTGCTCCCCACAGACTTCTCCAGTACCCTTAAAATGTTCCAGACTCAGTCCAAATGACACAAGATGGGGAGATTATGGCAAAGGCATTTTCAGTAAACTGATACTGATTTTCCTGCCTGTTCTGGACCATGGGAGAGGCAATGTTTATGAATCAAACACTTGAAAGAAAATGATAGAATGTAATCATATCCAGTCAGGGCACAAGACAGTATGCACTTCAGCTGGATTTACTAGTCCCTGATTATTGAACACAGTGTGCACAATAGCCTGTCATTTTATTGCTTGTATATCTTGCTACTGCATTACCAGATAAAAATTGAAATAATAAACTCTACATATGGATTTGCAAAGGGCTGCTTTGCGGCAGCATGCCCTGCTATAAAACGTTGACCCTCTTTTATACATTTGCTGTTGAAAAGTAAGCTGGGAAGTATTTTAATTGGATGCCCCCTAACCTGGATTGTACATGTATGTGTAGGTTATTTATGGAAATGAATGGGGCAAAGCAGGATATATTCTTGATGCGTAAGAAGATCACAATGCAAGAACTGGTCTTACACCACACCTTAAACTGGATTGCATTTTCTAATGTTTAGGCATTTTCTGATTCTGAATTATGGTCTGTAATATGTTTTGCAGTTCTAAAAGATCAATTATATTTGAGTTATGGAGCTATCAAAAGGCGAAAAGGAAGCACGACACTCAGACACTTCCCAGCAACTTCCAGCCCCAACATTGTTGCTGCACATATCCAGTATTGATGGGAGGCTTGACCAGTTTTCATGCTGGGAAGATGGAGAAAAGAGAGGCACGGCCCCTCTTTTCCCATCTGGAACAGAGGCCAGGTTGCTTCCTTCTGGAAATGGTTACAGCCACTGATGGCCAATGGCTGGAGAAGTTAGATGCTAAGAAGGAAGTGCAAAACCCAGACAACACCCGCCTCTCTGTGTAGTCAGCTAAGTGACACATTTTATATTGGGAAACAAAAAATAACCAACTTTATTCATTTAGTAACAAGATTATACAAACTGATGATGATGCAGTACAACTAAAGGGATTATTGATAATTGCGTTGCATGCATGCAATCGTGCAGCTGCACAAATGATGTTACACAAGAACACACCCATTGGAAATAAAAGGCTTACTCTTGTGCAACATTTGCACGATGTTTGAAAGGTGCAGAAGCTTGTAACACGGGAAGACAAATGGTACTTAAGATATTTGTAAATTGCTACCTTGTTTCAGCTTTACAATGGTTTCAATTTTACAACACTGGCAACAAGAGGGAGGGCTGCTTGTGCATGGTGCAGAAGAGGAGGAAGCCGAAATGGTGGCTCAGGCTCACATTATCGTTGAAACTGGTAATCTTAGTGGCAGCTGCTGAAGCATTTCAACCTGACCCATCCATCTCAGATGCTTCCTCCACTACCACTGCTGCAATTATAGCTCTTACTCCTCAGGTTCAGCTGCTGTGCTGCGGCAGTAGGGGAAAAGAGCCTGGCCTGTTCCCAGCCCACAAGCTGCTTGATGAACACCCTCATCCCTCCCTGCCTAACCATTCCCCTGGAAGTTTCTCACACAGGGCTTTTAAAGCCCTTTAACTTGCATCTGAAGAAGATCAGAAGAGCTGAGCTTTGACTCTTTACTATCAAGCCTCCTTTGCTGGACGACTGGGAGTCTTATAGCTGCTTCCTCCCCACACTTGGTTTGCTGGCTGGAACAACTCAGACTAGCACAGTCCTGCTGCCTGATTGGGAACCTCCCTTCCTCCAGGTGCCTGACCTTTACCACCTGCAGGCACTGACTGATTACATCAGCCCTGCCCAGAGTCCTTCGTGAGAGGAAGGACTCTGGAGGCTTTTTAAGGAAGGGGCGGCACAGCCAACAGTGCAGTCAGAATACACTACATTCAGTTTGGCTGTTTGAGGAGCTGCAGCAGTAGATGTGCCAGCTCTGTTATTGAGATTGGGTTAAAGTAGTTGTAATGTGTTTGGGTTTCTCTAGACATGGGGAGGCAGGGGGCGCCTTTGTTGAATGTGGGGCAGCTATTCCGGTGGTGGTGTGGAAGAGAAGAAATAATATTGGCAAGGTCAGCAGGCCATTCCAGGGGAAGGGTAGTCAGAAACTTAATAGCTGTCTCCCCCTCCAGCTGTCGTGCCAGTTCTGTGGCCTCGTGGAGCACTGCCAACAACCCACATAGCCTTACCTTGCCCGATTATGGATGAAGGGGCTGATCTGGTGTGCATCACCAAGACTTGGTTGGGGGAGGCTAGTGGCCCAGTCTGGTCCCAGCTTCTTCCTCCAGTGTGTTCTGTAGAGGAGCATGTGAAGGGACGTGGGTGGGGATGTGGAGTGGCTGTGGTCTATAAGGATAACATCTTCCTTACCAGGGTCCCTGTTAGGGTATCAGACCATATTGAATGTGTGTACTTAAGTTTGGGGACCAGGGATAGATTGGGACTTCTTTTGTTGTACTGATTGCCCCGCCGCCCAACAGAATCCCTTACTGAGCTCATGGACTTGGTCGCAGAACTCACGTTGGAGTCTCCCAGCCTTTTGGTGCTGGGGGACTTCAGTGTTCATTTTGGGACCAATTTGTCTGGGGCAGCTCAGGAGTTCATAGCGGCCATGACAACTATGGGCCTATTCCAAGTGGTCTCTGGACCGACGCACATTGCAGGTCACACACTTGATTTGGTCTTTTACTCTGATCAGGGTGGTGTTCTTTGTTGGGGACTCCTGTGATTACTCCATTGTCATGGATGGGCCACCATCTGGTTAAAGTTAGGCTTACAACCACCTCCCACATCCACAGGGGCAAGGGACCTATTAGAATGGTCTGCCCGAAGAGGCTATTGGACCCAATAGGATTCCAAGAAGCCTTGGAGGAATTTAATGTTAGCTTTGCCGGTGATCTTGTTGATGCCCTGGTTGAGAATTGGAACAACTTGCTCACTAGGGCAATAGACACGATTGCTCCTAAGTGTCCCTTCCGACCCGCTTCAAAAGTGGCCCCTTAGTGTACAGAAGATCTACGGGGGCAGAAGTGGCAAGGTAGGCTGCTGGAGCGCAAGTGGAGAAAGACTTGACTCGAATCCAACAGATTATGACATAGAGCACATTTAAAGATCTATGCTCAGGCAATACGTGTGGCAAAGAAGCGGTTCTTTTCTGCCCGTATTGCATCTGTGAGTTCATGTCTGGCGGAGTTGTTCAGGGATGTGTGGGAACTAGTATGTGCTCCACTTCCTTGAATCAGAATTTGGAGCCATCAGTTACCCTCTGTGATGTGTTTAAAGAATTTCTTGCAGATAAAATCTCTTGGATTCAGGCCAACTTAGATGGAGACTCCACAATTAATTTGATGTCTGAATTGGAGGTGTCCAGCAACTCCTCTTATGTGGTTCGACTGGATCGGTTTTAGTTTGTGACTCCTGAGGATGTGAACAAGTTGCTTGGAGCAGTGAGGCCTACCACTTGTCCTCTTGACCCTTGTCCAACATGACTTGCTCTATCTAGCAGGGAGGCTGTTGTAGGAGGCCTGGTAGAAATCATAAATGCTTCTCTGAGGGAGGGTAGGATGCCTCCATGTCTTAAGGAGGCAATTATTAGACCTCTTCTAAAGAAGCCTGCATTAGATCTCTCAGAGTAGAGCTAATATAGGCCTGTTTCCAAACTCTCATGGCTGGGCAAGGTAATTGAGAGGGTGGTGGCCTCTCAGCTCCAGGAGGTCTTGGAGGAAATTAATTATCTAGACTCATTTCAAACTGGCTTTCGGCTGGCTATGTGGTGGAGACTGCCTTGGTCGGCCTGATGGATGATCTCCAATAGGGAATTGACAGAGGAAGTGTGACTCTGTTAGTCCTTTTGGACCTTTCGGCGGCTTTCAATACTATTGACCATAGTATCTTTCTGGAATGTCTGAGAGTGTTGGAGGTGGCAGGCACTGTTTTACAGTGGTTCCGCTCCTATCTCTTGGACTGATTCCAGATGGTGTCATTTGGAGACTGTTGCTCTTTGAAATCTGAGCTGGTGAATGCACCCCCTCCATTCTGGAGAAGATTTATGTATTTATTTATCAAATGTGTACACTGCCCCAAACTTTTGACTCTGGATGGTTAACAATAGCATAAAACAAGTTAAAAACATATACAAAAACTTAAAACAATTTAACAATTTAAAAATCAACCACAGATTAAAACCTAAAAATTTGGGGTGCATTCACATATCTGCCAGATTTACCCCAAAGTGCCTGCAAGTGAACTGCTCCTGAGGAGCAGTTCACACACAATTCAGGTTTTTCACTGTGCGTTACAGTGTGGAGCCCATACCGCAGAGCATTGGAGATGTCTGGTTCTCTGCTCAAATTATTCTCATTATTTCTATTTTGTATGTCATAGCTGGGTTGGTTCTCTCCTCTTTAGATTGCCTGACAGTATGATGACCAATCAAACGGGGGGAGATTTTTCTTTTTTTTTCTCCTTGAGGGGTTCAAGATTCTTTATTGACAGCTATTGATGCCTAGTTTTGGACCTTTTAGACACAATGAATACTACTGTATTTTTCTTATGTCTTGGTTTTGATGGATAAGATCTTGTTTGTAAACTTGTATGGTTTTGTTGGACTCTCAGAGATGTAACCTCTCTGTTTCTACTTATAATTAGGCTTGTGCATTTCAATTCGGGTACAAAACATTTTGTGCCCAGAAATGGAAATTTTGGAGGTTTTGTAACCAAAACAAAATCAAGAATTTAAAAAGAGAGATTTTTGTTTCCAAATCGAAATGACTGTGTTTCGGATAGAATGCTTTGTTCTTTGGAAAAGCATTGCCATTGAAATTGACTTCTCTGACTCTCTCCACTCCCGCTGAGGCACTGAGTGATTAGCAGAAGATAAGATATGCAAAAAGCTTTTGAGCTTGAATGGTTTTGTTAAGTATGTGTTGTATTCAGTGTGATTGAAATGCAAACTGACCTTGCAAAGGGATTTAGAAGACAGCATTTTGAGACAGAAATACCCAAATATCTTTGGGAGCTCAATGCAATTCCAAAGCTCTTGCTAAAAGCCATGGTATAAATTGTGTGGAGAAGCTTTCCGAGAAGCTGGTTAGGAAAGTTCTAAAATTACACAGGTTTTTCTTTCCAAAGGTTTAGAAAGCATCTCTTGACTTGTTCAGGGGTCTTTTGAAGAGCTATTTTGTCTGTCTTCTGATTTTTATGAGCTATAGTGGTGTCTAAGTTTTGTTGCCCAAGTTGAGCAGTCTAATGTAATTTAGGCCACAATGTAATTTGGTGGGACATGATGTCTAAGCCACAACTTAGTGAACTAAGTTCACAACTTTTGCCATTGCAGGGACAGGTCATCCACATGGGACTACAGGAGACAAAAGGAGGGGGGTGGGGAATATCCCTGTCAATTTATTGACATCCCCAGGAATCTTAGTTGCTTCTCTCTTTCTTGTATCCATGGTTTTGATCCATGGTTTTGTACTTTCTTAAATGCAGTGATGATAAATCTCAACAATTCTGAACAGTAGGCTGATTTGTTTGGGCTATGGCTCACTCCACTTCAGTTAAATGAACATTTGAAGCTGTTCCATAGTACCAAGGCAGTTTTATTTTATTTTTATTTTTTATTTTTTCATTTTATATCCCCCTCTTCCTCCAAGGAGCCCAGAGTGGTGTACTACATACTTAGGTTTCTCCTCAAAACAACCCTGTGAAGTAGGTTAGGCTGAGAGAAGTGACTGGCCCAGAGTCACCCAGCTAGTATCATGGCTGAATGGGGATTTGAACTTGGGTCTCCTCGGTCCTAGTCCAGCACTCTAACCACTATACCACGCTGGCTCATTGGTCTGTCTTGCTATCTCAAATGACCTGTAGTCACTGTTCCATGGGGAGGGAGTGTTTTTATTGAAAGATTGCTTGAATCCACAAATGGGTTGTGCTGCTGTGCTAGTGCCACAAGGACAGGCTCCTGCCCACTGCAAAATTCTCAAATAACTGTGCCAAAAAATTAAGTGTCACTGTTGTTCATCATTCTCTTCACTCTTTCAACTTGTTTATGTGGGGCTTCAGGGGGAAAACAGTGGGTTGGGTGGCAGTGCCCCAAGGGTGGTGCACCCAGATTCCAAATAGGGCAAAGGACTGATTTCTTAGGAATTTTTGAGGTTTATGCATCTTTAAGAGTTTTCCCCATAGGGAATAATGGAGGTTTCAGCAGCCCCATAACTCCACCTGGGGGGCACTGGGATGGCCCAAAGTGAGTGGTGGTGTAGTGCACAGAGGGTGCCAACCACCCCCCTGGATTGCTAACCCATTGAGGTACTGGGCTTTGTTGTTTCTGAGGTGTTGAGTTTAGATTCTCTGGTAGCAAATGAGATTTTTAATGAAAAATCATGAATCCACTCTCATATGCTACTAGAGAATCTACTTTTAGAACACCTCTAGAACAACAAAAACCCGTACTTCATGGGTTGGCAACCCATGTTGGCACCCTATGTGCACTACACCGCCACTTGCTCTGGGCCACCCCAGTGCCCCTCAAGTGGAGTTATGGGACTGCAGAAACCTCTATTATACACTACGAGGAAAATCTGAAAGACGCTTAACTTCATTAATTCTTTAAAAATCAGCCCTTTGCCAAATTGTACCAACTGGGCACTACCACCAACCACACTCCACTCTGGGCCACCCCTCCCCACTACATGAAACTATACTTTTCCTGAAACCTCCATCATACCCTATAGGGAAAATCTGAAAGACACTCAAACTTCAAAAATTCACCAAAAATCAGTAGTTTGCTCAATTCCTTTGAAATTTTTGTGGTAGCTTCCACTCATTGGGCACTATAACCCCCACCAACTCTTTTGACCATGTGACCCATTTTTTAATCTGAATTAATTTGGATTCAGATTCAGATTCATTCAGATACAAAACAAAACTGGGGTGATTCAGAAGGCTTAGTTTTGGACAAAATACAAAAAGGGGTTGATACGGATTTGGTACAAATCAAAACAGAAGAAATACAAAACACGCAACCCTACTTATAATACTAATAAAAGCATTTTTTAAAAGAGTGTAGCCCTATTTATATACAGGGTTTTTGGGGGGACAACTTTGAGTTTGCAGTAAAGTTTCCCAGTAAACTTGCGGTAAAGCATGCTGTCTGTAAAAGTCCGAGGAGGAGGAGGAGGAGATGATGGAGGCGGAGGTGAGCTACCCTGTTGCCTCCTTTCTTTCCATGGAAAAATGAGAAATTGACAGAAATGGAGTGAGCGGTAAGAGTAGGCAATTGTGACTGACACACAGCTGCAGGGGGAAAGGTGGAGGTATATGGCCTTGGTTCAGGAACCAAGCCCCCATTTATAACAATGTTTCCTATGAGAAAATTGTTCCAAGTTTTCATCTTGAGAAGAAAGATTTATGATTCATAAAAAAAAGAAAATCCTGCTTTCAACTTAATTGGGTTGAAGAGCTATTTGCAGCCATTTGTGTCCCCGATTGGCTGCTGCTTTGATGCTTTCTTAAAACTTGAAAACTATTGTTTCCTCTGTGATCTGAGCCAAAATGGCATCACATAGTGAACAAAGTGGTGTAGCACCACACAGCTAGTAAGATCTGGCTAAATGATGATGTTACTGAGAGCAAATGAAGCCCTCCTATTTCCCACATTCTAACATGGGGGAAAGATGAATTCCTGTTACCCCAGCAAATGAGTTGACACTGGGAGTATTTGCCTTTCCACCTCAGCAACAGAAGGGCTACACATTGAATACATACACAGTTTGTGCACAGTGATTTGTATGAGTATACACTTATTCACATATTGGGCTGACACCATCCAACTGGCTGCCTAATTGTGTGAGGAAAAGCATGTGTGCACAACATCCTCCCACTAGCCAGCATGCCTGTCTGTGCCCTTATATTAATGTGTGTGGGGGGGTGAAATGTTTGAACTGACCCTAAAAACACGAATGGTTTGGGATCTGCTGTCCACATGTCTACATTGGAGGGAACAGGGCACTGGGGGGGGGCAGGGGGGAGAAGTGTGACTTCCTCATGTGCCTGGGCAGCCAGTGGGACAGTATTGCCTGAACCCGCCCACTGTATGCAAAACATGTACAGCACTATGCACCTACATCTGAGTGTTCAGGCCTTGGGTTCATTTTGAAGTTAATATTCACACAATCACATATACAGATACTGTATTTGTATACATGCACAACATAGTGAAGCTCTTCTCATGATCAGTGAGAAGAGCTTCTGGTGGGACTGTGGGGAGAGCAGGCTTAGCTCCACTCATGAGGCTATTCCCATGATCACTGGAAAGCGGGCTAAACCCCCTTAGCATGCTTTCCAGTGATTGTGGGAATAGCTTCATTGTGTAAATAGCTCACGGGGGGGGCACTATTCCTTTCTCTGACAGCAAAAATTGTGAACCCTTTCACAAAAGGGTGTGAAACATGGAGGGCATGTTTCATGTGGAGGATGTTTACTGAACATGCCACCCTGTTTTGGCTCAGCCAAATATCAGAGACAAGGAATATGAAAAGTTCTAAAAAAACAAATCCATTTAACAGCAGAGTCTGTCATGTCACTGCACAGGCTACTGGCAGATTTTCAATGTATTGCTGTACTGGTATTCAAGCTAAAATGTCAGTGAAAATAACAAAGTGTGTGTGTGTGTGTGTGTGTGTGTGTGTGTGTGTGTGTATATATATATATGTATGTATATATATATATATATATATATATATATATATATATATATATATATATATGAATCCCCATATGCTTTTGAATTACAGCTCTCATCACCCCCAGCCAGAATAAATGAAAACTGAGGATGATGGGAGTGAAAAACCCTGGGGAAAAACCCCTGCCTTATGTATACACATAAAAATTGGAAGAACTGCTTTAAAAACTTAATTCAAAAAGTGAACAAGTTGTTCTAGTAAGAACTAATCTGCCTACTTTCCTTTCACTATCCCTACAACTGGACTAAATTTGGTCCAAACTGGTTAGGCAGTTCACAAGTTAGCCGACTTGCATCTCAAATGTTCATGCACCCACCATCTTGAATTGGGGTGGATGACATCATCACAAACCATGCATTTGAGGTATCCCTGTGTGTCCCTACAACTATACAAGATTTGGTCCAAATCAGTTCCCACTTGCACCTCAAATGTTGTGTCCACCATCTTTAATCAGGGTGGATGACATCATTACAAACTATGCCCTTGAGCCGTCCCTATGTGTCCCTACTCCTATACCAAATTTGGTTCAAATCAGGCGGTCCACAAGTTAGCCCTCTTGTATCTCAAACACTCATGCTCCCTCCATCTTAGATCAGGGTGAATGATGATATCACAAACCATGCTGTTGAACTGTCCCTGTGTGTAACTCACTACAACTGTACCCAATTTGGTTCAAATTGTTTAGATGGTGCACAAGTTAGGCAACGTGCCTCAAATGTTCTTGCACCCACCATCTTGAATTGTGGTGGATGATACCATCACAAACTATGTCATTGAGGCAACCCTATGTGTCCCTGCAGCTGTAGCAAATTTGGTTCAAATTGATTAGTCAGTTCACAAGTTAGCCCATTTGCACCTCAGAAGTTTACGTGTCTGCCATCTTGAATCAGGGTGGATGACATCATCACAAACTGTGCCATTGTGAGGTTGTCCCTACAACTGTACCCAGTTTGCTACATATTGGTCCAGGCATTGCAAAGTTGATAGGGACACGAACACACACACACACACACACACACACACACACACACACAATGCTGGGTGATCTCATAAGCCTACTGGAAAATAGGCTTAAAAAGGGACTGAAGGAGAGGTTAAAATAGCTGGAGATTTTAATTGTGTTCAATACTAAGATAACTCTAAAGAACAAATTCAGCTTGAGAGGTGTACTTTTGAGGTGAGACACTGTGGGAGTGAGATGTGTTTAATCTGTTTCCCACTCAATCTTTTTGTCCTCCAAGTTGTCTCCCAAACCCATGGAGAGGGGTGCTTTCTTCCAGAGGTGCTTTTATGCATTAAAAAAGGTGTATTGAGCACCATTACATGTATTTTCATGTCATGTGTACATTGCCCCTCAATGACTAGCAAGCTATTCACAAACACCACCCTCCTTGAGACATACAGGGAACGTACAATTCTAATCTAATGTGCCAAATACAGCAAATGGTTTAAAAGATACATCCATTATTAGTTGGTGTTTGGCCGCTGTGAGATTTACTTATGGTGACTGAGAATAGCAAGTAAAGTGGAATAAGTTGCAAAATGAGCTGAACAGAGCTAAAAATAGAGCTTGCTGTGGCAAGCCAAGCCATAGCTGACTCGGCAGCAGGCTGTGTGCTTAAACTCCAGTGCTTGGCTATTCGCTTTTCATTTCAGTATACATGTTGCTTATCTTTATGGGTACAGGAAGAGAGAAACACAAAGCTTTGAGTAATCATTTTAAGACTCTCCTTGGTTTAAGCCAATTTCTGAAGCTTCAGGAATAATTCAGCAACAGGAGCACTTTGGTAGCTTTAGATTCCTCTCTCTTTGCAAGGATTTGCTAATAAAATATGGTTGCTAACCTCTCCACTGCCCTAGTGGAGGTAAATCTCCCTCCCCACCCACTGTCATTTTATCTTTATGCCGGGAAATACTTTAACCGCTTTGTATGACCTGCAGTTAAAAAGCAGAGGAGCAGGACAGTAAAAATGTGACAACCTTAGAAGAAAGACAACATAATTCTCCCCAATTCTTCTCTTCTGTCTGCTTTTAGCTGATTCTCCCTCCTTTTTGAATCAAAGTTTTAATTAAATGCTTCCTTTTTGGTTCTGCAATGTAATTACTAGACTTCTTTTGAAATCTCAAGTGAAATTTGAAACGCATTAATAGGATTTAATTAAGCCAAGCATTTTTGAGACTCCACTGAAGAGATCTAACACTGGGAGCGACAGGATGCATCTTCCCTCAGCAGCTACCATTGCTACTCCAATATTTGGAAGGGCTGGTTGCACCCTCACATCGTTCAGGATCTAGAATTTGTGGTGTGAAAACAAGAGCATACAGGCGAATGTGTGATGCTGTACACCTGAAGGCCTGCAGTGAAGCAGATCCACCCAACCCCCAGCATTTGAGGAGTCCCCCCAAATTTTACTGAACTGCCCCTGCCAAACCTAAGAATCCATATTTATCCCTGTCCAAGTATTTCCTATCCCCTGCACAAATGTAAGTGCAGAGTTGCTCCTCAAACTTGTCTGCACCCCCGTAGCCATGATTCACACAAGATTTCCTGCTCCTTTTACCGAGAGAGAAGGATCTCTTGAGTCATAGCTTCTCTTATACAGGTAGTGGAGAGGGGGATACATGCGGTGTTCCCTTTGTTAGCAGCAAAGACCATTGCTGCTGGGAATGCTGGGCGTTGTAGTGAACAACATCTGGGAATCCCTGTCAGAAGGAACACTGGACACATGTATCATGCATAGTGGAGTGAACCAAAGTCTTTGGCTGGATCCAGAGAACTGTTTGAATGGTTCCTTCCTGCAGAACAGGACTTTCCTGTTCCCCTCTTCCATGTGGTGGCCCTCAGGATCACACCATAAACCAATCATTATATTAATTGTGGGCTTTCAATGGAGAAGGGAGTTGGTAGAAACCATGGTCACCTTTGCATGGTGCCCCCCACCATTAGCACAACATTCCTCTTCATTCAGCCATTTTACTTCAGTCTGTCGATCAAACAGCGGCAGAGGGAGGCCAGAGGTGGTGCTGGCCGAGGATTATGCTTGCAAACGGGGCCGCGCAGCCCCCATTTGCAAGCAAAGCTATGCCCCCTGCACCTGACATCAGGTGGAGGAGATGTGGCTGGGGTGCCAAGTGCAGTCCCTGATTGACAACAGCCCGGGTTCTTCGAACCATTCGCTCAATGGTGGCTCTGCCCCTGCACTCAATATATTCCCGACAGATTGAAATAGGCAGTTATAGAGTAAATGATTTGAAGTGAGAGCAGAGTGGTTCAGCTGAAACATTTTAAAATGTATCAAGTCACCGGGGGGGAATGAGAGGGAAGGGGACAAAGTGATCCAGGAACCCAGAAGGTTGAAGGCTCACAACATACTGTTATTATCTCCTGACAGCATTTGAAGGGGTACAGAAGCCCCCCCCCATAATATAGCCCATTATATTATAGCTCATACATTACATTGTACATGCATACAGTTGTCTGTACACATGTACCAGTTTTTGAGTGAATGATTGTACATTCATTTTAACCTGTATACAAGTCCCCACAAATGCAAGGGGCAAATAGGAGGTGTACTCCTGTGTGTGCACTGAACATAATGTAACTAATAAATACTTTATTTTATTTTGTTTTTGCAGCTGTGTTTGATGGTTTTTAGTTAGATCTTTTAAAATGAAAATTTTATGATGGTTTATTAATTTGTTGTTCACCGCCACGGAGTCCCAGGACAAGATGGTACACAAATGCAAATGAATGGATGGATGAATGAATAAAGAAAACTGTGGCTTGGCCCTGGGTTACCTCTCCATGGTCCTGCCAGCCGCTAGCATTTTGTAAGTGTGTGCCATATGATGGCATCATATTTGTATTCTGTAGTTACCCAGAAAACCACTTTGAGGATTGAAACTGGCTTCCCTACTCAGCCATACAACCAGCTGCAGTCGAAACATCCAATACACTCTTGAGGGTCTCTGGCCCACCCCCCCCGTTGGAATTGTGCCTTGTTGGAACTGTGCCAGGATCTGCTACTGAAAGAACTGGGTTAAAATTTCACATGGAACATAGCACGATATGGAGAGTTGGGTGGGGGATATTTTGCAAATTGGAATGCACAGATTGTCCGTTCAGCCTGACTCTGTTGCAGAGGAGGTGACGCTGGACCTTTGGCAAGCAAAGCTAAAAGTGTAGGCTGAGTTTGCTGTGCCTGAGTTGGAATAAGCCAAACCCTGGGAGAAGATCTGAGAGCATTTTTGTTTGCTTCTGCACTGTTATTTTCTCAGTAAATCAAACCAAGTTCTAGGAAGGGGGCAAGTTAAAGCTTTGCACAGTATCAAACACTTTCTTTTATAGTAGAGTAGAAAAGGAATTGGCTCACAGAATATTATTTCAGCTTTGGAGTCTCCCAGCGCACCTTATTGCCTGTGTCCGCATTGCTTTCAGACAACAAATTGCTTGAGGCAATTCAATGAGGTTGTCCTCACAAGCAGCCAAGACCGGGCTAGGGCAGCTCAGCTTAGCTGCGAGAAGTGCCGGTAGCTGTGAGGCTTCCGGCGGCACCTCGGTAGCAAACCCACCTAGGGAGCCCACCAATTAGCTGAGATTAAGGGCACAAGCAGGCCCTTACCCCGGGCTAAATGCTTGTGTGTCCGCACTGGTTGCTCCCAGCCGGTGCTGGCACAGAAGCAGACTCCTGGCTCTTGCTGGTGAGGGGATCCCCACATTGCATGGTGCATTGTGGGATTTCCAGGGGGCGGGAATGACATGTCCCAAACTCCACGCTGCCCATGGCAGCCGTGGACCATCTGGCCGTGTGATTAGCATGCCCAGCAACTCCCATAGGTTTGTTTGTGGAGGAGGCGAGCTTCTGCTGTCTTCCCTGCCACCTGCCATCAAGCCCTCTCACTGGAAAATGAGAAAGGGCTCAGTCTTATGTTTCTGCTCCAAGAGTGCTGAACTGTGGTCTTTAGCGCCCCACCTCCCCGCCCTGCTAAAAATAAGAGAATCATCACTTTAAAAAGTGCCTGATACCTGGGAATCACCTGGCTGATCCAGAAATTATCTGGTTCCTACACCCAAGAGTAGATGATAGTTTAGTATAAAGTCAAGCTACTCTATTTTCTCCTAATAAAACCCAAGCTTTTGTAATTGTGTGGTTTATGGGGATTTTCTCCATAGGATATCCAGGACGCACAGAGAGGCATGCCATGGCCCAGGACAAAACAGTCCTGAGACCCCCTCTTTCTACACCTCTCCAGATGCTGTCAGTAGAAAACAATAATAATAGTAGAGAATAATGGAATTTTAGAAATGGAAGGGAACTTGGAGGTCTTCTATAGAGGACCCCTTTGTCCTCTATAGGCTAATTGTGAGCTTGCTATGCTGTTCTGGAGGCCACAGCAGAGAAAAAAGAAGCATATCAAACTTTGCTAGCCAGATACTGTGACGATGAATATTTAAATACCACTTTTCGACAAAAGTTCTCAAAGTGGTTTGCATAGAAAAATAAGTAATAAATAAAAAAAGATGTTTCCTTGTCCCTAAAGGGCTCATAATCTAAAAGAAACACAAGGTAGATACCAGCAACAGTCACTGAAGGGATGCTGTGCTGGGGCCAGATAGGGCCAGTTGCTCTCCCACTGCTAAATATAAGAGGATCACCACTTTTAAAAGTGCTTCTTGGCTCAGTTAGCCTGAGACCTGGGGTCACCTGGCTGGTCCAGAAATGACCGAGAGGCTCTAGTTGGGTGTTTTAGAGAAGGAGAAGAGAAGCTGATTAAATGGCCCCAGTTGTGGAGGGTGGAGGTTCCAAGAGTTACACCCTTCCCCTTTCAGTGAATAAGGAAAGCAGAGACTCAGAGAGGGCCTCTGGAGCAACAAAGATGGGAGGCAGAAGCTGTGAAAGAGGAGGAAAGAGAGAAGCTATTGAGAGAAGCAGGCCAGCAACCATGCAGGACTCTGGCTACTGCTACAAGAGGGCCACCCAGGAGGCAAACTCAGGCCTCAGGAAAAAGTGGGAGAAGAAAGCCTCTGTAAGGCAAGAACTTGGCAGTGCCCCAGGCCATGAAATGAATGCACCATAAGAACAGAATAGAAGAAGAGTACGAGTTAAGAGACCAGAACTTTGGAGAGAAAGAAGAAGGGTGAGGTAACTTCCTCCAGTACTATAATTTATAAATAGGTTTAACTGCAGTTTGGAGTCTTGCTTGTTTGTTATTCATGCTGCTGGCTATTGACTGATTGATTGATTGATTTGATTTGTATACCGCCCTTCCAAAATGGCTCAGTCCAATCACTCTAGTCCTTTTGATGGTGATCTTCCCCCCTGTGGGAGGACTTGGCTACAAGGCTTCTTCCGTTTATTATGGGCTATTGTAAAGCTTTTGGTTGAATTACATACTGTAATGGATTACCCTTGCAAATTTCTAGCCCAAGGACACAGGTCAGGATCAACTCTCAACCATGACACTATCCAGACTTAGAAGGCACAAACAGCCATCTTGTTGCAGCTATTTAGTGTACACTTAAATCCTATTGATTTCTGCAGCATCTACTAAAAACAGTTAGTCATATGCTGGATTGCAGCCATCAAGTCTAGCCAAAAGTTATTGCTTAGTAGATATGTGCAGAGTCAGGCCTATGATTCAGATTCGCAAAAGGGCTGGATAGTCGACTCTAGTGTGAGGCAGTCTAAAGGCCCTGCTTCTGGTAGTTAATCTGGGGTGTAATTTAAGGGATGACAAAGGTAGCCCAGATACATGCAGCCCCTAGGATGAGGGGAAATGCATTCCATAGGGGGTTTCTAAGGTTAAAGAGGCTATAGCTGGCACAAACCAAAACTCAGGGTCTCCCATAAAGAAAGCCAGTGTGGTGTGGTAGTTAGATCAGGTGTAGACAATCTTGGCTCTCCAGCTGTTGTTGAAATACAACTTCCATCATCCCCGGCCACAATTTATTAAAGATTTAATATTAATATTTAAGATTATTGTTTAACCCTGCCTACTCTGGGTTAGAATGTTGGACTAGGACTGGGGAAATGCAGATTCAAATTCCTATTCATCCATAAAGTTCACTGAGTGATCTTGGGCCAGTCACATGTGAGGATAAAAGGTGGGGTCAGGAGGAAGAAGAATGGATGTGCTCTGAGCTCCTTGGCGAAGGGCAGGATACAAATAACATGAATACAGATCTAGGAGCAAGAATGGCACAAAAGATCAGAAATTCCATAGGACAAAACAAGGCAAGCTATGGGAAACAGAATCGCTAAAAAGGGGTGTGTGTGCATCCCACAAATTTATTTTATTTATTAACTTTAAACTTTTGTATGCCACTTTCTTTTAAAAAAATAATCAAATGTTGCTCTCAAGAAAAACAACACTATTTAATAAAACAACAAAGAACAATAGATCATGAAGTAACATAGAACACTTTTTAAAGATCTTAACAAAGGAAAATCAATAGAACCAGTATAAGCAGCAATAATATGGACAATTAAAAGCTGCAGAGATTAAAAGGTTATTTACCTGTCACTGGTCCTAGAAAATCATTGGTGCCACACTCAACAGTCAGGGGAGGACATTCTGTAAATGGGGTGCCACCACTTCAAAGACCCTCTTCCTGTTTGTCACATATCTACTTTTTTCTGATGAAGGCACCTGGAGCAGGTTTTAATTTGGGGTCAGGTTCCTTTAAGCAGATTTCTTCCTATTTCTTAAGACTCTCCTATGGGCAAAGTAGCCAATTATACAACACACTTGACCTTTTGACCAGAACTCACTTTGCTGTAGTTCCCAGTTCCATGATATAGTTAGTTAAAACTAGAAATCTGTACTTGTGTTGTTATTTATTGGGCAACATCCAGACTAATTAGTCATGGGGCCCACTTGGCAATATTTTGTGCCCCAACTAGCCCAGATGTAGGGGCACACCAAGTGCATGCTCATCCTGATACCTGTCTTATTTATTTAACAAATTTGTACACTGTTCTCTACCAAAGTCTCTAGGTGGATTACAGCATTAAAAAAACTAAGGAGTTTTAACAGATAAAACATATAAAAGATTGAATTAAAATACCCATAAAAATACACCAACTAAAAAGCTTGGCTGAAGAGATGTTTCTTTAGTTGTTTCCTAAGAGCCAACAGGGATGGAACAGCTCTAATCTCAGCAGGAAGTGCATTCCATAGCCCTGGTGCAACTACAGAAAAGGATCACCTTTGAGTCCTCACCAGACGAGCAGGAGGCATCCTCAGACAAACCTACCCTGAAGATCTTAATAGGCGATGGGGCAAAGGGCTCCATAACGAAGAAGGTGTTCTCTTAAATACAGTGGGACCAAGCTATTGAGGGCTTTATAAGTGATACCCAGCACTTTATATTTTGTCCAGAAACCAATTGGTAAGCAGTGTAGATCTTTTAGAACTGAAGTAATGTGAACCAGTGCAGATCTTTTAGAACTGGAGCAATATTACCAGTCATGCTGGTGTCATCCCAGCACTAGGGGTGTGCATGGAACCAGATTTGCCAGTTCAGTTAGAATCCAAACTGGATTTGAACTGAACCGGCCCAGTTCTGGTTGAACTGGTTCATGGACCAGTTCATGGGTCTACTTGTAAAGGGGAATCCAGTGGATAACCAGCTCCAGGCAGTTTTGGAGTACACTGATTATCTAGACCCATTTCAAACTGGCTTTAGAGAAGGCTATGAGGTCAAGATGGTCTTGGTCAGCCTGATGGATGACCTTTACCAGGGAATCGGCAGAGGGAATGTGACTCTGTTGTTCTTTTGGATCTCTCAGAAGCATTAAATACCATCCGTGGTATCCTTCTGGACCGCCTGGGGGAGTTGGAGATAGGAGGCAGTGCTTTGCAGTGGTTCTGCTTCCAGATTCCAGATGGTGGAGCTTAGTGACAGTTGCTCTTCAAAATGGGAGCTATTATATGGAGTTCCTCAGGGCCCCATCCTGTCACCAATACTTTTTAACATCTTCATGAAACAGCTGGGTGAGGTCATCAGAAGATTTGGTGCAGGGTGTTATCAGTATGCTGATGACACCCAAATCTATAAATGGCATTCATTCCCTAAATGCCTGCCTACAAGCAGTAATGGGCTGGCTGAGGGACAACAAATTGAAGCTGAATCCAAGCAAGATGGAGGTGCTCACAGAGAGCGCCTTCTTCTGTATGATTCCCATCACACGTTGAGGTCATTCGGAGAGATCCATCTCCAGTTACCACCGGCATGTCTGGTGGTGACTCAGAGCCAGGTCTTCTCTGTAGATGCTCTGGGCTGCCTGTGGAAGGCACTCCTGGCAGATATCCGTAGTTTGGATATCTTGAAGGCTCATTGTTGGACTTCAAGAGAGCCCTAAAGACTTCCTTGTTTGGCCTGGCCTTTCAAGGTTTTTAAATTGATCTTAAATATTTTTGATTGGTTTAAAATGACTTTGAACTGTTTTAAATCTGTTTTTATATTGTTTTAAATGGTATTTGTTTCTGTTTTTTACTTGTTGTGCACTGCCCAGAGCTCTTGGATGGGGCGGTATAAAAATGTAATTAATACATACATACATACATATATACATACCAGTAAAGTGGCAGGGGGGCTTCCCTAAAGCTAAAGAGAGGACAGGAGGGGAGTCGGGGTACTTAACTTAATTTGTGGTGGCGGCAGCAGCAGGAGCTGTGGCAGTTCCCCTCTCCCCCCCCCAAGAATCCCGAGACAGTGGCAGCCTGGTTTCAGCCTTCTCCAGCCCATTCTAGTGACCATGCATGGACTGAGGCCATTTGCATGATCAAATAGCCTGCCGCCAGGTGCTCTGTGGATGCTCGGGCTGTAAGCAGCCTGAGCATTCCCATGACCAGGGAGTGGGGTAGGAGGTGCATTTGCATCCTCCTACCTCACTTTTAGCCCAGGTTTAAAAACCAGGCTACCCAGTTGTGGATCACCGGGATCAGGACCGATCTTGGCAGTTCTCACGACTAGACCCATCTGGGCTACAGTGCTCCTACCTGGGTAGGGCTGGTTGTGAGAATGACCTCACTGACTGGTGGGATGTTGTGCTGAGGGGTAAGTTGGGCCAGTTGCTTTCTCCCTGCTAAATATAAGAAACCCCCACTTTAAAAGGTACCTCTCTGGTCAGTTAGCTTGTGTGTGGGGGGTGGGGGGTGGGGGGGTAGATATTGTCCAAATTGGTCCATGGCTTGCCTGTCATACACACAGGACAGGGCCTTCTCTGCTATTGCCCCCAGACACTCTCCCCTTGACTGCTTGCTCCCTCCCAACCTTGACTGCCTTTTGGAGACCAGGAGAGGCAGTTTTGTTCTCTGTGCCTTTGGTTTCTGATGGTTGTGCTTACTATATATAAATTTTTTTTGTTAGCTGCTTTGATATTTTATATAAGGTGGGGCAAATGAATGAATGGATGGATGAATAGTGCAGAAGTTACCCATTGTGAACTCTGATTTACCTGGATAACCTGTTCTTGAAGAACAAGTCTTTCTCAGATTTTGTATTATTCATGTAGTCGTAAATCACGCACAAGATAACCTCTGAATTCTATTGTCTCTGAGGATTTGAGTTTTTGCTATGCACATTAGGAACCTAAAGTGTGCAATGTGGAGATGATTACCAAAACAAAAGTGCAAAAGCTAAGAACAGAAACAAATAATTTAAAATTATCCTGTTATTTTTCTCCACCATTAGCAAGTTACTCATTCCAGTTATTTTTCAGTTTCATGATTTCTATTCCAACAGAGGTTAATTTTCATCTTGATTTTATATGTGTTTATTTTCAGAAGACATGCAGACGATAAAGTGGCTTATGTGATCTGCCCATCTTCCATACCCTTTGTGTTTTGTAGCTCCACACTTGAAGCAATATATCATTGAACAGACCAGACAGACAATGCATTTTTGATAGCTTGTGAAGCCCCAGGAAGCCAGAAACAGAAACACAGTGTAAGTAAATTGCAGCTATAAATAACATCGCTACCAGGTCAAAAATAGATGATAAAATGAAGCATGAAGAACTATCATCTAAAATATCATCAGGCTGAACAAGGGTGTTTTTTCTTTTCTTTTCCTTTTTTCTTTTAAATGGTAATTCTTTCAGCCTGTTGGTCATGATCTCATTTCATGTTATCCCATCCTCGAGCAGTGGGAAATACAAGGCAACCTTTTATAGGGTCAATTTCCTTATGGGAGAGTGAGCACTGTGGATTCCTGCTGTCTTTGTAATACAGGCAAACCTTGTTATACACAGAAATGCTATTAGTGGTTTCATGTATCCGCGGGTGTCAAATAGACACCCAACCTCCTTATCAGTGGATACAAAAGGGTTAAAACTTATGTTCCTAAAAGGCCAGAAATGACCATGGAGGAAATGACCACCATTTTGTCTGCAGGAGTCATTTTGTGGCTCATTTGAAGAAAGGGAAAAAAAGAAGGAAAAAATCAGCTATTTTTAAAGCCCATTTGTTAAGTGCCAGGAGATCCACAGAGGGTGGGAGGGCACTTTATTTGGCCGTTTTTTGCAATTTGGGGGTGTTTTTTAAGCCTGAGAAACCTAACCCCCATGTTCCCATAGACTCAATGCCTCATTATCTGTGGTTTTGTTACCTGTGGTAATTTGCAGGAATGGAACCCCTGCAGATAATTAGGTCCACCTGTATTGTGTGTATCAGTTTGCAATATACAATTGAGCCAATATTACATGGTGCGGAAGAAGACACACAAGAGGTAGCAGTTCTAGTCTCAAAATGGCATAAATGTCTTAAAATCCCAAAAGCTCCAAATGTCAACGCATTTTCAAGCCTGCCTTTGAGGTTCCATTCTTCCAGGAAGATGTGACTTGCATTCCTGGTGCTTGGAACAACGTCTTTATTACTGGCCATTATGCTGGCACCATTTGCTATCAAACGTTTGAAAAGGCTAAAGAAACATCTCTATAGTTTGTACAACATGAGCTATAACAACAGATTCATTAACATTCCTGTTGGTATATTATGTTGTTTAGGGCGGCCAGGGGTGGACATTAGGTAGCTCTGGAGTTACTGGAAGCTCTTGGGCTTATCAGAAGTAGCTTTCCAGGCATTTGGACTTGCTTCTCTCTCCTTCCCCTTTCAGACAATAACACACATCTGATTGACTGGTTGAATGAGGCATGGCCATAGCATTTTAAATTTCTTTTTCTTTGTGTGTTCAGGATTGCTTTTACTTCCTCTCCCATTAATTTCTGTCAATTTTCTTCCCCCACAAAGCAGCTGCTCTTCTCCTCCTCCTGCCCTGGAGCAAAATTCTCCTGGAATTCAGCAGTTTTGATGTTAACATTCCTTATTCTGGCAATGTGAGCGTTTGTACAAGCAGCCATTTTGTGACTGGCTCCACTACCCCAAGCCTCCATAAACATAACCTAGCCTCCAGAAGCCTTAAGACCAGAGGAGGCTCTTCATTTGGGACAGAGGAGGCATTGCCCTCCTTCTTGCCAACCCCACATTCTTGCCCCCCCTTCTCTCACTAAACATATCATCTCTTCCTCTGTGTCTTTCTCTGTGTGTGTCGTCCCTCTTGCTTCAATTTGCTCTTGCATTTCACTCATTGCCAGTAGATTGTGCTGGCTCTTGGTCTTTTTTCGAAATTCCTTTGTAAAACTATATCTGCCCCCTTAGGGTGTTCTGTAGGATCCCTTGCCCACAAATGAAGTCATTACCATACTTACTTACTACCCAAATTACATATTTAGTCCCTCAGCACCAATCAGGATGTGCCTTTCTTTTCTCCCCCTGCCTGAAAGATGGAAGGGGCAAGCCCTGCCCGCAACCAATCAGAAATCAGAATAGCTTACAGGCACCTTTTCTAACCAATAGCCAGCAAACAAGGCCATCCCAGTCATCTGATTTCTCAGGCTCCTTCTAGGTAGGCTGAGCAGACTCTTTGAAGATCTTTGTGCAAAATGGAAGCACGCAAGTCTGCAAACAAATGGAATTCAGAACAGGATTCCAATCAAGTCCTCAGAGGCATTGGATTTCTCCAGCATTTGCTGGGAACTATTTTCCTTTCCTTAAAAAAAAAAAATCTACCAGCAAATCTTGGCAACATTCATAGATCTAGACGCAGGGGCATTTGGGGATATGTTGGACTTGCACTTTCTAGTTCTTTTACTTACAAGCAACAAAAGAGTCCCTACTCCCTCTTCATCTAGGAGTTTAAGAAAAGCCCCTTATCTTTCTCTTCTCCTCTTGCTACTTTCCACACTGACACCTACAATTAACCAGTCTAGGGACATGATTCCTTTACTCACAGCCAACCAAGAGGCAGGTTTAGCCAGAGGTGCACCTGGGTAATTTTGGAGCCTGGACCTAAAGGCCTTTGGAGCCCCTTCTCACCAGTTGGAGGCCCCGCCCTGCTGCAAGGTAAGCATCATCACTTAAAGAGCCCCTGGTGGCGCAGTGGTAAAACTGCCGCCCTGTAACCAGAAGGTTGCAAGTTCGATCCTGACCAAGGGCTCAAGGTTGACTCAGCCTTCCATCCTTCTGAGGTCGGTAAAATGAGTACCCAGAATGTTGGGGGCAATATGCTAAATCATTGTAAACCACTTAGAGAGCTTCCAGCGGTATAGAGCGGTATATAAATGTAAGTGCTATTGCTATTGCTAAAGGCCTTGGGAGACCCCTCAAGCCTTTAACATATTCCCGTCTCACACATTTCTTTCCCCACTCCCCCCTCTGTCTCTAAAGTACTGGCACAGGTCACAATCACACTTGGCTGCCCAGTGCAGTGTGGGCCAGCGGTGACTACACCACCCAGGACAGATTTGGGAGGTCCCAGGGGGTGTGGAGGCCCTGGACTTTGGCCCCAAAGTCCAGGGGTAAGAGCGCCACTTGGCTGAGCACTAAATTAGCAGTAAACAGCCAGCTGCCTAGTGCTGGTTTGAATGATGATATTTTGGTTGAGTAAACCATCTAATGGCACAGTGGGGAAGTAACCTGCCTAGAGAGCAGGAGGCTGTTGGTTCGAATCCCCGCTGGTGTGTTTCCCAGAATATGGGAAACTCCTATATTGCACAGTAGCGATATAGGAAGGTGCTGAAAGGCATCATCTCATACTGTGTGATGGCTATGGTAAGCCCCTCCTGTATTCTACCACGGAAACCACATGGCTCTGTGGTCGACACTGACTTGACGGCACAAAACCAACCAACCAACCAACCAAAGTAAACAACTTTATAGTTGAAAACCATGGGCTGGTGATAACCTGCTCACCCCTGATATAAGCCACAATCCTATGCACCTAGGGAGTAAGCCCCATTAAACTTGTAGGGCTTACGTTTGAGTAGTCATGCAAAGATGAACATATATGGCCATATTTTATGTATGTATGCATGTATGTATGTGAGCTAATTTCTATACCACCCAAAACTCACATCTCTGGGCAGTTTACAATAAAAATACCATTAAAACATAATTAAAACATTAAAACAATCTACCATATGAAGCTGCCTTATACTAAGTCAGACCAGGGGTCCATCATGCTTAGTATTATCTATGCTGACTGGCAGTAAATGGATATAGCTTGAGCATAGAGTCTATGTTTATTGCTGACTGTCACTCCATAGAATTTGATTAATCAGTTTCAAGACAAATGAAGAATATTTTTAATCATTTTAGCCCTAAAAGTAGCTTTGAATAATTAGAATGAGTGCACTGACTTAAGAGGAAGTCAGGTGCTAGATGTATTTTGTTGCTTCAGCTGGAAGGAAAGAGGTTTAATTTGGTAAAATATATATGCTGTAATACTGTTCTGGGGTTTATCAAGATACATGCTGCTAATAGCAGAATCCTGGCAGTCAGAAATACAGTTTAGATAGCCTAAAGTCTCACTGTGGTTGAGTTTTGTTTTGATTTGATGTGAAGAAGAAAACAGTAATATTTTTCCCCACACATGAGAGTGAGAAAAGTCATGTAGACCAAGTTTAGGAGAATCCCCGGGTGCATTTAATTCATATGAACTTACTTGTTGTGCACCACCCAGAGCCTTTGGATGGGGCAGTATAGAAATGGAATGAATGAATGAATGAATGAATGAATGAATGATATTAGTTATGTTGCACAAGGGAGGAAAATTGACCTGAAAACAAAAATTATTTCAGCAAGTCTAAGATATTTTATAGGCATGAGACTTCAATTGCCTTTGAGTCTGCCTCGTTCTTACTTAAGTTACAGCTGACTGTTATTCATGCAGAAGAGAAAGTTTAAGAGACTCATATGTAGTGCAAGTAGTAACCCATTTTGGTCAATGTTGGCTAAGGATTTTGGAACATGAGCCCAAAAGGTCTGTCTAACCGAGCCACATTGTGTGGAATTATCTCTATTTATTTATTAGCTTTATATACCAGTCAGCTTACAAATGTCCTCAAAACGGTTGAGATAGGTCAAACGGCACAGAAAGATCAAACAGCATAAAACCTGGAATCTAAAATAATAAAAAACAAATATAAACGAACAACTCTGAAACAATAAAACAGTAAAGCCATGACAGAGCCAACAGAGATAAAGATAACCAGGAATTAAAAATAAATGCTTGTTGGAAGAGGAAGGCTTTATCCTGCAAGTTACCAGGTATATCTCTCACAAAGAAACCAACAGGTGGATCTCCCTAGGGAGGCATTCCACTGTGTGTGTGTGTGTGTGTGTGTGTGTGTGGACTACTGGGAAAGCTATCTCCCTGGGAGCCACCTGCTACACAACTGAGGGCAGCAACAGCTAAAGGAGCCCCTCGCCTCTGTAGAGGACCTTTATAAACTTGACAGGAACAAGAGCCACTTTTTAAAAAGCCCCACCAAGAAGTCATTGTCCTATGCACTGGGTTGTAAACCTTTGCAAGCCACACCCCCATGTATTCCATATGGCAACTGTCCAATACCCATCCCCTCTCCGGAGACAGGGATGTATTAGCAACTTCAGAGCCCCCTTTTCATATCACTGTGCTTTTAAAAAATGCAGCTGTAGCTGTGGTGGTGGTGGGACAAGAAAGGCATGAGTGAAAAGCAGAGGAAATGTGGTAAAGGGGCAACACAACCTCTTGGATGAGCCAATATTATCTATATCATTGGAGCCTGATGACGTCTTCTGATCTTAAACATACCTGTTTGTGAAGATTCTGCTTGTGGAATATCAGAAAAGTCCAGATACCATGTTTAGAGAGGAATAAATCCCAAATGCATTCCATGTTTTGCCCTCTTGTTGTATGTTATGGATTGTTATATATTAGTGATTAATTTCTAGGAACCAAGTGTTATGCAGTGAACAGATTAGCCTCAGTCAGCATGGCTGGGCTGAGATCATTCTACAACACATAAGACATTTTATAAATTTTATTGTCTCTGCACTGTATCATATTAACAATATTTTTGTTTTGAGAACTTATAACCCACCTACTTCTAGAAAAAAGCATTCAGTGGCTATCAAAACAACAACATAACATAACAACATGACATAACAACATAAACTGCCTCACCAAAGAAAAATACAATTATAAAATAACAAAAGCGAAAGAAACATAAAATAACAATCCAATGAAATCTCAAAGCTATAGTAAAGCAGTTCATAGTAACACCATAATAGTAATATTCACATATGTCCAATGCATGTACAATCTATGTGCACATGTCCAGAGCTGTACACAGAGTACATAACTGTATATATAGTTATTCATATGTTTATATTCAGTGCACACACAACAGTAATTTTCTATCTGTACCTTGCATCTGGTAGGATCAGTATCCAGATTTACTATTAAAATGAGCCCCTGCACCTTATAAGACCCTATTACAAATTAATAGAAAATCATAAAACAAACAAAGAAACAAACATACATACATACCATCACAGGGCCACTAAATAAAACCCAAACCAAACCCCAATCTCTTTCTTCTAAAGGAACTATCCCAACAGTACACCTGCATAGTCCATACGGTAGTCCCAATCCCAAAGTCCCGTGGGTGAGCAGCTGAAATGATGACGATCTGGTGCAACGAGGTCAGGTGGGCCCATCCAGAATAGCAAACCAGCATGCAAATCTTGCTCAAAGAAGAACTGCAATATATAAGCAAGTTCATAAAAGAATAGAAGATCTCCAAATCTCTCTTTCCTTCTCTGCTCAGGAGCTTTCTGCGGGGGTTGAAAACTCTAGAAGATTCTAACCACCTTTTGAGCATGCTCCACAATCCATTAAGAAGAGGGAGGGGAGATCATATAGCCTTTAGTTGCCAGTTCAGGAAACCTTCCAATAGTACTGGTAGTAATGGTGGGGCTCTCTCACACACACACACACACACACACACACACACACATGTTTTCATGATCTTGTGCATGCAGGACTCTGGATTACCACCTATGGTCACAATCTATGGCATCATTATGCACAGTTGCATCCCACTGAAATCAGAGGCTAAAGCTGAACTAACTCTGTGCTTGACTGTGGCTAATACAGTATGTGTATTAGGACTGCCTGCAATATAAAAGTGGGAATATGTGCTTAGGGAATATGCACTTTCCATGGTCTCCATTTTATGGCTCATTGGCAGCTAACCTGGTGTCACAGACCATATTTCCAATTCTGTGTGTTTGTTTTGCCCTTGAGGTTACCAGGAAAATGGCAGAGGAGCATCTGGACTGTTTAGGGAATGAGCTGAAGCCAGGAAAATTAATGTGAAGAAATCTAGAGCAACCTGTTTGCAGAGCCAGGCTCTGCTGCATTGGTATTCATCAGAATTAATTGTGGCATTCAAAGGACTTCCTTCCAGAGCTACAGTTAGCCTTGTGGTGGAAGCCATGTCATTTTTACTGCTTGGTCACAAATATTTTTTTATTGTAAACTGGACTAAATCCCACAGTCAGTGGAACTAATCGTGCGCTTTTGAACCGTGAACATATAATCCCCTGTATAAGAGAGAGAAAATCAGAGGAGAAAAACAAGCACAAAAAGACTTGTGATTTCTACAAATCTGAAAACAGCTCTCCCAGAGATAACTATGGACAGGCTGGGCTGTGTGTTCACACTTGGTATTCCCAGGTTTGGACTGGATTGGAAATACCTCATCCTGATCCAACTTTGCATGGAGGTTGGAGTGTCGCGAGATCATGCCCGTCCTCTCCACCCAGCATGCTGGGCCTGCCTCTGTTGTCCCCAAGCATCTCCAGACACAACTGGTGTGGCAGGGCACAAGAGGCAAGAGCAGTAACTGGGAAAGAAGTCTAGATGCCCTGGACCATTTTATAGTGGACACCACTGCCCTTCCTAAGCACTTGTGCTTACTTCCTCATCAAAAGTGAGCCCCTGGTGGCGCAGTGGTAAAACTGCCGCCCTGTAACCAGAAGGTTACAAGTTCGATCCTGACCAGGGGCTCAAGGTTGATTCAGCCTTCCATCCTTCCGAGGTCGGTAAAATGAGTACCCAGAATGTTGGGGGCAATATGCTAAAATCATTGTAAACCACTTAGAGAGCTCTGGCTATAGAGCGGTATAGAAATGTAAGTGCTATTGTTATTGCTATAAAAGCAGGTCTGAGGGAATGGAGGCCTCAGGTTGCCAAGTGGACTCTATGTTGCTGGTTCTAGGCTTTGGCATGGACTTGTCCTTTTGTTCCTGTGGCCCTCAGGATGATGAGGGAAAGCCCATTTTTGATCCCTTCATATTGTAGCCACCTTGGGCAGGGTGTTGTCTATTTGTGGCTTCCAGCTGTCCCTCAGGGAATGGTCAGTCCTCAGGGTTCCTGTCTGTGATGGGAGCCATGGAAGAGTCCCATTCTTGATACTGTAGCATTCAAATACATGTGGGCCCATTCATGCGACTGTTTGGGAGGGTGAGAGGGTGGACAGGGAGGAAGGTTGTATAACCTTACTTTCCCCACAGATGATCACCAAGACGGATGGTCCACTGCTGCTCCAGGGTAGAGATGCAGGGATTGGGATGTGTTGTGCTGGGCCCTGGAAATCCAACAACGCACCACACGTGTGATACATTGTGGGAATCCCCTAGCAATGGACAAGAGCCCACTCATGTGCCAGCACTGTCTGGGAGCAGCCGGCACTCACACACAAGCAGTTATCTTGAGTTAAGGGCATGCTCATGCCCTTAACCTTGGCTAACCAGCAGGCTCTGTAGGTGGGTATGCCGCTACAGCACCGCAGGAGCCACACAGCTCCCAGCAGTTCTTACAGGCAGACAAGCCCAGGCTTAACAGCCTCACAGTTTGCATATGTAAATGCAATCCATGTAGGCTGATTTCTTCCTCTTTGGGTTGGCATTTTTACTGTCAGCCCGCCCACCCCGACTCTATCCGCAGTTCTTTTTGTCCTCTCCTTTTGGAACCTGGATTATGACATCATTTGCCAAAGAACAGAAGGGACTACCATGAACACTGCAACATATTGCTAATATATTGTACCTTCTTGTGAGTTTTTAATTGTAAGCAGCTATGCAAGCCAATCTTGGCTGGAAAGCAGGGTGTAAATCATTACATTTCACATACAGTGGTCCCTCTACTTACGAAATTAATCCGTTCCGAATGCACATTTGTAAGTCGAAAAATTCGTAAGTCGAAAAGCGGTTTCCCATAGGAATGCATTGGGAACGGATTAATGCGTTCCGGAGCCTAGAAAAAAGACCCAGACCCCCAGTAAGGCTTGCAAACTGCACAGGAACATTTCTTTTCAAGAATAAACAGGCAGTAAACAGGCAGGCAAGTCAAGGAAACCGCATGTAAAATTTGTAAGTCTAGGAAACCCCATCTAAAAATTTGTAAGTCGAGGAAACCCCATCTAAAAATTTGTAAGTCGAAAAAACCGCATCTAAAACCGGATCTAAAACTGCCGTTTGTAACTCGAAAAATACTTATGTCGAGTAGTTTGTAAGTCGAGGGACCACTGTAATTGCTTTCCCAGATAAAAAAAGGCAATCAGATGTATGATCTTTAATGGCATACTCTGGTTTCTCTTCAGATCGTATAAATTTTTTGCCTTTTACTAAATGTATGATCTTTAATGACATACATTGGACATGTTGATTGATTGATTGATTGATTGATTGATTAAGTGCTGTCAAGTCGGAGTGGACTCTTAGCGACCACAGAGGTAGATTCTCTCCAGGATGATCTGTCTTCAATTTGGCCTTTAAAGTCTCTCAGTGGTACATTCATTGCTGTCGTAATTGAGATCATCTACCTTGCAGCTGATGGTCATCTTTGCTTTCCTTCAACTTTCCCCAGCATTATGGACTTCTCAAGGGAACTGGGTTTTCGCATAATGTGTCCAAAGTACGATAGTTTGAGCCTGGTCATTTCATTTGTGCCAAGTGAAAATCCTGGATTGATTTGTTCTAGGATCCATTTGTTTGTTTTCCTGGCTGTTCATGGTATCCTCAAAAGTCTTCTCCAGCACCAAAGTTCAAAAGTGTCAATGCTTTTTCTATCTTGCTTCTTCAACATCCAGCTTTCGCATCCATAGAGTATCGCAGGAAAAACCATTGTCCGAATGATTCTAATCTTTGTAGGTATAGACATGTCATGGCATCTAAATATCCTTTCCAAGGCCTTCATTGCAGCCTTACCAAGTCCTAGTCTGCAACATATTTCTTGACTGCTGGATCCTTTACTGTTGATGGTCGATCCTAAAAGGCAGAGGCTATCTACCACTTCAGTGTCTTCATTAACAATTTTGAGGCGTAGTCTACTTTAGTCTACTTAGTCTACTTTACATTTAGTCGGAGTCCCATTGGACATATGGTCCTGTATAAATCTGTGTGGGATGCTGGAAGCATAGTTGGCACATTATTTCTTTGGAAGCCTAAGAAAACAGATGTGTCTTGAGGGTCTTCCTAAAAGCAAACATAGAAGGAGATACTCTTATTTTGATAGGGAATATATTCCACAGCCCCAGGGGAGCCATAGAGATGGCCCACTTCTGAGTTGCCACCAAATGAGCCAGTGGCAACTGTAACAGGACCTCTCCAGAGTGGGTAGGGTGGGGCAAGTGTGCTCTTGCTCCGCTCTGCACATCTAGGCCACATTGGGGTGAGGTACCATATGATCTACTCCTTTAACAAGGCCAATATTTGCAAGGGATGGAAGATACCATACAAATTATTGTTACTACTATTATTATTTGCTTGGTTAGATGAAATAATGTATGAATACTAGGCTAGTGCTTTGGACGGAAACTAGACACAATTGACCTGAAAGACAAAAATGCTTCAATATCTTTGCTAATATATTATATGAATAGGATGTCATTTTTCAAGACTGGGGATTTGGCAATACTACTGCCAACAATGGTTTTTTTTTTTTTTTTTTAAACCCATAAGATTAGTCTGAGCCAGATATAATACATGTGCACTTCCAATAGATTTTATAGATTATCAGAGCAATAATTGGCAGTGCTTTAAAGTTCTGTAAAGCTTTGCATTATTCTTTCAAGTTTTTATCCAATATTTTTTGTGATCAATAGGATTCTTCCTGCTGACATTGGTGGCTTCAGGATAAGTTTTAAAGTACAAACTTTTAAATAAAATCTTGAAGCTCTGATAGTATTAGGTCAGCTAAAAAAAGCTGAAATGATAATGGAAGAAAACCTATTTTACAGGAAGTCCTCAATTTCCTTTTACAAACACTGTTCATTTTCCTGGACTGACCTGGAATATTTTCTAAGCAGCAACTTGGAGTAGAGAACTCAGATAATGAAGACCTTTAGCACTTTGGAAATATGCCTGAGAGGAGCTGATGGAGGAAAGAGGTTAGCTGATAATAACATTCTTTCAACAGCAAGTCATTGCTTTGTCTCCCTGCTTTCCCAGATCAGAATAACAGCCTCTAAGATTATCTTCTTAGGACCAAACTAGAAGTCACTTAAACATGCTGTTTGCCCTTATGTTTTTTCCCCCTTAGATAGCAGCTGTGGGGGCCAATGGCAGCTTCCATTCCAAAGCAAATGGCAGCTTCAAAAGGCAAAAGTTTGTTAACTTTTGGCACAAGGGGAAAGGATGAACCCCACCCCGCATGCTTGATCCAGGTCAGAGCCCCCTGTGGCTGCTATTTTTACCCTACTTTCCAGTAGGCTTATGAGATCAGCTGGCATTCTGTGTGTGTGTGTGTGTGTGTGTGTGTGTGTGTGTGTGTCCGTGTGTCAGTCTCTGTGTGTCTGCCCATATGTCTCCCCACTATCAACTTTGCAATGCCTGGATCAATATGAACCAAATTGGGTATAGTTGTAGGGACACATAGGGATACCTCAATGACATAGTTTGTGATGATGTCATCCATTCTGATCCAAGATGGCGGACACATAAACTTTAGAGGTGCAAGTGGGCTAACTTGTGAACCACCAAACCAATTTGAACAAAATTTGCTACAGCTGTAGAGACACATAGGGATGCCCAAATGGCATGGTGTGTGATTATGTCATCCACTCCAGTTCAAGATGGCAGCCGTGTGAACTACTGAGGCACAAGTGGGCTAATTTGTGGACTGCCTAACATTTGAACAAAATTGGGTACAGCTGCAGTGAGTGACACACAAGGACACCTCAATGGCATAGTTTTTGATGATGTCATCCACACTAATTCAAGATAGTGGACACGTAAACCTTTGAGGTGCAAGTGATGCCATCTACCCCAATCCAAGATGTTGGATGTGTGAACGTTTGAGGCACAAGTGGGCTAACTTGTGGACTGTGTAACTGATTTGAATCAAATTACGTACAGTTGTAGTGAGTGACACACAGGGACACCTCAGTGGTGTAGTTTGTGATGATGTCATCCACCCTGATTCAAGATGGCGGAAGCCTTTGAGGCGCAAGTGAGCTAACTTGTGAACCACTTAACTGATTTGAACCAAATTTGCTACAGCTGTGGGGACACATAGGGACACCTCAACAGCAAAGATTGTGATGATGTCATCCACTCCAATTCAAGATGGTGGACATGTAAACTTTTGAGGCACAAGTGCACTAACTTGTGAACAGTCTAACCAATTTGAACCAAATTTGCTACAGCAGAATGGACACATAGGGATGCCCCAATGGTGTAGTTTGTGATGATGTAACCCACCCTGATCCAAGATGGCACATGCATAAACTTTTGAGGCACAAGTGCACTAAAGTGAGGACTGACTAACCAGTTTGAACCAAATTGGAACAGCTGTAGTGAGTGACACACGGACACCTCAATTGTGCAATTTGTAATGATGACATCCACCCCGATCCAAGATAGCAGACACATGAACATTTGAGGCACAAGAAATCTAACTTGTGTACCTCGATTTGCACCAGATTTAGTCCATATGTAGAGACAGTGAAAGGAAAGTAGGCTGATTGGTCCTTACTAGAACAACTGGTTTAAAAAGAGATAAAGGCAAACAGTGAGCAGCAACTGGACTAACACTGTCCTCATGTTGGAATACTACCCACATGCAACAAAGTTTCCGGATTTCCTTTTCACTTTACTGCCTACAGCTCCCGAAAACATGTCCCTGAGGGCTGGGGGACCCTCAGGGACATCTATCAGGGGGAGCAGAGAAGAGTGGGATCGGGATAAATTGTGCGCAAAGCTCTAATGTGAAGGCAGTGTTAGGCTAGATGTTCAATGTGTTTTAAATCATGTTAAAGTCTACAGTCCTATCACATCTCATTGGACCATTAATATTGTTCCTTAATGAAAATAATGGCTACAAAATGGTTCTTGATAAATAACCTACTTATTCTCATAGAAAAATACAACTGCAATAATTAGTACCATTCTTACTTTCAATGTCTAAAATATTAATAAAGAATGAATGTGAGGGGGTGGATAACTCTGATGGTTTTTATTGGAATTCTTCCCAGTGCATTCATTAGTGCTCATTTACCCCAATTTGGCTCATAAAATGAAGAACTGGAATGAAATGCCCATATGATGGCACTTTAGGATTAAAATATGCTATTTTCAGTAATGATGCAACCAGGGGCACAATAGAGATGTATCTAGACTAGAGGGGGAAAGAAAATGCATATGAATACAATAACTGGAGATATAAATCAAAATCATCATGAATCTGTACACAACAGAGTTGTATTTAACCTGGAATGAGTCAAGAGCACATGTAGTAATGTAGTGATATGTTGAAAATCAAACCAACAACCTCTTAAAGACCCTCAAGTAAATAAATGAGATTCATATCACGGAAGAATTTGGGGTGGGTTTTTGTTTTTGTTTTTGCATACAATTTAAATTTAACTAGCTGACCTGGCACAGAGCATCTGCACCCCTAGTCCTTCCCCGGTGGCCAGCCGTTTGCCAGGCCTCCGCTTCTCTATCCCACCTCTGGCAGCCAGTTGTTTGCCATGGCCGCCACTTCTCCTCCCTTGGTGGCTGGCCTTCCCCATCACTAATCATCAGCTCATTCGCAAACTCTCGTGAGAGCTGCCACACATGGGATTAGCGATGGGTACGTCTAGGAGAATTAAATATATAGATGGTTGGTGCTTGACAAGTAAGGTTCTAAGAAGGAGAGAAGAGAATCCTTTCTTCCTAGCCAGGGCAGTTTTACCATGAGATTTCCCAGACAGCAAATTTACTTCGAAGTTCCCCAGGAGTGATGGGGGTGCATTCGAACATGGGACGGGATTTACTTCGAAGATCCTGCAAGGTATCAGAGAGCACTCCATACATGATTTGGGTTTCATTGCCTAGCACATGGGAGCATAGCCCAACTTATTCCAGCCATGAATGTATTCCAAGTACAGTTACCTGGAGGTAAATTCTGTTGAAATCAATGGAACTAGCTTTCAAGTAAATGAGTTTAACAATCTAACTACACATTTTCACAATCACATATCCCAACAGATGCTTCTTCTAAGGAAAAGCTGCTTCATGGGGGTGGGTGGGGATGTGATGGGACATTAGAGCAGTGAGTTGTTGGGGGAAAGGGATAGTTAACCCTTTCCCTTCCTGTTGTTTTCCCACTTCAGCACCCTTCCTAAGCTGTGTTTTCTCATTGGTTCCAAACATACATTGCAAAGGCAAGAGTAAAAACAGACAGAGCAAGGACAGAATAGGAGGTAAAGAAAATGAGTATGGACACAATAACTTAAGGATGCACATGAATAATACATCTGAAAATATCCACACTCTATTAAAGCAGACAATTGCAGTCAGAATCTGGTAGCCTTCACATGTGAAAGGGACAGAAAAGAGCTGTTTCATAAGATTTGTTGTCACTGAATTTCTATTTAAAAATTGATTCCTAGCATTTAGTATTGAGCTGAGAAGGATGAGTTTCAGCATAAACGAGTGCAGTCACTTGTTTATTATTTATTTATTTATTAGGAGTGCACAGTAGAATGAAAACTTCTTTTTCACTTCTGATAGAAATGTGCTCTACTGAGCCCCAGGTGCTCAGAAGAGAATTTCCACATCTGTTTTCCCCATCTGTTGATATATTTTAGCCTTTACAAGGTCATGGTGACTAAGCAAGGAAAAGAATGCTATTTAGCATTTTATGTTTATTGGACTTATAACAATTGATTGCTAATGAAATCATCAGAATCAATCTTTATATCAGAAGACTCTGAGAAAATAAATGGAAGATGCAGTGTTAGAGCTCCATATATGTGGCACAGCACAGCTTCTTGGGATGACAAAAATGAAATAACTCCTGCTACTATCAACAATCAAAACTATATATACTGGCTTCTACCATCTAAAATATGAAATCCTGCTTAATTGGCAAAGCTCTAGGTGAAGAGATGTTGTTGTGCCTCAAGAATGGTCAGCAAGTAGGATCCGTAGAGATTCACACACACACACACACACACACACACACACACACACACACACACACACCCTGCCGCCTTCCAGTGTTAGGTTGCTGAAAACCTTAGCTTAAAAATAGCCCTCACATTGCATAGAAACCTGAAAATACGCTGGTAAGATATTTTGGTGTGCAGAAACAAGGGTCTTCAATCTCATACTATCAAAACTTTTTTTGTATTTGCAATGGCGTAACAAGATCTGAAGGGACCTGTGTGCATGAATTGAACATGGGTCCTATGAGATTATTTATCCACAGAGATCAATGGGAAACTCAAAAAGAATAATAATTCTGAAAATTATCTACAGACTTTCCAAATTAGGATTCCCAGGATAGGACTGGTATAAAACACATATATGTTTGTAGTGTAGATAGATGCCCATAAGCTACATCTTACGAATGTAAAAATAATAAATTAATAATAATAATTAATAATAATAATTGCCCAGTGGAATAATAACTGCCCAATGGAAGCAAGATCAAGAACCTGGAAGGGAAAGAACATTACAAATACTTGGGCATTCTCCAGGCTGATAACATTGCACACACTGAAGTTAAAAGAAAATGTTAGAAGATAATATATCAGGAGAGTTAGAAAAATCCGAAGTCCAAACTCAATGGCAGGAACACCATACAAGCCATAAACACCTGGTCTATACCTGTTATCAGGTACACTGCAGGAATAATAGACTGGACCCAAGCAGAGCTAGAGATGCTAGATCATAAGACCAGGAAAATCATGACCACCAATCATGCTCTGCACCCCCACAGTGATGTAGATAGGCTATACCTCCCTCGCAGCTCAGGTGGAAGAGGAATGCTGCAAGTCCATCAAACAGTAGAGGAGGAGAAAAGAGGCCTTGAAGAATATATCAAGGACAGTGAAGAAGATGCACTTCAAATGGTCAATAATGTGAAACTATTCAACACCAATGAAACAAAGCAGGCCTACAAGAAAGAACAAGTCAAGAACCGAGCAGAAAAATGGAAAAATAAGCCACTGCATGGTCAATATTTGCACAATATAAGTGGAAAATCAGACATCACCAAGACCTGGCAATGGCTTAAGAATGGCAACTTGAAGAAAGAAACAGAGGGTTTAATACTGGCTGCACAAGAACAGGCACTAAGAACAAGCTCAATAAGAGCAGAAGTAGAAAAATCAACAACAAACAGCAAGTGCCGCCTTTGTAAAGAAGCAGATGAAACCGTGGACCACCTAATCAGCTGTTGTAAAAAGATCGCACAGACTGACTACAAACAAAGGTATGACAAGGTAGCAGGGATGATACCCTGGAACATCTGCCAAAAATACAAGCTACCTGTAGCCAAAAATTGGTGGGACCATAAAATTGAAAAAGTGGTAGAAAATGAAGGTGCAAAAATATTATGGGACTTCCGACTACAAACAGACAAACATCTGCCACACAATACACCAGATATAACTGTAGTCGAGAAGAAAGAAAAACAAGTCAAAATAATAGACATAGCAATACCAGGGGATAGCAGAATAGAAGAAAAAGAAATAGAAAAAAATCACAAAATACAAAGATCTACAAATTGAGATTGAAAGGCTGTGGCAGAAAAAGACCAAAATAATCCCAGTGGTAATTGGCGCCCTGGGTGCAGTTCCAAAAGACCTTGAAGATCACCTCAACACCATAGGGGCTACAGAAATCACCATCAGCCAATTACAAAAAGCAGCTTTACTGGGAACAGCCTATATTCTGCGATGATATCTATAATAATAACAGCAACAACATTGATAATAAAATTCTGGCATCCCAGGTCCTTGGGATGGACTCGATGTCTGGATAAAACAAACCAGTCAATAACACCTGTCTGACTGTGTAAATAAATAAATAATAAAGTGCTGAAGGATGACACTTTGCCCCCACCTCTGCAAGTGGCAGTTATGACATTGCCTGTGGCTTCTCTATTATGATGCGCTCATTGTCTCCTTGGTGACGGCTAAAGCTATAGCCAAGGTGTGAAGGATGCAGCATGCAGGAGAAGAAGCAGCATCTCATAGGGCACCTTGGTTCTCTTCCTCCTATCCTATGAACAGAGGGGATAATCATGGAAAAGCAGTTGTGCTCCTTTTAAATATACAAATGAGCAGTAAGGCTGCCAGGTAAGAAGTATCTTTCCGTTCTAGAACAGGAATTTGTAATGTCTGGAGACAGTTTGAAAACAAGCATTTCAGCAGATGAGGCAAGTATTTCAGCATCTCTTAATGCCAAATCTTTTGCTTCCTTGGGGTGGTGGTGGTGGTGGTATGTAAGTAACCCTTGTCAAGGCTTGATTCCAGAGACAGTAGGGGGAAAGATACTATGTTGCCTGGAAAAGAATCTTCTTCACCCTGGAAATAGAGCAACTTGAGCAGGAACCAAAGACAAATGGACAACAATAAGACAACCTTGGTTTTGGGAATCATCTAGAAAAGCCACAAAAAGCATTGATTCTGCCAAGTTTAAGAGAATAAACTCATAACAAAAATCGTGATGCCAAGAAAGGAATGATGCAAGATAAGGATTATAGTTTGTTGCACTTTTTCAGAAAAGGAAAAGTGCAAAACTTCAGATATTAACACAACCAACACAGCTAAAGAAAGCAGCCATTTGGTTTCTTTCCTAGAGAATGAGAAGCAACAGCATCACAACGTGCTTTATTAAACAGGAAATGGCTTGGCTTGAAAAGCATGGTTTTCAGTCAATGTAAGAAAACAACAAACCCATAACAAAAAGTCCAGCAATCATATATGGTTGCACTGTTCCCAGAAGAAGGAAGTGTAAAAGATTACAGCTGCTCACCACCAACATGGAGGTAAGTCCTTAAGAGGTAAGTCCTTTCATGACAAAGCAAATGGCTACTTAGTTTCTTTTCTGGCTGGCTGGCCTTTTCAAAACAACAACAACAACAACAAAGACATCTATCCTGGTTAAATATTGACCTGACCATTTGATTACTGTTTAAGGAGCAGTTTCATGATTTTGAATATTTGGGATTAAGAAAATTAGAGCTCAATAAGATTACAATATACTTTATGTGAAGGTTCCTGAGCAATTGCATGGCAGTATACAGAAATTCAACAAAAGCGGGTTTCGTTGGCATGGAGATGCATTGATGACAAATACTGCACTTACTGAATGTCTGTCACACAGCTGTAAAGGAGAAGGACAAGCCTAGTTCCCAACTTTATTTTATATGCTAGAGCATCATAAAAGAATATCCATTATCACATCAAATGGGCAATTAAACACTTCACTATCATGACATCTCTTTCAGATTATAATCCTTCAGCCAAAAATCATCATTGCTGGATCTTATTACAGGTGGACCTTGTTATTCACAGGGGTTCTGTTCAGAACTACAGCTGCAGATAATGAGACTATGACCACATATGGATGTAACATGATACCGGACGTCAGAGGCGTATCTAGGGAAAATAGTGCCTAGGGCAAGCACTGAAATGGCGCCCCCTATCCAAACATCTTTCAGATAACTTTACCATAATATCAGCTGAAAAATACAAGTCAAGCTCCTTAATCTTTTAATGTTTAAAAAAATATTTAGCAGTGGACGTAGCCAGACCAAAAAATGCCAGAAAATGACAAATTTCAGTATGCTGGGGCTCATGAAATACCCAAATACTATGTGGAGGTGTACTTGGAAAACTAAACAGAAGTGCCTGTCTAATGCTCTACTATGCATTGTAGCATCACTATTACATAAGTTTTAAAAATAAATGGAGAATTTGACTTTCCCCAGATACTCTGAAAATAATGAAAGGATATGCAGAGTAAACTGTGTCACTGCTTGGAATATATTCTAGTATTTCAGAAAGGCAGTTAAAATGAGAGAAAGAGAGCAAGAAACTCCCAGTGGTCTTAATACTAAGGATTTCACACTGATTCAAAGACAAACTCACCATTAATAGCCATATTATTAAGACATCACATTTAACTCACTTATCACAAGAAGCAAAGTAGAGCAAATGAAAACAATCCTAGCTCATAAGCTTCAGCTCAGTATTCACAAATCCTGATTCTCTGTACATTGTGCCAAACGAAATATGTGTACAGTGACTTATATTATATTAATTTAAAATTTTTTTAATCTGTAGCCCCTTCAGGGGGCTTCCTAAAGGCTGTGGGGGGGTGTCTGCAAAAGTTCCCGCTCCCCCTGCTGGCCTCTAGTGCCTCGCAGGGGCCATTTGAGCATGTGCAGTGGCCATTTTTTTAAAATAATTTTTTTTAATGGCCGCTGAAAACAAAATGGCCACTGTGCATGCTCAAATGGCATCTGTGAGGCCTGGCATGGCCTAGGGCCTCACATAGGCCATTAGAGCATGCGTGGTGGCCATTTTGTTTTGGTGGCCATTTTTTTTAATTTTTAAAAATGGCGCCCCCCTTCAAGTGGCGCCCAGGGCACGTGCCCTGCCTGCCCCACCCTAGATCCGCCCCTGCAGGATGTAAAGGGGCCTCTGATTTAAATTTGTGTACATCTGAATGTGTGCTACTGTAGTTCAGACAAAAAATGGACGTGTGGCTTCCCTCCCCAGACTCTGATTTGTTCTTTCAGTTTGTAGTACGTTTTGCTGCCTTCAGCTCCGGTTCTGTGGTGCCAGCATTACTTCCACATTACTTCCACATTACTTCTGTGGTGCCAGCATTACTTCTGTGGTGCCAGCACTGCAGTCTCCCTTATCAGCAACCAGAGTTGAGGGAGGAAGCTCCTCCCTCACTCTGGCTGCAATTGGCTGCTAGGGCTGTCCTTCATTGAAGAAGGAAGCCCAGGCAGCCAGTTCCCCTCCTCTCTGCAGTCTTGCTGTGAATTCAGATGGGAGAGCGGGGGGAGGGGGGAACAGAACCACAGGTCCACTAGACCCATGATTCTGTGTTACATGTGAATATAGCCATTGAGTGAACGGGAATTGGAGATTAGGTTCCTTGAGGGCAAAATCCCCCCCTGCCAAAAAAGGCAAAAATGAGAGGCAGAAATAGGAGCAAAAAAGTGATGTACCATGCTCTTCGGGTCTCCAGCTGTCTAGCAATGCACCCTCCCAACCCTCTATTCGACCAGTTTTCTATGAAAAATCCTGGATTTCTTTTCAGAAACAAAAGAGCCATAAAATAGCTTCTTTCATCAAAATGGTGGCTGGAAATGTCCACGGAGGTAATTTTCAACCAACTAATGGTGCATCAGGGAAATAACTTGCCTAGGGAATAAGAGGTTGCTGGTTCGAATCCTTGCTAGTATGTTTCCCAGACTATGGGCAACACCTGTATTGGACAGTGGTGATATAGGAAGATGCTGAAAGGCATCATCTCATATTGTGTGGGAGGAGGCAATGGTAAACCCCTCCTGTATTCTACCAAAGAAAATCACATGGCTCTGTGGTCACCAGGAGTTGACACCAACTTGAAAGCACAACTTTAGGAACCACGGATCCATGGATTTTAGCCCCTTTTAAAACCGCATATACCGAGGTGGGGTCTCTATTGCCCGACTGCAGATACACAAAACCATGGGACTGTGTGTGATGAGGTCCCCGGGTACATACAACTGAGTTAGTCTTAATTGCAATCAGGCAGTTAGTCCCAAGACATGGTCTGAGGGCACATGCTACAGCCACCTTGCTGAAGGTAAGTAAGTCTGGTTAGTGCCTGCTTGGGTCACCATATGGAGGAAACCCCATGCAGGGGCATCATTAGGGAGTGACTCATATGCCACAGCACCCCAGTAAGTTCCTCAGAGCCTTGAATCTTATCAGCCACCTCCCTCCTCCATAACCTCTTCCAAAAAGGTTATTATTTCTCTCTGTAAACCGCCCTGAGCCATTTTTGGAAGGGCGGTATAGAAATCGAATTAATCATCATCATCATCATCATCATCATCATCATCCCCCAGTGAGGGAGAGCTGGGGGAGGGGGGAACAGAACCACAGGTGCACTAGACCCATGATTCTGTGTTATCACAAGGTAGTGACCTTAGCATGGTTGTGGGGCTTGCGTGCTCTGAGGAAGGTGAGAGCTATGCCAGAGGTCCAACCATACTGGACAGGTCTCACCAGAGGAGCCAGACAAAGAGTGCCTCTCCCATCAACAATATGGTGAGACGTAACTTTAATAAATCTATACCAGATCGGTCGTCACCCGGGTCAACAAGGACCGCGCCAGGTGCTGGAGTCCCTGGACATCTGGTGGCAAGTGGGCAACAGGACTCAGGATCTTCAGTTGAGCAACCAGGGCTGAAGACAGCAAAGTTACTGGAAGAAACATCGCTTAACCGAAAAAATATATACAAAAAATGCCAACAAGGAAATAATGATCTGCTATTACAAGTGTAGTCCAACTAGAAGAGGTTATTTAAAAAGAATGTACCAAATTTGGAAAGAGAAGCATCCAGATACAGAAAGAACAGAACAAAGGCTAGCAGACCAGAGAAAATACATAATAAGAAATAAAGTATTCACAGGAGTTGAGCTGGAAGAACTGCAAAGAGCAACACAGGCTCAAGATATGGAAGAAGAATTACCACCAACTGAAGCAGTTGCTCAGGCACAGATGGAGGAGGTGTTGGAAATGGAAGATACCACTGTTGCTGAACTGTTTCAAAATCAAAACCAGGCAAGCTCCCCTTTGCCTTCACCTCAAAACCCCAAATGCTGTTTAACAGAAAAGCAACAAGAACTAAAGCAAAAAATAACTGAGCACATGAACCAAACAACCACCAGGGTTCGACATCCAGCTCTAAAAACAGTTGCCAAAAAACAACTTGCTCAGGCATTAAAAGATGTCAATGCTGCACTTGCAGAAATAACAACCAATAATTTGCAAGAAACAATCCAACTAATGTACAGTGCAGCAACAATAACAACACAAGAGCTCGGATATAAGATCAGTGGATCTGTAAAAAAAGAAAGTAGTACATCACCTAAATGGAAGATTAGATTAGAAAATAAAATCTCCAGGCTTAGATCAGATGCTAGTAAATTGAAACATATGAAAGACAAGAAGCTGAAGAATGAAAACACCAAACAGTATCTGATCCAAAAATACCACCTAGATTCAAGGAAAATTAGAGAAGTCCTGGAAATAATAAAGCAGCAAATAACAGTGTCAAAGAAGATTAGCAGATATGAAGCCAGAACTACGCAACACAAGAAGAATCTCCAATTCCAATTGAATCAGAGACGTTTCTACCGAAGCATAGAAGGAGAAACTGCAAGAAACATTGAAACACACCAAATAAAGAAGAAACAGTGCAATTCTGGCGGAAATTATGGGACCATCCAATAGATTATAATAAAAAAGCAGGCTGGATGAAAGAGGTCAAAAAATGTAACCAACAAATGCAAGATCTAATAATAACACCAGAATTAATAAGTGAAAGAGCAAAGAAAATTAAAAAATGGACTGCTCCAGGTGACGATGAACTGCATGGCTTTTGGCTTAAACACCTAACAAGTCTTCATAAACAACTATCAAAACAGTTCAATCACATTTTGCAAGGAGGTGATATTGAACAATGGCTAACAACTAGGAAAACTCATCTCATAATGAAAGACCCAGCAAAAGGTGCAGTTCCAAGTAATTATAGACCGATAACCTGTCTGCCAACCATATTCAAATTATTAACTGGAATAATAGCAGATGAAGTCATGCAACACTTATTAACTAACAAACAGCTTCCAGTTGAACAGAAAGGAAATTGTCCGAACACCAGAGGCAGAAAAGACCAGCTGCTGATTGACAAAATGATTTTAGAAAATTGCAAGAGAAGAAAAACCAATCTAAGTGTTGCATGGATTGCCTACAAGAAAGCCTTCGATTCATTGCCTAACACATGGATACTAAAATGTTTAGAAACAACTGGTGTCAGCAAAAACATTCAGATATTTATTTAAAAAAGCAATGAGCATGTGGAGTACACAGTTAACAATCAATGGCGAAACACTTGGACAGGTTAGCATTAGAAGAGGCATTTTCCAAGGGGACTGACTATCCCCTCTGTTGTTTGTAATCGCCATGACCCCACTTTCACAAATACTAAACAAAACAGGCCTCGGATACCAAACATCTAAAACATCAAGTAAAATCAACCATCTGCTGTACATGGACGATCTGAAGTTTTATGGAAAGTCCCAGTCAGAAATCGAATCACTGCTAAACACTGTCCGTATATTCAGTAGTGATATAGCAATGGAGTTTGGACTAGACAAGTGTTCTGCATTAATAATGAACAGAGGGAAAATAATAAAAACAGAAGGAATAGAACTGCCCAATGGAAGCAAGATCAAGAACCTGGAAGAGAAAGAACATTACAAATACTTGGGCATTCTCCAGGCTGATAACATTGCACACACTGAAGTTAAAAGAAAACGTTAGAAGATAATATATCAGGAGAGTTAGAAAAATCCGAAGTCCAAACTCAATGGCAGGAACACCATACAAGCCATAAACACCTGGTCTATACCTGTTATCAGGTACACTGCAGGAATAATAGACTGGACCCAAGCAGAGCTAGAGACGCTAGATCATAAGACCAGGAAAATCATGACCACCAATCATGCTCTGCACCCCCACAGTGATGTAGATAGGCTATACCTCCCTCGCAGCTCAGGTGGAAGAGGAATGCTGCAAGTCCATCAAACAGTAGAGGAGGAGAAAAGAGGCCTTGAAGAATATATCAAGGACAGTGAAGAAGATGCACTTCAAATGGTCAATAATGTGAAACTATTCAACACCAATGAAACAAAGCAGGCCTACAAGAAAGAACAAGTCAAGAACCGAGCAGAAAAATGGAAAAATAAGCCACTGCATGGTCAATATTTGCACAATATAAGTGGAAAATCAGACATCACCAAGACCTGGCAATGGCTTAAGAATGGCAACTTGAAGAAAGAAACAGAGGGTTTAATACTGGCTGCACAAGAACAGGCACTAAGAACAAATGCAATAAGAGCAAAAGTAGAAAAATCAACAACAATCAGCAAGTGCCGCCTTTGTAAAGAAGCAGATGAAACCATGGACCACCTAATCAGCTGTTGTAAAAAGATTGCACAGACTGACTACAAATAAAGGCATGACAAAGTAGCAGGGATGATACACTGGAACATCTGCCAAAAATACAAGCTACCTGTAGCCAAAAATTGGTGGGACCATCAAATTGAAAAAGTGGTAGAAAATGAAGATGCACACATATTATGGGACTTCCAACTACAAACAGACAAACATCTGCCACACAATACACCAGATATAACTGTAGTCGAGAAGAAAGAAAAACAAGTCAAAGGTAGCATAATAGAAGAAAAAGAAATAGAAAAAATCACAAAATACAAAGATCTACAAATTGAGATTGAAAGGCTGTGGCAGGAAAAGACCAAAATAATCCCAGTGGTAATTGGCACCCTGGGTGCAGTTCCAAAAGACCTTGAAGAGCACCTCAACACCATAGGGGCCACAGAAATCACCATCAGCCAATTACAAAAAGCAGCTTTACTGGGAACAGCCTATATTCTGCAACGATATCTATAACAACAGCAACAACATTGATAATAAAATTCTGGCATCCCAGGTCCTTGGGAAGGACCCGATGTCTGGATAAAACAAACCAGTCAATAAAACCTGTCTGACTGTGTAAAATAATAATAATAATAATAAAGGAGGTGCAATAGTGGAGGCCTCTGCACAGAACATATGAATACAAAGAATATGATGAATACTCATGGCATGGGAGCATGGGAGACAGCTCCTAGCCTCACTTATTGCCTCGCCTAGCTCTCTGCTGCTTCCATCCTCATAGATGTTGTATATAATATTAGATACTTTTTTAAAAAAGTAATTATTCTTGTGGGGAGGGTATGGTTGAGTTTGATTATTGCAAGGAGTGGCTTAGATCATTTCAGTATCTAGCATTACCCCTGACCCCATGTATGCTTCCTGGAGTTCCATGATGGAAAAAAGGTGGGATATCAATGTAATAAATAATAATTAAAATTGTGCATGATCCTGTCACAATGGGAAAGTAAAAAGTGCTCCTTGTACCATTCCTATCTGATTCCCATGTGATTCCAATCATAGGGGCATCTATGCAGTAACAGAATAATGAGCTACAAAACTAGCAGTGTTTAGTCTAATGCTGGCAACTGTCTGCAATGAGTCTAGCAGCTAAGCATATACTAAGGCCATGGTCATCTAATAGAAATAAGATATACAAATTAGCTGAGCTTAATTGGCTCGGGATACAGTTCCAGCATGAACCTGAGTGATGAACAATTTCCCCACATATATTGTAAGGTCATGCATGTTTACTAACCTGTTTATGTCTTATGGTGACTTTCAGCAATGTTTCAATTCCATATCTGTCTTTCCTTTTTTTGTATTTATTGGTGGTGATGACTGTAATCATAAACTGCCAAAATGCTCCCAAGAGAAGGAAACCTGATGTGTGGCTGATGAGTTCTGTACAGAAATGATTGGGAGTTGGTTTTTTTAACTTCCCTTCCTAAGAGAGTTGCATGATATCCATTCTTTTTAAAAGTTTGCTCATTATATTACAGGTTTTTACTTCTGTTCCCATGAGAGCTGTTCTCCAGTTCTGAAAGTTTGATTATCAACTTCCTAACTCTCAGTGACAGACCAACAAGTTTTAAACAAGCTTAATAAAAGCAATGGTCAATTATGTTTGACTGTATTTCTGTATTACATTTTTATGTATTACATTTTTATCCCATGTTTCACTGTCAATTGAGACTCCCAAGGAAGTTAGTAGGATTGTGTGTATGTGTGGATACACATACACAATTGGCGTTTCCTTATCTTGGGAGCATTTTGGCTCTGTGTGTGTGTGTGTATGAGAGAGAGAGAGAGAGAGATATTGTTTGGCTTTTAAATTCACTTACGGAGCCTGTGAGGTATAGCGAGAGGTAGTAGTCAACTTCTGTCATGTGCAGTGATCAAGCGGAGTAGGCCTACTTGTTTACCACTGGACTCTGAGAAGTGTTGGAAGCACTAGGAGAATGATTGTTGTGTTGGAAGCAAGATGCATGGCTGCTGACTGACCAGCAGTGCCCTAAACATCAGTGCTCTGCACCTACATAGAGATCCAGTTGGCTGACATAAAAGCAAAACAATCCTCCAGATTGCTCCATTCCTAACAAAATAACAGATATAAAATGCACATTAAAATAATTCCTTACAACACATTAAAATCAGTGATAACAGGACCCATTCCTCATAAGAACATAAGAAAAGCCCCGCTGGATCAGGCCCAAGGCCTACCAGGTCCAGCATCCTGTTTTACACAGTGGCCTACCAGATGCCTCTGGGAAGCCCATATTCAAGAGGGCAGAGCTCAACTCTGCCCTCTTGAATATGCAGTGAAGCACTACTGTGATTATTCTGGTTGTCTTCTTTTCATTGGCCCCAGTCTTTGAGCAGCCCTTTGCGAAAGGAAGCAAGATTAGTCTTCTGGAAGGCTGGTCAATAGCTCACTCATGAATGGGCAAACACCCACTCAATTGCCCCTTTCTCTCTCTAATGTTTTTGGACTACAGTTCCCACAATCCCCTGCCACAGTGGCCGATTGCCAGGGATTATGAGAGTTGTAGGCCAACATCTGCAGAAGGGCCGAATTTGATAGTTCTATCTATCTATCTATCTATCTATCTATCTATCTATCTATCTATCTATCTTTCAAATTAATTAAATTTGTAAAGGTAAAATGTGCCATTGAGTTGGTGTCGACTCCTGGTGTCCACAGAGCCCTGTGGTGGTCTTTGGTAGAATACAGGAGGGGTTTACCATTACCATCTCCTGTGCAGTATGAGAGGATGCCTTTCAACATCCTCCTATATCACTGCTGCCCAATATAGGTACCAGTGGAGTTTTGAACTGGCAACCTCTGTCTTGCTAATCAAACCGTTTCCCCACTGTGCCATTAAGATTTGTATACCTGCCCTAACAGCTCTTGACAGTTTACAGCAACATAAATTAAAACCTTAAAACAGTTTAAAACCACATGACTAGTTAAAAAGCTTGGGTGGATAAATATGTCTTTAGAGACTTTTTAACAGTTGTCAGAGAGATGGGGAGGCTCTTATTTCAGCAGGGAGCACATTCCAGAGTCTTGCGGCAGCAACAGAGAAGGTCCATCTCTATGTAGCCACCAGACGAGCTGATGGCAATTGCAGATGAACCTCTCCATATGATCTCAGTGGGTGATGGGGCTCATAGTGAAGAAGATGTTCTCTTCATACTCTGGGCCTATGCTGCTTAGGGCTTTATAGGTTACTAGTAATTTTAAGCCCGTTAAAATAACAGGCGCTAGTACCTGTTGTTGTTGTTCCCTTTATTCCTTTCCTCTCTCGTTCGCCCTCCTTTCCTTTTATGTTGTTCTTTTTCTGTCTTTCCTTTGTCTTCCTTTTCTCTCTCACGCCACCGCTGCCCGTTGGCCGCCCGCCCTCCCAACTGCCGAGCCCTCCTTACCCCGGCCATGTCCGTCGGGCTAAAAACTCCTTAATTTCCGAGAGAGAGAGCAGCTTGCAAGCAGAGCTCCTCTCTTGCAAAGACTCTGCCCGTACTGGGGGTTTGGGTGTAAAGGACGCCTATTGCGTCCTTTACGGCCATAGTGTCAGTTCGGGCAGAGCCGTTGCAAAGAGAGGAACTCTGCTTGCGAGCTCCTCTTTCTCTCTTGAATTAAGTAGCTTTTAGCCCAACGGACATGGCCGGGGTAAGGAGGACTCGGGAGGAAGGAAGGAGGGAGGGAAGGAGGGCGGGCGGCCATTGGCAGTGCTTGGGTGGAAATGGCCGCCCGTGGGGCCGTGAAAGGAGGACCGGGGACTCAGGTGTCGGGAAGGAGGGCGGGCGGGCGGCCAGCGGCAGTATTTGGGTTGAAATGGCCGCCCGTGGGGCCTTGAAAAGAGGACCGGGGATTGGGTCGAAAGGGCCACCGGTGGGTCCGGGACGGTGGTGGGAGGCGGGCGGGCGGGCAGACAACGATGAGGACCGGGGATAGGCGCGAAATGGTCGCCAGTGGGGCCGGAACGGTGGTGGAGGGCAGGCGGGCGATGGCAGGAGGTCGAGTGTGTGGTGGCTTTGGAACACTGGTGTTGGCGGTCTGGACTCCCTTGGGCTGTTCTGGGCCTGCGCTTTGCGCAGGCCCAGAACAGCCCAGGGAGGCAGGGACGCAGATCCCCAACGTTCCAAGGCCACGGCCACTCACTTAGCCTTTTATTATATAGGATAACCAACACCTTGTCTTTTGCCTGGAAACTTATTGGTAGCCTGTGTGGTTCTTTTAAGATAGGAGTAATATGGTCTCTTTGAGATGACTCAGCGAGACCAACCTGCCTGCTGCATTCTGTACCAACTGCAGTTTCCAGAATAAATACTAAGGTAGCCCCACATAGAGCACATTGCAGTAGTCAAGTCTGGAGGTTGCCCACATATGTACCACTGTTCTGACGTCATTTATCTCAAGAAAACAAGTAAAAATGTGGCTCTTCACCCAGTTTTTTATATGAGAGTAAAGTTTTTACTGCTGCTTCATTATGTTTTTTGTGTAACTGTTTTATATAGGTTCTTAAACATTAAATAGAGATATATTATTTTTATATTTAGTATCTATACTTTAAAAAACAATTTTAAAATTGTATTTTCAGCTAATACAGTACATGTGTGAAAACTGCACAGCAATGGAAAAGCACAAACAAGAAAAACTCAAATATAGAGCCAGCGTGGTGTAGTGGTTAGAGTGCTGGACTAGGACCGGGGAGACCCGAGTTCAAATCCCCACTCAGCCATAAAACTAGCTGGGTGACTCTGGGCCAGTCACTTCTCTCTCAGCCTAACCTACTTCACAGGGTTATTGTGAAAGAGAAACTCAAGTATGTAGTACACCGCTCTGGGCTCCTTGGAGGAAGAGTGGGATATAAATGTAATAATAATAATAATCTGGAAATTACACAAGTCCAGTGTTAAGAAGAGATTGTCGGTTGCTGAGCATGCAAGTACAACTTTGATAGGAGACAGCTGAAAACAAAATTCAAGAAAGAAAATCATTCCAAAATTTGATGTGAGTGGATGGAAGGTTACAAACTGATCATCCCTTATTGACATATTCATTAAATGGAAACCATATTTCCAAAAACTTGTTTTGTTACTCCTGTGGCGGATTTGATGGGTTAGTCTGGAAGATTGCATTCGGATAATGCAATCTTCCAAACCCTATTGAACCAATTTTCAAAGGATAGCCGTTTTGATGATTTCTGGTGTTTAAGTACATTTATATTGGCTGCTGCCAGCAGCAGAATAGTTAGATCTTTGTGAGGTATATCTTTGTGAGTACTTTTGTAAATTGATAAAAGTGCTAGCACTGGATCAGGCTGAAGATCAAGGACCATTTCAGGGATTATATGAAAAATGTGCTGCCAATAGCTGTTTACGTATGGGCAACCCCACCATAAATGAAGGAGAGTGCCTCTGTTTTTACATCCCTGCCAACAAAATGGGGAAGACGTTTTGGTGATATTGTGCATCTTGATTGGAGTAAGATGCCATCTGTGTACAACCTTTAATGTTGCCTCCCTTATCTGGGCACATGTGGTTCTAAGCGGTTGCTTCAGTCAAATTGCTTCCTATGCAGCATCTTCAAGAGAGGTTCCTAAACCAGTTCCCCATGCTGAATATCTGTACTTTTTGTATTTTCATTGTGCATTTTTAATTGTATTTGGAATCATTTTAATGAAAAGCTGTATAGAAATAGAACAACCAACCAACAAATAGATGCAGCTGGTGTATCGGCTGGAGCTGATAGAAAGCACTTCTAGCCACTGCCTCAACCTGAGACACTAGGGAGAGGTTTGGGTCCAGAAGAACAGGTCTGTGTACCTGTTCTTTCAGGGGAACTGTGATCCCATCCAGAATCGCAGATCAAAATCATCTCCTGAGTTCCAACCCCGCACAATAAATACCCCTGTCTTATCTGGATTCAGTCTCAGTTTGTTATCTCTCATCCAGCCCATCACCGCCTCTAGGCAGGTATTTATGGAGGTTATGCCTTCTCCTGAAGATGTTGACATGGAGAAATAGATTTGGATGTTTTCTGCGTACAGATAGCACTCTGCACCAAATCTCCTGATCACTCCCAGAAGCTTTATAGCTGCTATAAGCCTAGAACTTTTATTGTACATATGCTAATTCTTCATAATGCATCTCACTTCCTTACTAGAGTTGTGCACGAACTCAATTCATGCACTGGTTTGAAGCTGAACTGATTTGGAGCTCAACCAGTTTGGTGGGTCGAGTGCAGTGTATGTGTGTGGGGTGGTGGTGGTGACGGCAGCAGTGGCAAATGCCACCTTTAAAAGTGAGGACAGCAGGTCCTTACCTGCTCCACTGCCACTCCATGCAGCTTCCTGCTGCAGCATCGCACACCCCCATCAGCCCGCACATGGCAGTGATGCTCCCCCCATCAGCCTGCACTTGGCAGTGCAGCATCGATACAGCTGCTGTGCAAGCGCAGCAGCTATGTGCATGCTGGTACCATGCCACTGCCACATGCCAGCTGATGGGGGAGTGCCACAGAGTGTGGGCTGATACAGGGGCATGATGCTGCAGCAGGAAGCTGTGAGGGAGCAGCGGTAGAGCAGGTAAGGACCTGGTGTCCTCATTTTTAAAGGTGCTGCTTGCTGCCCCCCTGCACCAGACCCGATCCGCCAAAACGGTTCGGTGGACCCTCCAAACCAGTTCAGCTTCGAAACAGTGCACAAACCAAGGATCGTACACATCCCTATTTCTTACCCATTCAATTGCATATCAGGTTGCAAATGGATGTATGCAGTACAGATTGAATAGCCAGCATGTTCATTTATTTGCATTAAGTTTGCTTAGGCCTTTGTTATAAAGCAGAAGGAAAGGAAAAAACTTGGCATCAAACTAGCTACACTGATATATTCCCCTGTGGGACTAGCTGAGCCAGCTAACTCAGTTTTGCTGAAATAGATCTTAAAAAGCCAAATGGGAATGCTCTCACACAGTTTTCATTCATGGAATAAGGACACATTATATGATGTCACCATGTGGGAATGCTACTTGGGTAGTACAACAATGCAACATATGGGTTGCATGGCCCACCCACAAACATCTCTCTTTTAGCGTCTGTGTGGTCATTTGCTGTTAACTATCACTGGCAAGCATGACAAAAATATTTCCATTACCCCCTGCCTTTAGTTTATTTCATTGTATCCATTGCCATCCATTATACTACTGCTAGAAATTGTGGAGGGGAGGGGGATATAATAAGCAATATGCCTCTTTAGGGCAGCTAAGTTACTATTTAATGCCAGGCTGAGTGTATTTGTGCCAAGAAAGATTTCCATACAAAAATACTCTTCAATTATCCACAAATGAAAGGCGATGTGGATCTTCCATTAAAGAAATTTTCCCCCCAAGGGGTGTAGCAGCAGCAGGCTTTGGGGAACTTTTGAAATGATAACTTTGAACTACATGGTTTTCTGTTCATGTTCATATTTCAATATTATGAGGCATCTGTCAGCTAACAATCTGAATTAAAAGAGAAGACAGCTGTGCTTGTGGAGAATCTCTCTCACACACATAATCCCTTGCCACCTAACTACATATATTTCAATTTTGAGCGTACCGGGGGTCGGGGGAAGCCAGAGAAGTGACTGATATCACACCTAATTCTGAATTCCTGGGGCTGTCTGGTGTGAATTTTATGCACACACAAGCAATTAAAGTTGTCACACTTTAAATGGTGTGGATTAGCAGTAGAGCATTTGCTTTGCATGCAGAAGGGCCCAGGTTCTCTTCCTGACATCTTCAGGTAGGGTTGTGAGAGACTTCTGCCTGAAACCTTAGAGAGCCACTGAGAGCCCATGCAGACAATACTGAGTTAGATGGATCAATAACTTTGCAATCTCCTTAGGCTGAAAATGGGTGGTTTCATCTTGCGAAGATCGCAAATTGTCTTGCAATCTGGTCTTGATATAAGGCAGCTTCCTATGTTCCCATGTAGATCTGACCCTATGTAGATCTGACAGTTTTAGATCTGACCCTACTTAGATCTGATCTCGTGCCCATTATCTGTGAGAAACTCCAGTGCTGAGCAGCACCTTTAGCATAGTCACACATCACAGTGCTGCTGTGCAACATCTAATGTCTCAATTTAGAAGATTAGAGCCATGATGTGAATGTGTTTGTTGGTTAGTGCAACAACTCCTCAGAGCATCCATCTCTCTCTCTCTCTCTCTCTCACACACACACATTTATGTTGATTGATTGATTGATTATGTGCTGTTGACTCTTAGCGACCACATAGATAGATTCTCTCCGGGACAATCTGTGTTCAACTTGGCCTCTAAAGTCTCTCAGTGGTGCATTCATTACTGTTGTAATCAAGTCCATCCAACTTGCTGCTGGTCGTCCTCTTCTTTTCTTTCCTTCAGCTTTCCCCAGCATTATGGACTTCTCAAGGGAGCTGGGTTTTCTCATAATGTGTCCAAAGTATGATAGTTTGAGCCTGGTCATTTGTGCCACGAGTGAAAATTCTGGATTGATTTGTTCTATGATCCATTTGTTTGTTTTCCTGGCTGTCCATGGTATCCTCAAAAGTCTTCTCCAGCACAAAACTTCAAAAGTGTCAATGCTTTTTCTGTCTTGCTTCTTCAAAGTCCAGCTATCGCATCCATACAGTGTCATGGGGAAAACCATTGTCCAAACGATACTAATCTTTGTAGGTATAGACACATTGCGGCATCTAAATATCCTTTCCAAGGCCTTCATTGCAACCCTACCAAGTGCTAGTCTGTGATGTATTTCTTGACTGCTAGAACCTTTACAGTTGACAGTCAATCCTAAAAGGCAGAAGCTATCCACCAATTCAGTGTCTTCATTGTCAATTCTGAGGCTGGTTGCTTTACTCGTTGCCATTAGTTTAGTCTTTACATTTAGTCGTGTTCCCATTTTTTCACTGTGTTCCTTGATTTTCATTACTAGAGCTTGCAGATCACCCGCATTCTCAGCTGTCAGAGTGGTGTCGTCAGCGTAGCACAGGTTATTGATGTTTCTTCCGCCAGCTTTAAAACCACGCTCATCTTCTTCCAATCCAGGTTCTCTAGGTATATGTTCAGCATTTAAATTGAATAGAGAAGGAGAAAGTATACAGCCTTGTTTTACTCCTTTGCCGATCTGGATCCAATCTGTTTCACCATGTTCAGTCTGGACTGTGGCCTCCTGTCCTGTGTATAGGTTTCTCATGAGAGCAATTAGATGTTCTGGGATGCCCATTTTCCTAAGGATATTCCACAACTTGATATGGTCGATGCAATCAAAGGCTTTTCTGTAGTCAATAAAGCACATATTGACTTCTTTCTAGTATTCTTTGGCTTTCTCAATTATCCAGCGTGCATCAGCAATGATGTCTCTTGTTCCCCGGACTTTTCTGAAACCAGCTTGAACATTCGGCATTTCCCTTTCCATGTAGGGCTCTAATCTGCATTGGATGATCCTGAGCATTATTTTGCTAGCATGTGAAATCAAGGATATTGTGTGATAGTTTGTGCAGTCTGTTAAGTCTCCTTTGTTTGGTATGGGTATGTAGACTGACCTCTTCCAATCTGTTGGCCACTGTGTTGTTCTTCAAATTTGCTGGCATAGTTTGGTTAGAGCCTTGACTGATTATTCTTCTGTTGCTTGTCATATTTCTGTAGCCATTTCATCAGTTCCTGTAGCCTTCCGACTTGGTTATTACCGGAGTGCTGATCTAACTTCATCGTCCCATACTAGAGGTTCTTGCAAGTAGGGAATATCTTCTAGAGCAGGGATGGGGAACCTTGGCACTCCTGCAGAAGTTGGCCTACAATTCCCATAATCCCTAGCTATTGGCCTCTGTGGCTGGGGATTATGGGAGTTGTAGTCCAAAAACAGCTGGAGTGCCAAGGTTCCCCACCCCTGTTCTAGACTATCTTGGATGTTGACGTCCCTGCTGTACAGATTTTAAGTATACTTTTTCAGATTTTAAGTATACTCTTTCCAGCTGTTTGATCTTCTCAGAATCAGTTACTATCTGTCCTTTGGCATCCCTTAACATATAAATTTGAAGTTGGAACCTCCCTCTGAGTTCAGAGATCTTGTGGAAAACTTGCTTTGTTTTTCCATGTCTATTTCCATCCTCAAGGTCTTCACAGATGTCATTGTAGTACTGCTCCTTGTCTCTTCTAACAGCTTTCTGAAATTCCCTATTAAGTTCCTTTGTGAGGTCTTTATCTTTCTTGACTTTGGCTTCTCTCCTCTTCTTGGCAATTTCCACCATCTGTTCTGACATCCATTTTGCTTTCTTCTGTTTCTTGGTCTTCGGTAGTCTCTTTTCACATTCGTCCTTAACAACTTCTTTTATTTCATTCCACAGTTCCTCTGGTTCCCTGTCAATGAAGTTCAGAACTTCAAAGCAGTTCCTGATGTTCTCCTTGGAAATGGTGGGTACATTCTCAAGATCATATCATGGAAACTGGATAGCTTTCTTTTCCCACTTTAGCTTGACTTGGAACTTGCACATGAGCAGTTCGTAATCTGTTCCACATTTGGCCCCCAGCCACACCTTTGCTGTTATAACTGAGCTCTTCCACCTCCTTGCACTAATAATGCAATCAATTTGATTTCTGTGTACTCCGTCTGGTGATGTCTATGTGTATGGGGGAGTCACGGGGGGGGTGTCACATTTATATACCTTCTAATAAATGCATTTCTAGGTACTGTACACAATTTAAAACACAACAAATGTAAAACAGTAAAAATAATTAAAACAATTTCAGAGAATAAAAACAGACCATTTCAGAGAACAAAAAAAGACCATTTCACAAGACAAAAACAATCAAACATGTTAAAATTAATCTCAGTTAAAAGCCTGAGAAAACAGGTGTGTCTTGAGGGTCTTTTAAAAAGCAATCAGAGGTGGAGATGCTCTTAGTTTCATGGGGAGCATATTCCAAAGCTCTGGGTAGCCACAGAGAAGGACCAGTCTCGAGATACCACCAAATGAGCCAGTGGCAACCGTAACTGGACATCTCCAGGTGATCCTAATAGGTGACATGGTTTATGATAGAGAAGACACCCTCTTAAGTACCCTGGACCCAAGTCATTGAGGGCTTTATAGGTACTAACCAGCACTTTGTATTTCATGCAGAAACATACTGGCTGCCAGAGCAGTACTTTTAAAATCGGTGTTATATGGTCTTTGGGTTGTCCCAGAGACCGGTTTGGCTGCCGCGTTCTGTACCAGTAGTTGTTTCCAGACTATGTACAAAGGAAGGCCCAGTAGAGTGCATTACAGCAGTCAAGCCTGGAGGTTACTACTATTTTAAGGTCAATTACCTCCAGAAAGGGGCGTAGCTGATGTATCAGCTGAAGGTGATAAAAAGTGCTCCTGGCCACTACCTCAACCTGAAAAACCAGAGAGAGTTTGGGATCCAGGAGTACTCCCAAGCTACACATTTGTTATTTTGGGGCAAGTGTAAACCCATCCACAACAGGCAGATCTAAACCATCTCTTGGGTCCCAACCCCCTACAGTCAGTAAAGTAAATGTGCCGTCAAGTCAGTGTCAACTCCTGGTGACCACAGAGCCCTGTGGTTGTCTTTGGTAGAATACAGGAGGGGTTTACCATTGCCATCTCCATGCAGTATGAGATGATGCCTTTCAGCATCTTCCTATATCACTACTGCTCAATATTGGTGTACCAGCGGGGATTTGAACCGGCAACCTCTGGCTTGCTAGTCAAGTCATTTCCCCACTACACCATTAGGTGGCAAGCCTACAGTCAGTACAGTACTTCAATCTTATTTGTTATCCCTCATCCATCCCACGACTGCCTTCAGGCAGGCGTTAGGGAAGTTATGCCATTTCCTGTTGAGGTTGATATGGAGAGTTTCAGTATTAGTTTGAGAATTCTTTCCATGTTAGCCTCTTACATTCAAAGGGAGAGGGCAGGTTTAGGCATTGGTGACAGGGCAATGAAATGCCTCTTCTTGTAAAAATGTGGGCAGGGAAGCCATTGCTACTAGCAATGAGAACATACTGCTGGAGAATGAAATGAAAATTCCTTGAGTGGTCATTTGTTGTAAATAGGTGTTTTGGGGGGATTTTCAATCAGAGCACAATAAAGGGGGCAAGTGTTAGCACTTCCACCTGCCATGTCCCCATGGCCCGAATTTACATTGGGGACTTGCCCATGGCAGCTTTTTGTGATAAAAGACAAACTTATTTTGGTCCATCTAGTGGCTTAACATAATGCATGTGTTGGCATTAAGACATGAAATGGAGTAGATTCATGCAATCATTTTTCCTCAAGGAGTCTTTCCAATCAGATGAAAATGGGTGCTATCCAGTCTTGTGAAGATTGCAGGTTATCTTGCAATTTGGACTTATGTTGAGACATTCAGAAGACTAGAATAACATATACATAGCCTTTACAAGTTGGCTGTAGATTACAAATTTATTATTTATTTATTATTTATTTAGTACTTTTATATTCCACCCCATACAAAACAAGTCCCTGGGCGGTTCACAAATAAAGTAAAATAAAATAAAGCCTAAGAAAATGATTGTGTGACTTGAACATGCAAGTTGGAAAATAAAGAGAGAATGAAAACATTTAAGAATACATTGGAAGGATAGTAGGTATTTTGCAGGGGAAGAGAAGTCCAGTTCTTCAAAGCAGGTATCAGAATAAAGATTAAGATCCTTGCCCAACTTGGCTGCTTCTATCTAGCAGGGAGATTGTTGGAGATGGCCCAGTTAATATCATAAATGCATTGCTGAGGGAAGGTAGGATGCCCCCTTGTTTGAAGGAGGCATTGGTTAGACCACTCCTAAAGAAACCTTCCCTGGATCCCTTAGTGATGGACAGTTGCAGGCCAAGCTCCAAGCTCCCTTAGTTGGGCAAGGTGATTGAGAGGATGGTGGCTGACAAGCTCCAGGCAGTCTTGGAGGAAACTGATTATCTAGACCCATTTCAAACTGGCTTTAGAGCTAGCTATGGGGTTGAGACAGCCTTGGTCGGCCTGATGGATGACTCTTACCGGGGAATCGACAGAGGGAGTGTGACTCTGCTGGTTCTTCTGGATCTCTCAGTGCATTCAATACCATCGACCATGGTATCCTTCTGGATTGCCTGGGAGAATTGGGGATAGGGGGCACTTTGCTTTGCAGTGGTTCTGCTCCTATCTCTCAGGTAGATTCCAGATGGTGGAGCTTGGTGACAGTTGCTCTTCAAAATGGGAGCTGTTATATGGAGTCCCCCAGGGCTCCATTCTGTCACCCATGCTTTTTAATATCTACATGAAACCGCTGGGTGAGATCATCAGGAGATTTGGTGCTGGGTGTTATCAGTATGCTGATGACACCCCAATCTACTTCTGCTTTTCATCTTTAGGAAATGGCACTCATTTTCTAAATGCCTGCCTACAGGAAGTAATAGGCTGGATGGGGGAGAACAAACTGAAGCTGAATCCAAGCAAGATGGAGGTGCTCATTGTGGGGGCTCAGAATCTGAGGGGTGAGTTAGATCTTCCTGTGCTCAGTGGGGTTACACTCCCTCAGAGGGGGCAGATGTGCAGCTTGGGAGTACTCCTGGATTCAGGCCTCAGCCTGGTATCTCAGGTGGAGGTCATGGCCAGGAGTGCTTTCTATCAGCTTTGGCTGATTCCACAGCTGCACACATTCCTTGAAGAGGATGACCTCAAAACAGTGGTGCATCAGCTGGTAACCTCTCGGCTCAACTACTGCAATGTGCTCTACGTGGGGCTGCCTTTGTACGTAGTCCGGAAACTTCAGTTAGTTCAGAATGCGGCAGCCAGATTGGTCTCTGGGATAACCCGAAGAGACCATATTATGCCTGTTTTGAAACAGTTATCCTGGCTGCCGATATGTTTCCGGGCAAAATGCAAAAAGGAGCCAGCGTGGTGTAGTGGTTAGAGTGCTGGACTAGGACCGGGGAGACCCGAGTTCAAATCCCCATTCAGCCATAATACTAGCTGGGTGACTCTGGCCAGTCACATCTCTCTCAGCCTAACCTACTTCACAGGGTTGTTGTGAGGAGAAACTTAATTATGTAGTACACTGCTCTGGGTTCATTGGTGGAAGAGCGGGATATAAATGTAAGAAATAAATAAACAAACAAATAAATAATAAAGTGCTGGTTATTACCTCTAAAGCCCTTCGGTCCGAGTTATCTTAGAGAGCGCCTTCTTCCACACCGCACATTAAGGTCATCTGCGGAGGTCCATCTCCACTTGCCACCGGTTTGTCTGGTGGGCCTTCTCTGTAGCTGCTCCTGGGCGGTGGAATGCACTCCTGGCAGAAATTCATAATTTGAGATTATTACTGTCCTTCAAGAGAGCCCTTAAAACCTATCTGTTTGGCCTGGCCTTCCAGGGTTTTTAAATGATTGACAAACTGTTTTAAATTGTTTTAAATTGCTGTCCTGATATCCAGGGTTTTTTTTTAGTTGTTTCAGTTGTTTCATTGGTTTTAATCTGTTTTTATTGTTTGATTTTAACTGTTAACTTGTTTTAATTTTTTAAAAATATAATAAATAAGTAAATAAGTAAGTAAGTGAATGAATGAATGAATGAATGAATGAATGAATGAATATAAGATGGTATAGCCAACAATCAAAACATGCTAGGGATCATTAGGAAGGGGATTGAAAATAAAACTGCTAATATTATAATGCCCTTATACAAAACTATGGTGCGGCCACACCTGGAGTACTGCGTACAATTCTGGTCACCACATCTAAAAAAGGACATTACAGAACGGGAAAAGGTGCAGAAGAGGGCAACCAAGATGATCAGGGGCCTAGAGCACCTTTCTTATGAGGCTAGGCTACAACACCTGGGGCTATTTAGTTTAGAAAAAATACGACTGTGGGGAGACATGATAGAGGTCTATAAAATCATGCATGGTGTGGAGAAAGTGGAGAGAGAGAAATTCTTCTTCCTCTCCCATAACACTAGAACCAGAGGTCATCCCATGAAACTGATTGCCAGGAAATCTAGGACCAGCAAACGGAAGTACTTTTTCACATAATGCATAATCAACTTGTGGAATTCTCTGCCACGAGATGTGGTGACAGCCAACAACCTGAATGGCTTTAAGTGGTGTTTGGATAACTTCATGGAGGAGAGGTCTATTGACAGCTACCAGTCGGAGGGCTGTAGGCCACCTCCAGCCTCAGGGGCGGGGTGCCTCTGGGTACCAGTTGCGGGGGAGTAACAGCAGGGTAGAGGTCATGCCCTCAACTCCTGCCTGTGGCTTCCAGGAGCATCTGGTGGGCCACTGTGCGAAACGGGATGCTGGACTAGATGGGCCTCCTTGGGCCTGATCCAGCAGGGCTGCTCTTATGTTCTTATGTTCTTAATCAGAACAGAATTCATGCACATTCCATGAAAATTAAAATAGGAATCATGAGCACCAGCAGAAATGATTCATGATTCTCGAAGACCTTGAAGTTATTGCAGAAATCGCTGCACTGAATTTCCCCTGTGTCCCTCTTGTTATATTGAGTGCTCAGGCCAATGTTACTCAGAATTTCATTTTGATTTGGTACTGCAGTTTGTCTTCTGCCACCCTAGGGTTCATACAAACCAATTTGGATACAACTGTCACAACAAGATTGCAGATATTCTGGCAACCTTTTCACGCTGGTCATTCCACGTACCCGCAGTACTTATATGAGCTTCTGCAGAATCATGAGATAGATGCAACTTATTTTCCATATGAGCTTGAACCAATTTACAGGAAGGAAATCATTTATTTGTAAGGACGCTGAACAGGAGAAAAGCAATCAGCAAAAAATGAAATGTTTAAAATGTAATTAAAAATAACGATCACATTCAGGAAGGGCAGGGAAACACAAGAGAGGTGAGCTTCAATACATGTAGGAATGAAGCATCCTAGAGAAGAAACTATAAATAATAAATGGCCTTTGGCTCAAATCTTTGTGTATAGATTACACAAACACAACAAACGGTACAAATCCATAAAACAAAATCAAGATTAGTTGGATAATAACCATATGAGGAGTGGCAGAGACTTGAAGTGATGTCAGCTGGCCACAAACAAGTTGAATAAAAGAGGCATATCTCATACGTATAGACAAGTTAACTATATGAATGCTAACTGAATGCCAGGTTGGTTAATGCTAAAACATCTCTCATCCATGATCTGATTGTGGATGAGCATAGCATGCTGACCTGTTATGTGTGACGGAGACCTGGTTGGTTGAGTTGGGCGGGGTTGGTCTCTCTCAGCTATGTCCTCCAGGTTTCCTGATCATAGAGCAGTCCCGCCTGGAGGGTTGGGGAGGGGGCATTGCAGTCATCTATTTAGAGACCCTCCCCATTTCCAGGTGCCCAGTCAGGCAATCTCAGAATTTCAAGTGTTTGTCCTTGAGGGTGGGCCTCTGAGATAGGCTGGGGATTCTGCTGGTGTACCGACCACCCCGTTGCACTTCAGTCTCCCTACCTGAGCTGGCGGGGGGTGGTCTCAGAGGTGGCCTTGGGTTCCCCCAAACATTGTTCTGGGGGATTTCAATGTCCACGCTGAGGCCCCCCTAGTAGGTGCATCTCAGGATTTCATGGCCTCCATGGCAACCATGGGCCTGTCTCAATTGGTATCGGGCCCTACCCACATGGCAGGACACACTCTAGATCTGTTTTTTTCTGGCTGGAGAATAAATGATCTGGAGGTGGGGGAGTTTGAGATAACTCCCTTGTAATGGACAGATCATCATCTGGTGGGGTTTAGTCTTGACTGCTCCATCTGCCCTCTGCAGGGTAGGTATGTGCAAAACGTTTCGGGCACAGAACGATCTGTGCCCGAAACAGCGAATTTTGGGTGATTTGGGGCCGAACCGAATCACCCATGAAAAGATCTGAGAAATTTCGGGCACGAGCCGAATCATCTGAATTTCGGGCCCGAAAATTCGGGTGATTTGGACCTCCATTTTTTTGCCTTCTTTCCCCCCCTCCGTTTTGAGCTATGACGTCTATTTGAATTTCCTGCCTTTTTGCATCCCATTGACTTCAATGCAAAAAGGTTGGATGTGACGTCTGCTCGAATTTCGGGTGCCAGGGGAAAAATAGTGGGGTTGGGTGGTAGTTCCTAATGGGTGGAGGTTACCACCCCAATTTCAGAGGGATTGGGCAAAGGGCTGATTTTTGGTGAATTTCTGAAGTTTTAGTGTCTTTGGGGCAGATAGGGGCATAACGTGGGATCTGTGCCAAAATAGTGGGGTGGGGTGGTAGTGCCTAATGGGTGGAGGCTACCACCCCAATTGCAGAATGATTGGGCAGAGGGCTGATATTTGGTGAATTTCTGAAGTTTTCGCGTCTTTAAGGTTTTCCCCGTGAAGGGTGTATCGCTTCACGTCGGGGGGAAAGGGGTGTCCTAGAGTGGGGTGGGGTTGGTGGTAGTGCCGGGTAGGGGCAAGGAAGCTACCTGAATTTTTTCAAAGGATTTGGGCAGAGGGCTGATTTTTGGTTAATTGTTGAAGTTTTCGCGTCTTTAAGGTTTTTCCTCATAATAAGTTATAATGGAGCTTTCATCAGCCCCATAAGTGCACTTAGGGGGTTCTGGGGTGGCCCAGAGCGAGTGGTGGTGTAGTGCACATAGGGTGCCAACCACCCCCATGGGTTTCTAACTCATGGGGTACAGGGTTCTGTTGTTTCTGAGGTTTTCTGAGTGTGGATTCTATGATAGCAAATGAGATTTTCAATGAGACACCATGAATCCACTCTAATTTGCTATCATAGAATCCACACTCAGAAAACCTCAGAAACAACAGAACCCTGTACCCCATGGGTTAGAAACCCATGGGGGTGGTTGGCACCCTATGTGCACTCCACCACCACTCTCTCTGAGCCACCCCAGCACCCCCAAGTGCACTTATGGGGCTGCTGAAAGCTCCATTATAACTTATGAGGAAAAACCTTAAAGACGTGTGAACTTCCAACAATTGGCCAAAAATCAGCCCTCTGCCCAAATCCTTTGAAAAAATTCAGGTAGCTTCCTTGCCCCTACCCGGCAGTACCACCAACCCCACCTGGCACTAGGACACCCCTTTCCCCCTGACGTGAAGCAATACACCCTTGATGGGGGAAAACCTTAAAGATGTATAAACTTCAGAAATTCACCAAAAATCAGCCCTTTGCCCAATTCCTCTGCAATTGGGGTGGTAACCTCCACCCATTAGGCACTACCACCCCACCCCACTCTTTTGACCCAGATCCCACGTTATGCCCCCATCTGCCCCAAAGACACTAAAACTTCAAAAATTCACCAAAAACCAGCCCTTTGCCCAATCCCTCTGAAATTTGGGTGGTAGCCTCCACTCATTGGGCACTACCACCCCACCCCACTATTTTGCTGCTGGGACCCATTTTTTTACCCAAATCGATTCAGATTCAGATTCGGATTTGATCCAAATCCGAACTGAATCAGGGGTGATTTGGGTAGCCCATATTCGGGCACAGAACAGAATGGGGGTGATTTCATTTGGGTCCCGAACCGAATCACCAAAAACCCGAATTGCACACCCCTACTGCAGGGGTGGTGGACCAATTAGAATTGTCTGCCCCTGGAGGCTTATGAATCCTCTTGGATTCCAGATGGCCCTCAGGGAGTTTCCAGTGTCTAGAGCTGGTGACCCTGTCAAGGCCATGGTTGATCTCTGGACTGGAGAGATGACCCGGGCTGTTGACACGGTTGCTCCTAAAAGCCGTGGAGCCCGGCTTGGTGGAGCCCATTCGGCTCCTTGGTTTTCCTTGGAGCTTAGGGCGATGAAACAACTTGGATGACGGCTGGAACGACGCTGGAGGAAGAGTCGTGCTGAATCTGACCGAACACTGGCTAGAGCCCATTTTAGGGACTACTCCGTGGTGGTGGGGGCGGTGGAGAAATGTTTTTTCTCTGCCTCCGTTGATTCTGCTGCTCAGTGCAGACCAATGGAGCTGTTCCGTGTGGCAAAAACATTGCTCCACACATCCCCCCAGATAATGAGGGAGGAATTATCTACAGCCCATTGTGATCAGTTTGTTTGTCACTTTGCAGATAAAGTTGCTCGCATCCGTGTTGACCTGGACTCCAGAGTTTTGGCAGTTCTGGCAGACATGCCTTTGGTACGATCTGGTCCTGTTGTATTGGATTATTTTCAGTTGGTGCAGCCTGAGGACGTGGACAAGATCTTGGCCAGTGTGCAAGTGACATTGTGCGCTATGACCCTTGCCCTTCATGGCTAATAAAAGCTGCCAGGGAGGGGACAGGCAGATGGTTGGAGGTTATCATTAATGTTTCATTAAAGGAGGGCAGGATGCCGCCATGCCTCAAGGAGGAGGTGGTAAGACCATTATTTAAAAATCCCTCCCTTGATCCCTCCAACCTGGACAACTATAGACCTGTCTCTAACCTTCCCTTTTTGGGCAAGGTGATAGAGCATGTGGTGGCGTCCCAGCTGCAGAGGGTCTTGGATGATACGGATTATCTGGACCCTTTTCAATCTGGCTTCTGCCCTGCATATGGGACTGAAACTGCCTTGGTCGCTCTAGTGGATGACCTTCACCGGGAACTAAACAGGGGGAGTGCGCCCCAGTTGGTTCTGCTGGACCTCTCAGTGGCATGGTATCCTTCTGGACCGCCTCTTGAGTATGGGAATTTGAGGAGGTACTGTGCTGGAATGGCTCCATTCCTTTCTTGGGGGGAGGGTCCAGAAGGTGGTGCTGGGGGACTATTGCTTGGCCCTGTGGCCATTGGCCTGTGGCATCCCGCAGGGTTCAGTTTTGTCCCCCATGCTGTTTAACATCTACATGAAGCCGCTGGGAGAGGTCATCCGGAGACTGGACTGAGTTGTCAGCAATATGCGGATGACACTCAGCTCTATCTCTCCTTGTCACTTGATCCTAGGGAGGCGATGAATGTCCTGAATCGGGGATTGGAGGCCGTGATGGGCTGGATGTGGGCTAATAAACTGAGACTGAATCAGGACAAGACGGAGGTAATGTTGGTCAGTAGGAAAGCCAATTGGGATGAGGTGATTCTACCTGTTCTAGATGGGGTTGCACTCCCCTTGAAGGAGCAAGTATGCAGCTTGGGTGTATTACTGGACCTGGCTCTGCTTTTGGAATCTCAGGTGGAGGCGGTGGCCAGGGGTGCCTTTGCATGGCTTCGTCTAGTGCGCCAGCTACGTCCCTTTCTTGAGAAGGCAGATCTGGTCACAGTTACCAATGCCTTTGTCACATCATGACTGGATTACTGTAACACGCTCCACGTGGGGCTGCCCTTGAAGAATATCCGGAAACTGCAGCATGTACAAAATGCGGCAGCTAGGGTTCTACCTGGGGCTGCCCAGTGTGATCATATCACACCTATTTTGAAAGAGCTGCACTGGTTACCAGTGTGTTTCCGGGTCCAATTCAAGATGCTGGTTTTGACCTTTAAAGCCCTTAACAGTTTGGGCCCAGGATACTTGAGGGACCACCTGCTCCCAGGGGTTGCTGCCCGCTTGACGAGATCATCTGAGGGGGCTCTGCTCCGGGTGCTGACAATGAGGGAGGCTCAATTGTTGTGCACTTGGGACAGGGCCTTCTCTGTTGCTGCCCCCAGACTTTGGAATGCTCTCCCAGTGGTAATTCGCTCCTCGGACTCCATCACAGTTTTTAGAAAGCTTGTTAAATCTTGGCTTCTTATCCAGGCCTTTACATGATTGTTTTATTGCTGCTTCTCTGTGTTTTTATCTGTGTACAGTTTTTATGTTTGCATTTCATATATTTTATATCATATTTGTTGTCCTATTTTTAGCTTAATACTTGTAACTGTCATTTTTTATCAAATGTTTTTTAACTTCTGTAAACCGCCTTGGGATTGTTTTTAATGAAAGGCAGTATATAAATTTAACAAACAAACAAACAAACAAACAAACAAACAAACAAACAATGTGTCTCTTAATCATGCTGAGTTTCCAGTGCAGTGCAGTGGGCCATCCTACATTATACATGCAATGTGACAAGGATCTTGAGAGAACAGGGGCCTCCCCACAGGGCCTCACAAAAACCAACATACTGACCAAAGCTGCATGCAGGCAGTGAAACACTACCTAGTGATGGCAATAGCAGATCTGCTTCTGAAGTGTATGTGCTTTTGCATGCAGGGAGCAATTTTTGCCAATCTCTCATTCCCGTGGAAGCACTCTGATCAGCGCACAGTTATGATTCTATGAGGAAGGGGAGAGCAACAGAAATAGTCCACCCCCATGTGCAGAGGTGCACCTAGGTAATTTTGGAGCCTGGACCTAAAAGCCTTTGGAGGTCACCCCTCCCCTGCAAATTAAGTATCATCATGCTTGGATGGGCAACCACAACGCCCAGGACAGACTAAAGAGGATTTGGGGGCCCCAACTGCTATTTAGAGGCATCTTGCCTCTGAGGCTGGAGGTGGCCTATAGCCTTTAGACTAGTAACCATTTATCAGTGCATGGAAGGAATGGTAATTTTAGCTCAGCTGTGTGCTTTTAGTTTCTCATAGTAATTAATGAGAGCTATCCATGTCTATAGAAATGAACATATGAAGCTGTTAGTCTTGTCTCCTCTGACTGACAGTGACTCTGGAAGGTGTTAAGCATCTTTTCCAGACTGTAACCCAAGGACCTTTTGGGTGGTAATACTGGGGATGGAACCTGGAATTACCACTTGGCCATAGTTCAGTTTTGGACAAAGTTGAACAGGGGACAAAACCTGGTGTCTGCCTATTTCAGTATCAAGGATTTTGCTCCCACCTCAACAGGATTCACAGTTAGAGCTCCTTTACTTTTTCTCATAGCAGTTAATGGGAGCCATTTGCCTTTCTGGAAGATGAATACAGTGCATTGTGTTGATGGGCACTTTGATGGTTAACACCACCACCTTCAGTCATCTAAAAATTATTTCCTCCATGAATGCTGAATCTCACCTTAGAAAGTAGTTTTCAAGCAGTGTTAATATCAGCTGCTCTGGCAGCTATGTTAAACGTTTACTTCTGCCTTTGGAAGCCCATCTATAAAACTTAATGTGCTTAAAAACAAAAGGGAGGACATTCACTGGCAGTACTCCATATATTGTCCCATCGATATTAATAATTCATATCAAAAGTGAAGTGCATTTGTTCCATATTGACAAAACAAACAGAGGAGGACTCGTATTTTTCCAGCAGCATCTTAAAATAGTTTATAGTTAGAGAGATTCCAGAGACTGTCACAGAACCAGAAGGGAATGGACTGCTTAGATAAATTATATGTGCCTACATTTTGGAAACCAGGAAGTAATGGGTAGCATTTTTATCTGCACTACTGATGGCAGTCAATGGCCATGTCATCCAATCTCTGTGGAAGTCAGAGCTAAAACAGGAAAGTGATGGCCCCGTGTGATGTGTGGTGTAGTGGGTAGAGCTCAGGCATGAAACCCTCTAGGTGACCTCAGGCCAGTCACGATCTCATTGTGTCTGGGGATGGTGGGAGTTGTGTCCAACAATATCTGAGGACCAAAATGTGAGAGCTTCTGGCCTAACCTAGCTTACAAAGCTGGTGCGGATAATAAGGAAAGGGAAACATATATATCACTCAGAGCTCTTTGTAGGAAGGGTAGGATAAAACTGTAAATAAATACACTCAATGTGCAAAACTAGTATGTGGGGGAAGGGTAGTCTAGAGCCTGTGATATGCTGATTCTGTATATGTTGAGGGGATTTTATGTAGGAGAGTGTTCAGATTTGATTCCTCACAGGTCTCAAATTTGATTCATCACATGGTACTGCCCAGCAATAATTCTATTTTGAGCTCAGCTATAATATATTGTCTTGGCTATAAGACTGGCTATATATTACAGCTCGGCTGTATATTGTAGGGATGTGCAGGGATGTGCGAATCCAAACCTGTTTGAAGTCGCACTGGTATGTGCGACCACTGGTACTGGTACACCACCACCACCCCCTGTTTCAGCTCAACATCAGGCTGAACCCCCCTGGCCATTCGGCCGGGGGGGGATTCACAATTTTTTTAAAAAATGTACTTACACCCTCTGGGGGTTTTCTGAGGCCATGGGGGGTGGTCCCCGTGGATGTCCCCAATCCCCTGCTGGCCTCCATTTTGCTAAACCAGTGGATGTTCCCCATCCCCCGCTGGTCTCCATTTTGGTTTGGGTGATCTTCAGCCTTTTCTGGGCCTTTCCCCCATCACGGTGGCCATTTTGGAGGCTGCCATGCACACACAATGGGCCCCTGCATGGCCTGGGTTATGACCCAGCCACGCAGGACCCATTGTGCATGTGAGGAAGCCTCCAAAATGATCACCGTGATGGAGGAAATTCCTGGGTAGGACTGGGTTAACCCAGGAATCCATGTTCATCTGGGGAACTGGAGGGCCTCCCGTCTCAGCAGCTCCAAACCTGGGTAGCTAATATTAGCTACCCAAGTTAAAAGTGTGGTAGGAGACAAAGAGAGCCATTTGGGTCATATCTGCAGACAGCATGATTTACATAGCGGGCTGCCAGCAGCCATGTTAACCATAGAGTCTGGTGGAAAGTATGGCCAAGGAGAGGAGAGCTGTTCCTGTACTAAGGGCTGCCTCACTGCTGTTTGCACAATGCATTGTGGTATCGCAGGAGGCTTCAGTTCCTGATTTCAGCTCTGGAGAATGCCGTTGCAATGTTTGTGTGGGTGTGCAAGCTGCTGCAGAGCCAAACAGAGGCGCTGATCATTTGGGATCTTGAAGGTAGGATCCTGTCTTCCCTCATGGCCATCCCAATTCGTCCTGAGAATAGCCATATGCTCTTTGAATTCATTGATAGAGGTCAGGTATAAATTAAGAAGATAGTATGGCTCCAGTGAAATATGAAATACAGAGGATGCTTGCACACATCTCAGCCCACAAGAGCAAGCCAAGAATATTTGAATGGCCTCAGCCAGGAGAGCTAATACAAAGGATTAACAAAGGATTCATGGCCTGTACAAAGATCAAGAACCAGTGGGGGCTACCTCTCCATGCACTGTACTGATGCCATCTGTTAAAATGTAAACAAATATGTATTTCTTCAATGTATACAATTTTGCAGACAAACCATTCTGACTGTGTGCAGTGAGATGAGTGTTCATAGTACTTGTTGGATATACATATATACACCAGAAATCAATAGAAGGTCATGAATTATGCTTTTGAGTCTCAGTAGCTAGAGAATTCAACCAAACAGGAGTGCCTTCTAAAAAGAGCTGTGCTCAATACCTCTTTGGAAGAAAATACAGCTTTTCATATTACAGCTTTATTGAAGCACAGGCTCTCTTTTTTGTGTTAGTACTAATTTGGGTATTCTCTGGAAACCAGAAGAATTTAGACTTTTAAAAGATTTCAGAATGAAATATATTTGAATAGATAGATATAAGTTTATTCGGTCATTGACCAGCAAACATTTACAATAAACCAGTACGTATTTTACAAATAATATAACAAAACCTGGCCATAACAGAAATAACAACAGTGTCCTCATTAGTTAAAAGATAATTTAAATAAAATTCATCAGACCGGCCAGGCAAATTGTCTAACATAGGAGATAAAAGTCTTAAACGGGGTTCCCTATAAAAATCACAATAAAGAATAACGTGCGAGGTGGATTCTGTAACCCCTTTGCCACATGGGCAAAGTCGTAAAAATAGCGGAACTCCCTTAAACCTGCCATCCAATACTGCTGTAGGAAGAATATTTAAACATGCTAAAGTGAGGGCTTGTCTAAATTTAGGGACAAGCACCACATCAAAGTACCTAGCTGGTTTAAGATTAATAGCTATTTGAATATGTAAAAAATAATGAACATTTAAAAAAAAACAAGTGTTGAGAGATGGGGAAATGTCTATCTAGCGTGATGGTATTAACTATTTCAGGAAGCAGGGAGCTCAAAAAGCATATATAGGTCTTCACGTTACCTACTCTTTGTAGTCTCTTGCTAAGAAGGGAAGTTTGTGATGTTGTGGTGTAATGGTTAGAGTGCTGGCTTGGAACTGGGGAGAGCTGGGTTCAAATTCCCATGGAGCTATGCATCTGTTACCATCTCTTAACCTAACTTACTACACAGGGCTGTTGTGAGGCTAAAAATGTAGAGAAGAAGCCCTGTCTGCAGGCACGAACTTCTTGAAGGAAGGGCAATAGAAACATAAATGTCTCTCCCTTTCCGCACATTGAATTCGCTATTCTTTAGAAGAAATTCATTAAGGCCATTCACACAAGCAAAACTGCTGGCAGAGGGGAGGGCTGGCAGTGAGGCAGACCCCTCCCTGACCATCATTGAATGTAGTTTGAAGGCTCTGCCACTCATGCTGCACACAAGCTGCACCACAGTGAGTGGCAGAACAGGGAGCTGGAGGAGGAAGTCCTCCGGCATCTTTCAATGCACTGCACCAGGAGCATGGTGCATTGAGGGGTTTCCCCATGGCCGGGTATTCTTGCTGCACAGCTCTGTGTGGTGTGGACTGTGTGGTGTGGAAGTGCACGCTTGCACCCTTCTACCCCAGTAACAGCCCAGGAGAAATTCTTGGGCTATTTTGTGGGGCAGTTCCAGGATCGGCCTTGATCCTGGTTCTTCACATGAGCAGCCCTACTTTGGTAGGGCTTCAGAAGCCCAGGTAGGGCTGCTTGTGTGAATAGCCTCATTGTGTTGCAAAAATTAAACAATATTAGGAATCAGCAGACAAATGAATGCATGCAGAAAAGTACGTTCCTTGTTACTATTGAGAGTTTGGTCCATGCAGTCTACACAGTGGCAGACTGAGCTGTGTACTTGTCATGAAATACATACTTCTGCCATGCCTCACACCTAATGGTGTACTGATTATTTTCCAGCCTGGAGATTTTGTCTTAAATAAGGCATGGATCACAGTCACTGAGTTATTAGTGTGACTCAGGAGACAGATCCATGCCTTGAACCCTAGAAGCTAAAGGCCATGGCTTAATGAAATCTCAGCCATCTCAAAAGGCTGCAAGAAGACAGTCAGAACATGACCTCGGGGTGTTTGATACTGAGCTTTTTTTTTCTGATCAACACAGCTGGTGGAGTGAAATATGTGCTCAGTGCTCCCAGACAGAACTTTCATGGCAAATATTTGGAATATATCCATTGGTAATTTGCACTAGAGGTATATATGGCACTGGCTTTGAAGCATTAGAGCTGCAAAGAAGAAATTGGCTGGATTCAGACGTAACACGAAACTGGAATTAAATGGGACAGAGGTTGGCACTCCAGTACATCTGAATGTGTGAAACAGCAGGTTTGAGTCAAAAGCAACCTGCAGAGAGAGAGAGCGAGCGCTCCTGGCCATCCATGAAGGGATAAATGCAGCAGCAAATAGATGAGTGTCTAGACTAGAGAATGAAATAATGAAATGGCTACTAATAATACAAAGCAGTTGGCCATCCCTGACCTATATCATAATTCCAAAAGCCCTATATCATAATTCCAAGATAAGTTCAAATGTGAAATATGCTTTTCTTTTGAAAATGTTGTAAAGGTAACTTTTGTTGTATCATAAAAGCTTTTCTTAAGAGCATCATGGACACTTTATAGAACAAGTGTTGATGTGTTGATTTCTCTGTGGATGTTAAATATACAGTATTTAGATTTTCCTACCCACAGTCATCCCACAGTGCAGATGGTATGAAAAACAAAATGTGGACTTGCTTCATGATTGTGCTTAAAAGCAATCTTCAGTGACTTCCTGCAGTATATCAAATCATAGGCCCCATTCGGACGGAGTGTCAAATTGTGGGTAAACGAAGCTGTGGTTAATTAGGGAAACCAACGAGAATCACACTGCAGATGATTTGGTAACTTCCAGCTTCAGGACAGAGGAACCCCTCCCTCTTCCTAGTCTGCCCAGGTTGCATCCCAACAAACTCTGTTCTGCTCATGTCACCAGACTGTGGGCAAGGCATCAGTACAGCAGTAAAGCAGCAACTATTGGCTATGATATTAGGGGGCATGCTCAGTGCAATCATGCCTTTCTGGCATTGATCGCCCTTCTTTGGCAGGGCAAACGTATTTTAACCCTTTCCTCACACCACTTGCACCATTGCCTTTGCAAGATCTCCCAAGCAACATAGTCATGCACAATCACAATTATTAATACCCCAGGATGGCAAGAGGCACTTCCAGATGGCAATGGGGTCTTGGGAGACTGAGGGCAAAGGGGCAATGAGTTGGTGGCTGGCTGGGTGGGAGAAGGGATGGTCCACCAGAAAAATTGATGCCATGTCATATCCATGCAGCTGCTCTTGGAACCTAGAGGGGATCTCATGCAAATTAATTGCAGCTGGTGTTTCTGAGAGCTGTTACCTGCCCGGAAAGGCAGAAGCCATATTATCGCCAGCTTTGATCAGGAAAAGTGACTTGTGTTTTATGCATCCAAACTTAAAGAGAAGGGGGGATTTGTGCATGTAGTTTACAATTACAGTAGTATGCATTCCTGCAAAGGAAAATTCACCACAACTTGGATAAACCTAATTTGGAGTGGTACATTCAATATTCCCTTCATTTCCTCCCCTCCCTAAATAACCCTTTTATATTGCCTGCTAGCAATTTAAAGAGGAGACTGAAGGCTTATTGCCCACTTTCAGTCACATGGGGTGATTGGTGGCAGCAAGACAATCTACCAGAGTATGTCTAGTTAATTTTGGAATGGGCAGCCCACGAGGTGCTGGGAGAGGTGACTCAGTTGAAATTCCTCTCCCATGAGCTGGCTTTGTCTGTTACACCTTTCAAATGCCAGCATGGGAGAGGTAACACATAACACCTGACATCCAAGGTTCCCACCACATGCCAGTACACAAAAGCCCACTGTTAAGGAATAGGAGAAATTGACAGAGATGGACATTACATCACATTTGTACGGCAGATTGTTAACTTTTTAATTGCCTTAACAAGAATAAGGTTACTACAGGTGGAGTTACTTCAGGTGTATTCCTGATGTAGCTTTGATTTAAGTCATGCTGTGCCTGTGTGCAGCATCTGGGTCTCTTGTAGGCTTGTGCCCGAAACGTTTCGGCGACCATTGAAAAGGCCGCCGAAACATTTCGGGTGTGGGGGCAGATTCGCGATTCGGCGCCGGCAGGGGTAGGGCTTTAAGGGTGGGGGAGAGTGTACTCACCACCACCGCCGCCGCGTTTCCCCCGCTGGCGCTCTCCAAATTTGAAGCCCTTCGGGGTGGCAGCGTTCCTCCCTGCCACCCCTTTCCCCCTGTCGGCTGGAAGTGGCCGGAAGTCCCAAGCGCGTGTGCGTCCGTCGTGCGCGCGCACGGTGGGCGGGTGGGTGCATGCGCACGATGGGCGCACGCGTGCTTGGGACTTCCGGCCACTTCCGGCCGACAGGGGGAACGGGGCGGCAGGGAGGAACCCTGCCGCCCCGAGGGGCTTCAAATTCGGAGAGCTCCGGCGGGGGAAACACGGCGGGGGGTTGAGTACACTCTCCCCCGCCCTTAAAGCCCTACCCCCGCCGGCACTGATAATTTTTCGTGCACATCCCTAGTCTTTTGTGCTTTAGAGTGGTATGCTCTTTCATTACCATGCACCTGTCTGCCTTGCTGCTGAGATGGTGGAATTTGCTGCCAGGTGTATCTTGAGAAAACTGCTCTTACTGACCTCTTGATTCTCTGGTGCTGCTCTGATGCCTCTCTGCCAGAACAGGGGCGGGCGCTGCCCCCCTCTCTTGCTCCTGCATCTGGCCACTGCTGCTCTCATATGCCTGAGGGGCTGGTAGATCTGGATGGTCTGGCAGCAAAGGGATGTCTCCCTCTGACTTGCAGATGTTGTAAACGATGCAGCAGGCCACTATGATCTGTGGAACCAGTTCCTCCACCACATCCAGAAAGGTGCAGAGGGCACGCCACCAGGACTTAAGCCTCCCAACAGCCTACTCCATGACCATTACCACACTGTTGTGTCAGAAGTTGAAGTTTCTCTCCATGGTGCTCCAAAGTACATGGTAGGTGGTGGTGAGCCACTTCTGAAGGTTGTATCCTATGTCTCCAAATATTACGGGCTTGACTGCAATGTCATGGACAATGATGGTGGTGGTGGTGGGGGCATTGTAGGCAAAGGTCCCAGCCCTCAGTTTTCTGCAAGGGGGGATGTCCAGAAGACTGCTAACTGAGCAAAGAGGCACCTTTAAAAAGTGGTGATTCTCTTTATTTATATGGGGGAGAGCAATTGGCCCTATCCACCCCCAGCATAGCATCTCTCCAGTGGCTGTTGCTGGAGTCTTATCTTCCTTAAAAATAAAAATTAAAAAAAAGATTGTGAACCCTTAGGGACATCGAGCCATTTTATTTATTTATATCTATGTAAACCACTTTGGGAACTTTTGTTGAAAAGCAGTATATAGATATTTCTCATATTCATATTTGTATTACTGTGTCATGGCTTCTTCTGGACACTCCTGCATATATGTCAATGAAATGCCCTGTAGCATCCACCAGAGCTTGCAGGGTCATGCTGCGGTAGTGCTTATGGTTGTAGTACATGGTGGCCAGTGGGTGCTAACATTTCAATGTGTGTGCTGTCATTACACCCCAGAAGGCCTAGAAAACCCTTCTCCTGGAATCCTTCTATCACTTCCTGGGGGTTTCCCACCCGAATCACGTCCTCCAGGAACAGCTCATCCAGTGGGACAACAACTTCATGGAAAACCTCACAGTGCCTACCACAAACCGGTTGCTGAGTGTCGGATAGTTCACATTAGATGTCAACTTGTACAGCGTGATGGCCAGCTGCTTCCACACTAGCACGACATGCCTCATGGTGGTTTCCTGGCAGTGGAGAAGTGTCTCCATTTCACTTGCAAGGAACTCAAAGGTCTCTCTGGACATTCTGAAGCTGCCCACTCTGTCATCCCACTGTGATACATCTTCCATGGACTGTCACGTCTTGGCAGTGATGAGAATGCTCCTGCACTACTTTGCACATTTACAATGGCAGCAGCTACCCCCGTGCTCCCAAAACATCCAAGAATTTGCAGAGGAGAGCTGGTCTTGTGGTAGCAAGCATGACTTGTCCCCATAGCTAAGCAGGGTCTGCCCTGGTTGCATATGTATGGGAGACTTGATGTGTGAGCACTGCAAGATATTCCCCTCAGGGGGATGAAGCCGCTCTGGGAAGAGCAGAAGGTTTCAATTTCCCTCCCTGGCTTCTCCAAGATAGGGCTGAGAGAGATTCCTGCCTGCAACCTTGGAGAAGCCGCTGCCAGTCTGTGAAGACAATACTGAGCTAGATAGACCAATGGTCTCACTCAGTATATGGCAGTTTCCTATGTTCACCTGCCTTTGCGTTGATCTCATTCTGCCTTCCGCCTCCATGCTTTCCAGGTCCATTTCCATGGTGATGTGCACTGCCATGTTGGGTGCTCTGCCTGCCATTGCTCAAATCTTCTTCACTGAGCAAAAGGGAAGTGGATGTTGTCTGTCACTACTTCAGAGACTTGCCTGTCGCCTCTCCTGCTATGGAGGAGGGGGCGGGCGAACATGTGTGCTCTGTGATTTCCTTGAATAGCAGATTGGTAGAGGTGGTGTCCCCGCAGAGGACACAAGGAGCTGAAGAATGCTCTTTGTTCAGCGGGGGTGCGGGTGGGGTTTGAAGATGGATTTCCAGTTATTTGCGCAGCTGCAAGCAAATACAGGAAAACAATCCTATGAACTTTAGAACTTGGAAACCTATGGCATACCCTCCATGGGGTGGTCCTAATGCCTCCACCCTTCAGAAAACTGTCAACTGAACCTCCATATGCCCTACTGCACTCGTAACTTCGGAGCAGATGGTCTGTGAGAAGGGAGCACCTTCTAAAGAAAGGACCATAGAGACCATAGCATTTTGCTGCTTCCACAGTGTACACATCTCTTCCCCTTTAGGTGTGCAAGCAAGCCCCTCCCAGAAGCAAGCAGGCGCAAGACTTGTCTGGTTTCTCACCTTTGGATGGGGAAGAAAATGCAGGCAGCATACCCACTGGGGAAGGTATCAGCATTTACCCTGTCCCCCCAATGGGTAAGAAAACATTTTGAGAACCTTCAAATTTCCCCCCTTTTGTGGGGCACCATCACATCCCACTCCCCATGGGAAAGCAAGCACTCGTAGATCTTGGCAAGTTTATCCCCTCTGCATTCATTACCGGGTAGACCAGTCCTCCAAGGTGGGCAGATACGCGGAGTGCGGAGCGGAGGGCTGGTCTACCTGCCAACCCCAAATGGTAGACTAGTGCTCCCCAGAAAAATGCACCATTTTGAGGCCCATTTCCCCATCAAAATGGGCCTGAAAATGGCATCTGAATCACCTGAATATTCAATCAAATTGGGGGTGATTCGCTTCAACCCTGAATTGGGCGCTCTATTTTGAAGGTGATTCGATTCATTGAGGGTGATTTGATTCAAATCTGCAAATTGCCTCCAATTTGACCAAAAGCAATTCACCCTTGAATTGAATTGAACACCCCTAGTCTGAATACCAGGTGCTGGGGGAGAAAAGGAGGGAAAGATTTTTGCTTCATGTCCTGCTTGTGGCCTTCCCAGAGTCATCTGGTTGACTGGTGGGGGTGTGTGTGGTGAACTAGATGCACCCTTGTCCTCATCCAGCAGGGCTGGTCTTATGTTCTTTGCTGGGGGTGGGGTGAGGGCTATTTGCCATGCTAACCTTTTGGAAGGAAGGTGATGTTCAAGTGTAATAAGCCATAATAATGATAACATGGACTGGAAAGACTTTTCTACATGATTGTGCATTATATTGGTGAGACCCGAACACACACATTTACAACTAACTTGTATTACTTTGTCCATTTGAAATTAGTCCATTTCACAGTTTTGTCTATGTATTATCCAAATAGTTCTGCAAATGCTATTTTCGTATAATGAGCAAAAATAGTCAGATGGTTGAGGGTTTCTGCTCAGTTATAAAGGATCATTTCCCCACCTGACCTTAGCATATTTCTCCAGCATTAGTTTGAGTTGCAAATTTGAAAAATGCTACTGTTCTCCACAAAGTGATTTCCCCTACATTTTGTATTCCAGCACGAAATGTCTCCTATTGAAACAGTGCATATGACACACACAGATTTTGACCATGGAGTAATTAATTGCTTGCTTGTTTTGCTGGGGAGGCAGAAGAGCCATGAATAAATCAATGGCTTTCAACAACTGGCCCATGGATGAAAACCAGACCACGGAACATTATGTTCCCATCCATGGAAAGGACAGCTATAATACATGTGCTACTATAGACTCAAAAGGGGGAGATGCTAAGTTTCTGGGAGGTTTTCCAAATGGTGATTTGCTCCTGCTTCACTACAATTAGGGTTGTGGGGGAGTTCAGATGAGGGGGGGGATTTACAGTGACTTCAATACAGTAAGAGCAAGGTGCTGTTCATACAGCCAGCAGCATTATTCAGCTTTCTTCATGAGGATTGGCTCCTAATATGCAATAAACACAAGCTGCAGTTTAGGAGAGTGTTGAAAATGGTTGTGTTCAATTCTCAGGAATTCTTGTGGTGCTGAATGGAGAGACCCCCAAGATAAAGCGTTAGATGGAGGTGTGGCTACCTGTCTGGGAGTGACTTTGGGAAGGGTCAGCTCCTCCTGAACCCCATCTCAATCCCACTCCTGGGCAGACTTGCTTCCTGTGCCCTCTAGTCTTCTTCTGGTCTGGAGCTCCATCTCATACTGTTAAAAAAAAATTCCCTGGTGTTCTAGAGCTCTAACAGCATTGCATTAGAACAAAAGGAAGGTACAACCACTATGGCTATGGCAAATTCCATAGCAGGTTTCAGGCTCTGCAGTGGGGGGATGTGGGGGAGGGCAGATATTATTTGCCCCATAAACACAGAAAAAGCAGAGATTGGGGATCATGGGGTGTGTGGATTTGGGGATCCCATGTTCCCTTACCTTAAAAAAAACCCCCACAAAACATACCGCCAAGGTGTTCTTGTGCAAGAACACCAATACCCCAGAGCAGCCCAGCAACGTTTCCTTTCATAAATGAAGAAAGAAGTTATCACTTCTTTCTTGCAAGTGGGGAGGAAGTTTACATGGTACTCTGCTGTCCCTTGAGATATCCTTTTCAAGGAGGTAATGTGGTAGATCTATATAGTAGCTGCAGCTTCCCATTGACCTAGCATGCATCTATTGTTGTGCAAGAACACCAGGAAAAAGAATATTTTTAACAGACAGAAAAATTATGTGTGGGTGTGTGGTCCACAAGCACCATGCATGCACACACATGTACTCCCCCCATTCTCTTCACTACCTGAGCAAAGATGAATGCACCATTCAGAATCTGGAGATGAGGGCCTCCTCTACAACCCTATTGGCCAGAAATGGGCTGGACAGATCAGGGGCAACTGGCTGTATGAACAAGCCTGATTGGTTAGCTTAAGCTGCTGTGGTTCCAGGAGTGATCTCTGTTCTTGCAGTCCAGAGCTGGAGTGGGCTTAGTATCTGCACCCCCTTCGCAGAAAACTTCTATTCCCTCTCTCACCATTGGCCACCTGGGCATCCAAAGCTCTTGTGATCTAGATAGGGTACAGTTCAAATGGTGGGAGAGCTGTACTATATCTTGCATAGTATGATACCCTGCTGACTGGTACTCTCTATGATAATCCTTGTTAAATCTATGACACTCTTTGGTAATCTCTGCTAACTGGGCAAAGGGGTACCTTTTACAGTGAGGAATAGTAATTGTCACTGTTCAGTCAGCATAGCATCCCTCCAGTGGCTATTGCTTGTGTATTCCCCTGTATTTCTTCATAGACTGTGAGTTTTTTTGGAACAGGGAACCTCTTTCTCATTTCTTTTCTATGCAAATTGCTCTGTAAACTTATTTTTGGTTGAAAAGCAATATAATAACAATGATGATATATGGGATGAAAATGGTGTACAGAAGCAGTGAAGGAACAAATTGTCTCCATGCACCAATTCTTGGACATTTTTGCCATTGCCTCATAGGATCATCTTTAATCTAATCTTAAAATCACTTTTGTCTTGAATTCATAGAGAAGCAAATTTATTAGGAAGTGGAAATACTCCAAATATATTATGAAAACCCAAATCTATAGATCCTTCACTATGATTTGTGAGTTCTGTGGTGCTGTTTAATATATTGGCATGTGCAAGCTCAGTATCGTCAGGCTATTTTGATCGATTGTAGAGATGCTGATTTGTTACAGCTCTCTCGCTTCTGTACAGTAGAAGTAAATAGAATCCCGGAGTTGAGATATTGAGAAACCTTGGATTCTCACTGAATGCACCATATGTCATATACTCATTTATTCTGCTGATCTACAAGGAAATGTGAAGGCTGAAATCTGCGACAGAAATGAAGAGGATTAAGTCCTAGGTTGCCAGCTTTCAACCAGAGTATGTACATCTGACATAGCACTTTACAGATATGACTCTAGAGATGTCTAGTACTCTCCACATCTCTAGTACTCTTCCAATCCATTAGCTTTGGATGCTCAGGTGGCTAATAGTATAGGTTAAATTGTTAAATACTTGTTTGACTTTTATTAAAGTACTAAAAAAATCATATTATATCTGATCAGAAAAGTAAATTAAATATCCATCGGAAGACTGAAATATAACACACCCAAAGGTCATCCTGTAGGTCTTGACAGCAAATGATTTATGTGCTTTAAGCTCATCAGAACGATCGTTTAGGTATTTGGTAGAGTAGTCCAGTTGCTCTGAACAATTTTTTATTGGAATGTTTGGAAAGAAATGTTTACATAAATTAGTTTTTAAAAAAGTGGGGGGGAGCCTTACTCACCAACTTCCAATCAATACAGCATCCTTTTAAAAAAAGTGAACTTCAGAAATATAGGGTTTTCATTGCTTCTTCTATACATGAGTGATTTAGATTAAAGCCACTTTAAACAGTCTCTTCTTGAAGGGTGCCTTATGCAGTTTGGCCCTCACTGCATGGAGAATCTACATGGTTCAGGTCCCAGGTCACACAGAGGCGTACTTAGCCACGGACCTTGGGAACCAGATCTGTGGTCTCCTGCCTCCGGGGGGGGGGCTCCAAACAATCTGAGGGGCCTCACCAGAGCCCTGCCGCTGCTGCCCTGTGCCGCTGCTGCCTCACGCCCACTGCTGCCCCGCCACACAATATTTCCCATCTTCACCACCGGGGGTGGAGGGTGAGCCAAGCGGAGCATGCCACTCCCTGTGGCGGCGCTGCACAGGCTTGCGTGTGGGCTTCTTCCCACTCTCCCGCCGGCACGCCGGCTTCTCTCCGACCAGCACGCCTGTGCGGTTTGAGTATGGAGAGTGTCATGTGCCATGACATCACAGCACACAACACTCTCCGTACTCAAGCCGCAAGCCTGCATGCAGGCCCTGGAATGGGGAGAAGTCCGCACGCCGGCCGGGGAGAACATCTCCTGCCACTGCAATAGGGGATGGCCTGCGATGCTTGGCTCACCCCCCCCCCCCGTAGTGAAGATGGGAAATATCAGTATGGCAAGGCAGCGGTGGGCACGGGGCAGCAGCAGCACAGTGGTGGGGCTCTGGCGAGGGCCCCCAGATCATTTGAGCCCCCCCAGGAGGCAGGAGAAGTGGCAGGGCAAAGTATCTTTTCTTTTTAAAAAATTAAGGGGGGCCTCATGACGGGGGGAGGCCTCCAAAGTCCTCTAGTTTTGGGCTAATTTTGGATCTAGGTGTGCCACTGAGGTCACATGAGAGCAGACGATCTGGGCGGGAACCCTGGGTGGCCGAATTGGTCGTCCACACGATTGCCGGCTCCGTGACAGAGCCAGTGGGGACTGGGGGAACGGGGGCCGATTGCCCCCCGGAAGCACCAGCATGACCTCTGCAAGCACACAGGGCATGCTGGTGAGACCCCCGGAGCCAGAAGGCGGCTTTTCGCCTCCCCTCCGGGGGTCTCCTCAGAGCCGTGCCATGGCTACTCATGATAAAAAAAAAAAAACGGGTTTGCAGTGCGCTTGCTCCGCAAACCCAGTTTTAGGGGAGGGGTATTTAGGTGAGTTAACTGCCTGGGAGCCACCAGGCTCACTTGCGAGCCTGGTGGCTCCCACGATCAGCCAAAATTGGGCTAGGCTCCCCTAGCCCAATTTTGGCTGATCGTGGGAATAGCCCCATAGGCTTCTTTAAAAGATGTCTAATAATTATCCCCTTTAAACAAAGAGGCATCCTACCTTCCCTCAGAGAAGTATTTATGATCTCAACCAGGACATCTCCAACAGCCTCCCTGCTTGATAATATAAGCCATGTCAGACAAGGGTCAAGAGGTGGTACGACACACAATTCCAAGTAGCTTGTTAATGTCCTCTGGAGTCAAACTCAAACTGATCCAATTTAACCACACAACAAGTGTCACTGGGTACCCCTGCTAAAGACTCTGCACCAACAATGGAATCCAGGTCAACTCGAATATGAGAGATTTTGTCCACAAAAAACTCATTAAAAGTTTCACAGAGGATAACTAATGACTCCAAAGCCAGAGCGGAAGGGACATATACGAGTCCCCTCACTACCCTAGACAATTCCACTGGATGCAAGCCTGCAGTTGCAATACCCGCAAAGAATTGCTTCTTTGTCACACATATTGCCAGAGCGTAGCTCTTCAGTTTTGCTCGCTTGCAATCATCTCTCTCAACTGCACAGGCACATCTCACAGTTGGCAAAAGACACTGGGCCGAATGGATGGGCAGAGCGTCGCTCCAGCCACCACCGCTGGATGGGGGAGGACTGCTCCACTCACCCCCCGGCAGCCACCCCTTGGGCACACAGCAGCTGTAATTAAAAAACAAACATGGAGGTTCGGAGGGTCGGCATGGCTGCCGGAGGCCCCCTGGCCAATTGGAGGTCCCCCCAGACCTTGGAGGCCATGGACTGGGTCCCCAAGGTTGTGGGTTAGAGTACCTCTGTCACCCACAATCAAATCATGGATAATTTCCTGTTTATTTTGGACCAACATAGCATTGCAAAGGAGCAAGGTGAGGTTCTGCAGATAGTCGGCATTGCTTCCAAAGGTCAAAGAGCTTCTGTGCCCTACCACCATTGGAATAACTGCTCCCTGCTGAGGAACCACACACTCCACCCCCTAATAAGCTAAGACACATCCTTCGGCCAAACAGAGAGACAGTCCCAAGATCAGCCACAAGTCTTTCAAAAGACTGTTCCTGCCCTCAATCCCACTGCCAGGAGCTGCCTTAAGTGGCCCAAGGATAGGAGATGGTGTGTGCAACCAGCCCCTTCGGGCAGAAACTCAACAGCTGGAACAAGTTGAGGTTTGTCAACAGCAGCCGTTTGCTAAAAGCAAAACAGAACAAGTGCCAGCCAGGAGCAAGAGAACAGGAATGCAGCAACAAAGTCCTTGCAACAAAGGTCTTCTTGCCGGTCAGCAGCAGCAAGATGGAAAAAGTCAGCCGAGGAGCTTACCCAATGTCTTCCTGAAGATTTTACCCTGGTTATGCAACTATTGTAAACCCCCTGCAACTATTTCTGTGCTGCAGGGGGTTTCTGGATTTCCAGTGATCCTGCTGCAAGCGCCGAGTGGCTCAAAACCATCAGCAGCTGTTGCCTGTGAGTAGGCCCACTGGAAATAATGGGCTTATGCATGTGTAATGTTTGCTGTGTGCCAGCAGAAGGCTATACAGACAGGACTGTTACCCTAAATCTCCTTCGGAAGAGAGTGTGTGCCAGACTTAACCCGAAGTCCCTTTGAGATCCTTGGACCCACTCCACACACAAATCGGGCTTTGTCTTGCAAATTCTAGTTTTTAAAATGCTGGTTTTAAGCTACTTTTTCTGAAAATGCCAGAGCAATTAGGGAGAGGCACTGACATAGAATCATTAGCATGATAAGATGGATACTCTCTTTAGAAATGCAGATATAGCTCTTTAGAAAGCTCTCCCCTGCCTCACTGGCTAGAAAGAAAACACAGAGGCATGCCATGTGAACTTGCATCAAAACCAAACCCGAGAGCAGAAGGGAGGGGCTGCTTCCTTCAATGTCGTGAGTGTGATATGAAGTGGCTTCGCTCAATATTTACCCAGTGAATAACTCCTAGGAAGAGCTCATTTGTATGATGTATCCTATTTCCCCAGCCACATGTTTTTTGCAGCAGCCTGCCTCCTTGTTTTCTCAATGACTCACTGTGACTGGCCCAGTGGTCCTGAGGAGGGACTTCTTCTGTGTCATGTGTCTCTGCTGCTCTATAAGTGTGGTGCACACCCAGTGAGCTCCCTCCAGGTCAGGAAACTTATTATTTCTCTCTATGCACCACTGTGGAGGAAAGGCTAGTGTTGAGCTGTGGAGAATGGGTGCGTCCCCCCCACCCTCAATGTCCCACGAGATTCTGTGATCCAGAGGTTACGGGTGTTTGAACTGTGTGGAAAGGGTTTTGTGGTAGTTTCCCTTCCCCTTGAAAATGAAAAGAAAGCACCATTTGTCCCATGGGATTCTGTGACTCAGTCAGAGGAAGGCTGGTGTTTGAACTGTGTGGGGAAAGGGGTGTGTGAGTTGAATGTATTCTCAGATTATTCTGTTTTTACCAAAGCATGCATATATTATACCAATTAGCGCATGTAAATTTTCTGCCATTTTAAAATGCAAAATTGAGTCATAGACTTTTTGTTGTTGAACAGCACCAACTAGTTCCACTTTTTTGGAGACAGATTTCAACTATTTTCACCACCTGGACGTGGCAACCCTACTGCCAAGTGCCACACACCTCTTGCCTCCCCCTGCCACTCCATGGAAGCTCCATTAACACCACAGTTACTGTGTGCTTGTAAACCTTTCACGGCTGCAGTGTGGTATAATAATGTCGCGGGCCAGCATGTTGAATGCTGCTGTTAATCGCACTGCAATAATCAAGCTGAGGTGACCACCTCTCCTCGCCTCATGAAACTCCCGTCCCTCCTTAAAGGAATCCCCACAGGAAGCTTGCTTCACAAAATCTGGAATAGGAAAACATGAATTCTAGTTTCAATTACATCATAGCTGAGAAAGGTTTTCTGGGAAGACGTGGATAACTTTATTTATTTATTACATTTATAGCCCGCTCTTCCCCAAGCAGCCCAGAGCGGTATGCATAGTAATTTTTATCCTCACAACATCCCTGTGAGGTAGGTTAGGCTGAGTTAAGTGACAGGCCCGGAGTCACCCAGTGAGTTCCATGGCTGAATGGGGATTTGAACTCAGATTTCCTCGCACCTTGTCCAGCACTCTAACCATTACACTACATCCTTGAATAAATTCTACTAGATATGATAAATCCATTAATCTATTAGAAACTAATAGGCCTTTTGAGAGTGCTTATGGCACAGCCAGCTCCATCACGACAAATGTTTGGCCCAGTTCTCTTTATTAAATGGTTAAAGACAGCAAAAGAAAAAAGTTTACAGCAAGCAAACTGACTAGGCACTGCAGTTTTGCTTTTGAAGCATAAGTGAGACTCTCTTATGGTCAGCAAAGCAAAAGAAGTGGCCTCATGAATATTCTGTGGAGCTCCATCTGCCTTAGCAGCTAACAGCTGCCCCTGCATATGCATAGCTCTGGATTGTACCCTGGGTATCAATCAGATGCATAATCTCCGAAAGATCAAATGTCAAGCTCCAAGCCACAGGCTTAGCATTGAAAGACAGATGCTGTTGGTCTGAGGTATCCGTGCACATTTGGGAAACAATAGATCACAACCTACCTGTTAGGATATTTTAGACTTCTGACCAATTCTCAATATTTCACAGACCAAAAAAAGTAAGTTACGGCGGGGTGGGATATTTAGAAGGCACTATTGATTTCTGCTGTATGACTGAATGTGCTAATCAGAAGCATAATTTAAGGCAAAATTGCCAGGCAATACAATCTTTAGCTGGCTGGCAATCTTTATACTTTAGCTGGCTGGCAATCTTTATACTGTGCACCGGTACCTCAACCAAGTTACACATGTTACTCAATTGCAAAATCTGTACAAATCATGTTACATGAGAATAACATCATTATGCACATTATGCATTTGCGCAACTTATGTAACTTCTGCAACTTGCATGCATGCAGTGTTACTAGGCTGATGGCCCATTGCATAGTATGTCAGTCACTGAGTTCAACAGGACTTACCCACAGGTCAGTGTGTATAGGACTGCAGTCTTATATTACCTTTATGATGGAGGCTCAGATAGTCATTTTCACCCTGTGGTAAGAGTCCAATAACATAGACAGTATAACTTCATTGTTCAAGGTCCTGGAAATTAATAAGGTCATCTGTTGCGATGAGCCTTTCTTGGACATATCTTTGTTAGGGTGTTTTCTATATAGTGTTAGCCCATAATCCTCTTTATTGGAACAATATCCAGCAACTAGTACTAAGCAAACCAGGGGGGGAAAGACCCACATACAAAGCAGGAAGTGATGCTCCTAATTGCCTAATTTAGTTCTCAGTAATTCTGCAACAGAGAAGACCAGCCATTTTGGTTCTTTTCACAGAATTGCCTCAGCATCTGCTCTGCTGTGCTTTGCATGAACTAAAACCTGAAAAGCCGCTCAGAGCTTTGACACTTCACAGCTGCCCTTTGCTGCCTGTAAGTTTATGCAGTGCTAATTTTGGAACACAGCTATGACTCTCCTGACAGCGCTATACGTTGGACAAATATAAGTGAGATGATAGATTAAACTCTCCTTTTTGCAAGTAATGTGACTGGACTCATTAAGTAGCAGGACCTATCCTCAGATGAATAGCTGACTCAGCATTTAAACGAGTTGAAAAGTAAGCAGTTTTGACATTTACCAGCCTGAGGCTTCTTTTCTCCTTGAAAAACATTATATAAGTCCCAAACTATCTCAGGTTTGGCCTACTCCTATTGTTCTGGAGCAGATGGGGAGAGTTCACCTCTGCTGCAGAACTGAGGCCCTCATAACACTAGGCATACTTAGCGATTGAATTGTAAATTATTGTGCCTCAGGATAAACAGAAGCATATGATATATTGCCAGGGGACTTTGAATTTGGGCCGTGGAATGGACCTATGCACATCACCAAAGCAGCAGTTCTTTAGCTGTTTATACTAAAGACATGAACAAAAATGATCTGTCATGAAAGTAATTGAGGATAATAGCGGTATGGTTGGTATACAATAATCGCCTAGACAGAGAATGGTTTGTATGGAGTTGAATAACGTTAATCTCCTTTCCTCTCTAGCTCTAGTCACATGTTAAGGCCATTGTGTGTACAAAATGTGTATCGTGTACACACATGCATGTCTTTATGCATGTACAGTTATTCACTAAGAAGTTCAGCCCATTATATTCATTGCATTTGCAGTAAGACACTATCTGTACCCTGCATTTGAGGGAGCCTGTAGCCAGGTCCACTTTTAAAATGAATAGCAATAGCAATAGCACTTACATTTATATACCGCTCTATAGCTGGAAGCTCTCTAAGAGGTTTACAATGATTTAGCATATTGCCCCCCAACATTCTGGGTACGAATGAATGTAGAGTTATTCATACAAAAATATGTATGTGTGCACATGTACCTTTATGCAAGTACAATGTAATGTCTAAACAGAGCTTCTGAGAGGATTCAAGCACTAACAATAATAATCAATATAGCTATTGATATACAATTGTGCTTTTCCATATGGGAGGTCAGGAAGTAGGGATGTATGAACTGGCTCGATACCAAACATGAACCGGACCAGGCCCAGTTTGGCTCAACCTCGAAGTCAGTTCGGGGGTTCTAAGGTTTTTTTTTTAAAAAATCCCTCTCAAAAACACTCACCACTGGGTCTGGAGGTGTGGCCACGGGGGTTGTGTGTCTCTGCCATTTCTTCTCCCGCCCCCGGCCTCCCCCCCCCACTCTTCCATTTCAGGCCATTCCAGCCATTCCTCCAGTGGCAGTGGCCATTTTGGAGGCCGCTGCACATGTGCCCTGGCTATTTGCATGGTCTGGGACTGGCCATGCAAATGGCCAGGATGCATGTGTTGCCTCCAAAATGGCTGCCGCCACCGGAGGAGGAGCCAGAATGACCAGTTATGGCCCTTGGAAGAGCGGGAGAAGGGGGAAATAGTGATGTGCACGGTCTGGAGAAGTCCGGACCGGCACCAAAGGGGGGCCTTGTTTTTAGGGCGGGGAGGGCTTGCTTAGCCCTCCCGCCTCCTTGCCCCCGCCAGCGCCCGTATTTCCTAGTATAGGGGCACTGGAAACCAGCCGCCCCCCCCCCCCCGCCGCGGCGGCGGCGAAAGAACTCCCCATGCCAGCCCTCCCTCCCTCCCAGCTAGCTGGCCGCCCGCCCGCCCTCCCTCCCGCCCGCTCGCTCACCGTTCACCGGCTAGAAAACAAGAGGAGCTCCGGCACAGAGCTCCTCTCGTTTAGAAGGCCTCCCGCAGAATGGTGTTTTGCGTGCGCGCGCATGCGCGCGCCGCAAAGCACGCCGTTCGCCGGAGGCCCGGTCTACCCACCGGGAAAGGGCCGGGTAGACCAGGCCTCCGATCGCCGGAGGCCCGGTCTACCCAGCGATCGGAGGCCCGGTCTACCCGGCCCTTTCCCGGCGGGTAGACCGGGCCTCCGATCGCTGGGTAGACCGGGCCTCCGGCGATCGGAGGCCCGGTCTACCCGCTGGGAAAGGGCCAGGTAGACCGGGCCTCCGATCGCTGGATAGACCGGGCCTCCGGCGATCGGAGGCCCGGTCTACCCAGCGATCGGAGGCCCGGTCTACCCGGCCCTTTCCCGGCGGGTAGACCGGGCCTCCGGCGAACAGCGTGCTTTGCGGTGCGCGCATGCGCGCGCGCGCGCAAAACACCATTCTGCGGGAGGCCTTCTAAACGAGAGGAGCTCTATGCCGGAGCTCCTCTTGTTTTCTAGCCGGTGAACAGTGAGCGAGCGAGCGGGCGGGAGGGCGGGCGGGCGGCCAGCTAGCTGGGAGGGAGGGAGGGCTGGCATGGGGAGTTCTTTCGCCGCGGCGGGGGCGGGGGGGGCGGCTGGTTTCCAGCGCCCCTATACTAGGAAATACGGGCGCTGGCGGGGGCAAGGAGGCGGGAGGGCTAAGCAAGCCCTCCCGCCCTTAAGGGCATACCCCCCACCCGGACCCGAACCAGGCAGGGCCGGACCGGTCCGGCAGTTCGGCCATTCTTTGGAATGGCCGCCGGACCGGTTCGGGCACACCACTAGGGGGAAATGGGACAGACTCCCCACAGCCACAGCAGCATTCCTGGACCCCGTGGTGAGTGTTTTTGAGAATTTTTTAAACTTCAGAACCCCCAAACCAGCTCAAATTCAAGCCAAGCCAGGGGTCTGTTCAAAGGGAACAAAACCGAACATGCCTGGTTTGGTTTGAGTTCGATTTGGACTCGAACTGAACTGAGCAAACTGGTTTTGTGCACACTCCTATCAGGAAGCACAGCATGAAGCCCAGTGATGGTCCATGGCAGTGGTGAACCATGCTGGTGAGGACATGCAGGCTGCTGGGCCCACCATGGACTAGTTAATGGGCCCTCTTTACTCTCCTCCTTGATTGCCATTCACCAATGGACACCTGACACAGACACATGGGCCATAGTCCAGTACTGACTGCTAGGCTGAAGTTGTACAGAACCAGCCCCACCGCATTCCAAAAATGAGGAGCCAGCATATCTGGGGGTGATGATGGTTGGTCCCCTGGGTACATTTGGATGATGTGGGATCTGTTCTGTGCAGTTTTATGGCTTCTTGTGTGGGTCACACACAGACATCATATAGTGCCTGGGGGCTCCATATGTAAGGTGATCCCAGGGCCTGGATAGGGACCAGTTCTGGCATCTTGGTCTAATGGTTGCTGATATGCTGGCATGCATATGTTGCCTTGCCTTTTGTGAACCACTAGCAGAATCAGGATTATACCTAGTATTTATTGCGTGTGATCTGTTACTTTATGTGGTATAGTATAAGCAGGGAACTCTGCTTATCATGCAACAGTGAAAGAAGCATCCTTTCTCTGGGAAGGAAAATGACACACAGATCAGACTTACTTGCTATTGTAAAGCTCCAAACTCCATCATTGCAAGGCTGCATTAGTAGATCACAGTCACCAAAAGGGTACTCAGAATGAGGTGGTCATCAGTGCTTCTGACTCACCCGTTCACTCACTTCTCTGAAACCTCAAACACCTCTGGCTTGGCATAGCTGCTGCTGCTGCCCAAAGGCTGCTCCAGAGGGCTGATTGGTGGAAATGGTTGGTGCTTCTACTTTAGCAGACCAAATTTTCATTTAGTTCAGCATCTTGGCCTACCAGATGCCATTGGAAAACCACAAGCAGGAGATGGGGCCATCACTCAATGGTAGAGCATCTGCTTTGCATGCAGAAAGTCCCAGGTCCAATCCCTGGCATCTCCAGGTAGGGCTGAGAAACACTATTGTCTGAAACCTTGGAGAAACCACTGTCAGTGAGGGTAGACAATACTGAGCTAGATGGACCAATGGTCTGACCAAAGGCATACCTAGCATGCAGAGAGCCTGTGTTTGCCCTCACCAGGGCATGTCCCCTTCCCCAAGGCAATGTGTCCATTCACTCACTCACTCACTCATACTCACCTGGCACCTTGCTGCCTCTCCTGCCACCCTCCACCACTTCCAGACTCTTCTAGCTTCTGGCTCCCAGGCTAGAAACAGGAAGAGCAGGTGGGTAGGGGTGGAGGCAGAGGATGCTGGCAGTTGGGCAGGCAAGCCAGAGGCGGGCAGAAGTGGCAGCGGCTGGCAAGTAAGCAGAGTGGATTCAGAGGTGAGAGGGCATAAAGGTGGGAACAGAGTGGCAGTATTAATGGAACAGCCCGGGGGTGACTGGTCAGCACTCCAATGTTTGGGCTTTGTGGGGGAATTAGCTCATAAAGGGGCAGCTAAACATCAGTTTTAATTTGTGCAAACATTTGGACTCGAGAAATGACTGGACTGAGACAAAATTTAAGTTTCAAATTAAAAAAGGATATTTATTGTAGAAGGGGGTACAGAAAAGAGAATTATGTGGTTAAGGCAATATTGCTACCGTATCAGAAATACATTTAACTTCAGATTAGGCTGGGCAAGAGAACTGATCTGGAAAATGGCATGAAATACTGAAGGCAGCTAGTGGTGTGCACAAACTGCTTGGTCTGGTCTGGTTTGAATTTGAACCGGTCTGAACCAGACTGGGTCAGTTTGGTTTTGCACCCCCATTGAACCCCTCTCCGGTTTGGTTTGGGTGGCTTCTCCAAGGTGGTGGTGGTGGGTGGTCCGTGGAGATTCCCCCTCCCCCTGTCAGCCTTACTTTATGCAAAAATTGCCTGGATAGGGCAGTATTTGGCCCTTTCTGGGCCTATTCTCCCAGCACAGTGGCCATTTTAGAGGCTGCTGTGCATGCACATTGGGGTTCTGTGTGGCCTGACCTGGCCATGCAGGGTCTCACTTAGCATGCACAGCGGCCTCCAAAATGGCCACCGTGCCAGAGAATAGGCCCAGAAATCGCCTGAACTGGGCAATTTTTGCAAAAAGGAAGGCTGACGGGAGGAGGGGGACGTATATGGACCCCCCCACCACCACCTCAGAGAAGCCCCCCGGGGGGTATGTTTTATTTTTTAAAAAATGGCTCAACAAAACACCCAAACCAGAGTGGTGGTGGTGGTGTTTGGTCCTGGGTCAAGTTGAACTGGGGGTGGTTTGCCTCTACCCTGACTGATATCGAACCAGTTCAGATTTGAATCTGTTTGCACACCCCTAAAGGCAACCCAGCATGGCATGTGAACAGTAAATTACCCAAAAAGCTGATGGAGTAGGCAATGGAGTCCCAAGTGAAAGGCACAAGGGGGCATGAAGATCACAAGACGCACACAATGGAGTTGTTGTTGGGGAGGGATCGGTAAGGATCCCATTGTTGATGATCTTTCTTTCTGAGTGTATAATGTGGGAATTGCCGAGGAATGCCAAGGCTTTAGTTGTGAAAACAAAATGTATAGACGTGAAAAGGGGGATCAGCATAAACGTTAAAGAGGAAAATCCACCTATGCATGGTTATCTATTTCCTCCTGCTGAGCCAATTAGCACATTGGCTTATTGCTATCTTTTTGTGGAAGGCGGGAAAAGACAAGGCGGTTCACCCTGAGTGCAGGATGGCATTGATGGAGAGATAACTCACTTTTAGTTAACTTCTGGGGTCTACTTAGGGGGTTCCCACATAGGGAAGGAGTGCATCTGCTTCCTGTTCCAATTCACTCAATAATAGCAAAATCTAGGTGCAATTAGCCCATTGCCACTAAGTGACCTGTCCCCATGTGTACCAATGGAGGGCTCATGATTGCTGTGAGGCTCCTGAGCATATACAGAGTGCAGTCTCCAAGCCTGGAAACTTGAACATGAGTGAGGGAGTTCCTAGGAGCCAAGAGAAGAGCTGTGCTAGTAACACCAGTGGTGGCAGGAACAGCCATTGGCGCATTTAGGCACAGTTCATGGCGTGGGGGTCTGTGGCCTCCTGTGGGCTTCCAAATGCTCTCAGGGACTTCCCCAGAGTCCCGATGCTCTGCTGCTATTTCCCCTTTGCTGCTGCCACTCGCCTGCTCCATTCCACTCACACACCCCAGCGGCGGTGGAGGACACAGATGGGCCTCCTCAACCTGCAGACTGGCCCCCTTGGACCTGCAGACTGGCCTCCTCTGTCTGCACATGTGCACAGTAGGAGTTATGGAGTGTCACATTCCAGATGCGAGGAGGCCGTTGCCGCCACTGCTGGGGTGTGTGTAAGTGGAGTGGAACGGCGAGCAGCGGCAGCAAAGGGGAAATAGTGGTGGGGGCCGGGCAGCAATGGTGCCGGCAGTTATAAAGAAATAAATAAGGGGGGCTTGCAGCGGGGTGGGGGGCTCCAAAGCCCTTCAGTCTAAGGTCCAGGCACCAAAAATACCTAGTTGTGCTTTTGGGAGCAGCCAGAGGGAGGAGGAGTCCCCGAGGAGTGGAGTGGCCCATGTTCTAAGAACACCTTGGAACAATGGTAACTTCAGCCCTGGGTCTGACTCAGTTCAAGGCTATATTTCTGTGAGACGACAGCATGCCCCTCTTCTGCATCTGTCCCCCTACAACTGGCCTTCAGAGGCACCCTGCCTCTGAACCTGGAGGGAGCAGATAGCCATCGTGATCAGTGTTCCCTCTAAAAGAGATTCCCAGATGTTGTGGACTACAACTCCCATAATGCCCAAGCAAAGGCCATTGCAGCTGGGGATTCTGGGAGTTGTAGTCAACAACATCTGGGAATCTCTGTTAGAGGGAACACTGATCATGACTAGTAGCCATTGACAGACTTGTTCACCATGAATGAATCTCATCCCCTTTTAAAGTAGTCAAGCCTAGTGGCCATCACCACATCTTAGGGCAGTGAATGAAGCAGGAGTCGCTCACAGACCAGGTCCACTTTTTCTTGGCATCATGAAGTAGAGTCTAGGATCAGGGAGATAGTTAAGTCTTTTCTATATTTATATGTGCGGAAGTATAATTGAATCCACTGTTTAAAAAAAGGCTTCCTACAGGGATGAAAAATTCTCTTTATTGATTTTAGTCACGGGAGTGCAGTCATTAAAGCTTTATGATGTCAAAATGATGCAACCTAAATATCAAAGTACACTAGGGAAGATCTTTATAAATGTCTGAAAGTACATATTTTAGTTAAAAAATAGCAGTGGGAATAAAAAGTAACCCTCACTGGGACTCCACACTTTTAATTGTAACCAGCTTTTTAAAAGGATCCATCTTCCTTTAACTAAATAATATTTCTGCCCAATTAGAAAAAGTGTCTTCCAATCAGCCTAAGCAGTTGTAGCATTTCAACAACCTTGCTGCAAAATATTGACAATATTCATGAGCCCCCTTTCCCTGTTTGTAATGTGTATGGAACGGAAAGAAACATACTCACCCACAATACTTGTCTCTGGGTAAATTGAAAAAAGGGGGGGCATTATTATTTTCTTGTCTTGAGTCATAGACCATCTGAATGGAAACTTGAGTCTCAGCCTGTCACTATCTTGTTTTCCCCCCTAAAGTGTATTAAATAAGGCTAATAAGGCTCTTTCCTGTGAAGGGCCAGAATGGACCCAATATGATAACCAAATCCAATCACCATTCCCACCATGAAGTCCTCTCTCCTCCCTCACACTCACTTTATGCCAGCTGTCTACATGTGTCTCAGCAGTGTGTCTCAGCATCTTCAATATGAGACCGAAGTGCAAAAAGTCACCTGATAGGATAAAAAATAATTACATGAATCCATGAGCAATCTTCCCTCAATAAGTGTCCGTGAAAGTAAGGCATACTTAACAACCTACGTTGCTTCATGTTGTCAAAGTCACTGACTGATAGCAGAGCTGAGCAGAATCTGCTGGGGCAATCTAGGGCCTCTTGGCAAGCTGGAGGGCCAGTCACTTCATCCCCCTGTGTGCTCAGCGCCATCACCACTGGCCTACAGATTAACCCTCTCCCTTTTGGAAGCAGTTGATGTCCTTTTTTCAGACGGCTCTTGATGATTGATGCCACTCGCATCACTTGTTTGCTGATTGTGACTGTACTGCTGTTCCATTGTGTTTATTTTAAGGTTGATTTCGATTAACTGGTTTGGTGTATTGATGGACCTGGCCCCAGACTTGCCCGGCAGCAGGGCAGGTTTGTCGGCCAAAGGGGAAGAATGCCTCTACCAGCAGCATGCCCATGCGGCTCCAGCAACAAGACTAGATAGGATAAGCAGCTGCTAGACCAAGGCGGATGGGCAGTTCCATTGCTCAGGCAATGGAAAGGTTTTTGCAGCCGAAGCAGGAAATCTTGTGGAAGTTGGGAGGAGTCAGGTCCAGGGGCGTAACTACCATTAGGCAAGGGGAGGCGGCTGCCTGGGGGGCCCACGCCTCGAGGGGCCCCCCAGAGGCAAGTCACATGACTCCCCAACACCCAGAGCTTCGGTGCCGTGGAAAAGCCAACCCCAAGTTCGGAGCAAAGGCGGCATGCATGCAGCAAAGTCCTTGTCTGCAGAAGCAACTCTGAGCCGGGAGCGCTCTTCCCCATGGCGAGGGTGGAGGGACGGGGTTAAAGCGAGGGAGTGGAGTTTTCTAGAGAAGCTGGCAAGAAGCCTTCTGTGAGGACAGTCCCCCTCCCCTCCCTCCAAATGCAGCCTTGGCTGGATAGTGAGTGTGCAGCAGCCAGAAGGGAAGGGAAGGGGCGGAGGGCAGTGTTGAAAGTCTGTGCCTGAAAGTCTGGGGGCCAGTGTTGGAAGTCTGTGGGGGTAGCTCCTGCGAGAGGAGATGTTTTCTCCCTGCTGCTGCTCTGAGATCAGGAACAGTCTTAGTTCAATCACACTTACTTGGGGAACAACAAGCACTCAATCCAGAGGGACTTCTTACTTACGAGTAAACAAGCACTGGCAGGGGCTGCATGGCTGCAACCCTGTCCACGTTTACTAGAACTATATATTGTGAAGTGTGTGTGTGTGTATCAGCAAGGGGCCCATTTTAAAATTTTGTCTCTGGGCCCACTCGAGCCTTGTTACGCCCCTGGTCAGGTCTATTGGCAATCCTATTGACAGGCATTTGAAAGGCAGCAAGGAACCAGGGAGAAGGTTCCTTCGGTTGCTCTCAGGAAGCCCAAAGAGAAGCAGGAGAATTGGGAGGAGAGGAGAGACCTTGCTGCCACATCTGTTGCCCTGGGGTGTAGCAAGGTTGAAGTGGACCCTGGGACAAAAGTGAAAAGGAGCTTCTGGGTCCCCTGCCTTGTTTACTCTCCCCTGCATGACTTTACTGCAGAAGAACTATAAGGAGATGGTGGGGGAAAGCATTCACAGTATGCCCTTTCTTTAGTTCTATGCAAATAATATTTCACATTCCCCACATTCTGATCAGGAACTAGCAGTTTGCCAAGGAGCCCAGGAGGTGGGAAGGGATAGCAAAAAGCCGACTCTTTCCTAGCCCATGGGGCCCCCTGCCCATCTTAGGCCCAGGGACATGTCTCCCCCTTCTTGTTATAACTACGTCCCTGCTGTTGCCCTCAAAGAAGAGCTAGGCTAGGGCTAGTTGGTTAACTCCTGGGTTGCCACAATTGTGTGTGTGTGTGTGTGTGTGTGTGTTTGTTTGTTTGTGTAGTTTTAAATGTATACAACTATGGACTGCTTATGAATAGCAGGATAGAATTTTTTTTAATTTTTAATTAAGTCATGACATTAATATATATTTTTAAACAAACAAATAAATATTGATTTATTGAATTTATATATTGCCTAATATAAAGTCTCTAGATGGTATATAATAACCACAAATTCAGAGGGAATGGAGCCATGTGCTGTTTTTCATGCTCTTTTCAAATCCCTGCTTTCAAGATAATTTGAAGTAGGGTTTCAAGTGGCCATTAGAGATTATGAGCAAATGTAAAAGCTCACAAAAGTGAATGAAAAACAAAGCAAACTGGAATCCAAGAACAATACAGTATGTGAGGGACAGTGGGTGGGGGAGGCAAGTGGCATCAAAATTAATGCCCAGCTGCCAGTTCCTCGTTCCTTTACCTCCTGCATCTCTGTTGAACAGAAGCCACAGACTGTGCTGAATCCCAACCCCCATGTACTCTTAGGTGCACAAATAGGGCCATCACAAAGGACAAGCCATTTTATTTATGTATGAGCTTAGAATCTCAGTTTAGAAGAGAGAGACTTGACACAAACCAGGTGTGTGTGTGTGTGTGTGTGTGTGTGTGTGTGTGTGTGTGTACACAAAGATCTATAAATATTTCCATGCTAAGGAACACAACATTCAGCTGAAGAACACGAGTCCCCACCCACCTACCCACCCTCACATTTGGTTTTGAAATGGACTGCTTCTCATGGGGAAATTTGCTATGAAACACATACTTTGGGGAGCAAACCCTTAAAAAAAACCACTTTCCACTGCCTGCTGTTGCCTAGCTGTCTTTGATAGATTTATCTAGTGTGCATGCTGTCTAAGAACAGTGCTCCTCTGGGACGGGCCATTGACCTTCATGAACCAAACAGAGAAGATAACCTTCTGAAATTGCTCTGACAGAAAGTTGGCAAATGATCTCAGAAAGTTCTTACTGTGCAAAACCTATCTGCATGCCATTTCCATAGATCACTGGGGATCTATTTTTCTAACCCCCTGTCTAAAAGATATTCACTGCTGAGGATAAAACTAACTCAAGGAGTGCATTCAGTGACTATCAAATTGCCCCATCCTTAGAGGTGCCATTTCAGATGTGGGGTGAGGGGCAGGGGAAGATTCATCATTGTCAAAAGGTCTACCCTTTGATATATCCTTCAGGATTAAACTGCAAACAAAGCAGTAGGGCTGTTCTCATTGTTGCAGAGTGATTCCTTGATTTATAAGGGATTAAACAAGAAGTTTAACTTGAGTTGCAGAAACATCTTAATTATTTATTATTTTCTTAACACTAGCTAACAAGGTAATGGTCACTTCTACAAGAGGGGGAGAACAAAACCAACTGAACTGATAAAACAGCCGATCAACAGAACTGAAGCTGAACTCCACGCCAGGGACCCAACATATACACATACATACAGAGGTAAGTATTACTTAGGCAGGAAGAGAGACAATGCTTAGTTACACAGTAAAATTCGGACACTCATGACCAAAGGTAAGGTAGGAGATGTCTCCAACCTTTGTGTGGGACAAGCACACCCTACCCAGATTCTATCCATGGCTTTTTACTGAGGTAGGAAGAAAAAATCCTCCTACCAGACTGGGGCTTGACAGATGAGCAAGCTCCCTGCCTCCAACATTACTTTTATCGCCCACACAAGCAAATATCAGGAGCATACCTGTTGGAGCTAGGACCATGGCAGCATCAGCTCTCAGCTGCAATGTCTCATAGTGATCACTGGGAGGTTTTAATGTAATGGATAAAAGTGCTGGGCTCCTCCCTTCTTTTTTCCTTCCAGTGTTTGTCTCCATTTTGTCTCTCCAAAGATGGCTGTTTGTTTTGGTCTCTCTCTTCAGCCATGAGCTACAGCTGGAAAAAAAGCTGCAGGCTTTTTCACATTTGTTTGTAACCTTTTCTTGTTTGTGAGATAGTGTTGTGGTGAGTAATAGACAGTGGCAGCTCAGTTCTTTTTCTAATATTTCTTGTTTGTTGTATTCTGTCCAGTATATTTTATATTTTGTTTAGAAGTTTGTCCCAGTGAGGATCCTGTAGAGAATGTGTGGGGTGGAGTCAGAAAGGAAAAGGGAGGGAAAGGTGAAAGAGAAAATGGAGTTGTTTATGAATAAGCTCTTAGTTAAATCTATATAAGATTACTTTGTAACTTGTGAGGGAAGCAGAAAATATTTGGTGATGGGATTTTTAAGCAGCTAAGCATGTGAGCCTGCAAAGCTGTTTCTGAAACTTCATTTCATTGCATTGCTGGGCCTACATTCCTGAACTGCTTTATCACTGCAGCTTCTTGACCTACACAGCCCCTGAAGGTATTCTTTCCTTATCCATCCTGGACTCTGTTGTTCACTGGATGCCCACTGCAGCATGGCTCAAATCCACCACCACATTTTTTCTTGTCTACTCGAGGAGAACCTGCTCCTGCCTGGAAAACATGGAGGTCCTATTTCTGCAGTTACCTCCTCACTATACAGAACCCTGATCTTACTCCAGCAAAGCAGAAGGCTATATTGTTTTACTGTCTGGACCCTGAAGGCCAAAGAATATATAATCATTTACCCTTTCCTGCCAGTTTCGAAGGAGATTCCAGTTCTTATGAAGCTGCTCTTCAAGCCTTAGATGATCATTTCAACCATACTTTGAATGTGATTGCTGAATATTTTAAGTTCTATTCTAGATTCCAACTGCCTGGTGAATCTATTGATCAGCATGTCACATCACTACATGCTGTAAGTATCACCTGTGAGTCCAACTTTACTGATGAAATGATCAACAGATTGTTATTAAAATGACAAGGAGGTGTTCCCCCCGCCCCTCTCTCCAAACTGCATGAAAAACTGCTACTGAAGTGGAAACTTACCTTGGATTAAGTTATAGAGATGGCTGGGAGGGTGGAAAATGGTCTTCACTGTGCCAAATCAATCTCTTTGGTACCCTGCAAACCAACCTCATGAAATCCAGGTGGTTCAGTCTAAATCCTTCCAATCCCAGTCTTCTGATATGGCACTGCCCCAGAAAGTGGCAGCATAATAAAGGAAGAGCTACCAATGTGGAGACTCTGCCAGCCTCCTTACAAGCAAAAGTGATTAAAATTGCCACAGAGTCAGCTGGGCATAGGTTTGACTAAAAAGTGAATCAAAGAAAGTTTTTGGTGGGCAGATATGGACAAACTCATTGAAGATGTGATCAGGCACTCTGTGGATTGTGCTGTATGTGACAAATTGCAGAGACTTTTACATATCCTCTTTACTCCAGTTCAGTATCCCAATTATATAATGAGGCCTTTTGATAAGCAACTCACAAAGATTTGTTATGGTGAGGGTGGATTACTATTCTAGGTGGCCAGAAATTTCATTTGCTGACAACATTACTACAAACAAGGTGATCAGGGGCGTAGCTATAATTGAGCGAAAAGGTTCAAAGAACATGGGCCCCCAGCTCCTGAGGGCCCTCCAGCTCCACTCCTCCCTATTTTCTTCGTGATGTCCCTCACTCTGGGGGGCCGCCAGAGAAGAGGATGAACACGGGCCCCCTGTCCCCTAGCTACGCCCCTGAAGGTGATCCAATTCATGACTGCAGTTTTTGTGAGAGAAAGTCTTCCTGAAGAACTAGTGACTGACAATCAGTGGGGCATTTAGGCACAGGGCAGAGGTCTGTGGCCTCATGCCTTCTGGGGGTCTTCCAAATGATCTGGGGGGCGCTACCCAGTCCCAATGCCCCGCCGCTATTCTTTGCCACCGCTGCTCACCTGCTCCACTCCACTCACCCCCTCCAGAGGTGGGAGCAGGCGGGCCTCCTTTGTCCGCTTGCATGCACAGTAGGAGCTATGGAGTGTTGCATCCCATGACATCACAGGAAGCACCTTAAGAGATGCCTGGAGCACTGCTGGAGGAAAACTAATGCCAGAGCCAACGAGCATGGTTACTCTCTCATTTCCGGGAGTATTCTGTAGTGATAAGGGCAGCAAAGTCAGCTCCGCTCTTATTGCATCAGCTGACTCTCATCCAGCGGCCTTGTTCCGAATTACCTGTTCCCTGCTTGGGGATGCGGATCCAGTGGAGGTTCCATCTGGCCGCTGTGACATGTTTGCTAGATTTTTCGCTCGCATTCTGCAGGAGTTGTACTCCAATTGCACAGGATCCGATGAGGTGATGGAGACTTCATCTTGTGATGTAATCTGTGATACTTTTGAACTTGTTGAAGCTGAAGATGTGGACAGGATTCTCTCTGGTATGGGTGCTGTGACCTGTAGCCTGGACCCTTGCCCCTCCTGTCTTACTAGAGTAGCCAGTGGGAATGTAAGATCCTGGCTTCGGGAGTTGGTGAATTCTTCTCTTCATGAGGGGTCTGTGCCAGCAGCCTTAAAAGAGGCTATGGTGAGCCCTCTTTTAAAGAAGACTTCTCTCAACCCTGAGGTCCCTGATAACTATAGACCAATCTCCAACCTCCCTTTTCTTGCGAAGGTTTTGGAGAAGGTTGTATGTGCCCAACTTGAGAGAGTTAGGAAGCTGATTTTCTAGATCCATGTCAGTTGGGTTTCAGGCCATGGCATAGCATGGAAGCAGCACTGGTCGCTCTGGTTGATAACTTGTATCATGGCCTTGATGAGGGTAGCTCCCCTCTCTTGGTCCTTTTAGATTTCTCAGTAGCTTTCGATACCATGGACCATGGTCTCCTTCTGGAGCGCCTGCATGGGTTGGGTATTGAGGGCACTGTTTTGTAGTGGTTCTGTTCCTTAGTGGGCACTTTCAGTTGGTGTGCATTGGTAACGAGTGCTCTGCTTTGTGGCCACTCCTTTGTTGGGTACCTCAGGGCTTGGTTCTCTCTCCCATTCTTTTTAACATCTACATGAAACCACTGGAGCAGGTCATCCATCGGTTTGGGGTGAGATTCCATCAATATGCTGATGATACTCAGTCATATATTGCCACTTCAGAGATGCCATTTCTGTGCTTGCCCACTATCTGGAGCCTGCCAGGTTCTGGATGGGCCAAAACAAGCTCAGACTTAATCCCACCCAGACCGAGTTGCTTTTGCTTACTTCTCAACCCAACCAATTGTCAAGTCTGACTCTCAATCTGGATGGGGTTGCCCTGTCCCTGAAGGAGATGGTCCACAACCTGGGGGTCCTCTTGGACTCACAACTCCTGCTTGAGCAAGAGGTGGAGGCTGTGGCCAGAGGTGCCTTTGCCCAGCTTTGGCTGGACCAGTTACAGCCCTATATCAATTGGCAGGCCCTGGCACTGGTAACTCATGCCCTTGTCATCTCTTGTTTGGATTACTGTAATGTGCTCTACCTGGGATTGCCTTTGAAGATGACCCAGAAGCTTCCATTGGTCCAGAATGCAGTGGCCCACCTGCTTATGGGTGCTAGAAGATATGATAGAGTTACACCTCTCCTGCAGTCACTGCATTGGTTACCTATTTGCTTCTGGGTCCAATTCAAAGTGCTGGTTCTTAAAACCCTTCAGGGCTTAGCGCCTGCTTACCTCCAGGACTGCCTCTCCGTCCCATCCTGTCCCATCCTGTGAGATCTTCTCAGGTTGCCCTTCATTCGGTCCATGGACTTAGAGAAGTCCATGATACTGTCATGGCCCAGACCTCTGAGTCAGAAGAGTCAGAGGAGGAGTGGGAGGACTTGGTTGGGAGCACAGGCTCAGAAGCACAGCAGGAGGACCTGGCTGTGAGAACAGACACTAGAGCTGAGGTGAGGTGGCAGCAGATTCTCAGCAGCTGGCAGAGATGAGGGCTGAGGAGACTGATCAGGAGGAAGCTGAAATTTCACCTGTGTTAAGAAGACATCTCAAAAGAAAGGCTCAGTGGGAGACACACAGGTGCAAGATCTCACAGGAGAGGAAATAGAAATGTTGAATCAGGAAAGCCTGATTGGCTGCCAGTTATCTCGAGCCCTATATCAAGTGGACGCTGTTCCTGAGATGTTACTGTCAGCAATGTTGCCTTCCACAGAAAGTGTACCTCGTACTTAGAATTGGTCACTCTTTCTTGTTTCAGCCTGTCCTTGTTCTGTTCCTTCCTTCTTCCTTTGGTTCAGTTATGGCTCAGATATGTTAGGGGGGGGGTACCTAGTTTAGTTTCAAGGGACTTTATTTTGCTTATACTACTTTATCTTTGACAATTGTCCTTCGCTTTTGTCCGTGCAGCTAAGCTACTACTCTTATCTACAGAATTTCGATCTTGACTCACAGAAGTAGAGCTGGAGAGATCGTAAATCCTGTCGGGTCAGCCGTGCTAATAGATTTACGACAGATACTAGGGCCTGTGGAAGGGCTTTTTCTGTTCCTGCCCCTTCACTCTGGAATCCCCCCGCCATGCAGTCTGCCTCCTCCCTTTCAGCTTTAAAACCTTATTGAAGACATTTCTTTTCCACCAGGTGTTTGCCCACTATTTTTTAAAAAATTAAAACTTGGATGCTATTCTTGTTTTTTACACTACCCTGAGTCTGTGGATTGGACGGTATATTAGATCTCTTTAAAATAAATAAATAAATAAATAAATAAATAAATCCTGGAAAGAGGCAATCCATGAAACACTGTTTCCTTATCAAACTACTCCTCATTTGACTACTGAGAAATCACCTTTTGAATTTCTGAGAGGATGCAAAGCTACCATCATGCCATCTCACCCTGAGGATGCAGAGATTCTTGATTGGGTAAGGGAGAAAACAAAAATACCAATTGTATGTGGATCAGAAATGGGTTGTGAAACAGTAAACATTTCAAGTGGGGGAATTTGTCCGAGTAAGGCTGCCTTATACAGTGAGAAAGGGATGTTCCTGATATTCAGGAACATAATTGTTTTAAGAATCCTTGGAGGTTCTGTCATATTGGATGATGGAAAGGAATGGAACATTTCAAGACTTTCCAGAATGCATACTATGAGAAAAGAGGAAAGGGAGTCTGGTCTCAAGAGAGGAACTGTAGAGGAATTTGATCTTGCCTCTAATTTTGACTTCACAGAACAGGCTGATGAAAGTGATGGACAATCTTCTTTACCAGAAAGAACATCACTAATGGCTATAAGGCAGCCAGAGAACCCAAGAATTAGAAGTGTGTGTGACAGGAGACCAATTAAAAGACTTAAAGACTTTGTAACTGAATTTTAAATCAATTCAATTCTGGTTGTTATAAAGGGGAGGGATGTGTTGTATTCTATCCAGTATTTTTATGTAGGGGTGTGCATTTCTGAGTTTTTCTATTTTGTTTTTGGCCGAATCCGAAGATGCCCCCCCCATTCGGCGAGGGTCTGGAGAGGGAGAGCCATCTCGAACCCCACCCCCCATTTTTTGTTTTGGAGCTGACTTGCTCCAAAAAATATTCAAAGCTGCCAATTTCCCCATTGCTTCCCTCCTCCCTTCTGCCCCAGTCCGTTCCCCATCGCTCCATTCACCTTCCACATTCCATTCCTCACTGATTCCCCCCTTCCCTTCCATCCCAGTCCATTCCCCATTGTTCCGGATGTCTCCCGTCAACAGCACTTTCTCTCCATGCCTCCTCTGCCAGCTGCCGCCTCCTCACCGAGCCATCCGCCTCCTCAATCATCAGTTCCCCTCAATTGCCTCCTCCTCCCCCTCCCCACTGAGGCCATCTCATCACCCCCAAGAAAGGAGCTCTCAGCAAGCTCCCTGCCACTCCCAGCAAGCTCGCTTCCTGCCACTCCACCATGCACACATCCGGCCCTGCTTGCTTTCACCTGAAGGGCAGGAAATTCAAACAGACATCAGACATCAGAAGAAGAATCAAAAGGGAAATGCTTGAGAAAGACTGTTAGTGATTGCAAAAATGGCAAAACGGAGGTCTGAAAATTTTTCCGAATTACAAAACTTCATTTCTGAAATGAGATCGTTTAGATTCGGCTACAAAACTCTTTGTTGGGGCATTTTTCATTTTCAGTAGGTGTATTTTTTCGGTAGGTGTATTTTAGGTAAGTGCCATTTTCGGACTCAAAATGTTTTGTAGCTGAATCGAAATGCACATTCCTACTTTTATGTTTTGTTTACAAGTTTGTCCCAGTGGGGATCCTGTAGGGCAGGCCTGCTCAACTTCAGCCCTCCTGCAGATGTTGGCCTATAACTCCCACAATCCCTGGCTATTGGCCACTGTAGCTGGGGATTATTGGAATTGTAGTCCAAAAACAGCTGGGGGGCCAAAGTTGAGCAAGCCTGCTGTGGCGGGTGGAGTCAGAAATGAAAAGGGAGGGAAAGAGAAGAAAATGGAGTAGTTTCTGAATAAACCCTTAGTTACATTTATATAAGATTACTTTTTACTTTTGAGGGAAGCAGGTATAAAACTGTGATTGCTGTGATGAGCTTCATGTCTGGCCTTAAGACTAACTGGCGCTTCACTCACTGCTCTGGTCTGTTCTGTAATCTGCTTTGCAAGGTATACTTGGTCAAAATGTGTCTGAAGTTGCTTTAGTAGGTGTGAACAAAACCAGTTTGCCAGGTTCAGTTTGAGTCCAAACTGGACTCAAACCAAACTGGGCATGTTTGGTATTGTGCCCCCTAAACAGACCCATGGCTTGGCTTGAATTTGAGCCAGTTAGGGGTTCTAAGGTTAAAAAAAATCTTTTATTTTTTTAGAACTCACCACTGGGTCAGAGATGCTGCTGCAGGGAGGGTGTCTCTGCCATCTCCCCTCCCTGCACCGACCTTCCCCCATTCAAAGGGCCATTTGGGGGCCCTTCCAGCCCTTCCTCCAGTGATGGTGGCCATTTTGGAGGCCACCACACATGTGCCCTGGCCATTTGTGTAGCTTGCTGGCAAGGATGCATGTGCGGCAGCCTCCAAAATGGAGGAAGGCAGCCACCGGAGGAAGGGCCAGAATGAAAAATGGTCCAAAATGGCCCTCTGAATAGTGGGGGAAGGCCATGGGGGAAGGGCGAGATGGCAGAGACCACCCCCCTGTGGCCTCTGCAGCACCCCTGGACCCAGTGGTGAGTTCTAGTAAATAAATAAATTTTAACCTTAGAATCCCCAAATCGGCTCTGAGCCGGCCCAGAGGGTGGGATTCAGCTTGAGGTTGAGGCAAACCAGGCCAGCCAGGCTCAAGGGCAAAGCAACTTGTTCCAATGACGTTACTACAGCACAGGCATCAGTGATTCTTTTTTGGCCGTTTGAAATGTGTGTTCTGTGTTGGGAGGGACATATTCCCTTTTACTGTGTGCTTCTGCAGTGTTTTTCATGGCAGGGTTTCAAGATGCATTGCAAATTGCAAGGCAACATTTTTCTGTGCACTCTGTGAGTGCAGCTTGTTCTGGCCTTAGGGAACAATTGGGAAACTTGCAACACCCCATAGCTCCCAGGCACACCAAAGTGGGATGTGTGGTAGGGCATGATGGGTACTACCTACCACCCAACCCACAAAAGGATCCAATGGTGGTTTTTTGGGGGGTGGGGCGGGGAGTTAAAAATCTCCTGCTTGCCCATTTCTTTTGTGGGTTGGGTGGTAGGTAGAACCCATCATGCCCTACCACACAATACACTTTGTTGTCCCTAGGGGAACACCCATGGGGAGCAATGGGGTGTCTCCGTTTCCCCCCATTGTTCTCTATGGCCAAAACACTTGAAACGTTCCAAGTTTGTTTCATTGAAACAGCTGTTTCAGCTACTGTTTTAATGAAACGTTTTGGCCATTATGAATTTCTTTTCAAGTTCAAAACAAAATACAAAATCTGTGTCCTGCACATCTCTACCCCTCTGACAACTTTATTTTCTTTTTAAATTTGTTTTTGTTTTTAAAATGATTTTGAGCCCTTTTGGGATAGGATTATTAATTTTAAACAATGTTGTAAACTGCTCTGAGCCTGTTGGAAAGAGAGGGATATAAATATTATATTTTTGTCCCACCTTCCATCATGGAATTGAAGGTGACATAATGGGATTGTTTTAATGAAAGGCGGTATATAAATTTAACAATAAATTAAAAAAATAAAATAATGGGGTTTTCAATCAGTCACCCATCTAGAAAATGACCATACTTATAACAGCTTAGTACTGTATGATGTGCTCTCAGACCATGCCATAGTCCACTCTTGGAAAAAGATACAAAACTCAATATTTTGTAAAAGCATAGTAATTTTCATTTTCAGATCACTCAAATCCAGATAGGAGTAGTCAGGGATTCTCAAATTTGTGTGCCCAGATTTGTTGGATTACAACTCTCATTAAAAAAAAACTGTCTGCCAAAATGGCTTGTAGCCTAATAACATTTGGAGATCCAGGTTTGGGATCCTCTAGCTTAAAGCAGCAGAATATAGAAAGATAGGGGAGGGGACTGTTCCACATCCCCATTCACTCTTTGGGACATCTTATGGTTCATTTCAGGCAGAGTTGTGATTGTTGGTTATGCGTTTCCCCACTGTAAATATTTTCATTTTATAAATCAAGATGACCATGTCCAGATCACTATCCATCAGGGAGATGACTAAATGTGAGCACAATGGTATAAATTCACTTCCAAAAGAAAGTAGCTACCACCATCCAAAAAGTCACGAAGACACTTATTGCTTAATGTTCCAGTACTTCCAGCACTCTGAGGAAGTAATGGGGTGAAACTATTTTTGCTAAAGTACACTGAAGGCACAGATTACTCATTGCATTGTCCGCATAAAGCCTCCTAGGCTATTCTCTGGAGGCCTATATCTGTTAGCTGCAGACAGTACTCTGACTCCCTCCAAAAAGCCACGTTTCCTCCAAAACCATATAAAGACTGTCCACACATTTGTCTTAAATGAGCTGAAACAAGCAGATAAATATAGGTACAAGGTATTTGCTGAATAGAAGAAAAATGTGCAAGACTATAGGACATCCTTAACTGACAGTCACTGGCAATTATCACACAGAAACATAAGCCTGACTTGAAAGCACCATAAACAAGAGGATATTAAAATAAAGCCTCTCACTTTTTGGAGAAGTTGAATCCACAGACCCCTTCCAACCACAAGAGACTGGAGTCTGCTTTTTCAAAATTTTGATATGTTGAATAACTCTCTCTTAATTCAGAGATCTTTCTGTGGTGTTCTGGAGAATAGAATGGGTTGGGGGAGTTTTTAAAGAGAAAACAACCTTCCAGAATAATGGCACAATTAACATTTTACTCAAATCTAAAAAGGTATCCTAGAGCATAAAGCAATATATTAAGAGGCAATGATGGTTTTCCTTATGGCTCTTGGATTCAACTGAGCTCCTAAGAACAATTACTGTGGAGTTTTTGTTGGAAGGCTTCCATACAAAAAACAATCTTCTAAAGCAGAACTAACCTTGACCATAGTGGATCACCCTACCTAATAAAGTCTTTGAGTCGATTAAGGTATAACAAAGAGGTTCTCAGGTGGGGAGGAACACATTTCCCCTGCTGGCAACTTGTATTCAAAGCTGTCAGGCAGACAGACCTATGGAAGAGTCTCATCCAGGTCTAATTAGTGCTGCAAGATCTCAAAAACATGGAATACACTCCAGGAAAACAAAAACCTCTAAAGGGGAGAGGGGATCATTCCATAGGTTTCAGCTAAGGAGAGTTGCCAGCACCTGACCCAGAGGCAAATCTTTTGCTTTAACAGCTCTAGGACAACAAGATATTATATGGGAACTCATAACCCAGGGATTCTCCAATTTAGGTGCCTAAATGTTGTTGGACTTCATCTCTCATCATTCCCAGCCCCAGTGGTCAAAGGTCATTGGGGCTGGGGATTATGGGAATATTCAATGATTTTTGCCATAACTGGCTGCCAATATGTTTCTTGGTGAAATACAAAGTGCTGATTCTTACCTATAAAGCCTTAACAGCTTAGGTCCAGGCTATTTAAGAGAGTGCCTCTTTTATCATAAACCCTGACACCTGTTAAGATCTTCTGGAGATGTCCGGTTACAGATGCCACCGGCTCATTTAGCGAACCATGACCGGGCTATCTCTGTGGCTGCCCCAGGGCTTTGGAATATGTTCCCCACTGAAATGAGAGTGTGAACACTGGAGAAAAATCTTCAGTGGCAGAGTTCACATGTAACATGGCACCCCAGGTCTGTGCAAAGTGCCTCAGCCCTGGGAGTGGACCACCCTTACTTACTGTGTGGGTTCCGATATGCCAGGACTGGTCATGTTGTGTGAACCCACCAATCTCAGCATATCCTGTTCTATTTGGTGCAGGGAATTTGACTTCTGTCCCTCACTTCAATTCTAAGTTACAGATGTCTGGTTCCCTGCAACCAGTAGGGCAGGATTTGTCGAGATTTGTGAGTTTGCATGACATTCTCAGTCTCTGTATATTGAAACCTATTAGGGATGTGCACAAACTGGCTAGGCCTGTTTGGTTCGAATTTGAACCAGCTTCGAACCACAGTGGGTAGGTTCAGTTTTGCTCAAAACCTCCCCCCCCCTCACCGGGTTCTGTTCAAATTCAAACTGGTTCTAAAAGGTTCTACATAGGGTATAATGGGAACTCGTACTGGCCAATTATTTCCTATGTGGAGCACCAAGGTGCACAAAACTGGGACCAAACCCCAAGCAATCAGACACTCCTGTGATTATTAATGATTTTCTGAAGATATTTTTTTTCCAGTTTTTGCATTTCTCCCATAGGGAATAATGGGGACTTGAGGATGCCCCATTCCTCCCCTTGGAGGGGTCCCTGGGCACCCCAAATTGGGTCTGGGGGCATGGCAGGTTGTTCTAGAACTCCGCCCCAGGCAGCCCCAAGTTGGTGGGGTTTACAGGGGGGTTTTCAGGAATTTTTTAGTTCTGACCTCTCTTAACAGTCTATCTCAGAGTGGATTCTTTGGTTTGTATATAATATGAAAAGCTTTACATAAGGGCTGCCTGGGGGGAGTTCTATGAATGCGGAGAGACTCCTATGCATTGCAATGAAAGAAAAAAATTCTTTTTTAAAATTACTTTTTTAAAAAAACAACCCAAAAACCCCCAAATCCTACAAACTTGAGGCTGCCTGTGGGGAGCTGAGGCCATACCTGCCATACCCCCAGACCCACTTTGGGGTGCCATGGCACCCCCAAAATATGGGGAACAGGGCATCCTCAAATCCCCATTATTCCCTATGGGAGAAATGCAAAAATTTTAAAAAATCTTCAGAAAATCGTTAATTATCACAGGAATGTCCGATTGCTTTGGTGTTGGGAGGGTGGTAGGAACCCCTGCTTGCCTACCACCCACACCAGTTTTGTGCCCCTAAGTACTCCGCATAGGGAATGATGGGCTGGTTTGAGTCCCCATTATACCCTATGAGAAAAATAATTTTTTTAAAATTCAAAAAAATCATTTAAAATCGTAGGAGTGTCTGATGGCTTTGGGGTTTGGGTGGTAGTTGGCACCCATGGGTGCCTATCACCCAACCCAGTTTTGGAGGCTTGAACCAGTTTGAACCAGTTCTAATAGAACCAGGCTATGTTTGGTTTGAACTCAGACTGGCATTGCCAATTCAATGCCCTGTTTGGTTTAAGTTTGAGCCTTCAAACTGGACCAGTTCGGATTTGAACCTGTTTGCACATCCCTAGAACCTATACTGAAAGTAGGGATGGCATGCAAACCTGAGGTGCCATATTATGTATGCATGTGGCTAATGCTTATTCTGGAATTCTCTTTTGATGTTTCACTTTGGATAAATTTCAGTTCCATCACTGTTAAAGCACTCTGACTAGGGATGTGTAAACAGGTTTGATGGTGAAAAGGTCCGATGATCTGATATCAAACTGAACCCACCCACCCCCGGCCCTTCAGCGGGGTTCACAATCTGGGTTTTTAAAAACTCATTCCTCCAGGGGCTTCTCTGAGGCCTCAGGGGGGATGTCCTCTGGAGGTTCCCCCTCCCCCCATCAGCCTCCATTATGTTGCAAATCACCTGGTCCTGGCGGTCTTCAGCCCGATCTGGGCCTGCCCTGTGTGGCAGCATACATTTTGGAGGAATGGCCACACAGAACCCGGCCACACAGAGGCCCATTGGGCATGCGCAGAACGGGCAACATAATGGAGGCCAGTGGGGGGAAGGGGAACCTCCGGAGGACCCCCCCCCAGCCTCAGAGAAGCTACCCAGAGGGAGTGAACACACTTTTAAAAAAAGAAACAGATCATGAACGTCCCTGAACTGAACTGAAGAGAAGGGGTTCAAGGGGGGATGCAGAACCAAACTTGTGGGGTTTGGTCGAGTTCAGACTCAAACCAAAATGGGCCAACCAGTTTTGTGCACATCCCTGACCATGACAGGAAATGACAGAAATTGCTGAGCAGACCACCCTCCACCACTTCTCTTCCTCCATCCCCCTAAGTAGTAAACTCCCATTCAGTAATGGTATAGCAGAGGTAAAGTAATTAGCCTAGACACGTGTATACCTTGCGTGCTCTATGCTATGTGGTAACACCCATGTGTCATTTATTAATTTAGTTATTTGCCACATTTATATACTGCCTTATAAAAAAATCTCAGGGTGATTTACAATCCAATCAAACCACAACCAAAACCTAAGATTAATAAAAACAGATTAACATTAGTGTTTTTTAAAAAATAGGAGTAATGAGACCAACCTGGCTACCACATTCTTCACCAGTTGCAGTTTCTGAACTACATACAAATGTAGTCCACCGAGCACATTTACAGCCCACTGAGTGCAAAGGTAGAGCACATTGCAGCAGTCAAGCCTTGATGTTACCAGCATATGCACACTGTTTTAAGGTCATTTGTCTCAAGAAATGGAGGTAGCTAGTGTATCAGCTGAAGCTTATAAAAAGCACTCCTGGCCACTACCTCAGCCTGAGATATCAGTGAGAGGTTTGGGTCCAGAAGTACTCCCAATCCATCTACCTGATCTTTCAGAGGGTGTGTAATCCCATCCAGAACAGATCCCATCTGGATCTCAACCACTTCCTATGTTCCAGTTTCCCACAAGCACCTCCGTCTTGTTTGGATTTAACTTCAGTTTCAATATATCATATCAGAGCAAAGCCTCTATTCTGTATTCAATAAAATATATTTTGATTTGGACTTTTAAACTGGTTGTTGTGATTTTGAAACTGCCTGCTTTATAACCATGCCTACAAGGTCCCAAAAGGGGGTAAAAGGCACACCTCATAACAACTCTCAGTTCAGAAGAAAGGGGGTACAGTGAGTAGATAAATGGCTACATGTTGAAACAAGTAATAGGTCCTCAAAATTAGGCTGCCCTTTGCAGTGAAAAGCATTTGGCAAGCCTAGCTTTCATACATCTAAAAGATGCAAAAGGGCTCAAGATGATCAAAGCACCACATGTGGGCTTCCTTAATTCAGTCTCTTGTATAGGCTGATTCACATGATCTTCAATAGGATAGGAGACATGTCCTAGCCAAGTTTGGAATCTGTGCACGCTCCTATTTTCTGATCATCTGTGAGTTAAAAGCAAGGTAACAAGGGGAGTAAGTGATCATCTGCAAAGTGGTGGCTGGGTCAGAGGACACCGTCCTACTCAGCAACTATACCCAGATCTTCAATGAGGTAGGATGGAAAGCCCTCCAACCCAGCTGCTGCTTAGCAGACAATCACATCCTCCCTCTCCTACCTTGCTTTTTCACTCACAGACAATCAGGAAACAGTTGTGTGCCCAGTTCCCAAACTTTGATAGGATATCTAATATGAGTTGTGAGAACAGCCCTTACGTATTGTTATTGTTATCTCATTTGTAGCCTCACCTTTCTTCCATGGAACTCAGGGTAGCATGCATGGGATTTCTAGGTGATCTCCCATCCAGGTTGTGATTGGACTCAGATCACTGCCTAGATTGTTAGTTTAAAAAAGGATGCTCTACCACTTGACTTCAGACTATGTCCTAGGATCCTATCCCAGTACTGTACCTAAAACTTTTACAATGCACTAAGGCTGTTCTCACAAGCAGCCTAACCCAAGCTAGGGCAGCCCAGCCTGGGTTAGGCCACTCGTGTGCAGCACCAGGATCCATGCGGATCCCGGGGCTGACTATCTGCCTGACTCAGCTTTTTACCAAGGTTAAGGGTGCAAGTGTGCCCTTAACCCCAGTTCTGAGGTCCTGTGACCACTTGGGCTGACACAAAGATGGGTGCCTAGAGTGCCCATCTCACAAGGGTATGCCCCAATGCACCCCACTCATCATGCAGTGCATTGTGGGGTACATGGAGGTTGGGATGCATTGTCCTGGCCTCCAGAGATCCATGCTGCATGCAGCAGTGCAGATCATGTGGGAGCACAGTCTGTGCTTCCCACCACCTTTGAAGGGTCATTGCGGGGGGAGGTAAGTTTGGTGCACCTCCCCCCCCCGCCCACCTTCTCCATCTCCTAGTCATGTGCATAGCCTTACTATATTCTAGGCCTTTTCATTTCGAGGTAGAGCTCATGTTTAGATAATCAGGATCCTATGATACTGTTTCTGTCTCACCATAATTGAGAAGAAGTTGAGCAAGGACATATCTGAGTAGGCACAAGGTTACTTTGATTAATGCCATCAGGAATGTCCTGCCAGCAGCACGGGAGTACTGGCAGGTCTGGGTATTTCTCCATTCTTCTGGCTATAGAATTGGGCATGTTCCACCCAAATAGGTGCCACATGCCCAAGGCATGCTCTAGGCAAAGTTTCAGCTGTGCACTTAAAATAGAGTATCAACAACATTCTCCAATGGGATAAGGCTTCCGTTGCCTACAGGAATAAAGAGGCAAGGCAACTGGATGAAGTAATAAAAGACCACAATTGTATTAATTCAACTTTAGTTAACTTTATTAACTAAAACAGAGCCTCTTCAATTATTACCTAACCTAGTTAATATTAACCCAAACCCGGTGTGGGTGACTAATTGGTTTACAATGGCATAAGCCAAATTACCATCCAGCTCTACCCTAAACCCTAGAGTAAGTCTACCTTTGCTCAGTGTCAGGGACTAGTACCTATCCTAATCCCAGCACCTTATAGCTACACCTCCTAAGGTATCAGGAAGGAGTCATGCCTGCTTCACCCCTTTCACCAGATTCTTCAGGGTGTCCGTTCATTTAATTCCTCTGCTTGCACCGATACTGCTAGTTTTCGAATGTATTTTCTTCCCTATAATTTCCAGAGCAGGGGGAGGCAACCTTGGCTCTCCAGATGTTGTTGAACTACAAATCCTCTCATCCCTAGCCAAAATAAATTGTGATTGGAATGATGGAAGTTGTCGACAACAACAGCTGGAGATCCAAAGGTTGTCTACCCCTGTTATAGAGCAGATTCTCAACGTTGGGTCTCCAGATGTTATTGGACCAACTCCCATAATCCCCCACCAAAGACCAATGGGGCTGGGGATTATGGGAGTTGAAGTCCAATACCATCTGGGGACCCAACGTTGAGAATCCCTGTAGAGTATAGTTAACTTGCCTCTCTTTTTACCGTGCAGAATAGCCCCTCCCCCTGGTAGAAATTCTACTCAGCACCTACAGGTAACCAGTGAATCCTGTATTGTTTGGTGAAAGGGATGGTGGGAGCTACTCTTGGGCTGTGGATGCTTCCTAACCATTGGCCCAGCCCACATGAAGAAACGGTGCTTTGTGTTCAGCCTGCTCCCTTGCTCCCATCACATGATGCAGGTTTTGACGCTTGCATGCCTAACCTTTCTCCAGGTGCAGCAAAGCCACTTCACTCAGTGTGAAAACATAGATCTAGCTCTTGGCCATAGAGTACTTGATATAAAAGAAAAACTGCTGGATGTCTGTGCCCAGGTCTGTCAACTGGAGGCATAAGCTGACAGAGGAAATGGCAGAACCAGCAAAAGGTTGGTGCCAATATATAGCCAGCTGCAGCCTTGCAATTTCTTCAGGCCAGCTCTGCTCTAGGGGAGGTGGCTGAGCTGGTCCCCCCATCCCCCTGAGTAGATCCATTGGGAGGGAAGCCCTGAGCAGTCTGAACAGCATTCTGCCTTCCGAGTTGGAGCTCAGCCCAGGTACAGTATCACCTCTGCTCCAGTGGACTCAGGAATGATGGAGGGGGTTCTGAGGATGGGACAAGAGCCTTGCTGGGGCCACAGGTCCCCTCTGGTTCTCCAAGGGGGTGACTGGCTCTGACTGTTCTGGGTCTGAAGGATCTGGAGTGCGGTCAGGATTAGGGAGGTGCACAGAACTGGCTCCCTTTGAGCCAATGGTGGGGCAGGGGTGTTTTTAAGGTCAGGGGAGGGTGCACTTAACTCCGCCATGCTTCCCCCTCCGGCTCTCTGTGTATAAATAGTCCGGTGGGTGGCAGTGTACCTCCTTGCCGCCCCATTGTTTTCCTGACTGGAAGTGCCGCTGCCCTGCCAGAATATTTATACACAGCGCGTCAGAGGGGGAAGTGTGGCAGGGGTGGGGGGTAAGTGCACCCTCCTCCATCCTTAAAGCCCCCCCGCCCCTGTGTTCGAACCGGTTAGAATGCGGGGGTTCCGAACCTTTTCGGTGTTCTAAGAATAGAATGCCGAACAGGTTTGTGCACATCCCTAGTCAGGGTAGGGATCTAGGATGAATCAAGCCAGGCTCCCCCTCTTCTTCCAATAGGGTTTCCTCTGGATCGGAGTTTGGGTGAATCCCAACACTGAGTAGAGCCAGGGATCAAGTCAGTTAACAATTAATGTCTGGCTTTTATCCACTCCTGCTTCTAAAATATCGTTTGCTTCAAAATAATGGGGAAATAGCAGAGGGGAAAGGAAGTACACACAAGCAAGCACAGAACATGACATGCACACCCTCTTAATTGATAAGCAATGAGCAATGCAACCTATTACCATGTTTTGTGAGCTTCCTATAGGCATCTGGTTCACTGCTATAGGGAAACAGAAGACTAGAATTGTTAAAACTTTTTTCTACCCATCAGGGCTGCCCTTACTATGTTCACAATCAGTAACCTACATGGTTAGCACAATAATAAGATACAGCATGGAGAGAGGGAGAGAGATGTGAATAATGATAAGGGACCCACAAACAGAACTTCAGGGCCTAATGTTTTTGTTTTGTCTAGAATTTCACAGGTAGTTAAGTATTTTTCTCTGCTGTTTTGGACACTAGTTTCTAAACTATCATTATCGAGGAGTACTGATAGCTAAACTTGACCTGGTTTTTCTGTTAAATAGTATTTCTGCAGGTGATGATCCACATTTCATGAGAGCTGCAATGTAATTTAAACATGCAAGATAAGGATCAGAGATGCTAGTATATTGATTTGTTTTTTGATAGCATCACTATTTGTGCCTCATTTTCCATTAGCCTATTGAACTATGTGTATCCTTAGCTAGAAGTTTTGTGATGAAATCCCTACTTGTTAGTAAAGTCCTCGGTCTGAATGGCATTTCTTGTTCTTACTATTTCTGGAATCTTATAATTGTCCACACTGTTTCTACAATCCTATGACGCACAACAACTGCTTTTATGTGCGAATGAAATGAATGGTCATTATGCCTTCCAAGATGTGGGGAAAGTACTCTGCAAAGAGTTAGCTTTAAAATGGTGGCTCTCTTATATTTAGCAGAGGGAGAACAACTGTCCCTATTCTGCCCAACTTAGCACCTTTCTAGTAGCTGATGCTGGCATCTCCCCTGTATTTCTTCTTAGATTATGAGCCCTACAGAGCAGAGGTATAGCAAGGCTGGAGTGGGCCGGGGACGAGAAGTACAGATAGACTCTTTCCCCTGGATGCCCACCTTTCCCCGCCCCCACCCACTCCTTCGCCTCTGCTGAAGAACAGTACGGAGGAGAGCTAGTCTTGTGGTAACAAGCATGACTTGTCCCCTTAGTTAAGCAGGGTCTGCCCTGCTTGCATATGAAAGAGAGACTAGAAGTGTGAACACTGTAAGATATTCCCCTTAGGGGATGGAGCCAATCTGGGAAGAGCACCTAGGTTCCAAGTTCCTTCCCTGGAATCCCCAAAATAGGGCGGAGAGAGATTCTTGCCTGCAGCCTTGGAGAAGCCACTGCCAGTCTGTGTAGACAATACTGAGCAAGATGGACCTATGGTCTGACTCAGTATATGGCAGCTTCCTATGTTCCTTTGTTGTTCCTATGACATTATGAAAAACAAAACATTCTTGGCAGACCCTCTCTCTTGCTTCTATGCAAATAATATCACACACTCCCCATACGCAGACATTACCACAGACACACTTCGGTGCCCACATCCTCTTGGCTTAGAAACATTTATTAGCATATATGCCTACTACAATCATCTCATATCTTCATGCACCAGCATATTCATACATCTTTCTTATCTGCCTATTCTCTCTCTCTCTTTGAGAGAAAATGAGACTTAGGATCCAATCAAAGTTTTCCATGGGGAACTGAGCCCCAGATTTCACCCAACCCAGTTACTTAGCAATGGGAGCGGGAGCAGAGAAAAGAAGTATTGTGGTTTTACCCTGTTCTTTTTAATGACAAGATTCAAAAAGTGTCCCCGAGTTCCTTTAATTGAAGATTTTTTAAAGGGGAAGAGTTGTTACTAGCCAGTGGGCCCTTCTCTCAGGGCCCAGGGACATTTGTCTCCCTTCTTCAATAATTGTGTGCCTCTGCTGTTGAGTCTGGGAACCATTTTCTCTTGATTTTTCTGTTTCCCCCCCATTCTTTTTGTTACATAAACTACTTTATGAACTTCTTGTTGAAAAGTGGTATATTTATCTTAATAAGAAGCCATCATTAGCAAATAAATATATCTTGCACGTACAAACCAATTAGTGCGCATTTTGAGATAATAAACTTAGGGTCTTTCCTGCAACCACTGCTGATTCGTTCCTTTGAGTTGGCCTATATTTCTAATGAACAGTGAAGGTATTTACAGCTTCTTCTATATCAGCATTAATGTTGGGCCAGTATAACATCCTGTGCTCTTCTACAGTTTTCTACACCTAAAAGCTCTTCAGGCATCCCTTGTATCATACTTTGCTGTAAAGCTCTGGGCACAATCTGCCTGGTTCCTTTAAACAAAATGCCACTTTGTCCTAAGACTTTTTCCTTTGGTAATAAAGGCTGGGTTTGTAGTTACTAGGGATGTGCACGGAACTGGTGTGTGTGTGGGGTCCTTTTAAGGGCAGAGGAGGGTGCACTTACCCCTCCCGCTGTGTTTCCCCTGCCAGCACTGCATGTTAAAAGGGTCCGGTGGGGCGGCAGCGTACCTCCCTGCCACCCGAGTGCCTTTTTAGACAGGAAGTGCCTCATGTGTGCACGAGTGTGTGTGTGCGCACATCTGACATGCACAAGCATGTTGGATCTTTCCAGTCTGATGAGGCAATGGGGCAGCAGGGAGGTACACTGATGCCCCACCAGGCCCTTTTAATGTGCAGCACCAGTGGGGGAAACCCGGCAGGAGGGATAAGAGCACCCTCCCCTCCCCTTAAATGTATCCCCTCCACCTTTGAACCGGCCAAACCACTGGTCATTTGAATCTGTTTGGAAGCCCGTAAAAGGGCCTCTGAACAGATTCGTGCACATCCCTAATAGTTACCAGGCCAGCCAGCAGAGATGGCTCTAATAATCATTAGCAGTGTACCATTCTTTTGTAATGATTGTCTGCACTTTATCTGAGAATGGAATTTTTAAAATTAGGTCAACATGAACTGTGACTGCTTCTGGAATTTGCCCTTCCAGCCTTTCGAAATAATGGATAATACCTTGGCAGTCAATAGATCCTTCCCAGCTTTGTATTCTACAGTGAGGTCATGTAGCTGCCGTTGAAAGAACAATCTTTGTTACCTGGGAGATGAGTCTACTATACCCATATCAATGGTTTATGATCAATTTCAGCTAACAAAGGTCTTGCATAAATGAAGACATAATCTTATACTGATGCCAGAGGGAAGTTTTCTGTTTGTGCATATTGGCGCTCTGTTTTGGTACGTGCCCTGAATACATCCAATCATTGTTCTTCAAACATTCCCATATTTCTGTATTACTTTGGAAGCCTCTGTGAACTATTTTGTTATAATATTTGAGCACAGGTACTATTTTGTAAAAATATCAGTTTTGTCATAATAGGTAAGCTTTGTTACAGATTTTCAAATTCAGCATCTTGGTTGCGTTTGTCCATGTTGACTGACCATCGTTTTGCAGACAAGTCCTGTCATGTTTGGTTAATTGAATATAAGCTTTCCTAGGAAATTAGCCATACCCTGGAATTTTTGTAGCCTTCTTTGTCCTTAGAGGTAGTATATTAGTTATGATCACAATTCAAATAAATGATTGGACTCTGGAATGCTCTCCGGTGGCGATTCACTCCTCAGTCTCCATCGCAGTTTTTAGAAAGTGTGTTAAATCTTGGCTTTTTAACCAGGCTTTCATATGATTGTATGGTTATTTCATGCTTGTATTATAAATCTTTAGCCAGATTCATGTTTTTATATTTTAGCTTAAAAATTTAATTGTGTATTTTTAAAGTCTTGTTTTATTTTTTCTGTGGACCACCTTGGAATTGTTTTACTGAAAGATGGTATATAAATTTAAAAATAACAACAACAACCCCCAGTGAGGCACTACCTTGGTATGGTTGTGGGGCTTGCATGCTCTGAGAAAGGTGAGAGCTATGCCAGAGGTCCAACCATACTGGACAGGTCTCACCAGAGGAGCCAGACAAAGAGTGCCTCTCCCATCAACAATATGGCGAGACGTAACTTTAATAAATCTATACCGGATCAGTCGTCGCCCGGGTCAACAAGGACTGCGCCAGGTGCTATAGTCCCTGGACATCTGGTGGCAAGTGGGCTACAGGACTCAGGATCTTCAGTTGAGCAACCAGGGCTGGAGACTGCAAGGTTACTGGAAAGAATGTCGCTTAACCAGGAAAAAGAAAAAGAAAAATGCCAACAAGGAAATAATGATCTGCTATTACAAGTGTAGTCCAACTAGAAGAGGTTATTTAAAAAGAATGTACCAAATTTGGAAAGAGAAGCATCCAGATACAGAAATAACAGAACAAAGGCTAGCAGACCAGAGAAGATTCATAATAAGAAATAAAGTATTCACAGAAGTTGAGCTGGGAGAACTGCAAAGAGCAACACAGGCTCAAGATATGGAAAAAGAATTACCACCAACTGAAGCAGTTGCTCAGGCGCAGGTGGAGGAGGTGTTGGAAATAGAGGACGCCACTGTTGCTGAAGTGTTTCAAAATCAAAACCAGGCAACCTCCCCTTTGCCTTCACCTCAAAAACCCGAATACTGTTTAACAGAAAAGCTACAAGAACTAAAGCAAAAAATAACTGAGTACACGAACCAAACAATCACCAGGGTTCGACTTCCAGCGCTAAAAACAGTTGCCAAAAAACAACTTGCTCAGGTATTAAAAGATGTCAATGCTGCACTTTCAGAAATAACAACCAATAATTTGCAAGAAACAAACCAACGAATGTACAGTGCAGCAACAATAACAACACAAGAGCTCGGATATAAGACCAATGGACCTGTAAAAAAAGAAAGTAGTACATCACCTAAATGGAAGAGTAGATTAGAAAATAAAATCTCCAGGCTTAGATCAGATGCTAGTAAATGAAAGACATGAAAGACAAGAAGCTGAAGAATGAAAACACCAAACAGTATCTGATCCAAAAATACCACCTAGATTCAAGGAAAATTAGAGAAGTCCTGGAAATAATAAAGCAGCAAATAACAGCAGTGTCAAAGAAGATTAGCAGATACGAAGCCAGAATTACACAACACAGGCAGAATCTCCAACTCCAATTGAATCAGAGACGTTTCTACCAAAACATAGAAGGAGAAACTACAAGAAACATAGAAACACCAAATAAAGAAGAAACAGTGCAATTCTGGGGGAAATTATGGGACAATCCAATAGACTATAATAAAAAAGCAGGCTGGGTGAAAGAGGTTGAAAAATGTAACCAACAAATGCAAGATCTAATAATAACACCAGAATTAATAAGTGAAAGAGCAAAGAAAATTAAAAATTGGACGGCACCAGGCGACGATGAACTGCATGGCTTTTGGCTTAAACACCTAACAAGCCTTCATAAACTACTAACAAAACAGTTCAATCACATTTTGCAAGGAGGTGATATTGAACAATGGCTAACAACTGGGAAAACTCATCTCATCATGAAAGACCCAGCAAAAGGTGCAGTCCCAAGCAATTATAGACCGATAACCTGCCTGCCAACCATGTTCAAATTATTAACTGGAATAATAGCAGATGAAGTAATGCAACACTTATTATCTAATAAGCAACTTCCAGTTGAACAGAAAGGAAATTGCCCAAACACTAGAGGCACAAAAAACCAGCTGCTGATTGACAAAATGATTTTAGAAAATTGCAAGAGAAGAAAAACAAATCTAAGTGTTGCATGGTTGACCACAAGAAAGCCGTTGACTCATTGCCTCACACATGGATACTAAAATGTTTAGAAACAACTGGTGTCAGCAAAAACATTCAGATATTTATTTTAAAAGTAATGAGCATGTGGAGTACACAGTTAACAATCAGTAGCGAGACACTTGGACAGGTTAGCATTAGAAGAGGTATTTTCCAAGGAGACTCACTATCCCCTCTGTTGTTTGTAATCGCCATGACTCCACTTTCACAAATACTAAACAAAACAGGCCTTGGATACCAAACATCTAAAACATCAAGTCAAATCAACCATCTGCTGTACATGGACGATCTGAAGTTGTATGGAAAGTCCCAGTCAGAAATCGAATCACTGCTAAATACTGTCTGTATATTCAGTAGCGATATAGCAATGGAATTTGGACTAGACAAGTGTGCTGCATTAATAATGAACAGAGGAAAAATAATAAAAACAGAAGGAATAAAACTGCCCAATGGAAGCAACATCAAGAACCTGGAAGAGAAAGAACATTACAAATACTTCTCCAGGCTGATAACATTGCACACACTGAAGTTAAAAGAAAAATAGGAAGTGAATACACCAGGAGAGTTAGAAAAATTCTAAAGTCCAAACTCAATGGCAGGAACACCATACACGCCATAAACACCTGGGCTATACCTATTATCAGATACACTGCAGGAATAATAGACTGGACCCAGGCAGAGCTAGAAACACTTGATCGTAAGACCAGGAAAATCATGACCATCAATCATGCTCTGCACCCCCGCAGTGATGTAGATAGTCTATACCTCCCTCGCAGCTCAGGTGGAAGAGGAATGCTGCAAGTCCATCAAACAGCAGAGGAGGCAGGGGCGTAACTACCATTAGGCAAGGAGAGGCGGCTGCCTGGGGGCCCCCACGCCTCGAGGGGCCGCCCAGAGGCAAGTCACATGAGGCAAGTCACATGACTATATATTGTGAAGTGTGTGTGTGCATCAGCGAGGGGCCCATTTTAAAATTTTGTCTCTGGGCCCACTCCAGACTTGTTACACCCCTGAGAGGAGGAGAAAAGAGGAAGAGAAAAGAAGAGAAGAAAATGAAGATGTAAAAATATTATGGGACTTCCGACTACAAACAGACAAACATCTGCCACACAATACACCAGATATAACTGTAGTCAAGAAGAAAGAAAAACAAGTTAAAATAATCGACATAGCAATACCAGGGGATAGCAGAATAGAAGAAAAAGAAATAGAAAAAATCACAAAATACAAAGATCTACAAATTGAAATTGAAAGGCTGTGGCAGAAGAAGACCAAAATAATCCCAGTGGTAATAGGCGCCCTAGGTGCAATTCCAAAAGACCTTGAAGAGCACCTCAACACCATAGGGGCCACAGAAATCACCATCAGCCAATTACAAAAAGCAACTTTACTGGGAACAGCCTATATTCTGCGACGATATCTATAACAACAGCAACAACATTGACAATAAAATTCTGGCATCCCAGGCCCTTGGGAAGGACTCAGTGTCTGGATAAAACAAACCAGTCAACAACACCTGTCTGACTGTGTAAATAAATAAATAATACTATAATAATAATTAATCAATCAACTAAAAAACCATGGAAAACAACATGAGTGGATTACAAACAGCTGAAAGTGAAGTACAGCCGATGAAGTTCAAGGAAGATTTAAAAAAACAACCACCACAAAGATTAATCAACGTGTTATTTTCTATGGAACTTTAGAAATGATAAACATCAAAAAAGAGGATGAGTTGGTAATACAACTTTAAGCAAGTTAAGAATTAATTACCATCACAACTTTGATCCATTTACTTGTGATTACGGAGGAAACAGAGGCAAAAGCGAGGAGTTGAGTGAAATTAAGAAATCTGGTTAGTGGTGTTTGTTCGTGTATCTTAATCTACTTTGCCCTGTAGATTGCTGGGCAATTCCTGCCTCCCCTGGACTCAAGTGCTGGACTTCCATCTCCTTCCCCTGGACTTCCATCTTCTGGAGTTCTAGTAGTCAGCGAGGACCTTCCTGCCTCTCTCACCTTCAGACCCCTGAGCACAGTGATTCCTTGAGCTTGCTGCTTTTCAGTTTTGGAGACCCAGAAAGGGTTACTTGATGGGTTGCCAAAACCTATGGCAGTTAAGCATGCTGGCCAAGATTACAACTTGTAATTCTTTCTCCCAGTCACAACACCACATTCCCATGCTGTGTGCAACTTAAATGTAATGTAACAATTCCCTGGCATGTTAACCGAGGCGACACATACACAGATCACTTGCAAGGCCTTTTGACAGTTTGTTTTTCAAAGGGGCAACATCTGTTTTTCTGTTTCCTGCCTTTTCAGATTGTGTGTCTCTTGTGACTTGCATGTAATGGAGAACAGGCTACTGGTATAGCAACAAAAGAGCCATGCACAGCTGCGCATTGTTCTTGGAAAAGAATGTCTTCTGCATTTTTTGTCGTGTTTGGGCTAAGTAAATCCTTATGAATGTACATCATATTAATGGCATGTAAATGTTTTATGGATGTAGCCTTGGCAGTGAAATATTCATGTGGTGGCTTCTTCCTCTAATCTCTTTCAAATTCTCCCAGGCATCCCTTTAGATTCCTCAAGCAGTACTTACATTATGCCTCTAGTAAATGAGAAACACTTTCATTTCCCTCTGGCACCCAGTTCTAAACATCAAGTGGAAACAATCATTGGGCAATTACATATGTGCATATCCCTCAGGTCGTAAAAGTGTTGTAATAATTAGAAAGGAAAAGGTATCAACAGACAGATTTTGGCATCACTTTATAAAGCCAAGATAGCATGATGAGAATAGAAATGGAATAAAATTAAATTAAGTTGTCTGTACAATTTATTAGCACCATGCATTGGAAGACTAAGAACATTGGCCTACATGTTGTGCAGACTTCCCTGGCATTTCTGATCAGCTTGCATTGCTGTGGGTGTATAAGGAAGTGCTAGTGGTCTTGCATAAGTGTGCAAATACAGTTTCGCTGCACAACTGCACTTGGGAGTGCAACTTCTATTGGAAAGAATGGACATTGCACTCCTGACTTGCCAGTGTGTAACCTTAAGATTTTGGGCACCTGAGCTTTTGCTCAAGACTGCCAGTGCTCCCTTAGATGTCCACAGAAGTGCAGGCTAACTGGAAACACAGGAGTAAGACTGCACAATATGTTGGCCATTGTTATTAACAAGGACTGATCATCCAAAATTAAAAAGGTCATAGTCTATACGATATAACGTATGGAACTCCAACTGCAGAGAGGAAGTGTGTAGTAGGCCTGTGCAAAATTGGCTTGTTAAAATCAGACATAATCTGATTTTACCCAAATAGAAGGGGTTCAGAGAGAGTCTGAATCCAACCATACACAGCCAAGTTTGGACTGGACTTCTCCAAACCCCTTCGGAAAAATTCAGAGCTTTCCGAAGCTCCAAATAGCGGGGGCGGGTCTGATCTCTCTCTTAAAAAAAAAAAAGATTGTATTGAAGAAAAAACAACCCCATTTTCTAACCTCTATCTGCCCATGCAAAACTCAATTTTTTAAAGTTTTTTAAAAAGTGTTTTTAGCCCATTTTAAACTCTGAAACAGAAGCAGCAACCAATTTCCAGGTTTCTCATGCAATTCTCTGGTGTTACATCATTCCTCCTGCACTTATCTTCTGGGTTTAATGAGTATCCGTGGTAACTTTAAAAACATGTCTAAAGATTTGTCCAACCCCAATCCTGACCCCACATTTCAGAAGTGTCCAAAGAGCCCTGAACATACACTAGCCGGGTTGGACTGGATCAGGTCAGACCCAATCCCAACTTTCATGTCCACCATGGACAGGACGTGAATATATCTCTTTGAGATATTAAGGAATTTCTACCAAAAATAGGAATAAGAAAATGGTATCATATCATAGATAAACAGATATAGTTTTGGTCATCCATATATAAGTAGGCTGTATTCCAGTAGTGTAGTGGCTAAGAATAGAGGTGTGCACGAACTAAAAGTTGCGGTTCAGCTTGAATTTGAATCGAATTCAAGCCAAACCGATTGGTCCGGTCCATTTGACCGAACCAGTTCGGGGGGAAATACTTGTAATAGCAATAGCAATAGCAATAGCACTTACATTTATATACCGCTCTATAGCCAAAGCTCTCTAAGCGGTTTACAATGATTTAGCATATTGCCCCCAACATTCTGGGTACTCATTTTACCGACCTCGGAAGGATGGAAGGCTGAGTCAACCTTGAGCCCCTGGTCAGGATCGAACTTGTAACCTTCTGGTTACAGGGCGGCAGTTTTACCACTGCGCCACCAGGGGCTCTGGTAAAGCGGAATCCGATTAGATAAGTAAAGGTCCTGGCTCCTGTGAAGGGGCAGCCGGGACAGTGGTGAGAGAGGTAGATTAAGGGTATTCTTACCACCCAGTGCAGCTTCCAGTGCCACCGCTCACACCCCCGGCACAGCCGATATCCAAAGTGTGTGCACCCCTCCGTCCTTTAGCAAACCGGCTGCAATCCTTTACCAAGCTGACCTCCTAAGAGGCCAAACTCTTAAGTTTAGAACTGAGCTGCTGCCAGGTTGGCAGCTTGGTAAATGATGGAGGGGCGCACATGCTTTGGATATGGGCTGCACCAGGGTACAAGTGGTAGCGACAGCGGCAGCCACACTGGGCAGTAAAGGTAAATTGTTCCGTTGAGTCGGTGTTGACTCCTGGAAACCACAGAGCCCTGTGGTCATCTTTGGTAGAATACAGGAGGGGTTTACCATTGCCATCTCCCATGCTGTATGAGATGATGCCTTTCAGAATCTTCCTATATCGCTGCTGCCTGATATAGGTGTTTCCCATAGTCTGGGAAACATACCAGAGGGTAAGAAGACCCTTAATCTACCTTTCTCACTTTCTCACCCACCACCCATTCAACACCGAACTGTCCTGCCCGAATCAGTTCATTTTGATTGTAGACCAAATTGCCCCTGGTTCAGTCCATGATTGAGCTGCCGAACTGGCCCAGTTGGAGCCAAACCAGTTCAGCACCAAACTGTTTGTGCACACCCCTAGCTAAGAAATTGAGCTATGATTCAGGCCTTCCTGATTTATATCTTATCTCTGCCATGAACTCAATAGGTGGCTTTGGGCAAACCATTCCCTTTATGTCTCGGCTTCCCAGCTGCCATATGGGGATAATAACACTTATACTATAGTGTTGTTGTAAAGATCATAATAAGTTAACAATATGTTAAGTACTTTGAACACTCAAAAGTGCTATACAAATGCTTATTAATTTCAATCCAGTGACTGCAAAGAACAATGACTGAAACTACCTTATAAATATTATAAGACCCTAAGGGGAGAAGGGAGGGGAGATTATTATACTCTACAAATACACTATAGGGACATGTGAAGAGCTCTTGTGGTTAAAGGCAGTTTTCAGTCCAACATATAATTATTCTGGCACCTCCATTCCCTGATACAATCTCCAGTATAAGCCATGGTTTTCCTAACATTGAGCAGAGAAGCTGAAAATCTGCCTTGATCTTTGCCTCTATAATTTTCTCTGACAACACATTGCGACTACTAACAGCTCTATACTCAGTTGCCATGGGTTTGAACCCTATATACAGCCACTGTGAGCCTGGTGTCTGGGCCATTCAGTTTTTGAGTCATTCTTGTACACATGCACAGTGGGACCTTTCATGGCCTGGGTCATGACCCAGCCACACAGGGTCCCACTATGCAGGCTCGGCGGCCTCCAAAATGGCCACCAATCCAGGGAATACGCTCAGAAAGGGCCAAAGATGCCCAAAATGGGCGATTCTTACAAAAAGGAAGGCCGGTGGGGGGAGGGGGAACTTCTGCAGACCCCTCCCACCACCTTGGAGAAGCCCCCCTGGAGTGGGTAAGTTCAAAGGGGGGGATTCTCTCAAAAATGTTCAACAAACCCCCGAACGTACGTGTGTGTGTGTGTGTGTGTGTGTGTGTGTGTGTGTGTGTGTTTGGTCTGGGATCGAGCCAAACTGGGGGTGGTTTGGATCAACCCTGTGTTGGAGATGAACTTCCAGTGCATCGACCTTTTGCACCAACTGTCCTAATGACCACTAGGGGCATTGGGAGTAGAGACAGTGAGTAAGGGTCTCCCTATCTGTCCCTACTCTATGACCCCTGAACCGACTCTGCAGCACTTCCTGTGCTGAGTCACAATCCTTCCTTTCTTCCTAGAGAGCAGATGGAAACATCTTTCTCTCTCTCTCTCCTTACCTATCCATTATGTAGTCCTTTAGATTAGATATAGGTCTTTCCTATCTAAGTGTATTTAACCAATAAATATTTAGTGTTTAGTCATACAAGGATCTCCATGTGTTTTCTCTAAATAGCTGCAATATCCAAACCATCCTCTGCTACCTACTCTGTAACTGGAGTGTGTGCTCATTCCTTAGTGCTCTGCTTTTGTGGGTAAAAATCAACAACCTCTAACGCCCCAAACCTTTGAAGTGAATCGGTTCGATATCAAACCAGTTCGGACTGAACTGGCCAATGACAATGAAGTGCAGCCTGCTTTGGATGGGGTTTTACTCCCCTTAAAGGAGCAGGTAGGTAGTGCTCCTGGATAGGCACGTGGCAGTTGTGACTAGAACTGCTTTTGCTCAGCTTAGCACATAAGAACAACCCTGCTGGATCAGGCCCAAGGCCCATCTAGTCCAGCATCTTGTTTCACACAGTGGCCCACCAGATGCCACTGGAAGTCACAGGTAGGAGTTGAGGGCATGCCCTCTCTCCTGCTGTTACTCTCCTGCAACTGGTACTCAAAGGCATCCTGCCTTTGAGGCTGGAGGTGGCCTATAGCCCACAGACTAGCAGCCGTTGATTGGCCTCTCCTCCATGAAGTTATCCAAACTGCTCTTCAAACCATCCAGGTTGTTGGCTGTCACCACATCTTGTGGCAGAGAATTCCACAAGCTGATTATGTGTTGTATGAAAAAGTACTTCTGTTTCTTCATCTTAGATTTCCTGGCAATCAATTTCATGGGATGACCCCTGGTTCTAGTGTTATGTGAGAGTGGGGGGGGGATTTCTTTCTATCCACTTTCTCCACACCATGCATGATTTGATAGACTTCTATCATGTCTCCCTGCAGTCGTCTTTTTTCTAAACTAAACTGCCCCAGATGTTGTAGCCTTGCCTCTTAAGGAAGGTGCTCTAGGCCTCTGATCATCTTGGTTGCCCTCTTCTGTACCTTTTCCAGTTCTACAAAGTCCTTTTTTTAGATTTGGTGACCAGAATTGTATGCAGTACTCCAGGTGTGGCCGCACCATAGTTTTGTATAAAGGCATTATAATATTAGCAGTTTTATTTTCAATCCCCTTCCTAATGATCCCTCACATGGAAGTGGCCTTTTTCATAGTTGCCGCACATTGAGTCGACACTTTCAATGAGCTGTCCACCATGACCCCAAGATCCCTCTTCTGGTCAGTCACCGACAGCTCAGATCCCATCAGCATATACTTGAAGTTGGGGTTCTTTGTCCCATTGTGCAACACTTTATACTTGCCAACATTGGACTGCATTTGCCACATTGTCACCCACTCACCCAGTTTGGAGAGATCCTTTTGGAGCTCCTCACAATCTGTTTGGGATTTCACTACCTGAGTTTGGTATCATCTGCAAATTGGGCCACCTCGCTGCTTACCCCTAAACTAGATCATTTATGAATATATTTTAAAGCACTGGTCCCAGTACAGATCCCTGGGGGAGCCCACTTCTTACTTCCCTCCATTGTGAAAACTCTCTATTTATCCCTACTCTCTGTTTCCTGTCCTTCAACCAGTTAGCAATCCACACATGTACTTGTCCCCTTATCCCATGACCGCTAAGTTTCCTCAGGAGTCTTTGATGAGGAACTTTGTCAAAAGCTTTTTGGAAGTCCAGGTATACTATGTCAACTGGATTACCTTGGTCCACACACTTATTGACACTCTCAAAGAACTCCAAAAGGTTGGTGAGGCAAGATTTACCTTTGCAGAAGCCATGCTGGTTCTCTCCAAAAAGGGCCTGTTGTTCTATGTGCTTTACAATTTTATCCTTGAGGATGCTTTCCATCAATTTGCCTGGAACAGACGTTAAGCTAATCGGCCTGTAATTTCCCGGCTCACCCCAGATCCCTTTTTGAAAATCGGTGTTACATTTGCTACTTTCCAGTCCTCTGGTACAGAGCCCGATTGCTGGGATAAGTTATATATTTTAGCAAGGAGGCTGGCAATTTCACATTTGAGTCCTTTGAGGACTCTTGGATGCATGCCATCCGGCCCCGTGATTTCTTAGTTTTTAGTTTTTCCCATTTAGAACATCATATCTTGTCACTTCTATCTGACTCAGTTCTTTAGCCTCAGTCCCTGAAAAGCCTGTTTCAAGAACAGGTATATGCTCAATATACTCTGCCGTGAAGACAGATGCAAAGAACTCATTTAGCTTCTCTGCAACCTCCATATCCTCCTTAATAATCGCCTTCACTCCCTCATTGTCTATGGGTCCAACCACCTCCCTGGCAGGTTTCCTGCATCTGATGTATTTAAAGAAGTTTTTGTTATTCCCCTTCATACTTTTAGCTAAATGTTCCTCAAACTCTCTTTTCACCTCCCTTATTGTCACCTTGCATTTCTTTTGCCAGAGTTTGTGTTCCTTTCTGTTCTCTTCATTTGGACAGGCCTTCCAATTTCGGAAGGAAGTCTTCTTCCCTTTTATGGCTTCCTTGACGGTACCCGTTAGCCATGCTGGCATCCTCCTGGACTTAGTGGCACCTTTCCTCCTTTTGGGTATACAATATAACTGGGCTTCTAGTATTGTGGTTTTGAGTAAACTCCATGCATTCTGGAGCAAAGTGACTCTCATGATTTTCCCCTTCAGCTTTCTTTTCACCATACTCCTCATTTTGGAGAAGTTTCCTCTTCTGAAATTCAAAATGTCTGTGTTAGACTTCCTTGGTAATTCTCTCCCTGCATGTATGCTGAATTGGATCACACTATGTTCATTGTTCTCTAAAGGGTCGATGACACTGACATCACGCACCAGGTCCTGGGTGCCACTCAGGATTAAGTCCAAGGTTGCCTTCTCTCTGGTTGGTTCCAAGACCAACTGTTCTAGGGCAGTCATTCAGCGTATCTAGAAATCTGACCTCTCTGTCATTACCTGACTATGAATTTACCCAGTCTATGTGTGGGTAATTGATGTCACCCATTATTACAGCCCTGCCTCTCCTTGACACCTCCCTGATTTCCTTCTGCATCTTCTAGTCACTGTCAGCGTTTTGATCCGGAGGGCGATAGCACGTCCCCAGTAGCACGTTTCCTTTCAGACCTTGTATTGTCACCCGCAGGGTTTCTGTGGAGGACTCCGGTCCACCTAGGTTTTCTACCTTGTTAGATTCTATCCCTTCTTTAACATACAGTGCTACTCCACCTCCGAGGCTCCCCTCCCTGTTCTGTTATGCCCACTATGTCTATTTCTGCATTAGAAACCAAGCACTCCAGCTCACCCATCTTGGCTCAGAGGCTTCTGGCACTGGCATATAAGCATGTACAGGCGCGGCTCGTGAACGCGCCTCCGGGGTGGTGGTGGGCGGCTTCTTTAAGGTAAACGGTTACTATAGGACTTTTAAAGATCAGTTAGTGCAACCATTACAAAAGACTATGAATGATGTCCTTAGGAAAGGGATAATGCCATACTCATGGAAATATGCAAATATTACATTAATATCCAAATCAGATCAAGACTTAACACAAGTAAAGAACTATAGACCCATCTCTCTTTTGAATAATGATTACAAATTATTTACAGCCATTTTGGCTAATAGGCTTAAGTTGATTTTGAATAATTTTATACATGAAGACCAGGCGGGATTTTTTGCCAAAAAGGCAAATGAGAGATAATATTAGAACTGTGTAAAATGTCTTGGAATATTATGATAAACATAACGAGAAACAGGTTGCCATGATATTTTTGGATGCTGAAAAGGCATTTGATAATGTTTCTTGGCAGTTTATGCAGAAAGTATTGGTAGAAATGAACTTTGGGGAGAACTTTAATAAAGCGATAGGGGTAATATACTCAGAACAATTTGCGAAAATTAAAGTGAATGCGGAACTCTCAGAAAAATGTTCAGTTCATAAAGGGACAAGACGGGGTGCCCACTTTCACCTCTACTTTTTATATTAGTGTTGGAGGTTCTTTGTAGGAGTATCAGAAATGATGATCAGATTCAAGGGTTAAAATTGGTAAACAAAAGTATAAGTTGAGAGCATTTGCAGATGATGTAGTTATTTTTTTAGAAGATCCAATTGAAAGGTTGGGCAAATGCTTAGAGAAAATAGAGTCCTATGGTCAACTGGCGGGTTTTTTCATTAATAGGCAAAAAACTAAGGTACTGACAAAAAATATGGATACGCAAACCAAAAATAAGTTGTATGAAATAAGTCAACTGAAAATTGAAAAGAAGGTAAAATATCTGAGTATTTGGTTATCTGACAAAAACTCAATGTTATTTCAAAATAACTATGGGGTTATTTGGGATCAGGTGAAAGTCGACTTACAAAGATGGAATAGGATGAAATTATTGCTGGTGGGTAGAATTTCTGTAATTAAAATGAATGTACTACCAAAGATGTTATTCCTATTCCAAATGATACCCGTAATTAATACTTTGACCTGTTTTAAATGCTGGCAGAAAGATATCGCTAACTTTGTTTGGCAAGGGAAAAGACCCAGAATTAATTTTAAAAATGTAACTGATGCTAAAGAAAGAGGAGGTCTTGCCCTTCCAAATTTAAGATTGTATTTTGATGCAGCATGTTTGGTATGGATGAAAGAATGGATAGTTTTAAGAAACCGAAGAATTTTGGATTTGGAGGGCTTTGACAGAAGATTTGGTTGGTATGAGTATCTATTTTATGATAAGACCAAAGTACATAGGGACTTTCTTAATCATTACATCAGAAGAAATTTGATAATAGTTTGGGAAAGAAATAAGAAATACTTAGAAAACAAGGTACCTCTGTGGTTATCCCCCCTAGAAGCTGTTATGTGTAAAGAAGTGAATATGAAAACCAGATGGCTGACATATAATGAAGTGTTGAATAAGTGTGATAATAAATGGGAACTGAAAAAGGAGGAAGAACTAAAAGATAGCGTGACCAACTGGTTTCAATATTATCAGTTAAATGAGGCTTTTAAAAAAGATTCGAAAATAGGCTTTGAAGAGCAGAGATCAAAATTTGAAATAGAGTTATGTGAAAGTGATGTAAAACTAATTACCAAAATGTTCAATTTGTTATTATGTGAAGAAACAAGAGATGAAGTGGTAAAATCAACAATGGTAAAATGGGCACAAGATGTAGGTCGTAATATTAACTTAGAGGCCTGGGAGAAGCTATGGAAGAAAGATTTTAAATTTACAGCGTGTTATAGCTTAAAAGAAAATTTAATTAAAGTGATGTACAGGTGGTATTTAACACCCAAGAAACTAGCTTTAATGTATAAAAATGTATCTAATAAGTGCTGGAAATGTAAAGATAGCAAGGAGTCCTTCTATCACATGTGGTGGTCCTCCAGAGAGGTAAAGAGATTCTGGGACATGATTTATGATGAACTTAAAAAGATTTTTAAATGTATATTTCATAAGAGACCTGAATCCTTTCTGTTGGGCATAATTAATGAAGAAATCTCGAAAGAAAATAGAAATTTATTCCTATATCTTACGACGGCGGCTAGAATGGTTCTTGCTCAGAAATGGAGAGCTGCGGAAATTCCAGCAAGAGAAGAATGGCTGATGAAGGCATATGAATATGCAGAAATGGCAAAACTTACTGCATTAGTAAGAGATAGTCATATAGAAAACTTCATAGAAGATTGGAAACCCTTTTTGCGGTATATGAAAAACAATGTGAATTTGGATTTATTAATGGGGGTTGAAATGTAAAAATAACAGTTGGGGAATTTGTTATAGTAATGAAACTAATAGATTACTATGGTGATGAAAACAAGGATTAGGACATAATAACCAAATATATAAATATGAAGAAAATATTTACATGAGAGCAAATATGGATGTTGTAGTATAACTGTGTTTAAAGATGAACGGGAAGTCACATTCTAATGTAGAAAACTAATAAAAATAAAGTGCAAAAAGTTGAAACAGAAATTATAAAACCCCTGCTAACTGGGCAAAGAGGCACCTTTTACCATGGTGATTCTCTTTATTTAGCAGGGGGAGAGTAACTGGCCCTATCCACCCCCAGCACAGTACTTCCAGTGACTGTTGCTGGTGTGTGTCTTATGTTTCTTTTTAGAATGTGAGCCCTTTGGGGACAGGGAGCCATCTTATTTGTTTTATTTCTCTTTGTAAACTGCCCTGAGCCATTTTGGAAGGGTGGTATAGAAATCGAAATAATAATAATAATAATAACAACAACAACAGCAGCAGCAGCAGCAGCAGCAGCATACAACAACAACAATTAAACAGAACAGTTTAAAAACCCTGTAAAACCAGGTTACAACATTGAAACCATTTACAACACTTTTTAAAATCCTGGAAGGCCGGGCCAAACAGGTTACTTTATGTGCTGTAGGTGGAGTTGCCCTTGAGGGAGATTCCTTTATCCGCCCCAGCTACAGCAGAAGTGCACGGTAAGAAAAGCATTGCTAATTAATATTATCTGGAGACATGGAGTTAAAGTTCCAAATAAAGTAGTTTATTTAGGAAATCAATCAGAGATAGATTAATACCTATCCTGCCACATGGCTAGATACATATAGGAAATGGGAAAAGGAGAAGAAGGAAGTCTGTCTCTCAGGTAAGAGAATGAAACCTGAGACTATCAGTCTAACAAAGGCGAAACAGAGTAGAGAAAGCACGGTCAGAGAGGGAATGCCCTTACTGGCTATCTCTACCTCTAATGCCCCTAGTGGTCAGATGGGTTGTTGCTGCTAAGACTCAATGCCATCAGGAGCTGCATCTCCAACAGTTACTTTATTATGTGCTCTATGGAGACTGTCCTTGAAAAGTATCTGTAAAGTGCCACAAGTACAAACCTTATCTCAAAACCCATCACCTTATTTCAAGATGCTCTGCTGCTTTTATGCCATTTCCTCACAGTTTAACTATGATACAGGAAGTGAGCCAGGCAGGAAGGAAATTTGAATAAATAGTAGCACTGTCCACTTTATAAGGAAATGGGGCAAACACTTGTTTAACATGCATGTGATTGCCCCACATGTCTAGTTTGCTCTAGGAGTGCCTGGCCCTAACTTAACAAAACCTGTACACAGGAGTATGAGAAATCCCCATCCTAGGTTGAAAGAACTTAAAGAAAACTGGATTAAAAATAAAAAGAGGAAGATAGGTAGAGCTGAGCTAGGGAGGAAGCAGGATTGATAGAACCAAAGGCGAATTTATCAATAGCAAGAATAATCTCATTGTGACTGGCCGATGAAACTAATGTTCTCTCTTTTTGAAAAGCAGCAGGGGAGGCAGTCAGAGGGAACTCAACTGATTATGGATGAATACAAATCACTTTTCCTAAATGGTAGCTTACAACCATTTACATGTAGCAATCACTTGAAAAACTGGTTATCTGTATTGCCTGCCAAATTGTGAGGATTTTATAATTCCTGTACTACAGATTTTTTTTTAACCAGGTGTGCAACTGTGTCAAAATTATCTATACTGCTTGATGGTGCTATAAGAACAATAGTGACTACAATGGAGCCACCAAGTTGGTCGAAAGCCCTATTCAGACATTACATTGTATGTATGTTTAGGCATCTGTACATATTATTCTGTGAATCGCTGTACCTGCATTCATTTTAAACATGAACCTGGTTACAGGCCTCCCCAAATGCAGGCTACAGAGAAGTGTACTGCTGTACATGTGTTGAACATACAGTAACATGTCAGTCTCTGTACAGACTGTATACAGATTGTACACATGTTTAATCCTTTCTCATGATCGTGTGAGAGCAGCAGAGGCTCACCTTCCCCGCAGACAATCTGGCTGCTGGGCCTGGGAGGGTCAGGGCATGCGATCCTGCACACCCAGATGCGCCACTGTTTTCCCCAGCAGCAAATATTTAGATACCGCTTTTCAAAAATGTTTCCAAAGCAGTTTATACACAGAAATAACAAATAAATAAGATGGATCCCTGTCCCCAAAGGGCTCACAATCTAAAAAGAAACATAAGATAGACACCAGCAACCGTCACTGGAGGTGCTGTGCTGGGGGTGGATAGGGCCAGTTACTCTCCCCCTGCTAAATAAAGAGAATCACCACATTAAAAAAGGTGTCTCTTTGCCAGTTAGCAGGGGTCGGGATGCATCATCCCAGCCCTCAGAATTCCCACAATGCACCTCACAAGTGCACGGTGCATTGTGGGGATACCCCCAGCAACAGTCAGGTGGTCATATTGTTGCAGCGTTGGCAGAAAGCAGCTGCCACTGCACACAATCAGGAAAAAAGGGCTAAGCTTGCGCTCTCTCCCTTAACCTTGTTTAAGAGGCCATCTCTGCAGGCGAGTTTGCCAAAGTGATGCTGGGATTGGGTGCAATCCCAGAGGTTCTCATGCGCAACCAACACCGGGCTTGGCATTCTTAGCCTGGTCCTGGCTGCGTGTGAGAACAGCCTCACCATCTGGCAGAATTAAGCAGATATTTCCTTGAGCCTTATAGACAGAAAGAGGAGAGTGCACAGTACAAACGAGTGACATTTCATTACTTGTCAGTCCACCCAAGCTTACATTCTTAATTGGTTGGAGAGTTAGTCTCATAGGTTTTGATTCGAACCATGAACATATGACTTTTATGTTAAAAAAAAAAGAAATCCTATTGTGGTAATTAATTAACTGCTTGGATGATGAGCAACATTTATCCCCAAACCATATTGTCACATTTTGAATATCTGTTGTTTATCATCCCTGAGCTGGAAGAGCAGATGGATCTTATTAAGCTTCACATTGTATGTGTAATGAATGCAGTGTTGGGGTCAAGATGCATTCATTAGGATGTAAGCAAACTTTATGCAAACAGTGCTGCCTAGCAATAATGGTTGTGTGTCTGTATTTGTGTTTGTGCAGTAGAGGTCTACACCTATACAGGAAGTTCCCAACTTACAAATGGGTTGTGTGCCAAAGGTTTGTTCGTAAGTCAGGTGTTTGGAACTCGGAACACATTTTCCCATAGAAACAATGTTAGAAATGGTTGTTAGGGTCCCAGGCTGGCCCACAGAAGCTGATTTAAACCATAGTGTAGCTGAAATTAGCAATTAAAATAGTAGAAAACAATAGCTTAAAGGTAAAGTGTGCCGTCGAGTCGGTGTCGACGCCTGGTGACCACAGAGCCTTGTGGTTGTCTCTGGTAGAATACAGGAGGGGTTTACCATTGCCTCTTCCCACGCAGTATGAGATGATGCCTTTCAGCATCTTCCTATATCGCTGCTGCCCAGTATAGGTGCTTCTCATAGTCTGGGAGAACATATCAGCAGAGATTTGAACTGGCAACTTCTGGCTTGCTAGTCAAGCCATTTCCCGCTGCGCCATTAAGTGGCAATATTAGCAATGAAAGAAAACACAACAATTATAAAATTGAATAAGAAGTGTGTTAGAGTCTGAGATGCCCCTTCCTTGGAAGCTGGCAGCACAAACTGTGAGATGTTGCTACTACTGCCTCACTCCAAAGGCAATGCACTGGTTTGAGCTGCATCACTGAGCTGAGTCATGTCCCTTCCTCAGTGGGCCGAGTGATTTTGCTGCTGCCCTTCCAAAACAATGATCAGGTCCTGCATGCTCCAAGCTGCTTTTCAGTTACATCCCGCTGCATTGCTCCCCAGACCTGGAAGTTGTGGGGAGCCCTTAGCCAAACTCTTTCTGAACACCGCTTCCCACCAACATGATGTGCTGCTTTCCAGTTACTGCTGCGGCCATTTCCTCCTCTGCTTCATGTGCTGGAAGAATTTCCTTTCCACAGGCTGCAGCTGAAGCACCTGTGAAGTGATTCCAATACCCCGGAGTGCACGCAGGAGCTGCAAGAAAAGGTAAAGGGTCTGCAAAGTGGAAGAGGTGCTGGCAGCCAAAATGCAGCCCACTGCTCTGGAAAGAGGTGGCTTTCAGAAAGCTTGGGGCTCCCTGAAACCTCTGGGGTCTGGGCCGCAGTGAGGTGGAGCATGACTGACTAGCATGCTTGGATGAGTGTGCACAACCTGACTGTTGTTTTTGGAGAGCAAGCTATTGGCTATTAAGGAAGAGATGCACTATAGTGAGCCAGGTGTGTCTTTGTCTTTGAAGTAAGGCAGCAGCAGCTGCCAAGAAAGGTGCGTTTCAGACTCTAACACATGAGGTGGTCCCTGTAAGGAAGAACAGCTGAGGCTATGCTGTGCTGTTACATTGTTCGTATGTGCAGGCTGGCATCCATATGCCAGGATTTGTGTACTATGGAGCTTGGTTCTTAAGTATGGACATCCTTAAGTATGGACATTCATAGAGGGTTGCCAAGATTGCGCTGGCTGAAATTGGGGCAGGGACTCCAATGGCCCGGGGGGCTGGGGCTCGTCTTTTAAAAAAAACCACCTTTAAAGCTGCCACTGAGCAGCGGCAGAGCAGGACGGCGGTGAAAGCTCTACCGCCTCTCAAACTATAGGAAAGGAATGGCTGCTCTCTGGGCCAGGACTGGCTGGGGCGGGCATGCAGACGACAGGAGCACTGCTGCTGACAGAAAGGCACTCAAGCACTCACCACCACGGCTGCCACTGACTGACTGCAGGAGGAGGGAAGGACGGAGTTGGAGAGAAGGCAGGTGAAAGACTCCCTTCTTTGGCCCTGCCTTCCTCCAAATGAGGCAAATTTGAACCAGACTTGGCCTCGAAATGGCCCCGTTCAAGTGGTAAGAGTATGAAACAGCCTGCCCCCACAAAGGGGGATGCTGCTTTGAACCAGACCAGTCCCCGGTTCTAAGAATTGGTTTGCGGGCTGGTTTGGGTACACTTGTAAAGGGAAGTCTGGCGAGGATTCTCCTTTTCTAGTAAAAGAGAATTCCCGAACTTAAGGTGGGAGAGGGGGAGTGAAAGGGCCCTTGTATCTTTTATTTCAAGCCTGCGGTGGCTGCAGCAACTGCAGCGGAGAGTCTCTGGAGGCAGCAAGGGGCAGCGGTGAGGGCTCCTCCAAGTCCCCTGCCAGCCTCCCAAATGACAACCCCAGATGGCTGCGGCCTGGTTCGGGCCTCTGTGAGACCAAGACCTATGCACTAAGCAGAGAAGCCTAGCAGAGATGACTTCATACAGATACATCTGCTCTGGTGCTTCTACCTGACACCCATTTACTAGATATAGTAAATATAGATATATATTTACTAGACTGCAGAAAGTGTAAAGATCCCTCCTGCAAAGCCATATGTTATACCTGTATCTAGAGATGCAACTGCCTGGTTTGGGCCTCTGGCCTGGTTCAGGCCTCAACTCGAATCTAGGTGATTCGAGTGATTCAAACTTGAATCAAATCACCCTTGAGGAGGCGTATCAGATTTGAGGCTGAACTGAATCACCCTCAGTTTAAGCTCGAATTGATTTGGCAATTTGAGCCTTCATTTTGTCCCCTCTGAGCTTCTGCCATCACTGCCAGAGGTGAATTTTTAGGAATTTTTATGTGTGCTTTCTCGGTTGTGAAATGACTTCTTCATAGGGATTCACAACACATAAAAATTCCTAAAAATTCACCCCTTTGCCCAATTCCTTTGGAGGTTGGGTGGCAGTTGGCACCCATGGGGTTCTGCCACCCAACCCACTTTGGTGCCCCCTAGACCTTAAACATTTTGCTGAATTGATTTGAATTTGAATCAAATTGAATCAAATTCTAATTGAATTAACCAGATTTGAGGGCAACAGATTTGAGCTCAAATCAAATTGCAAAAATCGATTCATGCACATCCCTACTTCAGGATAGCCTTAAAGACTCATCCTTTGAGCCTGGCTTTTAATTATATCCAGTTTTAATTCTAATTTTAATGTGGATTATATGATTTTAAATTTTAAATTTTTTTTTAATGTGTTTTTGATTTTGATGTAAAATCAAAGTACCACCCTGAGCCACTTTAGGAAGGGTGTTATATGAATTGAATGAATGAATTAATAAATACATCAAGCCTTTGTGTCATGGAAGTGGTGAAGGTCATAACAGGTGGAACAAGAAAGGGCTGATTTACATGATTGATGTGATATGGGTTAATTGCAGATCTGTAGATACTCACAGCATGGATGCTCCCACAGAGCATGTCATGTGAACTGAGAAAATTTCCTCCAACCCTGATTGGCTCTGTGCCAAACCCATATGAAGCCCACATTGTCAAGCCCTCTTCAGATCCTAGATTATTGATGTGAAATTCACGTGGGTTGGGAGAAATCTTCCGAGCTCACACAATACACCACAATTCAAATGTGGAAATGTACATGACCAGGGATCCTAGATTCCCAGTTAGCCCACATTAAATCTATCATGTGAATCAACCCTAATTAAATTGCTTTGCTTGCCTCCCATTCCACTCTGCCCAGATCATCACCGTCTTTGTGTAGAACTGGGAAATACTCCTGCCTGAATCCGTGGAGAGCTGCTGCCAGTCTGTGAAGACAATACTGAGCTAGATGGAGCAGTGCTCTAACATAAGAACAAAAGAAAAGCCCTGCTGGATCAGGCCCTATCTAGTCAAGCATCCTGCTTCACACTGTGGCCCACCAGATGCCTCTGAGAAGCCCACAGCCAAAAGGTGAGGGCATGCCCTCTCTCTTGCTGTTGCTCCCCTGCAACTGGTATTTAGGTGCATCTTGCCACTAGACCAGTAGCCATTGATAGACCTGTCCTCCGTGAATTTGTCTAAGCCCCTTTTAAATCCATCCAAGCTAGTGGACATCACCACATCCTGTGGCAAAGAATTCCTTAGATTAATTATGTGGTGTGTGGAAAAAGTCATTTTGTCAGTCCTAAATTTCCTGGCCTTCAGTTTCATGGAATGATCCCTGGTTCTAGTGTTATGAGAGAGGGAGAAAATTTTATTTCAGCCCACTTTCTCTACTCCATGCATAATTTTATACACCTCTATCATGTCTCCCTGTAGTCACCTGTTTTCCAAATTAAAAAGCTCCAGATGGTGCAGCATTGCTTCATAAGTGCTCCAGGCCCCTGATCATCTTGGTTGCCTTCTGCACCTCTTCCAGTTCTACAATATCCTTCTTAAGATACAGTGACCAGAACTGTATGCAGTACTGTAAATGTGGGCTGCACCATAGATTTGTATAAGGGCAATATAATATTAGCATTTTTATTTGCAATCCCATCCCTAATCATTCCTAGCATGGAATATGCCCTTTTCACAGCTGCTACGCACTGAGTTGACACTTTCAATGAGCTGTCCACCATGACCGAAAGATCTCTCTCCTGGTCAGTCACTGACAGCCATTTATTTATAATTTCCTTTTATACTGCCCTTCATTAAAATAATCTCAAGGTGGTTTACAAAACATTTAAAACAATATAAAACCACAAGAACTACACAATAAGAATTAAAAAGGAATATAAAAATACAAAGCAGCAGCAAACAAAACAATCATATTTATTCATTGTTAATTTTTTTATGTCAGTGTATATGTGAAACTGGAGTTTTTTGCTCCAATATGCATCACTTTACATGTGCTTCCATTGAGCCGCATTTGCCATTTTGTCACCCACTCACCCAGTTTGGAGATATCCTTTTAGTGTACCTCACAATCTATTGTGGATTGCACCACCCTAAATAGTTTAGTGTCATCTGCAAATTTGGCCACTTTGCCTCTTGAGTGAGCTGCCTGTCCTCTTGAGCTGTAGGGAAACTGTGGTGTGCTGGCACGAAGGGACCCTGCTCAGATGCACAGATGTTAGAAGGCAGAACTGAAGCAACAGCTGAAGAACTGCCCCCTCATTTGCAGGAAGAACCTCCTGAAGTAAGCCAAGGTGGAAGCAACAGAAGGAAGGGGATGGAAAAGAGTGAGGGTGACTCTGTCTTGCAACATTGCTGGGTGAGGGGCCAATCAAATGCTTTTGGAGTTTCCACTGACATAGAATGAAGGCAACAACCCCATTGTAAGGAGAGTAAAGAAAGCTGGAAATGGGCTGCAGATAGCAGACAGAGTCTGCCCGGCAGCCGTTCATTTACCTGGCAGGAGGGGAGGAGGAAGGACAGGAGCTCACAGTCACTGCACAGCAGGCTTAGAGGTAAAAGGGGGGGGCACTGTGACTCTCCACTCCTCACCCCCCATCCTCCCTGCAGCCAGCTGCCACTTCCCCCATCCCACTGCCAGCAATCTTTAGGTGGCAAAAGGGGAAACTTTCCTGTTGCCCGGTCCCCCCCCCCCCCGCAGCTACTGCCACGGCTTTTTAAAGAATTAAGGTTAAAAGGGGGTAACTTCTCACCCCGCTCCCTGGGTTGTGTTTTTTTTAAGGGCGGCAAAATCAGATACCACCCAGTTCATGTCTGACTTGGTATAAGGTACTTTCCTATGTCCCTTTGACTCCAGGCATTGCATATTAAAGGCTGCCACAGTTTACAACTTTCCTCTTGTAGCATTAGGATCCTTTTTTCATTTTCATGGTCAAGAACAACTTTGTATTTGTTCAGCAATATTAATTAAAAGGATTTTACAGCTGCATTATTTAAGAACAAAGTGGCAGGCAGGTAGAATGGAAATAGAAATTATGCTCACACAAGGCAAGACTGATATTTGGTCTGGTCACAAACATGAAGAGATTTCATAGGAGATGTCGGGTAAATAAATAGGATGGTAAATTATGATAAACCAAAAGGAAAATTACAGAAAATACAGCAGGATTGTATTTCTGAATTCTCAGTAGTGCAAATGGATAACAAATTGTTTTTATAGATAGATAGATAGATAGATAGATAGATAGATAGATAGATAGATAGATAGGCAGTTGAACAAGAAAAAAAACACACAATTAGACATTCCTGCATGCAACATCTACATTTTAGGGTTAGGTCTACTTCACTCAAATAGAGCTGAAAGTATATGCATATTTTACCCTGTGCTGGACTGTGGTCAATCTTCTTAAGACTGGGATGCAGCTTCAGTCTTCAAATTATTTTCTTCTGTAGAATTTCTGTAGAATTGCATGAGGGAATTGGAGGACTCCAATCTAATATTCTAAAGCCAGTGTTCTTTATTGTAAGGTCCAGGAGCCAGTGGCAGCTTCCATCAATCCTAAGTGTGGCTCCCTGACTAATTGTTTATTGGGCCTGTGTGAAGCTTCGGCCAAAACTGAATACCCTGCACATGACGCCATGTGGAGGCAACCAGGAGAACACAGGAAGCTGCCATATACTCAATCAGATCATAGGTCCATCTAGCTCAGTATTGTCTACGCACACTGGCAGCGGCTTCTCCGTGGTTGCAGGCAGGAATTTTGCTCAGACCTGTCTTGGAGATGCCAAGATGCTAGCTAGCATTGAACAAGGGAGGGGACAAATGGTCCTGAGCCCCTGAGAGAAGAGGGACCCTTTAGTGGAGTGTTATTTTGCTCTTTGTTCTTCCCCTCCTGCGTCTCTGAAGAAGAAGGTAGGTGTGTGTGTGTGTGTGTGTCTGTGTGTGTGTGTGTCTGTGTTGTGGGCGGGGTGGTGGTTGCGGTGGTTGTGGTAGGTCAATTTTTGTCCCAGGGCCACTCCAACCTTGCTATGCCCCTAGAGGCATCTGTTCCCACTGCACAATGATCCATTGGGGCTTCTTTAAGGAAAATGGAACCCTCTTGAGCCCCTGCACCATTTTGGAAATTGTACATAGCATGCTGGGAAGTGCCTTTCCAAGCACTTTCCCCACAGAGCTCTTATGAGAGGGCTCCATCTCTGGGCCCTCCTAGCACTGAGAAAAGTGCAGTACTGTGTAGAGGTCAGCACAGTCAGTCAGAAATCCCTCTCACAATGAAAGTGTTGGGGTTGGGGTTTTTGTTTTTGCCAAAGTGGCCCCCACTTGTGATTCACTTCACATAGTGAAGATCACTGTTCTAAGTATTTGTTGTAGTACATTGTATGATTGGTGGGGAAGAAGGAATGGTTGCCATTTCTCGCCCTGCCTACAGAACTGATCATGTATTTTATTTTGCAGAAGTTTCTTGTGTGCTCTTTAAAGGAAGGAAGCATAGCAACTACATCTCGGCAGCAAGAGATGTTCCAGACTTCCCCCACATCTCCAGAGTGCAGCATCATGACTGGATGGATATAAGCCAAGGGATTCTTTAAATGAATACATGCTCATTACCGGTGCCAAAATGTGTCTTCATGGGGTGCACTTGATGGGAAGCCACCACAATGTGCCTCTCTCTCCCCCTGCTGTTAGTTATGTATGGATCTGTGGCTGTTTTCATGTGACAGACCTTGTCTTTCAATTCAAATCTGAATTTTAATCTATGTCTATAAATCAGGTCTATTCTCAAATCTATATATCAGTTTTCACTCTAGTGTGACCATGACAGAAAATGCAGGCTGGGGCTTAACAGGCAGGAGCAAGCTTGATTCTCAATGGCTGTAGTAATCAGAAGCAAGGAGCAGGTTTATCTTCAGTGGTGCACAACACTATGTTCCTGCCATGCTCCATGATGCTCATCACTGGATCTGTCACTGCCTCCCCAGTCTGGCAAGCAAGGAAGAGAGTCCTTCCCTCTCACTGCTCCATTGCAGAAACCCAGTTCTGTGTGCTGCAGCTGACCTACCCCTCCATCATCTTCTCAAGAAGTTGGCAGGAGGAACCTGACTACAGAGTCTGGAGAAGCAGGAGAAGGGATACTCCTCCCTTATTAACTGACTCAATCTTAAGTGCTTATATCTTATGTGCTTAGTCTTCAGGGGCAGTTGAAAAAGAACAGAGCCACAGCTAAGAGCTCCAGCAGCAAGATGTGAGGAAGCTTCCAATGCCCAGGATTCTGTCCTCCCCAAGGACCACTGGCCTCCTCGGAGGAGACAGCTATATGAAGGAAAGAGAGGAGGACTGTGCTGGTGTGGACACACACAAGGCAAAGAAACACCCCCTTCTTTTTATCGGCCCCATATTAAGGAGGTATTTATTATGATCAGGGTTGCTGACTTTCTGAGAGTGACCTGGAGTCTCAGGAATTAGCATCAATTGCCATATGTTTCCCCGTTTTTACTTCCACTGTAAGGCTGTTTGCACAGTACTAAGCTCTCCACTAGCTTTGATCTTCTCTCTTCCCATTTAGAACATTCAACATATTGAAAAAGGCTCAAATCCCATACTTGGTTATGCTACAGCAAAAACCCCAGCTGAAATAAAATTTCTGTTTCAATTTGTGATGGTTTAAGCCGGAATGTGCCTAAGGTTTCCACCTCCGATGTAATTACAACAGCAACATATGGCAGTTCTGTCAGCGGCTGGGGATATCTGACTACAATGATCTTCTTGGCTTTTGACTGTCATTTAAAGCGCTACTTTCTAAACTGATTAAGTATAAAGGTAGCTTTACTGGGTTCTCAACAGATTTGGGCTTCTTGCTTTCCAGAATCTCCTTAGCATATAAGAAGGCCATTCTCACAATGCCCATCTGAGCAAGCTCAGAACATGTACCTAGCTTCAGAGTGAGGGTGGAAGGAAAGCACTAACAGCTCCACCCACCTCCCTCAAAGAGCAGGTTCAGGCCCCGGTGAAAAATGTTTTTGAGGGCCCCACCGCAAGGCCCCCCCACCATTGTGAGTCTGCCTCTGCTTCAAGGCCCCCCACTGCTGTCGCCGCCGCCACCACCACAAAGCCAAACTGCTGAACTTTAAAATAATTCTAGCCGCCATGTGCGCGGCCGGGGAGTGGGGAGCATCGGCACTCTATTCAAACTGCTCAGGCATGCTGGAGTGCATCACAGTTCTCAAGGGTCACTGGGCAGGATGGTCAGGCTCAGTGGCCGCTCCCGCTCCACCCGCCACCACCAGAGGGGGGTGCTCAGCTCACTTCCCACCCACACCCCCTGGCCGTGCACATGGCGGCTAGAATTATTTTGAAGATCGGTGGTTCTGCCTTGTGGCGGGGGCGGGGTGGTGGCAGGAAGCAAGACAAAAACATATGCAACTTAGTTGGGCCCCAGACCCCCTTCTGGACCACCAGGCCCTGGTAATTTGTATAGGCTCCCCACCCCCCTTTTGTTAGCCCTGACCTCCATACCCATCTCATGGACAAGCATTTTTTCCTCCTCTTACCTTGCTTGTAGAATTCTCACGATGGCCAATTGGGAGTGCACACAGCTCCCAAATTGGCCATGGTAGGCTTCTCCTACCCTAGTGACCACTGGCAGAACAGCCCTAAGATTTCTAAATGAAACTAGGCTGGTTCTCATGATAAGCAATAGGGTAGGGCAGTGTTCCCAACCTGGGTTCCTCCAGATGTTGCTGAACTACAACTCCCATCATTCCCAGCTACAATTTATTATGTCTGGGGATGATGGGAGTTGTAGTCCAGCAACATCTGGAGGAACCCAGGTTGGGAACCACTGGGGCAGGACAAGCGTCCCATCTAAGTTCAGGAGCTGTGCACACTCCCATTTTACAACTGTGTGAGACTAAAAAACAAGGTAGGGGGTGGGGGAAGTGTTCGTGTATGAGGATCTCTCTGGGTAGGAGGGCTCCGTCTTACTTAGGAGCTGTACCCAGCTCCTTAATTAAAGGAAAATTCCTCCCACCCAGTGGGAGTCTCACATATGGTCACTTCCCCTGCCTCCTACCTTTCATTTTAATTGCACACAATCACAAAACAAGAGTGTGCACAGCTTTCAGACTTGGGTAGGACAGCTGTTCTTAGTCCTACACTCTTGAGGATCATTTGAACTAGCTTAATGATTATTTGAAAATGTGTTTAAATATTTTGCCTGTATAGTATGATCATTACTGGAATATCATTTAATGAGGGTGAATCCATAATTTTTATTCTCATTGATGGGGTGGGGGGGTAGCCTTTCCAATATGTTTGAGTAGCATATTGCGGGGAATGGAATTTAAATCAGGAAAATGAAAGAGGTAAGTTTTGGGTTTTTTAAACATTTATATTCCGCTTGTCTTCCGAGGAGCTCAGAGCAGTGTACATAGTTATGTTTATCTTCACAACTACCCTGTGAGGTAGGTTAGGCTGATGCTCGTGGGGGAGAGAATAATACTTAATCCAAATTCAAGCCTGGGTTTTAACTTCATAGCTGGCATAATCGTTTTGTGGAAATGACTAATGGAACAAAATTATTGTGTTCCAGTTACTACTATTTGTTGTTGTAGCAGGGATTCTCAGCTTTGGGTCCTCAGATGATATTGGACTTCAACTCCCATAATCCCCAACCAAAGGCCACTGGGACTGGGGATTATGGGAGTTGAAGTCCAATAACATCTGGGGGTCCAACGTTGAGAATCCCTGGTATAAAGCACAGCAATTGTATTCTTTTTGACCTTGATAGATTCCTCTTATCAATATGAAATTTGGTATGAAAAACCTCCTTGGTGAGGTGTTGCAGTTGATCACATTTCAGAAAAAGCAGCTAAAAAATTGTGACATTGCAGCAAATTTGTCAGGTAGCATATGCAGTTTAGAAGTTCTCATTGCACTCAATGGAAAGAGAAGTGAGGACAAGTTATGCAGTGCAGGTTATTTGTAGCCTAGTGAAGTTAGAATGGGAGGAGGAGTGGAAAAGCTGGTAACTACACTCAACTCCTGTCAAGTGGTTTAAAATGGCCATGGCACTGCTAGCCGACAATGAGGAAGCAGGCAGTGGGATAGGCGGAAGACACCACTACTGCAGCACCAGCAGCCACTAGATCAAACAGGCTCTGTGTCTGTGTGGTGAGATCATGTTGTGTAGGAAGTGACAATGCAGAATGGGTAAATGTTTTCTAGTAAATGCATGTGTGGCAGCCATGTATGTGCTGGTGTTGTTGCCCCACCAGTGTGCGGGCATAGCTGGAGGGAGCAATGGGGCTGGGATGACGGCAATGGTGGTGAGCAGAGGAGGAGTAGGTATGGGGTTGCTCTCCTCCACTTTAAAGGGACAATGTAAGCCCTCAGTTTTAAAGGGATGTGCCCACAATTTGGCAGCTGAATCACAATCCAGCACATCCCTACTTTTAAATCCTTACCACAATAATATTCTGGGTATACATGGAGTTGGCTCACCTGCTTGAGTTATAAGCTTTATGTGCCTTTTGAGGCTTTGCTTTGTGATCTGACACAGTTGTTCTCTGGATTGTGTAAGGTCAATCCGTGGTGACCTCATAGGAAGATTGAAGGTTTTGCCTAGTTATAAAAAGCATGTTAGCCCATGTAGTAGCTATACATCTTAGATGAACAAAACATTTTATGTGTATGTAGGAGTGAAAAAGCCACCTAATGGTGCAGCGGGGAAATGACTTGATTAGCAAGCCAGAGGTTGCCTATTCGAATCCCTGCTAGTATGTTTCCCAGACTATGGGAAACACATATATTGGGCAGCAGCAATATAGGAAGATGCTGAAAGGCATCATCTCATACTGCACGGGAGATGGCAATGGTAAACCTCTCCTGTATTCTACCAAAGACAAACACAGGGCTATGTGGTCACCTGGAGTCGACACCCACTCGACGACACACTTCACCTTTACCTTTAGGAGTGAAAAGCTGTACATGTTTAATGTCTGATACAGCATTCCTCAGAAAGCATGTACCAAAAACATGGACCCTATAAACTGAGGCTCCACTTCTGTGCTACATAAATAGTAAAGGCGTTCTAAAGTCTCACAAATTATGCTTCAATTTAAGGCTTCATGTACCCACACTTTCCCTAACCCTTTCAGCCCCAGTCCTCATCCTCTGAAAGCTGGAGGCATAACTGCAACTCAGAACACGATGGGGACAGTGGCCATCCAGGTGTATACTGATCCCCTCTTTTCCCTATTTGCTTTCATTAGGTTACTGAGAATAGCATATGCTAGTAATGAGAGGCTGTGTGTAGAGGATGGGTAACAAGACTGCTGGGTGGAAGAAGTAGAAGTGGATACAAGGCTTCAGCCTGAACACAGGGATAACACCTGAATAGGGCTACTATCACAATGAGATTTTAGGCTGGACTATAATCAATTATAGCTAGCTAATTAATGACTACTAGTTTTTTTGGCTAGAAAAAAGTCAGGGATTTTCCACATTTGTGGTCTAAGATAACTGCTGCCAGATGGGGCTAATTCAAACTCCAAAATTTGCTAACCTCTGTGTGCCTTCAGTAGATGAGACTTCAAATAGCTGCAGTTAAAATCCTTGCTAAACAAATAGTTTTGCTGAGCAGTACTATTTCTTGCCCAACTTGTATTAAAGAAAAAGCACAGCAAACAACACATTACATTACTGTGCCACTCCATTAATAAGCTTTTTTAGTCTGAGATTATGGGGCATTTGCCGAGATCTGCCACAAAGAGCACAATTGCACCACTGGATGGATCTATAGAAACATGCAGAGTGACTGGAGGAGCCATGAGGACTGAGGGGAAGGGAGAAGCTAGGTGGAAATGCATCTATATCTGACCCTTTTATAACTGCATCACTTGTAACACGAAGCAATCTTATGCTGGCTTAACTAAAACTTTATTCAGAAGAGATTCCATTTTCTCCTTCTCCCTTCCCTTCCTTTTCTTTCTGATTCCATTCCCCCCACACACACTTTCTACAGGATCCCCACTGGGACAAACTTACCAAGAACAAAGAATAAAATATTACTAGACAGAATACAACACATTCCTCCCCTTTATAATAACCAGAATTGAATTGATTAAAAATTTAGTGACAAAGACTTGAAGTCTTTTAGGTGGTCTCTTGTCACGCACACTTTTCCGAAGTCTTGTGTTCTCTGGCACAGTTGCTGTTTGTGATTTTTCTGCTGGTACAACACAGAATACAACAAATACTTATATACCACTTTTCAACAAAAGTTCCCAAAGCGGTCTACTTATTATATATATAAAAATAAAATAGCTCCCTGTCCCCAAAGGGCTCACAATTTTAAAAAGAAACGTAAGATAGACAACAGCAACAGCCACTGGAGGGATGCTGTGCTGGGGATGGATAGGGCCAGTTGCTCTCCTCTTGCTCAATAAAGAGAATCACCACTAAAAAAGTGCCTCTTTGCTCAGTTAGCAGGGGTTAGTGAGCCGAGGATTGTCCATCAGCCTCCTCTGTGAGGTCAAAACTGGAGACAAGATCAAATTCCTCTTCAGTTCCTCTTGTGAGATCAGACTCCCTTCCCTCTTGTTGCACAGTATGTATGCTTGAAAGTTTCAAACTGTTCCATTCCTTTCCATCATACAACATGACACAATATACTCGGATTTCAATTTAATTATTTGTTTTGGTCCAGAATATTGGGAACATCCCTTTCTCACTTTATAAGGCAACCATATTAAAAGAGTCACCCACCTTAAACGTTCGCTGTACCTCACCCCATTTCTGATCCACATACAATTTATATTTTTGTTACTTCTCCCTTACCCAACCATGAATCTCTGCATCCTCAGGGTGAAATGGCATGGAAAGCCCTATCAGTTATTGCCATTGGGTACGTTTGGCGGTAGCTTTCCATCCTCTCAGCAGTTCAAATGGTGATTTTCCTGTAGTAGAATGAGGAATAGTTCAATAAGCAAATAGAGCTTCACAGATTGCCTCTTTCAGGGGTTGTTTTTGCATAAAAGCCAGTTGCAAACTTTCTTTCACTAACCAGTTCATTCTTTCCACTAAGCCATTCCTTTGAAGATGGTACAAGGAAATAGTCTTGTGCTTTTATCTCATGGTTATGCAAGTATTGCTCAATTTCAAAGGAGGTAAGCTGTGTCCCATTGTCAGTCATTAGTTCTTTAGAAAAACCTTCTCTCACAAAAACTGCAGACATGAACTGGATTACCTTTTTTGAAGTAATTTTTCAGCAAATGAAACTTCTGGCCATAGTAATCCACCATCACGCTAACAAATCTTTGTTTTGTGGGTTAGTTATCCAAAGGCCCCATTACCTGTATATCCAGAGCAAGTTTTCCCCAGGGACCACTGGGATACTCTACTGGAATAAAGGGGGTGGTAAAAGTCTTCTGTGATTTGTCACATACAGCACAAGTCACACAGTGTCTGATTGCATTTTCAATGTGTTTGTCCATAACTGGCCACCAGAAACGTTCTCTGATTCTCCTTTTTGTCAAGCTCATGCCCAGGTGACCTTCCTGGGCAATTTCAATCACTTTTGCTTTTAGGTTGGCACCACCAAATGTTTAGTCCTCAGCACCAGCTCATTGAGAAGGGACGCCCAGCATGCGGAAACGTCACTTAAGGCAAGGTGCAACCCCCAAGACCACCTTTCAAGACCAGTCTCAACCCAGAAGGCCATCAAGCAAGGATGTATACTGGCTGCACTCCTATTCAATTTCTACTTTAAGACGTGGGCCAGCTTAATAGTGGGCCAGCTTAACAACCTGGATTTTCACCCCCCACTAAACTTGCTGGGAGACACATTGCCACTCTGCTCTACGTGGATGATGCAGTAATTCTTTCAAGGACCCCATCAGCCGTAGAAAAGCGCTGAGGGCTCTAACAGTATTGTAAGGCAGACCTCTTGGAAATTAATTACCATAAAACTAAAATCATGGTCTTTGTCAAAAAGCCCAAAATTCATTCTTGGTAGCTAGATGGACATATGATTGATCAGGTCCCATGCTTTAAATATTTGGAGGTAGTTTTTCACTCTGGCAGCTCTAGGAAAGCCCACGGGGAAAAGGCCCAGAGGAGCTCCTCTGCTATCATCAAATTCCTGCATATGAGAGGAGGACATTATGTACCTGCGGCCCTCAAACTGTTTGTTGCCAAACCACTAGCCCAGCTTCTTTATGGCATACGATTGGATCCCTTCCACAGCTTCGCCCCACTGGAATGCATGCAATCCAAATTCCTGCGGGCAGTCCTCCAAGTTCCAAGTTGTGTCTCTAACACCACTCTGCACTTGGAGACAGGTCTGATCAAAGTGGAGGCCAGGGTGTGGGTGGCCATTTTCAGCTATTAGCTCAGACTATCCTTTTGCCCTGTTGGTCTTGCTCCCTTAACCTTATGTGACAACTAACAATCTAAATTGAAATGGTCAATTGAAACAAAAATAGTATCCTGGGGCCTTTCCCCTTGATTTTATTTAATATGGGCTATGATCAAGCCAAAGCTTCTATCAAACAGTGTATAACAGACATAGAGTGCCAAACCAATTTAAGCAGGGGCATGAATTTTCTCATGAGTGAAAGTCTCATATTTATCCTCCCCAGAGTCTTATTTTATTCAATTGCAAGTCCCAAAACATAGGAAGGCATTCACCTTGGCATGTTGTCATGCCCTCCCCTCAGCTGTGCTTGAAGGCCATTTCAGAAAGATCCCACTCTCAGAGCAACAATGCCCCTGCAGCTCCGGGCAGATTGAAACAACTGAGCATGTCCTACTTCACTGTTTGTATTACAGAGACATTCGCTCTTCCCTTATCCACCCATTGCTATGCAAATACTCAGGACCTTGGAGCCATATCTATGTCTCTATACTGCTTTCTGGCTCTAAGCCTGTTATTACATACAGCATTGCCAGGTTCTGTGTGGGAGCATCCAAAATTTCTTGAACGCTGGTAAGCGGTGGGTCCAAGCAGCCATAGGCTGACCTTCTGCTGGATCCTGCATGCTACAATGCACTCATTCAACACAGCACACCATCTGAAAGACTTATGCTCCTCCCACTTTTTTGCAATATAGCTTTGCACTTTTTATATATAGTTATATAGTCTTGCTGTGTTTATCACTTAGGCTTTTATGCAATTATGCCTTTTGTGCCTTTTATCCCTTTTTATGCCTTTTATACCTTTATGTCTTGTATGCCTTTTTATGTTATTTCATGCCCTTCTAGGTGTTTAAATGCTTTTTTTAATGTTTCCATAGGCCCTTTAATGTATCATTATGCACTACATGTTGCACTGTGTAATCACCCCCTGTATAAATGGTGGTCTATGATCGAAATAAATATTATTGATTGACTGAGAAGCGACAACTCACTCACTACGTGCATGAATGGTTGAAGATGTTAAGGCACCTTTTTTTCATGGCCATTGATTAATTATGTAAGGTTTAAATTCAGTAAGCATTTGATCAGCACTGAGGGCCACTTTCCATTCAGAAGACATGATCACTCCATAAGTGGATTGAAGCTATCTGTGCTATTGCTACTCCTTCATCCTCTTCTTCTGGGATCTCCTCTTGGCCTGGAAGTAGAAGTCGAGATGAACAATCTGTAGTTGTATTTTGAAGACTGGCAGATATTCCACCTGGAAATCAAAGTCCATAAGTCTGGTGATCTATTTGGCTATTCTTTGGATTGCTTGACTTGATCCCCAAGAAGAAGAAAATAATAATAATAATTAATTAATACACTTTATTTGTTAGCTGCCCCATAACAAATTGTTCTCTGGGAAGCTCACAACACAGGATTAAAACATACAATAAAATGCATCATTCATTAAAATACTGAAGCTGCAGAAGATAATACAAAGGGCAGTATTTCATATTGAAAAGACCCTCTGGGGGTAATGAAGGCTGTGTATTTGCGAGAACTCTTGAGCAGAGGAATTTGATGATAGGCTGAAGACAAATCCAAAGTTATGAATACTGAGGCTTCTTTCAGAATAAGTAGCATTTCACTGAGATTGGATTACAAGCCACATCTCTTAAATCCACACACATTCAAAGTGTACCATTTGATTTCCATGCAAGAATAATAGGAGAGACCCATTGTGATGAATCAGCAGGCTCTAAGATGTCAGCATGCTGTAGTCTTAAGAGCTCCTCTCTAAGTGATTGGCACATTGCTATTGTACTATGTTCCTCATGTTGTGTTGTACAGCTACTGCATTTGCCTACATATATATATTATGTTTGAATTGTATGGCAGTGCCAAGAGTATCAGCAAAAACATCCGACAAATCAGCAATCATAACAGCATATGGATTCCCCATCATCCATAATATGGGCTCCATGCTATTTTGGTCTAACACTATCTGGAGATCTTTCTGATGTTTCCTGCCCAATAGTAAGATTCCTTTTTGTGACACATACACTTTCTTTGTACAGTACATTCTTTGTATTCCAGAACAGCAGTGAAGTATGAAGTATCCATTTATAGCAATAGGGGAACCTCCATATCCCAGAGGGTGGGTATCTGAAGGCTGCAGGTGCAGCCTTGATGTAGTAAGGAGTTTCTTGTAAAGTAGATAGGAAATGGTAGTGTATGAAGAACCAGAATCAACCATCATCCTTTAATTAACCATCATCATGGCCTTTAATTTTACTTGACAATGTGGAGAAACACGCTCTGACTCTTTCACACTTAAAATGCTGTCAGGAAGTAGTTGATTTGCCTCATCATATAGTGACTCAGTAATGGAGTGGACAGCAGACTTGCAAACTTTAGCAAAGTGTCCCCCTTTCTGGCACCTGTTGCAAGTGACCTTCCATGGGGGCAGTGAACAAAATTGGCTTTGTGTGTAGAGTCTCCACTTTGTTAGCAGCTAGCTCTTCCTTTCTTCTGCTGCCACTTCCTGGGGCATTGCCAAATGAGAAGATTTGGTTTGGAAGAATTTAGACTGAACAGCCAGGATTTTAGGAGGTTGGGTTTGGGGTACCAAAGACAAAGAGAGTGATTTGGCACAGGGAAGAGCATTTTCCACCCTCCTAACCATCTATAAAACTTCATACAAGCTAAGTTTCCACTCCAATAGCAGGTTTTCAATACAGTTTGGAGCAGTTTATTTTCATAATAATATTATCCCTGATCATTTCCTGAGTAAAGTTGGCAAACTCATAGGTTACACTTAAAGCATGCAATGCTGTGACATATTGATTGATAGATTCACTAGGCAGTTGGGATCTAGAATAGAACTTACAACGTACAGCAATCACATCTGAAGTAGGGTTGAATTGATCATCTAAGGCTTGAAGAGCAGCTTCATAAGAATTGGCATCTCCTTCCAAGCTGGCAGGAAAGGGTAAAGGATTATATATTCTTTGGCCTTCAGGGTCCAGGCAGTGAAACAATATAGCTTTCTGCTTTGCTGGAGTAAACTCAGGGCTCTGTATAGTAGGGAATGTGCATGAACCTGTTCAGAGGCCTTTTTATGGGCCTCTGAACAGGTTCGAACACTGGCTGGTTCAAACATTTTTTGGGGGGGGGACTTTAAGGGCAGGGTGGGTGCACTTACCCCTCCCTCCGCTTTCCCCCAATGGGCGCTGGAGTCCTGCAAAATCTTTCGGGACGGCAGTGTACCTCCCTGCCGCCTTTTCCCCTCTTTGACTGGAAGTACTGGGTGCATGTGCACATGCTGGGTGCGTGTGTGTGCATGTCACACATGCACTTGTGCATGTCAGATGGGCTCGTGCACAATTGCAACATGTGCACACGTGTGTGCCCAACATGCGCACGCCCGGTACTTCTGGCCACTTCCAACTGAAGAGTCCAACAGAGTCCAGGACTGATAAGGAAAAAGTACCTTCAGTAGTTGTGCAGGTCAAGAAGCTGGAGAAACAATCAGCAGCAGCAATAGTAGAAAGCAGTTCAGCAATGAAAGGAAAATGGAAACAAAGGAAGATGCAGGAACTTTCACAGGCTTTGCAGGTTTACACACATACTGTAGCTGGTTCCAAAAAAAAATCTTATCACCAAATGTTTTGTAACTGCTTCCCTTGTAAACATGAAGCAATCTTATGCTGGCTTAACTACAACTTTATTTAGAAGAAACTCAATTTTCTCCTTATTTCCCCCTTTTCTTTCTGACTCCACCCCACACTCTTTACTGGATCCACACTGGGACAAACCTCCAAACAACAAAACACAAAAGATTACAAGACAGAATAGAACATTCAGGAAGGTGTCATTAAGACTATTCAAGGGCAATTATGAGCCATTGAACCCATACACACACTGCCGGAAATGAATATGTTTCTGTTCCAAATAAACAGATTATTTCTGTCAGATATATACTGGGCCACTGGCTCTGTAATGGAGCACAACCCAGGCTTCCACACTCCTGCCAAATATGGAAATAAAAATGCAAACAGCCTGCCAGCCTGATCAACAAATAACTCGAGAATCCTCCCCATTAGTAATCTTCTTCCTGTGGACTCGCTCTCCTTTTTCATTTCCTCCCACCCATTTGTGCATTTACTTCAGTAAAAATGATTGCTGTCCATTTGGCAGAGTAGAAGGCTGAACAGGCACATTCTGATTGAAAAATCATCTTTTATTTCTCATATCTTGCCCTGAATTACAGAGACCAAGGAGGAGAGGAAGGGGAGTGATCTATAATGGTAGTTGTTCTTTTTTTCCTGTCTATATGTTTTGTTTGTTGCTGGTCAGCAGTCTTTTTGCCTTCTCCCCAAATCCTTGCTATGCAAAATTTCAGTACAACTAAGGTACATTTTAAACTACTCAGCCTCCATTGCAGTATGCAAAATGTGATGAAGAAAAGGAAGTATATGATCCAACCTCATGTCTAGCGAAGGACTTAATGACATGTTGGGGGAACACGGGGTTGTTGCTGACCTATGCTTCCCACTCCATGTGTTGCTGTAACAAGTTTCAGTTAGTCAAATGAATGTATGGTATTATAACTCCTATTCAGACATAACATTGTATGTGCATAAAGGTGTCTGTATACATGTACATGTTTTTGTGATAATGATCTTACATGTCCGTTCTCAAAGTGAAACTGGGTATAGACTCCTCAAATTCAGGGTACAGGTAGGAAGTGTACAACTGTGTGTGCACTGAACATGTGTTCACTGAACTGTTCATGCGTACAAATCTGTACATGTACACAGATTGTACGTGTGTGTGTGTGTGTGTGTGTGTAGTCCTCTGTTGGATGGGAAGTGCACTGAGTTACTTTTGTCCCTGGTGGGTTGCCGTATGGTAGTGTCTGTGTGAGAGAGACCCCTGAGGGAGAGACTTTGTGAGAAAAAAAGGAAGAGGAGATCTTGAGAAGAAGTGAAATTAAAAAGAAGAATTTGGGAAAAGAAGAGGAAGTGCAGAGACTGAACTACTGAAAGAAGAGAACAGCGGTTTTATGCTCTCCAGCATCATTCATTCTGCCACAGAGAAGCCAGGGAGACTGGGGCCTAAGCACTGTAGAGAAGCCTGAGGAGTGGCTGCTTCACCCATCCTATGGATTACAATTGCTGCATTCACACATCACACAGAACCGTGGGTCTAAAGAACCTGCAGTTCCTTTCCTCGTCACCCCTCCCCCCCGGCTCTCTCCTGTCCACATTTGGATGAAATGGAGAACGTCCTCTGCAGTTAGCGAGACTGAAGAGAGGAGGAGGAATTGGCTGTGTGAGCTTCCTTCTTGCTTGAAGGACAGACTGCACAGCCAATCATGCAGGGAGAGAGAGAGGAGCTTCCTCTCTCAACTCCAGTCCAGCCGAATGCATCCTCCAGTGCTACATTTGGATGCAACGGAGGCTCCATGGACCCTCGGTTTTGAGCAGCGAAACTCACTACAAACTGAAGGTTTAAATTGGAGTTTCCAAAACAAAACTGCAGGTTGTGGAAGGGATGGGACCGGAGTTGCACATGTTAGGACGTAATGGTGAGGAAACCTCAGACCTCTGCAACTCCAGTTCCCTGTTATGTGCGAAAGTGGCTGATATTTTTGAGACTCCTACATTTATTTTCTTTTTGTTTAGCTTGCTTCTAGTCTTGTGAGCAGATTGGGGGTTGGTTTTGTTGTTGTTGTTGTTGTTTAAAATTTAAAAACAGATATGTATTGTATGTGTAAATGTATCTTAAATGATAAATTAAATCTTTTTAATAGTTAAATTTGCCTCTAAATTGTTTTAGTGTTGAGTGTGGACTCTGGGAGAAATAGGAGAGGCTTACATGCACATGGAATGGAATGTGTGAACAGAGCTATAATCACAACCAGCATTTTCTTGCCCTCTTCCAATGGCAACAAATGAGCTGCAAGTGAGGTCAGGGAGCTGAAACTCCATTTGCACCACATGCTGTTGAGGAGATTGCAGGTCAGCAGCAGTCATTCACTTAGTGATACCAGGCTGCAGTATGCATTTTCTTTTCTTCATTTCACTTAGCATGCTGAGAGAGGTGCTGCAATTAAACTTGAGGATATATTATGATTATAAGCCATCTCAGCCCAAGGCTTTTAACTCAAGACTGTGTATATAGGATTCTTAAGTGGTCCTCTGTTCAGACCTTGAGCAGACCCCCATCTGCTTAGCTACAGCAAAGTTGCTGCATCCTAGTCTTCAGGTCATGTTTGAGGGTAAATATGGTCCAGGTTATGGTCTGAAGAGGATGTCCTACAGTATTAGTATATGTGAAGCTTTTATGTGGAGCATCCCTTGTGCATTTTGCTATTTATTTATTTATTTGCTGTTAATTTTGTGTGTTTCTTAGTTTGTGATTGTTTCTTTGTTTATAAACTGCTTTGGGTGCACATACTAAAAAAATAGAGTAAACTGTTAAAATAAAATAAAAATGTATTGCTATAACAGACTGAGCAAAACATTTAATCAGGAGGAATAACTTACAACTTTGAAATGTGCCACTTTAAAAATAAAATAAAATCCAATGCTCTCAGCATAATAAACCTTCTCCTTATTAGATCTGTGTCTTAGAGGCTGATATTATTTTTTCAAAGAGGAAGAAGATTAATAGTTATCACTCCCAATATTCTGTGTGAATATTTCCATCCAGTTCCCATTTATTTCACTGACATTTCAATGACATTTGCTTCAGCATAAAACTGTTAGTACCAGGTTGTATAGGAAGGAAGATATGGGGTCAACTATTTGCCAGCATGTTAAAATATCTTCCCCCCACTTTTGTTTGTGTGATAAAGCAGTAGAATGTTCATATCCACTTGAAAATTTATCTAGCTATACATTCCAGCATTTTCTTCTATTTTTCATTGTATGTTCACTTAATTTGTGGATGTGGTCACTATTATATAAAAGGTGCAACATATACTAAAGACATCATCAACACCATCCTACACATGAAAGTCTACTGAGAAGTAAATTCCAGTGTGTTCAGTGGGACTTGCTTCCAAGTAGGTGTGTACAAGATTTCAGCCTATGATCAATGTTTATGATACAGGAATGATGTGGTTTCCTGGGGTTGTATCCCAATTGCCCCATTTCATGGTGACCTGGTAATTAGTGACTTTAGGAATATATTGAGGGGATCTCATAGGAAGAACCATACACACACCACACTGATGCTAGTATGAGTCTTTCCACATGTTCTGGTTCCTCTCATGTGGTTTCTATATCCTATATTAATTAGCACTATGTGGGTGGAGCCCTGGGGACCAGATAATATGTTGGTCCCATAACGTAAGAATTGGATCATAGACTTTTGGCAGTAGATGTTTGCTCTATGAACAGATGTAAGACTGTTAATAAATGCTACAATTAAATTTGCCACAGGTAGATATTTAGGATGAATGAATTATGTACAAGAAATTGACACAGTAGCTTCAAAACTGACCTGATTAGGCACTTGTTCAGAATGATGTCCATCTGTTAAGAGATGGTCTTAAACTCACATTAAAAAAACCCAAACCACTGGAGGCTCATATGAGGCTCACTGCCAAGGGGAAATAATATCTCAAGCATCTTTTTCATATTTCTAAAACTCTGTCTAGGGGAAAGCTGGGGAAAGTTGAAGGAAAGAGAAGAAGAGGACGACCAGCAGCAAGGTGGATGGACTCGATTACGACAGCCATGAATGCACCACTGAGAGACCTTAAAGGCCAAGTTGAAAGCAGATCATCCTGGAGAGAATCTATCTATGTGGTCGCTAAGAGTTGACACTGACTTGATGGCACTTAATCAATCAATCAATCAATCAATCAATCAAAACTCTGTCTATAAAGACACAGTAGGCACAAGTCTAATGAAAATGGCAAAGGTAAAAGTTAGCAAAGTAAATCATTCCTGCCAGTGTTTTTAAATGTACCTATCCCAGTGTTGTACTCTGGCCAAATTATAGAAAAACTGTTCAATTTTAAATATATATTTGCACACATTAGACCCAATCCAACTAAAGCATGGATCATGACTATAGTGTGATTGTATGTATGTTTACAGTGATTAAGTCCTACTGTATTCAGTGGGGCTTACTCCTTATTAATTGTGTTCAGGAATGCCTAAGCTGCAACTTTAAACTCCCTCAGAGGGACTAAGCCTCACTGAACGTATTTACTTCATGGTAAACATACATAGGATTACTGTCTTAGTGCCAGTGAAAGCCATGAAACTTGGCTCAGTCAAAAATAACGTATTCCATTAATTTCATGAATGGCTCTAGCTGGAGAGGCACTGTAAAATAAAATAGACATGATTTATATTTACACATATATCATTTCTACTCTGCCGGGTCTGAGTGGCTTACAATGAGATGCCAATAAAAAGTTTTCAAAATATAAAAGAGGCCCAGAGTTTAAATCACAGTTTCTCAGACATTCCCCCCTCCCCCGCTCCACTAAATGAAGTGTTATTTGGACATGGGGGGGGGGGGATTCAGTTCAAATCTCAGCTTAACTTGATCTTGCTAGATAAGCTTAGGTAATTAGCTGATCGACATAACACCCTCTTTCACAGGAGTGCTAATTTGTGTGGAAGCATATAGCTGGAAAAGTAGCTCAGAATGGTCCAGTCACATCCACACACACCCGCCCCAGAAAGATCTGTGAGTGGTATAGTCAATTATTTCCAGTCCCTCCAGTGTAATATCTTCTCTACGTATGCCTCAATAGGAGTAATTCCAAACCAAAATTACTTCTGCTGGGCAAATCTAAGATACAGCTTTGCTGTATCTGGCCAAGCAGAGTGTTCATTTAATCTAGCACACTGTTTCCAACACTGGGCAGCCAGATCCTCCAAGTAGCCCAGAAGAAAGAGCCTTCCCCTGCTGTTTGATAGATAGATAGATAGATAGATAGATAGATAGATAGATAGATAGATAGATAGATAGATGCTTTATTTCAGTCATTGACCAGCATTTGTAGATACAAATCAATAACAACAGCCACTAATAATCAAGTAGTAAGTTTTTTTACTGGTTTTACAAGCTACATAGCAGAACTTGGCCACATTCCCAGACACAGTATCTTTAAAATTTGACAGCAGGCAATCTAAATAAAACTCCTTGGTGTGGCCAGGAAACTGCGTTAAAAGCGGAGAGATAAAATTGATTCAAATATCCTTGTAAAATGTGCAGTAAAGAATTACGTGAGCAGTTGTTTCTATTTCTCCCAAGCCACAAGGGCTGAGTGTGGTAGTTTCTTGAACTTCCCCTCTAAAACTGTGGTGGGGAGTGCATTTAGCCAAGCAAGGGTCATGGCTCTCCTAAATTTTGCTGCTATTAAACTAGTTAGGTATTCAGCAATCGGCAGGTCTTATAATTAATGACTGTTTACCTATATAGATCTCTCTCGGCAGCTTTGCTAGCTCTTCTTGGAGTTCTATATCAAAAGCACACTGTTTGATAACCCATGTTGCTTGATCATACCCTAGCCTAATGAGCTTTTCCTGGGACAGACCATAAGACTGTAACTTGTGTCTTAGCGCCACCTTCCATTTTGAGGCATAACTGTCTACGAGGGTTAGGGGAGCCAAGCCCACTTGGGAAAATGTAAGCTCCGGCCAAAATGTAAAAATACTTAACTAAGATCTTGTTTCTAATCTAAAAATTCCTGCTGCACATCTAAGGACAGTATTGGGGACACAGCACGGCACCTGAAATATTGTTCTTAAAATTTTTGTTTGAACAGCTTCCAGGGGGGTAAAGTTCTCAAAAAGGCCAAGTTGGGCACCGTACAGAAGCTGCGGGTAAACTCTGGATGTAAGGAGCTTTCTAGCAGCTGGAATGAAGCGAGCTCCCCTGGTAAAATAAAAGGACCTGATAGCATTGGCTGATTGCTGGGCATTTTGAGTTACATAATTGAGGTGCGCTCTTTGCCCTCCTGTAGAGGGAAAGATGACTCCAAGGTATTTAAAGGTTCCCATTTGTTTGCTTGCATGGCCATTCATAGATCAGGAGTGGAACTTGGGTCGTTTGGCAAAGAGCAGTACCTTTGTTTTAGAATAGTTAACTTCTAACGCCTCTTCAACACAGTATAAGCTTAGTGAAGCAAGCGCAGCTTCAACCCAGTTGGGGGTCTGTGCTAACACCACCATGTCGTCTGTGTAGAGCAGAATCGACAGATGTTTATTTGCCAATTTGAGTGGATGGAAATCTGATTTATTTAAATGGGATACCAAGGAATTAATATAGAAATCAAACAAAATCGGGGTTGCTGTTTTTTCAGAAGCATCTAATATTCAGAGACATACTGCCTCTGTACCTGGAGGTTCAATTTGGCTATCAAGGCTAGTCAGAGGCATAGCAATAATCGATCAAGGCATACATAAATCCCCCTGGGTCTCTGAGGGAGGGGGCCCCACTGCTTGACAGCTTCTTGCTTTTCACTGTTATTCATGTATGAATATATGAGGTGATTTTAATAAGTATATATTTTGGAGGGGGATGTTTCTGAGCCAGGGCAATGCACACACACAAGTGAGTGAGTGTGAAAATGTCTCTGTGTGGGGTGGGGACGGGGACTGTGTGATATTATTTGCATTCAAGTGAGACAAAGGGCATGCCAAGGATGTTTTGTTTTCTGCTATGCCTTTAGAGTTCTTCCACAGCAAAGGCAAGTATGGTGGGGAGAAGAAGGCAGGGTGTGGGTGGGGCAGAGCAGGGTCTCATCTTCACTTCTTGTCCCAGGGCCAACTTTGCTACACCCCTGTGGCTAGTACCAATACCAACTGATAGCCCAATACTCCATGAATTCATTCTGACTCCCTTGACAGCACATAGGATCCCATTTCTCAGATTTCTTCTCCAAACTTTAAAGGCCTATCATCAGGCTGAAAGAAGTGAGGGTTTAAAAGGATTTTATGAGCTAGAATTGATGAGTAATAATAATAACTCCTCCAAATGATGTTGCCAATAGTCTATCAGCCACAGTCTGCACAAGGTTTCTAGCGTAAATCTTTTAAAGTCAATAGAACAAGGTGTAGGTTATAGTTATCTTGAAAGAAAGAAAAAAATGCTGAGAACAACTATAGTGATTAATGAAAAGCAATTTTGCCTGCTCATCGAAAATCAATCTCTTACTCCATAACTATCCAGTAGTTTGAGAAATATTGTCCCTTTGGAAATTTAAAAATGGGAAATGGTAGGACTTTAGCCTTTGTAAGAGACTATAGAGGCCATGGTAGCAATTGGCCTAGTGGAAGAATATCGTGTTGTCGATTTTGCTCAGCGAGTGGGAAGATCACAGCATAGGTTTTGTAGCTTTGCAGTCTTTAGATTTTATCTCCTTTTCCCAGGTCACCAGAAACATGTAATAATATGAAGTGTAAAGACTGTTGTTGCTATTATCCTAAACCTATTCTAGCAGAATAGCTCCAACAGTGGAAGCCACTGAAAGATTCCTATTGCTTGTCCTGTAAGCAGGTAGGACCCAGGATGGCAGCACTAGATCCGAGCAAATGTGTACACTCAAATACTGTGGTTGCCATTCAGACTAGTATTCCACTAATTCAGCCAGACTAGTGGATTCCAGACTTATGGTATACCATTACGTGAATGGGGGAAAGAGGCAATTTTTAACAAGCATTGAAATTTTGTGCATCTTGAAAATATATTTCTTTAAATTTTTACATTCATATCTAACTCTTAACCCAGAATGGTGTACATGGTTATATTTATCTCCACAACAACCCTGTGGGGTAGGTTAGGCTGAGAGATATGTGACTGGCCCAGAACCACCCAGTGAGTTTCATGGTTGAAGGGGGATTTTTCTCCCTAAATATATGTGCCAACCATAGTGTAGAGCAGGCTCTATATAAGGCAATTCCATTCCAATGAATCCTGAAATTTAGTTATTCAACTTCACATTTCAATGTAAGAAGTTGTACCCAAAACATGCCCATTTCAATATTCTGTCCCTAGGAATGCTAATTCCTCCATATAACATTATGTGATCTACATTTAGAAGATCTTCTGTAATCAGTTTACAAAGTTTAAGCAATCATAATGACTTTTATAAGGATGTTTCAGAATTCCTAGAGCAACCTAATATATTCATGATGCATAAAAACTGAACCTTAAACCATAACTTGGCTACTCACACTCTGTAAACCACAAAACATCTTGGTTTTTTTGGTTTGCAGTGATCTTGGTTTGCAGTGATAAGAAACCAATGAGTCACATCCTGTCTGTACAATTGATGCAGCTTTGCATTTCATAATGTCATCTACTTATGAGACGCCTGGGTGTATTTTTTGCTAAATGCATCTCTTGTCTACCATAGTCCACCTGGCTCTCTCCTGTGGTCTTTTTATTGTGCACAATAATAACCAGAATAATGTGAGCTAATTTGTTAGGAGTGCTGCCTGGATGTGTGGTGTTGTATTAGATAACTGTCAGATACATTCCAATCCCACAGTTCTATGATTCATGTCAAAAAAGAATGTGATTCTTTAAATGCCTTAGGACCAAACTGGACATGATGGAGGCAATCACATCTGTATATACAGATGAGTCCCTCTTCACATATAAAGCAGGACGGGAGGGGCGGTGTTGTTGATAACTTTACAACAAAAGGTATGAAATGGTAGGGGAGCTACAGATGTGAAGAAACCATCTGAGCAAATTCCAAATTTCTGTTTGGGAGAAGTCCATAATATCCAGAAAGAATTTAGTTTCTCCCTGGGGAAACCTTGAAAACCCTAAGATTCTGAAAGAATAGGAACATTGGAAACTGCCATATACTGAGTCAGACCATAGGTCCATCCAGCTCTGTATTGTCTACACAGCCTGACAGCAGCTTCTCCAAGGTTGCAGGCAGGTTAGAGGTGCCAGGGAGAGAACTCAGAACCTTCTGCTCTTCCTAGAGTGGCTCCATTGCCTGAGGGGAATATCTTACAGTGCTCACACATCAAGTCTCCCATTCATATGCAACCAGGGCAGACCCTGCTTAGCTAAGGGGACAAGTCATGCTTGCTACCACAAGACCAGGTCTCCTCTCCAATGTCCACTTTGGAATAATAGCTAAACCTTCTCTGGCCACCCCCCACCCGCCTTTTCTAACTCTTTTCCCTCACTTCAGGCATATTTCCCTCTGATCTGGTATACTAGGAGGAAAAAATGTTGACGCATTGGGGAAGTTCAGCTGCAGGGATAGCTACCAGGAAGAGAAGAAGGAAGGAGATCAGTCAGGCAATGAGTAAGCCCTTATTCTTCAGCACTGCAATAACAACCACGTTGCTGAAATGAACAATACGCTCTTCAACCTATCAACTTGCAAGATCAAACAGAACTTGAGGCAAGAGCGACTTACACAAGACCTGTTGAAAAGAGCTCTTTCAGAACAAAATTGCATGTACAAATGTTTACATCAAAACCTTGTTAAAAAGTAGAGATGTACAAACAGGTTCGATGTTGGACATATTCAACATCAAATCAGTTCGGTTTGACTGTTTGGGGTTGAACCAAACCACCCCCTGTTCGGTCCAATCCCGGACTGGACCACGCCCCCCCCCCGGGTGTTTGTGAATTTTTTAAAAAAAGTTTTTTAACTTACTCCCACCGGGGGAGTTGTCCAAGGTGGCAGGGAAGATCTGTGGAGGTTCCCCTCCCTCATTGCCGGCCTCCCTTAGTCCATAAATTGGCCATTCTTCGGCCAGTTTTCAGCCTCCTCCCCACCGCCCACCGGCATGGCGGCCATTTGAAGACCACTGCGCCTGCGCAAAAAACTGGCTGAAGAATGGCCAAACAGCCAATTGGACTAAAGGAGGCCAGTGGGGGGAGGGGAACCTCTGCAGATCCCCCCCCCCCCGCTGTCTCGGACAACTCCCCCAGAGGGGGTAAGTTTTAAAAATAACTTTTTTTTAAAAAGCTTGCAGACCCCTCCCAGACTGAACTGGGGGGGGCATTTGAGGGGTTGCCGGGCCAAATTGCCACACACCCCTATTAAAAAGTAGAAAACTTCATAATTTTCAATGGCAATATATCAGAATGATTGAAGTCTAAAATAGGATTTTAAACTGTCCATTTAATGTTTTTAATAATATAAGCTTGAGATTTCAAGTCTCAGTTTTTTAATTATAAGTTTTGCCTCTTTTCCCCATACAAACTATTGTGTATGCTGTGCTGCTCTGTGGTAGGTCTTGGGTACCTTCATTGTGTATCCTGCCACTTTAGCAAGAGAGTCAATTCAGTATATAGAGAGTCAATCCAGCTTTTTTCAGAAATTGTACAGTTTGCTATAAGAAATGCTACAGCAGCAATTTCTGATGTCCCCATTCAACCTCAGTACAGCATTCCTTCAGTGGCTGTGGCTGATATCTACCTTATATCTACCTTATGTTGCTTTTTAGACTGTGAGCCCTTTGGGGACACAGGAAACAATTCTCTTATTATTATTCCTATGTAAACCATTTTGAGATCTCTTTTGTTGAAAAGTGGTGTATACAAGTAGAAAGGAAGCAAATAAATAGCACAATAGCTATGAGACTGAGTTATAAATCAGGGACTCCTTGGTTTAAATCTTGTCTCTGTTGTGAACTCACAAGTAGCCTTAGGCAAGTCACTTCCTTTCAGCTTTAACTCAACAACTGCAATAGGCAAATTTATATCCCTAATTGGCTTGGGCCCTGGGTACCTTAGGGAGCACCTGCTTCCAGCCGAATCTACCCTTCTGACTAGGTGACCTGGGAGGGTTCTGCTCTGTATCCTGACATCTGCTGCTGAGGCTTGTTTGCTGAGAACATGAGACAGGGCCTTTTTGGTGATTTCCCCCAGGCTGTGGAACGCATTTGCAATTCAGATCCACATGACCCCCTTTCTTCTTCCTAGCCTTTCAGAGGAAACTGAAAACTGCCCTTTTTAAATAGCCTTTGGGCCAATTACTGGCCCCCGGCTCTCTTTTTAGGATGTAGCTGTATTTGTTTTATCTTAAGGTTGCTTTTATTGAACTGTTATGATTGTTGTAAACAATCTTAGGGCAGCATAATAAATAAATAAAGGGCTAATAATACTAACCTTGAAGGGTTTGTCATAAAGATTACAGAAAGATCATGCATATGAAGTACTTTGAACACTAAAAATGCTATACTCATGTTAGGTAATTATATTAATATTACTTCTGAGTAATCCAGGGAAACCTTCCTTTAAGAAATAACTCAGATGATTCAGAGGCTCATGAAAAATACTTCTGGCTTCTATCCATATCAAATTCAGCACTCTTTATAGTCTTTTCCATGTTGCATAAGATGATATTATTTGGTGCAAACTGGAAATCATTACTGTGGGTGGATAAAAGATATCCAAAGTACTTACCAGGAATGATGCTATTACCCCAGAAAAATAGAAAAAAACATCAACAGCCTCTGCTGCATTTGTACTGAGTTCTGGGTTATTCTAGAAAACTAGGACCTGGGAGTCAGGCTTAAAATGAATGAAGGCATGCTGGCATTTGCCACGTTAACCACACCTGCCGATTTGTTTGTTGAAGAAGGGGGAGAAAAGAAAATACTTGGAGCCTGTTTATCTTAGTATACTTTGTATCTGCTTCTCACCAAAGTGGTAAACCTAGGTCTGGGCTGGATCACTTCAGACTGATTGAATGTTCCTCCATTCAAACAAAACAAAACCAGTTTTGCTGCAGATCAAAAGTAGGCGTAGGAACACAGGAAACTGCCTTTTATACTGAGACAGACCATTGGTCTATACAGCTCAGTATTGTCTAAACTGCATACAGCAGCACTCCAAGGTTTCTGGCAGATGTCTGTCCCAGCCCTACCTGGAGATACCAGAGGCTGAACCTGAGACTTTCTGCGTGCAAAGCAAACACCCAACCATTGAGCTATAGACCTATTCCTGGTGTCGAGTAGAAGGCTAGGCTACTAGAATCTTTCTCCCTGACTTCTATTTTTTGTACATAAAGGAAACATTTGGATGGAGGAGCATTCAGTCATGTGAGCCACGACCTGCCTGCAGCTCGAAGGAGTATAACTCAGACATAGGTCTACCAATTCAAGTGTGAAGAACTAGGCCATAGTGTGACTCAGATCTGCAGGTGGGGTGGGTATCAGAAAACTTAGTACATGTCTGCCGCAGAAATTGTACCTTTACCTTTTCACTTTACTTTGATTTGTCCTCACTGGATCTTATTATCCCTCATTTGTTCCTTTGTGTAATTGCTACACACACACACACACCACTCAAGTACAACAAGTATACAAAGTTTGCAAGCATTCCTCCTCTACACCACAAAATGACTATGCACTCTCCCCTTTCACTCCTTGCTAGTTGATGGCTAGAAGAGCTGCTTTGTTTTGGGTAGGTAATGGTGTTGCTGCCAAGAACCCCTAAAGAGACCAATTCAAGGAGATTGAATGAGATAGATGAATGAAGATATCTAGAGCAACATTTTAGGTGTATTTCAGTTTCTTAATTGCATTTCATGGACATCTGATGTAGATAGGGATCCAGTGAACTCAAACAATATGAGGCTGTTCACACAAGCAGCCCTATCTGGGCCTTCACAGCCCTACCCAGGTAGGGCTACTCAAATTGAGGGCTGCTCAATTCCAAGCCTAGAGCTGCCCCACTGGGTAGCCTGAGGTTTTTCTTACCCAGGTAGAAGCCCGAGCAGACACAGAGCTGGGTGCCCAGAGCACCCACCTAGCAGGGAACCCCCCCCCCCATGCACTGCACATCTCATGCAGTGCATTGTGGGATTTCTGGAGGCCAAGCAGCATTTTCCCAGGCTCTAGAATGTCATGCCTCTCGCCGCAGTGGCAGTCATGTGCACAGTCTGAGGATTGTTGCAGTCTTGTGGGGGAAGTTAGGATATACTCCTGCCTTCACCCCAGCCCTCCCTAGCCACCAGGGATTTGAGTCATGTGAATGACCACCAGACCTTGTTTGTCTCTTCATAATTCTGTGAAAGTCTGGACTTCCTGTCTGTAAAAGTACCCAAGAAATCTGCCAATGTTTGTCAGAAGGCATCATTTCCTATGCTTTTCCAGTGGGCGAGTTTTTCTAAATTTCCCCGGAAATTAATGAATGTTTCTGGCCTGTGTGGCTTATTTTTCTAGTAGTGTGGACAAGGTCTGGAACCTACCTGCCAAATGGCATGTTTCTGTGGTTTGGTCTGGGAATTTCATGTTAGTGAGTGAGTAAGTGAGGCCTAAGCAGGTGTGTGTGTGTGTGTGTGTGTGTGTGTGTGTTTATATGCATATGCATATACAAATGTGGGATAAATGTACCAATTCAAGTAGCAAATTGGAATGTTCCTACATAATTATATTTTCAGTAGTACCCAGATTGCTCATTGAAGTGACAAGCTGACACACCTTGAAGCCAAGAAATACTTCCCTTAATAATATCTGGACAGACCTTATGGGGAACATAGGACTGACTTCCTAGGGGAAAACCTGGAAGTGGAATAGTAATGAATAGCACTACTTGGGTTTGAGGATTGTCTGCTCCAATTGTTTGGAGACCACAATCACCTTGATTTTGAGGACTGTGTTATTGTGCCATGCTGCCACAGTGGCCAATGTGATCCAAGGCTTATTTATTATATATTTATCCACCTCTCCTCCAAGGAGCTCAGAATAACATATATGGATCTCTTCACCACAGCCCAGTAGGTAGGTTAGGCACCATGACAGTGATTGGTTCAAAGCCTCCTAATGAGTTTCATGGCAGAGAGAGGATTTGAACCCTGATCCTAGTTTGATACACTAACCATTACTACACACTGCTCTACTACAAGCTGCATACATTAATTTATGCAGTATATTTATATACCACCTTTCAAGAAATATTGAAAAGAAACATTTTCAATCTTACTCATCCATCTCTGGAACAACAGCTAAAATTTCACCATACAATAAAACGGAACCCATCTGCATTTGAATACAAGCGGAGTCCTCTAAATGCATATCATTGTTTTTAGAAACTATTCCAGATATGCTTCCAAACCATGATGGACTAGCTGTGATAAATACAGGAACTGGCACTGTCCCTCTGTGGCTTGCAGGTGTTGGACACAGTGTTTCTGTGCCCCTGACACTAGCAAATTACTTTATCTGGAAGTGCCCCAAGCACAGTCAGACTTTGGGTACTTTTAATTCTGCTGAAATGTTTTCAGAACCTCACATTCAGATGGTTGGCACCAAGCTGAAACCGTGACATATTTTTATCACTGCTGTTGAGGGGATTTGTTTGCTTATTTGTTCGAACAGCTATGCTGGAAGAAGAGGTTTTATGTAACTCCAAAGCTTGGTTCCAGCATTTTGTAAAAGACCAGCTGGTCCATGGAAAGGTATGGCATTGTCTCACTTCATTTGCTTTGTGTTCTCTTTTCCCACAGAGTGCACCAACAGAATCTATAGTTGGAGATTCTATAATGTACGTTAGAGCTGGTTTAAAACGTTGTGCTGTCTGTGCCTGTGAACTCTGGCCTGGATGCTGTGTCCACATTTATGCATCCCTCTTCCTGGGGTTGGGCTTTCCCCCTTGGTATCCCCTCCTTCCAGCCAACTCTCAGCGAGGTCATTCCAATGAGAGCGAAGGAGGCGATCAGACAAGGTCGATCTCGCTCTCTCGCTCTCTCCCTCGCTCTTTTGTTGAAGACACTAGCTGTGCGCGAAAGGAGCGTGGTGCTGAATTTAATCTGCCTTCGCCAGCCTCAAGGATATCGAGAATTTATTACAGCATCGGCAGAAACAGACCCACACACCAAACGCTTAGCCGGGGCCCTCGGGAGACTTAAATCGATGGCACCGCTAAAGAGAATCGTGTGATCATCAGCAAGTGTCTGGAGAGAAACCCAGAGAGCACTGGGGAGGCTTGGAAAGAGACTTCAGCACCTCGGACAGCTCCCCGTGGAGGCTTCATTAGTCGGAATCTGCGTGGCGGCAGCGCTGAAGCGACTCTCCAGGCTGCCTCTCCCCCAGGCTGCAAGCACGAAAGCGCGGGGAGGGAGCGGAAACCCACTGTGTGATTCACCACCCGCTGGACGCGCACGGAGGACCCTAGGGCTCGAAGGCACCTCCGTTTTTAGGGTCTGTGGCCCGGACTGAAGCAGGATCTGACTTGAGGCCACCTGGCCTTCTCCTCCGTGGATAATGCCTGGCTGCTGAAGAAGAGAGACAAAAGTTTGCCGCGGAGGGAAAAGCCGTCCCCCTCCCCGGCCGGAAGAAGGCGAATGCTTTGCTTTCTTAGCTGATCTGGTAGGAATGATGACCGAGCGAGGATGTGCACCAGCAGCCAGATCATCGGGAGCCTCCTGGTGCTCTCCGTGCTGGAGATAGGGCTGGGGGTATCCAGCGTGGCCGTGGGGGCAGTCAGTTTTAGCCTGGCTCTTGCAAAGCAAACGCCTCAGCTGGGAGACTCTTCTCCGGTATGGAGCGGGGTGTGTGTACGTTAGCCATTTCACTCTCTCTTTAACTCTTGGTGATGGTGATGATGTTCAGGGTGTGCTAATGTCAGTTCTTTCTTGCAACCCCTCCTCCCCGCCAAGCTTCCCACTCCAGCTGTGCATGCTCTGTGCATTATTGATGTGCATGAACTAGGTGTCTCGCCTGCTTATTTTTGCTCCCCCAATGTATTTCAGGGCAAAATGACTGAACTTTATTTGAACCCCATCAGTGTCCTCCTCTCCTGCCCGCTTGAATTTCCTGCCGGCAGAGTGCTGGGCCACACGTGTGGCAAACATGAAATCTGCCAGAGGGGTTGGGGGAACTCTTCCCCCAGTCCAGTCCATGGCCACCAACAGATGGTGGTCCAAAGAGAGAATGCTGTTGAAATAATGTCAAGGGCATGTCTTCAGAGACAGAGAGAAAAGGGGAGATGGGAGTTCTGGAAGCGTGACATCATTTTCTTGTGATCAGGAGCAACTGCATCTTCTAGGCAGGACTTCGTTCGGAATTGAATCTGTGTAAATTTAATTAACATTCAACCATATTCACTTTTCATTTTGACATCTTCCATCATTTGATTGATTCCTTTCATTTTAGTAAATGAAAATCAAATACGGATGTTTCAGCACAGATTATGTTTTTGACATCCATTAAGCTTGTTTATTGAATTTACTTGTACTTTTTAAATATTGGAATTCTTGCACCGACCCAAGTAAGTATGATTAGGATCAAAGCCAGCAGCTTCGTTCTAAAGGCATTCTTTGGAAGGAAGTCTTATTTTTAATTAACTAAGTTGCTTCTTCAGATGCTATCCAAATCATGTTTAACTTGCATTGAAATAACTGAGATGTTAAGTGCTTAATTTAAGTCCAAGCTGGTGTGTAGATATGCAGGGCTGACCCGCGGCTCAGGAGCACTCCAGGTGAAGCCTGCTCACCCGCCAGTGATGTGTGGTGGTGGCAAGTGAGGAGGGTGGATGAGCGGGTGGGCGTTGCCCATCACCTGCCAGCCCGCCCGCCAACCCTCTTTGCCACCACCACTGCTGCCAGTACCCGCTGCTGTACAGCAGCAGAAGCAAGAAGGGTGGGCAGGTGGATGATGGGGAATACCCACCTGCTCCTCTGCCCTCCTCGCCACTGCCTCAACTCACTGTAAAAATGGTGGGTGAAGTTGGGGATGAAGAGAATGGGCGAGTGAGCAGGCTCCCCATCGCCCACCCTTCTGTTCACTAGTGGTGGTGGGGAGGGGTCGAAGATCAGTGACCTAGATCCTCACGTAACCCAGGCTATTGCTGTCCTTGCTGGCTTTGCACCCTAAGTGGGCATTTAGATGGCTTTAATGGTTAGATCTGTAACTTTCTGAGTTGTGCCCATTGTGTGTGGTAATAATCTTCAGTCTACTTATCCTGGAGCAACATTCATTGCTCCAACATTCCACTGAAATTAGTCACTCCACAGTGGGGTAAGCTGACTGAGAATTTCAACACATCTATATATGTATTACATGCTAACATGCATGACACTAATCTCTAATATATTGTTTAAAAGAAAGGCAAAGATGGCTTAAAGGGCTGGCCCAAGGCTCAGGGGGGCCTCAGGCGAAGCCCACCCTGGCACCCTACGCAGCCCTCATCACCCAGACAAGCTCCCTCCTGGCCACAGTGGGCAGGAGGGTGGGTAGGCAACGAGGAGCATGCACCTGGCCTCCTCACCATTACTACCTGCTGCTTTGTGGCAACAGCAAGGATGGTGGGCAGGTTGGCTGGCAGGTGATGGGGAACACCCACACACTCACATGCCCTCCTTGCCACCACCTCCACCCACCATTTTTGCAGGGGGTGGTGGCAGTAGCAACAGCAGCAAAAAGGGTGGGTGAGTGAGTGGGTGTTTCCCATTACCCTCCCACCCTCCTTGCCACCCACTGCTGCCATGACCCACCACTTTATGATGCCAATGAGGAGGATGGATGGGTGGGTGATGGGAAACATCTGCCCACTCACCTGCCTTCCTTGCCACTGCCACAGCTTCCACTCACCATGAAAGTGCTGAGGAGGGTGGGTGAGTGGGCAGGTGCTCCCTACCACCCACCAGTGGCTGCCATGGGGAGCGGGTGGAAGATGGCGACCCTGGGTCATACATGACCCAGGCTGTTGTTGGCCCTGTCGGTTTTGTGCCCTAAGCAGGTGCTTAGCCAGCTTTAATGTGCGTGTCAGGTCTCATAATCTTGTGATGTAAAAACTCATTCTAACCTGATAGAAAAGCCATGTGGAAAACTGCCAGAACCATATACAGTAGCTCCCTTTTCCTGAACAGAGGAAATGATAGAGCAGAAAATGTTAATATATGCATCATTTCCTTTAGGCTGAGTAGCTGTACATCCATGTATTTATTTTGTTTACATTTCTAGTTTGCACATTTGTAGATATCAAATCTTGCTTGCACATTTTATCTTTTAAAAAGACAACACATGAATTAATTTTGCTGAGCAGAAGAAGCAACAGCTGTAGGTGGCAATGATAGCTGAGAGTCACAACTCCACTTTTCCAGATGGCTCAAGTGTTTGTGCATATGTGCATGGGGAAGTGAAGCTTTCTGAAGAACACTATTTGGCAAAGAAGGAGAAGCCTATCAATGGCTTCTAGTCATGATGGTTATATGTTGCCTCCAGGGTGCTTTCCAGAAAGCAACTTAAAATTGCTCCGCTATGTATAGGCCTGGTTTGCATTTGTACAATCTGGGTTTTGACACCATCTTGCATAAGGGCAGAAAGTTGCCGTTCACACAGCCACAGCCTATATTCAGATCTTAACTTGATGTTTCAGGTTTAAAGCATTGTATGTGCATAGAAAATAGTACAAGTAGAAATAGTAGCTTTCTTATTTCTGAGAACAGTTTGTAGGTTTGTTCTTTTTTTTCCAAGGTGTCACGTGGAGGGGCCTATCAGTGGATATATCTTAATCTCTGCCTCTCAGCTTTTGAAATCAGTCTTTAAAAAAAAGAAGAAGAAAGAAAGAATCCCATTGTTCTTGTGCAAAGCAACCAGCCTCTGCAATCAGCTTTATTTATTATTATTATTATTATTATTATTATTATTATTATTATTATTATTAAAATAAATAATCCCCGGTACTGCTCTTGCGCCATGGTATCAGTGGTACCTCCTCTGGTTGCAATTGGCCACTTTGTGGTTTTTTCCTCCCAAGATCCTGGTGCTCTTGCACAAATTCACTGAGGGGGGGAAGGAGGAGAGAGAAAGCTGTCACGTCACCTCCTCTCCTCCTCCCCTTCTCTCTCTCTCTCTCTCTCTCTCTCTCTCTCTCTCTCTCTCTCTCTCACACACACACACACACACACACACACACACACACACACACACACACACCCTGTGTGCAGATCCAGATCCAGAGGTTGCATCCTCTCCTCCTCCTTTTTCATGCTCTCTCCCCTCAAGCCTCAGTGTGGGAGGAAGTAGTGTAAAATCCAATGACTAACCCTAACCGGCTTCAAAACATGAGATGCTTTGAAGCTGGTTAGAGTTAGCCCATTGGACTTTGCACCACTTCCTCCTGTGCTCAAGCACGCAGTCTGGAAAGCACCCAGGTTCAGATGCAGTATGGGTCTGAATACCAGTTGCTGGAGGGCAATGGCAGGAAAGGGCTGTCACCTATCTCTCCTGCTGGCGAGCTTCCCAGAGGTATCCGGTTGGCTACTGTGGGAAACAGGATGCTGGACTAGATAAGCCTTTGGTCTGATCCAGCAAGACTCTTCTTATGTTCTGATGGTGTGAAATAATAGTTAGGCAATAGTGCATAACAAAGAAAGACATTGTAGATAAAATGCTGTTGGTAATTATTTCATAGTGATTGTTATGATTAATACTGCTCTATAGGATTTGCACTTGCTGTTAGCCCTGAAGTTGTTAGGATGCCACAAAGTTTAATGGAGTAAGGCAGTGGTTCTCAATCTTGGGTCCCCAGATTTTGTTGGGCCACAAACCCCATCACCCCCAGGCTTTGGCTGCCTAACAAGATCTGGGGACCCAAGTTTTATATCCTCTGGAGTAAAGCCTTCAATGCCTGGCCCTGTTCATTTCTCTCCCTAAGCTACTGGTTGTGAGTATGGATACACATGTGAGCACATAATTGTTTATGTAATGTACGGGTACAGGCTGGTCTAGAACATAGTTAAATCCATGGTAGATTCACACAGCTGGACTTTCCACTGCGAGTGACTTTTTGCAGTCATGTTTTATTGAAGATCAATAGATTCTGTACACCTACAGGTAGGTCAGATGTGCTGCATCTTGAACACATTCACGAGGTGGGGTTCTATATTAATGTCCAACTAAAAGTGAGAAAATCACCATTCTGTGGGTAAAACTATTATGAGAATCTGCTGAGAAATATTTTTATTTCAATACATAAGAACAGCCCTGCTGGATCAGGCCCAAGGCTCATCTAGTCCAGCATCCTGTTTCACACAGTGGACCTCCAGATGCCACTGGGAGCCTACAGGCAGGAGTTGAGGGCATGCCCCCTCTCCTGCTGTTACTCCCCTGCAACTGGTAAGTGCAGCCAGTTTTGGGATGTCTGCACTTCAAATTTATATTGGTTAAACTATCATGGTCTCCCTGTAGAAACCTGGGCACTGTAGCTCTGTGAATGGGGTTGAGGCTCATGATGAATTCTCAACATTTCTACAGAACTGGAAAAAGTGAGGACTGCTGGCTAGTTTATATAGATGGATGCCCCCTGCTCAATGGCCTCTGGGAAAGCTGGTTCTAACAGTCATCATTGCCACATGATTCTGGCCAGGATCTTGGCCAATTCCATCAGTGGCCCAGTGTGCTGGTAATACCAGGCCCCAAATAATTTAGTACATGGAACATATTCTCACTCTCCTGATCAAAATGCTGAGGGTGATATTGAGTTGAAGAAAGAAATCAGGTCAGCATCCAAGGGGAAGAGTATTGTAATAATGAGTAGCTTCAATTATCTTCACATAGACTGGGTTAATTCATGTTCAGATCATGACAAAACATACACAGTGTTTAGATACCCTAAATGTCAGTGGCTTAGAATAGCAGGTAATGAATTGACCATAGGGGAGGTGACACTGGAGATAATCGTAAGTAGCACCTAGGACCTGGTACAAGATGCAAATGTTGTTGAATCAATAGGGAACAATGGCTGTGGTGCTATCATATCCAACATATGTGGAAAATTGCCAATTTGCCAAGTTGAACGCAGACACATTTGACTTCAAAAGAGTCAAAATATGATAAATAAAAAGAGGAAACCTCTCAAAATGAAGGGACTAGTAGAAAGGAAGCTGGATATGAAAGTCAAGGGGCACAAATATCTCCAGAATGTGTGGAGGTTATATAAAACCAGAAAAACAGAATAATAAGAGTTGAAGGGATCTTGCAGGCCATTGAAGTCCAACCTCTTGCTCGATGTAGGGAATTCAGAACTAGCACATCCACAACAGATGGCTGTCCAGCCTCTACTTGAAGACCTCCAGAAGCTCATCCAGAATGAATATCACGAAGTACCAAAAGGTACCAAGTTACTACTACCAAGTTTAAGAGGATGCCGGCATGCTAACAAATAGAGTCAATGAAGTGATAGTTTCTAAAATAAAAAGTGCTGGTAATTACATTTAAAGTCCTAAGCAGCTTAGGACCGAGCTATCTGGGAAAGTCCCTTCTTCAGCATGATCCCCAACTCACCTGATGGCCACATGGGATGGGACCTTTTCTGTAGTCATTCCTGGGCTGTGGAATGTGCTCCCTATGGATATTCAAGGTTTATCAACTGTTACCAGCTTTTTTAAAAGTCCGAAGCCACATTTTCAGCCTGGTTTTTAGTTATTCTTAAATAGTTTTAATTTTAATGGTTTTTAATGGCTTATATATCTTGTTTTTATTGTTTTTATTCATGTGAACCACCTTGAGTCTCCGGGTTAGGCAGTATAGAAATTTAATACATAAATTTTAAAAAGGCATGAAGGCTCTCTTTAGAAAATTGAATCTGCACCTAAATGAGAACAAAAAGGCATACAGACTAGCTGACAAAAAGGAATACAGACTAGCTGACAAGAAGAGATGCAAAAAAAATAATTTGAGGAGATGAGCAATAAAATATATTTAAATAAATCAGAAGCAGGAAACTGCTAGGCAGGCAGTTGAACTGTAATGAAAAGGGAGTGAAAGGGATGCTGAAGGAGGACATGGACATTGCAGAGAACAGCTGAAGCAATTATTTGCATTGGTCTCCACTGCAGAAGACATGTGGCAGATACCTGTGCCTCAACCAAACACCACAGAGAGAGTATGAAGAAATGAGTCAAATAGACGTGACAAAAGATTAGGGTTTAGGGCACATCGACAAATTAAAAACTACAGGTAGCTGGATCTACTACTACTACTACTACTACTACTACTACTACTACAATATTTATATACTGCTCTTCAACAAAACTCTCAAAGCAGTTTACATAGAAAAATAAATAATACATAAATAAGGTCTAGATGGAATCTACTTGAGAGTTCCCCGCTAACTGAGCAAAGATATATATTTATATTTCTTTAATTTTATTTATTTAGTACATTTCTATACTGCCCCATAGAAAAAAGGTCCCAGGGCAGTTCACAGTATAAAACCATTAAAACACTAACATAATTAAAACAATTTAAAATACAATAAAAACTCTAAAACTGAAGCTATACACTATAAACTATACCTTTTAAAGCGGTGATTTTCTTATGTTTAGCAGGGGGAAAGAAACTGTCCCTATCTAGTCCCAGCACAGCATCCCTTCAGTGGCGCTTGCTGGTGTCTACCTTGTGTTTCTTCTTAGATTGTGAGCCCTTTGGGGTTGGGAAGCATCTTATTTATGTATCATTTATTTTTCTATGTAAATCGCTTTGAGAACTTTGGTTGAAGAACAGTTTATACATATTCATAGTAGTAGCGGACTTTTAACATGAAATGTTGAACAGTAAGAACTTTAAAATGAAATGGCTGATTTTCTGACAAAAATATGTACCTTGTCACTCCCTTATATATGCCTCTGTGCCAAAGAACTGGAAGGTGGCCAATGTAATGTTCATTTTTTAAAAAAGGAGATACAAGGGCCAGGGTAGTACAGGGCATTACAGTCCATTTAGTTTCATGTCTGCTCTGGGCACATTGGTGGAAAGTATAATTAAAGATAAAATTATTATATTAAGTACATAGAAGAACAAGTCTTGCTGGAGGGGAATCAGCATGGCTTCTGAAAAGGTGAGTCCTGTCTCACTAACCTTTTATAGGTATTTTAGAGTTCTAAAAGGCATGTCATAAGGCATGTGGATAGAGGTGATCTGGTTGACATTATGTACTTGGACTTTCTAAAAGCTTTTGACAAAGTTCTCCACCAAAGGCTCCTGAAAAATAACTTAGCTATGGGTTAAGATGACAGGTCCATTTATGTATTGTTAGCTGGCTAAGGAACAGGTAACTGAGTAGGAATAAAGGAGCAAAGGAGGGGAGTAAGGAGTAGGATTCCTCAGTTACCTTTATTGGGACTCACACTTTTTAATTTGTTCATACATTATTTGGAGTTAGGAGCAAGCAGCAAGTAGGCAAATTTGCAGATGACACCAAACTATTCAAGGGTGGTAAAAACTTGAAATAGATTGCAAAGAACTCCAAAAGTATCTCTCCAATCTGAGTGACTGGGCAACAAAATGACAAATATTCTTCCATGTAAAGTAACCCACAAGCAAAAATTCCCTATTTTGCATATACACTGATGGGATCTAAGCTGTTGGTGGCTAATTAGATCTATGGTTTTAAATTTTAATGTTGGTTTTAAGTTATTTTGATTTTAATTGTTTAATTGATTTAGTTCAGATTTTAATTGTTTTGTTTTTATTTTGTTGTCAACCACCTTGAGCCATTTTTGGAATGGCAGTATATAAATTAAACAAACAAACAAACAAACAAATAACCACAAAAGAAATCTTAGGACCATTGTGGATCACACATTGAAAACATTTACTCCCATTTGAGGCAGCTGTGAAAAGGCAAATTCCATGCTAGGGATTAGGAAAAGAGTAAAGAGAGAGAGAGAGAGAGAGAGAGAGAGAAGTGTACTATTATAATATCTTTATACAACTCTATGGTGTGGCAACATTTGGAAGACTGTGTACACTTCTGGTAGTTGCATCTCAAAATAGGGTATTGTAGAGCTGGAAAGAGTTCAGAAGAGAGAAACCAAAATGATCAGGGGGTTGGAGCACCTACCTTACAATGAAAGGCAATAACATTTGGGACTTTTTCATTTTGGGGGGGAAATCAACAAATAGGGGACATGACTGAGGCTTATGAATTATGTGTTATGTGTAGAAAGAATGTGAATTTCTCCATTCACAACACTAGAACTAGGGTCATTTAGTGAAACTGGCAAGGTCTTTTAGGGTGGATTATACACTCTCCGCAGAGTGCATAATCAGACAATGGAATTGACTGCCACAAATCTACAAGGTTAGATGGCTATAAAGGGAGATTAGAAAACTAATGGAAGACAAGTCTGTCATTGACTATTAGTATTGGACTACAGGCCACTGGAATGTCTCTGAATACCAGTTGCAGGGAACAATGGTGGGAGAGGGGGCGTGCTTTCATCTCATGCTTGTGAGCTTTCCAGAGGTATGTGGTTGGCCACTGGCTGGCTTCAGGTTGGCCACTCTGAGAAACAGGATGCTGGACCAAATTGCTTTTGGCCTGAGTCGGCTCTTCTTATGTCTTTATGATCTCTGGGACCACTGGCAGTGTGAACTTGCCTTGATTTAGAAGCAGCTTTAAGTCTGTAATAGTAATGTATATGTACTCTTAGTCCAATGCACATGAGACCATGGTGGACATGATGCAAGGGCCTGTTTGAATGAAATGTCACCATCTATATATATTTCTCTTAGGCATACCTGTCGCTAGTCCCATGTGTGGCAGCTCTTGCGAGAGTTCGCGAGAAAGCTGCTGGCAGAGGAAGAGGAAAGCGGTGGTGGCAGAGGCAAGGCGGGAAGCAAAATGGTGGGGGGGGACAAAATGGCAGTGGCGTGGGCGTGGGGGGGAGACAATGGCGGTGGGGTTGGTAGGGGAGAAAATGGTGGTGGGGGCAGGTGGGTGGAGGGAGAAAATGGTGGTGGAGGCGGGAGAGAAATTGCAATGGCAGCGGTGGGCAGGGCAAGAAAATGGCGGAGTTGGGGGAGGGCAGGCAGGGGAGAAAAGCAGCAGTGGGCAGATTGGGAAACAAATCGGTGGCAGTGGCAGGTGAGTGAAACTAGAGGCACAGAGGTTCTGCATCCGGCCCAGCTAGTTATTTATAATGCTAGTGGTTTTCTCAAAACTGTTAGCAAAATAGCCATGCCAAGTACTGGCAGGGATTTGAGCTTCCAGAATAAGATTCCTTCCTTTTAATCCTGTAGAAATTATTTCCTAGAATTTAGCTTCTCTCTTTTCTACAACTGCAAGTCCCAACTCCTCCCATTGTTCTTTTATGAAGATGTTTTTCTTTCTAAGGAGGTTCTTATATGCAGTTCATTGGAGAAAGTCTAACCCTTCTAGTAAGCTGAGCTAGCAATTTAGCATATTTACAGTCCTTATCATACCATCCAGTCTTGGGAGGGACCAAATTTGGTCTTAAGGTTTTAGTCTTCACTAAAAGGGTTTAAGGGTATCCACAACAGATGAAAATATGTCCCTCAGATTAGCATGTCCCCAAGAATGGATTAAGCTTTTTGCCACCCATAGGCAGCCAAAGATTTGCCACCCTGATGGCAAGAAATCCCCTTTACAAGTAAAGGGCTTGGGGGGGATTTTAAAAAAAAACTTTTTAAGATAGCTCCTGCACGGTGGCCGTGTGCAGGCGCGGCTCATGAACTCTCCTCGGGGGTGGGGAGCGGGCGGCTTCTTTAAGGTAAATGGAGCCAGTGCTCCGTGCCACCCAGCAGCCCCCGTGGCGGGGAATCGCCTCCGCCACTCACCTGGCTGCTGGCGGGGGCTCACCTCTGTGGGAGCCAGGTGAGTGGTGGAGGTGATTCCCCACTGGGGGCTGCTGGGTGGCACGGAGCACTGGCTCCATTTACCCTTAAAGAAGCCGCCTGCCGCCCCCCACCTCAGAGGCGCATTCACGAGCCGTGCCTGGCCGTGTGGCAGGGACAGTGGTGAGAGCTCCTAGTGGGCCCACTCTCCTCCCAAACCATGACAGGTCAGGTGCTGGATTGTGACGGAAAAGGTGGTGAGAGAGCTCCTCACACGGGCCCACCTTCCTCCCAAATGACACAGGTCGGGCTGATTTTGGCCAGTTTCAGGCTTCTGTGCACACAAAAATTGGCCTTTTCTGTGTCATTTGGGAGGAAGGTGGGCCTGTGTGAGGACATCTCGCTGCTGTCTCTGCCATCCCGGATGGCAGAGACAGTGGCGAAAGAGCTCCTCACACTGTTGTGAGCTACACCTGGTTTCGCACTCTGTGTATGCTCAGAGGGAAAGAGGCAAAATCACATCATACATAAACTGAATTGGTCCTTGGAGATGGTGACCATGTAGGATCTGGGAGCGCAAACAGAGATAGAGGGAGACACACTCAGAAAGTTCAATGGGCTTTATTATAGAAAGTTGCTCATCAGGATAACATTCAAACAAGTCATCCAAATTAAAAACATGTTTCCCATTCAAGCTGTAGTGTAATGCTCCTAACTAACATATGTGTGTGCACTCTGTAATCATAGTTATCTAACATATCCTAATAAAACATTTAGAGAGAAGCAGAGAAAGAAGGAAGGGCTTAAGAGAAGGATGGCAGTGATTAGTAGGGAGGAGGGAAGGGAGCAGGCTGTGCTGAGCCTTGAATAGGCATCTCACCAGGTTCACAAACAAGGCTCCAAAGGACTTGTTCATTGCTGGAACTTGAGAGCGATGCAGGCTTTAAGCAGCCAGGCAGGCTGGTTGTAAATGCTCAGAGAAAGGCAGAGCGAGCGAGCACCATGGCTGGGTAGTCTTCACTTCTCACTGCTCAGCAGAGGTCACAGACGGTCCCTGTCCATGGAAAGAATTCCTGCTTTAGCCCAGCAGCTTGAACAGCAAACTCTGGGATCGCTCTTGAGCAAAGATCTGCTGGTTAGGCAAAGCTTGCTGATTTGCCATGTCTAGAGAGCCCTTTTTATATCAGCAGCATCCTCTGCATACTGTCTTTTTGTTGTCAGGAAGCAGTTTGCTCCTTTTGTTCTCCCAAACACCTTAAGTTGTTGGTCTGTCTTTGCCTAAGAGGCAGGCTCCTAGCGCCTTTTACTCCCAAAGAGTGTTAAAAGGTCAAAAAGGGTTCTTTAAGAAGGAAGAAACAAAGCTATAGGTGAGAGACACCAATTAAATTTCTTCTTGTGTACATCTACTTAGTGTCTAGTTCTTAAAAAAAGAATGTTTCACATAACAGCCAAGGGGTACCTGCTTGAGGCTAGTTAATCAACACATCTGACTAAGGCAGAACAATATAGGTGACATCAACATGATAAGCATTCTGTCAGAAGAAGTAAGGGATGAGCTTCCAGCTTGTCTCCTAGGAGTTAATCATTTCACTCAGAGCTGAGTGAGGCCTTGCATCAGTGTTTCTCTCAATGGAATTGCTGGCAAAGACACACAGGCCTCAGCCTGGCTCATTGGGCTATGAGTTGTGGTCCAATATGAGTGGCCTGGGCCATAACAACATGGGGGATCTCCTCACACTAGGTATTTATTTATTTATTTATTGAATTTGCATACCACCTAGTATAAAACTCTCTATAAAAATAGCATATTATAACATGCTATTTGAGGTAATGGTTGCTAGAAAAGACTATATGGTCTATGACAGGTCCCAATTTTACTTTTAAGAAATGTAAAATATCCACCTGAGATGTCTAAATCACTACCGTGCCGGTAGACATACTGGAAGCCAGAAATGGATTCTATCAATTTTTGGCCTTGTGTGTTAAACACTTTATCCTGTGAGGTCCTAGTGAGCAGAAAAATATCACTATCCTCCATGTATGTTAAGTTTTCATCAGAGCCAATACGAGCATTGAATCACCACAGGCTACAATACTTGCATTTGGAAAATGTTTGAAGCAATGTTCCAGTGCCTCAGTGAAATCTTTCCAAAGACTGTCTGAATACTGTGATGAATTGTTTGGAGGAATATACAAGTTTAAACAGACCAAGTCATGATTCTGGTTACTCTCAATCAAGAATACTAGAATAAAGTTATTTCTAGAGTTGCTAATCAACCTGGCCTCTAAATTAAGTTTTACTAGGAGTAATATGGTCAGGCCTCCACTGGCCCTTCCTTTCCAACAGGGTTTAACTGCAGGGAAGCTAAATGAAATAAACCCCTCATGATATAAATCTGTATCTTCCCTCAACCAAGTTTCTTGAAGACAAATGATATCAAAGGATTACAAAAATTCCCCCAATTCCTCCCCTGCAATTTCCCCAAAATAAAAAGTCCAGGGTTTTATTAGAACATCCTGTGATATCCCATGACAAAATATTGGGGGAATGGGAATCTCCAGAACTATCTAGTTAGGGCAAAAACTGGGGCTGATGCCCACCATAAGGTTGATTAGGCCTCTGTCTCAGCCTTTTCCCCCCATGAATGACCTCTGTTTCTTTGAAGGTTTCCTGCCTGTACACCAAATTCTAAATTCATCTGGACTGGCTGCAGATATATCTGTTCTTTTGCCAAGGAGGGTGTGGGAGGCCTTTCCCCATATCTGGAATTAATATATTTCCCTCTATCCTTAATTAAAATATTGTTAGGATATGTAACAAATGGGGGAAGATCTTTTCTCAGATGTCCTGGTTCACAAAAATTCCTCTTAACAACACGACTTTGTTTATTAATATACTTCTTTTGTCTGTTTATGAGATTTGAGTATTTTTAAGGACAATTATGAATTAAATCCCTGAATATTCTGGGGATTTCCCCATTTAAAAGAAATGTTTTATCTTCAAACTGATGTAACAGACTCCAAAAGGCACGTCTGTGATCTATATTGGGGGAAAACAGCTTTACAATACCCCTAGATTTCTTGGGATTAGCATGATATACTCAGGAACCTTTCAGGGCTCCTTTATCATCCCAAGTTTCCTCGACCTTGGCCAATCTCTCTCTCTCTGTACTTCAGTTCCAATTCTCCATGAGCCATTTAGCCTTTGCAGTGGCCAATTAAATATCAAGATACAAAGGGGAGAGCCCAATGGAGGATCAGTTTTCTCCAATACAAGTACAGGCTTTTGATCTTCATAACTTTGTGTTAACTCCTCCTTAAAGGATTCCTCTTCTCCTTCTCCTACCAGTCCTATCATAGAGTCTGATTTATTGTTCTCATCTAGGAAGGATTCATGCCACTCATCTGTTGTAATCAGGTCAGATTCTGAGAATGTCAGATCTGTACTATTTAAGGAATTCTTTGAAACTCTATCCTTAACTATTGGCTTATACTGATTCCTATGCATTTCCAAGACTAATATGATTTCATTTAATTGCCCCCTTGTTATCTGTAGGTTAAGGGTTAGATTATCATCATGTTCATGTCCAGGATCCAAGGGAATTTTTTTTAAGTCATTGTCAAATGTCTTAGTAGAGGGGGCAACTGTAAGTATTTCTGCTTCAATATGATCTAACATCATCTTCATCTTGGCCTTGAGACTTGATATTTCCTTTCCTAATGAGTCCATTCTGTTAAATTGACTTCTCATAGACCTTTGCAGAGAGAGCACTAATCCTGAAGAAACTTAAAACAAATTTATAAGCTTTTCATTGTTGACAGATAATTATCCATAGGACTATACAATTGTTTTGGAGCTGGAACAGGTCAAGATGTACCTGTTTGGTTAAAAACATCTGAGAGCAATTGATTACTTTAAAAATCTGGGTCCATTGACCAATTGCCTATGTGATCATCATTATGAGGAGTTACCAAGCATTCCTGTTGTCTGGTGCTAACTTGACTGATCAGGTAGGGATGGTCATCTAAACTAAGAGGAGCTGCAGTTCCTAGATTTGATTTTCTTGGAAGTATAGTGATTACAACCCACCCTTCCTATTTTCTAGGGGTAGACTGGAGTAGAAGTGGAGTAGAATTCATTTTTTTGGTTGTTTTTATGAGATCTAGTTTCCACCATCATAATCTCAGTCTATAGTTATGGTAAAGGTAAAGACTGCCGTCAAGTCGATTTTGACTTCTGGCACCCACAGAGCCCTGTGGTTTTCTTTGGGTAGAATACAGGAGGGGTTTACCATTGCCTCCTCCCACGCAGTATGAAATGATGCCTTTCAGCATCTTCCTATATGAAGATATAGGAGATGCAAGTTTTGGGTGGTATAGAAATATTTTAAATAAATAAAATAAGTACAATATATTGCTGCTGCCCGATATAGGTGTTTCCATATCAATTCAAACACAAAACAAAGAATCAAATCTTTCCTTAGTTTCCTTTCAGGATAGGAACAGTGGTGATGGGAGAAGATTGCATTGCTATCCTAGAGTTCAAAACTCTAACAAACTTTAGAGTTACATTCCTTGATTAGGTTCCCTCATAGCCTTACTAAATTGGTGCTGTTTACTACAGCTGCTGTTTAATATTTACCCTATAGCAGGGTAAATATTAAAAAGACAATTAAAAAGAATCAAAATCAGGCCTCCAATTCTCAAAGTGCCTCCAAGTGCATCGCCAAGTGCCAAGTATAATTAGTCAGATTAATTGCTTAATCCTAAACATATTTCACATTGAAGTAAATGGGATTATTTCTGAGTAAAATATGCTGGAGATTGCAGCATAAAATGTTTAGAGTACTTTTGCTTAACTACAGTGTAGATTTAAGAGGTAATACCATCTATTAGAGGGAGAAAGACAGGGAGATGGGAAAAGAATGAATTTTCTTACTTCTGAAGAGCACCCTAATTAAGGCAAAGCTGATTTGTATGCACACTTCTTAAAATAACATAACATGGAAATGTAATTAAAGGCCTTTGACCCACTTCTGTCTTCAAATAACTGCAACTAGATGGAAGCCCAGTTTCATACATGGCTAACGGGAATGTTACTATGGAAACCTTAACTCTGAATATCCTATTTTACGTAGATTTAAATCACATGCATCTCTATTACACATATTGCCTCACTATCTCCACATAAGTTAATAGACCACCATAAGACATATTTGCTCATTTAGCTTTTTTCATAGTCCAGGAAAGGTGGCTCATCACATGCTTAATGTTCAGTTGTAATCCCACTGATATCAATGTGATAGTGCATATCGTCAGTGTTTAACACCTGCTTAACTCGGGAAGACTTGGGAACTCTTGCAGGGTGGACAAGTTGTTCACAACTGAAGACCACAATGGAAATGCACTGGCTGATATTCTAACTACATTTACTTGAGGAAGTCCCATTGAAATTAAAAGGACAATTTAGCCATGCCCAACATGTGTCTTTTTTATTTCAAAAAGCCATGTCTTTTTCATTTCAGAGGGACTTCCTCGAGTAAATTTAGTCAGGATGTCATCCACACTGTAAGCTGGAGTCTTGCAGATCTTGGCTTAGATGTCCTGAAGCATAACACAAGTGCTGCAGAACCGCATGTGCCACTGTGGGGCTCTAACACACACAGCAGAAGAGGGCAGCACTGGAACTACTGACCTCTTCAGCGGCTGCACATTGCACATACTCCCATTAAAGTATTCCCAATGAAAGTAAGAACATAAGACAAGACCTGCTGGATCAGACTGAAGGCCTCTCTAGTCCAGCATCCTATTTCATACAGTGGCCCACCAGATACCTCTGGGAAGCCCACAGGCAAGAGCTGAGGGCATTCCCTCTGAGGCATCTGGTGCACAATATGCGATCACTCAAGAGGCCAGTAATTCCAATACTGCCCTTTTGTGCAGTAGTACCATTGTCATGTGTGTTAGAGTCCCACAGTGTTGTGGGCAGTTCTAGAATACCATATTACTCCATGGGGCATTTAAGCCATTCAACATATCATGATTATGTGTAGTTAATACAGTCTCTCCAAATGTGGTGGGGAAATCCCATCACACTCCCTGGATATTGGTGGACTATGACTTCTGCACTGATGCTGCCATTAGACTGTCTTAGAAATCCTGCAATCTGAAAGCCAAGATAAGAAATGTAGGGCTCGTTTAATTATTACTTTTTGGAGCACATTACGCTTACATTGTCAGGCATCTCGTTCTGAAACCATAAGGCCTAGACATTTGTGCTTTTTCAAAAACAGAAATGTTTTAATATTAAATAGTTGTCTAGGGTACATACAAACCTCTTCATATGCCCATATGACTTAGAGGCTTTCTGTTGGTCATCTCTGTGGTGCAGGGGTGTCGGGTATGGAGGATCTTGTCTTGGTACTACTTCCATTAAGAATAATACAAATACAACAAACATTTATATACCGCTTTTCAACAAAAGTTCCCAAAGCCGTTGACATAGATATAAATAAATAAATAAAATGGCTCCCTGTCCCCAAAAGGATCACAGTCTAAAAAAGAAACATAAGATAGACCCCAGCAACAGCCACTGAAGGGATGCTGTGCTGGGGATGGATAGGGCCAGTTGGTCTCTCCCTGCCAGGTAAAGAGCATCACCACTTTTTAAAGGTGCCTTTTAGCTCGGTTCGCAGGGGCAATGTGCAAAGGATGGTTTTAGGTCAAGAATTACAGGATTTGTATGGCTGTCTTGCTTGGACAAGAGTAATACTCAGTAACTTCATGTGAATGTGTGAAGCTGCCATACTGAGTCAGACCGTTAGTTCATCTAGCTCAGTACTGCCTGACTCCAAGGCCTTAGCCCAGACATCTTTCTCAGCCCTGCTGCTTGAATTGTTAAGAATATAATCAGGCACTTTCTGCATGTGAAGCACGCACTCTTCCAATAATCTATGGCCCTGTTCTTTGTCTTTTGGAAAAGAAGAATCAATGGTTTAGGGCAGAGCTGCACAAAGTTGGTGCTCCATCTGCTGCTGAACTACAATTCCCATCATCCCCAGCCACAGTGGACAATGTTCAGGGATGGTGGGAGTTGTAGTCCAACATCTGCAGGAGGGTTGAAGTTATACAGACCTGGTTTAGGCTATTCTAGGAGTGGCACAGTGGGGAAATGCTTGACTAACAAGCAGAAGGTTGCTGGTTCGAATCTCTGCTGGTACTATATCGGGCAGTAGTGATATAGAAAGATGCTGAAAGGCATCATCTCATACTGCGCAGGAGGAAGCAATGGTAAACCCCTCCTGTATTCTACCAAAGAAAATCACAGGGCTCTGTGGGCACCAGGAGTCAAAATTGACTTGTCAGCACACTTTAGGAGTACTTCCATGGAAATAATTCTTATTAAATTAGGGGGCCTTGCTTTAATATCATTGCTAATATCCAATTTGGATAAACTTCTCTGAGGTGTTAATACTGAGCTCAAATCCAACAAGGTCAAGGTGATGAGGACTCCCCCTAAGACCAGCAAACCACTTAAGAAGTATGTGCTGATTACACTACTTCCAAAGATGTAAGAGCATCGCAGAATTGAGGCCAGAATGTTTAACATCTTGGACAAAAAGGAAAATGAGGGAAGGGGAACCATAGTTAAAATATATGGTAACATATTCTGGATGTTCTAATTCTGTCCATCAAATCTTTATGTGGTAAAACTCTGAAGGGTTCTCACTGTATAATGGGTCTCTGCAAAGGCCAAAAAAAAAAAAAGTGGGGGGGTCTCTCTCTCTTTTTAAAAGGTACTTATTTATTCATATTCTTTTTCTTATTTCTTGTGTATTATAACCATTTAATATAAATGATTTTTTTTAAAAAGAAGAGAGAAAGGGTAGCCACATGGTAATAAGATCAATCACTCAGTTGATGTCATCAATGTTGAGATCTTTATTTTAGTATACAGATGTGAATATGTCCATTCTCTCAATTATGTGAGTGGGCAAGATACCAAAATGCTGATAATTCTAATGGTCCTGAATCTAGCCACTGAATTCTTGATGCCTTTCTACTTCCATTGCTTGTCATAGTCCAACAGTGTAAACTGTAATTAGTCTCTGGAGGTGAACAGAAACATTGCAAGATGTTTGAATTCCACTACCCAAACGGAATGAGCCAGTTCTCCATAGAAACGGTGCAGCCAATCACATGAGCGTGTTGAACATGCAGGCACACACTGGTAACAAGAAGACAGCATGCATACAAATGGCTGCTAAACACAGACACATACACACCCCAAATATCCCTTTTTTCTGAATTATGTAAATCATATATATCAGCAGTAGAAGTGCTGTATCTTATTTCTTCATTGTTTAATTCTTCAGCTAAGAGGTACTGGGGCTGAAGAGAGTTTCCAAGCTATAATCTTGGATACAGAAGCCCTTACTCTAATTGTGTGAATGGCCTGGTAGTGATTACTCAGTGGTGTTGGGAAGTTGTTCTAAACATGATCAGAGGTACTCTTGTCTTCATATTTCAGGGCTAAGCCCTGGTGTGTCAAAATAGGTCCTGAAGCTGAATCCTACTGAATGTTAGTCCAAATTAAGCCTAGCTTTTTTTCTTTCTGGTCTGATTCATATGGCAATAGGGAGCCAGTGTGGTGAGGTGGTTAGATTGTTAGACTAGGACTGGAGAGACCCAGGTTTAGATGTCCAGTCATCATCTCTCAACTTAACCTACCCCACAGAGTTGTTGGGAGGCTAAAACGAGCTATGTACACTACCTTGAGCTCCTTAAAGGAAAAGAGGGGTAAACATGTAATAAAATAAATACACAGATCTCTGCTTCACCTCTCAGCCCCCACCCATACGGCAGCATGTTCCTCACATAGATGTGAAGGCCTCATCATGAGATCAAATTCAAACTGGATATAATATTGCTCCACTGACTTTTGAAATGATTTGGACTTTTGCAATGAATTAGACAAAATCTGGACCGGTGGTGGAGTCTTAGCAGTTGTATGAAGGGGAGAGAATACTCCCCCCCCTCTCACACACACACACTTTCACAAATACAGAGTGAATGTGAGGCTGATAGTGAGAAAGAAACTCAAGTATACGATGTTAACTGGATTTTGGGGAGAGAAACAGAAATGGGCATATGAACAGGGTGGGGTAGGGTAGGGTGGGGGAAGACCAACTTTAGATGGGCTAGAGCAGGGGTTCCCAACCTGTGGTACTCCCAATGCTGCTGAACTACAACACCCATCATCCCTAGCCACAACAAATTATAGCTGGAGGTGACGGGACTTGTAGTTCATCAACATCTGGAGTACCACAGGTTGGGAATCCCTGGGCTGAAGTGACCAGTCATGGTAAAGCCAACACCTGAGTGATTGATAGTTGCTATGAAAGGACTCTTGGGACTCAGAAGAGATGATAAGCTATAAAAGGTGGATAATGAACTATTACACAAGCAGCACTTCTCTAACTATTGGCAGATTGGCATTCATATCATTCATGTAGAAAGTCCTGATGACTCAATTCTGACATGAGTAAAGAATGAGATATTTTTACTCATGATATATGTCAAAGCAGATCCAAGCATTTTCATTCTCTGAATCCATCTCTCGTTCTCAATTTGACTGCAGAGATAAGTTAGGCAGAGGCTGCTTTTGGACATGATGCAGAACTGTGGGTCCAATGGTTCTGTGGTTCCGTGCCCCACCCTTCCCTTGCTTTCCCATCCAAATTCGGATGAAATGGAGAGCTCCCTCTCTGCAGGGTTACTGACTGCCGAGAAGAGGGGAACTGGCTGCTGGGGCTTCCTTCTTTACTGAAGGACAGCCCTGGCAGCCAATAGCAGAGAGAGCAAGGGAGGAGCTTCCTCCCTCAACTCTGGTTGCAGAAGGGGGAGACTTTACGTCCGAATGCTGGCACCATGGAATTGGAGCTCCAGGCAGCAGACCTTACTACAAACCAAAGGTACAAAATACAGATTGGGGAGGGAAACCAGGGGTCCATTTTTTAAAGGAAACTGTGGTTGGCCACATTCAGATGTACAGTTTCTGAATCCAGAGGTCCCTTCATGTGAATGCAGCTCTAAGAGAAACTAGTTGCACTTCATCTTCTTGGAATCCAAGGAATAAGTTAAAATAGCTTGAACCCGCACACAGCATCTGTGTGGTAGTACACTGAGCCTGTGGCACCCCCCTCTTCTCCCACAACTCACTCTCTCCTCACCACAACTTGCTCTTTCTGTCTGTCTGCCCCACAACTCTTTCCTCCATAACCCTCTCGCTCTCTGCCTCCCGCAACCCTCTTGCTCATGCTCTCTGCCCCCACAAACCTCTCGCTCATGCTCTCTGCCCCCACAACCCTCTCGCTCATGCTCTCTGCCCCCCGCAACCCTCTTGCTCATGCTCTCTGCCCCCACAAACCTCTCGCTCATGCTCTCTGGCCCCACAACCCTCTCACTTGCTCTCTGCCCTCACAATCCTCTTACTCGCACTCTGCCCCCACAACCCTCTTGCTCGTGCTCTCCCCCCACAATCCTCGTGCTCATGCTCTCCCCTGCCACAACCCTCTCGCTCGCTCTCCCCTCAACTCACTTCACTTGCTCTCCCCCTGCTTTCCTTCAGCCTGCCAGCGGCCGCTCCCCTTTGGCCTGCTGGCAGCCGCTCCCGCTCAGCCCACCAGCCAGCCCAACAGCAGCCGCTTCTCCTCGGGCCGCCAGCCGACCTGGCAACAGCCTCCTCCTCAACCCATGCCCTCTTCTTGGGCCACTGGCCGGCTCGGCAACAACCGCTTCCTCAACCCAGGCCCGCTGCTGCCTCCTCCCGCCTCCTCCCTCCTGAGGCCAGTGGGGCTTTGCCCACCGGCTGTGCTTCTCCTGAGGTCAGCAGCACTTTCTCCCCCTCCCTGCCGGCCACTTCTCCCCCATTGCCACCATGCCTCCTCCTAAGCCCACTGGCGGCCTCTTCCAGACGGCAGGGCTTTGTCTGCCACCCAGCTCCTTCCCTCCCTGCCTGCCAGCCAGCCAGGCAGCCATTTTTGGGTGGCTCTGCTGCCACCACATCCCCTCCTAAGCCTGTTGTCTGTCCCAGTGCAGAGCAGCAACTCCGCCCCTGCCTTTTCATTGGTTGTGGCTGCAGCAGGGGCAGAGCTTGCCAAACATCCACATGCATCCCCACGCAGTTCTCTTCTCAGTCAGCCATAAGAGAATTAAATATATAGATGTTCTTCAGATGCAAACACAAAGTCTAGTTTTCTGTGACAAGGGTCCCACGTGACTGGACCCATCCATGTGTTTGCCTTATTCACATAGCTGTCTGTGACTATGGTGTTATAGAGAGGTGGCTCCTGAATAATTGTATTAATATCAAGGGCAATGTAGCTAGAACTAATATAAATCCTATTGATTTCAATAGGATTTAGAACTGCTTCGGAATTACATCCAAAATCTCTCTGTGGTAGATGTCAAAGCTGTTTATGGTAGTTCATGAAGTTAAATCATATTCTATACTAGAGATTAATCTGATTCATACGACCTGATACATGTTTACTCGCATAAAAGTATACATAAGATTTCACAGTCATCAAACTTGTCTCTAGAAATGTCTTCCTTTAAAAAAAAAAAGCTTACATTTCTTAGAGTCACACAGAAACCAATCTAATCAAGCCAGGTCATAGTATGTCAGGAGGGGTCAAATCCAGAAAATACTTTCTGAGCCTGAAAAGACTCTAATTGTGCAGGCAAAGTCCCAGCATAGAAAGGAAGTCTTTGTAGCTCTTATTAGTGATAAAAGTTAATGATCAGCCTGGATGGGCAAAGACACTCAGTACCTAGGAATCCTTTACTACCAGGCCTGGCCCAAGAGTTTTTGACACCCTAGGCGAAGTGTGACTTTAGTGGCCGTACCTCACATTCAGTTTAAATACAGTTTATATTCTGTAACATACAGAATATAATTTTAATTGAATGTGGTGGTGGAGGAAGTCATATTTGGCAGCTGGTGCTGGCTGGGGCACAAGGGGTGGAGAGGAAAGCAGATTAGACTTGTAAAAATTGGTAAAACTGCCGCTGCCTGCCACCCTGCACTGCTGCCCAGCTCTTTGTGGAGCCTGGCCCACCACATGCTCCACCCCTGATGCTCATGTGCATGTTATGATTGGATTGAGGGTGGACCCAATACATCTATGCAGAGAGGTGGAGGAACAGCCAGAATGGTCTGCCCTTGGAGGCTTATGGATCCTAATGGATTCCTGATGGCTCTGGGGGATTTTTCTGCTGAGAGAGAGGATGATCCTGTTGACGCCTTGGTCTCCCTCTAGTATGAGAAGGGTAGGGTGACTGAAACAGTTGCGCCGAGGCATCCTCTCCCAACCCACTGGGTCAAAGTGACTCCCTGGTATGCAGGTGAGTTGAGGACAATGTAGGAGGCTGATACCTTGAGCGTCATTGGTGGAACCCATATTAGGGCCTAGTGAACTGGCTCGAGGTCAAGCCGGTTTGCCAACAAACTGGACTGGGCCTGCTTTCAGCTTGAGGTTGAGTCGAACCCACCCCCACCCCCCGGGCTGGCTGACAGCTGGTTCGGGGTTCTAAGTGTCAAAAAACTATTTTTTAACTTAGCGTCAGGTCCGGCAGCCTCCAGGGGGTACTGCCATGGCCCAGGTGTGTGTGTGTGTCCGGAGGCTCTCTCTCTCCTTGCTGGACTCCCCTCAGTCTTCTATGGGCTTTGAGCCATTTCAACCCTTTCCGGCATGGCGATGGCCATTTTAGAGGCCACCATGCATGCACTCTGGCCAGTTGTGTGGCTGGGTTATGACTCAGGCCACGCAAATGGCCAGGGCACATGCACAGCAACCTCCAAAATGGCCATCACCAGGTTGGAAAGGGCTGGAATGGCCCAAACCAGCCCACAGAAGACCGGAGGCACTTCCGTAGCTGCAGCAGCACCCACCCACCCACCCCTGCCCCCGGAGGCCACTGGACCCAGTGCTAAGGTTTTTTTAAAAATCTGTTGATGTTTAGAACCCTGAACTGGCTCAAATTCGAGCCAAGCTGGGGTTCTAGTTTGAGAGCACAAAACAGAACATGCCTGGTCTGGTTCAAGTCTTGTTCTAACTCAAACTGAACTGGGCAAACCGGTTTTGTGCACACCCCTAGGGCCTATTCTATGGCAGTGACAGCAACAAAGAAATAATACTTTCCCACCATCATCATGTCTGTTCAATGTCACCTAGTTGAGCTTTTTTGAGTGGTTCAAGGCCTCCTAGGTGAGGCCATCAAACAGAGACCATCAAACAGAAAGACCCCAAAGACCATCAAACAGAACACTCAGCAGCCCGCAGTGACCAATTTGCAATACATTTTGCAGATAAAATTGCTCATATCCATTCTGACTCGGATGCTAAGGTTTTTGCAGCACCAGAACTAGATGTTGCCAATGCACCATCTGCTCTTGTTTTATTGGACAGTTTTCACACTGTGTTGCCTGAGGAGGTGGACAGACTGCTTGGAAGGCTGAGCTACCTCGTGCATGCTCAACCCTTGCCATTCATGGTTGGTGAAGTCTACTAGGGAGGGACTGGATCCATGGGTGGCGGGGGTGGTGAATGCCTCTCTGAAGCAAGTGGTTGTGCCCCTCAGCTGAAGGAGGCAGTCATTAGGCCCCTCCTAAAAAAGCCCTCATTGGACCCAGATAATTTAAATAACTTTCAACCTGTTTCTAATATCCCCTTCTTGGGCAAGGAGAGCATGGTGGCATCTCAGCTCCAGGCCGCCCTGGATTAATCTGATTACTTAGATCCTTTCCAGTCTGGCTTCCGACCTGGGTACGGGATAGAAACTGCCTTGGTCGCCCTGGTGGATGACCTTTGCCGGCAGATAGATAAAGGAAAGTGTCTCTTTTGATTCTCCTGGACATCTCAGCAGCTTTCGATACTATCGACCATGGTATCCTTCTGGGACATCTCTCCGGGGGCACAGTTATATGGTGGCTCGGTGACTTGGGGGCACAGTTATATGGTGGCTCCCCTCCTACCTGGAGGGTTGTACTCAGAAATTGGCACTGGGGGATATCTGCTCCAGCCTTTGGCCTATAGGATGCCACAGAGATCTATTCTGTCCCCTGTGCTGTTTAACATGAAACCTCTGGTAGAAGTCATCCAGGGGTGTGGGCTGTGGTGCAATCAATATGCTGATGACACCCAGCTCTACCTATCTTTTAAGTCAGCAGACACCAGGGAGGCAGTGGGTGCTCTGTGTCGGGGCTTGGCAGCTGTTCTGGACTGGATTGGGGCAAACAAGCTGAAACTTAATCCAGATAAGTTTGAAGTGCTCTGAGTTGGTAAAACTGATTATCCAAGTAGTGAGGTAAATCTGATCTTGGACAGTGACAAACATCTTCTGAAAGAAAAACTCCCCAGTTTGGGCGTGTTTCTGGATCCCAGCTGGCAGTAGTTTGCAGAGGTGCCTTTTACCAGCTATGGCTGGTACACCAACTGCGACCCTAGCTGGAGAGGTTGGACCTGACCTCAGTCAGTCATGGTTTGGTAACATCCATATTGGACTACTGCAATGTGCTCTAAGTGGTCCTGTCCTGTTTGGAAGATTCAGCTGGTCCAGAATGCTGTTGTAAGGATGCTCATGGGTGTATGTCACTTCACGAGTGTCACACCCATCCTGCGGCGGCTTCATTGGTTACCGGTCAACTTCCTGGCTAGATTCAAGGTGCTGATTTTGACCTTTAAAGCTCTACACAGCTTGAGGCCAGGGTACCTGTCGGACCGCATTCACCCATATGAATCTGCCAGGGCCCTCCACTCATCATCTCAGGCCCTGCTTATGGCCCTGCCATTAACAGAGATCCAGTTGGTTTTGAGATCCAGAGATCCTTGGCCTTGAACACCCTCGCCGAAGAGCTTCACCATGCTCCCTCCAGTATTTTAAAAAAACCAATTAAAACACATTTTAAAAGATGCTTTTTAATGTCTTATCTGTGGATTATATCTGGTAGGGTTTTTTTTAGTTTTTATAGTTCTCAGTTTTTAGCTTTTTAAATAACTTTTAATTTGCAATTTTAAAAAATGTAATTTTAATTGTAGTTTTAGCCTGGGCTTTTAAGTTGTTTAACTTAACTTGTTTTACATTGTATCTTTTTTTATTAATGTTGTGAGCCACCCTCAGCAGTAGTGTACTGGAGGGGTGGGGTATAAATATATGTAATAACAATAATAATTAATAATAATTAATAAATGATGATGCATAGTGGCCATTATTTGGGGACTTTTGTTGAAAAGCAGTATATAAATATTTGTCATATTCATATATTATGGCTGAAAGCCAAGGATTCTTTTGTAACAGATATTACAGGTTAATAGCCCAGGATGCCAAAGTGATATTTAAAGAAGTACCTGAAGTGTGAATGTATGGGCCATTAAGATGAGCATCCCGCCCATACAATTAACAGCAGGAAGACATCAGGATGTCTGTGGAGGATGTCACAATGGGCAATCTCTTGGTGTGCCCCTTTCCTGTTCACATGTATCGCTTGAATTGGCCCTATCCTATACATTAACCTTTACTTCCCGAAAGGGCTGAGGTCAGGGGTCAGCATTGTTGGACAGCTGCTGAGGGTCCAGGCCCCTCAGACGAGCTAACTGCTAATAGTTCAGACCACCTTTATGCTCACAGTCTTTGTGTAGCGGTGGCAGGGTGATTCTCTCGGGGCCCACCAAAGTAGGATGGGGTCCATGGAGGCCAGTTTGTTGAGGGCCCCCTGAAACCTGGAGCTGAGCCTGTTTCTTTCCCCTGTCAGTTCCCTAAACTCAGACAAGCTGAACAGCAGAACTGGGGAGGAGTATTCTAGCAAGAAGTGGGAAATCTCCATCCTTGCCTCATGGGTAACGGCAATGACAATGGGGAAAGAGGAAATCAAGAGCTGGTGTTATGTATTCACCACATTGCTTTGAGCATGAGATCCCGCCGCCCCCATCCGAGAACTGCTGTATACATATGCATTTTTTCCTCAGACAGCCTCCTGCTGCCCTGCAACTGCTCCCTGTTGGGAAGTTCTGGCTTCCTAGAGAAGCAAAGGGTGGGGGGAGGATTGACAAGCATTGGCGTGGTGTAGTGGTTAAGAGTGCTGGACTAGGACTGGGGTGACCCGAGTTCAAATCCCCATTCAGCCATGATACTTGCTGGGTGACTCTGGGCCAGTCACTTCTCTCTCAGCCTAACTTACTTCACAGGGTTGTTTGTGAGGGGAAACAAGTATGTAGTACACCACTCTGGGCTCCTTGGAGGAAGAGTGGGATATAAAATGTAAATGAATGAATGAATGAATGAATGAATGAACAGAGAGAACATGGCCTCTATTTGAATCAAATAGTAGAGATGTGCACAAATTTCTTTGTGCATATCCCAGCGGGCTTTAAAAGGAGGCAGGCAGGTTGTACCTGCTCCTCCACTGAGCTACCGCCGTCCCACCCCACCCCATCACGGCGCTGTCATTCTTTAAATTGAACTTGAAAGTAGCAGCTGTGCTCAGGGGTGTAGCAAGGTTGGAGTGGGCCCAGAGACAAGATTTTAAAATCCCCCCCCAACTGAAGTTCAGCTCATGAAGTAAAGAAATCTTAAATGAGGCTGAATAGTGGTAACAACAAGCATAGTAAAATTGTGGCACATATAATCTATGTACCACAACAGAACATCATCCTGAATTATTTTTCAAAAGGTTTTGTAAATTGTGGATGATGCAAGTCATTTAATGGTACTAGAGAAAGACATGCTGTTCTGGTAGCTCCAGGTCTTAACACTCACATCAATTTCGGAGGATGAATACAACTGAAGGAAGCCCGGGCGGGTGCGTGGCTGGGGGAGTCAGTCATGTGACTTGCCTCTGGGGGGGGGCCAAGGCAGTGGGCCCCCAGACCACTATCTCCCCTTGCCCTATTATAGTTATGCCCCTGGCTGTGCTGCTGTCCCCTTTAAACTGCCATGCTGCGCCGAAGAGATGCTGCTCTCAGAAACCCTGGCATGGCATCAGCAAGCAAATGGCATCTACACATGCACCAACACCATTTGCATGCTCACAATGTGCGAGGGCTGCTGGGAGCGGCATCCCATTGGCACGGTGTAGCAGTTTAAAGGGGACAGCAGCACAGCCGCTGCTTTCAAGTTAGATTTAAAGAATGACAGTGCCACAATGGGGCGGGGCGGGGTGGCGGCGGTTCAATAGAGGAGCAGGTATGATTTGCCTGTCTCCTTTTAAAAGTATCCCTCGCCCCACACCAAAACGTTTTGGCTGCAGGAGGCTGGATCAGTTTGGTGCCACTCCAAAGAGGTGCCAACATGATTTGAGCACATCTCTATCAAATAGCCTTGTCATGCCAATACTGAACCAATGCAAAAATTGCCTAGTGAAAGGTGATGCCTGCTTTCCCTCATGAAGGCCGTGCATTCTTAATGAAGCCAGAGTTCCTCATACAGCAGAAAATAAATCTTTAAGATTAAAAACTCTCATTAGAAACAGGGAAAACACACCCTGGAATGCAATCAAAGACTAATCAGTTATGTAGATTTGACACAATAGTGCCCTTTTGTTCTGCATTTCCTCTGAACAGTCAGTACCACACCCACACCTTCTCCAAGTCTGGTACCTAGAATTCTCCCTTTGTCCACTTTGTCATTTGAATTTTACCAGCTTTGGAACTAAAAGGATGAACCCTATAGAAGCACTTTACCCCACTCCCACCCCCAACCTCAGGGCGAGACCTCTGCTCAGTTTCTGTGGGACCTCATGTGAGTTTGCTGGCACATACTGCCTGATGCATACTGCCTGCTTAGAGGTTCACCCAGCAGAGCACCTGCTTGTGTGTGCATATCCTGAGCAGAAATCACTATCCTTGAGCATTTCAAAGGACATTACCACCTCTTTCTGCTGCATGTGTTGACCAAAACCCAACCCAACCCATGAACAAAATGCTCACCATTCTAAATAAACAATAAAAGTAGCATTGAACTAAATCTTAAACTTTATGTGAAGTTTAATCAAAACAACCACTGTGTAACCAAAAACCAGTACACATGCAGTAAACCGTATGACTGAAAACATTCTATACAGAAAAATCAACCAGCCAGACATCTATAACCAACATGTATAAACAATAAAATACAATACACATATAAAGATGTTAAATTGTAAACTCCATTAAAGAACCCGGGGTCTTTTTGAGGCAAGGAGATAATTCCAACAACCAAAATTGGCAACAATATATAGCTCCAAAGTGGCTCAAAGTTCCCAATTTCAGCTCTTCTTATAGGGACCAAGTCCAGAATAGTTCAGAGGGATGCCAACAATTCAATGATGATCTTTAGATATCTCACCAGTGTTAGTACATACATACAGTTCTGCTCAGAAACCTCAGGACCAGAGAAGGGAAGACAACATACTCTGTTAGGTCTGCTAGCTGAGAACTGTGATTGTAAATATATTCAGTTCTGCTCAGAACCTCAGGACCGGAGAAGGGAAAATGACACACGCTGTTATGTCTGCTGGCTGAAAACTAGGAGAAGCTTGGAAAAGCACTACAGCTGCCCCGGGATAGACAGCTGTTTCTGCAGACTTTTGAGGCTTTAATTTACTTGGAAGAACATTAGTGAGTGTTAATATGTATTTAGCCTGCATATTAATGCAGTCTGATGGAAAATGCTCCTGAGGAGGTGTTCAGCGAAATGGCTATCTATTGCAGGGCCCCTTTGGGTATGGAGTTTTGTTTCCCTTGGGGTGGAGTGGCCTCTTCTTAGTTCTGTTTTTTGGTTTTGTGGTTCACTATGATTTGGATACTGTTGATCTATTGTAGTTATTATTTGAGTCATTATTTAAGTAATGTAATTATTTCTTACTTGTTTATAGTGATTTGAGGCCATTACCACCATAAGCGTGATCTGTAAGAAAATATGTGGAAATTTGAATTCTAAGTTTTAGATTTTTTTTTAGTTTTAATTTGAGGATGCAATGTGCTGGTTTTTAAGTGCATTTTTGCAAATGTAGACCATGTAGCAGTCAGTGACCTTTTAATCTTATATTTGTAATCATCATGATTATTGTGTTTTCCAAGTCTGACCCATACATTATGAAAAAAGAAATATATATTCAATTGTCTTATTATTCTGACAACAGGTAGGATAAAGGCTGTATAGTATTTTGCCCCAAATGTAGGTATTAGAGATAGTTAACAAATATTTATAACATCACAACTAGTTAGGGGAAAGTCTAGCTGTAGAAATAGGTCAAACCTGACCTCCGAAATAAGCCTGGAAACCATCTCTTTCTGTGCTTGCTTAAAACATGCAGAGTTTTGGCCAAGTTCTTTCTTTTTGAAAGTGTAATCTTAAAAACCAGATATGGCTGCCATGAGCGAAACAATGAATATTATTTTATTGTTTGCATTGCTTCAGCAGGGTTTAGCTTACTGTTCTAAACTTTCAGCTATGAAATACTGTAATTGCTTTTTCTCTCTACAGTTTCTTCTTTGTGGAGTATGTGGAATACTGTGTGCCAAAAAGAAATCAGGACTCGTCGTAAGTTTTTTCATGACTTTCCATATGTATTGATAGGCAACATAAAACTGCTCTGAGTCTTGGACTCTTTTCAGTATGAGAATGGAAGGTGTTAGAAAAAGCAAGCACCTTTTCCAAATAAGAATATCTTCACAGATAGTCCAGGATAGTCCAATTCCCTCTGGTCATTCTCTTTCGCCTCTTTAGACAGTTGAAGGGGAAAATGCCTTCAAAATGGCACTGGACAAGTTCCTAGATTGGTTGCAAGTGTGGTGTCATCTTATCTGGTTTGGTAATCTACTGGATAGGCAATCTCTTCCCATATATTTGTCTAGAGATCATTCAAATGTGCAGCTCCTGACACAGAGATTAATGATTCATTAAAAGTATCCCCACATCAATATCACAACCTAGGTGAAAGCATTCACATTTTTCTTCATGTGAAGGTGTTTCCTTCCCTTTTCCTTGGATGATATATGATATTCCAGGAGAGTACTATGCCATGTTGGAAACTTCATGTTTGACCCAGCTCTTTTTATGTAGCCTTGGGAAGGTAACTATTTCTTAACCTCAGCTGTAACATGGCAGCTAAAATGACCTGACTAGAAGGACCTACTACAGTGAGAAGGTGAATGCAATTGTTGAATGTTCAGTATAATGATTAGTAATAGCTATTTATAAAATATTTTAAATTAACGCACTTCCAGTGCAATACTGCTTGGGGAAGCTCACAAAATTATTAAAACACATACAACAATATAAAATTAATAACACTAATAGAAATTAACTAAAAACAAGGAAATGTTAAAATTAATTTGCAAGTACGAAAATAAAAAACCCATAAGCTATGAGCTGCAGATTAAAAAAAATTAAAATGCCTCTAAAAAGATGGATCTTTTTTTAAAAAGACCCTATTGGAGAGAGTATGGCTAAGTTCTTCTGGGAGGGAGTTCCAAAGCCAAGGGGCCACAACCAAAAAGGCTCTCTTCTTACACCATTCATATATGTTTCCATCCACATGTCCACTATGTAAGTGGACTGCAAGGCTATAGTACTCTGAATTTAAATGAGTGTTCATCTCTATTGCCTTTTGCTCCAGATAATCTCATGGTAATGTGATCCTTCTTGTCTCTTACCAGATGATACTTTTCTCAGCCTGCTGTATCTGTGGACTAATTGGAGGAATACTAAATGTTCAGTTCCTTCGTGCGCTGACAAAGAAATCCTCGTCCCTCTATTCATTGCATGTTACCTCCATGTCTCTTGCATGCATCGGAATTGGCGGCTGCACACTTTCTTCATGGCTCACTTGCCGACTAGCCAGCTATGAGCAAAGGAGAATGTTTTCAGAAAGAGAGCATTCACTTCATCACTCCCACGAAATGGCTGAGAAAGTAAGTTGGGCATCTTCCCTGATCTGTTGTGTTTCTTCCAAAACAACCCAGTGTTCCAATATATTCAATTGGCAACAGGGGAATTCAATTTTCAGCTTTACAAGTAACTGGGAAATGAAATACTGCTAGCCTGTAGAAGCTCCTTTCAGTTACAGAAGACTATTTTGAGAGACTAAATCTTTGCAGTACACCCATTTCAATAAAAATGCATCCATTTTCCACATTGTTCCATTAAATAGTGTATCCAAACATTTAGCAAATATATATAGCACTCCCTAAAGAACTGAATGGCTGGTTAATTAATGGGTCTCTCTCAATACAACTAATTGCATGGAAATATTAAATCCGTTTCCATACCCTGCTAAGTAGTTTGCAAATCAGGGACTTAAATAAAATTATGACGGAGGTCAATCAGCATAACCAGCAGCTTCTTGTAATGCATCAACTGCTGGATTGGAGCATGTAAGATTGCAGGTGGGTTATCAAATGGCTGGGTGTTGCCCCACATGCTTTCTGAGCATATAAAACTAGCGTATTAGGGAGAAGGTTCTCGCCAAGCCTTTTGCCCAACATTAGTCTTAAATATGTAGGGGGTTCTTAACAAAAGTGTGCATTCCAGTATCTCATTCCTCCACCTGCACTCAAAAGAGGTGCAGTCAACCAAGCTGGCCCAGGGCCCCCGCCATCAGCTGAGGTGTCACCATGAGTTGCTGTCTCCCCAGGAGTGTGTGGAGTTCTCCTTGTACCCCATTGCCTCAGCTTTCCACCACCCCATCAGTTTTCAAAGCATGCCACATTTCCTCCACCCTGTTATCCCCCTCTTTCCCCACCCCAATTCTTACTCCCCTCACTTCCCTGGAGGTACAGAGAGCTCGCCACTCTTTCCCCTCTCAGTGGGTCTCTTTCCTTTTCCCTGCTTGGTATTTCCTCAGTACCATGGGTCCTTCTCCTCTCATTTCCCTTCCTCAAGTTGTGTACTGACCCTACCACCACGGCTCTTCTTCCTCATCCTTCTGAGGAAGGAGAAAGTTAGTGGAGATAGCTGGTGCACTGCCACCAGGTTAAAGCAGCAGGGAGTGGTAAAGGTGGGTGGTGCACTGCAGGTTGCCTTCCATGAATCCTCCTGCCCCATCTTGTAATGCCCCATCTAGTCTCATAAGCAGGCTGGCCTTGCCTGTAACAGATATATCATGTGAGACTGTTGACTGTGTGCTTTGTTCTTAAATCTGCAGTGAAGCACCTATATTTGTTCCTAATATATTTTGATACTGATATATGGTCATATATCTCTATATGTTTTTGCTTGACTTATAACTGTTATATTTATATTAGAGATTGAGGGGTATTGAAATAACCGACCTGCCTAGCTGCCCAGTGGTTCCACCAACACCAGAGTTACCCCCAAGGTACGCTGAATCCTAGAGAGTGACAATGTTTTGATGTTGCTGTAGGAAGTTCTGCTTCTAATGTATAATCAATGATGCTTTGAAATCACTCCCAGAATTCTTCATTAATGAATAGTACTTCAAGGGAAAATTAGACAAAACTCTACTGAATGAGGTGCTAGAGTTTGGATTTCACTTATAACATTGAACCTTTTTGTCGGCATCCAAATAATCTTGATTGGATGTACCCATGGATTGGTTTATCTTTTTTCTAATCAACACTTTCATGCTCTAGTCTAGACTCACAGTTTATAAACTTGAGTTATGGTGGCAGTGTTGTAAAAATTTCAGTTGAAGAAATGGCTGTCATTGTTCATAACAAATAATTCACTTACATAAATGATTAATGTGAAAACCCTGAAAATTTAGACCTTTGTTCCTTAACTGACAAAAGGCAACAAAACCCATCCTTGTTAAATTTTATAATGCACTTTTCATGCACAAAATGCCTAATGATCCTTAATTCATTCATCCTCACAACAACCCCTGTGAGACAGTTTATTTAGAGCTTGTTTACATAATCTAGTATCCTGTTACAAAATCTTGGAATCTAATTTCAAGTTTGGACTTGTTTATGCAATGAAAAGGTGAACCAAAGATAGAAGTTAAAAGATAATGCATATTTTGGATGATCTGGGATTTCCCCCCTCCTGTGGCTCATGGAGATGGATAATATATGTTACCTTAAGATTGCTACCTTAAGATGGAGGTACTCACTGTAAAAATACTGTAACTTGGATGTGATCCAAGGAGGAGCAAAAGGGCATAGTAGCCTGGGCTAAAATTCCCAGGTGGATGTCTTGGCAATGGAAATAAAGCCAAGGAGAAAGCGTTATTTTTAATAACAGCCCCCAAGTGCTCAAACTTCCATGTAAACAAGCTCTGTGACTCCCATTTTATAAATGGGGCAACTTTAGCTGAGATAGCCACTTGGAGGATTGGGAGATTCCTGAACCCTCTTCCAATATTTGATTTACTGGATAATACTGGCTTTCATTAGCAACACCCATTGGCTGTTTAATGGCAAATGGGATTTGAGTTTACTCATCTCACTCTGTTTCCCAGCAGACAGGTATCCTCATCACCAAACCCCCACCTCAACCGACATTATCTGGCACCTTTTCTGGAAATCCCATCAGAGACTAAGGTATATGTGATCATGGAGACTGCCATCTCTTTCATAAACAAGACATGTTCCATACTTTTCTTGAGATATAACAAGGGCAGAGCTGGGCTAGGACGTGCTGCTTGGGGGAACCACTGTTGGTTTCGCATTCCCCACACTGCCTTTGTTCGTTCTCATGTTATCTGCTGCCTAGGAATAGTAGTGAATGGAGGAAGGACAGGGGGACTGCTTCTAAAAAGAGGCATGAAACAATCAGGAAAGGGGTCTCCCAACAGCAGTAGGAGCCAGTTGTTCCAGGTATGGGTGTAAAGGATAAGTGGGTGAGCATCCACAACCCTTCAGACCTGGGAAAATGAGCTCAAGGGTTATCATGAAGGGAATGCGAAAGCTCAGGGAGGGCAGGGCTATCCTCAGGGCAGGGCAAGCAGGGCGACTACCCTGGGCCACCTTCTTTTAACCCCCATTACAATAAACTGGAAGGCGGCCCCTCACTGGCTGATTTGCCCCAGGCTCTAAACCCTGCCAGGGCTCCTTAAGGACAGCCCTGAGTGAGGGACAGCTCCGACACAGGGATGTAAGGAAACACTATATGAGCTCTAAAATCTGAGGGGTGGGTGACAAAGGGCCACATTGGCCACAAGGCCTTTAGCACTCTTGCAGGGGATGGCTTCATTTTAATCTTTTGCCTGTGCGCTGGAATGGCTATGGTTGGTGTTGGTCAAGAAGCTTCTGCTGCTCTTGTTCACACACATAATTTCATTTTGTGGCTGAAGGATCCCTGTCTCTAGATCTCTCATGCAATCACCTTTCATCAAATCACATGATACATGCAAAGCTGCTCTAAATTCTGGGCCAGGTAAGGCATATAGCCTGCCAGATCTTTTCCCCTCAGGTGAATAAGCCCCACACTGCCACTGTGTGGCAAATCACCCACAGGGTGATCATTCATTTCCTATCCAGGAAAGCTACTATAGGCAAATATGGGCTGGAGACTTTACATTGCCTAGATCAGTATTTGCTAATTTAAAAAAGGATGGGAGGGGGGGAAATACCTTTAATTTTAACAAATGATTTTAATCCTTCCAGGAAATGACAGACAACATGAGTAATGGAGGACCACATCTAATTTATAATGGAAGAGCATACTGAAAGATTTACAACGCTCAGAGAACAACAATTTTCAGGATTTCCTTTAGGGAAACAACATAGATGACAAGAACTTTGTGCGAAGGCCCTGAAAATGTGTTGGCTTTGGGGGTGGGGGCTATTAACGATTTAACATCTAAAATATGGCACAGTTGCATCTTCTTTCTGAGGGTTTCTTTAATTTTCTTTTCCATATGTTAAAGACATTGCATTGCATATTGAACATATGCAGTAATTAATTTCCCTAATATTTTCTTCATTGTCCAAACCATTTTTCTACACAGCTACAATAATATTTGAAACAATCTGTTCAGACCTTTCTTCTTCTGAAGATTTTTCAAAATAACAAATAATTTAAAAAGCCCCATACCTATGAAAACGCAGAGGGTTTAAGCAATGGAATGCACAATGGCAGAAACTGAAATTAGACTTGAAAGGCTTGCCTTTCCTATGCAGAGTCAAATGAATGAATGATGAGCATGCTGCAACAACACTGGTGTCTTTGTTTTTGAAAAACAGAATGCTTTAAGGATGCCATAAGTCAAAACCTGAACAATGCCTTGCTGTAAAGAACTGTAAATATTTCCAATTTGTGAAGTATATTTCATAATTTGTTCATAAAATATGTCAAATAAAATGAACCTAAAAATGTGATGATTTATAAAACTTTGTTTTATAAAGGTTTGTGAAATATAGACAGATAGTGTGTGTACACACCACACAAACACACACACACACACATTCTGCTTCTCCTCCATGGAGCCCAGAGCAGTGTACATAGTTTTATTTATCCCTACAACAACTCTGTGAGCTAGGCTAGTATGAGAGATAAGTCACTGGCCCAGAACCACAGAGTGGGTTTCATGGCCAAATGGGGATTTGAACTCATGTCTCCAGAGTGTCCAAAACTCTAATCACTACACCATGCTGACTCTCAGTATTCCCCAAATTTGAGTACGAGCCACCCAGATCAGATGATACCCCTCTCCCAATGAAGTCCATTGTGTGGTGGGGAGCAGGAATGCACGAGGAGATATCCCTCCCCCTCCAAGGATTGGTTATGTCTATGCCATGGTGTTGCAGGACTTTTTTTGGGGGGGCAAAGCCAGCAATCCTATACCCTCCCCGGGAGTATTGCCCCATTGCATTCAATAGGAACTGGCTCAATTGGGCGGGAGGGGGGATCTACCCATTTTTGCTTTCCCTCCAGATGCTCATGGCCCATGCTGGCTTGAGCACTGGCAGCACCACACTACCGCTGGCCACACCCCTTATGCTGGTGCCAGTATCAAGGGGCTGGGCCAGCCGGGTCAGCCCCACTTCGATCACGCTCCGTTTCTGCCTTCTCCTGGCTACTAGGCACTTTGGGGAGGGGGTGTTAAGCTACTACCAGCCGCAGCGCGGGAGGTGCTTTTAGCATGGAGTGGCAGCTTGGCTTCTGTCTCACCATTTTGCTAGTTGAATGGCTCCTCACATCTTGTGTGCAGGGGAAAGGCCGAGCCATCTGGGTAGCGAAGGGATGAAACAGAGGCCAAGCCACCCCTCCGTGCTAAAAGCGGCTCCCACTCTGTGGCTGCTGGCTGGTAGTAGCTTAAGAAAGGGAGGTTGGTGGGTGGCACAGGGCCAGGGAGTGGTGGTCATTTGAGGTGATGCCCACAGGCAGTGGGTGCAGAGTGGGATGCCTGCACCCACCACCCTCTGGTGCAGGTGCCACCTGGGCTGCCATTGTCTCTTTAGTGAGCTGCCCCCGGATCATGCTATTTTGGCCTCTGCTCATCAGATTTTACGAGTCTATGCATTCTTTGGCCTCTTCATGGATGTGCAAGGCTGGTGGAAGTAGGGCATGTCAGCTGGGTAGAGAGGGCAAGCACAATCCAGCTCTCCTCCACATAATGGGCTGGATTGGGACCCATTATGATTCTGGCTGGCCTGTCCCATCAGGCTTAAGGCCTGATGGGACCACCCTCTGAACAGGAGATCATCCCTCAGGCAACAAAATAGAAACTGGCCTAAGACTGTATTAAAAAGACAAGAAATCCTAGGCCAGTTTCAGGTATGATCTCCTGTTCAGAGGGTAATAAACATGTTCTAAGCATCATGCAAAGACTGCCTTCGTCTACATGATGCCTTATCATTACCTCACCCATAATGTGTTGCACCATTCCCAATGTCCTGCTCCAGTTCGCATGGGGGAAAAAAAACCCAGACTTGCACACTCCACACATTCCTAATGAGAGCTGGCACTAGTGTGGATCATTCCAGTGAGGCCTGAAATATGTTGCCTGGAATGACCAGTCTTTAAATGCAGCTAGGTGTGCAGGTGATAACCAGAGTTTGTTTGTTTGTTTGTTAATTAATTAATTACATTGCTATACCGCTCTTCCAAAAATGGCTCAGGGCAGTTTACACAGAGAAATAACAAATAAATAAGATGGATCCCTGTCCCCAAAGGGCTCACAATCTAGTAAACTTCTTACTTCTTGATAGGAGAATTTACTGGCCAGGTACAACAGAAACTACTGCAGTTCATGCCACTTGTGGCACCCATGCTGCAGGATGGCCAATGGCCATCCATGGCCCTGAGTGATCCACTAAAGCCTTATTATTCATACATTATGTCCAATGCACTATAGTTGTACACTTCCTATTTGCACCTTTCCTGTATGCTGGTTCACTTTCAAAATGAACACATTTTGAAATGTGTTCCCAGTCATTCACAGAAAAACATGGACATGTACATTCAGCCAGGGCCAACTCTATGGTTTTTAGCATCCCAGGCAAAGTTTGACTTTGTCACACACCCCAGCCAAGATATGCAAAACCCTGTCAATTTGGAAATCTAGCCTGAGACAATTTCTTTTTGGAAATGAAGCTGAGGCAGGCAATTCATATTCAAGAGAGGGGTTGCAGCTTATCAAAGTAACTGTTTATTGGAGGGTGAAGTGTAATGAGCCAGGAGGTGCAGTTTGGAGTACAGAATGTGAACCCTTTGGGGATTAGGGTGCTTACACCACTGTGCAGTACTTCAGCAGTGCAATATAAGTTGGAGAGAAAGAATCACTTTTGTGTAATGCGGGGAACCTCTTAGCCCCCTGTGAGGCTTTGTAAGTGTGGTTATTAAAGAGGCAAGTTTCCCAATGAAGTCAAAACCACAGGATTAAAACTCCAGATAAAAGTATATTTTATTGAATACAAAGTAAGAGGGTTGACTTTGGTGCTAGAGGAGGGAATTCCCACATTATGCAGACATGCAAGATATACATGTGTCTGGGCCTGTTACTTTAGCTTGGCTATAACTGTTAAGTGTTTATGAATGAGGGGGGTGGGGAAGGGCAATCAATAGACAATGGGAGAATTGAGAAGGGAAAGAGAGAAATGATGGTCATAGAATCAGCAGGAGGGCCAGAGGCCAAGAGGAAAAGAGTCTGGAAGAGTTCAGGTAAGGAACAAAGACAGAGCTAGTCATGAGAACCTGGAGGGTAGCAAGGAGAGAGAGATGAGTGAGTTCAGAGAGAGAAGGAAGACAGAGTCAGGCAGGAGAGCAGGAGAGGGAGAGAAAGAAGCTTGAGTGAGTTCAGATAAAGAGAGAAGGAGGAGCTGATCCAGAGAACCATCAAGAGACCAAGAGGGGCAGAGAAAGGACTCCAAGAAGGGGTGCATGAGCCAAGCTGAACATCGAACCAGCTTGGCTCGATGGGTTTGGAACTGAACCAGACCGGCCTTGGCTGGTTGAAGTTCAAACCAAGCTGGTCTGGTTCAAACCGAACTGGCTTGGTGCTCTACTGTAAAGGGGAATCCGCTTTACCAGTAAAGGGGCACAGGGGCTTCCCTAATTCTAAAGGGGGGGGGGGCAGGAGGGGAGACAGTGACTACTTACAAGTTATATTTGTTGCAGCGGCAGGGGCAGTAGGGGCTCTCCGCTCATCCCGCTGGCCTCCCCCAAAGTAGTCCGGGCCAGTGGCAGCCCAGTGTGGGCCTCTGTGCACGCATGGGGAGCATGGAAGGGTGGTATAGAAATCAAATCAAATCAAATCAATCAATAAAATTTTAGTGACCATTTGCATGACCATGCAAATTACATGATCACACAAATGTCCCCTACACATGTGCAGAGGTCAGAACTGGGCTGAAGAAGGCTTGAACTGGGCTGCCACTGGACCAGGCTATTCTGGGAGAGGCCATGGGGTGGAGGGAGCTGCCACCACCTCCATGGCCATCACAACAAATAGTACTTGTAAGAAGTTACTTACTCCCCTCCTGCCCCCTCTAGACTTAGGGAAGCTCCCCTGTTCCTTTACTGATAAAGAGGAATCCTCACTGGATTCCCCTTTACCAGCAGAGCACTGAGTCAGTTTGAACTGGTCCGGCAGTCAAACTGGACTGGGTCCAAAGTGGCACGGTGTGGTTCAAATCTGATTCGGATTCAAACTGAACTGGCAAAACTGGTTTTCTGTACAACTCTATCTCCAAGTGAGTTCAAATAAAGAGAGGAGGAGGCAGCGATCTGGAGAATAGGCAGGAGATCAGGAGAGAGAGAGAGAGAGAGTTAGTTAGTTAGTTAGTTAGTTAGTTAGTTAGTTAGTTCGGGTAAAGAGAGGAAGAGCCAATTGAAGAACAGGCAGGAGACTGAGAAAAAAAGAGAGAAAGGAATCCAAAATGAGTTTGGGGAATGAGAAAAGGAGGAGCTGATTAGGAGAACTGGCGGGAGACCGAGAAGGAAAGGGAGAAGAAGATTGGGCAGAGGGAAGAAACACTTTCTTTCCTATAGAGGGAGGGCTGACAGCTGGCCCTCTGGCAAGTGGATGGACCTAGGGGCTGAGGTATGCAAATAGTGGGAGATTGCTGGGAACCAGGGAATAAAATTTGAAAATGGAGTGGTTCCCCATGTGCCCAGGGACCACTTTAAGTAAAACAGTGATTGGTTTAGGAATGTTTGGGGTTTGATGAGTGGAGGGAGATGAGCTGGCTTCCCTGAACTGAATGGGATACCCACTGAGTGGCCCTGGCTAGAAATTAAACTAGAAGCTATCTTTCCCGGGCTTTGCCCTACGCCTTCTGAAGGACAGCACTCTCTAGAGTGTGCTGTCTTAGCATGGGACCTACAGCTTCCTTCTGAATGAAGTGAGAACTCATCTTGGGCAGATCCTATGAGTCAATTTCCATTTTAACCGGGGGTGGAGTTAACTGCTCTCCCTGCTTTTACTGGTGAAAAACAGATCTCAATGGGAGGGGAAACCCTTTTAACCCAGTCCAGTGAAACCACAAGCACTCTCTCACACACAATTGTACTCAGGGAAGGGAGGGGGAAATTGGAAAAGGAAAACTCCTGGGAGAAGAGGAGGGAGGGATCCTCCCTGTACTACCTGTTGGACATGCAGGGAGGGGAAGCTGGATTCTCGGGGGGGGGGGGGGATGGAGTGCAGTGATGGAGAAGCAGAGAGTCACCAACTCCAGAATGGATCCAAGAGGCTGTGCAGTTTGGGGGAGCTTTTGGCTGGCTATTTTTATAAGGGTGCTTTATATACATGCAAAAGTACATAGAACTTTTCCACGTACTTTTAACTGTAAACTGCCCAGCAACACAGATTTGGGGTGGTATAGAAATAAAATAAAATAAAATAAATAAGAGGGGCTCTCTGGTTAATGGTTAGTGGGGGTGACTCTTGGTGAAGAACAAAGGGTTTCAGGGCAGTTAGACATTACCTAGGCATTACCTAGGCATTTTAATTACCTAAGAAGAATGGGAATGTTGACTCTAAGGATTGGGATTGTTCCTGAAGGGATTGCAAATGGTTGATTCTGAGGATTTATGATTATGAGGAACATAATCTGCCACCAAAGCAGAGGTCAGGAGTGCAGAGATGTAAGTGATGAAAAGGGGAGTCTTGGCTGCCTTGCCCTTTGGGGCTCAAGAGTGTCAAAACCTCCATGGGGGGGAACAGTTTTTACATATTGGGGGGCTTGGTTTAGGCTTCTCAAGTGGGGAACTGCAGCTGTGTTTGGTCACAATGGTGAACACTGTCTAATTCCTGATCTCTCCTCGGGGCAGGCAAGTCCAGATTGCACACCTCTTTAAGGGTGAAGTGGGCAATTCTAGATGTCCCAACTAGCAGTGCTATATTCTGGCACTGTTTCTCCTAGGTCTGCCTAGTGGATGGGCTGGTTCTGCAGCCAGGTGTACAAACATACAATGTAAAGTTTGAATCGGGCTTCTTTAAGTTCTGTAGTATCCAGTCACTCCATTTGATGTGGATTCATGTGTGTGTTGATTCTTCTACACTGCTGCTTCAGAGGCTTCCTGTGTCAACATTGCTGCTACAATGCAGAATGATTGTTTGCACACTAGGCTATCAGAATCCTGTTCAAGCTTGCTTATGGGGAAAGCTGATGTGACCTACACCCAGGACATGGATTGCAGTGGCACGAATGCTGCTACTTTTTAGGACAGATGAATCTACAATGTGTATATTTGCAGAAATAGGATCTAGGCCAAGGACAATAAACCCAAAGTATAATTAAATTGCTTTTTAAGACTTTGCTGCCAAGTTCATTGAATATAGACAAGTAGGCAAAGGACTTTGTAAAGCATTAGTGCTCAGCATGAAATCTCTTACAAATATAAAACAAGAATATGTCAAGAATAGTGTTCAGTTGACCATCACCCTTTCATCAAGTATAGAAGCATCAGTATATAGGAATGCGCATGGAACTATAGGAATGTGCACAGAATGGACTGCCAGACCGCTGAACCATGAGCCAGTTCAAGTTGAACCAGCTTCCAGTTTGGTCCGAGGGTTGAACTGGGCCAAACCAGTTCAGGATTGGTCCGAATTAGCTCGAGAGGGCATGCTTGTAAAGGGGAATCCAGTGAGAATTCCCCTTTACAAGCAAAGGGGGGGACCCTACCTGCCTTAAGCGTCCTCGGAGGTGGCGGTGTGGCTCCTCCGACCTCCAGACAGTGTTCAGTGTTCCAACATGGCCCGGTTCCAGCCTCCGTGCATTCACATGCGCGGAGGCTGGAACCGTGCCGTGCTGGAGCGCTGGACCTTGTCCGGAGCTTGGAGGAGCTGCACCACCACCTCCAAAGATGAGGTGCCCTCTCACTGCATTAAGTGATAATGCTCTCTCACTATCCATTAAGAGTTTTTCTAAGGCAGGTAGGGTTTCCCCCTTTGCTTGTAAAGAGGAATCTGCACCAGATTACTCTTTACAAGCATACCCCCTCAAGCCAAATCGAACCGGTTATGAACCGGTTCCATTAGAACCAGGGCAGTGCAGTTCGAAATTGGTCCGGCATCCCTTTTTGGGGGGGTCCAGTCTGGTTTGAGTCCAAACTGGTTCAACCAGGCTGGTTGAACCAGGAACTGGTTGAACCAGTTCCGCACACCACTATCAGTATAGGCCAAGTCTATTCAAATAGAAGAGGTTACCTACTTCATTACTTATGGTAGAAGGATAATATGATATGAACAAACCTCACCCTAACTATTTGAAATATCCCTGAAGTGGATGAACTTTGTTCTTTGAGAGGAGAGCTGGTCTTATGGTAGCAAGCTTGACTTGTCCCCATAGCTAAGCAGGGTCTGCCCTGGTTGCATCTGAATGGGAGACTTGATGTGTGAGCACTGCAAGATCTTCCCCTCAGGGGATGAAGCCGCTCTGGGAAGAGCAGAAGGTTTCAAGTTCCCTCCCTGGCTTCTCCAAGATAGGGCTGAGAGAGATTCCTGCCTGCAACCTTGGAGAAGCCGCTGCCAGTCTGTGAAGACAATACTGAGCTAGATAGACCAATGGTCCGACTCAGTATATGGCAGTTTCTATGTTCCTATGTTCCACCCCTTATTGCCAGTGTTCTGCATTTCCACTGTAGAACTACAAGTATCTCTGGAGGATCTTCATTATATGCACAAATGCAGGAAGCACAGTGGAGTCATGTCACCAGAACTGATGCATTTCATTCATGTCCAAAGCAAGGTCTTGTGTATGCAGCATGTGCTCCCGATGTGGGGACGGCCAGTGCATCTTCCCTCTAGAAATACAGTCATTATATTATTGTTACTGCATGTGACTGATGTCTGAGGACACCCTGGATTTTGAACTCATGCCCCACCTCTCACTTGCCTGCTCTGGTGCCTGCTGTAGTGTTATGGACATCTAGGCTACTTAATGGGCATCAAGTACGTCACTGCTTGAAGCAACAGTATGTAATAAATTCATGCCACCCCACCAAAGGTCTTTTCCTCTGACCTACTTGTCCTTGGCTGAGAACAAGAGTGAATTGTATAAACTGAATCCTCTGACATTAACTTAGCTTTGAAGCGGCTTATTTTTCTGTTTCCTTTATCTGCAGAGACCCACTAGACTCAAGATGGAGAATGCCTGGTCTGAATGAATAAGGTGGCCTTGGATATTAATGGATTTTAATCTGGAACAGTTCATCCATATAGTGTTAGGGCACATCCCTCTCCCTTTAGTACTTCATCCTTAAAAATAACACATGACCTTGGAGAGATACATTTGTTCTAAGCCTAGATGCATAATTTCCAAGGTGCATCAGATCAAAGCCGCCTCCTCTACTGACTCATCAGATGTCTATGCTACACTGACCATCTGAAGATCATAAAAGAGCAGAACCACATGGCTTTAAACCAGTTTCAGAGGATCCCACAAACAAAGATGTTTCCAGCTTCCTCTCAGAATACTGTATTATGATCATGATGAGAGTGCAGACCAAGCTAATTTGTGAGCAGCAACTAATTATTAACATGATTCTTAATAAATCGGCGTGAAATATGTCCTCATGGTTTTGCATGGATCATCATTATAATCACAAACCTCCAGTCCTGAAACTCAGAAAGGCAGAATGGTGGGTGGTCATAAGATGATTGATTTGGGTTGGTGCTGTTTTTGTTTCTGGTAGCCATTAATGGTGGGGGGGGGAGAACCTAAAGGTTAGTTCTCACATAAATGTTGGGTATATATGAACACTTCTGACCTATCCACATGTATGAGCAGGTGTAAAGTAATGCAGAACAGATAAAGCTGGCAAAAATTTACAAAATTGCAGCCCATTTTTTCTAGTCTCTGAGGTCATGAGAATTGTTGCTAGCTGTATATTCAAGGTGCTTGGTTCTATCCTTGAAAGCAATGCATGATCAGGGACTTGCACATCTCACAGGCATCTTCTCTCCTTAGGTGCCCCTTTGTCAATTAAGATCTTCTTTTAACAGTCCTATTTCATGTGCCTTTTGTTGTGCAATCAGGATGGCCTCAATATAAAGGGTTGCAGCCAATATATTGGCTGCAACTTGGACTAAGGAGCACTCTCTTAGAAAAGGTTCACTGGAGCACTTATCTTGTGGCCTTCAGGAAGGGGTGGTGTGGAGGCCCTTTCATGAGGCAGGGTGAGGCGGTTGTCTCGGGGGAGGGTGTGGAGAGGGGTACAGGGGACAAGAAGAGGCAGTCCCCTGCCACCACAGCGGTTCGCTGCTGTTCACTGCTACCATTCTTCCTCACCACACTGGGGCACACTATTCATTTCCTCTCCTCACCCTGCTGGGACATATTTCTTATATTTAGCAGGGGGAGAACAATTGGCTCTATCCAACCCCAGCACAGCATCCCTCCAGTGGCTGTTGCTGGTGTTTATCATGTTATCTTAGATTGTAAGCCCTTTGGGGACAGGGGACCATCTTATTTATTTATTCTTCATTTTTCTACATGTGAACCGCTTTGGAAATTTTGTTGAAAAGAGGTATATAAATAGTAGTAGTAGTAGTACCAGCAGTAGTCTCTGTTGTAGGTAGGGCGATTGTTTTTATTCTTCTTATATTGTAGGCATTGTGCCTTAATCTTGGGAGGGTCTGGGTAGTTATTAATTTATAATATTTGTATCCCACCATTCCTCCAAGTTGCTCAGGGTGTACATGGTTCTTCTTCCTCCTTTTTATTATCAAAAAAACTTTGTAAAGTTGGTTGGGCTGAGAGAAAGTGACAGGCCCAAAGTCACCGAGGGAGCACTTCATGGCTTAGCATAGATTTGAATCAAGCTCTCCCAAGTCCTAGTCCAACACCCTAAATGCTACACCAAACAAGCTTTTTTTAATTGAATATGTCTTAATATTAAGAAATGCCTTAAATAAAACATAAAGATCTATGGGTTCACTAGTTATGTTTCAAGTACTGGGTGAATAAGTCTGCAATTGCTTTGGAAAATTCTAGATTGTTTCAAGCTGCTCCCCAAAAGGTTAATTAAATCAGTAAAACTGTATCAGAATGATTGGAAAATTTCTCCTTATGGTGTATATTAAGATTTAGACAGGCTGTAGAATATGTATGCCTGCTGATTTATGGAAAATGGATTCTGTGTTTCATGAGCAAAGATGGTTTGAATATTTTTGACGATGAGAAGAGAAACCATAGTAGAGATTATGAGGAACAAATTGGTGCATATGATATATGGCTTTGCATTGCCCTGTCTCAAATACATATTTATTGCATTATTAAGATGAAGTAGCAACTGCCTGGACATGGCAGAGTGAAGTTTGGTGCTAGGCCTACACAAAGCAATTCATGATCACATGCAATCCCATATTTATATCGAGAGCTCTCCTTGAAGCCAGGATTTTTTCCTTGTAAAGTTATCTCAGAGCTGTCAGGCTATCACGAACTATGATATAATTGGATTCTGCATAATGTAGTTGGGTATAATCTTCTTTTAAAATCCCTGCCCTGCAAGTTTTCCATTTTCAGAGCATCAGATAGGAGTTTAACAATAGCTCTAACATCTCTATTTTGTAACAACTACAGGGATGCATATGGCAAGAAACTACCAGTTGTAGACCACACACCCTCCCTCCCTCCCTCCCTCTTACAACAGAGAGCACATTGGAGCAGCTCCACCTCATAGGGGCTCAGAACCTGACCTGGCAACATGAGAAAAGCAAACACAGACCCACACAAAGCTGCTTAGCAACCTTTTTATTGCACCAGAACAGGTAATTGGCTAGTGCCTTCGCTGCCAGAACCAATCCTCTGGGGCCTAATCCACAGGTGTAGCAAGCCCATACCTGCCCACATGGGGAAACAGGGACATGTTGGCAGGTATAAGAGCCTCTCCTAGACTGAGAGATCCTCTTTCTTGCTTTTACAGAGTTGGGGATATCTTGGGCCCTATAGTGGGGGACTTTCTTCCTCCAGTCTGGCAGTTGAGTCCCTTCCTTTAAGTGCTCCCTGTCTTCCAGGGAGTGGAATCCAAGAGAAAAGAGTTGTAGTATGCAAGGACAAGGCAGTGGAGTGGAATCAGGGATTTTATTTATTTAAAACATTTATACCCCACCTCTCCAGTACATTACTACTTGGGGCGGCTCACAACATTTATAAAACAGCTACAATATATAAAACCAGACTAATAAAATTAACCAAATTAAACAAGTTAAAAATCAAGCTAAAACTACAATCAAAATTCACTTTTAAAATTCCAAATTAAAACCTTAAAGCTAAAAATGAAGAATTATAAAAATGAAAGAACCTACCAGATATACACAACAGGTGAAACATTAAAAAGCCTCTTTAAAAAGATGTGTTTTTAGTTGTTTCTTAAAACCACAGAGAGGAAGCATGGTGAAGCTCTTCAGGGAGGGTGTTCCAAAGCAGAGGGGCCACAACCAAAAAGGCCCTGTCATATTATATTAATAGTTTAATGAAATAGATGATATGTACAGAGAGACCAGTGCAGAATGCTTTTCCATGCTCTTGCTGCTGGCTATTTGTTAGCCCCACCTCTACTGCAGGACTGTAAGACAAGTAACTAAAGTCCCATGCAAAAGCTGGCCTGGATCAAGGAATGGATTAATCAAAAACACCACACTGCTGCTCAAGAGCTGAATTGGACCCGAGGGCAGGCCCCACTCCCAGTATCTTGGGCCTGGAATGGGTTACAGCTGGGTTCAGCCACACACTGGGTTTGCCACACACCTGGAACTTATACATGTTGCTGAAGCAGTGGTGCAGTGACCTTGCCCTTGGGAGGGCTTGTTAAGGGGGCCTGGGGTTCACACTAGTGGTGCTCATGTTTGGGACTGAGACCCAGGGAATGCTGATTTGAGGAGAGGGTAAGCTAAGAGAGCTGGTCCTATGGTAGCAAGCATGATTTGTCCCCTTAGCTAAGCAGGGTCTGCCCTGGTTGCATATGAATGGGAAACTTGATGTGTGAGCACTGTAAGATATTCCCCTTAGGGGATGGAGCCGCTCTGGAAGAGCATCTAGGCTCCAAGTTCCTTCCCTGGTATCTCCAAGATAGGGCTGAGAGAGATTCCTGCCTGCAACCTTGGAAAAGTCACTGCCAGTCTGTGTAGACCAGTGTTTCTCAAACTTTTTGGAGTCAAGGACCGCTAAATTCTTCGTGCAGAGTTTCAAGGACCGCTACATTCTTCATGCGCAGTTTCCCAGACCAGCAGTTAGTAAAGGGGTTTCAAGTCTATCTATCTATCTATCTATCTATCTATCTATCTATCTATCTATCTATCTATCTATCAGACTTCTATACTGCCCCAAACATGCATCTCTGGGCAGTTTAGAATGAAAATAATATAAGCATTAAAATAATTAAATTTAGAATCTTTTGCAAACATGGAATATTAGGGGTTCTTAACCTTGGGTCCCTCAGTTAAACTCCCATAACCCCCAACAACAATGGCATTTGGCCATTATGGCTGGGGATTATGGGAGTAGAAGTCCACCAACGTCTGGGTACCCAAGGTTGAGAACCCCTGAATCTAAAAGCCTGGGTGAACAAATTGTCTCCAGTATGTCTTCAGTATGTGTGGGGTGGGGGTGGAGGTGCTTCTGATTACTCAGTGGAGAGGGTATGTTGGGCCATTAGAAAAATTCAAAAGCTACATGGGGCCAATGAAAACAACATACAAGCAAGCCCCACTGATGCAAGAGGGAAACAGCGTTCCCTCTCAAGGCACCTCGACCACAACAGGCAGCTGGGTTTCAATCAACCAACCTTTGGCTGCAAATAATGAGCATGCAAGAACCAGCAGCCCTTCAAGTGGCGCCCACTGCCATACTTTTTCCTCCATGACCCCGCACCGCATACAGTTTGAAGCTGTAAAGATAGGGAATAAGATAGCTGTAGGAAGATCTCAGCAGCACATGGAGGCAAGGCACAAGAAGGGTCCCATGCCTCCGTGATACTCTTCCTCTTCCGTGCCATGTGCAAAATTGAGGAAGTGAGTGCCTTGATTTCAGTTTGGGGGTGGGGGTTGACTCCCAGTCAGGGACCGGCACTCAAGCCTTCGGGGACCGGCAGCGGTCCAGGGACCGGTGGTTGAGAAACACTGGTGTAGACAATACTGAGAGAGATGGACCTATGGTCTGACTCAGTATATGGCAACTTCCTGTGTTCCTATAGTTTTGCTTTCAGGGAACCTAGACTGGACACAGCACAAACTGGAGAATTATGCTGATTCATGTACAGTCCAGTTACCACCATCTTCTCCAGTTCCCTCTCTGAATCCTGCAGGGTACTTGTCAGAAGAGGAGTCTCAGTTTTTATAGTAAAAGGCCTTATTTGAGTTAGAGGTATGCACACAACTGTCCATGGGTTGTGTTTACACATTCCTTACATTGAAAATAAGGGAAAGAAAGGGGGTAATTGGGTATATATGCTATGCAATTAAGCAGCTGTGTTTTATTAATCATTTCTGCTTTTATTCCACTCCATCCCCAGAGCTTGGGGCTGCAACAGGCAGCCTAGTAGAGTTTGCAGGTGGCTGATCAAAAATATCACTACAAAATAATATAGGCCTTGTCTTTTTTGTAAAGGTGTATCAGATTGGTGGACAATATGCTGTAGAATCCAGAGGAAAGAGTTGTGGTTTGCAAAGGCAAGACAGTGGAGTTGAATCAGGGATATTAGCAGTTTAATGAAACAAATATTATTTACAGAGAGGGAAGTGCAGTCTGCCTTCAGTGTTCCTGACTGTTTGTTAGCCCCGCCTCCACTCCAGAACTGGAATAAAAGTAACTAAAGCACCATTCAAAAGCTGGCCTAGATCAATGAATGGATTAACCAAAAACACTACATACGCCAGTCCTACATAGAGGGGAAAGACATTTGATTGGCAAATTCATGAAACATTGATAAAGATAAATGGCATTAGCCATGATAAGTAAATTGAACCACTGAAATCCAGTTGCTTTGGGGCAAATAGTGGGGAGAGACTATTGCATTCACATCCTAATTGTGGGTTTCCCAGAGGAATCTTCTTGTCCGTGTCCACTGTAAGAAAGAAGATGCTAAGCTAGATGGACCTTTGATCTCATACAGGAGGGCTCTCCTTATGACTACATATAACTGAGCATTGAGGAATGTATATGCGTATGTGTGTGTACATATATGTGTGTGTTTGTGTGGTCTGTGGATTTTTTTTTTGTAATCGATGCTTTAAATACTAAATGTTTAATGTGGCTGGTATGCCTCATAGGGTTTATTATTTAGATCAATAAAACAATGAAACATTTTATTAGATTTAAGATCAAAAAAATACATGCAAGAGTAATGAGAATCTTTTTATTGTTGCTCAGGGCCCTGATTAGGGAAAATGCTTATGCTCACAGATTAAAGATTTTAATCCTATTTAAATCAGTGGGATTTAAACATATGGTTTAAAGCACATTTGGTACTTGGGGACATTTTCTTCATCTAATCCATGACAACCTAGCAAAACAGAAACTTCACTGGTTTTAAAAGAATTACCAGAGGTTGACCTCAAGCTGAAGAAGCTGAGTCAAGGAGCATTAGTTCAGTTTAAATACAGGTCTAAATCTTAACAAGACACTGGAGATATGGGCTTATTAGTATCTCCCATATTTTAATAAATATTCAATTAATAGGAGTCTATAGCCCTATACTGGCATTACAGTATACTGTCTACAGGTGTCTGTACTACACATTTGTGTGAATGGCTGTACATGCGTTCATTTAAAAAGTGAACCCAGGTACAGGTTCCTTCAAATGCAGGATATAGGCAGGAAGGGTCCTACTGTACATGTATTGAACACAATGTATGAAACACTGTTCATGTGTACAAATCGGTACCCGCATACACTGTACACATATTATATGTTGTTGAACATTGTGTGTGAATAGGACTATGACATGGCCCAAATCAGATTGGAACTGCTGTGATAGAAGAGGGGTGCCATTCTCCCAATTAATTTGCCCCATGGGGACAATTTACAGGTAATTGTATATTTGTAGATTTTCCCTCACAGAACCAAAATCAGCTCTGAAGGGATTTTAAACCAGGAAAGCATAAACTCCCAAACTGATGGTTTCAAACTAATTCATCTGGCACCCCTGGCCACTGCCTCCACCTGAGCATCCTAAAGCAGAGCCGGATCAGCAAAAACCCCAAGCTGAGCACTTGCTCTTTCAAGGGGAGTACAACCCCATCTAGTTCTGGCTGAATCCCCCTATCCGTATTGACTTTTCTACTAGCCAGCAACATCTCCATCTTGTCTGGATTTAACCTGTTTGCTAGCCCACATCCAGCCCATCACCACCGCCAACCCCCGTTCAATACATCCACTGCTTCCCTAGGATCTGATGTCAGGGAAAGGTAGAGCTGAGTGTCATCTGCATATTGATTACACTTCCATCCCAACCCCCTGATGACCTCTTCCAGCAGTTTCATGTAGATGTTAAACAGCATGGGGGACAATACTGAGCCTTGCGGGACAGCAGAGGTTAAAGGGCAAGGAATCGAGCAGAAGTCCCGCAGCACCACCTTCTGGAACCTCCCCGTAAGAAAGGACCAGAACTACATCAATGCATCATCTCTGATCCCTATACCTGAGAGGTGGTCCAGAAGGATGGTCGATGGTATCAAATGCCACTAAGAGGTCCAGCAGAACCAACAGGGACACACTCCCCTGACTAGTTCCAGATGTAGGTCAGGCATTTATTTGCCCCTTAGGAGTTGCCAGGCCTCTCAGTTCTCTTGCTTTGGTTTATCTTTTTTATGGTTGTTATTTTTCAGTGTGTTACGGTTTTACTGTTTAACTTATTTTAAGGTTTTACATGATTGTTATAGAATTTTATTATATTTTAACTTTTGTCAACTGCCTTGGGATGATTTATGAAAGGGATATAAAAACTGAACAATCGATCAACCAACCAACTAATCAATCAAAATAAAATAAAATTCCTAGATTTATCTTTACCATTTGAAGTTATCTTCTACTGAAATTTGACTTCTTAGTATAGGGGGTCCAAACAATATTCTTGGCATATGTTAGGCTGACAATCAAAACAATTCATTCATTTAAAACTAAAAGCCTAGTTTCCTATCTTTGAAGATACTGTGGTTTAGTGTTTTATTTCTAATGCTTATGCTTATAATAATATTGTAAGCACAGATCAAAATAAACTTTACTTCCAGATACTATTATGAACTTGGCAAATGTACACTCATTTTGTAAATATAAGAACTTTTTTATTCTTTTCCATGGAAACATATCTAATATTTCTCGTTGAAAGCATCTAGCAGCCAAGAATCTAAGTCATTCTAATTCTATAAATCCAGTGTTCTCAGATCCACATACTAATGGAGAAAAGAATGAAAATAATTACATATGTACAATTAAAGAAAATTAATTGGCATTAATGCACTTGCCAGAAATGTGTATGTGTGAAAATAATTTAGGTCAATTTCCAAGTTGCCTAAAAAAATCCTGGATGTATGTAGCCAAAATTAAGTACTTTTCAGTCTTACTGGTTTCAGTTAGAGATTTCAGCACATGATCTAGCCCTCAAATTGTAATCACTGGAACCTGAAAGTGTTAACATTGACAGGATTGTGCTTATACATGAACAGCCATGCACACATTCAGACAGATTCTAAAGTAAATCCAAAGCTATCCAGGTGAAGCAATATTGAAACACTGAATATGCATATGACTGTGCCTGGATGTCTTTAAAAAATTATATAAAATTACCAGACACTGGAGTTAGCTAAATCTCTCTGATGATAGAAGAGAACTGAAAAAAGAAATGGAATGTCCCTAGCATAATTTCAACTCATTTTGTTGCAAACAGTTATTACATCCACTAACCAGCTATTAATCCTCAATTTATTCGTTAATGACGACCTCAGAAGCCCACACAGCATTATTCCATTATTAATCTTGATGTACTCACAGTAACTGCAATCCTCAGGGAAATCCATTTTTGTAGGTTTCACATGCAGAATGTTCAAGGAGTTCAACTGTGTATTTTGGCGATGTACTGTATTCCAGGAAATAGGATATTATTTCAATATACTTGGACCCTGTCAGTCAGGCAAACACACACACACACACACACACACACACGCACGCAACATATAGCTCTCCAATAAAGACTCTAAATGCCAGCTATATCTAGGGAGAATTGTGTGGCAGGAGCAGCCAGAGCCACCCCTGACATTGGCGAGGGAGGAGGGCAACTCAATCAAGCCCTCTCCCATTAGGATTCTAACTGCCACCAAGCCAGCTGTGTACTTAGAGACCCTTCCAGATAGGACATTTAGTCTGGGGTTATCATACCTTGCTCACTCCCTTTATATGGAGGGTGGGTGTCACATAACAGAGCTGTACACAGATCAAAATTTGCATTGGGAATGATATGATGCAAAACCCATGAGATATGGGATGTATTAAACTGGAAACAAGTATTGTTCCGATCAGTGCATATCTCTACATAACATCATCCATCCACCTGTACTTTCCTCATGCTTAAACAATCACATTATTAACTGAAATTTTCTGACTTGAGTTTTTTAAAAGTATTTACAGCTGTGCAATAATTGCATGTCTGTATTGTTATTAGCACTACCATCTTTTTGGATAGGTATGTTTTTGACATAATCAGTAACACTTGGACAGTTGAACCCAATTGAATTGGGGTGGATGACATAATCACAGACTACACCGTTGAGGTGTCCCTGTGTGTCCCTACAACTGTAGCAAAGTTGGTTCAAATCAGGCGGTTCACAAGTTAGCCCACTTGTGCCTCAAATGTTCTCGCATCCATCTTGAACTGGGGTGAATGGCATCATCACAAACTATGCTGTTGAGGTGTCCCTATGTGTCCCTGCAACTGTACCAAATTTGGTTCATATCGGTCCAGGCATTGCGAAGTTGATTGATAGAGGGACACACACAGACACAACAGACACCCTCACACACACACACACACACACACACACACACACACCACTGGGTGTTCTCATAAGCGTACTTTTCTTTTGGAAAGTAGGCTAAAAACTGGCTGACATAATGAGGACAATTACTCAAAGTAGTCCCATTGACATTAAAAATGAACAACTTGTCCTTTTAATTTCAATGGGACTGCTTTAAGTACTTTTCCTCGTCATGTCAGCCACTGAATTGTTTGTGACTTAACATCATATCAACTTAGCACATGTATTGCCACTAATACTGTATTACTGCTTATGTTGTATTAGTGCTTACACTGTATTCACACTTATATTAACATTGTTTGGGTAGGGTTAAGGGGGAATACCAAAGCAATTGTGGATCAGTATGTCAATATGTTGGATCAATATTTCAGTTTTAAAGGCATCTCTCTCTTGCTGTTCCCCTCCCGCCTCTTGCTTGAACAGCAGGTGGAGGCTGCGGCAAGAAGTGCTTTTGCCCAGCTTCATCTGGTTCGCCAATTACGCCCTTACCTTGATCGGCAGGCATTAATGACAGTGACCCATCCCCTTGTTATCTCCTGCTTAGATTATTGTAATGCTCTCTATCTAGGGTTACCTTTGAGGACGATCGGGAAGCTACAACGGGTCCAGAATGCCATGGCTCACCTACTCATGGGTGCCAGAAAATATGACAGATTAACACCTCTCCTGCAGTCATTGCACTGGTTGCTTATTCGCTTTCGAGTTCAATTTAAGGTCCTGGTTTTGACCTTCAAAGCCTTGGGGGGTTTGGTGCCTGTCTACTTACAGACCCTCCTCTCCCATCCAGTTACATCCCGTCTGGTCAGATCATCTCAGATGGCCCTTCTGTCGGTCCCTGATTTCCGAGAGGTTCGGGGCACTAGGACCTGTGAAAGGGCCGTTTCGGTTGCTGCCCCACTTTTCTGGAACTCCCTTCCCCTTCAGATTCATTTAGGAGCAGAAGGTTTCAAGTTCCCTCTCTGGCTTCTTCAAGATAGGGCTGAGAGAGATTCCTGCCTGCAACCTTGGAGAAACCGCTGTCAGTCTGTGAAAACAATACTGAGCTAGATAGACCAATGGTCTGACTCAGTATACGGCAGCTTCCTAGGTTCCTAACTGATTTTTAAATCTCTGTTAAAGACTTCTCTTTTTCGCCAGGCTTTTGCCTTGGAGTTTGCCTATTTGGTTTTTTCTTTTTTGTTAGTTACTTTAGTTTTTAATTTAGAATGTAATTTTAATGTTGTCTTGCTTTGCATGTTTTTGTACACCGCCCAGAGTCTTTGGAGTGGGTGGAATATTAAATGTTTCAAATAAATAAATAAATAAATAAATAAATAAATAAATAAATATTTTTATTTTTTAAAAAAAAATACCTATGGAAGCAAAGGGGAATCTTCGCCAGATTCCCCTTTACAGCGAACCAGTTTGAGCTGGTTCAGTCGGATGGATCGGACCAGCCGATCGGTTCAACCAAACTGGTTCGCAGCCTCTGGTCTGGTCAAAATTCAGATTGATCTGTGCAAACCAGTTCTGCGTGCACCCCTAATCTGGAAGTGCCCTAGGAAGAACTAAGAGCAAGAGTACTGAGAGCCACCATTGACATCAGTGAAGGAGGAGGGCAAATTCATCTAATTCGCTCCTGAGAGGGAACTTTCCCCCAGTTTATCTCTGCTTCCATCCCCCACCCCTGCTTTTTGTGTCCATTGCAGAGTTATGAGCCCACTAGGACAGGGACTGCTCATCTCATTATGTGTAAAGTGCCATGTACAACATCTCTTTCATGTGCTTAAAAAAACCACACAAAACTTGCATTGTGTTTTTTTAATAGAGTCATTTCAATATATTCAATAGTAGTATCCCCAACCTGCAGCCTGAAGTGATATAGTCCACTGCACCACTTCAGGATTCTACCATCTCTATCAGCTCTAAGTGTAAACTGGGTTTAAGTGAGGCATAAATAAAACTCCTGTTCTTTAGCAAGTATCTTGGCAATTGATGCAAACTTAATAAATGCAACATTAGGGCACGATCTGGCCAGGACTTTTGAGCTCTACTGATTTTGATAAAAGAGGCTATGGTTACAGTTAAATCTTCCTTCTTTAAATCAATAGGACATAAACGTGTTTCACTTTTGCTGAGTCCAGCTAAGGCTAAGCACTTTCGTGTCATATTGATTTAAATCAATTCATTGGCAGGAGCAGGGGAAGTCTTCTCCTCCTGTTCTCCTCCTTTGAAAGTATGAGGGGGAAAACCTGAGATGGACAGAAATTTGCTTCAAGGTTTGGTTTGGAATGAGCTTCTTTTAATCTGGAAGTGGACCTAAATCATTTTGCTCTGCAAACCACATAGAAATGATTAAACCTCTTCTATCAAAATCAGTAGAGCTTAAAAGTACTGCCAGATTGTGCCTTTATTTTGCATTCATCAATTGATACGATTCATTTATCATTTGGACAGACATGAAGAGTACATATCATTTATTCCCATTTGAAGCAGATTGTAGTTCACGGTCACAGCAGAGCAAGCATCCTCTCAGACATTTTGTTTATGAGCCTGGCAAAGAAATCAGGGCATTTACTCAGCATTCTTACTAGTACGTGGGCTCACAAAGGCTATAATTCTGCCACAATTCTCAGATATTCCATGATTCTCATGTCTTGTTTTTCTAAAAAATACAACACTGACTTTTGACATCTTGGGATTTTACTTTATTTTTTGCATGTGGGTGGATGAATGGGATGGTAAACAGTTGAATCAGTTACACTGAGAACCTAAAACACTGCCAAGTTAAATCTTAAAGTGAGTGGGAAGCAGAGGAAGAGCAGAAGCTCTCAAAACAACACTGAGGTTAATGCAACACTGATGCACACACCAGTGAATTCTCAGCAGGACCTTTCATTCCTCCAGGAATAAGGAGGCTTCAATTTCCCTCCGTGAAAAAGAAATGGAGGACAAATGGAGCCTGGCTGCGTTCACAAAATATTGGCTCTGGCGATGCTAGTGGCTTATTCAGAACAACCCAGAAACTTTGCAATGTAAGCACATATGCAATTGGGTCTATTTAAGAGCCAGACCTGACACCAAATGGGAACAAAGATTACCAGTCAGCATTTTATGGGCACAGGAAAAATAAAGGAATAAATGTTACTTGGCACAGAAAACAATGCCACTTTGAAAACTTTTAGAAAAAACACTAGTATGTACTATCACAAATTGAACAGCAGGTTATTCTGAAAGAGCTGAAAAACTGTCAAGAGCTGAACAGCATGATTTGCAAGGCCCTGAAGGTGGAACACTTGTACTTAAACTGGTTTAAGGTAAAGGTAAAGTGTGCCGCCAAGTCGATTTCGACTCCTGGTGCCCACAGAGCCCTGTGGTTTTCTTTGTTTGAATATAGGAGGGGTTTACCACTGTCTCCTCCCACGCAGTATGAGATGATGCCTTTCAGCATCTTCCTATATCGCTGCTGCCCGATATAGTACCAGCAGGGATTCGAACCGGCAGCCTTCTGCTTGTTAGTCAAGCATTTCCCCGCTGCATCACTTAAGGTGGTATAAACTGGTTTAGTTGCATTTGACAAAAACCTAAGCTGACAAGTGTAAATATGTACATTTAGATTATTCACTTTCCTCTGCAATTCCCATCCTAAAAGTTCTCTACCAGCAATGTTGATATTGACTGTTTGCAGCGCTCTGAAGACCAAGCCCCTTGAGTAAATTTCCCCTCAGTACATTTTATTTATTTAGTCAATTTATATACCGCCCTTCCAAAAATGGCTGAGGACGGTTTACATCAAAGTAAAAACAAAACAATTAAAATCAAAACTATAAAAATAGCATAAAACTAATTAACAGTTACAACATTTAAACAGTTAAAACCCCGGAAGAACCAGGCCGAACACTTAAAGCAGTTAAAAACAATTTACAACAAATTAAAAACCCTGGAAGGCCAGGCCAAACAGATAGGTTTTAAGGGCTCTCCCGAAGGTAAGCAATGAACTCAGATTACAGATTTCTGCTAGGAGTGCATTCCACAGCCCTGGGGCAGCTACTGAGAAGACCCGCCTCTGAGTCACCACCAGATGAACCAGTAGTAACTGGAGACAGACTTCCTCAGATGACCTTGATGTGCGGTGGGGATCATGCAGAAGAATGCGCTCTCTAAGATAACTCGGACCTAAGTTGTTCAAGACTTTAAAGGTAATAACCAGCACTTTGTACTTTGCCCAGAAAAATATCAGCAGCCAGTGTAACTGTTTCAAAACAGGCATAATATGGTCTCTCCGGGTTGCCCCAGAGACCAATCTGGCTGCCCCATTTTGAACTAACTGAAGTTTCCGGACTACGTACAATGGCAGCCCCACATAGAGCGCATTGCAAAAGTCGAGTCTGGAGGCTACCAGCTGATTCACCACTGTTTTGAGTCATCCTCTTCAAGGAATGGGCGCAGCTGTTGAATCAGCTGAAGCTGATAGAAAGCACTCCTGGCTATGGCCTCCACCTGAGATACCAAGTTGAGGCTAGGAGCCAGGAGTACTCCCAAGCTGTGGACTTGCTCATTCCAGGGGAATGTAACCCCATCCAGCACAGGAAGATCTAACTCATCCCTCAAACTCTCAGCCACTACAATGAGAACCTCCGTCTTGCTTGGATTCAGCTTCAATTTTTTTATCCCTCATCCAGCCCATTACTGCCTGTAGGCAGGCATTTAGAGGATGAGTGTCATTTCCTGAAGATGAAAATGAAAAGGAGAAGTAGATTTGGGTGTCATCAGCATACTGATAGCACCCAACACCAAATCTCCTGATGACCTCACCCAGCAGTTTCATGTAGATATTAAAAAGCATTGGTGACAGAATGGAGCCCTGAGGGACTCCCTCTAACAACTCCTGTTTTAAGGAACAGCTGTCACCAAGCTCCACTATCTGGAATCTACCTGAGAGATAGGAGAGGAACCACCGCAAAGCTGTGCCCCCTATCCCCTAGGTGATCCAGAAGGATACCATACTCAATGGTATCGAACGCTGCAGAGAGATCCAAAGAACCAGCACAGTCCACACTCCCTCTGTCGATTCCCCGGTAAAGGTCATCCATCAGGCCGACCAAGGCTATCTCAACCCCATAGCCAGCTCTAAAGCCAGTTTGAAATGAGTCTAGATAATCGGTTTTTCCCCAAACCACCTGGAGCTGGTCGTCCGCCACCACCCTCTCAATCACCTTGTCCAACCAAGGGAGGTTGGAAATTGGCCTGTAACTATCCATCGCTAAAGAGTCCAGGGAAGGCTTCTTAAGAAACGGTCTAACCATTGCCTGCTTCAAACAAGGAGGCACCCTACCCTCCCTCAGTGATGCATTTATGATATTAACTAGGCCAGGGTTTCTTCACCTCGGGCCCTCAGATGTTGTTGGACTACAACTCCCAGAATCCCCAGACATGGCCTTTGTGGCTGAGGATTCTGGGAGTTGTAGTCCAACATCATCTGGGGACCCAAGGTTAAGAAACCCTGAACTAGGCCACCTCCAACAATCTCCCTGCTAGATAGAAGCAGCCAAGTTGGGCAAGGATCCAGAGAATAAGTGGTAGGCCACACCACCCCAAGCGGTGTGGCCTACCACATAAATCTTACATTAGGCAGCAACCCTGTTTGTGTAGCATTCTTTAACTGACATTATGTCTGATGCCTGTAACTATTTGAGTAAGTGGCTTGAAAAATGGAAGGTTAAAAAATGCCTTTTTCTCTGGTAAATTAAACTCATATTTAAGTATTATCTTAAATATGATTAAATGGCTTGTTTCACCAACAAAATCTGGCCTGATCAGTATGCCCAAGACTTCTACTGCTGTTGTTCCAATGCCCTTTCTCGACTGCTTACGGAAAGTGCATTCCTCGTTCAAAAGGCCTAAGAGCGGGGCAGGCTTCTCCACGTATAGTTTCATTCTACGGAACAGAATGGGATAAAACCGAGAAGACAGAAAGATGTTTCAAGGTTTAATATGGAATGAACCTCTTTTAGTCTTTTATTCTGAAAATTTGATTTATAATTGATTTTTGAAGGGTTTTTTAATTGCTTTGTATTGGTCCCCACCCCCTTCTTTGTCTGCAATTATTTAGTGTGTTGTGTGTGTTTATTTCATATTTTAATGTTGTGTTTGTTTGGATTTATATAGCACCCTTCCAAAGGTGGCTCAGGGTGGTTTACATTGTGAGCTGTCCAGAAAACAATTTGTTATGGGGCAATTAACAAATAAAGTGTATTATTATTATTATTATTATTATTATTATTATTATTATTAATAGTTTATCTATTTTTCTTTGCTCTGCAAACTAGAGAGAAATCTCTTGAGATTTACAACACTTCCTGATTCATTTCAGAAGAGCAATGGAATAATCTTGCTCACTGTATCCCAGTAACTTTCGTTTTGGTTCAAAACAAAGTCATAAATAGCTACCACTGCCAAAACAATACAATTAAAAAGCTAACTGAAATATATAACATCAAAAGAGAGACTGACCAGTGATCTCTATATTCACTCCCTGGATTAGACTTTTGGTTTTGGACATCCAAAGAGTGACATAATCTATTATCTTCATCTTGGATTCTTGCTCTAAGGGTGTGATTGTTTTACATTTTAGTAGTAACATTTTCCTCCCTTTGTAACAGCGCAAGTTGAATTGTGCACACAGAGCTGCTAAATCCATTCCCAGATCAATTCAAGGTAGATTCTTCAGGCCAGGTGCTGGCAAAATCATTTTCAGCTTGGGTGCTGACCCCTGATTCAATCACAGTGCAGGCAAATCAACACTCAAGAACTCTCCCTACCCCAACGTGGCTCCTAGAATTGACAGTTTTAGGAAGCAACCATTAATACTTTGCAGAAGTTTTCCATCTACTGGAGCAGACAACCTTTGGCATTCCAGCTGTTGTTGAACTACAACTCCCACCATCCCCAGCCCACTTAATGTGGCTGGGGATGATGGGAGTTGTAGTTCAACAACAGCTGGAATGCCAAAGGTTGCCTACCCCAAACCATCAGCATACCATAAAGAAACTTTTCACCAGCTAATGTGATGATAGTAGAAGTCACCCGTTGATATTACAGTCATCCTTCTCATGTTCCCTTGTCTTCTAGGACTGTTTTTATCCTGACACAGTATCAGATGATCAATAAGAAACCTCTTGGGATTTTTTTAAAAAGTTAACCCCAACAAAAATACCTATTTAATTTGTAGTGTAGTTTGCATAATTAAAACTGTATTCATATGCAGTCTTGTTTGGTAGTAAGTGCCACCAGTGAGACTTACTTCTGAGTAAACATGTATTTACTTCTGAGTAGACATATGATTAGCCTGGACTTATATGAAACTTGACCAACTCTTTAATTTAAAGTGTTATGTTACGGACCTTTCAACCAGCTCTCAGAGTTGAGCTCTGTCATTCTTCATTTTATATCTCTTCATGATTCTGTCATGGTAAGTACAAACATACAGGCCCAGTTCACATAATCTTTCAAATCTAGGTTTATTGTGACTTACTGGTATTAGCATGATTATGTGTGAACCCACACCAAGGTGGTTCATGGCCTGAGATGAATCTAAGTTACCTATAGGAGCACTACTCCCATAGGAACCTGCTCATTCACAGCAATCACCTGCTGATTCTTTCTTTAGGGTGCCCTTGCTATCCAAGCTGAGGTGGGAGAAAGTATCTTCAGCTGTGATGTACTTTATATAGAATTCCTTCAAGGGAAGGAAGAACACATAGGACCTGTTTAGTTATTTTTAGGTGCCAAAGACTGTTTAAAAAAATTATCCCTGGCTTTTCAAAAACTAAAAAGGACTTTTAATTGTTTCTTTGAATTCATTTTCTCTACTGCTTATTTTATTGTAATTGGTAGGATTATTTATTACTGTATTTTATTGTTTTAATATGTTGTAACTGCCCCAGAATTCAATGATAAAGAAAGATATAGATTCAAGGCTCAATTGTGCCACCTGGTGACTTCTTCCTAAGCTGCATTTATCACTTCATTTGTAGTGTTGTATTTTACATTGTAAACTCACCACATTCTCAAGATTCAAGAAGTTTACAATATTTATTCAAAAATTTAAAATGTACAAATCTTGCTAAAATAAAATACAAATGTGCTAAAATAAAATTAATCCATGTATGGATGAATTAAAATGTGTAGTACTGAAACATCCTTTTAAAAGGCTCAGGTTTGGACTTTGCCAAAATATTGGACAATGAAAGCTTTGGAACTGGGGAGAGTAGAGTATTTATTATTATCAAAATATTTATATACTGCTTTTCAATTTTTAAAAAAGTTCTCAAACCAGTTTACAAAGCTTAAAAATGGTTTCCTATACCACAAAGGCGAAACAATAAAAAAGAAAAACACAAAGCAGGCATCAGCAACAGCTACTGGAAAAATGCTATATTGGGCCGAACAGGAATAATTACCATTCCCCTGCAAAATAAGAAAAGCCTTTAAAAGGTACATCTAGTTAGAGAGGGCTGTATTTCTTGTTAACATACTTCTTGTTATGGCAATAATTCAAAGATTGTTACTGACAATTTGGAAAGAAACAATTGGATTCCAGTACTCTGATTTTAACACTTTAATGTCATTACCATTCTAATTTCTCTTTGGGCTTGTGTGATAACACAGTTTATATTTAAAGTGCTATTCTGCTTAAAACAGATTTGTAAAAATGCCACCCTTGAGTTCTGTGTATTGTCAATTATTCTTTCTCAACTGTAATCCTAAACGTAAAAGTAATGTTCTTTCCAAATTGCCCAGCAGCTCCAACAAAAATGTTGTACTTGGAACAGAGGCAACCCAGAAGAACTCATTGATTCTTTTATCTGACTTCATTTGATGCAAGATCTTTACCTTCTCTTTGCACCCCCAGACCCCAATGAAGACAGGACATGCTGGGTTGGAGTAAGTTAGGGCCACTTTATTGCAATGAGGTACCTAACTAATCAGTGTGCGGGTACTCCACCCATGTGGGCGTGCCTCCTAGTGAGGCCCATCCCACACTACGGTGAAGGGGCAGGTACTCATTCGGTCAGGCCTGACCTCCTCTCACTGCGAGGCTTTATCCCAAGGGGGGGGGGCAGCCCAACCCACCCACAACCCAAGCTGCCAAAGCTCTGAGTTGGTGTCGAGCCACCCCCCCCGAGCGGGGTCATTTCCAGCCCCCCGGGCCAAAATCCTGAAGGGCTGTTCCTTGAACCCCCCCACACCCCAAATGGCCCTCCATCTGAACACCATTACTCAATCTACCTATGCAACACCCGCATTCTCCTGCCACAAAAGTGAGGCTAACCTCTGTTTAGCCCCGCTTACCCCACCCTGCTAGCGCTTCCTGAATACCCCATTGCAAGTCCCAGAGGAAGAACCCGTTCCCCCAGTCAGTTAAATGTACTCCATCCCCCCTGTACAGCGAGGTGTCCTGAACCCGAATATCCGGATCCTGGATAACCCTGCCGCCCAAGGCAGTGATCGCCCTCCCAATCTCAAATAAAGACAAACAACCCTACAAAACTTTGTTTCCTCAGTCTAGGAATTATTTGGAAGGTGAATCCACAGGTGGAGTACAGATGAACTAAGATATCTGTTCACCCAAACTTTTAATTAAATACTGTTTTAATAGTTTTAGCATTGTTTTAAAACGTTGTTTTACATTTTTAAAAAATATTTGTTGTAAACCGCCCAGACACGTACGTTTTGGACAGTATAAAAATATGTTAAATAAAACAGATAAATATTTCTGTTTGTGTGTGTGGAAACCCTTAAGGCACACATTAATGCCCAATTTTCCCTTCACTCACTGCCTAAAACAAGGGATATTTCCAGGGCTTTCCTTACAAGGATTATTTGAATGAATACAATGCTATCATTCAGAATAAGAGGAAATAATTCTATTACCACAACTTTCATTTGATACTGTTACTCTGGAAAAAGGAATATTTCAATTGCAACACTGTCATTCCTCTTGTATATGAATTAATTTCTATTTACTTGCTGGTCATCATTTCTGCTAAGGCTGAACAATCCATAATGGAAATCAACAGAAAGATAATGAACTATACATGTGGTTTACAGAAGCCAAGCAGCCACGGTTCTAATACTTCTGTCCATCATGGTTTCCCCCTCTATATTGTAGAGAAGTTCCATATTACATATCATCCAGTGAGCCCTTTCACTGCACCACGGTGGCACAGGCTGCTCCTCCCTATCTGCATATCGAAACCCCACTGCCCAATCCTGAGGGTGCTTCTGCTCTCACAGGCCCCTCTTCCCTATCTGCATATGGAATCTCCACTGCCCAATCACCATGGTGCTTCTGCTCACAAACTCTTCACAAGAAATGCCACGCATGGAATTAGCCACAGTACGCTTTAGAGAATTATATACAGAGATTATTTTAGAGAAATTAAGAGAGTTCTCTACACCATGCTTGTGCACCAGAAAAATCAGAATAAGCACATAAATCATCCTTGCTGACTGGGGAAAAAACTTTTTAAAGTGATTAAGTAAATTTAAGTGACATTAAATTTAGCAGGGGAAACCAACTGTTTCTGTTCAATACAATCCAACACAGACAGAGTTCCTGAAGCTGTGGCTGGTGTCTTTTTGTTTCTTTTTAGACTGAATCCCTTTTCTCATCCCTTTTGCTATGTAAATAGCAGACTTCTGTTGAAAAATTGATATATCAAACATTCTATGTATAATAACAATGTCAGTATCCTGGTCACAGCTTTTGAGTGTGCCCATGTGCTTCTTTCGTGGTTGGTGAGGATGTGTTTTCCACCCAAATGAAAAACGAAGTCCAAAAGGGATAACACCATCCATGGAAAAAAACCATGAACTTAAACACAACCCAAATAACAGTGGAGGTGGGAGAAATCACTGTCGGAGACCATTCAAAACAGGGAGATCGGATGACTACGGAGCCAGTATGGTGCAGTGCTTAAGAGTGATGGATTAGGACCGGGGACACCCAAGTTCAAATCCCCATTCAGCCATGGGCCAGTCACCTCTCTCTCAGCCTAACCTAAGAGCAGGATATAAATGAAAAAATAAAATAAAATAAAAAAACTGCTGAATGGTAAGCCTGGACCGCCGGTAGAGACGTATAACTGGAGTGCAAGGGTTGGATAGTCACGTAATAATTGGGAGGAGTTTCCAGTTAGGCTCAAACCGCAGCTGCTTGGCTATTAGTTTCTCCGCCTCTGTCCAGGCGAGGGAGTGGGAGAAATCAGACCCGGATGAGAAAGGTCTTGTCCCCTCACTGGGCAGGGCGTCAAACCAACAATATTCATCATAAGGCTTTGAAAATGAAAGCAGGCCACACACAAGATGGCCGCAAAGGCACAGCTACTACAGGGGTAAAGGATCACTTCCTCCCACTCACCCTCCCACTTCCCTTGTCGTCGCGGGAAACGTCATCCCTGCGCGACCACCAGGCGATAGGGCGCCTCGTGTCTGAGACGTGCCGTTCCAAGAGATCCCCTTTATTCACGCCATGGCGGGAAATTTTACGCTACAGGAGGATCTCGCACCGCTGGTTCCCCCGCCTCCGCCGCCTCCTCCCCCCCATCGTCCGTGCGTCGAGCTGCCGTCTTTCGAGACTGCGCGAACGCTGGCGGAGAGCCGCTACTCCTGCCTGGTAGTAATGCCGCATAGGAGGCACATTGCGCTGCCGCCGCGTTTCCTGCATCGAAAGCGGACGGGCATCTGCGCCCAGCTGGACTCTGAGCTGCGCTGCTATTCGGAGAGGTAAGAAGATGCTAGTTGGGCCTGTCGTGATCCGCCCCGCAGTCCCTCCGTATCATATGAGGCTGTAATCTATATGTTCTAGTATACCAAGAAACAAGCAAGATCTTCCCTTTTCCGCCTCCGCTCCGGACGCCCCAAGTAACTGGCAGTAAACTAGCCCATAACATAAAAGACGTGTATCACTACTGCAGTCACCATTTGCACTTCTGGAAAGCTCTCTGGAAAAGAGTAGTTTTTGTCTCTTATTTTGTATCCTGAAAGCGGTCAGCTGCATTCTCTCTGTTCTTACCTGCTCTGTATTCTTAAGGCGGGGGAGTGCCTTACCGTTTGTACTTTTAATCTTGTTGCTCAATTGCTGGTTGCTCCCTTCTCGTATTTTTCTTGGTGCACTGAGATCCAGTTAGCACCCGGAAAAATACAGTAATCTAATTCAGTTTGGAAGTTTTGGTAAAAGAAAAAAAGCAACACCCCCCTTTTTTTATTACCTGTCCTCCTTAAAACCTTTAACAGCTAATTGTACACCTCCTGCTACTACTGATCTGTACTGGGACCAGTGCTCTTTAACTTGTTCATAAATGATCTAGAATAGGGGCGTAACTACTACTAGGCAAGGGGAGGCAGTCATCTTGGGGCCCCACTGCCTTGAGGGCCCCCCCAGGCACATCACATGACTCCCCACCTGCCCATGTTGCACCCCCTATGAATTATGTTGAGTCTCTTGGAGAAGGGCAGGAGCAGAGAGTAAAAAAACTAGATTCAATGTGAACTAGATATTCACCATATTCATAATGGGGATGTGAGTGTGAGTGCACTATATATTGTGAAGTGTGTTTGTGTGTGTATATCAGCGAGGGGGGCATTTTAAAATATTTTCTCTGGGCCCCCTCCAACCTTGCTACGCCCCTGATCTAGAAGTTGGGGTGAGCAGTGAAGTAACCAAATTTGTAGATGGCACTAAACTACTGAGGGTAGTGAAATCCACAACAGATTGTGAGGAGCTCCAAAAGGATCTCTCCAAAAGGGGTGAGTGGGCAACAAAAGGGCAAATGTGTTTCAATGTAAGCAAGTGTAAAGTGATGCATATTGCGGCAAAAACTCTCAACTTCACATATACACTTATGGGTTCTGAACTGTCAGTGACTGACCAGAAGAGGGATCTTGGGGTCATGGTGCACAGCTTGTTGAATGTGTCGACTCAGTGTGTGGCAGCTGTGAAAAAGGCAAATTCCGTGCTAGGTATCATTATTTATTTATTTTAATATATTTATATATCGCCCCAAACCAAAGAAGGAGGTTGAAAATAGGAATGCTAATATTATAATACCTGTATACAAAACTATGGTGTACTGGAGTACTGCATATAGTTCTGGTCACTGAATCTTAAGAAGGACATTGTATAACTGGAAAAGGTACAGAAGAGGGCAACCAAAATGATCAGGTCCTGGAGCACCTTCCTTCTGAGGCAAGGCTATAGCATCTGGTGCTTTTTAGTTTGGAAAAGAGATGGCTACAGGGAGACATGATCAAGGTAATGTGTGCCATCAGGTTCGTGTTGACTCCAGGCGACCACAGAGCCCTGTGGTTTTCTTTGGTAGAATACAGGAGAGGTTTACCATTGCCATCTCCTGTGCATTATGAGAAGATGCCTTTCAGCATCTTCTTATATCGCTGCTGCCCGATATAGGTGTTTCCTGTAGTCTGGGAAACATACCAACGAGGATTTGAACCGGCAACCTCTGGCTTGCTAATCAAGTCATTTCCTTGCTGCACTATGATAGAGGTTTATAAACTTATGCATGAAGTAGAGGAAACACCTATATCGGGCAGCAGCGATATAGGAAAATGCTGAAAGGCATCATCTCATACTGTGTAGGAGGAGGCAATGGTAAACCTCTCCTGTATTCTACCAAAGAAAACCACAGGGCTCTGTGGTCGCCTGGAGTCGAAATCGACTTGATGGAACACTTTACTTTACTTAGAGAAAGAGGACAGAGAAATTTTTTCTCTCTCTCTTGCAACTCTAGAACCAGGGATCATCCCCTGAAACTGAAGGCAAAGAATTGTTGGCAAGGACCAACAAAAGGAAGTAGTTTTTCACACAGTGCACAATTAATCTATGGAATTTTCTGCCATGGGATGTGGTGATAGTCACCAGCTTGGATGGCTTTACAAGTAGGTAGACAAATTCATGGACACGTCTGTCAATGATTACTAGTCTGGTGACTACAGGTCACCTCCATCCTCAGAGGCAAGATGCCTCTAAATACCAGTTGTAGGAGAGCAACTGCAAGAGAGAGGGCATGCCCTCATGTCTGTGGGCTTCTCAGAGGCATCTGGTGGGCCACAGTGTGAAACGAGATGCTAGACTGGATGGGCTGGTATGTTCTTATATACTGCTACTATGAATATTTTTAATACTATTCTTCAACCAAATTTTTCAAAGTGGTTTACACAGAAAAATAAATAATGCATAAATAAGATAGTCCCCTGTCCCCAAAGTGCTCACAATCTTAAAAAACAACAACCCACCTGTTTGTGGATTAGTGACAACTGTTTGTTTTATCTTGGCAGCTTTCAAGGTGTTCCTGTGGCTTATGATGATATTAAAATAACAAATGAACTGGGAGATATAATTGATGACATGGGAGCCATCCATATGGACGTTGAAGCAAATTTTGTTGTCTTTCGGCCAAAACCAGGGAAAAAACTTGTGGTATGTTTTGTTTTGTTTTTAAATACTTCTCTTACACCAGTGCTGTAAACTTTGTGGTAAGTGGTACTAGTTTCCTGTCTAACTTCAAAGTGCTTGAATTGACATGTGTTGTAAAGTTAGAGTATAGTATTCTCTTTGCTGTGATTGGCCTGTGTGTTGGAATGTCCAGTTCCAATAAATTCTACACAGAGGAGGGTGCATCCAACATGGCCAGCTCTGCACAATACCTGTGATTTTTGGTATTGAGGGAGCCTCTTCATTTTTGTGGGCTTTGGCCCAATGTTCAACAGCCATTGTACTTCCAGAACCTTGAAGTATACTTTGTGGTCCCATACTCCTTATGCAGCTGTGAAGGCAAGAATCTCTCTCTATATATATTTATTTTAGGCATACCCGTTGCTAATCCCGTGTGTGGCAGCTCTCTCTCTCTCGAGAGTTCATGAACAGCTGCCAGATAGCGGCAAGGACGGTGAGAGAAAGCGGACTGGGAGGGGGGAGAATGGACTGGGGCTGAAAGGAGGGTGAAGAGACAGGGAGAACTAGGGGTGCAGATGCTCTGCGCCAGATCAGCTAGTTTTATTTTAAAACAAATGCTGTGTTGCTTGCCATTGGCCATAATCTGTGGTGTGACACTAAAGTTGTCTTTTGCTGGTAAAAAAAACCCTTTGTATTCATATCACTCAGTGTGAATTGAGTGGGCAGACTATCTGTAAGGGTATTCATTGTCATGGTGAAAGTTTTATTAAAGTTCTTTCAGCACTGGCATTCTCTGTAGCCAACACATAAAAAGTTTATAAACATTTGAACTAACCTTCAGCTATGTTTGCATTCATAAAAATGTGGAGGTGGAAGTGTGATGGTTGCCTTTCTTCTAGATAATCCTGCCATTACCACTCAGACACTGACACATCTGAGACAAATATCACAATCTTATGAAAGACTTGTGACAGAACTTATTCTTAATCATATTTCTTCAGTTCGATAAGTTACCCTGTAGATCGGTGAAAAACTTCTGGTGAATATGGGAGAGAAGAAAACATACTAGTATCTTTGTAACATCAAAGTAGCAGGTTTAATTTTAAGCTTACTCAGGTGATGTTGAACAAGTTCTTATAGGCGTAATGGTTTCAGGTATCAATAAGTTAACATATAAAGTGTTGCTCTGTGATGTTATACTGGTAAGAATCCTTATCTGTGATTTCCCCTTTTTAGGGTTAGGGCGATTTGCTTGATTACTTTGTTTTGTTTCAGATCTATTTTGTTTCTACTGCCTTCCAGTTGTCAACTTTCCCAGGCTTTCTCCTGAACAGAAAATGGGTTTTCCTTTTAGGGCACAGAACCTCCTCTTAAAACCTTCCCTCTCAAAAACCTCCTAAACCAACAGCTAACTATTTTCTCTCTGCCTACCTGGTTTTTCCCCCTTACATCCTTAACAGGTTTTCCAAAGCTGCTTGCAGGGGTCCCACTACTGTAGCCCCTCTGTGTTGTATTAAAATGCCTTTAACCTTTTACCTTCTGCCCATACAGTACATTATAAAACCATTACACATAGCTCCGTAACATTCACATTTGAAATACGTGCATATAGCACCTGTAAACACCTGTTTAATACTGGTTGTTTGTGGTCATGAAAATATTGGAAGTGGCTTGTGCGCCACCTAGTGCAAATCCAAACTCAATGTGATAAATCCAGGCCTAGAGCATTCCCAGCATAGTCCCTATATGAGAGGACAGTACAGCTTCACAAAACAAAGGTTCTCTGGCAACTCCAATGTCTCTGTTTCTTTATTTCTTTTCAGGGTATAATCAACAAAATAGCACCCAGCCACACAGGCTGTCTGGTACATGGATGTTTCAATGCTTGTATCCCCAAACCTGACCACATATTGGTTGATGAATGGAAAAATCTTGGCTTTGAAATGGGCAACAGACTGCTGTTTAAAGTGTTGTGTTTTGATTCAGATGCTGCTGGAGTGTTCTGCATCCGAGGAAGATTATGTAAAGACAGGTACAGTAGTTCAGTAAAGTGAATTTCTTTCAAGCATCTAGGAAACAAAGCTGTGTGTGCCACATGGAATACTGTAGCAGGCTTGCTTTATCTTGCATGCTTCTCAGACTGGCCAGACATTGAGTGTTAGGGACTGGAGAGCGGGTTTGCAGGACTTAGCAGAAGTTGAAAGGTGTTTGAAATAAGGGGGATCGTCGCCAATCAGAACAAATAATTAGTGTACCAAGGCTCCTACTATTTTCAGGCAAAGGGTAATTTGGTGCCAATATGTCTACTATAATAAGGTAATTCTCAAGATGAAAGTTATAAAATGTGCATAGACTTTAACTCTTCCTTGTGTTTTAGTTAATAGCATGGCCTGAGCATCCATGCTCTTGGTTCTGGCAAGCTTGTAGAAAAGCCTTTAACTGCACAGTCGGCAAATATAAAGGAAATATGTTTTTATGAAAATGGAAACAGTAGTTTTAGATTTGTGGTCCAATAATTACTAAATAATAGCCTCTTTGGGGCTTATATGAGACATTTCAGTAAAATATCCTTGGAAGGTTCATTCTTTGTCTTCTTATTTTTGTAACACAGCACTGGAGAAGAAACACCAAAGGAAAAATGCAAGAAAAAACATGAAAGTTACTGTGTGCAGAATGGCACAAAGGAGATGGAGACTGACGTAGCAACTATTGAGACTGCAGATACTGAGCTACAGAACGATGACTTTGATAATGGAATTTGTGACAACCCACAGAAAGAGACCAGACAACACAAAGCTGATTTGGGGGTGCATGCCAGTGACTCGAGTGGTTACCAGAGCGATCATGGCAAATCAAAGAAAAAGAAGAAAAAACGTGAGGAAGAAAAATGAACTTCCTGGATTGTCACAACCCAAAACTAAGAAGAAGAGAAAAGAATGAGAGATAGTTTGAATAATACCAAAGTGCCTTGGATGAATCTAGAACTCTTCCATGAGACACATTTGATGAATTGTTACACTTCATTTTAGCATCACCATGTGTTGGAGGAGGTGTCCTGTTATATTTATGCTGCATATGTGCACATGGAAATGGAATATACAGATAGATAATAAATAATATGAGAATATGAGAGAACTGGAATCCTGGTTTGTGCAATTAAGGAACTTAGACTCATTCAAACAGTTTTATTGAATCAATTTTAAAATATCCAGTGTCCCATGGCAATCCTTCTCCTCAATAGTTATACTTTTCATTTTTAAGGATTAGAAACATTATTCCCTGAAGTACCATTAGTGATTTGTCTGAGCAATAACTAAGTCTATGTTATTTCCCTTTGTTACCAGGTCAGTGGGGCGAATATGAGCTGGTCTGTTGAATTAATACCAAGGGACATGGTGTGGTGCTTCCAGCTGAGAATCCTCTAAAGCAGGGATTTTCAATTGGAGGTAGGGGATACTAATATTCCGTACTAAAGGGTCAGCCGTGGTGAGGCAGTGGTGGCAGCGGGTCCAGGCCAGCCGTGGTGAGGCAGTGGTGGCAGCAGGTCCAGGCCAGCCGTGGTGAGGTGGTGGCTTGGCCGCCAGGAAGAGGTGGAGGCCCGGTGGGGGTGAAAGGAGGTGGGCAGCAGAGCTGCGCTAGAGCCGCACTGCACCTGGCCGGTGGGGAAGAAAAGCAAACTAGCGGCGCACATTGAGGCAGAAGGTTGGGGGAGGGTAGAAGGTGGTGGGGAGGGGGAACCACCGGCCCCAAAGAGCACACAGTTGCTCTGTGCAGGGTCGGTTAGTTTTGATTGTTTTGGTTCAGAATATTGGGAACATCCCTTTCTCACTTTATAAGTCAACTGTGCTCAAAGTCCCCCTCCTGAAACATTCACTGTTTCTCACCCTGTTTCCAATCCATATACAATTTATATTTTTGCTGCTTCTCCCTTATCCAGTCACCAATCTCTGCTCCTGCAGGGTGATATGGCATGGAAAGCCCGATCAGTCGCTGCCATTGGGTAAGTTTGATGGTTTGTATCCTCTCAGCAGTTCAAATAGTGATTTTCCTGTAGTAGAATGAGTAGCTCAGTTGTAAACTTTCCTTCACTAACCTGCCCAGTTTTCCACTAAGCCATTCCCTCGAGGATGGTAAAAGGAAATAGTCTTGTGTTTTATTGATGGTTATTCAAGTACTTCTCCATTTCAAAGGAGGTAAGCAGCATTCCATTGTCAGTCATTGGTTCTTTAGGAGGAGCTTCTCTTGAAAATACTACAGCCATGAATGGGATCACCTTCTCTGTAGTAATGTCAGGAAATGAAACTTCTGGCCACTGGAATAGTAATTCACTATTATGATAAATCTTTATTTTGTGGGTTGGTTATCAAATGGCCCCATTATACCCACAGCAGGTTTTTCCCAGGGACCATGGGGATACTCTCCTGGAGTCGGGGGTGAAACATCTTCTGCAACTTGTCACATGTAGCACAAGAAGCCATGAAGTGCCTAATTACATTTTCAATGTGTTTGTCCATAACTAGCCACCAGAAACTTTCTCTGGTTCACATTTCATTCAAGCTCATGCCCAGATGACCTTCGTGGGCAATTTTGTTCACTTTTGCTTGTAAGGAGGTTGGCACCATGAAATGGTCAGTCCTCAGCACCAGCTCATAGAGAAGGGACAGCTCACTTGCTACATTGAAGATTGAAGATCTTTGAAGATTGAAGATCAACCTTGCTACATTGAAGGTTGAAGATGTTCAAGTACCTTGTTTTTGCATGGCCGTAAATTAGGTATGTAAGGTTTAAGTTCAATAAGCACTTGATCGCACAGCCAAAACAAGCCCAATTGGTTTGGTTCAGCATCAAACTGAACCAGACTCGGTTTGGTTCAAAGTCAAGCCCAAACTTGAGCAACCCCAAGAATAGCCAAATCGATGACCAGATAGAATATTTCCCTGGTCTTCGGAATACAACTGCAAATATAGCTTCATCTACTCCATTGAGAAGACCATATACTCCATGAGTGGATCAAGCTATTTGCACAATTACTACTCCTTCATCCTCATCTTCTGGGATCTCCTCTTGGGCTGCAAGTGGGAGTAAAAATAAACAATTTGCAGTTATATTCCAAAGACCTGGGAAATATTCTACCTGGAAATCAAAATACATAAGTCTGGTCATCGATTTGGCTATTTTTGGGGTTGCTCAGCTTGATCTCTGAGTAGTAAATAAAGCATATATGTGTTTATGGTGTGACTGTAAAGTAGGGATGTGTAAACCGGTTCAGGTTTGTTTTGAAGGGCTTGACCTTGAACTGAACCGAGTCCAGTTTGGTTCAATGCTGAACTGAACCAATTGGGCTTGTTTTGGAACCCTACTGGCAGAGGGGAATCCGGCAAGGATTCTCCTTTATCAGTACAGGCACAGCGGGAGCAGGGGGCTTCCATAAGTGTAAAATAAAGTACTTACAAGTAAAATTAAGTACATGACGGGGGTGGCTGCGGTGCCTGGGGAGTGGCAGTGGTTCCTCCAACCCCCACTGGACTCTCCCTGAGTGTCCAGGGCCAGTTTGGGCCTGATTTGGACCTTGTTTGGGCATTGGCTAGAGTGCTGGACTAGGACCGGGGAGACCAGAGTTCAAATCCCCATTCAGCCATGAAACGAGCTGGGTGACTCTGGGCCAGTCACTTCTCTCTCAGCCTAACCTACTTCACAGGGTTGTTGTGAGGAGAAACTTAAGTTTATAGTACACCGCTCTGGGCTCCTTGGAGGAAGAGCGGGATATAAAATGTAATTTTAAAAAATTGAAATTTTAAAAATTTAAAAAATTTTTTGGCCCATTTGGGGCCTCTACATGTACGTAGAGGCCATTTCTTTTGCCACTGCTCATGCCTCTATGCACTCACAGAGGTCAAAAAAATGGCCTTCACACAGAGGCTTGAAATGGGCCAAAGAAAACCCAAACAGGGCCCAAATTTGGCGCAAGCCAGCCCTGGACACAGGGGGAGGAGGCCAGTGGGGTTCGGGGGAGCCACCGCCGGCCCCTCGAGGCCGCCCCTGCCACTGGTGCATACGTTGCTTTACTTGTGTATTTTACACTTATGGAAGCCCCGCTGCCCCTTTAGCAGTAAAGGGGAATCCTCACCAGATTTCACTTTGCTGATAGGTCTCCAAACTGGGCCTGAACTGCTTTCAATTCGTACCAAACTGGGAATCAGTCCAGAGGGGGGCAAAACCAAGCCAGCCCAGCTCACTTCAAATTAGGTTCAGATTCAAACTGAGCCAAGAAATTGTCAGGCTTGGATCACAACAAAATCCAGTTTTATGCACATCCATACCGTAAAGTGAATGTTCTGCCCCTCAAATAAGTCCTGAAGTGCCCCACCGCCCAGAAATATGCTAGAGCTTATTTTTCATTGACAGAATACATCTCCGCTGATGTGGTAAGCACTCTGGAAGCAAAGGCAATTGTAACTACCCTCTCCCCTTCTTCCTGAGTCAAGGCAGCACCCAAACCATATTCAGAAGTATCAGTGGTTACAATAGTGTGCCTGTTGGTGTCAAGAAAGCAGGGCTTTGAGCAATGGTCAATTTGATAGTCTGAAAACTAGCCATGCAGGTTGCATCCCAGTTAAATGCTACTGTACATTCTTTTTAAAAAGAAAATGCACTGGAGCAAATTTAGAGGCAAATTGTCTAACAAATGTAGAGTAATACAGAGTCCTAAAAATTATTGCAATGCATCCTTGTTGTGTGGTTCTGGTGCTTCCTGAATAGTTTCCACCACATCTGTTTTGGGATGTATACCACTATGAGATATTGTGTGTCCCAAGTATGTCACCGAGTGTGTGCAAAACTGATATTTCTCTTCAGTGGTAGTACGTCTGTGTTGGAATTTTCTTGAGACTTCTGTCAGTTTAGCATCATGCTGTTCAATGGTTTTGCCATACACTAAAATGTCATCCTGAAAGTAAGTGATGCCATCCATAGTCCCAAAAGTTGCATGCATCTTTTATTGAAATACTGAAGCTGCAGAAGCTAATCCAAAGGGTAGTCTTTTGAATTGAAAAATACCCTCTGGGATAATGAAGCCTGAGCATTTGTGAAAACCTTTGAGCAGAGGAGTTTGATGATAGGCCGAAAACAAGTCCAAAGTTGTGAACACAGACATTTCATTGATGGGTAATGGATGACAATCCACTACCATGTTGGAATTCACATCTGTCAAATCTACACACATTCGAATTATACACCATACGAGAACAATTGGTGAGACTCATTCTGATGAATCAACAAGCTATATGATGTCAGGATGCTGTAGTCTTGGAAGCTTCTCTAAGTGCTTGGTGCAATGCTTTGGGTACGTTCCTCACTTTGTATTGTACAGGTATTGCATTTACCTTCATCTAAATTTTATGTTTGAAATATATGGCAGTGCCAGGAGTATCAGCAAAAATGTCCAAGAAATCAGCAATCATATCAGCATATGGATGCTCCATGATCTGTAATACGGGTTCTGTACTATTTGGGTCTAGCACTTTCCAAAGATCTTTCTGACATTTCCAGCCCAACATTGAGACTCCTTCTTGTAAAATGTATACTTTTCCTTCCGCAGTATGTCCTTTGTATTCAAGGACAGCAGTGAAGAATCCATTTATCACATTAGGGGAATCCTCCATATCACCATGAGCATTTCCAGACATGGCTTTTAGCTCACTTCTCTGGAATGGAAGATGTGCATTCACATAGATTTACCCCAAAGTCCCTGTGAGTTATCAGGGAACACTCCAGACATGATTCAGGTTTTTCATTGCATGTTAGAGCATAACCCGATTTATCTCTAGAGTTTAAAAAACCACTTTTTGCATTGGGTGTCTCCCCCTCCTGCCCCAGCAAATTCAAACTCAGTATAGCCTCACAGTAAACCTGCGGTAAAGCCTGCTATCTGGAAATGCTCCATGTCTGAAAGCTGCGGGTACAGCTCTAATGGAGTAAGGAGTTTTTTGTAAAGTAGATTTGAAATGATCGTGTACGGAGAACCAGAATCAGCCAGCATCCACACTTCATCACCAATAAGCTTTACTTGACAGTGTGGCGAAGCAGGCTCTGAGTCTGTCACATTTAAAATGCTGTCAGATGATGGTTCATCTGCTTTATCCTTATCATATGATGAATCAGCAACGGAGTGGACAGCAAACTTGCTAATCTTAGCAAACTGTCCCCTTTTCTTGCACCTTTTGCAGTGACTCTCCATGCAACATAGTACGCAAAATTGGCTTTGTGGGCAGAGTCTCCACATCAGTAGCATTGGTAGCTCTTCCTTTCCTATGCTGCCACTTTCGGGGGCAGTGCCATGTGAGAAGATTGGGCTTGGAATGATTTAGATAGAACAGCCTGGATTTTGGGAAGTTGGTTTGGGGGTACCAAAGAGAGCTATTTGGCATGGTGAAGAGCATTTTCCACCCTCCTAACTATTCCCATAACTTTATGCAAGCTACGTTTCCCTTCCAGTAGCAGTTTTTCATGCAGTTTGGAGCAGTTGGTTTTCATAACTATCTGATCACAGGAAAACTGGCAAACTTACAGGTTACACTCAAGGCACATTGTGCTGTGACATATTGATCAATAGATTCACCAGGCAGTTGGGATCTAGAATAGAACATGTAAAATTCAGCAATCACATTCAAAGTAGGGTTGAAATGATAAGCAAAAGCCTAGAGAGCAGTGAAATGAAGGTTGATAGGAAATGGCAAATGAGTTTCTATTCTTTGGCTTTCAGATCTGAGGCGTTTGGCTCGAGCTCGAGCCAGCTCGGGGGTTGTAAATGTATTTTTAAATTTTCTTCTTTAAAAAATTCACCACCAGTTCCGGGTTGCCCAGGCATGCAAATGCCCAGTGTGCATGCACGTCGGCCTTCAAAATGGCCACCGCAAGCTGGGAGAGGGCTGGAATGGCCCCAAAATGGGCCTTAATGGCCCAAAGAAGGCTGTGGGGGAGGCCTGTGGTGGGAAGGGGAAGCTTCTGAGACACACACACACCCAGACACGTAAGGCCTGTGTGTGTGTGCATGTTTCCTCTAAGGCATGTGTGTGCTCTTACCGTGTTCCCTCTAAGGCATGTGCATGTGCATGTGCTCACACATTTTTGTTAATGTCTGCTCAGTTAATTCTAGATCCCACTCAGATTTAGTCAAGAAGTCCCAGTCTGAATGCATGTGTGCACACACTGCCGCCCAGAACAAAACTCATTCTGCACACAGATGAAAACAGTTAGAGAGAACACTGGTCAGCACCTCCCCCCCCCGCAGGCTGCCAGACAACCCAGACCTGGCAGTGAGTTTAAACTTTAAAAAATAATATATAGATTTTTACATTTAGAACCTCTGAGCCAGCCTTGGAGGTTCGGCTCGAAGTTGAGCCGAACCAAACCAAACCTCTTTGGCTCAAGGGCGAGCCGCCAAACAGGCCTGGTTTGATGATGAACTGGCTCAACCTTGAGCTGGTTTGCACATCCCTAATCACTAAATACTTTACAACTACTTCCCTTGTAAATACAAAGCAATCTTATAATGGCTTAACTAAAACTTTATTCAGAAACAACTCCATTCTCTCCTCCCCTTTCCCTCATTTTTTTTCTGTTCGCATCCCCGAAACTTTCTACAGGATCTTCATTGGGACAAACATCCAAACAACACAGAAGATTGCTATGTGGAATACAACAAATAGAAATTTTGCCATTCCATAGGAACATAGGAAGCTACCTTATACCAAATCAGACCATTGGTTCATCTGTCTCAGTATTGTCTAGACTCTACACAGACTGGCAGCCACTTTTCCAAGTTTGCAGGCAAGAGTCTCTCAGCCCTATCTTGGAGATTCCAGGGAAGAAATTTGGAATCTTCTGCATGTGAGCATGCAGGTACTCTTCCTAGAGTGGCCCCATCCCCTAAGAGTGCACACACTTGTAGTCTCCCATTCAAATGCAAACCAGGGCAGACACTGCTTAGCTAAGGGGACAATTCATGCCTGCTACCACAAGATCAACTCTCAGCCTTACCTTGAGATGCTGCCAGGGACTGATACTTGGTGGTATTGGAAATTAAGTTGTATCTCCCCCACCCCAACTGCTGCCAGACCCACAGATTTTTCTCTGGCTCAAAGTGTAAAATGAGATTTGCCACAGGAGGCCAGGCATACAGATCCAACTGCTTTATAGGTGCATGTGCAAAACATCTTTCATCTAAATGAAACTTGTTGATTACTGGAAGCTATACATCATATAGCTAAAAGAAACATACAGTTTTCCTAATAGTGTTCTCTAACAAAGGCACAATATTAATGCAATGTTCATATGAACATATCACCCCCAAAAGCTTCCTTTCATTTGGTGCAGATCTTCTCTATTTGGTTAAGTTGTCTCAATTTTGTTTAATTGCAAATGGCTGTCCCCCATCTGATTAACAGAGAACCCTATGTTCCCAGGCATTTGATTTGGGAGGGCAGGGGGTAGATGTAGTTCTCCACCTTGGCTGGTGCCAGGAACTATAATTTCCAGGAGATAATACTTTGAAATGTGCATGTGCAGCACCATCCATGTACACAACACCAACATTACAAGCTGGGACAGAACTCATGGGAACAGATGAGCCCATCCCGCGCGCCTTGGTTTGGAACATTTGCCAAAGAAGCTCATAATTACTGAGCTAATTCTGAACCAAGCTTTAGGGAGATTGTCCATGACCATTTCAAAAAAGATCTTGCCCCCACCTGCACAGCACTGCTCACCAATGCCAATGTTATATCATGTGGTCGATGAATGGAATATGGGGATATTTATACTTCTGCTCCCAATATGGTGCTTATGAATCATTTTAATAAAGGTTTATAATGTGCTAAAAATATAACTTCAAAGTTTCCTAGTTACTTCAGAGAGTGCTTTCCACGGGCTTAAATGTCTAAAATGCATTCTCGTCATGATTTATAACTTATATTAAAATATCAAGCATGGGCTGCAGACATTTCCATGCCAAAAGAACACAGTTAGGTGATGTCTAGAAGGACCCTGAAGCTTAGACTATTGCTTTTTCATTGTGGATTTACAGAATAAGAACATAATAGAATTCCGTGCAGGTGTTTGAGACCTTAAGTAAAGCCCCATGGAGTTCCAGTGAACCCAAGCATGAACCTTAGCAGGTTTTGAATCAGTGATTTTATACACAGGCACACGTGCACACGCACACACATGCATACATTCATGCACACGTGCACACACACACACACACACACAGATTTATACACACGCAAAAACGCACATGCATGCACACATTTATACACAGGCGCACTCACGCATTTATACACACACAAGCACACATGCACGTGCAGTTATACACACACATTTATACACACACACACGCACACACACGCACACATTTATACACAATCACATGTGCATGCACATGCACATATTAAAAAACAAAATCGCATGCTCATGCACACATTTATACACAGACACACGCGTATGCACACATTTATACTGTACGCACACGCACACACACACACAAGCACACACACACATTTATACACAGAAGCACAAGTGTACACGGATGCATACATTTGTACACATGCACGCACACATTTATGCACACGCACAAACGCACCCGCATGCACGCATTTACACACACACATGCCCACGCACACATTAATACACACGCACAAAAGCACGGGCACACACACATTTATAGACATGCGTACGTGCACACGCAGATTATACATATGCACGAATGCACATGCATGCACAAATTTATACACAGGCACATGGGCACGCACACATTTATTCACATGCACACGTGCATGCACACACATATGCACACATTTACACACACACGCAGGTGAACGTACACATTTAAACAAAGGCAAAAACGCATGCGCATGCATTTATACACAGGCACACGTGTACGCACACATTTATATGCACACGTGCACACATTTATACACACGTACACATGCACACATTTATACACACATGCACTTTACACGCACACATTTATACACATGCACAGACGTGCACATGCATACACACATTTTTACGCACACACAAATGCACGCACATGAACACACACATTTATACAAAGGCGCACGCACACATTTATACACACACATTCATACACACACGTGCACGCACATGCACACACTTATACACACGCACAAACGCATGCACATGCACACATTTATACACAGGCGCACGCGCCCGTTCATGCCCACATTAATACACATGCACAATTGCATGCGCACAAACACATTTATACATGCATACGTGCACGTGCACTCACACATTTATACTCACGCACAAATGCACGCGCAAGCATACATTTATACAAATGCGCATGCGCACAGGCGCGCCATGGGCGGAACTACAATTAGGCAAGGGCAGATAGTTGTCTGGAGGAACCCCCCAGAGACACCTCACATGACTCCCCATTGCCCCCTGCCCCGCCCCAAGGCCCCTCAGCCAGTTGCCCTGTTCTTCTCTCCTGCTTGTCCTCCTGGCGGCAATCGATGCAGCTGAACCGACAAGCTGCTAGAGCTCCTTCTCCCTGCCTCTAGCCGATTGGCGGATGGGTGGGGCTTCCAGAGAGGTCTCTGTGTAGGCCTCACTGAAGCCTGAACTCGAGTAGGCCGGCAGGCCCCAAGCAAGCACGGAAGGAGGCAGCCAGAGTGGCCACCACAGTTCTCTGCAGCAGACCCTCTGCCCAGGCCGGCCAGCCCAGACCTTGCCAGGTAGAATGTGAATTCCTTTTTGTGGTTACCCCCCCCCCCGCACGCTATATAGGGATCTGCTTGCCATAGGGCTTTGATATGGGGGCAGGGAGACTGAGAAGTCTCTGAGTATCTATATATTTAATTCTCCTGGGTGTGCCTTTCGAACGTGTGTCCCAGCAGCCCAGCTGATTGGCTGGGCTGCAGGGGCACCTGATTGGGTAAGGCGCAACCAGGAGAACAGTGGCGGCGGCCATGGCCGGGGAGCCAGGCGGGCCCGACCGCGGAGGCGAGGCGGTGGGACTGGCTGGGCCCAGCTGCAGAGGCGAGGTGGTGGCTGGCGGCGGCTGTACTCAGCCCCCGCAGGGCAGCGACAGCCGCACTCGGGTCAGCTAGTTTGATTTAAAACAGATTGGAAAATTTGCTGGCTTTAAAAAAAACTAGCTAAAAAGTCTTATAAGTGGCTTGTTTCATGGTAGAAAATTACAAAAACTTCTGGAACAAACAATTTCTATTCTATTCTATTCTGTTCTATTCATTCATTTATAAATGCACTTATGTTCAAGTTGTTTTGCAACCCAGAAGGTCTGAGTGAGAACTGTGAAGCATGCGTTGAAGCCTTAGACTGAGTGAGTACCCATTTAAGACGCATACACCATACACACACACACCTCTGGAATTGTGTATTCTTGGGGTCCCCCCCCTCCCCGTTTGGAGGGAGGTTTTGGGTTGCAATTGAATTTTAAAAGTTGTGTGTTGTTTAGTTTAGAAGACATTTAAACAGGGGTTCTGTGTAAGAGGAATCCTCGTTAGCTAGTACTAGTTGGTGGTTAGAAGGGTAGCATAGCCTCGTGGTTTTAAAAAACAATTCTGTCTTTTTCCCCATTCCAAGGTTGTTAGGTTTTTTTGCATTTTAAAAAAACAGAAGCCTGTCCTCCTGTCCTCTGTGCCCATAATATGTATTAGTATTAATATTCTCTGCCCAGGAGCCTACAGGCTCTGAGTAGGAACACACTCCAGCCTCTTCACTGCGCCCATTTACATCACCCCCACCCCCACCTTTGCTTTAAACAAGCAAAGGCTTCAGCCAGCCATCAGCCCAGGCCAGTAGTCCAGCAGCAACAGCAGAAGCAGCCTATTGTGTCTGTTCCCTCTCTAGTGCCCAGCCCAGCAGCCTACAGGCTCTGAGTGGGAACAGACTCTTGCTTCCTCTCTTAACACCCACCCCACCCACCCCCAACGGCAGGGGGCACACTCCACTGAAGTCAGCCCAGCCCCTGCTCTTGGCCCTTCTCCCAACTGAGAGTCCCCTTCCCTGAGACACTCACCCCACTTGTGCCTCTTGCCCCCCCCAGTTCTTTCCAAAAACTTTTTTTAGGTTTTTAAAAAGAAGAAGAGATGACTGGAAGGGGTGGAAGAGTGCCAGCTAAGGGGAGGGTTTTTCTTGCTGGTCGTGGTGGGGGGTGGCGACAGAGGCCTATTCCCCGAGTTACCCCTGCCCCTGCTTTGCTGCACAGGCTGGACTTCTCTCATCTGCCTGGCCCTATGCCAGGGCCTGCAGCCGGGCAGCAGTTAGGGGGGAGGGTCTCTCCTGCCAGGAAAGAAATTCTTCCCATGGCAGATGTGGAGGTGGTGCAGGTGGAGCCAGCTGCCAGTCCAGCCAGATCCACCTTGCCGCCTTCCCCACCGGTCCCTGTGAAGGGCGGAGGCCCCAAAGTTGCATCTGAGGAGGCCCAAGAGGACGTCCCTGTGTTTCCTGTCCCTGGCACTTCCCAGGCCAACTCTGAGGGCAGTGGTGGTGGCATGCCCCAGAAGGAATCAGCAGAAGCATGTTGCAGGAGAGTCCAGCCATATGGTGTGGGATCACTTTGAGCTTTGCCCTGGTGATCCCAGCCATGCTGGCTGCACCCACTGCAAGGCACTTGTTAGCAGGGGTAAGGATCCTAAGCACTTCAGCATGTTGGGTCTGCTGTTGCACCCGGGGGTCCAAACCTCTGCTGGCAGTGGTGCTAGGCCAAGTGTCTCCTCTAACAGCAAGCAGCCAGTGGCTCCTGCTCCTAGGCAAGAAAAACTGACTGAGCGGTGGGTGCAGCCTCCGGGGAAGCGGTCTGATCACCCAAAACCATATCTTATTATCCAGGAGGCGAAGTCCAAGCGCAAGCAGAAGTTAGGTTTAGTTCCCGCCCCAGAACCTGCTTCTTCTGTGGCCGCTCTTGTGGACCAGTGCTGCAAGATTGCTGGCCACTTGCACCGGAGCAAAAAGGCAAGGCGCCTGCTCAAGGCCAGGCAGATTGAGCTGAGCCTGCCTGAACACCTGATTCCTCCGGATGTTCCTACCCGGTGGAACTCTACCTCTCTCTTGCTCCAGCGTCTGCAGGAACAAGAGGGAACCATCCACAGCCTGGCAAGGCATAGTGGCTTGGATGTGTGCAACCTGTCCACTGTGGTCTGGAAGCTCATTTCTGACCTGGTCTTAATACTTGAGCTGTTCTATGCTGCCACAAACAGCTTGTAGACTGAGGCAGCTATGCTGAGGAGGGCTTTGCCCACCGGTCTCCTCCTCAAGAAAACCATGGGTGATCTCCAGGCCACTCTGACCACTGGGGACGCAACTGCCCTGGCAGGTTGGCTGAGGACTGAGGTAGTGGAATGGCTCACAACACTCTTGGGTGCATCTGCATGGCATGTTCTGGCATACATCTGCAACCCAAGGATGAAGGTCAGAGCTGTCACCCCTGACCAGCTGCCCAAGTGGAGGGACCTCCTGGTCGAGCACATCAGACGTGCAGAGGAGAAGAGGCTAGGTGCAGACGACGACCAGGAGGAGGTGGCTGTTGCACAGCCTATCAGTGCCCATTCCACTGCCAGCAGCACTGCCACCACCACCACTTCTTCCCAGTGCAGCAGCACGGTTTCTATGGCAGTGGCACCAGTGGAGCGGCCAGTGCCACCTCCATGTTCCACCACCCAGTGGTTGACAAAGGGCCTCTTGGGTGCCTTGCCAGGGAACAGGAGGAGCCTGCCGCTCCCTGCAGCCGTGCTGAGCACACTGTTCTGCAATACCTACAGGAGCCGGTGGAAGGCCAGGAGAGGGAGTCATACCAGTTTTAGGTAACGCGTCGCCATGTCTGGCCAAACTTGGCAATGCCCGTGAACCAGTGTCTTGAGCAAGAGGTCAAGGCCTCTTGCCCTCCATGGCCCTCCATGGCCAGGGACATAGTGAACCCTCTACACTCATGTCTGGATGCTGAGTTGGTCGAGCAGCTGGTCTTCTTGAAGGCCAATCTCCCCCTGCTGGGCTACCCCAAGCTGGCTGTGGAGGGTGAGTGACTCACATCATCCCCCTATGCAGCGCCTCCCACACCACAGCAGCTCATCCTGACCAAGATGTGTCACACTCTCTGCCCCTTACTGCTACTGACACATCCAGACAGTCAGACACGCACACAGGCACTACTGCACTACTGCCAGCCTGAGAATGGTGAGAATGGTACTGCTGCTGTGCTGGCACTCAGGGCTAGGACAAGTGAGTGCTCCATGCATCAGGGAGGGGTTCTCCCAGATGTTGCTGAGAGAGACTACAACTCCCATTCCCCACTGTTGCAGTGGCTGGCCACCACTGAGACTAGGGACAATGGGAGTTGTAGTCACTCTCAGAAGCATACATCTGTGGATCCCTCCCTCTTGCAGGAGCACCTGCTTGCCCAGTCCTGAGGGCCAGAAGGCAGAAGCGGCACACCATCCATCACAGAGGCAGGCTGCTGTGTGTGCAAGCACAGGAACATTTCTTGGATGCTATGTCTCTCACACATGCTTATGTTGAACTACACACACACGAGGGGAGCACACTGTCACAGAGGGTTTTCTTTGTTTCTCTTTGATGTTGAATAGTGTTTGATTTGTTTCAACCATGCATGACACCATGAGGCCCATGAGGGAGGTGGGTGGTGCGTCCTGGCCTGGCGCCACTATGGCCCAGCAGCAGCATCACCACCCATCCACAGAGGCTGTGGTTGGTGGCAGGGGGAGGCAGGAGGGAAGGTTTTTGAACATGCGTGCTGATATGAAAGAATTGCTTTCATTGACTATTTCAAATTGATGCCGAAATGAAAATGATGAATGTCAATGTGATAATATCTGATGCTCACGCTGAAGATGTGATGATGGGTTGTTGTTCATGCATTTCTGTTTTGTAATGTGGCTTTCACTTATCTCTTTAATGTTTGTTGTCTGAGACTTTGCTTTGTTTTTTTCCACCCATGGAAGGACTGTGATTGAAGCAGCAGCACATACACACATGCACCCACCTACCCACACCACACACACACACACACACACACCCCATCCATGACCAAGGATGAGCTTGCTGCTGGTGCCCTCACATGTCTGTCACACAGACTTAGAGAGCACATAGCATTCTGAGGCCATGGCCAAAATTTTAACCCTAAACCCACTAACCCTTTCGCAGAGCACACACGCACAGGTATACTGTGTACTATGTTTCCCCCCTACATAATCTCAAGTCTAGCAGTATCTATATTATGCAATTCAGATGCCTTGGTTTGGCTTATTGTCGTGCCTGTGTTTTGCGGACCTCATGGATGGGCACAGGACAAGGTCTGTCTCTGTGTGTGGACTTCTTTGCAATGAAGATTGGGTCAGATTGTGACTTCTAGCATCATCAGCATTTTTATTCAAACTAGATTGCTTGCATCTACAGTAGGCTGTGCTGCTGGTACCACAGGCTCCAGGCTGTTGCAGAAATGTCAAAAAGAATGCACCAAAAAGTTGTGTGCCGCTGTTGTCATCAATTGTCACTCTACACAAGTAGAAACTTGTGTAGTTGGGAGGGGGGCCAAACCTCGCTGTTCCACTGACAGAATATTGTTTTGTATCCTTACTTAACTTGCTTTTATGGCCATGTGCTACAGATGTAGCTGTGTCTGTTGCTGTTGGATGAAAAATGCTTGGGGGAGGGAGGGCACATTTGATGCTGTTGTTGGTCCTAGTCTGCTGCCCTAGTCTGCTGCATCTGTGATCTCACACTTGCTTGCTTGCTTGCTTGTTGCTGGCTGCTGTTACTCTGCATTGGAAGGGGGTGCGTGGGGCAGTGCATTTCATTGTTGTTGTTTCACACTGTTGTGTGTAGATCAACTGCATTTCTGTTGGGGGGGATGGTGGGACACAGTAGATGTGGTGAGTGACACAGCGGATGTGCGTGACCTTTCGAAACCTTGTTCTTTGCAAAGCTCTGCTGTTTGTGCTGCATACACCCTATGGGACACTGGGGACAGACAGTGCCCATTTCTGCCTGTGGGTGCCTCCTAGGAGTGCCACAGTGCACATCCCTACTGGTGAGTTGCCTGTTCCCAATATCCACCAGGGCATTAACAGAATCACTGGCAGAACCAACTGTAAAACTCTCCAAGGCCTCTTGGAATCCTACTGAATCCAGCAGCTTTCTTAGGCAGACCATTGTGATAAGTTCTTCAGGGACTGACTGTGATTGTGAAACCAACCTTAGCTAGGAAGTGGTCTGTCCATGACAATGGGGAAACTACAGGGGACTTCATCTACAAAACACCATCCTGATACGAGCAAATGACCAAATCCATTATTTGACTAGCAAAATGCATAGGTCCTGGGACTAAAAAATCACGTCAACATTGTGCATCTGTGGGATGGAGGTGGCCGGAAATGTCCACGGAGGTATTTCTGGCTGCATTTTTTTTCCTCAGAGCAACAAAATGGCTCCTGTTTTAAAGGCAAAAAAATGTGATTTTCAACAAATTTTCAGCTGATTTTGGGGCATTCTGGCGGCACAGTGTGACATGGGGGGGATCAGCAAAGCATGGTAAGGAGCTCCCCTCTCATTTGCCCTCCAAATTTGGGCAAACATTGGCATTTTTTCTCATTTTCCCAGCAACCGGGAACCTAACCCCCTATTTCCCATTGACTCAATGCCTCAATATTCACAGTTTCCATATCTGCGATACAACTGTGGAATGGAACCCCTGCGAATATCAAGGTCCTCCTGTATTAAAAATCATTCTCTTTTCCACCACCCAGTTTTAGTTGTATAGCTTCCTTTTCAACTTGAAAATAAACTCCCAGAGTAGAAAAACACAAAGCAGAAAAGATTGAAAGATTGGGATCAACAACAAAAATAAGACTGAATAAAATCAGCACTTAAAAACAGCAGGATAAAATCATGCAGACTGGAACCATTTGGGCAGCATACAATAAAACCAACCTTATACCTGAAACTTAAAAGTGATATTCCAGTGATGCCACCACTGAAAAGGTATTTCTCTTACCATCTGCATCTCCTCTGATGGCAGGGGCATATGGCTGGAATAGGGCCTCCAGTGTAGATCTCAGTTCTTGGGCAGGTTCATCTGGAAGAAGTCAGGTCTTTAGATACCCTATTCTCAAGCTTTTTAGAACATAAGGACAGCTGTGCTGTATCAGGCCCAAAGCCTATCTTGTCCAGCATCCTGTTTCACACAGTGGCCCACCACATGCCTCTGAGAAGCCCACAGGCACAGGGAGCATGTCCCTTCTCTTGCTGTTGCTCCCCTGCAACTGGTATTTAGAGGCATCTTGCCTCTGAGGCTCAGAGGTGGCCTATAGTCATCAGACTAGTAGTAGACCTGTTATCCATGAATTTATCTAAGCCCCTTTTAAAGCCATCCAAGCTATTGGCTATTATGATATCCTAATGAAGAGAATTCTGTAAATTAATTATGTGCTATGTGAAAAAGTACTTCATTTTGTTCTTAAATTTCCTGGCTGCCTGGGTTGAGAGAAGCCCCTTTGTATACATAAAAGACAATATGTTTTTATTATAAGAGGGTCCTTCAGAATTGGATGTTGAGATCAGGTAACTTGAGCAAGGGGTTGGATTATGCCTGGAGATACTGGCCATAATTCCGGAGGATTCTAGAGAGGCCGGTCCGAGCTTGAGCTGAATTGGGCCTGGTTTGGATTGAACTGGTTTGGTCCTATTTGACTGGTTCTAATGCTTGCAAAGGGGAATCTGGTAAGGAGGAATCTGGTAAGGAGGAGGCAGGAGGTTACCTCATGCGCCACAGAGGTGGTGTGGCTCCTCAGGGCTGACGGTAGGCTGGCAGCTGCTCCCCTAGGAACTGCCAGTGCTTCCCCCATCAGCTCGGGTAGGTGGGAGCCCACAAACTGGGCTTCCCACAAACCAGGCCCCTGCCAGTCCAAGCTGATGGAGGAGCGTTGGCAGGGCCCAGGGGAGCTGCTACCAGCCTGCTACCACCCCTGAGGGGTTGCAGCACAGCCATGGCATGTGAGATAACCAACCACCCACCCTGCCCTTTTCAACCCTGTAGGGTTTTCCTGGTTGCTTGTAAAGGGGATTCTGAACTGGATTCCCCTATGCAAGCACTAGAACCAGGGGCAAACTGGTTCAACCCAGTTCGAGGCATGAACCAAGCTGCCGGCTGGTTTGTTAGAACTAGTATATGGACTGGACAATTTGGTTCGAGTTTGGTTTGAACTCGAACTGAACCGCCTGGAGTGGTTCCATGCACACTGCTAGGGGATACTCAGAGGAGGTTGTTATTGTGATGGTATGTGCTGGTATGCAGTATTGGCACCTACCAGCCCCCAGCTCCCCCCACAAACAGTGGAATCACCCCAGGCCATGCCCAGGAACTCACGTCTTGCTGGGAATCACAGCGGGGAGGGCTTTGCCTTTGTTCCTGCAGGAACAAAGGCAAACCTTCCCAGCTGCTGCAATCCCCGGAGGGAAGGGAGTTCCTGGGCACTGCGCTAGGCACTTCTAGAGCTTGGTCACACCCCCTTGCATCCCATGCAAGACACTTTCTGTTGTAGTTATCTTTTAACAACTTGCACTGAATGCAAACCTCTGGATAGAGTACTTCAAATATTATAAGTGCTGTATGGATTTGAATGGAGGAATTGCTAAAGAGGAAATGGACAGAAAGCACTGGATTGTGTGTAGACCTGCTATATAGTCAAAAGCAGCAAACCCAAATATCAATCAACTTCCTACTCTTTCAAAAGGTCCAATTTTCTACCATGCTTAACACCCACTAGCCCTTTGTAATGCAGCTGTGGGTGCTCCGTATCTTAAGCATCTTTTACTTGGCAGCCTGTATCTCACCACACTGACTTGACAGCTTTCCTTTGATCAAATGCTCTTTTCTGCTCTGGTTCTTCTCATGACCTTTTGAAAATGATAGGCTCTTCTTTCCCCACCCCCCACCCCCTTGCACATCTTTAGAATCCCCTATGGAAAATCAATCATCATGTCTACCATATTTTAAAATGATGCCTAGCTTTTTCAAGGGTACCTTTGGTGTCTCCTGCTCAGATTTCTATTTTTGCATGCCACTCTGTTCTTGGCCCTTCTCCAGCATCTGCGATTTCTTATGAATGGCTGAGGACAAATTCTGTGTTAAATTAATTCACACTTTCAGTAGCCTTTCCTGCCTTTGTATGGGGTTATAGTTTGCAAATTCCCTTGATACGTTCCTTTAAAAAGTTCCATATGATTCCCTTAGCTTAACACATTTTTTAAAGTATTCCTGCCTCCTTCAGTTGACTTTTACAAGTTTTGAGATTGATGGCAGCTAGTCTTGATTAATGACTTCCCCAAACATTTAAGCAAACATTAAGATGTTAAGAAAAAAAAAGTCACAACCATTCCTCTGAAGGCCACACATATAATTAACTCATTTTTTAAATGCCATGTAACAAAGTGGGTCAGAGGGATGTTTCAGTCATCCGGGGCCCTGATCCTGAAGATCACTAACTGCCTACAGAGCCCTCACTTATTTAATTAGTCCCATTGACTCGGTGGGTATATAAGCTATTCAAGTGGTTAAGATTTCCTGAGTGAAATAAAAGATGGCAGGACTGGATTTAACCATGTAGCAGGTGGGAATTAACTCTATCTATCTATCTATCTATCTATCTATCATATTTATATACCACCTGATATATACAGCTCCAAGTGGTGTACACAATTCAAGTTAAGAGAGCCAGCGTGGTGTAGTGGTTAGAGTGCGAGATTAGGACCGGGGAAGACCCAAGTTCAAGTCTCCATTCAGCCACAATACTAGCTGGGTGACTCTGGGCCAGTCACTTCTCTCTCAGCCTAACCTACTTCACAGGGTTGTTGTGAGGAGAAACTCAAGTATGTAGTACACCGCTTTGGGCTCCTTGGAGGAAGAGCGGGATATAAATGTATAAATAAATAAATAAATAAGTTACAATATAAAAAATAAAAACATTTAAAACACTTTCACAAAACAAAACAATATTTATTTATTCATTCATTCATTCATTCATTCATCCATTCATTCTATTTCTATACCGCCCTTCCAAAAATGGCTCAGGGTGATTTACACAGAGAAATAAATAAATAAGATGGATCCCTGTCCCCAAAGGGCTCACAATCTAAAAGAAACATAAGATTAACACCAGCAACAGTCACTGCAAGTACTGTGCTGGGGGTGGATAAGGCCAGTCACTCTCCCCCTGCTAAATAAAGAGAATCACCACGTTAAAAGGTGCCTCTTTGCCAAGTTAGCAGGGATTAACAACAGTTCACAGAGCAAAACAATTAAAGCAATTTCACATAATAAAACAAACATTTTAAAATTAATTTTCATTAAAGGTCTAAGAAAACAGGTGTGTCTTAAGGGTCTTTTAAAAGTAATCAGAGATGGAGAAGCTCTTATTTTGACAAGGGGTGCATTCCAAAGCCCTGGGGCAGCCACAGAGAAGGCCTGGCCCTGAATCGCCACCAAATGAGCCAGCAGCAGCCGTAACTGGACCACCCCAGATGATCTTAATAGGCAACTGCGTTCATAACAAAGAAGGAGCTCTCTTAAGTACCCTGGACCTAAGTTGTACAAGGCTTTTGAGGTAATGATCAGCACTTTGTATTTCACTTGGAAACATATTGGCAGCCAGTGCGATTCTTTCAGAATCAGAGTTATATGGGCCTTTCAGGTTGTCCCAGAGTCAGAAATCAGTCTGGCTGCCATATTCTGTAGTTTCTGGACTATGTACAAAGGCAGCCCCACATAGAGTTCATTATAGTAGTCAAGCCTGGAGGTTACCAGCATATGTACTACTGTTTTAAGGTTATTTACATCCAGAAATAGGTATAACTGATGTATCAGCCGAAGCTGATAAAAAGCATTCCTGGCCACTGCCTCAGCCTGAGAAACCAGAGAAAGTTTTGATCCAGGAGCACTCACAAGCTACATACCTGATATTTCAGTGTGAGTGTAACCCCATCCAGAACAGGCAGATCTAAACCTTCTCTCAAGCCTTGACCAATACCTCCATCTTATTTGGATTCAGCTTCAGTTTGTTATTCCTCATCCAGCCCATTACCATTTTCAGGCAGGCATTTAGGGAAGTTATGCCATTTCCTGATGAAATTGATAGGGAGAAATAGATTTGAGTGTCATCAACATATATAGATAACACCCTGCACCTAATCTCCTGATGATCTCTCCCAGCAATTTCATGTAGATGTTAAAGAGCATTGGAGACAGTATGGAGCCTTGTAAAACTACATACAGTAACTCTCATTTTGCAATCTTACAGTCTTCAAGTTACACCATCTGGATTATATCCTAAAGGTAGGAACAGAACCACTGTAGAACAGTGCCACCTAATCCCATCTCTCTCAGGTGGCCCAGAAGGATACCATGCTTGATGGTATTGAAAGCCACCAAGAGAAGATCCAAAAGGATCAGCAGTCATACTCCCTCTGTCAATACCTTATTGGAGGGCATCCATCAGGCCAACCAAGGCCATAGCCAGCTGGAATTAGATTTGCACATGTAAGGGTTTACAGCACACAGTGCTCGCATGCAATCACCTATTAAAATGCATGCCAAGGTGAACCTTGCTTAGCAAAAGGGATAATTCATGCTCACAACCATAAGACTGGCTCTCCGTATGTGGGGGCTAGTGAAGCCCCCTTCAGACTGTTTTTCATCTTTCATGTCTACCTGAAGCTACCCTGCTGTGGTTCTTCTGGAATCAAAAGGGGACCAGGGTGGGGGCTCTTTTAATGAAATTTTAACGGGGAAACAATTCCACTACCCTATGAATTTCTAGGCACTTGTGAACTGGAATCTGTCTGGTTCTTTATAAGCAGGCAAAAGGGGGTGGGGAGAGAATAAGTAAATCCCTTCTTTGTATTTGTAAATATTTAAAAGTCGGTGCAGTAATAAAGTGGCAAGAATTCTATGTCAAAGGGGTTTTGGTGTTTTGAGAATGAGAAACTGCTGAAAAACAAAATGAAAGCATCTCAGTTGTGCAACATTTACTTGAATTTCTGATATGAAGTGAAGTTGGGCCTTTCTACTGATTATATGCCTGGACAGAAAGTAACACATTCAGTCCCGAACAGATCTCATTTATCTGACTCTGAGACAGAAGAGACCTTTCAGGATTGCACTTCGTAAAACTGCAGCCAGACTGATAATCTCTGTTTATTTGTCTTGAAATGTGTCCTGGTTTCTTTAACGCAGGCATCTTGTGTGCATGCTCAAAGCAACAACACCCTCCCCCACCCACCCCCAATCACAAATCCTTCAGGTTACCTGCCTCCTCTCTCTGCTTCCCCTCCCCCCCCCCCGCCCGAGCACCTGAAAACATGCATCTGCCTTAGTCTGAAGTCTGTCCTGGTAATTGCACTGCAGCACTTGCTTGGGTAGTGAAGAATGACCTTGAAGGATGATTGATGCTGTGTGGGGGTTGATGACATAAATCTGCTAAAGTGTGCCTGATGTACAGCTTCCCCAGGCTTGGAAGTTGGAGCCATGTTGCTGCTCTAACACAGTGACACTGAACAGACTGTAGCAATTTAAAACAACACACACACACAATCTGAGAAGTCTTAAAAAGCAGCTCTCTATGCAGAGGATATGAATAAGGTTTATTGCCTTGTAACCAACAAATGACTCAAGTAACAGTAAACAGGACTTATGATTAGATGAACAAAAATTAAAAATGAACTTTATATTCTTGGGGTATTTTAAGTGTCCCTAAGGTGGCAATTGCAAGGAAAGTTTAGTGCATATCTATAAAAGAGAAATTATACATCCCCCTTTATAGAAAGAGATTATCTATGTAATCCCAAGCATATTTACTCAGACTACGTTCTATGGAGTTCAGGGGGACTTACTCTCTAGTAAATGTGCCTATTTGCAGGCTAAAGCTAAAATGTCACAAGTTTACTTGGGAGTAAGTCCCACTGAAGTGGACAGAACTTATTTCCGAGGAAAGATGTAGAGATTGGTCTCTAAAGTTAGTTTTGTGTGCATTCATTCATGAGTAAGCCCTATTGAACTCAAAGATTTATTTCCAAGGAACCATGCATCCAATCAGCCTGTACAGGCCTTCTCTAACATCTTGGTGTTAGAGATATAAATAGTGTATATAAATAGTGTAGCAGATTAGAGGCAATGCACATGACCATACTGAAGTGTTGTGTGACTGTGGCTTGGATGTATCCATGTACCTGAAATGATCCTATGGTCGTTTCAACTGGCAGCTCAGATCATGTTCAGCAGCCATGGCAGATGCCTTGAGCTAAATATGGATTGAATTGCCTGTGAGATACATGATGAAGCACACCACCTCTCTGTTGCTTCATTGCATACTAACATTGAACAGATACAACCAACTCATATTCACAATGTCGCAGCTCACCTGAGCTAATTCCAGATATTATACCCTTGACCCGCCCACTTTGAGAAGCAGAAAGCAGGGGTGGTTCTACAACTGAGCTAACATGTGTAATGAACATGGGCCACCACTGGGGGCAATCATGCCCCAATTTATCACATGATATTCCTACCTGATTATAGCATCTAATGTGTGGATGTCCAGGGAGATAAATCCACCCATTGTTGTTGTTTTTTAAAATGGTTTTTAATTTTATATATATCAAAAATCAGCTGATAGACCGTTTTCCTTAAACTTACACACATACTGTGTAAGTTTAACCCCTGCTAACTTGGCAAAGAGGCACCTTTTACCGTGGTGATTCTCTTTATTTAGCAGGGGGAGAGTAACTGGCCCTATCCACCCCCAGCACAGTACTTCCAGTGACTGTTGCTGGTGTCTATCTAATGTTCTTTTAGACTGTGAGCCCTTTGGGGACAGGGATCCATTTTGTTTATCTTATTTATTTGTTATTTCTCTGTGTAAACCACCCTGAGCCAGGCCATAACAATGATAGGGCAAGGGGAGACAGTTGTCTGGGGGCCCCACTGCCTGGAGGGGCACCCCAGAGGCACCTCATGTGACTCCCCATTGCCCCCTGCCCAGCCCCATAGCCTCTCAGCCACTTGCCCTCTTCGCCGTCTCTCCTGCTTGTTCTGCTGGCCCGCAATCGAAGCAGCAGGCAAGCTGCAAAGAGCTCCTTTTCTCCCGCCTCTCAGCTGATCGGCGGGTGGGCGGGGCTTCCAGGGAGGCCTCCTGTAGGCCTCTGTGAAGCCTGAACTCGAGTAGGGCCCAAGCAAGCCAGGAAGGAGGAGGCAGCCAGAGTGTTCTCTGCAGCAGAAGACCCCTTGCTGCCCTGCTTAACCCAGACCAGCATTTGCCAGGTAGAGTGTGAACTCCTTTTTGTGGTTACCTTTCCCGCCCCCCCCATATATAGGGATCTGCTTGCCATAGGGCTTGGATATGGGGGGGGAGGGACCGAGAAGTCTCTGAATATTTATTTTGAAACAGCTTGGAAAATTTGCTGACTTAAAAAAAACTATCTAAAAAGTCCTATAAGTGGCTTGTTTCATGGCAGAAAATTGCAAAAACTTCTGGAACAGTATTTTATTAATTTTATTTATTCATTCATTCATTTATAAATGCACTTATGTTCAAGTTGTTTTGCAACCCAGAAGGTCTGAGTGAGAACTGTGAAGCATGTGTGGTGCTTTTATTTTATTTTTCTTGTGTGTGAACTGCTCCCCAATAACTTGCAGGGACTTCAGGGTAAATCTGGCCAACATGTGAATGCAGCACCTCCATTCCAGAGGAGATGTGTCTTAAAGGGCTTTAAAAGCCTCCTGTGAAAAACCTCCTGCAATCAAACTTGACTGAATTTGTTCAGAATGCTGGGAAAACAAACATAGGTTCACCCTGCATGGTTGAAAGTCTCCTTTGCTAATCTGCAGCGAGGGGCCCATTTTAATAATTCATCTTTCTAGTGTGTTCTAGGCATTAAAAGTAATACAAATGTATAGTACTCAGTGTATATCACTATATATTGTGATGTGTGTGTGTGTATTCAGTGAAATGTATTTGCAGGCAGCATACTTATTTTGGAATATCAGACTTAAATCCTTGGGGGCCTGGGGTGTGCGGAGGCCCTGGACTTGGGGGGGGGGGATTTTAAAATCTTGTCTCTGGGCCCACTCCAACCTTGCTACGCCCCTGCCCTGAGCCATTTTTGGATGGGCGGTATAGAAATTAAATGAATAAATAAATAAACAAATATAGTACTACCATGATGTGCTACTCCACGGGCACAGGTTCCTCCAAATGAGAGTGAATGATGAACAGCAGTGGATTAGGGATGTGCACAGAACTGGTTTGGAGGCCCTTTATGGGCCTCCGAACTGGTTCAAAGGGCAACCGGCTCCACCAGTTCGATGGTGGTGGGGGTTGCTGCTTTAAGAGCAGAGGAGGGTGCACGTACCCCTCCCTCCGCTCTTCCCCCACTCATTTATTCCAAAGTTAATCGGGGTGGCAGTGTGCCTCCCAGCCGCCCTGTTGACCAGATACAACTTTAAGTATCCAGCGCACCTCCACACTCACAGAGGGCGTGTGTATGTGATGGTGCGGCGTACACACCACCATGCCAGCGCATGCAGGAACATCAGATACTTCTGGTCATATCCTGTCAATTGGGGCAATGGGGCAGTAGGGAGGTATGCTGCCGCCCCAATTAACTTTGGAAAAAAGGAGTGCTGGCCGGGGAAGAGCGGAGGCAGGGGTAAGTGCGGCCTCCCCCGCTCTTAAAGCAGCACCCCCCACCATCAAACCACCCTATAGTGGATTAAACTCCAGAATGTTTTGCAACTTTCTCCCATGAAACAAAGTAGTTATGAAACTTTTTAAACCATTTTAGAAACTTTTTTTAAAAAATCCATGAATGAATTAACAATGTGTATCATTGGACTTCTTGTTATGAGTTTGTTGGTTTCTTAAACTGATTAAAGACCACGCATTTCAAGCCAAGGCATTGCCTCCTAATAAAGCATGTTGTGATGGTGGTACCTCTCACTTTCTAGGAAAGGAACCAAATGGCTGTTTCTTTAGCAATAAAGCACTTACCTCTCTGTTAGGGCTATGGACGGAACAGTCTGTGGTGGTTCGGTTCAAATCCAAACCAAGTTCAAACCAAACCACTGGTCAGTGAACTGATTCATTAGAACTGGCTGGTGGTTCAGTTCCTGCTGTTGAACTGGGTCGAACTGGTTTGCCCTGGTTTGACCCAGTTCAAGGGCCTTCCTTGTAAAGGGGAATCCAGTAAGGGGAATCCAGTAAGGATTCCCCTTTACAAGCAAAGGGGATTCCCTAACTAAAAAGGGCTTCAAGGGGCAGACAGGGTGGGCAAGGGGGGCAGGTGAGAGAGTGCCTTACCAGTGGTGGTGGGGCGGCAGTGAAAGGGCATCTTACTGGTGGTGGCACGGCGGTGGCAGCTCCATGGCTGCGGTCCCTCTCAGCCCCACCAGCACTCACCCCACACCATGGCTGGTGGGCAGCCCAGTCCCAGCCTCCGCGCATGCATGGAGGCCATTTGCATGACCTCCATGTGGTGGTGTAAATGACCTCCATGTATGTGCATGAGCAGAGGCCAGGATTTCCCCTCACCGGATTCCCCTTTACAAACATGCCTGCTAAAGCAGAATCAAACCGGTTCCAAACCTCTTCAGCCCAATTTGACTTGAATCGACTCGCGGTCTGGCAATGCAGTTTGGAATTTTTGGCCCCCATCAGGTTGGCCTGAGATTGGGAGAGGAGGGCAGTTTTTGCCTATCTCACACTGTTCTCCTTAGTTAGTTAGATTTGCCTTGGTCTCAAGTGGCAGAGTGTGAGAATTGGGGAGCATAGGAAGCTTAACAGTGATCAGTCCAAGGCACTTGACTGGCATGTGAAGAGGTTGTCATCATTCTCTGGATGCTTGGTGGTTTGGGGAGTCTGTACTGGAATTTCTCTAGCATAGGGACATCACTAAACATAAAGACTGAGTGGTTTGGTGTGAGTGATGCTTCTCAGAGTCACATTCACCCATTTGGATTAGCTCAAGGAACAGGGATTAGCCTAAGGGCTATGATCCTGCTCTAAGCAGAGGTGCAATTGCATAACACTTTGAGATTCACTGCTTGTTGGGGGTCAGTGGTTAGTTACATTGCTTGTCTCATTTAGCTGTTTGGATAACAAAGTTGAGTCTCCGCAACTTCTGCTTCATGTCTTCACTGATACATGGGCAACATACTGTATTGGTGAGAATATGCTCTGAGCCTCATTTAAAGTGCAATTTTAAGCACACTACACCAATAGAACAGATCCTGTGATAGCAATATAGCCACAGCATTAGATCCGTTCAGGTACTATGGAAGTGGAGACACTATACACAATTATATTCCTGAGACTGCACTAACAAGCCCCGTTCCCACAGAGACCTGTAGTAAACCATCCTCCATGAATTCAGAATTTGTCTAGAGATGCAAATGCTGTTCTCCTGTGTGTTTTTCACACAGGGTTTTTAGCTCACATCTTCTCTGAAATGGAGGCTGTGCATTAACATATTGGCTAGATTTACCCCGAAGTCCTTGCCAGCTAGAGGGGAGCACTTCACACATGATTCAAGTCTTTCATTGCACGTTAGAGTATAACTCGATTTACAGTGTATCCAGAGGGAAAAAAATCGACTTTTTGCGTTGTTGTTTTTGGGCAACTTCGAATTCTCAGGATAGCCTCGTAGGAAACTCACAGTAAAGCCTGCTGTGTGAAAAACACCCTGGAGAAATTCTTTCCACGATTAGAATAAGGTTGTGGCATCTCAGCATTCCAGTAATGGGCAGAATCACTCCATGAGTACAGCATTTGTCACTTGGGTCAAACTCTATACTCATGGAAAGAGGGGTGTGATGTTAAAAAGTGCATCAGCACAAGGCTGGGGCTTACAGGCACCGAATTCAGGGAAAGCATCCATGAGTAGAAGAACACTGAACAGTGTTTTGTGTTCGATCTATCAAGCTTTTATATTTTGTTAATTAGAAGTTTGTCCCTCTGGGGATTCTATAGAGAATGGGGGGGGGAATAGAGTCAGAAAGAAAAAGGGAGGGAAAGGAGAAGTAGAAAATATGGAGTTGTTTCTGAATAAAGCTTAGTTAAACAAACATAAGATTGCTTTGTGTTTACAAGGGAAGCAGCTCTAAAGCATTTGTCAATGCGATTTTGAACCAGCTATGCGTGTGAGCCTGCAAAGCTTGTGAAAGTTTCTGCATCTTCCTTTTATTGCATTACTGGGCCTACATTCCTGAACTGCTGCATTCAGCTATTGCTGATGCTGATTGACCTGACCTGTGCACAACCCCTGAAGGTACTCCATTGTAGGGATGTTGGGCCTCCGAACCTGTTCAAAAGGTGGCCAGTTCTGCCAGTTCGATGGCATCAGGGATGCTGCTTTAAGAGCGGGGGAGGGTGCACTTATCCCTCTCTCTGTTCTTCCCCTGCTGGAGCTCCTTTATTCTGAAGTTAATTGGGGTGGCAGAGTACCTCCTACTGTCCCGTTGCCTGGATACAACTGGAAGTATCTGCCGCGCATGTCGGGTGTGCATGTTGGATGCGCCCATGCTGGCATGCACAGGCGCAGCAGATACTTCCGGTTGTATCCAGACAACAGGGTGGAAGGGAGGTACTCTGCTGCCCCAATTAACTTCGGAATAAAGGAGCACCAGCAGGGAAAGAGCGGAGGGTGGGGTAAGTGCACCCTCCCCCGCTAGTAAAGCAGCACCCCTGGTGTCATCAAACTGCCCTTGCCTGGTTCTGTGCACACCCCTGCTCCATTGTAGCAACACAGATCAAACCCCACCATCAATTTTTTTTTGTTCACCCCAGGAGAACCTGCTCTTCCCTGGAAACAATGAAGATCCTATTTCTGCAATTACCTCCTCACTATTCTGACCCCTGATTTTATTCCAGCAAAGCAGAAGGCTATATTGCTTCACTGTCGGCCTTGAAGGCCAAAGAATATAAACGCATTTGCTGTTTCCTACCAACTTGGAAGGGGATGCCAACCCTTATGAAGCTGCCAAAATCAGATCCAAAATCAGCCCAGACCTGAAGGGCTTCCGGAGAGCCCCCCTTCCCTTAATTTTTTTCAAATAGATACTTGCTGCTGCCCTGCCACTGCTCCTGTGTACAGGGGGGCACCAAATGATCTGGGGGGCCTCCAGAGCCCCACTGCTGTACCACTGCCATGTGCCCGCCCCTGCGCCCGCCCGTGCCCCTGCCCCCGCCCGTGCCCCTGCCCTGCTGCCGCCTTCACCACCATTTGTACAGCTGGGGGTGGGGGGTGAAGGCAGGCCTCCCCCGTGGTGACGGCAGTGGTGGGCACAGCAGCTGGTGGGCCTGTCCAGCAGGTGTGCCTACTCATTGTGAGTATGGAGCATCGCAAGCTGTTGATGTCACGGGCTTGCAACGTTTGCTGCCACCGCCACCACGGGGGAGGCCTGCTTGACTCGGCTCACCCCCCACCCCGGCCAGGCAAGTGGCAGTGAAGATGGCAAATATTGGTGGGGCAGTGCTGAGCATGGGGCAGCGGCAGGGTGGGGCAGCAGCACAGTGGGAGGGCTCTAGAGCCGCCCCCCCAATCATTTAGAGGCCCCTCGAGACAGGAGGCTATGGACCAGATCCCCAAGGTCTGTGGCTAAGTGTGCCTCTGGCTGCTCTTCAAGCTTTAGATGATCATTTCAGCCCTACTTTGAATGTGATTGCTGAATGTTACAAGTTCTGTTGATCTAGATCCCAACTGTCTGGTGAATCTATCAATCAGTATATCACAAACCTGTGAGTTTGCCAACTTTACTGATGAAATGATTAGTGATAAAATTGTTATGAAAATAAACTGCCCCAAACTGCATGAAAAATTACTTCTGAAGTGGAAACATACCTTGGATAAATGTATAGAGATGCCCAGGAGGCTGGAAGATGCTCTCTACTGTGCCAAATCACTCTCTTTGGTAGCCTGAAGCCAACTTCCAGAAATCCAGGCTGTTCAGTCTAAATCCCTCCCATCCCAAAGGAATGGCTGCTAGTGCTACCAAAGTGAAGACCCTGCCCACAAAGCCTATTACACTCACTGGCCTACATGGAAGGTCACTGGGAACAGGTGCAAGAAAAGCAGACACTTTGCTAAGGTTTGCAAGTCTGCAGTCCACTCCATTACTGATATGCATCTTCAGATGCTGGGTTAGGCAATATCAGTGTTTGTCCCTGAGGGTGGGCCAACAAGATAGGATAGGGATTCTGTTGGTGTACCGACCATCCCGCTGCACCTCAGTCTCTCTGCTTGAGCTGGCAGGGGTGATTTCGGAGGTGGTGTTGGACTCCCCTAGGTTTATTGTCTTGGGGGACTTCAGTGTCCACGGTGCATTGTGTGATGAGAATGAAGCACTGGGGATACCCCCATGAGTCAGGCAATCTAGGCACCCGACTCTATGCATGCTCTGGCTGCAAGCAGCACGAGCACAAACATGACCCAGACACCAGGGTTAAGGGTGTGCTCACACCCTTAACCTCGGCTAAAGGCAGGGGTAGAAAGCAGAGTTAGGTGGGCGGGCAGTGCTGGGATCCACACAGATCCCGGCACTGCATACGGTCAGCCTAACCCTGGCTGGGCTGCCCTTGCCTGGGTTAGGCTACGTGTGAGAATAGGCTTTGTGAGTATTACTCTAAATTAGTTATACAAATTTAGCTCCCAAGTTGCTCCATTGCATGTTCTTTTTAAAAAGAATGTAGCATTTAATTGGGATGCATCCTACAAGTCTGGTAGGGATGTGCACATAACCATGACAGAGAGGCTCGAAGGTGGCAGGGGTCTCCCTTTAAGAGCTGGGGAGGACACACTTACCCTTTCTGCCGCTTTCTCCCCACTGGCGTCCGTGTTTTACAAAGCCGATCAGGGCAGCAGCATACCTCCCTGCTGCCCCGTTGCCCTCGTCTTGCAGATATGACCGGAAGATAACGACATGCCTGCGTGTGCTGGCATGAGTGCGCGCAGGCACGTCAGTGACTTCCGTTCATATTTGGAAGATGAGGGCAATGGGGCAGCAGGGAGGTACTCTGCTGCCCCGATTGGCTTTGTAAAACACAGACCCTGGCGGGGGCAAAGGAACAGGAGGGGTAAGTGCACCCTCCCGCACTCTTAAAGAGAGACTCCCACCACCTTCGAACTGGCGGAACTGCCGGTTCTTCAAACCAGTTCAGAGGCCCATAAAGGGCCTCCAAACCGGTTCCGTGCACATCCCTAAAGGCTAGTTTACAGACTATCAAACTGGACGCTGCTGAAAACCCTGCTCTCTCTTCTTTTGACACCAACAGGCACACAATTGTAACCTCTGGTGCTTCTGAATATGGTTTAGGAGCTGTCTTCACACACACACACACACACACACACACACACACACACCCCGAAAAGGTGACAGGGAAGTTACAGTTGCCTTTGCTTCCAGAGTGCTTCCAGCATCAGAGATGTATTCTATTATTGGAAAAGAAGTTCTAGCATGTTTCTGGGTGGTGAGGCACTTCAGGATTTAGGTGGGGCAGAAAATTCACTTTACCATCAGAACATAAACCCCTGTCTGCTTTATGTACTAAGCAGGGATCAAGTCAATCCCAGGAATAGCCAAATGCATCACCATATTTATGGACATTGATTTCTAGGTGGAATATCTGCCAGGTCTTTGGAATACAACTGCAGATTTTTTAATCTCCTCTTCCACATACAGGCCAAGAGGAGATCACAGAAGAAGAGGATGAAGGAGTAGTAATGGCACAGAAAGATTCATCCACTCATGGAGTGATCACTTCTGAGTGGAAACAGGCCCTTAATGCTATCCAAGTGCTTACTGAACTTAAACCTTACATAACTAGTGGATGGCCGTGCAAAAACAGGGTACCTGAACATTTTCAATTATACGTGCATATAGCAAGTGAGCTGTCCCTGACGGTCAACTTCTATCTGTCTGTCCATCCATCCATCCATCCATCCATCGATTTGATTTAAACACCAACCTTCCTAAAGTGGCTCAGGGCGGTTTACATTAAAATAAAAACTACATAACAAAATCAAAAATCAATTAAAAACAATTACAATTATAATTAAAATTAGATATCATTAAAAGCAAGGCTAAAAAGATGGGTCTTTTAGACTCTGCTGAAGGCCTTCAAGGAAGAGGCCTCCTTATATCCACGAGGAGCATGTTCCACAACCTAGGAGTGTCAACAGAGAAGGCCCTGTCCCAGGTCACTACCAGATGAACCAGTGGCACCCGAAGGTGGACCCTTCCTGATGATCACAATGAGCGGTGGGGATCCTTGGCATGAGCTTGACTAAAAGGTGAATCAGAAAAAGATTTAGTGACCAGGTATGGACAAACACATTGAAAGTGTAATCAGGCACTATATGGCTTATGCTGCATATGATAAATCACAAAATACCTTTACCATCCCCTTGACTCCAGTAGAGTATCTCAATGGTCCCTGGGAAAAACTAGCTCTTGATATAATGGGGAAAATAACAAAGATTTGTTATTCTGATGGTGGATTACTATTCTAGGTGGCCAGAAGCTTCATTTGCTGACAACATTACTACAAAGAAGGTGATTCAGTTCATGTCTGCAGTCTTTGTGAGAGAAGGTCTTCCTAAAGAACTAGTGACAGACAATGGGACATAGCTTACTTCATTTGAAATGGAGCAATACTTGTGTAGCCATGGGATAAAACACAAGACTAGTTCCTTGTACCATCCTTGAGATAATGGCTTAATAGAAACAAGGAACAGATTAGTGAATGAAAGTTTACAACTGGCTGCTACTCAACAACCCTGGAAAGAGGCAATCTGTGAAACAACCCAGCGAGTACAAGTCCATGCACCTGTGGTTAATGCCATGACTGGGGGAGACAAGAATCAGAGAGGTAGCTGGGATGGGGTGAGATGCATGCAAATGAGCCATACCTGTGGCTCATTTTCAGACTCCCCCCAGTCCCGTCCATACCAGCCACTACTACATTAAACTTGTCATTATGAGTTTGTTCAGCATGCCTTTAGATGTACCACTACACTATGCCTCTTCACCCACATTTTTGATCTTGAATTATTCTCACAGAAATTTCTTATAACTTGATGTTAGACACTCTTGGATATGGAATGATTACAGCTCTCCTGTAGCACACTGCCCCGCCAATCCTGTTGCAACTTTTCCTGATTCTTTCATAGTTACCCAATATTATTTAAGAGAGTTCACTGCTGTTCCTATTTTACAGATGGCAAAATGAGGGTCGGAGATACTAGGGCAATTCACATGCTTCTCCTGGGTGGGTTGAGAGGGTGCAAGGGGTGGGGGAAGGCTACACTTAATCTTCCTTCCTCCCAAATGACCAAAATGTCCATCCTCAGCACACCTCCCATACACCTATACAGGCAGTCCTGCTCCGGGCAGCTCCATGAAGCGCAGAGCAGGACAGAGGGATCTCGGGCCGGAACTTGTTCCAGGCTCCGGGCATCCCTCAATGCAACGTGCAGTCGTGTGATGCATTGGGGATTCCCACATCACATGGACGTTCTATGCAACTGTCTCTGTAATGGTCACATGATACCTGGTAGCCAGGGTAAGGGTGCAAGAGCACTCTTAACCTTGGCTGAAAGCCGGGTTTGTTAAGGGAGTTAGGTGGGTGGGGATCAGAGGGATCTCCGAAGATCCCACCACTTCTCATGACCAGCCTAACCCTGCTTGAGGCAGCCCAGGCAGGTTTAGGCTCATTGCGAGAACAGCCTCAATGTCTTACCCAAGGCCATCTGAGTTGCTTAGAAACCCAGGCTTCCTAGGCTCAGGTCTGTCTGCTTAACCATGGTGGCCACCATATCACCTCTGCATTCAGACTTCCTCTGCACCTGAGGAATCTGTCTAAATATACATTTGTGCCAGAGTCTGCTAATTTACACTCCATTAAATCAAGCAGCCAATGAGGATCTTTTAAAATACTTCATATTTCAGAGCATATTTTAGGTGTGTGTTTCTGCTCACACTTAAGACTTGCAGTCTATCCAACACTTTAGTTGTATTACCATCTGCAGCTAGAGCAATAGCCAGATGTTGGGAGGGATGTGTGTGTGTATGTGTGCGTGTGTGCGTGCACATGCATGCATGCTTAGCACCTTGCTGAGAGAATTCACTTTTGCACATTCATATATTTCAGCAGGATTTTTATTTTTTTTGCCCATATTGCTTTTAAGGTTGTTTATATTGCTGGTTTTCTGAGTAACACCTTGATGCCCAAGCAAAGTGTTTTGAAGTGCAGTACATTATAGAAATTAGTTGAAAGGATGCTAAAATAAAACAAAACAAAATAAAATATTGCATGGCTACAATAAGGAACCTTTCTGATGGACCTTCAGACAGAATTTCCATCCCAGGAGGAACAGCTGATATGACTTATATGTCAGCCGTAAGCCACTGCCATCTACGTTTTGATACCATGTCAGTAGGAGTGTACATGAACCAAAAATCATGGTTCGCCTTGGATTTGAATCAAATTGGAGCCAAACCACATGCTTCCGAACTGATTTGGTCAAACTAGCTGGCTGTTCCAGTCTGTTTAACTGAACCAGTTTGGTGGTACAGGCGGATAATATACTTGTAAAGGGGAATCTGGTGAGGATTCCCCTTTACAAGTGCAGGGGTGGGGGACCCTGGCAATGGTAAGGGGCGGCCAGGTGGGGGCATAGGAACATAGGAAGCAGCCTTCTACCAAGTCAGACCATTGGCCCATCTAGCTCAGTATTGTCTACACAGACTGGCAACAACTTCTCCAAGGTTGCAGGCAGGAATCTCTCTCAGCCCTGTTTCGGAGATGCCAGGGAGGTAGAGTAGCCCCATAGCTCATAGTGCTCACACATGTAGTCTCCCATTCAACTGCAACCAGGCCAGAACCTGCTTAGCAAAGGGGACAATTCATGCTTTCTACCTCAAGACTGCCAGCAACGCCACTCGCCCTCCTTGGTGAGGTCCCAAGCATGTGCTCTGCCTTCTTTAGGAAACCACCCATGAAGCAGTGAAGCGGTTCTAGGCCCTGCTAATGCACAGAGGCTATTTGCATGGTGTCCATACATGTGCGGACACCATTTGCATGGCCACGCAAATTGTGTGGCCATGCAAATGGCATCTCTGCATGTGCAGACACCAGAACCGCTCTGCCACTGCACAGGCAGTTTCCAAAAGCAAGCAGAGCACATGCTTGGGGCCATGCCAAGGAGGGCAAGCGCAGCAAGTGGTGCTGCCAGAAGCTGCACTGTCTGGGTAAGGATCTTACTACTTCCTTTGCTGCCCCTGCCAAGCCACCCCTTCCTTGCTGAACTGATTCACCCAAACCTGGCTTGGTTTGGTTTGATATTGGACTGAACCACCCCCAATTCAATCCATGATCAAACCTCTGAATGAACCCGATTTGAGGATTACTGGTTCAGCAATGAACCATTCATGTACACCACTACTTGTCAGCCTGCTCACTCTGTGAACCAAAGGAAGTAAGCGCTACATACTTATGGATGTATAAGACTGTTATCTATCTGTAGATTGTCTAATCCCAAGACTTGAAGAACAGTAAACAATGGAAGGGAAACAGGCTACCAGTAAATGATATATATAAAAATTAAATTAAGAATTAAATTTGATCATTTGGAACAGGCACATTGATTAGCCTTGTAGAGCAAATGTTATAATTATCTGACATTTCCTGCTGGCCCCTCCCAAAATCTTCATAATAATCAGTAAATATCAACAATCAGTGAATTTCTGGCATTTATGCTAATATAGGCTCATTCCTTCTAGCACAGGCAGTACCAAAACAAGTTAGAAAATATTTTTCACTGTATTTTGAAATGGGCAGTCAGCAAAAACTGGATTAAGTCAATTTTCATATTTTTTTTGGAACTGTGTTGAGGGATACTACTATTATTAACAGAAGTAGTATTTGTCCAAGTATCCACTTAAATGGATTTAATTTACCTTCTGGCTGTAAAAGCAATATTCACAAAAGGCAACACTATTTAGTCTTTAATGTACATGAACATCAGGAGAACTCTAATCCTGAGTGAGATCTCCTCAAAAACTGTGGCTTCCAATTTTCACAAGACAGTGGTTGACATCCTGACTACATTTTTCAATAGTACTACCCAGGGAACAGTTTAAAGGACTAATACATTTCAATAGAATTTCCTCTAGGAAATTTAGTCAGGATGCTAGCCAATGTGTATAAAAAGTTTGTACTCATATTTGATTTGGTGTAATCACAAGTACGACATGAACATGTTTTTCATGCAGCTCATTGTGGAATTAAAAAACAACAACAACAACAACAACAAGCAATCTAGAAATGAAATGTAGTTTCTCACACTGGTTCTAATCCTACTTTTCATTTTTGCAAGAAATTGCCATTGATTTCCATGGGCCTAGGTTCCACTGAATTGTAATCCAAAGCTTGCTAGAAGCGTACCTGAAGATTCAGATGAGTGCATCTGAATGGATACTCAGGCATGCAAGTGAGTCTTAGAGATGGTCTCCTGCCCTGTGTTTATTGTGACAGAGAACACCCTTTAAGGAAGCAATCAGTGACAATTTAAAATAAGGAGGTGTTCTGGGTGGTTACTCCCAAATTTCAGAGCCCTCTTTGTGCCAAGGTTTCCTAAAGCCGAAAGACAGTGAGGAGATGCTGTTATCTTTTCATAATGGCTAGAAATAAGTGATGCTGCACCCTTAAACACACTTAGTAAAAAAATAAACCCAACTGAACACAGTGGAACTGAGGAAACCTGCGTTGTTAAACTCCCGAAGCTACCTTATACTGAGTCCTACTATTGGTCCATTAGCTCAGTATCGTCCACACTGCCAAGTAGCAACTCTCTAGGGTTTCAGAGAGGGGTCTTTCTAAGCCCTACAAGGAGATGCCAAGAATTCTACCTAGGACCACCTATATTCAAAGCATTTGTGCTAAAACGGCCAAAGCCCTTCCCCATTTCACTATTGGAATGATAGCAGATCTTAAATTGTCTGTTTAAAATAAAATATTAGCATTGGTATTTGGCTTTTATAAGAGGTCCCCCCCCCCGCCTGCTAGGAGTCTCAATTGAGAAGGCAGGCTAGGAATCTAATCAATAAGGGCACAATCTAACCAAAGTAAAGCATTCTTCTCTTTTCTTTAATAGAAGGATATTAGGGAATGGATAACTCTCCTGTTTAAATCACTGGGATTTAAAACTGCTTAGATATGGCTGGGCTATATACTTGAATAAATAAAATGACTCCCCAGCATTTGCAGCCCCTCCAAGTACATATTAATTGGCCCTTTTACATGGCCCTCCAAGTACATTTTGGAGCTTCCCCACCCAATGAGCAAGAAATTGACCCATATGATTTTATAGTTATGGTGATAGCTGCTAGAAAAAACAAGCCGTTACCCAATCACTCTGTTTCTGGTTCTGCTTTTTATATTTTTGCAACAGTTTTCTACTTTGGGGGCGGGGGGGAAAGCCCATTGTTTTGAATACAATAAACTGCATTTTCCTGGACAATACATGCTTCGTAAAGCCTGATTGCTAAAACACATGTAGTTCTGCAGGTTTCTGACCAATGTAACTGACAAACAGGCTTACACACAGGCATATAACAAAGTCATCACATTTTAAATCGGATAAAGTGAGAAAAACTAATTGGCTGAAGGGTATGCTTAATAAATTGTTAGGGAAATTTTTTAGCTGATCCCACCATAAACCAAGAACAATAAGAATGTGATACATAATAAACTAAGTGTTGCCGTTTTCTACAATTGCCCAGGTCTTACAATTTGATTAATTGCAGATTCTGAATCACTAAAAATAAATGGCAGTTAATTATCCCTAACACCTCTGCAGGAACAGATTGGGAAGGACTTTGAAATTAGCACACTGCCGTCTGAGCTAAATATATCATTTTAGCTTAATGGAATTTAATAATATTGTAATTCAAACTTATGTTTCACAAAATTAATGGCTTTTAATATTGCACAGTGTTCATATGATCTATCCCATATTTTATATGCACTGACTTTTATGGACAGATATTCTGAAATAACCATCACTTAAAGAAACTGATTCTGAAGTTTGCATTGCAGACTATTATTCTTAAACCAGAATTTAAAATGGGAGGCTGCTGTGTTTATCCAGATAGCTTAGGCAACATTTTGCCCTCCATGCTGATTATAGCCAGTTTTGCAATATCTCTGAGGACTTAATTTGTAACTTTAAGCAACCGTCTTTCAGGGAGGCCATAAAGGAGCTGCCACTTTAACAGAAGTTGTCAAAAGCATTGTCCAGAGTTCTATCTGCTCTAAATACAATTAGGAACATAGCTGAGCCAAGACCATTCCATGCATGTCCTGGAAGAGTTAACCTTTCAAGGGGTTCCACCACCCTGTCCAGATCATCAAAACCTTTTACATCTGATTTCTATCCTTTTGCTTTCTGAAATCTGTTCTAGAGGTGAGCAATTGCACATTTACATATTACGCTCATAATTTACTGGCTGACATCTAGCCTAGTGTTGTCCTCCTAGCACAACAAGAGAGACTGTGCACACATTGTAGGCTTTGTAGATTGTGCAAAACGTGCAGATTCTGGCACTCTAAAATGCTGCATAACCATTAGTGTAAGAACTTCAAGATACATACACGGTTGCATGTGTTGTGCCACCAGGTGAAGGCCAAAGAGCGACCGAACTGGGCTAGGGGGTGATTTAGAAGGCCAGCAGGGGAGGGGAAATCTCCACAGACCCCCACGCCGCCTCCAGGTACTCCTTTGAGGAAAGTAAAAGGTAAAAAAAATAAAATAATAATTCTTAAAAAGAATTTAAAGATCAGGAACCCCCCAAACTTTGGGGGGGGGGGTTTCAATCTGGGTCCAGACCGAACCAGGGGGGTTCGGTTTGACCCAAACTGTCGAACCCCTGAACCGAATCCCCGAACCGGTTTCCACATCCCTACCATCGATTACATGCTGTGATGTTTTTAACGAATTCTTTGTGGAAAAAATCTCTCGTATTCAAGCCAACTTAGACTCTATCTCCACAATTACTTCAGTGTCTGATGTGGAGGTGTCCAGCAACTCCTCTTGTGTGATTAGGTTGGATCAGTTCCAGTTTGTGACTCCTGAGGATGTGAACAAGCTGATTGGAATGGTGTGGCCTACCACCTGTTCTCTTGGCCCTTGCCCGACATGGCTTATACTATCTGGCAGGGTGATTGTTGTAGAAAGCCTGGTAGAGATTATAAGTGTGCCTCTGAGGGAAGGTAGGATGCCTTCTTGTCTTAAGGAGGCAATTATTAGATTGCTTCTGACAAAGCCTACCTTGGATCCCTCAGAGTTGAGCAACTACAGGCCTGTCTCCAACTTTCCATGGCTGGGCAAGGTAATTAAGAGGGTGGTGGACTCCCAGCCCCAGACAGCCTTGGAGGAAACTGATTATATTGACCCATTTCAAACTGGCTTTCGGGCTGGCTATGGGGTGGAGACTGACTTGGTTGGCCTGATGGATGATATCCAATTGGGAATGGACAGAGGAAGTGTGACTCTCTTGGTCCTTTTGGACCTCTCGGTGGCTTTCAATACTATTGACCATAGTATCCTTCTAGAGTGTCTGATGGGGTTGGGAGTTGGATGCAGTGCTTTGCAGTGGTTCCACTCCTATCTCTTGGGCAGTTTCCAGATGGTGTCCCTTGGAGAATGCTCTTCTACAAAATCTGAACTTTTGTATGGTGTCCCTCAAACTCCATATTGTTTCCAATGTTGTTTAACATCTACATGAAACTAGGGATGTGCGGAACCGGTCTGGCGGTCCACGGCCTGACAGTTCGGTCCTGGGGTTCATGGATTTGTGATTGCAGAGAGCATTTGCGCATGCACGGTGGCGGCCAAAATGGCCGCTCCTCGCCTTTACAGAGGCCCAAAAGGGCCAAAAAGACTATATTTACCTGGCCGCGGTGGTGATGAGGGAGGCTGGCGGGAGGGAGAGGGAACCCTCGTGGGGGACACACACACCCCATGGCTACAGCAAGCCCCTCGAAGGTAGGTAGTTACTTTTCATAACTACAGGTAGTTACTTTTCATTTAATTTTTTTTTAAAATTACAGGTAGTTACTTTTCATTTAATTTTTAAAAAAAAGTTCATGGACCTGCCGGACCGAGTAGGGGTTCGATGGGGGCCGGATCAAACTGGCCCAGTTCCATTCGAGTCCAGTTCGGCCTTGAACCGAACCGGGCCAGACTGTTCCATGCACACCCCTACATGAAACCACTGGGAGAGATCATCAGGAGATTTGGTGCAGGATGCTATCAGTATGCTGATGACACCCAAATCTATTTCTCCATGTCAGCATCATCAGGAGAGGGCACAACCTCCATAAATGCCTGCCTGGAGTCAGTGATGGGCTGGATGATGGATAACAAACTGAGACTGAATCCAGATAAGATGGAGGTACTCATTGTGCAGGGTCGAAACTCAAGAAACAATTTTGATATGCCTGTTCTGGATAGGCTACACTTCCCCAGAAGAAACAGGTATGCAGTCTAGGGGTGCTTCTGGATCCGAGTCTCTCCCTGGTGTCCCAGGTTGAGGCAGTGGCCAGAAGTGCCTTCTATCAGTTTCGGCTGATACGCCAGCTGCGCCCATTTCTTGAGATGAACAACCTCAAAACAGAAGTACATCTGCTGGTAACCTCCAGATGGGATTACTGCAATGCACTGTATGTGGAGTTGTCCTTGTATGTAGCCTGGAAACTACAGTTGGTCCAGAATACGGCAGCCAGGTTGGTCTTTGGGTCATCTAGGAGAGATCATATTACTCCCATATTGAAGGAGCTACACTGGCTGCTGATATGTTTCCAGGCAAAATACAAGGTGTTGGTTATAATCTATAAGGTCCTAAACAGCTTGGGCCCTGAGTATTTAACAGAATGTCTTCTTCATCATGAACCCTACCGCCCATTGAGATCATCAGGCGAGGTCCGTCTGCAGTTGCCACCGGCTCGTCTGGTGGCTACTCAGGGACAGGCCTTCTCAGCTGCTACCCCAAGGCTTTGGAATGCGCTCCCCAGTGAAATAAGAGCCTCCCCATCTCTGGCAACTTTTAAAAAAGTATTTAAAGACACATCTGTTCACCCAGGCTCTTAAATAATATTGTTTTAATTGTTTTAATGCTGTTTTAAAAATTTTAAATTGTAGTAATGTTTTAAACTTTTTGTTTTTGTTTTAACTAATGTTTTACTTTTTCTGTTTTTATTTTGTTGTAAACCAGCCAGAGATGTAAGTTTTGGGCGGTATAAAAATATGTTAAATAAATTGTCTGGAAATGTGTTGGGACTAGTTTCTATAAATAAATAATTCTGCACCATTCTCTCTCTGCTCTTCAGTTTTCTTCGGTTTGGTGCCCCCTGCCTTTTGTGTATCCACAGCTACTTGGGTTTTCCCCCTTAAAAGTCATATATTAATATTCATAGTAGATGTGAAACGCCCTCCTAAGCATATTCATTCAGAAGCAGTTCCCCACAACGGGACTCCAAGTGAGTGTGCAGAACACAGCCTTGATCTCCCATTTGAAATATGTATATAAATATTTATACCACACTTTTCTGTCTACGCTTACACGACCAATTGAAAACAACAGTAATCAAGAAAACAATACATATTTCCATCCACACACATTTTTAATAAGCAGTCATGATACTGTCCTATCTTCAAACTAGTGCAATCTTGAGAATAACGTCATCTCTACACAAATTCCCCAGTAATTATAGTTGGGATCATCGAATGCAGCTGTGTTTTGTATAAGCTTCATATTAGACTCATAGTTAAAACCTAGTTCAGGAAATGTCCAGGAAAGAAAAAAAAGTTAGATAAGTAGCTGGAATTATTTTTGCCCACCTTTCCTTTCAGAATTGATTGTTTCTCAAACTCAGTATTGTGATGAAAGCTAGAATGCATTATGTTTATAAATTGTGAGCTTAGAAATGTGGGCTGCAATAATAAGCCACTTATTTTAGAACTTGTATGGGAATCAAGAGAAGAAATGTTGTGAGATGTAGAATCTAAAACATTCTACCTAGACATTGGAGAGCCTAGCTAAAAGCCATACCCCCACTTTTTCTACATGTGGCACAATCAACTTATAAAACTGATGATATAAACATTATTGATCCAGAGATAAAGAAGCAGAACAGATTTAAACAGTTACTTTGTGTAACTAGACTAACTTCTTGTTAGCATATTAGTAGCTGATTCTCTTGATCATTCAATTCTAATTTTAATGTGGGTTAGCCAAGATTAGCATGACTGCGTGAACTCATGCCAAGGTAGAATCTCAGATTCATCTTGGGTCATAAACCACCATGGTATGGGTTCATACAATCAGGCTAATGTTGGTAACCCACATTAAACCTAGATTAGAACACATAAGGACACAACCAAAAATGCAATATCATGCAGAGCTGGCGAGAGCCAATTGCCATTATATGGCTCTGCTTCTCACTGCAGTACATGATCAGAGCTGCAGCAAATGGCAGAGCAGGGAGCCGGAGGTGCAGAGCAGGAGCACAGTGCATTGAGGGCTGCTCCCTCAGCCGGGCACTCTTACCTGCAGCCCACACAAACACATGACACCGAACCTGGGGTTAAGGGCATGCTTGCTATAAGGCCTTGGGGTGAATTCCCAGGCTTGGGGCTGAGGCAGTGCTGGGATTGGAATCAATCCCATTGCTTCATATGGCTGGGCTTGGATGCTCATGTGACTAGCCTCATTGTATGAACCAGGTCAATAATCAAATCAAATCAAATCAAAACCTTTATTTCGGTCATTGACCAGCATAAAACAATACACAATTTTTTGTGTTACATGGAAATTGGAACTCTTGTGGAATCCTATATACATTGACTCAAAGTCAAAGTCAAAATTTGAGTTCAGGAGGGCTAAATGCTGAGTACAGGTGTATAGGATGAAAGCTGTAATTGTATGCACACATACTAGGTAGTAAGCCCCATTGAACTGTGGTGTTTACTGTAGAGTAGATATGCATTAGCATGTATTACATTAGGCAGACTATACATGATGTGCTGCTTGATGAAGATTTCTGTGTGATTAAAAGTTTAAATGTCCCTGTTCCAACAAGTCATTGGTCTAATATATAGGATGCAACTGGACTTTTCTGTACTCCATTGAGGATAGGCAGATACAGAATTGGGTAAGCCCATTTCTATGAATCTATCTTTCAGCTAAAAGCTGAGGGCACCTCTCTCTCTCTCTCTCTCTCTCTCTCACACACACACACACACACACACACTCTTTTACTTTTACAATTAGGCCCATATGTGCAGATACCCAATTTGTGTGATCCAGTGATGAGATGCATTTTTCCAGGACTACTTCATCTTTTCCTTATTAAAATATTTATTTGTAATGCAGTAGCAATAATATTTTGTGGTAAAGCACAATATGATCCCTTCGTTTCAAATGTAATGGAATTTTTTCAGCACACATGCACCAATGCCATGCTTAAAACAATAAACCAATAAAACAAATTTATATTTATGTAAAAGTATCAGAAATCACAGATAGACTGGTTAAGGAGATGGATCATCTCAAACACTCCAGACCGCAGCCTTTCTGTCTTTAATCTTAAAAAATAGCTTTTCATCCAATTCTTTTTTTAATGCACTGAAAGAAGGCATAGCATTTTTATATGACATATTTCAAACATGATCTCACCCTCTGACAATAAATATTGGGTTAGCAATTTTCTGGAATTCAGAAAGAGAAATTTTCTCCCCCTTCCACTGTGCTTCCCTGTAACATATCTTTTGCTGACTCTGCTCTTTTCTTAAACATCAGAAGTTTCACTACTACTTGCAAAAGGATGAAGTGGGGGAAAGCACATTGAAGACATTGATTTAATATGAGCTGAAAGCATTTCTAAGGTCTGCAATGGTGTCCAGCTGATATGTGAGTGACATGAAATCTTTATGGAAGCTTTCACGGCTGGAAGAGATCTAGCTCAGCCATAGAAAGTATATGCTTACCCTGCAAAAGGTCCCAGGTTCTAATCCCTGGTATCTCCAATTAAAAGATGCAGATCTCATCCAAAATATACAATACTGGTCTAGATGGTCTGATTTATAAGGCAACTTTATATGGTCAGGGTCTTTCTTGGTTCCTTGGAGGGGACATTTATAAGTGATGTGTTGAAGCCATATATACTCTTTTCCTCTGAAGCCATATAAACCGCTTCCTTCTTCTTACTTGCAAGCCATCATTGATAAATGCCTCTTCCAAGGCACCCTAAAGAACAGAACAGAATGGCACCTTGGGATGGCTGCACCCCACAAATATTATCTGCTCAGGTTCTGCTCTCAGTTCTTCTTTCAGATCCATCTCAAGATCTTTCTTTTCACTTTCAATCTTCATTTCAGATCACATGTGATTATTTCTCAGAACTCCCCTTTGTTTGTACATTTTTATCCTGTATAAGGCATATAACAAATAACAGATAGGTTTTAAAATACTCAAGTGACTGGGGTTTTATTTCTTTACAATTTGAATTTGAATAACTTAGCCTGGAATAGCTACCTAAAAACCTGGAATCAGACCTCAATCAATCAATCAATCAATCAATCCCTTTAAATGTCATGCATGCCCTTCTGAGAGCAATTGCACTGCAATCCTTGTAAGAGCCCCACAACAAAGCAGTCTCACACAAGCACAATTTCTGTCAACAGATGGTTGCTGAGGGGCACTATTATTCTGTTACTCCAGGAAGGGAACGTGATGACTTCCTAAGAGGAGATATGCATATGAGGGAGGCCAAAGGATCCTGGGGTCTGGTCCACTGTGACCATGGATGCTCTTGTGTTGGCTCACCCTGGCAAAGGAGTCAATGGAAACCAAACCACACTCCTGCCACCATGTCAGCTTACTGTTCAGGAATTAGCCCTCTCATGACATGGCCAGTCCACTTGGGAGTACCAGAGCAAGACTTTTGTTCCTCTATCGAACTGCACTCTCATGAGTTGAGACATCCAAATAAAGTGGCTCTGACTTATGTGGTTAAATGATAGAATTTAAATGATAGAAATGATAGAATTCTCTCTGGTTAACGATAGAATTTTTACACAGCAACCCCCTATTCTCCAGGGAACCTTTTCATGCATCCAAAGGTGAATCTGACACTCCATGTCTCCAGGAAAAACTGGGTGGGCAGACTAGGGAAATGCCAGGACCAGGGACAGATTTTTCCTCATTCAAACTTCCCGGGTTTGGACCCTTGTTGAAGTGTATACAGATTGGCCACTGCAGGGAAACATGGGAGAGGGGAGCCCTGATTATCAGCAATCCCAGAAGAGTAGGGTTGTCCTGATGGGTGACCTGACTGGCAGAGAGGCTGCTTGGACTGCTTCTTTGTGGCAGTCACCAAGATAGGGAGAGGTGTTGCTGGGGTACTCAACCCCATGCCTTGCATGTGTCCAGCAACCAGGCTGGGTGGCATCTGCTATCTGGCCCGCATGTGTGTCTCCATGGCCTAACACTCCTGTGAAAGAGTGGTCTGTGGGAAAAGGGGTATCACCACACATTATAAACTATTAAGCCCTGTTCCCCTGTCCACCCCGGATGGATCTTCTCATGAGTTGTGAACGGGTATCCCCATGGCCTTCCACTTTCATAAGAGAGTGGTCCGCTCCAGAGCAGTATACGCCCTCATCACACATGAGGAATCTCTCCTTTCACTGGAAGCAATGCTGCTCCTGCTAGACTGTTCTTCTCATGAGCAATGCTAGGGACCGCATGCATTAATTCAAGGGGAAGGGGAGGGGACCACCTTCCCCAACTTTATTGTACAAAAATTAGAGAAAAGCCACTTGAAAATTCCTGCATGGGCCAGACTTTTAAACTCAGCCCCAGGGATTGCTGTCTTGCCATATGTTGGCATTGCTGTGGTCTCATCTGGCTGCCTAGTTAATGGTGCCATTGCATTTGCATGTGTTTCTGAACATACTTCTACATCGGTTTATTTTGGTGAGCAAAACACATCATGCCCATATTGCCATCCCACCCCCTCTTTCTTCTGAGTGCCAGAGGAGTGAACAAGGGACACAGTAGGAAGCGGGCATCCCCCAATCTCACTTTTCCATTTGACAGGCTTGCAAGCTTGGGATGGGATGAGGTGGCATCCTTGTTGCCAGGCAATGGTTTGAGTAGCACAGAGACAGGAGGTGGGGCAAGTGCTCGGAGAGGTGGTCAGTGAGAAGAGCAGCAGGCATGGAGCAGGCATGTTCCTAGGCAGGTCTGAGCCACCCTCTCTATTATTTAAGTTCAAGAAACAGTGCAATTCACTTATGGTGGTGTCTGCATTTGGACGTAATGCTGCCACCGTGAAACCTCAGGTTGGAGCAGTGAAACTCACTACAAACCGAAGGTTCAAACTGGAGTTTAGCAAGGGAAACCACAGGTCAATTTTGCTGCGAAACTGTGGTTTCACGTATTTGGACGTACAAGAATTCCAAACTCTGTCCCATTGAACTCCGGTTTGGCATTATGTGCAAATGGAGCCTATGCGTTTTCCCAGACTTGCTCGACATCATTGTATTTTTAGATTTTGAGCCCTTTTGAGACAGGGAACCATTTTCTCATACCTTCTGCTGTGTAAACCACTTTGCGAACTTTGTTGTTGTTGAAAAGAGCTATATACATATCTTAAATAAAATACTAATAATCACAGGCTACATTGACAAGAAACAGCAATATGGAGGAGATTGTGACTGAAGATACATGTATGTTCTACTAGACATCATTGGCAAGAGCATGGAGCTAAATATGCAGCTCATATTTTTTTAGTGGTAGCTGCACATTTAGTTTAACATCTAGTTTGGCCTTAGCAATAAGGAACAGGCTTATTAAAGGGCTAAATTTCCTGAGTTCTCTTCCCAGAATTCTCCCTTTCTTTCTAGTACAGCATTAAACCTGGAATCCAGCAGTTAATTAGAGACTACTCTGAAATACTCTCTAAGATTGTGGATTTATCTTTAAATTGATCTACAAAATAGATCTATAGTGTTTTTTAAAAACCCTACTGGCAATGATTTATATCACTAGGTATGGCCTTTATATAGTCTTACGAGGCACAATATATTTTTTGATAAATGAGGAAGTGCAATAGGTGATCAATAAAGCAGAATGTGGTCCTCTACATATCAGATCGCTTTGCCTCAAACTCATTGTCCTCAAAGGCTACAAACTTCACGTGTGTAATTATATTTACAATGATCTCTGAAGAATTTGCTTCTGAGGCAATGGGTTTAGGACAGTAGCCTAATTAAGAAATAAGTCCCATTAAATTTGGTGGGGGGGGGGCTTACTTCCAAGTAATTTGCTAGGCAATGAGCTGTAAGTCTATATTTTTTAAAAAATAATTTCATTAATATACTGCCCATCCAAATATGGCTCCAGGCAGTTCACAATAAAAATATGATTAAAAAAATTAACATAAAGCTAATTAAAAACCTTTAAAACCTCTTAAATACCACTATAGGCCAAGCTGAAAAAGTAGGTCTTTATGGCTCTCTTGAAAGCCTCCAGGAATAATATATCTCATATCCTCACAGGGAGTGCATTCACAACCTTGGGGCAGCTACTGAGAAGGCTTGATCCCAAGTCACCACCAGACAAACTGGTGGACCTCTCATGGGCATTTTTCACACAGGGCTTTTAGCTTGCATCTCCTCTGGAATGGAGGGTGTGCATTCACATAGCCCGATTTACCCCGAAGGCCCTGTGAACTATTGGGGAGCACTTCACACACAACTTGGGTTTTTCATTGCACGATAGAGTGTAGCCCAATTTATATCCAGGGTAAAAAAATTCATTTTTTGTTTTGGGTTTTTTGGGGCAACTTCAAATTTATATTAAAGAGCCTTTGGATGGGGTGGTTTATAAATGTAAATAAAGAGATCCAGCGTGGTGTAGTGGTTAGAGTGCTGGACTAGGACCGGGGAGTTCAAATCCCCATTCAGCCATAATACTAGCTGGGTGACTCTGGGCCAGTCACTTCTCTCTCAGCCTAGCCTACTTCACAGGGTTGTTGTGAAAGAGAAACTTAAGTATGTAGTGCACCGCTCTGGGCTCCTTGGAGGAAGAGCGGGATATAAATGTAGTAATAATAATAATAATAATAATAATAATAATAATTGTCACAGAAAATCAAGAAATTATGATTTGTAACTTTAAATCGAACCCGTCGAAATATGGATTCCACAAAAGAATGTATGAAATTTGGAGACAAAAACATCCGCACTCGAAAATTACGGAACTTAGATTAACGGATCAACATTGATTTATAATGTGAAAGAAAGTATTTACTGATGTGGAATTGGATGAACTCCAGCAAAGTATCCAGAGTGAGGATATTGACCATGAACTGCTGAGAAATTCTCCAGCAGATCCTGAAGGAAGAGTAGTAGAGCAACAAGGCATAGCCAAAAATGAATACCAAGAAAGAAATGAAACACCTCTGTTGATTGTGCCAAATTCGCAAGATCATCAGCTAACTGAGATGCAAAAAGAACTGAAAGGAAAAATTGTTGAACATATGAAAGTAAGAAAAGAGCGTAAAAGACTGCCTGCACTGAAGCTGGTGTCCAAAAAAGATATGGAGCATTAAATGACCTGAAGAAAGCTGTAGCCGAGATTGAGACATTACAGGAAACAAACCAGCTCATGTACAGTGCGGCAGCAGTGACCACACAAGAGCTTGGATATGAACTTAACAAGCCAAAGATACAACAAAAGGAAAAACCAAAATGGAAGGTTAAGTTGGAAAGTAGGATCAGTAAGTTAAGGGCAGATGCCAGCAAATTGAAGGACATGAAAGAGAAAAAGCTTAAGAATGAAAAGAGCAAGGAATACTTAGTAAAGAAGTACCACCTGGAAACCAGGAGGATCAAAGAAACCCTCGAAATTATGAAACAGCAAATTACAGCAATAGCAAAGAAGATCAGCTGATATGATGCTCGTGTACTGCAATGCCAACAAAATTTCCTTTTCTATTCAAATCAACTTCAGTTTTATTGGAGTGTTAATGGAGAAAAATTGGATAACATTGTGCAACCGGACAGGGAACAGCTTCTTGGGTTTTGGAGAAACATTGGGGACAACCCTGTTGATTACATCAAGAATGCAGAATGGATAAAAAAAGTTGAGGGGAAATTGGATGGACCCAAAATAGATGACTTGATAATTATACCCCAACTGGTTGAAAACTGAGCAAAAAAGCTTAAGAATTAGACAGCACCGGGAATGGATGAAGTACATGGCTTTTGGCTTAAACATCTAACCAGCTTACATAAAAGATTAGCCAAGTAACTGAATGATATGCTGGAAGCTGGAGAACTTGATGAATGGATGACAACTGACAAGATTTGTCTTCTTCTGAAATACTACGAAAAAGGCACAGTACCAAATAACTATAGGCCAATGACTTGCCTTCCACAATGTTCAAGCTCATTACAGCAATTATAGCAGATGCCGTGCAAGACCACCTAGATAGGAACAGTTTGTTACCAATGGAACAGAAGGGAAACCTTCGGAAAACAAGAGACAGAAAAGATCAGCTTCTTATTGACAAAATGGTAAATTGTAAACAAAGGAAGACAAATCTAAATGTAGCTTGGATTGACTATAAGAAAGCGTTTGACTGATTACCACATAACTGGATTTTAAAATGCCTGGATATGACTGGAGTGAACGATAACATTAAAAACTTCTCAATCTGGCTTCCACACAGATATGGGACTGAAACTGCCTTGGTCGCTCTAGTGGATGACCTATGCCAGGAACTAGAGAGGGGAGGTGCGTCCCTGTTGGTTCTGCTGGACATCTCAGCAGCGTTCGATACCATCGACCATGGTATCCTTCTGGACTGCCTCTTGAGTATGGGAATTGGAGGTACTGCATTGGAGTGGCTCCGGTCCATGTTTGGGGGGAGGGTCCAGAAAGTGGTGCTGGGGAAGTATTGCTCGGCTCCATGGTCATTGGCCTGTGGGGTCCCACAGGGTTTGGTCTTGACCCCCATGGTGTTTAACATCTACATGACACTGCTGGGAGAGGTCATCTGGGGATTTGGACTGAGTTGTCAGCAATATGCAGATGACACTCAGCTCTATCTCTCCTTGTCACCTGATCCTAGGGAGGCAGTGGATGTCCTGAATCGGGGGCTGGAGGCTGTGATAGGTTGGATGTGGGCTAAAAAACTGAGACTGAATCTTGGCAAGACAGAGGTAATGTTGGTCAGTAGAAGAGCCAATCAGGATGAGGAGATTTTACCAGTTCTGGATGGGGTTGTACTCCCTTTGAAGGAGCAAGTACGCAGCTTGGGGGTACTTCTGGACCCGGCTCTGCTTTTGGAAGCTCAGGTGGAGGCGGTGGCCAGGGGTGCCTTTGCACGGCTTCGGCTAGTGCGCCAGCTGCATCCCTTTCTCGAGAAGGCAGATCTGGCCACAGTTACCCATGTCACAGGTAATTGCCATGTCACGGCTGGATCACTGTAATGCTCTCTACGTGGGCCTGCCCTTGAAGAATATCCGGAAACTGCAGCTAGTGCAAATGCGGCAGCTAGGATTTTATCCATTGCTAGCCAGTGGGATCACATCACACCCATTTTGAAAGAGCTGCACTGGCTACCAGTTTGTTTCCAAGTCCAATTCAAGGTGCTGGTTTTGACCTTTAAAGCTGTTAACAGTTTGGGCCTGTGATACCTGAGGGACCGCCTGCTCCCAAGGGTTGCTGCCCGCTTGACAAGGTCATCTGAGGGGGCTCTGCTTCGGGTGCCGACAATGAAGGAAGCTTGGTTGTTGTGCACTCAGGACAAGGCCTTCTCTGTTACTGCCCCCATACTCTGAAATGCTCTCCCAATGGCTATTCGTTCCTTGGTCTCCATCACAGTTTTTAGAAAGCGTGTGAAATCTTGACTTTTTACCCAGGCTTTTATATGATTGTCTCTACTGCGGCTTCTTTGTATTTTGTACAGTTTTTATGCTTGTATTTTAAATCTTTTAAATCAGATCTGTTTTATATTTTAGCTTAATATTTTAATTGTGTCATTTTTATAGTCTTGTTTTTAATTTTTATGTAAACTGTCTTGGGATTGTTTTAATGAAAGGTGGTATATAAATTTAACAATAAATAAATAAAAATAAATAAATAAAAATAAGTATTTGGGCATTCTCCAAAGTGACAAGATCAAGCATGCTGAAGTGAAGACCAAAGTAAGTTAGGAATATATCAGGCAAGTAAGAGAGACACTGAAGTCCAAACTTAATGGTGGTAACACTATCAAAGCAATTGACACATAGGCAATTCCTGTAATCCAGTATACAGCAGGTATTGTTTATTGGACACAAGCAGAATTGGATGTGCTGGATCGGAAAACCAGGAAAACAATGATCATTAATCATGCCCCGCACGCAAAAAGTGATGTTGATAGGCTGTACCTACCAAGAAATGAAGGTGGATGTGGAATGTTGCAAATCAGACAGTCTGTTGAAGAAGAAAAATGAGCATTGGCAGAATACATCAATGAAAGCCAAGAAGAAATGCTACAGGAAGGGAGCAAGACAGGACTGTTGAAAATAAAGGAATCAAAGGATGAATACAAAAAACAGCAGATGATCAATCGACAAGAAAAATGGCACAAATCATTGGTCAGTTCTGTAATGACATACGATCGAAAGTCAACAATAGCACAACATGGCAGTGGTTAAAGAAGGGGACACTGAAGAAAGAAATGAGAGGTCTTATTTTTGCAGCCCAGGAACAATCACTGCGAACAAATGTTATAAAAGCAAAAATTGATAAGATCCAGAAAGACAGTAAGTGTTGGATATGCAAGGAAGTGGATGAGATGGTTGAGCACCTTGTATGTTGTTGTAAGAAAATCACACAGACTGATTATAAGGAAAAACACAATAAAGTTGCTGCGATGATCCACTGGAATTTTTGCCAGAATTACAAATTGCCAGCAAGCAAGAATTGGTGGAATCATCCGATTGAGATGGTCACAGAAAATGAGGAGGCAAAAATCCTTTGGGATTTTAGAATACAAACTGAGAGGCATTTAGCGCACAATATGCCGCATCTGACAGTCATTGATAAGAATCGGGTTCTGATGATTGATATTGTAATCCCAGGGGATAGACTAGTAGATGAAAAACAATTGGAGAAAATAACTAAATACAAGGACCTTCAGAATGAAACTGAGCGGCTCTGGAAAAAGAAAACAATAGTGGTACCAATAGTTGATTGTGCCCTTGGTGCAGTACCAAAAGAACTTGAACACCATCTTGACACCTTGGGCATCACAACACATCAGCTATAGAAGGCCACGGGAGAACACGGATACTACGACGCTATATTTAATTTTTCTTTAGTTATCCTAGACCCTTGGAAAGGGCCCGATAATTAAAGTACCAAATCCAGTCAATAACATCTAGTAGACTGTGTGTAAATAGAATAATAATAATAATAATAATGCCTTGCAGTAAACCTGTGGTAAAGCCTGTTGTGTAAAAAAAAGAGAGCCAGCGTGGTGTAGTGGTTAGAGTGCTGGACTAGGACCGGGAAAACCCGAATTCAAATCCCCATTCAGCCATGAAACTAGCTGGGTGACTCTGGGCCAGTCACTTCTCTCTCAGCCTAACCTACTTCACAGGGTTGTTGTGAAAGAGAAACTCAAGTATGCAGTGCACCGCTCTGGGCTCCTTGGAGGAAGAGCGGGATATAAATGTAATAATAATAATAATAAATAAAAATAAAAATAAAAATAAAAATTATAATAATAAAGCCTGGGTGTTCTTAATGAGTGGACCTCTCATGATGATCTTAATGAGTGGCGGGGATATTGCAGAAAAAAGTGCGCTCTCAGGTAACCTGAACCTAAGCCATACAGGACTTCAAAGATAATAATCAGCACTTTATATTTTGCCCGGAAACATGCTGACAGCCAATTTTTCTTTTGTTTGTCATGCTTCCAACATAGGCTTATTTTATATTTATTTGGACATTATTCTCTAGTTTTCTGCTTTGCTGAACATGAAAATGAAGATTTGGGAAGAAGGAATGAACATTGTGACTATGAAGTGTTCCGTTTCCCAGGTCTTCAAAAACAACATAAATGAGCAGTTGGTAAAGCCATCAGCTTTTCACACTGAAGCATACAGCAAACATATGCAGTGACCTTAGCCTTTCCCCTTTGATTTACAGCTGCATTGGAAAGCAACTTAACAAGGTGGCATGGAGCTTCAAGAGCAGTTGAAGTCAATTTATTGTCTAAGTGTTATGGATGTTAATTAGATTAGGAATATGCTGAGGCTATTACAGTTCTTCTACAGAGAGAAGGGTGACAGTACTCTTTGAAACTCAGTTTTTGTGGCATGAAAACACAGGAAAGGAGAAATCCTACACCCAGGGAAATTGTAGGGTTCCACTGGATTCCACAGAATTGTAAAAGGTCCAATAATAATATCTATGAAAGAGCCAAGAAAGTACCAGACACTATTTTTAAAAAACAAAATGCCCCTACTAGTCTTGCACAGTTTTCACTGACCTAGTGACAATAATTTAAATGGAAAAATGAATATAAAGATTTTCTGATATAATTGCTATGAAACAAAAATGTGAATTAAATTGGAAAAACAATGTTGAAAGCAAGGATTTGTTTTTCAAACAGTCCAAAGAATTCCATCTCTACAACAGGAGAAAAAAACATTTTAAAACATTGTACAGTCAGTGTCCTTCACTTAAAATACATATTTACATGTTACTGTTTCTGATAATTGTTGGAAATGTGGGCTGTTCTCAGCAGATTTACATATGTTCAGTAGTAATTTTTCTAATTAATAGTTTTATGATTTTATAACTTCATTTTATTAGATCAGCACTTCAGTCACTACCAAGTCAGAAGGCTACAGGAATTGATGGAATAGCTACAGAAGTATGGCAGGCAACAGAAGAAGAATCAGTCAAGGCTCTAACCAAACTATGCCAGCAAATTTGGAGAACGACACAGTGGCCAACAGATTGGAAGAGGTCAATCTGCATACCCATACCAAAGAAAGGAAACTTAACAGATTGTGCAAACCATCGCACAATATCCTTGATTTCACATACTAGCAAAATAATGCTCAGGATCATCCAACGCAGATTAGAGCCCTATGTGGAAAGGGAAATACTGGATGTTCAAGCTGGTTTCAGAAAAGTCCGAGGAACAAGAGACATCATTGCTGATGCATGCTGGATAATTGAGAAAGCCAAAGAATACCAGAAAGAAGTCAATATGTGCTTTATTGACTACAGAAAAACCTTTGATTGCATCAACCATGTCAAGTTGTGAAATATCCTTAGGAAAATGGGCATCCCAGAACATCTCATTTTTCTTATGAGAAACCTATACAAAGGACAGGAAGCCACAGTCCAGACGGAACATGGTGAAACAGACTGGTTCCAGATTGGCAAAGGAGTAAGAAAAGGCTGTATACGTTCTCCTTCTTTATTCAATTTATATGCTGAACATATACTGAGAGAAGCTGGATTGGAAGAAGATGGGTGTGCTTTTAAAGTTGGAGGAAGAAACAGCAATAATTTGCGCTACGCTGATGACACTACTCTTATTGCTGAAAATGCGGATGATCTGCAAGCTCTAGTAATGAAAGTCAAGGAGCACAGCGAAAAAACAGGACTACAACTAAATGTAAAGAAGACTAAACTGATGACAATGGGTACAGCAACCAGCCTCAGAATAGATAATGATGACATTGAAGTGGTGCATAGCTTCTGCCTTTTAGGATCGACCATCAACAGTAAAGGATCCAGCAGTCAAGAAATACGCCACAGACAAGCACTTGGTAGGGTTGCAGTGAAGGCCTTGGAAAGGATATTTAGATGCCGCAATGTGTCTATACCTACAAAGATTAGAGTCATTTGGACAATGGTTTTCCCCATGACACACTATGGATGTGAAAGCTGGACTTTGAAGAAGCAAGATAGAAAAAGTATTGACGCTTTTAAACTTTGACGCTGGAGAAAACTTTTGAGGATACCATGGACAGCCAGGAAAGCAAACATAGAACAAATCAATCCAGAATTTTCAATTGAGGCACAAATGACCAGGCTCAAACTATCATACTTTGGACACATTATGCGAAGACCCAGCTTCCTTGAGAAGTCCATAATGCTGGGAAAAGTTGAAGGAGGAAAAAGAAGAAGAGGACGACCAGCAGCAAGGTGGATGGGTTTGATTTTGACAGCAATGAGTACACCACTGAGAGACCTTAAAGGCCAAGTTGAAGACAGATCATCTTGGAAAGAATCTATCTGTGTGGTCGCTAAGAGTCAACACTGACTTGACAGCACTTAATCAATCAATGCCATTTGTGGGCATGACACTTTTCACAGTGTGAGAAGACTGTTCCCTGCCCCAACAAGCTCACAATCTAAAAAGAGACACAAGAGGAACAACAGCAGAAGTGGAGGACAGTAGAGGCAGAGGAAAACAAGAAGAATATATGATTATTTTATGTACATCAGGGACTCTCAAGCATGGGTCCCCAGATGATGTTGGACTACAACTGCCATCATCCCAACCACAGTGACCTTTGGCTATTATGGCTGGGGATGATGGGAATTGTACTCCAAAAATCTGGGGACCCATGTTTTAGAATCCCTGAGGAAGATGTACTAGGCTTAGACTTAGGGTGGCTTCACACACCATGGGAAACAACGAACTGGCAGTTCCTGGAGCTCAGCAGCAAGTCCAGTTTCCAGTGTTGGGACAGCTATGCTGACACTGGGTTTGTCATTTGAACCTGCCAGTGTTGGCATATGCCGCCCTATTTGTGGTTCCAAACCTAACATCAAGATTTGAAGTTGGGTACAGATTAGTAATGCAATTAGGGCAAAATATGCCCACATTGGCAGTTTCATATGACACACTCAATGTCAGCATAGCTGTCCTGACACTGGAAATAAGGCTCACCATTTCCTGCATCATGTGACGCAGTAGGAAATTGGGCCAAAGGCTTTTGGGACAAAGTGGGTTTCAAGGAGGGATCTGAAGGAAGTAAGAAAGGAAAGGAGAGGAGAAATGAAGTAACAAACAAGGATAAGATTTAGATAGAGAGGATAGATGGGTGCCATAATGCTTGAAACAAGGGACTCTGGCATTTCTAGAGTATGGATGTGCATGAATCATGATTCATATACAGATTTGAAGCACAGATTTGGCACTTTTAAAAGTGAGAAGAACAAGTCTGTACCTGCTCCTCCAGTGCTCCATGCAGCTTCCTGCTGCTGCAGCACCCCCCACCCTAGCAGCCCTCATGCAGTGGTGGCTCAGCAGCGGCAGCACACACATGGCCTTCGTGCATGTGTGGTGGCCATTTGCATGGTCAGCAACCATGCTGACCATGCAAATGGCCACCACACATGCACGGAGGCCATGTGCATGCCACTGCCATACAAGGGCTGCTGGGGGCAGAACATCAGGAAGCTGCATGGCATGGCAGAGGAACAGGTACGGATCTGCTCACCTCACTTTTAAATGTGCCAAATCTATGCATTGAATCTTGAATCTGTGCACTTGCCTTGCACTGTGGTCAGTTCTTTTTCACTGGTGATCTTCAAAGAGAGGCTGGACAGTAATCTGTCAGGGATGCTATAGCAGTTCCCTGCACTGAACAGGATGCTGGACTAGGAGACCTCCAAGTTCCTTCCAACTCTAAAATTTGATCTCCAACTCCATCTCCTCATGCTTTTATGAGCACACCATTTTCCTCATGTCCCAATCTCCCCAGCCTTGCCTGATCTCCATCCTTTGCTGGAGATCAACCCCAGCCCCACCAAATCTCAACCTCCCAGTTCATCTGTCTCCTCATCTACTCTTATTTGGTGATGGTGGTGGTAGTGGCAGCAATAACCACTGTGGCTTCCACTCCTGCTCCTCCTTCCACCCTGCCTTTTCAGTTGTACAGGACAGGGAACAAAGTGACATGAAGAGATTCAAAGATACTTCTTGCTGTGCTATGCACGCCTTTGCCTTTTGAAAGGACAAGATGGAGTGAGTGGAGAAGAGGAGGAGGGCAAGGTTGGTGGTGGTATGTTCACTGCTGTCACCAAGTAAGGTTTGATGGAGGCAGCAGCTCAGTGGTCAGTCCACTGCTTCTGCCAATCCTGAGGTTCACCCAACCTCATTAGCAGGCTGATCATGTAGTCATTTTACAACAAATGACATAACATTATTAATTTTTGGAATGAAGCTTGTGAATATATGATGATATGTGTATATTAGAGCCCAGCTTAATCATCTGTTTTGGTTTTGTCATAAGTTGCATTGTGTATTGTTTGTACATTTTCCAATATAATTTTTAAAAAAACATAATAGCAGTAGGATAATTTTGCAAGTTTGTATCCATTGCATGTTATTTTTAAATATATCAGTCCTATATCTACAGTGAGACTGGAGTTGCAGGAACAGTTACTTACCATATACGAGAATACTTGCTAGTATAAAGGAAAGTTAGAATTTGGTACTTACAGGGTTACTTGGAATTAAACCTTCTGCTACCTGAGTGGGCCTGCTGGGGATGATCTGGGTTTGGATCATAGTCCAGAAATTGGGGGTGACGGGTGGGGAGAGGAGCTTAGAGCCATGGGATGGTTCTGGGACAGGATCCAGTGATTTTGGAAAGGTCTGAAGGCAAGGCTCAGCACAATACAAGGCTTTTACAAATGGCTTTATCCTTGATTTTCTGATGACAAAGCAAAACACCCAGCCAGGTCAGCTTTTCATACAATTGTTGACAACCCTTTGTACTTGTAATTACAAATAAAGCAAGAATAAACACCTCAAACAACACCACATGCTTATGTTGCCAAATGGATGTCACTCCATTTGCTTTGGCACGGATGTCACTTGTGGCTTTGCTTCGGCACAGTTCTTAAGGATAAGCTTTATTTAAGTGAGTAAGCAAAAGTTACCTTCATTCATAATCCAGTGGAAGAGTGACATCCATTTGGCACGTCTCCTTCTGTTGTCTGGGTGATTTGGAATCTTAGAATGAGATCTTACACACTAAAGCGTCCGTTCGTTACTTGAAATTAAGAATTTAGGCTGCAGTCCTGCACACAATTGGGTTCCTTAAATCCTATTGAGGCATTTAAGCTGTTACACTCTGTGCAGAAAGGTAGCCTTGGCCATTTCAGGTCATACACTAAAGGCCCATGCCTTGAGATTTAATGATGCCGATAGGCTTGTCTATAGTAGTTGGGAACTTGAAGGCTTGGCAGTAGAAGGGTCATCTAATTTATGAAGCCCACTGAACTGAGAAGCATTACAGGCTGCTCAGTGAACTGGGGAGCATCATCAATACTTTGATTTTCCAGCCTTCTAACAGGCTTTTCTCCAGCCTTCTAACAGGCTTTTCACTGGAAAGCACGTATGGTGTGGAGAGCTGCAATTCATAAGATCTTCTTTGATGCAACCATTCTAACCCTAGCTGAAATCATTGGGATTGAGTTAATCTTAAAGCAGAGTTTGACAATAAGAATGACCATTGGTTATGACTCTTCTACTTGTCCATTCCAGCACAGAGGTAATGGTGAGATTAGAGCCTTGTGGGATAGCTGTGTGTGAATACTATTTGAGCAGACTAAGAATAGTGTGATTTTTCAAGTTAGTGAATGGGTTGAATTTGATCCCTGAAGTAAAGACTGGGGACGACTATCCAAAGATAAAGAATGAACCTTACATAATATGGAAAGCTTGAGTTTCCATATTTTATTGAAGATGAGTAATTTGCTACCTGGGTTATCAAAAAGAATTAGACCATTAGTCTCCTTATCATATCACCCATACTTCAAAAATGATTTTGTGAATTGGCCTGAGATTAAATTATAAAAGAGCTGTCTCATACAGAGTCAGATCATTGGTACATCTGGCCAGCATTAACTAACCTTACTGTTAGCAGTTCTTCAAGGCCTCGGGCAGATGTCCTGCTTCTTGAGATTCTTTAACTTGAAATGCTAAGGATTGAACCTGCAAGTGAACCAATGATCTGATTAACCCCTGCTAACTTGGCAGAGGCACCTTTTAATGTGGTGATTCTATTTTATTTAGCAGGGGGAGAGTAACTGGCCCTATCCACCTCCAGCACAGTACCTCCAGTGACTGTTGCTGGAATCTATCTTATCTTTCTTTTTAGACTGTGGGCCCTCTGGGGACAGGGATCCATCTTATTTATTTATTATTTCTCTGTGTAAGCCGCCCTGAGCCATTTTTGGAAGGGCAGTGTAGAAATCAAATGAATGAATGAATGAAGTACCTGTGAAGATCATGCTGTGCCAATGAAACCTTCTCCAATATCTAACTTCCCGATAAAAGAAATGCAATTTTTGAGTTTCAATTGCCTGTCAGTAGCTGGATTTAGCTGAAATTGGGAGACAGAACAAACATTAAGGGTTAAGCCGAAATGTGAACATCATTGCCCACAGACAACTGGATTTAACTGAAGTTGGGTGACAGAGCAAAGTATGAACAAGTTTTGGTAACAGACCTGGAGCACTGTCCATTGGACCTGCACTTTCAAAGTTAAGCTGGGAAACGTAGTTACTACTTGTGTGGCATTTGATGCAAATGATTCCATGGTCAGAAATTATGTTAAAACCTGTTCAGGATCTCTGTTATGACCATTGGTTTCATTTGTTAATACATTTCCTATTTCACTAAATTTGCTGGCTTCAAGGGGAAAAAACTATTAATGGAACTTGGGGGGGAAAAAAAGCCAAGCAAGCATGATTACAGATCCTGTATATCAATTGCATCTGTGTGGTTTCCAAATGAAACTTGTGGCTCTTGGGAGAAAGAGAAAATCAACAAGGAAGTCGTTGCTCTGCTTAAAAATAACCTTTGTTTTTAGCTCTGAAAACCATGTGTGTGGGAATGTTCCCTACATTTTTGGTTCAGTTTTCTTAAGGTTCTTTCCTTAAGAGCAACAAAATTTAATCAGCATAGCTGTAGCTGTAAGTTAACTGCTCGTATATCATGCTGAAGATGCAGGCACTTCATTTAGGACACCTTTAGATATAAATATCTAAAGTGGAAATGGTTTGTAACTTAAGAGCTTCAGAGGCTGTGTTTAGCCTTCCAAATGCAAAAGAGAACACCTGGAGCTTTCCCAGACAGACAGCAGGCTTTACCACGCTTCTCTGCGAGGCTTTACTATGAGTTCAAAGTTGCCCACAAAAACCGATGCAAATTTTTTTTTACCCTTTTATAAATCAGACTACACTCTTAACACGCAGTGAAAAATTAGACTACATTCTAACACGCAGTGAAAAACCCAGATTGTGTGTCAAGTGCTCCCTGATAGCTCCCATGGATATTGGGGTAAATTTGGCCGATATGTGAACACAGACCCTCAAGAGAACTGCCCACAGAACTTGCGTTTTGGGTGGTATAAAAATGTGTTAAATAAATAATTCAGATGAGGGCTAAAATCCGGGTGTGGAAAAGTCCCTGGTTTTGAATTAGTTACAGACTGCTATACTGACTGAGCAAACTACCACTTACTAAGATAGAAGATCTTTGCTGAAGGACAGGAAAATCCAAAAAAATCTGAACTGGGTACATGATAAGTGAGCTAGAGGATGACCTGCGCAAAGGTGAAAATAGATGCACCATTTTTGAGTGATGGTGCAGGTATTCCTAAGACTCTTCTGGACATATTTGTTTCTCTTGTCAAGATGGAGCAACAACATGTTATCCTGCTTAACTGGACCAAGAGATGCCCTTTCAAGTGCTGACTCTCTTCTTTTTAGCCGGGGGATAGCAACTGCCCCTATTCAATCTAGCACAGCATCTCTTACAGTGGTTGATGCTGGTACTTCCCTTGCGTTTCTTTAGGTTACAAGCTTCTTTGGGACAAGCTTCTTTGGGACCATCTTATTCCTTTTGCTATTTAAACTGTGTTGAGAACTTTTGTAGTTGAAAAGTAGCAGATAATTATTTTTAATAATTTAATAATAATAGTCCACATTATTATGCTTATGCTTATGCCAGCAGTTCCAATCAGCCTGTGCTGCTCTAGGCATCTAAAGAAGCACCAGCAGCCTTGCATAAGAGCACAAGCGCACACATACTTAAAGTTGTACACCAACACTTTGGGAGCACAACTTGCATTGACGGACATACTGCACAATGGTATATCAGTGGTATAGTATAGTATAGTATTTCAATGGTATAGCATGCAAGTGGCACAAATGCAAAAGTTGTGCCAAAAAAAGTTGTACATCAACGTGGTGTAGTGGTTAGAGTGCTGGACTAGGACCAGGGAGACCTGAGTTCAAATCCCCATTCAGCCATGATACTTGCTGGGTGACTCTGGGCCAGTCAATTCTCTCTCAGCGTAACCTGATTCACAGGGTTGTTGTGAGGAGAAACTTAAGTATGTAGTACACCGCTCTGGGCTCCTTGGAGGAAGAGCAAAATATGAAATGTAAAAAAATAAAAATAACAAAAAAAATTAAAAATGATGTTACATAGGAATAAGACCATTGGAAATAATGGGCTTACTCTTGTGTATGATCATTTGCACTATTTTTGCATTTATACAGCTGTAGTGGTACTAAGGATTGGAGGGAGGACTAGGCTTTACTTAGAGCAACTGCTTGGAGGGTGGGCTTTTCCTAAAAAGGAGGGGAAAACGGCCAGGAAGTTCAAATCAAAGGAACCAATCCAGAGGACTGGTCAAGGATTTCTGGCACAGCCACCAGCAGAAGCTTTGGTCTGTTGTCTGTCTAAGGGGGGCCCTGAGAAAGCAGCAAGCTGAGAGCTGCTGGGAACATGGGAAGGCCGCAGCCTGTGAGTAATAAGGACCAGCATTGTTAAACGCGTAAGGGAAATTAGTTTCCTTTACTGCTTGCTTGGAATCTGTGTTGCCAGGTTAATGAAAACTCTCTCTTACAGTCTGTTTTATGAAAAGACAATTATCCTTATTGCATACCTTTTTATTTTAATCAGATAATAAATCCTTGTCGCTGAAGTGTGCTACTCTTCATTTCGGGTCTGCCTTAGTCACATGCCTTTGGAGGCCTAGGAATGTTCAGCCCTTTTTGGAAGGGTTTTAACCCCCATCCCCACCTCAGGAACCTTATATGGAGAGTGGGTTTCCCCACATCAAAATAAAGTGGATAATGGCAGCCTAGAGTGAATCCCTTACATGCAAGTATTCAACCCTAGTGAATTTCCCCCTCCCTCCTCTAGCTCTGGTAGGAGACATGACACATACAATGATTTTTGGCTGATTTAGCATTGTACAGTTCCCAACGTAAGCTGCATTCCCGAAGTGCAGATACAACTTAAAAGTATTTGTACACTTATGTTCTTGAGCAAAACCAAAGGCACTTGTAGACACTCACAACAGCGTAGACCAATTGGAAACATTGACATAAGCCTGTGCAACATGTGGGCCAACCCCTATTAGAAACAAAAGAGTCTAGGGCTCAGAAAGAGAACATATGGTTAGGAGTCTACCTCTTCATCCTGTCTTTTCACGTGCTCACAAAAGCATAGCGGGTGAGCGGTAAACGTAGACTAATTCGAGTTAATTGTTGCACAGAATAGGTTTGTGGTGGCTCTGAGCAACAAAGAAGGGGTCCTGTGAACTAGAAGATGGCCTTGAGCAGCAAGTTGAGGAGTGCTGATCAACATCTACAATATACAACTGTTAAGTCCTATTATCCAGGGCTTTTGTCGAAAGATCTTTAATATATTGTTAAAGTTGAAGGCTCTCTTCCCATGAGAGAGTTGTGGTTGTTACAAAAGGAGAGTTAAGCACTATTTGAAAGAACTTTGTTGAACAGCTCATAACGTGCAAGTACATTTGCAATCAGTTTGGCAGTGGACTCTCATAGCCAAACAGAGTCTCTCTTAAGGGAACTTTTGTAGGCCTGAACAGAAAGCGTTTTGTCTTCCCTAACAGGAAACCTAATGCAGTACTTAGGCAGCAATATATTTTCAGCTGTGCTGTCAGGACAATAAACATGTACCTTTTGATCCACATGGCAACAAATATACGAGTTGTCATTTTGCGCTGGAATGGAGTGAGACACAAATCTGCCAGAGGTGAGCCTATGCCCCTGGAAGACTTCTCCACATCCTACATTTTGCCAAGCTGAGACTGGGGGATTTCCAATAAATATGTCTCACAAACCCATAAAAAATTCCAGCTAGCATGATGACTTAAGTCCTAATGTCAAAACACTGAACCACATAGACTGTGTTGCATGAATTTTTGGCTCAGGCACTGCAAATTAAATCTCAGAAGAACTGTTGCTTTTGCAAACAAAAACCTGAAGCCTATTGTTTCTCCTTTTCTATGAGGGGAAGAGAAATGCAGAATAAGCTGTCCTGGGACCTTGGGGCTAAAAGGTAGCTTTTTAAAAAGATTGATTATTTCAGTAATCAAATTGGGGCAGTATCTTCTTAGGGCTTGACAACCCTGTGCGTTTGGGCCTCATTGTCTTATCATTTCCTCTTGCCATCCACAGAGAGACATGGTATTTCATTGAGCACTTCTGTTTACAAAGCAAAGGGCCTCACTTGAGCAACGTTTGCTGAAAAAGAGTGTGGTTCTGAGGAAATGTGAGTGGGTTGGAGCGGGGATCCCTGTAGAGCTAACTTGGCAGGCCTGAAGATCCTGGCTCTGTCTGATATTAAAAGTGAGTCATCAGTTTACCCACACAGCAGGGTTTCTTTCTGGCCTTCTCATAGTGAGCAACTTGACAGAGGTCCAGAAGATTCAAGACTGGCTTTTATAATTAATAAGAGAAGAAGAAGAAGTTCCTTGTTAAGAAGTGCTTGCTTCATATGTGTGGTTGCTCTCAAAAGTGAGCCTTTGATAAATAACAAGGACACAAATAAAATCTACCACTTGGAAGGCTAGTTTACAATGTGTTTTAGCCTTGCGCTGGAAGTCTGTTCCCAGTAAAGGGTTAATGCTATAGAACCTCAAGGAGATGCTGTTTGTGTCTGATTTATTCAGTGGTAGTTGTCTAGCTGTGAAAGATTCTAATTTGCAACAACAGCATGAGGACTGAGGCCTCATTAGTAATTTCAAATGTCTAATAATCAATACAGTACAAAGATATTTTTTTCCAGGATATACTTAAGTTATAGCTCACTTATATTTTGAAAATGAAAACTAGAAAAATATCACTAAATTATAAGGTAACACTTAGGACTGTCCACCAATTAAATAAATTTTTTTAGTTGTCTAATCACCTGCCTTTCAATAGATTAATCAGTTGTATTTGAATGTATTTGCATATTACCAACTCCTCAATTTAAATGCTTTTTTGAGGGAGGCACTGAAGGAAATCTGAGACTATCTACTGTTTAATAGTCACCTTAAGTGGTACAGTGGGGAAATGCTTGACTAATAAGCAGAAGGTTGCCGGTTCGAATCCCTGCTGCTACTATATCGGGCAGCAGCGATAGAGGAATATGGTGAAAGGCATCATCTCATACTGCACAGGAGGAGGCAGTGGTAAACCCCTCCTGTATTCTACCAAATAAAACCACAGGGTTCTGTGCGCACCAGAAGTCAAAATCGACTTGACAGCACACTTTACTTACAGTTTAATAAAACGCACATTCATTATTAGAAGGAATGGTAATCTCTAATAATTTCTTTGTCATTTCCTATTACCATTACAAATCTAATAATAAAAATAACCTTACAATCACAAATTCCAAAATTAAAATAATAAACAAGCATCATTTTTATTTTCAGCCCTATCAACTTTATTGCAGCCATTGGCCAGCAAAAGTAGAAGTAACAAATATGTCCAATATAACGATCAATAAACAATGCTAAAACACAATAAAACAAAATACAATCACACATAATAAATTACTTTAAAACAATAAACAGCTCCTGCAATTAAGCGCTTAATTGGGACCTTAACCTAATGGCAATATAGAAAAATTTAGCTACAATTTTGTAATCTCAGAGCTTAAATCCGCAAGACAATAATATGCATAAAAAAACTCACACCTTCCAGGAAATTTGAGTAACCAAGGGGAAATAAGTTCTTCTCTGGCATCCCGATACAAAGAACAATATAGCAAAACATGTGTGACAGTTTCCAGTGCCACAAGGGCAAAAAACCATAACAGGATGATCTTTGGATCTCCGTTCCAAAAGAGAAGAGGGCAACACGTTTAACCGGTCCCGAGCAAATGAAACCCAAAATTTATAAAAATGCAGTGTTGTTAAATAATTAGCACCTCTATCTCCCCAAGGTGGCAGATTCCTAAAATGTAAAGAGGAGCAAGTCCTATTGGCTGAAGACATAAGTTCCTGCCATTCAATATCATGCAACCGGAGAAATATTTCCTTCACCTTATTATATTCCCAAGTGAGAAGTTATGAAGGAGAAAGGCCCAGTTGCATAATTTTGTTATTTACATATGTTAGCCAAGGGTTAGGATAAGAATCCACCCATAAATATTGGAAAAAAGAAAATTCCTGAATCTCTGAACAAAGTTTACCCCATCTAGCAAAAGTAAGCTCCCAGGCTTTACAGGCTATGGAGAAAGACCCAGATTCCAAGCATAGAACAGAGTAAGACACGCACCTAGACACTGCAAAGATTGCTCTTAAAAAAATAGACTGTACTCTCTCCCATTCAGCTGTTACTCCCTGGATCCATAACGGGACTCCAAAAAGTAATTGAGCCACAATCTTAGCATGAAATACCTGGAGTGCCATGGGAACAAACTGACCCCCTTTAGAGTAATAAAATCGCAAAAAGGCACTGAGAGTATTGCGGGCTATATGAATTGAAGACAGCCTATGGGCATTCCAATTAAGATTATATTGAAATAATATGCCCAGATATTTATAGATGTAAACCTGCTCAATGTGGTTCTGATTTATTACCCATTTATATAATTTCCTGGATTTAGAGAAAACCAGGACCTTTTTTTTAATAATTAACTGTTAGTTTGTTGTCACTGCAGTAGCCAGCAAAAACACGCAACAGTCTTTGCAGACCTAATCTGGACTGAGATAGCACAGCTGCGTCATCGGCATAGAGTAAAACGGGCACTCGTTTGTTAGCCAGCTTCGGAGCATGGTAATCCACACTCTCCAGAAATGGAGCCAGATCATTAATAAAGAGATTAAACAGTGTCAGGGCCAAGACACAGCCCTGTCTGACCCCTCGAGTAGGAGGATTGAATCAGTTAGGGCCCCATTGGTAGCATATCTAACCTGTAATGAGGAAATGGAGTAAAGCTACATCACCCGAAATAGCAATCTCTTATCTATTGTCGTTTTTCCAAGTTTGGACCATAATAAGTATCTGGAGATAGAATCAAATGCAGATTTTAAGTCATTAAAGGAAACAAAAAAATTGCATTTGAGGCCGCTAGAGTATTCATTTGCTAGATGGTGCAGGATCATACAGTGATCGAGAGTAGAGCGGCCTGCTCTAAAGCCCGCTTGTTCAATCCTGAGAATTTGATTTTCTAAAATCCATGCCTCAAGCTTATCCAAAAGATACAGAGCATATAATTTGCCAACTACTGACAACAAACTAATGGGTCAATAATTAGATGGATCTAAATGGGAACCATTTTTGAATATGGGAACAACTATTGCTGTTTTCCATTGCTTTGGTACAACTTCTGAACTATTAATAGATGTAAATAAATTAGCTAGAACTAAAGCCCACCATTCTATATTGGCTTTTAATAGTTCAGGAAGAAGAAGATCAGGACCAAGGGCTCTTCCAGTTTTAAGACAACCTATTAAATCTGTTATTTCTGCAGGAGTAACAGGAGGCCAACGGGGCAAGCCCACCAGTTAAAATGTATTACCAATCAAACCTGGCTCCCACTGATTAAACTAAAGTTTTAGTTTACTAATCAAAAGTTGAACTGATTAAAATGTGCAGCCTTAGTAAATTACTTGCTCAGTTCCAGTTTCTGCAAGGTAGATCATCCTTTTAAGCAATAAGGAAACAGAAAACTCCGTGCTGAAAATAAGGTTTTGGTCAATTGCCTCATAATATAATAAAATACAAAACCCAGAAAAAACACCAAAACATTTTTTCAGGATTCTTTCCTTATAACTACAATGAACTTGGAGAAAATGCTAAATCAGAAGAAGCCACTTTTCACTTAGGGCAGAATTTAATGAGGGTGGTTCAGCTGTACCAGGTGATATGGATGAGTCAGCCCCGCATGTGATTACGAAAAAGGGAATGGCATCCTGGGAGAGGGAGCATCCCTAACTGCATGTGGACAGGGACATATCATCCAAATCGGTCCATGTACTGAGGCAAAACCAAATTCAGGAACTCCCAGTTTGCCTTGTTAAACTAATATGGGATAAAAAGAACAAGGTCACATGACCTTTTGCTGCAGGGGAGTGGGGGGAGCACGGGAAATGCAAGATAACACCAACCTTCCCCACAGATGATCCAAGGATGAGCCAAGCTACACAGCTTGCACGCTAAACATAAAGGGCTCTGCTGAGAACTGTGCAGCATCCTGGAGACCAGGGAAACGATTCCTGGCCTCCAAATATCCCACAATGCACCACAAATGAGTGTGATGCATTGAGGGGCTTGGAGCTCTAGGTGCCCAGCTCTGGCTCTGTTCAGGCTGAGCACACACATGACCCTGGACCTGGGTAAATGTAAAAGTTCAGGTAAAATTCCTGGGCTACCCAGGGAGGCAGGTAGGGCTGCCCAAGCCTGGGTAGAGCTGTTTGTGTGAACAGCCTCAACATTTGTAGAGGAGATTAGTAATTACCCTGCTAACTGAGCAAAGAGGCACCTTTTTAAAGTGGTGATTCACTTTATTGAGCAGGGGGAGAGCAACTGACCCTATCCGTCCCCAGCACAGCATCCCTCCAGTGGCTGTTGCTGGTGTCTACCTTATGTTTCTTTTTTTTGATTGTGAGCCCTTTGGGAACAGGCAGCCATTTTATTTATTTATTTATTTATTTATACCTATGTTCCCAGCCTCTGTGGGAATTTTAGTTGAAAAGTAGTATATAAATATTCATCATATTCGTATTCGTATACCATCCTCTGCCCTCTAATTTTGCCATGCCTCTCTATGTTAAAATTTGTATTACTGCCTGTTGCAGAAAAGAAAAGAAAAGAAAAGAAAAGAAACGAAAAGAAAGCCTCCAATAGCTTACAACTAACAAAATACACTTAAATTAAAATACAAAAATATCAGTTAAAATAAGAAAGTAAAAGAGCAGCAGAGAAATAGAAAGACATAAGGCAAAGTAATAGCAGCAAGAAAATCAATCCAAATGCCCCTCCAACTATTTTTAGTTTATTTTTTTTTAGCTTGGTTGTGACAGAAAATTGCCTGGAGGGGAGCATTTGCAAGGGATAATTGGCTGGTGCAGGAAGGATTAACCACTCCTGTTTCCCAGTCACCATATTTTCCTACAAATTTCTTACAACTCCACATTCTCATGACCTCTTCTTGGGGATGTGGAAGTAGCATGCAGTTCACTCTTCAAGAATAAGCACACTTCTCTGATATACTTTTGCTTCAGTTACATTTCCTTACGTTTTATGATGATTAAGCTAGAGGCAATATAATCTATGATTACTGCATAATGTAATAACATGAACAATCTATTTGAACAGTTTTAACAGGAAGTGGGTAAGTTTACAGAAGTAGTGGAGCAGAAGATAGATGATAGGTTTTTTAATGGAAGAGAAATTGGATATAATTAAGAAAAATAATGAATTATTAGACAAAAGGATACATATGGTGGAAGAGAATCAACCATTCATTAGGCAAGTTGTGGAGAAAAATAGATAAAATTGTCAGACAATGATAGATTTTGAGCAGCATGAACATAAGTTCGGATGTTGGGTGGATAACTCAGAGGAGATTGACAGAAGAACTAAGTTTGAAATTGTGCTCCTTGAAGGAAGAGGTGGAAACTATTTATGCCACTATTTAGAAAATTGTTTTTAAGTAGTGTGTGATCTTCTTCTCAGTTCGAGTCTGTTTTTCAAATTAATATCAATGAGGCTCAGAAAATAAAATCCCAAATTATATTTTGGTATAATTTCAAAATTTGGCATCTAAGAACATAAGTCTTCACTTTGTCATACTGGAGACTGAAGGGTCCACTCTATCCATTGTATCAACTTTAACCAATCAGAAAAGGAGAAGAAAGTTGACATATGGGGGCTATTAATTATAAGATATTATAATGATCTTCGATTCAAATTGTGGTAATTACATCATTATGTGAGGAAGAAGATTTTATTAAACAGTCGGTCTCTAATGAAGTAGAAACCACTTTTTCAAATGATGTACAAAATAATTCTAATATTGATCCAGTTCAAGATGACTCTGTTCTAAGAACCCACATTGATGAAAGAGTAAAATAATTGTATCGGGGGGAAATAATCCTGGGTACCATGTAATCAGTTTAAGGACTGAAGGTGGAATTAATCAGGGCAGTTAAGAGGAAAAGTGATTATTACATGATAATTTGTTGATTTAAAACAGTAAAGTAGAATGAACTGATTCAATAAATATTTCAGGGTCAAATAGCTCACTAAAAGTATGTAAATTGGCTAGATTATTGAAAGAGGGGAAATGTGAAATAGTATTTCTTCAGGAAGCCCATATCAGAGATCATGAGACTAAAAATCTAAATATCTGAAGGCTGTTTTTGAGACTGAAGTTCTGCAACTACAAAGAAAAAAGGGGGTTGTTCTCATAACCAGCTCTACCCGGTAGAGCTGGTCATGAGAACTGCCAGGATTGGTACCAACCCTGGCGCTCCTCAGCCTTAGCCTGGATTTTCTACTTGGGTTAAAGGTGAGGTAGAAGGGCACACATGTGCCCTTGCGCCTCACTGCCCAGTCGTGTAGATGCTCAGGCTGCTGGCAGCCCAAGCGTCCATAGAGCTGGGCAGCAGCCCAGCAGGAGAAAGTTCCTCAATGCACCACGCTACTCTTGTAGTGCATTGTGGGCTTCCTGGAGGCCATGCTTCTTCCCCCCATCTCTCCCTTGCCATGCAGCTCGCTGCTTGAGTGGGTGTGTGGGTGTGTGGGCAGAGTCGTGGTTGGGCTCCTGATCATGTGGGGGGAGGGGGAGGCAGGTAGGCTCCTGCCTTCCCCCCAGCCCTCCCCAGGACAGGTAATTTTGGTCATGTGAACAACCTTAAGGTATATTAACTGCTGTTTCTAATGTTACTTGGAAATGGAAAGGTATTCTTAGGAATCCAAAGGAATATATATTTTAGTTAAAGGAAAATAGACAGACTTTTGTTTCTCTTAATTTCTATTTATGGCAATAATCTCAGGTCTTTTTTTGGAGTCTTCTTTTTGTTATTTATTTATTTATTTATTTATTAGAAACATTTAATATACCGCCCACTCCGAAGACTCCAGGCGGTACACAAAAACATGCAAAACAAGACAACATTAAAAATTACATTCTAAATTAAAAACTAAAGTAACTAACAAAAAAGAAATAACAAATAGGTAAACTACAGGACAAAAGCCTGGCGAAAAAGAAAAGTCTTCAACAGAGATGTAAAAATCAGTAAGGAAGGGGCTAAACGAATCTTAAGGGGAAGAGAGTTCCAAAGAAGTGGGGCAGCAACCGAAAAGGCCCTTTCACGGGTCCTAGCACCCCGAACCTCTCAGAAATCAGGGACCGACAAACGGGCCATCTGAGATGATCTAACCGGACGGGATGTAACTGGATGGGAGAGGCGGGTCTGTAGGTAGACAGGCACCAAGCCCCGCAAGTCTTTGAAGGTCAAAACCAGGACCTTAAATTGAACTCGGAAGCGAATAGGCAACCAGTGCAATGACTGCAGGAGAGGTGTTACCCAGTCACATTTTCTGGCACCCATGAGTAGGCGAGCCACTGCATTCTGGACCCATTGTAGCTTTCGGATCATTCTCAAAGGTAACCCGAGATAGAGAGCGTTACAATAATCTAAGCGGGAGGTAACAAGGGCATGGGTCATTGTCATTAATGGCTGCCAATCAAGGTAAGGGCATAATTGGCGAACTAGATGAAGCTGGGCAAAAGCACTTCTGGCCACAGCCTCCATCTGCTGTTTAAGCAGGAGGTGCGAGTCCAAAAGGATGGATGATTATTAATTGATGAAACAAGGAACCAACATGATTCACGGATGAAATAAAGAATCTGTTTAGAAAACACTTATTGTGGTGTCTAGACCTCTACAATAGTTTATTTTTAACATTTACAGATTATTGTACATATCTTTCCATTGGTACAGTCAATATTCACAGTGATGCTGAATAAAGTGCAAAACATAAATTGCATCAATCATGAATTATTGTGGTATTATTTTATTCAGAAATATACATGTCCCACTGTCATGTTCCCAATCTGAAGCCTGCCCCACAACTGTTATTTGCTAAATAACAGTTAGGAGCCAGCATGGTGTAGAGTGCTGGACTAGGACCGGGGAGACCCGAGTTCAAATCCCTATTCAGCCATGATACTTACTGGGTGACTCTGGGCCAGTCACTTCTCTCTCAGCCTAACCTACTTCACAGGGTTGTTGTGAGGAGAAACTTAAGTATGTAGTACACCCCTCTGGGCTCCTTGGAGGAAGAGCGGGATATAAATGCAAAATAATAATAATAATAATAATAGCAAAAGTACATAAGTCAACAACAAACAGCAAGTGCCACCTTTGTAAAGAAGCAGATGAAACCGTGGACCACCTAATCAGCTGTTGTAAAAAGATCGCACAGACTGACTACAAACAAAGGCATGACAAGGTAGCAGGGATGATACACTGGAACATCTGCAAAAAAATACAAGCTACCTGTAGCCAAAGATTGGTGGGACCATAAAATTGAAAAAGACGTAGAAAATGAAGATGCAAAAATATTATGGGACTTCCGACTACAAACAGACAAACATCTGCCACACAATACACCAGAGATAACTGTACTCGAGAAGAAAGAAAAACAAGTTAAAATAATCGACACAGCAATACCAGGGGATAGCAGAATAGAAGAAAAAGAAATAGAAAAAAAATCACAAAATACAAAGATCTACAAATGGAAATTGAAAGGCTGTGGCAGAAAAAGACCAAAATAATCCCAGTGGTAATTGGCGCCCTGGGTGCAGTTCCAAAAGACCTTGAAGAGCACCTCAACACCATAGGGGCCACAGAAATCACCATCAGCCAATTACAAAAAGCAACTTTCCTGGGAAGGGCCTATATTCTGCGACGATATCTATAACAATAGCAACAACATTGACAATAAAATTCAGCCATCCCAGGTCCTTGGGAAGGACTCAATGTCTGGATAAAACAAACCAGTCAATAACACCTGTCTGACTGTGTAAACAAGAAATAATAATAATAAATGAGGGAGGGGAGACCCTTGGTGCCAATGCGAACATTTCTTTTGCTAATCAGTAGCTGCAGAGGGCCCAATTCAGATCAAAACCTTGGAGCAGGTACGATTGAAGCCCCACTTCTATGGTTGCAACAGCGGGCAGCCTGGTCTAGCTGATATTTACCATTTAAAAGACAAGCACATGCTGTAAAAGAATACTATTCCATTTGACCTAGAGTCTTTAAGGTACTGCAAGATTCTTTATTGTATTTGCTAGACTAAGACAACTATTCTTCTAGACTTGTGGAAAGAGATGTTTTCTTTTAAATTTAAATTTCATATTTTACTCTGAGTTCCTTTGGGTGTTATAAAGAAACCAGTGGATGGATGAATGCACAAGTGCGCTTCCTCTTTCATATTTCTAGTATAAATCTGCAGAACTGAAATGGGCAAGCATGAGATACAGAAAGGGCTCTTAAATTTAGATTTTGCAAGTGCTTTTAGATACACTTTGCTGGAAGGGTTAATAGCATTTGTAAGCTAAGAACTGTTGCTGAGAGGAATAGAGTGCAGAAAGATCATTAAATGTAAAGTGATTATGTTTCAGGGCACACTTAAAGAGTCAAGAGCCACTTGACATGCAACATACGCTTGGCTTTGCAATACAGGCTCCTCTGGCTTTCAGTCATTTAAAACAGAGTTGTCTCTATTTAGACACCAAAATGCCTAACCTAAATATCCCTATTTAGATACCAAAAAAGACTTCTGAAATGTGTTAAAATTACCTTTTGTTCATGGTCAACTTTAATTTTTCCTCAGATTTTTGAGGCCCAATTTATTCTCCACCCTTCTGAGGTATCAAAAACACTGTCGGAATTTTGTGTCTATGGAATCCTATTATTTTTCCTCTACTGTCCTAATCCAGAGAAGGAGATTTAGGTGTATATTCTAGGTTCTGTGCATACATTTAAAAATGACACAGGTTCTAAAAATGACCTAATTCACAATCTAATGGATAAGATACCAAAGAAAAAGGAATGGGGAGTAAAGGGGGAAACAAGACAATTTAGCTACCAAAACTTTCAAGATAACATAATGACATTAGCCCCCTTCAGACATTATAAAAACGTCCTGCTGTGGCCATGTACAGCAGGGCAAATGGGGAGGAAATCCCACCCCATCACATTGGTCACCTGCACACCCCACCACTCAGACTTACAGTGGGGCTCAACTGAAGAGGCAGAGCCCTACCCATGACAAGAGGCGCTCCCGTCATTGCAAGTCTGGATCAATCCACCCTCACAATCACAGGAGCGCCTGCCATCAAGGGTAGGGCTTTGCCCTTTTCAGATTATCCCCACAGTAAGCGTGAGTGGTGGGGTGCGTGAGTGAGTGATGCGGTAAGGGTGGGACTTCTTCTCTCTTCACCCCATTGTACACGATTACAGTGAGGCATTTCTATAACGTCTGAAGCTCCTCAGAAGATAGTTCTGGAAGGTGACTGGTTCTCCCAGCTGAGCCATTAGAGTGAGCTGTACTGTTTCACCTCTTCCTCTACTGTGTGCATCCAATTTACGTTCATGGTATTCATATCCATACAAAGATCTGCTTGTTTGTATTGGGCTATAACAAATATATTGAGAAATGAGCTTTTGTGGGCAAGAGTCCACTTCATCAGCTTCTTTGGAGGAGGCAGGCTTTTGGTAATGAACACTCTTTCCTTAATGAAATAGAGTGGATATTACAGACCACCTTTTCCTAAATGGTAAGTGCAAAGAACTATTATCTGTACATAAACAGCTTTATTTCTGGCCTTGAAGAAATGTTCAAATGGCTATCTAACTCCTGGCATCCTTTGTTACCTTTGGCAGCTACTGCAACCTGAACAGAGACAGATTCCCCAATAGGCCTCATACAGTATGTCTGGGCCGAGGAGCACCATGCACTTGGGAGTGCAAGAAAGGTCAATGTTTAGGTCAGTTTCCTCCAAAACTGGACATTCAGACTGAACAGCACAGTGACATTATCACTGGTAGACTCAGCAAGTTGTGCAGGGGGTGGCGGGAGGGGAGAGGCCTGGAGAAGTGCCAGACCTGAGGCTCCTGAGGGGTAAATATACCCCTAAACCCCCTAGTGGAGCTGGACTGCGAGTGGCTTCTGCCCGGCTGTGGCGGCGGCCCCTCTTGCCCCATCCCCGTACCTGACGTCAGACATGGGGGGGGCATGGTCTGACTCCCGAATGGGGCCGCGCAGCCCTGTTCGGGAGTTAGATCCATGCTGTCTCAGCCAGGAGCGTCTCTTCCCTATCTTAAAGTCAGGAAGAGCCGCTTCTGGCCGCGCTGTGAACTCAGCGCTGGCCATGCAACTCCCGAACGGGGCTGCACATTTAAGGCAGGGAAGAGCCACCTTCCCTTTAAGGCAGAGAAGAACTGCTCCTGGCCGCGCTGCAAATGCAGTGCCGGCGATTTAACTCTCAAACGGGGCTGCGCAGCCTCGCTCGGGAGCTAAACCAGCACCCCTGCATCTGACGTCAGATGCAGGGGGCATGTCGGCCCCTGAGGGGTGGCGGCCCAGGTTCTTGGAACGCCCCTGTCTGAACCTGAACTATTATTAGTGTAGTGCAATGATCAAGAACATAAGCTATGAAGTGAAAGTCCTTGTTTAAGCTCTACTCAGCCATGCTCTCTCTTTCCTCTCTCAGCCTCTGGCACTAACCTATCTGTATACTGGTCTACTTTAGAGGTGTTTAAGAATATCTAAAGCCAGACTGGATGTGACATTAAATAACTTTTGGGGTTTATTTAAAGCAAAAATAGCAGCCCCTCAAAGTTGCTATAGGCCCCTGAAAGTGCCATTTGTTTGATAGGAGCCTGAGGGAATTTTGGGCAGGAAAACAGAGTGGAGATAAAGGGTTAAACATTCCCTGCCTCTGCACCATGATCCTGATCCAGATCACTTCTCTGCATAGCTGTCATTTACTTTACTTTAAAGTAAGCAAAAAACTCAACTTTAAAGTCAACAAAAAAACTTGTTGCATTTAACATCTCATCTAGTTTGGCATCTAGTTGTCTGCCTTTCTACAGATTTCCATATGTTTGCCACAACATATTTCAAGCTGGATGCATGTGGATATGTTTGAATCACTGGCAAAGGTAATTCCCTAAACTGGAATTTGTGCAGCGGGAAGCCTCTCTGAAATCAATGGATCTTCATGGTGTGTGTGTGTGTGTGTGACAAAGCGTTTCATTGGGTAGTCATAATTAAGGAATGATGGAATAAGGAGTGCATGAAACAAAGCTGCCAAGTGAACTAACCTAAATGCCAGGTTGTGATGGAACAAAAACCAGAGCCCTTTCATACTTCCAAACTGGCAATTCTGTTTCTCACAAGGAGGAATACAAGGTCACTATTTTTTTTGAAAGTATAAACAGATGGGTAACCACTTTAACAGCCAAAAAACATGTTTTTGACAGCCATTCAAGCACATTCCATAGAATAATATATATATTTCTTTTTGTTCAAATCAATTTAGGCATTTTGACAAGGGCATACAGGGCCAACTACACAAAACACACAACAACTTGGCTGTGTATTGCAGGAGGTTTTGTTTTGTTTTTTTAAAAAAGAAAAGCACTTTAATCAAAAGCTGTAACTCTTGTAACATTTAGTTCTTTGTAGCAGAGTGAGCACAGACCGTTTGCCGCAGTTCAGTCTAAATTCAAACCAAATTCAGACTGAACCCCAGGTCCCCAAACTGGTTCGATTGAACCCACTGGCTGGACTGGTTGGGTCGATGAACCAGCTCAAAGTGGTTTGAAGTGCGTTGTGATCGAACCACTCAAAATGGCCCAGTTCGTGGAGGACTGGTTCATGATTGAACCGGTTCTGCACATCCCTTGACTGAACCGGTTCTGCACGGCTATAGGCCAACCACAATATGGCAGTAACATTTGCATATATTCATGTACCCACCTGCCCCATTCAAATACAAAGCAGGGGGGTTGGCAGTCTAATTTATATATAAAAATCAGTGGATGGCTGAGGGGGACCAAACCCTCCCCTCCCTTACTTCATCATGCTCCATTGCTTCAAGCAGGTATCTCAGCTGTCCTTGCTCATTTCAGTATCAAAACTGGGCTGGGAGAAAAGTGTTTCAAGCAATGGTGCCCATGTGGTGTGCATCATGAATGAACCTACCATTCCATTCATATTCCTTTTTATTTAAAAATTAGATCTGCCACCCACTAGGGATGTGAGAGCCGACTTGCTTCGAGCTAGGCTCAACATCGAATTGGCTCGGTTCAGTTGGTCTGGGTTCAAACTGGTCTGGCCCCCAAAGGGGGGTGCCAGTCCAAGTTTGAACCGGACTGTTCCCCCCAGTTTGAAGAACCAGCACATGGGCTGGCTCAGGGAGTATACTTGAAAAGGGGAATACAACAAGGATTCCCCTTTACAAGTAAAGGGGGATTCCCTAGTAATGCGGGATGTGGGGGGCAGAAGAAAGGCTTCTTTTTACCTTTAGAAATCAGGCACTGGTGGTGGCAGGGACAATGGAGGACCTCATAGGTGGGGGCTCCTCCAACCCTCTGCCACTGCCTCCAAAATGACAGACTGGACTGGCTGTGGCCCAGTTCAGGCCTATGCATACACACAGGTTATTTGTATCATCACATGATTTGCGTGGTGATGCAAATGGCCTTTGTGCATGCAGAGTAGTGGTGCAAATTGCCTGTGGCAATGCAAATGGCCTGTGCGTGTGCACAGAGGCCCAGACCAGGCTGTAGCCGGCCTGGCCTGTTTTTTGGAAGTCCAGCAGTGTGTGTGTGTGTGGGGGGGGGGTGTTGGAGGACCCTCTGCCTCTGATGTCTCTGCCACTGCTCCAGCCACCACTGCAGCCACCTCCGCCATACCTGCCGCCCACAGTGTCTGATTTCTAAAGGTAAAAGGAGTCTTTCTCTGCCCTGCCTTCACATTACTAGGGAATCTCCCTTTACTTGTAAAGGGGAATCTGGCATGGATTCCCCTTTAAAAATATATCCCCTGAGCTGGCATGCGAGCTGATTCTTTGAACCGGGCAGGGGCGGGGTGGGGGAACAGTCTGGTTCAAACTCAGACTGCCTGAACCGGGCTGGCTTGATGTCGAGCCCAACTTGAAGTGAATGAAAAGGAATATGGATGGAATGGTAGGTTCATTCATGATGCACACCACATGCACACCATTGCCACTGGCTCGATTTCAAGCCAGTTCTCCTCCCATAGACTACCTCTCCTCCCATCATAAATGATGATCAATAGAGAAATGATGGTCTGAGATAAATCACCACAGGCATACAGCTGGAGTAGGTAGACCATGTGTCTGGATAGCTCTGCAACTTCTTCATCTTCTTGCAGCACATCCAGGAGCCCAGCATATAAGCAGGGGGTGAGTGGGTATAGCCCATTCATTGTTGGAGTCGTTATCCTTTCCAGCATAGCAAGACCTTCCACTCATCATTAATCCAGGCTTTTCTGGACTTGGTTTCAGTTGCATCTAGTTCTCAATCATGACAAGACACTAACCCACACTGGGGGTTGATGTGGTAGGTCCAGATGGTCCATGGAAAATCTTGGCTGCACTGAATTTAATTTGCTTCTTGGTGAGTCAGAATAAACTTCTTGGAAATAACTATCTAATACCTATTCCACTTCCCCTCTATTTTTTTTTAATTGGAGCCTCATGAAAATATATAAATAGGGGTCCATGAAAAATATTGAGGATCTTGGGGGGGCAGTCTGTAGAGGCAAGAAGATTAAGAATCCCTGCACCAAGCAAACACTGAGCAAATAAGGAGATAGGAACAGTGAGACTGCCAGACAAGGATAGGATGAAAAGGACAACTGCATGGCATTACAGAATACTAATAGTGCTAGACTGTTCCCTGAACAATGTTGAACGTGATCACCTTCTGGATCAATTGTAAGAGAAATGGCAGATTTTGAACACTTTGTATTTATATGTTGTGAGCCTCCTTGAGCAGGGGTGTACTGGAAGGGTGGGGTATACTTATTTTAAATAAATATGCATGTGCACATGATTAGATATTATGCATTGCGCCTATTAGACTATATTAGAGGAATGTTAGAGTTTTCCAACTGGGGAAACATTACAAAATTTCAAAACGGCATTTGGGTCAGTATGCTTTCATGACTGGCTTTGAAATTGGTATTTGCTGTGTATTACACATTTGAAACCCAGTTTCCAAATCTGTAACTCTGTCCTCAGATATATGCACACATATAGGATCCTTATTAAATTCAAGAAGTCTTGCCTGTATGAATGTAACTGTGAAATTAAACTCTCCATCATTTCAAAATTAAAATATGACAATATGACACTTTATAACAATGTGATTCTCACACCAAGGATAACTTCCACACCCCCAACTACTATGCATTGCTAAAACTCTGCTTCATCTGCTGTAATGTTTTACTCTGCAAGCCTATCCCCCAGCGATTTAAAAGCCAAAAGGATGTTGGTTCTTTTGCTTAGATATATGAAAATCATCATTAGAAGTATGTGAAAAACATAACGATCTGTTATTAACTATTCAAAACATGCCTCAGCAGTTGTCGTGTGAAATGGCAGGGTGGCAGTGTTCCCTCTAAGGCGTGCGCGTGTGTGATGCCTTGTTAGGAAGCTGATCACGTCGCGGTGACATGGTTTCACACGGGTCCGTGTGTGCTTGGGCTGCACCGGGAGTGCGGGTGGGGGAAAGCCAGGTAAGAACCTCACTACTTCTCTCACCGCACCCGCCTGGCCACCTGTTTCAGGCCGAACCAGTCTTGCTTTAAAACTGGGCCTCAGCCTGTTAAGTTAGTTGATACGGTTTGCAGTGCTGGGAAGGGTTAAGGGTTTTTTTGCTAGGGACATCTGCCAGGTGCTAGATGCAGGGCGGATGGCTTCCGACAGACCTAGACCAGAGGCCTTCCTCAGGTGAGCTGATTATCATCCGCATAATATTTTAAATGGAATCATAAATGTTTCTTAATTTATAATAATAAATGTTTCTTAATTTATAGCAATAGCTATAGGGTTGTAAACACTCAAAGCAGCAGAATACCACAGGGATAATGAAAGAACACATTTACCATGAACAGGTGTAAGAAAATAAGGACTTCTCTGACAACTAGGAACCGTAGGAGAATATGCCCCAATGAATAATGCAGGCCTGCTTCAGGCCCCTGTTCAAACGTCTTGAATCCCTTCTTGCTGCTCTAACTTCCCTGCCTTCTGCATTTTCAAATGGCAGAATGGGGTGCAATGGAAACAGGGAGGAGCAAAGCAAGGATGGTGGCTACACCTGGCACGTGCACGTGCTACGGCCCCTGGAAGAGGTTTTGGGAGTGGCAGACCTGGAGTCAAGTGAGGCATTCAGAGGCAGAGGTGGCCAGTCCACTGCCTGAGGCAACTGCCTCACCCAGTCTCATTAGCGAGTTGGCGATGGAATAATGATAATCAGTTAATTACATTTTAGGATTTTTCAAAGCCAATAGTTTTTTTTTAAAGATAGTTAAGGGCATAAGAACCTGCTAGATCAGGTTCAAGGACCATCTAGTCCAGCATCCTGTTTCTCCAAGTGGTCTCCCAGTTACCTCTGGGAAGCCCACAGGCAAGAGAGATGAAGGCATCCCCTCTCTCCTGCTGTTTCTGCCACTGGTATATACAGGCATCTTGCATCTGAGGCTGGAGGTAGTTACCCCAGTAAACCTTTTCCTCTTTTTTACCCCTAAGAAATGCATTTCTTCCCACATAAACTTTTCTTTCTTGCTACAATAATTCAATGATTGATTTAAAACCTTGTTGGTTGAAATCCAAGATTATGAATGAGTTTCCTTCTCTGTTTTGCTCCCTCACCTGGGCTTTCTGAACAAAGGCCAATGCCACATTATCTTCTTGCCACGTTGCCGGCTCAGCACATAGTAAAAACTTTGTCTTAACCGACGTTGCATGGTTAAGTTATCATCTTCTGCAGGGTGCACGAACACATATTTTACAAGCCATGAGCTAAGATGTGTCTTAATTAATTGAATCTGGCTCGCCCTTGGTCCTCCATCAGGCTTTCCAGACCTGCAAAGCTTTGAACCTTGAACATGAAAGGAAAAGGTATTTATTGGAATCTGGAGTGAGCAATGCTTTGCTGCTCATCTGAAAGTATTGCTTGTATTTCACTTCATAAAATAATGAACATTGGAGCTGTCTTTTGTGAACTATACTTGCAGTCTTGTCTAATTTTAGTGGTAAAGGTAATAAAAGTTAAGTATTCCAGAAGTGAGACTGAGACTAACTAGCTCTATGGTTGCCTTCAAAAGGTTTGCTTCTGTCTTGGCCTGTATACCAGGATATAACAATATCAAAGGCCTAACATGGAACAAGGCCTAATTCTAACAGCATTTCCATGTCACAGAAGTCAGCTGCTTATGCCACAGACTCTTCATCGTGATAAGAAGAATATGTATAAGGAATGGTTTCAGAAAGGGTTATTGGACTTTTTTTTTGTTCTCTTATATTTCTTTCTCATTCATTTCCCGTTTTTCATTGTGCTTCCCTTTCCCTACAGTCTTTTAAGTCTTTAGAGTACCTTTATCAGAAACATGTTTTTTGTTTTAAAATTCAGCTTGTTTTCAGGCATGAAACACAGCAAAATGTTTTGTTTAAACAAGATAAAACCCTGCAGAAGTGGTCATTTCTAGACAGTGTCACCCAGGCTTGATCCCATATCACCTGTGGAAAGTTATCATCCAGAAATAATTTGCAATTTTATTATCAATCAATATTTTATTATCAATCAATCAATTAATTTTATATACCACCAATCCAAAAATGGTTCAGGGTGTCACACACACACACACACACACACACACACACACACACACACACACACCATTTAAAATATTAACATAAAACATTTAAAAATCATAAACCATTGAAATATTATTAAAAGCCAAGCTGAAAAGATAGTTATTTAGAGCTCTCTTGAAGGCCTTCGAGGATGATAAGCTTCTTATAACCACGCGGAGCATGTGCCACGGCCTAAGGGCAGTTACTGAGAAGGCCCGATTCCAAGTTGCCACCAACGAACTGGTAGCACCGGAAGACTGACCTCTTAATGAGCAGTGAGGATCTTGCAGAGAAAGATGCTCGCTCAGGTAACCCAAGTCTAAACTGATCAGGGCTTTAAATGTGATAACCAATACATTATATTTTGCCCAGAAACATAACAGCAGCCAGTGTAATTGTTTAAGAATAGGCATAATATGGTCTCTCTGAGTTGCCCAGGAACCAATCTGTCTGCTGCATTTTGGACTAACTAAAGTTTCTGGACTACATACAAAGGCAACCCTACATAGAACACATTGCAGTAGTCCTGCCTGAAGGTTACCAGCTGAGACACCACTGTTTTGAGGTCATTATTTTCAAGGAAAGGGCGTAGTTGTCATATCAGCCAAAGCTAATATAAAGTGCTCTTGCCCATAGCCTCAATCTGAGAAATTGAATCAATATCATTTACCCAATCAAGGTGGAGAAAAAGCACATCCAGAAATCACTCATTTCTCTTTTTTCATATGTGCAAGTAATATACAACCTGAAGTTCCAAATACTGGGTCCATGTTTTTCTTTCAACCACAGTGCATTAACATACTATTACCACCCAAGCCCTGTTCACATGTTAAGTTCGGCACACATACAATCTGTGTACAGTGTATGCATGTACAGATCTGTATGCACATACAATTATTCAGATGTTACGTTCAATGCACACACAGTAGTACTACATTCTTTAAATCTGTACCCTGCATTTGAAGGGTTTAAGAGCCTGGGTTAAAATCCTGTAAAACAAGTTATAATTTCAAAAGTAATTATTGATAACTACCAGTTTAAAGACAAGAACAGACCAGTGTAGGTCCATGTTGTTTATTAATAGTACAGAGCTGGAAGCTAAATATGTTGCTAAGATCATTCTGTGGCATGACTATTTCTTCTTGAATCAAGATTTCCTTGGAAGCTATTTAAATTTTACTCCTTTTGCTTGTCTGCCAGGAGAGAGGAAGGCAGGCACCTGAAAAATCTTCCGCATCAAGAAGCCCACAGCACTCAAATATGTCTCTAGCCTTGGTGTGGCTAGAGCAGCGGAGAGAGTCAAACTGGGATAAAATTGGCAGTGTAATTCTGAACGTTGTGGATTGGACACCGGGACTGAATTTTTCCAGTTTCACCAGAGAGTTTGACTGTGACCTTGTACAGTTGATGAAGCCAGCACTTTCTTCAGCTGAAACTCCGAGAGCCTCCTGGCAGCTGTAACCAACTCCAGTTTCATATCTGCACAGTAATTGTGCTTCCAGATGTTAGCTTCCCCAGTGACAGTAGCCACAAACCCAGAAGCAAAACAGGAAGTGCCTCATAGAAGAAGTACTTGTTATCACTGAGGTTTGTAGCTACCACTTCTGGTTTTTGCATGATGTCCCCCATGTTTATTCTGCTAGAACATTTAGATTAGAAGCAAGTATCCAGCATGGTAATGTTCCAGTTATAGTGTTCTTTGCTACACAGTGGTTGCTGAAGAAAGAAAACACCTGGAAGTTACCTAAGCAGGTATTATAAAGCAGGATTAAGTCAGGATTTGACACAACCTTGTGTCTTCACAGTTGCTAATTTAAAGATTAGAATTGCCATCCATTTCTTGAAAACATGTTTCCAAGGTCACGAAATGAACACTTGTTATAATTTACATGGCTTAAGCAGCCTTTCCCACCTAATGGGTGTTGGGCTTGATCTTCAGCTGATGAAAGTTTTCACTGAAAGACACAAGATTCTTTTTAAAGAACACCACATGCTAGATAATGAGGCTATTCTCACGACCGCAGGAAAGTGGGCTAAGGGAGCCCAGCCCTCTTTCCTGCAGTTGTATGCTGCAATGCGAGCCGTTCACTGCAGCTCCCGGCAGCCAACCTCACTAAGTGCCCCCAGGTTAAACAAGATTATTAGTGGAGCAAGCACTCCACTAATCCCATTTTCCCGCTCGTGAGACGACGCGGCGTGGCTCCGTGCCACAGCAACCCACAAGGAGACCCCCAACTGGAAAGCTACAGAAAGCCTCCTGGCCTTGGGGGTCTCCCTAGAATGCCCCGCACACTCGCACGGGGCATTCTGGGACTTCCAGGGGCCGGGTGGCCCCCAATTCCTGCTGCCCCTACCAGCTCCATGATGGAGCTGGTAGTCATGTGGGCAGCTGATCCGGCTACCCAGGGCGAGCTCCCTACTCGTCTGCAGGGAGTCCCCACAGAGCCCGGTTAGGCTCTACACACAGATTGTGTGTAGAGACTCTGTATGTACTTACCCCACTAACTGAGCAAAGAGACACCTTTTAAAGTGGTGTCTCTTCTTATACATCTTATATTTACCAGGGGGAGAGCAACTGCCCCTATCCAACCCCAGCATAGCCACAAAGTGGCGGTTGCTGGTGTCTACCTTATGTTTCTTTTTAGATTGTGAGCCCTCTGGGGACAGGGAACCATATTATTTATCTTATTTATGTATGATTTATTCTTCTGTCTAAACTGCTTAAGAACTTTAGTTGAAGAGTGCTATGTAAATATTCGTAGTAGTTGTAATAATATTAGTACTTACCAAATTATCATTATTCTATATATGGATTCTGTGTATGCAAAGTACACACAGCTCAACCAGTGACTAAGACAAAAAGTACGTGTGCTGCTAATCTAAATAAATGCCTAAACTAGCAGCACCTTATCGTGCACACATGAGATGATCACTCCCCTGCCACCACATACACCATCATTTTAGGGGGGACAGAACTGGCACCAGTGTGCAGGAGTACAAAAAGGACCCAGAGTATTTCTTCCCTGCCTGCCCTTAAAAATGATGGTCAAGCACCACATGGGAGCTCCTGTGCTTTTGTGAGGAGGAGGGATTAGAGGAGTGGATTGCTGGAGGCAGGCTCACTCATTTCAGTTCTGGTAAGTGGATGCTGATTGGATAGCACCTGCCCATTTTTAAAACCTCACACTTCCTTAAGATGGTATCAGTGCTGGGAGATTGTGCAGGTAAAGGAAAGGAGAAATGGAGATCTGACAACCTGGCAATGGTGTGGAAAGGGAGGATTTCTTCCTTTTGGGAGGGGCAGCTGTGGAGAAAATTAATTGGGTATCATGCTGTAGGAAGGAATCTTTGGGAGGAGGACCATGATATTTGGAGACAATAAATTTCTGGAAGGAGAAATGATTTGAGCGGAGAACTGACAGGGAAAGACATTTTGGGAGGTGAGGCCTTTGGTAGAGAAATAAAAGGGAATAAGAGAGGGAAAATCTGTAAAAATGTTCTCTCTCCCTCTCTCTCTCATATCGATCTATCTATATCTATATCTGTGTATCTATCTATCCACACTGCATAACAACATAAGATCCCTCCTGAGTCAGACCAAGGTCGCTAAAGTCTTGCACAGGGGTTTCTAACCTATGGCACTCCAGATGTTGCTGAACTACAACTCCCATCATCCTGCGACACAATAAATTGTAGCTGGGGATTATTATTATTATTATTATTATTTATATCCCGCTCTTCCTCCAAGGAGCCCAGAGCGGTGTACTACATACTTGAGTTTCTTTTTCACAACAACCCTGTGAAGTAGGTTAGGCTGAGAGAGAAGTGACTGGCCCAGAGTCACCCAGCTAGTATCATGGCTGAATGGGGATTTGAACTCGGGTCTCCCCGGTCCTAGTCCAGCACTCTGACCACTACACCACACTGGCTCTAGGGAGTTGTAGTTCAGCAACATCTGGAGTACCACAGGTTGGAATCACCTGGTCTAGCATTCTGTTTCCAACAGTAGCAAGCAAAATGTTTCTGGAAAATAATAAGCAGAACATCATGGTTATAGCCTTGTACTATTGCTTTTCCTAGACGTATATAGAAGTGTACTGATGATGGCTATATGCTACCTCCAGTTTCAGAAGCCCCTGAATACCAGTGCATGGGAGCAGGGGCATACCATGGCCCGGTCTGGTCCCAGCTTCTCCCTCCAGGGTACTCTGTTGAGGAGCCGGGGAGGGGACATGGGCGGGGAGGTGGAGTGGCTGTGGTCTATAAGAACAATATCTCCTTTGCCAGGATCCGTGTTGAAGTGTCTGACCATATTGAATGTGTGTACCTAAGTTTGGGGACCAGGGATAGACTGGGACTTCTGTTGGTTTACCAATCGCCCGCTGCCTAACTGAACTGATGGATTTGGTCTCGGGCTTGGCGTTGGAGTCTCCCAGGCTTGTGGTGCTGGGGGACTTCGATGTCCACTTTGGGACCAATTTGTCTGGGGCAGCTCAGGAGTTCGTAGCGGCCATGACAACTGTGGTCCTATCTCAAGTTGTCTCGGGACCAACATATATTGATGGTCATGTGCTGGATCTGGCCTTTCACTCTGAACAGCGTGGTGTTCCGTGGGTGGGGACTCTGGTGATTTCCTCATTGTCATGGATGGACCACCATCTGGTTGGACTCACGACCACGTCCCACCTCCGCAGGGGCAGAGGGCCCATTAGGATGGTCCTCCCGAGAAGGTTACTGGATCCCATAGGATTCCAGGAAGCCTTGGAGGGATTTAGTGTTGGCTTTGCTGGTGACCCTGTCGACACTCTGGTGGAGAATTGGAATAATCAACTCACAAGGGCAGTGGACACGGCCACTCCTAAGTGTCATCTCTGACCCTCTTTGATACTGGCCCCTTGGTATACAGAAGAACTACGGGGGCTGAAGCAGCAAGGTAGATGACTAGAGTGCAAGCGGAGAAAGACACGACTTGAATCCAACAGATTATTACATAGAGAGCATTGCTCAGGTGATATGTGCAGCAAAGAAGTTATTCTTTTCCTCCCACATCGCATCCACAAGTTCACATCCCACGGATTTGTTCAGGGTTATTAAGGGGCTAATGTATGCCACTTCCCCCTTGAATCAGTAATTGGAACCAACAATTACTCTCTTTTTAAATGAGTCTTTTGTGGACAAAATCTCTCGTATTTTGGCCAACTTAGATCCAAACTTGGAATCTGATGCCAAAGTGTCCAGAAGCTCCGCTTATGTGATGACCCAGAATCAATTTCAGTTCATGACCCCTGAGGATGTGGTCAGGTTGCTTGGAATGGTGTGGCCTACCACCTGCCCTCTTGATCCTTGCCCAACATGGCTTATAATATCTGGCAGGGAAGCTGTTGTAGAGGGCCTGATAGAGTTCATAAATGCTTCTCTGAGGGAGGGCAGGATGCCACCTTGTCTTAAGGAGGCAATCATTAGATCGCTTTTGAGAAGCTTGCCTTGGATCCCTCTGAATTAAATTATTAAAGGCCTGTCTCCAATCTTCCAGGGCTGGGCAAGGTGATTGAGAAGGTGGTGGCCTCCCAGCTCTAGGCCGTCTTGGAGGAAAGTGATCATCTAGACCCATTTCAAACTGGCTTTTGGGTGGGCTGTGGGATAGAGACTGCCTTGGTCTGCCTGATGGATGATCTTCAATTGGGAATTGACAGAAGAAGCGTAACTCTGTTGGTCCTTTTGAATCTCTTGGTAGCTTTCAATGCTCTTGACCATAGTATCCTTCTGGAACGTCTGAGGGACTGGGAGTGGGAGGCACTGCTTTGCAGTGGTTCCACTCCTACCTCACAGGCAGATTCCTGATGGTGTCTCTTGGAGACTTGTTCTTCAAAATTTGAACTTTCCTATGGTGTCCCTCAGGGTTCCATATTGTCTCTGATGCTGTTTAACATCTACATGAAACCACTGGGAGAGATCACCAGGAGATACGGTGCAGGGTGTTATCAGTATGCTGATGACACCCAAATCTATTTCTCCATGTCAACATCATAGGGAGAAGGCATAACCTCCCTAAATGCCTGCCTGGAGGCAGCAATGGGCTGGATGAGGGATAACAAACTGAGGCTGAATCTAGATAAGACAGAGGTACTTATTGTGTGGGGTTGGAACTTGGAAGAGGATTTTGATCTGCCGGTTCTGGATGGGGTCACGCTCCCCCAGAAGGAACAGGTACGCAGTCTGGGTTGCTTCTGGATCTGAACCTCTCCCTGGTGTCCCAGGTTGAGGCGGTGGCCAGAGGTGCTTTTTATCAGCTTTGGCTGATATGCCAGTTGCATCCGTTTCTTGAGATGAATGACCTCCAAATGGTAGTACATATGCTGGTAACCTCTAGGCTGGATTACTGCAGTGTAGGGATGTGTGTTTCATTTCAGATACAAAATGTTTTGAGCACAAAACAGGCCATTTCAGCTGTTCTGTAGCCAAAACAAAAGACCCAATGCTCAAAACAGAAAATTTTGTAGCCGAAACAAAACGTCCCTGTTTTGGATACAAAGTGTTTTGTTGTTTCGGCTGTTTTGGAACTCCATTTTGCAGTCGTGAAAAGTCTTTCTCCTTCAGTCTCCATTTTGAGTTTTGACATCTGTTTGAATATCCAGCCCTTCCAGCCCACAGATTGGCCAGCGAAAGCTTGGGCTGATCTGCTGGCAATTGCCTCCTTATTCCATTTAAGGGTAAATTTTACCCTCATTGGCCAGTGGGGCAGTGTGCACACTGTGTGGGGCAGTGTGCATTTCATTGTTGTTGTTTCACACTGTTGTGTGTAGATCAATTGCATTTCTGGGGGTGGGTGGGATGTGGATGTGGATGACCTTTGGAAATCTGCCTGGTTTTTCCCAAAGCTCTGCTGTTGTTAATGTGTGATGTTGAGGTTATTTGGGGTGGATTTGGGACAGAAAGGGGGCTTTGGGGGCAGAAGAGTGGGTCAGGTGGTAGTGCCCCAATGGGTGCCTGCTGCCACCCAGATTCCAAAAGAATTAGGAAAAGGGCTAATTTTAAAAGAATTTCTGAAGTTGACATGTCTTTGGGGCAGATTTGGGGCAGAAAGGGGGCCTGAGCGGCAAAACAGTGGGTTGGGTGGCAGTGACCCAAGGGGTGCCTGCAACAACCCAGATTTCAAAGGAATAGGGCAAACAGCTGATTTCTTAAGAATTGTTGAAGTTTATGTGTCTTTAAGGTTTTTCCCCCTAGGGAATAATGGAGGTTTCAGCAGATCCATCACTCCACCTGGGGGGCACTGGGGTGGCCAGGAGCGAGTGGTGGTGTAGTGCACATAGTGTGCCAACCACCCCCATGGGTTGCTAACCCATGGGTTGCTGGGTTCTGTTGTTTCTAAGGTGTTCTGAGTGTAGATTCTTTGGTAGCATATGAGATTTTCAACGGCAAACCATGAATCCACTCTCATATGCTACCAGAGAATCTACACTCAGAACATCTCAGAAACAACAGAACCCAGTACCCCATGGGTTAGCAACCCATGGGGGTGGTTGGCACACTATGTGCACTACATCACCACTCGCTCCTGGCCACCCCAGTGCCCCCCTGGTGCAGTTATGGGGCAGGAATTATGGAGGTCCATCATTCCCAATGGGGAAGAACTTCACAGATGCGTAAATTCCATTAAATCTTTAAAAATCAGCCCTTTGCCCAACTCCTTTGAAATAATTCTGGCAGCTTCCTTGCCCCCACTGGGCACTACCACCCACCCTAATCTGCTCTGGGCCACCCCTTTCCCCCCAACATGAAGCTATACTTTGCTGAAACCTCCATTCTTCCCTATGGGAAAAAATCTTATACTTCAAAAATTCACCAAAAATCAGCCCTTTGCCCAATTCCTCTGAAATTTGGGTGGTAGTTTCCACCCATTGGGCGCTACCACCCCCACCCACTAGTTTTTTCCCATGGCCATTTTTAAAAATCCAAAACGTTTCAGATTCGGATTTTGCAATTTCGAACAAAGAACAAAATTGGGGTGTTTCGGATTGGCTGATTTCGAACAAAGAACAAAATGGGCGTGTTTCGGATTCGGGCCAAAACAAAACCGGGGGGGGGGGGACGCACAACCCTACTGCAATGTGCTCTATGTGGGTCTGCTTTTCTATTTAGTCCAGAAACTGCAGTTGGTCCAGAATGCGACGGCCAGGTTGGTCTGTGGGTCATCTAGGAGAGACTATATTACTCCTGTGTTGACGGAATTCCACTGGCTGCCGATATGTTTCCAGGCAAAATACAAGGTGCTGGTTATTTACCTATAAAGCCCTAAACAGCTTACGCCCTGGGTATTTAAGAGAATGTCTTCTTCACCATGAGCCCCACTGTCCGTTGAGATCACCTGGAGAGGTTCGTCTGCGGGTGCCACCAACTCGTCAGGCAGCTACTCGGGAATGGGCCTTTTCTGTTGCTGCCCCTGGGCTTTGGAATGCGCTCCTTGTTGAAATAAGAGCCTCCCCATCTCTGGCAACTTTTTAAAAGGCATTGAAGAAACATTTATTCACCCAGGCTTTTAATTAGATTTATAGTGTAAAAAATGTTAATATTGGGTTTTAAATGTTTTTAAATGTTTTAAATGATTTTAATTGTTAATTGATTTGATGTTTAAAATGATTTTCATTGTAAACTGCCCAGACACATGGTTTATTTATTTAAATATCTCAAATAAATAAATAAAATAAAATAAAATAAAATAAAATAAAATAAATATCTGTTTGGCTACTGTGCAAAATAGGATGCTGGGTTAGATAGGCTTTGACCCAATTCACCAGCCTCATCTTATGTTCTTATTGCCTTTGCATATGGACATTCAATTTTGTTATTTTGACTAATTGGAACTTTCTATCAAGATTGCCCATGGGTGGATCAGATAAGAGAAGCTTTGGTTCCATGGAACCAGGAGAAGATGGTGGTAGTGACTTGATAAGGTGGGTGGGGCTTCCAGTACTCCTCTTTTGGAAGCACTACCTGTCACTGCCCATTTGATTTATTTTGCATTTTATTGCCCTTACTACAGAAATCATCTTAACTAGAACTGCCCTTTAGGGATGTGCTTGAAATGCGATTCGGCTTCTAAATCATGGCACAATCCCTTTAAAACTAAGGGCTTCCACAGCCCCCCAGCTGGCAGGCATGGAGGCCATGTGTGGGGACTATTGGGGGAGAAGTTTATTAGTTTTAAAGTGATTGTGCCACAATTCGGAAGCTAAATCACATTTTGGCACATCCCTATTGCCCTTAATATTTTACAATTCCGATTTACAGATCAAAAATAGAGATTGATTTGCCTGCTAACTTGGCAAAGAGGCACCTTTTTAACATGGTGATTCTCTTTATTTAGCAGGGAGAGTAACTGGCCCTATCCACCCCCATCACAGTATCCCTTCAGTGACTGTTGCTGGTGTCTGTCTTATGTTTCTTTTTAGATTGTGAGCCCTTTGGGGACAGGGATCCATCTTATTTATTTGTTGTTTCTCTGTGTAAACCGCCCTGAACCATTTTTGAAAGGGAGGTATAGAAATTGAATTAATAACAACAACAACAACAATGGAGGAGTAGTCATCATAGTTTCTCACTAAAAGCAAACTTTTTGTATGAGTATTAATTAAACAAATCCTTTTTTTTTGCAAATTAAATTTTTATCGATTTTGACAATATCCTTATTAACATTCACAACAAATAAACACATATGGACTTCCCGCTCACACCTCTTCGTGAATCATCAACTATAAAATTTACCTTTGCTATAATAATAAAATTAAACAAATCCTTTTAGTTTCATTGTCTCCCCTGGTATCTGCTTCTTCAGCACAATTTAACCCAAACTGTCACTGCTTCGAAAGCAGTGCTTTCTCCTTATATGAGTGATTTAGCCCACAGTTTCTCAACCGCTGGTCCCCAGACTGGTGCCTGTGTGCCGGTCTGTGCCCCCTCCTGCCACCAGCAGCTTTCCCTCCCCACCCCTTGGGCAGCGCTTTCTCTCCCCGGGCTCCCTCCCTTCCCAACATTTTTGCCTGCCCGCCTGCCTCTGCCAGGGTCCACCGCTGCCACGTGGTTGAGTAAATCTCTCTCTCTCTCTCTCTCTCTCTCTCTCTCTCTGAGCCTTCTACCCATCCTCCAACGGCGGCGGCAGCTGATACAAGAGCAATGCCGTGGCCTGCTGTCTGGCCTACCATCACTTCCGAGGTGCATCTGCGCCGTTAAATCTATTAACTGCGCAAGTGGACCTCGCAGTTGGGAAGTGACGCCGGGCCAGACAGCAGGCCACGGCGTCGCTCTTGTATCAGCTGCCGCCGCCATTGGGAGGTGGGTAGAAGGCTCGCATCTCCCCCCCACAGACATTTACTTGGCCCCACGGCAGCAGCAGATGCTGGCAGAGGCAGGCAGGTGGGCAAAAATGTCAGGGAGGGAGGAAACCCAGCAGGGAAAGAAAGCATTGCCAGGGGGCAGGGAGGGAAAGCTGCTGGAGGACGGGGACCTCTGCAACAACGGAGAATGGACTGGAGTGGAAGGGAGGGGGGGAAGTGGTGGGGAACAGACTGCTAGGGTGTTGCATGCTCAGGAGCAAAACCTAACAGAAAAGTCATCACAGAGACGCAAAGGCAGTCTCTGAGAAGGAGAGGGGCCTCCTTCCATACAGAAGAGGCCTCTGGATTGGCTCCAGCTGACTTTGCTCTGCCTGATGTGCCCAAAAAATGAGCCTGTGCGTGGTCAGGTAAAAATCAGTTACCTTCCAGAGAAGTGGCTCCAATGAACTTGGTGTGATGGAAGCAATATTTACTTCAGCAAATATTGCTAGCTTGTACCAGGTCACAAGCTAGCTTGGAAGCAATGCCCTTTAACCTGGAGCTCTACCCATTGAGCTTATATGCCTGAAGAGTAAGTGGTAGTTACCAATTTGGGAGGGAGGGGAGGGGAATTTCTGCATGCTCAGAGGCAGTCTCGTATGTATTACTACTTCACATGAGCTAATTCTGGCAATAAAAACAGATTTTGGAGTGAAGTCCTAGCTCAAAAAAAGACCTGGGCAGGAAGGGAACTTTCAGTTCTTAATTTGAGCCAGAGTGCAATCCTGGAATATGGGCACCTCTGACCATGTGCAGAGTGCTCTTCCCTTAACACAGCTCTTCATACATCTGAAATTTCAGAGAACAGCTTCCAGGTCCAAGGAACTGGCTTCAATGCAAATTTTAGTCCCGGAACACCTCCCCTCTAAAAAGAAAAAACTAAAAAAAACCCCACTGCTAGAAAAACCTGTCAAAACTATTAGATTAGATGTCCATATCTTCTTAAAAAGAACAATTACAGTAATTGTTTACTGAAGTCATTCAGATTCCTGAGATTTGTGGTCCACAAGTGTAGCCAGTCCTGCCTTAGGGGCAGCTTGCTCCCTGGAAGGAAAGTGTGGAGCAGTCCGCTCTGACAGCACGATATCCCCTATTCCTGGAGATCCACTATTTTCCTTGAAGATGTCCAGTGCAGTGCTTCTCCAGTCTGGTTTAAATGCAGTACAGGCCACACAAAGGGGTGGAAGGGAGGGCAGGGGAAGTGGCGGGGAGAGAAAGCATTTTATTTAAAGAACAATGCATTTTATTGTTATGTATTTTGTACAGATTTTATTGTATTTTTTATTAAAAAATAAATTAGTTCAATTTATTTTATCTTAATTTAAATTAATCTTGGCCTGCCAGAACTTCAAAAGTTAAATTTTGATTAAATTTATTTTAATTAATTTCACTTTGATTTAATTGTAGGAGAGCTGGTCTTGTGGTAGCAAGCATGACTTGTCCCCATAGTTAAGCAGGGTCTGCCCTGGTTGCATCTGAATGGGAGACTTGATGTGTGAGCACTGCAAGATATTCCCCTCAGGGGATGAAGCCGCTCTGGGAAGAGCAGAAAGTTTCAAGTTCCCTCCCTGGCTTCTCCAAGATAGGGCTGAGAGAGATTCCTGCCTGCAACCTTGGAGAAGCTGCTGCCAGTCTGTGAAGACAATACTGAGCTAGACAGACCAATGTTCTGACTCAGTATATGGCAACTTCCTATGTTCCTATGATTGATATTAAGTGTTACTTTAATAATCAGCAATGTAGCGGTCCTTGAAACTCCGCAGGAAGAATTTAGTGGTCCTTGACTCCAAAAAGGTTGAGAAACACTGTCAATCAGGGATCATATCGTACATGGCATGGCTGCATAAGACTATGTAGCTAATTAGAATTGTCTATTTGATTATGTCACTGAGGGCAAATTTGGGTAAATAAGGGTGAGGGCAATGCTTTCTGCGTTAGATATATGAATGATCCAGCCAATCAAGGATCACAGTGAATGCAATAACTGAATATTGCGTAAGTAGCCAAATAGATCTGGCTATGCAATGATATCACCAACAGCAAATGAAATTAGTTGAGAGAGTTGGAGAGGGCTATGCAAATTAACATGCAGTCTTGGTTGCAACAAGTATTCAAACATTGTAAAAGTGAGGCGTTTCCCACATTATAAAAAATGTTCATAAACAGCTCTCAGTACTAACTTTAATTATGTTTCTCTTAACATTTTTAATGGTAGCATTTAATATTCTACCCTGCACGTCACTACATCTTCTAATCTATCCTATTGTTCCTGTAAAGTGATTTCCTCACCTAATTCTTAATATTCCTTCAGTATCAACCCTCACTCCACTCTACCTTTCACAGTCTTCTATTGTGACATAAGAATAAAGCCAGTGTAGTGTAGTGTAGTGTAGTGTATAGAGTGCCAGACATAGGGTACAAATCCAGACGGTCACTGGGTGATCTTGAACAGCCATAATCTTTCACCCAGCCCAGTTTTGGTGTAGGAGGGAAGAAGCCTGCATAACTTGCCCTTTAAGAGCCCCCCAAATTAACATCCTCACAAATTAATCCAAGGTCAAATCTTAATTTGGGGAGCTGAAGTGGCAAGGTAAGACAAGTAGAGCACAAGTGGAGGAAGACACAGCATGAATGTGTCAGGTTGCAACACAGAGCACATTTGAAGATCTGTGCCATGGCAGTGTGGGTGGCAAAGAAGTGACTCTTTTCTGACTGCATTGCTTCTGCAAGTTCACATCCAGTGGAGTTGTTTAGGGTTTGGGGGGCTATTCCCCCTTGAATTTGAACTTATAACCATCAGTCACTCACTGACGTCTTCACTGACTTTTTTGCGGATAAAATTTCTAATATTTGGGTCAAACTGGATTCCACAGTTACTGCAGAGTCTATTGTAGAGGTGTCCAGCAATTCCTTTTATAGGATTATACTGGATCACTTTCAGTTTGTGATTCCTGAGGATGTGGACAAACTGCTTCTCTTGACCCTTGCCCAGCTTGGCTTATCTCATCTGGTACTCATATTATCAGCGGGGGTTTGGTAAATATTATAAATGTTTCTCTGAGTATGTCTTCTTGTCTTAAGGAAGCTTCTATCTATCTATCTATCTATCTATCTATCTATCTATCTATCTATCTATCTATCTATCTATCTCTGAGAGATGGTTTAGATCTAGATGAGGTTACACTCCCCCAAAAACAACAGGTACGTAGCTTGAGAGTGCTCCTGGATCCAAAACTCTCTTTGGTTTCTCAGGTTGAGGCAGTGTCCAGGAGTGGTTTTTATCAGCTTCGGCTATGTCAGATATGTCAATTTATTGAGGCAAATGACCTTAAAACAGTGGTGCATATGGTGGTAACCTCTAGGCTTGACTACTGTAATGCACTCTATGTGGGGCTGCCTTTGTATGTAGTCTGGAAATTACAATTGGTACAGAATGCGGCAGCCAGACTAGCAGGGATGTGCGAAATGTTTCGGGTACAGAACGTTCTGTACCCAAATCAGGCCGTTTTGGGCGATTTGTTTACAAAAATGGCCTGATAGCATCTTCCGAAAGTTTTGTAAACAAAACAAAACACCCAAATTTTGGATACAAAAGATTTGTTGTTTCGGACCTCCATTTTGTGGCGATCTCTGAGTGTAGTCTCCATTTTCAGTTTGATGTCGATTTGAATTTCCCTCCCTTCCATCCTTCAGATTGGTAAAGGAAAGAATGGGCTGATCTGCTGACAATTGTCACCTTGTTCCCGATTGGCTATTTTGGCTCTTGCCATTCCTGACTGACCCCACATTGGCCAGGGGAAGGGTCGAAGAAGGAGCAAGGGTGGGGGGGGGAATTCGAGGGATTTTTCATTCAATAAGATTTAAATAGGCAGCAGCCACCATGCTGCCTTGTTCTGCTTCATAGGAAACGAGAGAGCACTTTGTTTTGCCTTGCTGGTCACCATGCGATGCCATGCCATGCCATTGCCTATGCCTATTGCCTTCTGCCTTGCCAGCCTGAGCCCAGCCTGTCCACCCAACCTGCCTGCCCGCCCCTGCTGGCTAGTGGCTGGTGTGGTTACTAGCCTGGGAATGGATTAAAATTTATCTATCTGCTGCATTGCTTTTTAATTTTTTTGTTGACTCCTGAGAAGAATTCTTTTTCGCCCCCTTGAGACTGAGAGAATCACTGCCTGTCTGTGCCAGCGGCCACCAGCAGTCCGAGCCCCTGTGGCCACTGGCCACCTGGCCAGCCACCTCCTTTCCCCCCAGATTTTCAAGGCTTTTGCCTCAGCCCCCCCCCAGCCCCCCCCCAAATCTTAAGACTGACAAAGGAGAAGAAGAAGATTGAAGAAGAAAGAATAGACTCAGAGACCAGACCACAGAAGTGGACAACTGGACACACAACATGGGTGATACCCTAGACTGAGTGAGTGTACCCCATTTTCACAAAAACACACACACACACACACACACACACACACACACACACACACGCACACACACACACACACACACACACACACACACACACTTCTTTGCAATGAAGATTGGTCCACATTGTGACTTATAACATCATCAGCGTTTTTATTCAAACTAGATTGCTTGCATCTACAATAGGTTGTGCTGGTGCCACAGGCTCCAATCTGTTGCAGAAATATTAAAGAAATGCGCCAAAAGATTGTGTGCCGTTGTTGTCATCAATCGTCACTCTTCTACTTGTGTCGGTGGGAAGGGGGCCAAACCTCACTATTCCACTGGCAGAATGTTGTTTTGCATCCTTACTTAAGCTGTTGTTTTGCATCCGCATTTATGGCCGGGTGCTACAGATGTAGCTGACTGTAGCTTGTGGATGGAAAATGCTTGGAGGAGGGAGGGCAAGGCACATCTGATGCTGTTGTTGGCCTAGTCTGCTGCCCTAGTCTGCTGCATCTGTGATATCACACTTGCTTGCTTGTTACTGGCTGCTGCTACCCTGCATCGGGAGGGGGCACCTGGGACAGTGCATTTCATTGTTGTTTCACACTGTTGTGTGTTGATCAATTGCATTTCTGTTAGGGGGGGGGATGGTGGGACACAGTGGATGTGCTGAGTGACACAATGAATGTGTGTGACCTTTGGAAACTTTGTTCTTTGCAAAGCTCTGCTGTCGTTGTTGATGTGTGCTGCATCCACCCTATGGGGCAATGGGGATAGACTGTGCCCATTTATTCCTGAGGGTGCCTCCTAAGAGTGCCACAGTGGGTAGGGCTACCACCCAGATTCCAAAGGAATTGGGCAAAGGGCTGATTTTTAAAGAATTCCTGAAGTCTGTGCATCTTTGGGGCAGAAAAGGGGCTTCGGGGGCAGCAGAGTGGGTCTGGTGGTAGTGCCCCAATGGGTGCCTGCTACGATTCCGAAGGAATTGGGCAAAGGGCTGATTTTTAAATAATTTGTGAAGTTAGCGCATCTTTAAACTTTTTTCCCCCATAGGGAATAATGGGGGTTTCAGCAGCCCCATAACTCTACTTGGGGGCACCAGGGTGGTTTTTATTATCATTGAAAATGAATCCACTCTCATCTGCTACCAAAGAATCCACACTCAGAATACCTCAGACTCAACAAAACCCAGTACCCCATGGTGTTGTGGGTATGGGGTGGTTGGAACCCTATGTGCACTACACCACCACTCGCTCTGGGCCACCCTGGAGCCCTCCATGTGGAGTTATGAGGCTGCTGAAACCCCCAGTACTCCCTATGGGTAAAAAGCGTAAAGACACGCAAACTTCACAAATTCTTTAAAAATCAACCCTTTGCCCAATTCCTTTGAAATATGGGTGGTGGCAGTTACCCATTGGGGCACTACCTCCTGTCCCATTCTCCTGCCCCCGAAACCCCCTTTCTGCCCCGAATCTGCCACAAAGACATGTCAACTTCAAAAATCATTTTAAAATCAATGCTTTGCCCAATTTCTTTAAAATCTGGGTGGCAGCTTCCTTGCACCCATTGGGAACCACCACCCACCACAACCTGCCCTGGGCCACCCTGGTGCCACCCCCCCGGGAGTTCTAACTAAGGATGCTGAAATCCCCATTATTTCCTATGGGAAAAATCTTAAAGATGCGTAAACTTCAAAAATCATTTAAAAACCAGCTCTTTGCCCAATTCCTTTGAAATATGGGTGGTAGCTTCCTTGCACCCCAGACCCCATTCTGGGCCACCCCAGTGCCTCCAACATGGAGCTATACATTTGCTGGAATCCCCATTATCCCCTATGGAAAAAATCTTAAAGATGCGTAAACTTCAAAAATTCATTTTAAAAATCAGCCTTTTGCCCAATTTCTTTGAAATTTGGTTGGTAACTTCCACCCATTGGGCACCACAATCCCACCACTCTTTTTGCCCCGGGACCCTTTTTTTAATCCAAATCGATTCAGATTCAGATTCGGATTTGAAAATTTGAGTACAACTCAAATCAGGGGTGATTGGGGGGGGGGGCAGATTTGGACCCAAAACAAATTGGGGGTGTTTCAATTTGGGTACAAATTGAAATGAAAAAAAGATTCATGCTCACCCCTACAGACTAGTCTCTGGGACAACCCAAAAGGACCATATGTCACCTATTTTAAAATAACTGCACTGGCTGCCGATACGTTTCAGAGCAAAATGCAGTGCTGGTTAGTACCTATAAAGCCCTCAATGACTTGGCTCCAGGGTACTTAAGAGAGCACCTTCTTTGTCATAAACCCTGTCACCTATTAGGATAATCAAGAGAGGTCCGGCTATGGTTGCCACTGGCTCATTGGGTGGTGACTCAGAACCAAGCCTTTTCTGTGATTGCCCCAGAGCTTTGGAATATGCTTGCTGTCAAAATAAGAGCATCTCCTTCTCCTTTTGCTTTTAGGAAGACCCACAAGAGGCACCTGTTTTTTCAGGCTGAAATTAATTTTAAATGATTTAATTTGTATTTATCTTATGAGGTTGTTTTTACGTGTCTTGTGAATTTTAACGTTTTATTCTGTTTGATGTTGTTGTGTACAACATCTAGAGCTTTTGTACAACATCTCTGTACAACATCTAGAGCTTTTTCAGACAGCGACTTTACTGCCACTTTACTTTATTTCAGAGAGCACATCGCACACAATTTGAGTTTCCCCCTCCATATTGGAACCTAGCCCAATATACATCCAGTGTAAAAAAAGTGTCAGAGTATCCGTTATGTCCCGAATTCACAGTAAAGCCTCGTGGTAAACCCACGGCAAAGCCTGCTTTCTGGAAAGCTTACTAGGGATGCACATATCAGGTATATTATCATATTAGAAAATTTGTTTGATAAATGAATGAATGAATGAATGAATGAATGAATGGTTGAAATGCATTTGATTAATTTCACCAGATAGTTAATTAAAAGTTGAAGCCCTCAGCATGCTTGATTTTTTCTTTTCTTTTCCCCACGTATTCTCTATTCTGGATAATTTGGTTTTCCTTTGTTTGGAGAGCCAAGATCATTAGCAGGTTAATAACTGTGCAGCAGACTTATCAATGTTCAGATTATAGTTTTTAGATTATAGACATAAACAAAAGTCCACATTGCAAGAAGGAAAACATGCAGGATAAAGCTTTTCTGAAAGATGGTGGCTAGAGGGCACTCTGTTTCCTTCTTGGAACTGATGGGAGTGTACTCATTTGCTGTTAATATCAACTGTTAAAAAAGAAAATCGTAGAAGATCTCTTCTAGTGCTGGGAAGTGTCCAGAAAGTGACCAAAGTCTCACACATTTATGATGCCAAAATAGCAGTATATGAATATGTGATAGACATCTTGCAAATCTCTCAGGGAGATCTCTATAGCTTGTGTATCTTGCATTTGGCTTTTTTGACAATACAAAAGACTTTGTCGTGACTGTTCTTTTCCCAAACGCATGTTGAAAGAAAACAAGATTCCAAAAAGATACTCAGAAGCATATGAATTTAGAGTAAGGGATCATTATTAATGATAGGGTATCTTAATATTTTAACTTCAATAAAACAAATGTGTTGGTACCATGCTAAATTCAGATGTAGTCCTGAACTGCACATACTGAAAGAGTCTCTTGGTAGCAGGTTCATTGGAAACTTTTAAGAGAGTGTGATAGTCTAGATGTCCTGGCTCCATGCCTCACCCCGCAGAATATTAACAGCAAAATTCTTGCATATTTTTGATGCACACTAGTCTAAACCCTGTCTAGATACTTGTTAGAATATGTATTTAACACTACCTTTCAGGGCAAGTCTTCTCAAAGCAGCTTACATAGAGACAAGCAAATTATCAGGTTTCTGGCTTCAGCTGCTGGTGGTTGTTAAAGCTGCAGCGGGCCTGAGGTACCTAATCCTAAAAATGGACCTCAGAAAGAACCTGGCAGCCAATGAGTTGCCTGGGCAGCACTTCTTCTTCAGGAGATGGACACAGGTGTAAGAGTGGCCCCTGGGAATAATTTGCACATGGCTTCATGTTGCAGGGTAAATGTTGAGCGAAGACACTTCAAATCACACTCGCGGCATTGAGGGAAGCAGCCCCTCCCCTCTGCTCTCAGGTTTTGTTTTGATGCAAGTTCACATGGCATGCCTCCATTTTTCTTCTAGCAATGCGGGGGGGGGGGCTTTCTAAAGAGCTATATCTGAATTTCTAGAGAGTATCCCTCTTATCCTGCTAATGATTCTATGTCAGTGCCTCTCCCTATTTGCTCTGGCATTTTCAGAAAAGGTAGCTTAAAACCAGCATTTAAAAAACCCGGAAATACCTCAGGATAAGCTAGAATTCATGAGACAAAGCCCGATTTGTGTGTGGAGTGGGTCAAAGGATCTCGAAGGGACTTTGGGGTAAGTTTGGCTGGTGTGTGGATGCACACACTCTCTTCCGAAGGAGATTCGGGGTGACAGCCCTGTCTGTACAGCCTCCTGGTTGCCATCTCATCTTCTCCACAGCAGCTCTGTGGCAGCAAATGTTGGGGGAACAGAATGACCACAGTCATCACTCCAGCCCAAGTGTTTGCTGCTGCTGGAGATCTGATATAAATCAGATCTCTGGCTCAAAGCTATGGCCAGGAAAACAGGCCATAGCTTTGCATGCAAAAGTTCTCTCAGGCTGAATCTCTGACATCTCCAGCCTGCTTTCCAGGTTTCACCCTACAACAGTGTCACTACTGTCTACTAAGTGTGCTTCTGTACTGCCTGTGTTTCGACTTTGCAATCCCTCTGCTGTCAGTAAGATGCCGTTCACATTTCTGATGCCTTCTTTCGGATTTTATCCTTGTGTTTTAGTCCTACAATGTTGCATGTGTAGTGCAAAAAAAAAAAAAAAAAAAAAAAAGCAAGCTGTATTTTCCCGTTGTAGGAGGGTTGAGTAAGCTATTTGCGCTTTCAAAATGATCCTGCCAAGCCAAAGCATTTTACTGCTGGACAGTGTGTAATCTGGAAAGCAACCCGGAACTTTTTCAGATGGTGACTTGGCCATGATTTTACTATGGGAGGTTTTTCACAAATCGGCTAAATTTACCCCAAAGTCCGTGTGATATTTCAGAGAGCACTTCGCACATGATTCAGATATTTCGCTCCATATTGGAACCTAGCGTCAGGGTACAAAAATTCGCTTTTTGTGTCGAAGTATATGTTATGCCCCAAACTCTCAGTAATGCCTTGCAGCAAACCCGCGGTAAAGCCTGCTGTCTGAAAAGCCTCCAGGTAGGGCTGGGAGAGACTGAAGTCTTGGAGAGCTGTTGCTAGTCAGTGTAGACAATACTGAGCTCGATAGACTTATGATGAGACTCAGTATAGTATAAGGCAGCTTTCTATGTTCCTAAAACAATCCTCAGGGGGGAAATAAAAACCGACAGCAAACGATAGTCTGCTGTGAAAGTAGCCCCTTTAAATCAGAAAGATCCCTGTCCCCAGTAACTATATAAAATCTAGAATTTAATTTGGTTTCCAAAAAGTGAATCTCCCAAATAATATTTTTCTAATCCCAAAGGGTTTTTTTTTAATTTGTTTTGTTTTGTTTTAGTGTTAGGCTGATGGGAGGGGATTTAAATATATATGCCAAGAAGGCATATTGCCAAGCCTGCTTGTATGCAGATGGGAGAAGCACTTTAAAACAAAAATTCTGGTATTTATTTTGTATTTTAAAACCCAAATTCCAGTCTTTATAAACATATCATATTTCAGTTGCAGACTCGAATAACATGCTAAAATGATGTAAAAATGAACACAAGGTGATCTAAAGTATTTCTTAGAATTTTTATAACATATGCCCATTGATAGCATAAAGCCCTTTTTGGCACCTTGATTTTTCCTTCACATGCTTTGCTTCACACTTAAAAAAAAAAAATTATTGAGAAGGTAAAATGTTGATCTTCTCCATGCACCATCTCAGGAAACATACAGGCAAAATTTTCTTTGAATTCTCAAGTTTAAGAAGTGTGTGTGTGTGTGTGTGTGTGTGTGTGTGTGTGTGTGTGTGTAACTACATCATCCAAGAAGATTCCAGGCTCTCTCAATGAAGTAAATCAGCATGCCACCAAATGTTCAGGAAGAATCCCTGGAAAAGCTAAGCAGACACATTTTCTCAGCCTCAGGTCACATTCATATTTCTAGAAGTGCAGATGTATAGTCAATCAGTACTAATCCTGTATTCCCTCCTCCCGTCATGATGTCATCCGCAGAGATCAGCTGAGCTTTGTAAGTCCATCTGATGTCCAAAAGCATACTGGTTATGCTCTGTTGCAGTGGTTTCCAACTGATGGTACTCCAGATGTTGTTAAACTCCAACTCCATCATCCCCAGTTACAATTTATTGTGGCTGGGGATGATGGGATTTGTAGTTCAGCAACATCCAAAGTACCACTGGCTGGGAACCCCTGCTCTGTTGTTATCAGTTCCATTCAGTGTAAAAGGATATCAAAAATGGGGGATGGAAATTGAGATGCCTAAACTAAACTGACTTTGAATCGGTGTGACAGGTGAGATGATTTCATCAGTGGTTTGAAGCCCAGTTCTAGGAACAGCCTTGTTGCTTCCAGTAAGGCAACATCACTTCTCAATGAGCAAGTTTCTAATGTTTCCTGTCCTTGTCTGGGCTGTATCTTTAGTAGAGGGTATTGGAGGGCACAACTCATCAGACCCAGGAACATGCTCAATGGTCTGCTGATTCTTTTTAGTAGGCCATGGACAAATGAGGCAGTGGAGGTGTTGGTGCCTAATTTTTTTTTACAAAAGGGTCTTTTACAATAGTCTTTTACAAAAGGGTGACCTCTGACATCTGAAGTGGGGCATCTGAAAAGATGGGATTTGGGTTCTGAACCCCCAAGTCCTGAAGAACATGTTCAGTGCTCTGTGGCACAGATTTAAAATCATTTTTGTAAGATTAATTAACAACATATCTGGAGTTGCCTGTGCTTAAGACAGAGAATATTGAGGACCTGCGTACTGCTGCCTCATGTGACAGAGAGCTGAACTACATCAGCTTCAGCAGGCATCAAGTTAGTTGGACTGATGTGCCGAGTCAGGCTTCCCATTGGCTCTTTCCAGGAGAGTGCAGTTTTGCCAATCTTCTTTCAAGGTCAACTTGGACCTGGTGTTCTGTGTTGCCTGATCTGTTTCCTGTTCAGCTTAACCCCTGGCTTTGGTTCTAACTTTCAGCTTGTCTTTCGCTCCTGGTACTGAGACTTTGACTCGTGGCTTCAAATCTGACTCATAGCTTCTCGCCTGATCCTGGTGTATGTTTTGTTGACTAAACTTTTATTTTATTTTATTTATTTGACATATTTTTATACCGCCCAAAACTTACATCTCTGGGCGGTTTACAACAAAACAAAATAAATGACAGCAGAAAAGTTAAAACATTAATTAAAAGAACATAAATGACAACAGAAAAAAAATTAGTTAAAATAAATGACAGCAGAAAAAGTTAAAACATTACAACAATTTAAAATTTTAAAACAATGTTAAAACTATTAAAACACTATTTAGTTAAAGCCTGGGTAAACAGCTGCATCTTTAAAGATTTTTTTAAAAAATCATCAGAGATGGGGAGGCTCTTATTTCAGCAGGGAGCACATTCCAAAACTTTGGGGCAGCAGCAGAGAAGGCCCGTCCCTGAGTAGCCACTAGACGAGCCAGGGGCAACTGCAGACGAACCTCTCCTGGTGATCTCAGTGGGCGGTGGGGTTCATGACGAAGAAGACATTCTCTTAAATACCCAGGGACCAAGCTGTTTAGAACTTTATAGGTTATAACCAGCACCTTGTATTTTGCCCAGAAACCTATTGGCAGCCAGTGTAGCTGTTTCAATACAGGAGTAATATGGTCTCGCCGAGATGACCAAGAAACCAAACTGGCTGCCACATTCTGTACCAATAGTAGTTTCTGGACTACGTACAAGGGCAGCCCCACATAGAGCAGCACATGGCAGTAATCCCATCTGGAGGTTACCAGCATATGTACTACTGTTCTGAGGTAATTTATCTCAAGAAACAGACTCAGCTGGTATATCAGCTGAAGCTGAAAGAAGGCACCTCTGGCCACTGCCTCAACCTGAGATACCAGGGAGAGGCTTGAATCTAGAAATACCCCAGACTGCATACCTGTTCCTTCTGGGGAAATGTGACCCGTCCACAACAGGCAGATTAAACTCATCTCCCAGTTTTGACTCCGCACAATAAGTACCTCTGTCTTATCTGGATTCAGTCTCAGTTTGTTATCCCTCTTCCAGCCCATCCCTGCCTCCAGATAGGCATTTAGGGAAGTTATGACTGTCTGGAGCTGGGAAGTCACCACCCTTTCAAATACCTTGCCCAGTCGTGGAAGGTTGGAGACAAGCCTGTAGTTACTCAACTCTGAGGGATCCAAGGCAGGCTTCTTCAGAAGACAAGGAGGCATCCTGCCCTCAGAGAAGCATTTTTTTAATCTATAGCAAGTCTTCTACAATACCCCCCCTGCCAGATAGTATAAGCCATGTTGGGCAAGGGTCAAGAGAACAGGTGGTAGGCCACACCGCTCCAAGCAGCTCATCCACATCCTCAGGAGTCACAAACTGGAACTGATCCAACCTAACCACATAAGAGGAGTCACTGGACACCTCCACATCAGACACTGAAGTAACTGTGGAGACTGAGTCTTAGTCGGCCCGAATATGAGAGATTTCCCTCACAAATAATTCGTTAAACATGTCACAGCAGGTAATCCATGGTTTACCTCAACTCTTTTGGTCTCAACTCTGACTTGTGGCTTGACTCCTAATTCTTGTTTGCCTGCTCATCTTTGATTTTTGACTGCAACTCTGACTCATGCTTGTCTCTTGATCCTGATTCCTGATTTTTCTGCTTAGCTTTGACCTTTGGTTTCAGCATTAACTCCCAGCATGTTTCCTGACTGGTGGTTCTGGAATCCTACCTCATTCCTAGTTTTCTGTTGGGCCCTCCCATGATCCTCCCAGTCCTAACTTTAAACCCTCATAAATCCTCCAATGGCTGCCCATGATCCAGCATTGACATATCATCATCACCATCACCACCACCACCACCACCACCACCATCATCATCATCACCCCTACTTCAGAAGATCTTTGCATAAAATAGTTTAGAAAGAAAGAGGGAGATGTTTTTTCCATGATGCAGCTGGCTTTAAAACACAGAAGGCACTCACTTATTAAATGTTTGGCTATTTTTTAAATAGATTTTTATTAACATTGACCTTCAAATTATTACAAGTAAATACTCTTCTTTTTTATTTTGTTATTCTGTGTGTGTGTGTGTGTGTGTGTGTGTGTGTGTGTGTGTGTGTGTGTGTGGTGTGTGGTGTGTGTGTGTGTGTGTATGTTTCTTTACCCATCATAGCCAATTAATCATTTTATTTTAAACTGTAACAGTATTATTTTAAGTCATGCTGAATCATAAAAATTAGGAAATTTAAATGGCTCAGAATACCGGCTTTACAGAAAAGTGGGTTATTGAACCAGACAACAAATGTTATTTATGTACTGGCAATGTCAAATGATATATGTGTGAACAGATCTTGAGTTTAACCAAACTACTTGAAAAAGACAAATTCAAGTACTTTAAGGGGTTAGAAGAACTGAATCGGGAAAACACTCGAGGTCTATTTTCAGTCATCAAGACAGGAACAATATGTTATTTAGCAAATATGCTACATTTAACAAAGATTTCTGTTGCATGACTAACTTCTTTTAAAATTAAATGGCAAGCATCCTTAAACTATAATTTACCAGCACAGCTGAATTCTCCAAGGTAATAAAGAAAACTTTAATACTGTATTGTGGAATGCGCAGTAACCTTCCAACAATGGACAGCAACAAATTGACAGTTGTAGACTAGTGTCTACAAAATGCAAGGGTAGAATGCTCTTCTCTGAATTTGTGAACAGATACAAAACAACAGCACAGTCCGGCTAGAAATTAATGGGTGAGATTAAGCATCTGTTTAATCTCTCCCATTAAATGAACACGGCTCAAAGTGCTTAACTTTGTCAGGATTGTGCCCTAGATTCTGTTCCAACCTCTCTGCAAGGTGAGGTCACTTGAGACATCCTTTGACCTTTTAAGGCACTATATAATTTTGTTAATGGTGCTGATGAAACAAAAATCAGTTGACTCGTAGAAAGGGGAGCTGGCCTTTGTTGTTGAATTGAGCCTCTTTTCTGGGTTCTGTGAACTATCCTCAACACTGATTAGTTTAATCCTGCCTCATAAAAATATTTTTAAAGAGCACTTTCTTTTTTGCTTTGAAATACGTTTACTTGCATTTAATAGCATATATTTATAAAGGGTTTCTGCTATAAAGTTTGTGTTCTGTATCTGTACTTCCACAGCGATTTCCCTCAGTTCCCATGGTTTTTGCTGTGCTGGACTTTCATTGGCTTCAGTAAACATAACTTTTAACAGTACAATACCTAAATGAGTAATTTACACCCCACCAAAAACAATGGCAAATCCCCCACAGATTTTAACTCAGCTAGATTCCATCCAATGACACAGAGTTTGAGTCAAATTTAAAAATCACCTGAGAAACTTCAGCATTTGCTTCATAGGAAATTGACCCCAACAACCAAAATGCAACTTCATAAAACTGAAATACATTTTCCTTTGATATTCTAGCTTTTACAATTCATATTTTATAGCACAGTTATCTATTCTTCTTAGTATTATTATTTCTTGTTTACACAGTCAGACAGCTGTTATTGACTGGTTTGTTTTATCCAGACACCGAGTCCTTCCCAAGGACCTGGGATGGCTGAATTTTATTGTCAGTTGTTCTAGATATCGTCGCAGAATATAGGCTGTTCCCAGTAAAGCTGCTTTTTGTAATTGGCTGATGGTGATTTCTGTGACCCCTATGGTGTTGAGGTGCTCTTCAAGGTCTTTTGGAACTGCACCCAGGGTGCCAATGACCACTGGGATTATTTTGGTCTTTTTCTGCCACAACCTTTCAATTTCAATTTGTAGATCTTTGTATTTTGTGATTTTTTCTATTTCTTTTTCTTCTATTCTGCTATCCCCTGGTATTGCTATAACGATTATTTTAACTTGTTTTTCTTTCTTCTCGACTACAGTTATATCTATTATTATTATTATTATTATTATGCTTCTCTTTCCAAATTTGGTATATTCTTTTTAAATAACCTCTTCTAGTTGGACTAGACTTGTAACAGCAGATCATTATTTCCTTGTTGGCATTTTTCGGTTAAGCGACATTTCTTCCAGTAACCTTGCAGTCTCCAGGCCTGGTTGCTGCTTATTATTATTATTATTTATTTATTTACACAGTCAGACAGGTGTTATTGACTGGTTTGTTTTATCGAGACATCGAGTCCTTCCCAAGGAGCTAGGATGGCTGAATTTTATTGTCAATGTTGTTGCTGTTGTTATAGATATCTTCGCAGAATATAGGCTGTTCCCAGTAAAGCTGCTTTTTGTAACTGGCTGATGGTGATTTCTGTGGCCCCTATGGTGTTGAGGTGCTCTTCAAGGTCTTTTGGAACTGCACCCAGGGCACCAATTACCACTGGGATTATTTGGGTCTTTTTCTGCCACAGCCTTTCAATTTCAATTCATTTCAATTTAATTGTTGTTGTTGTTGTTGCTATTATTATTATTATTATTCTGTTTACACAGTCTACCAGATATTATTGACTGGATTTGGTACTTTTATTATCAGGCCCTTCCCAAGGGTCTAGGATAACCAAAGAAAAATTAAAGATAGCGTTGTAGTATTCATGCTGTCCCGAGTAGTGTGGCCTTCTGTAGCTGATGTGTTGTAATTTTATCGATGCCCAAGGTGTTGAGATGGTGGTCAAGTTCTTTTGGTACTGCACGAAGGGCATCAACAACTATTGCCACGACTATTGTTTTCTTTTTCCAGAACCTCTCAATTTCAATCTGAAAGTCTGAATATTTAATAATAATAATAATAATAATAATAATAATAATAATAATAATTTAGCAACAAGAACTAAAGCAAAAAATAACTGAGCACATGAACCAAACAACCACCAGGGTTCGACTTCCCGCTCTAAAAACAGTTGCCAAAAAACAACTTGCTCAGGCATTAAAAGATGTCAATGCTGCACTTGCAGAAATAACAACCAATAATTTGCAAGAAACAAACCAACTAATGTACAGTGCAGCAACAATAACAACACAAGAGCTCCGATATAAGACCAATGGACCTGTAAAAAAAGAAAGTAGTACATCATCTAAATGGAAGATTCGATTAGAAAATAAAATCTCCAGGCTTAGATCAGATGCTAGTAAATTGAAAGATATGAAAGACAAGAAGCTGAAGAATGAAAACACCAAACAGTATCTGATCCAAAAATACCACCCTGATTCAAGGAAAATTAGAGAAGTCCTGGAAATAATAAAGCAGCAAATAACAGCAGTGTCAAAGAAGATTAGCAGATATGAAGCCAGAATTACACAACACAGGCAGAATCTCCAATTCCAGTCGAATCAGAGACGTTTCTACCAAAGCATAGAAGGAGAAACTGCAAGAAACGTAGAAACACCAAATAAAGAAGAAACAGTGCAGTTCTGGCAGAAATTATGGGACAATCCAATAGATTATAATAAAAAAGCAGGCTGGATGAAAGAGGTCAAAAAATGTAACCAACAAATGCAAGATCTAATAATAAAACCAGAATTAATAAGTGAAAGAGCAAAGAAAATTAAAAATTGGACTGCGCCAGGCAACGATGAACTGCATGGCTTTTGGCTTAAAAACCTAACAAGCCTTCATAAACAACTATCAAAACAGTTCAATCACATTATGAAAGGCGGTGATATTGAACAATGGCTAACAACTGGGAAAACTCATCTCATTATGAAAGACCCAGCAAAAGGTGCAGTTCCAAGTAATTATAGACCGATAACTTGCCTGCCAACCATGTTCAAATTATTAACTGGAATAATAGCAGATGAAGTGATCCAACACTTATTAACTAACAAACACCTTCCAGTTGAACAGAAAGGAAATTGCCCGAACACCAGAGGCACAAAAGACCAGCTGCTGATTGACAACATGATTTTAGAAAACTGCAAGAGAAGAAAAACAAATCTAAGTGTTGCATGGATTGACTACAAGAAAGCCTTCGATTCATTGCCTCACACATGGATACTAAAATGCTTAGAAACAACTGGTGTCAGCAAAAACATTCAGAAATTTATTTAAAAAGCAATGAGCATGTGGAGTACACAGTTAACACAGTTAATGGCGAGGCACTTGGACAGGTTAGCATTAGAAGAGGCATTTTCCAAGGGGCCTCACTATCCCCTCTGTTGTTTGTAATCGCCATGACCCCACTTTCACAAATACTAAACAAAACAAACCTTGGATACCAAACATCAAAAACATCAAGTAAAATCAACCATCTGCTGTACATGGACGATCTGAAGTTGTATGGAAAGTCCCAGTCAGAAATCAAATCACTGCTAAACACTGTCCGTATATTCAGTAGCAATATAGCAATGGAGTTTGGACTAGACAAGTGTGCTGCATTAATAATGAACAGAGGGGAAATAACAAAAACAGAAGGAATAGAACTGCCCAATGGAAGCAACATCAAGAACCTGGAAGAGAAAGAACATTACAAATACTTGGGCATTCTCCAGGCTGATAACATTGCACACACTGAAGTTAAAAGAAAAATTGGAAGTGAATACATCAGGAGAATCAGAAAAATCCTCAAGTCCAAACTCAATGGCGGGAACATCATACAAGCCATAAACACCTGGGCTATACCTGTTATTAGATACACTGCAGGAATAATAGACTGGACCCAGGCAGAGCTAGAGACGCTAGATCGTAAGACCAGGAAAATCATGACCATCAATCATGCTTTGCACCCCCGCAGTGATGTCGATAGTTCTACCTCCCTCGCAGCTCAGGTGGAAGAGGAATGCTGCAAGTCCATCAAACAGTAGAGGAGGAGAAAAGAGGCCTTGAAGAATATATAAGGGACAGTGAAGAAGATGCACTTCAAATGGTCAAGAACGTGAAACTATTCAACACCAATGAAACAAAACAGGCCTACAAGAAAGAACAAGTCAAGAACCGAGCAGAAAAATGGAGGAATAAGCCCCTGCATGGCCAATATTTACACAATATAAGTGGAAAATCAGACATCACCAAGACCTGGCAATGGCTTAAGAATGGCAACTTGAAGAAAGAAACAGAGGGTTTAATACTGGCTGCACAAGAACAGGCACTAAGAACAAATGCAATAAGAGCGAAAGTAGAAAAATCCACCACAAACAGCAAGTGCCGCCTTTGTAAAGAAGCAGATGAAACCGTGGACCACCTGATCAGCTGTTGTAAGAAGATCACACAGACTGACTACAAACAAAGGCATGACAAGGTAGCAGGGATGATACACTGGAACATCTGCAAAAAAATACAAGCTACCTGTAGCTAAGAATTGGTGGGACCATAAAATTGAAAAAGTTGAAGAAAATGAAGATGTAAAAATATTATGGGACTTCCGACTACAAACAGACAAGCATCTGCCACACAATACACCAGATATCACTGTAGTCGAGAAGAAAGAAAAACAAGTCAGAATAATCAACAAAGCAATACCAGGGGATAGCAGAATAGAAGAAAAAGAAATAGAAAAAATCACCAAATACAAAGATCTACAAATTGAAATTGAAAGGCTGTGGCAGAAGAAGACCAAAATAATCCCAGTGGTCATTGGCACCCTGGGTGCAGTTCCAAAAGACCTTGAAGAGTACCTCAACACCATAGGGGCCACAGAAATCACCATCAGCCAATTACAAAAAGCAGCTTTACTGGGAACAGCCTATATTCTGCGACGATATCTAGAACCATTGACAATAAAATTCAGCCATCCCAGGTCCTTGGGAAGGACTCAATGTCTGGATAAAACAAACCAGTCGATGGCACCTGTCTGACTGTGTAAACAAGGAATAATAATAATAAATAGGCAATAAAACTCAACAAATAGAAAACCCACTTACCCCATTCCTTTCCCCATGTTCTATCTTAGTCTTCCTTATGTCGGCCTATATTACGACTCAGCCACCCAGTCACATCTATTTCTCATACCTTTAGAAAATTTTCTTTGGACTCTTCTCAGCAAGTTGGCTGTAGGTAATTTCAAGGCTGGTTATTTGAAATACAATATTTGGAGGTAAAATTTCACTGTCAAAATTCAAACATCAGTTTTGTGGATTGTTATTTCATTGCCAAACCTGTATTTGACCTCCACTTAAGATTTTGGTATTTGGCCCATTGCCTATCCCAAACAACTGTATCAGCATATCTATTTGCACTGCTGCTGAGCCAATTGGTGTAGTGGTTAACATGCTGGACTAGGACTAGAGAGACTTGGTTGAAATCCTCTCAGCTGTGGAGAGCAGAGCACTGGGTGACCTTGGGCCATCAACACTGATGCCATGTTCCTCAAAGAGTTGCTGTGAGGATAAAACAGAGGGGGTCAACCATATATACTACCAGGGCTTCCTTGGAGGAACAAACAGGGCAAAAAAGCAAGCTAAATAAACATCTCTGCAATTCTGTTTATGCTCATGCATCATTTTTTCTGGGGGCATTCTGTGCTCACAGATTCTAGCCTTCATAGTAGCCTGATTCAGACATTATGCTGTACAACTGTACAGATGTTTGTTCATTCACACATATGTTTGTGTGAATGACTGTACCTGTGTTCATTTGTAAAGTGAACCTAGATACAGACCCTTCAAATGCATGGTACAGATAAGAAGTGTATTTCTGTACCTGCGTTTAACATATTATGTGAACGACTTTACCCATGTACAGATCTGTACTTGTGTACACTGTATACTCAAACAAGTGTTGAACATAATGTGCGAATGGGCCTTTTAGGTCTGGTTCTGTGTGATGATGTACGCCTGTGTGTGAATTTCACTAGTTTTATACCATTCCTATCCTTTAGGGTTCAGGAAGCACATTATTCAGACTAGCTGTTACTGTCCAGTTAGTATTCCCTCAGTTCTTCCTCTCCTAGCCCAATAGTATGACCTCTTTGCCATGGACATCATACCTACCATGCTATGCCTATCAGGATTGTGGACTATGTACTTCATTCATAGAACTCTAGTGTACTCCTCAGAAATGAAACTCTCAACTATGAGAGCCAGCATAGTGTAGTGGTTAGAGTGTGGGACTATGACTGGGAAGACCCGAGTTCGAATCCCCATTCAACCATGAAACTCACTGGATGATTCTGGGCCAGTCATGTATCTCTCAGCCTAGCCTACCTCACAGGGTTGTTGTGAGGATAAACATAACCATGTACACTGCTCTGAGTTCCTCGGAGGAAAAGCGGGATATAAATGTAAAGAAAAAACTATTGACCAATGATTGCATTGCCAATTACTGCAAGAACAACTGACAAACAAAGGCCTTTCCCCACTTCCCTTCATTAATTTCCATTGATGTGATTGCATTACACCATATCAGTAAAAATCATTACTCACTAAATTGCACAGGAACATTTCCATTGGTTCAGCAGCCCAAAAACTTATAGTCACACCATATATATAAGAATACATATAGAGTAATCCCTCGACCTACAAACTACTCGACTTACGTTGTTTTCGAGTTACGAGCGACAAAAAAGACCGGAAGTAGTTGCCGGTTTAGATTCAGCTTACTCGACCTACGAATTTTTAGATGCGGCTTCCTCGAATTACGAATGTTTTCAGACTTCCGTGGTGCGCTCCTCGACTTACGAAAATTTCGACCTCCGAACGTGCGTTCGGAATGGATTATTTGCGTAAGTCGAGGGACCACTGTATAAGATGTGGTATACATATATAAGAATACCACAAATAAGATGTGGTAGTGTGCATAGTATTCTTATAACTGCAGAATTAATTTCCCATTATGTTCTGCAGGCCTGCATTATTGTGCTCAGACCATAGAACCTTAAAAGTAATCTCTTCTGTATGTAAAATCAGACTTTGTAGTCAATGGCTGACAAGTAGACTAAAGTAGTGCTGCTGCTTCCAAGCAGGGTTGATTTTTGCCAATCTCCCCTTCCCTGAGGCCCACTCTGCCTCCCAAAAATATGTCTCTGTTGGTCACACAGCCATCAGGGCCATATTTTCAGGAGACACAATGGGCTTCAAAGGGAAGGGGATGTTGGTGAAATCACCTTCTTGCAGGTTTTGCAGCGACCATAGCAGGATTTTTTTTTAAAGAATGTGTTGCAAACAATGATGAACATTATGCAGCAGCCATAAACTATATTAGGCTATTGTCCACCTGCACTGGCAGAAACTCTCCAGAGTTTCAGGCAGAGGCCTTTGCTAGCGTTATTTGGAAACGCTGGGTATTGAACCTGAGATCTTCTGCATATAAAATATGTCCTCGACTACTGAGTTATGGCATGTCCTCCTGTCTGCTGTATTTTTTCACCTTCAAATTTCTGAAAAGCTAGGTTCAGCATACAGACCTAGCCTCCTCTTGACATCTTTCAGTAAAGACCTTCACAACTTCCGTACAAAGCTTGTTCCATAATTTCATAATTTGAAACTGTCTTTACAGTTAGGTACAGGGTAGTGCTAGCTCACATTCCAGAGAAATCTGTTCTGTTGCAGTTCAATCCAGTTGTCTTGTCTTTTTCAGAAAATTGGGTGGGGGCGGGAATCATTCTCCTTTCACACAGACTTTTAGATATTTGGAAACCACTACATTTAAGGCTGAGCTGAAAGATCACAGGCAACTTCTTGGGCTCTAAAGCGGGGATATCTGATGGGATAGTTTTATGAAACCCACCTGCTGTATCCCCAGGGTGACAATGCTGCTCCTCGCCCACATTTGAGATTAAAAAGAAAAGGTTTGCCCAGCAGTGAGGATTATGATCTCACCATTGAAAAGCTGGCTCCTTATTTTGCCCCTAACCACAGCCCCATCCCTGCAAAATCATCAATATCTCCCCCACAAACTTCACAGCTTGTGAACAAGGTGGCAAAATGAGGGTGCATTTCTGCTCAGACTAAATAATATTGCCCTTTCTTTTATTAAGTTAAATATTTCAAATAGTGTTAAACACAATCCCTCAAGAATTCAAAATATGACAGATTTTTGCCATGCTTTCTTCCCATTTTTGACTTTTGACCTTTGATTTATCATTTCACATGTATTTGTCTACATTTATTTCTCATTTTAAAAGCTGGTTCAAATGCTCCAAAGAATCAAGGGAAACATAATATCAAGCAACTTGGAGAGGTGCAGCATGGGATTCCTCTCAGTTTTGCAAGAATACTGGGATTCAACCCCTGATTCCTCTCTGTCCTCATTGGGCTGTAGGAGGCTCAGTATATGGAACAGGAATGTGAGCCCAGTGGCATAAAACCTAGGGTGGGATAGAATGCTGGCAAAGATCCATTGTAGAATCAAGACAGAGGCATAGTCTTGTTCAGTTTTTCTGAACTGAGAAACATCCAGAGTGTTGCTAGATCAAGGTAGTGGGCGGGTGGCAAACAGAAGGGAAAGCAAGTGCACAAGGAAGCTGACAGATTACTTGGGGAGCAATAGGTAGGCAGGTTGATAGATGGAAATTGTTGGAACTAGGACCCTGGCAGCATCAGCTCTCAGCTGCAATGTCTCATAGTGACCACTGGGGGGTCTTAGGATCATGGATAAAAGTGCTGGACTCTTCTCTTTGTTTTTCCAATGTTAGTCTTCATTTTGTCTCTCCAGAGATGGCTGATTGTTTTGGTCTCTCTCTTCAGCCATGAACTACAGCTGAAATTAAGCTGCAGGCTCTTTCACATTTGTTTGTAACCTTTTCTTTCAATAAATCCTTTTAGTTCTTCAAATCTAAAGAACTGTCTCAAGACCTCTTGCTTTGCTGCCTTCTCACCAAACTGGTTTTGCTTTGTTCTTTGGGGACTGAACTTCCATTCTTACCCTAAGCCTGACCTGGAAGTATTTTTTATGAAGACTAGGTAAAGAGGCCACCTGGAATATATGTGAAGTCATGCTGGAATCCAGGAGGAAACCCCCTTTTTCTTCTCTTGTTGCAGACATCTGTGAATGGTGGTGGGAGGGGCCAGAGTTCAGTCACAGAGCACAAACTTTGCCAGCAGGAGATCCTAGATTAGTTCCTGGCATTTTCAGTTAAAAGAACCTCTGGCATCAGATTTAGGAAACATCTCAGGGGAAATGTTGGATGAGGTAGACCAAGCTTCATATGTTCACAGTAAAGATATGCATCATCTTTTCTTAGTCCAGAGTGTATTGCAAGACATTCTGGGACGACCACATGGTACAGTTGCTTGGGATAGCAAAATGCCTTGGAATGGCCATAGTATTTATAATTTTATTGTAATGCCTGAACTGAAATATAATCCATGAGCCCCATTCCTGGCATTGCAGCAGAAGTGTGAGTGACTTGTGCCTTAGTTTCCCCACTAGCTTGTAAAGTTTGAATAATCTAATTATTCACCATCTTCCTTGAACTAAAAGGCAACCCTTTAAAACGTACATGTCTCTTGAAATCAGCAGCATTGGACAACACCAAGCAGCAGCATCTCAGCCAGCAACATTTTAATAAGATATCCAAAGGAAGAGGATGGAGGGAATGCATGGGGTGAGGGTCAAAACAGTCACTGTGGAAATGCCTCAACCCACAAATAAGCTATTATTTCAAAACTTGATTTCTTCAAGTGTTGTGAGCCCCTAAAGACCACTTGTAAATACTCAGCTTTCTTCATTGCCTCTAATTACCATTTTCCTTGGCTCATGTGCTTAGTGAACTTGGAAGATTTTGAACCCAAAAAAATTTCTGCTTTTTTCAGCAGGTGGACGTTTTCCTGTTCTCCCTGTGACATTCGTGATCCTTCAAGTATGCTTTCTAAGGGTGTTTCTCCCCCTTTTCTTTTGGTTTCCAACTTTGACTAAAGATGGAACATTCCATAAATCCCAGCATGGAAGTTATTTGATGAACTTGTTTCTGCAGTGTATCCAGGAGTGTATCCAGTGTATCCAGAAGTGTTATTTGCAAAGAAGTTTATTGTCCAAAAATTTATGGCAGCAATATAAATTCACAAGCGTCTCTCTTTGTTGCATGGAGTTGGCTTCAGTAGCTGGATGACGAATGATGTGACAAAGTGTGATAGCTAGTACAGCTGCAGGGAAAACACAAAGTAATAATAATAATAATAATAATAATAATAATAATAATAATAATAATAAAAAGATAAAATGGGATAGCTGACTTTTCTCTACAGTGCTAATTAATGCTTATGCTCTACTCTTTCAAAAATGCCAAGTCTCTCTTTGATCAGGTTTTTGTTTCAATGAAATCTACTTAGATTTGTATCATCTTAGCCTGAACTATATTTTGATCTTGAAGGTGCTGACAAGCTTTTTCTTTTCAATGAGATGTTTATATTGTGTTAGGCTTTGGGCTTCTAAAAATAAGCAGCCCTAGGAAGATTCTGGTGCAAAACCAGATTAAGTAGATGTGCTCTTTGAGTTTGCTAACCATTTATTCTTAGCATGAGTAATTCTAGGAAATACTAGTGGGAAGGAAATGCTAAGATGGAATATTTTAGCCCCACATGTATGAATACAGAGTGTAAAATTATGAAGCATAAAGAAAAGATCTAGCTTTCTAGGGGGTAAAGTGGGTTCACTGCAAAGAGACTTCCCTCATGGATGGGCCACAATACGCTTGATTCTTTTGAATAACAGATCTGTCAAGTTTTGCTTTAAAAAACAAAAACAAAAAAACACAACACAACTCTTGAGATCCTACAAAGAAAAATAATGAGGAGAACCCAGAACAAAAAATACAAACAGAAAGACTTCCAGCCACGGCAGAATTAATTTACAACGGTATTAATAGTGCAGTGTTTTATTTATTCATTTTCTTTCACATTATTTATTCACCACTTTCAACATGAATTTTTATGGTGGCTTACAAAAAAGGGCCATAGCAGATGTGATGTGAGAGTCATGACTGAGTCTCCAACCTTATATATATATATAAATATATATATTTATAAATATATATAAAGGGGGGGAGCTTTAAAACAGTTGCTTGAGGTTCTAATTTTGATGGAAGCGTTTGCACTGGGAAGGAGTGTTAATGCTTCCCCCCAGGCAAGGAGGGAGCCCAGCAGTGGCCCCTAGCCCCGCCCCCTGCATCTGATATCAGATGCAGGGAGCGTTTAGCCACGCCCCTGCATCTGATGCAGGTCGCGGAGCCCTGTTTGGGAGCTAAATCCAGCCAGCACTGTGTTTGCAGCATAGCCAGGAGCAGCTCTCCCTGCCTTTAAAAAGCAGGGAGAGTCACTCCAGCTGTGCTGCAAACACAGTGCTGGCCAATTTAGCTCTCAAAGGGGGCCACACGGCCCTGTTTGGGAGCTAAATCACGACCCCTACATCTGACTTTAGATGTGAGGATGTTCCTGGGGCACACGGCGCAGCCCCGAGGGGCAGCGGCCTGGGTTCTTTGAACCCACCCACTCAATGGTGGCTCCGCCCCACTCCACCCCCCCCATGCAATTTTCCTGATTTAAATCATTCTGCCAAAGCTGCCATTAGCCTCACAAGGCAGAACAGAGTACCACTATGATCCCTGTATTTTTCATCTGTAGAGATAAAAAGAGTTTCAGAAGAAGATGCTTTTGATCAGGAAAATGGCATGGGGAGTTAATAGTTAACCATCTCCCTTAGCACCTGATCAAAATTAGGACTCCCAACAATGGCTTTTATTATTATTATCTCTCTATATATAATTCTCTAAGGCTTACCCATGGCTAATCCCATGTGTGGCAGCTCTTGCGAGAGTTTGCGAGCAGAAGCACCTGACTGGGCAATGGGGATTCCATATGCAGATAGGGAGGAAGAGCCTGTGAGAGCAGAAGCACCATGGTGATTGGACAGTGGGATTCCATATGCAGATAGGGAGGAGGAGCCTTTGGCACCGTGGTGATTGGGCAGTGGGGATTCTAAAGATAGATAGGGAGGAGGAGTCTGTGGCACCGTGGTGATTGGGCAGTGGGGATTCTATATGCAGATAGGGAGGAGGAACCTGTGATGGTTAAGGTCAGTTGGAATGCAACAGTTACTGTTCAGAAGATATTCTTGATTGTAGTGGAGAGGAATCTATCAATATCTATCTATATAAAAGGATAATGGGCAGGGGTCTGCAAAGAGAGGGGTCGTGAGAGAGGAAAGAGTCCTTTTAGGAGAAGGAGGCTGCAATTGTGTGAATTAGATGGGGAAACAAGATGAACAAGATCTTTTAACTCAGAAAGGGAGAGGGTGGGGGAGGAAGGAAGGAAGGAAGGAAGGAAGGAAGGAAGACGGTAAGAGCAAGTGAAGGAGAGAGTGACCAAGAGGGGTGAAGGAGATGGAAGCAACTGGGTGGAGGAGAAGCAGGAGTGCGGCTCAGGTGAGGGTGGAGAGATCTCTGAAGTGAGGGGAGCAATCAAGTATTAGCATGCAGATGCTCTGCTTGGGTTAAGCTAGTTCTTGTTGTTGTTGTTAAGACGTTATGATGTGACAAAGGTTTGGTTTAGCCAAGAATCACTCGTGACACATTTCTGTTTTGGAGAAACTAGGTTAGGGCATTCAATCGATTGTTAAACAAAAGCAAGAACTTTTTATAAATGAATGGATGCATGTTTATTTTTATCACTGATCTGAAGCCCAAACCATAAACAAAAACAAATGCTACTAGATTCTTCTATACCAATCGATGAAAAGAAGTAAAATTGAAAACAATATACCGTTACTGCTGCCCTGAGCAGTAATGTACTGGAGGGGCAGGGTATAAATGTTTTTAATTAATTAATTAAAATAAAATAACATTTGCAACAGATTAAAACCCACTCCCATTTCATAAAGTATACATCTTCTGTTGGACTTGTATAAAATATGGTTAGGGCAGCGGGGGGGGGGGAGATATATCAATTTATTGAAACAGTTTACATACAATGTGTCCTATACTTAATTTATCTCTGATTATACAAATTTTGTTGAAATAAAATTGTCTGGTCTTCAGGGAGGAAGAAACAGGAACCGTGAACTGGTGGCAATATAGCCATGGACCATAATAAAGAAAGAATGGGTAAGAGGAATATGTTACCTTCAGCATGAGTCCCCAGCATTTGAAGAATGGCCCATTAGAATGCTTTGGTCTCTATTGGGACATGCGGCAAAACCCAAGAAAAGCATCCTCTTTATGCAGGACTAGCTATATTTGCTGATGGACAAGGATCTCTCATCTCTAATTAAGATATCAACACTAATCACTGAAGGCCAAACCTATTAATCACTCTGTGTGTGTGTGTGTGTGTGTGTGTGTGAGATTTTGTTGTTGTTAAATAGTAACTGTGCTAAACTGCCAGGGAGCTGTCCCATAGCACCAAAATGGTACTGAGCCTACAAATATTACCCCCCTCATGTTATACAGTACACTGCCTCATCTAAGCTGCATGCCCATGTATACTGACAAAAGTTTGCCTATGGTTAAAAGCAGCAGAGATGATTGAGTCTGAATAAGATCTAATCCTTTTGGATTTGTTGGGTTATCCTCCCAACGTGCCAATCCTTATACATAAAGATCTGTATAGTTCTTGGTTTGGGTTTAAGGTGTGAAAATAAAACTTCATGTATTCCCTTTTCTGTGATAAAAGGAGAGTCCTTTCAGCTTTTCTCTCCACCTTTCTCTATGCTCTGGATCACAGTACTGAAAAATAAGCAAATGATAAGGCACAATTTTGGAGAACAACCAACACCACCACAATTATTTATATACCGCTTTAGAACAGGTCAGCATTCTTGAATTTCTAGGCACAAACTAGAAATGTATCCAAAGTTATCTTACTAGAAAAGAATTCACTGTTTTCAAGTGTGTGTGTGTGTGTGCACGTGTGCCTATGTAGATGAAAACACATGATAGCCTTCCAGTGACAAAGAAAAGACTGTGGATCTTCAAGGAGCTTTCAGTGTCCCTGCACAGGGTAAAGGGGAAAAGCGATTTTTGTGTCACTCCCCTCCCTTCAAAAGTCCTTTCCACATGCATAAATGTGTTCCTGAAGGTTGTGCAGCCTTCTTCCATCTCCAGAAGGCTGCAGATCATGTGTGCCATTTGTGCAAACTAGATATGATATGGAAAATCAAAGGAGGAGGAGGAGATGTAAATGAAGGTGGAATTTGGATTATGGCCATGGAGCAGAGGAAGTGGGGGTGGGGGGCTATTCCTTTCTCCCATGGCAGATCTCTGTCTCTGAAGCTGCAATTAGCTATGGCGAGGAAAGCTTAAAGGCACAATTTTGTGTTCATAAATTTTCCCATCTGTGGCTAGTAGCAGCTTCAAGGAGCAATGGCTTAAGTTAGGAAATTGGCATGGGAGCAAAGAGATCATCATCATCATCATCATCATCATCATCATCATCTCCACCGGGCACTACCTTGATGAAGTGGAGGGGCTTGGAAACTATGAGGATGCAGAGGGCTATGCTGGAGAGTCACCCAAACCAGACAGGCCGCTGCTGAGAAGTCAGACTAAATGTGCCTAATCCCTAACCATGGTGAGAACAAGAAAAACGAATTCTATACCGGATCAGTCGTCACCCGGGTCAACAAGGGCCGCATTGAGTGCTACAGTACCTGGGCATGAAAAATGGGTTACAGGATACAGGATCTTCAGCTGAGCAACCAGGGCTGTAGACTGTAGAGCTACTGGAAGAACAAACTCAACGTTGAAAATGACTTGAAAATAACACCCCAACTGGTTGAAAACCGAGCAAAAAAGATTAAGAATTAGACAGCACTGGGAATGGATGAAGTACATGGCTTTGGGCTCAAACATCTGACCAGCTTACATACAAGATTAGCCAAGCAATTGAATGATATACTGCAAGGTGGAGAACTTGATGAATGGATGACAACTGGCAAGACTTGTCTTCTTCTGAAAGATTATGAAAAAGGCTCGGTATCAAGTAACTATAGGCCAATAACTTGTCTTCCAACAATGTTCAAGCTTATGACAACAATTATAGCAGATGCCGTGCAAGACCACCTAGAAGGGAACAGTTTGTTACCAATGGAACAGAAGGGAAACCTTCGGAAAACAAGAGGCACAAAAGATCAGCTTCTTATTGACAAAATGGTTTGGGGAAATTGTAAACAAAGGAAGACGGATCTAAATGTAGCTTGGAATGGCTATAAGAAAGCATTTGACTCATTACTACATAACTGGATTTTAAAATGCCTGGATATGACTGGAGTGAATAACATTAAAAACTTTGTTTAAAAAAAAAAGGCAATGAACATATGGAAGACTCATTTGCTAGTAGACAGAGAAGAAGTGGAAGAAGTTAACATCCGGAGAGAAGTTAACATCCAGAGGTGCCTTCTATCAGCTTCTGCTGATATGGCAGCTGCATCCATTTCTTGAGATAGATTACCTCAAAACAGTGGTACATCTGCTGGTAACCTCCAGACTGGATTACTGCAATGCGCTCTATGTGGGGCTGCCCTTGTATGTAGTCTGGAAACTACAGTTGGTCCAGAATGCGGCAGCCAGGCTGGTCTCTGGGTCATCTAGGAGAGACCATACTACTCCTGTATTGAAGGAGTTACACTGGCTGCTGATATGTTTCTGGGCAAAATACAGGGTGTTAGTTATAACCTATACAGCCCTAAACAGCTTGGGCCCTGGGTATTTAAGAGAATGTCTTCTTCGTTATGAACCCCACCGCCCATTGAGATCATCAGGAGAGGTCAGTCTGCATTTGCCACCATCTTGTCTGGTGGTACTCAGGGACAGGCCTTCTCCATTTTTGCCCCAAGGCTTTGGAATGCACTCCCTAGTGAAATAAGAGCCACCCCATCTCTGACAATTTTTAAAAAGTCTTTAAAGATGCATCTGTTCACCCAGGCTTTTAACTGATACTGTTTTAATTGTTTTGAATGTTGTTTTAAAATATTGTTTTAAAATTTTAAATTGTTGTGTTTTAAATTTCTTGTTTTTGTTTTTAACTAATGTTTTAATGTTGTTTTTATCTTGTTGTAAACCGCCCAGAGACGTAAGTTTTGGGTGGTATAAAAATATGTTAAATAAACAAACAAACAAACAATAAATAAGTAAATATTTCAAGGAGACTCATTGTTGCCTTTACTTTTTGTAACCCCCCTAATTCCACTACCCATTATCTTGGACAAAACAAACCATGGATACCAAACTTCAAAAACATCAGTTAAGCTTTCCCACCTTCTTTTCATGGATGATCTAAAACTTTATGGAAAGTCACCATCCGAAATTGAGTCATTACTCAATATGGTTAGAATTTATAGCCGTGATATCGCAGTGGAGTTTGGACTGAACAAATGTGCTATATTGGCAATAAATCGAGGAAAAATGACAACTAGTGTAGGAATTGAGATGCCAGACAGAAACAACATAAAAGAGTTTGTCAGTAAGTGTTGGTTATGCAAGGAAGCGGATGAGACAGTTCAGCACCTTGTATCTTGTAAGAAAATTGTGGAGACTGATTATAAGGAAAGACACAATAAAGTTGCTGCGATGATCCACTGGAACTTTTGCCAGAATTACAAATTGCCAGCAAGCAAGAATTGGTGGAATCATCCGATTGAGAAGGTCACAGAAAATGATTAGGCAAAAATCCTTTGGGATTTTAGAATACAAACTGAAAGGCACTTAGCGCAAAATACGACAGATTTGACAGTTATCGAGAAGGAGCGGGTTCTGATAATTGATATTGCAATCCCAGGGGATAGACGAGTCAGTGAAAAACAATTGGAGAAAATAACTAAATACAAGGACCTTCAGACTGAAATTGAACAGCTCTGGAAAAAGAAAACAGTAGTGGTGCCAATAGTTGTTGGTGCCCTTGGTGCAGTATCAAAAGAACCTGAACACCATCTTGACACCTTGGGCATCGATAAAATTACAACACATCATCTACAGAAGGCCACGCTACTCGGGACAGCACGAATACTATGACACTATCCTTAATTTTTCTTTGGTTATCCTAGACCCTTGGAAAGGACCCGATAATTAAAGTACCAAATCCAGTCAATAACATCTGGTAGATTGTGTGTAAATATCATCATCATCATCATCATCATCATCATCATCATCATCATCATCATCTATTATTTACAACAACAACGCCCCTGCTAACTGGGCAAAGAGGCACCCTTTACCGTGGTGATTCTCTTTATTTAGCAGGGGGAGAGTAACTGGCCCTATCCACCCCCAGCACAGTACTTCCAGTGACTGTTGCTGGTGTCTGTCTTATGTTTCTTTTTAGAATGTGAGCCCTATGGGGACAGGGAGCCATCTTATTTGCTTGTTATTTCTCTGTGTAAACCGCCCTGAGCCATTTTTGGAAGGGTGGTATAGAAATCAAATTAATAATAATAGTAACAACAACAACAACTAGCTGGGCTGGGCACAGAGCAACTGCACCTCTAGTTCACCCCCACTTCTCCCCACCACCCCACCACCGTTTCCCCCACCTGTGCCATTTCCCCACCCACCCACCTGCCACTGCTTCCCCCCTTCCCGCTCCCCTGCCGCTGCTTCCCCTTCACCCGCCCACCCACCGCCACTGTTGTTTTCTTGCCACCCAGCCTCCACCGCCTTCTTCCACCCCCCACCCCGTCATTTTCTCTGCCTGCCCGCCGGATGACTGGCCAGCTGCCCACCTGCCACTACTGTTTGCCTCCGTCTTCCCCCCACCCCCGCCCAGGCCCCTGGCCTGGCTGCCGCAAACCGCCACCATTTTCTTCCCTCCTACCCATCCCTGTTGCTATCTGGCAGCTGCTTGCGAACTCTTGTGAGAGCTGCCACACATGGGATTAGTGACAGGTACGCCTAATAGAATTATTATTATTATTATTATTATTATTATTATTATTTATTAACAACAACAACTTTATTTGCCACCCCTTAACAAATTGTTCTTTGGGCGACTTATAACACAACATTAAAACATGAGATAAAAACACACAACAGGTTAAAGCATAACAGACCAAAGAAAAGGGGAGGGGGGAGAAAATACAATATACAAAATCTAATACAAAACCATTTAAAAGACATGTTTTAAAAATCAGTTAAATTCAGATCAAAATTTAAAATTTAAAAGGCCTGAGTGAACAAAAAGGTTACCTGGTATCTTAAAGAACAAAGTGATGAAGCCAGGCGAACTTCACTGGGCAGGCTATTCCATGAACAGTGTGCAACCACTGAAAAGGCCCTCTCCCTAACCCCTCTCCTTCATGACTCCATGCAAAACTATCCCCTGATGGCTGCTTTTCAAAAAAGGAGAAAGACATCAGGAGTTCCAATCACCAAGCTCCTATTTCATCATCAAATCTGGCCCTAACTGAAGAAGTTAAATAGTTCCAAGAGTAAGGTATTAAGTGTATGTTACCAACATATCCACAGCCTCTGCTCTTTCACTTGGCAGCCTAATGCCATCCATCACCTGAGTCTTGTCTTTAGTCCTTGCTAATTCTTCTGCATGGTGTGCTGTGCAGCGCTATTCCCAGAACACAAGCGTCATGTCCAGCAACTGAATGTACATCATCTCATACCCCTCGAGGACCATTTTCTTGCAATAATGTTGACACTTTCAGTGCTAAACTAGGTGCAGGAGCAATGTTGAAGCAGACATGCAATAGGTTAGTGGTCATACATACTTCCCTCAGAAGTGCCTGATGAATGGCACAATTGCAGTTACTTTTCAAGGCTCATGTGGCTTGCCTTACAAAATCCAGAACTCCGACTCTGCTGCTCTGGCCAAGTCGTGAACACACGTGCCCAAAGAAAATACGACTGAGGTCAAAATGTGGAATTTTCATTTGGTAGTGTTGATACTAGAGCAAAGTAAAACAAGAAGCTGTTTTACAAGAGCCTCTAGTAATTAGCCCAGCTTTGGAATTACATGTCAGTTTCTAAACATTGCTTCAGTGGGTTTATTGGATTTTCAGGGTTCTGCTATAGTTCAACCATTTTCCTTGAATTATTGGTTTGATAATAACGGTCTGTACCATGCAGAAATGAAACACTGACAAACCTTTGCAACACATTATCACTGAGTCAGGGGGACTCGTGCTTTTTACAATTGGCCAAGAGAAGCCTTGATAATACTTCTCATGAACTGTTAGAAGTGCTCTAAAGTCTTGGCCTTCTAGGCGCCATGCTTCTCCATGCTCTGGAATGCATTTTCTCCAGCAGTTTGAGAAAGCTAGGCCTTGAATAACTTTAGAAAGCAAGGCAAAACCTTCTTACCAATTAGACATCAGTGTACACCAGACAGTGTACACAAGTCTGGAATGGGGCTTATGGCTCATATCCAGTTCAGACATTACATGGGGTTGGGGTGGGGGAGGAATTATAAATGGGTACTACCCATCTTCTTCCTTTTCAAAATGCAGTTGCAGGAGTGGATTTTGATCTGGGAAGACAGTTTTTAGCATTTTGCCCCCATACTCAATCCTGCAAACCATTATTAAGAAGAAAACAAAAAAATAGGCACAGAAATTGTGTCTGTATGTTTCCCGCTCTATGGCTAATAGGGGTGTCAACGGAACAAATTCTGGTGTTTTGCTTCAAATTCAAGCCAAATTTGAACCCGACCTCCAGACCGTGAGCCGGGTCTGAGGGTTGAACTTGGCCAAACTGGTTTGGAACTGGTTCTGTTTGGTTCAAGGAGGCATGCTTGTAAAGTGGAATCTGATGAGGAATAGAATAGAATGGTTCTGCACACCCCTAATGGCTATCAACATCTTCAGGAGGGATTTAATTCAAAGAATATGCAAGAGGACAAAGGTGTAATCCTCTCCATAGGGGTGCTCAAGCTCGAACCGGGCTGGACCCCCAAAAGGTAGGGTGAGTTCAAACCAAACTGGGCCTGGTTTGGATTGAACCAGTTTGGCCTGGTTCGACCATGTTTGTAAAGGGGAATCCAGAAAAACATCACTAACAGCTGTGGTTCAGAGAAACCAAGAATAAGTATTATGCACGATAGAAGACCACCTAAAAGACTTCAAGACTTTGTAACTGAATTTTAAATGAATTCAATTCTGCTTGTTATAAAGGAGAGCAAGGTGTTGTATTCCATCTAGTAATCTTTTATGTTGTGTTGTTGAGAAGTTTATAACTGTGGAGATGCTGTAGAGAGTGAGGGGGTGGAGTCAGAAAATAAAAGGGAGGGAAAGGAGGAGGAGGAAATGGAGTTGTTGCTGAATATACCTTTAGTTAAATCTACGTAAGTTTTCTTTGTGTCTATGAGGGAAGCAGCTATAAAACAATTCCTTATTTCATGGGCCTTTTATAAGGTTGCCTTCCATATGGAGAGAACTGTAGCCAGCTTTTTTGCATTCAGGGAACTACAGTCAGTATTTTCCATAGGCAAAGAATGGAATCCATTAGGTTGGACTGTGCACAGGAGTATATATAATATGTGTATCTTTAGGCACAATGACCCACTAGTGTGAAATTTGAGAGCATTATCAATGGCTTGGAAAGTCTTTTAGAAATTAATTTTCAAGGCAAAATTACCTCTGTGGAAACTTTTCGCATCTTTGTAAAATACTTACTTCTCTTGGAAGTATTATTATATCTCTGGTTCACAACACTGTCAAACTGTTATTTTAACAATTCACCCAGTAATCCCTGAAAGCATCTGAGCTATCAACACAGTCTAATGCTACTGATCAGGAGAGCATTTTTTATACAGTATTTCTGTTTTCTGCTTAAAAGGTGGGTAGAGTTAGCCATCCCTTTTACAGTATACCTACAAAGGGGTCTCAACTGTGTATAGATTGGGGCCTGGATTCAATGAACTGATTGATACTCAAGGGAGCTTTGGACGTGTGTTTCTCAAAAAGCCATCACATGGCAAACTGTTATGAAACTGCAATTTTTTTCAAAACAGTTTTGTGATATGGCATATGTAACAGGGCAGCCATGATTCAGTCCACAAGAAAAGATTATTTAAGCAATTTCATGATTACTGGGAAGGGGCTAGATAATGTAGGACCCTACCTGAATTCCAGCAAATAGGCTAAATCACCCCTCCCCTGGAGTGCGTGCTGCATGTTCACTGCACTAGCACTTCGTTAGTCTGGATACTGATCAATGAAAATTGAAGGGTTTTTTAAAAAATTATTATTCCTTCTGGTTAATGAGCCTACTATTCTCAGCAATAATGATTCTAAGCATGCTTAGAGGTCTTCACCACAGAGTAATAAACTGCATAGAAACAGCCTCAGCTTAAATCTGTGCATTGTGTTTTTTACTTTCTCCTAGAAATGCTTGACTAACAAGCAGAGGGTTGCCGGTTTGAATCCCCGCTGCTACTATATTGAGTGGCAGCGATATAGGAAGATGCTGAAAGGCATCATCTCATACTGTGCGGGAGGAGGCAATGATAAACCTCTCCTGTATTCTACCAAAGAATCTGTGGGCGCCAGGAGACAAAATTGACTTGACAGCACACTTTACTAGTCAATGAGAATAAACATTGTACTTCTAGAGTTCACATCAGCAGGTACAACTTGAAAACAGTGTCTGACTTTAGACTCCCTCTATCCCAACTTGGTAATATTGTGAACCAGATCATTATGAATTTCAGCAACATCACCACAAAACATATACTTTTGCCTTAAATGGGTTATGGTCTCTAGGGCTTGGATGCAAAGAACTGAGACTAGATGAACTAAAGTTATTAGTGTTATTCCAACAGCAATTGCACAATCTCTAGTGGAAATAGTCTTGCGTGGAACGTTAAAATAGATTGGGGTTGCATTGCAGCACAAGAAATACAGTGAATAATGAAGATATAGGCTGTAGCATATTGCTGCTGCTGCTACTACTACTATCACCACCACCACTAGCAGGAATACCTACATACCACTTTTCAACAAAAAGCAGGTTGCATAGAAAAATGGGTAATAGATAAGATGGCTCCCTGTCCTCAAAGGACTCACAGTCTAAAAAAAATAAAAATAAAGTAGACTTCAGTAACAACCACTGGTGGGATGCTGTGCTGGAATTGGATTGGGCCAGTTGTTCTCCCCCTGCAAGTTCTGCACAAGAGCTTATGCAAACAAAAGAACTTCTCTGGTTTGGGGTCACTTTTCTCATACAATGCTGTGTGGAAAGCAGTCCTTCCATGAACAGAAGTAGACTTTCTGACTCATTGAAGAGCACCATTGGATCCAACCCAATACTTGATGTGGAACAATCACGTCTGGACTGTCATCTACATTTTTCTGAATATTGCCAATGTGCAGCTTTGGAAAAGAGAAATCATTAGAAAGATTGGGAGAGGGAAGAACAGGAAAAGAGAGAAAGGTCTGTCCATCAATTGGCATGGCAGCTTCTCAGCAGTAGCATGGTTCTTAAATTGTAATTTGTTCTGTGGCTGTTGACCACATTAGGATGTTGTATATGACTCCCAGGGTTAGGATCTTTAAGCATACTACCCTACCCTGTCTAACTCATTGCATTTCCCATAATTTGTTTTAAAACTTAATCAAAATGTTTTTTAAAATACAGTATATGTTGTTATCCATCCATCATAACTTGTGAGTCAATACCATATATGGACTCATATATTGAGAGCCAGCATGGTGTAGTGGTTAGTAGGGATGTGCATGGAGGCACGGTCCGGTGCTGGCGGGGGTTTCCCTTTAAGGGGGTTTGCACATACCCCTCCCGCCGCTTTCCTCCCGCCGGCACTCTGGTTCAGTGAAAAGATTTTGGGGTGGCAGCATTCCTCCCTGCTGCCCTTGCCCCTGTTCTTATACGGAAATACCGGAAGTAACAAGCGCACATGCACCCACCGCCACGCGTGCTCCTGCCACACACGCCACACGCTGCATGCGCACGTCACACTCTGCGTGCACACGTCACACACGCAGTGTGCACACGCAGCATGTAATGTGCGTAGCGGGCACACACGCTCGTTACTTCCGGTATTTTCAGACAAGAACGGGGGCAGGGGTGGCAGGAAGGAACAATGCCGCCCAACAAACCTTTCACTGAAACAGAGTGCCGGCGGGGGGTGGGGCAGTGGGAGGGGTAAGTGCAACCCCCCTGCCCTTAAAGGGAGACACACACACCCCTGCTGCCGGACCGCTGGACTGCTGGACCGGCCCAATTTCGAACCGGTTCAGAGGTCTCTATAATGGTCTCCAGACCGGTCCGTGCACATCCCTTGTGGTTAGAGTGTTGGTCTAGGTCTGGGGAGACCCAAGTTTAAATCTCCATTCAGCCATGAAACTCACTGGGTGACTCTGGGCCAATCATGTATCTCTCAGCCCAACCTACCTCACAGTTGTGATGATTACCATAAACATAGGAACATAAAAAGCTGCCATATACTGAGTCACACCATTGGTCCATCTAGCTCAGTATTGTCTAAACAGACTGGCAGCGGCTTCTCCAAGGGTGCAGGCAGGAATCTCTCTCAGCCCTATATTGGAGATGCCAGGGAAGGAACTTGGAACCTAGATGCTCTTCCCAGAGCGGCTCCATCCCCTGAGGGGAATATCTTACAGTGTTCACACTTCTAGTCTCCCTTTCAAATGCAACCAGGGTGGACCCTCCTTAGCTAAGGGGACAAGTCATGCTTGCTACCATGTATACCGCTCTTTACTCTTTGGAAGAAGAGTGGGATATAAATGTAAAAATAAATATTCATACATCAATACAAAACCAAAACATTGTTAACTCATCAAAGACTCAGCCCATCTATTGTCTAAATTGATGTCTCTTCTAGAACTGGAAAAAATCTATCACAGAAATCCATTTCCCCCCACAGATTTCCGCTTACTATAATATGTAAAATGTAAGTGCAGTATAAACATTTCAAAAGAGACCAGCACTTTCTTTTCCATTGTGCTGTGGTTTATACTCTACTTTCTTCCAATACGAATCCTGGCAGCTAGTAATGGTATACTAACAGCACAACCTTCTACAGAAGATTTTCTCAGGATTAATGTATCCCACTGTGTTAAATGTACAATCTACATACAGATCTGTAGGCACGTACAGTTCTTCATATGCTATGTTCTATACTTCCGTTCAGTGTTCTGCATTTGAGGTAGCTGTGCCCAGGTTCACTTTTAAAATGAACAGTCATTTATACAAATACATGTATGTGTACAGACCAGGGGTGGGGGGGGGCGTGCAAGGGCGGAGCACCGCTACTTCTTGGCTTCTCTGGCTATTGAGGTGGTCATGTCCATGGGGGCTCTCATGGAGAGTGTCTGCACTTCTGAATTTGCAGCTACATAACTGGTACAGACACCTGAACACACCCACAATGTAAACTCTGAATAGGGCTTCAATTACTTGAATTTTGCACACATGTCAATGTCTTCTATGGTGCTACTCCATGTGTATAGGAGAGATTTTTTCACACAGATTAGTAAACTTTGGTCTTGGAAAAGGACGAGAAGTTGGGCAAAGTGAAGTTTTTAAAAGCATAATATTACACTGCATTTCACAGCCGGTTTGTGACTGCATGTGTAAGTTGTATTCTCTAGGCAGGGATTATTCATTTCATATGTAATTTATAACAAACTGTACTGATTCTATAAAGGCATTACATATCCTGAACACAAGGTTAGGAGATATAGGCATGGCTTCTAAAAATCTCTGATGTTTCCGACTTGAAATATTTTATTTTCCTTAACTACAAGAAGTATATCTGCTGTCATTTTTTTTTCTTGGAGCATTTTATATGGTAAAAATAAAATTATTTTTGGAAAGTAAAGCCAATGCAGTGATATTCTTGGCCATAACTTGCAGTCTCATAGTTGTCCGCTGTTCCCCAGCCATGCTGGAAAACTAGGTAATAAATGAACGTGATAAGTAAAAGTCAAGTTGGGATGGGGGGAATTGATATCCAATACCAGAGCTATCAAGCTTCAGGTTGCGGGGGGGGGGGGGGAGAAGACGAAAGATTTTAGTAGGGAAGAACAAGTTGAATATTTCAAGATATCCCACTCTTGGATATATTCAAGATCAAATTGCAGATAAAAAGCCGTGGCCCACATACCATGCAGCGGACTGCCGATCCACGAGAGGGGCACTCTTGCTGCTTCCAAAGCTCTCTGCAGTCCACTCATATTGTTTCTGTGGGCAGGTCTCTTCTGTGACTAGTAAGGGGTGGATCATCACACTTCTGATGCTACTCCCTTCACTTCATTTTTCAGTTCCTGAGAAAGAAAATGTGACATAACTATAAAGATGAATACATAAAGCTGCATTGTGACTCTGGGAGAGTCACAATGAGAAGTAGACTAAATGAGACACATTAAGGATGACTCAGGCAAGAATCTTTTCTTCTGCATTGTGGCATTTTACAGTGATTGTTGCAGTTAAATGTGTATCCTTTCGTGTTGTAGATACAAGCTATTAAGACATCCTTGACCTTCTAGGATACAGCCATAAACATACTAGTCAATTTACAGGTCAGGCGAGATCACCAGATCTAAACATTTCTGGTGGGATCCCATCAAGACCTGAAGACTTTGGAGTAAGTCTCCTTGAGGTGGTAAATCTGGGTCTGGCCTGTACTTCTACAGATTACAGGTGTATGATCACATGATCAAATGCATGCCTGTTTGTTTGTTTTTTAAATTCACATAGAAAACTAGAAAGCTACCAATCCATTTCTGGGCCCAGTTGAAAGTGCTTGGGACCAGGTTATCCCAGAGAGCACCTTGCACCATATGTCCCAACTCAGCTCTTAAAATCTTCTTTGGAGGCCATGCTCTGAGTGCCCCTGCCAAATGAGGTAAGGTTGGTGGCTACTTGGGAGAGGGCCTTTTCGGGGGTGGCACACCTGTTTATGGAATAGCCTCCCCAGTGAGGCTCACCTGGCTATGTCACTTTATTCTTTTAGATGCCAAGTGAAGACCTTTCTGTCAACACAGGCTTTTTAAAATTGATTTTTAAAATTGATTTTATTTTTTAAAAAAGTTTTTTAAAGGGTTTGTATTGTATTTTGTATGTTTTTGTTTTGTGTTGTGATTTGTTTGTTGTATTTTATATTTTTTTAATTGGATGTTTTTGAATGCTGTGTTGTGAGCCACCCAGAGAACAATTTGTTATGGGGCAGCTAACCAATAAAGTTTATTATTGTTATTGTTATTGTCTTTGTTATTGTCATTATGTAGACAGGTTCTAACCTACATGGCATGCCAGTTTTCTATGGTAGGAATTGTTGTCCACAGTAGAGATGTGAAGGCCTTGGAAAAAAAGGTGTGAAGGCCCCTTTTTCCAGAAAAAAGTGGGGGAGGGAATGAGTTTCCCCCAGTCCCCACCCCACCCCCAGGCCTTCATATCTCTAGTCTGGAGGAACATTTAATCATGTAAGTTTCCATCTGCATTTAAAGTACGGATATGCAGAATGTTTCAAGACTGGAACGGCCTGCCTCTCAATGGGTTGCAAGCCAGCAACAAGCCCAAATGGCTGAAATGGAACACCCTTCAAATGAAAGCCTTGTTCCATTGGAACAACTGGCTCGGCCAGTTTTTTTCCTGATGGAACAAGCTCTTCATTTGAAGGGTGTTCCATTTCAGCTTGGAACGCTCCAAATGGCCCGTTTCAAGGCAGGCCATTCCAAGCTCGAAACGTTCTGCACCTCCCTAGTTTAAAGTGATAAAGCCTAGGACAGGTTTGTCACCTTAGTGAGAACGAAACCTTAAATGTTGGTAGTTGTTTGATAGCCAAAAGGGCATTACTGTGAAATTCATCCCTTATACTAACGCTAGCATATATCTTGGAATATGTACAAGCAAGTCTTCATGCCTAAGATCAAGCATAATGTGTATAAGAAAAAATTAATGACTAAAGCTGACAATATGTTGGACTGGGCAGCACTGAAAGCAATAAGTTGTTTGTTTGTTTGTTTGACATATTTTTATACTGCCCAAAACTAAAAGCCTGGGGAAATTAAGTTAAGTTATAACTTAAATTTAATTTATTTCGATGGTGCTTTGTCACAACTAGCTTTTTGGATACAGCTTAATATTTATTATTATAACAATATTATTATTATTTTACATTTATATCCTGCTCTTCCTCCAAGGAGCTCAGAGTGGTGTACATGGTTATTTTTATCCTCACAACAACCCTGTGGAATAAATTAGGCTGAGACATACATGACTGGCCCAGAGTCACACATTGAGTTTCATGGTTGAATGGGGATTCGAACTCGGGTATTCCCGGTCCTAGTCCAACACTCGGTCCTAGGTATTCCCAGTCCTAGCCACTACACAATTCTGACTATAGCTCTGCACATCTCCATACTAGCAAATGAGAGAAAGTGGAACTTGGTGGAACACTCCACCAGGACTTTCCCAGTGCTGAATGACCTTAAAACCAATTAATGCAACCAGCGGTTGTGATAGGTGCCTGAAATTCCTGTATATTTCAACTCTTTGCAGTTTTGATGCAAAAGTTCTGAATACAAGCTGCTGCTTTGAGAACATTTTTATTGAAACCTGGCATATAAATAATAGTCGTAAGTAGTAATGCATCTTACTACCTAGAAATGCATCCTACCAGCTAGAAATTCAATGCCAGAAGAGTTCCAAGTGGGTTTTTTTGAGTGCTATAGTATTGTGAATTAGCCTTCATTTCTATGGCATCTTTACAAGAAAAATCCATGGTGGAAGGCAGCTTGTAATATTCTGGAGTATGTATTTGTTGAGCAAACCAGCAAACATAGAAGGATAATTTATGAGCCAGTGCTATGGGCAGTGTTTCATTGCAATTAGCAAGTAGTCATTTAAAAAATTAGTTTTGGAGCATTTGCTTCTTTAAACTGAGGTTTGACTTTGACTTGCTTCTAAATTAATTCATATATAATTGATATCTTCTCATTTGTCAGTACACTCCTGAAATATTTCCTATTTCATCAGTTCCTGTCTGATTCTGCTCTTTCCATTTAGCTCTCAACACTTTGCAGACATAAGGAAATTTCATATCTCATTAAGCTGTTTGTGGAGGTTCTAGTACAATTGTGTAAGATCTCATTACATTAATTTTCCATTTCTTCTTGGCATGCTCTGGTCTTGTAATTGGAAATACTAACAAATGGAGAGTTCTCCAAATGTACCATATGCATCATATTTCATTCCTCAAAATGTTCCAATCAGGATATTTTGATACCTTTTGGTTATATCAAGACCTTTGGAAAATGATGTGGAAATTGTGAAATAGTGTCAAAATATATCAGTATAGTAGTACAGATTTTTGCCAATATGATTTCAGGAGATATTTCCATTTTATATTATTCTAAAGTTTCCCAATGTAAATAGATTTCAGCCTTGAAATGTATTATAAAAGAGAATTCCTGAATAATACCATAGACTTTAATCCTGAAATGTCTTGCTTCAAATAGTCCTGGAATAATATCATTAGGCTCAGTTTATATATCAAAGTGTATGCAATTAGTCTTGTTTATGTTGTATGTATGACTGAAATCATGTCATAATATTTTAGTTTTTAATTTAGCAAAACCACAGTTGGTGCCCCTGCTAACTAACTAAGTTTACCCCGCTAACTGAGTAAAGAGGCAAATTTTAAAGCAGTGGATCTCTTATTTAAAGTGAGGGAAAGCAAGCAACAGGTTCTATAGAGACCCAGCACACGATCCTTCCTGTGGCTGTTGCTGGTGTCTAACTTATGTTTGTTTGTAGATTGTGAGCCCTTTTGGAACAAGGAAGCATCTTACTTACTTACGTATGTTTTCTATGTATGCCACTTTGAGTAGTTTTGTTGAAAAGTGGCATGTAAGTAGTAGTAGTAGAGTAGTAGTAGTGGTAGTAGTAGTTTGACTGTCTTGATTACTCTAGATTGGTCTATCACAAAACCATTAAAGTCTTCCAGGAACTGAATTTAAAAAATGTTTCTTGATGGCTGGAAATCTCTCTCTTCTGCCTTTGGAACGTGACATTCTTCAGCTGGTGGGAAGAGCAAAGGCAAACATTGTAGCAGTTTCAATTTAGACACAGATTAAAAACACAATTCTCATGTGTTTTTGTTTTGTTAAATATCTGTCATGGAGAGTCAATCTGGATTGGGACCATGATGGAAGTGAAGAGAAGCTTTAACTCTTCCTCTCCACCATGGTTTCAATCAACATACCTCTTCCACCCCTGGTTGCTATTTCTTCTGGGAGGAAAACTCTCATTGGCTTAATATGATCTCTACTTTTGAAGTTGGCTTGCTTGGCTTGCTGCTAAATAATTTTTTTTGTTCCATTTTTATTTTATCCTTATAAGACACTTCCAGTTGTGTTGGGTTGTTGTTTTTTAAAGAAAAGTAGGATAATAAATATATTATTCTACTTTTTGGAAAAAATATATCTATTCTTTGACTACTGCAGCATTGTTGAATTTGACCTGGTCTGCTACCGGCACCCAAATGCATGGCTATAAGGTTGGCTCATGTAGCCCTTTTCTATATAGAAGATGAATCAAGTCACCTTTTTTTCAGGGGAGTGTTGGCATGTTATTGAAGTGGCCTTCTGTATGTCTGATGTTTGTCCTCATCATGCTTCACCGAGTTGTAGTTCAAACCATTTCAAAAGATTTTTCAACATGAGGTGAAATGACCATCTGCATACCTAATGAAACATTCCCAAGACCAGCTCAAGACATGAAAATGTACTTAAAAAACAAACCAAGTTAGGGTGATAAACATGTAGAAATGGCATGTGAAACAGCCCTAATTTTTCATTACCTTTAGTTTATATCTGGGAACAGCTCTTCAGTCTCCAGTAGAAGAAAAGGTTTTTAATACTGTTTCTTCTACTGTGTATATCAGAATGCAATTCCTGATCGAAGCTCACAATGGCCTGGTTCAGACATAACACAGAACCGCGGGTCCATTGGACCCACATTCGGACGTTGGGGAGAACTGCTGCTCTGCAGTCATTGAGGCTGCAGAGAGGCGGGGGTGCTGGCTGTGCAGGCTTCCTTCTTTCCTGAAGGACAGCCCACCCAGCCAATTGGGCCAGAGTGAGGGAGGAGCTTCTTCCCTCAACTCTGATTCTGTGGGGCCCAAACTGCAGTGGCAGTGTTTGGATGTAATGCTGGCACCACAGAAATGGAGTTTGCTGTGGTGAAACTCCGCTCTGACCGAAGGTTCAGAGTGGAGTTTGTTGAGGAAACTGCTTGTTGCTTTCCCCCACAAACTCCATTTCCCCAAATTCAGATGTTCAGGATAGGAAACTGGAGGTGAAGGGATATCCAGTTTCCTGTTACATCTGAACTAGGCCTACATAAACCTGTGATTTATAAATAACAGAAATCGTTTCTCTCATTTTGGTCTGTGAAAACATATTGCCAAGCAAACGTGTTCCTGACTTGTAAATGCTTGGGATGTTTTAGAGTGAGATGGTCACAAGTGGATATCTTCAATTCAAACTCTAGGGCTGTATTAATCTAACAGCCTGATGATTTACTCAGATCCAATGAATAACTTATTCCCATGTAAGTATGCATTGGATTGCAGCTGGCATGAGTGGGTCTGGGATGCAGAGAATGAGCCACAGTTGCGGCTTATTCTCATTCTTCTTTCCCCGTCTGGCTGTTCACTCTCTCTTGCCTTGGCCCTTCCATGGCATTAACCCCATTAATACCATGTGGGCTATTTGCCAGGCTGGGATTGAAATCCCCAACCCAATGAATACCAGCCTGCATGCCTGGGGTTAATGTTATAGCGGGGTGAGGCCAGAGATAGCAAGGCAGCCAGGCAAGGCAAGAAGAATGAGAATAAACCACAGCAGTGGCTTGTTTTCCACCCCGCCCAGCCCCATCCGTACTGGTCACCACTGGTATAATGGCTTATATCCTTTACAAGTTAGGATTCTGACGTCCCACGGAAAATGAAACGGCTTACACATGACAGGCTTGTCTCATTGATTTCAATGGTGCTTAGTCAAGATTGTCTTTTTTTAGACACAACCCAGTGTTTTAGGGCAGACTGTACATATTTACTAATCTCTCCAGAATGGTAGATTGCATTGCATTCTGCTATATCGACAAGGATCTTTTAATATAAGCAGGGAGATGTAATTAGGTCAGTCAATGCTGTGTTACATTGTGTTGAACTGTGGACGTTGCCTGGGAAGAAATCGGAGTTCAAATTCCTGCTTAGATATCTGAAGCTCATTGGAAGAACCCTACCAAGCCGGCCATGGTCAGCTCTTGCTTTTCACTGCTTGTAGGCTTCAGCCCCTTGTGCTCAGAGCTAGCAGCAATATCATGCCATCCGCCTTGCCAGACACACTTCTCCTCACTGGTCTGGACACAGGCCCTCTTCACCTTCTAGGCATCCTGTACCACTGTTTGGAGATCCAGCTGGTAGCTGCAGTGTCCTACTGGCTTTTCCTGTTGCTGCTGCTGCTCCGGTTCCAGACATAGCGTGAAACCTCAGGTAGATGAAGCGGTGGTTAATCTTGAAGCCAAGATTCACACCCCAGACGATTGACTAACTGTGGTTTGGCAACCTCCAGCTTCTGGGCAGGGGAACCCCTTCCTCTTCCTAATCTTCCCAGGCTGCATCCCAGCAAGCTCCGTTCCGCTCACATCACCAGATGATTGGCGCAAAGTGCCAGCATGCCAGTGGAGCTGCAACCATTGGCCACAATGTTGGAGGGGGTGGGCTTAGCACAATTGTGCCTTTTTGGCAGTGTCCACTTGCTCTTGGCAGAGCAAAGCCATTTCAACCCACTCCTAACACCTCTTGCACCACTGTCTTCCGCAGTTGGGGAGGAAGGGTCTTGTGACCCCCTTCTTCCCTCCACTGGGAAGAAAGAATTGGGCCCCTCTCTTCCCACTTGCACTGGTCAAAGATAGACTGCACAAACAACCCCCTACTTTTTCTCATATGTTCACAGAATGGATTTGTTACTGGCAGTGGCCATTTGTGACACCTAGACCCCTACCCCCCATGCTTGAATGCTTACAGGTGAAACTCGGAAAATTAGAATATCGTGCAAAAGTCCATTAATTTCAGTAATGCAAATTAAAAGGTGAAACTGATATATGAGACAGACGCATTACATGCAAAGCGAGATAAGTCAAGCCTTAATTTGTTATAATTGTGATGATCATGGCGTACAGTTCATGAAAACCCCAAATCCACAATCTCAGAAAATTAGAATATTACATGGAACCAATAAGACAAGGATTGAAGAATAGAACAATATCGGATCTCTGAAAAGTATACAGTGTAGTGTGCTTGATTGGCCAGCAAACTCGCCTGACCTGACCCCATAGAGAATCTATGGGGCATTGCCAAGAGAAGGATGAGAGACATGAGACCAAACAATGCAGAATTGCTGAAGGCCGCTAATGAAGCATCCTGGTCTTCCATAATACCTCATCAGTGCCACAGGCTGATAGCATCCATGCCACGCCGCATTGAGGCAGTAATTGCTGCAAAAGGGGCCCAAACCAAGTACTGAATACATATGCATGCTTATACTTTTCAGAGGTCCGATATTGTTCTATTCTTCAATCCTTGTCTTATTGGTTCCATGTTATATTCTAATTTTCTGAGATTGTGGATTTGGGGTTTTCATGAGCTATACGCCATGATCATCACAATTATAACAAATTAAGGCTTGACTTATCTCGCTTTGCATGTAATGCGTCTGTCTCATATATCAGTTTCACCTTTTAATTTGCATTACTGAAATTAATGGACTTTTGCACGATATTCTAATTTTCCGAGTTTCACCTGTATGTATGGATGGATAAGATGAGATTGCTAGGAAGAGGCCAAGATTACTTAGGATTTGTCCCTTTGGTTTTTGCTAGTTTCTCTCTCTTTTTTTGTACAAGTCAGTTGGGGGAAGGGGCCCCAGCCTCTTCCCCTGGGTCTAAGCATGCTTGATTTCAGCCAAGAACCATCCATCTAAAGCAGGATTAAATCTCATAAGAGATTCCTCTTATGTGATGAAGATGGATCCTGATAAGTGGACCACTCTCTCATGAGAGTACCTGGCCACAGAGACACACATGCAGGCTGGAGGTCTTTTACCACCCGGCCCAGCTGACAGTTCCACCAAAGCCCTGGGAAGGGTCCCTCAGCAACCTGGGAAGCAACCTGGGAAGGGTCCCTCAACCCTCCTGGAAACCGAGAATATAAGCACCTTTTAAAAGAGTCTAAATGCTAAATGCTCGGCTTTGCTGCTCACAGCCACCTGGCTGGCCATCGACCAGTCTAAACCATGGATGTCTCATCCCAGGGTGCCCCACAGTAGCTGATTTACATTCGCTGCAGCATTGGGCCCATATGGTAGTAATTGGGTTGGGTCTGCCCACCCAACCCAAAACTGCTCAAACATCCGAAGCATCCTGGACCACTTTTAAGTCTGGAAGGGTTGGGTGGAAGGGTGGAAGTGTGGAGTATGAGTTCTATTTTCAACCAGTGGTGCTGAGAGCCACACAATAGCAGGGCCCCTATAGTTGGAAGGATTCTTATGCACCTCATGAGAGTGCTGTCAAACAGAGAACTCAAACACATTAGTGTTTCAGTTTTCTTCAGTGGACTGGCCCTCTCATGAAAAAGCTAATTCCCAGGCTGGCAAGCTGTCATGAGGATGAGAGCGTTGGATCTTCCTCACTTCTATGTCTGGATCTGCAAGACTGGTTACAGGCTTGGGTATGCACCCTTGGTTACAGGGAACCAATCCCCAGGATCCTTTGCCTGCTTTAATATACATATCCCCTCCTAGGAAGTCAATAAGATCTCTTCCTGAAGTACCAGATGAGCAGCCCTGGCCCTTCCGTGGTATGGCAACTGGTGTCTTTTCTAGGGATTCTTGGGCATGTCCCTCGGTCTGGTTCCCACACATTTGTGTACAATAAGGCCAAAGAAACCACGCTCCTGGTTTCTGAGATCCCCAGGAATGGGCTAGATTGGATGTTAGGTCAATGAAAGGGCTCCTTGCATGTGTGTCTGTTCTCCTTCTTTTATTTAAAGTGTGCTTTCCCCAATGCCATTCCATCCCTTTAAATGCAGGAGCTATGGGGATGCAGCATTCCTGTTGCTAAGCAGTGGCAGGAGATAGCAGAGGGTGGTGCATCCGCTCTGAGGGCGACCAGCAAGAAGCACAGCCACCCTAGAATTGGTGCATTTATGGGCGGCTTGAGCCAGCCTTTCTATGGTGGCGGGAAGAGCTTGTGCATGAAACCCAGGTTATAGTGGTGGCAGAATTCAGGTGACACAGTGCCGCCTTCCAACCTCAGGTTTCAGCAGTGAAACTCACTACAAACCAAGGGTTCAAATTCAGGTTTGGGAGTGAAAATGGAGCTGTGGTAACGTGATGAAACTGTGGCTTCAAACTTTCAGACAATCACAAATGCATACCTCTTGCATGTTTACCTAGGTTTTGGTGTTACGTCTAAATGGGACCACTCTTTCTTCCACTATTTCTTCAGTGTGAAGTACTGAGGCTTTAAATTAGATTTATAGTTTTAAATCATTTTAATACTGGGTTTTAAATGTTTTTAAACTTTTAAATTATTTTAATTGTAAACCACCCAGAGACGCAAGTTTTGGGTGGTATATAAATGTTTTAAATAAATAATAAATAAATAATAAATTAGGCCTGTGCAAATTGATTCAAGCACAGCAATTTGGGTTGAATTGGGGGTAAACGGATCTACCAATTGAGGAGGTTGAACTGAGGGTCGAATTGGGGGTGAATATCAAGGTCAAATTGTGGGTGAGCTGGCCTACCAATTAGGATCAAAAGGTAGGCCAGCCCTCTGCTCCCAACCTAGTTCATCAGCCCACCTTTTAGAACTGGACTATCCACTGATCCCAATTGGTAGACCAGCTCTCTGGAAAGAAGCCAGCTCCAGAAAATGGGCCTCAAAATGATGCTTCTTTCTGGAGAGAGCTGGTCTACCAATTTGAATCCGCGGGTAGACCTGCTCTCCAAGGTGGGCTAATGTCCAAAGTCCAGAGCAGAGGGCTGGTCTACCCGCCAATTCCAATTGATAAACCAGCTCTCCTGGTTTTCTAGGAAGAGCTGGTCTACCCATTGGGATCGGAAGGTAGACCCACCCTCCATTCCATAATGCATAATAATAATGCATAATGCATTAGCCCACCTCAGAGTGGGCTTTATGATGACATAATGCATCAGCCCACCTCAGAGAGCTGGTCTATCTGCTGATCCCAGTTGGTAAATCAGCTCTCTCCAGAAAGAAGCACCATTTTGAGGCCTGTTTTTTTCAGAAAAACAGGCCTCAAAATGGCACCCGATTCACCCAAATCGCTTTGGGTCAAATCAGGATGATTCATCGAGGCATCTGGCCAAGCCAGCTGCTCTCAACAAGTCAGTTAGGAAGGTTTACAATTAAATTCAACCTCAAATCAAATAGCAGATACTGATTCATGCTTACCCCTAATCTAAATTGCTCCTTGAATTTTTACTGCTTTAATACACAGAATTGGATGTATTGAAATTCTGAATTATGCAGTTGATTTGCTTTGCACTGGTTCATGTGGTATATACATTACTGCAGTGTTTTACTACAGTAATTCATCGTGAAGATATGTCATTGAAATGCTGCAAAAATATTGCTGAGGAGAACCTAATACAGCTTAATCATGTCACCATTCTTGAAAGCCACATTCAAAATGAAGACACGTCACTTTATTTAAGGAAAAAAATAAAACATAACAATTTAACATCCAAGGCCCCAAGAGTTTCAGTTTTCATTTTCTACTTTTTATTCCCAAAATTACTTCCACACTGTGAGTGAAAAATCTTATTTAAACTAGTTCAAATTGGTAGATGAACTGCTTTCTTTTGGGTGGCTTGAACTGAAATTGAATGAATGGGAGCCAAGCGAAAGTTTATAAAACCCAAATCAAATTAAAACACCAGCTCAGTTCCCTGCTCTGTGTGGCTGGTCAACTGGTACATGAGTGATGATGTTGAGATATGGATAACTTACCCAAAGTCACTTATAGAAGCTTATACAGTGGTGGAACATTGCAGAGCTTAACTAGCCCACTATCTTAGGAAGAAAATCCTATATATTGGACAGTTATAATATAATGATACTGCAAATATAATGCAAATATTGAAAAATGGCTCCATCTGTGCCTTTGTTTGTTCGTTTGTCTATCTATCTATCTATCTATCTATCTATCTATCTATCTATCTATCTATCTATCTATCTATCTATTTGGAAAAACAGATTCTGAGGGGAAATGGCTGATCTTTATTTCTTTGAGCTCAAAATGACTGCATAGTCTCCCACCAGTTATGTGTTTCTGGTAGTAAATATTCTTATGGGAGTGTTGGGGGATGGGAATCAGTGCTGAGTTTTTCCCCTAGTTTGTTTCCTGATTAAAGAGTTTTAAAATGTGGTTTTACTTTGCGCTATTATCTTCTAACAGGTGCTGGCTTGGATTCAAATAGAAATGCACACTGAAAGCTTTTGGCCAAGACTAGAGCTTAATCAAGACCAGAGCCCCTTCTGATTCTACCATTGCTAATTTATACAGTAGTACTGTAATGAATACTGCCTTTGGTTAACCATAATCTTCATTTACCTCATACATCTTTCAATTGAGTTAAGTCATTAGGGGGGAAAATAGATTAAAGAATGAAACCTAGAGTGGGATAATCTCTTCTCTGCTGAAAGCAATAGAGGTAATGAAGCCAAAATGTAGGATGTAGGCTTAGCCTAGGCCTAGTTCTTACTGAGGTGATAAACCTGTGTATGGGCTTTACCAATTCAGAATGCAAGTATTATTATTATTATTATTATTATTATTATTATTATTATTATACATATTTTATACTGCCCAAAACTCATGTCTCTGGGCAGTTTACAACAAAGCAAAGAAACAGAAAAAGTTAAAATATTAGTTAAAATAAATGACAACAAAACACCAGTTAAAACAAAGTAAATAATACAGCAAAAGTTAAAACACTATAACAATTCAAACCTTAAAACATTTTAAACAATGCTGTTTTTATAGTTTTGATTTTAACTGTTAATTGATTTTAATTGTTTTTATTTTTTATGTAAATCACCCTGAGCCTATTTTTGGAAGAGCAGCATATAAATAAATAAATAAATAAATAAATAAATAAATAAATAAATGAAACCATTAAATCAATATTTAGATAAAAGCCTGGGTGAATAGATGCATCTTTAAAGACTTTTAAAAAGCCTTTTAAAAGTTGTGTAAAAAATCCAGAAGTTATAAATATGCATGTTTTGCATTTGTCTGCATTGTGGCAAGACATTGGTAGATTACGTTTATGCAGTGGTTGAACTTTTCATATATTTTTATTTAGATTATGTATGAACTTTTATAGAGAAAGTTTGAAATTTTGTTAATTACAAATCAGACATCTGGCTGCACATGAGAGCATAGCTACTACTTGGGGAACTACAACAATTCCTTTATAATAATGCCGCTTAGGAAAGCCTATTATAGGCCAAAGCATGTTTGGCTATGGTAGAAAACAACAACAACAATTTATATACCGCTTTTCAACAAAAGTTTTCAAAGCTGTTTACATAGATAAATAATAAATAAATAAGACAGATTCCTGTCCCCAAAGGGCTTACAGTCTAAAAAGAAATGTAAAATAGACACCAGCAACAGTCACTGAAGGTACTTTGCTGGGGATAGATAGGGCCAGTTACTCTCCCCCTGCTAAATAAAGAAAATCACCATGTTAAAAAGGTGCCTCTTTGCCCAGTTAGCAGGGCTATAGCAGGGGGAAAGTAAGGATATTCCCTATAGATGACTCATTGTAAACTGCCCTGATCCATTTTGGAAGGGCGGTATAGAAATTGAATACATACATACATACATACATACAACATTGTTGTCAACACCCCATAAGATACAGAATTCACATCTTCATCTGATTTAAGGATTGGGGCCTCCTTTTATTCATATTGGACTTCCAGATACCTAGAAGGTTGACTTATGGAGGACTGTCTTGCATGTTGTATATTTATTTGGGGGTTCTCAGCAGCAAGGCTGATTGTTAATTCTTACTTTACAAATTTGTTGCTCTACGTTAATTTCCTATTGTTACGTGTTTTTACATTTTTATATACATTGTCCACATTAATGTGTTAGAAGAGCGTGTTTATTAAATATTTATCTTTATATTACCTTTATACTTCATGGTATTTGGAGGTATTGGGTACTTTCACCATTTATAAATTAGGTAGTTTTTAATGCTCCATGCATAAAAAACTTAAAATTTAAGTTTTTAGACTGTTATATGGTGGTGGGCTCTTGTTGGGTCCTATCACACTTACAGTGCCATCCCCTTCAGATGAACAGTGCCATAATTGTGATCATCGATGTGAGGGGGTGATTGACAATGGGGTGATGAGATTTCCTCCCTACATTTGCCCACTGTAACCATGAGTGCCCAGGGCATCCATAATGTCTGGAGAGGCCTTGTGTCATGATGCAGTATCATTCAGGTGGCTTTCTGGAAGGAAATTCATGGCAGCCTGTGAAAGCCAATTGCTGAGAAGAGCCCTACACCATTATCAAAGGAGCAACAAGAATGAAATTAAAAGTACTGCTGCCTAACACCAAGCAGCAGTATCCTCTTGAAACTTTTTCAGAATTTCTCTGGTCCTCTCTTAAAATTGCCCTTCCTCCAATGCTGTGTGCTACAAGTTCAAGATTGGTTGCTGTTGTTTCCCCCCCCCCCATTAAGAATTTTCAGCTCAGAGCATCTAAAGAAATATTTCCCAGTAGATTGTGTCAACAGAGTTCATTATAAAGGAAAGGGGATAGGAACACAGGAAACTGCCTTATACTGAGTCAGACCATTGGTCCATCTAGCTCAGTATTGTCCACACAGACTGGCAGCGGTTTCTCCAAGTTTGCAGGCAGGAGTCTCTCTCAGCCCTATCTTGGAGATGCCAAGGAGGGAATGTGGAACTTTCTGCATGCAAGCATGCAGATGCTCTTTCCGGAGCGGCCCCATTGCCTGAGGGAAATATCTTACAGTGCTCACATGTAGTCTCCCATTCAATGCAAAGCAGGGCAGACCCTGCTTAACGAAGGGGACAATTCATGCTGGTGACCACAAGATCAGCTTTCCTCCCTTGTTTGTCTTCATTTATTTATTTATTTATTTATTTAAAATATTTATACCTGCCACTCCAGTACACTAATGCTCGGGGTAGCTCACAAACAGATACAACGCAAAACATGAGACTAATAAAATTAAACAAGTTAAATAATTTAAAAGCTCAGGTTAAAATGACAATTAAAATTACTTTTTTAAAAAAAGTTTCAAATTAAAAGTGATCTAAAAAGCTAAAAACTGAGAACTATAAAAACTAAAGAACCTACCAGATACAAGCAGGAGATAAAACATTTAAAAGCCTCTTTTTGAAAATTTTTTTAATTGTTAATTAAAATACTGAGAGACGGATCATGGTGAAGCTCTTGGGGGAGGGGGTTCCAAAGCCGAGGGTACACAACAAAAAGGCCTGTCTCTAGGCCCTGACAACTGGGGGTGTGGGGGTGGTTACTCAAGTGTTGTGAGTAAATGCTGTTTCTGGGACATTTCAGCTGTCTATTTTTTCAAAATATCAGTGGCTTATCTTTTACAGCTCCCTGCACTGTCCAGGATTATAAATGTTCAAGACAGGAAAGCAGAATAATCAATTGTCCCATGATGATGATGATGATGATGATGATGATGATGATGATGATGATTTCTTGTTTGCACAGTCAAACAGGTGTTATTGACTGGTTTGTTTTATCCCAACATCGAGTCCTTCCTAGGGACCTGGGATGCCAGAATTTGTTATCAATATTGTTGTTGTTATTATTGATATGGTCGCAAAATGTAGGCTGTTCCCAGTAAAGTAGTTTTTGGTAGTTGGCTGATTTCTGTGGCCCCTATGGTGTTGAGGTGCTCTTCATAATGTTTTAGAATTGCACCTAGGGTGCCAATTACTAATGGGATTATTTTGGTCTTCATCTGCCACAGCCTTTCAATTTCGATTTGTAGATCTTTGTATTTTGTTCTTTATTCTGTTTCTTTTTCTTCTATTCTGCTGTTGTTTATTTTGACTTGTTTTTCTTTCTTCTCAACTGCAGGTATATCTGATGTATTGTGTGGCAGATGTTTGTCTGTTTGCAGTCAAAAGTCCCATAATATTTTTAAATCTTCATTTTCTACAACTTTTTCATTTTTGTGGTCCCACAAATTTTTGGCTGCAGGTACAATAGCTTGTATTTTTTGCAGATGTTCCAGTGTATCATCCCTGCTACCTTGTCAGTATGTGCGATCTTTTTACAACAGCTGATTAGATGGTCCACTGTTTCATCCGCTTCTTTACAGAGGTGGCACTTGCTATTTGTTCTTGATTTTTCTACTTTTGCTCTTATTGCATTTGTTTTTAGTGCCTGTTCTTGTGCAGCCAGTATTAAACCCTCTGTTTCTTTCTTGAATGACCATCAATCATGCTCTTCACCCCCTCAGTGATGTAGATAGGCTATACCTCCCTCACAGCTCAGGTGGAAGAGGAATGCTGCAAGTCCATCAAATAGTAGAGGAGGTGAAAAGAGGCCTTGGAGAATATATCAAGGACAGTGAAGAAGATGCACTTAAAATGGTCAAGAATGAGAAACTATTCAACACCAATGAAAGAAAGCAGGCCTACAAGAAAGAACAAGTCAAGAACCGAGCAGAAAAATGGAAAAATAAGCCACTGCATGGTCAATATTTGCACAATATAAGTGGAAAATCAGACATCACCAAGACCTGGCAATGGCTAAAGAATGGCAACTTGAAGAAAGAAACAGAGGGTTTAATATTGGCTGCACAATAACGGGCACTAAAAACAAATGCAATAAGAGCCAAAGTAGAAAAATCAACAACAAACAGCAAGTGCTGCCTTTGTAAAGAAGCAGATTAAACAGTGGACCACCTAATCAGCTGTTGTCAAAAGATCGCACAGACTGACTACAAACAAAGGCATGACAAAGTAGCAGGGATGATACACTGGAACATCTGCAAAAAATACAAGCTACTGTACCTGCAGCCAAAAATTGGTGAGACCATAAAATTGAAAAAGTGGTCGAAAATGAAGATGTAAAAATATTATGGGACTTCCGACTACAAACAGACAAACATCTGCCACACAATACACCAGATATAACTGTAGTCGAGAAGAAAGAAAAACAAGTCAAAATAATCGACATAGCAATACCAGGGGATAGCAGAATAGAAGAAAAAGAAATAGAAAAAAATCACAAAATACAAAGATCTACAAATTGAAATTGAAAGGCTGTGGCAGATGAAGACCAAAATAATCCCAGTGGTCATTGGCGCCCTGGGTGCAGTTCCAAAAGACCTTGAAGAGCACCTCAACACCATAGGGGCCACAGAAATCACCATCAGCCAATTACAAAAAGCAACTTTTTACTGGGAACAGCCTATATTCTGCGACGATATCTATAATAATAACAGCAGCAACATTGATAATAAAATTCAGCCATCCCAGGTCTTTGGGAAGGACTCGATGTCTGGATAAAACAAACCAGTCAATAACACCTGTCTGACTGTATAAACAACAACAACAACAATATGCCATGATCAATGTTTTAATTTGACTAATGCTTCCTTCTTCAAAATTTGCTGAAGAATATCTTTATATTGGTTTCCAAATGAGTAATAATACATACAAGTTTAGTATGGTCCAAGACCAGAAAACAAAACAAAAATACAGGAGGAATAAAACCTGATACAGCTTTCAATACTTAACAGTTACAGAAATGAGTAATAACTAGCCCACAATTTAAGTAGAAATGAGTGTGTGTAGGGAGGGATGAGGATGCCTGCATCCCAAGGGTCCTTTTTGCACAGAACCTACATGTATACACCTAAATCAGCTAAGTTGCTGTGCTGCAGAAATACATGCAGTTTGTATCCTGGAAAAACTTAGATTATAGAGCTTATGCCTGAATGGACGGTTCAATCATTAACTGGATTTTCACTTCGTAACTTCAGGATAGCCACACGCATAGGCCTTATGTGAAAATCCCAATACATCCAGCTGCTCCACAAGATCCACGTTGGTTTGTGACCCTGCCAGGAGCCCCATGTGCTCCCACAGATAATCAGGTGGTCACTGACTGTCTGAACCAAGTCTTGGCTTCTAAATGTGCCTCATATCTATGACAGAACAATTGATTCTTCCCAAAGTAGAATTGGTTGTATTACAGCCACCAGCCATTAGCAAATTGTGTAATGAAAAGCTGTATAATCCACACTTTTTCTCCCCACAGGATGAAGTTCAATCTATTCACTAAAGGAAAACAGAAATAATGGCAAGGGTAATTACATGAAAAGGTAACAAAAAGTTTCAATGACTGATGTTTATTTCACGGTGTGTACTTAGAACTGCATACTACTAACACAAACTCAATTCTTCACTGAGTGCTATAGATGTATAACTGTTTCAGTGTCTATTTTGATTGTCAGATGTTATCCCAAGCACATTTTGAATAATAAGTTAGTCTTCAATCTAAGGATCAATGCTATTGAGGCAGTATATCATCCATTCATCTTGGTTCACTTCAGTATACCCTAGCAAAGAAGATGTTTTACTTATTCCAATGCAACTAAGAGGCCACCTTTGCCATTTCTGCAATTCTTGCAAAGTCTTAATTGTAGATCCTTAAATAAAAGAAAAGGAGAGAGAGAGAGAGAGAGAGAGAGAGAGAGAGAGAGAGAGAGAGAGAGAGAGAGTCTCTCTATATGATCAGAACCTGTGATTCTTGACGCTCAGTTCTCAGCCGGTGAAAATCTGCTGTGTTTCTGTTGACTATGTAAGACTGATGCAAATATGGTAGCAACTGTAGTGTTGACTTGGATGCAGTGGTGGCACCTGAAAAAAAACACTGAGGGGTGGAACAGAAGGGGCAAAGTGCATTTATGGATTGACAAGCTGTGTCACACATTTCTGAATTAGAATTGGGGGACAGGTGGGGGGCAGACTACTTGTCTGGGTGTGGGGGTACTCCCCCCCCCGAGCTGTGGTTGCTTGGAACTGGGGTATTTGTTTCTGAGAACTGATCTCTGGCTTTTTGAGGTAGCCAGTTTCAAGCAATAGTACCCACCACAACCCAATCAATATGGCAAAGGACTGTGACAGCATGTAAAACTGTAGTTTTAACTCATGGTGAAATAGACAACTTGTTCACCAAAAGCAGGAAGCACTCACAAGGTAAAGAGTAGGGGGCTTCAGAGAGAAACATGCAATCATAGCAGGTCTGTTGCCTTGGTCCTCCAGACTGGAGAAGGCCTCCCTCTGCCCTGTGAGTCCCCAGCTGGCTCTGTTTTGGCTTTTGCATCTTTGGCCTCTGAGATCTTAGGTTCTTTTTTTTTTAATGGGAATCTCAAGAAAGAGTTGGGTCCACTACCAATACCAATACCAGGGACTTTAATTGTAGTGAGGCTTTCCTCCTAGCCTAAAAACCTTACTATACTTACTAATCCCTCAGTTTTCCCCCTAAAATTGTTCAAGCATCTGTATTTCTCTCAGTTCAAGTCAAATGCTGGCCTTATATTTTATATTTTTGAGCCATTTGATCTATCAATTAATAAGCCTTTAGCCAAACACTGTAAAGCAGGGGACCATCAGAGCAGCCTCAGCCGTTGGCTGGGATTGTTAAGACTCACTGTGAACAGCTGGCCTCTTTACAGTCCTTGTGATGCAGATTAAATGAAAATAATACAGAGTGGTGGGGGGGGAGGCGAAACCATTTGAACTTCACAAGTTATAGCCCTGAGCCATTTAACTACAGCTCATTAGGGAGTTTATGTTTATACTGTAATGCCTTTAAATATATCTGATTTTTCTAAATAGGGTTTTGTAAATTAGAACTTTCCCAAGGGGCTAACCCAGTGTGAGCTGTTCTAGTTGGACGGCAGCCTGGGTGAATAGGCTATGGGGAAAAGGAATGGGTCAGTGTAAAAGGGCCATGGTCTCAGACAGGTTCATATGTCTCTCTCAGCCATGAAAGTCACTGGGTGGCCCTGAACAATTCATTGTCTCTCTGCCAAATCTGCCTCACAGGATTTCCCCGAAGCTAAATAAAACCTGATATAAAGGTGATAAAATTACTTAACACTAAGAGTGCAGTCATATTTTCATATATGACCCTAACACAAGCTGCTTGATATTGAAAGCCTATTCCTACATTATGAATAGGCTCTGATATACATACGTCACTGATCATAGGAGACATGAGTAACACAGATGTGTCACAGTCCGCCATGTTGCCATAGTCTTTAATATTTTTCAGGTAAAAATAGAGAAGTACTTGTAATACTTATGGAGGTCATTCACACAACCGAGCAGGCGGGGCAGCAGGCGGGCAGGGGGAAAGGTTAGCTAAACCTTTAGACTGGATTACAGCAATATGCTCTATGTGGGGCTGCACTTGTACGTAGTCCAGAAACTATAGTTGGTTCAGAATGCGGCAGCCAGGCTGGTCTCTGGGTCATCTATTACATGAGACCATATTACTCCTGTATTGAAGGAGTTACACTGGCTGCCGATATGTTTCCAGGCAAAATACAAAGTGCTGATCATAACCTATAAAGCCCTAAACAGCTTGGGCCCTGGGTATTTAAGAGAACGTCTTCTTTGTCATGAACCCCACCGCCCATAGAGATCATCAGGAGAAGTCTGTCTGCTTTTGCCACTGTCTTGTCTGGCGGCTACTCAGGGACGGGCCTTCTCCGTTGCTGCCCTGAGGCTTTGGAATGCGCTCCCTAGTGAAAAAAGAGCCTCCCCATCTCTGACAATTTTTCAAAAGTCTTTAAAGACACATCTGTTCACCCAGGCTTTTAACTGATATTGTTTTAATTGTTTTAACGTTTTTAGAATATCAACTTTTTTAAAAAAATTAAATTGCTGTGTTTTATAATTTTTTGTTTTTGTTTTTAACTAATATTTTACCTTTGTTTTTTATCTGGTTACGCCCAGAGACGTAAGTTTTGGGTGGTATAATAATATGTTCAATAAACAAATAAATACGTAAATAAACTCACTCCCCCCCCCCGTGTTTTTTTGCTTGGAGCGTGGACCGCGCTCCCAGACAATCTGTGCTGTGTACTGCAGCTCGGAGATCTGGAGGCCCAGACTATGCATCCCAGCCACCAGATATCCCACAATGTACAGCACAACATGAACAGTACAATGAGGGATTCGCCCAGGAGACAAGCTCTCTAGGCACCAATCTCTGTTGTCCATTGAGGCTAAACATAGTCCCAGTGAACACAGGATCGTGGTCAAGCCCTTAACCCTGGCTAAGAGCCGGGCTACAATGTAGGCTAGACAACGCTGCCCTACTGGGATCGGGCCTGATCCCGGCAGTTCTCCTGCACAGCCTAATGTGCGTGAGAATAGCCTCATTTTATTTTTACATATATATGTATCCTGCGCTTCCTCCAAAGATTCCAGGGTCCATGGCTATATGTGTCCTCACAGCCACTCTGTAAAGTAGGTTAGGCCTAGAGTCACATAGTGAGTTTCACATAATTGAACTCAAATTTGGGTTTCTCTGGTCCTAGGCCAGCACTCTAGCCACTACGCCACACTCCAATTCTCATGTCAAAGGCCCTTCTTAAACCTCACCCCCTGCACTGATGACACATTGGTGAACAGGGTATTTTCAGTAAATATTTTTAATAAGTATTTCCCTTACTTATTAAAAATACTTTAGTAAGTATTTTTAGTGCCCAGACCTTAGGCTGAAGGGCTTTGGAGGCCCCACACCCCCACTGTGAGGCCCCCCCTTTATTTATTTATTTGTACTTGCCCCCGCTGCTGCTTCCTGGCCCCCACCACTGCTTCCTGGCCCCCGGTGCTGCTTCCCAGCCCTGCCGTTGCTTCCCCTTCACCACCGCTCACCTGCTCAACTCTAATCACCCGCCGGTGGTGGCAGTGCTCAGTAGGACTTATGGAGTGTTGCATCCTGTGATGCGACACTACATAACTCCTACTGTGCATGCACACAGACAGAGGAGGCCAGTCTGCAGGCCTGAGAAGGCTGGTCTGCAAGCCGAGGAGGCCCGCTGCCACCACTGCCACTGGGGGGGTGAATGGAGTGGTGCAGGCAAGTGGCGGAGAGGATAAGGAAATAGTGGTGGAGCACTGGGACTCTGAGGAGGGCCCCTCCGAGCATTTGGAAGCCCCCCAGGAGGCAGGAGGCCACGGACCCCCACCCTGTGGTTCGTGCCTAAATGCACCTCTTTTGGTGAAAGTAATTAATTGCCTGCTTTATGCTGTGTTCATTTAATCTGCCAGAGCCCTGTTCTCCATTAACGTATAAGCCAAGAGGATGAGTGTTCTTTTGTTAAAGAGACGTTATTATCAACTGTTCAAAACATACCACAGAAGCTTCAGCCTGAAGTAGCAGGCGGACCCCTGCATGGTGCCATGATGCATGGTTTATGCACACTCACTTACTTATTACATGCGTGCAGGACCATTTCCAGGTTTGAGAGGGCTCCAGGTAACCTGCCCCTCCAACCTCTGGAGACCCCCTTCTCACTTGTGGGTTTCTATTCTTGCTTCATGTCTGCTGATACACCAGCCACAAAATTAAAGAGAGAGAAGCCTACCCAGCTAGTGGTTTCTGGCTGGACCCAGTCATCCTCCAGGGGAGCAGGGCAGGCATCAATGGTAGACACTCAGGTGGGGGTGGGGGTTGCTTGGGTCCTGGCAGCTGCCCAAGGGTGCCATTCTGGCCCTGTGCTGGAGACGTGGTACATTCATTCCACACTTAGACATTTAATTTCTAGTGGACCTGGGGAACGAACTGAACTCCAAAGAATGACAAGGCTAGTAACTCACACTAACACAATGTTAACAACACATTCCTAAGCGGGAAGGTAGGGACAAAACAGGGACAGTTATGTTCCTGGAGTGTGTACCAGAAAACAGGGGCTGTCAGTTGGAGTATATTGTTACATTGGCAACAGGAGGGTGTCTCAGTCCACAAGGATATACGTATTTCCAGGAGGGCATTGGGGAAGCAGAGGAAATGGAGAACCAGCAAAAATTGTCATGTGCATGAACATAGGAAGCGGCCTGATAACAAGTCAGACCATTGGTCCACCTATCTCGATATTGTCCACAAGCTGACAGTGGCTTTTCCAAGGTTTCAGGCCAGAATCTTTCCTAGCCCTACCTGGAGAAGCCAGGGATTGGGCCTCATGAGAGGAGTGTTTCTCTGAATGGTGCCCATTGTTAATAAATACACAAATATATAAATATTGGGAGCCGAAGTGGTGGAGTGTTTGGGTGTCAGACTAAGACCACAAAGTCCTGCAGTAAATCCCTACTTTGCTAGGAAGCTCACGGGATGGCTTCATGCCAGTCACTATGACTTAGCCTAACACACATCACAGGGTTGTTGTGAGAATAAAATGGGAGAGAAGAACTGTGCATACCAGACTAAACTCCTTGGAGAAAAGTGGGATATAAATATAATGAATAAATGTTTGTTTTAAAAGTGTTCATGTTCTTGAAGCCTAATGATCACAGCAGACTTATTCTTCATATCTGACAATGTCTTGAGATTCTGGAGATAGGCCCCAATACCAGGCTAAAGTTAGCACATACTATATACTATCATTCAAAAATTTAGACTTTTTCTAAATTTCTAAACATAAAATGTTTAGACTTTTTCTTTTGATTCATGCCGTTGCTGCATTTTGTACATCCTCCTGACCAGTCTTAGCAGCTGTAACAACACTTGCGGTATTACCAGTAATTTGCAACTTATCAAACATGATTGAACCTTGTTCTTTTGTGTAAATGAAACAGAACTCTTTAGTTAGCTTTCTTTATACTTTGGAAATAGTGCAAAGGAAACCAAAGCTATATTTGCATGCCAGACAATGAAACATAACACACAGTGTATACATGCCTTTGACATTGTAATTACTAGCTGTTGTTTAGATTCCATGTATGGTCACCAGCTTTGGCTGTGTTGAAATCAGCTGTATCAACATTTAATCAAAGTCTTATAGATTTGGGATGTATATTTTTCTAATGTCAAAAATGGAAATACGGAGACTAAAAAATAAGTTTGAGTGGGATGAAGATGTGTGCCTGATAGGCTGCAAAAATAATGAATGTTTGCGGCATAATGCGCAAGGCCCTCTCTGAGGTTTTTGTCCCTAATGAAACAAAACAGAGTGTGCAATTTTCAGCTGGAATGCCTTTCCTCAAAGTCTCAGCAACTTTTAATTAGTTCTGTTGGGATTCAAATGCAAAATTGGATAGTAAGGCTCTCTGGGTCGGCAGGCTCCATTTGCTTACCTATCCCCAGGAACGCTTTCCAGCCTGAGATTGTGAGTTGATCCCGTCAGTGTCTGGGCTAAATCATATCTGAGCCTCTGGCATGTTACACTGAAAGTGCAACAACCCGTACCTAGTGCCTTCCAATGGCAAATATTTATTATTTATTTAGTACATTTACATTATATGCATCTCATGAGATATGCATCTCATGAAACAAAAGGTAGAGACTAAGGCTTGAACTTCATTAATCCATTGCCCTTAATAAGTTTCATGTATACACCCTATCTGTAGCATAGCTACAGCATGCATCTCATGGAATGTGAACGTATATACAGCCCCAGTAATTTTTTGCCAATTACTTGGCAAAGGTGATGAATGCTAGCAGAGCAAAGCCTTTAAAAGGTGACTATTATCTCATATTTAGCAGGGAGAGAGCAACTGCCCTTATCCAACCCTGGCACAGCATGGGGGCTGTGCATTTAGGGTCAACCTTCAGTGGTTGTTGCTGGTGCTTACCCTATGTTACTTTTTCAGTTGTGAGCCATTTGAAGACAGGGAGCAAATCTATCTATCTATCTATCTATCTATCTATCTATCTATCTATTTGGAATACTGAAAGCACTTTCATTGAAAAGTGGTATGTAAATATTAATAGTAATAGTAGCAGTAATAGTAGTAGAATGCCCTGAGTACATTCGGTGCACAGTTTTGAATACAATATTATTGTCTCCTTTATAGTGAAAAGACTGAATGTACAAGTAAATACTTTGGCATGTAATCCCTTCATGTGTATGAAAAAAAGCCACCTATTGTTTACACATCCAGAAAATAAAAAAGGAAGTGCAGTAATAATTCTTCATAACATGATTGACTGGGTCAGGTATTGTCAGGTATTGGCCAACCTCTATTGGTTGTCTTCTTAGGAACAAGGAGCCAGACATTTTGATAGTGGGACTATCTATATGTCATCTAACTGATTCTGTCATCCACATTTCATATTGGTTGATTGAGGAGATCCTCTATCTGACAGCAGGATTGATGGCAAGCATGAGGTTGGCAATGAAGATCAATATTGTTGTGAACCAAGCCTGATTTGTAAACTAGATATGCTCCGGAGCTAGCATATGAAATTAGGCTTGTTTCACCAGTGTCACAGAGAGACCAGTTCTTTATATAGTGACCATGTACAGTCTGGGCATGAAGGTAGAAAGAAGACCACAAACACTCCCAAATAATTCAGTTGGCTTCATTATAGAAAGTTGCTCATCAGGATAAAATTCAAACAGGTCATCTAAATTAAACATGTTTCCGATTTAAGGTGTAGTGTGATGTGCCTGGCTATCACATGTGTGTGCAATTAATAATTACAGCTGTCTAACAAATCCTAATAAAACATTTAGAGAGAAACAGAGAAGAAGGAAGGGAGGGCTTACAAAAGGAATGGCAGTGATTAGTAGGGAGGAGGGAAGGGAGTAAGCAGGCTGGGCTATGTGTTGAATAGGCATCTCACCAGCTTCACGAAGAAGCCTTCAAAGGACCTGTTCGTTGCTGGGGCTTGGGAGTGATGCAGGCTTCAGATGGAAAAGGCTGGTGCTGGATTTCACAGACAGAGTCAGCCCTTGATTCTTCGTCCAGCAAGACTCACTGAACAGTCTCTTGTCTGCAGGCTTCAGGGCTCTGTTTAGCTACGCAGCTAGACAGCAGGCACTTGGGATATGCACTCGAGCAAATTTTGCTTGTTAGGCAAAGATTGCTGATTTGCCATGTCCAGAGACCCCTTCTTATAGTTGTTCCATCATCTGATCTCTATAGAGTCTATTCAAAATATCATCATCCTTCAGGTGTAAATTGCTGTTACCCTCCAGATCCTGTCTTCTAATTATTGATATTGTTTCAGGATATTAGGTCAGTCCAGGTTAAACAGGATCTGGGTCCCATCTCCTGTTTGGAATGTTTTATTGACATTCCCAAAGCGAATCTGCATCTCTTGAGCTTGGAAATGGGCATCTTCTTTTGTCCCCAGATTTTCTGGTGCCTGGTCCCCCGAGAGTGTTAAAAGATGTTAGAAAGGAAAATTCAAAGCTATAGGCGTGAGAGAGCAGTTAAATCATTTTATTTTGTATGCATCTACCTAGGGTGGAATTCTAAAGACAGCAGTAGGGTATAAACAATGCTTCTAAGTCTACATAGCAAATATCTCTCAGAGAAAGACAGAATTATCCCCTGGCAAAGCAGAGCAATCACCAATGATTAACACAGACTTTTTGTAAGAAGAAATGCTAGCTCAGCTACTAGTTTCCCCAAAGACATTACCTTAAAGCAAGTTCAGGCAAATTTTAGGAGTTTATCATTTTACTCCATTTGAATTCCTGTTGCAAGGAATTCAGTGGTACTGGCAAAGATACAGAACTCAGCCTGGCCCGCTGGACTATGAGTTCTGATTCAACATGAATGAACTGGGCACCAACATATCCAAATTGCTAGTGTGTGTAAATCTTCCTGCCATGGATCTGTAAAGGCCTTCCACAGTGATAGCATTTGGATATGTGTGAGACAGGAAACCAAGCCTGGCAATTGTGTCTCCCATTTCACAAACATTGAGAAACAGTGCTGGATTGCCCCTACCTTCACAAAGCGATTACCATCTGTCTCAGATGCAGATCATGAGACCTGGGTGTCATGTACTGGTCAGTTCATCTGAGTTCAGGCATTAATTGATTTCTTAATAAAGTGGAATCAGACACAGACCTGGATTCTACATAATTCTGGATTGGTAACTCTGGATTTAATGTTGGAGTCAGGATGTCCACAACAATATGCACAGTAAGATTTGGGGCAGCAGAGCATGCTCAGTGTATTCTTAGCAATAGACTTCAAATCAAATCATATCTTGTAGATAGTGGGAATAGGTTTTGTGATGACTGGAAGGACCTAAAGGTGAGTGAGGTTCAATGTGCAGGTTAAGTGGTGTTGCTGCAATTTGCACTACTTTCTTTGGAAATCTCAGTGAGCTCAGAAGGCTCACTTCAATACAAGCCAAGCATTATGCCCCTAAAATTCTTATGTGACGTAGATATTAATCCAAGCCAGGGAGAAACGTAAGTTCTCCTTACAAAAGTCCCTCTTAACTAACTGCAGGGCTGGCTTAAGGCAATGGCCAAAGTGGCTCTGCCCAAGGGTGCTGAGGGTTAATGGGTGCTGAAAAGAGCAGCGGCATTCCTGCAGCCAGGGTGCCCCTTGACTTCTGCAGTCAGCCAGTGGTTTCACTGGCTGGGAGTGTGTGCCCCTCTTCTCTCCAGTCAGCATTTCAATGAAATGAAATGCTGACTGGGAAAGGATGGGAGAGGGTCTGTTCTGGGCAGTGGCCCCATCAACCGGAATCTGACATCAGACATCGGGTGGGGCCAGTGCTGGGGTGGGGCTGCCAGCCCCTCAGCACTCCCCAGTCAGTGGTTTGTGGAATCGCTGACCAGGAGCTGCTTTCCATCCCTGCCTCCGCCAGACATCAGAAGCGGGGTGGGGTTTGGGGATGCACACACTTCGTGTGCACAATTTAAAATACTAGTGTGCGGGGGACTATTTTTGTCAAGGGTGCCACAATCCCTTCAGACAGCACTGACTGACTACCTAAGTGTCCTCCCCATCCCAAGCTATATTCCTTATCTGAAAAGGCAACTTTTGCACTGAGTTCTATCATTAGATCAGGGGCGTAGCTATAATTGGGCGAACAGGTTCAAAGAACCCGAGCCGTGCCCAATCAGGAGCCGCCATTCACGGCCCTGACATGCCCCCCGCGTCTGATGTCAGACACGGGGGCGGTAGTTTAGCTCCCGAGCGGGGGCCGCACGGCCCCTTCAGGAGCTAAATAAAGGCTGGCGCTGTGTTCGCAACACCAGCCAGGAGTGGCTCTTCCCTGCAAAGGCAGGGAAGAGTTGCTCCTAGCTGGCGCTGTGAATGCAGAGCCAGCCTAACTAGCTCCTGAAGGGGCTGCACGGCCCCTTCAGGAGCTAAGACTGGTGCTGCATTCGCAACGCAGCCCAGAAGCGGCTCTTCCCTGCAGGGAAGAGCCGCTCCTGGGCTGTGCTGAAAACGCAGCACCAGCCTTTGTCTCACTGCCGAAGGGGCCGCGTGGCCCCTTCAGCAGTTAAGCTGCTTCTCCCGAACGGAGCCTCAAGGCTCCATTCGGGAGCCAGACCACGCCCCCTGCATCTGAAGTCAGACGTGGGGGGCATGGCTATCCCCTGCATCTGACATCAGATGCAGGAGGCAGGGCTATCAGGGCACCCGCCGCAGCCGCACACGGGCCGTCGGCGGGCTAGCTACGCACCTGCCTTAGATCCACCCAAAACCATTGGGCTCTGTCCTCAGACCCACCCAGGTACCTTTTAAAAAATATTTCTAGAGTTGGCAACTACCTGCATTGTGTGGATCAGATCTTTCCCACCCCTACTGTGGAGCAGAGGGAAGCAGAACACAAAATGATGTAATGTATCATGTGGGCCACTACTTGTTCAGAGGTTTGTATATTAATGCACATCCTAATCATGTCACTGATGTATATGAGGGCCTAGTGGATTGCAGAAAGGTAACGGGAGAGGGTCTATTTTTTCCATTGGATTCCAAGAAAGTGTTCCAATTTTACTTGATCGTATCAGAACCAGTTGGTTTCATTCAAACCTCAAAAATGTTAGGATGGTGATCAATACAGAAGATGCTGGTAACATGCTGTGCAAATTAGTTGCTGTTAATACAGCAAGGGGGTCAAGTCAGAAAGAATCTAATTTTCAACTGATTGTAGGTAGGTCATGGAAGACCCAGACTCTAGTCTACAGTACTTTGGTTGTGTTACACATGGAAATTGATGCAGGTTTCTAGTTGGAAGCTTTTTGAAGGATGCAACATATATCCTGCTGACTTATACTGGTGTAAGAGATAACATGAGTTGCACATCCCTGATAGCTATTTGTGTATACGGAGTCACTTTAAAATAGAAGTGCACAAAATGAATTTTTCAATTTGTCTCAAATTTGAATTGAATTCCAAAAATTCATTTCAATTTTGAATCATATTCAAATCTGGTCCAAAAATTTGATTTGAATTTGAATAGAATTTGAATTGATTTGACCCTGTTTTGGCACCTTTCTAACTAATCAGGGGGACTGAAAGGTTTTTAAAAGGTACCAAATGGCTCTCAAATTCAAATCGAATTTCAAAGATTCAATTCAAATTCGAATCAAATTGCCCTATTAAGTGTTGATTTGATTCAAATTCTAATCACTCAAATCATCTAGATTTGAGTCAAATTGATTCAAATTCAAATCAATTTGCACATCCCTATTTAAAATGCTTTAAATCTTGGGCCCCACAATTATTGACTTGGCTTACTAGTCTGCCATTATTTGTACTTGTTGCCAATCTCCATTCTTCTCCTGAGTCCTCCAGAATGTGCAGAGGTCTCAGGAAAGAGGTTTTCTGGGATATGGTGCTGTTAAGAAACAGTGGGAGGCTCTCCCCCTTTTCAGAAGAACTCCTGCTGCTTCCTAGCTTCTCAAAAATGGTATGGAAATATGACCTTTGGGAGAATACCTGTGAGGTTCTGGGTGTCCTGCCCACCGGAGGATACTCATCCCTGGTGAGCTGGCAAGTGGATTTGTGGGTTTTTGTTTGGGAAGCAGGGATTGCTTAGAAGGCACAAGAGCTCAGTGATAAACAAAACTTAGACAAAGCTAGGTGGGAAAGGCTATTAAAAGCACAGTCATTTATCAAGAACGTGAAGGTTTTCCTGCAGTATTGTAATGTTACTGAAGCCACTAGAGTAATGTGGATGTATCACTGGCTGTGAGAGAAGAATGAGGTCCATAGAATTTGCTGAGAGGTGTGTGTAGTGGCTCTGGGCCAGCTACTGAGAACTGTGGAAAAATGTTACTAATGCCAATGACTGGAGAGGTTTCTGTCCCTTTGCAAGATTTGTGAATGATCCACAAATAGATTTGGCAGTGGATACTAAAATACCTACATGTCACATGCACACAGCTGTGTGTGAGCTGTGCCTTATTGACCCTTGAGGTCACCTATAGGGCAATCCATTTGAGCAGGAGGGGATAAACTCCAAATACTAATGAACCATTTATCCTTTTCCTTTCTCTTCCTTAATTTATTCTTTCTCCTCTTCTCCATGGGCCTCAATTAAGACAGAAAAATCTGTCAAGCATAGGGAGTTATTGTGGGGTTTTTTGGCTATGAAAAACTCTGTTAGCTAGGCAGCTATCCCCAAATTTACCCAGGTATGCCATAATTCTGGTTATGTCTTCCAGCAAATCAAAACGGTTGACATGAAGGAGCAATCAATCAGACCTACTCCTTGGGATGTATAAAATATGTACATGCTAAGGTTCTTAACCCACAGCGTTAAAGCAGCTGTGGGTTAATATTTAAACTGCAAATATGTTAAATATATTTTAAATTTTGCAGCATTTGCAATTCCCATCATCAAATGAACTTTGCAGGTGTTCAAATATGTTGTTAATCCTGGAGTTTTTTCAGAAGACTATTAGCAATATTAAATTGAAACTATGAAGCACAGTCAAACTATTTGGTTGGGGGGAAGTCCAGTAATAAATAATGGATCTTGATGACTTATACAATAACTCACATTCTCTTAAGGTGGTCCCCCCCTCACTGCTTTCTTCCAAGCAGAGTAGAGCTACAACTTTAATTGGCTCTTTGGCCAACACTGTAATGCACATAATAGCCATCATGACCTAGGAAAGGCAGGATGTTAGGAAAGGCAGGATATGTGTGTGTGTGTGTGTGTGTGTGTGTGTGTGTGTGTGTATAACCATTGCATAAAAATTATGCTTTTGTAAAAAAAAAAAAATTAAAAATTTAACCCATAAGAAAAAGTCTATTTCAATATACCACATTCTAGCAGTACAAGCAGCTGACATCTAGACTAATATCACCCTGGCAGAACAGCATTTTCTATGGCACAGGGACAGGGGCATTTTCAGCAATCCCCTCCTTCCCTCTGGGCTTCCTGGAAATATGTTCCTGAAAGTCCCCCAACCCCCAGTGTGGGGCTCCTCTGATACTTTTGATATTAAGGGATCTCTAAGGGTCCTCTAATATTTTTGACAGACAGACAGAAGGAAAGGAGATGCCAAAAAATGTGCCCCTCACATGTCAGAAATAGCTGTTCCACTGGCATGGTGTTAGTCTGGATGTTGGCCAGTACATATATTCTAATCAGTGGTGACCTATTATCACCATTTGTAATTTTACTTATTTTCTAAATGTGAATACTGGTCTTTACCTTATAGCCTCAAAGTGCCTAACAATATCATTAAAAACAGAATAAAAACCATAAGCAACACACAATACAAAAATATAAAAGATAGCATCAAAATCACAGCATGCTATAGTAATATTCAACTGGAAGGTACCCCAACTCAGCCAGCATCAAAGGCACAAAAAACAAGTCTTAAGCATATGCCTAAAATCCATGGGAGAAGGAGCAGCAAGAACATTCTGAGAAAGGGGGCTATCACAGAGATATTGCTAGGCATGTCCCACATGCCTATCAACCATGCCTGCAACCATGTGCACAGAGCAGGTGCAATTGGGTCTTTCCCAAAGATCTTAATAAGCAGTGAGAGTGCTGAAGCAGAAGGTGCTCTCTTTAATACCCTGGGCCCAAGCCCTGGTTTTAGCATTGACTACAGGATTTCTTATGCCACTCTTGGTCTGTGATTTTTGAAGTCTCATTCCCTGTTTTGGCAGTTTGCGTATCAGTATCACAAATCTTCCCAGGGTCAAGAAAGAACTAGGGATGTGCATGAATCATGTTTCGACACACAATTTGGAACACATCCCTGGCCTCTTTAAAAAGGAGGAGAGCAGGTGCATACTTATTTTTAATTGTTTTAATGCTTGGTTTTAATTCTGTTTTTTTCACTTATTTTGTAAACCACCATGAGACATTGGTATAAGGCAGTATATAAATGTAATAAACAAACAGACACATACACAAAATAAGTAAGTAGGTAAGTAAGTAAGTACAATACAATACAATACAATACAATCCACTATTATGAATTCACTAGTTTTATGGGAATGATGTATGAAAATTCCCCTAGAAGCCTGAGATGGGGAGGGCAGTGCTAACTAGAAATTCCCCCACCCCTTGTTGAACAACAGACCCTCTTGTGTTATTTGTTTCTGATATTTGTCTTTGTTTCAAGACAAGGAGAGAAGCAGTCCAAAGGGTCTCACAGAATTAGTTGCCCAGTTTAAATCCAAACCAGCAAGACCAGCTAAAGAGGAATGAAGCCATACCCAGTAAAAATTAGGCCAAATATTCCATCCTGAAATGTTAAAAAAGCCCTATACATACATTTGGTCTGAATGTCTGAAGCATGGGGGGATGGGATTATGCCAGATACCCATGCCCCCACACTGATGTTTTCCTCTAGTTATCCCCCCCCCCTTACTGAGTTCACTGCAGATGCTGCAGCCTGTGGAAAGTTTCTCCTCAGATTCAGTGCTTGCCTCAAGAGGCAAACACTGAATAGGGAGACGGCAGGGATTTGGCCACCGAGTGCCAGTATAGGCCAGAGTATGGCTAGTGGGCAAGCTCCTGTTTCCCCTTCTTCATACATTCACCCTAAATTATGGGATAGGAACATAGGAAACCCCATATACTAAGTCAGACCATTGGTCCATCAAGCTCAGTATTGTCCACACAGACTGGCAGTGGCTTCTTCAAGGTTGCAGGCAGGAAACTCTCTCAGCCCTATCTTGGGGAACTTGGAACCTTTTCCATGCAAGCATGCAGGTGCTCTTCCCAAAGAGGCCCCATCCCCTAAGGGGAATATCTTGCAGTGCTCAAACATGTAGTCTCCCATTCATACAGGCGCGTAACAACAATCGGGCAAGGGGAGACAGTTGTCTGGGGGCCCCACTGCCTGGAGGGACCCCCCAGAGGCACCTCACGTGACTCCCCATTGCCCCCAGCCCAGCCCCCAAGGCCCCTCAGCCACTTGCCCTGTTCGCTGTCTCTCCAGCTTGTTCTCCTGGCCGGCAATCCAGGCAGCAGACAAGCTGCAAAAAGCTCCTTTTCTCCCGCCTCTCAGCTGATCGGTGGGTGGGCGGGGCTTCCACGGAGGCCTCCGTGTAGGCCTCTGTGAAGCCTGAACTCCAGTAGGGCCCAAGCCAGCCAGGAAGGAGGAGGCAGCCAGAGTGGCCACCACTGGTCTCTGCAGCAGAAGACCCCCTGCTGCCAGGTAGAGTGTGAACTCCTTTTTGTGGTTACCTTCCCTGCCCACCCACCCCCCGGATATATAGGGATCTGCTTGCCATAGGGCTTTGATATGGGGGGGAGGGACTGAGAAGTCTCTGAATATTTATTTTTAAACAGCTTGGAAAATTTGCTGGCTTTAAAACAACTATCTAAAAAGTCCTATAAGTGGCTTGTTTCATGGCAGAAAATTACAAAAACTTCTGGAAGAAACAGTATTATATTTATTTTATTCATTCATTCATTCATTCATAAATGCACTTATGTTCAAGTTGTTTTGCAACCCAGAAGGTCTGAGTGAGAACTGTGAAACATGTCTTCTGCTTTTATTTTATTTTATTTTATTTTTCTTGTGTGTGAACTGCTCCCCAATAACTTGCAGGGACTTCAGGGTAAATCTGGCCAACATGTGAATGCAGCACTTCTATTCCAGAGGAGGTGTGTGTTAAAGGGCTTTAAAAGCCTCCTGTGAAAAACCTCCTGGAATCGAACTTGACTGAATTTGTTCAGAATTCTGAGAAAACAAACATAGGTTCACCCTGCATGGTTGAAAGTCTCCTTTGCTAATCTGCAGCAAGGGGTCCATTTTAATCATTCATCTTTCTAGTATGTTCTAGGCATTAAAAGTAAAACAAATGTATAGTACTCAATGTATATCACTATATATTGTGACGTGTGCGTGTGTGTATTCAGTGAAATGTATTTCCAGGCAGCATACTTATTTTGGAATATCAGACTTAAATCCTTGGGGGCCTGGGGTGTGCGGAGGCCCTGGACTTTGAGTGGGGGGGCCCCATTTTAAAATCTTGTCTCTGGGCCCACTCCAACCTTGCTACGCCCCTGCATTCATATGCAACCAAGGCAGTCCCCTGCTTAGCAAAGGAGACAAGTCATGCTTGCTACCTCAAGACCAGATCTCCTCCCATATAGGATGTGTGTCCTATATGATTTGAAGTCGATTAAATGTATGGTCCTCCCACACAATGTGATGATGGCCATGAGCTGAGATGGCTTTCAGAAGGTTCAGACAAGTTCATGCAAGAGGAGAGGCCCTATGTGGAGAAGGACTGTCACTCACTGGAAAAACATCTGCTTTGTGTGCAAAAGGCCTGAGGTTTGATCCTTGGCATGTCCAGGTAGGGCTTAGGAAACTCTGTAGAGTTGCTGCCAGTCAGTGTAGACCTGCTCAACTTCGGCCCTCCTGCAGATGTTTATTATTTATTTATTTTATTTAACTTATTTTTATACTGCTCAAAACTTACGTCTCTGGGTGGTTCACAACAAAAATTGACAACAGAAAAATAAAAATATTAGTTAAAACAAATAAATGACAACAGAGAAATTAAAACATTGGTTAAAGCAAATGACCGCAAAAAGTTAAAACATTACAACAATTTAAAATTTTAAAACAATATTTCAAAACAATGTTAAAAGGGTATTTAATTAAAAGCCTGGGTGAACAGATTTTTAAAAAATTGTCAGAGATAGGGCCTACAACTCCAATAATCCCTGGCTATTGGCTACTGTGGCTGGGGTTTATTGGTGATGTAGTGAAAAAACACCTGGGACACCTAAGCTGAACCTGGTGTAGACTGTAGGCCTGGTGTAGACTGTACTGACCTGGATGGATTGACTTGGCATAAGGCAGCTTTCTATGAAACCTCTGTGTATGTAAAGTCAGTCAATGACTATGACTCAATGATGGCTTATATCTGGGGTTCCCAACCTGTTGTAGTCCAGATGTTGCTGAACTACAATTCCCATCATCCCAGCCACCACAGATTGTAGCTGGGGATTATAGGAGTTGTAGTTCAACAACATCTGGACTACCACAGGTTTGGAACCTCTGGCCTATATGGAACTCCCAGGTTCAGAGGAAATATGGCACTGAATACCTATTGCAGTACATGGGTGGGGCTTGGTATTACCTTCAAGCCTTGCTTGTGATCAGGAAGCAGGATGCTAGACTAGGTGGATGTTTGGTGTGGTTCAGCAGGTCTCCTTATCTGTTTTGATGTCTTATTTCAATCTCAGGCAAGTCTATTTCTGAAAGGATCTTTGTAAACTTTGGAACTGTAGTGCAACTATAGAGGAAGGCACTCTCCACTCCTGAGCAGAATTTCCCTTATGCAAATACCACTTGGAGAAGAGCCTCTTAAAGGCAGGAATGTTCATTTAGGAAAAGGTGTTTCCTAAAATACACTGGGCTCAAGCTGTATACAGTTTTATAGGCAACGATGACCTCAACTTTAACTGTGATTAAAAGTGAATCAGCAACTTAATGCCTATTACTACTCCCTTTCCTTCCATTCTTCCAATATGACCAGCAAAACATTAATACAGGTTTGGAATTTAAAAGTTGTATCTTTATTTCTTTAATCTTAAGATGGATACCAAATGAAAGTCGTTTGAAAACTGTATACAGCAGCTGTGACTTGTTGAGTCAATCACAATACAGGATATTTTTAAACCAGTTTTAAAATAGTATATAAAATAACCATCTGGAGAATATAGAGTTGCATAACAGGCAGGAATTATTCAATATCCTTCTCTTAAATAGGAGTAACAGCTTCTGAATCTTCAAAGATTCCCAAAATTGAGAAAAGAGGTCTTGTGTTGTTAAAACCGGAAAGCATGTAGAATAAGGAACTCTCTTTGTTCTACCTTAATACTTTGCGGGCTATGAAAAATGACCTCTCCAGCTGACAAAGTTGAGCTTGTATAGAGGGAAAAGGTTTCTCCCTGTAAATACAGAAAGTTTCAGAAATCGACACTCTTGTGATCTAAATTGTTAGTGTGGTCTTTCTTGTGCCAACATTCATATTTAGAGTGTAATTCAATAAGGGTGTATTGGCACAGCCCTTCTAGACTGCATTTAGTACTGGAAGTGTTCAGTACTATTCCTGAAGAATTCACAACATTTGAAGCTCCCTCATCCAGTCAGATCATTGGCTCTTCTAGCCCAGTACTGTCCTCTGTGACTTAGAGCAGTGGGACTCCAAGGTCTCAGTCTGGGGTCTTTCCCAGCCCTCTGACTTGAGATCTTTTTGACTGGACATGTGGAAGATTAAACTGGATCTCACTGGATCTCAGTGCTCTGCTACTGAGCTATAACACCTCCTCAAAGAAGTATCGTTTTGCATAGATATTAGAAATGTATTAAACATTTGATAACCAAAATTTGTACTTTTCTTTTTCTGCATGGTCTCTGGCCTTCTACAGGTCTCTGTGCAAGCACACTTGTAGGAACTGCACTTATGCAGAGCCTCAGCTTTGTAGAGTTCAGCGCCTAGAAAGGCACGTACCCACAGAGGCTGGCATATGCCTAATTCTTTCATTCCTTCTTCACTCCCACATTTTGGAAGCACTTCTTTGCTAAGCCAAAGCCCATTCCCTCCTCATCCAAGTCCCTAAGTTATGCCAAGCATACATGACTCAATACACTCTCCCCATTCAATTCCAGACACCTCCAGTTATTTCTTACATGGCAGTATGGAAGTGCACGAACTGTTCGTGCACTCCCGGAAGGTTCGGGGGGTGGGGGTGTGCTTTAAGAAACAGGGAAAGCGCTGCCTACCTGTCAGCCTCTGCCCCACCCCGCTGCACTCTCTAAAACAGCGGGCATGCTGGGCTGCAGCATTCCTACTTGCGCCCTAATCAGCGTAGCCACGCTCATGGCCGAAGCGCATGTTCATGTGTTTCGTGCGCATGCGTGTTGACCATGAGTATGGTGATGCTGATTGGGGCCCAATCACTTGGGCCTTCAAAGATAAGGCTGGATCTAAGAACCTTCATCTGGAAAAGGCAGAACACCACCTCCTTTATTTGGATTTTTCTTAAGGCTAATGGCAAGATGTGTTGAAATCAACAAGACCCAAAATAACAGGACTAGAATAAATTTAATTTCAAGCTTCAGCTTGTTGGGTAATTGATTGAGCTGGAAATCACCTTGTTGTGACACATGGGAGAGTCTCGAATATTTGATATTAAATACTGAAGGTTAAGGTTGGACTGATTATTATTTGAGTTAAAGTAGTTTGGAAGTCAAATCTGGTGTGGCATACACATTTTTGATTTATTCTTTTATATGTATTTGGCATCATATCATTAGTGACATTTTCCTAATCTTATTGAACATTTCCATCTGTATGTGTCAATAGCTTTAAAAGGAATTCTGGTAGTCTAGTTGAGCATTAAACAAAACTAGTAAAACTTCAAAGGGCCTCCTTCATGCCATTTTGCCAAGATGCCAAACCAGATTGGCTCCTCCAAGGGTGATTAGTTTTCTCCACATTACTTTGGATAATATCACAGGTACTAAAGCAAAATGCAGCTTAGAGCTTAAGGAGCCTAGGATAAATCATGAGCAAGCTTACCCCACAGTAACACTTTGAAGTTGTTGGGGAGAGGCATTCAAAAGACTTCTTAATGACTATTAGTACATAAAATGTACTAAATAATAATAAATAATAATAATATTAAGCCATTTGTTATTTATACCCTGCTGTAGGAGGATTCCTGGTGCTTAAATTATGAAAAGAGCCAAAGTGCGGAGATAATCTCTAATAATGTCATGGCAAGTAACACTCTCCTTCTTTATGAGGCAAAGAACTACATGAATTGGTCATTCACATAGTGTTCCATATACAAGAAGCAACCTGTGTGGTGGATATGAGGGGGCATGCCCACTGAAGGAAGATGTAGAGATTTCATTTCAGTGAAACTAAATTAATTCTTTGCCATAGTCTTCATTTCAAAGGATATAGATCCATATGTAAACAATTGATTTTAAAAATTGTGTCTGAAAGATTATAATGTGGTGTGGGGGACACAGTCTGAACATTTAGAACCAGCCATCAGATCACTACAGATAACAGTTGCTGGATGAATTCATCTTAGAGTTCCTAAAAAACTCAAATCTAAAATTGTTGATCTAGCTAAAGAAGTAACATCAGTAAAGCCAACTTTTTTGAATTGTAAAGGGAGCCAATATAACATTTACATTTAGGAAAAGATATGTGAGTGGGGTCCAGGATATTACAGACCCATCAACCTAATGACTGGCCAAATTCAGACGTAACACAAAACTGAAGTTAAATGCGGCAGAGGTTTGAACTCCATTATGTCCAAATTTGTGAAACTGCTGTTTCGAGCTGAAAGCGATCTGTGGTTTGCCTCACCAAACTCCAATTTATCTCTTTGGTTTGCAATCAGGTTAGCTGCTGAGACCTCCAGTTTGGTCACCAAAGCATTACATCCAGTCCCGGGCACTGCCATAACCTCAGTTTTGGGCTTATTTAGAAACAGCAGTCATAGAGACAGCAGCGCAGACCCACCCGGGATTACAGCCACTCCATGGCTGTGGTGCTTCTCGCTGGCCGCCTCTCCAAGTAACAGCCCCACCCCTTTTGTCACCTATCCAGTTATACAGTTGCCTGTCCAATCCCATCCCAGGCTTGTCAGCCTGTCAAGTGGCACAGTCACACAGGGGCATTCCCTCTTTGCACTCTGTCCCTTGCTCCCCCGCCCCACTAGTCAAGCAGGAGGGAAATGGGATGGGATGACAGGATGGGCACTAAGTGTTTTGCTCCCAAGATTGAAGCAACAATGACCTATGTTCACAAGCAAAACACTCCTGGTGGCAACACAAACAAGGCACCCCATCACAGCACTAGGAGGGGGGCAAATGGCTGGGCAGGAGTTATCCAGGGTTTGGTTTAAAGGGAAGCCCCAACCAGGGATTCTTGAGCAGCCAGAAAGCCTTTCCTTTTTCACAGAAAGGCTGGGGAAGGGGGGCCTTGGGGGTTTGTGGTCCCTAGGCTGACTCATGAGCAGGGCAGGGCAGCAGGATCAGCACTGCTCCAGTGAAAGGAGCGGTTTGACATCTGAGATGATGATGGATGCTGACCTAGGGTGGATGGACTACATTTGCTGAAGAGACTGCCAGGCCATGGAGACACCCCCTCACAACTCATGAGAAGAACCGTCGGAGGGGAGAGAGCTGCTGAGCAGAACTGCTCATAATGTGCGATGACGAAACAACCCCTTCTCCCATGGACAGCTATCTCAGCAACCTAGAATGGTCAACAATATAGAAAAGTAGGAAGGTATCTTCAATAGGCCTGCTGCAGAGGAATTGTTTTAGGGTAACATGTAAATAAGGCTCAAATTGTGTCATTTTGCTCTTTGATTTTCAATAAGAGCCTTTACCAAAGGCTCTTTGGCACCAGTAGGATAAGAAGGTGGTCCTTCTTATGAATTGATAAATGGTGGGGAAAAATAGAAAGCCATTTTTAAAACAATAAAGCTCGAGGAGATCAACCATTTTCACAATGGAGGGTAGTAAACAGTAGGCTTTGCCAATGATCCTTATTAGAAGGAACCAGTACTATTTAATCATTTAGAACAGTAAAATTTCAGGAGACACTGGAGAGCTTGAAAAGGATCTTCCAAAACTGAGTGATTGGACAGCATGCTTAATTTCATCTGCCACTGATGTTCTAAATGTAATATTTAGGCCAAAATATTATCCTGTCTTCACACTTATGTAGATAAAATAGAAGTTGGTGATGACTACACAGGAAAGATAACTTGTGGTTGTAGTGGGGAGCTTTGTGCTGCTGCAGTGAAAAATCAGCGTATGCAGAAGGTCTCAGGTTTAATCCCTGGCCTCTTTAGAGGCGGCTTTTAATGTTCTGTCTAAAATCTTGGTGAACCACTGCCAGTCAGTGTAGATCAGGGCTGCTCAACTTTGGCTCTCCATTTGTTTTGGGACTACAACTCCCATAATCCCCAGTCACAGCAGTCAATAGCCAGGGATTATGGGAACTGTAGGCCACCCTCTGCAGGAAGGCCGAAGTTGAGCAGCCCTGGTATAGATAATATTAAACTAGATGTAGCATTGTTCTGACTCAGGATTAGACATGTTCACTTGAAACTAAAACTTTTCCTTATTTCAGACTTAAGGGGCCATGGGACACAAGTGCACATATTCCTGCCCTTCAGAACAGAACCAGAGTTGCTTTTCTCCTATCCATGGCCATTTGAGCATGCTACGTAGAAATTTGCACTGCTGAACTCAGTTCATGGAGCATTACCTAATGCCTGTTCTGCTAAAAGAGCACCAATGGTGTTGTAAAATGATTTGGAAGAAATGGAAAACATAAAAACCAGTGTCGTTCTCTTTTAAGAAATCAAATTCCTGAGTGTATCAGGGTGGCTCAGATTTCTTACACAGTTTTCTAAAAGAAAGGGGGGAAAACTGATCTGGATTAGATTATTGGGTAGGGCTTTGTCATTAGAAAGGTTTTTTTTTTTAATCCGGACATTAGGATGCAACAACTTTCCTATCATTAGGAAATGCCTTTGGGGAAGAGCAACTCTAAAATAATCTCATTTGGAACACCCTAGTGCATGAACTCTTTGGAGAAATGACATGTTATCAGTTTGAAAGGATACTAACTCTTTAGGTAAACACTTATCTGTAAAATAGAGATTATGCAGTTAATAACATTTAATATTTTGCTATCTCAAACCTCCTGTGTAGATCAGCTTGGGATAGATATGTTTATTTTTTTGCTGCATGTGAAAGTTCATTCTCAGTATCAAGTTTGTTTGGTCCACTAACTTTGTTAACCTTTGCATTCAGTTTTGTTATTTGGTGTCCTTCCATGAGTAGCCTGGATAGAAATGGTTACATCGGGGTTAAAGGTCATAGCCATTACGGGATTTCAAGTTAAATAACACTGTGCTTTTTGAAGATCACAGTGTGTTTATGCTTAATTATTTTCTTTGTGAGAATTTCTATGAAGAAGATTATTATAATATATAAACCATCTGGATAAGCTTTAATATCTACTTAGTTTCTTAATGAAATAATAATCCAAACTTTGCTGAGAAACAGTGAAATTCCAACGGTTCCTTGATATTATTCAGTCTTCTTATGGAAATTCAATTAACCAGAAGTGGGAATAAATCAGTGTGCAGTGCCAATATATTTATTAAAAGTGCTGCCATTCTTCATGAGCACTGCAAATTGAGAGTTTTACAATATTTAAAAAGGATTATTTTATGTTTCATTAATAGAGTTTTCAAACACACATGACCATGAAATTCCCTTGAGTCATGTGTCGCTGCCGAATGTATTTTTTTTCTTTTTTAGTCAAAACACCAAATAACATTTTTAAGGTCTCATAAAATGATATTTATATCTTTTAAACATTGCATTCCTAATCACAGAGCTGAGATTCATAGTGCTCGAGAGACACTGAAATCACTGCTTAGAAACAGTATTTGCTGACTTCACCAGGGTTACAGTTTAATCCGTAAAGTAATCAACTTTCACCCTTGTCTTTGGGTTTCCTTGACTTTTAAGTTCTCCCTCATCTTTTTGAGCAGGGGGGTGGGGAGACCTGGTGCTAGGCGACCACTATTATCCTCCGCCATGGGATAGTCCACTTCATTCAGAAATGTAATATCATCTTCTGTTTACACTCATTTGAAGCAAGTGCATAGGGTCACCGCCGTTACACTCTGATGTTGCACCAAAGCAAAAGGAAAGGCCTGGCAGCAGGAGACGGCAGGGTTTTGAAACCAGAATAACCTGGGAAGCAGATATTGCAGGTCTGTTTATTTGTTTCATTTGATCTTCAGGAGGAAAGTGTGTGTGTGTGTGGGGGGAGAATCCCAATGCCATGTCCTCAAGGGATTTCATACAAGTTAAAGCAGTGCAATGGAAGAAGCAACACTGGCCATTGGTTTTTCGGTCCATCTTTATTTATTATTTTTATTTATCTATCATATTTATATACCACCTGATACCTTTATATACCACCTGTCACTCTAGCTGGTGTACGCAATTTAAGACACAACAAAGATAAAACAGAGTAAAAACAATGAAACCAATCTCACAGAATAAAATGTTAAAACAATTTCCAGAGATAAAAACAATTAAACAGTTTAAAATTAATGTCAGTCGGTCAGTCAGTAAAAAGCCTGAGACAATAGATGCATCTTGAGGGCAATTAGAGATGAAAATATATTGATAACAACAATATATATTGTTTCTGAAGTGTTCCAAGTGTAGATTCTCTAGCAGCATATGAGGCTTACAATGGCAAACCATGAACCCACTCTCATTTGCTACCAGATAATCTACACTCAGAACACCTCAGAAACAACAAAACCCTTTACCCCATGGGTTAGCAACCCATGGGGGTGGTTGGCACTCTCTGTGAACTACACCACCACTCGCTCTGGGACAGCCCAGCAGCCCCCAAGTGCAGTTATGAAACCAAGTGCAGCTGAAACCTCCATTCTTCCCTATGGAGAAAAACCTTAAAGATCCGTAAACTTCAAAAATAACTTAAAATCAGCCCTTTGCCCAATTCCTTTGAAATAATTCTGGTAGCTTCCTTGCCATTCCTGGTACCTTCCTCCCCATTGGGCACTACCACCCACCACACTCTGCTTTAGGCCACTCCTTTCCCCCCCAATGTGAAGCTATACATTTGCTGGAATCCTCATTATTCCCTATGAGGAATTCAAAAATAATTATAAATTCACCAATAATCAGAGGAGTGTCTGATTGCCTTGGCGTTTGGTGGGTTGTAGCACCCCTGAGTGCTTACCACCGACCCCATGTTTGTGACCCTAGGTGCTCCACAATAGGGGATAATGAGCTGGTTCAAGTCCCATTATAACCTATGAGAAAAATATTTTAAAATATTTCAAATATTCATTTAAAAAATCGTAGGAGTGTCCGATTGCTTCAGGATTTGGACGGTAGTTGGCACCCATGGGTGCTCCACAATAGGGAATAATGGGCTGGTTCGAGTCCCATTATACCCTATGAGAAAATAATAAACAAAGAATTCAAAAATTCATTAAAAATTGTACAAGTGTCCGATTGCTTGGGGGGTTAGGAGTAGCTACCACACCACCCACTTTTGGAGGTTTGAACTGGTTTGAATTGAACCTCCCCCCAGTTTGGTTTGAATTCGAACCTGGAGCTCATAGGAACATAGGAATATAGGAAGCTGCCATATACTGAGTCAGACCATTGGTCTATCTAGCTCAGTATTGTCTTCACAGGCTGGCAGGTGCTTCTCCAAGGTTGCAGGCAGGAATCTCTCTCAGCCCTATACCTGATACCCCTGGTGCATAACCTGGCGGTAGTCTATCCTCCCCCGCTTGATCTCCTTCGGAGAGTTGAAAGCCAGATCTTCCATCTAGTATGGCACACAGCGTCGTTCCCTTTGGCCCGTGTGGCAGCATTTAAGGAGGTTGAGCGGGGAGGCCTATCCCTACCTGCCTTGCAACCCTATTTTGTAACTGAATTCATGTCCTACAATTTTGGAAACTGGATTTTCAAGAATGTCCATAATATGTCCAACCTCCTGCAAAAAACCTGGGTCTCGCTTTTCGCTCTGCGTTGGTGCAAGTCAGCATGGGGCATAGCATGGTGGGGGAAAGGATCTTTCAATGGTAATATCACACAAGTATTAAAAAGAGAACACCCGGACTACTTGAGAGATTTGTTATTCACACTTAAAAAATGGAAGGTTGAACCGGATCTGTTTAAAGGATCCTCCTCAGTTAAGCAGCTAAGGAAAACAATTTATGGAGAGATTCTAGAAGTGGGTTTCTTAAAACCTGATTTAGAACGTAAATGCTACAAACACCGCACTTCACAGTACTTGTTGCAACCCGATCACCCTATCGCTCTCTTTAAGGAGAAAAAAGTCCCTTTTCATTTATGGGAAACAAGGTGGCGCTTATACCATCAAGTACTACCACTTAATGTGGCTAAGCCATGACTCCCAGAGGACCAGCAAGAGTGCCCTAAAATCACCTGCAAACAGAAAGCTAGTGAGCTAGGTAAAACATTCAGGGAAACCCACTCACATTTCTTAAAAGAGTGTGTGGTAGCCAAAAGAGTGTGTCAGGGAGTAAGCAAGCTGTTATAGTGGCCTGATTTGGAAAAACAGACTTGGGAAGAACTAACCTCAGGTTTGAGCGATAGAACCTCCTTTCGAGGTCCCAGAAAGAAATCTTGAAGGAAACGAGACGGAATGGGTGCCCTCATACTAGGGAATTGGAACATTCCCCTTCTCGTAATCAGGTTAGTAAACCTGTATGTCATTTATGCAAAGCTCCTGCATAGGAATAGGGAGGGAAGACGCAACCAAGAGGTTCACGCAGATGAGACAGTAAATCTCTTCTGGAAAAGTTTGTATGGTTATGTGCAAAAAGACAAGAGTATCTCTTCTAAACAGCAATGGGACAAATTGTAGAAATGGACGTTGGACGTAACCCCCCCGATTACCTGATGTGCCTTGAAATCCCCCACCCCCGAGTTACAGTACTGCCTGCATATACTTCATAACCTTGTGGGTTTCCAAATCCTTGTGTGTAAATCTTTGTAGATATATCATGTACAAACAACCACTTTGTATATAATTGTGCTTTGGCAACGTACTGTATGCTTTGGTAGTTTGTTGGTTCAATAAAAAAATATTGTCCTATTAAAAAAAAAATCTTGTCCTATCTTGGAGATGCTGCCTGGGAGGGAACTTGAAACCTACTGTTCTTCCCAGAGCAGCTTCATCCCCTGAGGGGAATATCTTGCAGTGCTCACACATCAAGTCTCCCATTCATATGCAACCAGGGCAGACCCTGCTTAGCTATGGGGACAAGTCATGCTTGCTACCACAAGACCAGCTCAAACCTGATGGCTGGTTTGGTTCGAATTTGAACCATTGAACCGAACTGGTTTGAATTTGAACCAGTTCAAATTCGAACCAGTTTTCACATCCCTAGTTAAATAGGGCAGAGCTTGGATTTCTTGTATGTCTTAATCCATGGACCCTTTGCCCCACTGGAAAAGCGACCGAAGGTTTCCCTCCCCAAACTCCAATTTGAATCCTTGGTCTGTTGTGAGTTTTGCTGTTCCTACAGGTTAGCAGCTGGCAGCTGTACATCTGAATTCAGAAAAGGAAGCTCCTCCCTCTCTCCGTTCTAATTGGCTGCAGCAGCCGTCCTTCATGTGAAGGAGGAAGCCCGGCAGCCAGTTCCCCCTCCTCTCCTCAGTCTCCCTGACTGCAATTCAGGTTACATCCGAATGCAGACAGGTAAGTGCACACCGGAGCGGGAGGAGGGGGAACTACGGATCCATCGGTCCCTTGGTTCTGCGTTAAGTATGAATGCAGAGTAAGGTACAGTGGAGAGGCACCCACTCAGGTGAGCAACCCTGCACATCACACTCCAGCAGCAGAATTTGGCAAGGTGGAGAAGGAGCACGCAGTGCCTCTGTCTTGAGCTGAGTTAGTAAAGAGCATCCCCAGCTCTCAGTCTGACACATTTTGGGGTGCATACCTGCCATTGCTCAGGACAGAGCAGTGATCTCACACAAAATGTCCAGGGAAACCCCCACCCCCAAACAAAGAAATAGCAGCTTAAAACAATAAATAGGTTTCCTTAAAAAATAATGAAAGCTAGTTATGTTTTATTAGAATACTTTTAATAGATCTTGGTAATACTTTTTTTTAAAAGTTGCCATGGGGTGTGTGTGGAATGTTGACATTGCTTTGGAAATAAACTGCTCCAAAGCAATTGGCATAAAAGCAAAGTATATAGAAGACCCCAATTTGCTAATGAGGGGGAATTTGGGTGGGGTGGGTGGGTGGTGGTGGATCCATTTTAGGTAGATGGGGGATGACTTCAGAGAGAGTCATCCCCCATAAGGAAGCCCCTAGCATTCTTGGAGAAATAGAAGTATTTGGCTGAGGTCAGGTGGATACTAGAATGGAAAAAGAAAATATAAGCTCATCTTAAAAGATGTAGTTTCAGAAAAATGCAGTTATGGAATCAGAAAGCAAATAATTGAAAAAAATATGTGGGAATCAAAACCAAAGCAGTGTAAACTCTCTGTGTAGTCAGTTTTCCCTTTCTTTTTTTCTTTTTCACCTCTCCCTCTGTGGCTGTGGTTCCTAGGCTAAGGGAATAAAGCAGACCCTGTCAGACACACATGTCAAAATGAATCACTGCTCCCTCAAGACTGGTTCATGGCCAATTGTGCTTGACTCAGGCAGATGCTAAACAGAACTAAATGGGCCCTACTTATTAAATCTTTCTCCTTCATAGCTACCAGAGATGCCTCCATACCTTTAAACATCTACAAAACCATACATGTGCCAGCATACCACTTCCTTTCCATATATCTTCAGAATAAAGCATGCTAATGCATATGTCTGTGCAAAATAAATTCTGTGGATTTTGATCACATAATTTGACAGAGGCTTTGAGTGTGTGTGTGTGTGTGTGTGTGTGTGTGTGTGTGTGTGTGTGTGTATAGAACTTTGTCTATTGGCTTCAGATGGGTTAGGCTAGTATAAATGGATTATTTATTGCTTCCTTAGTCAAATAATGCAGAACACAGAAGCAAGTTATATAATACTTTCTGAGTCAGACATGGGATGTTAAGTACAGTATAATGGGTTGTCACACACATTTTTGGAACTCCACCCAGATGGAGATTCCTCTTGTGTGTTAATAAAGTTTGATTTAATGGGCCTGTCTTTCTCCTGCTACTTCTTGAAACCAGTAGCAACCATCTGATGCCAAATCAATACTGACTAGGGTGGGTTGCAAAATGGAAACTCTCTTCTATAAAGTGCTGCAGTGTTTTGAGATTTATTTTCATTCCTAGTTAGGGTGAAAAGTTCACAGAGCAGGGAATTTTTGTGCAGAAGGCAAATTTCGAGGAAAAATCACTTTAGTCTTGAGTTAAACCAAACTGCTTCAAGTCAACTCAAAGAAAAATTAAACAGAAAGGCATTTCCCACAACATCATGGCTTTATTGCACATTGTTCACAATAAAAATAAGCAGGTTTAAAACAAATGGAGAAAAACCCTTTTCTTTGTCATTTACCATTGACCCGTAGAACTTACTGACTTGGGAGGCTATGAAGGCTGATGGTATTTTAAAAAATCAACTGAAAAACTTGAAAAGGACACTGAGAGCAGTTAGTGCAGAAGATCGGGGTTGCCATAACTAATTTACAAGATGGAAGCAATAAATGAAGAATGGTCATCACTAAATCCCCACTTTTCTCTTGTACTTCTTTTAGTGCTTCCTCTGTTGGCCTGTAAGGAAGGGCATGGAGTTAGCTACTTAGACCTCTGGTTTAGTTGTCAGTTAAATCCATTATGAACAAAGACTGTGGCTGGAAACAGATCATAGTTTTCAACTTAGAGCTGAAGGCAGGCAGTTTTCTGTGGTGTACACATGCATTCCTTTTGCCAATTATTTCCTCTGATCAATCAAATGTTGCAGGAAATTATAGTGGCATGGGGGGCGGGAGCTGATATCCAGACTAGTGGTAAACTAACACAATGAGAGAAGTTGAACACACATCAGAAGTTTACAGAGCTGTGTGAGGTTTTGCTCTGCAATGTTGTGTGATCACCTTATGCTACATCCTTGCAATTGTGCAACCACATGAATGCTAGCACAACACTGGATATATACCTATATATTTTTTCTTCTTCTTTTTAAATTTCTCTCCAAGCAAAGAGAGGCAAAACTATTCCTCTCTTGCTGGTAGGGAGATCAGGTGATGCCAACGTGGAAGCTTTAATTGTGCATGCTGGGGGCATCCAGGGTGGTGGCGGTGGATGGGATTGCCCACCCACCTCACACAGCCAAAGTAATAATAGAGAGGTCTTCCAGAGAGGGAGGGGACATCCATTCTTTGTGTCCTGGCCAGGGCATGGTTTGGGCCAGTTGTTTGTGGTGCTGGTACACCCTCCCACTTCATGCCCACAAGTCGTGTGGGCATGGCCTGTTCATGGCCCCCTTCCTGCTCACCCTCATTGGTTCTTGGAGGACTCCAACCCTTTTATTTCTGGAAGTATGTGGGCCCACTCTCCTGCATGTCCTAAGTTCCCAGCCCATGGATTGCCTCCTTGGCAGGGGAACCTGTGTAAACTGGGCAAGTAGCAAGAACAAGCCTGCCTGCCTTTTCTATCCTCTCCCCAACTCCCTTTAAGACATTGTGGGCATCTCCATGCTTCTTTTGTGAAACCTCCAAGGGGGCCCTCCATGAAAGACCCTGCCATGCACATGCAGCCCCTCGTAGTATCAGGACAACACACATGCACACACAAACACACAACCTTCCAGACAGGTCAGGAACCCGCTTGTCCTTTGCCTGTTGGCAATGGATGCATGGGCTGAAAGAAATAAGTGTGCAATAGTTTTCAAAGCAAAGAAATAAGCTTTATTCCTAGAAACAGACAAACGATATTCTCTTGGCAAACTTCAAAAAGGAGAAGAAGGAATTTGGTGGATTTTGAACAAATGGGTGTGCACATTGCACTAGAAGCTCTCTTGGCTTGAAAGCTTGTGGTTTCAGTTTGCAAACATATGTAGGGGTCTACAGCTACTGTAAAGTGCCTTGTAAGCACAAGGCATAGCAAGGAAAAGTGCAGCTATGCCCGCTACATGGCATCCACATGCTCATGAGCATGCTCATGAGCATGTAGACTAAAGTTGAGGCAGATTGGGTGGGGGTTTCCTCAGATTCCCCTTTGCTCTGCTCTTGGGGAGCACTGGCTTATGCATGGCCATCTCCTCCTGTCTCCACCTTGGAGCAGCCCAACCATGAATGAGGCTGTGCCACACCTTGCACGGCGGCCTTCTTTTTGAGAGGAGAGGAGCGGGTGGGGGTGGCCCCTCAGCTACAAGGCTCTTGGTCTGGGTGGTGTGTGGCAAAGGAACCTTGCCTTGGCCGGGGCCTTGCATCATGGGGGATGTGGGACTGCATCTGAGGGCCCTTCTTCCGCTTGCCCAAGACCATGGGGTGTCTGTCGCAGAGGGCCATGGGCTCCATATGTGCAGGGGTGCTGGCTTGCTGCCCAGACACACCCAATGGGCTGATTCCCAATGGTGCTGCATGTGGACCCATTGGAGGAGGTCTTAAGGGCATATCAGGTGGATAAATGCCCACCCTGCAGAAATGTGAGGATCCCTTGTGGTGGGCCAGGGGGCGTTCGGGCCAGTGAGTGCTCCTGCAGGGGAGGGAAGAACTGCCCCTGCGCTCCTTGTGAGGCTGGAGTGGCTTGGGAATGGCTCGCAGTTGCGGGCAGGTAAGGCCCTGGCATCAGCAGCTGAGGGTTGGTAGAGCGGCTGCTGAGGGTGTTGTGAACTACACATCTGGTTTCACACTCTGTACATGCTCAGAGGGAAAGAGTCGGACCTCTGAAAAGTATAAGCATGCATATGTATTCAGTACTTGGTTTGGGCCCCTTTTGCAGCAATTACTGCCTCAATGCGGCGTGGCATGGATGCTATCAGCCTGTGGCACTGATGAGGTATTATGGAAGACCAGGATGCTTCATTAGCGGCCTTCAGCAATTCTGCATTGTTTGGTCTCATGTCTCTCATCCTTCTCTCGGCAATGCCCCATAGATTCTCTATGGGGTCAGGTCAGGCGAGTTTGCTGGCCAATCAAGCACACTACACTGTATACTTTTCAGAGGTCCGATATTGTTTTATTCTTCAATCCTTGTCTTCTTGGTTCCATGTAATATTCTGATTTTCTGGGATTGTGGATTTGGGGTTCTCATGAGTTGTACGCCATGATCATCACAATGATAACAAATTAAGGCTTGACTTATCTCGCTTTGCATGTAATGCGTCTGTCTCATATATTAGTTTCACCTTTTAATTTGCATTACTGAAATTAATGGACTTTTGCATGATATTCTAATTTTCCGAGTTTCACCTGTATGTGTGTGCAATCAGTAATTACAGCCATCTAACTATCTAACAAATCCTAATAAAACATTTAGAGAGAAGCAGAGAAAGAAGGAAGGAAGGAGGGAGGGCTTAGGAAGGGGGTGGCAATGATTAGTAAGGAGGAGGAAAGTGGAGAGTAGGCTAGGCTGTGCGTTGAATAGGCATCTCACCAGGTTCACGAAGGAGGCTTCAAAGGAATTTTTCATTGCTGGAACTTGAGCGTGATGCAGGCTTCAGATGGAGGAGAAATGCGGGTGCTGGAGAACAGGAGCCTGGGGTGCAAGCTTCAAGTAGTCAAGCAGGCTGGGGTCAGCTGTTCAGAGCAAAGTGAAACACCATGGCTGGGTAGTCTGGACTTCTCACTGCACAGCAGAAGTCACAGACAGTTCCTGTCCATGGACAGAGTTCCTGCTTGTTGCCCTGCAGCTTAGCAGCAAACTTTGGGATGGCTCTTGAGCAAGTATGATTGTTAGGCAAGATTGCTGACTCTGTCCAGTAAGCTTCATTCTTTACAGTTGTATCTTCCTTTGATCTCCATAGAGTCTATTCAAAATATCCTCAACCTTCCTGGGTCCCCAAAAAGGTGACAATTTGTATAAAAAAGTATAAACATGCATATGTATTCAGTACTTGGTTTGGGCCCCTTTTGCAGCAATTACTGCCTCAATGCGGCGTGGCATGGATACTATCAGCCTGTGGCACTGATGAGGTATTATGGAAGACCAGGATGCTTCATTAGCGGCCTTTAGCTCTTCTGCATTGTTTGGTCTCATGTCTCTCATCCTTCTCTCGGCAATGCCCCATAGATTCTCTATGAGGTCAGGTCAGGCGAGTTTGCTGGCCAATCAAGCACACTACACTGTATACTTTTCAGAGGTCCAATATTGTTCTATTCTACAATCCTTGTCTTCTTGGTTCCATGTAATATTCTAATTTTCTGGAATTGTGGATTTGGGGTTTTCATGAGCTGTACGCCATGATCATCACAATTATAACAAATTAAGGCTTGACTTATCTCGCTTTGCATGTAATGCATCTGTCTCATATCAGTTTCACCTTTTAATTTGCATTACTGAAATTAATGGACTTTTGCACGATATTCTAATTTTCCAAGTTTCACCTGTACATCAAACATGCATTAGATACTGCGAAGGCAATAGATACTGGAGGGCAATAGATACTGCCAAGGACAACTGGAGTGAACATTGATGAAAGATTCATTGAGTGCTCCTAGGGAGAAACAAAGTGGGGGCACGAGAATGCCAAAGGGTGGCCTTGGAAGCCTCCTAGCTCTACATCTGTGCCCTATACTTGGAGCAGGACAAGGTTCATCTTTCAGAGCAAGCCCCTCATCTAAGCATCCCTGCTGGTGAAAACATTAATATGCAACCTTCCCCACATTGTGAGGCACATGAATGGGGAGGACAATGGACAAGTGTTGCTGCTGGGTGGTAGGGGCCTCCTCACACATCTTGGTTTTAACACCTATGCCTAGATGCACTCTAAGGTAGAGTGGACCCATGAGGGTGGTCTTTAAAGTAAACGATGCACTCCCAAGGAAGCAGCCTGCAGGAATTCCGCTATCTCACAATCACCAGGAGGCTGTTTGACAAGCAGAAAGCTAATAAGATGCTTCCTTTTGGAGCGAGCACAGCAAGGCCAACTGTGCCCCCAGCTTTTAACAGCAGTAAAGTCTTTTGTTTGGCTTTTGTTTGTCAGAAGAAGAGTGCCCTTGCTGTTGGAGCATTGGCCGCTATCTTTCATCTGCCTGGGACCTCAAAATGGGAACTGATGTTTGTGCACACCTGCTGTGCAGGTAACACCTTCCCTAGTCCTGGCCGCCTATGATGGGGAGGGCATGGGACAATGGCACAGGTTGCCCAGCAAGGGCCACCACACCTGAATTTCTGGGGCACATACCAATCCAAAAGAGGAGGCCACGTTAGGGTGCAGTGCTGCTGTGCAGCGCTGTGTTGTGTGTACCGGTGTTTCTGCACAGATTGCTGCCAGTATGGCTGAAATAGTGCAGCATGTGCGGCTGAGGGTGGGACTGCCTCCCCACTTTTCACTATCCCCATATTTCTGGGACTGGGAACCCAGTTTCTCCTGAAAGTGACTGAAAGCCAGCAAAACCCAAAACAATTGCGTCTCTTTAAATTCTCTGACCACGTCACTGTTGCCAGGCAGAATGGGGAAGGGAATGGAGGATGGCGAGGGTGTGGCATTTTAGCCAAGAGGCAGCCATCGAGAACTGCAGTGTAGATAGAGCTACCACATTCCTGGGTGGGTCTGGGCCTCCCTCTCTATTATTTCAGTTCCAAAATCAGCACAAAATCACAGTTATGGCCGCGTCCATAACATAATGGTAGATAATCTCATCCATAACATAATGCTGGACATAACGCTGCAGTGGCCAAACCTCAGGTTGCAGTGGTTGAAACTGGAGTTTGTTGAGGCAAACCTCAGGTCACTTTCACCTCAAAACCACGGTTGCATGCATCCAGATGTTCCATGGATGGAGTTCGAACCTCTGCCCCATTTAATGGCAGTTTTGTGTTATGTGCGAATGTGCCCTGTATTTCTTTTTCCGACAAAGAAGCAGGCTTTCCCCCTCCTTCTCTCAGAGGTTCTACAAGTCAGATTGCTGTTTTTCGTCAGCATCAAAAATCACCTTCAACAAAAGGACGTTGCACAGGATAAGTGTCTAAAAATAAAGCTTGCTACTGGAAAATGTACTCTAAAAGTTTCCACATGGTTCTAAAGTATTTTCCTTTCTTTCTACCTTCTATTTTCCTACCCTCTATTTTCTGTCCTTCAACCAGTTACCAATCCACACATGAACCTGTCCCCTTATCTCATAACTGCTAAGTTTATGAGAGAGAGAGAGAGAGAGAGAGAGAGAGAGAGAGAGAGAGAGAGAGAGAGAGAGAGAGAGAGAGAGAACAAAGGAAGCCTCTTGGAAGCTGCAGAAAGGTCCTCCAGTCAAAATGGCCCTGTGGTCTCTATTCTCTGCCTTCATCCCCACCAACTCTGCTCTCCACTCAACGACCACTCTTGAGGGCCCCTGACATCACCACGGTGGTCTCACAGCTGCTTCCGCAATGACTCTGCTCTGCTGGACAGCAGGCCTCTGGCACTGCTGTTGCTTTGGTGGTGCAGAAGGGTCTTCTGTTCGAAGGCAGGGAACAGCCATTCCAAAAAGGTCAATACCTTACTTGGCAAACACCGTTGCCTTTCCCCCAATAGTTGTTTTGCAGCTCTCCAACAGAAGAGCCTTTGATGGTGGCAAAGCTGCAGCAGCAGTGGATGCTTGCTGCCCAATGGAGCAGAGTCAGTGTGGGAGCAGCTGCGGGGTCCAGCCTGAAGAGTGGTCACCAGTGGGGTGAGCAGGGTTGGTGGTAGCAGCTGCAACAGGATTAGATGCATCAGCATGGCCATTTAAAAAGGACTGTTGGGGAAACAGTGGCAGCAGCAACCGTGCAGTCGGTGGGTCCATGTGTGGAGTAGTGGCCATCGAACTGGATCAGTAGGTCAGTGTAGCCAAGGAATGAGGCAGGGAGGAAGCTGCCATATTGGTTGTGGGAAGAGCTGTGGGAACTGCAACTCCAAAGGCACTACAGCACAGACACTTTTCTGTTCTTCGTGAAAAAGAAGATGCATTTTTTGCCTTTAAAACTGCAACTTTGGGGAACAGTTATAAAATATCCATTGTTTCAGTCCTAGACATATGTATAAAAGACACTTCTCCAGCCTTTTATGGAATCTAGCAACTTTAACTATTTAAAGAGACCTCAGAATCAATTAAGTGTGCCTTCTTCAAGGCAAAAATATGTCACCAACACTTAAAAGCCCCTTTCAATGGTGAACAAGTTTAAACTGCTCTATTTAAGCCATTTTCTCATGGATCTCCACCAAATTTGGACAAGTGGTGTCTTTTGTGACCTAGCTAACGTGTGCAAATGGCCAGCAAGATTGGACAAGTGGTTTTGGTTTTGTAAGCAATAGAATGTTTAGGGCTTATAATGGCACTATGTTGAATACAAAACACATAGGAACAGCCCTGCTGGATCACACCCAAGGCCTATCTTGTCCAGCATTCTGTTTCACACAGTGGCCCACCAGATGCCTCTAAAAAGCCCACAGGCAAGAGGTGAGGGCATCTCCACTGTTCTGCTGATGCTCCCCTGCAACTGGTATTGAGAGGTATCTTGCCTCTTTGGCTGGAGGTGGCCTATAGCTATCAGACTAGTAACCAATAATAGACCTCAATAAATTTGTCTCAGCCCCTTTTAAAACCGTCCAAGCTATTGGCCATCACCACATCCCATGGCAAAGAATCCCATAGATTAATTATGCATTGTGAGAAAAAGTACTTCCTTTTGCCGGTCCTAAATTTCCCAGCTTTCAGTTTCAGGGAATGACCCCTGGTCCTAGTGTTCTGAGAGAGGGAGAAAAATGTCTCTCTGTCCACTCTCTCTACTCCATGCATAATTTTATACACCTCAATAATGTCTCCCCATAGTTGCCTTTTTTCCAAACTAAAAAGCCTCAGATGCTGTTGCTTGCCTCATAAGGAAGATGCCCCATGCCCCTGATAATCTTGGTGGCCCTCTTCTACACCTTTTCCAATTCTACAATGTCCTTAAGCTATGGTGACCAGAACTGTACACAGTACTCCAACTATGGCCGCATCATTGATTTGTATAAGGGCATTATAATAGCAGCATTTTTATTTTCATTCCCCTTTCTAATGATCCCTAGCATAGGATTTGCTGTTTTCACAGCTGCCATGCACTAAGCTGACACTTTCAACAAGCTGTCCACCATGACCTCAAGATCTCTCTCCTGGTCAGTCACTAAGAGCTTAGACCCCATCAGTGTATATGTGAAGTTGGGGTTTTCTGCTCCAAAATGCATCACTTTACACTTGCTTATATTGAACCACATTTGCCATTTTGTTACCCACTCACCCAGTTTGGAGAGATCCTTTTGGAGCTCCTCACAATCTGTTTTGAATTTCACTACTCTAAATAGTTTAGTGTCATCAGCAAATTTGGCCACTTCACTGCTTACCCCAACTTCTAGATCATTTATAAACAAGTTAAAGAGCATTGGTCCCAGTAAAGATCCCTGGGGGACCCCAATTCTTACTTACTTCCATTGTGCAAATTGTGTTGGAAATGAAGGACTTTGCGCTGTCTCTTGTCTCAATAACAGTGGAGGACAGACTAGTGAGTCAGAGGGCTAGAGGGTCAAGACATTGACATTGGTCATCCCTTCTCTACTGCTCTGACACTATCCCTTTGGAATGTAGTTTACTACTCTTAGGGACTAACTTCCTTCCTTCCTGCTTTGCACTTCATCTTCCCTTTCTCTTCCTGTTCCTTCTACCTTGCAACATGCAAGCTCCTCTCCCTGCACCATGTGTGCAGAGATGCAGAATCTATCTGCATCCAGCTAGCTAGATAGATTAGAGATCCTAACTCCTTATTTTCCTATCTAGAATGGAGTTCTTTAATAAATACCATTTATATTGATTTGAAACTATGAACTGGCTCCAAGTTACTTTACTCTCAGCATACATGCATGCCTAACTGAATTCTGCTGTGTTGTGCCTCTGTGCACTCTGCTATAATGAAAAGGGGTTTCTCCTACCAGAGAGACTTCCCAACAGTTTATGGGAGCCCAGTATTTTGAGCTACGTGTACTGCAACTAAAGAGTTAAGTCTGTTCCAGGAGATCCAGTGAGATTTTTTTTTTTGGCAAATTTAATTTTTATTGATTTTGACAATATTCTTATTAACATTCACAACAAATAAACAAATATGGACTTCCCGCTCACACCTCTTCGTGAATCATCAACTATAAAATTTACCTTTGCTATAATAATAATTCAAAACATAGATTTAAACCTTACAAACACAATTTTAATCTACCCAACCTGCTATTATTACTAAGTTTCAAACCCTGCTGTAAAATCCATAGTAGGAAAGTAGTTCTTTAGATACAACAAGAATGGTTTCCAATCTTCTTTAAAGCATTCTAAATTTTGATCTCTTATCAATACTGTAAGTTTTGCCATCTCCGCATATTCCAAAATTTTTATCAGCCAATCTTCTTTTGAAGGGAGTTCATTGCTCTTTCATTTCTGTGCATATATTATTCTGGCAGCTGTAGAAGTGTACATAAAAAATGTTAAATCAGTTGTAGAAAATACTCCTTGTGTTATTCCCAGCAGGAAGGATTCTGGCTTCTTAGGAAATGTCATTTTGAATATTTTCTTTAACTCATTATATATCATATCCCAATAGGCCTTAGCCTTCCTACAAGTCCACCACATATGGAAAAAGGTACCTTCAGAGTGTCCACATTTCCAACATTTGTTTGAAACATTTTTATACATTAATGCCAATTTTTTTGGTGTCAAATACCATCTATACATCATTTTATAATAATTTTCTTTTAAAGCAAAACATGCTGTAAAATTTAAATCAGTTTTCCATAATTTTTCCCAGGCTGCCATTTCTATATAGATCCAGTGAGATCTAGCCGTGGACACTTTGAATTGCTAATCTACAGCAGCTGCCCTTTTACAGAGCTCAGTGAGGATGGCTACTTACCTAGAGGGAAAGCTCAGGCTGACTATCCTGAACCCAGACAATTACTTGGAATGGAAAACTAGACTGAGGATTACATTGCGATCAGGACTACAGAAAGTCACTGAAGAAGACCACCCCCCACAACAGATGGAACCACAGCTGCTGAGAAAACTGCAAAAGAGACGTGGCTACTCAAAGATGCTCAAGCTCAAGCTCTAATTGCTGCTTCTGTGAGTAAAAATTATCTTTCTACTATATGTGATCTTGAGACCTCAAAGGAAATGCTAAGCAAGCTAGATTCCTTGCATATGAAAAAGGGGTGGTCATACACCTTCACCTTGAGAAAGAAAATGCAGAATCTCCAGTATAAAAATGGGGACTGTTTTGTCATGCATGTGAGATTGCTGGAAGATTTTTTTTTTTTTAAAAAATTTAAAGCTGCAAGGGAGGAATTTACAGAGAGTCAGAAGCTGGAAGCTCTGTTCCTAAGCATGCCTCCCAGCTATAGCAATATAATCGGCCAATTGGAACTGATTATCGGCCAAAGACACCAGCCTTGCCAGAATATAGTGGACAGGCCTGTCAATGGCTACTAGTTTTAATGGCTCTCTTTCTCCAGGATGCCTTGGATTACCAGTTACAGGGAAGCAATAGCAGGAGAAAGGGCATGCCTTCATCTCCTGCTTATGGGCTTCCCAGAGGTATTTGGTGGGCTACTGTGGGAAACAGGATGCTGGATCAGGCTGGTCTTGGGCCTGATCCAGCAGGGCTGTTCTTATAGTCCTCAGGCCCTGGTCTGACCTTGCCCAGCCAGACTTTTCATTGGATCCTTCCAGGATTTGAAGGATATGCATGTTTCTTGTTTGAGCTCATGCTTTGCCTGAGTTTCAAGGTCTCCTTGGTCCTGGAGTTTTCTGTTTTCAGATCCTATTTGACTTGACCCAGCTTGTCCTTCACTCCTGGTACTGAGGCTTTGACCTTTGAGTTCAACTTTGATTCATGGCTTCTTGTCTCCTGAGCCTGGCTTTTGGTTTGTCTGCTCAACTTTGACCCTTGGTGTTTTGGTGTCGACTCCTGGCTTGCTGCACAGTCTGCTACCTTGCCCCTGGTTCTCGCTGGGCCTACCCAGTCCCAACTTCAGGCTTCAACACACTGCTTTTCAACAAGAAAGGTTTCAATCAAAGTGGTTTACATAGCAAACTGTTTCATAGCAGGATTAGTAGAGCTCTATGGGGAAAACACTGGAAAGCTTTCTACTTCCCAGTGCTCCCTATGCATTTTCCCAAATCACCTGGGCTTCCATTTTTCTTTAAAGGTCTTCACTGGTGCTGGACACAGCACAGCCATGTTCAAAGGTGAGTCGTGAAAACTATCACCCCCTGCACAATGGCAGGGGTGGGTGCTGTGCAGATTATTTGGCTTCAGAGACAAATGTTTGTACAGTCCTACTACATTACATCTTGATTTATTTAGCAACATCTGTATCCCATTCCCCCTCAGGCAGAGGTACCCAAAGTACTCAACAAACTCAGTCAACAGCAATTTACATAGCTAAGGAATTTAAAAGGAGAATGAAAAATTTCCTATCCCAAATGGCTCACATTCTAAAACAAAGATACCAGCAACAGCCACTGGGAGATACCAAACTTAATTGGGTAGGGATAGTTGCTCTCCCACTACTACATAGAAGACTGACATCACTTTGAAAGGTACCTCTTTGCCCAGTTATCACAGGTTAGGAGAGAGGCATTTAAGGTTAAATGGGCAGTTTCATATATGATGGCTTCACATGATCACCTCCACGCTTGGAAGCCAGGAACCAGAGGTTCCCAATGAACACGCACTTTCAGTGGGCGTGTTGCACAAATCCTCCAACCGATGGTTCCCAACCTGTCCCCCCAAGAGTTAGCCAACTTTCTTCACCCACTTGGAACCAAGATTTTTAGTTAGGCATAGAAAGTCAGTAGAATATTGGATGAATGAGTCGGGAACTACTGGTTGGTGGGTTCACATGACACACCCACTGGGGATTGCACACTCACAGGGAAACCTCTGGTTCCTAGCTTCTGGACTTTTGACAATCACCCATAGGGAGAGGTCTTCCATTAAGTACCTTGGCTCCAGGTCATTTAGAGCTTTAAAGGTAATAATCAGCACTTCTAAGTTGCACTTTGAAATAGACAGGCAGCCAATGCAGCTGATATAACAGCAGCATAATATGGACGTAAAATTTAGTCAGAACTCTAACAGTAAGAATTTGTTTCTGAATAGATTGCATGGGCAGTTCTCCCAAAGTGCATATCAGTAACCTGATTGATTGATTGATTAAGTGCAGTCAAGTTGGTATTGACTCCTAATGACCTCATAGATAGATCACCAAGATGATCCATCTTCAGCTTCGCCTTTTAGGTCTCTCAGTGGTGCATTCATTGCTGTCGTAATCGAGACTATCCACCTTGCTGCTGGTCATCCTCTTCTTTTCCCTTCAACTTTCCCCAGCATTATGTACTTCTCAAGGGAGCTGAGTCTTCGCATAATGTGTCCAAAGTAAGATAACTTGAGTAACCTAGCCTCAAAGTAATCAGTGCATGGGTAACAATGACTGGATCAATTAGATGCGCAGCTACACCTTCAGAACCCAGTTTAGGAGGAAAACTAATTTATGTCCAATAATGCTTCTTTTTAAAAAAGTGGTGGAAACTACTTAGAAAATCCGTTCGATGGCCAACACGGACTTTCTTCTTCACATTAGAATGCACATTTTTGCAAGAGAGCAAAATTGAACTTTCTCCCTATTTTCCATTTTATCCTGTCTTGTATAGTTTAGCTTTAAAAGAGACTGTTTACTTCCAAAAGCCTGTCCTGGCACTTTTCTCACAACGTGCTAATTACGATGTCTTTGGTACTTCTTTTGCCGCTGCATCTGTGTTTACATATCTTCTCTGATCAGTCAGAGGCCTGCTCTGAGGCCTTTCAGCTCCTTTCAAAACTAGTCCTCCAGGAGTTTAACCAAACTCTGCATCACTAAGATCAGTTACTCCCAGGAGTCTACCCTGGTCAATTTCTACCATCCACTGACATTTTGACATAAATAGGCAGGCAAGCGGCTCCCTAGTCTGGAGATACGAGACTTGGGAAAGTGTGAATTCAAATGGCTGTTGATAAATTGCACTATAAGGCATTCACTATTAATTTTTGTCAGTAGACAGTAAAATGGCAATGGCTGCTCAATATGGTTCCAAAAACAACACTTTCTGCTATGGAGTAGAGCACACAACACTGACAGATTGAAATTAATCTCGCTGAATTGGATATTGAGTGCTATCTACAATTACACAGCTGGTGTTGAACAGAGGTATTGTTCTCTCTCTAGTTTATGAAACATAAATATAGACAGGATCATGTCCCTTTGATAGGCTTGCAGAGAGGTCTGTGGCTTTCTCTGGACATCACAGAATAGGGCATTGCACACTACAGAAACATGCAAAGGAATGGGTCCCGGGTGGCTGACTAAGGATGTAAGATCTTGCAAAGAAAAATATCTCATTTCTCCCATTCAAATGTAGTCAAATTCACACTGCTAGTCATGTTTTTGTTTTGTTTTTAAAGAAGAAGTAGATGGCTTAGATTCATATTTATTAGTATTATTCATTGTATGGCTGTTTGGGTTGGTTTGTTTTTACTATACAAAATGCACAAACTGTAGTGTAATAAACACAGTAACCAGAATCATACATGACTTAAGCCCTATTCAGATATTATGTTGTACAAGGAATGTATTGTGTACACAGGTGGAGATCTGTACACAGGAACAGTTATTCACACGTTCTATTGAACACAGGTACAGCAGTATACTTCCTATCTACTCTATGCATTTGAGGGGTTCACATTAAAAATGAATGTAGGTACAGTCATTCACACAAAAACATGTACTAATGTACAAGACAACTATACAGGTATACAACATAATGTCTGAATAGGTTTTAGCTAGAAAGCTATAGCTGAGCTAATGAATGTGTGATGATGAGAAGAATCAGGGACACATATTCATAATGGCTAGTAATAGGGAATGCACCATTTTATTATTTATTTGATTGATTGATTGATTGATTGATTGATTGATTTCTATACCGCCCTTCCAAAAATGGCTCAGGGTGGTTTACACAGAGACATAATAAATAAATAAGATGGCTGCCTGTCCCCAAAGGGCTCACAATCTAAAAAGAAACATAAAATAGACACCAGCAACAATCACTGGAGGTACTGTGCTGGGGGTGGATAGGGCCAGTTACCCTCCCCCTGCTAAATAAAAAGAATCACCATGTTAAAAGGTGCCTCTTTGCCAAGTTAGCAGGGGACTTGATCCTAATCCCACAGAAGCAAGACAAGAGGAAATTACTTGGAACTGGCAGGGAAAGTTTTAAGTCTACAACTTCTAGAGTTAAAGTACCTGGGTTGCATCCTAACCCTGGAGCATGCAAAAGGCAGCTCTGGCATGGGGACATCTCTGCCCTCCCCTCCTGACAGCAGCCTCCCTACTACCCCTGAAAATTGACTCCTAAGTGTCAAGGGACCCTCTGGAACAGGACGGGATGCAGCACAGGGGCTACCAAGTGAGGGGAGTCAACAAAATCTACTTCCTTGTGATGACTGTGAGAGAAGCAGTTAGGATTCAACCTTCTCTTTCTCCTACCATGCCCACTGCCTCTCACAGTAAAAGGGGGACATCTTTTGGCATAGAGGGGGGAATTATTTGATGTGCTTTTTTACACTTTGTTCTCACATTTCCATCTTTTCATGCCCCTTGGCAAGGAATATCTCTCATCTGATAGGCCGGAAGATAGGAAGAGAGTACTGGAATGAGAGGACATAGAGGAAGCCATTTAAGGCTTCCTGCCTAAGTAGGCAATGGACTCTGGTCTTCTCTCCCAACTCTCAAACACTGGCTCCGAGTTATTTACTGTGAACAATGGCTAATTGTCCTCCAGTTTTGATGAAAGTGTAATATTTTTCATAAATGTATCACTTTGTTTCTCTAAAAATGGGAGGTTTGTAATATGCAATACAACGGAAATATATAAAATGCAAGCCCCCAAACCTACTGAACATACAGTTTATTTCCCATAATTGTGCTTATTTCGCACAATTCATGTAACAGGTGCACAGAGGCATGGGGCATAACATTAAAGTAACCTTTTGTAGCAAAGAAATCTATAAAACACTGGGTTATTCATTGCACTGGTTGTTGTTGTTTTTTTAAGATGGAAAGATGCTCTGTCTGAATGTTTGAGCTCTGCGTATTTAAAATTAAAATTGCCTCAAAGTGTAACTTTTTATTCCCAGATTTTTCCCTGGTGGTGTGTTTTTTTTTTAAAATTAAATCTCCATCTCACACTACTATGCTTCTGCATGCCATTTCCTATACCTGGAAGAGCATATCATTTCTTTTAATCAAATGGCTTCCCTCTGGTGGGAGGCAGGACACTGGTAAATATCATTTTAAACCTCACTTAAGCAGTATGTGCAAGCACAGCATGCCTTACATTAGCTTTTACTGGGAAAATGCCTAACCTGCATCAGGAGAATTTATTGCTCTTTGCCTGGGATTGAATTAAGCTTTCTTCATGACAGCAGGATGGCGTTAAATGACCATAACCAAGCCATAAACCTGAAACACATAAATAGATGTCACTAAAAGCTTATCTTTGAAAAACTGGCCTTTTGACGACATGTGAAGAATAGGATGCAATGGCGCAGGCATGGTTAAAATAAACAGGCCAATATTGAATTAACAGAAATGATTCCATTTGACTTAGAGAGCCTGTCTTGAAAATAATGATTTATAAGTAGGCCATTTTGAGAGATACGGTCCCTTAAAAAAAAAAAGTCCAAGGTACATGAAGTGAATATGGCTTTGAAAGTGAGATAAATGACTCACACTCTTCACATCCCCACCCCCTGCCCAGCACACTTGCACCTGTGAGTGCCCCGTGAGGCTGTTTCAACAGCCCAGAGGTCAGCTTTAGATGCTATATCATACCCAAAGCTTTGATAGGACAGCTCAAAAGATGTCTGTACTGAAGAGGTACAGCCAATAGTTTCTGCCTGATATTTAAAGAAACGCAGAAGAAAGTTGAATCATGGTTAGCTGTTGGGTGACGATGCTTTGTTAAATGTATGAGCCCGTGGAGGTAGGCTTTTGATTGCACTGCCGACATTTGATGTTGGTCTTAAAAGCTCAGTACAACTGAAAGAATGGAAAGGGCTTGACATGAAGTTATAATGAATGCACACGGCCCACTGTTTATTTTTGCATGGTGAAGCTCTGAGAGAAGGATGCAGCTCATGTTTCAACCTACGCTCTCGTCAAGGCCTTAAGTACATTTTTCCTGCTTGTCAGCATATCTGCAAAATTGAGAGAAAATGCTGAGAATAGAAAACGTCAGGATTTGTTTGTAAACAAACAAGGAAATGTCAGGGCTTGGGAGCTGAAATGAAAATAGTCTTGAAGCTCCAGCATAATCAAACAAAAAACTCAGGTTTCTAAAGGGGAAAGATAAGAAAATGAATGCAATGTGTCTATGTTCAGTGCTGCAGGTTTTGCTTCATGTGGGTTCTGCTGTTAAGCTCACAGATAGAACTGTGATGCATGCCTTAAAGCAGTAAGAAGCAGTAGATGCAATACTTAGCACTGAAGAACATTCAAAGTGTGTCACATACACTATGCTGAAATCTTTACAACCTCGAGAGTCAGTATTATTCACTCCATATTGCAAATTTGACCCATATTGCAGATTGCATGTAAGAGAGGCTTACATGCAATGCAGTCAGCCTGGCATACAGGAGGAATGGAAGCTTTCCAGCTCTTCATCACTCACCAGCATGTGGACGCTTCTACCAACAGCGGGGGTGTGGGGGGGGCATGCATCCTAAGTGCAGCGCAGTAATGACCTACTTTCCATCATTCCCAAGGTCACAGCTGCTCTGATGCAGCACTTAGGATGCATGGAGCCTCCCTCACCATCACTAGGAGCATGCATGTGTAGACACTCTTGGATGAGTGTCTAGCTGTCAGCATGTAAGCCAGTGGCTTTTCTAAGACAGTTCGTGTCAGAGGTCAGATTGAAACCAGAGATGTCCCAAGTTACCACTTATTCTCATAGCTTTAGCGCAGCACTTAGAAGCACCACTTGCCTTCTAATTGGTGCCATTTTGCTTCCCAGAATGCATGGCATATCATGACACAGCATCATTCCCTGGTGTATTTCCGGAAGTTAAATGGCATTGGCCAGGAGGTAAGTAGCATTTCTAGGCCTGCTCCTCCTAGTGCTTCCTGGAGAGGTGACAGACATTGGCTTAAGGAAGAAAATGCACCATGCTATTGTGCTGGGTTTTTTGCTGCCTTCAATTAGTTCCCATTTGCCTTTCAAAATTTAGTACAGTTTTGGCAGTCTGAATGAGACAGGGGTTCCGAACCCCCTATCCGAACCCCCATCCCAAAATTTTAGAAAATTTGGGGGCATGTGAAAACTCTACCCATAGAGATAATTAAAATGTGAGCAGAGAATCATCATCATCATCATCTTCATCCCCCAGTGAGGCACTACCTGGTCTTACAATCTAGCGTCTCTAGCTCTGCCTGGGTCCAGTCTATTATTCCTGCAGTGTATCTGATAACAGGTATAGCCCAGGTGTTTATGGCTTGTATGGTGTTCCTGCCATTGAGTTTGGACTTGAGGATTTTTCTAACTCTCCTGATGTATTCACTTCCAATTTTTCTTTTAACTTCAGTGTGTGCGATGTTATCAGCCTGGAGTATGCCCAAGTATTTGTAATGTTCTTTCTCTTCCAGGTTCTTGATCTTGCTTCCATTGGGCAGTTCTATTCCTTCTGTTTTTCTTATTTTTCCTCTGTTCGTTATTAATGCAGCACACTTGTCTAGTCCAAACGCCATTGCTATATCGCTACTGAATATATGGACAGTGTTTAGCAGTGATTCGATTTCTGACTGGGACTTTCCATACAACTTCAGATCATCCATGTACAGCAGATGGTTGATTTTACTTGATGTTTTAGATGTTTGGTATCTGAAGCCTGTTTTGTTTAGTATTTGTGAAAGTGGGGTCATGGCGATTACAAACAACAGAGGGGATAGTGAGTCCCCTTGGAAAATACCTCTTCTGATGCTAACCTGTCCAAGTGTCTCGCCATTGATTGTTAACTGTATACTCCACATGCTCATTGCTTTTTAAAAAATTAATATATGAATGTTTTTGCTGACACCAGTTGCTTCTAAACATTTTAGTATCCATGTGTGAGGCAATGAGTCGAAGGCTTTCTAGGTGGTATTTTGGGATCAGATACTGTTTGGTGTTTTCATTCTTCAGCTTCTTGTCTTCAATATCTTTCAGTTTACTAGCATCTGATCTAAGCCTGGCGATTTTATTTTCTAATCTAATCTTCCATTTAGATGATGTACTACTTTCTTTTTTTACAGGTCCACTGATCTTATATACGAGCTCTTGTGTTGTTATTGTTGCTGCTCTGTACATTAGTTGGTTTGTTTCTTGCAAATTATTGCTTGTTATTTCTGCAAGTGCAGCACCTGGCGCGGTCCTTGTTGACCCGGGCGACGACCGATCCGGTATAGATTTATTAAAGATACGTCTCACCATATTGTTGATGGGAGAGGCACTCTTTGTCTGGCTCCTCTGGTGACACCTGTCCAGTATGGTTGAACCTCTGGCATAGCTCTCACCTTCCTCAGAGCATGCAAGCCCCACAACCACGCCAAGGTAGTGCCTCACTGGGGGATGATGATGATGATGATGATGATTTATTCAATTTCTATACCACCCTTCCAAAAATGGCTCAGGGCGGTTTACACAGAGCAATAATAAATAAATAAGATGGCTCCCTGTCCCCAGAGGGCTCACAATCTAAAAGGAAACATAAGATATACGCCAGCAACAGTCACTGGAGGTACTGTGCTGGTGGTGGATAGGGCCAGTTACTCTCCCTCTGCTAAATAAAGAGAATCACCACGTTAAAAGGTGCCTCTTTGCCAAGTTAGCTGGGGTCTAGTTCCCATGCTCCTTATTTAATGTAATGGAGCTCCAATTTTTCATTACATTAAATTGGGGGCAAGTGGGGGCTTTTGAAGAGCTGAACCATGGAAAATAGGAGGAGGGGGAAAAGATGACCCTTCAACAGGGACCCTCTGAGGGGTTCTCTTTCCTGAGGAGTTGTCTTTCCCTGCCCTCCCCCTCTCCCCGTTTTCAAGGGTATACTCCTTAGCTAAGCAAGAGAGATGTGGTTCCATGTTACATATGTTTCTCCCCCTTCTATTTCTCTGGAGTATAATTGCTACCTGTCCTTAGGATTTGGAAATACAAGTGAAAAAAGAATTAACACCCCCAAGCAATTGTCACTTACCAGAAAAGGACAGTTGGTTGAAAAGGAACATGTAGTTGGCCGTAAGACTGGAATATGGTGGAAAAGTAAATCCTTACATGTATTTTGTACCTAATAGTGGAATATGGCCATGTGGTCAATAGACTGATAAGATTTAGTTACAACCTAGCACCATATTCCAGTGTTACCAGCTACGTATAATGATAGTACTTTTCAAAAGCTATCTCTCTGGTAGGTGCCAATTGCATGGGGTCTTAATTCTTTTTCCATTTTATCTGCCAAACCCAAAAGTCAGATAGCTCACGAGGGAAGATTTCAGAAGAAAAGGCAGAACATTTACATTTCCAAATTATCATGAGATGATGCCTTTGCTGTTGTCACTAAAGTGAGAATCCGCCTGCAGCACCTTCCTATATCGCTGCTGCCCGATATAGGTGACTACAAATATATATTTACTAGACACAGTCTGGGAAGCACACTGGCGGGGATTCAAACTAACAGCCTCTTGCTCCCTAGGCAAGCTGCTTCCTCGCTGCACCACTGCAGCTGATACACAGAACATACTGCAATAAAAAGAAAAAAATGTTACTAAAACATATTGTATGTTTTGATATTCTGATTGCTAGAATAGAATACACTACGTGCTTAGGTTACCATCTATCACTGCCGTTCATGCAGTCAGATGTTCAGGTGCCAATAATCTCAAAGGTTGAAAAGAAGAACACAAAGACAAGATGGCATGCTTTCTGAAGTGCAACAAACATCACCTATTGAAGGCTATGGCCACGAACAGAGCTGATTGGTCAGCACACTGGGGAACTGGAATGTCATTGAGTGGCCTGTTGTCCATCTGCTTTTCTGAAGATCATAGGAGATTCATAGGAGATCACAGGAATACATAGCCAGAGTAAGGGCATCTGTTGACTCTCCCTGAAGCTCTCCACACATAGACGAGCAACCTCCAAGCCCTGGGCAGCCGGATCGGCCTCCCACACAACTACTGGCTGCGTCATGGACCTAGTGGAGCTGTGGGAATCGGGGGCTGCCTGGTGCCTGGAAGTTCCAGGATGCCCCACACAAGTGTGCGGGGCATTCTAGAGAGACCCGCCAAGGCCAGGAGAATGACTGCAGCCTCCCAGTCAGGGGTCTACTCATGTATCGCTGCATGCCACAGCAACACATTAGCAAAAAAATGCATTTAATGGAGTGCTTGCTCCGTTAACCTCATTTAAGGGGAGGGGGAATTAGGCGGGCTAGCCGCCTTGGAACCACCGAACTCGCCCGCTAGGTTCCCTTAGCCCACTTTCTACTGATTGTGGGAACAGCTTCCCTGTTTAATCTCCATCCCATCCCACCTTGTCTCTACATGAATGTTTAGGGATGTGCAAAAAATCTGATCAAATTGAAATCAAATTCAAATCAATTCAACTTGAAACAGCTTGGACAGAACGGGATCCATTCAAATCAATTCAAATTTGGGCAAACTCAAATTGAATTCACATCAAATTCAAGCAAATTCTATTTGCATTCAGGCAAATTCGAACAAATTCCATTCTGTGCAAGCAGTTTTGAGTCAAATCAATTCAAATTCAAATTGGTCAATTTTTTTGCACATCCCTACTAATGTTTTCTGGTGTAAGTCACAAGGCAGAATCCTGGTTTCCACAAGTGTACACGGTTAGCTCTAACAACCCTCTTGATGGGGCTGCTACCGCTGCTATGATTGGAGGAGACCTCCAGATAAGGATGTGCACAAAACTGGTTTTCTCAGTTTGGTTCAAGTCCAAATCAGACTTGAACTGGACCTGGCATGCTCGGTTTTGCCACCCCCAAACTTGGGGCCAAGTTCAGTTCGAATCTGAACTGGTTTGGGCCCCGTTTGGGGGTCCCAGCTACATTAAAATTCATTTTTTAAAAGGTGTACTTACCTCTGCCAAGGGCTTTTGGGGCCTCAGGAGGTGCTGCTGTGGCCGTGGTTCCCCCTCCTCCTGCCGGCCTCCCCATGGTCTCCTACAGGCTGTTTCGGCCCATTTTGGTGCTCTGTGAGTGCACGACAGCCATTTTTGAGGCCACTGGGCATGTGCATAGGCCATTTGCATAAGTCCACCTTTAAAAAAACCCTAATTTTAACATCTCTGGCACCTCTGAACTGGCCTGGGGTCGGGATCGGCTCGACCTTGGGCCAAATTGGGCCTGGTTAAGTTTGAGGTCGATCCCCTCAAACCAAGCCGGTTTGAGCTCAAGCTGACTCGAAGTCAGGCCGGCTTGCACATCCCTGCCGCCTTACAATAGAAAATGAAAGAGCTACAGCTGTTGGGGGCCGAGAGTTTGAAGTGCCAGGGACGAGAGCCAATTATTTCCAGGCCAATCTCTTTCCTTCCAAAATGGGGGGAATGGATAGTGAGGGGGTGGTGGATTGGAAGTGCTAGTTGGTGAGGAAATCCTCTTTCCCCCAGAAAGAACACATCGCTGTTTGAGTGCTGGGGAAAGTTTTCTCCTTGCCATTGACATACTAGCTGGGGGCAAAGACATCTGGAAGGGTCCTCCAGAAAAGCTGTGAAACATCTTCTATGCAGTGAATTAATCCTCTGGAAAGACCATGCAATCTTTCAGTCTTTACCAAACTTGTGCTGGATTCAAACTATCAATCCCAGTACAAAGGTTAAATACACAAGGCCATACTGTTTCCCAAAATAATAGTTACTTTTAAAGAAGTCTTATTTAATGAACTCTGTTGTTAACCTAAGAGATGTTAAAGAGGGGGAAACCTGTAATGGGCATATTGGCACACATCTATTGCCTCTGCTGTAATCAGGCCAACCTCAATAAATAATTGCTGAGGTTTGTTTTAGACAAATCACTCACTGGGACATTTTTTTGTTATTTTTAGAATTTGCCATGATTAAAGAAGTGAAGACTGGAAAGAGACGGCTTGGACTAAAGGCAGTCATGCTTTCAAAGTTGAAGAAAGGGAACAATACAAGAGCCAACTGCACACCTACAAAAATAGCCCCATGACAAACTGTCCTTGAAATATTTCACCTACTGTTTATTCTGGGGAGGGGAAATATGAAAAGACAATTAATTTGCCATGAATGCTTTCAGCATCCAAAGATATTATTTTGTTGGCACATTTAAAAAATACACATGAACACAAAGGTCACATGAACATTAATGTAAGGGAACATTAATTTGTGTGCAATTAAACCAAAGTAGACTCAAACTATTCACACAAAAATACAAAGGAATGCAGAATAAATGAAAATTCAGCACTTTTTGGGTGGGTGATGAATGCTTTGATTCTGATCTTGGCAGCTGTTTAAATCTGTGGTTGATTTTAATATCTCTGTTGTCATAGGTTTTTCCCAGCATGTTCCCTCCCTTATATCCTAACTGTTGTTGTGACTACTGCTCCTGGGTTAGCTAAAAAGCGTGGTAGGGTTTGATGGCATCAGTATATCTATGATGCCATAATCCAGACTTCTAGATGATCTCTTCTAGAAGTTTGAATATAGATTCTATATCAAAGTGGTGACTGGACTAAACCCTGCAGAACAGTTCCCAGGGAAAGGAGACATACCTTTTAACACACCAATTCTCTTCTTATTACTCAAAGACTACATCCATTCCAAAGCCATCTATTCCTTTCCCCTGCTGGAGCTCGTTGCTGGCAAAAACCTTGGGGGCAGCAGTGTACCTCCCTGCCTCCCCTTCCCCCTCCGCAGTTGGAAGTGGCCAGAAGTACCGGGTGCACATGCGCACATTGCATGCGCATGCGCCCATCTGACGTGCACGCGCACCTGGTACTTCTGGCCACTTCCTGCCGAGGATGGGGAAGGGGCAGCAGGGAGGTACACTGCCGCCCCGAAGGTTTTTACTGGCAACGAGTGCTGGCAGGGGAAAAGTCTCAGGAGGGGTAATTGCACCCTCCCCTGCCCTTAAAACGTCACCCCCACCGGAATCGAACCACCCCGCCACGGTTCTGTGCACATCCCTACTTAGAACTGCAGTTTGCAGTTAACATTCTAAACTGGGGATCACATCACAGAAATCCCCGATCCCCAGTTTGGGAAACTCCAGAGGCAGGTTAGAGTTTCCCCTCCCACTTTCTGGTCCTCTGAGCTTGGTTCCACCCACTTGTGCAGCCATGCTGGTGCCAAACTGTGGGCATGGCTTCAAAGCTCCAAGAAATCGCTCACAAAGAGGGGTTTCCCACATGTCCAGCACAGACTTACCACCACCGTTGCTGCAAGGATCGCAGACTTCAAGCAGTACTCCCCTGGTGGTGCTGCTAGCTCTTTAATTATAAGAGCAGCCGGGCCTGGTGTGCCTGTTGGCAGGCAGAGGAAGTAGGAAGTGTGCAGGGAGGGGCATGGCATTCGTTTAGGGAACACACCATGGAGTGCTGGGTAAGCACTAGAGCGAAACCCCTATTGGTGCTCGTCAAAGCTGGCCTCTCACTCGTCACCTAACTTATAACCACAGTTATAGCAGTGGATGCATACAGACAGCACAACCTTAACTTCTAACAGAGGTTTAGATCAGTGAAACTGAGGAATAATCCCAGCTTTAAATTAGTGGTTTCGTTGCAAAGCTGTGGTTGCGTTCATTCAGACATTGCACACAACTGGAATTACAGACAGTTGTAGGGTAGCGGCTTACAGAGTTTCCTGCAGTACTACAGTTCCCAGCAGTCTGTGCAGCAGAGACAGGAAGTAGTATCAGAGAGAGAGGAAGTGGCAGACGAACAGAGACTGGTAGGAAACTAAAGGCTTGGTAAATGTGTTAAGTTAAATGTTGTTGCTCATTAAATATCTTAATTGAATTTACAACTCTGGGGCTATTTGTTAAACAAAAGAGTACAGAACACGAGGGCTTACTCCACTTAGGGCTGAGCCCTTTGGAGGTCCAAGGGAAAGAAAAAAAAATCCCCACTTCACCTTTCTCTGGTGCAGGCTTCAATCATTAGAACTAGCTATAAGACAGTGACGTTGTTGTATTGCTAGGTTGGATGTTAAAGAGAACTATAGATGGAAAAGATGCAATGCTGTATTACAGTTTCCTTCAAGCACTTTACCCCTGGCTTTGCAGGAATGATTAAGGGTTGCCCTCAGTTTTGTGGTTAACATATGAACATCTCCAGATGTAACATTCATGGAAAATATTAAGTGCTGACATGCCCCAGTTCAGGCTGCGGTGAGTTATGTGTCTGTGAAGGAAGCAAGAGATTAATTGCAATTATGATTAAGATGAAGAAGGTGAATGTATTGTGCATGGTTTTATCTCTTAAAGGGATACACTACTTATGATGATGTGTCTTGTTTTATTGCTCCTCTATGCCTGAAACTTCTTCCCAGCAAACTATATGTGCCAACAGAGCAAAGAGCCACCTTTTAAAGTAGTGATTCTCTTATATTTAGCAGGAGGAGAGCAACTGTTCCTATCTATCCCCAGCACAACATCCTTCCAGTGGCTGTTCCTGGTATCTACTTTATGTTCCTTTTTGGACAGTGAGCCCTTTTGGGACAGGGAACCATCTTTATATATATATATATATTATCATATATCTATGTATAAATTTATTTATATATATATTATCATACCTCTCCCGACACCCAAGGCAACCACTTCACCCTGCCTCATAGACAGGTTGCCCCTGCTTCTCAGAGTGGTGACTTGTCCTTTTGTTTTCTCCCTTCCAAGCACTTCTCATTAGGGATTTGCACGAAGCAGAATTTGCATTTTGTTTCGAGCTCGAAACAAAATGCAGACAGCTGAAACATTTAGTCAAAACAACACTGGTCAATCCCCTTGTTTCAATGGAACATACCTTGAAATATTTCAAGTGTTTTGGCCATAGGGAACAATGGGGGAACTTGAAACACCCCATTGTTCCCCATGGATAGCTCCTAGGGACACCAAAGTTGGTTGGGTAGTAGGGCTACCACCCAACCCACAAACAAAATGGGCAAGGAGGTGATTTTTAACAAAATTTTAACCTTCTCCCCAAACCCCCATAGGATTGCAAGCCAATTGGAAACCAGTGCCAGAAAACCAATCAGCAAGGGGAAAACATGCCTCCAAAATGGTGCTTGAAATGTCGAAACGTTTCCAACAGAAATGGGGTTGCTTTGTTCCGTGCTTGAAACAGACCTTTATTTAAAGGGATTTTTGTTTTGAGCTTGAGACACTCATAACAGCCAGTTTCGAGTTGAAACGTTTCAGTGTTGAAACATTGTGCACATCCCTACTTCTCATTATCACTTCAGGATTGAGGAGGACTGAATCCAGCCAGTCATAGGTCCTGCCCATGGTGCGCTCTTTCTGTATTCAGGGTGGGAGGCTACTTCTCAGAGATAAGCAGAACAGTAGGAGTACAGCCTGAGAGGTTGGGAAAGTGTGAGAGTTAAGACCTATTCCCCTTCAAGCACTTCTCATTGCCCCTCCAGTGCAGAGGAGGTCTGAGGAATCAGCAATCAACTTTGGCCAGTGTTTTACTACTACTACTACTACCACCACCACTACTACTACTTATACTACTACAACAAATATTTATATACTGCTCTTCAATCAAAGTTCTCAAAGCCGTTTACATAGAAAAAATAAATAATATATAAATAATTTGGCCCCCTGCCCCCAAAGAGTTCACATTTGAGGGGCCACAATGGAAAAGCCTCTGTTCCCACTTGCCACCCACCTCTTAGATGGTGTGAACATCCAGGGAGCCTCTGAAGACTAACGTAGTGTATGGACCAGTTGATGTGAGAACTGGTGTTTCTTTAGGTTCCCAGATCTCAAGCTATATAGGGCTGCAAAGGTCAACAGCAGCACCCTGAATTGTCTCATGAGTGGATTGGAAGTCAGTGAAACTCTTTAAGCACTGACAAGATATGTTTCCGTTATCTTGTCCCAGATAACAAATTAACAGCTGCCTTGTTCAACTAAGTGCAATTTCTGAACAGTCTTCAAGGGTTCCTCCACCTTACTATAGTTAATTCTGGAAGTTACCAGAGCATGAATAACTGAAATGCAATAGCCTGATTCAAACTTTATGCTGTATGGATGTTTGTATATTCATATATGGGTTTGTGTGAATAACTTTACCTGTGTTCATTTTAAAAGTGAAGCTGGATACAGGCCTTTCAAATGCATGGTACAGATAGGAAGTGTACTTCTGTACCCGTCTTCAGCATAACATGTGAATGATTGTATTTGTGTACACTGTATGCTCACTGCATGAATGTTGAACATAATGTGTGAATGGGCCTAATCTCTGCCAGGAAAGGCCATCGTCCACAGCTAGTGGAAGGTGCACCATGCCACTGAGGACATTTGGGCCAAAGCTGAATCGAACAGCACCTCCAAATTGTGAATCTGCTTTCCTAGATGGGAAAGCAAGTGCAATCCCATCTAGACCAGGTGGAACACCATAATCCTGAGTAAGTGAAACACCAATCCACTGTGTATCCACATGAGCATTTGGGTTCAGTAGGTGGCAGCCTCAGCAGCAACATTAAAAGAAACTATCAAAGAAAAACTACACTGTGTTGACCTGAGCAACACATATGTGGCCCTCTGAGAATCAAATTGTCATCCTGGTGTTAGCCTGAGCAAAAAGACTAGGCCAGTGAGTAATCTAATCAAGCCCCCCCACCAATCCCTATTATAAATCTTACTTATACAAATATTGCTGGTAACCTCCAGTCTTGACTACTGCATTGGGCTCTATGTGAGGCTGCCTTTGTATGGAGTCCAGAAACTACAGCTGGTCCAGAATGCAGCAGCCAGGTTGGTCTCTGGGTCATCTCAAAGAGACCATATCACTCCAGTATTGAAAGAGGTACACTGGCTGCTGATAAGTTTCCAAGCAAAATACAAGGTGCCAATTATAATCTCTAAAAGCCCTAAACAGCTTAGGCCCTGGGTATTTAAGAGAACATCTTCTTCGCCATGACCCCCACTGCCCTTTGAGATCATCTGGAGAGTTTAGTCTGCAGTTGCCACCAGTGGCAATACAGGGGCGGGCCCTCTCTGTTGCTGCTCTGAGAGACTCTGGAATAGGCTTGTGAGTTTTGGTTCGGGTACAAAATGTTTTGTGCCCGAAAATGGCAATTTTGGAGGTTTTGTAACCAAAACAAAATCAAGAATTAAAAAAGAGATTTTTGTTTCCAAATCGAAATGTCTGTGTTTCAGACAGAATGCTTTGTTCTTTGGGAAAGCATTCCAATTGCAATTGACTTCTCTGACTCAGTCTCCACTCCAGCTGAGGCACTGAGTGATTAGCAGAAGATAAGATATGCAAAAAGCTTTTGAGCTTGAATAGTTTAGTTAAGTATGTGTTGTATTCTGTGTGATTGAAATGCAAACTGACCTTGCAAAGGGATTTGGAAGACAGCATTTTGAGACAGAAATACCCAAATATCTTTGGGAGCTCAATGCAATTCCAAAGCTCTGGCTAAAAGCCATGGTATAAATTGCCTGGAGAAGCTTTTTGAGAAGCTGGTTAGGAAAGTTCTGAAATTACACAGGTTTTTCTTTCCAAAGGTTTAGAAAGAATCTCTTGACTTGTTCAGAGGTCTTTTGAAGAGCTATTTTGTTTTTCTTCTGATTTTTATGAGTTATAGTGGTGTCTAAGTTTTGTTGCCCAAGTTGAGCAGTCGAACGTAATTTAGGCCACAATGTAATTTGGTGGGACATGATGTCTAAGCCAGTGGTTCACTACTTTTGCCATTGCAGGGACAGGTCATCCACATGGGACTACAGGAGACAAAAGGAGGAGGGTGGGGAATATCCCCGTCAATTTATTGACATCCCCAGGAATCTTAGTTGCTTCTCTCTTTCTTGTAACCATGATCCATAGTTTTGCACTTTCTTAAATGCAGTGATGATAAATCTCAACAATTCTGAACAGTAGGCTGAATTGTTTGGGCTACGGCTCACTCCAGTTCAGTTAAATGAACATTTGAAGCTGTTCCATAGTACCAAGGCAGTTTTATTTTATTATTTATTTATTTATTACATTTTATATCCCACTCTTCCTCCAAGGAGCCCAGAGCGGTGTACTACATACTTAGGTTTCTCCTCATAACAACCCTGTCAAGTAGGTTAGGCTGAGAGAAGTGACTGGCCCAGAATCACCCAGCTAGTTTCATGGCTGAATGGGGATTTGAACTTGGGTCTCCTCGGTCCTAGACCAGCACTCTAACCACTACACCACTCTGGCTCATTGGTCTATCTTGCTATCTCAAATGACCTGTAGTCACTGTTCCATGGGGAGGGAGTGTTTTTATTGAAAGATTGCTTGAATCCACAAATAGGTTGTGCTGCTGTGCTAGTGCCACAGGAGCAGGCTCACACCGCTGCAAAATTCTCAAATAACTGTGCCAAAAAATTAAGTGTCTTTGTTCATCATTCTCTTCACTCTTTCAACTTGTTTATGTGGGGCTTCAGGGGGAAAACAGTGGGTTGGGTGGCAGTGCCCCAAGGGTGGTGCACCCAGATTCCAAATAGGGCAACGGGCTGATTTCTTAGGAATTTTTGAGGTTTATGCGTCTCTAAGATTTTTTCCCCATAGGGAATAATGGAGGTTTCAGCAGCCCCATAACTCCACCTGGGGGGCACTGGGATGGCCCGAAGTGAGTGGTGGTGTAGTGCACATAGGGTGCCAACCACCCCCCTGGATTGCTAACCCATTGGGGTACTGGGCTTTGTTGTTTCTGAGGTGTTGAGTTTAGATTCTCTGGTAGCAAATGAGATTTTTAATGAAAAACCATGAAACCACTCTCATATGCTACTAGAGAATCTACTCTTAGGACACCTCTAGAACAACAAAACCCTGTACTTCATGGTTGGCAACCCATGTGGGTGGTTGGCACCCTATGTGCACTACACCACCACTTGCTCTGGGCCACCCCAGTGCCCCTCAGGTGGAGTTATGGGACTGCAGAAACCTCCATTATACCCTACGAGGAAAATCTGAAAGATGTGTAACTTCATTAATTCTTTAAAAATCAGCCCTTTGCCAAATTCCTCTGAAAAAATTGTGGTAGCTTCCTTGTATCAACTGGGCACTACTACCAACCACACTCCACTCTGGGCCACCCCTCCCCGCCCCTCATGAAACTATACTTTTCCTGAAACCTCCATCATACCCTATGGGGAAAATCTGAAAGATGCGCAAACTTCAAAAATTAACCAAAAGTTTTTGTGGCAGCTTCCACTCATTGGGCACTATAACCCCCACCCACTCTTTTGACCATGTGACCCATTTTTAATCTGAATTAATTCGGATTCAGATTCGGATTAATTCGGATACAAAACAAAACTGGAGTGATTCAGAAGGCCTAATTTTGGACAAAATACAAAATGGGGTTGATTCGGATTTGGTACAAATTGAAATAGAAAAAATACAAAATGCGCAACCCTACTCTGGAATGCGCTCCCTGCTGAAACAAGAGCCTCCCCATCTCTGAAAACTTTTAAAAAGGCATTGAAGACACATTAATTCACCCAGGCTTTTAATTAGATTTAGTTTTTGACAGGGATTTTTTAACAGCTCTTAACATTGTGTTAAATTGTCAATCGTTTTTAATGTTTTAATTCTGTTTCAATTTGTACTGTTTTATTGTAAACTGCCCAGAAATATAGCGCCCACAGATTTTGGGCGGTAAATAAATTTGTTAAATAAACAAACAAACAAATAAATAATTGTTTGGTCTCCACCATACTTGCCTTTCCCCTTTTGTTATATAAATCCTGTTTTTCCTCACCTGTGTTAGCCATGTGAAAGCATTAGAATGATAAAGAAGGATCACCATGTTCTGCAGAACCAGATCTCAGAAATCTTCTGTGTCCAAAGCTTTGAGAAGTATAAGGGTTGGTTTCTTTTTTTAACCTGAGGTACTTAACTTCTTGTGACTTGAACAAAGAGCCCTTTAATGTTTTCTTCTTCTTCACATGTTTGTTTAGTTCTGCCAGCATTTGCTCTTTCTCCCTTTCCATGCCCACTTCAAAGCTAGGCCTTTGCAATAATCTCTCCTTTTAGCAAGATTACTACTGTTCATGCAACTCAATGTGCTTGTATTGTTTTGATTAGCATAGGAGGCGGCATCTTCTGTCACACCAGAGGAATTTGTATTATATCCATGTCTTATTTCAGGGCTTCAGTCTAACAAAACTAAATACATGGAAAATTGAAAGGCGGGGAGAGAGTGATCCTGTTCAGTATGCCTATAGATCTCCTTCCAAACATATCGCAAACTGTGGGCAGGGGGTGTTGGGCTATCTAGACCCTCCTTCCACTTCCTGTATTTGATGTTTTGTTTTAGATTGCTGCTGATACCACCGTTTGTCTTTGCCAGCAATGGAAAAAGCAGATCTCTCCTTAGGAAGACTCTAAAGAAGATTTTCTACTTAGTCATTCTACCTCTTGGGGTTACATTCTTCTTATTGCCTGGCTTTTTAAAGCAGCCTTAATTTTGCTTATAGTTTTGAGCAATGGATTCTTCCTGAGTTCATAGCATGGCCGTAGCCATGGTGGGGGAGGGCAGGCTGTGGGGCATGGCCCCTCAGGGATGCTCCAGGCCCCTCCCTGGATTTCCAACTTTCATTTTTAAAAAGTTACTATCTCGCTTGTTTACTTGTGGATGTATCAAGAAAACCACACAAACAGGATTCTACTCAGTAAGCAGTAAGCCTCTTCCTGGCTTCCGATGTTCTGGCCAACAAAGACACAGGGATAATTGATAAGCACTAAGCTCTTATTTTTTCATTTTAAAAAAATGTTAATTTATTACTGTTTAATAAAATTAAAACATTATAGACTACCTGTATTTCTGATCTGCTGTTCTGAAATAATTATTTGCCCTCTCAGGCCTCCTTATCACAAAATGCTTGGCTATGGAGGGGAGAGTTGGTCTTGTGGTAGCAAGCTGGTCTTGTGGTAGCAAGCATGACTTGTCCCCATAGCTAAGCAGGGTCTGCCCTGGTTGCATATGAATGGGAGACTTGATGTGTGAGCACTGCAAGATATTCCCCTCAGGGGATGAATCGGCTCTGGGAAGAGCAGAAGGTTTGAAGTTCCCTCTCTGGTTTCTCCAAGATAGGGCTGAGAGAAATTCCTGCTTGCAACCTTGGAGAAGCCACTGCCAGTCTGTGAAGACAATACTGAGCAAGATAGACCAATGGTCTGACTCAGTATATGGCAGTTTCCTATCTTCCTATGGATCTAACTTGTGCATAGGGATGTATGCTCTGTAATCTGGAAGGACTCCTGGCAATGTTTTGCTTGAAAAAATCCAGTCGTTGAGTAAGAAGGATAACAGTGAGTTATTCCAGGACATACTGTGGCCTGGCAAAACACCCCAATACCATAGATTTGAGAGGAAATATTCAAATAATAGATGCATTAGGTTAGGACAGAAGAAAAATAACAGGTGCAAACAAGCCAGAGAAGTCAATGAATGCCTATTTTTCTATGAACCATGACAAGTTTAAAGATTGTTTAGTAAAACCCATTTCTCAGAGGCTGGATTCTAACATCTAAACTGGTTTTTTCAGATTGGCTTATAGAATCATGGAATACGTTATGGTTATTCAAGACTATCGTGTACTATAAGCAGAGGCCAATAATGAGCAAAGTGACCCATACAGTGTTTCCTCTAAGATGTGCACATGCTCACAACATGCTCACATGTTTTTGGATGTCCACTCAGTTAATTTTAGATCCCACTCAGAAAATCCCACTTGAATGCATATATACACACATACTGCTACAGAACAAAAATCATTCCACACACGAAAAAAAAATAGAATACTGGACCCATGTCAGTCATCTATCTATATATTTAATTCGCTAAGACATACCTGTGTCTAATCCCATGTGTGGCAGCTCTCGCGAGAGTTCACGAGGAGAAGCACCTGATTGGGCAGTGGGGATTCCATATGCAGATAGGGAGAAGGAGCCTGTGTCACCGTGGTGATTGGGCAGTGGGGATTCCATATGCAGATAGGAGGAGAATGTGATGGTTAAGGTCAGTTGGAATGCAACTGTTACTGGTCGCAAGATGTTCTTAGAGGAGATGAATCTATCTATATATAAAAGGATAGTGGGTGGGGTCTGTGAAGAGAGGGGTAATGAGGGAGGAAAGAGCCCCTTTCAGGAGAATTAGGCTGCCATTGTGTGAATTAGATGAGGAAACAAGATGTACAAGATCTGTTAACTCAGGAAGAGCGAGAGAAAGGAGGGGAAGAAAGACAGAAAGGAAGAGCACATGGAGGAGAGAGAAAGAGAGAAAAAGAAGGGAGGGGAAGAGAGAAAGAAGGAAGGGCAAAGGATGGGCCCAAGTCTGTCAGTGGCCTGAGGGGAATGAATGACCATGGCAGCAGCAGCAGCAAGGAAGGGCCCAGTCAACAACTGCTGCTGTTTGGAGCTACAGAGGTCATCAGCGGAGGGAGACAGGCAGGCAAGGGACAGACCCAGGCCTGTCAGTGGTCTGAGGGAACGAGCGGCCATGGGGGTGGAAGCAGCAATGAAGGGCCTGGTCAACCATTGCTGCTGCTGCTCCTGTGGGGAGGATCAGGAGCGGGGCTCAGGTGAGGGTGGGGAGGTCTCTGAGGATAGGGGGCTGCAGCTTGGCCAATAGGCGTCAGGAATACTACAGTCGCAACCAAGAGGGGTGAGTGGGGTGGTGTAAAGGGATGGAGGAGTGACCAAGAGGTGTGGGGGGGATGGAGGAGGAGGAACAGGAGTGTGGCTCAGATGAGGGTGGGGAGATCTCTGAGGTGAGGGGGGCTGTGGCAGGAGATGAGGGGAGCAATCAAGTTCTAGCACATAGATGCTCTGAGCAGGTTAAGCTAGTATATCTATATTACATGAGAAACTTTTATATATGAAACTCATATGGCTTAAGACACACGGCTTAAGACTGTGCAGAGAAAGCACAATCAATGATGCAGGAAAACTCTTTCCTGGCTACTCAAGAGTGGTCAATACAAGCAACCTAACATACAAGCAAAAAGTGGCTGATGATACCCCTGAAGTTGCAGTCATTAAAGTATTGATTCTGGATTCTTCCCATTAAAGTGAATAAAACTAGGCCTGAAAAAGTTGTCTGAGTATATTTGACTAATGAAAACTGCTCTGTTTTAAATTGCATTTATCAGTCTTTAACTCTCAAGTCTCAGAGGGAGAAAAAAACAATGTCACTGAAGCAGAATATGTTTTTCTGCTCTCAAATAACCTTTGTTTCAGTGTTCCTGCAGTCCTCTCAGCACATAGCACCAACAGCTTTTAATCAATTGATACTGACTCCCAGTCTTGACTTTTAGATGTTGAGATGATTGCGTGAAAGGCACACCTGCAATTCACTTTTCAAGTGCTCACAGTAGGGTACAAAAAGATATATAATGAATTCAACACATGGCATTGGCATGCACACATTATGCATGGTGATATACAGAGTAGCTAGGGAAAATGGCGCCTAGGGCAAACACTGAAATTGCGCCCCCCTGTCCAAGCATCTGACACCCATCTTTCAGATAACTTTACCATAATATCAGCTGAAAAATACAAGTCAGGCTCGTTAATATTTTAATATTTCAAAAACTATTTAGCAGTGGATGTAGCCAGACCAAAAAATGCTGGGAAACTACAAATTTCAGTATGCTGGGGCTCATGAAATACCCAAATACTATGTGGAGGTGTACTTGGAAAACTAAACAGAAGTGTCTGTCTAATTCTCTGCTATGCATTGTAGCATCACCATTACATAAGTTTTAAAAATCAATGGAGAATTTGACTTTTCCCAGATACTCTGTAAATAATTAAAGGATATGCAGAGTAAACTGTGTCACTGCTTGGAATATATTCTAGTATTTTAGAAAGACAGTTAAAATGAGAGAAAGAGAGCAAGAAACTCCCAGTGGGCCTTAATATTAAGGATTTCACACTGATTCAAAGACAAATTCACCATTAATAGCCATATTAGCAAGACATCACATTTAACTCACTTATCACAAGAAGCAAAGTAAGAGCAAATGAATACAATCCTAGGTCATAAGTGTCAGCTCAGTATTCACAAGCCCTGATTCTCTGTACATAGTGCCAATGTGAATATGTGCACAGTGTCTTATATTATATATATTTTAAATTTGTTTTACCTGTAGCCCCTTTGGGGGGCTTCCTAAAGGCTGTGGGGGGATTCGCAAAGGTTCCCCCTCACCCTGCTGGCCTCTAGGGCCTCGCAGGTACCATTTGAGCATGTGCGGTGGCCATTTTTAAAAAAAACTTTTTAAAAAATGGCCACTGAAAACAAAATTGCCACCGCACATGCTCAAATGGCCTCTGCAAGGCCTGGCATGACCTAGGGCCTCATAGAGGCCATTTGAGCATGCACGGTGGCCATTTTGTTTTTGGCAGCCATTTTAATTTTTTTTTTAATTTTACAAAATGGCGCCCCCCTTCAAGTGGCGCCCGGGGCACGTGCCCTGCCTGCCCTACCCTAGATACGCCCCTGGTGATATAGTGTGTGGTGGCACAGGTGGAAGTCAGTAAAGGTAGTCTAAAACCCAAAGCTGTTGCCCATCAAAAGGATTATGGCATTCTCATGAGAAGATAATTGTACTCGTGGAAAATGAATGTAATCTCAAAACTGTGGATGCATAGATATCATTTGTGGTTAAATCTGGGCAATTTGGTGTGCACAGACCTTGCTGCAATGAGAACTCACCATTTTGGATACTACATTAGAATCAGAAGTTAAGAAGTCTAAGTCATTTACATTTCTTAAAGCTTAGTTTCTCTGGAAAACCCAAATATATTTTACAACACAAGATACTTAGGATCAGTTCACATATCTATTCTTTTAAAAAAAATGCTGGTGCATGTTGTGCTGCCATTTTCTAATCTGGTGACAGGTCTGAAAGATGCTCTGATTTCTGACACATGTTGAAATAGTTATTTCAAAATATGGAAATATTTCCTATGACAGTTCTTGAGATATTACTAGAACCTGCATATAGGAAGGAAAATTCTTACAAATTAAAAAGAAAAAATTGGAGAGTTTCCAAGTGATCAGTTTTCAAATTAGAAATCATTGAAATTATTGTTCAAATTATTGTGAACAATTAATAAATGATATTTTTGCTTTGAATACTAAGTCAGAATTGAATGTTAGTTAATTTTGATTGATACTTTTCTAATCTGCGCCTTTCTTTTATGAAACTGTTTTGTTCCTCTGGAAACAGCAATAATACATGGAAAGGAAATTTGACCCCACAATAATGAAGATACAAGGCAACAGATTTAGATGAAAAGGAACCCAATTTTACTATGTCAAACAGAGCTCCACCTCCCCTATGGTGCAGGCACTGATTCTCAGACCCAACCAAGTTTCCCTCAAGCTATTGGGCAATCACAGCCCAAAGGCACACCTCAAAGTTAGCACCAATGGGGCCAAAATTCCTAGCAGAAGCATCATCGCCCCACAGCTGTTCAGCCTCAGCAATGCCCCCATGTTTGGGAAGTTGCAGTTAAGATTTCTCATGCTGCAAAACTTGTAGGGACTAACTAACTTCTCTTCATGCTGAGCACATGCCTTGGGGTGTTCACCAAAAAGTGGTCCTACACTCCTAAGTCCTTCACTGTACTTGCCACGGGGAGACTTGGCCTAGCTTATTCCCACCTCTGTCACCACCTCACAACAATTTTCCCAATCCGTATTGAAAGTCAAAAGACAAGAGCCCCTGGTGGCGCAGTGGTAAAACTGCTGCCCTGTAACCAGAAGGTTACAAGTTCGATCCTGACCAGGGGCTCAAGGTTGACTCAGCCTTCCATCCTTCCGAGGTCGGTAAAATGAGTACCCAGAATGTTGGGGGCAATATGCTAAAATCATTGTAAACCACTTAGAGAGCTCCGGCTATAGAGCGGTATATAAATGTAAGTGCTATTGCTATTGCTAATATCAGTGCTGCTGGCCCGCAACTGCACCCCATCTCCCCTGAAGAACTCCAGGTTGGGGAAGAAGATCTCCAGATGGGTATACAGCCCCTCCACTTGCCACCAAGCCTTCCCATCATCCCAATTAACCTTTCACCTGGCCCTCTCAACCTTCCCAGAATTGTGCACTGCACGCCAGACCTTGTACTGCAGCAGGTCCAACCAAAGGTCCAACCAATGCTGGGAATCCAGGCTTCCATGGATACCAGATCACTAAGGACTCACTGGAAAATGGACAACCCTGTTCTAACCCTACTAAATCATTGTCCCCCAAACTGCCAGTAACACATGGAGTAGAGTTAGCTCCTAGATAGTCACAAACTGCTGAAAGGAACGTGATCCAGAGCATTCCCTGCTTCCCACTTCTAGGGATGTGCATGAACTGCGGTATGAACACATTTCAGGAGCGGGGCCTGGGAGCTTTAAGAAAGAGTAGAGCACCACCATCTCATGCAGCTTCCTGCTGAGGCAGCACACATCTCTAGAAGTCATGTGCTGCGTCAGCATGCACACGGCATCTGTGCCATTTGCGTGATCAGCATGGTGTTGATGCTGTGCAGCATAGTATTGATGGTCAGCATGGTCCATCCTGCCAACATGGTGTTGATGCTGTACAGGGCTTCTAAGGATGTGCACCTTCCTAGCAGGAAGTTACATGGAACCACAGAGAAGGTAAGGAGGACCTGCTCTCCTTTTTCTTAAAGCACACTGGCCCTGCTCCCAAAATGTGCTCAAATCACAGTTCATGCACATCCCTACCCACTTCCTCGACACGAGTGACCTAGACCAAGCTGCATTCCATAGTTGAACTCCCATTCCTGTTTGTGGGCCAAAGGTCTATGGAATAGCTCCCAATCACAATTTTAGCCAGTCATGTAGATATGCTGTCATCCAGGGGCATAGAGCAGGAGAGAGGGGGCATGTGTTCACCCCTGTTCCCAGCAGCCCCTCAGAGTGAGGGAGATAATGAAGAAAATAGGGAGGGGTGGAACTGGGGGCCCGGGTTCTTTGAACCCATCCACTCAATTATAGTTACATTCCTGCTGCCACCACCTCCTTCATTTTCTTTGTTTGCTTTTGTTTCAAATATTAGCCGATGCTTTTCCTCCACTGCTGATGCCAGGCAGGATGTGGGGCCTACGGCAAATCAGCCAGTGCGGGGGGCCCTTCCAGTTAATTTAAATGGCAGCAACAAGAGCAGGGCCCAGGCAGTGATCCTGCTTGCCTTGCCCTAAGGACAGCCCTGGCTGATACTGCTGCTGGCTGCCAAGGTTTCTGAAGCCTCTGCTTCCACTGACACTGAAGGCCTGACACAAACAGGCATTAGACAGCGAAACAACCAGTTTCAGTGCTTGCTGAACACCAAGTGAGGAGTTCCAGGCAGGGCGAGGACAGGCAACTATGTAGTCACACTCACCTAACCCTTCCAGCCGGTCCCTGCATCCCCCCCCCCCCCCCGCCAGCCTCCAACCAATCCCTGTGTCCCCTCGGCCTCATACACCATGCAGGGGGTCATGAGGACCAACAGCTATGTAGCCACACCTGCCTGACCCTCCAGCCGGTCCCTGCACCCCCAGCCTCAAACCAATCTGTTTCCCCTCAGGGGGCAGGGCAAAAGAACTGCACCCAAGACAAGCTCAGAATGGAAGCCGGCTTTCCAACCGACTCACTACGTGGGTGTAATTTTAATTCTAAGTGCCCACCCTTTATTCATATAATAGATTAATAATGTAGAAAAACCGTTTTCCTTGTAGTGTTTTGCAATTGAAAAAGTAGGGCGTGGAGCAAAAGGTTGACTCGAATGGCCTAGTGCATTTTAAAGCACGGTGTCTTGATGCTTTCGTTCTATAAAATTCCAAATGTAATACCTCCCCAGATGTTAAAGTTTGTAATTCATGGCAGCAATTCAAAAGGAATATGAACTGCTATTCTGCCACTGAGCAACATGTATTTATTGGACTTCTTTGCTGTAATATTAATTCAAATGGCTTTCTTCCTCAGTGTGAAGTCACAGTAGATCTACCTGTGTTTTCCCGCCTTGTCTACAACCATCCACTTCTCCCCCTCCTCCCCTACCTCCTACAAAAATCTAGAGCGAAATACCAGAGAACCTGGTGCAGCACATAAACAGTGGAGGGGCTCCTTGAAGTCCTATAAAAGACGCTGAAAGGGATGGTTTCTTTCATTCGTATCCAGACAGTGACAGACAAACAGGTAGGAAAGGAAAGGCGAAAAATACCATTTACTTACTGTAACAGCAGGAAATCAAGCAAAGAAAATAAACAGGACCTGAATTCTTGGGCCTTTAACCTGCTAGTCAAACAGCTTTTCTACAGTTTCAGCTCTGTGTGCGTTGGTGTGCTGGTGAACAGCCGAGGGGAGGCAGAGGAACTGAAGGCACGTGAGATCTGTGGAACTCCCACCGCTACAAGTGCAGCTGTACAAACATAGCAAGTCTTTGTTAAAGTGGGGTGGACAAAGGGCTGAAGCTGTTGAGCCTATCTGACCTATTAAACCCCTTGCAAAAGCTGTACCTGAGCAGAAGCCAGGAATTCTGTGCAAATGTTTTTAACTCGGCCAATAGCTGTACATAGAGGTCCTTTCCAACCAAAGAAAAGAGGGTATGTGTGAGTGTGTCATATTAGATATGATAATTTCTAAAGTTAATACATGTAGGTGTTTGAAATGACTCAGTGGTGAACGCTTGATTACCTGCCAGTAAGGGGAGGAGAAGGGGATAGGAACTAATAACTCAGTCACTCCCTCAAATGAATTTTTGAATTTTAAAAGTTATACAATAAATTACATGGATTGGTACAGGCAGAGCTGGATTAATGGTTATGGTCATCCGTAGGGACCCAGCAATATTTGACATGTGAGAGGAGCTTTGTGTAAAGGAGCCTGTATGCACATTGTACCGGGTGAATAATAATTTGATTTTTATAAAGACGAGGCCTCAAGTGTGCCTGCAAGCCAGTTACTATGGCCATGATTGTATGCATGCCTTGATTTGATTTGCACCATGCAATGGCCATACGTTGCTGGGCACTGAATATATCTTAATTTTCATTTTTTTAAAAAATCCTAAAATGTTAAGTTTTTGAGGTGCCTAGATTGTCAGGTGTAAAACTATGGTGAAACCAGAGGAAGAGATGAGCAGGATTTCCTGTAGGCAAAGGGCAGGACTTCTCTTTGGTCTTCCAGAAACAGAATATAGTATATCAGAATAAGCAACAAAGTTTTTCAGTTTCTCAAATTCAGGCTGGTTGCAAATCTCAGCTTTTCATGGTGAATACAGAGTTTGGTACAGAAGCCCCTCATATAGTTCAGGCAATGATGAGACGGCATAGGGAAGAAGCAAAACCACCTGCTACTAGCACGCCCCAGCCTGGAACTGGCAGCAGGTGACTTTGCTGAACCCAGTATTTGGAAGGGCACATTGCAGTTGTGATTGGCTGGGACTCCTGCAGGGGGCAGGGCTTGTGAGCCTTGCTTGAATTCCATTCTTCAGCATCAGGGCTTACATCCCACCCACCCACTGTGGGACTTGCTGATCATCCAGCAGAAGGGTGGTTGAGTAGGAATGTTTTGCTTCCAGGCAGACTGGAGGGAGGTCTTTTTGTCTATTCCATGCTGTGCTTTTTCAGGAAGCTTAGGTTAGGTTACAACTGGCAGATTCCATGCAGGCTGGGGACAGGGATAGGGCTGACCGATTGGTGAACACCCCTAGGCAGCTTTATCAATGAGGAGTGAGCAATCAGGCCTTTGAGGATCTGGATCGAGATCCGTCGACAGCCATAAGAATGGGTTCTGCGCCTGCGCAGGAAACCCACGGTAGCTATGCCTCAGCTTGCCGGGGTGTCCAAGGCTCGCCCCCATGCAGAGCGTGCTATTTAAGGGTGGGCTGGACGCAACATCCCTCAGTTCTTGGATGACCGCCTTTGTGTTTGGACCTCGGTCTGCCGCCTCTCCATCGGAAAGTTTCTCATGAGTTCATCGTTCTTAAAGGGGAAAAAACCAGACTGATTTTAGTGTATTGACCTATTTCTGGCTGACAATGATTCTAGTTTTCTGACTCGGACTGGCTGACAACCACGACTGCCTCTGACCCACGTAATGGACTTGGCTATCCTTCTTGCTCACCAGAAAGGCAGAAGAGAAAAAGTCGTTTAAGAGTTGTGAGGGCTGCAACGCCAAACTCCCCTCTAAAGATCTACATGACCTGTGCCTGATTTGCTTGGGTGAGGAGCATAATGTGTCCCCACGTAAAATATGCCTATCATTCTCCAAGCAGACGCGGAAGAATCGGGCACTTTGCCTCAGAGTGGCAATCTATGATGAAGTGTTAAGTCCCTCGACGCCGGGCACACCTCATCCATCAGCGCCGATGTTGAAAACTCCTCCAAAATCTGCTTCAGCACCATCTCTATCGAAGTCGATGGCTTCGGCATCAACACATTCCTCAATTCCAAAACATGTCTGGACATCAGGACATGCCTCGATATCGAAGGCTAGACATGCTTCAAGTTCAACCCAACACCAAACGAAGCCTGTGACCGTGAAGTCTTCAACGTTGACATCGAGATTTACACATCAAATCTCCTCTGCTACTGACAGCGACATCGATGTCGATGAGCAAACTAAGAAAACAAAGCTACCAAAGCATCCAGTGGCTGCTTGCGCTTCTACCCCTGATAAGCGGCAAAAGCTAATCAACCTAACATGGGATTGTACTCCGTCTCCATGTGCCATTCAACATCCTTCATCAGTGTTGCCTGCTCCCTTGACTTCAGATCATCTGGTCAAAATGGAACAGACTGCAGCGGGGCCGGTATCGACCTGGCTGTCGACACTGAGGTTGACCTCAATGCCGACCTTTTAGATACCAAAGGCACAATCGCTCTCTCCAGCGCTGACACTGGTCCATTCATCTCCTCCGTCGACGCCGACTGCAACTTGTCCTACCATTCCATTGACCCTGCACACACCGGTGCTTTTGGTGTCGAAGCAAGTCACTCCTCGTTATCGGTTGCCCCTCCCTACATTTGACATCGAGGATGCCACAGCAGATACCGAGGTGGGCCTCCATCCTTCTATGACAAGCACGCTTCTATTGCTGCTCGATTCAAAAGCAAGTACCCCATCAACAACAACGTTTAAGGGTTTCCTTCCGTCGGAAGAAGAGTCTTGGTTCACTTCTGCTCCACCACTTCATCCAGTATCATCACTTTCAGCAGCCCAGTTGCAGAGTCCTCTACCGTGGCACACCTGCAGTTTTGCCCATGCACCGCCTGTGCATGTATCCGGCTCTGGGCCAGCAATAACAACCTGCTCACTGGCTGCACCTTTGGAAACGGTCAAGCCTTGGGAACCCTTAACAACGCTTCCATCTACTATGTCACTGACCACGCTGCCTGCAAGTTCTTCCCGAGATCGTTCCACTACACTTGTCTCCAACTCTCCACGGCTACTCAAACCAGCATTCCTAGCATGTCACATCAGGCTACTCAGACGAGACCTCCTGTGACGCGTTCTATAGCAACCCAGAGACCAGCCGTCTCTGCTTCACCAGTGACCATGGTACAGACTCAAACTGCAGTGCCCCCGTCGCCCACCGGCTCTCCCTCAGAGCATTATGGCTCTTCGGACTTCGAGTCTGACCCTGAAGGGGAGGAAAACATTGTGGAGCCCCCTGCTGATGTAGCCACTTCTGTCTATGTGTCTCTCACTGAAGAAATGAAGGCCTACCACAGGCATGTTCGGGCCATGGCAGATGTGCTGGGACTTGACCTACGTTCCGAATTGACAACAATAGATGACCCTGTCTCTAATTTTATGCTTAAGGTGCCGGTAGCCCTTCCAATGCTCCCCAGGATTACACGGGCTGCAAAATGTGCTTGGGAGGTCCTGCATACCTCCACTCCTACATCTAAGAGCCTGGAAAGCCTTTACTGGATAATGGAAAAGGATCATACCTACCTGTTGAAGCACCCTGCTCCCAACTCATTGGTTATTGACTGTACTTCCACCTCCAAATCTGGTAAACGGCACATGGTTCCACCTGAGAAAGAAGGGAGAAAGTTAGATCTGCTTGAATGTAAAATTTACTCTACTGCGTGTTTGTCCATCAAAGTGGCAAACTACGCAGCGTGCACCACCAAATATACCCACGGTCTCTGGGGAAATTTGCAGACTGACCTTGACACTTTGTCTCCAGAAGAATTCAAGGACAAATTCCGTAAGACTCTGGAATGGTCAGGAGATCTCACTAGGCAACAGCTCAGCATTGCGAAGCATCTAGCTGAGAGTGAGTCCAGGGCCATGATTGCAGCTGTTACCCTCTATAGACATGCATGGCTGAGATGACCACGTTACAGTTGGATATGAGGGACAAGATAGAGGGTCTCCCTTTTGACGGCACTGGTCTCTTCAGTGAAATGACTGATGCCACGATAGAATAACTCAAGAAATCAAAATTTACGGCAAAGACATTCACATCGCAATCATCTACATCGACCTACTCAGCCAAGTACCACTCAACCTACAACATGCAGTGGCCCTCGTTCTGTCAACAAGAGCAACGGGATTATCAGAAGTCATACCCACCCTATCAGAGACGCTCTTACCAAAACAAGTTCAAGTCATCCTAGTCTCAGCACCCCAAGGCTTCGGACACACAGAAACGCCTTTGAGGTGCAAGTCCGCCCACCGTCACCTCTCCACACCCCATTCCCGCTGTTGGGGGTTTTCACATCTCAATTGCTGGATCACAACAGCAATCCATCTCTGACACAGCCTTCCATCAAGCTGGCACATCATGCCCCTGCATGGCATCATATAACATCAGACCGCTGGGTCTTGAAGATCATATCTTCAGGGTAAGCCATCGAGTTCAAGTCAATTCCATGGTTCACCGGAATGCGGTTCACTCCTCCATCTGCCGCTTTACAGGAGGAAGTCATAGAGCTGTTGAAGAAAGAGGCAATAGCCCTGGTGCAGTGGGCAGACAGGCGGGATGGGTTCTATTCCTGCTACTTTCAAATTCCGAAGCGGGATGGGGGCATCTTCCCCATTATGGACCTTCGCCAATTAAACAAATTCATTCACTTCAAGAAATTCAGAATGATGGCGTTGCAACAAATACTACCACTCCTTCAGGGGGAGAGGTGGTTAGCAACGCTGGATCTCAAGGACACCTATTTTCATGTCAGCATCCGACCTCAACATCGAAAATTCTTGCATTTCATGGTCGACTGCCAAGTGTGCCAATACAATGTATTGCCCTTCAGACTGTCCACCACACCAAGGGTCTTTACAAAATGTATGGCTGCAGTGATCGCCTACCTCAGGATGCAAGGGATTACAGTCTATCCCTATTTGGACGATTGTCTCCTGACATCAAAGGATAGAAGCGTGTTATATTCTCAGATCTGCTATGTGTTGACGGTCCTCCAGGATCTAGGCATTCAAGTCAATTGGAAAAAATCCCACTTAAAACCTATGCAGGTGGCCTACTACATGGGTGCAGTACTGAACACCGTAAACCAAAGAGCATTCTTACAGGAAGAGAGGTACATTTGCATAAGGGACCTAGTGGCTCTATTCCATCAGAACCCCGTACAACCGGCACATTCTATTCAGCGCTTACTGGGCCTCATGGCCTCCTGCAATACAGTGATCCACTATGCCCGCCTAAAGATGTGGAAGCTGCAACTGTGGTTTCTCTCTGTCTTCCACCCAGCCAGACACAGTCAAAGGAAGCGACTCAAGATACCGGCACCAGTTCTTCGATCCCTCTCTTGGTGGACAGAACGCAGGAACCTCTTGGGGGGGCGTACCATTCCAGACTCTGTCACCAACAGTATGGCTAACAACAGATGCCTCCCTTCTGGGCTGGGAAGCACATTGCGTGAGTCGACCAACCCAAGGGGAAAGGACCCGAAGCCAGAAGCAACTCCATATAAACTTCTTGGAATTGCTTGCGGTTTTTCTTGCTCTACTGGCCTTCTTACCAATTTTACAAGGCACCTATGTCCAAGTCCAGCTAAACAACATGACAGCACTAGCATACATCAACCGTTAAGGTGGTACTGTCTCTCAGAGTTGTGTGCACTCGCTGTCCAGATGTGGCACTGGTGCATTCAGCACCGAATATACCCTGTTGCAGCCCACATCAAGGGCCACGACAACGTCCTAGCGGACAATCTCAGTCGAATTTTTCTTCAGGACAGTTACCACGAATGGGAGTTCAACTCCAAATATATCAGCCCACTCTTCCGCCAGTGACTACAACCGTCAGTGGATCTCTTTGCGACATCGGAGAACACGAAGTGTGCCTGTTTTTTCTCCAGGGTGGGACACAACCCCAGGTTGCTGGGGGATGCCTTTCAGCAGGACTGAACAAGGGATACACCATACATGTTTCCACCACAGCCAATAATCGCGAGGATAGTGGCTCATCTCCTAGCACACTCCTAGCACACTCATCTCCTAGCACACTCATAGTGGCTCATCTCCTAGCACACTCATCTCCTAGCACACATCTCCTAGCACACTCAATAGCCTGCATCCTCGTGACTCTGTGGTGGCCAAGACAGGCATGGTTTACACAAGTACGCAGACTGTCCAGGAATCGGTATCATCAATTTCCGCCAAATCCAAACATCCTCTCCCAGCACGAGAGGCACATCCTTCACCCGGATGCTCAAACCCTCCGGCTGACCGCTTGGCGGATAGGCTTCTGAACACCGTTCTGCTGAATCAGAGGAAAGCATCTGTTAAATGCAACTATTACAGAAAGTGGCTTCATTTAAAAACCCATACAAAGTCCCAAGGGTTTTTACCAGGACAAGCGTCTGTCCGGCAGGTGCTTCTCTGTCTGTCCACTTTGAAGTCTCAGGGATTGGCTGATGTTTCTCTGAGAGTCTACCTGGTGACCCTGTCATCTCGACATCCAGACTGTGATGGGAAGATGCTTTTCTCACATCCACTGAGCAATGCCTACGTACCCCTCCCTACCCCTCTGCAGTAGTAATGCTCTGCTATGCGCGTACTGGTGTGCATGCCACTGCCCTTGGATTGCCCAATCATCAAGTGTGAACTCACCTGCTTATGGGATGGTCGTTCTCCAAGGCGGTCGTCCAAGAACTGAGGGACGTCGTGTCCAGCCCTCCCTTAAATAGCATGCTCTGCATGGGGGCGGGGCTTGGATGCCTCGGCAAGCTGAGGCATGGCTACCGTGGGTTTCCTGCGCAGGCGCAGAACCCATTCTTATGGATGTCAACGGATCTCTACCAGATCATCAGTTACAGATGAGCAACCTGTTTTTTTGTGACATAATGGGTATGACTAGGACTCCTCCATATTTTGGGAGCTTCACCACACTCAGTGGCTGAGCAGCTTAGGAGGGGGTGAAGCCTTTGAAATGCCCCATATCTCTTGGGCTTGGCAAGGAGAAACAGCAATCAATCTTGGGTTGATCCACTGATCCAAGCTAGGGCATGATAATCTCCAAAGCTCAGGAGGAGGACATAAGAACATAAGAACAGCCCTGCTGGATCAGGCCCAAGACCCATCTAGTCCAGCATCTTCTTTTACACAGTGGCCCACCAGATGCTGCTGTAAGCTTACAGGCAGGAGTTGAGGGCATGCCCTCTCTCCTGCTGTTACTCCCCTGCAACTGGTTCTCAGAGGCATCCTGCCTTTATGGGCTGGAGGTGGCCTATAGCCCTCCAATTAGTAGCCATTGATAGACCTCTCCTCCATGAAGTTATCCAAACCCCTCTTAAAGCCATCCAGCTTGTTGGCTGTCACATCTTGTGGCAGAGAATTCCACGAGTTGATTATGCGTTGTGCAAAAAAGTACTTCCATTTGTTGGTCGTAAATTTCCTGGCAATCAATTTCATGAGATGACCCCTGGTTCTAGTGTTATGTGAGAAGGAGAAGAATTTCTCTCTATCCACTTTCTCAAGGGATCAGGACACTGTGGTCTGACCCCTTGCAGCGGGGGTGTAGACCCATACTGTTGGGGTGGAGAGAGAGAATTGTTGCAGTCACATTGGAATAAAGTTGTGACCCTTCCCCCCACTCCCGCAAAAGAGTTGTATTGTGTTTTATTTGCTTCATATCCTTGGTGAGGGGACCAAACACGATGTGAGTCAGGATCTCCATACAAGAGCCCTGTCATTCAGAGGCTCCATTGGCATGATTTAACATCTGCAAAAAGGAGGAAAGGTATATATTGTGTTTATTTATTTTATTTTATTTAACATATTTGTGTACTGCTCACTACTGAAGTCTCTCGGTGGTTTATAGCAGTAAAACAAACCAATAAATTTTAATTATTAAAACGTATACAAATATCAAATTAAAATATCCATAGAAACTTCCAAATAGCTGAAAAGCTTGGCTAAAGAAATGTGTCTTTAATTGTTCCCTAAAAGCCAACAGGGATGGAGTTGCTCTAATCTCTGGGGCAACTACAGAGAAGGCTATCCTTTGAGTTGTCACCAGAGGAGTCGGCTGCACCCTCAGACAAACCTCCCCGAAGAACTATTATAAACTATTATGAACTCCACCACCCATTGAGGTCGTCTGAAGAGGTCTATCTCCAGTTGCCACCAGCTCGCCTGGTGGCCACACAAGGGCAAACATTCTCGGTTGCTGTCCTAAGATTGTGGAATATGCTTCCTACTGAAATACAACCCTCCCCATCTCTGACAATTTTTAAAAAGCATTTGAAAATCTACCTCTTCATCCAAGCTTTTTCAGCTTTTTAAATTGTTTAGGTTTTAATCTGTGTTTGATTTTAAATTATTTAAATTGTTTTAAATTTTTGTCTATATTTTTAACTTGTGTTTATGTTATTGCCCAGAGACAGAGGTTTGGGTCAGTGTACAAATCAGAAAGAAAGAAAGAAAGAAAGAAAGAAAGAAAGAAAGAAAGAAAGAAAGAAAGAAAGAAAGAAAGATAGATATAGAACTACTGTATCTATCTACTATATACTATATTTTATATATTATAAAATAATAGGTCAACCTGGAAGTGTGCTCTGAACCAAAAGATGACCACCTTAGGCCTCGATCAGTCTGCCTGACTTATGCAAAGTTTGGAGACAGCTAGGAAGCTCATTAAACAGAGAATAGAGGATATTGAGAGACAAACTGATATAGCGAGGGCACCTGACTTTCAGAGCCAGGAATCAGTCAGGTATAGTTTGGCCCCAGCATCCTATATCACTATCTTGGAGGTGCCCCCACTTAGAAGAGTTTTTACCCTGGCAAGATGCAATGCCCTGCCTTCAGCCCTCTTAGAGGGCAGAGTTAGAGGGAATCCCTCTGCGGAGAGGCTCTGTCCATGTCGGGAGGGTCAAGTGGAAACGCTTACCCATGTGCTGTTGGAATGTTTGTTCAATAGAGACCTGCATCAGGATCTCATCTACCCTTTGATGGCTGAATGCCCAGGTCTTGATTCTCCTCAGATGATTGGCAGGCTGTTGGAAGGAAGTAATTCCAGCACCACCAGACAGGTAGCTAAATTTTGTAGCGCAGTCCTCCATTTGCATAAGAGCTAGGGGTGTGCATTTTGGAATTTTTTTGTTTCGATTTGTATCCAAATCGAAACACCCCTGTTTTGTTTTGTATCCAAATTTTCTGAATCCGAATCACCCCTGTTTTGTTTTGTAGCTGAATTTTCAGAATCCGAATCTGAATTGATTTGGATTTTTAAAAAGGGTCTCAGGGCAAAAAGAGTGGGTGGTGGTGGTAGAGTCCAATGAGTGGAAGCTACTGCCCAAATTACAAAGGAATTGGGCAAAGGGCTGGTTATTTTGTGAATTTTTAAAGTTTATGCATCTTTAAGAATTTTCCCATAGGGAATAATGGGGATTCCAACAAATGTATCACTTCACATCAAGGGGGAAGAGGTGGCCCAGTGCGGGAAGAGGTGGCCCAGTGCGGAGTGTGGTGGATAGTAGTGCCTAATAGGGGCAAGGAAGCTACTAGAATTATTTCAAAGGAATTGGGCAAAGGGCTGATTTTTTGTGATTTGTTGAAGTAGATTTCTCCCATAGGGAATAATGGAGGTTTCAGCAGCCCCATAATTCCACTTGGGGGGCACTGGGGTTGCCCAGAGTGAGTGGTTGTGTAGTGCACAAGGGTGCCAACCACCCCCAGACCCACAGGCCTGTGTGGTACTGGGTTTTGTTGTTTCTGAGGTGTTCAGTATAGATTCTCTGGTAGCATATGAGATTTTCAGTGAAAAACAAGAATCCATTCTCATATGCTACCAGAGAATCTACACTCAGAACACCACAGAAAAAACAGAACCCAGCACTCCATGGGTTAGCAACCCATGGGGGTGGTTGGCACCCTATGTGCACTACACCACTACTCGCTCTGGGCCACCCAAGTGCAGTTACTGGGCTGCTGAAACCTCAATTATTCCCTATGAGGAAAAATCTTAAAGAAGTGTAAATTTTAACAAATCACAAATGATCAGCCCTTTGCCCAATTCCTTTGGAATCTGGGTGGTAGCAGACTGGCAGGCACCCACTGGGGCATTACCACCCAACCCACTCTTCTGCCCCTGAATCCATTCCCAGGCTGACATACAGTAGCCTTAGCAGGCTGGGCTCAGGCTGGCAACAAGGCAGGCATAGGCAATGGCATGGCATCATGGCAACTTGAGGAATGCAATGCTGCAAACTAGTGTTTTCTCTCTCTCTCTCTCTTCAACAAGGCAGAAAGGCAGAATGGCGACTACTAACTTGCTGAATGAATTGAAAACCCCTCCTTGAACTCCCCCCCACCCTTGCCCCTTCTTTGATCCTTCCCCTGGCCAATGTGGGGTCAGTAAAGAGTGGCAAGAAGCAAAAGAGCCAATGGGGAACAAGGAGGGAATTGTCAGCAGGTCAGCCCATGCTTTAGGTCACCGATCGGAAGGCTGGAAGGGCGGGAAATTCACAGAGATGTCACACAAAATGGAGACTGACTCAGAGATCACCACAAAATGGAGGTCCGAAACAACAAAACATTTTGTAGCCGAAACAGGGACATTTTGTTTTGTATACAAAACTTTTGGACCTGGAAAATGGGTGTTTTGTTTTGTCTACAAAACACCCGAAACAGGCTGTTTTGGGTACAAAACGTTTTGTATCCGAAACGTTTCGCACATCCCTAATAAGAGCTTAATAATGGGAAAACAGGTGATGGATTTAAGGCCAGAGCAACTTTTGTAGCTACAATGTGGCTAACTGCAGGTGGGCACACAGGTATTGGGATCACTTGTATATCATCAGTAAATTTAACAACAAAATTTTCTCGAGGTCCTGAATTGTTTAACCCCTCTCAGATTCAGTAGTTAGGAAGGCAACTGTTTAAATTTTGATCTGTATGTAATAATCTCACATATGTATGAATTACTGCTGTCTCCTTTTATTCTTAGTTATATATTTTTAGTAGTTCTGGTGGGCCCACTTTCAGTACCTTGATCTATGTTCAGGAGGACTTTTTAAAATTTGTTTGGTTTGATTGTTTTCTCTTCTACATTTGTTTTAATCTCATGCTGGTCGCTGACCGAAATAAAGAGATTTGATTTGATTTGAATAATAGGTGGCGGAGTTCATAACTAAGAAGATGTTCTCTTAAATACCCTGGGCCCAAGCCATTAAGGGCCTTATAGGTAATAACCAGCACTTTATCTTTTGCCTGGAAACCTATTGGTAGCCACTGTAGTTCTTTTAAAACCGGAGTGATATGGTCTCTTCGAGACATCCCAGAGAGCAATCTGGCAGCAGCATTCTGCACCAATTGCAGTTTCCAGACTACATACAAAGGCAGCCCCATGTAGAGTACATTGCAGTATATGATTGGGCCCCTGTTCTCTCAGGAGGTTACCTGCGCTGGTGGAGAAGAGTAGCTCACACCACTCCTCTATGAATATGATGAATATTTATATACCACTTCTCAACAAAAGTTCCCAAAGCAGTTTACATAGATAGAAATAAATAAATAAATAAAGATGGATCCCTGTCCCCAAAGGGCTCACAGTCTAAACAAGATTGTAGAGGCACTCTTACCCCCAGACCTTGGGGCCCCAGTCCATGGCCTCCAAGGTCTGGGGGGGGTGTCTCCAAATGATCAGGGGGACCTCCTGCCTCCACCCCACACCCACCACGCTGCTGCCCCACCATGATGAACCGCTGATCTTTTCCGTAAGTTTAGCTGCCATGTGTGTGGCTGGGGGCGGGGGCGGGTGACCCAAACAGGAGGCCTCTCCCCCACTGTGTCTGGGCCTGTCCATATGGCCCAGCAGCCCTTGAAAATTGCGAGGGGCTCCAGCGCGCCTGCACAGTTGGAATAGATTGTTGCAAGCCTGTTCCAACCGCACAGGTGCACTGGACCCCCTTGCAGTTCTCAAGGGCCGCTAGGCCAGATGGACAGGCCCAGTGGCCACTCCACTTGCCGCTGCCACCACCAGGGGGGAGGCCTGCTCGGCTCTCCCACCATCCCCCGGCTGCACACATGCAGCTAGAATTATGGAAAAGATCGGCAGTTGGGCATGGCAGGGCAACAGCAGCAGAGGCCCCCCCCCCAAAAAAAAAGCTGGGTTGGTTTTTTTTTACAAGGGGGGACCTCATGGCAGGACGGGGGTCTCACGGCGGGGGCAGTCTGGGTGTCAACATTACCTAGGTGAGCCACTGACTGGAGGGATGCTGTGCTAGGGATGGATAGCGCCAGTGCTCTCCCCCTGCTAAATAAAGAGAATCACCACTTTTGAAAGGTGCCTCTTTGCTCAAGTTAGCAGGGGTCAGGGAATTACTATTATAGTATTTCATAACTGGCACCTGGGGAATCTGTGAACTGGGGCAAAGGCTTGTGCATTTCCTTAGGACCAAACTACACATTGAGTTAAATGTGTTCTTTGGCCCTACATGTTTGGTTTTGTGTACATTTCATTGACCAACTGAATGCAACTTAAAATTACCATCTATGCCCAGACAGGAAGGATGCCTAGTGTTGGGTTCTCAGTGGCCCCATGATTATGGAGCACTTTTCCAATGAAAACCTGTTAGAGCCAGCATGGCAGATTTTCAACAGATATTGAAATACTTTGTTTTGTTTCCAAAGACTTGCCTTGGCCAGGGCATCAAAACTCTCTTTAATTTAATGCAAAAACAAAACAACCCCAACCCCCCTACACAAACACAAAACCCCAAAGCCTATTTTTAATGAGATATTGGTTTTAGATTTGTTTACACTTTATAAATGTTTAAAAAATAAAATTGGATTTCAAGTTTATTTTAGTCGTATTTCAAGGTTTGGAATGGCATCAAAGAATTGTATTCATTAGAAAGAGATGGTTGTAGCAGCTGATGTAGCATGATCTTGTTGGCCACTACAAGGGATGTTTACTGGTTTGCAGTTGAAATCTAGTATTATGGGAAAGCATCTTCATTAGTCACAGGGGAAGTATCAGGAGGAATACTCAAGACAATGTTCTGACAGAGCATCCTTTGAACATCAGTTCTATTGGAAATCACAGAGCTCCCATTAGCATCGCCTCCAAAAAAGATCTCTCTAAGACTCCCCCCACAGTTCCCACCTCTTTCTCAAACATTTCTGAACTCTGTGTGACCTCTTTTAAAACTGAATCCCAGCACCTCTAAATACACAGTGGAGTTATAGCTTTGAAAGCAGAGCAACACGTTAAAAAACAAAAGGAGCTGAATAAAGTAATGGGACATGAAACATACCAAGCTTAAAATGAAAATCAGGTGGCTTAAACCCAGAGAAAACTAAAATAAAACACATGGATTAGAGCATGAAACGCAGAGCAAGGCATGCCGTCTTTGCTGCTTTTGCCCTCTCTGCACCCCATAACAATCCTTCCAAATACACAAGGGTAATTTCACACCTGGGATTTATGAAACAAAGTCGATGAGAGCAAAGGGAGTAACGTCACTCCTGTAAATTATCAGAATCTACCAATTATAGGAAGGTGCTAATCCCTCTCTGACCTTGTTGCTGCTGTGGCAGTAGAAGTCAACCTGATGGTGTTAAAGATGAGTTCTGAATGTATTCCAAGAAGTCGAGGTAGTTCATCTGAATTGGCTCTAGCTTCTGGTAGCTGCCTGTAGTAGAAGTAAGATTTGCAGGAAAACTTGCAACAACCGTACAGGTCATAATATTACTATTATTCTCTTTTTACAGATGCCAGATGGAGTGACAGTAGCTTGCGCAAGAACTACAATCAGTCAGTGACAAAGGTGAAACTTGAACTTTGTTCTTCCATATCCATTTCCAACTCTCTGCCCATTGGACCACACCATACATCATGAGTTATGTATGTTATACACATCATGTTATATACATCATGTTATGTCCATACATCAGAGTTCAGATGAAAGATCCAGGCCGCCTTTAGGCATCATGCCAAACCAGAGGCAACTATGCCAGAGGATCGTGTCTGTGGTTGTCTGAATGCGGGAATCCACGGTTCAGCGAGAAAAGCGACTTGAGGTTAACGACCACAAACCTGAATTTGAACCCTTGGTTGCTGTTCGGTTTCGGCGGCAAAAGCTCCAGTTAGAAAGCAGTGCCACGTTGTCTGAGGGCCTTCTCTGCTTGGAACTGCAGTTGAGGATAGGAAGCTCCTCCCGCCCTCCTTCTCCGATTGGCTGCTGCAGCTGTTCTCCAGGAGAAGGAGGAAGCCCACGCAGCCAGTCCCCCCATCCCCAGTATCCCAGACTCCAGATCAGATCATCTGGAAGCAAGGCAGGGGGCAGGGGGTCATACCGTGGGTCCATTGGACCCATGGTTTCCCATTATGTGTGAAGGCAGTCCCAGACTGTACTCCTTGGGGTGCCTCCACATTTGCCTTAGCAGCTCTAATAAAATGTCTTCAGATATACAGGCCCATTAACATTGATGAGGTCATGCCACCACCAGAGAAGTTATAGCCCTTGTCACACTGCTGGAAACCACAGAATAGAATCATCACATGAAGGAGGAATGGGATTGATCCTGCTGTCCCTGTGTTGATGAACTATATGTGCAAATAACCTATGTGCATACATGTTGAACACACATATGCTGTCTGCTTGATGGGAGTCTCTGCAGCAAACATGCATATTGGATCTATACACATAGGAACTGATCAAGACATGGGAATTGGAGTCAGGATAACAGGCACAATCTCACATCTCCTTTGCACAATGACTGACATGATGCAGTATGAAACCACTGCACATTGCATCAGGGCTGCTGCAGACTCATAAGGGAGCCCTGATGCGGCAGGGAATAAGTGAAATTAATACTTTTGCAGTTTCTCTCATGGTCATGAATCAACTGAGGTAGCACTGAGTATGCAACCACTCATTCTGAACAGTATCAAGGCTGCCTTTCTAGACTGCAGGAGTCCCAACACAGTGTGCAGTGGTTCTATACCACTGTGCATCATGTCGGCCATTGATTCATACACATTTTCCAACTGGGAAAACCAAGGGTGCTGACATTCACCAGGCTTGTGTTGGGACACAAGCACATTTCATAATGTGCTCCTCAGAAAAGTGGGGAGCTTTGCAAGCACCCACACTCATCTTTGGTTTGGATTAAAATCTGAACTTGTTTGGAATTCCAAAATCTAAACCAGATTTAGATAAGCACCTGAATCAGAAAAAAATTCCCACTCATTAACCGAACATCCTGTTCTCCAACCACATCACTTCCTGTTGCTGCAGGTACCACAATTGATGACAGCATGAGGAGCAGTGGTGCTCCAGCTATAGTCACAGGAGACGGGAGGCCTATCTCTCCCTCTCCTCTCCAGCCACTGATGTACATGGTAGGCAATGGTAGCCTTTGGAAAGGTAGTTTTCTCAAGAGCTATGGCATTGTCAGTATCCTTGTTGCCTACCTGACATACCAACACTAGGCACTTTCCGGAGAATTAATGGATAGAGGGAGGGACAGACCTTCCACCTGCCCTCTCAATATGAGCAGAGCAACACCATCACTGCTGAAGTTGCTAATTAGTACACTTTAAAGGGAAGGACAGACTGGTGCTTTTTAATTTATTCATAAATGATCTCAAAGTTGAGGTCAGCAGTGAGGTGGCCAGATTTGAAGAGGACACTAAACTATTTAGGGTAGTGAAATCCAAAAGATATTGTGACCTGATTTACAAGAGAACTGGTTGCCAAGAAATTTAGGACCATCAAAAGGAAATACTTTTTCACACAACACATAATTAATCTATGGAATCCTCTGCCACAATAAGTGGTGTCAGCCAACAGACTGTGGCTTCAAGATGGGTTTAGATAAATTCATGGAAGACAGGTCTATCAGCGGAGTTCTTTGAGAGTGTCAAGAGGCATGTGGATAAAGGTGATCCAGTTGACATAGTATACTTGGACTTATAAAAAGCTTTTGACAAAGTTTTTCACCAAAGGCTCTTGAGTAAACTTAGCAGCCATGGAATAAGGGGACAGGTCATATGTGGATTGGTAACTGGTTGAAGGGAGGAAGCATAGGGTAGGCATAAATGGAGAGTTCTCTAAATAGAAATAAGTACGAAGTGGGTCCCACAGGGATTTGTTTTGGGACCAGTTCTCTTTAACCTGTTGATAAATGATCTAGAAGTTGGAATAAACAGCAAAATGGCCAAATTTGCAGATGACACTAAACTATTTAGGGCAGTGAAATCCAAGAGAGATTGTGAGGAGCTCAAAAAGGATCCCTCCAAACTGGGTGAATGGATGACAAAAAGGCAAATGTGGTTCAATGTAAGCAAGTGTAATGTGATTCAATGTAAGCAAGTGTAATGTGATTGGAGGGGAAAACCCTCACACTTCACACGCTGATGGGATCTGAGCCATAATTGACTGATTGATAATTGATTGAACCATAATTGATTGATTGATTGATAATTGATTGACCAGGAGAGAGCTCTTGGGGATTGATTGATAATTGATTGACCAGGAGAGAGATCTTGGGGTAGACAGCTCATTGAAAGTGTCGACTCAGTGCACGGCCCTATGGCAGCTGTGAAAAAGGCAAATTCCATGCTAGGGATCATTAGGAACTGGATTGAAAAATAAGAATGCTAATATTATAATGCCCTTATACAAATTATGGCGTGGCCACATTTGGAGTACAGTTCAAGTCACCATATCTTTAAAAGGTTATTGTAGAACTAGAAAAGGTACAGAAGAAGGCAACCAAGATGATCAGGGGCCTGGAGCACCTTCTTTGAGGCAAAGCTAAAGCATCTTGGACCTTCTAGTTTGGAAAAGAGGCGACTGTGGGGAGATATGATCGAGCTGTATAAAATTATGCATGGAGTAGAGAAAGTGGACAAAGAAAAAAATTTCTTTCACACACACAACATTAGGACCAGGGGTCATCCCATGAAACTTAAGGTCGGGAAAATTAGGACCAAGGAAAGGAAGTATCTTTGCACATGGTGCATAATTAATCTATGGAATTTTCTGCCATGGGATGTGGTGATGGCCACTAGCTTGGATAGCTTTAAAGGGAGCTTAGACAAATTCATGGAGGATAGGTCTATTAATAGCTACAAGTCTGATGTCTATAGGACACCTCCAGCCTAATAGGCAAAATGCCTCTAAATACCAGTTTCAGGGGAGCAGCAGCTGGAGAGGGGACATGCCCTCACCTCTTGCCTGTGGGCTTCTCAGAGGCATCTGGTGGGCCGTTGTGTGAAACAGGATGCTGGACTAGATAGGCCTTGGGCCTGATCAAGCAGGGCTGTTCTTACTCACTCACTCTCTCACACTCTTGCTCTCTCCCTGCACCCTGCAACTTCAGACCTGGGATGTTGACAGCATTGGGTCACCTGGGAACATTCCCTGGGTCAGTTATTTAGTGCCCCAGTCTTCTTTGCTGCCTGACATTGGTTGATGCATTGGTGAATAAAGCCCCCTCAAAAATTGGATAAGAGTGTTGGGTTCCTTTATGGAGCATGGAAAGGTTTAATTGTCAAGGAAGGGGGCTGTAGGCCCAGGACCCAGATCTTTTAATTATCTATCAACTCTCTTCTGTAAACTACTGTTTCTTCACTCTCACACACAGATTTCCTCCCATCCTTCTCTTGGTATGTATCATCTTTCCCAGGTTCTCATTCACACAGAGTTGGCCAACTGGGCCCTCCCCGGCCCAGCAAAAGGTTGTGTGAATGACCTTTAAGTCTGTTCAGTAACTGAGTGGATTTGTGCTTGCATTTTGATTCGAAGCAATGCCTCCTCCTCTGCAACCAGAAGCTTTTAAAAAAACAAAAACCCTGAGATATTGGGATGTTTGTGCACAAATTTCACAAAAATACATTTAAGAGATCTCAGTTCATATGTAAAGATCCTGTTGGCAGGCATTTATATAACCGTTTGTACATTTGAGTAACTTCAGTTTAAATTGTTATTTAAAATAACGAACACTTTAAATAAGGAAGCTAAAACAAAATCACATGAGATTGGTAGCATCTCTTTAGAATGAATGGCAGCTTCATTTCCTAATGCCTTCATAAGAGTCAAGTTCTTCCAAAGCTAGTTTTCCTTGTCCCACTGATATTAACAGCCACAAATATTGCTTCTTTCCAACCAATGAACTAAAGACAGGAAACAACTATGTTTATAGAAATGACGAGTAAACTTCTAGAAGCGCTATAGGACAACAGATAGTGAAGTGATTGTGTTAAAAATATATTAACATTTTTCAAGGGTCAAGTTTCATAAAAGAAGCAATGTTTTTCTTGGGGAACTTTAGCTCAACTTGAAGTGTTTGAAGTTCTCCCTGAGATCCATGTGCCTGTCTACACTGTTAATCTCCTGTCTACTTTGATGTTTCTCTATGGCTAGGTTACCTGAGACCATTCCGAATTCTAATAAAAAGATGAGAACCTAAAGCAATACTTTTTGTTGGGGGCGCATTCAAAAAAATGTTATAGCATAGTAAGTATAATAAGTGAGTTAATACTGTCTTATTTGTGTAAGTGAATATGATTCTACATTGTCTTGCATAAATAAATATTATTCAATCAGCCCAAATTGGTTGCAAATATTTTGTTCCCACATTGTTCCCCATGCATAACTTTTTATTTCGCTGCCAGATTCTGTATGCGTGACCAAAATTATTTTCAGAATTCCAGCTTTGTGACTTCTATTGATGTTTTACACACTTTCTTCTTCAGGTTAGGAAAAGACAAAAGAAATCAGATGATATAAAACCGAATATCCAGGTTAGGAAAAGACTAAATAAACCAGATGGTAGAAAACTAAATATCCAGGTTTGATGCCTCATCACAGAAGTGTACTGAAACAAAGGCAAATCTTCAAAAAGATGACATTCCACCTCAATCCTAACCACAGTTACATGAAAGCAAGTTTTGTCAAAATCAATGAAACCCGATTCCTAGTGAATAGGATCAGAGTGGTAATGATGCCTGGTAGAACTTCCTCATTCCAGATTATATGAAATTTCATCCAGCTGTGCAACTCTGATGCCATAAAATACAGTGACTGAACAGATTTCAGAACTGAACTCTGCATAAAAGAATAAAAATTGTGGAACAGAATGTTCAACCTTAAGACTATGCGCAAGGTTCTAACTGATGTCTGTATGAGGGTGACCATTTGACACCTTTATTTTCCCTTTTATAATATCCATCTACAGATATAAGTAATGCAGTGAAAGCCCCATGTGCCAATATTATAAGTCATGTGAGCAGACATATTCTTTAAAATTAAACAAACAAGACAAAACCCTTCATCAATATCATTGCCAAAACTACCCTGGCAGTGCTTTACACTGAAATGTAACAAATTTTCAAATGAATTAATAACATGGTATACACAGGAGAACTCCCTGGAGGATTGTTCCCATGGTTTGATATTCAAACTTGCTTGCATCTTAACTATGATGGTGAATGTCAAGATGGACAATTTCTCCCTTGTAACTCAGCCAAGACTTCTCCCCAAGTTCCTCACCAAACATACAATGTCATAAAGCTTTCACGCTGAAGCTTGGATGGAACAGATCTTCTACTTCTGTGTGGATAGTTTTGTGTTGCCATCTCTTCATGGGTTATGTGTGGAAAACGTGGTATACTTTTTTCAAATAAGACAACCAAAATCCGTTGTTCTATGGGTGGCTCTGCATAATCACCTTAAGTAAGTACAAAGTACATAGGAAAGGCCTGGAGTTTTCCGTGTTGCATGTATTCCTGGTAGGCGTATCGTCCGAACTCATCAGCTACCTCAGTTAGTGACTTCCACCTGAGATTCTACCATGAATCTCTGCCCAATGTCAAATAGAAGTTGTGTGGAGATTCTTGGTAGATTCTTGGAAGTCAGTAACCAAGCATGTCAGCTACTGGCTTCCACCTGAGATTCTACTAAGAATCTCCCTCCAACTTCACATCTAGATTTGAAGTTGGGAGGAGATTCTTGGTAGACTCTCAGGTGGAAGTCAGTAGCCAGGTATGTCAGCGGGCGACACACTCACCTGGAGTGTACATACCATGGGAACCTCTGGTTCCCTCCTACTTACTTTGTACTTATGGGAGATCATGCAAAGCCGCCTTATGTATTTTATCAGTTCATAAAATGTTACTATTCTGAAATGTTTGGTTTCTGATCTAGGGCCTACCAGTGATTTTCTAAATCATCCTTTAAAAAATCAGGCTACATGGCTTCCCTAGATGATTTCAGATCTCAGCCAGGAGATTCTTTGCTATTTTGTCCCAATTATCTTTCAGTGGGTTACAGCCATTTTGAAGACATTTCCAGAATTTCACAGGATAGGACAGAATGGGAAATTGTGATGTGCAATAATATATGACCAAAAAATGCAAAAAAAACCCCAACAACAACAAAAGTGGTTTTTAGCCACAACTAAATAAAAGTGGAAGAGTATTTTAGAATCTCACATTTCTCTGTTGCAGTTGGGCTCTGGCCCCCATCAGATGCCCTCCCAAAGATGGCTGAGCAGAGAGAAAAATTGGTTTTAATTGGTTACATATGGAACAAATTACTGTAGATGGAGACAAATTGAGGTGGTTACAGTTCTGCTATTGAAAATGCTATGATAAGCTTTGTCAAGGAAACATAGATTAATAGCATCAAAATTAATAAGAAATAAAATCTAGCTTCTTTACTGATGGAATTTTGCTTGGCGGCAGTAACCCAAATATCAATTAATCTCAAATGATTTAAGGAGAGCGACTCTCAACTAATAGCCATCCAAAAACAAGTTAGTGAGTGAAGAACTTACTTTCCCATTTAGAATGATCTGCTGGCTTTCAACATTTATTTGAAACTTTCAGCAAAGTTCCGCAGAAATAAGCAACATTTTTAATATGTAGCAGTGCTACCTACCCATTTAGTTAGCCATCAAAACAGTACATTGTTTACGTCAGCTCCACATTTGTAATGTACGGTTCTTAAAAATGACATTCATCTGTAGACCCACTTCAAAAGTGGAGCATATATCATCCCTTAGAAGCTTGACAAATCAGTGACTAATGCTTCCAGTTCTTTAGACCGCAGACCTACAGATCTCAGGATTCTTCCCTATAGGGTATGCATCAGAAGATCCAAAACAGCTAGATAAAAGAGATGAACAATTGGAAAACACGAGTACACAGAAGTGAAGAAACCAGGAAGACAATGCATTATTTTAACATCTGGAAACGGTATTGCAGCATTATTTTCTGATGCCAAAGTTCATACTTCACTAGCTCAGCAGGTAACTGCTGTAACCCTGTGAATGCTGTATAAAATGTATACACACAAATAATCAGTAATATGTACACAAAATATTTTAAATGTACCGTACTTCTAAAACTCCACTTCACATTTAAAAATCACACAATTATGGGCAATAGTCCCATGACCATAGCAATCATGGTTGTAGCAATCATGCTGATAGTGTTCATGGTTGTAGGTCCACTATAATCAATTGCAGTATATTGAAGATGGTTGTGTTAATTACTAGGTCAAATAGAGTCTTGTGATAGGAAAATCCATTTGGGTGCAGTTTAGTGCAGAGTGGAGAAATAGTGATTAGGGAAAGGGGTTGAGCATCCCCTGCAATATTTCTGCTATAAATTCCTCTCCTCTTAACTCCATAACTGCTACGGCTGCTCCCCATATTCAGAGGCATTGGAGGCAGCCTATAGCTATCAAGACTAGTAGCCACTGATAGACCAGACCTCCATGAATTTGGCCCTTTTCAAGGCCATCCAAGCTGGTGGCCATCACCACATCCTGTGGCAGAGAATTCTATAAATTAACTATGCGCTATGTGAAAAAGTACTTCCTTTTGTTGGTCCTAAATTTCCTGGCAATCAGTTTCATGGGATGACCCCTGGTTCTAGTGTTGTGAGAATGCGAGGAAAAATTATCTCTCTTCACACAACGCATAATTTTACAGACCTCTATCATGTCTCCCCACAGTCGTTTTTTTTAGTGAAAAAGCCCTAGATGCTATAGCCTCTTACCTCTTAATTAAGATGCTCCAGGCCCCTGTTCATCTTGGTTGCCCTATTCAGCACCTTTTCAAGTTCTACAACATCCCTTTTGCGATAGGGTGAGCAGAACTACTATGCATTTTATAAACTTTCCCCTCTACTTAACTATTTGTTTGTTGTTGTTTTTTAAATAGTGTTGACAACTCAGTCCTAAGCATGTTTACTTAGAAGTAAGTCCTCCAGTGGTCAATGTGATTTAATCCTATGTAAATGTCTATAGGACACAGAGCCACCTTCAGGTTTCAGAGGCCCTTGGCAAACTCCTTTGGCAAGCTCCAAGAGAATTGGTATGCCACTGCCACCACACAAAAGCCAAGTTCTACGTATAAGGCAGAGAGATCTCAGGGATCAGCAGAAAGTCCTTCTGAGACCTTGATCTTCAGCAGCTGCCCAACGATTCTGACCACTGACACCACAACTGACAGGATGTGTTTTCATGTAATTTGTTTCTATCTTTTCTCCTCTCCCACCATCTCCCTCTTTTCTAAGCTTAGAGTATAAGCATCTAAAGTAGACATCTTTCTTTGCTTTTTCTGCCTGCATGGATTTTAGGGCCGTGTCTCATGTCACGGACGTTATTCCTGTCTGCAAATGTAATATGGGAGAGGAGAGCTGGTCTTGTGGTAGCAAGCATGACTTGTCCCCATAGCTAAGCAGGGTCTGCCCTGGTTGCATATGAATGGGAGACTTGATGTGTGAGCACTGCAAGATATTCCCCTCAGGGGATGGAGCCGCTCTGGGAAGAGCAGAAGGTTTCAAGTTCCCTCCCTGGCTTCTCCAAGATAGGGCTGAGAGAGATTCCTGCCTGAAACCTTGGAGAAGCTGCTGCCAGTCTGTGAAGACAATACTGAGCTAGATAGACCAATGGTCTGACTCAGTATATGGTAGTTTCCTATGTTCCTGTGTTCCTATGATTACACTGGAGAACTTGCTTGGCATTCAATTTCCATCCATAGGAAGGACTTGCAGTTGCACTTCTGTTCAAAGCAACCCTTATACGTAGACCCTGCCCTGTAGCAAAATAGCCATTGCACTGATAAAAAGTACCTTCCAAACTTTTATGCAGATGAACTCTGATGGTTCCAAGGAAAATGAGGTCAATCTGTTGGATCATCTAAAATGTAGTTGACATAATTGATCTATAGTCACCATAACATCAAGCTGTCCTCATCTGGTCCTCTTTAGGCATGTACTCATCATTCCCTGGTCAAAACCTCACCACTGTGAGATCGCACAGGTGTTAACTACAGCAGTTTTACATCTTGCAAGAATATATCTCATCAGTAGAACTCATGACACTGTGTTACTGGCGGCATATAAACTGTCTGGAACCCAGCCGAGAATCTGCCTCCAACAGCCTGTCTATAAATATTTCCCAGCCATAATCTGACAGAACAGACACAAGCAGGAATGTAATGGCTCCATATAAAAATGCTGAATCAGGAAACAATATGAGAATTCCTTTTTTGACTTTAAAGCAATCCCCCACCCCCCAAATTTTAATCTGGACCATTTGGAAGCTGTATACAATGGTATTCTGAGCTGCTAGTCATTTGGTGTTGTGTCAAGAATGTGCAGAGTGATGTCTATAAAAGTAACCATTCTATGCACCCAAGGCAAACTAAGCCTGCAGACAAATAATCAATATTGTCCAATAGGGAAACAACATTGTCCAGATCAAAACTGTTTTGTACAGTATTGACTTGCAGCAGTCTCTACATGGTATAGGAGTCCAGAGGCTAGACTGGGGTCAGTATCAGGGGCCTGTATCCATAGCAGCAACCCCAAATGCGCCCATTAATTTAAATTTAAAATAGCCACATATGACATCTTCAGTCTTCTCTAGTCTTTTTTGTAGTGCTGATCCAAAGGTCAGAGTCCAGGGGTATAACTATAATTGAGCAGATGAGTTCAAAGAACCTGGGCCCCCAAGCTCCTGAGGGCCCTCCAGCTCCACCCATCCCTATCTTCTTCATTCTCTCTCTCACTCTGAGGGGACACTGGAGAGAGGGGTGAACATGGGCCACCTCTCACCTAGCTACACCCCTGTCAGAGTCAGTAGGTAAGTAGGTAGGTAGGTAAGTAGATAGCTAGAAAGATAGATAATCAATTGGAATTAAATTGAGGTTCACAGTCTTAGATTGCATAGTGATTCAATGGTCATGTTGCTCAGTACAAAATATGAGAGTACAGAGATAGTAAAAACACTATGGCTCCATGATATTTAGGAAAGGCAGCAATGTCTTGGGTTCATTTATGCATTGATTCTCAAATGGGCTTTCAAGATCATCAGTTGCTTTCAAGAATCTTGGTGGGTCAAAAAGTGTGCTTTTCTACTAAAAATTAGTAAAATGTCAAGGAAAGTCTTAAGACAATGAAATTGTTTTGAAGAAAAGGAAAGATTAAATTGAGCAAAAATTATTCAGAAAAAAACAGTCTTTGATGAACATCTTTGTGAGATTTTCCTAGGGAAGTATCCTTGAAAGTAGTCTTATAAAGCTCATCAATCAGAAATAAAATGTTAGCCAGAACCTTTCCATTCAAATATGAGATGGGTTCAAGTAGCAATAGACCAGTTTGCTTCCATATGTTCACAGATGGTTATAATGGTCTTATTTTGAGATGCATCTGGAAGTAAGCATAGGCCACAGTTTGAAAAGGTTGTTCTCAAGGTGCTGAAAGACCAAAGAACCTTGGAATGTTCAAGACAGGCTTGATCTCAGAAGAGTAATCCAGCTTTTAAATCAAAGATAAGGTGAGTTTGTGTATCAACCCCCAAAACCTTTGGGGTTCATCCTCTTTTTTTATATAGCGCTTTTTTGGATGAGGCATCCTAGTGAACCGTTACATCATTCAACAGCCTCTTTATTTTCTTCCCACATGTGTTCCTTACGTTGCCCACCCAACCACCCCCACCACTCACACGCATACATAAAAGGGCTGTTGAAAGATGAATCAGCTTACTAGGATCCTCCATCAAGAGAATAAAATGCTATAGCTGTAAGTCACAGACTAGTTAAAGTAGATAACTCTCTGATTTCAGAAATCGCCATCAGTAAGACTACATCGAGTTAAATCAGCCAAACTGGCTTGTGGATAAGGTCGTAAATGTAAGATATGCATATGACGTGTTCTTGTTTGAAGTTTAGTAAAAATTAATCAGTGACTTAAATAACCAAAAAATATGTTACCTGTCATATCCTGGGACATTTTAAAGAAATTAATAGATGTTATTTTCAGTGCTTTAAAGATTCTAGCCCCGGTCTAGAGAGATATAACCACAGCAGTGATTCCATGTGCGTTCATAAATATATCCACATGTCTACTCACCAATCAGACGCTAAGCACTGTCAGCTTTGGTAGTACACTGATCACCTGTTTGGGGGAGGGATAGGAGAGAAGACCTGTATTCAGCCCCTTCCCTCTCCAAACTGGCACTCCACATTGTATAAGCATACAATTGGCAGCCATTTGATTCATAGCACTAATTACACAGTCTAACCCAGTGACCAAAAACTACATGCTCTGCTCAGGGGTCTGATGTGGCATTGCAACTATGGGAACAGTAGATGCAATACTCATTCACACATGAGGCTCCTGATCCAGAAACTAAATCCCCAGGGGAATCACTGGATCAAGGTAAATACTACAACACTTGGAAATGAGCTTGACAGAGCTGATATAAAGCAAGATGTGTTTGGTTTGGTCTGGTCATCCTTGTCCTGATGCAGTGAGGATTATTCCCACAATGAAACAGGTTTCTTTCTGCCTACCCTCCAGGAGTTGTTCCCACTCGCTGTGGCATGGCCACATCCAGGACCAGGTCGGCATACATCCTGCAGAGCCAAGCAAATGGTTGACACTGTCAGTTCGGAGGGCTCCTAATCCAGGTTCCTTATGTTGCTTGGGTGGCAACCAAGATGATCAGAGGTCTAGAGCACCTTACTTATGAGGCAAGACTACAACACCTGGGGCTATTTAGTTTAGAAAAAAGACAACTGCGGAGAGACATGATAGTTTATAAAATCATGCATGGTATGGAGAAAGTGGATAGAGATAAATTCTTCTCCCTCTCCCAAAACACTTGAACCAGGGGTCATCCCATGAAATTGATTGCCGGGAAATCTAGGACCAACAAACGGAAGTACTTTTTCACACAATGCATAATCAACTTGTGGAATTCTTTGCCACAAGATGTGGTGACAGCCAACAACCTGGATGGCTTTAAGAAGGGCTTGGATAACTTCATGGAGGGGAGGTCTATCTACAGCTACTAGTCAGAGGTTTGTGGGCCCCCTCCAGCCTCAAAGGCAGGATGGTCACAGTGTGAAACAGGATGCTGGACTAGATGGGCCTTGGGCCTGATCCAGCAGGGCTGTTCTTATGTTCAGGTGCTCTCTTTCATCTTCTGCAGTAGGTGGTCAGTGGAGATCTTTTGCATGCAGCAGCTGTGTGCAATGATCTATGGATTGCGACAAATATGTACAATTAATATTGTTTTTTCTAATATACCTGTATACAGCTAAATCAACCAATACTAGCAAAGGTGGGAGGTCTCAAATCCCTGTGCATAATAACATTATTTAGCCCATAAATAATAAGCTAAAACCTCACAAGGAAAAGGACTATTGTTTAATTTGTTATTCAGTTCCTTCCATTCATATGAGATCATCTACTGATTCTGTTTGAATAACTGTCATTTAACTCAGATCTATCTTTTATTAATATGTAGACCTCCATTCAGCTATGGTACATAGGAACCAGCAACTGCCCCTCTGTTTTCCTGAGGCTCTCTCTCTCTCTCTCTCTCTCTCTCTCTCTCTCTCTCTCTGGGGATAAGCTCCCAGGAGGCCAGGCTGCTGACTCAGCAGTCTCTGTTAGGCCCTGCATCATTTCCTAGACTGGCAGTATAAAAGAGCATGCTGCTCTGGGGACAGCGGATGGTGCTTCAGTTATTTATTTATTTATTTATTTATTTATTTATTACATCTCTATACCACCCAAAACTTGCGTCTCTGGGCAGTTTACAATTAAACATCAAATCACTTAACAATTAAAATCATTTAAAACACTGAAAATTTTAAAACATTTAAAACCCAGTATTTTTAAAAGAAAAAGAAAAAAAGACACACACACCCTTTTCTTTCTTTCTTTTTCTCCTTAGAACCACAGTTAGAGTGGTTACGGTTGGGAAGGTATGGCATGGGGCCTCATTTGCATCCGTAGAGGGGAGGAGTGGTTCAGCATCTAATTCCTATCCTGCTGTTCCCATAATACCCTGTTTCCCTGAAAGTAAGACCTACCCCGAAAGTAAGACCTAGCAGTAATTTCTGATGTACCGCTAATTGCCCTAGTGCATTTTTTGGGGCTAAAATTAATATAAGACACTGTCTTATTTTTGGGGAAACACGGTAGGAGCATTCCCGGCTGACTGACCAGCTTGTCCTTTGGCCTGCTGGTGCTGCTGTTTAATGCCAGGTTGGTCTAGAATAAAATTTCTAACAACCACGATCTGATTGTGGAAGAAGGGGGCCGACCTGGTTTGTATTATGGACACTTGGATGGGGCAGCTGCCGGGAGAGATTAGTCTTTCCTAGCTGTGTCCACCTGGGTATTTATTTATTTATTTATTATCATATTTTTACACCACCCAAAACTTACATCTCTGGGTGGTTTACAACAAGATTAAAAAGCAAAACATTAATTAAAAACAAAAACAAAACAAAAGGGGGGGAAATTAAAAAGCAAGAAATTTAAAACACAATTTAAAATTTTAAAACAATATTCTAAAAACAACATTTAAAACAATCAAAACAATATCAATTAAAAGCCTGGGTGATTTAGTGCAGCAGGGAGAGTGTCACTGCAATTTATAAAAGCTCTATTCTCCTCTCTAGGCCCCCTGTCCAAGTGATTGCCTGTTCAGGGTATTTATATCTGGTGTTGGGCTCTCAGGACAGAGTGGGGATTCTGTTGGTGTACCACCCATCCTGCTGCCCAGCTGTCTCCCTGTCTGAGCTCACAGTGGTGGTCTCGGATTTGGTGTTGAGGACTCCCAGAATGATTGTTCTGGGTGATTTCAACATCCATGCTGAGGTTGCCTTGTCTGGGGCGGCTCAGGGCTTCATGGCTGCCATGACAACCACAGGGCTGTCCCAACGTGTTATTGGCCCAACACATGAATTAGGACACACTCTGGGATCTGGTTCTTTTTTTAATGCGAAGGAGGATAGTGATTTGACGGTGTGTGTGTGTGTGTGTGGTGGGGGTGTTGTCTGTGCCCTTGTCATGGTCGGATCACTTCCTTCTGAGGATTAGAGCTTCAGTGGCTACACCGTTTTGCGAGGGTGGGGGACCTATTAAAATGGTCCACCCTCGGAGATTGATGGACTCCAATGGATTCCTAAGGGCTCTGGGGAATTTTCCAGCTGGAATGGCAGGCACTCCTGTTGAAGCTCTAGTTGCTCTCTGGAATGAAGAAATAGCTCATGAAGTTGATACGTTCTCTCCCAAGTGCCCTCTCCCACAAAACAGAGCCCATGCAGCACCTTGGTATATACCTGAGCTGAGGGTGATGAAGCAAGCTGAGAGACAGCTAGAACATAAGTGGAGAGAAACTGGGAGTGAGTCTGAGTGAAGGTTAGAGCTCATTATTGAGCCTATTCTGTGGCAGTGATGGAACAGAAGAAATGTTTTCCCCTGCATCCACCCTTGCATCCTCTCAATATCATCCAGCGGGGCTTTTCTGGGTGGTGCGGGGCTCTTGAAACCTGGCCCCAGGCAAAATGTGTTATAACCTTTGGTAGCACACTGACGCATTTGCATAGCAGTTTGAGCTTGAAGTAGCTTGTATTTGCCATGAATTGGACTTTACAGTTGATGCTGTGTCATTGGGAGATGTGTCTAGAGCAGGGATTCTCAACGTTGGGTCCCCAGATGTTAGTGGACTTCAACTCCCATAATCCCCAGCCCCAATGGCCTTTGGTTGGGGATTATGGGAGTTGAAGTCCAATAACATCTGGAGACCCAACGTTGAGAATCCCTGGTCTAGAGTACCACCTAGTCCAGTTTTGCTGGAAGAGTTTCAATTATTGGTGCCTGAGGATGTGGACAAGGTGCTCCAATTTAGTTTGGCTGACCACAAGTATGCTTGACCATCCATCCTTGCCCTTCATGGCTTATTAAATCTAGCTGGGAGGGCATTCTTAGCTGGGTCCAGCAGGTTCTAAATGCCTCACTGAAAGAGGGAGTGGTCCCAGCTCTGTTGAAGGAAGCTACTATTCAACTACTCCTAAAGAAACCTAGTCTAGACAGAGGATGTAAACAACTATAGACCTGTGGCCAATATACCCTTCTTGGGCAAGGTGCTTGAGCATGTAGTGGTGCTCAAGACACCAGCTCCAGACACTCGTGGAGGAAACAGACTGTCTAGATCCATTTCAATCAGGCTTTAGGTCTGGATTTGTTCACCCTGTAGGATGACCTGTGCAAAGAGAGAGGCAGGGGGAATGCAACCGTGATAATTCTATTGGACATCTCAGCAGCTTTCGATACCATTCAGTACTGTATCCTTTTGGATAGGCTAGCTAAGTTGGGTGGGAGGCAGTGCGTGGAGGTGGTTCTGCTCCTACTTCTAGTTCCATTTCCAAAAGGTGGTGCTGGGGGATTACTGCTCAACCTTTGGGATTACTGCTCAAGTGCTTTGGGGTTCTGCAAGGTTCCATTCTTACCCCTATGCTGTTTAATATCTACATGAAATCGCTGGGAAAGGTCATCTGGAGATTTGGCCTGAGGAGTCATCAGTATGCAGATGACACTCAGTAGTATCTCTATTTTTCATCAGATGCAGGTGAGACAGTGACTGTTCTGAATCAGTGCCTGGATGCAGTAACGGACTGGATGAGGGTGAACAAGTTGAGACTCAATCCAGACGAAGTACTGCTGGTCAGTTGTTCCTCTGCCCGGGTGTATGATATTTAGCCTATTCTAGATGGGATTCCACTCTTCCTGAAGGATCAGGTTCTCAATCTGGGGATGCTCATCAATCCATCACTGTCACTGGTGACTCAACTGGCCTCTGTATCTTGGAGTGCTTTTTATCAGCTTCAGCTGATACACCAACTGTGATCTTACCTGGACAAAGATAGCTTGGCCACAGTTACTCACACTCTGGTAACCTCTCACTTAGATTACATCCGGTACGGGGCTGCCTTTGAAAACAGTCCAGAAACTGCAGTAGGTGCAAAATAGGGCTGCAAAATTTTTAACTGGGACTGGGTGCTTTGATCATATCGGACCAGTTCTTCATCAGCTGCACTGGCTCCCAATCCATTTCTGGGCCCAATTCAAAGTGCTGGTTTTAACCTTTAAAGACCTAAGTGGCTCGGGACTGGGTTACCTGAGAGAGCACCTTGCCCCATATGCCCCGACTCAGACCTTAAAGATCTTTGGAGGCCCTGCTTCGAGTGCCCCTCCCAAATGAGGCGAAGCAGGTGGCTACTAGTGAGAGGGCCTTATTGGTGGTTGAACCCCATTTATGGAACAGCAAACAGACCTCTGTGAACTGAGCAAAGAGGCGCCTTTCAAAGTGGTGATTCTCTTATATTTAGCAGGGGGAGAGCAACTGGCCCTATCCAACCCCAGGACAGCATCCCTCCAGTGGCTGTTGTTGGTGTCTACCTTATGTTTCTTTTTAGATGGTGAGCCTTTTGGGGCAGGAAATAATCTTATTTGTTATTTATTTATCTTTCTATATAAACTGCTTTGCAAACTTAGTTGAAAAGTGGTATATAAATATCAGTAATAGTAGTAATAGCCTCCCCAGTGAGGTTCGCCTGGAGCCAGCGTGGTATAGTAGTTAGAGGGCTGGAGGACCAGGGAGACCCGAGTTCAAATCCCCATTCAGCCATGATACTAGCTGGGTGACTCTGGGCCAGTCACTTCTCTCTCAGCTTAACCTGCTTCCCAGGGTTGTGTGAGGAGAAACTTAAGTATGTAGTATACCACTCTGGGCTTCTTGGGGGAAGAGCGGGATATAAATGCAAAATAATAATAATAAACAATAACCATGACTTTGTTCTTTTAGACAAAGGCTTTTCTGTTCCCTCAGGCCTTTCATATTTTACATTTGATTTTAAAACAGACTTTTAAAAGTTTTAAAATGGTTTTGCATTGTATTTTGTACTGTGTGTGCTTGCAATTTCATGCATTCTATATGTTTTTACTCAATGTTTTAATGCTGTGTTGTGAGTCTCCCAGAGAACAATTGTTATGGGGTGACAAACAAATAAAGTTTTTGTCATTATCACTTTGTCCACATGTAATGTAGGTGCTTTTAAATCCCCTATAGTGAACATAATTGGTTTTGTTTTACACATAGCAATAGCACTTACATTTATATACTGCTCTATAGCTGGAAGCTCTCTAAGCGGTTTACAATGATTTAGCATATTGCCCCCCAACATTCTGGGTACTCATTTTACCGACCTCAGAAGGATGGAAGGCTGAGTCAACCTTGAGCCCCTGGTCAGGATCGAACTTGCAACCTTCTGGTTACAGGGCAGCAGTTTTACCACTGCGCCACCAGGGGGACATAATTCATATAAAGATTTATTTTAAATTGCAGGATATGATCATTTTTACATCTTTTTTTTTCTTGTACTGATTTGGAGAATCCTTTTCAGTCATTGCTAACATTTCATATTTAAAGTGCATCTCTCTCTTTCCTCTGAACTTTAAGCCAAGTCATGATACCAGCTGAAGCAATTCTGCATTTTCCTTTTTTAAGGTATGCTGATAAGTATTTGAGCAATTTATTATAGCATATTGAAAGAAGTGGTCTCAGTTAATTGGGTAGGAAGAATTATAGAGGTCCCTTTGATATGAAACACTAAACCAGGGGTAGGTAACATGCAGATAACTCCCATCATCCTCAGCCACAATCCTCAGCTGGGGGTGATGGGAGTTGTAGTTCAGCAGCATCTGGAGAGCCACACATTGCCTACTCCTGCACTAAGCATTTCAGCTGGAGAAATATCTTTGCAACACAAGAGCCCCACCTGCACGTTACATTCAATGTGGATACATTCTATATAGTGTATAAGTGATTGTTGATCTGTATACAAGTACAGTTATCCACACATTGTGTTCAATGCACATACAGCAGTACACAAATCTGTACTCTGCATTTTCAGGGGGTTTAGACCCCATGTTGACTTTTAAAATGAATACATGCACAGTCATCTAAATGAAAATGATATGTACCTATGAGCATCTCAGTGAAAATGCATATGCACCTATAGTACACGTATACAATTTGTTGTAAATACAGGCCTTAGCATAACTTGGTTTGGGACAATGTCTTTACACAGCAAAAGATATGACCGATCATAATGAGATATTTACTGCAATACTCCTCAGGGCCAATTCAAAAGTGATGGCTGCCAAGAAAAGGCCACGGGAATTGTTTCTGAATGGCAGTGTCTTCATACATGGGCAACCCAGTTGCTGGCAGATTTTGGCAATGAGATGGAGAATCCCTATATACAGTATTGAGACATTCCATGTGGAAGGTGACCCTCAGATATCATGACTCCTGTTTTTAGCCTCTCCCATGGGTATGTGTTCCAGTAGCCTTCCACATGACAGCTGCAGCATTTGAATTGACCCTCAGGCTCAAGCAAGCAACTGGAATGTTGAGGCAGTGAAGGCACCATGTGCTAACCATTCATGTAAATGTGCTGACATGTCACAGCTCACCATCTTCTGGCTCACCCCACATTTCAAAGGCAAGCCAGAGAGTGAGGAGTTGTTCTATCACTACTTGGTGTGATATGTCAGGACATTCACATGAAAAAGCAAGAAGAGGTAGAGGGGTGTGTGTGTGTGTGTGTGTGTGTGTGTGTGTGTAGCTTCAAAGACCAAAGGGCAAAAAAGCTAAAAAGCATCTGCCCCAAAGAAGCACAAAAGTACATACAGAATCTAGATCTAAAGATGTATTGGTTCACAACCAGAATCTCCAGATACAAAAATACATATAAAACTGCAGTGTATCATGATAGCATACAGGATCCGTTCTGTACAACACATAAATTTAATTCTCATGGCAAGTATGCTAATCTTATTATTCATATATAATGTTAAGAATTCAAAGATTAAATCAATTTGGTATATCAACTTATTCAGAAGTGTGCATATTAGTGAAACCTATCATACCACATGTAAGAATAGTTAATACAAATAATAATAATGTGTAAGTAAATGTGTACAAGGCTCATCCAGAAACATCTTGCTGAAATGAACAGAATTAGAGAGTGTTTCAGTTCGATCAAAACTTTAACCCTCTGTTTCAGGGGTGTTGCTATAATTGAGCAGATAGGTTCAAAGAACCAGAGCCCCCCAGCTCCACCCCTCCCCATTATTTCCCTCACTCCAAGGGAAATAAGGGAAATAATGGGGAGCATTGTTCGTCCCACTCCCCGCCACCTGGCAGTGGGGCAAACATGGGCCCCCTCTCTCCTAGCTACGCCCCTGCTCTGTTTGAGTAGTCTGAATTTATCCAAAGGACACAAGACTTGTGAGAAAAGGGAAGAAGAAAAGTGGTCAGTTCTCTCTGTTGATACTGGGACTTAAAATCCTTTCAGACACACACATCTATTTAAACTCCTAGTTAGTATGTAATTACTATGACAAACCTGAAGGATGCTGAAACAACTGTGAATCAAATTTGCATGCATACCTGTATGTACCACTTCCCCCATTCTCCTAAATTCACTGAGAAGCCAATCTTCATATTGCATTTGAATTTTGCAATGACAAGTATACAATTGCTTTTGAATTCCACTCTGCCAAAAAAAGAAGATGGTTTTCCTCCAACATGTCTGCTACAAAGATTACAGTCCCATTTGTTCCAGACTTCATTAATATTGCTTTGTTAAAATATTTCCCTGTCATTTGGTCATTCGTAAAAATTATTCTGATTGACTGGCTTTATTACTACCTATGCTTGAAGGAATTCTGTTACAGCTAAAATAATAACGATGCTTAATATCAAGAGATCCATAAACCTATAACTCTACTAATTCTAAGACATTTTAGGCAAATTGTACATGCTGCAATATAAAAGAGCCTGACATGTATTATTGCCAGAGGTGTTGCAGGACTGAAAAATATACAAAGCACTGAAAGTCTGAATTTTGAGGCTTTGACAAATATCATCCTGGGAGGTGATTATATATCTATGATATAAATTCACTGAATAGGTAGAACATAAACCCAGATACAAACACTGAACTCAGCACAATTGTTTAAGTTCACATTCTGAAGATATGATATCATTTTTAACAAACTGTAAAGGCATGAGCTTTGAAGTAAGGCTTCATATACTGAGTCATTTCCTGATTAAAAAATAAATTGACTTTCAAAGCTGTCATTACCTATGTCTACCAGGGGTGCAACCACATTTCAAGAAAAAGCAATGCTTTTTATTAATAGAGGCACACCGGAAACAGATTCAGCCATGGCAAAGGAATTTATTTTATAAAACAGTCTATTTCCAGCCTAAGGAGATCCAAATCATTATAAGGCAAATGGTTCTGATCTCTAGATCTAAGCCCTCCCCAAACTTTACTGCCAAAGAGATTACCAGTGCGAAGGGGAAAGGGAAGGTGTGCTCTTCTCCAAGTTAACACCTCCAAGAGAGCAGCTTAGGGTGTGTCCTCTTGATCATAGCCAGAAACACACAAGCAAGACTATAAATGAAAGGGATTCCCCTCTCACACCTGTCTATGCAATGTGGGGCACTGAAACCTGTGTGCACACAAAGATTTTCCGGTGCAATCCCATCAGGACAACTATATATTATTGTCAGTACTCTGGCCTGGAGTAGATTATCCTCAGACTGTTCCATCCTTAACGATAAGGAGAGAGACTAGAAAGTTGGACAGTTACCATCTCATTTAGAGCACAGGGTGGTCTAGGGGAGGAGAGCTGGTCTTGTGGCAGCAAGCATGAATTGTCCCCTCTGTTAGGTGGGATCTGCCTTGGTTTGCATTTGGATGGGATGGAAGACTACATGTGATGCTCTAAGATATTTCCATTAGGTCAGGCTTCCCCAACCTGCGGCCCTCCAGATGTTGCTGAACTACAATTCCCATCATCCCAGCCACAATAAGTTGTAGCTGGGGGTGATGGGAATTGTAGTTTGGCAACATCTGGAGGGCCACAGGTTGGGGAAGCCTGCCTTAGGTGATGGGATCATAGCTCAGCAGAAGAGCCAGGTTCACTCCCTGGCATCTCTAGGTAGGACTAGGAGAGACTCGTACCTGAAACCTAGGAGAGCTGCTGCCAGTCAGTGTAGAGAATACGGAGCTAGATGGACCAATGGTCTGACTCAGTATAAGGCGGTTTCCTATGTTCCTGTGACATCTAATTCACAACTCAATAGTTGCTGCATGCTGAAGAATATTTAGAAACTTATTAAAAGCGAAAAGTCACAATAATGTTCTAGCCCTTGTTAAGGAAAAATCACTTGCAACTTGTCATTCGTGCTTGGGTCATTTGTGGTAAGTTGGTGGTGCACATGATGCATTGAAGGAAAACATTGTGAATATAACAATTTCCCCCTCCTGTACTTAATGCAACTGGCATCCTTCTATATCATAAGAATTTGCCCTGAAGTATCAGCCAGGCTTGCAATTGTAGCAATGCCTGCATACTGTCATATCAAGATGCATAATACAGTGGTAGGTTTTAGACTATCTATATCTATATCTATATCTATATCTATATCTATATCTATATCTATATCAGGGTTTTCCCCTACCACACAAAGATCTTAGTTGCTTTTTTTCTGGGATATATAAAATAAGGTTCTTTTAACAAGATCAAGAAAGAATAGTCAGAGTTGTATGCTGACTTATTTCACGGGATAGCAACAACAGGAAGGGCAGGAAATAGAAAGCCAATTATATGCTGATTTTGGTAGTGTTATTTTTCAGATTAAATGCCACTTGGAGTTAGAAAAACTAGCACTTGAAGCTGTCAGTTTTCTGAATGCTTTCACATGAAGCTCTGTCATAGCAAACAGAATGTTGGATAGTTCAGCTCCATAGGAGGCCTGCAAAACTTTGACAGAGGTTTAACGGCCCTTGAAATTATATCCCCAAATCTTAGAGAGCCTGCTGATTCAATGAGAAAAGACATAAGCTAAGCAAGTTATAAATAAACACTTTTATCACAGGCAATACTGTCTTGATAACTTCAAAGGCCAGGCTAAGGATATACCAACTTCTCTGAAGTTCTGTAGACAGTAGGAACTTTATTGTGCTGGACAAGCAAGTTTCAGACCAGAACTGCAATTTGATCATACCAAAGGGGTCCTCTCCCCTACATCACTCTGCTCTTGTCCTGCTTATGCATTGCCACTTGAAAGTCTGAGCAAATGAGATCACAAAACTATTCGGGGTTTACATGCCTGCTCAAATTTGGTTAGATTACTTCAACCATTTGAATTTCTGCTCAAACTTTCACTGGAAACAAAGGACCAATACTGTGAGTTAGGCCATTTTTATTACTGTGACTGAGTTTTATCAGTGGTGAATGGGCTAATGATAAGTAGGAACAAAGAGGGAAGGGGGAGAAGAATGATGTAGCACCGGCAATAGGAAATGAAGGGGAGGGGGACAAACAAACACAACCTATTGTGATCCACTGTTTACTGCCTCTGAAGAAGAGCATTTCTGCTTGAAACACGTTAGGCAATACTGAACTTATTCATATTAAATGCATCAGTTAAAAGATATATTAAATGAATTCATTTAAATCTACCAGCACATTTGGGAATCTCCCCACCGCCCATCCTTTTCATTTCCAATGATGAGTAGCCAGGCCAATCAGAGGTGTATCTAGGGAAAATAGCGCCTAGGGCAAGCACTGAAATTGCGCCCGTGTCCAAACAGGAATGATGGAACTTGTAGTCAATAATATCTGGAAATCCCTGTTAAAAGGAACACTGTACCATCTAGGCATGGTTGTTGATCAAAACCTGAAAACAGGAGCCATCTCTGTAAAAGACTTAGAACAACAGTCAGGAGTTATGTGAGGATTCCAAGTGTCATTTTCTCTGTCTCATATCATGCTTTTTTAAAAAACATGACTTTGTCCTAGACTAGAGGATCACCTGCCCAAATAGCCACCAGCAAAATAGGGGAAGAAGAAGGTGGCGGGTGGGGGGTCTATAAACCAGTGAATGATTCCTACCAGCCTTTGTCTTATGATGACTGTTGGCTCATGATGGGGTATATGTGCATTCACCATTCTAGTGCTTACTTTGATACCAGGAGGGAGGAGGATACATTAGTTTGCCACATTAGACAGAGGAATTTTCAACAGGAGCAGACAGCCAAGTTCTGCCAGGGCCAAAACTAGCCCCTGCCAGACTTAGGATGGGCCCGGACCGGTCTGGAGGTGGTTCGGTTCGGGGGTGGGGGGTAGCTTTAAGAGCGGCGGGAGTGTTTACTTACCCCTCCCGCCGCTTTCCCGCTCTGGCACTCTAATCTTCAGAGTAATTGGGGCGGCAGGATACCTCCCTGCTGCTCCTTCCCCGCTGCTGGGTTTGCAGAGCAGCAGCGGGGAAGGGGCGGCAGGGAGGTATCCTGCCGCCCCAATTACTCTGAAGATTACGGCGCCAGAGTGGGAAAGCGGCGGGAGGGGTAAGTAAACCCTCCCGCCGCTCTTAAAGCTACCCCCCACCCCAGTGCCGGACCGCAGTGTGGCAGTTCCATGCACACCCCTAGCCAGACTAAGAAATCATTGTAATTTGCCCCTTCCCGTCACAAGCAGTGTGCTGTTCTTTTATTATTGACTCTAAATCTCAGACATCCCAGTCATGGATGGAAAATGCAAGGTCAGTTTACAAGAGACACACTTTCTACATGGAAGTTTCTTTTGTGCAGGTGTTGTGCAGAAACCCATGTGTAGTGACTGCCAGCGGCATAGCAAGGTTGGAATGGGCCAAGATGAGATTTTAAAATGGGCCACCAGCCCCTCAATGTCCAGGGCCTCCACGCACCCCAGGCCCCCAAGGATTTAAGTCTGATATTTCAAAATAAGTATGCTGCCTGGAAATACATTTCACTGAATACACACACGGACACTTCACAATATATAGTGATATACAGTGAGTACTATACATTTGTGCTACTTTTAATGCCTAGAACACACTAGAAACACTAATTATTAAAATGGCCTCCTTGCTGCAGATTAGCAAAGGAGACTTTCAACCATGCACGGCGAGCCTATGTTTGTTTTCTCAGAATTCTGAACAAATCCAGTAAACTTTGATTCCAGGAGGTTTTTCACACAAGGCTTTTAAAGCCCTTTAACACACATCTCCTCTGGAATGGAGGTGCTGCATTCACATGTTGGCTAGATGTAACCTGAAGTCCTGTTTAGTGATGAGTCCGAACCGGTTCGGAGGCCATTCTAAAGGCCTCCGAACTGTCCGGACTGGACCGGACCTGGCCGGTTTGGTTCGGGTGGAGGGGGTAGCTTTAAGGACGGGGAAGGTTTACTTACCCCTCCCGCCGCTTTGCCCCCTCCAGCGCCCGTATTGCTTGTAAGAATTGGGGCAGCAGGAGACCTCCCCGCCGCCCCTTCCTTCTCCTCCTCAATGCCGCCCGCCTCCAGGACGGGGTGGGCGCGCACTTGGCTTCCCTTTGAAAAGATCCAGAAGATGCTGAGGGACTCACGGTTTCTTGCCCTTCCCCCTCACCCCCTGCATTTTCCCCCCCTCACCCCCTGCATTTCCCCCCCTTACGGCCTGCTGCTCCTCCTCCCGTCGGCAAGCAGTTCAGTTTGGAAGTGGTAGTGAAGCAGCAGCAGCAGGAGGCAGCGGCGACTGGGTCCGATGCCGGCCGCGGTGGGCCCGCCATGCCATGCGGCCTGCCGTGGCCGCTGCTGCCACTTGTCCCTCGTTGTGCCCAGCTGCCAGACTGCCACCGCTCCCCCCATTCCCACATTCTGCTTCTGGCATTGGGGACCTCTGTGGGCTGGCCGTCCGCTGCTAGGCCGGCCCCACAACCCCCAACTGTCGGCCCGCCGCCACCATGGGCCCCACTCGCCGCCGTCATCGCTTCCCCATCGCGGCCGCTGCCGCTGCCATCGGGCCTTGTCGCCCCACCGCGGCCGGCATCGGCCCCAGTTGCTGCCGCCTCTTGCTGCTGCATCGCCGCCACTTCCAGGTATAGAGGTCCGGACCGTGACCCAACATGGCCGCCCGTGCCTGGGCGGGCGTATCTTTTTCGGCCGTTCTGCGCATGCGCTCTGCGCATGCCCAGAACGGCCAAAAAAGACACGGGCGGCACGGCCACACACATAGGGGGTTTATTATAGAGGATGAATGAATATAATATTGTTTGTTCCAGAAGTTTTTGTAATTTTCTGCCATGAAACAAGCAACAGGCCTTTTTAGATAGTAAAGAGCCAGAAATTTAAAGCCAGAAATTTTTCAGTCTGTTTTAAATTAAATATTCAGAGACTTCTCAGTCTCTCCCCCCACCCATCAAAGCCCTATGGCAAGCAGATCCCTATATACCTGGGGTGGGGGCTGGGGGGTAACCACAAAAAGGAATTCACAGTCTACCTTGCAAAAGCTGTGTTGGATGGTCTGGGCAGAGAGTCTGCTGCAGAGGACTCTTCCTGCCTGCTTCCTGGCTTGCTGGGGAATGCCAAGTTCAGGCTTCAGGGAGGCCTACACGGAGGCCTCTCTGGAAGCCCTGCCCACCTGCCAATCAGCTGAGAGGCGGGGAGAGAAGAGCTGCTCTGCAGTTTGCAGGCCGCTCGGATCCTCGGCCAGAGCCAGAGGGCAAGGCAAGCAGGATGGCAAGTGGCTGAGGGGCCCTGGGGCTGGGGTGGGGGTGGCAGGAACTGGTGTGGTGCCCCCTCCTCAGTGGTGCCTAGGGCACGTGCCCTGGCTGCCCCCCCAAGTTCCACCCTTGAATGCAGGTGGTGTGCCTTTCTCTTGACAAGATGCATCCTTTCTTGCCTCGTTGCAGGCACTGTCATGGTTAGGTGTGCAGTGGCTTGTGATATCCATGTTGAGATCTGATTTGGCAATTTTGCTGAGCCAAGGCAAAGGGATGTGTATTAGTTGCTAGGCAACAGCAAGGGACTTTCAGCTGCTGATTTGTTGGCTCCCCGACCCCTGGGCCAAATATCCCATTTACTTTTGGAGTTGGCCCTGGGCTAGCATATATTGATACAGATATGAACTATTCCCTATCAGAAGAAAGAGAGAGAGAGAGAAACTATTTGCTAAATGTGCTTTCAAAATTCAGCCATCTGGTCTTGGCAAAATAAGGAAATTCTATAAAAGTAGTTCCATTTTTATTAAAGGGCATCCAAAACAGTCATATCTCCTGGAGCTGTTTATTTCTCTTAAGTTAAAACAATTAGTAGACTAAATGTTGGTCACTCTGGCCAGGAAATTGAATCCTTTTAAGAAAATCAATGTATGACCATCCAGTTAGCATAATGTTAATAAAATGTAATAATGGTGTCAGGATTACAGAAACTCTCTCTTCACTTTTAAAAGGAAACTGACCTTGAAGATTGGATGATATTCCTGAATCATTGCCAGAGTATCAAGCTTGTTGTCTAGAGCTGTCTGAATCAGGCGCACCATTTGTCTGAAATATCACCTCTTTGCATTACTGCATTCATGGGCACAGCACTCCCATGGTGATGTGTTGTTCTAGGTGCAAACACTCAGCCCAATGTATCCCATTAAGAAGGCATCTTCTGTTGATTCTAATGATTCTTCTCAGTGCATGCACAATGAGCCTCAAGAGCAAACGTATTCTTGTCCTTACACTTGACCATCTTTAAGGGCTCTTAGAGATGGTCAAGGACAGGCATTCGACCACTGAGTTGTGTAGCTAATGCAGTGGTCCCTGCATTGCTGTCTTATTTCATTGTCATATCAAATCTAACATCTGCAGTGACAAGTGCTCTCTTTCAGGCTTTCCTTCTTCTCTCTTCTCCGGCAGAAAAACAGCTGGAGGCTAAAGGTCTAATCTCATTGCTGATCCTGCATTTGGGAGGAGGCCTGCTATGTAGGGGGCCTCTTCATTCTCTTTCCCTGAAGTATCAGCAGGGATGGATTGCCCTGGGTGGAGGTCTGAAACAGAGCTCTCATGATATAAAGGTGGTCTCCTTGGGTTCTTCTGCCAGAGTACAAGCAAGGCTGGAAGGTCCTGTGAGGTGGCCTGATATGGAGGCTGCCTTTTTTGGTTCTTTCCTGTCATGCTCTACAGAAAGCCACCACCACGGCTTTTCTTCCTGCAAAGGAAATGGAGGTGCCACCTCCTAGCTGTTCCCCCAGGGCCAAATCAGTCACTCAGTTTGACTCCGCCTGGATCTAAGCCTCCAGCTGCTGCTTTGGCTCTTGGTGGAAAATAAGAGGGCTGGAGAATAACATTTGGCCTCGAACTTGGGCCTTCCAGCTGTTGTTTGATTACAGCTCCCATAGTCCCCAGTAGTCGCAGTAGCCAATAGTCAGGGTTGATGGGAACTGTAGCCAACCAGCAGCTGGAGGGCTGGAGTTCTGCAGCCCTGCCCTAAATCAAGCTTCCTCTTCCGCATCACCATTCTATCCTCTTCCACACGGGGCAGATCTCTCTTCAGGGCCAAAATCCAGCCTCCTAGCCATACATGTTGGGGCAGACAAGATCTGTATGAGCCTCCTGGCAAGGAACTGTCTGTCTTGAGCTACATCTTGAACCTCTCAAACATCTCTTGGCCCTGAGTGGACTGGCCAAGAGAATCTTTTCTGTAGCTGAGTTTGACCCAAAGACCTTTTTACCCAACTCTACCCAAAGAATATTCAAAGCAAGACAAATGTATTTTCTTTAAAATAAAACATATTTTTTAAACAATAAATATGCAAGTTTTATTGCTGTTCCATCTCTACATCCTATTAAAACAAATATTTAATATTTTAAATATATATACACAGCATTTTATTGCTACTTATGTAAATAGTAGCACAGTTGTCTCTTTTAATTTGCCTTCCCCTTCTTCCTCAGCAACGTCCAGCTACCTTGGAGGAACCACAATCCCCATAGTGGCTTCCACCCTGGCCAATCTGCTCCTTAGATGCCTCAATTGTCCCCTCAGTGCCTTGAAGCTTTGTAAGCATTCCTGGCAGCTGCGGATGTCTCTTTGGCCTTGAAGGAGAGAAAACAAACAGGGTGAAGGGGCCTGTCCTCCACCATGTCAGTCCCTGCACGGACTTCTAGTCCCCTTCCATGCCCAGCACAGACTCCTCCTCTCTGTCTTGAAAACCCTCCATGGCTATGTACCCCCCAGTGAACTTGCACCTCATCAGGTTGATTTTTGCTCTTCCAGCTTCTCTGTCTTCAGGAGCCACCTGAAGGTCTCCTGCTCTCTAAAACAACTCTTTCTCTTCCCTCTCGCTGACCCTTGAGTCTGGAACAGCCACTCAGATGTGGCCCCTCGTCTCTCTCCTATCCCTCCAATGATACCTGAAAACCCACCTCCACTGTGCAGCCTTTGGCGTAATGCCTCAGTAGAGGCAGCTCCATCGGCTTGAACTGAATGCCCCTTATGCTTTCCTCTCCCATTCCTCCTCTTCCTCACTTCTCTCTCCAAAGCCAAACTTTAGACTGTATGCTCCTGGTGGCAGGGAACTTTTGCCCATGTACATTGATGACACTATAAGGAGGATTTGCAATATGCACAATTGTATATCATCCTCCTTGGTTTCCTGTTTCATCTCAGCTTAAACTCAAAAGGGCTGATATTTGTTTTCCTTTTAGCATTCATATTCTGCTCTTCCTCAAGCAGCTCAGGGAGGTTTATACATGGTTATTTTTTCCTCACAATAACCCTAAGAGGTAAGTTAGGCTGTGGGACAAGTGACTGGCCCAAAGTCACCCAGTGAGTTTCATGGCTGGATGAGAATTCAAACCTGGGTCTTCCTGGTCCTAAGGAGCTGTGGCTGAAATACGTACACATCTTTCCCCCACTTGCCCCCACCTCAGCTTCCCTCTACTTCTTCTATTGTATCCCTGTCTCTGTTTTTAGACTATAAGTTTTTTAGATTGTAAAATCACAATGAGGATGGAAAAGGTAGAGGTTATGGAGTGCTGCCTCTGTGAGACTTATGGTCACGCAGCTGATGGACCTGCATCTCTACCAAACTCTGCAGAGTTTCTTTCACATAGCTGAGGTCCGGCTACAGAGGAGGTGGGGAAGGAGGAGGAGGTGGAGAGGGATGCAGGAGGAGGGAAGAGGTGGAGGTGGAGGGTGGGATGAAGGCAACCTCCAGGGAGGCAGAGGACAATGATGAATCAGACCCAGAGGGCTGGAGAAGTGCAGCAGAGCCTGCAGGAACATCTGCAAGAGAGAAGAAGAAGCAGGAGGTCAGCTGCAAAGGCTGACATCCTACCACACCCACCATCACTTGCCCTCACTGCTCACTCTGAGAAGCTGCTTGGATTACAGGCACTGGAGCTTGGACACCTGAAAGACAGAAAACAAAGGAACACTTCAGCAAGCACTAACAACCCACTCACAGGCCTCCCCTCTGAAACCTTAGATATAGACTCAAATCAAGCATTTCAACATGAAAGAAACAGAGCAAAAGAGCCGTTCTTAGCCCAGCAGCAATTTCAGGGGCATGCTGTGAACATACCTTCCCTTTTCCACCGCTGCAGCTGAACTTCACTGCAGATGAGCCTTGTCCGCATGTGTCCAATTTGCAGGTTGATGGCCCAGAGAGAATGAGGGAACTGTTGGGAAATGCGGCAAACCCTCAGTTCTGCAACAAAGAGAGCAAAAAGGAACAAATGTTGTATGTGCTGACCAGGCTGAGTACTGGTGACTTGCAAAAAGGGCAGTGTTAGGGCTTAGTCCATCATCTGCGCTGGGTATCAAAACTGCAGCTGATCTTTGTGCTGGGTGTATATGCAAAAGGTTTCTGAGGTGTCGCAATACTTATGCTGCTGGACATAGTCATGCTGTAACCCTTTGAGGAGTTCTACTTCTTGCTGAAGATAATTATCAGCAATGGAAGGCTCTAGTAAGGGCTCTGACACAGAAGCTGCTTCCTTTGGAGTGTCTGTGAGGACGGAAGGACCTGGCACTGAGGTAGCCTCAATGAGCACTTTTCCCAGTAGGTCATTGGTGATGCAAGGTGTTGGAAGGGGCCCTGGCATCGAGGTTTCCTCAATGAGCACTTCGCCCAGGATGTTGTTGGTGATGTGAGGTGCTGGAAGGGGTTCTGGCATGGAGGGTTCCTCAATGAGTGCTTCCCCCAGAATGTCCTTGGTGATGTGAGGTGCTGGAAGGGGTTCTGGCATGGAGGGTTCCTCAATGAGTGCTTCCCCCAGGATCTTGTTGGTGATGTGAGGTGCTGGAAGGGGTTCTGGCATGAAGGGTTCCTCAGTGAGCGCTTCCCCCAGGATCTTGTTGGTGATGTGAGGTGCTGGAAGGGGTTCTGTCACGGAGGGTTCCTCAGTGAGCTCTTCCCCCAGGATGTCATTGGTGATACGAGGTGCTGGAAGTGGTTCTGGCATGGAGGGTTCCTCATTGAGCGCTTCTCCCAGGATGTTGTTGGTGATGTGAGGTGCTGGAAGGGGTTCTGGCATGGAGGTTTCCTCAATGAGCGCTTCCCCCAGGATGTCGTTGGTGATGTGAGGTGCTGGAAGGGGTTCTGTCACGGAGGGTTCCTCAGTGAGCTCTTTCCCCAGGATGTCATTGGTGATGTGAGTTGATGGAAGAGGTTCTGGCATGGAGGGTTCCTCAGTGAGCTCTTCCTCCAGGATGTCCTTGGTGATGCGAGGTGCTGGAAGTGGTTCTGGCATGGAGGGTTCCTCAGTGAGCTCTTACCCCAGGATGTCCTTGGTGATGTGAGGTGCTGGAAGTGGTTCTGGCATGGAGGGTTCCTCAGTGAGCATTTCCTCCAGGATGTCATTGGTGATGCGAGGTGCTGGAAAGGGTTCTGGCATGCAGGGTTCCTCAGTGAGCTCTTTCCCCACAGTGTCCCCCAAAACATTAGGGAGTCCCCCAGAAAATGGTGCAACATGGGTTGGGTTTCTGGGATGACCTGAAAGAGAGGAAATAACGCAGGAATCAGGAAATGATCCTGGCTTGTAGGCCTGATAGAAATGGCCTCCCTTTTCTGCCTAGGTTAGCCAGCTGGGAAGTAGCCTGGGATTGTGGGTGAGGTAGGCCACCCAAGGAATGGAACCAAGCAAGGAATGAAGAGGAGTACATTGCATAGCAGTGACTGGCAAGACAGCCCTCACCAAGTACACTTCAGAAGGGAGTGCAATGGCCAGGCTCTGCCTGCTGTACATACAAGTGCAGCTGCCTTCTACCAAGTCATGCTCTTGGCTCTCTTTGCCCTACTCTGGCTGGCAGCCACTCTTGGGCAGAGGCCTTTTCCTAGCTAGCTAAGATCCTTTAACAGAAGATGGTGAAGTCTCAACAGGAGACCTTGTGCATGCAAAGCAATTGTTCCACTGCTGGGCTATGGGCTCTCCCTTCTGTGTGAGGAAAGAAGCTTCTCCTTTGAGCATAATGGGAGCTGATGGTTGACATGGACTATCTCTGGTTCATGAACCAACCCCCAGTTACAGCCTCTTGGCCTAGTGGGGTGGGGGGTCTTGAAAATCTGCCTGGATGCCATAAGCAGGAAGCATAGCTGTGATCTCAGGAATGCAGGCCTGGCTCCTAGAGGTAGAAAACTGTGGTCGGAGAAAGAAAGAGTCTCTTTGGTCCGAGCTCAGAGCACATTGAACAGGAAATGTTGCCCTTGTTTTCAGGTGATCCTCCAATTCCATCTTGACCCATGTAATTGTCAAAAAATGAGATACTTTGGAAACAATTAGCTTCCTCTTCTTGAAGTCAGGGAGAAAAAGACCCAGAGGTTGTCTTGGGGCTGGGTGTGGGCAAAGGGTTCTTGCAGGACTTTTTCAAAAGTGCACAACCTCTAAAGGAGAATGACCAAACCTACCTGCCTGCTGCCACAGCCCTTTCCCCATCTCCTCTTTGAATGGAGGATAGCTAGATGTGACTCACAGAGCCCCCCCCCCCCGCCCAGTCTCCTCTAACACTTTTGGCTGCATCAACAGCAAAGGATAGAGGTGGCTGAACCTGCCCTCCTGCTATCCATTCATCGGATGGATGTCTGCCCATCTCTCTCCATTGTCTAAGAGAAACAGTTCTCCAAGGAGGCTTTCCCTGGGGGGCTGGGAAGCTCTGAGGAGAAGCAGGCACTCTCATGATCCACTCACCTGTCAGTGCCCCCTCTTCATCTTCATCCCTGCAGCGATAAGGAGAAATATTCTTAGTAGCAAATCACAGGAAAGAGAGGGTCTCCTCCCCCAGTAATACTAGGGGTATTACTAGTATTACTAGGGGTATTACAAGTATTACTAGGGGTATTACTAGTATGTGCCCTCCCTCTAATTTTAATTCACATGCAGCCAAGTATGTCATCTCCCTTAATCCTTATAGGTGGCCCTGCTAATTTTGGATGATTCCATAGTTGGGAGCAGTGAATGTAATTGCTGTTGAATGTCACTCATTGCATTTTGCTCAGAGTATTTTTCATTGAGGATTGACTGGTTGTGGCGGGGTGAGGTGTGGGCCTGCTCTCGTAGTTCACGGTCATGAGGCCAGCTTTCCCACCCCTCTCCAGTGTAGTTTCCCCACTTTTTAAAAAGCCCCCCCCCCCACAAGGGACACATACATGCTGTTTTGTGTTTAAAATAGGAGGGAGGCAGCCTGCCAAAGGTATCAAGGGGACAGTTGACGAAATTAGCATTTGATTCAGCAGCCAATTACTGGCATTCTGAACATGGAAAGGAGATGGGCTCACCTTGATGAGGCAATATATGCCACACCTGGGTTTGGGCTATGTCTGAACACCTCCCCCTCATCACTCCCCCCGCCCATCCCTTCAGCTGGCCACACCAGAGCCAAAAGCATTAAGAGGAGTCAAGGGTAGAGAAGAGAGCAACTCACTTTGGTTCTGCCTCTGGGTGAGACCTATGGGAACATGAAAGAAGAAAAGGTTAGGCATGTTCTTGGAAATAACATGGGGGTGCTGGGGGGCAGCTTTTGAAGTCAGCTTCAACTGGTGGGCAGGATTTCCCCACAACCCCCCAAGTGGGCCCACAGGAGCCAGCCAGTAGCTCCTGAGTAATACAGCTTCACCGGTCTAGGACCTCCAAGCTTAAGAAACACAGTGGAAATCAGCCAAGCAGGTGACCTTCGAGGGACGCCTGCATTTCAAGGAGAAGCTGTGTGGTGTGAATAGTGGTGGTGAACTTGTGACCACTGAAGTTCCCACAGGGAGCACAAACACGTGTGAGCACAGCAGGCTGGGCTTCAGTTCTCTGCCCAGACAGGCTAAAACAACGGAAGGGCATCTTTAAAAACCAAGTCCACACCGCCATTAGATTTTGCTTCACCCACCATGCCAGAGACTTACCTGCAGGCCACACATGACCAACAGCCACCCATCTTGACAACTAAGCTGATAAGCTGCTAATAAACTGACAGCCGAAGACAGCCAATTTATCGAAGATGCTTCAGCTAATCTAAAACGCTGCTAAGTGAGCCTGCTGCAGAATCTTCACAGGTTTCCAAGGGGAACCGTGATGGCAGAATTCTGTGGCTGACTGTGAAGTCACAAGTTACTGTTACTGGTCATGCTGGCTCTGGTTTGAATCCAAACACTGTCTTGGGGGTGCAGCTCAAAGTGTCAGAGCACCAGGGGTGAGTCATCCCAGTCCTGCCCTCCCTGCTCCCCACATGTCACTTTCTATTCATTTGACTTTCCCCTTCTGTTAACAAATTCTGAAGGGGGTGCTTGTGGATAGGGGTGGGCTGCAGCTGCTGCTTGTACAGTTGGACACAAAGTTTATAATAAGCCTTGCATGAGTCCTCTGTAACATGTAAGAGGGCAAAGGCAACAGCCTCATCCATTGCATGTTCCCAGCTAATTTCCCACCTAATCACCTAGATTAGATTTCCACCTAATCACTTGCTGAAGTCCTTTAGCTAGGAAATTCCTCTAAATCACATTCAGCACTGAGGCCCGTCTCTGTTCAGAATACACAAAAAGAAAGCCAATTAACTTGTGGAACTCACCACCTCTAGATGTGGTGATGACCACTGGCTTAGATGGGCTTGAAAGGGGGTTAGAAACATTCACGGGGGAGGAAAGATCCCTCTGTGGCTATTAGTCATGATGGCTATAGAGAACCTCCAGGTGCACAGGCTGAATCCCTGATGCTGGGGACATGCAATGGGTGCGGCTGTTGCCTTTGCATTCTTACATGTTACAGAGGAAGCATGCAGGTTTATTATAAACGTTGTGTCCAACTGCACAAGCAGCGGCTGCAGCCCACCCCTACCCACAAGCATCCCCTTCCTTCAGAATTTGCTTACAGAAGGAAAAAGGCGAATGAATCGAAAGTGACCGAGAGGGAGGGAGGGAGGGAGGGGAAATAAGAAGGACAAAGAAAGAGGGGAAGCACAAAAATGTGTTAGAGGTTGTTGATTTTTACCCACAATAGGTAAAACAGCAGAGCACTAAGAAATGAGCACACATTCCAGTTACAGAGTAGGTAGCAGAGGATGATTTGGATATTGCAGCTATTTAGAGAAAACACATGGAGATCCTTGTGTGACTAAACACTAAACATTTATTGGTTAAATACACTTAGACAGGAAAGACCTATATCTAATCTAAAGGACTACAGGTGAAACTCGGAAAATTAGAATATCGTGCAAAAGTCCATTAATTTCAGTAATGCAAATTAAAAGGTGAAACTGATATATGAGACAGACTTTCCAAATTAATGGACTTTTGCACAATATTCTAATTTTCCGAGTTTCACCTATACATAGTGGATAGGTAAGGAGAGAGAGAGATGTTTCCATCTGCTCTCTAGGAGGAAAGGAAGGATTGTGACTCAGCACAGGAAGTGCTGCAGAGTCAGTTCAGGGGTCATAGAGTAGGGACAGATAGGGAGACCCTGACTCACTGTCTCTACTCCCAATGCCCCTAGTGGTCATTAGGACAGTTGGTGCAAAAGGTCGATGGACTGGAAGTTCATCTCCAACAAAATGAAGATGGACCACAAAGAATGAGAGGGCGTAACAGAAGGCTGTAATGTACTTTTTGTACAAGGTTATGACAATGGAAAGCAAACAATTATCCCCGCCCCCTCTGTTTCTTCTTAGGAAACAACCCACATCCTTATTAAACTCAATAGGCCCAACTGTACAAAATCTTAGTTTCTGCTGCACATAGTTTGATGCACTGCACATTAAAATGAACATTGGACAAAGGGACCTCCTCTCTGTCCTCTCAAAAGACCCACCATGGTAGCGCATGGCCCCACGGGATGGATGAATCCCGCTAAGGATGCTACTCTTACATTTTTAGGCATTTTAGCGATTGCCTCCTTACAGCTATTATTTCTGCCACTATATTTAAACCATATGTTGTTGCTGGAAGTGCCTTTGCTGAATGTTTTTTTGACATTCTGTCAGCTGGTATGTATCCCTCACTTCCTGCCCCTCTGGCTGCTGGCGCCACCAACAGCACTGCAATTACTCTCCAGTATATTATTTTATCAGGAAGCAAAAAGGTGTCACATAGAAATACAGAAGCACTCAGTTGCTGCTGAAAGTCACTTTGCTCAGAGTGTTTTTTGCTCAGAATGTTTTTCCTTGAGGATTGACTGGTTGGTAGGGCGGGGGGCAGAGGCGCTCTTACCCCCGGACATTGGGGCCCTGGTCCATGGCCTCCAGGGACAGACTCCAAATGGTCAGGGGGGGCCCCTCCTGCAACCACCTGTGCCCGCCTCACCACACCGTATCTCCAGTGTTTTTGTTTTATATAATTTAAGTGAGGAGTGGCTGCTGGGGAGTGAGCTTAGCAAGACTTGCCTACCTGCTCCCCCGGTGTTGTCGGAAGTGACCGCTGGGCTTGTCTATTCAGCCCAGTGGTTCTTGATAACTGCGAGGCGCTCCAGCGTGTGGCATCATGGGCTTGTGGCAATCTATTTTAACTGCACTGGTGCGCTGTAGCGCCTCACAGTAAACAAGAGCCTCTGGGCCGAATGGACAGGCTGAGTGGTCACTCTGGCCACCACCACTGGGGGGTGGGAGGAAAGTCCTGCTCAGCTGACCCCCCGGCCCACCCCTCAGCCACACACATGCCATGGTGGCTTGAATTATGCAACAACAACAAAAAACAGAGGCATGGCATGGCGGGTGCAGGGTGGCCGCTGGAGGCACCCCAATTGCCTAGGTGCATCCCTGGCACGGGGAAGGGCGGATCTGCTCTCATAGTTTACAGTCATGAGGCCAACTTTCCCACCCCTCTCCACAGACGTTTTTCAACTTTTTAAAGAGTCCTCCCCACAAAAAATAAATAAAAATAAAGGACATGTTTCAGGTGAAAGAATGGCAACAAAAAGAAGAAGGACCTAGGTGAGTCCAATAGAAACTCTATATTGCACCACAAGAACCCACCCACACAAAACCTTTCCTGTATGCAATATTAAATATATCTGTAAAAAGACATTAAGGGGACACATTCAACTGCAACCTAATATTGTAAGGATTTTTCTCAAAACATACCAAAGGATGAAAGTTGCTGGATATTTAATATATACTGTTTTAGAATTACCCACATATATACTCAAATCAATACATAAATCCTTAAAATCATTAAAATTCACATATACATACACATTAAAATAACCAGTAATACCCATTATGTTAATATTTCATATGGGCTAATACATAAAATCTAAAAGCACCCAACTATTCTTTCAATAATCCCTTCGTTTTATAGCTTCATGAGTGCCAAACTTCCAAAAGGTGCACAAATGCAAAGAAGGGGTCACAAAACTCTATATGGACTTCTTGTACCACATGTGCTGATGTTTTAAAATCCACATCCAGACACATCCTCTGTCTCAAAAAGGTGATAAAACCAGCTCCACATTCTACAATGCATGTGTAAGCACTCCTTTCTGTACTGAGCTGAAAATGCCATCAGATAAATTCTGATTTTCTTTATATCTATAGCCCTATTCAGATGTTAGATTATGTTCAGATGTTACAGATGCTACACATGTACACATTTTTCTGTGAATGTTTGTACATGGATTCATTTAAAAGCTGGACCTGGGTACAGGCCCCTCAAACACAGGCTACAGATATGAAGTGTACCACTGTTTGTGCATTGAACGTAACTTGTGAATAGGGCTTATTTGTACACATAATATGCTTTCAAGGACACTGATTCCAAGTATGCTTACATGGCAGTCCAAGGAGCACACTTCAATTTCCTTAAAAGGAAACAGCACTGGCATTTTATGCTGTTTTTGTAATATCTTTTATTGACCGACCAATCAATCAAACTATATCAGGGGCTATCAATGGCCAGTTATGGAGAATATGGCATGATTCTGTCATGAATACAATGTAGCAACACATGTATTTTGCCATAGGAATGTTTACAAAATATATAATGCATAAAGGTGGCATAAAGACACTGGTTGATACCAATGCAGGCACATGTGGCCAATGATAAGAGGCCAGGCCAAGGGTGGCCTCTTTAGCCAAAGAACAATAATGTTCCTTAATAACTGGGGATTTTTCCTTGATAGCCTGGAATATCTACCCAGCATACTATGAGGAATAGGGCCATGGCTCAGTGGTGAGGCTGCAGATTTATTCCCTGTCATCTCCAATTGGGCTGGGAAAGACCCCAGTCAGACATTCAAGAGAGCCACTACTAGTCCGTGTAGACAATACTGAGTTAAATACTGGTCTGGCTGAATAGATGGTGACTTTCTATCTGAGTATGGGAACCCAGAGAGGGAATGGGCTGAATACAGAAAGGCAGGAGGAGGACTCAGGTAACAAACTAACCTCCTCCTCTGGCTGTTCCTGAGGCTGACCTTTTTTTGTTTGTGTGTGTGCTTACCCAGTCATTCTGGAGTTCAAGAAGGGCTAGGAGCCCACCCCGTACCCTGGGAGTCTGACAGTTGGATGGGATGGGTTGGGTTGGATTGGATCAGATCCAACGATTTTTCAAGTGTACAGGTCTAGTATAGGATTTATTGATTCAGCACCATAAAAGCATGTATCTGCTTTCATGGCAGTGAGAGAAAACTTACATCCTCATTCCACTGCACTGTGGTCTTGATCCAGTTTCAAGGTCCCCCGTGACTGCTTTTCCTAAAGGAAGAGACATGGCCGGTCTTAAACTTGCTGTTTCAAAATGCTATTTACGTGACATGTTATTTGGCCTTTACAATATTATTTCTTGATAGTACAATCACAATATTCTGTATGTCAGGGGTGGATCGGCTTTTTTATTATTATTATTATTATTATTATTATTATTATTATTACATTTATATCCCGCTCTTCCTCCAAGGAGCCCAGAGCGATGTACTACATACTTGAGTTTCTCTTTCACAGCAACCCTGTGAAGTAGGTTAGGCTGAGAGAGAAGTGACTGGCCCAGAGTCACCCAACTAGTTTCATGGCTGAATGGGGATTTGAACTCAGGTCTCCCCGGTCCTAGTCCAGCACTCTAACCACTACACCACACTGGCTCTCTCTTGTCTTGGATGGTCAGATTTTTCTAATACCAGGATTCTTGTGATTCACTGAAGTAGTTCTAAGTAAAAGCCAGCATGGTGTAGCCTTTACAGTGTTGTTGTAGGAGCAACAAGTCCCAAGTTCAAGTTCAACTCAGCCATGAAACTTAGTGGATGAGCTAGGGCTAGTCACTTTCACTCAGCCCAACCTATCTCACAGGGTTGCGGTGAGAATAAAAATGGGTGAGTAGAAACCATATATATTCTTCGAGCTATAGGGAAATTTTTCTCTTCCCTTATTTCTAAAATTGTAATAAAATAATAAATAACTAGCTGACCTGGTGCAGAACATCTGTGCCCCAAGTTCTCCCTGTCTTCCCCTCATCCCTTCAGCCATTCTCACCCACTCCGTTCAGCCCCAGTTCATTCCCCCCTCCCTTCAGCTCAACTGGCACTTCCTCTCGGCAGCTGGCTAGCTGGCCCTGCGCTGCCGCCTCTCACCAGGCAGCGCTTAACCCGGCGGCCGACCTGGTCTCTGCCACCGCCTCTCACCAGGCAGCGCTTCCTCTTGCTGCCCAGAGGTGGACAGCTGGCTGCCACTTCCTCTACCCACCCGGCGCTTTCTCCCAGTGGCCGGCGTCACTGCTACTTTTCTCTGGCCAGCGGCCGCTCGCCTTCCTCTCCCCGTCCCTTCACTCATGAAATCTCAAGAGAGCTGCCACGCATGGGATTAGCCACGGGTATGTCTTAGCAAATTAAATATATAGATTGACAAAGCAAGAGTGCAGATTTCCTGTACCTATAAGAGATGCACAGAAAAGAGGACATTTCAGCAGGTGCAGTCTTTCTTTCCCCTGTATAACAAACTGCCTCTTCAATGTATCTCTTAAAGATACAGGATACCTGTCCTCTTTTCCATATGGCAGCCCCATGCATACTCAGGATTTCTAAACACTGAAGGTAATCAGGATTTCTAAACACTGAAGGTAATCTGTCTTAAGTTATTCCAAAAAGCCCAGCAACTTAGAGGCAACAGGCTGTCCACCAGAAATTGGTCAGCGATTTTTTCCAGTGGCCAAAGGTACCTTTTCTCCATCCCTGCCATACACCTTTGCTTGTGAATGTATCATATCCAATCAGTTACTAAGAGAGAAGGAAGCATTAATTCTGTGAAAACCAATGACCCCAAGAATTCAGAAATGAGCTCAAAAGTTTAGTATTACATTTGCTCATATTTAGGTTGCCTTAACTCTTTAGCCCTAAGGAAAACACTGTCCTTAAAAATAATAATAATAATAACTTGCGTATGACAGTGAGGAAAGTTGTTTGTGGCGTGAGGATTTTCTGACACACATCTGAGCCTTTCTTCATGGAACACTCTGTTTCTCATGCAACTCCTTTGATGTTCAACAATATATTTTATTCAGCGGGTCACATTTCACCTCTTAATATATTTCAGTTTTTTGTACTGGGTTCAAGTATCACTATTAGGGTTGTTGCTTTTTCAATATTTTGGTCTTTGAGGCCTAACAAATCTGCAGCCAATAAAAACTCATTCTTTTTGTTTCGTGCCCAAAATATATCATCATGTAACTAACAAATATCATATTTTGGTTCCAATATCAGATGGGCAGAACACGTTACCTCCCAGAAGATTAACCTTTGCGTCTGTGCCGATTCATTAACTATGCACATCAGTCACCAGACTGCAGCAAAATTTATTGCAATTAAGCATTGCTACACTGTAGTGGCGGAATAAGCTTCACCATTATCAGTATCGTTAATGGCTTTCTGAACGGTTGCCAGTTCATTCATTCACCCCACCCAGCCTTCAATAATAAAATAATTTTGACAGAGAGCCCATGTTTCAACATTTTTAATAAAAACAAAATAAAAAACCATCAGTAACAGAGCAGTCAAGTTTCCCCTCTCTTTCCTCCTTGCCAAAATTAACAGAAGGAAAATTTCAGGCTGGCCTTGCTCCAGAAAAGGAGGAAATTGAATGGTCTTAGTTCTTATTCTTTGACTGGTAGCATTGTGTACAAAGAAGACTTGACTCTTGGGCTCATTTTGACGAATCTGAAGCACAGATAAGAATGCCGAGGACTAGATCCTGTAATTTATAGCCAATGATTCTGCTTAAGATCTTTCAGTACCACATAACAAATCAACATGATTTAGAAAATAACATGGTTTCTGCCATTGACATAAGCCATATGTGAGCTGCTGAGCTACTATGTAAGTCACAGTTATAAATTTTAAGTCGTTAGGAAGCAACCCTTTTACAATGTTGTGCTCTGTACAATTATCATAATTCTGAAAACCAAGTAATGAACTTGAAGAACTCTCTTATATTGTGGAACTCTTGCCCATCAACATGAGAACAGCACGTTACCTTACATTGCAAGAACTCTTGCCCACATAAGAACAACATATGAAAGAAGCATCAGAACAAAATCCTGGATTCACAATATTGATTGGGTCCTACAATCTTAAAATATAAATATGATTGGAGATTAAAGTGCACATGCTCCCCTTTGGACAACTGGCTTGAGTCTCTCTGTGTGACTGTATCACCTCCAGTTGTTGTCTTTTTAAGTTAAAGGTTTAAACTCAGTCTGAATTGCATGCTGAGAAGGTCTATACACACATCACAGTTGGAGAAAAGTCAAACTTGTGTGTCGGCTTTAATCAAGTCATAACTGACATACAAGTAATAATATAGCACCAAACCATGATGGATCAAACTGGGCTGTGTTCGGCTATCTAGCACTGAATGTGTTTGTTTGCTGCCAGTCTATAGTATGCATAGATCCAACCGCTTCCAAAAGAGGCAGTATCTCACCCCCACAATTCATGGATTTTTGCCTTACCTGAGTCATCCCATCACTTTGATATTAAAGCAGTGATTTCACATGCAGTTATGTAATGTGGACTTGTAAAAGCTGCGATCTCACATTATTCTATTCTATTTACATGGGAAACAAAATTATATTATGCCATGTTCTCATGACCAGAACAATCACAGTTAAAGAGTTAATCACAATCAGCCAGCCCCACGTGATTAATCACAGTGATTTAACCAGCATTGCCCAGAAATTCCAGGTTTTCACTCAATCGATGGCCCGGATCATACATAACATGAAACCAGAAGTCGCCGAACTCATGTTTTCAATTTGGAACTCTAAATCATGCCACAGGCATTCTTCAAACCACAACCAGCCAAACTCCAGTTATGGGAGAGGGCAGGCCTGCCCTGCTGCTCCACCACTGAGTCCGATCCCAGCAAGCTGCACGGCCAGACTGTGGGCAAAGCATTGGCACATCAACGGAGTGGCCGTGATTGGCCACAATCTTGAAGGGGGCATGCAAAGAGTGATCAGGCATTTTCAGAGGGGGCCACATGCCCTCAGCAGGGAAAGGGCATTTAAATCCCTCTCATGAGAGGGCCAGTCTTCTAGGGAAGGCTATGTAGCTGTAAGGGTGCTGGTCAAGCCATGGACTGCAAGTTCCCGAGTTGAGCCCACCTACCCAAGGGGGCCCTGCTTGTCTGGCCACCAACTCTCCATGGTAAAAGATAGAGCAGAATCTCTGCAAGCTCCCCACCCCCATTCCCTGTGAAGACTTGGACACACCCAAAAAAGATCTAGACAATCCATGTGCCATATCCTAGCTGCATGTGCAGAGGAGGGAGACACTGGGACAGACCTTTAAACCCACTCAGAATTCAAGTGCCAGGTCTGGCATCACATCATATTCAGATCTGCCAGCATGGAGATTGTAGGAGAGGGGAGCCCCCATTTTCAAGTAATCCCAGGACACTGAGGTTGCCGTATCGGGGCACTGGCAAGGGTGCACATGTCCACATGGGCAGAGGGGCTGGCAGGTGGCATGGCAAGGTTGCTGTTTTGGGGTACTTTGCACATGTCCAAATGGGTGGAGGGGTGGTAGTTGCCAAGGCAAGGAAGGCAATCTCTGGGGCACCCCTCTCCACATCTTTACTCCACACAGAAACTTTGCTCGATATACAGCCCCAATGGCCTGTCACTCCCATGAGGGAGTGATCAGTGGAAGAAGAGGATGTCTTTTGCCATCAGGCATCATGACTGAATGTGCTTAGCAATTTTCTCCCCTCCCCTCTGATGGTTCTTCTCATGAGCTGTCAGGGGGTGTCCCCATCACCTCTCACTCTCATTACTGAGCAGTGCTGCATTAGAGCACTTCCCACTTAATGGAGCACTACTGATCCCGGAAACCGGCCTTGCTTATTAGTAAGCCTAGGAAGGGCAAACCCACAAAGGCGAAGGGGCCAGGACCCTATTCCCCAATCTTTCAGTAAGAAAACTATAACTTGTCTGCCCCAGGACCCCTGCTTGGGGCTGAACTTTACACCCAGAATACCTCCACACACATGATTTTGGGCTGATAGGGGAGACACCAGGTTCTGAGATGGTCCTTTAAACCCATTCAAAATCCTCAGGTCTGGTCCAGTGTCACATCGTATGCAGAACTGCCAGAGCATGGATTCATGGGAGAAGGGAGCTCTGATCTGTCTGCCCCTGATCTGTCTGCCCCTCAACAGCGGGGTAGCCCTTCAGGGGCTTGTGCACATTTCCACATGGATGGATGGGCTGTCAGGGGGCATGCTCTACTTGGCGGCAGTCACCAGGACTATGACAGCACTCACCAAGATACCTGTCCCCATGGCTTTCCTCCATAGAGCATCCTGGCTCAGCTGTGAGCACCCAGTGGTCTTGCACTCTCATGAGAGAGTGGTCTGTGGGGTAATGGGCTAATTCTGCAGCATAGGACAAGAGTACCACTTCGTACAATGCTAATACCCCCTGGTACATTTAAGTCTATTCTTCACAGTTGGTTCTTCTCAAGAGCAAGCCTAGGGACTGTTGACCCCCCAGGGGAAGGGGCTGCCTCTGCTTCCCCAACCTTTCAGTGGAAAAAATAGAACTTGACTGCTCCAGGATCCCTGCTTAGGGCTGCCTTTTGGACCTGAACCCAGACACCAACCCCTGCTAATTGCTCCCCTCCCAGTGCTGTGGTGGGGTGCCCTGCTTATGTTGCCACCTGGAGTGCTTGTGTTTGTGAGCATATATCACTGTCACTTGTTTCTCGGGAGCTAAGCAATTGATGCCCTTCCTGTCATCCCCTTTCCCTCCTTCTTGTCAGGTGAGGGGAGCAAGGGACAGAGTTAGAACACCGAATGCCCATTAAGAGGATGGCAAGGCTGCAATGGGATATTGCAGCAGCCCTGTTGCCAGGCAACTCCAAAGCAGCATGGTGGCAAAGCTTTGTGCAAACCAAATGTTCAAAATGGAGTTGCGTGAGGCAAACCGAAGGTCACTTTTGCTGCGAAACCGCTGTTTCACGCATTCAGATGTACCGGAGTTCCAACTTCTGCCACTTTTAACTCTGATTTCATGTTACATATGAACCAGGCCTATATCTTTATTTTGGTCTTTGACCAGTTTAAGATAAAACATAAAAACACTAGTATTAAAAACAGTCTGTGTCTGTGGAGACAGTAACTGTGAAGTTAAAGCTATAATCTTATTGTTAAACTAAAATCTATGGAGTGCTATAAAATTAATTAAAATATAATAAAACAAATGCATCCAGGCTAAGAAGTTAGAGATGGTGAGCATAAAACTAAAATTTATGATAAGCTATAAAATAGTTAAGATTAGAATTAGATTTTGATTAAAATATGATAAAATGAAAACTGTATAACTGGGTAGCATGGGTGGTAGTGATGGAATGAACTGTGTCAGGCCTGATTAATTCTTGCTGGCGGTCAGGTCTTGGCAAATTTTGTATGCTGCCATGCAGAACATGGCAACATTATGTGTTAAGGACATAAGATCCTTATGTCCTTAACACATGGCAACATTATGTGTTAAGGACATAAGCCCTGCTGGATCAGGCCCAAGACCCATCTAGTCCAGCATACTCTTTCACACATTGGCCCACCAGATGCCACTGGAAGCCTACAGGCAGGAGTTGAGGGCATGCCCTCTCTTCTGTTGTTACTCCCCTGCAACTGGTACTCAGAGACATCCTGCCTTTGAGGCTGGAGGTGGCCTATAGCCCTCCAACTAGTAGCCGTTGATAGACCTCTCCTCCATGAAGTTATCCAAGCCCCTCTTAAAGCCTTCCAGATTGTTGTCTGTCACCACATCTTGTGCCAGAGAATTCCACAAGTTGATTATGCGTTGTGTGGGGAAAGAACCTCCGTTTGCTGGTCCTAAATTTCCTGGCAATCAATTTCATGGGAGGGCCCCTGGTTCTAGTGTTATGTGAGAGGGGTTGCAGACAGAGAGTAGTAGGGAGATGCAGAACTGGCTTGTGAGACCTGGCAGCCTTGTAAGTAGTGGGAGAATGAGGGTACTGCAGATGCCTTTATATAATTGGCACGTGCCCGGTGGGCTTGACTTGCCCAGCACCGCAGGGTCACAGATGTTCCAGGAAGGGGATCTTCTTGTATTTTCCATCTAACGCAGCCGAAGGGAGGGCGCTGAGACAAGGTAAAGGCTCTTCTGTGATTAGGGGCCTCTAACTGTTAGATATGCAGCAGGTGCCACTATAGTATGTACCTAAGGCATTCAGTGATTGGGAGGTTTTGTGCCCTGCCTAGATCATTTTGGTGCTCTGCATCCATTAAGTGCTGTTTCAGAAGTGTCCTGGCCTGCCCATAACCCAGGAAACGTAGTTGGAGAGGAAAGAGCCCAAGTGAGGTTAGTTTCACCAGCAGGTTTCACTTCCAGGTGAATTAGTATCCATCCTCAAGCATTAAAGGGGCTAGGATAAATGGGAAGAAGGATAGTCTTAGCCAGAAATTGAGCATGGAGGCCTCCACTTCCACCAGGCCTGCCTCCAGTTGTAATCCAGCATTGGAGACACAGTGGGGTACCTGGAATACTGCTCTTAGGAATTTAGACTGGACAAGCTCCAGGGGGGTGATGTTGGAGACGGGGACTAGCTGGGCTCCATAGAAAAGTTGGGCCAGTGACTTAGCTTCAAATAGTTTAAGGGCTGTAGGTATGTAATAGCCTCCTTTTGACTGGAAGAATTTTAAGACGGTGGCAACACTCCTCTGGGTGTTTTGGGCAACATAACTTCTGTGGGCCTTCCTGGTACCAGTTGCATGAAAGACCACCCACAGGTATTTGAAGCATGAGACCTGCTCAATTGTATCCGCGCTGATACGCCAGGAGGGTGTCTTTGGTCTCCGGGCAAAAACCATGATTTTGGTTTTGGGCCAGTTTTTGGCCTTCTCCTCTCAGTGTGGCAGCGATTTTGGAGGCCGTGCACCTGCACAATTGGCCTCTGCGTGGCCCGGGCCTCACAGAGACCAATTGCGCAGGCGTGCAGCCACCAAAATGGATGCTGCACTGAGGGGAGGCAGCCAAAAACCAGGGGCCATAAAGAGAGCTGGCGGGGGAACCTCCACAGACAACCCCCCCCCACGCCACCTCCAGGAACTCCCCCAAGGGGGAGTAAGGTTAAAAAATGTTTTTTTTTTAAAAAAAAAACCCACCTTCCTGAACGTTCACGAACACCCCCCCCCGAACTGTCAGGGGGTGTTTGGTCCAGGGTTGGACCGAACAGGGGATGGTTCGGTTTGATCCTAAACCTTCAAATCGAACAGGTTCAGCGTTGAACTTCTCAAATGTCAAACCTGTTCGCACATCCCTAGAGCCGATCGCGGAAAGAAAAACTTTTCCTGGATCTTTTCTCTGCACATGGAGGAGGAAGGTCCATACACCACATGCCTCCCAACTGCAAGAGACTGGTGTAGGTGGCGGTGCCCTCCCTGCTCTGGAGGAGGAGGCAAAGCAGCCCAAGCCTGCACTCAGGGTGGGTGCCAGCGGGCGCCTTGGATGGGATGAGTGCGTGTGCTCATGTGCCTGCCATGGGAGACTGGCCTGGGGGGCGGGGGCCTTTGAGGCAGCCAGGCTCCTTGTCTAATCTACAGTACGCCCATGGTCCCCAGTGCTCTTCTTAGTCCTTTTGGTGGGGGCGGGTTCTAGAAAGAATTGCCACATCATCTGCATAAAGCAGAATGGAGATGTGTTTCTCTGCCAGCTTGGAGGGATGAAAGTCCAGGTCATTTAAGTGGCCCACCATGGCATTTGTGCAGTTGTTGAACAGAAGAGGGGCAAGTATGAAACCTTGTTTTATGCCCTTACAGGTAGGGATGGCACTTGACAAATGGCCTTAGGGGTTGCTTCTGAGTTTTAGGGATGTGCCATCGTAAAGGGTATGGATGAGAAATAGCAGGCACCAGTCGATCAGAGAGGCTTCCAGTTTTCTCCACAATTTGATTTGCAAGATGAAGTCAAATGCATACTTGAGATCTATGAAGGCAGCATACAGGGAGACTGTGTTGTGGGTGGAGTATTTCCCAATTAAGTGCTGGAGTACTGGGCACTGGTCAATGGTGGAGGGTCCCTTTCTGAATCCAGCCTGCTTCCCTGGCAGTAGGTTTTCTTGTTCCAGTCTGTATCTTAGTTTCCAATACAGGTGTCTGGCATAGAGCTTGCTGATTGTACTGAGCAGGCTGATGGGTCTATAATTTGCTGGGTCGTCCCTCCTACTTTTTTGGAGATGGAAACAATAACTGCTAGTCCCTAGGGATGTGACCGTGCTTATCAATAAATGTAAACAGCAAGGCCAGAATAGGAGCCCACCATGCTGAATTATTTTTTATTTCAGCTCCAATAGGGAGAAGTCCAATCTTAATGCAGGAGCTCATGGATTGTGCTGTTAGCTTATCTCCATCTTGGCCACACACCCCAGGTTTTCACAACATAGTCTGTGGGAGTGTGCGGGGCTTGCCAATCATGGACCATGATCATTCTGGTCATGAACAGCTGGTCTCCTTGGTCACGTCACATACATCAAATTGCACATCAGCAGCTGCTGCTCAGCATCCTGCCTCCCCATCCTGCCTCCAGTTAGTCATTGATATATCCTGGTGTTGGTCACTGAAGGCTGTCTACACACTTTCTAGACAGAAATTCTGCATGTACAGTGTGAGATTAAAGATGGACAAACACGTCTCACTCAGTGTGGCACCACAAAAAAATTGTGGGGTGGGGCACAGAAGGAGCAAAGTTCCTTTTCCCCCCATATTAGATTTCTGAAACAGAAATGGGGACAGGTGGGGGAACAAGCTACTTGTAACAGGGCACTTGCCCACCCCACCCCCCCAGTCTGGAGCCACCTCTACTCACGCTACAGACACAAAGCAATTCAGAAGGTTTGTGCATATCTCTGTGTTTATGTCCATTTTATGTGACCTTTCTCCTCTTTGAAAGAGATTGCATAATACAGCAACTTAAACAATTACCTGCATCTCACATTACTTTGTACTACAAAGGGAAAGCATGCATGACCATTCCCATCACCACTTAAATACAACAGATAGTGGGTATATGAAGGACCTCCCCTATAGCTAAAAAAAAGCCCAGTTATTTAATTTAATTTTGATTTTGATTTTAAATTAATGTTGATAATGTATTTTATTTGACATATTCATATACCACCTGAAAGCTATATCTCTGGATGGTTTACATTAAAAAGCTATGAGCCACAAAGCACACATTTAAATTTGAGCCCTTGGGTTGTAGTGAGTTTAGTTTCCCCAACCTGAGGTTCCTCGCTGCCTGTGTATCATCTGAATTTGGAACCACAGGCTGCATTAGCTGTAGCCAGAGTTGAAGCAGGAAGCTCCTCCCACCCTCTGACTGTGATTAGCTGGGTGGGCTCTCCTGCATGCCAGAAGGAAGCCCACACAGCCAGTTCCTCTCTGCAGACTCTAAGACTGCAGAGAGATTGCTCTCCGTGATGTTCGAATTTCGGACAAGAGAATGTGGGGAGCAGAACCACAGGTCCATTGGACCTGCAGTTCCACACTACGTGTGAATGCAGCCAGTGGCTTTGATTAAATAAAAGTTACATTTGATGAGACACAAGAAGTCAATAGACCATATTAATCAATGATAATCATCAGTTACTCCTATCCTTCTATAGTCAGTGTTCCGTTAACCAGGGCCAAAGAAACTAATACTTGAAAAACAGAAAGCTTTCAGTCAGAAGGGAAATCATTGCTTCTCAAACTCAGCTTTATCTTTTTTAATCTGTCCTACGCAGTTTCTAATTCTTGCTTCACTATTGGGATAACTAAATGATTTATCTTAACTAGTATTTCCGAGTCAATACATGATGTAACAACTCTGTTGTGGCAACACTAACTTTTTCTTGCAGTATTGTGGACTTTGGCCTCAAAATTTAAAACAAATAATAGTGAGCCTCTTTGACCCTGTTCTACAGCTACAGCATACAACTGTTTTCATCTTTTTTTTCCTAGAAACATTTTACAATGGTTACTTTGTTGAAGACATTTAGTATTGCTGACAGTAATGCAATTATTTTTGACAAGTTGAAAATCTTCCTGTAATTGAATTTCTATTTGACTTTAATGTTTGCCTTGTTTGGGAGTCCCTGTTAAAAGGTTTTGAGCTGTGATGATAATATTTCCTCCCTATATTATCAAAAAATCTAATCTGTTTTCTTTTTTCAATCAACACTCCCCTGAATGGTTAGGAGCTTTTTTTTTTTTAAGGTGAAAGTCTTCTTTTAAGCAACTTGTGGGTTTTTGACAGGTACCTGACCAACGTAGTCAATGGAATAAGACTATCAGAACAAAAATCAAGAGTGTCTAAAATACATATATGTTTTGTATTCTGCAAAAAAAAAAATACATAAATAATCTCACCGAGAGAGTACAAACCCTTTCATCCATGATTCTAAAGTCATACAGGAGAATTACAAACTTCACTGCATACAGCCAAAGATCCTGTAATTTCAAAGCAAAAAAACAGACAGAACATCAAATGCATATACAATCAAATGAATGCCTCCCATACAGGTTTAAAATGAATAAAACAAATCTTTTCCTGTCTTCACAGGGATTATAGTAGAATATTTAAAAGTGTGGTTTTTTTTGTTTTTTTTAAAAAACCAAACACCCTCTGAATTATTAGATATAAGCCAATTTTTAAAATGCAAGAAGCCCTGTTACCTAATATGTGCTCAAGATGTTTTTGTTGGCTGACAGCTAGTCTAAATTACTCATGAGTAGCCCCATTGAAATGTATGGGATAAGTAGTATGACTAACTTGTTCCATTAATTTCAGTTCAACTACTCATGAGTAATTTAGCCTGGATATCAGCCAACAGAACCCCCTTGAGTCTGGCACTTAAGTATCTGTAAAGTGGGATTAATGCTTACAAAGAATGTACATTCAGTTCTGAAGTGGGGCGACAGAGAGGCTACAGTGGAAATGGGGACCTCAGAAATTCCAGAGGATGGGTAGAGGCTTACTCTCCTCATGCTTGCTTCTGTTGGGGGTTGGAATGTTTATCCCCCAGTTAATTAGCAGAGCACTAAAGAAGCTACCCACTCCAGTTACCGAGTAGAATGGAGAGTTTGGTTGTTGCAGCTATTTAGAGAAAATACATAGAGATTATTGCAGAACTAAATACTAATTATTTATTGGTAGAGTAGCAAGGAAATGCTTGACTAACAAGCAGAAGGTTCCCAGTTTGAATACTTGCTGGTACTATATTGGGCAGCAGCAATATAGGAAGATGCTGAAAGGCATCATCTCATACTGCGTGGGAGGAAGCAATGGTAAACCCCTCCCGTATTCTACCAAAGACAACCACAGGGTTCTGTGGGCACCAGGAGTTGAAATTTGCTTGCTACCACAAGACTAGTTGGACGCATTGAAGGGCTTAAAGTTATTATATAGGAAAAACTCTGTGTGTGGGAAGTGAGATGTTCTTCATGGTTCATTCCTTCACACTTTTTATGTGGAATGCACAATTCAGTAATCCTCCATTCCACAAAAATGACATGGTGTGTGTGTGTTAAATAATTGTAGAATGAATTGCTGCACATATATGGTTATTTTTCTGATTGGTGTGTGTGAGAGAGAAATTGCTGCTGGCTTCCCAGGCATAGAAATTGGGCCAGCCATGGCGAACATGACTGGCAGGGGAAAGGCGTCCCTTGGTGTGAGCTTAGAGCATTGGCGAAATGGGTGCAGGTGGGAGGAAAGGTGGCTTAACTGTAAACACATCTCCCCCCGCCTCTCTCTCTGGTTGTCCTCTCTGCAGGGATGCATAATAGAAACATAAGAATCTGCCTTGTGCAGTCAGACCATTGGTTTATCTAGCTCAGTATTGTCTTCACAGACTGGCAGCAGATTCTCCAGGCAGGAGTCTCTCTCAGCTCTATCTTTAAGATGTCAGGAGGGAACTTGGAACCTTCTGCATGCAAGCATGCAGGTGCTCTTCCCAGAGTGGCCCCATCCCCTAAGGGGAGTATCTTACAAGGCTCACATGTAGTCTCCCATTCAATGTGAACCAGGGCAGACCCTGCTTAGCAAAGAAGACAATTTGTGCTTACACCACAGGACCAGCTCTTGTCCAATGTTACTATGGAGCATTGTCTGTATGTGTAGAGTGATTGTCCAATAGCAAGACTGCTCAACTTCGGCCCTCCTGCAGATGTTGGCCTACAACTCTATTTATTCCATTTCTATACCGCCCTTCCAAAAATGGCCCAGGGCGGTTTACAGAGAGAAACAACAAACAAATAAGATGGATCCCTGTCCCCAAAGAGATCACAATCTAAAAATAAACATGGAGGTACTGCGCTGGGGTTGGATCAGGCCAGTTGCTCTACCCCTGCTAAATAAAGAGAATCACCACGTTAAAAGGTGCCTCTTTGCCAGGTTAGCAGGGGTTTATATTCTAACAATCCCTGGCTATTGACCACTGTGGCTGGGAATTATGGGAGTTGTAGTCCAAAAACATTTGGGGAGCCGAAGTTGAGCAGGCCCGTCCTATAGCCTACATACAGTATTTACGTGGAGTGACAGACTATCTCTGATGGGTAGGCAGGATGGGCAGGATGGGAAATGGAAGCTCCTATTTCCATGCAGGCCACTCCAAAGGTAGCTATTAGCTGGATGGTGCTATAGGAACTACTTGTCCCATTCTTGGGTTAAGTTTTATTTCTAAGCAGGGGGGAGGGTTGGGCTGGCAGTGCTTAGGTTATTTTAATTTTACAAAATATTTTGGAACTGTGTAAATTAATAATTTAACTAAATTAGTAAATAAACCCCCGAAGTGCTTTATTTCAAAGGAATTCAATGTCATTGCGGAAAATGAAATAAGATCAGTATAATCCAGAATGCTATCATTGCAATGAAGAGAAAAGTAATACTCCCAACCTGCCATCTTGAATTAGGCCAATTTAATAGGTTTTGGAAAGAAAACAGAAATTCACACCCATTATCTGAAGCACTCACTGGCTGGGAATAACTGGACTATTCTATAATAATGAATAACAGAAAATCATTGTAACTATTCCACTCTTATACTGTGATTTCTATAGCTGGCTCAGCATTAGACCACCTCCCAAGTTCAGCAATGCCGCCCACCAGAGATGTTCATTGACTACATAAACCACAGTATTAAGATGGATCTTCTTTTCACATCTTGTTTAGATTGGTTTGTTACTATTCTTCAGGGCAGATCTCCCTTGTTTTTCTGGCAGAAAGATGCAATCGATTACTGCAGATATTTTCTCACTGTTGTCAAGTCCTAGACAATATTCTAATACTTTCCTTTTAAAAAGTAAGATCCAGAGTCACATTCTTCATTCTCCACAAGTGTAAAAGGTTTATATTCTTTAAATTGGGTAGATCTATGCTGTGCGTGCAGGAACATGTTCACATAACCTGCTGTGCTACGCCAGCAGCAAAAGTGTTGACTTGTTTTAAACACATTGACAAATGCTTACTAACATGATTTGAAGTTGCTAACCAAAGGTGCATACAGTTGTCTGTTGGTGTTCAGGCTGACCATTGCCATAAAATGAGCAACCATAAAGGGAGAAACGATGTGGAAGCTGGTCCTTAACATATCCTTTGAATGAGAGGTTTGCTCATTTTGCCAGCATGTATGTTTATTTTTCGGTTTTATTATGGCATAGGCTGAACTTCTGCGGATAGGGGACAATTAATTCCTTTATTGAGCTTCACCGCTGCATTGTGAATCATATCCTTACAGACTACTTCCCATGTATAAGCACATATTTTAATCTCTATTTTTAGTCATTGCCTAACGTTATGTCTGTGTAGTAAAAGCTAATGAATAAGCTGATTTATGACAACTTTGTGGTGGTGTTACATAAACTGAAGTCCACAAAGCATTAAAAATCCACACATATAGCTCTTTTTTTGCTTTTTGTTTTTGTTAAAAATGTTATCACACACCATAACTGCTGCAGAAGCAGCTTCAGGACACAGTCTGCCCAAAAGCTCCCTCTGCTTTTTTATTCGAATAGGTCTTGGCCTGGTAATTTCTTCAGTCAGCCAGGCCCTCTGATTCTTGCTAAAGACCCCTAGTCATCAAAATGATATAAAGAATGGCTGGATTTGCCAACATTTCCAAAGATTTTAACATTGTGTTAAATTTCAAATTATTTTAATGGTTTTCATTTTGTTTTAATTGTACTGTTTTATTGTAAACCATGCAGAGACATACGTTTGGGTGGTATATAAATGTTAGATAATTTGCTTACCTAAATCTCTCAAATAGTGCACTCACTATGCCTACAGTAACCAAAACTTTGAATGCCTAAATAGATATGATAATTGTGAAGGTGAGAAGGTAGCTGAAGACAAGCTGTGGGGCAAGGAGTTTGTTTTCATCTGGCCTCTTTCGCCCTATCCCCCTTGTTGGACGGGCGAGAGGGATTTTGGCAACAGCTCCTGAGGACTTCTCCCATTTGCAGGCTGCTATCTGGTGTGTTAGCTCACTTTAATTTTGCTGAAATATCTTGCATTTGCGTGGGCTGGCCTGATTGGTGGTGGGTGAGAGCTACACCAGTTGTGCTTCAGGACTCCTGGCCCTTATTAAGGCAAGTAACACTGAGGGGCGCAGCTGCCAAAGCCAGCCACCAAAGCCAACCACCAAAGGGGGCTGCCTTTGGTGGCAGCCTTCAGAAGTGGGACTGAGGACTGGCCAACTTATTGTTTTGGACTGCTGGAAGGAAGACTCCTGCTCACTACACTGTTGCCTAGTAATTTAGGCCTGGTCCAGGTATGTGTCTTGGGTTGAACAGAGATGGGAAGGTGGGGGATGACCCTGGGGCAGCTATTCCAGCGGTAGGGGTGTGCATGGAACTGGCTAGTCTGGTTTTGTTCGGGGGGGGTGTTTCTCTGAGGTGGGGTGGTCCACAGAGGTTCCCTCACCCCCACCGGCCTCCCTTCATTTTAAAACTGGCCCGTTCGGCCATTCTTTGGCCCATTTGGGCCTTTCCCCCTGGCCATTTTGGAGGTTGCCACACCTGTGCAGTGGGCCTCTGCATGGCCTACCACCTCTTTGACTGTGGAGAGCAGTGCCAATAACCCACAGAAGCTCGCCTTATTACGCCGTAATGCCAGGTTGGTTCAAAATAAATCTGAGGTCATCCATGAGTTGATTATGGATGAAGATCACGTAGACCTGGACGGGAGACAAGTGGTCCGGTTTTGTCCCAGCTTTTCCTGGAGGGTTACTCCATGGTGGAGCAGGTGAGAGGAGGCTGACGGGGAGGCAGGGTGGCTGTGGTCTATAAGAATGCCATCTCCCTTACCAGGATCCCTGTCAGGGACTGGCCTATATTGAATGTGAGTATCTGGGTTGTCATGAGTGGGTCAAGAGTTCATAGTGGCCATGACGACTATGGGCCTATCCCCAACTCGTCTTTGGACTGACACATGATGCTGGTCACACACTCAGTTTGGTCTTTTGCTCTGATCAGGGTTGTTTTCCATGGGTGGGGACTCCTTTCATCTCCCCATTGTCATGGACAGATCACCATCTGGATAAGGTAGAACTTACAGCCACAACCCACCTATGCAAGGCTGAAGGACCTATTAGCTTGATCCCCCCCAAAGAGGTTACTGGATCCAATAGGATTCCAAGAAACCCTGAAAGAGTTTAGGGTTAGCTGTACTAGTGATTCTGTCAATGCTCTGATGCAAACATGGAATCATGAACTCACTAGAGCAGTAGACACAATCACTCCTAAGTGTCCTCTCCGACCTGCTTTCAAAACAGCCCTATGGTATTCAGATAAACTATGGAAGCTGAAGCAGCGAGCTAGATGACTAGAGTGCAAGTGGAGGAAGTCTGGCATGAGTCACTTTCGATACCATTGACCATGGTATCGTTCTGGACTGCCTGAGGGAGGTGGGATTGGGTGGCACTGTTTTACAGTGGTTCCATTCCTACCTCTCTGTTAGGTTCCAGATGATGTCACTTGGAGACTGTTGTTCTGCAAAGCAAGAACTAAAGTGTGGAGTTCCACAAGGCTCCATACTGTCTCCAATGCTTTTTAACATCTACAAGAAACTGCTGGGAGAGATTATCCGCTGGGAGAGGTTTGGTGCAGGGTGTTATCAATATGCTGATGACACACAGATCTACTTCTCCATGTAGACCTTATCAGAAAATGGCATATCTTCCCTAAATGCCTGCCCGGAGGCAGTAATGAGCTGGATGAGGTATAACAAACTGAAGCTGAATCCAAATAAAATGAAGGTACTGACTGTGGGGGGTCACGGCCTGAGAGATGGTTTAGATCTGCCTGTTCTTGATAAGGTTGCACTCCCCCGAAAGATCAGATATGATCAGGTATGTTGAGAGTGCTCCTGGACACAAAGCTCTTCCTGGTTTCTCAGGTTGAGGCAGTGGCCACGAGCACTTTTTATGAGGTTTGGCTGATACATCAGCTACGTCCATTTCTGGAGGTAAATCACTTTAAAAGAGTGATACATATGCTGGTAACCTGCAGGTTTGACTACTGTAATGCACTCTACATGCACTTCTGCTTTTGTACATACTCTGGAAATTACAATTGGTACAAAATGTGGCAACCAGATTGGTTTCCAGGACAACATAAAGGGAACACATAACACCGATTTAAAAAGAACTGGTTGCCAATATGTTTCCAGACGAAATACAAAGGATTGGTTATTACCTAGAAAGCCCTTAATGGCTTGGGCCCAGGGTTTTTAAGAGAGTGCCTTCTTTGTCATGAACCCTGCCGTCTGTTACAATCTTCTGGAGAGGTCTCGTCTGGTGTTGACGCTTTCTCTGTGGCTGCCCTGGGGCTTTGGAATATGCTCCCTGCTGAAATTAGAGCATCTCCTTCTCTGTTTGTTGTCAGGAAGACCCTCAAGACTCACCTGTTCTCACAGACTTTTAATTAGAATTAATTTTAATAATTTGTTTTAATAACTGTTTTATGTGATTGCTTTTATTAATCTGTCACTTTTTTTTGTTTTAAATTTTGTACACCACCTAGAGATGTACATATCAGGCAATATAAAAATATGAAACTAACTAGATAGATAGATAGATAGAGGGAATGGCATATGAGTTGAAATCGTAGCATCATAATACTATGAAATTATGCCACTGTCTTGTGATCTTGTGCCATTATTGTGAAGTTTCTCCTTTTACCAATTTTATTTATGCATGTGTTTACTTATATATCTCCTTTTGGTCCCATCAGTGACCCCTACATACATTAAAAACAGTGGCTGACATCTGGAGCAGCATACTGTGTGTGCTCCTAAATCCACTCCTCTCCCTGAAGTGAGGGCAGTTCTGTGCAAGAGGAGAAATAATTTTTGGAGCTTGCCTGCACTCTGAAAGTGCTCTAGTAGAGCAGAAACCCACCACTGAGGTGAAAAGGCATGTTTCCACTGTAGCAGAGCACTTCCAGAGCACTGCTGAGTTCCAAAAAGTATTTGCGCTCTTGCACAAAAATGCCCATTTTCATGGCCAATGAACCGTAGGGTGGGGCTAATGCTGTGTGGCAGTGGCTGTTAAGAGCACCTGCGGTGCACTGCTCTCTATGTTGGCCACGTTTTTTAATATACATAGGCAGCCCTTAGGGGACCAAAAGAAGTACCATACATACATACATACATACATACATACATACATACATACAACTGATATTGGGAGACATATCACAATAATGGCACAAGATCATGATACAGTGACATAAACTATTGCCATTTGGGGGATGCTGGGCATTTTAGTGATTTTTAAAATTAAACTGCTTTCAAATTTTGGGGGAAAAATAAAACAAATGAGAATTTACGTATGTAGGCTTGGATCAACACAGATTCATGTGTGCAAATGTATCATCTTATATGGCAGGGATAGATCATCCATGCATATCATGTCTCAAAATCATTGGAGGGGTTATGAATGTATTATATGATAATCAAAATTTAAACAGAGGTACACCAAAGCTGCTGCTCACATGGGGAGCTCTTTGGTTCAGGGCAAGTCCTGAATACAAATATGGCAGCCCATGAAGAGCTCAAAAAACCTTCTCATCATGCTGCCTGCTTTGGCCGGTAGAAAGGGAGGATTTGTCTAGCACCTGTACATAGGAAGCTGCCTTGTACCATGTCAGACCATTGGCTCATCTCGCTCAGCCTTGTCTACAATGACTGCCAGTGACTGTCCAAGGTTTCAGGTAGGAATCTCTCCCAGCCCTACCTGGAGATGCCAGGGACTGAAACTGGGACTTTCTGCATGTAAGCTGATGCTCTACCACTGAGCTATGGCCACATCCCCTAAGGGGAATATCTTACAGCGCTCACATGTAGTCTTCCATTCAAGTGCAAATCAGGGCAGACCTGCTTAGCAAAGGAGACTTTCATCCCACAGTCTATGACTTTCATCCCACAAAGGAGCTTTCATCCCACAGTCTATGGCTGATGGGCTGCCTGTATCATGATGGTTGCATGATCTATGCAGGCCAGGTTTAAACAATGAGGCAAGTCACAAATCACACTCAATGAAACCTGCTGGAGGGGATTCTGTGGGGAGACCGGGCTTAGCCCACTCTCCCCGCAGACGATCACTACTGAAGCCCTGAGTGGCAAAATCAGCCACCCACATGACTGCCAGCTCCATCATGGAGCCAGCAGGGGCTGCGGGAATGGGGGCTGCGTGGCCCCCAGAAGTTCCAGGATGCTCCCGGCCGGGGGTCTCCTCATGTGTTGCCGTGGTGTGGAGCCATGCCGCAGCAATACATGATCCGGAAGCCCGGGTTAGCGGACTGCCCACTCCGCTAACCTGGTCTAAGGGGAGGGCTGCTTTGGTGGGCTAGCCACCAGGGAACCACTGGGCTCACCTGCGATCCAGTGATCATGGGAATACCTTCAGTGTTTGATGTGCTTCACACTGAAATTTAGAATAATAGTTGTTATGAAGAGAAAAATATAATTTAGAATAGCCATCACTAATTAAATAGCATGGCTGAATCACATACATGAAATAGTGCAATGTTAAAAACATTAAGACAAATTCCAAGTTCACTGAATGTCTTAGCTGCAGTTTTATCATGTTGGTCCAGGCAGTGCTAAGGACACATTGAATAATCAGTGTTGCAATGAGTCATCAAAGAGCGAGGAATCCATTCTTGCCAAGGAGCAGTCAGAAAGGAGAACATTGTTAGTATCCCTATGTTCCCACAGACATCTTATGCAACGGCAGAAATGTGCACGGATGTCTCATACCCAGTTGCTGAGGTGGTTTTCCTGTAAAAGAAAGCATGGTTAAAAAACACTGTGCAGATGCTTTCCAATTAAAGGCCTCTGTCTTTACAAGTTAACTTTACTGCCTGATTTTGAAGTTTTCATTTTCAATGCCAGACAGGTTCAAAAAGAATGTCTGGGTTCATTTCATCAGGCCTAATCCATACATAACATCCTTTCCCACTATTTACTAGACTGCAGCTATCAAATAAAGATATGATGTCTGTGTTTGGGTTAGTTAGTTTAAATTCTAATGAGCATGATGTAATCACTATAATCAAGCAAAGCTTGTCTATCTTGGGATTTAGGTCTCTTTGCCATCGGCCCAAGATGTACTTACTCGCCTTGTCATTAAAGTAACCACAATTCTGCCTAATTTTCAATTAGCAGTAAGCCAGCTGTAGAAAGCTGTGTGGCCCTCATTTAAAGCTCATTTCATGGCATGCTTTGTTCTTTCATAAGTTTACTAATATTTACATAAGCATCTTCAATTTTTAGGGAATGCCTTTGTGAATTGAACTTTCCCTATTCTTTTGACTCTCTGCAAACTACTCATTAACTCCTTTCCCTGCTCAGAACAGCCTTTTTGGACAGGGCTTCCTGGAAAGACTTACATTCAGGTCAATGCTGGTAACAGGCTCACTCAGTGTATCATTTCCCCCTGTATATCTCTGTGCAAAACAAAATGTAATTATAAATATGGAAGAGTTGCAGAGATGAAAATCAAGCTGCAAATGTGGCAGTAAAAATAATCAAGACATTTACAAAGTTAAAGAGAATATTCCTAACTTAATTATATTTTCCGTAGTGATTTAGGCAGGAATCTCTTTAAGGTATATCAAAAGTGATTAGACCACTTCTTAAGAAGCCTTCCCTAGATCTCTCAGTGATGGATAGTTATAGGCCGGTCTCCAGTGTCCCATGGTTGGGAAAGGTGATTGAGAGAGTGGTGGCTAACCAGCTCCAGGCAGTTTTGGAGGAAACCGATTATCTAGATCCATTTCAAACTGGCTTTAGAGTGGGCTATGGGGTTGAGTCTGCCTTTGTAGGCCTGGTGGATGACCTTTACCAGGGAATCGATGGAAGGAGTGCTTTTGGATCTCTCGGCAGCATTTGATACCGTCGACCATGGTATCCTTCTGGATCGCTTGGGGGAACTGGGGATAGGAGGCACTGCTTCGCAGTGGTTCCGCTCCTTTCTCTCAGGCAGATTCCAGATGGTGGAGTTTTGTGACAGTTCCTCTAAAATGAGAGCTATTATATGGAATCCCTCAGGGGTCCATTCTGTCACCAATGTTTTTTAACATCTACATGAAACCGCAGGGTGAAGTCATCAGGAGATTTGGTGCAGGGTGTTATCAGTATGCTGATGACACCAAAATCTATTTCTCCTCCTCCTCCTCCTCCTCCTCCTCCTCCTCATCATCATCATCATCAAATTGCATTCACTCCCTAAATGCCTGCCTACAGGCAGTAATGGGCTGGATGAGGGATAACAAATTAAAGCTGATTCCAAGCAAGACAGAGGTTCTCATTGTGGAGGATCAGAATTTAAGGGATGAGTTAGATCTTCCTGCACTGGATGGCATTACATTCCCCCAGAAGGAACAGGTACACAGCTTGGGAGTGCTCTTGGATCCAGGCCTCACCCTGGTATCTCAGGTGGAGGCTATGGCCAGGAGCACTTTTTATCAGCTTCGGTTGATTCAACAGCTGTGTCCATTCCTTGAAGAAAACAATCTCAAAACAGTGGTGCATCAGCAGGTAACCTCCAGCTTGACTACTGCAGTACTCTCTGCGCGCCTGCACAGTTGGGAAGCAACGCCAGGCCAGAAGGCAGGCTTGGCGTCGCTCTGCCTGCACTCGCGGGCGATCCGCCGCCGCTGCTCGGGCCGCGCTACAGCTCGCTGCCAGCCAGCCACCAGCCACCGCCGCACTCGGCGGGCAACCCGCCGCCGCTGCCCGCCACCGCCAAATCGCTGCCGCACGCCCGCCGCCACACTTGGTGGGTGATCCAGGGGGGCGGGGGGAAGCCACTTTTTGGCACGCCCCCACGTGACCCGCTGGGGTGGCGCCCAGGGCACGTGCCCCGCCTGCCCCCCCCCCATTGTTACGCCCCTGACCATGGTATCCTTCTGGAGCACCTGTGGGGACTGGGTGTAGGGGGCACTGCATTGCAGTGGTTCCAGTCATACCTCTTAGACAGATTTCAGAAGGTGTTACTTGGGGACTGCTGCTCTACAAAGTGAAAGCTTCTGTATGGTGTCCCTCAGGGCTCCATTTTGTCAAATGCTTTTTAACATCTACATGAAACCGCTGGAGAGATCATGAGGGGATTTCTCATGATCTGCACCTGAAGGGTGCAAGGTGTTATCAGTAGGCTGATGACACCCAAATCTATTTCTCCATGTCAGCTTCATCAGGCAATGGTATAACTTCCCTAAATGCCTGCCTTGAGGCAGTAATGGGCTGGATGAGAGATAATAAATTGAGACTGAATTCAAACAAGATGGAAGTGCTCATGGTAGGAAGCCGCTGTTTGGGAAATGGGATAGATCTGCCTGTTCTACATGGGGGTTACACTCCCCCAGGAGGAACAGGTTTTCCGTTTGGGAGTTCTTCTGGACCCAACCCTCTCCCCAATAACTCAGGTGGAGATGGCGGCCAGGAGTGCTTTTTATCAGCTTTGACTGGATCGTTAACTGCACCCTTTCCTGGAAGTAAGAGACCTTAAGACAGTGGTGCACATGCTGGTAACCTCCAGGCTTGACTACTGCAATGCATTCTACATGGTGCTGCCTTTGTACATAGTCCAGAAGCTGCCAGATTGGCCTCTGGGACATCCCGTATTATAACATCCCATATTAATCGGGTTCTAAAAGATCTACACTGGCTACCAGTAGGTTTCTGGGCAAAATACAAAGTGCTGGTTATCTGTTATATTAATTCTCCTGGGTGTGCCTTGGAATGTGCGTCCCAGAGCCCAGCTGATTGGCTGGGCAGAGGATGCAGCTGATGGCTGAGGCGCACCCAGGAGGATTGGTTGCCGCAGTGGTGGCCTGGCCATGGAGGCCAGAGGTGGCGGGCCCAGCCCCAGAGGCAAGGCCCAGGAGGGGGGAAAGAAAGGGAGGGGGCAGAAGTGGCAGTGGGGAGGAGAGGTGGCTGGGCCCGGAAGCAGAGACTGAGTCAGAAGGGTGGAGGGGGAGGTAACTACCAGCCGCAAAGAGTACACAGATGCTCTGTGCTGGTTCGGCTAGTTACCTATAAAACCCTTAATGGCTTAGGGCTATAATATTTAAGAGTATGCCTTCTTAGTTATGAACTAAGTTCATAAGTTCACTTAGTTATGAACTTAGTTATTTATTATAAATAAATTATAAATAATAATTTATTTTATTATTTGTCATGTTTATATCCCATCAAAAACTTAGGTCTCTGGGCGGCTCACAATAAAATAGAAATTACCACAATAAAAAGACTAAAACCACAATAATTTAAAATTTAAAACAATGTTAAAAACTATCAAAACAGTATCTAATTAAAAGCCTGGGTGAACAAATGTTTAAAATTTGTTTAAAAGTTTTAAATTTTAAAATTTAAAATTTAGAAAAATAATTAAAAATTTCAAAATGTTGTCAGAGATGGGGAGGTTCTTATTTCAGCATTCCAGAGCCCCAGGGCAGCAATGGAGAAGGCCCATCCCTGAGTAGCCACCAGACAAGCTGGTGGCAACTGCAGACGAACCTCCCCTGATGATCTCAATGGGTGGTGGGGCTCATAGTGAAGATAAGAAGATATTATCTTAAATACCCAGGATTTAAGTATTTAAATACCCAGGATTTAAGTATTAAGTATTTAAATCCTGTTTAGGGCTTTATAGGTTATAACCAGCACCTCGTATTTCCCCCAGAAATTTATTGGCAGCCAGTGTAGCTCTTTCAATACAAGAGTAATATGGTCTGTTTGAGATGACCCAGAGACCAACCTGGCTTCCGCATTCTGCACCAACTGCAGTTTCTGAACTACATACAAAGGCAGCCCCCTATAGAGCACATTGCAGTAGTCAAGTCTGGAGGTTACCAGCAGATGTACCACCGTTGTGAGGTTGTTCATGTCAAGAAATGGACACAGCTGGCAGATCAGTAGAAGCTGATAGAAAGCGCCTCTGGCCACCACCAGACAGCAAAGTGTCAGACAATACAGTAATAGTATATTAAGGTTCCATCGCTTGAATTGATTATTTTTAAAGGCCTCTATTGCTTAAAAAAGAAGCCTCATTCACTCACTGCTCTACCCAGAACAAGCTGCAGAAGCCAGTGCAGCCAGGATTGGTAGGAGACGCGTTAATTAGCTTGCCTCTGTAAGAATTTAATGTATAGCAAAATCCTCACTCCCCTAATAATGTTATTTGCTCCCCCAAGCAAGTTGTCCTAGAGTGACTCCTGGTCAAAGGGGTTCACAGTCTAAAAACGACACAAGGGAGATGCCAGAAAATCCACCTGAGGAGACACTGTGCTGGGATGGTATATAGTAGCGCTTCTGATAATATAGCAGAATTTCAAAAGATTAGAACACCATCTTAAAAAGTGCCTCTTTGCCCAACCAGTAGGGTTTAAATATATTTTACTAGGAAATACTAAAAACTAAATAACTATAGCAAATACTAACAGGCTGGAGAGATTTCATTTAATATATTTTTTGCAAAATCCTTCCACCAATTAACCTATGTGCATCCACCATCCTATTATGAAGAAGCAAATATATTCATTGAGTCTAGAAAACATTAGGTATTGTTTGAAATAGAAATGAGGGGAATACCTCATTTTTTAAAAAAACTTAATATTCAAATCAACAGGGTGTTGTTGTTGTTTTAAAAAAACCTTTACAAATTTGAAACAATAATGGTGATATTTCTGAAGAATAGGAACAATTGAATGAATGTAAAAATAGAAATGGGCCATGTTTAAAATTTTTTGCTGGTTCTTATTTTAGAAGATGACTACACAAAGCAAGCCTAAAGAGTGGGATTGCATTTTGCATTTTATTGGCATTTGGGGAAACTTTATACGCTGTCTCTGGAAAAATCAGAAAGGGAAGTGGTTGTACTAAATCCACATAATAATGTATGGGAAAGCCAAGTCGGATTTACAAGGGAGTGGACTGAGCTGGTAAATCAAAGTGCGGCTGGATCACATGATTCACAATTAATAATCACGAGCTACTCTTCCTGCAAGCTGTTGCTCCATTTTCCCTCTCCTTTATTACCATTTCATTCTCACTTAGCCATGAAATTACTTTTGCTAACTACTGGTGCAAAATGCATGTTTTTAGTAAAAACATGGCCTCAACTATGCCTCATTGCAGCCTTCTATAAAAAGACAAATACATAACACAGTCTTGAAAATCCGAAGTGTTTTGTTTTGTTTAGCAAAGAAATAATATTTTATGGCTGATGGTTAAAAGACACCACATATTCACTAAAACTGGAGTTTCTGTGGCTCTGTTTGGAGGCTCATTTTCAGTCCATGGAATGAGCTTATTCAATGTGTTCTTGACGGTGTTCCAGTTTTCCAGCTGTGACTCCCAGTAAAGGATGTTTATGGACAACCACTGACAGAAAGGATTTTGTTTGAAAGTCTTTTCTGTTGCATTCCAAAATGCCAGATTTCACACGTGTCAGCATTGTGTCGGACCATGTGACGGGACAGCCTTCGGCTGAATAATGTCGCTCAGCAAAACACACTGCCTTATAAAGCAAAAAAGGAATGCCAACTTTGTCTAGGAAGCCTCAGACTCAAAACATGCGTTGCCCTAAACCTAACAATTTTGGTTTCTTTAATACCCTTCCATATTTAATTGCAGCATGGTGATTTGTCAGAGAATGACAAAGAATACTCTTAAAGTTCACATGGACGAAAGTAGAAAAGGAAACAAATTCTCAGAAAGCAGACTGCACCACTTGTACAAATGTGGATCCCACTATCACTGAAGTGAGACAAAAATCCACATTATAAAAATGTTAGTTGAAAATAATGCCTGATACATTTGTCTATTCAATCCTTCCTCTAAGCACTTCAGTGTCATGTTCCTGGAGTTATCCCACAAACTTGTGAAAAGTTCACTCTGAGAGAAACTGCCTGGCCCAAGGCTAGGTCAAACTGTCAGCTTCATGTCTGAACGGGAATTTGAACCCAGACCTTCCCAGTCCAAGCACTTGAGCCATAGCCCCATACTGGCTTCATTCAATTACTGCCCGGCATTTCTCCGATGGTTGTTGCTGTGGTGTCTACCTTGTATTGCTTTTTTAGGCTGTGAGCCCTTTGGGGGACAGGGAGCCATCTTCGCCTTATTGTTCTTTTTCTGTATAAATCACTTTGAGAACTTTTTGTTGAAAAGTGGTATATAAGTAGTAATAGTAGTTGTTGCTTACAGATGAATTATCAGGATATGATTGGTAGGCTTGGAAGATGATTTGGAGGAAGGAATCAGTGTGTTGGAAATGGATCCATTCCATTCTGTTAAATTCCTTTTTGTGCAGAGGAAGTTAGGGCTGGAAGAGGGAGGAGGTAAATATCCAGAATTTCATAATGTTCCTTGCACTAGCTTTGTAAGACAGTTCACAGTCAGCAATGTGAGTTATGAACCCTATGAAATCTGAAGTACTTTCTGACCACTCAACCATCAGTCATAAAGGGCCAGTTCCCCTTTGCCCCCCCCACCTTTTTTTGTTTTTTGTTTTTTTTTTGCTACTATAGCTTCTTGCTACATGAACATGTCTCAAAGAGCTGCAGACTTGTACACTCCCTCCCCTACTCCCTTTACACCTTTGGCTTCATTGAAGAACCACAACTTTGCTATTCTGGCTTGTTTAAACTATGGCTCTGCAGCTCATGTAAAGTCAGGAACTGTGATTTAGCTCTGGTTAACGTCAGGATGTGAAACTACCTTCAGACTCTGGTTTCATAGCCTAGGGCCACCTTTGGACATAACACCAAACTGGAAGCAACCATACTGATTCAAGATTGTGATCATCCAAATGCGTGAACCCGTGGTTTTGTCATTGAACAGCAGGTCAGTTTTTGACCCCTAACCTAAATTGGAACCTTTGGTTTTCTTTGTGTTTCACTGCCGAAACCTCAGGATTGAAGGTTGCATTGTATCACCCGCTTTTGGTCAGTTGCATTGTGCCATCTAGATGTGGTCACTGACACCTCTGGTTTGTGCAAGCTTCACAAACCAGAGTTAAGGTAGGAAGTTCTGGCCTTTCTCCTTTGTGATTGGCTGCTGTGACTGTCCTTCATGTGGAGGAAGCCTGTGCAGCCAGTTCCTCCCCCCCCCGCCCCCCGCCGTCTCCCAGACTGCAGATTGAGATCAACTAGGCACATGGCAGGAAGAATGGAGGCAAATTGTGGGACCATTGGATCTGTGATTTGCTGTTATGTCCGAAGGCAGCCTAACTTATTATATTGCATTAAACCACAGTTCCTGGCTTCACATGAGCTGCAGAACCTTGATTTAAACAAGCCAGGATTCCCAACCATGCAAGCAAGGATATAAGGAAACTGGGGAGAAGGGAATGCATGAGTTTGTGGCTTTTCAGGGCTCACTGATGTAGCTGGAGATCATGGTTTCCCCTTATATCTGAACTAGCCCATATGCTAAGAACAATAAAATAAAATAATGTGTAGAGTAATAAATATTAGATTCACCTCTTCTTTCACAGAATTGCCTTGAAGTGCCAATTAAATCAAAGCATTCAATGTGGGATTTTTATCCTGTCTCTCAGCAAAAGCTTCTCAAGTGGCTAATAATATATAAAAAACACTTTAAAACATTTAAACATGAGGTTTCAATTGTATACTTGAAGAAAAATTATTCTTCTCTCCACATGTAGCAGGGAAAATGTGTACAAGATCCTTATGCAAAGGCAAAATGAAATTCCTCTGCAACCTGCCACTGAAGCAGAAACTCCCCTCTAGCTTCCCCACTGGATGGATGGTTAGTAGGATGCCAGCAGGGCAAGGAGACAAAGGAAAAGAAACTGCTCATGAGAGCAAATTGTTCTTAGCAAACAAAATGTTCCAGATGTTCCTCAGAACGTCAGATACCACAACAAATACAAAACATGTTCTAGTGAGAACAACTCTGCCTACTTTCCTTTCACGATCCCCTATAACTGGACTAAACTTGGTCCAAATTGGTTAGGCAGTTCACAAGTTAGCCGACTTGCACCTCAAATGTTCATACATCTGCCATCTTGAATTGGGGTGGATGACATCATCACAAACTATGTGTTTGAGGTGTCCCTATGTGTCCCTATAATTGTACCAAATTTGGTCCAAATCAGTTCCCAGTTGCACCTCAAATGTTCATGTCTGCCATCTTGAATCAGGGTGGATGACATCATTATAAGCCTTGAGCTTTCTCTATGTATCCCTACACCTGTAGGAAATTTGGTTCAAATTGGTTAGGTGGTTCATGTTAGTCCAAATGTGCCTCAAATGTTCACATGTCCACTAACTTGAATTGGGGTGGATGACATCATCCAAACCATGTTGAGGTTCCCTGTGTGTCACTCACTACAACTGTAGCAAATTTGGTTCAAAATGGTTAGGCAGTCCACCTCAAACATTCACATGTCTTGCGCCTCAAACATTCACATGTCTGCCATCTTGGATCAGGGTGGATGACATTATTGCAAACTAAAAAATTGATGTGTCCCTGTGTGTCACTCACTACAAGTGTACCAAATTTGGTTCAAAGCAGTTAAATGGTCCACGAGTTAGCCCACGTGTGCCTCAAATGTTCATGCATTCGCCATCTTGAATTGGGATGTATAACATCATCACAAACTGCGCCATTGGGGCATCCATATATGTCCCCCTACAGCTGTAGCAAAATTGGTTCAAATTGGTTGGGCATTTCACAAGTTAGTCCACATACTATGTGCTCCTTTTATCAAGATGTCCTCCCCGCTTAATCAACAATCTCATGACTTCCTGATTTAAAATGGCTGTTGCTAGCACCCAGTTTTGTTGTAGTAGGATATTCTAGCCACTTGAACTTAGCTCAGGGAGTTTATGAGTGCAGTGAAGACAAGTTAGGCATTCTGAGTCCTTATTTAAGCATATAGGTTTTGTGGAATCCATTTTGGCAGTGAAAAGTGCTTTAGAGCCAGATCTTTATTGCAGGGCCTTAGAGATGTAACATTTGTGGCAGCTGGTTTACAGCATAGAATCTTAAAATGCATTTTCAGCCTCATAAATAAAACAAAGTACCTCTCATTTGTACGTCTGCAGTTTCAGAAGCTGACCACCTGAATGACTATCCAGCCAACAGCGGCTTCCCAAATAAGATGGCCAGTCCATTATTATATAGTACACGTATAATTATGGGCAACAAATTTGTTTTGACAACACAGCCTGCACTGGCATGGCTAAGCCTTCTCCCAGATCTCTGTACACTTTACTTCTGATAGTCTCAAGCATCCACTGCCTGACATCCTTTCTACACAGTGAGACTGAACAGAAACTGAATTCCTTATAGGTTGTAGTAAGGTTACTGGATTTAGTTCAAGGGAATGTAAGGAGTGCATTAAAAAACGTTATTTGAGTTCCCTTGCTTGGATGAACGGGGGGAGCTCTACTCTAAATGCAAACACAGTCATGATCTCAGAGTCCAACCTTTCAAAAGCTATCAAAAAGTTTAAATTATATTCAGAATGAAAAGAAAATATTGTGTATATTTGGAAACATAAGACTCACATGAGCTGGAAGTTATTCATGTGATAAGGATTCCTTTAGTGCCCTGGGCTGTCATGTATTTCCACTAAAGCTGCCGTGGACAGTGGCTGGAGAAACTTACAAATAAGTCTGGATTTTCCACTAAAGCATCTTGAAGTGACCATCATCAGGATAGAGATATTGAACAACATCTTCTGTTGATATTGATAGGCATGTTGGGATGTTTGGATCGGGAAGTAAACTGACTATACTTATGACCAGGAAAAGTTATTCCAAACAAGCAGGCAAGGCAGAGCATATTCAAATCAAATCAAAGGATTATGACAACATCTAACCCAAGAGATTCATCAGGGCAGAGAAGGAGAAACAGTTCAGAGATACAGCTGAGATACTCCAGACACAAGCTCTTGATCAGCCTTCCAGGTATTTCTTCCTGCTCCCTTTTATAGAAGCTGCTGGGTATCTGGAGCCAAAGAAAGTAAAGCAGGACAGTTCAATGGGTTTTAGGAGAGCTTTCATCCATTCCAAGGCAGGCTGTGATCAAGGAGACATTTCTGACCATCCTTCTTCACTTGGGCCAAGTTGTTTCCAAGGCTGCAGTCCTATGCAGATTTACCTGGAAGCACCATTGAGCTCAGTGGGACTTACTTCTGAGTAGACATGCCTAGAATTGCACTCCTCAACAAAGAAAATTGAATTCTCTCCTGTAAATATGTTGCCACATCCGGTTTCCATCATTTCTAATGCTGTTATCAACCAGAAATTATGCCAAAGGGTGATTTCCAGATGCAAAGCCACTCCTAATTTTTTTATTGTTGGAGTTTAGCATGAGATTATTTTGTCTGTAGAATACTACCACAAGGTAGCTTTTAATATTCATTCTGAGCCCTGTACAACTGGTCTAAGTGGATGACATAATGACCCAATGTTTAATGTTGCAATTCTGTGCCCACCTATTTTGAAGTAAGTCTCTTAAAAGCCTATGGGATTTACTTTTGAATACATATACACAGGATTAGGTTGCATGTCCATTGTTGTTTTGACAAAGATTTCAATAGAGCTAGAGATGTTCACCCACAGTAACTAATTCCACAGCTGTCAGACCATGCACTATGAAGGAGTCTCATTTGTTTAAGAGACGTTAATTACTCTCTTTTAAAAAAATTTATTTTAGTTCATGAATAAAATTCCTCAATCACTTTTTGAACATGCAAGTGCTTGGCGCGCACACACAGACACACACACATTTTAAATTTTAAAAAACCTAAACACAGCCAACTTTTAAAACGGCAATTTAAAAAGACAATTGTTTAGCACAAAATATAGAACAAGGAAATCTTCAGGAAGCAGTAAAACCATTTGAAATTTTTTTTAAAAACTGTCTTAGTGGTATACAACGCTGTGTAAGGAAAGGTTCAATGGCGGTTTCCTAGCCAGTTCTATAAATAGCTTGAAGATAGAGACCTTTGGCTCTCCAGATGTTGTTGCCAACAACTCCCATCATCCCCAATAACAATTTATTCTCACTGGGGATAATGGGAAATGTAGTTCAACTACCCCTGCTCTAGAATAACTATATATAAAGAAAGTCAATGCTCCTGCAATTTGATATCTGTGTAGAAATGGAAAATTCAGCCACTTGTCATGTAGTGGATGAAGATGGCACTTATTTCAATCGCTTCATTTATGCAAATGTTAAAGCTATGGGGGCCCTGTCCTCCTCCTTTCCATCTAGTTCTCCTAGAAGGTGAGACTTTGAAGCTCTTCTCATGATCGGTGGGAAGAGCTTCTGTCGCATCTGCGGGAACAGCGGGCTTAGCCCGCTCTCCCCACAGACGATCGTGCCCAGAAACCTGGGATTCCGGATTGGCCACCCACATGATTGCCGGCTCCATCACAGAGCCAGCAAGGGTGGTCCCTCAGAAGACTGGTCCCTTGGAAGACTGGCCCTCGGAAGTTCCAGGATGCAAGTGCATGGGGCATCCTGGAGAGACCCTGGTCTCTTGCAGCCTCCCGGTTGGTGGTCTACTCATGCGTCGCCGCGAACCACAGCAACAAAATGAGGTTAACGGAGCGCTCGCTCCGTTAAACTCATTTAATGGAAGGGTGTTTTAGGCTGACTAGCCGCCTTGGGAGCACCAGGCTCACCCGCGAGCCCAATGGTTCCCACGATCAACAGAAAGCGGGCTAAGCTCCCTTAGCCCGCTTTCCTTTGATCGTGGGAATAGCCTCATTATCTTCATCTAGTAAGTGGCCTGCTTCTAACTCTCACTTCCAGCCCATTTTCCCGTCTATAAGTATATCTTATGGCTTGCTTGCTCTGCACTGGTGTTTCACAAAGCTGTAAAATGACAGCCTGGGAAATACAAAATGGAACCTCCAGCCCCTACTGAAGCATCTTCATTTACTGAAGTTACAGTCCCATCAATAGGCAGCTTCGTTTTTCTATGGCCCCGACGTAGCTCAAGCAATTGCAGAGTGCCAGTTGTAAGTAGTATTTTTCATAAAGAGGACAGCTTTCTATTGCAAACAAAACTGACTGACTTCCAGATCAGATCACAGTTCATAAACTAGTAGTGTGGTTTTGTACTGTGTGCCAACCAAACTATCATTTCACCTCATGTCCTCTTCCAAAGCAAATTCCAGCCTTTGTTAACTAACTGCTTTTCTCTAATTAAAGAGGCTTCTTGAGGCTGCCCTTCCAATAACAGAAAAACAACCATTTGATTTATCCAGCATCATTTTTAACCAGAATGAAAAAAAGAAAAGAAAAGCTGCAAGCCTTTCTTTATTCTATATTTTTCCAAGGAGTCTCTCCTTGGAGTCTGGGAACTGATTTAAATTACTCAAGATTTTAAAATAGCTCATGTGAATTCAGTGCCAGATTTAGGCACAAGCAGAGTAAGATACTGCTTAGGGCCTCACATTATGATGAGGGGTCTCTGAATAAAAATTAAAAAAGAGAGGAGGAGAAGAAATTTCAAAGCTTACATAATTGGTTGAAGAATAAAGGAGAGTGCGGGGGGATAGTAAAAAGCAGACATTATTGACTGTCATTTTGTTCAGACAAAGAAGTGTGCAACCTATTATTTGATATCGACTTTGCTTTCCAAAAATCACAAAAGAAAATCTTTTAAATTGTATGTGATATGTACAGACATAGTGCTGGTTGTATTGTTTCATAGTTTAGTAATGCTAAACTATGCAACTGCTCTTGTGTTTCTGTACATTAAAAGTTTTCATAAATACTAAATAAGAAATCATAATGTATTCTCATAAAAAAGGTATTTCCAGTGCAAATAAGGAATGTGCATGGAACCGGCTGGCCCAGTTCAGTTCGAGGCCAGACCAGCCTCGAACCTAACCGGGCCAGTTTGTTCCAGCACCCCCTTGAACCCTCCCCCCGGTTCGGTTCGGTGGCGGGGTGTAAGTGTGTGTCCGTGGAGGTTCCCTCTCCCCCACCAGCCTTCTAAATCACCCCATGACCCCGTCTGGGTGCTCTTTGGCCGGTTTTCAGCCTTTACTCTGCATGGACACAGAGGCCACGTGTGCAGGCGCCCAGCCCCCAACATGGCCACCGGCCTGTCGAAACCTCCACGGACCCACCTGCTGCCTCCAGGAACTCCCCTAAGGGGAGTACAAGGTAAAAAAAACTTTTTTAAAAAAATAAGCATTTTTGGTCTGCGAACCCCCTGAACTTCAGGGGAGGGGGTTCAGTCTGGGTCTGGACCGAACCAGGGAGGTTCAGTTCGACCCCTGAACCGTCGAACACCCGAACCATAACCACAAACCCCTGAACCGGTTTGCACATTCCTAGTGCAAATAGGCTTATTGTAGGATAGCTGTTTTTGTTAGATTATTAGTTTTTTGTTTCCAAGCATCTGTGTAAAATAAAACTTTATTTCTATTTTCTTTGTCCTTTTTGTAAGAATAATATTTTTTAATGCTAGGGGCCTTTTAGACTTGACATAGCTAGGATCTCAGCATGTCATGATTTGGCCCCATGTAGATTATTGATTAAAGAAAAGATGTTGTTAGTTCTTTCAGCAGTCTTAGTATTTTAGGTGAAATAGCCACCTAATAGCACGGTGGAAAATGACTTGTCTAGCAAGCAAGAGGTTGCTGGTTTGAATCCCCGCTGGTGTGTTTCCCACACCTATATCGGGCAACAGCGATATAGGAAGGTGCTGAAAGGCATCATCTCACACTACGTGGGAGGAGGCAATGGTAAACTCCTCCTGTATTCTACCAAAAGAAAACCACATGGCTCTGTGGTCGCCAGGAGTCGACACCTACTCGAAGGCACAACTTTACCTTTACTATACAATAGTGGCTAAAAGCACAATCCTATTTTTTTTTAACTGAAGCATAAGATCAGGCACAAGCCCCCTTCTGCTGGTGAAACTCAAGCTATGTCTCCACTGCCTCCACAATGGCAGTGCAACTGCACCAGTGGAACACTATGCCAGCACATCTGTAGCTCCAGCCAGAGAAGGTGCCAGAACGGGACAAGGATGCATCCATCATGGGTCACATTCATACATAACATAAAACTGCGGGTCCAACAGACCTGTGGTTCCACTCCCCACCCCCTGCTCCCCTGTCTTCATTTGCACGTAATGGACAGGAGGTTCTCTGCAGTCAGGGAGACTGTAGAGAGGAGGGGAAACTGGCTGCCTGGGCCTCATTCTTGAATATCAAAAACAATATCAAACTGGCTGCCTGAGCCTCCTTCTTGAATATCAAAAACAACAGACCCAGCATCCAATTGCAGCCAGAGAAAGGGAGGAGCTTCTTCCCTCAACTCTGGTTGCATCAGAATGGAACTGTGGTGCAGCGTTTGGACATAACCCTGGCACTGCCAAACTGCAGGCAAGGGCAGTGAAACCCATTACAAACTGAAAGTTCTAATTAGAATCTTGGAAGGGAAATCTCTGGTTGCTTTGGGGTCCAAACTGTTGTTGCACTTATTCAGAATACAAAAATTTCAACTGGAGGCCCCTTCAACTTCAGTTTCATATAATGTGTGAATAGGCAAATGTGCTGGTATGGAGAGGAACTGACTTAACACCAAACCCTATACCCCTCCAAATGCCAGACATGCCCCAGGTAACAGCATAATAATATACCAATTCCAGAGCTGGTATAGGCAAAAAGCAGTCTTTTAAACAAATGAATATCAAAACCAACATTGTCCTCCTCTACGTCTTGCTTAATTCACCCTGACTGTTCCACTATGACAGAATAGAGGATTCAGGCTACTTCCTCAATCAGTCACAGCTAAAGATGTGAAAGCCTGGGGGGGGGGGACCCAGGGGGGAAAAAGGAAAACCCTGGGGTGGGGATTGTTTATTCCAGGTTTTTCCCCATGCCTTCACATCTCTAGTCACAGCACACCTTGCCCTGAAACCAAGAGGTTTCTCAGATGGGGGGCTTTACTGTGGAAGGAAGTGGTGTAAGGACAAGTTAGCACAAAAGTATATAGTGCATGTATAAGCATGTATAAGTGTAAATAAGCATAAATCAGTGTAAATCTGGGCCGTTCTTATTGCTGCTTTTTATTACAGCTGATTATGGTTTGCTAAGGTTTTTCAAACCGTGGCATGTTCCTATGGCAGGCTTCTCTCCATTCATCCCACCCATTTCTGGCCAACATGGTTGCAGAAGAGGCTGGGGTACCCCACCTCTTGCTTCCCATGGTTGCATTCACCTGTGCCCAAGTAGGCAAGGAGTAAGTGTGTGAACATGCATGGTTTCTGATTTTTAAAAATATTTTAAAATATTTTTCCCAGTGCTCTCAATCACCCATGCTATTTGAAAATGAAGAAAACAAGAGAGAACTCCTTTTGAACCCCATGTAGGGCTGAAAATATAGACACTTCAGAGGAAGCAAATGCAATAAGATGTATCCAGCGCTTGAATAATGACTCAATTCTGATCCCCCCCCCACTGCTATCGTTTTCTAAAAGGACATCTTTTAAAATAAAAAAGTATATGCGAAAAAGAAAAAATCCAGAATGCAGTAAGGGCTAGGCAGAGAGCTCCAACATTTGACACACAAGTAATGATGGCAGGATTCTGTGTATTTAATTTCAAATAAATTAGTCCAGCCGATGATTTTTAATTATTTAAAAAAAATAACAATAAGCCAAAATCGCACTAATACCTGAGAATTGTGGCAAAAGATGTCACATCTGAGAAAAACTGAATTTTTAAAAAAATCATTTAAAATTTACTTCAAATTAAATATACAGAATCCTGCCATCCTTCACAACCTGTGTGGCAAATTTCAGAGCTCTCTGCCCAGCCATTACCTGCTTTTTATTAAACCCCTAAAACCCTAAATAAACCTGACTAAATTTGACTTCAGCTCTGTCAGTACTTTCCAAGACCAAAGCTTTGCACAAATTTATTCTGCAATGAACTGCTCACTCTAGATTTGCTGATTCCCCACACAAGCCCAGAAGTTGGTTAGGTGTGGTTTGTCAACACAACAGAGCAGTTTCATTAACATACCATGTACTGATTTATCCCTCTCTCTCTTTCTTTCCCAAAGCGTCTTTGGTTTAAAAAGGTGTCCTTAGTACACCCATTCTGGTTCAAAAGGATTTCTCTCTTGTTTTCTTCATTTTGCAGTGTGGATGTGGGGAAGGGGGGGAAATGTAATTATTTAGATGGAAGTCCCCACCAGAAATTGACTGCAAGACACAGGAAGCCATTCAAAGTGGAATTGAGGGGGGCGGGGTGGCCTGCCAAGCCAAGCCACTCCCACACAGGTAGCCACGCCTCCATCTCATGCTTTATCTCATGGGTTTCTCCATATCATGCAGCAAAAATACTGGAGGATCCAGCATTGCTGTTTCTAACATGCTACCGAAGTGCAACTTTTTAAACATGCTTATATTACATATCAAGGGCCTATCTGCATGAATCTCCATGAAGAAAGCTTTTGGCTATATGAATGACACCTTGCTGTTACTGTACTGAAGTTGCTGCTAATCCCTCCCTCGTATGAATTCCCCACCATACCCTATGCATAGTAAGCAGGGATAAATTGTCATTTGGCAAACCTCCAAGCCGGCAGAATACAGCAGCAGGGGTGGAGGCGGGCAGAAGGCCGGTGGGTGGCAAATGGATTGTCAGGGAAGGGAAGGAGAAAGGAGATAAATTGGGCTTTTATAAGAGTGGAAGCAGATCCCAAGGAAAGCCAGAAGCCAGCCCACCATGGGACAGCATGGGCTACACAGGCGTAGAGAGGTGATTAGAGCAGTTAGAGAAAGTGCCAACGAGGAGGACGAAGGCACATGAAGACAGGAGAAGCCACAGGGGTATGTGGAGGTTCCCCTGCCCCCCCACCGGCCTCCATTATGCAGCACATCACCCCATTTGGGCATTCATGGCCCAGGCCACGGAAAGGCCCACTGGGCATGCGTGGCAGCCTCCAAAATGGCCACCACAATGGAGGGAAGGCCCAGAAAGGGCCAAAGAATGCCCAAACAGGGTGATTTACTGCGTAATGGAGGCCGGCGAGGCAGAGGGAAATGTTCGTGAACACACACCCCGGACCAAATGGTGGGGGGTTTCCTGATGGGGGGCAAAACTGAACTGGCCTGGTCCTGTTTGGGTCTGGTTTGGACTCGAACTGACCCAGGAGAGCCGGTTTCATGCAAACCCCTAGCTCCCAGGGAAGAGCAAGGCTGGTGGTGAAGGAAATATCCTGAAGAAGGAGGACCAAGAGAAGAGACTAACTCACTCCCCACCCAAACTGAGGTGAAGGGGAGGAGAGAAACAGAGATTAAAGGGGCACCGGGACAGATGAAGGACAGCTACCTTGGTGGAAGGGCAGTTTGCACACACAAAAGAGCACTTAGCACAAATTGCCTGCTCATAAGGAAGAGCACTCTGCTAAAGTTTGTCTACTCAGGACCCTTACAGGAACCCTGCTTCAGAAGTACTCCCTACACAAATACCCAACTGGAACTACAATCCCACCACCACCACCACCACCACAGGGGATGTAAGGATCCCTGACTGCCAAGCAAAGACAGAGGAACACCATGCCTCATATAAATGTTCTCATGTCTCTTCCCCCCTGTTTCAGTACTGTCAACAGAGGTAAAACTTCGAGCCAGCGTGGTGTAGTGGTTAGAGTGCTGGATTAGGACCGGGGAGACCTGAGTTCAAATCCCCATTCAGCCATGAGACTTGCTGGGTGACTCTGGGCCAGTCACTTCTCTCTCAGCCTAACCTACTTCACAGGGTTGTTGTGAAAGAGAAACTCAAGTATGTAGTACACCACTCTGGGCTCCTTGGAGGAAGAGCGGAATATAAATGTAATAAATAAATAAATAAATAAATAATAAAACTGTGTTGGCTAACCATTCCCCTAATAGCAGCATCAACTCTCCTAATAGCAGTATCTCAAGACAGAGACACAGAGGAAGCATTCTTTCTGTGGCTGAATGTCCAGTCCAACCATTATACTGCTAGCCAAACCCTCGTGAGTTCTTTTGTTTGAGAGATGTAGCCATGTGGAGCTGAGCAAACGGTCAATACACAACTCCGCTACAACTCGCCACAGGGTAGAGAATGGCAGTCTTTGCTTCAGTTACTGCACTCTCTCTTACACCAAGGAACAGAGTGATAGGGCCTGAGCAAGCAAGGCACTGCACAGTCACTCGAGTACTGCTCACACACTGACATCCACTGGCCATGCATCTCCCATAGATCCAGCGAATATGTATGCTTATGCTGAGTCTTGCTTGTTACTCCCCACAAAAAACCTCTTCCTCTTCCTCTGTAGCCCCATTCAGACAGTATGTTGTACATGTATACAGATATCCCTACCCTAGGTGTACAAGCTTTACACTTGGACAGTTCGTTGAAAGTGTTGACTCAATGTGTGGTAGCTGTGAAAAAGGCCAGCTCCATGCTGGGAAACATTAGGAAGGGGTTAGACAATAGAACTGCGACTACTATAATGCCCTTATACAAATCTATGGTGCGGCCACATTTGGAGTGCTGCATACGGTTCAGGTCACCATATCTGAAGAAGGTCATTGTAAAACTGGAAAAGGTGCAGAAGAGGGCAACCACGGTGATCAGGGGCTTGGAGCACGTACCTTGTGAGGCAAGGCTACAACACCTGGGGCTTTTTAATTTAGAAAAAAGATGACAGAGGGGAGAGATGATAGAGGTCTATAAAATCATGCATAATGTGGAGAAAGTTGAAAGAGAGAAATTCTTCTCCCTCTCACATAACACATCAACCAGGGGTCATCCTATGAAACTGATTGCCAAGAAACTTAGGGCTGACAAAAAGAAGTACTTTTTAACACAACACATAATTAATCTATGGTATTCTCTGCCATAAGATGTGGTGACAGCCAACAGCCTGGATGGCTTTAAGAGGGATTTAGATAAATTCATGGAGGGCAAGTCTATCAATGGCAACTAGTCTGGTGGCTATAGGCCACCTCCAGCCTCAGAGGCAAGATGCCTCTAAATATCAGTTGCAGGGGAGTAACAGCAGGAGAGAGGGCATGCCTTCAGCCCTTGTCTGTGGGCTTCCCAGAGGCATCTGGTAAGCCATTTTGAGCAACAGGATGCTCGACTAAATGGACCTTGGGCCTGATCCAGCAGGGCTGTTCTTATATGTTTTTGTGTGAATGACTGTACCTGCGTTCATTTAAAAATGGAACCTGGGTACTGGTCCCTCGGGTGCATGATACAGATAGGAAGTGTACTGCTGTACCTGTGTTCAACATAACATGTGCACCTGTGTTCAGATCTGTACCTGTGTACACTGTACACTTATACAAGTGTTTAACATAACATGTGAATGGGGGGGTTATTTATTTATTTATTTATTTATTTATTTATTTAACACACTTCTATACCACCGAAAACTCACATATCCAGGCAGTTTACAAGAAACAAACAAAAAGCTAAAATATTAGTTAAAATAAATGACAACAACAACAAAAACCCTAACTGTATTGTGAAGGTATTCCACATTCCATATCACGGAGAGAAAGTTTGCCTTTGCAAACCTGAGGAGACTTCAGTACGTGGTTATGGGGTGTGTTGGCAAGTATGTGTTGGCATACTTCTTTTTGCCCTGTACCTGAGTCCAGTGAACCCATTTTCATAACACATAGACAGGGTTATATTTGGCCCTAAAACTGACTTACCTTACAAAATTATTGTCCGAATAACTAAGTACCTGAAGCATTTAGAACATTCAAAATTGCTATATAAAAGCAGCTTTAAAAAAATAATATGTTTTAAATATTGTACGTATTATTGTGTTGCTGTATCACTTTGTGTTGTAGGCATGGAGGCTTCGAGTAAACTGAAAAATGGGATGCAGACATAAGGACTATATAAAAAATGGAAGGGGTAAACTAGAATCAAAATGAATTCTAGTTTAGAATCAAAATAAGTTTTGAAGTTAGGTTGTGAGAGCACTTTATTGAGGCTTAACAGCAGAAAGGAATTTGGAGAGTATCACACAAGAGCTTTGGATTTCAATAATAGTTCCTCCAAATGCAAAATGTATCACAATGATGTACGGTGTAGCCTGTGAAGGCGTTTTTCTGTACTTATGCAAACATATTGCTATAACTCCCTGAATGGCGGTGTTTCATTACGACAGTGTGGAAATTCATTAAGAAAAAGACTTGGTGGTCCAGAATGTGCACAGGAGGCCGGCTCAGAAGGAGTTACTTTTATGAGGAGTAAAAAATTTCTGTGTAATACAGTATTTCCCAGCCTCATTATGAAGAGGGTAGATCAGGCCTGAGTGGAAAATATAACTGCATACTGTGTTTAGGGTGTGTGTGTGTGTGTGTGTGTGCGTACACAGGCAAGGAGGTGAATGAGGGGTTACTGTGCAATAACAACAGAATTATAAAAATCATTTATAATGAGGCATGCCAATTCTGCAGGGAATTCAGGCATTTCTTATAGAATTTTATTTTATTATGGAGTCTCTTTGGGGGGCAAACAAAAATGATTGCAGAGAGAGAGAGAGAGAGAGAGAGAGAGAGAGAGAGATTAAATTGTCACTCAGAATATCAGTGATGATTCAGTAATGAAAGCACCATGATGCTTCCATTATGACCCATAATGGTAAAAAGAGCAATTTCACAAATACTCAGCCATACTCAGTGATTTGACTTATAGCAGGGGTTCAAACGTGAAAATGGCTCTTGATTGGCCATTCACTTAACTTTGAAGGAGGGAGTGACTTTGAAGGAGTGTGCATGGCAAGGTGTCTCCTGTAATGAATTGAATGAGACAGTTCTTGTGAGTGGGACAATTCCATGTGGACACTGGAGTTTTCAATGTTCTCTGTAGAATGATGATTTTGTGGTCATTACAAATATTGGTAAAGGCATTTTATTTATGTATTATTTATTTAAAATATGTATACCCCACAACTCCAGAACACTACTGCTTGGGGCAGCTCACAACATTAATAAAACAGATACAATGTAAAATAAAAGATGTTGTTATTCCCACAACAGCCCTATGAGGTAGGTTAGGCTAAGATATAGGTGACTGGCCCAGAGTCACCCAGTGAGTTTCATGAATTCAGGGATTATTGAACTCAGTTCATTGCTAGACTTGTATGGCTCATTCATGCATCCTTCGAATGCAGTAGCAAAGCTCTCACTGATTCCAGTGACAGCACACTTGGGCCAATAAAAGGTCTGTATTTCCACATACGGCTTATTCACAGAGTTCCTTACTATATGTTTCTGCTTAGCTTTTTGTTCATTGTATTTAAATCATGCCCCTCCCCACGATACAGACAGATGAAAACACAATCAACACTGTGTAAATACAGTTCCTTTGGGTCTCGCCATCACAAAACTCTACCAGCTGGTTCTTTCATAGGCCTGAACAGCACCGTGTTTTAAAAGTCCCTGTTCTCCTTGGCAGCCACAGGATCCAAGATTTACAGACTCTTACACCTAGTATTCTTAATGCTGGCAAGAGGACTGTTCTACCACCTGTTCCCCCTCTGTGCTCTGGACATTAGCAACCAGTTGCTATTATGGCCTATTACTTATTTTCAGATGGCTGTTACACATACATCTAAAAGTGCCCCCACGTATATAATAAAGAAAGTGAAATCTATATGGCAGTTGTTAATTGTAGGGCAACCAGTGCATGGGTCTGGATGTTTACAAATCAAATCATTTAAAATATAAAATTAATGTTAAATACAGAGTGTGTGTGTGTGTGTGTACGTGAGTGCATGTGCACACACGTGCACATGTGTGCGAATGTGTACATGTGTGCATGTGTGTGGGTTTAAAAAAAATTGATTTGTATCCACTCCTTCATATAACATTTTTCAGGGTGACTTGCATAACAAACATTAAATATTAAAATTAAAAATATTTATGATTTTGATTCATTATAGATGTTTCTCTTTGTTTATATTAGTGAGAAAATAAAAAGAGAAAGAAAAAATTTAAACATAACTGCCAACCTATTACACAGCACAGTGCAGGCAGTGCCTATCCACTACGAGCCCACGGCAGCGTGGATGGATTGATACCCCTTGCGTTCTGCTGCGCAACATGTTAACCCATAAAAACTGTAAAAACACTAAAAATAAAACAGATAATAAAAAAGCAAATAATGCAACATAAAACAAATTCAAATTCAAGAGATATCTTCAAACCCTGGGGCAATAACAAGATCTCCAGCTGGTGCTGAAAAGAGCTCAGTATAGGTGCCAAGTGAGCCTCTCTGGGGAGAACATTCCAGAAGCGAGTCACCATCACTGAGCGGCTCTCTATCCAAGCCCTCTCCAGAAGTCATCACACTTCAATTGGCAAGGCACCCAAAGAAGAGTCTCCAACAATGGCCTTGGTGTACAGGCAGGCTGATGATGGAACAGACGATATATCTCCACAGAAATTCACTTACTTGACTCAGGAATCTCAGAAGACCAAGACTGAAGTAATAGCTATATCAGGTCTTATCTCTTGCATTCAGAAGCTACCAGAGCAGCAAAATACATGGATGTGGCATCACTAACATAGCCAGGGCATAGGTGGCCCATGTTTTGATGGGCAGCCCCCCCCACCCCCACTGCCAAAACCACAGTGTCAACACACACCCTACCCTGGCGGTGGTGTTGGTGTGCTCCCTCTCTGCAAAAGTACTGCTTCGTGGAGAGAGGTGAGGGCGAGAAAAGATCACTTAGCCGGCAGCAAACTTAGCTGGAAGGCTTCATGGGAAGGAAGCACCCAATCCAACGTCCTGCAGGGGCAAGGGGGATAGGGCAGCCTCCCCACAGGATTCTGGGTCAGATGCCTTCATCCCGTGCAGCCTTCCAGATACCAGTGGCAGCTACGTTTGCTGCTGGCTAAGTGGTCTTTTCCTGCCCTCAACACCTGGCAAGGGAGGGGAGGGAGGGGAAGGGACCAGGCGGCCCTAAAAGCAAGCCCAGGCAGCTCTTACTTACTTACTTATTTATCAAATTTGTATATCGCCCCAAACTTTCATCTCTGGGCGGTTTCAACTTTCATCTCTTGAGGCAGTGGGGCATGGATCCTTTAAACCTGTGGGCTCAATTACAGCTCCACCCCTGAGAAGCATTCACCCAGTCCTGCAATATAAGAAAAGACCCACATACAGCCTGATCCTATGAATTAGGTGTGTGCACATACCCCAAAACCTATAGGCTTTACCTCTGCTTGCAAGAGGTGGGGTCCAGAAAAGAGAATGCCCCAGTGCTCCTAGGAGTCTTCATTTGGTCCCTTCTTTACCAATGTTCTGCCACTGGCTTTTTACTTCTTCTTTTTTAAAAGCAAAAATGTACTTTGTCTGTTGCCCACTTTTTATTGACTAGCTGTTTTATTTGTTCTAGGGGTGTGCACAAATGGTTCGGCACCAAACTGGTTCGCCTCAAACTGGGCTGGTTCGGCAGCATGATTGTGGACTGAACCAGAGGTGGTTTGGTCCCTGATCGAGCTGAACCAAGCCCAGTTCGAGCAGACTGATTCGGCACAGAACAGGCAGTTGGGGGGTGGCGGCGGCGAGATAGGTAGTGAAAGAGTCTTCTTACCTGCCAAATGCACTGCTGGCACCACCACTTGCTCCCTGGTGTAGCCCATAGCAAAAGCGCATGCGATCCTCCCTTCTTACCAAGCAGCCATGCAGACAGCTTGGTAAAGGAGTGATTACTTCTGAAGCTACCAGAGCAGCAAAACACATGCGAGTGGTATCAGTAGCATAGCCAGGGCATAGGCAGCCCATGTTCTGATGGGCAGCCCCTCCCGCCACAGTGTCAGCACACTCCCGGTGTGGTGCCCAGTGGTGTGCCCACCCCCTTCACAGGAGCCAGGACTCCACCACATCACTTGTAAAGGGAAATCCTCACTGGATTCCTCTTTACAAGTTTTAGCCACCAAACCGCCAAACTGGTTCAGTCAAATGATTTGGTCGACCAAATCACAATTTTTGGATCATGCACCCCCCTAATTTTCTCTTTCGTCATGTGTTGATTGTTTACATTAAATAGATAGATAGGTGAAGGAAGTCTTCACAACTTCATGATAGGAGTCAAAGTAAAGAATGGCTATCCTTTTTTGAAACAGTTAACTAGCTGTTCATTTGGTAGCAGGAGCTGTATGTGGTACAACAGGAGTAGAAACGTGCCTGAATAGGGTAACCCAGCCATAACTCTTTTTGGCTCAGTGAAGAAATCTGAAAGTAATCTTTCAGCAAAACTGAACCTGAAGCCAAATATTTAAATACACACAAAAAGGACTGCCATGATATAAAATGTTGAAACACCCATAAAAATTACTTTAAAGTCACAGCTAATCTCAAGATAGCACTTTTTTTAGTCTCTGAAAAATTGACTCATCAATATTAGGGCAGTATATTTTTGGCTACTCTTCTTAGCTTTCTTCAACACAGTTAATATTTACTGGGTCTCCAGGGCTCAAGATTACCTCAGTTTTTTGCTTCAGGTCTACAGCTGCAGTTTCTTGCTGTCACCATAGCAATGCCTGGAATGTAAGCATTGTGTTTCCCTTTCTGTTAAGAAAATAAGTCAAGCTAAAGTAGCCAGCCCCACCAGCAGCAGATGGGGGCAGGGAGTGGGGGGGTGGGCAGGGGGGAGAATCCCTTTCTAAGCTATTACAATTAAGAATCTACTTTTAAATGTGCATGGTTATGTTGAAATTCAAAAATTATTTAGGAGGCACTTTTGATATTCAAGGCAGAAATTAAGTTACCTATGCTAGTGTAGGCTATTATCTGAAATGTCATGATACTATCTATTCAGCTTCATTTAACTAAATTATACTAATTAGGCAATGTTTGCAAACACTGTATGGGGAACCAGAGGAAACAAAGCTTTGAAAAATGGCTTGATACTATTCAATAATCAATTCAGGAACCTGAGTTTCTGAAGGTGGGTGGTCAAAACTGACTGCCAAAAATCTGTTGAAATATTTGCCATTTTTCCAATGGAAAAACCTGAAAAATGGGAGGAAAAAAGCCTCTTTGTAGCTGAGTCCAAATTTATGTCTTTCACTCATGCCAAGAGCAAGAACAACGTGTAGGCCAATAGATAGCTGGTGCATTTGGTAATGAACTGTTTCATCAAACTTTGTTGCTAAAGTAAACTGGATTTGTGACAGAATGCCCCTACCAAGGCCTCATGCTGAAGGGAGAGTAGTTTGTCCCAGCCCACTCCCTAGCACAAGCCCTAGAGGTCTTCTGATTGGCCAGGGGCCTGTAGGGTGCAGTGATTGCATGGCCGTTCCAGCGGCTCCCCGCCCCCAACATTCAGTTGGCTAGAGATTTTCGTCCTGTGAGGAGCTCGCCAGTGCAGGTCCTCCAATTTACCAAGCGGTCGATAGCATGGCTGGGGGTTGCCTTCAGGCTTGGCAGCGGCGGTGGCAATGCAGTGGAGGTGGCTCGGCAGTCGGGAAGGAGCAGTGGCTTCCTGGTCTGGGGGCTTCGGCCCAAGTGCTTGCGGGCCGCTAGGGCCTGAGGGGATGAACGGTCTCCGGTGAGGGGAGAGAATTTTGGCCGATTCAGGTTTGGCGCAATGGTTGTCAGGTCGTGAGGGCCCTGGGGGGCTAAGAGGCCTTCCGAGGCGGTGAGCCACCACTCAGCAGCACGTGGGCCAGGAAGCCCCTTGGGATCTACAGCTCTCAGCTGAGGGCTGTTTAGGCTTCAGCCTCGTGCGGGCAGGCAGAGGCCCAAGGCGGGCAATATTTGGTGCAGAGAGTGCCTGGCCCAGCTCCTGCCGGGTTTGCAAGGGGAGTCCCTGGGCTTGGCAGGGGGGTGTCCTCCCCATTTTTTTGTTGGTAACGCTAGCTTTAGGTGTCCTTGGGTAAGCGCCCACATAGTATTGGAGACCTTTAGGCCTCGCCTGCTTGTCCAATACACCACCACCCCTTGTTTCTTTTCTTTGGAAGCCAAGCTTGGGTTTGGTTGTCATGCCTCCCAAGAAGGCAAAGGGCAAAACTGGTAGCCGGCCTGTCCGGCCCCCTCACCAGCCTGCGCCACAGTCTTCATCCTCGGATGAGGAGGATGCTGAAATGGTGCAGATCGGGGGCCTTATTCAATTCATGGAAGCCCTGGAACATGCTAAGAAAGCTCCCTCTGATAAAGGGGCTGGCCCTTCAAGGGTGCCTGCCAGGCCTAGGAAGTGCACACATGGGGCGTTAAAGGCACAGTTACTAAAATCATTGTCTGACAGATTGGCTTCCATGGAAGGTGGTGCAGCGCCAGTTGTTCCAATGAAAGAGGAAGATTCTTCACAGACACCACCCATGCCCAGCGGGCCTCCTGCTCCTGCATCGTTGGTGACACCGACTCACATCCCTGCTGTGCATGCAGTTCCTGGGTCCGGGGACCCTAGTTCAGTGGATGGTTCAGTGCCTTATCCAGCAGGTGACAGCATCACACAAGCACCACCCAAGGGTACCAACCAGTGGCCCACCTATTCCTGGCCGATACCTGCTTTGGTGGATGGGGCATGAACCCATTCTGGGCCCCATCAGCCCAGGCTTGGGCAGCAGGCTTCTTCCTAACATCCCAGGGGTCATGGCTAGTACACAGGGGGCCGTGGAGCAGGTGTGGGGAGGGGTCTTGTTTGAGGCAGTTACACCTAAGGTAAGTACAACAGAAAGTGTAGGCATTTACCCCATGGGAGTGATGCCATCCCCTCAGCATGTCCCCTATGGGGCGGGTGGTCTGCCCCTTGGGGACCACCTGCTGCCAGAACCAAGGATAAGATCCTAAAAGGGGAGTATGCCGACATATTTAGCTTATTGTTCCATGAACCCGAAATGAAACACAAGGAGGGCAAATCCTGCAAGGATCATGAGGCCACCAAAAGGAAGCCAGTGGAGAAAACTTGGAATAACTGGCTCTCCGGTTTCACTATTTATATGGGTGTGATTCTGCGGGTTCAGCCCACTAGGGGGCCAACGTTAGTGAAATACTTAGATATCATACACTGTGCGGTCTCCAATTGTGCTGGTTTGGCTTTCATTAAAAACAATCCCAAGGCAGTCATCATGTGGAATGAAACAATGAAAGATCTTTCAGATTTGAAGACATGGCTATTGGCCATTTAAACAAATGCTAGAGAAACATCATTGTAACTGCCTGTTTCAGATGGGTGTTGTATTTTGCTTCATAAAAAGTGGAGCATGGGTCAGAGCCCTGGAGTTTCACTGAGCTGCTGTGTTTGTAGTTTAGATCATGGTTGTTAGTTGTATATCTGGTGTGCAACTGATCCCCAGCACAATGCCAACTGTTTAGGTTAGCTGCATATCAACACATGCATGCTCAATGCCTATGCAGTTGTACTAAACAGTGTGGAGGACAAACTGCAATAGCTGTAACTGAAATAGGAATCTGATATTGTGGGGCTTTGGGGGAGTTACTTTTCAATGTTTACACACTGAGATTGCAAAGAAATAATGTGGCAAAGAATTTTAACTTCCATCCCACCCTGTCCAACTGGATTCTTACTCATGCCAGCAAGTAAATTATGGAAACTAAGCAACTCTAAGGATCAAGTATTAAGTCAGCTGGATCAGATATCTTTGTGTGAATTCTATAATAAACATCTCATCTGGGATTTAATGATCAGTGATGCCTCTGCCAACTAGATTGGCATTTAACTCCATTTTAGAGATATTTGCAGATGCAGGCCAGGAATCCAAGATGGAGCATGCACACACAGCAATAGAACTATGTATACAGCCACACCTGCAACCTTTTCCACAGCCAAAGAGATGAACAACTGAGTGAGGCATCTCTCTTTAGCAACAGGAACTGCTACAGTCAGAACAAAAAGCAAAGCTTCTCTTGTATCCCCAGTTTGCATCCCTCCCAACCTAAATGATATGTGATGTTAAGGGCAGCACTAAGATAAAGGTAAAGCACGGCATCAAGTCGATTCTGACTCCTGGAATCTACAGAGCCCTGTGGTTTTCTTTGGTATAATACAGGAGGGGTTTACCATTGCCTCCTTCCACACAGTGTGAGATGATGCCTTTCAGCATCTTCCTATATCGCTGCTGCCCAATATAGTACCAGCAGGGATTTGAACTGGCAACATTCTGCTTGTTAGTCAAGCATTTCCCCGCTGCGCCACCTAAGGTGAGCTATGGTAAAAAGCAACTGACCCCTTCCCACTGCAGACCAGAGCCAGGTGCCTCCCTGTTATTTCCTAAAAGGAAATAACAAAAAAGAAAAGAAAAAGAAAAGAATCAGTTGGCACCCAATGAAAAAATCTGCCATTGGCACCAGTGATTGTCTAATTTTACAAGCTGCTTTATTATTCATTATTTTGTTGCTTCTGATTTGCTGGGCTTAACAGAATACTGGGGCAAGGTTTTTCATGTTTGGGCACAACTTTTCATTGTGTTTTTAATTGGATGTTAGCAGCTTTGGGTGCCTCCATTTTGGAGAGGGAAAGCTGGATATAAATTGGCATAACATAATTTAATAATTAATACAATAATTAATAAAATAAATACATAAATACATGTTTTATAATAAATTATAATGCATTAAGAGCATTGCTTTCTGTTATGTATGCCAGGGGACGCTGAGTTATTTATTTGTGCTTTTTGTTCCTCTGCAGCTCCTGTATTTTGGGGGGAGCTGTAGCTAGTGGTGGAGCTTCTGCAGGTCCTCAATGTATCAATAAAGAAGTGTATCAATAAAGTTGTATTTTTTAGGCTTGTGTGGCCCCTCCATTTTTCCTGCTATCAACACAGCACTTTTGGCAACAAAGATGGGAGCTGCTGAGAGCAGAAGACCAGCTGGAAGTGTGGCTCTCTTAAGAGCAGATCCTGTGCTAAAATGGCTGCTCTTGGAAATATTGCAGAGTTTGATATTAGCATGGTACTTGGAATTCATGAGCAGAAAGGCTTTCCTTTTATCTTGAAGCAAACAAAATAGTTAGCCCTGAACAAAAGTGAGCTGTTCTTTCGACTGTCTGTGAGACTCAGACATTTGCCATAATAAGAGCACTCATTGCCCCTGCTTCAAGAGAGTCTAAAACCTTTGATGAACTTGTGGAATTACTGAAGACTCATTTTTCACCAACACCATCAGTTGTACAGAGATTTCTGTACGAACGAGTTCAACAACCTGGAGAAAGCATCGCTGCTTATATCACGAAGCTGTGTAATCTCTCACAACATTGCAAATTTGGAGACTTCTTAGAAGATATGCTGAGGGATCGCTTAGTGTGTGGGGTTTGTGATGAGTCACTGCAACGAAGGCTCCTGTCTGAGCCAAATTTGACATTTGCAATTGCTCAAGAAAAGGCATTAGCCAGTGAAACTGTATCACTACAAGTCACAGCAACCAAGGTGGTAGCAACTAATGTACATGATATCCATACCAAGCAGGCTGAACATTCTGGACAGCAGGGTACGCAGAACACAGAAAATGCACTTTCCGCAGTTTCTGCAGATAGACCCAGGCTTAGCAATCCCTGCTCAGGCTGTGAAGGGTTGCATCAGTGCTCTGTGTACAGACTCAAGGATGTGGAATGCAGGTTTTGAGTGAGTATGATGTTCAAAGTCCATCAGTAAGAAACCAAGAATTGTAACAAGGAGTCACACCACCTGATTTCACATGAACTTGACTGTCCACAGGCAGAGGCGCTCTTACCCCTGGACTTCGGGGCCGAAGTCCAGGTGCTCCATTCCCTCTGGGGGAACCCAAATCCTTTTTAGTCTGTCCCAGGTGGTGTGGTTGTGTTAAAAATGTGTTAAAATACTGGGTGGGGGTGGGCCTTCCAAAAGCCTTTAGGTCCAGGCTCCAAAATTACTTAGGTGTGCCTCTGTCCACAGGGTAGTGAAGAGTTGTATCACGTTCAAAATATCTGTGACATCCTAAAGATGCTTCAGTGTTTGCAACAGTATTCATTAATGGTCACAAGTGCAAGATGGAAGCTGACTCTGGGTCTGGAGTATCTATAAGCAACAAGGATACCTTCCACTGCATCTTTTCACAGGAGCTTCCTCCCAAATTGTTGAGCCCATCATGTATTCTCTGTTATTACAATGAACACAAGGTTGGTCTTGCTGGAAGCTGCAATGTGGATGTGCAGAATGGCTCCTTACCAAGAGAAGCTTCCACTCAAAAGAGGAATGCAAAAACCTCTTAGGGAGGAACTGGCTCTCACCACTAGGGAACAGTGTCCAAGGAATTCACACCATTACTACTGGTCAGCTAGCAGAAGTAAACAGATTCCCCAAGGTGTTTTGTGTTGGATTAACAGATTTGTGAGGAACTGGAAGCTTATAAAGGAAAGCCATTGTCATTCCACTTGGATCCGTCTGTTGCACAAATTTGTGTGCGTCAGAAATTTGCCTTTTGCCCTACATTTTAAAAAAAAAAAGTTAAGGAGGAGCTTGAACAGTTTATCAAACAAGGGGTTCTTGAACCAGTCACAGAGACAAGTTTATCAAACAAGGAGTTCTTGAACCAGTCACAGAGACTCAGTGGACTACACCAATTGTGCCAGTACTGAAACCTAATGGAAAAGTGAGATTATGTGGAGATTATAAATGAACTGTAAATAAGGCACTTAGGCCCCATCCATATCCAGTACCTGCAGTCAACCAACTGCTTGCTGTTCTTGCCGGAGAGAAAATGTTTGTAAAACTTGATCAACAGATGCCCAAATAATCATCATGGAGCATTTCAAGTTAAGTGTCTCCAGTTTGGAATTTATGTGGCCCCAGGAATGTTCCAACATTTCAAGGAGCTTTCTGGAACTGCAGGTGTTGTGCTATATTTCAATGATGTCCTGATTATAGGATCAACAGAGGAGGAACTTGCTACTTGACTTCAGGTAGTTTTGCATTGCTTTGATTAATCAGGCATCCTTTTAAAAAAGAAGTGTGAAATCACAACTTCCAGTGTCACATTCTTGGGCTGCCATATTGATAGTTCTGGTGTTCATTCCACCCAAGATAAGGTATGTGGAATCTACGACCTATCTTTCCTAGGGCTACTCAATTTATACCATCTCTTCCTTCCACAAAAGGCTACTATTGCTGAGCCTCTTCATCATTTATGAAGAGGTTCCTTGCATGAGCACGCTTTCTGGAATCCCAAGAAATTATTGACTTCTGATTATGTGCTTGTACATTATGATGGAAATAAATCACTGTTCCTTACCACTGATACTCATGGTGTTGAAGCTGTGCTTAGCCACAGGTTGGCAGATGGCACTGAGGTACCAGTTGCTTACTATTCTAGGACTAAGTCCCTCTCTGGAGGGAAAGGAAGGGAAATAAACACTGCCAGCCAGCAAGCACTGGCTGGAAATGAGATCGGGAGAGCTTGCTCAGGGCTCTCCACAGCCCAGGCACACCCATGTGCACGTGCTGTCACATACACGGGGTGTCACTGGCGGAGCCGTTGGCAGGGCAGGACACGGGCCACCTTTCAGCTGGCTTCACCACTGTTGTGGGATTACCAGAGCCAGCAAGGGATGAGAGTGATAGTTGTTCTTTGTCTGCGGCATTTACCAAGGTGCAGTTCCCTGGACCTTCTACATCCACCAGTAGACTTCAGACATCATCCCATGAAAGGGTTCCCCTCTCACTGGATGAAGGACTATGTTAGTTAAGGGGAGAGGTGTGGTGTGTATGCCAGAGGGTGCTGTGTTGTTTAGTTGTGCTTTTTGTTCTTCTGTAGCTCCTCGTAATTTTTTGGGAGCTGTAGTTGTTGGTGGAGCTTCTGCAGATCCTATGTGTATCAATAAAGAGCAGATGTGTGTTTTAGGCTTGTGTGTTCCCTCAGTTTTTCCTACTACCAACACATCACTTTCATTTTGCAAGCAGGTTAATAGAATTTAGATTACCTCTGAACTCTTCATTCATAACACTCTTTTGTTATTGTTTACTTTTAATCGACTTTTATTCATAATCCAGTTCCCAATGGATCAGGAATGACAATTATACTTTAAAACCAAACCAAAGCATCAAATATTAGCAACTATTTTAAAAATATGATACAGCAAACCCAATCTATAGAATTTACTCTTCCCATGGAAAGCCTTTACTCCATCAAGACCATTTTTACTGCCTTCAGCTCTGCTCCATTTACATTACATTGCTGGAAGCATATTGGGCAAGGATAATTTCACTTTTTGAGGCGGTCATATGCTAGGCTGAAGTATAGAACCCATTTCCTACAATAATTTCAGTATGTTACTGGATTACAAATTGTAATTTGAGAAACTCCAATTTCTCAGATAGTCTGGTCATAACATATGTTTACAAAGGATCCTAGATAAGAATCTGGCAAGAAAGATAGGAAAGCAAACCCCACTTAGCAAAAGAAAGAAGGAATAAGATGAAGTCAAAGGGAACAGATCAAAAGGAGAGGAAACATCTCTGAATTTCTTGCTCTTCCTCCATTGTACGTCCTGTTAACATTGCATCCTTCTTTAGGGCTGAGGTTCCTTCTTTGTGTGTGTGTGCATTCTAAGCAAGGTGAGGCACAGCAAAGCATCCTAGAGGGATGGAGCTGCCGAGAGGCAGCCTGATTGGTTAACAGTGGTGCAACAAACCCAGAATGGTCCCCTGCAGAAGCCAGAGAAGTCATACTGGCTTCTCACAAGAGGTGTTCTGGACCCTGGTCTCTGCTTACAAGGTCAGTATAGCCAAAATCAATAGGCATGATTTCCCTGAAAATCAGTCCATTTGAAAATCCTTGAGGAGGGTCCAGTGCCCAGTGCTAAAGCCCATGCTTTACATGCATAAAGTCCCAAATGTCTCCAAGAATCAGGTTATAAAAGACCTGTGCCAAAGCTACTGCACAGGGGCATAGCAAGGTTGGAGTGGGCCCAGAAACAAGACTTAAAAATTGCACCCCCTCACTGAAGCTCAGCTCGTGAAGTAAAGAAATCTTAAATGAGGCTGAATAGTGGTAGGTAACTATCTATCTATCTATCTATCTATCTATCTATCTATCTATCTATCTATCTATCTATCTACACACACACACACACACACAATGTGCCACAACAGAACATCATCCTAAATTATTTTTTAAAAGGTTTTGTAAACTGTGAACGATGCAAGTCATTTAATGGTATTAGAGAAAGGCATGTTGTTCTGGTAGCTCCAGGTCTTAACACTCATATCAGTTTCGGGGGATGAATACAACTGAAGGAAGCCTGGCGGGTGCGTGGCTGGGGAAGTCAGTCATGTGACTTGCCTCTGGGGGGCTCCCCAAGGCAGTGGGCCCCCAGACAACTGTCTCCCCTTGCCCTATTATAGTTATGCCCCTGCTACTGCAAGAGAAACAGGGCTGGTGTTGGGGACAGACATAGGTCACTCGCACAATCAAAAACTGTATTCTACCTAGGTTTGGGAGCTGTTTGTGCTCCCAGTTTTCAGTTGTGTGGAAGCAAGGTAAGAGGGAAACGTGAGCAGAAGTGATTGTATGGAAGCAAGGTAGGAGGAAAAGCTACCCAGGTTTTCTTCCTACCTTGCTTCCATACAATTGCTTCTACTCAGGTTTTCCTTCTACCTTGCTTCCACAGAACCAAAAATTGTGAGCAGACACAGCTCCCAAACCTAGATAGAAATAGTTTTTGATTGTGTGCAGATGTTCTCCATGACAGCCCCCATGGCCATGTCCACCCCAGCAGCCAGAGAAGCCGAGAATCACCGGCACTCCGTCTGCCCTCCACTACACCCCTGCTTGGGTCTCATCCAGATAGGAAGGAGCCTTGGAAGGCAGGTTGTCCAGGGCCCCTGAAACCTGGAGATGAAAACACACCTGCAGAGAAACCTGCCAAGTCCATACGGGGCTAGATGAACAATGATCAAAGACAGAATAAAGCAATTTCATACATTCAGTGGAGAAATTTTCCCAATACCATTGACACTACTGTCAGGATTTGAACACTTTTGAATCCAAAGATACAAGCAAGTACACCTGTTACAAGAATTCAGCTGCATTTAACTGATGATAGCCTATTTGAATTCAGAGTGTAGAAGATTTTCAACAATTCCAGGAGATTAGCTAAATATGCCCAGGATTTTTTTAATGCCTCAAATGACTTTTTAGGAATTAAATAGGAAGTTGGGCTATAAACAATTTAGGTTTGGTTCCAGTTCAGACACTGAAGCTCTTCTCACAACCAGTGAGAAGAGCTTCTGGTGGGTCTGCAGGGAGAGCAGGCTAAGCCTACTCTCCTTGCAGATGGTCCTGCCTGCAGCCCTGGGCATCTGGATTGGCCGCCCATACGACTACTGGCTCCGTCACGGAGCCAGTGGGGGCTGCAGGGATCGGGGGCCATGCGGCCCCCAGAAGTTCCAGGATGCCCCGGGTGAGCATGGGGGGGGCATTCTGGAGAGACCCTTGAGGCTGCCAGGGGTCTACGTGTGTGTTGTCATGCACCACAGCGGCACACGAGCACAAAAATGAGGTTGACGGAGAGCCTCCTCATTTAACGGGAGGGGGAATTAGGCGGGCTAGCCGCCTTGGAATCACCGGGTTCGCCTGCGAGCCCAGTGGCTCCCATGATCAGGAGAAAGCGGGCTAGGCTCCCTTAGCCTGCTTTCTACTGATCGTGGGAATAGCTTCACTAACTTGCAAATGTGCTTTGTTAGTTGGCTCATATTGAACCAGTTTTGAATTGGTACAGGACAAACTATACGACTTTGGTCACATCATTGGTTCGAGTGTGCTCGAGTATTTCCCAATGCATGAGTTAGGACCATGCTGGGGATAGGGGGCTTCAATGTACCCTCCACCATGGTCCCAGCAAAGACCTCACATAAGTGCTATTTACATATGAAAACGATGATGCCATGATATCATTGACCAACATCACCAACATCACATCAAACATGACCAACATCAAGACTAGTTTGGATAAGAATGATAGCTAACTTTCTCTCCACTTTTGGCCAGCACAAGTTGAGGCTGAGTGACCAGTGGGGGGGGGGAAGTAAGCAGCAGGTGGCTTCTGGACACTTGTGGGGCTCCCCACCAGACGCATAGCTAGGGGAGAGGGGGCCTGTGTTCACCCCTTTCCCTGGCAGGCCCTCAGAGTGAAGGAGATAATGAAGAAAATAGGGGGGGTGGAGCTGGGGGGGGCTGGGTTCTTTGAACCCATCTGCTCAATTATAGCTACACCCCTGCCCCAACATCCCCCCCCCATCTCTATGATAGTGATGCTCCTTGTTGCAAAACAGCCAAGTGCAGGCACCTTCCATACCCATTTCATATCTCCCTCATCTCTGAGCATTAAGAAATCCAGGTAGGCTAAAGCTGCAGTGAATATTTCCTCCTACTATTTATACAATCAAGGGGGGAGGGGAATATAAGCCCTATTTAGATTTCCAAACTCTTTTATTCTAGCTATGAGCTGTTTCTCACCGATTGATCTGCATTAAGAGAGATTTATAGGCTCTTAACCAGTCATTTTTATGAGTATGCGTCTTTCCATATCGTTTGTCCCAGTTTGTGCAAGGCAAAAGCATGTAAGAAATACCATCCTTGTCTTATGATGGTCTGAAGCTGCTTAGATGCTGCTACTGCTATAAATCCACTTTATGTGCTGTACAATTTAAAATTACCTCTTTGGCTGAGGATTATGGGCAGGCAGAGTTTTATGTTCTGGCTGGAAGACTCTGTCTTTGCTGTGGTCTTTCTCCATTCATTTGCTAGCATCATTTCTGCCAGTGTCTTAAAAACCATTTTTATCTCCATGTATATAATGACATAATTGTCGTAGCAAACAAGCTAGCCTAAAACACCTTTAAGACCCCTGCAGTACAAGGGATGAGATTTATAGGGCCAGACGTAGCTCACATAAACACATTTACCAGATGAGCTGTCTGATGGTACTGCCTTGGAAAATTGTCAGGGGGCCCCTTAGGGACTTTTAAAAAAAAATCATGTCCCAAACTGTATCACGTCTCGCGAATAATGAGACCACAGCAATCCCCACAGAGTCGTTGAGACAAGCAGATAATAGAAGTGGAAAGTATTGGTAAAGCTTCTTTGGAAGTTAAAAGTTCTGCAATTTGGCACAGGCTCAACAAGTGATACAATGAAGTCTGTACTTACATGATACATGATCTAAAAGGAAGTCGAAAAGTTAAGTGTGTGTGTCTTGCAGTGGTCAGGTTTAAATTCCCAGGACTTTTGGAAGATGAAGAGTGAACACCCTCCCAACTGGAATGTGAAACTTATCATCAGGCATATCCATCATATTGGGAGTGCTAATCTTTTCTGAAATGACAGAAATCAGGAGCAAGAGCAGTGGCCAGTATTTGGCATATGCCAGAGCTGCCAAATCTCTACAAAACAATAATCTTAAAAGGACTACTCTGCTAGATACGTTGGTTTAAATCATGTTTACACTTATGAGAATTAACTTCAAATTCTATTTTAAAAAAATATGTGACTCTGTGCACCAACGAAGCCTTGGTTTCAGACTGTCTTTGTTTCATCAGAAAGGCTAAAAAGCTGTAAAAGCCTTGGCAAGGAGGTTTGTGAAAGGCTAGGGAAACTTCTGTCAGACTGAAGGTTCAGATGAGGCTTTAAAAGGCTGCAGAAGAAGGCAACAAAGATGATCAGGTGGCTAGAACACCTTCCTTATGAGGTAAGGCTAAAACACTTGGGGCTTTTTAGTTTAGACAAAAGGTATCTAAGGGGAGCCAATGTGGTTTAGTGGTTAGAGTGTTGGACTGGGACTGGGAAGATCCAAGTTCAAATTACTATTCATCCATGAAACTCTCTGGGTGATTCTCGGACAGTCACATATCTCTCAGCCTAACCTACCTTAGCTCTGGACTACCTACCTTAACTCTGGGCTACTTGGAGAAAGAGTGGGATATAAATGTAATAAATAAATAACTAGGTTTATAAATTGTGCCTGGCTTGATAGGGAGTAGATAGGGAGAAGTTCTTCTTCCTTTCTTAGCGGTCTTCCCAGGAAACTGATTGCCAGGAAATTTAGGACCAACAAATGGAAGTACACTTTTCCACACAGCAGACAATCTATGAAATTCCCTGCTACAGGAGGTGGTGATGACCACCAGCTTGGATGGCTTTAAGTGGGTTTTAGACAAATTCATGGAGAAAAATCTGTGAATGGCTATTAGTCCTTAACGGCAATAGGCTTACCATGTTCAGAGGCAGGATGCCTCTGAATACCACTTGTAGGGGAGCAACAGTAGGAGAGGGAACATGCCTTGATGTATTAATTGTGCGGCTTCTCAAAGTATCTGGTGGGCCACTGTGGGAAACAAGCTGATGCTCTTGGGCCTGATCCAGCATGGCTCTTCTTATGATTCAGACTTGAGCCTGATTAATTATCCCAACTTATTTTACTCCAGAAAAACTCTGAAACACTTACCTTGGGGCATAAAAACATCCCGGCAGGATTAAATGAGAAGGGTATTAAAAAAACCAGTGGCTGACATCCTGACTAACAGGGGTAGCCCAAAGTACTGAGGTGCCTGAGGAGAGGTGCAAACAGAGGCGTATCTATGGAAAATAGTGCCTATGGCAAGCACAGAAATGGTGCCCCTGTCCAAACAGCTGACACCCATCTTTCAGATAACTTTACCATTATATCAGCTCAAAAATACAAGTCAATCTCATTAATCTTTTAATTAACAAATTATGGCACCACATGAAATTCCATGCATATGGAATAATATGCTACTAGGAGGCAGCTCCACATATATTACAAATTGAAAATATATTTCAAATTACCCACATCTAAGTACACATCTCTAACCCATTTATTTATACTTACTAATTAAATTAATAACAATCATATCTTTTCCTGCTACCCCACTAAAGTTAGCTTCAAACCAACCATCACACAGAATTCACCTCATTGCAAATTCTACTTGCAATGAGGCGAAACCTGGCTACATCCTATCATTCTGGTAATGCCCAGCATTTTGGCTAAAAGGTAGCAGCTGGATGGAAAGTTTATCTATACTCCACTATTCCAAGGAGTTCAGGGTGTCTTACATGGTTATCTTCCCCACATCCCCATTTTATCCTTACAACAACTTTGCAAACAAGTAAGGCTGAAAGAAAAAGCAGCAAAGTTTTACATGACCACTAGTTTCCTATTAAGAGTGGACTGGAATAATCCAAGTTATGATTCTGTGTAGTCATGAGAAATTTTAGGATCAGAAAGGACAAAATGTTGATGAAGATCCAGGCTACCTCTGGGCACCTCATCTGACTTTCTTTCTGCTGCAGGTTACCAGTACTAATTCTCTTTAAAAGTACTCCTGGCATAAAGCTCTTTGTAATCAATTCTATGCATATGTCTTATGTTTTGGCCTGTGTTTTAAGGCCTATATATGGTGTACTAGAAGTTATAAAAGTAAACTATTATTTGAATAGAAAGTTTTCTTTCAAGTTCTTGTCATATATTGTTGTCATTACAATATCTTATGTACCTGAACCCACAAACCCAGCAGCATATTTTCTGGAGCTTTGACACTCTTCGGTTTGCTAATACAGTTTATGGCTAATCTCAACACTGAGGTAGAAATGTCATCCGATCAGAGGCAATCCACAACATCATCTCCTGGAATCAATTGGACCTGTACTGCTGCTTCCAAAGCAGGTACAGAGGGCCCAATCCACACTGGAAGAGACATGCTTTTACTAGTTATATTATTGGATATATGCTAGGGCCTAAAGGCTCTGGAAATTCCTGGATTCTTTCAGGGTCCCCCCCCCCCGCTACTTATTTCAGGCTTCTGGGGGTTTGAACCAGGCACCTGGAAAAACCCACCCTCATTTTCTGGCAATTCTAAACAGTAGTCTATAGGCTTATCCACAAACTAGTTAAGCCAAAACACATGAATTGAAGGTGGTCAAATAGCACATAAGCCATTTGGACTAAACAGACATAAACCCCAGTGCTTTCCCTTCAGATGTAAATGTTGCCCACTGGAGCTTACTTTTAGCATATAGGTAAATATTTATTCAATCACATAGCTGTGTTTCCTATTATCTTACATCACTGTCTCTTGCATATTCAGAATTCCAGATCTGATAATATAAAAAGATGGCATCCTCTCTACCACAAAATCTTCTGCCCCACAAAAGAGCCCATAATGTAATAAATAATAAATATACAGTACTGTTTCCTCAACCAGATTCCAAGAATTTTATATGCTGTAACTTAACCCTGAGAAAACCAGAGGATATTAAATGAACTAAACTGTCTTAGCCAGCAATCTCTGATTTGGACTACCCCTTTGATGTTTGCATTTGAAACTCTTTGAAGTTCTAATATTGTTTCAGAAATTAGGAAAAAAATCTTGACTTTGTAAATCATTTTGGGATTACATAAATGACAATATGATGATGAATGGCACAGAGGCTTTTTTTTAAAAAAGAATCATTTATCTGAATATTAAATTAATCACAAACCCAAGACTGTCTAGCATTAGTTTCTGGTGATTTCAGAGATCCTTTGGCATTCCAGATGCACAATGAAAAAAAATATTTTGACTTTATTATGAGCACCTTTCCACATCTGCAATCCTGTTATACAATAAAGTCTTGTTCTTTTGTTGCAAGATTGCAATGGTTCTTCTAAAAATATAATTTAAAACATGTGGCCAAAGGGTAATCCAGTAAGCCATAGGCATTTTATATCAGAGCTTTCATGCAATCACATATAACGTCAACCATCTGGATGGATGGCTAGATAGAAAATTTGTGTATTGATAGATTGCAAAAGATAGCAAGATGAAGAGACAGCAGTTATCAAGTCTGTATACATCTGATTCACTTTTACTAACTTACCATTATGTCATTATCATACCTTTTAAGACAATGGCCTCTTTATGGAATGAGATGGGTCTCTTATGAAAAAAGAAAAATGCCAACCATAGGTTGCCTAACACATCTTTGTGCTTGTACATACATATGCACACACACACACACACACACACACACGAACACATGTGGCTGATTCTCATCTAACTTCTAGCCACTTTACATCATGCTGGCAAGCTAAATGGATTGAAATTGGGTCTCACGTTTATTTATATTACATAATGTAAAATGAGACTAGGATTATGTATTAAGAAGGATCACAGAGACATAAATACTCTTGGCAAGGTTGCATAAAACATTTGAAATGAAGAAATGATAGCACCATAAATGTTTCTGGAGGTGTCTCCACCTCAGGCAATTATCTCGAGAACACTTTCTTGGAAGCATGTTCCATTGAAATGAATTACACGTACTACTTCCAAGTAAGTCATCCATGCACATGGGTGGGGGGGATCTGCGCATGGAAAGAGCTTCCACATGTGTAGCCCTGGCTGAATCAGAAATCACAGATAACAGGTGCTGCTGCACACATTGATCTCATGGATCAATTCTACCACCACAACCCCCCATGTGCAACCCTCCAGACTGCACAGTTCTGATTGTTGGTCCAAGATCATACCTTATGATTACCGAAAGTGCATTAAACATATTCCCAAAAATATTCTGTATTACAAAAGCAGAGCCATAAAAACATTTGTACAATTTGGTAAAATAAAATAAATGTCTCTTGGTCTTCTGTTAATAAGTGTTAATATCCTCTTCTTAAAGTATTTTTCTACTTGTTGTGCTACAACTGCAAGCATCCACAATGGCATGTAATGTGGAGCATCACATCAGAAGGAAAACTGATGTACTTGTAGTCTTCCCAAGGCCACTGTGAGGACTAGTGTAGTGTGAACACTTGCATTGTTCTGGGGCATTGGGCAGGGGTCCTGCTGCCAGTGAGAGTCATTGAGGTTATCCAGACATGCATGCAAAACTTGGCTAAGGGTACAACGGCGGCAAACTTGCCTACGGAGCCACCCTTCGAAACGGGGTTATAAGAGCAAGCGCTCTCCTAACCCAGTTTCTTTACTCGTGAGTGGGGAGCAAAGACTCCGGGAGGGGGGATCCTCATAATGCACTGCACATTCACACGGTGCATTATTGGAGCTTGGGGGTGATGCAGGGTGACACATCCTGGCACTCCGACCCTTGGAGCTACTGGGAGCAGCTGGAGCTCGTGTGGGTGGGTGGACCACCTGCCCACACGAGCAATGGCTGCTGCCAGTAGCTCCGAGGGTCAGAGTGCTGGGACGTGTCGCCCCATGCCCTGGGAAGGTGACAAGATCATCTGCAGGGAGGTAAGCTCTTCAGGGCTTCATCCCGCAAATCCTTTTGCTGTTCTCATTGCTTGTGAGAAACGGTTCATCATCTATTCCCGGTGGTGACCATTTCCCTCTTAAGGCCCTGGACCGACACAATGAGGTCATTCACACAATCAAAAACTGTGTTCTATCCTGGTTTGGAAGCTGTGTGTGCTCCAAATTTTGGTTGTGTGGAAGTTGTTTTGTTTGGGTTTGACTTTGGTCACAGACAGTCTCTCAGTTTAATTTATCAGATGGGCTGACATGATGAGGCAATTTACTCAAGGTAGCCCCACTGAAATGGGGTGTTGCCAAACTTCTCCTTTTAATTTCAATGCGACTACTTGGGTCCGAGATATCTTAGAGAGCGCCTTCTTTTACATGATCCCCTTTACATGTTAAGGTCATCTGAGGAGGTCTGTCTCCAGTTACCACTGGTTCGTTTGGTGGTGACTCAGAGGTGGGCCTTCTCTGTAGCTGCTCCCAGGCTGTGGAATGCACTCCCAAAAGAAATTTGCAATCTTAATTCCTTACTGACCTTCAAGAGAGCCCTTAAAACCCATCTGTTTGGCCTGGCCTTCAGGGTTTTTAATTAGTTTTAATTGTTTTAATGCTCTAACCTGATTTTCAGGGTTTTAATTGTTCTGATAGTTTAATTGTTTTTAAAGATGTTTTTAAATTGGTGTTCATATTTATATTTTTGTTTTAATTGTTATTGGTTTTTAATGGTTTCTGTTTTAAATTGTAAACCGCCCTGAGACATTTCAGAAGGGCAGTATAAAAATCGAATAAATAAATAAAAATAAAATAAATACTTTGAGTAATTGTCCTCACTCTGCCAGCCATGAGGCTTAATTACATTTAGCACTGGATGTCTTGTTACATTGAACTTCCAGGGTATATCTTGAGGGAACAAACCAAGTTAAATTAATATTCTGGAAAAATGCATGATGGTATTTTGAAGAAAAAAGTGGTATTCATTCGCTAAAACATCCCTAGGTGCTTGTACAGGGTGACCAATCTCCCATCATCCCTGGCATCTGGGGGTGATGGGTATTGTAGTCCAAGCTGGAGAACATCAGGTTGGCCACCCATCTAGTTGCTGCTGAGAAGCAGCAGTTCAGTACATTGGTATTGAACAACACAGATGTGCTTCACATGTAGACTCTTTGAAGGGCAGACAAATAAGCCCAGCATCCTAAAGGTGAGTCCTAGTTTGGTGTAATAGCAATAGTGCACTGTCAGCTTTCCCAACCCAGAAAACCCTTGCAGAGCTGACTGGGGTTAGAGTTGTCAGAGTAATTAATGCATGTGTGAATTTTCCCTGTGGAATTTCACCTCTGCTTCTTACGAGGTGAGGCCAAGCTTTGTTCCTGACTATCACTCTAGTCCAACAGGCTGGGCGATGAGGCTGCAGTTAGATAAAAGAGCACCAAAAATGTGTGACAAATGGCAATGACAAGGTTGCATCTGCAGCCTCTGAAGCAGTGAAATGAGACCCAAGCATGCCAGGCGGAGTCCACCGAGAGAAATGGCCTTCTCCATGCCTGCTGCACCTGCTAGCTGAAGTTAGGAAACACAGGCAGGCAAGAGAAGCAGTAGTCTGCCATAATGTTTATGAAGAGCTAATACAATGACCATGGCATGATTATAAGAGATTGTGGTGGTTGTGGGAAGTAGCTTTCCTGTGACTCATTCCCAAATCTAGCCTCATTTGCTAGAGAGAAAGAGATTACATCACCCGGGGTCTGAGTCCTCATCTCTCCCCATGCCTCACCTCTTTTCCTTCCAGTTCTCTCTGGCCTGATACAGAGGTCTGGTGTTGATTGCCCCTCGTCAGTGCCTAGTTAGCTTATGAACAACCTCTGCTCCTTAAGCAGTGGAGTCACACTTGCTCACAACTTGCTTTCCCTCTTGACTAGCCTCAGCTTTGGCTCTACGGCTGGAATGTTGTCCAGCCACTTTGGCCACCACTTTCCATAGCGTGCCAGCAGACTTTCTCCCAACTGGCATTCAGGGGGCATCACTGGGGGACCCAACACAAGTCTATCTTGCACTTTGTTTGTATTAAAACTAATGGTCAATAGTGTGACCAGTTTTGCGAACAGATTTCCCAGATGAGACATTAATGCAGCCAGAAAAGTTTATGACACTTTATCCATAGGTGACTGCTGAAATCAGGGGGAGGGTGCACTTACCCCTCCCACCACTTACCCCTCCCACCACTTACCCACTCCCGCCGGCATCCGTGTCTCAATGCAGCAACATCTGGTCATATCCGGAAGACGAGGGCAATGGGGTGGCAAGGAGGTACACTGCCACCCCGATGGGCATTGAGAAACACGGACACCAGTGGGGGTAAAGTGGTCGGAGGGGTAAGTGCACCCTCCACCAATCTTAAAGGGAGACCCCCTCCACCTTCAAGCCTCCCTGCCACGATTCCATGCACATCCCTAATGCAGAATGGCTTGAAGAGCTTCCAGTCAGCAGATGAGTCCCTCCTACTGACAGAACTTTGGGGAACAGAGAGGATTAAAATGATTGGGATTTGGCAGGTGATCTTCTGAGGGCGTTCTGGTAGAAATCTCTGAGGAGAAAAACCTTGAGGGAAATGCCAGCTGTTTCTGTGAGGGTCTGTTTCAATGTTACCAGTGGTCTGTTGTCCTTAAATGTAATCCCTAAAGAGATTCTATTTTAATGGTAAACTTGTACGTTTTCCTTCTGTTTAATCCTGTACTCCTTTAGAACCCAAATAAACCTACCAGCCTGTTTTTGTTTTGTGAAGAATTCCTCTCAGACGATCTCCCTCACAACACTTTCCACCCAGTCATGCCCACATAATTATTTAAATGGGTTGTCATTTTCCAGACCCAAGTTCCCTGGTGTGAAACAAGGAGGGATGGCAATAGTTCTAATCCTTTTACAAAACAAAAGTCCCTGTTTACTCCACAGATGGTGGCCCACATCACAGTGGGCTTAGGCAAGTCATTTCCTCTGTCTTTCTGCAATATGGAGATGATGATGATACCTACTCTGCTCACAAGTTGTTGTAAGGATTTCAGCAATATAATAGGGCAATTCTCATGACTGCAGAGAGTGGCGGGGGGGGAGGTTCCAAAAAGCTTACCTTCCCCACAGAGTATCAAGGGACTGGTGGTGGGAGTGTTCTCCACACTCCCACATGAGCAGCCCTGCTCCATTTTTGCATGGAGCAGGGAGAGGGATCTGTGGCCGGAGAGTATTGTTCCAGCCTCTGTGAATCTCACAATGCATTGCGTGACAAGCGCTGTGCATTGGGAGATTCACCCAAGAGATGGACGCTCTGGGCATCCATCTCTGTGTGCAGCCAGGCTGGAAGCAGCCCATGCTTGCACATGATCAAGTAGCTGGCGGTAAGAAAATGCTCACTCCCTTAACCTCAGCTAACAGCCAGAGTGAATAGCAGGGCTAGGTGGCGTTGCCTCTGCCAGGATCGGGCCAGATCTCAGTGGTTCTCACACACAGCCTAACCCAGGCTGGACATCCCTAGCCCAGGTTAGAATGCACGTGAGAACAGCCTCAATATATGTGAAGAACCTAACACTCAAAATCCCGTATAAATGCCTAGTATTATTATAGCAATAATAATTCAGCTATTGGAAGTAGACAGCTGAAAGCACTTTCCAATCCAGTCAGTGGCCAAGTCCAGGCCTGCTTAGTAGGTCTGTTTGAAGCTTCAGATGTATATTTGATTCAGATGATATTCAGTTTTAATATTCCACCAAATATCTAAATGAGAATCAAACATATAAAATATCTCCAAACAGAATAAGCCATGTCCAAATATATTCAGAGATGTCTCTGGAAGCTTTTTTTCCTACTATTTTTAAAACGGCAAACATTGAAACTCGTTGAAAATGACAAGGAGGGAAGGGAAACACTGATTGTGGGAAACTCTGAAGGGGTTGAAAGAGTCCTTTGAAATCTGAAATCTCAAGCTGGCCATTAACTTTACTATTCGAGTTTCCCCCATTAAAAAATGAAAACATTTAACATCCAAGGGTTGCTTTTGCAGAAGACAAAAACCCCTGCACCTATTTGCTTGAAATGTTACAGGCATGATGCCCTAGGAGAGGTCCCTGCTATTTTCATTCCACTCCACCTGAAAGCAAACACATGAAATGTTTTAAAGTTTTAAAAGTTGTCCTGCACAGAAATCCTGGCACCCATTTGCTTGAATTGTTAAGGCATAATATCTTCAGAAGGGACTATTTCATAATGCCCTCAGTCCCTGATAATGAGGCAATTCTCACAATCGGGCAAAATCGGGCTAAGGGAGCCTAGCCTGATTTCGCCCACACGTGAGAACCACCGGCCTCACAGCCAAGCCCAGACTCACCAAAGCGGGTAACCCGCTAAAGTTACCCTCCCCTAAGCCTAGGTTAGCAGAGTGAATGCTCCACTTACCTGGGCTTTCGGATCGTGTGTTGCTGTGGTGCGGCTCCATGCCACGGCAACTTATGAGTAGACCCCTGACTGGGAGGCTAAAAATCAGCCTCCCAGCTCGGGGGTCTCTCCAGCATGCCCTGTATGCTCATGCAGGGTATACTGGAACTTCCGGGGGCTGCATGGCCCCTGATCCCCGTAGCCCCCAGAAGTTCCTGCATGCCCTGCATGCCCAGGGCTCTGTGGGCGCTCGTCTGTGAGGAGAGCGGACTAAGCCCACTCTCCCTGCTCAACCCCATCTGGCGGTTCCCACTGATCGTGGGAACCGCCTCATTCTCATTCCACTGGTAAATAACAAAAACTAATTATAAGGCTTTTTCTCCTCCAAAACTGTAAAGTTTTAGGGAAAACCCTGAATCTGGTTACTTGAAATGTTGCTGGTTTCATGCCCACATAAGGGACCTCCTTCCTTCAGCAAATAAAAAGAGAAACTATAGACCTGTTTGAAAATCTCCATGATATTATATGAATGAATATTTGGACAAACCAAATATCATATCTAAATAGCAGAGGCCATCCAAAGCATGTAACTGAATAGTATTTGAATAGTGGAATCCAAACCGAATACTTGCCGATTTGCACAGGCCTACTGGGTAAATAATCAAGTTCTTCAGGCCATGCTTTAGACTGGATTAACCTTTGGTCCCTTCTAACTGATTCTATGATTCAGCTTTTCATCTTGTTCAGTCTGAGGGGCAGGTAAAAATTCTACCATCTTTCAAAGGAGCCTGGAGAGAACATGGCTTTCCTGACTGTTTAATGGCCAGTCATCCCACCTGAGACTGCTGGAATGCAGGTGGGGCCGCAGTTCTACCATCTTTCAAAGAAGTCAGAAGGGTATGTCCTCCCTTACTGATTTAACAGCTTGCTATAATTCTACCTGAAGCTGAAGAAGAATAGTAATATTAACATCACTTTATTATAACAAGAGTAAGAATTGCATATTTTGTTCTTGCAAGTCACCATGAGAACTTTTAAAGCTGAAAAATGACTAACACATTTATAAAATAAATCAAAATAAGATCCTGCTATTTTGATCATGTTCTTGGTTTTCCCCCTCCTCCTTCACTCATCCCGGGGAATGGGTCAGTCACACACTGTCACATTCCTGTCAGTGGTACTGCACCTGTGTAAACAATATTTGAATTGCATTGGAATCAATACAACTGACTTTCAAGTCGTATGTCTAGTATTGGAGTATCAGAGTCTTTGTGATGTTTGCTGGGGTCTTCTGAGGTAGGTATGAGTTGTACACTTTTCTGGTACGTTCCTTCCAAATTCCTTGTGTTAAACCCGTGGTCTAAAATTGCTCATTGTTTGTTACCAAAAATGAGTAGACCTGGAGGTCGTTCTCACGAATGGACAGGTGGGATGGCAGGCAGGTGGTGGGGAAGGCTACTTAAATTTATCTTCCCCGCAGACAATTTCTGAGTCCTTGCTGGGTGCACTGATCACACATCCAGACGGTCTCTGGCTGTCCCAGGGAGTGCTGAGGTTTGGGGGCTGGGATGTGTTGTCCTGGCCCCTGGAAACTCCCACAATGCACCATGTGAGTGTGCGGTGCATTGTGGGAATCCCCACAGCGATGGGCGGGTGCCCGTCAGTGTTACAGCACCAGCGAAAAGCAGCTGGTGCTGCACATGGTCAGGGAAATGTGGTCAAAGGAGCACTCACTCCCTTTACTCCATTTAAGAGGTGGGCTCACCACTGAGGCACTGCCACTGGTCAGCTCCCATGGGTTCCCACAGGCAGCTAAGCCTGGGATGAGCTGCCCTAACCCGGTCTTGGCTGCTTGTGAGAATAGCCTCCAGGTCTTTCTTTATGGTATTGTGTCATAGTTATGAAGAGACATTGAGGATCTAAAACATGGTTCAAATCTTCTATCAAGCTGTATACTACCATATACAATTCCTTAAACAGTGATGAATGGGAGAACTTGCTAAAATATCCAAAGTCAATTTTAAATAAAAATAGTTTAAATTCTTGCTTAGGAGATCCATCTCCTAAGCAATTAATGCATTTTTATTACATGTCAAGTTATACAAACAATATTTAAATTAAATAACCCCAAATGAAAGAACCTGTGTTTAAACAACGTTATATTTTTCATACAAGCTGATAAAAAGCCAGGAAATTCAAAGCTGGGGGTGACATTCCTTCCTTAATACATCCCCCTGGAATATGTGACTGAAGAATAAAGTGTCATTCATAAAACTGTGCATATACAATGACTCACATCAGACTACCAACATTGGCTCTGCATTTCATTTCTCTGTGATTTGTCCAACACTTCACTTTTAGAATTCAGCATTGGATGTTTACCAGTAAATTTTACTACAATGGGGTGGGGGTGGGGATATTGAATATTTCAAGAACCCTTCCTTCCTTCCTTCCTTCCTTCCTTCCTTCCTATGCAGGTTGCAAGTTAGCCATTAAGCTTGCAACTTGCACATTTTTGAAACCCTATCCAACAACTGGCATCTGCAACTCTTCAATAAATATTTAGAAACTACAAACTCACTGTAACCACATGGAAGGTTGTCTCCGCTTCCCTGGGATTCATAACTGGCTGGCTATAACAGACCCTGCTTGCACTAAAGATGTGTCCATTTCACCCTGGGGTGGTAGTTCCACATCACACAGACCTTAGTATGCCATCTTTAGCCCTCCCATGAAAGACCAGTCTGACAAGAAAGGTATGACAGTCACACTTTTTAAGGTTTCTGAGTTAGATAAAACAACAGCAAATATTTATATACTGCTTTTCAACAAAAGTTTCCAAAGCATAGAGAAATAATATATAAATAAGATGGCTCCCTGTCCCCAAAGGGTTCACAATCTAAACAGAACCATAAGACAGACACCAGCAACAGTCACTGGAGGTACTGTGCTGGGGGTGGATAGGGCCAGTTACTCTCCTTCTGCTAAATAAAGAGAATCACCACATTAAAAAGGTGCTGCAGGGGAGGCTTCCTTCTCCCCAGTGATTCTAGTCTTCTCCCCATCAGTTGAGGAAATAATTGCTTCACAACTGCCAGCCGTGATCCCTCAGTCAAGTCCTTTTACCTAGTGACCCATTTTCCAGCAGCACAGGCATAAGTGCATTGCCCATAGCCACCGTGCCCTGCAAGGTAGCTCCAGTCTAACCCCTCCCCTCTGATGCTCTGCTCATTGCTGCCCCCTGTGCCCCTGCAAGCAGGCTTCTGGACTTCTGAAACTCTGAACAAGCCCCACCCCAGGCATCTATGCATTGGCCTTCTCACTGGAACAGGAGGTATGAAAAGACTTCTTGGCTGAGGCAGACCTCGCCTCCACTGTTCCCTCTAAGGCATGTGCACGTGCGCGCCCTCATAGATTTTTGGATGTCTGCTCAGTTCATTTTAGATCCCGCTCAGGCTGAATCAGGAAGGCCCCATTCTGAATGCAGGTGTGCACACAGTGCCTTGATACTGCCACCCAGAACAAAACTCATTCAGCACAGAGATGAAAAAAAATTAGAGGAACCACTGCTTGCCTTACTATCAAGGTTTGCCTGATCTGGTGTGTGTGTGTGGGGGGGGTCTGTCTGTGTGTCTGTGTGTCTGTCTTTCTCCTAGTTGCTTCTCCTGACCACTTAGTGAGACTCCTGGTCCATTGTGACTCCTGCTACCTTCTTAATCTCTCTGACTCCTGATCTGGTTTGACCCTTGGTTTGGCTCTGACTTTGTCTACTGTCTTGACCCCCTGACTGGATGATTCATTCGCTTTACCTTCTGCATGCTCCTGGCCCCCAACTCCTGTCTCAGTCCCTGGCTCTAATTCCTGATGGGCAGGGGGGGTCGCTATTATTGAGCAGATGGGTTCAAAGAACATGGGCCTCCCAGCTCCTGAGGGCTCCCCAGCTCCACCCTTCCCTATTTTCTTCATTATTTCCTTCACTCCGAGGGGCCGCTGGGGAGAGGGGTCAACACGGGCCTCCTCTCCCTAGCTACATCCCCACTGGTGTGTTACCTGACTTGACTCCTGATGTGTACTTGGGTCTTGATTCTTCAGTCCTGGTTCACCTGCCCAACCAGCACCCTGTTAACTTCTGGATGCTCTCAGTCCTGGCTTCTGGACCAACATCCCCAAGTACTGCTGCCCATGGCCCATCTGACCTGACACTCTTACTCTTCTTCCCAGGTCCTGTATGTGACTCCCTGGGGCCTTCTCCCACTACTTCACCACTTTCTTCCCACACAGGTGCACACTAAGCTCTCCTCAGCCAAAATCCCTGACACTTGAGTCCTAGCACCCTCCATCTGAGAGCAGACAGACAGCAGTCTATTTCATGGCTCCTTCACAGGTAGTATCTGTGAGTGGTCAGCCCTCAGGGGATTTATCTGGCTCACAAGATGGTATGATAAACTGGAATAAAGTCATTTCTCCCTGGACAGAGTAACAAGACAGGAAATGTGTCCAACCTTTCTTGCCATACTGTTGACTCATTAAAGTCATTGCTCTTGAATTTACTTTAAAAAAAAACCTTTTCAATTCTTGATTTAGAGAAGTTTAGTTGGCAGCTCTCATATGGATTCCTGTAGGCCCACAAACTGCTTTAAAGTCTCCAATTTATGGATTTGTTTGTTTGTTTATTTGTTTATTGTTAAATTTATATACCGCCTTTCATTAAAATGATCACAAGGCGGTTCACATAGAAAAAGTTAAAACAAAACTATACAAATTACACAGTTAAAATATGCTAAAATATAAAAACAGCTCTAATTAAATAAAATTAAAAAACATACATTAAAACAACATGCAATATATAAAAAAGCAGCAATGGAGACAATCACATAAAAGCCTGAGTAAAAAGCAAAGTCTTCACATGTTTTCTAAAAGCCATGAAGGAGACTGAGTTGCGAGTAGCCACTGGGAGAGCATTCCAAAGTCTGTGGGAAGCAACAGAGAAGGCCCTGCCCAGCGTGCACAACAACCAAACACAGAAGTACACTGAATTTTTTTTAAAGTTGTTTATCCTTGAGACCATCACCAAAAGTAATCAGTAAAGGCAATCCCCCCCCCACTCTATGTTTAAGTATCCATATTCTATACTTCTATCAAACATAAGACCCCAAGGTGGATTGCAACATAATTAAAATTATAGACAAGTATATTCTCTAATCAGTTTTTTTCAGCTTTTCCTTCACATTAACACATCTGTTCCATAAAAATCCCATAAACCAATTTCATATTTTGTTTTATTTTATTGTATTTAAAAATCAGTAACATTTAGCAATATTATAGGGGATGTAATATGGGCAGTTATAAAGATGACAGTTTTCCAAGTTGTTTGTAGGTGACTATTAGGTTTCATTCTAGTATTGTCTGGAGTGTTTGTTTGCTTGGTGATAGCGGGGTGGTCTCCTTTTAACTGTAAACAGTAAAATGAATCATTCGATATGTGTATATTTTCTGACTTTGATTTATCTGATTTTAATTAGAGTTGCTTAGTCAATTTAATTGCTTACTAGACTTCTTTAGTCTGTTTTAGTTCATTTCATGGCATATATTGGGCAACATCTAGAGAGTTGTTTCTTCGCAGAACTATGTTCCACCAGGGCAGGGCAGGAGGGGCCATTTTCACCAATTTTCCTTCCCTCTGCTGCCTCCTATGATTCCCAAACCAAGTCCCTGAGGCTGAACCCTCAGGTACAGCTTTTCAGGGGGAACAGAGTGCTACAGAAGAAAAGGGGAATCTGCTCAGAGCAGAACATCCATGAGCAAAAGACTAGACTGGATGCAGACTTGCTTAAAAAAAAATTATTTTGTCTCTTCCATTCTGGTTCCTTTGGCTATCTTGACCAATTTGTTTGACTTCTGTATTTTTTTAATTCATGTTTCTTTGTTATACATGATATTTTAAAAGATTTTTTAAAAAAAAAAATAAATCAGTGAGCAGGGAGTATATTGTACTCACATGCCACTGGTTCTGATCTAAAGCATTTTCCAACACACACACAAATATGTCTGTTTATATCAAGATCACATGTCTTAGTTTCACACAGTAAACATATGTTGCTAAATAACTGTGATATTGGTCAATTCTGTTAGGCCAGTTTAAACTGATATACCTATAAAATAAGTAAAATTTGAAAAATTAAATTAATTTTTAATGAAATGAACTATGTTGCCCATTGGTCTGACTTCTGAAACAAAGCAATCCAGATTCTTATAATCCCCCTAAGGTCAACTTAACTGCCCATATGTTGACCAGACATTAGTGATACAAAATGAATGGCAATAGAGTTTCTGTTTTTCAGTGAAAGAATTGTACCTTCACAAGTGGAGCCAAGCTGAATACCATCTTAATACATAATTCTACTGGTCTGATAGAACAAGTCATTTTCATACCTTTACTAACAAAATGTTGCAAAAATGCAAAATAACTGTTTGATTAAGAAATATCTGGGACGGAGTGGAAAGAAGATCAAGATAACCACACAGAAGATCAAGAAGATCTTCTTCTTGAATAAGATCAAGATAACCACACAGGGGTTCAAATGTTACCTCTTTCATCTGTCTTGGATGATGCTGAGTTCTGGGAGCTGTCCAATGTACTTCACAGAACCTTTACAATCTGTACAGCAGGGGTGTCTTTGTTGGACAGCTGTTGTGGCTGTGGATGATGGGATTTGTAGTCCAAAACTTGCTAGAGAACCTCTGGTTGGCCATTCCTGCTATAAAGGAAATCACCTAGTTGTAACATTCTCCACACCCTCAGATTGCCTGCATGTGCAGGAAACCATTTTTTTTTTCATTTTCAAGGAACTGAAACTAATTAATTAATAGGATGACATTGTTGCATCATGCTTGCAATAAAAATTATAAAAATTGAATCAAAATAGGAAATAATTTGAAGTCAAAATTGTATTAAATTGCTTTAATTCACTCTTTTAAAATTGCTTTAATATTACATGAGTATTTATAAGCATCTTGTCTTATAAATCATTATCTCTTGGCTAAAAATCATCAGGGCACAGGGATGGTTTTCATTCGGAAAGTATGTCTAGGCTTATGAATGTACATCTGAAGAACTAAGTCTCTCTCTCGACACACACACACACACACACGGACAAGTTTTTCTTGCTTCAAATTTAGATGCCATTCGCAGAATCAAAAACTGAGCTGTTTGTGCTCCCAATTTTCAATTGTGTGGAAGCAAGGTAAGAGGAAAACCTATGCAGAAGTGATTGTGTGGAAGCAAGGTAGGAGGAAAAGCTACCCAGGTTTGCTTCCACATATTCACTTCTACCCAGGTTTTCCTCTTATCTTGCTTCAACACAACTGAAAATTGGAAGCACACACAGCTCCCAAACATGGGTAGAGCACAGTTTTTGATTGTGTGAATGACCTACTACTGCAAACCTCAACCCTTTTCTGCATTTGTCTAACAACAATTGAACAAAGTGCTCCATAAGCTATAGAGACCTCATCGATAGCATTCATCATCTCTATACAGGCTAAAAATCATTTGGTTGTGGCTGAGGAAGAAAAGAAAAGAGACACTTGGTTTCTGATAGCAAAATATTTTATCAAGAAAAAGAAAATAGTCCTGATCTCTTAGGCAAGGCTCTCTTATTGTGGTATCTGTCTTTGGTACAGGCTTTCTTCCTAACAGCTCAATGGTTACTTTTCATCCAACCTCTGTACCAGGGGCGTAGCTATAATTGAGCGAAAGGGTTCAAAGAACACGGGCCCCCAGCTCCTGAGGGCCCTCCAGCTCCACCCCTCTATATTTTCTTCATTATCTCCCTCACTCTGGGGGGCCGCCAGAGAGAGGGATGAACACGGGCCCCCACTCCCCTAGCTACGCCCCTGCTCTGTACCATCCTCTGCAAAGCCCCTGCTGATGTTATATCTCAGGTTATAAACACTAACTCCCCACCATGCTCTCAGGCTAAGATGCTGTTCACTTGGGAGGACCAAGCCAGCCTGAGCTAATAAATGAATGGCCCTGCAGAGGCCAACAAATTAACCATCACAAAGTGCAACTAGAAGCCCTCTCCAGTCCCAATTTGGTGACCGGTCTCACCAAGGAGGATCTCTACACTTTCCCATCCAGAGCTCCCTTCAACCAGAGATATTTTTCTACAGTGGGAAGACTGCCTAGTCTGGATGACAGAGATCCCAAGGAAAATAATGAGGAAGATGATCAAATGGATATTTTTCTTCTTTCCTAGGTAAACCAAAGAGAAAGTGAGTAATCACCTATGCACAATGGCAAGCAACCAACACAAGGGAGAGCGGGGAGATATTCAGCATCAATGAAGTCTTCTTTGACCCACTTTTGTCTACAAGACAAAATCTTCTTGGCCTTCGTAAAATCTTGGCCTTTGCTTTTGCTGAAGTTTTGCAAAATGTTAGCCCTGCTTTTCTGCAGGCTCCCAGAAGCCCCCCCACCCACTGCCGGCCAACTTGTGTTTGAGTCCCCAGGCTTGGGGAATTCACTCTTGCCATGCCCAGGAGTCTCACAGGATCATGAACCCTCAGCTTGTGGCACATGGGGATAGGTCACTTAGTTGACAGTGGGCCAGTCGCCCCTAGATTTTGCTACTAGCAAGCAAATTGTAAAGGGGATCAGATGCACACCCTCCCTATGTCCCGATACCCTAAGTAGACCCCCCAGAAGTTAACTAAGGCAGGTTAACCTCCTGTCAACGCCAATCTGCACTCAGAGTGACTGCCTCAGCCTCCCCTCCTTTTGTAAAGGATAGCAGCAAGCTAATAACTCAGCAGGAAGAAAGCAGATAAGGCTCATGGAAGCAACTCTCCCCGCTCACAAAAGAGGTTGATTCAGTGATAAGGACCTTGAGGTTCACCTATTAAAAGTAATAATCCATGATTGGATTATTGGACTTTCTGTCCATGCAGATTTCCCCTTCCCGTGACTATGCACTCTATTTTCACAAAAATCAGCCTTGGCTTGCCTCAGCCATTCATACATTGTTACACGCAGGAAGAGCGATCAGAAACAATGGAATCCTTGCAGGTTCCACCCAACACACCTATTCAGCAAGGAAGCAACAGGAATGTTGCCCCAGGACATGTTCTTGGGTATATCAAGCCTCAATTCCATGATCCAGTGTGCTCCTTTGCGACCCATGCACACCTTGGAGTTACCAGCAGCTTGGGCGATCTACTGTTCACACACCATCATATCAGGCTGTGTCCAGCTCTTCGTGCCAACTTCCAGATTGGTGCTCTGGCTGAACCTGATCTGCCCAGTCTTCCTCACCAACACAGGAAGCTGGTTCTACATAGAAGGCATGCCTGTGGATTCACCTCTATCATCTAACCCCTCTGGTCTTCTCACCCTTGTTTCTACCAAGCTATCCATGAGGAATGAGGTACCAACCAACCAACCAACAAATATTTATATACCACTTTTCAACAAAGGTTTCCAAAGCAGTTTACATAGAGAAATAATAAATAGGTAAGATGGCTTCCTGCCCCCAAAGGGCTCACAATCTAAAAAGAAACATAAGATAGACACCAGCAACAGTCACTGGAGGTACAGTGCTGGGCTTGAATAGAGCCAGTTACTCTCCCTCTGCTAAATAAAGAGAATCACCACGTTTAAAAGGTGCCTCTTTGCCAGAAGTTAGGGGAAAGGGGCCACCAAAGGTTGGAGAGACCCTGAATCAAAACAAGGCAAAGGAGGAAAATCAAAGAAAAAGAGGGAAAATGAAGGCAGATGGAATCAGGCAATTGCACCACTTATTAAAGAGGTTTTAATCAAAGTGCTAACTAGTTCTTGTTTCAAATAGGAGAGGATGTAATGCCATTTAAGAGAATGCCTTCTTCATCAAGAGCGCAGCCACTTAGTGAGATTGTCTGAGATTGCCAGCAGCTCATTTGATAGGGATTCAGGGCCAGGCCTTCTCAGAATCCACCCTGAAGCTATGGAACATGCTCCCTGCTGTAATAAGGGCTTCACCATCTCTGAAAACTTTTAAAGGATGTTTAAAACACACTTTTAAAATCAAGCTTTTAGTTAAATATTTAAAATGGTTTAAAAATAGTTTTAATTTATCTGTTTTACCTTCTTGTGTGCTGTTTTTACCATGTGAAAGCCTAGAGATATGAATGTTGGCAGTATAACACTCAATAAATAAATAAAATAAAATGGAACAAGACTGGGGATAGGAAGAGCAGGTTGGTTCCATTAATATATGCAACCCTTTCTCCTATGTGCGGGGAACGTATGTGGTCCATGATAAAAATGATAGTGATGTGTGCTTTTGAATTCCTTTACTTTTTCACAGCAGCAAGAGAAGGAAGTAGATAACTACATAGCTACTTCAAAGCAGTTTGAAAAATAGTTCCCGTTCTGTTTAGTAAAATGCATTTTACTACTACTACTATTACCACCACCAAAACCACCACCACCACCATTATTTATAGACCACTTTTCAACCAGTAATTAAGCTACTTTTTAAGAGCTGACACCGACTTGACAGCACTTAATCAATCAATCAAAGGTAAAGGTAAAGTTGTGCCGTCAAGTCGGTGTTGACTCCTGGCGCCCACAGAGGGTTTGCTTTTGGTAGAATACAGGAGGGGTTTATGATTGCTATTTTCCATACAGTATGAGATGATGCCTTTCAGCATCTTCCTATATCACTGCTGCCCAATATCGGTGTTTCCATAGTCTGGGGAAACATACCAGCGGGGATTCGAATCAGCAACCTCTTGCTGCCTGGGCAAGTTACTTCCCCGCTGCGCCATTCGGTGGTTCTTAGGAAGTAGTAATTGCAGTTAAATAAATGTTATGGTAGTTAAGTGTCCATCAGTGTTAAACGTGTGGCTTTAAGATAATTAGGCAGATAATACCTTGCCTTGTAATGTGAAAAGCTGTGTGGATGTCTTTCTGCCTTGGGTCCATGCAGGAGGATGCACACTGTACATCACCTTACTGCTCATGTGCTCAGCCCAAAGCAAAAAAGATAGGGGCTGACAGCCTGACTAACCAAGTGTGGGCATAAGGAGAAATGCAGGGATGCCCCAGGAGCCCTTGCACCCAGACCCCCCTGTGCATGGACTGCTGCACCAGAGCCATTAGAGTTCCGAGTACTTCCTGTGCTCCATAAGGACCCTGCAAGGTTGAGCTGCTGGTGTGTCCCACAGTTCCTGCTTACGCACATGCTTCATTAGTCAGGATGTCAGCCACTCATATCACCATCCACATGTACACACACTTTTTCCAAATAAAAATTAACCCCAGAAAATATATTATGTGAAGAGGTTCTGTCAGATACGTAATTTAAGAACATTATTGAGTGGACTTGATACCTCTCAGTTGTTATCTTAGTGTAAGTCTGGGACTATGCCAGTAAAGTCATCCTTGTATTTCTGATAATAGTTCTATATGAGATCAGAATCTGGTCCTAATATTCTTTTTTTTAAATTGATATTATAGCTTTAGTCAAATCCAGCAAGATAATTTTTTATTGTTTCTCCTCCCTATGCATTACAGTGTAGTATTCATTGGTGTCCCCTTTATAAATCTCCATCATCTGTCTTTTAGTACATCTGCTCTCAGGGTTATTTGGATGTCTTTTCCCACAGAGACCGACCTGCAACGTCAACCTCACGATAAAACTGGAGAATGTCACATACCAGAGCATTTGCTACAAAAGAGGGAAAAGTTCTAACAGCACAGAATAAATCCAACCATCAATCCTTTTCCACCCAATGATTAGATGGTATTTCTTTCTGACACTGTGGAAAGCATTAATATAGCAAGAGACGGGACATTGTCTTCTTTAAGGTTATTGTCTGTATTCTTTAAGGGTACTGGGAAGTACAGTCATGCTGGTTTCACAAAACAATTCCTGTGCTTGCTACATAAGTCTGCTTTCTACCAAATGAACTTTTCAGTGCCTCTAGCACTAAACAACATTAGAATGTTATCCATTTTTTAGTGAAGATCTTCACAATATAAGCAAGTCTCTGCCAGTTACTGGGCTGTTACAGATGAACAGCAGCTGCACAGCAGCCCTATACACAATAACGTTGAGGTTGCTGACACAAATACGTCCACCATGATGTCACTCAAGGATGTCCCAACACTATTGCAGCATGTATTTTATTCATGTGAGAGGGATGATCATCCAAATCGCCCCTGACTAAGACAGAATGGATGTGCCAGGGAAATGCATCAACACTGTGGAGTGCTTTCCTATTGCTACTGTGCCTGTATGCATGAGGGGCAACCTTCTTTGCTTCTGCAAGTGCTCTGTGCCTTCTGAAAATATATCCATGAGGGTTGCACAGCCCTCAAGGACATGTTTTTTGGAAGGCACAAAGCACTTTTAGAGGCAGATGAAATTGCCAAAAATAGTTTTCCCCACTAACACACAGGTACAGGCACTGAGGCAGTGGGGAAGATCTCCAGCTGCCTTCAGAGCAGCCTCCTGCTGCAGAGACACAGCTCCCACTGCATTCTCACCAGTATAATAAGGATATTACTCAGTGGGTACTGAATACAAGATGACTCTGAATTTAAGAGGAGCCCCTTAAAAAACAGAGGTTATGTGCAGGCTACACCTAAAATTACCCAAGAGGAAGAGGACTCTGAATTTGAAACGACCCCCTGATTTCTAACATCAAAGAACTTGAGGAAAAACTAGTATTGAATTCAGATAAATACATTACTTAGGCCTCAGAATGTTCTCCAAGTGGAGAAGAGAATATGCAGTCTAATATTGTTCCCTGGGACTGGCTAGCAATAGGAAGCCTCTAGACTGGTCATAGCTGGATCTACAATCTGGCTTCATTAACCAAAGTATAAAATCCCTTCTGTCTGTTGTACTTCAGGCTTTGGATAATGATTTCAGGAACCCTGGATTTGAGAATAGAAATCTCAGATCTGGATCTGACTTTGCCATCCATAGCCCAGCCCTGACAATATGTATGCTTGTGATCAGTACAATGGATAACATAATCAGTTTTACAGTTCTGTAAAAAGTTCTGTATTGTACTTCTTCAAAAACAGACTCTCTCTTCATGGAGTTAAACAGAAAATCAGGCTTTTTCTACCCCCATTTCTGCAATTTTTGCTCTAGAATGCACCAAAATTGCATGAATTGTTTGATCCCCCCCCCACCACCACCACAATTGCTTTGGTCTTATAATGAAATAATCTTATCTTTAAGAAACTGAAGATGAAAGACTTTGTGCAGGGAAAATGAGGGAGGATTTTTTTAAAAAAAAATTAAAATAAAATCTTTTTTGTATGGAATTAATTTTATTCTGCATTAGAGTTGGTATTGAATTTCCACAAAATCTTATCAGATCTCCTGAAACTTTGCCAAATGATCATTAACTTGATATTTTAGCTCCTCTTAAGATTATATCTCCTATATACACGGAACACAACTGTTAATCATGGGCGGATGTGGAACTAGCTATTAGCCAAGTAATATGTCCTTTGTCTCTTGCAATCCTATAGCAAGAAACTTATGGGGTACTTCCAACAGACATTTCAACATATAACACCTCATAACAGTACTAAGCTATTAAAAGAAAGTATGTTCTTTGTTTTTCTGGTTTATAGCATCACAACAAATACGACAGTTTTGCATGACTGCTCTGTTGTACACAATGGTACATTTGACACCCCATCAGCACAATGTGAGTATTCATTCAGCCCTCATCCATTTATCACTTTAATTTAACATGAAGGGAAAGCTGGTTTCCACAATCTGCTGCATAAATAACCCAAGTCAATACCTCAGTATTTGAAAGCCCCATAAATTTGAATCCACTGTGTTTGGCTGGATGGACTGGAAAATAGTAAGAGAACATCATGATATGGGATAAAACCATGGTCCGGAAAATGAGAAATGGCAGTAAGTTTGTCTATTCAAAACTCTCTTTATAGAACGTGTCAGGTTGCCACCTTCCCTGGTTGCCTGCATGGCCCTATGGAGTCCAGCAGAGAACATGGCATCCCGCCTTTGGGGCTTCTGTTTTCCCCCAAAGGGAGTGGGGGTCAAATGGTTCTAGGCTGGTCAGATCCGGTGGTCTAGGCTGGTCAGGTTGGGTCTGGTGCCTTGCCTGTTGAGCAGGTGAGGCAGGGAGAGTTGCAGGAAACAGCTCCAGTGAGGCAGCCATGTTGGGCATCACAGGAAGTGAAACCAGGGAGAGAGTGGGGCTTGGAGTAGGCTTTAAGCCCTGTCAGCTCTGTACTGGGGTATTTAAAGCCAAGGCAGCTGATGGTGAGGGCTGCTCTTGGGCATGGGAATCAGATGTTCTCCTGGAGAGAAAACTGGCTGGATGCAGCAAGCCAGGAGGAGAGCTGAGGTGATGAAATAACCCTGGCTCCTGACCTTGTCTGTTCCCAACCTGGAATTCTGGGTTTAAGAAAGGCCAGGAACATACCTCCCCACCCCGCCCAGAGCCTTACAGAATGTTAAAACGATACTAAGTTAGGCAAGAGTGTAATGAAACTGTCTTTCATAAACACCATTAACACATTAGTTGTCATTCACTGGAGGTATTATGTGTGGAAGGCAGCATGGTGCCAATGGCTGACATCCTGACAAATGGTGCACTTGTGGAAGGCCATTGCACTTACACAACAATGTGAGCAGGTGAGTTCCACTATGCTGGGAGCTCAAGTTCCAGATTAGAATTGCATTAGCACAATGCTGTTGTGCTAGATTAAAGATGTAGCACTAGGACATCGCACACAAAAAGGACTACCTGTCCAAGACTAGTCCTTGTGCTAGTAGAAGACGTTGACAAATTGCCCGATGTTCATTGCACAACATTGTTGCTCAAGACCCGGTGTGGGCAAATGGCCCTCTAGCTGCTTTTGGACTACAACTCCCATAATCCCAGCCACAGTGGCCAATAATCAGGGATTATGGACACTGTAGTTCAGCAACAGCTGGAAGGCCAAGTTTGCCTAGCCCTGCTCAAGACTGTTGCTCATCATTGTTGTACAACACTCATTGCACAGCCTTGTAGCACAACCTTGTATATGTCCTGGCAAAAACCTTCCATTAGCGATTGTGTAACATCATGGAGCATCACAACTTTGTGAGGCTCTGCAATCTTGCACAAGTGCAACTATGTTCATTGTGCAAGTACACCATTAGGATGTCCGCCAATGTCTCCCTAAAATGCAAACATTATAGGAAATGTGGGGCATTGAGAAGTATCCACTGTTAGGCACTGTTAGAATCTCAAGCCATCACCCAGTATACAAATAGGCATAATATATGGCAATCCTTGAAGAGGTATCTTACTATAAATACTAACAGGAACTAATTGAGATTAGTTGAAATACTAATTGGGTATCATGAAATACCCAAATACTATGTGGAGGTGTACTTGGAAAACTAAACAGCAGTGCCTGTATAATTCTCTACTATGCAGTGTAGCATCACTATTACATAAGTTTTAACATTAAGTGGAGAATTTGACTTTTCCCAGATACTCTGAAAATAATGAAAGGATATGCAGAGTAAACTGTGTCACTGCTTGGAATAGATTCTAGTATTTCAGAAAGGCAGTTAAAATGAGAGAAAGAGAGCAAGAAACTCCCAGTGGGCCTTAATATTAAGGATTTAACACTGATTCAAAGAAAAACTCACCATTAATAGCCATATTATTATAAGACATCACATTTAACTCACTTATCATAAGAGCAAATGAATACCATCTTAGCTCATAAGCTTCAGCTCAGTATTCATAAGCCCTGATTCTCTGTACATAGTGGCAATCTGAATATGTGTACAGTGTCTTATGTCATCATTAAAAAAAAAAAACTTTTTACCTGTAGCCCCTTCAGGGGGCTTTCTAAAGGCCATGGGGGCATGGGGGGTCTGCAAAGGTTTCACTTCCCCCTGCTAGCCTCTAGGGCCTCACAGGGACAATTTGAGCACTGCGGTGGCCATTTTTAAAAATAATCTTTTTTTTAAAAAAAATGGCCTCTGAAAACAAAATGGCCACCATGCATGCTCAAATTGCCTCTGCAAGGTCTAGCATGGCCCAGGGCCTCACAGAGGCCATTTGAGCATGCGCGGTGGCCATTTTGTTTTCGGCAGCCTTTTTTTTTTTAAAAAAAATTAATTTTACAGAATGGCGCCCCCCCTTCAAGTGGCGCCCGGGGCATGTGCCCTGCCTGCCCCACCCTAGATATGCCCCTGCCCCCAACCGAGCAGTATCCTGCCCAAATCAGAGCTGCAACCTCCTCATTAGTTGTTAATAGCAACATTGGAAGAATCCCTGCTTCCTTGCCCCCGTATAGTTTGCTCACCTTAATAATTTTGGGGCCTGTTAGTTGACAGCAAATTTAGAAGAAAAAAGCAGAGTGAAGCCCGCAAAATTAGCAGCAGTATCTGTGCCCCAGAGAAGACCAGGAAAATGATGTCCTGACTCCTAATAGCATACACCAATGAGGTGCATTTTCAGTCTCCACTGTTGCTAGGCTAACTTTAAAGTATGTTTTCTTGAAAACTATAAAAGTTATAACAAAGATTCTTGTTTCTCTACCTATTGGTTAGGTGACTGAATACAATTAAGGGACTGATAAAGAAATCTGAATACAGTTATGATAAAGAAATCTGGGAGTTAGGAAAATGCCACATTAGGGCAGATCAAGTGTCCTACCCTAGTTTTGGAACTGTGTGTACTCCCATTTTGTGATTGTGTACAAGGGAAACAGCAAGGTCAGAGGGAGAGGAAGTGATTGGGAGGAAGGAGCTGAGTTGGATGGCAATTTCTCCTGTCTCAGTAGATTTCGGGGTATGGGAGCTGAGTAAGACCATGCCATCGGACGCATTTCCTCTCTCCTAGGTAATTACTTTCTCCTCCTCCAACTTTGCTCTTTCCCTCACACACAATCACAAAGCGGGAATGCGCACAGGTCCCGAACTAGGATAGGACACTTGATGAAGATGAAATAAAATTTGAGATTCAGATCTTCAGTTTGCATGGGAAATAATTCCCGTTTGGGGATTTTGAATTTGAATGCGGAGTGAATTTGCCATTGGAAAATTGTTTTCAGCTTTTTATTGGTGTATATTTCTATCGTACATGTGACTGCAGATGTTCAGACATTGGTGACAAAGAATGAGACTTGACAAAAGTTGATTTTCAATTTTAAAAAACTAATTTCAAGTGTTTGAAGTCTGAAACCAGTTAGATTACAGAAAGATACCTCATTTCCCCCTTTCTCATTCATCTTCAGGGCACTAATTTCTTGTTCTCCCTTCAAATTTATTCTGATTTTAAAGACTCCATGTCTGACTTGGAATTTCTAAAGTGTATAAAATGGTTGCATTGCCATCCTTCCATAGATACAATTAACATTTCTGAACTATTTTCAAATGTTACAAGGGATGCTTCTCTGGAGTTGTTTTTATATTTGCCATTCCTGAAAGGGTTATTCCAAGAGATCCTATAAGTTGCACTGTTTCACACTGGCCTATATTGCATTTCAGCATAGATTCCTACCTTCTAATTAAAAAAAACCCCTGCTATCACTATGGTCCATGTTAACCCATATGCAGCATGTAACAGCAAAATATAACATTAGATCAGAAATCAGAAAACTTCACAACCTGTTTATTACAGACAATCACCATGAGCATGCCATCATAATAACATGCCTTTGGAGTGGTTGATAATGTGGGATTGTGTTCATCAGAGCAAAAGAGAGGATGTCTGAATAGCTAGACAAAGTGCAAACCTTAACTTCAGAGATCTGGATTTAATTCCTGGTCATCTGACTGATGGGATTGTAGACTCATTGATCCTCAGCTTTCATCCACAAAATGGGAAGAATAATGACCTGTCTCATTGGACTGTTTATGAGGATGTATAAAATAAAGACTGCTGCACTCTGTGATTTATACCATTGAATTCAATTCAAAACACGATTGTGTGACACAAAAAACTGAAAGTCCGAAATGTTTGGATTCTGACTCAATAACTGTTCTTTTTTAACTCAGCAGTGTTTACTTCTGAACAAACCAGAATAGAATTGTGTTGTAAGAGTTATAGCTTGAATTGGCACAGAATTTCATCCAAATATGGTACCTAGTTTGTATTTTAAAAGTTTATCATCATCATCCAAGTGAGCAGCATCTTCATGTATGACAGAGATACAGTGTTATGATAGAGCTAGTATCACATGGCTGCAGTGAATGTTATAATACCTCAAGTATGTCCTTTTATTATTTGGATATGCTTCTGCCCAGAACACAAATGAAAATATTAATGTTAAGAGTGCAGAGAACAACAAACTGAAGTGCCAGAAACATCAATCTAAATCCTAAATAATTCCGCAGGGGTTTCAAGAGTCATCTTAGGCTTTCTCCCCAAGAAAAAGGGGTATTCTATAGTTGTTTATACCAAAGCATTATGCAGGAAAGAGAGGTAAATTGTTAAAGCTTACTTAGCTGATAGTCTTGAGATGCTCTTCCTGAACCACTTTTCTTTAATTAAAATGGGGTTCTCTGGGAAATTGTGTCCTCTTGTGGCCATTAATAATACAACATACTATCTCCTTTCATGTCACCTGAACTCCTATATGAATAATAAATAGACTGTCTGACAAACAGTATCATAAGTGTCCAGAAGGGTGGGGTTTTCCCCCCCATTATTAGTAAAATAAAAATATCTGCTAAATTTTTATTCTTGATTTATTATATAATAGTTTCTCTTCTACTTGCTAATCAGTATCACAATGGAGAAAACGCACATAAACCACACACACACCTCTTTCCATGTACCTCTGTGTTGGGCTCTTCAGATGACCATTTGCCATTAAATGTATAAGTTTCAATTTATCGCTAACAAGTTTTAATTCAGTATAAATATATACACAATGTATACATTCAGTGTATATGTATATGCCTCTGCTAACGGGAAAAATGGCACCTTTTAAAGTAATGGCTCTCTTATATTTAACAGGGGCATACCAACTGTCCCTACTTTGAATTAGAATCAGAAAACTTCACAAATGGACAGCAGTATACAGTTTGTACTGTGCTAGTCACCCAGACTAATTCAAGATACAATTTCTATCAGTAATCTCCACATCTCCCAGCTATATGAGGAAGAGTGAATACCAAAGGGAGAATTTACCTACATCTATAATCACTTGAATTTATTTGTTCATATTTACATTCTTCTGAAGTTTTTCTCTCGTTTTCCTAGTAGCTGGAGCAAAATTGCCATGCACATTGTAACATGAGCACATGAATCTCTCCACAAAAACACAAAGTTGGTCAATAGTGGAGAATTTGTCCCATAACTTCAAAAAATAACCAAAAAAAAATTCCCCTTGGATCTGCATCTGCAGGATGATAAAGAACACAGGCGGACTTCCTGACTAAATCTACTCAGGGTAGTCCAATTGAAATTAAAAGGACAAGTTAGGCATGTCTCTCTTGTCCTTTTAATTTTAATGGGACTTCCTTGGGTAAGTTTAGTCAGTATGCCAGCCATAATGAATAATATATTCTATTTCCCATGTACCACAAAAACAAATATGTTGGTCTGTTGGAATTTGTTGATGATGGCCCTCCAAAATGGTAGAGTACATGGAGTGTTGCTCCTATTCAGTGGGGTATATCATCCCTCCAGCTGCTGGTGTCTTCCTTGTGTTTCTTTTTAGATTGTGACTCCTTTTGGTATAGGGAACATGGCCTTTGGAAATTCATAGGGGTGTGCACAAATGGTTCGTCCCAAACCGGTTCTCCTCAAACCGTGGCCGGGTCAGAGGTTTGATCATGGACCAAACTGGAGGTGGTTCAATATGTGGTCAAACCAAACTGGGCCCGGTTTGGATGTACCATTTTGGGACAAACAGGGGTGGCAAGAGGGGGAAACTGCTAACCCCCACCTGGCACAGCTGCCAGCACTGCTGCTCTCCCTCCCAGCATGGTTTACTGAGCTGGGGTGGGGTGCGGGGACGCCGGGAGGCTGAGCAGCTCTTACTGACTTTAGCCTAAGATTCAAAGGCTGAAGTTGCCTTGGCAAAGTCGGCAACTCCCGCCACAAGTTGGTGGGTTCACACATCATACCTGATAGGAGCATGTGTTCCCCAGGTACATCCAGTTCCCAGTTCCCAGCTCACTGACTCTAAGTGTCATTCCTTCTTATTCCTCTTGCTATGTAGATTTCTTTGTGAGCTTCAAAATTTTATGTTGAAAATATAAATATTATAAATTATCAGCAGCAGCAGCCAGTATCATGTACTGGTTAGAGCGTTGGACTAGGACCTAGGAAACCTGGGTTCAGTTTCCCACGCAACCAATCCCTCAGCCTATCCTACCTCACAGGGAAGCTGTAAGAATAAAAGGGGAGGAGAACTCTGAACTCCCTGGAGGAAGGGTTGGCTATAAATGCAATAGCTAAAATAATAGTGATAATGGCTGACATCTGTATCCTAAGGAAGAGGGGTGATTTTCTCCAATCTCCTCTCTGAAGCCCGCTGTGGGTCATGGAAACTTTTGGAAATGGGCTATCTCTTTCCAGATGTGCATCCTTTTTGTGGGTAGTTTTGACTCTTTCACTGAGGTGAGCAGGGAAGTCTGTGTGACAGTAGAATTGTGAAGTAGGCAGTAATGTGCATTGCACATTAAACTCGTAGTGCTGCTACCTAAGTTTTGTTTACCTAGCAAGGGTCATGAAAAGAACCAGAAAAATGAATGCCAATGAACAGGAGTTTTCCCAGACAGCAGTCTTTACTGCAGGTTTTCTGCAAGGCTTTACTGCGAGTTCAAAGTTGCCCAAAAGAACGACGCAAATTTTTTTTTACCCCAGATATAAATCCTGCTATACTCTAACGCGTGATGAAAACCCCAAATTGTGTGTGACGTGCTCCCTGATAGCTCACAGGGTCTTTGAGGTACATTTGGCTGATCTGCGAATGCACATCTCCATTCTGGAAGAGGTGCAAACTAAAAGCCGGGTGTGAAAAACTTCCAGGAGATTTTTATATTGAGTGTTTAGATAAAGATTTTCTATGCAGTAGAACCCTTACAGGAACATCTGCATTGTCTGTATTCATAGTTGCTGCCCTCATAAGCATTGTCAGTACAATCCCAGCTTCTGATTTTCCAAGTGGCTCCCTGATCCATCATGAAATTCCCATCAGGATTTTCCATAATGGCTCCCTGATCCTTCTGCATTAATATGATTGCACTATAGATCAAATAATTAATGCCAGAAAGCAGATGTCATTAGGGATGCTTATTGGTAGAATATCTGTCTAATTTTTTTTAAAAAGTAAAAGACATCCACTAACCTAACAACCTTAGAGCCTTAGAACAGGCTCCAAGAACATAAAAATCAGGCAATAAAATGATGACTGTTTCATCCATAGAGCGCAGGGTTTCTTAACCTTAGGCCCCCAGATGTTGTTGGACTACAACTCCCATCATCCTCAGCCACAAAGGCCATGTCTGGGGATGATGGGGGTTGTAGTCCAACAACATCTGGAGGCCCAAGGTTAAGAAACCCTGAGCTAGTGAATTTCCTTCTGCTACACATACTCCTTTCAGAGTCTGTCCCCAATCCTAGGCACACTTAACAAAAAATGTCCCAATGGGCTCAGTGGTACTTCTAAGTAAACTTGCTTAGGATGGCACCATTGGGCTGCACTCCTATGTGTTTACCAAGGAGTATGCTTCATGGAACACAATAGGACTTTCTTTCGGGTAAACATGCATAGGATTATGCTGTGCACATGCACTTGGGATAAGCCCCATTTATCTTAATTAAACTGAATCCTAAATTGTGGTATTTTTGGTTAATCCATTCCTTGATCCAGGCCAGCTTTTGAATGGGGCTTTAGTTACTTGTATTCCAGTCCTGGAGTAGAGGCCGGGGCAGCAGCAAGAACATGGAAAAGCTTCTGCACTTGCCTCTCTGTAATGGTAAAGGTAAAGTGTGCCGTGGAGTCAGTGTCAACTCCTGGCAACCACAGAGCCCTGTGGTTGTCTTTGGTAGAATGCAGGAAGGGTTTAACATTGCCTCCTCCCACGCAGTATGAAATGATGTCTTTCAGCATCTTCCGATATTGCTGCTGCCCGATATAGGTGTTTCCCATAGTCTGGGGAACATACCAGTGGGGATTCAAACCGGCAACCTCTGGCTTGATAGTCAAGCCATTTCCCCACTGCGCAATGAGGTGGCTACGGTCTCTCTGAACATAGTATCTATTCATTAAGTAATTAATATTCCTGATGCCATTCCACTGCCATACCACAACTCTATCCCTTGGATTCTACATAAGTAAACATGCATAGAATCACATGCATCTGACAATGCGTTAGGTGCTGAGGTAGTCCTTGCATCCACTGTTTGAAAATGGCACTTTTAAAATGAGCATCTAGATTTCACTTCTTAAGCTTCTGAACTGATCTCCTTGATATCACATAAGTTTTCAGTGACGGTACTTTCAAATCCCAGGGGCTTAAATCCATTCTAACTCACCCCAACAAAGAGGATACAAATGGAAAAACCATTTTGGCCTCTGGTGATGTCCCAGCTAAGTTGCCATACATGTGTTCTGTCTCCGCAGCCCCTCTCCTTTTTGAGGGCTTTCATCCAAGTCTTGCTGGGCCTAGCTGGGAGTTCATAAAGAGAAATTCAGTCAAGGTCAGGCTGACCAAGGTCACACTTGCCTCGCTTCAGGGAGACAGCTGGTTATTGCCTCTTTTTATTGTAATAGCCTACCAAGCCCCTTGTGTCCCCAAACTCGTTTTAATTTTTTTTTAAAGCATTTGAAGTCATGGGTGTGTGGTGTTTTTTGTTTTTTTAAAAAAGATTGCTATGATCTTTGTTTTATGGCTTTGTTGACAAAGACCCAGATAACTATCTCAGGGTAAGTGATGAACAGATTTGATGCTGTACAAGACTCTCCCTGGACAAAGCCCAGGCACAGAAACAGACTTGAGAATGAGGCCTTTGCAATCGTAAGGACTTGATCCTCGCATGGCTGCAGAAAGGCCAGATGTCTGTGAGTAGCATGCAGACTAGTCTTGCATTAGCAAAAGATAGGAACATAGGAAGCTGCCATATACTGAGCCAGACCATTGGTCTATCTAGCTCAGTATTGTCTACCCAGACTGGCAGCGGCTTTTCCAAGGTTGCAGGCAGGAATCTCTCTCAGCCCTGATGTGCCTTGTAATCCCCCATCCCCGAGTTACAGTACTGCCTGCATATACTTTATAACCCTGTTGGTTTCCAAATCCTTGTGTGTAAATCTTTGTAGATATATGATGTACAAACAACCACTTTGTATATAATTGTGCTTTGGCAATATACTGTATGCTTTGGTAGTTTGTTGGTTCAATTAAAAAAATCTTGTCCTGTTTTTTTAAAAAAAAATAAATCTTGTCCTATCTTGGAGAAGCCAGGGAGAGAACTTGAAACGTTCTGCTCTTCCCAGAGCAGCTCCATCCCCTGAGGGGAATAACTTACAGTGCTCACACTTCTAGTCTCCCTTTCATATGCAACCAGGGCGGACCTGCTTAGCTAAGGGGACAAGTCATGCTTGCTACCACAAGACCAGCTCTCCTCTACCTCATAGAGGTAGCTCTCCTCTACCTCATAAAATATATAAATTTATAAAGATATAAAGATAGTGCACAGTCATTGTGCAAAGAAATGAATGACTCTTCCAGACTTCCTTGTATTAGCACCACTTGCTGCTCACCATCTTGCACAAGCCTGTATAGTTACAAATAGTGAGCTCCTTACACCATATACATTCAAGTTGTTCCTTTTCCATTAGTAGTAGCACAATGTTGCACCACAACCACAAAAACATCATTCCATGAACACCACCTAAGAACCTAAGAACATCCCTGCTGGATCAGGCCCAAGGCCTATCTAGTCCAGCATCCTGTTTCACACATGGCCCACCAGATGCCTCTGGGAAGCCCACAGGCAAGCTGTGGGCATGCCATCTCTCCTACTGCTACTCCTCTGTAACTGGAATTTAGAGGCATCATGCCTCTGAAGCTGGAGGTGGCCTAGAGCTCTCAGACTAGTAGCCATTGATGGCTGTTGGCTGGAGTTGGCCTATAACCCTCAGACTAGTAGCCATTTTTAGACCTCTCCTCCATGAATTTATCTAAACCCCTCTTAAAGCCATCCAGGCTGTTGGCTGTCACCACATCTTGGGGCAGATAATTCCATAGGCTGATTATACATTGTGTGAAAAAGTACTTCCTTTTGTCGGTCCTAAATTTCCTGGCAATCAGTGTGAATTCAGAGGCGCGCTTACCACTGAACTTTGGGGCCAAAGTCCAGGGCCTCCACTGTCCCTGGGTCCCCCCAAATCCTCTTTAGTTTGTCTTGGGTGGTGTGGTCGCCTGGCAGAGAATGATGATGTTTAATTTGCAGAGGAGGGGGACTTCCAAAGGTCTTTAGGTCCAGGCTCCAAAATTACCTAGGTGTACCTCTGAGTGTGATTGCCACTGTGGATGCTACCCTGTATCACTAAAGAAATTGGAACATCATACATGATCCCTTGTGTATATCAGAGCAATCCACATCCCGGTTAAAGAAACAGTCTGGTCCACTGCACTTGAGAAACCCTTGTTTGAAGTTCTGATCAGGCATGGAACTCTTGGTTGCCTCAGCTCAAGTATGGCGATAGGGCTATAGCTCAATGGCAGAGCATCTGCTTTGCATGCAGAAGGTCCCAGTTTCCATCTGTGGCATCTTCAGGTAGGGCTGGGAAAGACTCCTGCCTGAAACATTAAAAGAGCCACTGCCAGTGCCAGTCAGTGTGAACAATACTAACATAGATGAGCCAATGGTCTGACTTGATACAAGGCAGCTCCATATGCTCTTGTGTTCCTAAGTTTCCATCTCACAGTTTCCATCTATACAATAAATGGGGGGGGGCACACTGAAGCTATAAGTTGAGGCTATATATAATCACATTATTATTATTATTATTATTATTATTATTATTATTATTATTATTAGATTATATATGATATATATTATAATATTGTAATATAATATTGTAATGTTATAATATGAGAAATAATAATATAATTATTAAGTTATTATTATTATTATTATTATTAAGTTATTGTTAAGTTATTGTTATAATGATATAATATAATAATAATAATGATAATATAATCAAATAATAGATATGTTGAGGGTATATATATCAATAATCAGTAAACAGTGCTTCCATGGCTTTGATTGATTTAGGTTTCTTATATTCCATGAGCATTTGATAGATTTCAGTGTGCTTCATCATGCCTAGCAACTTTTTTTTTTTTAATGTAGGGAAGGGGCCCTGACGAATTCCAGACTGTTTATCCTCCTGCTGAATTCAGGCTATGCAAATCCCAACCCACCTTTGCAGTTGTTAAAGAAATATAATTTCTTATTTATATGGCCACATGTTTGTGGGGACTTCTAATATAAGAACCTCTGGGGTTCCCCGCCCCCCCCCCCCCGCCCAGCTGCCAGAATCAAAACTGTTGCCACATGAATAAGATCATAGCCATATACTCAGTGCAAATTAATTCCAAACGTGCATATATATGGATGTGTGTGGTTGCATGCAAAAAATCCACCTTTGTACTGCTCTTATCATTGTTAGCACAAAAAGTCATTAAAGATACCTACTCTATGTTATCTTACTTATGTACCTGAGATAATAATGTTCATAATCATAATAAATTTATTTATATAACTGTCCCATAACAAAAGTTATCTGAGCAGTGCACAAAACGAAACCATAAACATATACAATTAAAACATATAAAAATTAAAGCAAAAACTTTAAAACATTAAAACATTAAACTTTTAAACTTTAAATGACTTGCAGCCATTCAGGAGTAGCCCAGCCCTACTCCTGTTTACTCTAGTATGTCCCATTTATCTTGAGGACTAGGACCTTAACATATGAGGCTATTCCCACGATTACTGGCTTTGGCATTTCATGACTGAAGCCATGATCACATTTTCCCCCAAATAATGAATCATTTATATATGGCAGGGGTTCCCAACCTGTAGTACTCCTGAAGTTGCTAAACTACAACTCCCATCAATCCCAGGCACAGTTGTTCAGCAACTTCAGGAGTACCACAGGTTGGGAACCCCTGCCATACACGGGATTTGAGAAGATAAGCTAGTCTGCAACAAATGGTTGTTTTAAACCCTGCACTCTAGTTTTGATGCAAACAGATGAATTAGCAATGAATTTGTTAAGACAATTAATTGACTGACAACCTGATCTACACATGGAGGTCCTTCAACTTTAGCTGATTGATAGTCAGCCCTGTTAACTTCAGGTGTATTTCTGCCCTTTAGACAATCCCTTTAGACCCAGGGATTCTCAATGGTGGGTCCCCAGATGTTATTGGACTTCAACTCCCATAATCTCCAGGCCCAGTGGCCTTTGGCTGGGGATTATATGAGTTGAAGTCCAATAACATCTGGGGACCCAATGTTGAGAATCCCTGCTTTAGACAATCACTAAACAATCCCTTTAGACAAGCACTAAACACATTTAGCAGAAGTAAAATTCCTTGGCTGACATCCAGACTAACACTGCAGCAGTACAACAGACAAAGACGCACACACGCACACAAGAAGGCTGCACTGCTGAGAAGATGCTCAACATTGTGCCCTCCCTTGAGGTTTCAGTCCACTAAGTGTTGTGCATGGGCAACATGGATAGTGGGTAGCTTCGCATCAGAGGAGAAAAGCTGGTCTAGGGGAGGAGAGCTAGTCTTGTGGTAGCAAGCATGAATTGTCCCCAGTGCTGAGCAGGGTCTGCCTTGGCTGGCATTTGAATGGGAGATGACATGTGGGCATTGTAAGATATTCCCCTTAGGGGATGGGGCCTCTCTGGGAAGAGCAGAAGGTTCCAAGTTCCCTGCCTGGCAACATCTCCAAGATAGGGCTGAGAGAGATTCCTATCTCCAACCTTGGAGAAGCTGCTGACAGTCTGTGCAGACAATACTGAGCTAAATGGACCAATGATCTGAGTTGGTATAAGGCAGCTTCCTATATTCCTATGTTCCTATCATTCCCTGCAATCCATGTGGTCTGAAGAAGAGGTGCAAGCACACTGGTGAACCAGTACTCCAGAAGGCAAGCTCCTGACTAAGCGGAACTAGCTAGTGCAATATCCTTGCACTTGTGCAACATGTTTGCCGTAGTGCAGCATTGGTCAGGGTGACAGCCGGTGAATTGACTGGCATGTACTTCCAAGTAATGGCCAGAACCCCAAAATTGCACAAGTACTCCATGTCCCCAATGAGGCTTTTTTTAAACGTCAGTTTCTCAAGCAACACTCTCCAAGATGCCACACAGCAAACCCATTAGAAGCACAGGAGGGACTGAAAAGTAATGTTGGTATGGCAGGAGGAAGTTGGCTTTTCAAAGCCAAACAGACAACATCCCCACTGGGTATCTACTGGGCATGTGCCGACTCTGACTTCCTGGCATTTTCTTTCTTTTTTTAATGGAATAGCGAATGCCAGCAGTGATGGCATTTTTAAATGGATGGTTTTGGAGCATTTACATGTGCACACAAACCACAAGAGAGAATCAAAGATATGTATAACATTTGCATCTCCCTACTTTGCTCAAAGAAGTCCAAGGTGATGTACATGTTACCATCTCATTTTATCCTCACAATAATCTGCTGGTACAGGCTGGGCTAAGAGAAAGTGAGATCATCCGTGCTGATTGCATAAAGAGGCATCTTTGAAAGCATTACTTTTCTCCTGTTTAGCAGGGGGAGAGCAACCACTCCTATATAATCCCTGCACAGCATTCCTCCAGTGGTCATTCCTGGTGTCCCCCTTGTATTGCTTTTAAATTGTGAGTCCCCTCGGGACAGAAAACCACAATTCTTCTGCTATGTAAATCACATTGAGAACTTTTACTGTTGAAAAGCAGTATATAAGGCTAAGTGATCAGAAGGAATTTCCTAACGGAAAGAGCTGTTCAGAGCTGATGGACTCCCACATGCAGTGGTGGGATCTCATTCGCTAGACTTTCGGAGACAGATTGGATGGATGGCCATCTGTCAAAACTGCTGTAGTAGATTCCTGCCCTGAGTGGAGTGGAGTCCATAGAAGATCTCCAGGGTGCCTTCCAGTTAGGAACATAGGAAACTGACTTATACCGAGTCAGAACCTTGGTCCATCTAGCTCAGTATTGTCTACACCAGGCCTGCTCAACTTCGGCCCTCCTGCAGTTGTTGGCCTACAGCTCCCATAATCCCTGGCTATTGGCCATTGTGGCTGGGGATTATGGGAGTTGTAGTCCAAAAACAGCTGGAGGAGAGCTAAATTGAGCAGGCCTAGTCTACACAGACTGGCAGCCACTTTTCCAAGGTTGCAGGCAGGCGTGTCTCTCAGCCCTATCTTGGAGATGCCAGGGAGGGAACTTGGAACCTTCTGCATGCAAGCATGCATGGTGCAGGCGCTCTTCCCAGAGTGGCCCCATCCCCTATGGGGAGTCTTACAGTGCTCCCATTCAAATCCAACCAGGGCAGACCCAGCTTAACAAAGGGAACAATTCATACTTGCTACCACAAGACCAGCTCTCCTCCCAGTACTAAAACCCTGTGGTACTATAAATATCCCTAATAATACTGTGACATCCTCAAGGCTACCCAATGAGCTTCCAATGGATTTGCACCTTCACGCCTTTGAATCTCTTTCTTGAGCCACTGCGCTCTGCTGATTCAACGGTAGGTTTTTTTGAGTGTTGAGAGGGAAGACAAACAAAAAAGCAACTGTTTCTGGAATTTTCTTCAGTTGCTCCCATTTCCCAGATTTAGATATAAAGCCTTCATGAGTTAGAATTTTAAAATGACCCATCAGAGCCCTGTTAACACATTATGCTCAGCGCATGTACAATCTGGGTATGGTGGCTGACATACAGAGCAAGGATGGAGAGAGAGAGCAGCCTAGCAGAACTTCCCCACCAACTGCACCAGTGTAGCAAGGATTTTTGGTGCCCTTTCCTTCCCCAGGAAGCCCTCTGTGCCACTGAAAATATGCCTCTGAGGGCCACACAGCCCTTGGGGACATATGTGCAGGTAGTACAGGGGGCTTCCTGGGAAAGAGGAGGATGTGAAAAATCCCTGCTTTCCCAACACTACAGTTAGTTGAACACTTCTGTTAGACTGTTTTCTTGCTACACCAGTGCATCTGTATGTCAAAACTGTATACACAAACACATTTTTAACATGTTACATTGAATTCACATACAGTAGTAGACTTCCTATCTGTATCCTGCATCTCAGGGATCCTGTGTCCAGGTTTACTTTGAAGCTAGGGATGACGGGAGTTGGAGAGACTCAGGTTAGTCACCCCTGGTGACTGGTCTGATCCATCAGGGCTTTAGGAACATGGGAACATAGGAACATAGGAATATAGGAAACTGTCATATACTGAGTCAGACCATTGGTCTATCCAGCTCAGTATTGTCTTCACAGACTGGCAGCGGCTTCTCCAAGGCTGTAGGCTGGAATCTCTCTCAGCCCTATCTTGGAGAAGCCAGGGAGGGAACTTGAAACCTTCTGCTCTTCCCAGAGTGGCTCTATCCCCAAGGGAATATCTTACAGTGCTCCCATTCATATGCAATCAGGGTGGGCCCTACTTAGCTAATGGGACAAGTCATGCTTGCTACCACAAGACCAGCTCTCCTCTAAAGATTCCCTATTGCATTTCATTAGGCTTTTCATTAGACTTGTTTCATGAAAAGACCCTGTTGCTTTTCATTCAGGTTAAGTGAGTAATGACTACCTTGAGGTCATTCACACCATCAAAAACTGTGTTCTACCCCGGTTTGGGAGCTCTGTGTACTCCCAGTTTTCGGTTGTGTGGAAGCAAAATAGGAGGGAAATCTGGGTAGCTTTTCTTCCTACCTTGCTTCCACACAACCAAAAACTGGGAACACACAGACACAGCTCCCAAACCTGGGTAGAACACAGTTTTTGGTTGTGTGAACGACTTCCTTGTCTCACTGAATTCAGCACTGCTCAGTCATGACTAACTAGTCTGGAAGCTGCCTGGTATTTTTAATGCAGGCTAGAAAGCAGAAGAGATTGGACCCCTTTAAAAATCTAGTCTCATGTAAAACCTTATTACAAACCGATTTAAGGCGTTTTAAACCAATTGAAGTGGAGCTGAACACTTAAGCCTCAAACCGTGACACTCCCCAAGGTGTGCGTGCGAGCAACCTCTCTCTCTCTGCCGGCCAGGGAGGCTAAACCCCACATTCCTTCTTTTTGGAATTACTCACTAAGTTCAAGTAACAAAACTGCTGAAAATGGGATCTTTAAAAGCAAAAAGCAAGGGCAGGCCTTTAAAAAACAACAACAAAAAAACAAAAAACCTAGAGCCTCGCTTCCAGAGTGCTGGCAATTGTATTCACCGGCAGGAAAGAGAGGAGGGGGCTCTGTGAAGTTTCCAGGAGATTTTTTTTTTTCTCTTTCCCCTCGTTGGCAGCACTTGAAGGAGTTCCGTTTATTCCTTTTTCCAGCAACTGACTTGTGGCTTATTAAAAACTCCATCTGATGTGTTTTGTTGGGTGGTTATATTAGATCCGAGCGGGTAAGTTCCAGATCATGCAATCGCCTTGGCTGCAAAAGTCTCTGGTGCAGTTAAGCAAACAGGGCATTTCGACGGGAGATGCGAGAGGGAACGAAATGAATTTGGCAAAACGCGGCAACCTCTTACTTTGGCGGGATGGAGAGATCCTCCTTGGGTTTGCTTGTGTGTTTCGCTGCCAGAACTGACTCGGCCGAAGGTGATGAGCTGCTTGCGCTGGAGAGGATGATACAGCTTGAGTTTGCCCGTCTTGAAGGGTCGCGCGTTTGGACAGGAAGGAAAAGGAAAGGTGGCTTAAAATAGCTCGCAGGGATTCTCCTCTTTCTGCCAAATAACACCAGGCAGCATTTCTGTAGGACCACCATCCCGGTTTAGATCCCCGCTCAACCATGTCAATCCCTCCGACCAGAGATCCTGCTATGAGGTGTAAAGGGGAGGGGGTTGCTTTTAAAGAGCCCATTTTCGGCAGTTTTGTTGTTTGAACTTAGTGGGTCATTCCGAAAAGAAGGACGGTGGGGTTTTGCTTTCCTGCCCGGTAGAGAGAAAGGTCGCTCCGCACACACCTTGGGGAGCGACAGGCTTTGAGGCTTAAGTGCTCAGCTCCACTTCAATCGGTTTCAAACGGAAGGCAGAAATAAAACGTGACATTAAAGTTGTTAGAAAGTGAGGCCAGCTGCTGCAGTTGGCCTAGGACCGGGAAGACCAGAGTGCAAATCCCCCATCCAACCATAAAACTCACTGGGTGACTTGGAGTCAGTCACTTATCTCTCAGCCTAACTTACCTCAACAGGATTGTTAGGTAGTTTACATAGCCATGTGCAGGGCTCTCTGGATTCCTTGGCGAAGAGTGGGATATAAATGTAAAAATAAAGAACTCAACATAAGGATTCTCTGCCAAGATTTGCTGGTTCACACGTGTGAATGTGCCGAACACTTTACCCATTTGTCAAACACTTTACATTCACTGCAGAGTTGCGATTTAGGAAATCACAGAGATTCCCTGTTGCCTCAAGGCTATACTTCTTTTCAACGCTAGGTCTCCACCCCACCCCGCCACATGCTGACTTTGTTTTAACGCAAATCATTTCACACATTCAGCCCGAGTCATCACGTGTAAGTGAGGAAGGGGGGCAAACGAAATGTTCTACCGACACGTGTGAACGGGACCGGCAAACGGCATTTCAGGTCGCTGCCTTAAATCATGAGCGCCTTCCGGTTTATAATGGGTGAGGCTGAAGGATGCTTGGAATCTGGATTCCAAGCCTTTCTTGTCAAGCTCTTTACTCAGGTGTATTTATCCTGGAGTCAGCCGGAGTAGTAGAACAACTGCTGTAAAGGCAACCGGCATTCAAGCTGTGTGGATCGCGGCCTGGCCCTCGGTCGGGTCGCTCGCCCTTTCACTTTGAAGAAGTCCAACTGGATGTCGTGGAGTGTGTTGCCAAGTAGCTTGCATCTTAAGTTAGTTCCTTGCAATGGAACGTACTTCCTCACCGAAGTCCTTGAAGGGAAAGTTAACGTTTCCCTGAAACCCAGAGGCGACTGGAGAGGAAAACGAGCGTTCCTTTCCTCATCCTCTCTGCTCCAAACTGCACCCCAGAAGCTCTGTGGGAAAGTAACCTTCCAGCTTGTTTGCCTCTAACCTGCAGCCAGGCTGTCAGGAAATACGGGTTAGAATTGGACGGGCACCAGAATATACCCTCCCTTCCCCAGCAAACTCGAGTGTATATTGTTAGGTGGCCAGCAACCTAACTGGCTACTGCAGGTCCTCTTTCACCGTTTTCTCTGTTCTTTGGTTTTTCCTTTTCCATTATTAGTGGTTTCAGAGTGTTGGATTCAGACCAGGGGAGGGTGGGGGGGAAACCGGTTCAAATCCTCGCTCACCCCTACAGTTCTCTAGGTGACTTTAAGCCAATCGCAGGCTACCTACCAAGGCTGCTGTGATTGTGAGACAGCCTACAACCATGTATTCTGCCTGCCTTCAGCTCTTTGGAGGAAGATGTTAAGATGTTGTTGTTGTTGTTGATGATGATGATGATGATGATGATGATGATGATGATGAATGGCTGACATGATGAGGAAATTTATTCCTGCCTAACTTGTCCTTTTAATTTCAATGGGACGACTCTGGATAAATTGCCACGCCGTCAGCCACTGACAGCTACAACAACAACGTTACTGCATCATTTAGACAGCAAGCCTCAGAGTAAAAAACTACCGCGAAAGGTCGCATTAATACTGTACACTCCTCTTCAGTATCACAAGTCCAAGCGATGAATGGCTTCCAGTGAAACTTCCTCTTTTCAGAATCATCTCCATAAATGTGTTTACACGAAGTGCTTGATGGTTATCCTTAGGTTTCCAAGAAGTCCCCTCTGGATGGAAGTGACTCTCAAAAATTCCCGTCCCTTGGCCTCTCCTTTCATGGGCTGAGGCATGGGCGTCAAACTATTTTTTTTTTAATGTAGAACGGAAATGAATGTGTACCCTAGTGCATTTCGTATGCCCAGATGTTACTGTGACAGTAACATCGTTTTTCTAGTGGGGAGGAAAGTCGTTGGGGTGTTTGTTGCCAGAGGGTTCCCTTCTTCTAAGTGGTGCTGCTTTCTATAGACAACGATTCGCTCATCGGTGTGGGTCCTAGAGCCATAAAGTCGACACCGCCCACTCACATAGCCCTGACTGTCCCCAATGGGCACCAGTTGAAGCCTTGTTTGACATCAAGGCGACTGGTCCGTTTCCATAGTTTAGAGGTGGCTAGGCGGAGCTTTGAGATCCAGCAGATGAAAGACATCTCCAGTCCTGGGGTGTCTTCCGTCGAAAGCCCAAGGCCACGATCCCTTTTACCAATGACTCGTTTGAGACTGACTCGGGTCACTCACAGGAGAGTTGCTGTCCTCTTGCGAGGAGAGCACGTCGGGCCACGTGGCTTCTCTTCTGCCTTCTCTGGAAAGGCCCGTTTTTTTGCATTTTTCGCAGGAGAAGCGTCTTTGCATTCGGGTCTGCGCACACCTAGCTCTTCTCATTCAGTTCCGGACGCCTAATGGTACAACCAGCACATGCTCGGGATTCAAAAAGCAAGTCGCTCCTTTGCAAAAACAGGCAGCAGCTTTTCAGGGAACGAGATTTTAGAGTCGCCTTTGGTGGCAATAGTCTTTCACCACATTCAGTCACTTGTTGTGGGCCACCCCAATCGCTTTGCTCTTTGTACCTTCTTGGTTTGGGTTTTTTTGGAGGACGAACTATATTATGCGATAGTTTGGGGGTTGATTTTTTTTCCCCATAAGAAATGAAAGGGACCCAAAGGGAACGCAGCATGCTCTCTGTTTTCTGGAGAGTGCCCTCTTGAGAAGATCGGCAGAGGTTTTTTTTTTTCTCCCTATGTGAAGGGAAATAATTAGATGGCAGATCTTGAGTATGTTTTGGGGAGCTGGAGGAGAGAAAGTAGAGAGGCATGGAAATATTCTCCTACCGCAGGGACCCAAATATCTAAAAACCACAGTCATTTATTACCACTCTCATAATTCCGACAGAGGCTTTCCACGACACTGCAGAGGAATTTATTCATTTTGAAAAAGAGGCGGGTGTGGCGAAAAACAAAACAAGTAAGCAAGTAAGCCACAAAAGGCTGGAAGAAAAGGCGGTGGGCTGCAAGAATCAGGCATGAAGGCATCCCAATGCGAATTTGAAAGCAAAAGTATCGGCCAGAGAAAAGCCGGACCCAACAGCACCAATCTCCGCCCACCCTCAGTGCAAAAGGCAAGTTCGATAGAAGGGAGGCCGTGGATTTCAGCAGGACTCGTTTCCAAGTGAGGGTTCACTTACTGGGGAATCAAATGCCACAATGGGACCCCACCTACTCTCGAGTAAAAGGCGCGTGTATATTTGGAGTGCGAAACGCTTCTTAAACCTCTGGACCACTATTTACTAGGCAAAGCAAAGGCATCCCTTCCATTCAATTCAGCAGGGGACACTAACTGTCTCTGATTATTTAACCCAACACAGCTTCACTCCCACGGTCTCCCTGGTGGCTCTCTGGGGTCTGGATTACAAGTTCCTTGGGGACAGGAAACCATCTTCTTTTTCCTTTTGCTATTGAAACCGCTTTGACAACTGTTATTGTTGATGATGATGATGAAAAACGGTATATAAATATTTTAAATAATACTAAAGGACTTCTCAACCCTGTTTAGGCTTAAAGGGGTTACTTCTACTACTATCTGCAGTGTTTAAACCCCAACTCTCTTGACTGGAATATTCAAACTGTTGAAACCCATGGGATTTATTTCTAAGCAAATGACTTTCATGGGGACAATCTCGTCAACTCTTTTTTCCTCTGCAGTAGTCCCGCGGACTTCAACCCTGGATGTGCACGTGTCGTGTGCCTCAAGATTGCCCCAACGCACTGGATTTCAAACTCTTTTAAAATCGGGTTATAACCTCCTCCGTTGTTTTCTTTACACAGGACCCGCCCGCCCAACTCCCAATGCACATGTACTCCAGTGTAAAGAAAGCACTGGAGTGTGCGTGTATTGAAAGTGGTGTGTGTGTGTGTGTGTGTGTGTAATTCTTTTTTGTTTTTAACACACATCTCCCAGAGATGTATGGAATGCATCTGCCGCAAATGTATTAACATCCCAGTTCTAACCAGGCATTCCTGGAAGGAATATGTCCCAATGGAATTTACTGGTCCGCAAAAATATAGGCTGGCAGCAAATGAATGGAAGAGGCTTTCTTCCACCCATGGAAGAGGCGTTCTTCCATCCACGGCGTTCTTCTGAAGAGGCATTCTTCCATCCATGGAAGAGGCATTCTTCCATCCAATCTGACCCAATTGCCACGAAGAAGTCTTTCCCCCGCGAATGACATCACCGCCCACTATTGACCCAGCCCCCCCCCCCCCCCAATGAGTGGATTTGCCTGGGCGAGCTATACCCAGCGGGTGCTGAGCAGGACTGAGCGGACATCCGTTAGGCTGTCCTCACCTCTAGGCTGCGCTCAGGAAATTGGCGAGCGAGGCAAAGCTCCCCAGTTCCTGGGACTACTGCTGCTGCGGTTGAGGACAGCCACAGTCCCTATTTGGCAGCTTTCTAGGGCAAGAAGGGCCCTCCCGCCCTCGATCCACAACTTAAGTTGGCTTGGTGGGATGCGAGCGCACACCTGGATCTTTCCACATACAACGGTGGGCATAAGTCTCCTTGCTATGAATTCAGTCCGCTCCCAACCAAAACGGTTTGGGTCGGTAGCAGAACTCTTCAGTCCCAACACCCGGTGTACTGAAGTGTTAAACTGGCTTCTGTTGTCACCCGGACACTGAGTACCCCTTGCTGAGACACAGGTCACATTTGAATGCCTGGAATCAGTAAGTTTCTTTACTCGGAAGTAGGTACCTTGAGTTTCACCGAGGTTCAGTTCCAAGTAGGATCGCAGCCTGAGCCTGCCTTTCCTAAGAAAATGTGTTTGGATCGGGTGGAAGTGAATGGGACTTTGGTTTCACTGAATTGTTAGATCATGCCTCCGTTACAGCTTGTTCCCAAACGCATTGGTTGGGAAGGATCTTGCTTGCGATTGCAAGCCAATGACTGCGCGGGCCCCCGATGGGCTTCGGCTTTTTAAGACCTTGAACGGGCTTACGTGCCTATTATCCTGACTGAAATCAATAGGCCCTGCATCCCAGTAAATAAATCGAGGAGGATGCGATTCTCATTGATCTGAGTGAAACTGGTTGCTTCTAAGGAAGTAGATCTATGATCGCAGCCTCGGAAGGAAATGGGTTGTGGATCTCAGGGGACTGCGGGAGGGGATCGGGGTTCTCTTGCAACGCTCCCTCCTCCCCTTAAAAGGGGGGGCGGATATCTTATAACACCTACATCAAATGAGAGGAATGGGGGATTTGGGCAGGGGGCTCAATTAGATCACTGGGCTAACGGTCTGGGAACTGATTGGGAGGGGAGGGGGAAGCGGAAACTTTCGTCTAAACCTCGGCAAAGTCCCTCCTCTCCACGTCAAGCCAATGGCACGGCTACCCCCAAAGTTTCCGCCAGCAGGAGCTATAAGAGCGTCCCAGGCTGCAACTTTCGCCCAACTCCCAGGCAGCTCCAAGGAGCCATCGGGAGGGAGGCTGCCCGCGCCAGAGAGCTCGCCTCCTTCTGGGTCGCCGTCTCTTTTTGGGCTCCCGATGGCCTCTCCCCACCCTCCCAAGTGAGGTCCTCCTCTCCTCCCTCCCTCCCTCCCCCCTGGTCCTCTTCCTCCTCCTCCTCCTCCTCCTCCTCTTTCGCCAGGCCCAGGATCCAGCCAGGGGGAGCTGGCTGGTTAGGCGCCCCCCCTCTCCCCCGCCTCCCTCCTCGCCCCCTAAAAGGGCCGCTCGGTGCGCTGCGGGTTGGCCCCCGAGATGATGCAGCAGGACGAGTCGAACTCTCCAGTCTCGCCCGCCGACGACAGCCTGAGCAACAGCGAGGAGGAGCCCGACCGACAGCAGCAGCTTCAGGGCGGCGGGAAGCGAGGCGGGCGCAAGAGGCGATCGAGCCGCAGGAGCGCAGCCGGAGCCGGGAGCGGAGGAGCCGGAGCAGCGATCAGCGTGGCCGAGGAGCCCTGCAGCCCAGCGCAAGGCAAGCGGGGAAAGAAGTCCGCCGGAGGCGGAGGCGGCGGCGGCGGGGGCAGCAGCAGCGGCGGGGGCAGCCCACAGTCCTACGAGGAGCTCCAGACGCAGCGGGTGATGGCCAACGTCCGCGAGCGGCAGCGCACCCAGTCGCTGAACGAAGCCTTCGCGGCGCTGCGCAAGATCATCCCGACGCTGCCGTCGGACAAGCTGAGCAAGATCCAGACGCTCAAGCTGGCCGCCCGCTACATCGACTTCCTCTACCAGGTCCTGCAGAGCGACGAGCTCGACTCCAAGATGGCCAGCTGCAGCTATGTGGCCCACGAGCGCCTCAGCTACGCCTTCTCCGTCTGGCGCATGGAGGGCGCCTGGTCCATGTCCGCCTCCCACTAGCGGCCCGCGCCGCCTGCCCCGGCCGGAGACCTAGGTAAGGGGGAAGGGGGCCGGGGAGACCAGCTGTCCTGGGGAGGCAGGCGCTGCGGCTTGGCCTTCTTTGCCGCGACGGCGGCCTGCTGAGGGAGGCCCCTGACTCGCGAGGAAACCCCCTCGAACTTTCACCTGGCTGGTACCTCCCATCTCCAGCCTCTTCCTCGCATCTCCCTGGGCAGTTGCTTGGAAGGGACAGGGAGGGGGCGCAGGAGGAGCTGCCCAACTCCCGGATCTGACTGGGAAAGCCAAGCTCCACGGGAAACCCAGGAGACTCAGCCCAGAGGAGAAGCCAGGCCAGACCTCCAGGAAGATGCTAACTCGAGAGCAAGCTCTCTTGACCCGACCTCTCCAGAATGGCATGGTTAGGACTTCTCTTTTGGGACTCTGAGGTCTCCGGAGCCCTTGACACACACCTACTCTTGGAGCCCTTGTGGATTCGAACAGGATGTTTAGCATTCATACAACCCGGCTCCTTGGATCTATGGGATCCAGGGACGGGTAGGCCTTTTCGTTCCCACTGACTGTCGAGGGAATCCCTCGAATTCTGGAGGGGTCTATGGTCGCCAGCCACTCTAACCCCTAATGTCCCTCCTCCTCCTCGGTAAAGGCCTCTGAACTCCAGCGTAGGCTAGCTGCTGCTTCCATTGAAAAAGCAGGGCGAGTAACACCCCCTGCCCCTCCCCTCTCCTCCGCTCCCTTCCCTTCCCTTCGACTAGGCTGGCTTCCAAGCAAGCAGCATGCTTAGGACCGGAGCATCTCATCTTAGACGTAGTTACTCAGAAGAAGGCCCCATCGCAAATGAATGAATGTTGGTGGTGTTGGTGGTCATCAAGAAAGACCTATAGGAGTTAGCTTGCTCGGGAGGAAGCCTCCACCAACAGCTCCCGGCTTTCATAGGGGTCTACAAATGTATCTGAGTGCTCCTTCGGTTCAAAGGCTTCCCCCTTTCTAAAAGGGCAGGCTTGGGATGAAGTCGAATTGATTTCCCTTTGCACGCTGTATCCTGCAGTCCACCCGTTACCCGGATTAATCCACATTCCAAAGGAAGTTTTCTTGATTTGAAGGAGACGATTCGCCTGGTAGCCTTAGAATGACATTCTGATGAAAACCAGAGATGCGGGTTAGACCCCTCGTCTAAGTCGAGCAGCCCTTTCCGATTTGCCATCCAAAACATTACAATCACCTCATTTGTTTGAAAAGAGCCCACCTAAAGCAGATCGGGACTGCTTTCCCAAGTTGAAAGCAACTCCCACATGAAATAAATTCGGGGTGGGGGTGGAAATCAGTTTAGATGTTTATTAAAAAGAAATAAATAGGATTCGGGAATATGCACGCCCATATCCTAAGCAAGCTTACTTGTAGAGGAGATCCTTCTTGACTTCATATAGGTTTAGCTACGGCTTTAGGATAATCAACCAATACGGCATCATTGAAAAAGCATGACCCACGTTTTAGAGAGACTGGGCGTGTGATCTTAAGAGCCGAATTGGTTATGAGGTCCCACTCATGTGGTCTAGTCAAACCCGGTCTTTCCAAATTCCTCTATGCAGAAGCTCCGGTTGATTTCGATGCAACTTCTTCCTAAAGAAGCCACCGTGGTTGAAGCAGAGAACGGTTGTGACAGGCTGGGAGTCTAAGTTTTTCTCGCGAGAAAATCTCATGTATTCCCGTGGGAGAGGCCTAACAGTGGCTTGGTGGGGCTTTCGCGACTTCAGGCCCGCTTCCTACCGCCACCTCGGAATGATTTGTTTGCTGGGTCTCTTACGCTGTTGGACATCCTAAACGTGTTTTCTCTAATCTAACCGATTAGACTACTATGGTCCCAGCATAGTAATCTATTTAGAACTGCCAAAGCAAACCCCAGTCCTGATATCCCGATGCGACAGAAAGTGCATTTGTAAATTTACCTCCAATCCCCCTTTCTAACAAATATAATTAAAACAAATTCAGAATTAAGGACTATGTTCCAGTAATTGTTTAGAACTGGCGCGTACTTGCATGCATTAGTAAGTTCCACTGATTGCAGAGAGTCTTCACTGCCAAGTAAATATCCAGCCCAATTTTTAGCATGTTGACTTGGAGGTAAACATTTCGAGGCACTTACTCTTAAATGAGTGTGTAATATTTAGCTGCCTGCTGATTGCACCAATATGCCAGGGTCCTAAGTACATTTGCAATATGCATAGTAAGTATGCAGTCGTACTGCTGCAATACTCAGTACTGCACACTCTATAATCCTATGTTTACTCAGAAGTTAAGTCCCACTGTCTTCAATTACACTTCCTCCCAAGCAAATCGTTAGGATCCCAACCTTAACCTGAGACTGAGCCCTACTGAACTGAAAGCGACATTTTCTTCCGAGTAAAGATGGATAGGATATGGCAACAAATCTACTTACTTTATAGGAAATGGAATCTCACTGATTTCAGTGGCACGTGGAGCCTAAATTTATTTCATGAACATATAGAGAGTCAGCAGTGTAAAGCTCCGGGATCACTGAAATAGACTGCGAGTGCATTTTATTTTGGTATTTTTTCGAGTAAAACTCCCATGGCTTACTCGAGGAGTAGCACGCATAACATGGGACTGGTAGGGAAAATCTGGCTCTTCTTATTCTGGACAAGGATTGCAGCCTAACTCAGGGGCGTTGAAACAGGCCGCGGTTTTTAATGAGGATCATCATGTGGAAGTGAATTTCATTGAAATCTACAGGAGCTTCTAAGAAAACTGTAAGGAGCGCAAGGAGAAGACAGGGCTGCAGCCCCGATCCAAAGCACGTTTTCCTCCGAAGCCCCACTGAGTTCAACGGAGCTTACTTCCCATGATAGGCTTGGGATTGGAGTGGAATGCTGAGATTCCATGTACACTTCAGGAATAAGCTCTATAGAACACAGTGGGGCTTACTTCCGAGTAAATATGCGTTAGATCAGGCTGCATAGCTGCGATCCTATGCACATATACTCTGGAGCAAGTAGCACGCATTTGTCAGGAAGCATAAAACATGCATAGGATGGGGCTGAAAGGCAGTTATCTCCTAGTTAGTGAGTTAGTGAGTTGGCTTGAAATTTCTATGCATTTGGGGCTTACTTTCAAGCAAGCATGCTTAGGATCGAGGCTCTTTACAGCATTCCCCCCTAGCCCTTCGTAGCCCTCTGGAATTTGACAAGAGTATGAACGAAAGCGATTCCTTGAAGGCCAGGATCAGATAGGTCAGGCCTTTTTGCCGCCACGAACAAACAAAACACAAAACCCGGAGCTTGCGGAAGTGAGCAGCTGAACTGCCTTCGAGACCGCAGTGAGTGAGCTTAGAGAGGCTGCTCTAGAGAACTCTGGCAAAAGGTGCCCATTGGAGGCATGCCCTTAGACACACCGGATCTGCGTGGACCTGAGTGCCAAATAGCGATTTGCGTGCTTAGGATCTCGGGCTACTGCCTAGGCTTACTCGGAAGTAAATTATCCTGGAATCCAATGGGACTTGCTTCCAAGTAGCTAGGCTTAGTTCCAGAGGGGATCATGTGTCCCTCCACATCCTAGATTCGCCTAGATACCCGTGACACTTCCCTCTGCGCGTTTCCTAATTTCATGCCTTGCCAGCAATCCCCTCCCCCCTCCTTCCTTTGTGCTTTAATCCTCCCCCGCCCACCCGCCCCACAATACACACACGCACATTGTTCAGCCTTGGCTTGAATCCCCGTTTTGATGCATGCAAAAAGGATCGATCTTGTTTTACACATATTTCATTATTTATTTATTTATTTCTCTTTCATTTTCAAAAAAAGAGCATTTTCCCTTTGCAGTAATCAAGTTTCCTCCTACTCTCTCTGGGTTTTTGCAGATGACATTGTTCCCAAAGAAGGAGAGAAAATGGACTGTCTAGAGAGACTCTGCACTTGGAATTCCCCCCTCTTTTTTCCCTAAGACAAATAATGCCAAGGATTTTCTTGGAAATGTAGACGCGTTCTTGGCCAAGGTTGCAAAGAGCAGGGCGTGGGGAGCATTTCAGGCGAGAGACCCAGAGGCCCCTCGGACAGTGAGGCGGCTGAACAGCTCACCAGACATCTCTGCATTCTGATAGAAATCTGACCCGGTTGATTTTTATTTTTTTATTTTGACGAAGAATGTTGGAATTTAACTTTTCCTTATTTCCTTTCCCCCCCTTTGTTCTTGCATGCATGCATTCCCAAGAGACCTTATGAGCCACTCGTGGAAGGAAATACGTGACTGTGGACTCCTCCAACCCAGCTTTTGAACAGATCTAATGACCACCAAAACCGAAATATCCCTCTTTAGAGCGAGTGAGAAAGGGGAGGGGGGCTCTCTTAAAAATATGTTTAGGCGGGCAAAACATGGTTGGCTTGCGCGCAAACCTAACCGGTGCCTCTTTTATTTTTTGATTCTTCCTGAGGGGGAAAAACAACAACCAACCCCACAAAACCCAAAATGAAACATTCTATTTATTTATTGATGACCCATGTTAAAATGCACATAGATCCGGTGTCTATATGCATTCCTATTTTTATGATTGTTTTGTAAATATCATTGTATATTTTTTTTTCTGCAATAAATAAATATGATTGAAATGTTAACGAGAACTTTAAAAGTTTGGTCTGTGGAGAAAAAAGCGGGCTGGAAACTCAAGGTAAATAATGCTCCACTGGGTAGATCTGAAGTTACCCAGGAGAGTAAGGGGAGAGGGTGGATGGGGGCGGGGTAATATAAACAAACGGGAGAAAAACGCAAATAAACTAGCTACTGACAGACACAGGAGTGTTAATTATCCAGACAGCTTTATGATTCTGTTCGGGGGTTTGCTAGGCTTAAGATTCTGTCCGTCTTTCCATCAAAATACCCAAAGACTTTGTATTTTTAAAAATTGTAAATTGCAATGTAACGTTGTTGGGGATTTGGGTGTGTGCGTGTGTGTGAATCCTCCGACCTAAATTAGTGGCCATTTTTCAGTCTGTACTTGTTTTCTGCATCCTCTCTTGGTATCTCAGCAGAAAACTGTATTAGCAGAATGTAGGCGGGGGGCAAGTGTATGTGTGCGATTGGAAAGGGGGGAGACGAATGGCTAAGGGCCCTTCTATAAACCAGATGCATACCGATTTATGTCTTGGCATTATTTCCCTCGAGAATGAAGAGGGAGATGGAGATTTTTACGTTGTCCTCAACACATATTTACTGGGAACCCAATCCCAATGGCTGTAAGAGGGCTTACTCGCTAATAAGGGATCTGGCCTGGGATCTGGCCATAAGATCGCCTCGTGGTTTCAACATCTTTGCCCCGCAAATCAACGCAGCAGTGTACATTTAGCGTTGAGATCTTCAAGTGCCCCCAAAGACTGGGGACTTGCTTTGCTGCTATCCTTCCAGACCAAATGACGGCCTGATTATAACGGTAACTTGCTGATGAATGAAAGTGGAATGGAAATCATACGACACACAGTCTTCACAAATTGACTTGCAAGTAAATCCCCATTCATTTCAGTGGAAAATACTTTTCAAGACGTGTGTCCAGCTTCTTAGCAATACCACTGTATGATCAAAATTAAGGCTAGGGTCGTGTGTATATCTATGTTCCTTTTTAAAGTTTCCGCGGTTTGTTTCAGAAGTATGGGGAATCCAGCTCTCATATTTCAAAATCGGGTTTTGTGTAGTTCCGTGTGAGGCGGACAAACACACGACTTGTACTGCTTGCAGCTTTACAGAGTTCTCGGTTGCAACTTAATGAAGCCCGAGCAGTCGGATTTACCCTAAACACAGGGAGTGCGATCCTCCTTCGGTTGGCGTCAAGGCAAAATTACGATGCTTCTAATGAAGCCTAATTGCACCCACTAAGTGGAAGTATGCACCCCAAACTGCAAGTATGCATAAATGCCGCAAGCCAAAGGCTGCAGGTTTGTGCAGCCTTATTTGGAAACACTGGGACTTACTTTCGAGTAAGTAAGCGAAAAGTACTTCGGCTCACTTCCGTTGAGGATCGAGCTCCGGAAGCAAAGGTAGATTTTCGGCCGCGTATCTCCAGGGCAAAGTCCTGCGTTTCCCCCTGTTCCGTAGAAAAATGGCCCTGAAAAGTCTTGATTCGCAACGGAGTTGTATTCCAATCACTCAAAGCATTTGGGATCAGCCAACTGCAGAGCTGCTTCTGCTGCCCAGCTAGCGGCAATGTCGAGGAGAAATAAGACGGTGCCTTTCTTCCCAGCAAAGCTTGTTTGCTTAGCCCAGGTTGAGTTGATTTTCCTCGCCAGCCCTGTTTGTGCTCCATAGCCACCTATTACCATCTCTTGCTGACATAAGAGCCCTATGGCTTTCCAGAGAGGGTATCTGTGAGGCTGGTGCATGCTGTTGACACACAGAGAGAAAGCCTGGTGCGAGAGAGAGAGATTGAGGCCAGCTTAGTTTGTTTGTATTCAAGGGGATTAGTCAAGTCTTTGAGTATTGGATTGAGGCTTGTGGTGGTCCCCGCGTCAGAAAGGAAGGTGCGAAGGCAGCGCAAGTCCCCCCGGAACCGAGTGGATTTCCCGAGATCAACTGGCACGAGGTTGCAGATGTCTTGGAAGCTTCCAGCCAGAATCCAACCAGAGCCCTGGGCGGAGAAGGCAGAGCCAAGAAGAGAGCGTGCTTTCTGCTGCCGACCAGGTAGGCTGTAAAACCCAATCCATCCATTCCTCCTCCTCTCTCTTTCACTTTCTCCCTTGTCGTGACTTGCCCCTGGGAAAAGGAAGACTGATCCTCCGCCTAGACTAGCGGTGGCATCGCATCTGGATATTTATTCCGCACCCCCATGGGAGTAATAGCGCTGTTGTTCAGGGAGCTGGTTTTCAAGTATGGATCGCAGCCTTAGTATCTCTCTCAGTCCTATCCGGCAACCCCTTTTTAATTCGAATTCATTAAACTCATCTGTTTCAGTCCAATTCCTGGGACTGCAAGGGCTGGGAAGCAGGAAGTCCCTTTCGTCGCAGTGGGGTTGACTCCCGTGTAAAAATGCATGGGTTCGGATTGTAGAGTAGCAATTCCGTAAAACAGCAGTCTACACAATGGGACTTACTTCCTAGAAAATATGTATAAACGCAGGCTGCATAAGAGCAGCGTCGCCCACCCAAACACGCTGGAAAACTGTTTCCTTCCTCCAAGTAATCCCCCTTGGTTACACTGGGAGGTACTTGCGAGAAAAGAGCTCTAGTTTTAAATCCGCGTGTGTCTTACTAAGTGAATGTTCCTCCCAAGTATGTTTAGGATTGCTCTGTAAGTCTAAATATTTGGACCCCGATCCTAGAAAATAGTAAGCCCTCTTGATTTCAGTGGGAATGTTAAGAAAATGTGTACAGAATCTCAGCCTTCCAGCCTGGACCTAACTACTGTTTCCTCGGCAGGAAGATGCACTGCTTGCCACGGAATTGACTTTCTTGTTTAGAAACGCAGCCAGGCTCGACGGCTGCCAGGAGGAGACCAGACCATAACCCATACGTTGGAAGTGAGTGCAATCGTCAATGGGGTTTGCTGCCAGGTAAAATGGACTGGGTGCCTCCAAGGGAACTAAATCAGCATCAGACCAAGAGCTTTGATTTCATTGGGTGAGCTGAAAATGCAAACTAGGCAATCCGATCTTATTAACGGGGGAGAAAACAAGTCACGTTCTGCAAAGCTTCTAACTAGGGCATGCGGGGTTCTACCGGCCTCTCAACCGTAGCCACATTGGCTAGGCCATATCCTTTTAAAAACAATAAATAGCGAATCTATTGGGATAACAGAAAAAGGGATTTGCTGCCCAGTGGAGTAACTTTACATGTTCAAGCGGAGTTGACGAATACGGTTCGGAGAAAGATCCTGCCCTAAATTACTATGACATCAACCGTGCTGAAACGTAATGTAAGATGTAAAAGTGTTGAGGGATTGAGAAACTGGCTGGAGGTCGAAAAATCAGTGCTGACTTTGGGGAAAGGAGCGTTTCTGGCTTTCGATATGTATGTTTATAGGTATGCATATGCCTTTGCATGCACGCACACACCACTTAAGGAAAGGGCTTTGTTCTTCCTCCCCACTGACCTCGTTCTCCATAGGCAAGTTTGGTTGCTACCTATGGTTCTAGCCTTGCGAAACGGGCCCTAAGGGCAGGCCTCCTGAGTCCTCCAGGAAATAGTTTGGGGACCCGCTAGAAACCCAGCGACCTTGAAGGAGCGAGCAATGCATCCTGGGAGTTTTACTTTGTTTTGGCTTTGTTCTCGCAAAGGCTCCTGGGCTTGTGGGTTGAGCGGCTTCAAAGGCGAGAGGGCCCTGGGCCTGCAGGAAGGGCGACTCTCTTTTTCCCCGAGTATGCGGCGGCGCACTACTGCAGCAGGAGGAGGAAGAGTAGCGGCAGCAGAAGCCACCCTTGGAGCTTGGCCTCGCGCGAGCCCGCGGAGCTTTCTTGCACATTCCACGGTTTGGCAAACGCCGACCTAGTTATTTTCTCTAGTCTAGTATCAAATTCTTCTCAGGCCTACGATTTCACTTGAAGTCCTGCCCAGGCATCCTTCAAAGTGAGCGTCCGTCCCGCTCTCATGATGTCAGGCGGTTTTCCCTGCATCTGTAATTCCCCCCCCCCCGCCCTTCAGTTGAAAAACAAAGGTGCGGGAACAACAAATGTGACGGAAATGCAAAGAGAAGTCAATGAAAACGGAAAGGGCGAGGAGTCGGAGAGAGGGCTCACCTGCGCCTTGGGTAGCCGTAGCCAGGACACAATGCAGCCATTTGGGCTGAGCAGCGGGGTCAGAGCGATCCGTGCATCCTTCCTCCCAAGTTGACCTACCGATTTCAAGGGGACTTACTCCCCAGTCACAGGAGTGCAGCCTTAAGCATGCTGCCATTCAAACGCCAAACACGCCTTTCCTGAAGTGTGTGCTCCGTTCATTTCAGTGAGCTTACACTGAAGTAAGGGAGTACCGGCTCAGAGTTCCTTCAGATAAGTCCAGCTGAAATCGATGTACATATTCCGAGTTAGTGGGTGAATTTAACAGTTCAGGAGTACATAGAGGGAAAGCTTGAGGAACAAGTACTCAGTTTTTGGGGGGGGGGGGAGGAAAGAGACTTTTGGTGGGGCAGATATGGGTTTATAGGTTTGTCCGAAGAGTTCAGTAAAGTGTGTGTGTACTGCTAGAACTGTTAGGAAGGAATCTGCACCCCTGTAAACAGTTCGTGAAATTGATGGGGTACATGCCTGAATCGACATGATCCGGTGTATTGATTCTTTTCCCGGATCTCGGATATAGACAGCAAGTGGCAGATTATTTAGATTAAAACACGATCAACGGTAAGGCTGGAGAAATTCGATTCCAAACCGAGATCACTGCGGTTTGTCCATCCAATGCAAATAAATGGTGCAGGCATCATATTCAGAGCTATCCCGTTGAAAGGGATTCTGGAGTAAGTACTTTGCAGGACTTTCTTCCACCGCCTGGCCTTAGCCTGATCCAAAAGATCTGGAAGGAAATCCCTGGGTAATCAAGGAGTAATATAGTCATGTTATTTGGGAGGTTCCGCCGAAACCGGTAGGACCTGCTCTCCAAGTAAATATGCTTAGGACGGATGCCTGAGGTTTGACTTCTGCTTTGCAACCTTCCTGGGCGGCAAATCGCAGTAATTTCAGTCAGATTTATTTCCAAGTAAATGGATTCAAGAGTTGGGGTCACCAAGCTCCCGTTGCAACACTCCGGGTGTTGCGCTCTCTAATCATCTTCTTAAAACAGGCGTTTATAGGAGAAGCGCCGATTAAAACACGAATGTATTAAAATAATATATTAATCGGAGAGCCCCAATGATTTCTGGGGAATATTTTTCGGCTTTGACTGGAATTATCGCCTTGTAGGCGGCGTTTCGAGATGTTGATTATTCCCACGGGGTAGCAACGCTTTCCGGATTCCTATCACGTGTTGGCCCTGGTAAAGCAGAAACAGGGTTTTGTTGCTTAGGGAGGGGGACTTTGTGCGAGTGATTTTAACCTGCTCCACCTTCAAGTGACCTGCCAAATGCTCTTTCTTATTTTATAGACATCTGGGAATTCCATACATGCCTTAAACGCCAATTACACACCTTCTTCAAAGGACACGTGCTTTGATTTGCCAAGAACATTTAAGTCGACCGAGGTCTGAAAGAAAGTGCGGCGAGAGGGGGGAGAGATGTAATGTTGCATTAAAATAGATCCTGTGCAATGTTTACTGCCGGGAGAACGGGGTGGGGCGAGGAGAGGATTAGGCTATGTAGCCAATGAATCCGTCCGGTTTGGGAATCGAAGACTTTTTAATTCTCCAGCTCTACCAGGCACTTGGCCTCATGACTTCCTCTGACCCAAGAAAAGGCTAAAGATTGGCTTAAAAAAACAACCCACAATAATTTTTTAAAGGGGTGATGGTAGTGTTGCTTTAAGATCACCTGCGGCAAGGAAATGTCTTGACTACCAAGCCAGAGGTTGCCGGTTCGAATCCCCACTAGTATGTTTCCCAGACTATATGGGAAACACCTATATCGGGCAGCAGCAGTATCGGAAGATGTTGAAAGGCATCCTCTCACACTGCGTGGGAGGAGGCAATGGTAAACCCTTCCTGTATTCTACCAAAGACAAGCACAGGGCTCTGTGGTCGCCAGGAGTCGGTACCGACTCAAAGGCACACTTTACCTTTACCTAAACACGGAGGTGCCCCATGCGGCAGGAGGTCCCATTACATTTCAAGGGACTTGTATTCCCAAGCAAGTGTCCATAGCCTGCAATCCTAGGCACGCTTTACTCAGGAGTAAGCTCTGTTGAACTCAGTGGGGCTTACCTTCGCGTAAATATGTATAGGTTATAGCAGGATAAGTCAGGTGAAGCGCTTTGAACACTCAGAAGAAGTGCTATACAAATGCTAATTGTATTATTATACTCTTATTAAAATAGGATCGGGGTGAAGAGATACCTCTTTTAATTCCACCTCCGCATGCCGAATAAAAGAGGCGGTAGAAACAAAGGATAATTTGTTACCTGTACAAAGTTACTTGAACAAAGGTAACGGTTCAGTGAGCAAGAGGGCAGGGTATGCCAGAGGTGCTCAGCGCTCATATAGCCTAACTTTGGGGTTTTCTTGCCAGGAATGAACTTGAGAGCTGCCACACCATATATTTGGCTGGAAACATCACAGTTGAATCTGCTTCTTTCCAGGGAAGCATGGGTTAGCGAGGAGACGGAACTCCGTATGTAATCCCGAGTTCAAGCCCGGTATTTCCAGTTTAAAAGGATATCGGAATAGTAGGGTTCCAAAAAATCTTGAGGTGCTGCTGCCAGCCAGGGCTGACAACAGTAGGGAAGACCAGTGATTTGACCACGTTTAAAGCAGCTTCCTAATTAGGGCTGGGAATAGAACATATATTCAAAGGATTTTTAAAAAAGTATCTTCATTAAGAATCAACATATAGCCACTTTTATTTAACGGGTTAATTAGCTTGTTAACGACTATCGAATCCCCTGAAATTTATTCTCTTGATTTTAACATTCAAGTCCTATTTGATATTCGGGGTGTGTGGGCGACAAACCAGTTGGCCTTTTATCAGAAAATGCAATTTCTAACCGATATCTAACAAAATTCAAACAGGGACCCTTGAAATACCTTCATTAGAATTAACTAAAGTTTGTCATGTGGTGTGCCAACTTTTGAATTACCCAGACCTCTTTCTTGGGCTTGCTGTTTAAAAGATTAAAATGCAGAGAAGTTTCTTTGCCCATTTTTAATTCATCCATCAGTAGGAAGAAATGAATCTGTGTTATTCTAAAGCTGGCTACCATGTTATGAACTTTGGTTGTTCCTAATAAAGATTGCTGCATAATTTTTCTTCTAATGACCTATAAGTCTACCTGGTCTTGATTGTTTCCAGACACAGTTTGTCACAGAAATGTATGAAATCTCTCTCTCTTTTCCCCCCTAATAGATAATATCCTCTTGAAAATATGAGTAAAAAGGCAAGGTAAAAGAACAAAAAGGAGTTTTGTGGCACCTTAAAAACTAACGCATGTATTGGGGCAGAAACGTTCTGTGGACTAGAATGAAATGGATCTGAACAGAGTTCTAGTCTGCAGAAAGGTTTTGCCCACAATACACCTGTTAGTTTTAAAAGTTTATTATTTTTACTGCAACAGATCCACACGGCTAGACTCCTGGAATAAAAATACTCTTTTGCTTTATGTATTGTGAGTTGTTGGTTTATTATGGTATTTTAATTTAAATCTTCAAATAGATGTTTGTTTTGTTATGATCTTATACTGTTGATGACCGCCTTGGGGACGTTCGGGTAGTAAGGCGTCAAGAATTCTGGACAAATTCTGAAGGAATTGGAATAGAAAGGAGGATTATTTTTAAACAGGGAAAAGGAAGGGCGGTTTAATTTTCATGCCCAAACTTTGTTGTCACCTAGAATGAAACAGTGGCTTACATCCAGACTAAGCTGCTCAGTCACAGAATTACTACTCGGGAGTTACTCTACTTCATTTCACCAGGACTTCCGCAGAGTAATTTAGTCAGGATGTCAGCCACGGTCTTTAAAAGCTGACATTAAAAACGGCTCAAATAAATTCTTGACTCCCGCTCAAATAAATACTCATGAGGTCAGACTGAAACAAAACAGATTTACAGGACTATCCTGTAAACGCCCTTTCGGGAACATAATCTCTTACCCCAGGCCTTAAGAAGTGGCTTTTCGGCCTCACACCCTGGCACGCTGGACCTTGGATGGATGGGACCTTATTGGCCCTGCTCTCCGAAGCGCCTTTACTTGGGAACAGATCTTCGTGAAATCCGTGAGATGTACTAGCAGTGAGTAGGTTTGACATCGGAGTGTCCTTGCTTTCAATCTAAGAGTTCTGACTGCGCTATGAAATGAATCCGGTTGTCACCTTTGTGATCGGAAGATAGGAGAGCTCGCGTGGTGCGTGTTTCTCCAGAAGAATTCCTTATGTGTTAGCGCTGCTAATGAGAAAGGCATTAAGCAGGAGAGTGTGATGGGTCCCCCCCCCCCGCCTTTCTCTTGTTTGATAAGCACTGGAAACATCAAAGAACAGACGGATCCGAACCATTTGTTCTGTTCAGAAGAGAAGTCCCACACCTTAAGTAGCACTGCGGGAAATGCTTGACTAACAAGCAGAAGGCTGCCGGTTCGAATCGCTGCTGGTGTGTTTCCCACTTATATCTGGCAGCGGCGATATAGGAAGATGCGGAAAGACATTATCTCATACTGGCGGGAGAAGGCAATGGTAAACCCCTCCTGTATTCTACCAAAGAAAACCACAGGGCTCTGTGGGCGCCAGGAGTGGAAATGGGCGGCTCACTTTATCTTTTTAAGTATCGCAGGTTTCCAGGATATTTGCCCTTTCGTAGACTTGTGCACCTGATCTTGTGCACGTTTACTGGGGCATAAGTCAGCTGATTTCAAGATTACTTCACTCCAACCTAGGAATGCAGCCTTAATATGATGGGGAGGGTAGATGTAGTAAAAGGGAGCTTCTTAGGGGAAGGGATTAGGACCTGTGAACAGCTGAGCAGCTACCCAAAGGAGCCTGATTTTGACCAGGTGGCAGAACTGCGAGGGAATTGTAATTGACACATGGAGCGAAGAGATGGCGAAATTGCCAGCCGGGAGTCGCCTTCCTTTTTGCTAGTGAGAGCGAGAAGCAGGCTTGAAAGGAAGCCCAAGCAGGAACCGGGACTCTTCCCCAGCCCCATCCCACTGGACTTCCCAATATAGATTGCTCGCTCGGGCTTCCCCTTGGAAAGAATCGCCCCCTCGTTCTTTTGCGCGCAGCATAAAGCTCCTTCATTCTGGCAGAAGCGCTGACACCGATCTCCTCCACTAGGGACGGCTGCAGCGGCTTGCTTTCCCCAGCGCTTCTCATTTGGATTGCCCTCCTTTTACCGCTTCTGAGCCAAAGCGATCTCTGCCCAGGGTCTTGACTGTTAGGGCGGAGGGTCGCCAATCGCCACTGCGGGATTCCCACCCCATACCGCTGACAGGAGCGGGAAGCGGATGATCCCGGGCAGAAAGTCGAAGTGGGAGGACTGAGATCCAGCGGCTTTGGAGGCGCCTCTCATTTTAGAAATGTAGCACTGGTGGAAGAGGAGGAGGCTGAACCTCAGGAAAAGAGACAGACGCAGGTGGTGGTGGAATCCGACTCGAGAAAGCTTCGGGCGATCCGAGCAGCTTCCTATACATCAACAATGCCAAGGAGTCTGGCCTGGAATTCTTACCTGTCGAGTGTCACCAGCTTTGAGACCCTCGTGTCACAGAAACAGGCGCCGCCCCAGCGTATGAGAGAAGGCCCCACTTGATTCAGTGCAGCATCGTCCTAAATAAGGGTGCAGTCTAACTTTCACTCTTGTGATGTAAACCGCTTTGGGAACTTTGATGTAGTGTCGACGGGCATTTTTGTTTCTTTATTTTTACATATACATCCTGCTCTTCATCCAGGGAGCCCAGAGTGGTGCTGTACATGGTTATGTTTATCCTCACAACAACCTGGAGAGGTAGGCTAGGCTGAGAGATAAGTGACTGGTCCAAAGTTTCATGGCTGAATGGGGATTTGAACTCGCCTCCTAGTCCAATACTCTAACAACTCCACCATGATTGCTGACTTATTTGCCAGTCACCCTCTCTCTTATCCTAACCTTGCTTACAGGGTGGTTGTGACGATAAAATGGGGAGGTCAGTGCTGAGCTCCAGATGAATATCTTGAGTCAGGGTATTAAACTGACTCAGTGCTAGAACGAACGGTATAGTGTGGTATTCTCATCTTACACCAACCCTGCGGGGTGGGCTAGGTTGGAGGACTTGCCAAAGTTCAGGCAACGCATAAGACTGGATCTGACTGCATTCTTCCACTTCTCTGTGCCCACATAGGAAGCTGCCATATACTGAGTCAGACCATTGGTCCATCTAACTCAGTATTGTTTACACAGACTGGCAGCAGCTTCTCCAAGGCTGCAGGCAGGAATCTCTCTCATCCTATCTCGGAGATGTCCCGGAGGGAACTTGGAACCTTCTGCATGCAAGCATGCAGGTGTTCTTCCCAGAGCTGCCCCATCCCCTGAGGGGAATATCTTACAGTGCTTACACATGTAGTCTCCCATTCAAATGCCAGCCAGGGCAGATCCTGCTTAGCAAAGGGAGCAATTCATTCTTGCTACCACAAGACCAGCTCTCCCTCCCTCCCAGATTGGTGTTCAGCGGGTTGATTTCAGCACATAAATGGGTTGCTTCCTGATCTAAGGTGGGTTGCTCCAGAAGTACTATTCTGGTTTGTTTTAAGAAAAGAGAGAGTCAACAAGAGGCACTGCAGGACAAAAAGGAAGAGGCAGTCAAATCTGGCAAAACACTAAAAGCTACTCCTGTGCTGGAATTGAAGGTACATCCATGCCGGGGTGGCGTGTGGGGTGAGACAGTACAGTTTTTCCGGAACCAAATACGTGGAAGCCAACAGCCTTGTATGTAATCAGGGGGTTCTTAATTTTGGGTCCCCAGATTATGTTGAACTGCAATTCCCATAAGCCTCAGCCTTTAGGTGTTGTAGCAAAGGATGTTGAGAAATGTAGTCCAACATCATCTTGGAACCGAAGGCTGAGAACCCAGGGCTGGAGTAATACTACATCCTAACTACAACGTACTTGGAAATAAACTTTATTGACTCCAGAGTTTGTGGATCGGGGTGTCAGTCTGCTGGTTGAGCAGGCTCAAAAGGAGGAAAATTGAGTTGCAATCAATGGGGCTGATCTCCAAGGAACTGCAATTAGGTCTGGGGCTTTTAAAAAGAACAAAACAAAACACCTCTCATTGTTATAGTTCCTGAATATGACCTTAAATGCACTCATCATGATTACATCTATTTTATAGGGATACAGAGTGACACTTATTTTTGAGTTCAGAATTTCAGTGCCCATCCCATTGCATTCATTGGGACAGACTGAAAGTTGTGGTTCCCTTTCCCATTGGAATCAGTGGGATGAACAGTGTGTAGCTTTGGATGGATGGTGCCAGTTGTACACTTTGATTCTGCTGCAGAAAATCCCCATTTTCTGTAGCAAATGCTTAAACACACAGCAAATTATCTGGATTACAAGGACTGGTGTATCTACTGGGAGAACGTTGGATTGAATTTGGATCTGAATGGAGGAGCTGGATTCACAGCCTTTAATGGCTCCACCTTCACTGGCTATGGATTTGTCAGTCTTTCTAAGCCCTCCATCTGTGAAATGGGGGCAAGGACAACCTTTCCTCCCTATTTACAGATGAGAGCAGTCTATATCCTTTCCTGTCCTTAAGGCAGTATAATTAAAACGATAACTACAAGTTGTTGTTGTTTTTAAAGGAACATAGGAAGCTGGGTTATACTGAGTAAGATCATTGTCCACACCGACTGGCAGCAGCTTCTCCAAGTTTCAGGCAGGACTCTCTCTCTCATTCCTACCTGGAGATGCCAGGGAGATGAACCTGGGACCTACTGCATGCAAAGCCTATGGAGTATGTATGGCTCCCTAAACATGAAAGTTAAACACAGCAACAAAGAAACGCAACAATCGTTTTAGGAGGAATATGGCACTCCGGAAACAGAAAAGGATTGCACAGTGATTGATGGTCTATCCCATTATTAGCAGAATAAGCACCTTCAATATCTGCATATCTTTTGGAAAGTCAGCAGGGGCTGTCAGGGCAGAGCCAAGGTGCTGCTGCTGTGGTTACACCTTGCTGGCCCAGACATGTGTTGTAGCTATAATTGAACAGATGGGTTCAAAGAACCAGGGGCCCCCCAGCTCCTGAAGGCCCCCTCATCTCCACCCCCTCCCTATTTTCTGCATTATCTCCCTCACTCCAAGGGGCCACTGGGGAGAGGGGTGGCCATGGGAAACCCAGATTCAAATCCCTCCTCACTAATGAAACTAAGTGGCCTTGTGGCAAACCACGGCCTCTTAAAGTGAAGAGTGGGCCCCATGGAGGCGGTTGTGAGGCTGAGGAGAAACTCCAAACCTACAAATCTATTCTTAAAGCCTCTAGCTGTGCACCTGCTAGGAAGGGGCTTTGGACATGAGAACAGCCTGCTGGATCAGGCCCAGGTCTATCTAGTCATAGGAACATCGGAAGCTGGCAATACTGAGCTTGATAGACCAATGGTCTGACTCAGTATATTTATCTATGTATTTATTACATTTTATATCCCGCTCTTCCTCCAAGGAGCCAAGAGCGGTGTACCACATACTTAAGTTCCTCCTCACAACAACCCTGTGAAGTAGGTTAGGCCGAGAGAGAAGTGGCTGGCCTAGTATATGGCAGCTTCCTATGTACATCTCACTCAATATTGTCTACACAGACTGGCAGAGGCTTCTCCAAGGCTGCAGGCAGGGCAGGAATCTCTCTCAGCCCTATCTTGGAGATGCCAGGGAAGGAACTTGGAACCTTGATGCTCTTCCCAGAGCGGCTCCATCCCCTGAGGGGAATACCTTACAGTGCTCACACTTCTAGTCTCCCATTCATATGCAACCAGGGTGGACCCTGCTTAGCTAAGGGGACAGGTCATGCTTGCTACCACAAGGCCAGCTCTCCTCCTTAGTCCAGCATCCTGTTTCCCACAGTGACACATCAGATGCCCCCGAGAAGCCCACAGGCAAGAGCTGAGAGCATGCCCTCTCTCCTGCTGTTGCTCCCCTGCAACTGGTATTCAGAAGCATATAGACCACTTCAAAGCTAGAAGTGGCCTGTAGCCCCCAGATAGACCTGTGAATTTGTCCAAGCTAGTGGCTATCGCCACATGCTGTGGCAGGGAATTCCACAGATTAATTATGCACTGTGTGAAAAAGTGTTTCCTGTTGTTGGTCCTAAATTTCCTGGCAATCAGTTTCATGGGATGAAGCTTCCCAAGGGCTAATATTTCCTTCCTTAGCAATTTAGGATTGGACACAGGCAGGACTCAGCTTTGTCTTGAAATCATCGGGAATCACCTGAAATCACCGGGACATAGCCTAGGAAGTGCAGCAGGTTCTCTTCCTCTGCATCAAGCAAGGCTTCAAGGACTGATCTCTTTCCAAGAAATGAAGCTGAACACAATGAGGAGGGAGTCAGTCCCATCCAACGCCCCGTGAGACTTACTGCCGAGTAAATCCACAGAAAATTGCGTGGTTAGTGTGGCCACTGCAATTGTAGCTCTTAGCTGTCCAGTGCCTAAAAGAGTAGGGCGAGTTGTTATTTTTTAAATAAAATAAAATAAAAGGTACCTGCCCCAAGCTGCTTACAAATTAAAATAAACCTAGAGGAGAGGAGTAAAGAAAAGTTCCGAGGGCCCAGCAAACGTTGATTATATATGTAAATTAGTGCTTGCTCCTCCCTTGGATGACTCGAGTTTCTCACATTCTCATTATTGGTTATTAATATTCCATCCTCTCTTTGAGGAGCTCAGGTTAGGTACAACGTTTCCTTCTGCAGCCTCGCAATCATCTTGTGATGTAGGTTAGGTGGAAGGATATTGACTGGTTCATGGTGATCCAATCGAGTTTCATGGTTGAGTAGAGATTTGAACTCAAGTCTCGCTATACCAAATAACTAATTACATTATATTAGTTCATCCCATATTCTTTCTGAGCTTCTGAGCATGTCTGTCTGTAGTTTCTGTCTTGTCAAGCCAGTTTGATATTGTGTGACATGATAACTGGAGCCCAAACAATCGAAAAAGTTTTCGTGTGGAGGCTCTCATAAGCTAATGAGATGACCTTCCATTAGCACCCTGGCAGCTTTCGGTAATGTCAACGGAGCATGCGCAGAAGAACTTTTCAACAGACGGGGCTCGGCTGTTGTATTGTTGCTTCTTGCTCTTCTGCAAAGTAAAAGTAAAGTTGTGCAGTGGAGTCGGTGTGACTCCTGGCGACCAGAGTCATTCTTTGGTTGAATGAATCCTGAAACACCTATATCAGGCAGCAGCTATATCAGAAGATACTGAAAGGCATCATCTCACACTGCACTGGGGGATGGCAATGGTAAACCCCTCCTGTGTTCGGCCAAAGACAACCACAGGGCTCTGTGCTCACCAGGAGTTGACACCGACTCTACGCAACTAGGTAATTTTGGAGCCTGGACCTAAAGGACTTTTGGAGCCCACCGCCACAGAAGTTAAACATCATCTCACTACACGCACACACAGTGATACACGCAGTGATTTCAACCTGTGGGTTCTTGAGGGCACAGCTGGAGGGCCCAATTTGGCAGCCCTGGGCTATAGCGGTAGACCAAAATAAGCTCATCGTGCGGTAGCAAGCCTTGACTTGCCCCTTTGCTAAGCAGGGTCTACCTTGGTTTGCATTTGGACAACTAACCTATTCAAATTATGTGCTCACACCTTTAGCCAACGCCAGTCAATTTTCTAATCCAGACAGATGTCAGTAGCAAATGCTGCTATTAGTTGGACTTTAATGGACTGTTCAACCCCTTTTGCTTTTTGACAATGCGGTGTTCTGGTTAGAGTTTCGGAGCACGACCGACGTGACCTGAGTTCAAGTTTCCGCTCAGCCATGAAGCTCACCGTGGGGCGGGCTCATCACCAGCGGTTGTGGCTAGGACAAAATAAGTGGGGAAGAGGGAAGCGGCACTCCTCTCTGAGCAGGAAGGACAGGAGGAAACAAATTAATCTACAATGATTGATGAAGGGCAGCGGTCGATTTTAAAGCCAAGAACCCAAGAAGGGGCCTTGAATACCGTATTTACCTAAATACCGCATTAACTCGAATATATGACTCTGAATTAAAGATGACCTTAAAAAAAAGTTAAATACAAGTTCTACCTGCATTGACCCCAAAGGAAGAGGACTCTGAATTTAGGACGACCCCACTAATTTTTAACAGAAAAGAACTTTGCGGGGGGACTAGTCTTGGATTCAGGTATATACGGTATACGTCTGTGCCTTTTTCTCCCCGGGAATGACAGCTCGTCCATCGCTGGTGTCGCCGCTCCAGCCGCGCTCATTCTAAACAGGAGGCTAATTCTCCCCTAGAACTCCCGCGCACGTTGGGTTACAAGCGATTGTTTTTCATTGCCTTTTAATTGTTTTCTAATTTGCTTCTGCCGCGCGGGGGTGGGGGAGGCGAGCGGGCTGGTGGGGGGGGGGAGCCACGTGGAAATGTCACAGAATCAACTATTCCAGTTATGCCGCTGCTGGTGCGCGTCTCTCTCCCCCCCCCGCCCCGCCCCTTTCCCTCTTGCTTTTTCCTTTCTTCTGTTTGCAAGCATCCCGGAGCACCTTTCAACTTCAAGGGCTTTACACCAATATAAACCAGATCCAGACCAGAGCAGCTTTTCCTCTCCGCGCCCGCCGCCGCCGCCGCCCCACCTCACTCTCTCCTCTAAACTTAAAACATATATCATAGATCGGTTTTCAGCTTGCGAAGTTCGGCACAGTCCCGCGGCCGGCCTTTTCAAAGCGAGTGGAGAGCGGCTGGAGTCTGCTCTATTTAATCCAGTCAGCTCTTAAATGTCCTCCGGCTTGAATCGAACATTTCAACCAGGAATCGTGAAATGGGGGTAATGACAGTTTCCCCCCTTCTTCTCCCTCTTCTTCTTTCAAAGAAGGTGGGTTTAGGAAAGGAGGAGCGAAGAGAGAAGGACTGGACCTTTGGTTTTGAAACCCCCCTTTCCCCCTTCTCGCAGAAGAAAACAAAGGAGAACAAAATCAAAGGCAAACCAATAAACGATCCTGGCACAGCTCCTAAGAACCAGGGAGTTCTTGTGTTTGTTTCAAAAAGTTTAATAACGGTGTCCGTTTTAACTTGCCTGCTCGCCCTCTCCTGCTCAGTTCATCACAAAAACCTCTTGCAGCCCAATCCTAAACACGCTTACCCCGCAATAAGTTCTCCTTTGTTCAGTGTGCCTTACTCACAAGTAAGTGTGGATACAGTTTCCGAGGAATAACTGTGCTAATGTACAATCCTAAATCCTTTTGAGTTCAATGGGACCCGTTCTCTAAACAGTGGGCAAGATCCAGACCACTTTAGTCATGTTAAGCACCTTTGAAATCAATGAGAGAAAATAGTCAGGTCTAACTTAAACCCTATTAATTTCAGTGGAGCGTAATGATGACTAACTTATTCTGGATGTTGACGAGGATGGACGAGGATGGTAAAGACTGCAGCCTGAAAAAGGAATCTGGTGCATACTTACTCAGAAGTGACTCCCATTGTATTGAATGCAGCTTCCTACCTACCTAGTAAGTAGCTATAGAATTCCATTCCAAGGCTGCAATCCTATGCATACTTTCTTGGGAGTAAGCCCATTGAATTTTGCAAGATTTACTTTCATGTATAAGAGAACATGTTTGCTCTCTTACAGCAAACACACACAACTTTTCAGACCCCCTGATTTATTGACTACATCCCCATGAGGGATCATCCTCAGATGGCAGATTAACATACACAATGTGTAGTATTTTATGTGCTATACACACAGAAACATTTCTACCAGGGGTGTAGCTATAATTGAGTGGATGGGTTCAAAGAACCTGGCCCTCAGCTCCTGAGGGTCCCCCAGCTCAACCCCTCTCTATTTTCTTATCTCCTTCACTCAGAGGGGCTGCTGGGGAGAGGGGTGAACACAGGCCCCCTCTCCCCTAGTTACGCCCCTGAATTTTCTACATTTTTAACAGTGAAAAGTCCAAGAAAGGAAAGAGAGGCTCAGTTTGTGAGATTTCTAAGCAAAGTCCAGCATATACCAGATAAGCACAATCAATGACCCCAGCAGCAACAATGGGCAAAACAGCCATCTTCCTTTTGCTATTCTACTCAACCCCTTTAATTGGCGAGATAATCTTCAGTCAAGATCGAGTCCTAAACAAATAGATCCCAGGTCCCCAACAATTTCACACTGGACTCTTTCTTTTCCAAGTTTTTTGTTGTTGTAGAAGTCCTTTCACATCCTCCAACTAGTTGCTTCATTTTGATGTCGTTCTGCTCTGCTCATGGCACCCACACGACTGATTATTAGTTAAGTTTCCTTTCTGCTGCGGACCCTCCCTGGTTTTGTGCATTATATCTGGCCACAAAAGGATTTAAATTCACCTCAAAAAGAATACACCGGTTTCCCTTCTTTTAATAAAATCACAGCTGTGAGTCCAACTCCGTCGTGGTAACCTCCAGGCTCGACTACTGCAATGCGCTCTACGTGGGGCTGCCTTTGTGCAAAGTTCAGAAACGTCGGTTAGTTAAAAATGCAGCAGCCAGACTGGTTTCTGGCGTAACCCAGAAAGACCATATTATGCCTGTCTTAAAACAGCTGCACTGGCTGCTGATATGTTTCCGATTGAAATACAAAGTGCTGGTTATTACCTTTAAAGCTCTGAATGGCTTGAGTCTGGGTTACCTTCTTCGGTATGTTCCCCATCACACACTGAGGTCATATGGAGAGGTCCATCTCCAGTTACCACCGGTATGTCTGGTGGCGACTCAGAACTGGGCCTTTTCTGTAGCTGCTCCTGGTCTATGGAATGCACTCCCGGCAGATATCTGCAGTTTAGGCTCGCTGTCGGCCTTTAAGAGAGCCCTAAAAACTTATTTGTTTGGCCTGGCTTTCCAAGGCTTGTAAAGTGTTGTTGGTTTTTTAAAGTATTTTAATTGGTTTTAAATTGTTTTAATTGTTTTAGAATTGTTTTTATATTGTTTTTAGCACTGCGTTTTGAATTGTGTGTGTTTTTATGTCTTTTTAAAATTGTTGTATACCGCCCAGAGCCTCTGGATGGGGTGGTTTTTAAATGCAATCAATTGATGATGATGATGATGATGATGATGCCACTAGTGTGGTTGAATTTTGTCCATCTAGTCTTGGGTCCAGGGGTGTAGCTATAATTGAGCAGATGGGTTCAAAGAACCTGGCATTCCAGCTCCTGAGGGCCCCCAGCTCCATTCCTCCCTATTTCCTTCCTTATCTCCCTCACTCCAAGGGGCCACCAGGGAGAGGGGCGAACATGGGCCCCTCTTCCCTAGCTACGCCCCTGCTTGGGTCACCAATTATAAGATGGAAAAATCTTCTAGAAATGAATCTTGCCCATTTTGCAAACCAGCTGTTTCTACACATTACTTGGAAGTAAGTTCCATTACAATCAATGGTAAGTAAAGTGTGCCTTCCAGTTGGTGAACTGTGGTTGTCTTTGGTAGAATACAGGAGGGGTTTACCATTGCTTCCTCCTGCACAGTGTGAGATGATGCCTTTCAGCATCTAGGGATGTGCGTAACATTTCGGATACAGAATGATCTGTACCTGAATCAGGCCGTTTCGGGTGATTTGTGCACAAAACAAATTGCCTGAATGCAAGTTCCGAAAGTTTTGTTGACAAAACAAATCGCCTGAATTTCAGATCCGAAAATTTTGTTGTTTCAGACCTCTATTTTGTGGCAATCTCCATGTAGTCTCCATGTTGTGTTTGATGTCTATTTGAATTTTCTGCCTTCAGATCAGTGAATGAAAGCATGGGCTGATCTGCTGACAATTGTCTCCTTGTTCCCGATTGGCTGTTTTGGTTCTTGCCACTCCTGACTGACCCCACATTGGCCAAGGGAAGGGTCGAAGAAGGGGCAAGGGTGGGAGGGAGTTCAAGGAGGATTTTTTTCATTCAATCAGATTTAAAGACGCAGCAGCCACTATTCTGCCTTTCTGCATCATGGGAGAAAAGAGAGAGCTTTGCCTTGCCTTGCAAATTGCCATGCCATTGCCTATTGCCTTCTGCCTTGCCTTCTGCCTTGCCAGTCTGAGCCCAACGTGCCTTGCTACTCAGCCTGCCTGCCGCTGCTGGCTAGTAGCTACTGCATGCCAGCCTGGGAATGGATTATCTCTGCTGCATTGCTTTTTTTTGTTTTGTTTTGTTCCTGAGAAGAATTCCTTTTTTTTTTTACCCCCTTAAGAGAATAAGTGGCTGCTGTGTCTATCTGTGCCAGCCACCAGCCCTAGACCCTGTGGCCACTGACCACCTGGCCAGCCACATTTTCCAGGCTTTTGCCCTAGCCCCCTCCACCCCAGCCCCACCAAATCTGAAGACAAAGGAGAAGAAGTCAAGAAGAAGATTGAAGAAGAAAGAGTAGACTTATCAGAGACCAGACCACAAAAGTGGACAACTGGACACAAGGTGGGTCAAGCCCTAGACCAGGCCTGCTCAACTTAGGCCCCCCAGCTGTTTTTGAACTACAACTCCCATAATCCCCAGCCACAGTGGCCAATAGCCTGGGATTATGGGAATTGTAGGCCAACATCTGCAGGAGGGCCGAAGTTGAGTAGCCCTGCCCTAGACTGAGTGAGTGTACCCCATTCTCTCTCTCTCTCTCTCTCTCTCTCTCTCTCTCTCTCTCTCACACACACACACACACACACACACACACACACACACACACACACTCATACTCACACTAGAATTCTGTATTCTTGGGGTTTTTTCCTCTTTGGAGGGAGGTTTTGGGTTGCAATTGAATTTTAAAAGTTTTGTGTTGTTTAGTTTAGAAGACATTTAAACAGGGGTTTTGTGCAGGAGGGATCCCTGTTAGCTAGTACTAGTTGGTGGTTAGAAGGCTAGCAGAGCCTCATGGTTTTAAAAAACAATTCTGTCTTTTTTCCCATTCCAAAGTTGTTTGGTTTTTTGCATTTTTTTTTTTAAACAGAAGCCTGTCCTAGTCTTCTGCCCTGTTCTGCTGCATCTGTGATATCTTGCTTGCTTGCTTGCTTGTTGCTGGCTACTGCTGTGCTGTTACCCTGCATTGGGAGGGGGCACACGTGGCAGTGCATTTCATTGTTGTTGTGTGTAGATCAGTTGTGTGTTGTGTGTAGATCAATTGCCTTGTGGGGGGACACAATGGACGTGGTGAGTGTGTGACACAGTGGATGTGTGTGACCTTTGGAAACCTTGTTCTTTGCAAAGTTCTACTGTTGTTGATGTGTGCTGCATCCACCCTATGGGACAATGGGGACAGACAGTGCCCATTTCTTCCTGTGGGTGCCTCCTAGGAGTGCCACAGTGGGTCAGGTGGTAGTGCCCCAATGGGTGCCTACTACCACCCAGGTTTCAGAGTGATTGGGCAAAGGGTTGATTTTTAAAGAATTTGTGAAGTTTGCACATCTTTGGGGCAGATTCAGGGCAAAAAATGGGCTTCAGGGGCAGAAGAGTGGGTTGGGTGGTAGTGCCCCAATGTGTGCCTGCTACCACTCAGATCTGAAAGGAATTGGTCAAAGGGTTGATCTTTAAAGAATTTGTGAAGTTTGTGCATCTTTAAGCTTTTTACCCATAGGGAATAATGGGGGTTTCAGCAGCCCCATAACTGCACTTGAGGGACACCAGGGTGGCCCAGAGCGAGTGGTGGTGTAGTGCACATAGGGTGCCAACTACCCCCATGCCCACAAGCCCATGGGGTACTGGGCATTGTTGTTTCTGAGGTATTCTGAGTGTATATTCTCTGGTAGCAAATGAGAGTGGGTTCATTTTCAATGACAAACAATGAATCCACTTTCATTTGTGTACAAAATGGAGGCAGTGACAAGATGACTGACTGGGAAAATTAAGGTGAGCACCACCCATGTTGCCCATATATACAATCCACACCTGGCAGAGCAGGATCCTAAGCATGTTGACCTGAAAGCAACGTCTTCTGAGAAGAAGCCTATGAAGACTCAGGTTCAAATTCCTGCTCAATCATGAAACTCAGTTGGCGACTAGGAACATAGGAAGTGGCCCAATTCTGAGTCAGACCTTTGGTCCATCTAGCTCAGTATTGCCGACAGTGACTGGCAGTGGCTCTCCAAAGTTTTAGAACAGAATATTTTCCAGCCGGTTTCCAATTGAACCTGGAACCTTCTGCATGCAAAGCAAATGCATCATGCGCCCCATGCATGCAAATGCCCACTCCAGCTCCTGTGAGCTAGCTGCTATATCTCAGTCCTCCCAATAACCCCACAGGGCTGGAAGAAGGATGGAATGCACATAAGTTTGGGCGGGGTATAAATTTAATATAACTAATTATCTAACTAAATAAATACATGTGATGATAGAAACAGCAAGAGTGTTATTGATCAACCATCGCCTGCACTTCTCTTGAGCGGTATCTACAGGCACCATAATCTGCTATACTACCATGTGTATTTTGACTGTGGTGATTTTTCCATTTATCTCTCCTGTGTAAAGAACTGGGGGGCAGGGGAGAACTACCCTTGGTGGGAGAACTACCCAGTGGTGAGACTGCTAAAGGCACAGGAGCCTTGTAAGAAGAAAAGGTGGGAACCCTAGAAAGGGCTTCAGCAATGATGATCAGAAAGCACTCTATTTGCCATGTTGCACAGCTGCTATAAGCCTTGGATGGGACTTTTATGTCCTTTGAACTCCTGCCTTTCCAGCTAGCTGAAGGCCAGGGGTATCCTCTGCCCCATTCATCCTTGTGCAGCAGCTCCCAATCACTGAGGGACTGTTGCTGAAGAAAGAAGAGGAACGGCAGGTAAAAATGCACCCTTTCTGATGAATGTGAATCGCCAACTTCATGGGGTGGGTGTCAGAGGGGCTGTCCCTATTCGCTGGAGGAGAAGAGGGCACAGGACACAAAAGATAACTAACCTGCCTTCACACTATATGGTTTGGAATTATTATTATTATTGTTTACACAGTCAGACAGGTGTTATTGTCTGGTTTGTTTTATCCAGACATTGAGTCCTTCCCAAGGACCTGGGATGGCTGAATTTTATTATTCAAGGTGTTTTGGAATTGCGCCTAGTGTGCCAATTACTACTGGGATTATTTTGGTCTTCCTCTGCCTATTTTGGTCTTCTTTTGCCTATTTTTATAGGCTTATTAGGCTTATTATTATTATTTTTATAGGCTTATTTCTTCTTCTTCTTCTTCTTCTTCTTCTTCTTCTTCTTCTTCTTCTTCTTCTTCTTCTTCTTCTTCTTCTTATTATTATTATTATTATTATTATTATTATTATTATTATTATTTGCTTGTTTACACAGTCAGACAGGTGTTATTGACTGGTTTGTTTTACCCAGACATCGAGTCCTTCCCAAGGACCTGGGATGGCTGAATTATATTGTCAGTTGTTATAGATATCGTCGCAGAATATAGGCTGTTCCCAGTAAAGCTGCTTTTTGTAATTGGCTGATGGTGATTTCTGTGGCCCCTATGTTGTTGTTGTTGTTATTAATTTATTTACACAGTCAGACAGGTGTTATTGACTGGTTTGTTTTATCCAGACATCGAGTCCTTCCCAAGGACCTGGGATGGCTGAATTTTATTATCAATGTTGTTGCTGTTATTATAGATATCGTCACAGAATATAGGCTTTTCCCAGGAAAGTTGCTTTTTGTAATTGGCTGATGGTGATTTCTGTGGCCCCTATGGTCAGTATTAAACCCTCAGTTCCTTTCTTCAGGTTGCCATTCTTAAGCCATTGCCAGGTCTTGGTGATGTCTGATTTTCCACTTATATTGTGCAAATATTCACCATGCAGTGGCTTATTTTTCCATTTTTCTGTTCGGTTCTTGCCCTGTTCTTTCTTGTAGGCCTGCTTTCTTTCATTGGTGTTGAATAGTTTCGCGTTATTGACCATTTGAAGTGCATCTTCTTCACTGTCCTTTATATATTTTTCAAGGCCTCTTTTCTCCTCCTCTGCTATTTGATGGACTTGCAGCATTCCTCTTCCACCTGAGCTGCGAGGGAGGTATAGCCTATTGACATCACTGCGGGGGTGCAGAGCATGATTGATGGTCATGATTTTCCTGGTCTTACGATCTAGCGTCTCTAGCTCTGCCTGGATCCAGTCTATTATTCCTGCACTGTATCTGATAACAGGGATGATGATGATGATGATGATGATGATGATGATGTATTAGCCTTTCTAAGAGATCTGGATCAGGAGATTTCAAGACAAGACTTTTTGTTTCTTCCTAAAGACAATGTGCAGTTTCTTTCTCATTGACCCTTCATGTGACTGAGAACATAATAACCTAAGAACAGCCCTGCTGGACCAGGCTCAAGGCCTATCTAGTCCAGCACCCTGTTTCGCACAGTGGCCCACCAGATGCCTCTGAGAAGCTCACAGGCAAGAGGTGAGGTCATATCCCCTCTCCTGCTGATGCTCCCCTGCCACTGGTTATTAGAGGCATTTTGCCTCTGAGGCTGGAGGTGGCCTATAGTCCTCAGACTACTAGTAGCCTTTGATAGACCTGTCCTCTGTGAATTTATCTATAGAAAGCCATGGAAGAATTTCTTAGACATACATAAATCTCATTTCCGGTAATCTAAAAATAAAAATGCTCGCAGATGAATATATCCCCGCCCCTGCCCTGGCTCTGTACTCTCAATGCCAAATAAAATCTCCAGTCACACTCAGATGTGGACATACTGAAAATCTACCAGTGGAAAAGGAAGACGATATGCTATTTTAAGGGATGGTTGCTTTCTTTTAAGTTAACATGACGGGTTTTGCTAGATTGAACTGAGCCTTATGGGGTGGAATGGGGGTTATAGGAAAAGCACATGCCTTGTAGCCCCTCTCCCTTCTGATTAAGGTACATTCTCTTGATAAATTGGCCTCTGGTTCTCATAGGTGTTTAAGGCTCGAAGAGCATCCTTTTGATCTTGATACCTGGGAGGGTGAAACTTGTGAGGGGTCCCAAGGTGCTGAGGTGATGGGAGCACATTTTGGCTTGATTTATGAGCAAAGGCTTTCTTTCTTTCCTCCCCCCCCCTTTGACATTGCCAGATGTAGAACTTCTTACTCTGCAGAAAGTTAGGAGGAGGGAGGGTTGCAAATTTTCTTCCACACCCGTCTATATTGTGCAGCACAACCTTTTGTATGTCTACATTGTGTTCAGTAGGATTTACTCCTTAGTAAGTGTCTTTAGGTTCTGAGTCTGAGAGGTGTTAATAGCACCACAATATATGCTTATTATTAGATGAAATCTTGAGTCTGTGATTCCAAAGACCTCTGCTACTCTTGCATCTTTGCTTATCCTCTGAAAGGTGGATGTTTTTGAGTTCTGGGCAGTACTGATGAGCACCCTGCTAGCACTAAAACTATCACATGGCCTGCATAGCAGGGCTTAATAATTATTCAAATCCCTCCTCAATCCTGGTTCCTGCTCAGCCTTGCATACCTCACAGGGTTGTTGTGAGGATAAAATGAGATAGTCCTATGTTAGCTGGTCTTGGAAGAAGGGGGAGAAAATAAGACTACTTGGTTCCTATTCCTATATATTAGACAGTTTAAAAAACAAACTGCCAGTTTAAGACCAGAGTTAAGGGTATCACATTTTGGCTCACGTTCTACAAAGCCAGGGAATTGGAACCTAAGGCTCATGCCTCATAACTGATAATGATGTTGTGCAATGTCACAAATTGTACTCACTTACAACTTGCCCTCCATGCACCCACACTTTCCTTTGGTCTTTGACATCCAAATCAAGGTGGGGAGGATGGAGTGCCTGGCACCATCAAAGTTGCCCTGGAGTTCTGGGATATGATGGTTTTGAAATGTGGGGAATTAATGACCTGTGTAAGTAGAAAAGGTCTTATTCTAATTTTGCAGCAAATTATTCAAGATGAGAACAGCATAAGTTCTCATAAAACCCTGCTTTTAATTTCCAACTAGTGACCAAGACAGTGTGCACTGGCAAATCCAAACAGACAGTTTCTCCAGCATATAAGGACTGGATCAATAAAATGTGAGCATTAGTAGTGATGTCAAAACTTACCTCTGAAATACAAAAGAACTTAAATCAAGCCGAATCTAGAAGCTTTTGTGATGTCTAGTTTGCTTTGTTCATATTTCTGGAATCCCCTGAAGATGAAGAGTTAAGACCGAGTCAGCATATCAATAGATCTTGTTGCTACAATGTTGGCAAAGTTATGTTTTCTATGCTTAATGTTTGTATTTCATGTAATCACATGTGTTTAATTCTTTTATCACTATTTTATATGCTGCATTTATTACAACTGAAAAACAAGAGTATACAAAATGTTTTTGAAAGGCTTGGCCTCAGAACCCCTCTGGTGTTGGCCCTAGAACATAAGAAATAACAATGACTCAGATGTCTCTGAGCATGTGTGGAGTGCACGAGCTTCCTCATGGAATAACTGCAGTTGACCACTATACACCTGAGCTGATGAGCCAGGCTTGCAGATCAGCAAGAATATCTTCTAGCCAGTCTATTGTTTTAGAAATGCAGCACTGATTAATAGGGTCTGGGGCTCAGGCTTTTTCTGTTTCCCCCCCACCTTGATTATAAATTACTCCTACATTTTCCCATGTGCGATATCTATGTTTATCTTTTATATGGATCTCTAGTTTGGACAGTGATGTATAGTTAGATATATCAGAGTACAAAATCAAGTTTAAATCTGCTTAATAGTGGTGGTAGGATATTCCTCGGATATTGTTTCATCACTAATGTAACTGTACCTCAAAGCACAGTTTCTCCATAAAGCAAGGGCTAAACACATTGAAAAATGAGCAAGACAAAATCTGAATTCACGTAGGTGGAATTGGTACAGTTTTTGCTACAGCTGTTTGTAGCAGAATATGGAACACAACAGATGTTTCAGACATGAGAGGGGATATTTTATTTTGGTTAAAGAGGGGTTTTCCCCATTTTCACTCTAAGCCACCGTGTTACACCTGCCAAGATCTCTGTAGTTTGATACTACAAACTACAGAGTTTGTAGTACCCTTTTGTCTGTGCCCTTTTGTCTGTGCCCCTTTTGTCTCTGCCCCGTGTATATACCTTCACTGTGTATGGAGGCTCCAAGAATTGAAACCGGGAGCTGGGTTGTATGCTCTGTGGTGCTGTGTTTGGGGTATCTTGTGTTCTCTGAACATATCTTGTAAGGGGAGTTGCTGGCAATGGTCTCTTTGGCATCTTTAGAAACAGTTGAGAGGCTGTTTCCCTCTCTCCCTCCCTCTCTCTCTCTTTCTCTGTTGCATCCTTTGGCTAGGTGAGGGAGTTCTACTGGGAGGGGGAATTATTATGCCCATTGTTTTATATGGAATTAGATAGCAGGGAGCTGGGCCAGATATGGTTCTCTTAACTTATTCTAGCAGGTCTTTATGAACTTACTGTTAAGAGCGATAACCCTAATATTCAGACATTATACTGTGCATTCATACAGGTGTGTGTGTGTGTGTGTGTGTATGTGTGTGTGTGTGTGTGTGTGAGACTATATATGCATGTATTTTAAATGTGAATCTGGTACAAGTCTCCTCGAATACAGGGTACAGATAGGAGTGAATTGTTTTATCAGTTGCTTTTAATTGTGCCCTGAGGTCCCAGGACAAAGGTACATATGTAAATAACAGAATAAAGTGCATTGTTGTGTGTTTGTTGAGCATAACATGTGAATAATTCTACATGGATATGTATTCAATGCTTCCCATTCTTTGGAGCATTGGTGCAGATGTGGGTAAGGGAACTGGAAGGCACTGTTGGGTGAAGGGGTTTCTCTGATCCTCGGAGTCCTAGGGCTAAGGGCAAGCCAGCGGAATAGCCCCTTATGGAAGAATCAATTCATATGCTCAGGGCTGTGGGGGTCAGTGAAGAGGTCCCGAATCTCTGTTAATGCTTTAGTAGGAGTGGCAAAGAAGTGACTGAATTGAGAGATGTCCTGATCACTGGCATGGAGTCAGGGTGGCCCCACGGCTGTGGAGACAGATTAGTGGCCGCCAGCACCAGGTAGATTAACTAGTTTAGACAATCACTGCAGATCCTTCCAGCTATTTCATGCGATCAATACAGTTGTGGACTTTCATTTATCAAACGACTGGTTGTCTTGTTTCCTCATGGTTTAGAAACAACTGTATGTTTGTAGACGAGTGTGTATTTTGAACATAACACGTTGTGAAGAGGGCAATAGTTTTAGCTCAGTTTTATGTGCTTAACAGACTGTCATGTTCCTTCTTTGGGGTCCCTGGAATGACCACGAATGGACTTCCATTCATCTATCTTTTGCTTTGCTGAGCTTTCTCAAGCTAAAGTAATCACTGATGTATATTATAAAGGCAGATCAAAACAAGCACTGGAAGCATGAATCTTTAATTGTGGAACAGATTCCCAGCTTCTCGTAGAACTTCTTGTCATTGTGGATTGTAAGTGAAGCACTCTGTGAAATTGTCATCTGTCTCTCACCAGGGGTCCAACCACTAATTGATTTACAGTGTGATCCCCGCATATTGACTCCATGCATATTGACTCAGACGTAAGTCCCACTGTGCTCAATGGGGCTTTCTCTCAAGTCAGTGTGTTTAGGATTGCAGACAGCTTTAATGAAGCATTGCAGTGGTTCAAAAAGAGTTGATAGCAGTGCCTGTGGTGAAGCCCTCAGATATCTCCACATTCAATTCTTGGTGCTAAAAGAAGTCACTCTTGGCAGAAAAGGTCATAGGCCTTAAATTAAATTAAATTAAATTATTTATTAGGGTGGGATTGGAGTACATTTTCCTATCAGCTTAGCTCTCAGAGTGACTTACAGTCAAATAAATAAAAACAATCCTAATGTATTGATAACACAGAGCTAGCAACAGCATAGTCAAATCAACCAAGTTGAAACTCACTGGGTGACTCTGGGCCAGTCATGTATCTCTCAAACTAACCTACCTCACAGGGTTGTTGTGAGGATAAACATAACCATGTACACTGCTCTGAGCTCTTCGGAGGAAAAGCAGGATATAAATGTAAATAAATAAATAAAACAGCGAAATATAGCAAGCATAACCAGTACATAAAACCACTTTCATGAGCTTCTTAAAAGGCCAGATATATTTTTAAATATTAAACTTTTTTTTAAAGGTGATCTTTTTAAAAGGCCAGATAAAATAAGGCTATTGGTGCCGAAATGTTGGTGTCAAGTAAGCTTTCCTGTGGAGACAGACACCTGGAGCCAGCCTTGAGGTCGCTAACCCAAAAGGTGATCTCGCTGGTCACACCCATGTGGTATCTGGAGAAGAGCCTCTGATGATGATCTGAGCTCATGGGCAGGTGAATGTGGAAGCAGATAGTCTTTCCAGTACCTACATCCCAAGTTGCATGGGCTTTAAAGGTCTGGTTTACACCTTGTTGCCATCCCAAATATCCACAGTAGACATACAGCTCTCAGAGGCAAGTTAAGCACTCTTGAGACACCAATCCTAGAATGCATGCAGCATTAGACCAAGAAGGTATGGTGTAATACATGAAGAAATGGAATACAGGATGATGACACAAGGTGCAAATGTAGTGTTTCTCCATCTTTGGAACCCCTCCCCTTCTAAGCTCATTCTTTTGCGACCTTCCCAACTTGGCTTCAACCATCTGTTTGAGTGCAGAGAAGTTTGGTTTTTTTTCTTTTAAGCACAGCAGCAGGCATCCTGCTGCTACACTTGAGAATGTGAAGACTGAAGCCAATGAAGATGAAAGAGTATAGCAGATGCACTCCCCGCTTGATGCACCTCTGTCACCCTCCTTTCTCTTGCCTGGCAACAAGGCCCACCTGGGGATCTGGCCAACAGGAATGGAGTCTTTCCTTCCTTCAGCTGCTGTTCAGAGAATCTGAGAGAGGTTCCCCAGCAGCAGCAGTGGATCAGTGCCAGAGCCCAGTATTCAAAGCCCTGCTGCAGGTGTTTTCCGCTTCACAGTTTGAGATTCTAGTTATTAATGATATGATCGATTGTATCGGACCCTGAAGATCCTGTAGAAGGTGTTTGCTGGGGAAAGCAGGGCTGGATTTAGGGGCAGGCAATCACAGAGGCATTTCAGCTATTCTGAACATTAAAAAGCTTTGCTAAAATTAGATTGTTAGATAGACTTTATTTGCACTGGTCATCAGGCCATTGCAAAACAAATACAAATGCAAGAAAATCCAACAAAAACTGGATTACACCGTACAAGTAGAATAATGACACATAGGCTTTGATAGAAAATTTAAAAACTACAACTTGCATTTCAAAATCCCACCAAAAAGCTACAGCATTTTCCTTCTGGAGGTTTTCTCTAATGTTGATTGCTGCAGACAGAAAACAAGCAGTCTTTGCAGTTACATATTTAACTGGTTCACACAGCAAATAGATCACTGCATTATTGACTGACATTCTCCTATACTTCAAGATATTTCTTAGATGTAATTCCCTCTCTCTCTTATATAGCAGGCACTGCGTAATATGTATTCTACTAGACTACAGGGGTAGATGCGCTCAAGATATGGCTTATTTCGTCTTTCATTGATGGCTTCAGGTTTAATTGGGTTTTAGAAACGTATGGGATTAGATAAAGCAAATTTATTATTATTTATTTATGTATGGCATGAATTACAGCCACCTAATAGCACAGCAGGGAAGCAACCTGCCTAGAAACCAGGAGGCTGTTGGTTCAAATCCCCGTTGCTGTGTTTCCCAGAATATGGGAAACCCTGATATTGGGCAGCAGCGAAACAAGAAGGTGCTGAAAGGCATCATCTTATATTGCACAGGCCACATGGCTCTGTGGTCGCCACAAGTTGACACTGACTCAATGGCACAAGCTTTCCTTTCCCTTTTGGCATGAATAAACACACATTTACTGATACAGGTATGCAAATGTGTCGGCTTCTGTGACGGGGAAAAATGAGGCATGAGGCTCACGTGTCAAAGTAATGTAAGGACATTCAAACACAATGCAAGACAAAATGTTAAACAAACTAAGGGAGCACCAAAGATGCTCCTTACCTGGGGCACCATTTGGTCTAGGACTATCCTTTCCCTTGCCTGACAAAATATCCCCATGTTCATTGAACGAGGACAGGTAGAAGTAAAACTTGCCTGCTGATTCTGTCCCCTGAGAAAGGGATGGTACTTGTTGGCCCAGCCTTGCCATGAAGCAGACCTCTTCAGCTGGCAGGTCATGGGCCAGTTCGTAGGGGCAACATGGCAGTCACGCACCACCTTTCACCAGCACCGCCTCCCCATGGGTGGCCTGCAGAGAAAGGAAGGTGAAACATATTGGTTTATCTTGTTGTATTTGTATACTGCCTTTCTGCCTTGACCAAGGCACCCAGGGCAGTTTAAATTATTAAACAATAAACACAGAAGATGTAAAAAGCAGGGTTGTATTAAGCCAATGATAATCTTTTCAGGAGCGAAGGACAAGAGCCTCTTGGCCTGGGTGCTTCCTTGCTTGCTTTCTCCTCGGCAGAGGCGGATTAACGTAGTAGCAAATGTAGCATTTGCTACGGGCCCCGCATTTCCGAGGGCCCTGCACGCCCGGCTTCCAACTGGGAATTAAAGTTAGAACTTTACCTGTTTTATTTGGCCCATGTTAGATAAGATATCCCTTTCCTGCTAAATGTGCCTTTTAAGATAAGGCCCAGCACAGCATCTGTCCAGTGGCTGTTGCTGGTGCCTACCACATTTTTTTCTTTTTAGAGTGTGAGCCCTTTGGAGACAGACAATCATCTATCCACTCTTTATTTTTCGATGTAAACCACTTTGAGAATTTTGATTGAAAAATGGTATTAAAATGTTCACTGTAGTAGTAGTAAGTGTGAGTTTGTGGCTTGGTCTCCCATACTCCAAAATATAGCAAACGAAAAAATTGAATCACTTTACTATGCAAGTAAATAATTTATGTTTTGATATTTATGTGCATTTTTAAAAATGCAGGGCCCCTTTATAACATATGCTACAGGCCCCGCACTAGCTTAATCCGGCCCTGCTCCTCGGGGTAAACAGGTTTTCCAGTACTCTTGGGAAGGTGGTGGCGGGACATGTGCCTGCTTTTCCACTTTCTTTCCTCATAAAAAAGGCCAGGAGTGCAAGAGATTTGAATGAAGAAAGGAACTGGGGTGTGACTTCCATGGAAAGAAAAAAGGGAGGGGGTGCTATTTGGTGGGCTGCTTCAGCCAGCAAATAGGTAGATAGGAAGCGGCCTTCTTTGATGTCAGACTGTTGGCCTGTCTGGCTCAGTATTGCCTACTCTGGTATCGACTCTTCAGCGTTTCCAACAGGAGTCCTTCTCAGCCCTACCTGGAGTTGCCAGGGATTGAACCTGGGACTTGTTGCATGTAAAGCAGATGCTCTACCACTGAGCTATGGCCCTATGCAATATTATGATTCAGCACCAGGTACCTGTTACCTGTATACACTATGGAAGCAGGTATGGATCATTGGAGTTCCAGCTCCCATAGTATATGCAGGTACCAGAACTTCACAGGTGCATTGGCATCAGGAGGTGAGATCAGTGGGCAGCATCCCGCTTTCCATCCCCACATTCAGTCAACATGGGGCCAGCTGCGTGCAAAGCTGGCGACCCTGGCAATAGCTGTAGCGGCAATGGTGGGTAATGTAAAGCATCATCAGTATACTTGTAGTAGAGATATGGGTAAAAGATTATTATTATTGTTATTTATTTATTTATTTATTTACACAGTCAGAAAGGTGTTATTGACTGGTTTGTTTTATCCAGACATCGAGTCCTTCCCAAGGACCTGGGATGGCTGAATTTTATTATCAATGTTGTTGCTGTTATTATTATTATAGATATCGTCACAGAATATAGGCTATTCCCAGGAAAGTTGCTTTTTGTAAAATTGGCTGAATCAACATAGCAATACCAGGGGAGAGCAAAATAGAAGAAAAAGAAATAGAAAAAAATCACAAAATACAAACATCTACAAATTGTAATTGAAAGGCTGTGGAAGAAGAAGACCAAAATAATTCCAGTGGTAATTGGCGCCCTAGGTGCAATTCCAAAACAACTTGAAGAGCACCTCAACACCACAGAAATAACCATTATTATTATTATTATTAATTCAATTTCTATGCCGCCCTTCTAAAAATGGCTCAGGGCACTTTACACAGAGATAGAAATAAATAAATGAGATGGAACCCTGTCCTTAAAGGGCTCACAATCTAAAAAGAAACACAAGATAGACACCAGCAACAGTCACTGGAGGTACTGTGCTGGGAGTGGATAGGGCAGTTACTCTCCCCTTGCTAAATAAAGAGAATCACCATGTTAAAAGGTGCCTCTTTGCCACATTAGCAGAGTGACAAGATATATGCAGTCAAAGGGCCTGGGATAGGTCCACCATTAAAAGTATTTTGAAACTCCACTGAGAAGCTGCCATTCCGTTGGCCCCGGTCCTGGTCTTATCCGTGGGATGGGGAGTCTGTGACCAACTGGATGGCAGTTTCTCAGTGGAGTTTCAAATACTTTTATTGATGGGCATTTGTGTTTGGCTGGGATGCAGGATCCCAAGGGCAACTCTTTTAATCTGAGTGTCATCACAGTCTGGAACTGGACTCTTTCCAGAATGATATCAAAAATAATTTGGCATATACGTAGTATTTGAATTAATTCTGTAGAAGTCCATATAACTGTAAGAAAATGAGCACGTTAAAAGAAATGGCATAGCTAGAATAATAGAATGTTAGCATTATAAGAGACCTTGGATGTCTTTCATTCCAGCTCCCTGCTTACTGCAGAAAACTACTATTACTACTTCTCCTCCTGCTTCTCCTCCTCCTATTGGAGGTTAGCTATCAACTGCTACAGCAGGTGTACTCAAGCTTGGGTTCTGAGATGTTGTTGGACTACATCATCCATAGCCACAATGGCCTTCTGCCAATGTGGCTGGGGATGCTAGGAATCGTAGTCTAACTACATCTGGGAACCCATCTCTGACAGATGGATATCCAGCCTCTGTCTGAAAACCTCCAGGGAAGGAATGCTCCCCAGAACTAGCTGGCTTGGTCAGAAAAATAGAGCCTGACTTTCTCTGAAATACAATGTGGGCACCATAGACTAATGGACTGAAAATGGTGACATTTGGTGACCATGTGTAAGTGGTGCTTATCAAAAGAGTCCGTTGATTCATAGCCCAGAATGGGTTGTCGATGATGGGAGCTAATAGTTAGGGATTATTTATTTTTACATTCCTCCAAGGAGCCCAGAGAGGTGTACATAATTATAGTTATCCTCACAACACCCCTGTGAGGTAGGTTAGAATGGCCCAGAGTCACCCCGTGAGTTTCATGGCTGAATAGGGATTTGAACTCAGGCCTCCCTGGTCTAGTCTAATAGGCTAACTACTGTACCACACTGGCTCTTACTTAGTGTTTTAATGAGACACTCATCACAACTTGGGGACTATGGCATCCCTCCAGTGATCGGCTACCAACCTTGCAGGAGTTTTGGAATTCAGTGGACTTCCAAATGCAACTGACAATATCTCATGGGATGTAGGTTTGCCAGGCCTCCAGTATCAGCCCGGAGTCTCCGGGAACTGGCTTCCCTCTCCAAGTAACTGTGTTGAAAGCAGTCCTGGAGATCTTAATGGCTTGAAATTGTGAAAAAAGTTGGAGGGGAAAATCTCCAGGAATAGCTTCAGTGAGATTTGGCAACCCTACCTCAAGCTGAGGTAAGGGCAGATGTACAGCATGTGTGGGAAGGAGCAGAAGTTTTACAATGCTGGGAGAGTGAGTGAGAGGCAGAAAAAGAATTGGCTGATTTGAGTGTCAAATCCAAGGGAAAGAGTTGCGGTATGCAAGGACAAAGCCATGGAGAGGAATCGGGGATATTAATAGTTTAATGAAATAGATATTCTGTACAGAGATGCAAGTGCAGACTGCTGAGTGCTCTTGCTGCTGGCTGTTTTGTTAGCCCCGCCTCTACTCCAGGACTGGAATACAAGTAACTAAAGCCCCATTCAAAAGCTGGCCTGGATCAAGGAATGGGTTAATCAAAAACACCACATTGAGGAAGTTTATCTGCTGCCTCCTAGTAATTCCTCTTTACTCCTTTTGTGTATTGTTGAAAGTGTTAAAGACAAATGTTGCTTTAAGACAGGGCCTCAGCCTGCTTAGCCTTAGTTACAGGGCTAGGAGGGTTTAAGGGGTGTCACCAGGCAGCGAGTTATTCTGCTGCCGGATGCAGGCTGATAGTTTAACCCACACAATATTAACCTACATAACATTTCAAAGGAAATATATTGTTGTGAATAAATGCTCCTTCATTAGTTTTAAGAAAATGTCTTCTTTGCCATGAATGTTAAGAGAACGTCTTCTTTGCTGTGAGCCCCACTGCCCATTGAGATCGTCCGGAGAGGTTCGTCTGCAGTTGCCACCGGCTCTTCTGGTGGCTACTCGGGAACAAGCCTTCTTCATTGCTGCCCCAAATGCACTCACTGCTGAAATAAGAGCTTCCCATCTCTGACAACCTAAAGGCAGTTTAAGACACATCTGTTCACTCAGGCTTTTAATTAGATGCTGTTTTACTAGTTTTTAACATTGTTTTAGATTTTAAATTATTGTAATTTTTTTTAGACTTTTAATTTTGTTTTGTTTGTATTGTTGTAAACTGCCTAGAGATGTATGTTTTGGCCAGTATACAAATATGTTAAATAGATACATGAATTAACCCTGCAGTTTTGTGTGCTGTGTGCTGGCAAACATTATAACGCCACTTATGCTCTTATTGTGTGCAAAGCAAGTATTAAAACCTTTTAAGACTCCCATGCACTCTTGTTCAAAGGCAACAACATCTGACAGCACTGTCTTGAGACAGCATGGTATAGTCGTTAGAGTGCTGGACTAGGACCTGGGAGACCTGAGTTCAAATCCCCATTCAGCCATGATACTTGCTAGGTGACTCTGGGCTAGTCACTTCTCTCTCAGCCTAACCTACTTCACTGGGTTGTTGTGAGGAGAAACTTAAGTATGTAGTCCACTGCTCCGGGCTCCTTGGAGGAAGAGCGGGATATAAATGTAATAAATAAATAAATAAATAAATCTCTACCACACATTTTAATGCAAAGGAAATTTGAAAGGCAGCTTATCAATCCCATAAAATCCAAACACAGACCATTATTGTAAAACAGAGACACAATTTATGTGACGGCATATTCTGCACAATCTCTCTCTCTCTCTCTCTCCTCCCCCCCTCCCCCATATATCTCTGTGTGTATCTATATCTCTTTATCTATATAGTGTGTGCGTGAATTTTGATTGCATGTTTCACCAGCTGTGACTATCCCAGAGTTGGGAGGTAAAACTCATTAGCGGCCCATCAGATAACTTACGTCACTTGCCCTTGCCTAAATAAACCTTATTTCAATAGACCAGAGGGGCTGGGACTGCCAGAAAGCTGACTAATGTGTTGAATCAGATTTTTACCGGATGGTGTTGAAATGATATAACGCCCAATCGTAGGCTTCTCTCCAACTTTCTTTCTTTGAAAATGGCAACCCTGGCCTTTTTTAAAAAGACAGTTCTTCTCCCACTCCCCTTTCCCAGATAATCACCAACCAGATCAAAAGGTTTAGGGCACTTTTGTCCTGTTTCGGCTACATTTTGGAGAGAAGTTTAAAAGCGATGCTTCCCAATCTTCAAGCCTATCAAATGTTTAGCAGCTGAGAAGGATATTCGCTTTTAGGAGTGAGGCCAAAATGTCAGTTAAAAATTTAATTATTTCTGAAACATATGGGAGCACTTATAAAGAAAAAAAAAGTGATTCTTTAAGTATTGATATTGAAAGGAAAGTGAACAATATACTTTCATATTTGCTGGTCAAGACCTTGTCCATCCTTTCTCCTTTGCAAAGGCAATGGCAGCCACTGAAACTGTAATTAATCCTGACAGGACCTCAAAGGCCAGTACTAAAATTAGGTCAGTGTTCAGGTTCATGGGGACACCAGGTGTTACCTGCATCTATTGCAGTGACAGATGGATGCTGAACTTTCATATGCTGGGAGCAACACATGATTGTCGTTTATGGGCGAAATCTATGGACAACAGATATTTGCTAATGGTGAAGCCCACAGGAAAACAAATATTTGCAGAGGAAAATTGCTGTAGTCTGAAATAAGTTATCTTGTGTGGATGGACATGGAAAGAGAGCATAACTTGTTGACAATGTCCTTAGATGCTCTTCACATGTTGCCCTTTCAGTAATAGTTCTGTAGTGTGGAGTAATTCATGAATGTGTGATCATCACTAAGTGCTGGATCACATATTCATCACTTGATGACAAACCCATCAAGTGATAACTTGCATATGGAAATTGGCTATTAAAAATCTAACCTCATAGGCAGAACTTTCATTTTATTTTCTCTTCTATTATCATGCTTTTAACTAGTTCAATCATTTTAACTAGTCCAACCACAACTAGTTCATTATTTTCAGTGGCATTTGTTTACATGTTTGCAGAACAATTAGATGCATATTAAGAAAATTCTATTTTATTGATATATAATATAATTCAACAACTTCAAATATGTTCAGATACCAATATTTCTGTTCTGGCTGTTATGCAATGGCTCTATGCACACGCACATATGTGTGTGCGTGGGTGTGCACACACACACACACGCACACACACAGGCTTATCATGAAATTTCTAATCATGGAATTGCCACAGTTTACCCCAGTTCCTTGCAGTAAGTATTTCTTCACAGTGAAAGTGTCTCAAAACAAATGTATGTAACTTACCCTAAATCTTTACTTGTAGGTGCTATGGGGTACATACAAAAAAAATGTACTTCCAGAAATGGAAGGCACTTCTATGTGCTCAAAGAAGATTTTTACTGATTTTCCTTCCTTCTAGATTCCCCATGGTGCATTACATCTTAGCAATAGCAATAGCAATAGCACTTACATTTATATACCGCTCTATAGCTGGAAGCTCTCTAAGCGGTTTACAATGATTTAGCATATTGCCCCCCAACATTCTGGGTACTCATTTTACCGACCTCGGAAGGATGGAAGGCTGAGTCAACCTTGAGCCCCTGGTCAGGATTGAACTTGCAACCTTCTGGTTACAGGGCGGCAGTTTTACCACTGCGCCACCAGGGGCTCACTGGAGGACCCCGTCAAGCCTCAGGAGCTTATCTTTGGGGGGCACAGTGGGCTGCAGAGAGAACAGAGAATTGGCAAAAAAAATTTCCGCTTCTGCAAACAGAAATGCTTTCCATTTGTGGAAGAACAACTTAGCAGGCAACTTAGTGGCTGACATACTAATGAAGTGCTCCTGCAGAGACACTGTACTAGTGCAAAGGGAGAGCAGCAATTTTCATTGCTTTTCCCTTCCCACAGTGAGTCCCAAAAATATGTCCCTGAAGTCTGTGTGACCCTCAAGGACTTACGTTTGGGTGGCACAGAGGGCTTCCTAGGGAAGGGGAGATCTGATGAAAAGGACTGCTTCCCCATAGCACTAGATCTTCATTAGTCTGGATGTCAGCCACTGTATTTTATTTATTATCGCTCTAAAATGTATGCATTAATTTTCAGTCCAAACAATTGCCCAAGATGGTAGAAGGAAAATCTCAAATATTAATGTTTAAAATAGAACCAGCTTATTTGGTTTTCCAAAGCAAAGCACCAGAAGGAACATTGTTCCAGAACTACTCAGACACTTACAGAAAATTAATGAAATTTGGAGGATCAGATTCAAGCCTATGTACTGGTCAATTCTAGAAGGAAAGGTACAAGGAACTAGGTATGGATGGCAGAGGTGACAGAATTCTAGAATTCTCACTTTAAAGTGTAGATAGGAGTAATATTTCTGTAATCCTTCCCTGTATTAAAACATTCTCTGCACATAGGAAATTGGCATATTGATATTCATCTTTCATGTAAGTCTGTAGCCCTTTTACTTTTGGAGAAACATGACAAGCACTATTCAATTCAATTACCCACTAAGAAGTAATACCATTAAATAATTTTAGACTAATATGTATTTAATTTTAGACTTCCTGTATTTAAGTTGTTTTGGAGGATTCCCCACCTATTTAGGCCCCCTTACTGCAACATTTCTGGCTACCAGCCTCACCTGATCGGATAGTTAACTATGTTCAGGAAGTTTTTGTAGATGGGAGAACATTCAACTTCAAAGTCTCTCCACGTGCACTCCGAAATGGTACCATCCAGAATTGTACCACCTCAGGCTATTAGCTCATTTCTGTCTAGTGTGAATGCTTCTAAGTTATTCAATCCCAGATGTACAAGGAGCTGATTGTCATTTCTCAATAGTGTTTGATAGCAGTCTGTTCTCTTTTGAGGCACTTAGTCCTCTACGGTTGCTCTGCATGTTCCCTGACTAACTCTGAGCATTGAAATCAAGTCCCAGGCTGGGCATTAATGAAGCCCAAAGGAATATACAAAGGTCAATTCAAAACCAGGCTTGGTTCCATTCACTAAATGGAGCCAAAGTTTTACCCTTTAATTTGAATTCAGACAGAATGGCTAACATCCTGACTAAATGACTCAACAAAGTAATGGAAGACCTATCGAAATTAAGTAGTCCTTTAAAATAACTCCAGAAATTATGCAATTACATGTAATTATGCAACAAGTACAGGTGCATAATTTAGCCTGGATGTCAACCATTATGTGCATGTAAAGTTATTTTCAATTGATAAAGGAAGCTGAGCTTGGAGAATCTGGTACTTTGCAGCATTAACATTGGTTATCTGCAGGGGCACAGCAAGGTTGGAGTGGGCCTTGGGACAAAAAGTGAAGATGGGTTCTGCCTCCCATCATCTTCTTCAGAGAGGAGCAAAGGGCAAGCTGCCACTCAGCCAGTACATTTCCCCCCTACCTTTCTCAGGGGCCAATGGACATTTTTCTCCACCTTGTTTGATTGTAGCTATGCCCCTGTTTATCTCTTAGTTCCTGGCCTTCATATTTCTCAGCCTCTGACATTTCTCAGTAATGTTTTCCATTACAAATACCAGAGTTGTTTAGCAAAAATCTGAGTGGGGAAGATATGGCATAACTGAGTAAGTGATGGCACAGAAACTTATAGGAATTATAATAAGCCCATATGGCTTGGGAGAACTGAGTCCCCTTTTCTCACAGGGCCCTCTTCATCCACAAAAATCATCTTTGAGGCCCTTCTCCAGGTGCCCTAATGGGAAAGAGTACATTTTGGGCTGTAATTCCATACTTATGGAATGCTTACTCAAGGAGGCTCAATGGCTCTGATGCTTATGTGTTTTCAGTGACAGACACAGGTCTTTTCATTTTTTTGGCTCTTCTAAATTTTGGTAGCTTTTTAACTTGCCTATCATGGCTTTATTTGTGGTGTCCTTTTGTTTCCATTGTGCTTTCCCCCCTCTTGATATTGTTTACTGTTCCGAGAATGTTTGTGCTGAAGGTCAAATAGAAATAATCTAAACAAATAAACACTCCACTGAGCCACCAGTGTGGTGCTGTAGCAAACGAGACAAATGCTTTTTGAGGCTGTATCCATAAAAACAAAACGTTTCAGAAGAAGTGCTGCTCAATTCAGCACTTGTATGTCCTTAAGGGAAGGGCAATGTTGAGTTCTATAGCATCTCTCTGAAGCTTTCGAATCTTTTTGTACCCTGAATGATGCTAGTTTGAGGAGTTTGGGTGGTTGGATGATTGTTTATAGGATAGCTCTGGTGCCTCCCCACCACAGGCTATGCTGATGACATCAGTGGGTCAAAGTGGAGAAGGAAATGATGAGTTATAACACAAACATGCCAGCTATCCATTATCAACAGGTGAAGAATACCACAGGAATATGTATCATGGGGACTGAATCTCTGTGCCGAAATGCAACATTGGGGTAATTGTTCACTCTCATCTTGTTCTTCATATTTTGACAGTAATAGTTCTTAGGCTCATTAATCTGGATAGATTTGTTCTTCAGCAGTTCATTTTTATAGTGGTGGGAGGGAGGAATTTGCAGGGACAGGGTCTCTGATTGTTTGCACTTGCCCATAGCCAGAGACAGCAAGCTTTTGTGGAGACGATGGATATGGTAATGTTTATTTGCTACTTTGCTTCAGAAAAGAATTAGTCATCAAGTCTGAGCTGAACTTTCTTTTCCTTCGTGGAGACATCAAAGTCAAGGTTGAAAGTCCTGTAACCTTTTCTTGAGAACTGTTCTCTTGAGTATTTCTGTTTCTTGTTTTGTTTTGTGGTCACTAACCACAGGAGAAATTTGTCTTTTAAAAAATGCTGGAAATAATTTACTGCCCTTAGAAATATTAAACCACAAAAAAAGACATTAAAGTAATGTGAAGGGTCTGCCTTAAACCCACAAAGAGTCAGGAAATTGAGAGTTAAAGCTGAAATACAGCGCTGACACTCCATCCTTAATTCACCTTGGAAGATTTTTGCTCTGGTTGCTTCTCAGGACAAAAGATGAAAGATCATGTGGAATGTATCTTCCAAGCATCTTCTCCAGGATGAGTGAACTGCATATTGCTTAAAATCTAATGCTTAATCTCTTTTTCATTGTCTAGGTATGAGCTGGAGAAAACTGCAAAGAATTTATAGACACCGGCTGAGATATAGAGCAAGCGAGGATGCACTGGTGCCACAAGAGTGCAGACTAACAGAACTTCCTTATTAACTGCATTGGTGTTGCAAGGAAGTGGCAATTTTTGATGCCCCCTCCCCAGAAGTCCTCTGTACCATCCAAAAATAAGTCCTTGAGGGTTGCATAGCCCTTGGGGACATAGTTTAGGGTGGCACAGAGGTCTTCCTGGGAAAGGAGAGAGTGTCAAAAATTGCTATTTCCCCGCTGCACCATTGCATTTGGCTGTTTTTTCACTGCCTCACTGCATCCTTGCTCTTTATTGCAGCCACCTTTTAAATAGTAAAGTAAAGTGTGGTGCTGAGTCGGTGTCGACTCTTGGCATCCACAGAGCCCTGTGGTTGTCTCTGTTAGAATACAGGAGGGGTTTACCATTGCCTTCTCCCACGCAGTATGAGATGATGCCTTTCAGCATCTCTCTCTATCGCTGCTGCCCTGATATAGGTGTTTCCCATAGTCTGGGAAACATACCAGTGGGGATTCGAACCGGCAACCCCTGGCTTGGTAGTCAAGCCATTTTCCTGTTAATTCCACTACAATCATTTAAGGGAAGCAAAATATTTATATGCACTTTCCTTCCCAAGGTGATTAATCTATGGAATCCACTGCCACAAAATGTGGTGATGGCCATTAGCTTAAATGGCTTTAAAAGAGGGGGAAAGATATTCATGGAGGGCAAATCTGCTAGCAATGATGGCTAAACTGAACCATCTGCCTCTGTGTACCAGTTACAGGGGTGGCAATGGTGAGTGTGCCATTTTCACCTCCTGTTTATGATCTTATTTGGTTGGCCATGTTGGGAAACAGGCTGTCTTGGCCTGGCCCTTGGCTCTTTTTATGTTCCTACCATGCCCTGTCCCTATGAGCCATCTATGGTTAAATCTATACAGCCTCAGAGTTTTACATCTTTGCGTCCAAGGAGACATCCGTTCCTCTGAGTATTTCTTCTGCTTTCCTGTTTCTTGCTGATATCATGGCTTGGAGAAGGAAGATTTCCATCTTCATCAGGAGTTTCCCAAGTCCGCCTCCCCCCCGCCCACCATTGTTTAGCTCCCAATCAGATGTTTAGATCCAGGAATTATTTAAGGATCTGCATGATTTGATTCTAGGAATAGAGGAAGGGAAGAACAGGTAGATTTCAAGGTGAGCAAACCATGGTGTCTGATACCTATGACTGGGAAAGACAGAGGATAGAGCAGCACAGGAAAAAGATGTGACCTCTCCTTGAGCAGTTTCCTGCAGGGATGGATGTTGCAGAGCTCAGGACTGTGGTAATCTAAGGAATTGCTCTAGCTATATAATAATCTGCTGCCTTATGGTTGTCTAGAGTGGAAGTCTTGGCAAAGGCCAAGAAACATACAATGTGATAGTGCTGCATCATGTGGTGGGATGGGTCAAGGGGGTCAACTTGCCACAAGGAGGCCATTTTTTTGTGGTACCCACTTGGCAGTCAAAATGGTGAAAGGACCCTTTTGAAATGAATGGGAAGTGTACTGAGCTGTGGCTCAAGACCTCTGTGCACCTAAGGTAGAATGCAAATGCCAACTCCTTACATGCACCCTTCTCCTCTTGGTTTTTTTGTTTTTTTAAAAAATTAAAGTGGGAGGCAGAAGGGCATCTTGCTGCCTCTCTGGCAACCAATGATCTGCTTCCTGAGATGACTTACCTTGCCTCATGGAAAGGCCGTCCCATATGTGCTTATTTTCCTGGTTCCAGCTGAATTCCAACACACCCCACTTTCTCTGTGTCTTGCACCCAATATTCTGAAAGGCAAATGCTGATGACCTTCAACTCAAAATAGGGGCACATGACTTAAACCCTGTTTGCACCAAACCAGGCTTGAAACTTCTTTTCCACCAAGCAACATTGGTCCATTGCAACAGCATGCTCCAATATTCGCTCTAAAAACTACACTGACATCTCTCCCCAAGTTGGAAGTTAGAGCTGTGTTACAGATGCTGCCAAATCTCTGGGTTTTTAACTGCTGCATCTTATAGATAACAGCCTTGAAGATTACATCACTGCTTTAACCTACCCCCGCCCCACCCCCGCTCCCTTCTTTGCTTTTAATTCTTTTCTTTATAAAGCTTTCAAGATGGCACAATCTTAAATACCTCGCATGGAAATGATAAACTGCTCGGTGTGCCTTTGCTTTGAAAGGGTTTCCCCTGCAGAGTATCATATTTAAATAAATTGCCACTGAAGAGAGCAACCAGCACAATCATGAGCATTCAAGTGGAGCCTTTTGATCATGCTCTACAAGGCAATCAAGAACCACATGAGAATTCAAGTACGTAACAAACATTATTCCATGCTAAATAGGTAATGGGGAAGGCAAGGATAGGATAGAATATTAATTGTGAACTCAAGAGTAGTTGACAGAAACATTAAAGCCCATCCCTACCTTAAATCCAACTTTTTGTATGATTGCAAAAAGTTCCTTCACTGGGATGTAATGCAAACTGATCAACATTCACAGCCAAAGACAGTTTAAAAAACACACCAAATAACCCCCACTTCTCAGATTTGGTTGTAAGGACTTGGATTTTTCATCCTTGAAGCACATTAGGATTGCCCTTTGGGAATTGCTAACTGATGGATTAATTGGGGAAACTTATGGATGCTGTTGAACTTCAGCTAATAATTTAGATGATGGATTTAAACCAAGGCAACAGATGTGGAGGTGGAACCTTGTGAGGAATGTGCAGTCCAGCTTGAGCAAAATCTCTGCTCTCATTTCAGTTACAAATGAGAAAACAAATACAGTGAGAAAGTGATAACTGATGCTGTCTGGAAATATTACACACTTGACAAAGACATGTCATTTGATGAGTGTGCTTTAGTGGTAGAATATTATTTTACACACCCACCCTCCACACTGACAGCATTGACCTCTGCTGTTGGTCTGCTCTCGCACAAATGTATTTATTTGTATTCCCTTCCATTCAGGCCCTGGCACATGAGGTGCCTTCCTTGGTGTGCAATGACTATTTTCTCCTTTAAGTAAAATGATATGTTTGTGGGTAAATGTCCAGGGATGTGGCCTCATCCATTAGCAAATAGGATCTCTGTTTCTTGATTAGAAGTCTACATCTTCATAAGCAAAATCTTTCTCCAGAAAGGAAAATATCTCATTCACACAACCTGCCGTAAGCACTACATTCGATCATAATACAAAGTCGCAAGTAGATTATTTCCAACCATCCATGAAAACAATACACAGAATGAAAGACAAGTCAGACTATTAAATAATGAAGGCTTACATTTCTGGGCTGTGTTTCCCACAGATAATGAGAGGTATTCCTTGCTGAACAGGAACTTCAGCTTCTGGACTTTGCTAAAGAGGCATCTGCCATGTGTTGAGATGTTAGGGCCATCATGCCCTGTTTCTCCTTCATATTAGTAGAGATACTAAAATGTTCTGGAAATTCTCTTTAATAGGAGGACTCTCTTGGGTGAAACAGGTGTTAAATATGAATCATGTTGTTTCCTTGGCAACTTACCTCCCTGCATCGGCTGCAGGGAAAAGAATAACATAATTCTATATGAATGTGTAGGCTGCTGTCTCAGATGTCTTCTCCAGTTATTCACTGATATTTTTGTATGAATTGAGGAAGCCATAATGATATTACCCAACGTGTTTATAATTCTGGGGTTCAGAATGCAAACCTTGGCAATGAACACATGCATTCAGGCTCCAGAGTTCTTCTTTGGCTCATATATTAATTCCAGCTGGAGAACTCCATACCATTCCTTTCCTTGCTACTACTGCTGTAGCTGCTAAAGGGAGACAGGGTGGCCTCTTTCCTTCCTCCCCCAGCACCTGTAATGTGTGTGTGTGGGGAGAAAGAGTGCTTCTTTCCTGCCACTGCCTCTATCAGGGAGAGAGCGAGCCAGTGCGGTTTTCAGAGCAGTCACAGATGCCATGAGGGAAGAGAGTTGGTGGACTCATGTGGGAGGGATTGGGAGCCATCAATTACAAGTCAACTGAGAATTTAAAGAAGAAAACTTCCGCCAGCAATCTTCACTTTCTCTTGTAATGGTTAGTCACAATCCACATTGAGAGAACTTACCCATAACCAGTAATTGTTGGATTGGATGGATTGAGATTTTTTACATCTGCAAGTGATGGGGCGGTCTATAAATGTAATACATAAATTATAAATTAAGACATTTTAGATCCTATGCCTGATGCCAATTGAAGGCTATCTGAATGGTGGTAAGAGACTTATACCCAATTCCAGTACTTTCACTTGAAAGTATATAACATTGATTTCAATACTTTTAAGCAAGCATGCTTAGGATCATATCATAAGAACAACCCTGCTGCATCAGATCCAAGTCCCTTCTAGTTAAGCACCCTTTTTCACATGGTAGTCAACCAGATGCCACTGGGTAACCCACAGGCAAGAGATGGAGGCATTCTCTGTGCTGTTGCTCCCCTGCAGCTGGTATTCAGAAGCATCCTGCCTCTGAGCCTGGAGGTGGTCTATAGTCATCAAAACTAGTAGACATTGATAGACCTATCTTCTATGAATTTGTCTGAGCTGCTTTTAAAGCCATCCAAGCTGGTGGCTCTCACCACATCCATGACAGAGAGTTCCACAGTTTAATTATGTGCTGCTCTGTGAAAAAATATCTCCTTTTGTTGGTCCTAAAATTCCTGGCCTTCAGTTTAATGGGATGACTCTTATGTTAGTGTTGTGAGAGAGGGAGAAAAATCTCTCTCTCTCCACACCATGCATATTTTTAGATACCTTTATATCTCCCCAGAGTCACCTTTTTTCTAAACTAAAAAGCCCCAGATATTGTAGCCTTGCCTCATAAGGAAGGTGCTGTAGGCCCTGGTAATCTTGATTGCCCTCCTCTGCACCTTTTTCAGTTCTATAATTTCCTCTTTGAGATACAGTGAGCAGAACTGTACACAGTACTCCAAACGTGGCCGTACCATCAGTCTGTATAAAGGTATCACAATATTAGCAGTTTTCCCTTTCCTAATGATCCAAAGCATGGAACTTTCTTTTTCTATATCCTATAGATTCTATACTATGGCATATCCTATCCTCCATGCTTACGGATACCTCTTCAGGGCCAAAGCTGAAGATCCAGGAGTCTTAAAAAGGAAATATGTATGAAATAGAGCCTGATCCAGTTGGTTCTTCCTGCATGCTGTTAGGTATGTGACATTAGATATGTGAAGTGAAGCTTTTCATCCGTAGGACGGCTGCCTGTGGTGATAGGTGTACTTATATAGAAGCCTGAAAGAAGGTTAAGAATGACACTTGAGCTGAGACTGCCTAAGCTTGGTCTGCAGCAGAATAAGCTGGCAGAGTCCAGAGATGGTAGAATAGGTTAGACAAGGGCTGGCCAGTCTGAGGCTTTCCAGCTGTTGTCAAACTACAACTCCCATAATCCCCAGCTGCAATTTTTTGTAAAAAAATCGCCAGTTTTTGTAAAATCCCTGGTTTACAATTTTAAAAGGTTAATATAAAAATAAAACAATAAAACAATAAAAACAATATAATACAATATAAATATCATTATTAATACATTACATGAATAATCAGTGAGGCAAGAATGATAAAATCACTCCCTACTTAGTCATTATCTCTCATCTGAGTTTGTTTCAAGCAGGCAGGATTATCTTCAGTGATGTCACAAGAACCATCCGGTAGGTGCCTGTGATACTTGCACAACCACATTGCAGATAGCCCTGCAAGTGACAGAGACTCACTACATTTCCCCAGCAATGAACATATATCGTAATCTGAGGGCTAAGAAGATGTGTTAAGTATCCAAACAGAAGTGCATTCTTGATGGAGATGTCTAGTTTGCAGCCACACCAATGAAGACATCAGGCTTAGTTGGAGATTAATGGGAAGCAACTTTATTTAATCAAGCCACATGAGGACTGATTCTCCAGCAGTGCAGGTCCTCTCCCCTACAGTGCAGGTCCTAGGTACTGTCTGCCCAAGGTGCAGGTTCTCAGCCTAAAAACTTCAGGTGATTTTTTCCATGCTCAGAGCTGCCAGTCAGTCTACTGCTGATTGCTGACCTTCTTAGCCAACCATAGGAGTCAAAGTATTATTATTAAGGATGTGCAAATCTATTCAAATTTGAATTAATTCAACTTGAATCTGGGTAATTCACATGATTCTAATGGAATCACCTCTGAAAAGGGCAATTTGATTTGAATTTGAATTGAATTTTTGGACCAGATTTGAATTTTATTAGAATTTGAAATAAACTTTGGAATTCGATTCACATTTGAAACGAATCGAGAAATTCATTTCATGCACACCTCTAATTATACTTTGGGATATGCTTCCTGTCAGAATAGGAGCTTCTCCATTTCTTACTGCTTTTAAGAAGACCCTTAAGACAGACTTGTTCAGGCGTTTAATTAAAATTAAATTTAAACTGTTTAATTCTGTGAAATTCTTCTAATTGTTTTTATTCTGTTTTATATTTGTTGTATCTTGGACTGTGTGTATACTGCCTAGAGATACATCTATCAGGTTGTATATAAATATGACCAATCAATCAATAATTTTATTATTATTTAAAATATTGATACTTTACCTGCTTGGGGTGGCTCACAACAGCATCACCTGCCGGAAGCCTCACAGCCCTTTTGGGTTGGCGATGCTCCTGCCAGCTAGAGAGAACTTCAACCAGCACTCCCCGAGTCACAGCACTCCTAGGGGCTGACTGATGGCTCTTATGCCAGCTTCATGCCTTGAGGTGCTCCCCAACTGACTATTTAACCTTTATACCTGCTGCTGTGACCAGGAGGGAAACCTAACTAACTAAGAGAATACTGTGAGGTAGGCAAAGAAGACTCTATCACTGGCCAATCTTGACAAGAGCCAGGTGGGAGGGTGCCTCTCTAATGCCGAATGAGGTCTCAAGAGAAGTGTGCTTGCCAAATGGCCTTAATGACACACATCCCCTCCTGGGACCTCAGCCATTCAATAAACTCCAAATACTCCAATAAACTTCAACTTGTGCTTCACTTGAAGCCAGGCTGAGGCAAATAAACCACACCCAGGATGCACCCAGGTGAGTGGCATTATCCTATGCTCCAAATGAACAACAACTTATTCATTCATTGTCCTATAAATTGATCGTCTGGAAGGGTTCAACTTCTCAGATATTTTGGGAGAGAGATAAAGACAGATTTATACACGTCATACTGTACATGCATCCATAAATATTCCAAGCAAGTGAGTCTGGAGCTCAGCTAGAAAACTATTTTTTTTAAATACAGTGCTGCAGTCTTAATATAGGTTGTATTTAGAAAGAGACTCAGGATATTAATTAGTTAATTAGACTGCTTTCTCCGCATCCTGCCTTTTATTAGCACAGCCTGAATTCCTCAAAGTTGGAAAGCTGCATGGAAGGAAGGTATAGGACAGAGAGGTCACTGATGGTGGAAATTGTCCAAATGAACTTATTGCAAATACTTTCTCTTCTGAACACATTCCCAAAATATATATGCATAGGTTAAAACCTGAGAAAGGAAGAAAAGAGTTCCACCAAACTTTATTCCTCATATTTTGTATTCAGAAGTAGAGTCCAAAGTTAGCCAAGTAAAGGATATAAATCTTAGGTGCTTTTCAATGGAAGACTGAAGCCCGTTTTAAATGTGTCATTCAAATGGAAGTCTCCATTTTATATGAAACAATGTTTCCATTTCAGTTTACTGGAAAGGAACAAAACAGAAAATCCTCTTCTGAAGTGTTTCCAACATAAATGTTCACATCCAAATCCAAATGGACAACTCGTAAGTAGAATGAAATCCAGTCAATAGCATTGTAGCTAAAGGCTCACCCACGAAGTGACTATTTGTGGTGCTGTAGCATACAACTCAACACACCGGAAGTGTCCTAGGGGAGAAACAGACATCTTTTACCACATGACCTTTTCCTTAATTATGAGTGTAGGAGGACAGGCATGTGAATTTCAAAGCCCTTAAGGGTTCCTTGTCTGCTCTATTAGCAGTGGTGTGGGCTTCTGCAGTGTAAAACCTTCTCCAGCCTGTACTGTAGTAGTTAGAAGAACTGACAGAGAGACCTTTAACAGCTCTGATAGCTGAAGTGAGAACCATTTGGAAAAGCTTTGAAAGGTAAGATGCCACACTGATCCAAGCCACTTACTACTGTTATGAGTGGGCACCAGGCTTAACTTTGATATGGTCAATCTTTGCATAGAAATGTCAGGCCATATCTCTTGCATATTATTGTGGTTTTTTTAAACCCCACTCACTGTTTGATTCCTCTTCCCTCTTCAGCCCAGCCTGCACCTCCTGACAATTGACTCTTTAGTTTGGAAAAGAGGTGACTACAGGGAGATCTGATTGAGGTATATAAAATTGTGCATGGAGCAGTGTTCCCACTAACAGGGATTCCCAGATGTTGTTGACTACAATTCCCAGAATCCCCAAGCAAAAGCCATTGCAGCTGGGGATTCTGGGAGTTGTAGTCAACAACATCTGGGAAACTCTGTTAGAGGGAACACTAGCATGAAGTAGAGAGAGTGGACAGAGATATTTTTTTTCTCCTCTCTCACACAACACTAGAAACAGGGGCCATCCCCCCTGGAAGTTCGGGAAGGTCAGGAAATTTAGGACCGACAAAAGGAAGTACTTTTTTACACAGTGTATAATTAATCTATGGAATTCTCTGCCATGGGATGTGGTGATGGCCACTAGCTTGGATGGCTTTAAAAGGGGCTTAGACAAGTTCATGGAGGAAAAGTCTATCAATGGCTGCTAGTCTGCTGGTTATAAGCCACTTCCAGCCTCAGATGCAAGATGTCTCTGAATATCTGTTGCAGGAGAGCAACCACAAGAGAGAGGGCATTCCCTCACCTCTTGCTTGTGGGCTTCCCAGAAGCATCTGGTGGGCCACTGTGTGAGACAGAGTGCTGGACTAGATAGGCTTTGGGCCTAATCCAGCAGGGCTGTTCTTATGACTCCTGAGGGCCCCCTGCCCCAATCAGATTTTCAGAGGGGTTGCAAGAGGTTGCAGAGGGAAGGGGGGAGATTGGTGAAAATGGTACCCCCTCTTGTGTGAACAGAAATTCTTCCACAAATGGAAAAACCCATAGCTTCAAACTCTTCTGGTATAGTGATGTTTTAAAAGTTTTGACAACTTCTCATTTTTGTTTTGAAGTTCACCTTTCCCCCATGAGATGTGTGTCCAAAATCCTGCTGATAAATCTTAAGGCAATAACGCTAAGTCCCCACTTGCCAAAATCAATTAGTAAAGGTTGCAACAGCAAACAGGCTCCATATGTAATCCTGCATGGCTCTTTCACTGAAATGGTGGGCCCCATACGTGGAAAGGCAGCAGTCAAATCCAGTCCAATCAGTTTGCCCAAGCAAACAGAAAGCACCGTGTATGGTGTAGCCCAAGAGAGTCCACTTTTAGTGTTTTATAAACATGTAGTCAGTGGTGAATGAAACTACCATTGGTCTGCTAAAGAGTTATTCAGAATGACATGAAAGCGCTTGAATGTATGAACCTTGTAAGCAGAGCTGGATTATAGAATCTGAGAGGGTAGTGTAACTGGGGGAACCAAGAGTGACACCTGCACGGGACACCACATGGACAGGGGCACAAAATGGGCACCAACGAATTAGCCTGGAGAAGAGAAGATGAAGAGGAGATGCCTGCTGGCTCAATTTGGCTCAAAACAAAGTGAAACAACACAAAACCAAAGCAATTAAAATTTTAAAAATTGAACTATTTAAACCAATCTAGATCCACTTTATTTTTTTCCTATTTATTTATTTATTTATTTATTTATTTATTTATTGACATTTAATAGCATGCTATGATTAGCAGATAACTGAAGGAATGTCACACAGAAGAAGGTACAGACTTGTCTTCTGTGGCTCCAGAGGGCATGACTAGAATCAGTGGGTTGAAATTACAAGGCTGCAGATTTAGGCTAGACATTTGGAAGAATTTCCTAACTGTATGTGCTGTTTGACAGTGGAACCGTCTGCCTCATGCACTGATGGCTCTCTTTCTCTACGGAGATTTCCAAGGGTGTGTGTGAGAACCTCCAGGAGCTGTGTGTCTGTGTGTGAGAACCTCCGGGAGCTGCACAGCACAGAGGCAAACCTGCAATCGAGCCCCAGATTTTAGCCCCAGTTTAGGGCTCAAACGCGCCATTCACCTGACTAACTGATCATGTGTCGGTGCCACGTGGCTCTATGCAGCTCCTACACACCAGCAGCCTCCCGGCTGGCATAAAAAAAACTCCCCACAATGCACCTCACACTTGTGAGGTGCATTATGGGAGTTCCAGGGGTCTCCCGGCCCCTAAACCTTCCTGCTTCCAGCAGAAGCTAGCAAGTGAGCCGGGACTCATGATCAGTGAGACCCGCTTTGCACGAGTGAGTGAGAAGGGCGGGAGCCCAGGGTGCCCAGGGCACCCAGTAGGGGTGGAGCCCTGGTGCCCGAGCACCCGAGCACAAGCAGGGCAGGAGCCCTGGGTACCCGGATCAGCCACCCACACGATTGCCGGCTCCATGACGGAGCCGGCAGGGGCTGGGGGGAGCAGGGGCCGATTGGCCCCCGGAAGATCCAGCATGCCCTGCGCGAGTGCGCAGGGCATGCTGGCAAGACCCCCAGAGCCAGGAGGTGGCTTTTCGCCTCCCCTCCGGGGGTCTGCTCATGAATAGCTGCGGCATGGAGCCGTGTCGCGGCTACTCACGATAAAAAAACCGGGTTTGCGGAGCGCTCGCTCCGCAAACCCAGTTTTAGGGGCGGGCTAATTGACCAGGTTACCTGCTCAAGAACTATTGGGCTCGCAGCCGAGCCCGCTGGTTCTCACGATTGCAGAAAATCGGGCTAGCAGAGGCTAGCCCAATTTTCTGCAATTGTGTGAATAGCCTCATAGTCTGGGCGGGTGATCCGCCTACTCAACAACTAGGAAAGGGTTTTCTGTGGAGGAAGTAAGCTTTTTGAGCCTTCCTCCCCTTGTAGGGTTGCCATATTATGTAAATTGGCAAATTATCTAATTTGCATATTATGTAAATTGGCTTGCAAATAATTTTTGAGCAGAATAGCAGCTTCACGTTTTGCTCCATAACTCTGCTTTTACAAGGGCTAGAGATTAGCTTTTTTTTTTTTTTTTTAAAGAAAAGCTGAAATCTCGGTGTATCTGGGTGGGCTAAGCAGTCTGGACAAGATGCTTAAAATCCAGGTGAGACATGGAATTCCGGGGGGCATGGCAACTCTATCCCCTCACCCCTTCAAGTCCTTCTCATGGATTGTGAGAAAGAGCTCAATGGAGAAGACTTAACATTTTTGTGACACGCTTTCAGGTGCTCAAAGCACTCCACACAGATGATCATGCTTGCTGTAATGCTTACCACAATCGTTTGTCAAGAAACTACCATTATACTCACACTGCAGCTGAGGCTGAGAGGGAGTGACTTGCCTAAGGCCTCTTAGTAAGCATTCAAATCTCCCAGCAGAGATGAGATTTGAAGCAGGAAGTTCCTGATTCAAAGTTCCACCTCTTAGCAACTAAACTGTATCAAGACACTATCCTGAGGTTCTGTCAATCAGCGGAAACCTCTGTCTGACATTTTAAAACCTTTGAAAAGTCTTGTCTTATCACTTTCCTCAGTGAGTCCAGGAACTGTAGTTTTTATGCAGCGATGACTGTGAATGCTATATAAAATTGCCATCCTCTCCTAGAACTCCGGTTCCCACAGTTCCTTGCAGGGAAGCAATGACAATTAGGTGGTTTGTATTTATAGCACAGAGATGTATATTTTAATTTAATTTATATTTTAATTTTTTGACAACTTAGGCCATTGCTACTGTGCTCACATTTTCTGCTAAAGGAATAGGCATTGTGTTTTCAGCAATGGGGAGTTTAAAAGGAACCCAGAACACACATTTGTTTGTTTGTTTGAGTCAAATTTGTACACCGCCCCAAACTTTCATCTCTGGGCAGTTAACAATAGCATAAAACAAGTTAAAAACATATAGAAAAACTTAAAACAATTTAACAATTTAAAAATAAACCAGACATTAAAACCTAAAAATTTAAAAAGCTGAGAAAGCTTGGGTGAAGTTTTGGGTGGGTTTTTGAGTGCTTTAAAAAATTGTCAAAAATTTCAATACTTTAAAAAAATTGTACGGCTGGCCACATATCATGATCTGTCTAACGGCACTGGGTTACTCGGCAGCTAGTGGGCTGCTGCCAGGATTCAGAACATTATTCTGGGTTTTCATTTATTCTTTTTAAGGCCATTTTTGCATTTGATATATCCTTCCCCATTACGAAGAGTGGGTCAGATGTCCTGATCTCTTACATACTGTATGCAGTATGTACTGAGATCCAGATATCTGCTTGTACGGATTGGGTTGTATCCAAAGACTTTCTCTTTCCCACTAAAAGAGCTTAAGATGTTTTCCAGCAGTGAAAGCTATCTCCATAGGAGAAAAGGAACTGTTGGGATGCAATCCATTCCCACCCATCCCCCAGTATCTATAATCTCCCCCACCCCCGCAAACCCCCAACATTCTTCCAAATTCCTCTTCGTGTTCCTTTCCCCCCTCTCTGAAGCCCTTGTCAGGCTTCATCTCCAGCCCCAACAACACTTTTGTAGCTGTATTTACCACTGCTCCTCATATCCCTTGCCTCTCCCATCGCTGCCTTTCTTTAGGTTCTCTCCACCAGCAGGCTTTAGATTGTAAGCTCCTTGGGGCCAGGACCTATCTTTTTGTTTATGCACTAAAGCACCATGCATGTCGATGGTAGATAAATAAATAATATAATATGGTATTGTATATTATTTATTTATTTATTTATTTAGCACATTTTTATACCGCCCTAACCCAAGGTCTCAGGGCGGTTCACAACAAACAAATACTAAAAACAATTTAAAACAAATAATAACAATCAAAAATTTAAAAAATTAAAAAGTTAAAAAGTTAATTATGTGCAAATAATTATGTGCAAATAATAACACAATATATATAAATCAATAATAAAATGGTAGAAAGAGGTAGGAGAGGCACCTTTTTAAAGTGGTGACTCTCATTTTTAGTGGAGGGAGAGCAACAGTTCCTAATCAGCCCCAGCAGCATCCCTGTTGCTGGCGTCTACCTGTTTTTAGACTGTGAGCCATTTGAGAACAGGGTAGCTCCTCCTCCTCCTCTCTCTCCTCCTCCTCCTCCTCTGTACTGTAAGATCACCCAGAAGCAGGGGACTTCCTCTCTCTCAGCCAATCAAGAGTAAGCAGCTCTGCCCTCTGTTCCTAGGATTCCCAGAGCTCCTGCCACAGGTCAGCAGCTCTCTAAGTTGGGTCCTTGTTGTCAGATAAAAGTAAGATAGGCTTATGGTCAGAAGAAGCCCACAACATGCCTTTTCAGCTAGCAATCACCTTTCAACAATTCATATCCTTCAAGAATTCATCTCCTGGACTTGAATCTCCATTTGAACTGCAAACCCCTGCAAACTGCTGAGCCTCTGGAATGTGAATTATCTTGCATGCTTAGAAGAAAAAGAAAACCTTTTTAAATCAGTGGAGATTTGGGTTGTTTGAGTGACACCAACTGGAACGATCAAATGGGCCAGAACACCTGGATCACATACTGAAGGGATTCACACATACGTGCAAAACCAGGTTAAGGAAGCCCAGCCTGGTTTTGCACACGTGCTGCTATCTATCTATCTATCTATCTATCTATCTATCTATCTATCTATCTATCTATCTATCTATCTATCTATCATGTGTACTGCTGGCATTGGGCCTGATCCCAGTGGCGCCGTTGTGGCAAACCCACCTATGGAGCCACCCTCCAAAACAAGGTTAGGAGAGCGAGCACGCTCCTTACCCCGTTTCTGCGATTGTCTGCCAGCCGTGGCTGCTTGCTCGGAGATCCTGGGCAGCTTCGGGGAGGGAAGGGTGGATCCTCATAATGCACTGTGCACTTGCATGGTGTATTATGGGAGCTCCACGAGGCAGGGCGACGTGGGGCGATGAGTCCCTCAGAACTATCGGCAGCAGCTGGTAATCGTCTGTGCGGGTGATCCGCCGGCTCAAAGGAAGGAAACTGATTGGCTGCGGGGAGGTAAGCTTTTAAAGGTTTCCTCCCCACTAGTCTTCTTGCCCTTTCTCACTGCTCATGAGAAAGGGCTCATTATTTCCATCCTATGCATGATGGGTTCTGTGCAGAGTTTTGAGACCTTGGCCTATACCCCACCATTTATAAGCCACCATTGGGCTTTTCAACATCTGAGCCATCCTCACAAAACTTGCTGGGCGCCGTGCCTAGAGCGCTGGAGCATTGGATCTGAGATACTGGGGGGCTTCCTGTGCAAGTTCTCCTAGGACTCTATTGTATGGACTTGGGCAAATGACTAAATCTTGTCTTCAGAGCCCAGTCTGCAAGAAACAGTAGTCTTTCTCACAGAATTGTTGTGAGTGGCTAACAGTATGGGTGGGTTCACACAGGACCATTCCTCAGGGTAGTGATGTAGCAGCTGGATCTCCAGGAATGTGCACACCCCCTACTTCAGTCTCAAGAAGGATGTGCTGAGATTGGGAAAGTCGCCCCAGTCCATTGATCTTGGTGTATTCTACTCTGCTTGTGGTATGGCACCTGACATCTGTCCTTCAATTCAAATCCAAGTTACAAACGTCAGGTTCCATACTGCAAGTAAGGTAGAATATGAAAAGATAGATGGGTTCATACGGCATGCTCAGTCCTGGCTTATCCTTCCCAAGACTGGAAATAGGGAATGTATACATTCCCAAGGCTCCAGCTGCTCTGCCAAACTTCAGGTTTGGCACTATATATGAACCCCTCCCTACAAGATGGTGAAGTGCTTTTGAAATTAGAAATGTATATAAATGATATATAGATGCTATTTCTCGAATCTGGTGTGTGTGCGTGTGTGGTTGTACTAAGAACCCATTTCCTCCTAGCTCCTTAGTGTTTTGTTTATCAACCTGGGGGAGAGGGGAGTTAAAGAAATTCAAGATGCAATAAGACGCAATAACTGATATCCGCCGTTTAGGCTCGCTGTCAACCTTTAAGAGAGCCCTAAAAAAGTACTTGTTGGGCCTGGCCTTCCAAGGTTTTTAAATTGTTTTTTGGAGTATTTTAATTGGTTTTAGATGGTTTTGAATGCTTTTAGAACTGTTTTTATATTGTTTTGAGCACTGTGTTTTAAGTGGTGTGTGTTTTTGTGGCTTTTAAAACTTCTTGTACACTGCCCACTTGTACACTGGTGGTTTATAAATGTAATGTAATGTAATGTAATAAATAAATAAATAAATAAATAAATAAATTTAAATAAATAGGGGGCACAATAGTCTTCCTTCTGAGGGATAATTGCAATGCTTCATTGATAATCCCACAGGATTTGGTTGTCCTGTAAGCTGCTATCCGGAAGGTTTTCTATTCACCTGCTGGTTTTCAAGACGATAATATCACACCAATGCCAAATCCCATATGTTTTGGTTTCAGACAAAGAAAGTTTGGAATGCATAATGTTTCCCTCGCATCATCACCATTCCATAGCAAAAAGGGTGGACAACCGTTTTGTAACGATAAGCAGAGATCCCCAGTTTTGCCCTAACTCTGCCCCCAGTTTTGCCCAAACTCTGGTTGTAATTCTCTTTATGCAACTGCTTTCTAAAAATGCATCACTTGGATTTCTTAACAGAGAGAACCCCCACCCTCTGCTCCTTCCACCCCACCACTTTCCTGGTGAACTTTAGCTTCCCATTGAAGAGTTCTTGCTCACTTTAGCCAAAATATAGATAAAAGTAATTTTAAGTGCTGCAGTTTGAGGCAAGCCATAATACTGAATTATGATCACTTAAATAATTGCAGAGCTTTAGCTACAAACAATAATAGGAATGTATCATGTTTTGTGCATGCATTTTGCACATATGCAGGCAGAAGTTTATGTATAGCTTTCCCTAAACATGGGAGGATGAAAAAAACTATTTGAGATTGTGGGAAACAATGGTTCAAGGGAGCAAAATTTCCTAATGGAAAAATAAATAAAATCAAATGAGAAAAAACTATTATGAAGTTGTGGGGGGTGGGGGCGACACACAAATTTCAATCAGCATAGCTTGGATTTGCTTTTAACCTCTGTTTGAAGTTAAAGACAATTTGATTGTAAAATGATGTCTGCTGTGGACTTCATAAGACTTCCATATGACCTCTTAGGGCATATGGAACTTCATTTCTCATGTAACTCTATTTTTGGCATACATTTCATTTTTAAAAAGCCACTAAAATATTACAGATACTGAAACTGTGGGTGGTGACATGCAGATGTACAGCAATATGAGTCTATCATACAAAATTGGAAGAATTGATTCTCTCTGCCTCTTGTTACTATTGCAATGATAACCGATCCAAAAGAAGTCATAACTTCTTTTGAAGGAGCCAGCGTGGTGTAGTGGTTAGAGTGCTGGACTAGGACTGGGGAGACCCGAGTTCAAATCCCCATTCAGCCATGATACCTGCTGGGTGACTCTGGGCCAGTTACTTCTCTCTCAGCCTAACCTACTTCACAGGGTTGTTGTGAGGAGAAACTTAAGTATGTAGTACACCGCTCTGGGCTCCTTGGAGAAAGAGCAGGATATAAAATGTAAAATAATAATACAAATAATAATAACATTAATAGCATAAATGGTGTTTATTGAATAAACTAACTTTTGGGGAACCTTGTGATATCAATGCTGTTAGCCCATATTTTTGACAGTGTATTTGGTATCTAGTATTAGACCCATGCAGCTCAATGGATGGCCTTGAACCACTTATCTCTCAAACCAACCTCTCCTATTATGGTTGATGAGAGACCTAAGGTAAATGGCAGAGAAGGGCTGGAATGGAGAAAGCAGAGCCACAAAAAATCTGAGGGCCCAAGGCTGGAGCATTATTATGGGTTAATCTGGCCCTGATCTAGGGTTGATGCAAAGTTATAAATCCTATGGGATAAAACCTTATGTTTGCTGCCTCAATTTCCTTTGGAATTTTGGAAGAAATTTGGAAGAAATACAAATGTCGGGTTCAGTTGTGGGACATTTTGTGAACACTTTCAGCTCCACGAAAAGCACCTTCTTTGGACAATATTTCCGGGGAGAGCTATGAACATTATTTCCTCATTCAGACTGTTGTGTTGCCTTTACATTGAACTTGCTTGGACCCAAAACGGTCAGTCGCAACCAGCAACCCCGTGTGAAAACGATCTTGTTCCAGGGCTCCTCAGAATGGGGTGGGTGGGTGCTGTTTGCCCTTGACCAGGTTTTGAGGGCTGCAGCCTCCTCCTCTCCCATTATTCAATAGAGAAATAATGTCTACAAGGAAATGAAATGTATAGTTCGAGAGCAGCTGCATTGGAACTGCCTAACATTTGCTCACATCCCATGATCTCCAGCTGCAAATCACAGCTTCAGCCCTAAGGTCTAGGGGAAGCCCTACAAGACCTTCCTGCAGCCCTCCTGAGTTGGGAGGTCCCATAAATTCTAGACACAAACCAGATCCTACCTAGATGAGTTCCAATCTAAAAACCAAATCTAGAAATATGGAACTAGGAAATCTGGGAAAGTCAAAGTCTGTAAGCGTGTTTGGCTTACTGCCAAATTACATTTGAAATTATGGACAATTCCTTAACAATCACCCTATAAGTGATCTTCAGGTTACATTCCTACAGTCTCTTGTTGTGCCACTTGTTCTTTACAACCAGACTATGAGCTGTTTCAGTCAGCTCATCTCAAATGTTAAGAGAAAATAGACTTTTTAAAGAAATGCTGAATGTTTACTCATCTAGTTTGACGTCCTATTCCACTTGAGACTTAAACTCTGAGATGCAATGGCTGATGCAGCAGTTCTCTATTTACTGTAGTTAACTAGTGAATTACTTAAAATTGTTTCTCAAAGAAGAATGCTTGTCGAAAACAAAATGTGGGTTTCTTTTTAATGAATCATATCCTGAAGTTTCCTTGTTTAGTAGACCTTTCTCCTTTTGAGTACAACCTCCAGGAAAAAACAGAGAGGATTGTTTTGACTGTGCACAAAATGCATGAACAAATCAATGAAGCACATGAAATCAAATCATTTTCATTATGGACTTATCAAAGAGGCTTATTTTAGGAAATGCACACTTAGCAAGCATGGCGCACCAAGTATAATGAAGAACACATGATCACTTACCAAGTCCATGAACATGCAATGAAACTAACGAGAGATTCACTGGATCTATTATGCATCCAGTAACTGCATCAGACCAGAGAATGGACTGTTAGTATCAGAATACTCAAAATATTTTATATCTCTCAAAGTTGGTATTTGGGGGGGGGAACCACCTTGATCAATTAACTGGTCAAATATTGGTCATATATTTCCAAATAATAATCAGGCATCTGAGTCATACATTGTTTAATTAAAACAATAACAAATTGCAGAGAGAATTATACTAATTATAAAAACTGTCCTACAAGATTCAGGAGGCCACTCAATCCCAGAAGCCTACAGAATGCTGGATAAAAATAGATGTCCCTTGTCCACAGCACAAGGACAAGCCCAAGGTGTGCATTTTATAGATGTTAGGCTGAGAAAACATCTCTGTCACATCAATGTTTGTGGTTCATTTTTTTTAATGCACTATAGCTTGGTACTACTCAACCTTTTTATGCTATAATAGCTAAATTTACGCTGGCAAGTTCAGATGCTATTTCTAAAACATCTATTTCATCAAGATTTAAAAAAATAAACACACACACGAGCAGAACAAATGCTCTTCTTTCAAACAGAGTTCTTTAATACACACAAGAATGAGAATATAGCCAAATAATTATACAAAACACAAGACTAAAGGAACTCTTCCCCGCTCCCAACCTGATTGAAGACTACTTCAAGCAATTCCAAAGCTGATGCATTTACAACAGACAAAGATTTGGTGTGCACACTGACTTCAAACAGATGCATTCAGATACAAAAATGTATCGGGAATAATATGCTTCCTTCTCATATAAACACTTTTCCTTTACATTTAGAAGAACTTTGCCCCATAGTAATACCCCCATTGGCAGATTGTAACAATAGACAAAGTATATTTTCCCCACTTCAGCCTCCCTTAAGATGAGTAAGAAAAATGAACAAAAGTTTACCATTTTGGATTAAGTGGGGATTACAATTTGTGAAACCAGACCACAGAAGAGTAGTCTGGGACAGAAATAAGAAGGGAATGTTATCAGAAATAAGGTATGTAAATTGTCTAATGTATCAGGTAATGATAATCTAGACCAGTTGTTTGAAATAAACAGCAATAGTCCTGTACTAATTTATGTTAAGTAGATTCTTTTCCTCTATGGCATCATATTTTTAAAATAGTTAAAATTGCAAAAGATAAGGTATCAACAATGATAATTTTTAAATTTTTAAAAAGTTTATTCAAATCTACGCAAAGTTGTAAACTTTTCAATCTTAATCCAGATTCTTGCAAAATCTTATCACTTTTAACTCACTGTTTCATGAATGTTGCCCTCTCCTCAGCCCTGTCAAGAACAGTGAATACTTTGAAGACCCAAACTAGAGATGTGCAAACCGGCTCAACGTCAAACAGGTTCAACATGGAGCCCAATACTTTGCATGGAAGTAAGTCTCACTGAGTTCTATGGGACTTGCTCATGAGTAAATTTGCACAAGATTGCAATTTTTATCACAACTAGCTTTAATTGGATTTGATTTTAATTGGATTAACTTGTCTATACTGCATTATAATTTGATTAAGTGTCAAGCATGTATAAGACAGAGAATAGTAATGAAACATTCAATTCCGTAAAAGAGGACTAGAGTCCATGCACTCTCCTTATATGGTGCATTTAAAAAGACATTTGATTCTGTTCTGTGATTGCTCCAAGTGCATTAAGGGCTTGATGCCTATGTGAACATCACATGGTCTTTCGAGACAGGTAGCTGAACTACTGTATATCTCCCTTCAAAAAAATAAAATAATGAAAACTCAGCATCAACAGCAAACATTCCATAGATCTTGTGAGCTTAGCATCCTAGAAGCTCACAAAGCCAGTTATTAAAAAAACCCCAAAAACTTTTGAATTTACAAATGTATATACGTAAATATATACGGTTTGGTTTGACAGTCCAGAGTCGAACCAAACCACCCCTTGTTCAGTCCAACCCTGGACTGAACATCCCCCAACTGTACAGGGGTTTGTGGACTTTACATATTTAATTATTTATGTATTTTACTGGGGGCAAATCTTTAATGTCACTTATCTCCTCTGGGGGAGTTGTTGGAGGTGGTGGTAGGGGGCTCCACGGAAGTTCCCCCTCCCCCCACCAGCCTCAATGGATCTGGAACCAGCCCATTCCGCTGGCTCTTTGGCCTGGTGGCCATTTTGGAGGCAGCCGCACCTGCGCAATTGGCCTCTGAGAGGGCTGGGTCATGCCATGCCTCTCAGCGACCAATTGCACAGGGGCGGCAGCATTGAGGCCCGCGGGCTGCGTTGAGGCCAGCAGGGGGAGGGGGGACCTCTGCGGACCGCTCCCCACCTCCAACAACTCCCCTGGAGGGGATAAGTAACATTAATTTTTTTCCAGTGAATAAAATAAAATAAAAAGGTTCATGAACCCCCCCCCCCGACCGAACCAAACGGGGGGGGGGGGTTGAGGGGGTGTGGGACCAAACTTGCCCGGTCAGGTTTGCGTCGGGTCCAGACTCGAACCAAACCGGGCCAGCCGGCTCCGTGCACATCCCTAGCCAAAACATATGTCATGGCAAGCAGAAGAATTGTGATTGGATTCCCGGATTGCTTTTTTAACTAGGGGAGCTGAGATGGACACTCAAATAGACTGAGAACAGGCTTAACTCTTTCCCCCGGACTTTAATTTAAGTATCTCACTAAGCTACAACTAGTACTACTTGGCACCAACTTGGACCTGTATTGGATCCCTTTCCCCCAGAGGAGCTAATAGCAGCAGCTGGGAAGGTCAACTTAGAGGAATGGTGCAGAGTAAAAGGCTTTAAAAAAACAAATCAAAACTTCACCAGTGCCACTGTCCTGTTTCATTTTAGGAACCCCTGTGGTTGCTTTAAAACAAAACACTTTTTTAAAAAAATCAAGAAACCTTAATATTGATCTTGCATGTCCCATGTTTTGGCCCTGACTTATGAGGCTGAAGAGAAGTTATCCTTTTTCTCTTAGTCACTGTCAGTAATGGCTTGAAACAGATATTTCTGCCCATGATACCATGCATTCATCCCACTTTGATCTTGTCTCAAAAACCTGAAACCCCTGTTTGACCAGAAGCAATAGTGGAATGGAAGAAATGTGTGTGCACATACAGCGAATTGATGCCTCTCTCAAGCCACTTCCAGCTGTCAGAAAGAAGCTGTTGTCTATTTCCAGCTTTAGTTGGTTTCGCTAAATTTGGGCTGGGCTCGACATGATTCTCCTATTGCAGATGTTCATGACAGCCTGGAATGTAATAAATAAATACCACTGGAAAGATTTTAACATTAAAGGAGTGAATGCATACATCTCAACAGAGCGGAATAACCCTTGCTAAACTGAGCAAAGAGACACTACTTAAAGTGTGTGATTATCTTATATTTAGTAGCGGGAGAGCAACAGGCTCTATCAAACCCCGGCACAGCATTCCTCCTGTTGGTGTCTACCTTATGTTTCTTTTTAGACTGTGAGCCCACACACACACACACACACCCCGCTTTGGGAACTTTTGTTGAAAGGCATTATATAAGTGGGGTAGTAGAATTTTCTGCCACCTAATGTAGCAGCACCTAATGCTGGGAAAAGTTGAAGGGAAGAGAAGAAGAGGACGACCAACTGCAAGGTGGATGGACTTGATTACAACAACAATGAATGCACCACTGAGAGACCTTAAAGGCCAAGTTGAGGACAGATCCTCCTGGAGAGAATCTATCTATGTGGTTGCTTAGCGTCGACTCCAACTTGACAGCACTTAATCAACCAATCAAATGTAGCAGCAATATTTTGAAAGATTTTTTATCTCCTCTAAACACATGTATGTATGTTGTAGGTGGTAAAAACCCTACTATTGTGGCATATTTCTTTTTGAAGTAAGCTGTGAAATATTTTGCATCTTTACATGTTGCATTTTTAAAAATTGTCTGATATTGCTTCTCTCATATAGTGGCAAACTGATGTGATGAAATTTATTAAAGAGAAAATGGAGGATTTCAAACAAAGTTCTTCCCCAATTCTGCCTAATAGTAAAACACAAAGGCTAGTCATGTCTAAATATCTTTGGAATCAGTGGAGAAAGTGAATCGTGACTAAACTCCCATTAATTTAAATGAACATGGAGCCCAATACTTTGCATGGAAGTAAGTCTCACTGAATTCTATGGACTTGCTCATGAGTAAATTTGCACAAGATTGCAATCTTTATCACAACTAGCTTTAACTGGATTTGATGTTGATTGGATTAACTTGTCTATACTGCATTATAATTTGATTAAGTGTCAAGCATGTATAAAACAGAGAATAGTCATGAAACATATTCAATTCCATAAAAGAGGACTAGAGTCATTCATTCATTCATTGGATTTCTATACCGTCCTTCCAAAAATGGCTCAAGGCGGTTTACACAAAGAAACATAATTAAATTAAATTAATTTAATCCATGCACTCTCCTTATATGGTGCATTTAAATTAAGACATTTGATTCTGTTCTGTGATTGCTCCAAGTGCATTAAGGGCTTGATGCCTATGTGAACATCACATGGTCTTTCGAGATAGTTAGCTGAACTACTGTATATCTCCCTTCAAAAATAATAATAATGAAAACTCAGCATCAACAGCAAACATTCCATAGATCTTGTGAGCTTAGCATCCTAGAAGCTCACAAAGCCAGTTATTTTAAAAAAAACCTTTTGAATTTACAAATGTAAGTACGTAAATATATACGTATCTCTGCAGCCCTATAAGTACACATTTATTTTATTTTTGAATTTCCCTATTTTTCTTCTAAACTGCATTCTACCACCTGAATTCATTACCTGAAGGAATGATGTGATGATCAGTGTGTATTTATTGGCATGTGTGTGTGTGTATAAAATTGTTTTCATGGGAGAAATCCAGAAGTCTTCTGATTATTGACAATCCCTGCTTAGTTTCAATAATGCTGTAATATCTGGTGCACTTATACTATTCACTGTTAAGGATAATATTTAAAACTGTATATGGTAATATGATAGTATTTAAACAGTATTTTTAACACCCTATCTGCTTTAACCCTCTACCACAGATGGGTGCAATGCAATGCAATGAAATGAATAAAATAAAAGAGCTTCACTGAAACTCTTATCACTTTTTAATTACTTGTGTGTGCAGACCTACAGGCATCTATCCACTTAACAGAGGATCAGTGCTCTCACTTTGACATTGCTGTTTGCTCTACTTAGCAAAATACATATGTGTATCACATGCAACCATCTGTGAAATCATAAGAGAAGTCACACATGTTTCTTTAGAAGTGCTTCTGATTTCAATTGGGCATCCTCCCAAATAGGTGTATGTAGAAGACTGCAGCCTTACAGTGCAACTATATGTATATTGACTTGGGCATAAGGCCTCTGAGCTTAAGGAGGTTTATTCCCAAGTAAGTGTGGGCAGGAATGCAGTCAATTGTTTGGGTCCCGTTTTGTAAAGTGACTGCAAACCTCTGTTCTATGCAACTGAAATATACACATCTTTTCTTTATTATCCTTTGCTACCTATGTAAAAGCGTACCTTTTGAAAGTTGTAATATTTAGTACGGGGAGAGCAACTGGCCCTATTCAACCCTAGCACAGCACCCCTTCAGTGGCTGTTGCTGGTGTCTCCTATGTTTCTTTTTTAGATTGTAAGTCCTTTGGGGGACAGGGAACCATCTTATTATTATTCTTTTTTCTATGTAAACTACTTTGAGAATTTTTTGCTGATTAGTGGTATAAAGTAGTAGTAGTAGTAGTAGTAGTAGTAGTAGTAGTAGTATAAACTCAAAGCTAAATTATTAATTATTGATCATATTTTAAATTTTGACATCAAAAGGAAAAATGCATGTTATTACTATAGAGTGGAGGTTTTCAGCATTGCCACTTAAAATATGATGCCATATTATCTTAAAACCACAAAACATAAATAAGCAACATCAGATGACAGTTCTTTTCTTCTTCTTCATAAGACACAGTTTATAGGATGCTTATTAGACAGTTGGAATAACCTGTTAGGTAGAATTGCTAAGGCAAGCTTTCAGCATTGCCTTACAAATGCAACCCTATAGACACCAAGGACTAAACTTGGTATCTACACTGAGGCAGATTTAAGTTCTTCAGATTGCTTCTATTTATCTGGAAAACAGACACTGGGTGATACACTAAGTAGGATTTGATTTTTTCCAAAAATTAATTGTAAGTATCTGTTTCATCATAACACTTCCATAACAAAAGACAACTCCATGTTCAACTGGGTCAAATTCTCTTCTGACTTCCTATTTCAAAGACAGTCTCAGATTTCCAAGTTATTTCAGGCAGTTTTCCTATAAGTAGTTAAAAAAAAAAGTCTTCTGAATTAAAATGCTAATTGTAAACAAACTCAAACACATTGGGGGAAAAATGCAGCCCGACTATATAACAAAAGAGACGTATATAATTCTATTTGAGTGAAATCTTTCATCTTTTGATTTACAGGTTTGAGTCTCCTATAACTGAAACCACATTGTTTCATATCTTTCATACCGCAGCTTTCCCTAAAAACCTTGTTTTAATTAAGGTTCCTTTCAGATGTTTGAATAAAAAGCATGACAGTGTTCACTGATGGCTTTAATGTATCCTTTGAGCTTGGAAAATATATAAAACAAGAACATCACTCGTTGTTCAAAGAAAAGCTGGCTATCGGATACTGAAAAGGAGAATGACTGAAGAAGGTAGATAATGGTCTTTAGGGGTGTGCGTTGGCGGGGGGGGGGGAGTGGGGAGTTAGCAGGTAGCTAGCCTAACTTCTCTATCACTATTTGTGTCCCTTAAAAATACTCTGAGACTGAACAAGTGCCATAGTCCCTTTCTGTGATAAGGCAACATGTGTAAGAGTTTAAGCATACATTATCAGCGAAAGGCACAACTCTTCAGTAACACTCTCAAATCCACAGTTACTTGCATCACAGTCTCGCTATGTTCAAAAGAGGAAAATAACTAAAGGCATCACCTTTTAGAAACGTTCGATATTGAGTTCTGGCCCTGGGGTTCGATGGGCTTCAGTGGAGGAGAACAACTGGTGTTCCAGTTGTACTTTCAAAACCAGCAGAAGCACCTGAGCTTAGAATGAACCTCAGGAAGATCCCTCTCTGCTTACCTCCCTTAAAGGCTGCAGCACAGGAACAAATCTGAAGCAAGGTGAGACCAGGTAGGGGAAAGCCCCTGAACTTGGAGAGAGGATTAGAATCTTATATGCTGACAGCTAAGGTTGGGCCCCAATTGTGCAGCACGAGACAAAAGACAAACCGTCCCTCTGTCCCCGCAGAGAGCATTTTGTTGCTCGTGTTTATGAAATGTCACATTAAAGAGGAAACTGGAAACAAAAGAAAAGAAAAAGAGAGGCTAGCGTGGAAGAGCACGTCACACAGTGATGTGTGGGAAGGCTGGAAAGCTTTGGAGCACAGCTTTCTTTCCACAGTGTCTTCCTGACCACTTTTCAAATGCATTTGCCAAACACGAAATTGCTACGGCATCTTGAAAATGGCACCATTGAGGAACACGCCATCATTTTATTACATTAAAGAACAGTAAATCAATCCTATAAACTATTTTTAACAGTGTGAAAAAAATAATACCCAGTCAAAAGTGTTCAAAAATGTCAGAAGTGGTGGGATTTGTGAAGCTATTTTCCCCCCAACAGTTGTTCAGACTGTTTCAATTTTCACAGGCAACCGTAGTCAAGAATGTAGAATTACTTTTAATATTTCTATTCTACTATTGAAGTCAGTGAGTGGCCCACACGGCATATGACTACAGGCTCCAGGCTTTCTCTCTCTGCAAGGTCTGTTTTACTGTAACTTTAGAATTGTAGCGGTTACATCGAAGGAGTCTTGGAAGGCCCTTTTAAGTCCATCCAACGAACAAGTGAGGCTGCTGTTCAGAATTTTGTGCCCAGTGTTTATATTCCATCTGATCTGTGCCACCCAGGCAGCAGACAAGACATGTCTAAGGGTGCTTTTGCGAGGGGGGGGGTGCACAATGATGTCACACACAGGAAATATCAGGGAGGACTTGGCACTTCACAAGGCTGGCTCTTCTTCCATGGGCTCGCCAGCAGCTCTAGAAAAATAAACAGGCAATCAGAATACGGAACCAGAGTACACAATGACATTGTAGATTTTCATGCATAATCAAAGCTGATTTTTAAGCTCTCCCCCATGTTTATTTGTGTTATTCAGTTATCCATAAATAAAGTTTCTTTCCTAGGAAGTATAAACAAATGTCAAGTGGAAAAACATTTTCGATCCAAGCAATCATTGCAAAAGGTTCCTGTTTATATTAAAATTGTCAGAATATTTTAGAACGTTCGGTTCAGAAATGCACATGCTTTGTGTCAGCAAAATCAAATAGTTTAATGGGGTAAAAGGTGCAACCCTCTCTCCCTCCCTCCTTATTTCCCTCTCTTTTTAAAATATTTATGGATCTAATTTATTCAGTTTAACCATAAGATACCCTCTTCAAAATCGGGTAATGTGCAAGGAATTCAGCAAAGTTCCCAAGTCATCTCGGCGGTGCTTCTTTGCTTTTAAGAGTGTGTTGGCTGCTTGCCTGCTTAAAACTTCCGAGCTCCAATTCTGAATTTGATTAGCAGACTGCTGCCATAAAGCAGGTATCTAATAATAATAAATAATCTGATTATGCACATCGTCTTTATTAGAAATCACCTGGGAGGCAGCCAACAGTCAGAACAAAATTGGCTGTTGGAAATGTAAAAAGAGAAAAAGTATCCCGCCCCCCCCTGCCCCCAATAGCTCTGGAGAGCAGAGGATCAGAGATTATTTTAAAAATTGCATTGCCGACAGGATGAGAAGTCAGACATGTGAATTTAATCCTAGTTTGTTTGAGAACACGCGCGCGCGCGCACACACACACACACACCCCTACCTTATACACACTTCAGTTTTGATGAATGCATATTTCCAGGATAATATTACCAGTGAAATCTCGGCTATGATGGAAGGATTCATTAATGACCTAATTTTATTTTATTTTTTATCACTGGGAGCATGGCTGAAGTTACATGGGCTGCTGCAATGAGGAAACTAGACTTCTTCCATGACAAAACATACAATCCCCTTTGGTCACTGAATCCGTTGTGTCTATTGCATTGGTCCTTTGTGTTTCACATTATACCTCACATACAAATTTAACTAATGATATATAGCTCTCCCAGCCAGGGGTGATACTGAGGAACATAAGGAAAAGACCAGCAGGAGAAGATTGTAGGGCCCCCAACAACACTCACACCCAACAGCAACAATTTCTCAATGCAATCAGAAGGAAGAAAACATATGGTGCTGAATCACATGGTAAGAATTCCCTAGGTACAATAAATAATAACTGGTAAAGACCTATGGTACCTGACTTTGCAAGCATAGAAAATATAAATATAGTGGTGAAATCTCTACGACAGCTGTAAAACATAACATAGCACAGAGTGTTGTTCATTTTTGGCATTTGTTTTGGAAAGAATACATAGCTTACTCATGGCATCACACTCTTGCATTATAAAGCTATACATCTTCTTATGTTTCTTGGAATCTAGTGTGGCTCTACAGCTAGAATGGGAGATGCCAGTTCAAATTCTAGCTAAGCCATGGACTCTCAGGGCAGGACTTTGACACATGGCTACATCTCAGATCTTGGCAAGATAAAAGTCAATGTGGTCAGAGCACCGAACTAGGACTGTGGAGATACAGGTTCAAAACCTCACTCAGGCACAAAATTTATTGGGTGATCTTGGGCCAGTCACTCTCCTCATGCTAACCTACCCACCTCATTAGATCAGCTGGGAGGGTTCTGCTTCATGTGGCAAATCCTGCCACATTTAACAAAGTCCATTTGTAAAGCATATGGGACAAGGCATTCTTGGTTATTGCCCCCAGTTTGTGGAACTCACTCTCAGAAGAGATCTGCATGGTTCCCTCACTCCTAGTCTTCCAGAGGAGACTGAAGAAGACTGCCCTTTTTATCTAGAACTTTGGCCAATGAGCAGTCCTCCGATTTCCTTTTAGTTGACTGTAGCTTTATCCATTTATTTTGAGTATGTTTTTAATTAAAACTTTATTATTGTGGTTTTTAATTTGTTATGCACCACCCTGAGGTCTCAGGACAAGGATACAGAAATGAAAATAAACAAATAACCTACCTCACAGGCTTGTTAGAATGATAAAATGAGGGGGAAATGTGTGCTACCTTTAGCTACTTAGACAGTGGCCTGTCACGCAGAGCCAGGAGGCATCACGTACGGCCAGAACCGATCTCTGGTTTTGCATGACATGCCCCAGCTTTCGGTGCTCCCTTCCCCATGTGAAGGGATGGGAACCCAGTTTCTGAACTTGGTTTATTTTGAAATTTTGGCTAGAATAAGCCAGGATTGCTTGGTCCAGACATCACGACAGATCTGGGCTTGTTCTAAGTCAGATCAGAAGTAGAATCCTCAAATAGAATCATAATCTCTTGCACACAAAGAGGATGGGGAAGTACCCAAGGCAAGGGGATGGGGTGCAAAACCAGGATATAATCCTGGTTCTGCATAACATATGAACCAGACCACAGGGTAGGCTAAAAATTTAATAAATGAATAAAATGAAAATAAGAGCTACCTACCATGTGGGTTAACAAATATAATAATGGCTCTGCTGGATCTATTCTGTTTCCAGTGGCTGTCAGCCAGGTGCCTCCTGCAGCCTGCAAGCAGGGCATACAACTGATAGCCACCCCTTCTTGCTTATTCCCAGCATCTGGTAGTCAGGGATATACTGCCTCTGTACATGGAAGTTTCATTTAGCCACGACGGATCATCACTGTTGACAGACAGCACCCATTGTTTCCATGCAATTGTGAGCTGGATTGGAATGGGGCTGTAAATCCCCTTTCAACAGTTCAAAAGCACTACTACAGAGAATGGCATATAATAATTCTTGTAGGACTTTTGTATTACATCACCCAATTTCTCCGAAGTGCTGCCTAAAAGCATCCAAACCATGGAACATTTTCAAAGTAAATGATTACTGATGCAGCTGTCTGTCCAGCGCAAGGCTCTAATCAGCTCAATATACCAAATGAGTGATTATCAGCACATATGATGTGCAAGCCTTTCAAGGACAGTGGTGGTTTACTGAACAATCTTTGCATTTAAATCAATAGTTGCATCATTTTCATCCCTTTTTCTTTCATCTTCTATCAAATGCATCTCTCTTACCTATTTCTCTCTCTCTTGGCAATTTCAATTATGTTTCAGCTGCACATGAACCAAGAGCTCTCCTTTAATAAAACAAAACATTAAAACACCCAGAAAATCACAGCTTGCCCCTGCAGCCTGCACCACGTCGCATGTCAGAATAAATCAAATTGAGATAACTGTTTACTCGATGATGTCACTTCAAAGAGAGAGAGAGAGAGAGAGGATGGGGGGAGGTGGGAATACCCCAAGAATTATGCTGAGCTAGAACCATTCGCTCTCCCCTCCCTCTTTCAGTGGTAAATGAGTCAGATATACATTGGCCAGGAAAAGAGCCACTTTATTCAAACTCTGAGTTGGAAATGAGTCATCTTACTCTGAACAACCAATATAACTTCCAACACAACTGGCAAGTCTTTTGCAAAAAGAATGTTTCTGTCTTTCACCACACACACACACAGCTGATTCTGTACAGCAGATTTTCAGTTGGTACGTTAAAAAGCAGGGTTGGATTTTTCTCAGCTTGTATGATGTCTGTGTTTTGTGTGAGAGATGCTGTTGAAGTTTATGCTCATGCATGGAGCAGGAATTTAGAAGGCAAGAGTCTTTGGATCACACAAGGGCCACAAAGTTACTGACTAAATTAAAAGACTCTGCAGCGAGATAATCCTCTGCTAGTTACTGTACTTTCTATTTCTATTGCCAGTGTTAACTGAAACAGCTTACTGGAGAGAGCCAACAGTAGATTTTTGCTTGCTTGGTGTCCCATGCATGGGAAAATCCCACTCTAGCAGGGAGTCCTGAAGTAGGTACTATGTTACAATAACTATTCCCAGCTCCTCAGAGCCTCATATATGAGGAGAGACACTTGGCCAGAATGTGGAGAAATTTCTCCAAAGTGGAAATGCTCCACGAGTTTCAGAATTTTCAGGGCTTCCTCAGGAAACACTAAAAATCTGAAAATACCTCTGAATCTCAGGTTTCCTCCCAGGAACAATTTTTTTTGAGAATTTACTCAGATGGTTTCTCCACATCTGTGTGGTGGGCAAGCAGTGTGGAGCCTGTTTCTTTCCCTGCCTCCCTGTAGCCCCGAAAGGCTAGTCTAGGAAAAACCCCTTATGTTCCCATTTATACCACAGGGTGCTCACCAGAACCCCTAGTTCCTGTTCCTCCTTTAGAACACACTGTTCCTGCCAGTTGTGACCTGCTTGACCTAATGAAAATCTTCCCTATACCACTTCACCAGTTCTCTAGTGCAGAAGAAGAGGTGAAAAAAATACTCCTCCTCATGGCTTATGTGGATGATGACTGCCAAGCTGTGCTGAGGTAAGGTACGGAGGTGGGCTTTCATCTTTCTTTAGCCCTCAGGAGCACATCTCCCATCGGCTGGGCCACAAAACTCAAACTGAGGGGAGTGCTGAGTTTGACAAGCTGATATTTAATATTATTGCCTTAAAATTAATCAGCAAGATGAGGGTGTTTTTTTTTTTAAAGCATCTTTTAAAACAGAATATGTTATTTATTATTAGAACATACATCTCACCTTTATGTATATCATACACTCAAGGCAGTCAAATTTTAACTTTTTAATTTGTCATTTTAAATTTGACTTTAACTGAGGTTTATTTTTTTAAAATCAATTTCTATTAATTTTATATTGTTTTTATAGGATATGAGCTTTACTGATTTTGTGAGCTGCCCTGAGCAGTCGTGCATTGTAGGAGTGAGGTATACATATTTTAAATAAATAAATTCCACAGAATTTATTAAATAAATAAATTCCACAGAAGTTTGGAGAATCCAGAAAATACATGTTATCCTATTATAGCCATGATGGTCACAGTGACAGCAGAATCAAATTCATGTTTCCTTGGCAGCAAGTCCTACTGTGAGCAAGAGCAGTATAGTTCTGTAGAACTAGGGAGACCAGGTTTGAATCCCCACTTGGCTATGGTGTTCACTGGGTGACCTGGGGCTGGCCGCTTGTTTTCAGCATCACCTACCTCATACAGTTGTTGTGAGGATAAAAATAGCTTCTCTGAGCTCTTTGGAGAAAGGATGAGATATTTATTACATATTTATCTGTGCTTGAGAGTCTTCACTGTTGTCTCTTTCTGTCTGTATCAGAAGCTTGGGTTGCAATCCTGTGCACACTTACCTGGGAGGAAACTTTGCTAAAGACAATACTGGTCTGATGCAGGCAGAGGCAGACAACAGTGAGGATTCTCAAGCACAGTGATCCTTCCAGAGAATCATTTTCATAGAATGATTAATCATGCTGAATGTTCCCTGCTTTCAGTCCAGACTGATGAAGTGTACAGAATCTGGCAACTGCCTGAATTCCACTCTATCTATATTATCACATGTCATTCCCCTCTTCCTGTTCCCTTAAGCAATACTCTTGAAAAGAAAAGAAAAGAAAAAAAGAAGAAAAGAAATTGGTGTGAGTGTATGTGTGGGGGAGTAAACTTGCCACATCTGATGTTATAATGGCTTAGCTAATATATTTACACAAGTAAATGCATTGTTGGGGGGGACGGACGTGGCTTTATCTAAGCTCTTAGCAAATAAATTACTGCTAAGTGGCAGTGGTTTTGAATTAGCACACTCTCAAAACATGACAATTAACTGCTAATTAGTTTAAACTCTGTAATTTGATATGCCAAACTAATTACACCTTATTTTAGTTAGTCCAAAAGTTGATTTTATTTGATCATAAAAATTAGGTCACTCAGACGTGAATTATGGCTTCCATTTCATTTCCAACCTCCATGTATTAGGAAAAGATGCTGCATGTTTACATCTTGAGCTGACAAAAAGGCCTCTGCCATTCTTATACATTTGGCTCCTGTACCTAGGACTCTTCAGCAACTGTACTAAAAACAATCTAGATTGTGACTCCAGAAAATGAAATTCCCAGTTAAATTGCACAAGCCAGTAGGCTTGTATTGTAGGAAAACATATTGTGTCTTCTTCTGAATGCTATGTTGCATTTTTGTTGAATATGTATTTTTCTTCATTTTTACCAGGATGTTGGGAAGAAATATAGGAGAGTGGGCATCATGGGCAGAGCTATAATAGAGTCAATGGGTTCCTAGAGCAAGGGTTTCCCAGCTCCTGGGAGCCACCTGCCAGCTCCCCCATGCCTAGAACTCATTTCCCAGCCAACTGGCATTTGCTGACTGAGTGCATCTATGTTCCTTTCTCTCCCTCACTGGAGAGAGAGAAAGGCGGTGGGGCGGGGGGAATGCACCAGCTACAGAGGGCTTTCATGGCCATGCTCCCTTCCACATGATGACATATTTATTTTATTTTATTTTATTTTATTTTATTTTATTTTTATACCACCCACTACCAAAGTCTCTAGGTGGTTTACAAAAACAAACAAAAAATAACAAATCTAAAACATATATAAACCTTAACCATCCATACAATCAAAATTCAACTTAAAACATCAACTAAAAAGCTTGGCTGAAGAGATGTGTCTTAGTTGTTTCGTAAAAGCCATCATGGGTGGAGCAGCTCTAAGCTCAGCAGCAAGTGTGTTCCACAGCCCCTGGGGCTGTGGAAGAAACCATACCACTTTAAGAGAGACACCTTCTTCGTTATTAACCCTGCCACCCATTAAGATAATCAGGGGAGGTTCATCGGAGAATGCCAGTGGCTCATCTGGTGGCAATTCAAAGGCAAGCCTTTTCTGTAGTTACAGAGAAGGCTTACCCTCTGACAAAACTCATAATAGGCGGCAGGGTTCATAACGAAGAAGGTGTTTTCTTAAATACTATGAGCCCAAGCTGTTAAGGTCTTTATAGGTGATAACCAGCACTTTGTATTTTCCCTGGAAACCTATTGGCAGCCAGTGTAGTTCTTTCAAAACAGGAGTGGTCTGGTTTCTTCAGGAAAGCCCGGAAACCAACCTGGCGGCAGAATTCTGCACCAGCTACAGTTTCCAGACTACGCACAAAGGCAGCCCCACATAGAGTGCATTGCAGTCCATGTACATTGCTAAATATAAGAGAATCACCACTTTAAAAGGTGTTTTGGTTTGAATTCGAACTGAATTCAAACCAAATCATGAATTTTGGTTGGTGCACACCCCTAGTGCAAATTGTTAGGACTGAGGTGCTTTAGTAGTTTATTACTTGGCTACACAAAGCATATATTTGATCCACAAATCTTTCTGGTTGCACGTCCAGCTTCACAGCATTCTGAGTTCATCTGTAGAAGGTTTTCCTATTCCCTTTCCTTCTCACAATAGATTCAGAATAATTCCACTACATTTGGACTCTCCTTTGCAGTGTAGAAGTGCCAAAATTATTTGGCATAAATAAATGTAAGAACTCTATAATGTCCTTTTATACTGAATCACTTTTCTGACTCCTTCAACTCTCCCTTTCTCCTTCTTGCAATATATCTCTGTTCTGAGCATGGAACTGTTCACACATCATGTTGAAATACTTGATCGGTGAAGTGCATTGGCAGTTGTTCTTTCATTTTATAGAACTGTTAAATTCATGTCCAACTCAATCGTGTTAGGTCAGTGTGAAACAACAGCTGACAGGCAGGGAAAATGAACACTCCCTTCTTTATCCATTGATCAGAGTTCATTGTGGGAAACAAAGTATGGTTAGCCTCATTCATCAGAGGGCAACTCCCAGTTTTGGCCAAGCAGATCCATGAAAATCAATATGTTTTTTTAAGTATAAGAGTTGATCTTTAAAAAGGTGAGCCTTGCTTATTCTTTCTATGTCTCTGTGAGGGTACATTAAATTTAAAACACACCTCTTCCACCACATATATATTAAGGCAGTATTGACCATTTTCTATTCAATCAGATCTTCACTTAATGTTCCCTTTAATTTAAATGTTGTGAGGAGAACAGGCATAGGAATACAGCACACATGGATTCTAAACAGAATCCTGTTCTCTGGTTCCATATTACCCTGACCCATTTGTTCCATATCTCAGGCCCTCCTCTGCTATTTCATTTCCACACACACCTTAGGGGGAAAAAAATTAAAACACACATAGAGGCCGCATAGCATGCATAAAACAGGCCATATAACATACAGCTTTGGGCAAAAGAAAAAGTGGCAGACATCAGCAATGTTATATATGGGATCATAAAGGAACTCATGGAAGGTTTCTAGGTGCATGAGTACACCAGAAATTGTCTTACACTGAGTTAGACAAATGGTCCATTTAGCTCAGTATTATCTACTCTGACTGGCAGTGAGGTTCAGACAGGAATCTTTTCCAGCCTTATCTAGGACCTTCTGCATGCAAAGCAGACGGGATGGATCCAGCAGGAAATTACAGGGGGTGCAACAGAAATCCCCCCCCTAAAATATTTTGTTTCCATATATAAAAATAGTTGGGCTTGGATTTTCTTTCTCTTGCAAATTCACTATGCTAGGAGTGTCAAACTCAATCTGGTGGTGGGCCAGATTGGATTCTGATGCACTTTGGGGAGCTGCACATGGTCTTGAGCCACCTTCTGTCACCTCGTGCCCACCTCGTGCCACCTTCTACCTTCCTCCTCCTCTTCCCCCCATTTTCTCTCATTCCCTCCCCCCCACCCCCCACACTTGCCCTGGCACTTAAATAATGAAGCCGCTCACCGCTGCTCCTCCACGGCGCGGCTCGCTTGTCCCAGCCCCCTCTGCAAGGAGCACGAGGGGCTGGGGGAAGATCGGGATTGGCCCCGTCCACTTCTGGGGGGCGGGGCCAGAAGTCCCGAGGCTGCTGGCGCACCTGCGCCAGCTCATTCCTCCTCCAGCAGCCAGACCCTCCCTCCCATCCCTCAGATATAGACTGGGCACTTGCTGGTCGCCAATTGGGGCCGGGCAGGAGTTTTTTGGGCGCACACCTGTTTGGCTAGTGGTGTGTTCCTTTTTTCGCCTGCCTCAGGCTATATCAGGGTTTCTTAGAGGGTAGCCATCTGGCTAGTGCTGGGTCAACTTCGCAGGGTCGGCAGGTACAGTGCGGTCGAAATGCTAATTAGAGTGGGTGTGGCACCTGAGGTAAAGTAAATCTAGGAGGGCGAGCCGATCCCTTGAGGCTTGACAGATCAGGGATGCGGCCCATGCCTCCCTGCAGGCGGCATTCTCACTGTATGGCTGTGCAGCGTCGGTGGGATGACGTGCTGTTAGTTAAATGCCTGACCTTAGGTCGGTGAAGAAGGGCACCTCCGCTACTGGCGGAGGACTCGCCTGGAGCCAAGGTGCTATCGCCACGGTCTTTAGGAGGTGGCGGCCACAGTGTGGCCGGCCCGCTAGGCACCGCACTGCGTGGGGGGCCCTAGCCAATCCCAGCCCTTACGGTTGTAACAAAATCAAAATAAACATTGACCGTTCCACCATTACAATGTCTCCGCGTCTCCTTGGGGTCTTGGGACAATCCCCCTTTACACCGAAATAGACTCAGGGAAAGTTTGATTTTTTAAAAAAATTATTATTTTTTTTGCATTTTTAGAAGGAATTCTGGTCAACATACCTGTCAAAACCAGATTTTGCATGGACAATCCTGCCATTCTCTCCTCTTATTCTCTCCATTGCAGAGGTGTTGCTAGGTGGTGAAAAAAATCAGGCCTGCCTGAAGCCCATAGCCTCCCACATTTTGATAATTAAACCCTTTCATGCTCTCTAAAGGTAACCAAAACTAAAAATGAATCTCCTTTTTCTCATGCATAAGATTTATCCTGCAGTCAATACCCACACAGTTGAGAACCAGTGTTGTGTAGTGATTAGAGTGTCAAGACTAGGACTGGGGGACTTGTGTTCCTCATTCAGTCATGAAACCCGCTTCAGGACTTTAGATGAGACATTCTCTCTTAATTCCAAATCTGCCTCACAGGATTGTTGTGAGGATAAAAGTGGAGAGGAAGAACATGTACAATACCCTGAACTCTTTGGAGGAAGAACAGGATATGTGTCATAATAAAATATATGTATATGTGTCTATAGCATATACATATTTATGTTGACTTTTAGCCACATGCACTCCAATCCTAAGCATGTAAACTCAGAAACAAATTCAAAGAGCATTTTTTACAGCTATAACAGCAGCAAGCAGCCCAGTCTGATCTCTTCTATGAACGACATTTAAGCAAAAAGCATATGCAACTATATTGTATACTGGAAGATCAAATTAAATCAGCACTCCGATCATTGCCAAGTGAGGAGGCTATAGGAATTGATGGAATAGCAATAGAGAGGAGAGCTGGTCTGAGGAGAGGAGAGCTGGTCTTGTGGTAGCAAGCATGACTTGTCCCCATAGCTAAGCAGGGTCTGCCCTGGTTGCATGTGAATGGGAGACTTGATGTGTGAGCACTGCAAGATATTCTCCTCAGGGGATGAAGCCGCTCTGGGAAGAGCATCTAGGTTCCAAGTTCCCTCTCTGGCTTCTTCAAGATAGGGCTGAGAGAGATTCCTGCCTGCAACCTTGGAGAAGCCGCTGCCAGTCTGTGAAGACAATACTGAGCTAGATAGACCAATGGTCTGACTCAGTATATGGCAGTTTCCTATGTTCCTATGAAGAATCAGTCAAGGCTTTAACCAAACTATGCCAGGAAATCTGGAGAACAACACAGTGGCCAACAGACCGCAAGAGGTCAGTATACATACCAATATGAATATATATACCAATATATAAATACCAGTATTTATTTTTTATTTATTTTTTATGTTTTATATCCCGCTCTTGCTTCAAGGAACCCAGAGTGGTGTACTACATACTTAGGTTTCTTCCCACTACTACCCTGTGAAGTAGGTTAGGCTGAGAGAGAAGTGACTGGCCCAGAGTCACCCAGCAAGTATCATGGCTGAATGGGGATTTGAACTCGGGTCTCCCTGGTCCTAGTCCAGCACTCTAACCACTACACCATGCAGTTCACCATCCGCGAACTGGCCGGAGGTTCAGTTCCGGTCCAGACGGGACCGGGGGGAGGGGGAAGTTCGATCCTGAACCCCCAAACCTCCGGACCGAACCTCCGGACCACCTGATCGGTCCGCACATTCCTATCAGCAAAGGAGTAAGACAAGGCTGTATACTTTCTCATTATTTGTTCAATTTATATGCTGAACATACAATATATTGAGGGAAGCTGGATTGGAAGATGAGCACACTTTTAAATTTGGAGGAAAGAACATCCATAACCTGCACTACGCTGATGACACTACTCTGATAGCTGAGAATAAGGATGATCTGCAAGTTCTAGTAGTGAAAGTCAAGGCGCACAGGGGAAAAATGGGAGTATGACTAAATGTAAAGAAGACTAAACTAATGACAATGGTACTAAACTAATGACAATTCTGAGGCTGGTACAGCAACCAGCCTTAGAACTGATAATGATGACAATGAAGTGGTGGATAGCTTCTGCCTTTTAGGATTGACCATCAACACTAAAGGATCCAGCAGTCAATAAATACACAACAGACTAGCACTTGGTAGGGCTGCAATGAAGGCCTTGGGAAGGATATAGATGCCATGACGTGTCTATACCTACAAAGAATAGAATCCTTTGGACAATCGTTGTTCCCATGACACTCTGTGGATGCAAAAGCTGGACTTCGAAGAAGCAAGATAGAAAAAATATTGACGCTTTTGAACTTTGGTGCTGGAGAAAACTTTTGAGGATACCATGGACAGTCAGGAAAACAAACAAATGGATCATAGCACAGATCAATCCAGAATTTTCACTCAAGACTCAAACTATCATACTTTGGACTCATTATGCGAAGACCCAGCTCCCTTTAGAAGTCCATAATTCTGGGGAAAGTTGAAGGAAAGAGATAGAGGATGACCAGCAGCAAGGTGGATGGACTCAATTATGACAGCAATGAATGCACCACTGAGAGACCTTAAAGGCCAAGCTGAAGACAGATCATCCTGAAGAGAATTTATGTGGTCACCAAGAGTCGACACCGACACTGACAGCACTTAATCACTCAATCAGTCTATCAATCAGTCAATCAATATACTACAGTGTATATGCATTGTTTAGTGTGAGTGTATACACTACAGCATAAAAAGCCACCACTTTGATTTCAAACAGGACAGCAGAATGTCATATATGGAGTTACCCCAATTTCCTAGGATTTAAAAACAAGCAAGCATTTCAAGGGCCAGGGAGCTTTTAAAATGAGTTTTCTGTGATCTGATTTGCAAAGCCTTATTTTGAAGCAAGTGTATAAAAATTTACTTTTGGTGTGGGATGGGAAATGCCTAATGTTCATTTTAGCAATTTGTGAAGATATATTCAAGAAGTTGGGGAATTTTAGTCCATTATAAGCACAAAGCAAAGTAAAATAGAAAGCATAAGGAGAAACATGCTGAGAAAGAATCATTTTCTCATATATATTTTGCTGTTTAAGCCATTTTGAGAATGTTGTTGCTAAAAGAGCAGCATATAAATATTTCTTAATAATAATGTAACACAAAGACACAAGGAAACAAAGAAAGAAAGAAAACAGACCAGATCAGCGCTATAAGCATAGTATCTTCAAATCCAAAAGCCAGCACATGGTAAACCAAAGGCAGGAACAAAAACAGATCCATTTTCTTCCCTCTTATTCTTCTCAAAGCTTATAATACTTTTGTACTGACTAATTTTCTCACAATAAGGTATATCGTTGGGGTTCAAAATTTTCTTAGAATTTTGTACTAGAACAGTTTTGGCTTATACTTTGAAAATGGCTTCTTTTTTTAAAAAAATGTTTAAAATCTCTCTCTCTCTTTCTCTCTCTCACTCACACACACAACACATGCACACAAATTGAGATTTTCAAGTGGGGGTGAGACTTCTCTCACATGTGTGTGCGCGCACACACACACATACAGTTCTTAGGGTGGGGGTAAAGAAACACAGTAGCTTAAGAAAGGGGAACAAATCACACACAAACAGATAAGGGTTGGGTTTTTTATGTTTTACTTTCCTGGAGGGAGACAAGCCCAACAGCCAGCTTCCACCTCCCATTTAGTTCCTCCTCATGGCCCTCCTCTTTCTTGGGGCTTCCTTGCTTTGCATTCAAATTGCATTCAAATGCTGAGCAGGGGAGCAGTGCAAGACCACAGGCAAACGAATCAGGCTCCTGCGAGGAGATGGCAGGACTAGCAGCACGAAGGAAAGTTTACCCTTATTTGATTCTGCTACACCTGATGTTAGTGCCCATCTCGGTCCAATTTCACGGGGGGTGCCACTGCACCCTTGCACCACCCCCTGATCTGCCCCGAAAGCAGCTGTTCTACCACTGATCTATAGCCCTATCCTAAAGTGGTCTCTTATCCAGGTACTAACCATACCGGGACTTGTTGGTTCACATCCAAACTGCATTTGGTGCTACAGAAAGGGACGACTTTTGTTGATCCACCTTTGCCTCTGAAGCCCTGTATCTCTTGAAAATATGTCCCTGAGATTCACTAAAATTGCCCTTTCCCTGTTTAATGTAGCCACATTAAATCCCTTGCTATTACTTAGACCGAATCCTTTCCATTCAGTTTTTGAAGGCTGTGAACTCCCCCACTCCAGTGTGGCAGTACACATTTCTTCCGAATATTTGTAAAGAAAGGATATGTCAATTTCACCTTTCTAGTGGATAAAATGACAAAACTCTGAAGGAAGCCATTATGACTTATGGGGACTAGATGTATAGTTTATGAAGAAACTATGGGGAGAGAGTACAGAGACAGAGACAGTGGTGGTGGGGAGAATGTGGTTGGAGCACATTTTTCAAGACTGTGTGGATAAGCATCAAAGAACACAGTAGGGAGTTTCCAGAGAATAATACTCCAGCAGGGGGCCCAGTTGGTCTGGGAGTCTCCTTTATAGATTAATGGCTAAAGCCAGCCCTGGAAATAAATTTGTCACCTTGTCTCATGAGAATCTTACACTGCATTGTGCTTCTTAATATAAATATTGCTTTTATATTATATTGCATTTTCACACAGGGCTTTTAGCTCGCATCTCCTCTGGAATGGAGGGTGTGCATTCACGTATTGGCCAGATTTACCACAAAGTCCCTGCCAGCTATTGGGGAGCACTTCACACACAATTTGGGTTTTTTTAATTGTGCATTAAGAGTGTAGCCCAATTTATACCCAGGGTAAAAAAATCCACTTTTTGTGTCGTTTTGTGGGGGCAACTTTGAACTCATAGTAAAGCCTCACAGTAAACTCGTGCTAAAGCCTGCTGTGTAAAAAATGCCCTGGTGATGTGTTTGGAGTTTAAAAAACTGATTAATATGCCCACTTCACAGTTTTGTAAGATATGAGATCACTGATCATTTGTAAGACGTAAGGTCATTGAAATAATTTCACATTCTCAAAACAAACCCAATACACTGTGATCACAAGCCAGTTTCATTTACGAAGTTATTAGCCTAACAATCTAAAGGCACTGTAGAGTGCTTGTCTTTCTGAGTGTTCTGATGTGGTCAAGAAAGAACATAAAAATTCAGGCACACAAAAATATCCTGGACTTACAAAAAACAACATGTAAACATGTTTTTCCTCAGTTGCACAATCAAGTCCATGAACATTTTCTCTTGCAATTCTAGGGATTTGTACATACCTGCCATGTTCTTGTGGGAAAGACTGTTCGACGTCTACTGAGAGTAAGGCCATTGCTGAGACTGCCTCTGTCTCCTCGCGCTCTTGTTTCTGAGTCTCGGCCAGCCTACAGCTAGCTGGCACAACATAAGGCTCTACAGACTTCCAGTACTTGCCTAAAGAAAATACATCATAATTTATGGGAATTTTAGCAAGCACGGTGGTATAAACCTGGTAATTGCTTAGGTCCAACAGAGTGGTTATAAGTGTGTGAGTGGTTGTAATTGGGATTTCTAACGGCTGGGACGAAGTATATTTCTGGATCTCCCAGTGCCAAGTTGGAAAGGATTCTCTTTCCATGGTCTATGTCATAGCCTTCCTGAGAAAGTAATAAACTGGAAGAACAGCACACAGTTTAATGAACTCCTAGTATCTGAGAAGCAGCTGGCTGTTGATTTATTCTATAGAGTGAGAGTTTATCACAATATTGGCATTTGCCAGGTCTGACACTGTAAGAATGTCATTTAATACAATCATCGATAGGAGACTGGGGGGGGGGGGACACCCCTCTCTCTTTTTGTTTTGTTCCTGTAACAGGAACAGAAGTTAGGAACGCCAAAATAGACTGCACAGTTCTGTTGCCAGATCAATCAGGTTTGCTAGTCCTGAATGTTCTTTCACCTCTAACCTCAGGGTGTGTACTAGAACAATAATTTATTTAAAATCTTAACATATATAGTGGCTGCTGTTGGAGCCTTGCTATATATTATATGGCATCTTAGAAAAAAGTAGGCAGAAGAATATTGTTTTTTTTACATAATGTGTAGGTTTTTAAAAAACACAACAAAACTTTAGAATGTTCAGCCTCCTGCTTGACACAACAAAAAGAAATGTCTTTGAAAAGTAAGCAGATATCCAGCTGAATGAAAAATAATCACTCACAAATGGAGCATTATTAAAGAACTAAGGTCAACAAAACAACCTAGAAAGCACATATGTATTCTTCCTGGTACCATAACCTTTCAAGTGCTTACTGATTTCCAGATGAATGGCACCTGGAAGCTAGGAATATGTGAAAGTGCTGGAATAACTGTTATTCCAGGTTGAGCAAAGATAGGCCAGTAGCTGGGGCACAGGTTCAGGTTGAGTGTATTCCCAGGAACTAACAGATGGCTCCAGGTTATAGTTATGGCAGGAGGACAACTTCCTGAGAGGCATGCCAACCAATTCTCACCATCTGGGAAAAATTACTATGAGCAAGTAGAGCTGGATGGTGATGCTATATGTTTAAGGACCAGTCTCTGGCAGCAAGAATGTAGACTCCCCAGACAGTGGCTGACTTACAGAGCAAGGATAAAATGGTGCAGCAAGAGAGCAGCCTAACCGAACATCTCAACTAACTTCACTGGTGTAGCGGGGAAGTGGCACTTTCCCTCACCTTCCCCAGGAAGCCCTCTGTGGTGCTACCCAAAAGTGCAACCCAAGGGCTGAGCAACCCTCAGGGACATATTTACAGGTGGCACAGAGGGCTTCCTGGAGAAGGGAAGGGCATAAAAAATTGCCACTTCCCTGAGGCACTGGATGCACTTAAGAAGTTCTGGCAGGCTGCTCTCTTGCTGAATCAATGCATTCTTGTTCTGTATTTCAGGCACTTTAGGTCACTCCTCAGTGGAGAGGATCCGGGGTTGGAGCCACCATTGGGTGAATGAGTTCAAAGAACCCGGGCCACTGCCAATCAGGGGCTGTGCCTCGCCGTCCCGACACGCCCCGCATCTGTCAGATGTGGGGGGGTGTTATTTCACTACAAACGGGGCCACGTGGCCCCATTTGGGAATGAAATGTGACAGATCAGTCCATGCTGTATTGGCAGGGTGGGCTGGAGTGACTTTCCCTACCTTTAAAGCTGCCTATGCAGCGGGGCCGATCTCCCTCCCAAACGGAGCTGTGCGGCCCCGTTTGGGAGGGAGACCATGCCCCCGCATCTGACGTCTGATGCCCGAGGGAGATCGGCCTGTGCCTGCCTTTAAAGGTCTCTCCAGCCCGTGCTTCCCAACGTAGCATGGACCGATCTGCCACATGGCCCTGTTGGGGAGGGAGATCATGCCCCCCCGCATCTGATGTCAGATGCGGGGGTGGGGCCAGGGACCGCAGCAGCTGAACACGGGCCGCCGTCAGCCTCGCTCCGTGGCTGAGAGGATCATCAAGTTGTTGGAGCTAAAGCGAAAATGATAGTTTACGTAAATTATTCACATCCAGGTAATCTCCAGGTTTGCAGGGCAATGTGTTGTGTGTGGGCCTGCCTTTGAAGACCACACAGAAATTTCAGTTAGTTCACAATACAGTTACTAGGCAGTTGACCAAGAAGATGGAATCTGTTTCACCAGTGCTTAAATGTCTTCACAGGCTCCTGGTCCATTTTAAAGCACAGTTGAAAGTGCTACTTTTGATCTTTATAACTCTATGCAGCTTCGGACATGGGTTTCTAAAGAACCATCTACTACCACATAGACTTGCCTGAGCACTCTGGGTGCCCCTGCTTTCTGAGGTGATGTGGCAGGCAACCAGGGAAGAGTCTTTTCAGTGCTGGTTCACCTTGTGCCAACTCTTTTATCCTTTTGGCACTGAGCAAGGACTGTCTGTCTGTCTAGGACTCTTAATTTGCTTTTGCTGTGATTCATCTTTTTAGGCTGTTTTCATTAGTATATTTTAATGATGATTTGCTGTGTGTTTGTTGTTGCTGTAAGTTGTCCTGGAAGTTTTACTGCAGATTAAAGGGTGGAACACAGGGACATAGAAAACTGCTGTATACTGAGTCTGACCATTGCTCCATCTAGCTCAGTATTGTCTGCATAGACTGGCAGGAATTTCTCTTAGCCCTATCTTGGAGATGCCAGGGAGGGAACTTGGAACCTTCTGCTCTTCCCAGAGCCGTCCCCTATGGGGAACATCTTATAGTGCTCACATGTAGTCTCTGATTCAAATGCAACAAGGACGGACCCTGCTTAGCAAATTTATGCTTGCTACCACAAGACCAGCTCTCCTCCTGAATACAAATTATATAAATACAATTTAAAACATGTCATCATTTCAGAATTTCAAAACTTAATGGTCAAATTAAAGAACTCTTATTTATTTTGCATTTGAAATTTGTGACAAGCACCCCATGTGGTGGAACCACATCATGTGGTGGAACTTGGTTGTTGTTGTTTTATGCCATGTCAGGATAAGCTCTAGTTGTGATTTTTGTCCCCGTGACATAAAAGTATTTGACCTCCCCACCTTCCCCATGTGAGAAAGCTTTTATATCCAAAGCATGCCACATAAAACTGAGGTGGTAAAATCACCTCACAGTATTCTGGCACATCAAAATATGGGAATCAGGTCTTGATGTGAGCTTTGGGAAGGCAGGCTATGAGGCTCTGCCCAGCCATTCTCCGAGCCTAGGCATTAGGCATGGACTTGAATCCCACCCAAGGGCTGGGATACAAACTTGTCACAGAGAAGAAACGAGACATCTGTGCTAGAATCTTGACAGCAAAGAGGTGGGTTAGTTTCAACTGCTTAGTTGTAGCATTGTTGAAAGGGTTCAGCAGCAAGTAGGATGACTCAGAGCTATGCTGAATATAAATCCCCATATTTGTCATTTGGGAGAGAGAGCACAGCTTGAATTCTTTCAGGAGATGGAATTTCCTCAATTCACACTGGAATAGGTGTGGTCCACAGAAGTAGCAAAAAGGCTAATTTTTGTCATTCGAAAAAGGACAAAACCTGTCCAGTCCATTGGTATCAGGAGTGGGAGGTGCTGCCTTGGAAACGTAGCTCCATGACCATTTGAGTTGTTAGCCGGATCCTTACTTGATTTGAGGATAAAACCTGAAGTATATTAAGTATCTAAAAATTTAAGAATAAGTGATAGAAACTTGGCTTTTCTCCAAAATCCATGACTAAAGAACTGCGGGCATAAAGTACTAAACAATTGCTGGGTCTGGAAAATTCTACAAAAACAAGACAAAAATATTCTCTATTATGGTGCATTTAGAGACTATAATCTCCATTCATTAAAACAACAAAAAAGAATTAATAAAAAAGTTATATAGACATTCCACAATGTTCCCACAGAACATTCGTGCAGCAAACTTTGCAATGAACAAGCAATTCAAAACCCATTATTTATGTGTTTCAGCATTCACAAAGTGTGTGTGTGTGTGGGGGGGAGTTGCTAGAAAAACAGATGTGCAAGAAAACCAGATCTGCTGGCATAGGGATTACCCCACTCTGACATAAAGAAATGAATCCTTGTTTACTGTTGGAATTTTGAAAGGGCATTCATAAACTAAAATCATAGTAATTTGTAACCAGGGGTGTGCTGTCCTGAGTGTACAACTTTTGGATTGTGTCCTCTTCACACGCAGTAAATTCCAGCAGCTGATTACCTACAAACTGTACTGGGTGCTAGGGATATGCACAAACCTGTTCAGAGGCCCCTTTACGGACCTCCAAACAGGTTCAAACAACAGGAGGTTTGGTCAGTTCGAAGGCAGTGGGGACACCTTTAAGGGTGGGGAAGGGTGCTCTTACTCCTTCCGCCATGTTTCCCCTGCTGGCGCTGCACTTTAAAAGGGTCTAGCGGGGCAGCAGCGTACCTCCCTGCCCCCCTGTTCCCTTGTTGGACCGGAAGTGACCAGAAGTACCCCGCATATGCTCACGTTGCGGTCATTCATGCGCACATCGGTCACAAGAGAGCCGTGTGCGTGCTTGCACCGATGTGCACATGCGTGCAGGGTACTTTCTGTCACTTCCAGTCCAACAAGGGACCGGGGCAGTAGGGATCTACGCTGTCGCCCTGTCGGACCCTTTTAAAGTGCAGTGCCGGTGGGGGGAACATGACAGGAGGGGTAAAAGCACCCCCGCTTAAAGGTGTCCCCCCACCTTTGAACCGGCCTATGCCAGTTCCGTGCACATCCCTACTGGGTGCACCATTCATAGGATTTGTCTATTACCCAAGACAGAGACAGGTTGAAACATTGGCCACATTTGCATGTAACATGGAACTGCAGGTCCAATCAACCTGTGGTTCCATGCTCCCCGACCCGCTCTCCCGTCCAAATTCAGACGTAATGGAGAGCATCCTCTTTGCAGTCAGTGAGACTACAGAGAAGAGGGGGAGCTGGCTGTGTGGGCTCCCTTCTTGACTGAATGACAGCCTGCACAGCCCATCACGCCGGAGCTGAGGGAGGAGCTCCCTCCTTCAACTCCAGTTCCAGGGGATGCAGCCCTACGGTTCCACATTTGGATGAACTGCAGGCTCCGTCCAACCTCAGGTTGTGACAATGAAACTCACTCCAACCCGAGGGTTTAGATTGAAGTTCCAAATCTAAACCTTCGGTTTTGTCGTTGTGCCAAACTGTATTTCCCCGTATTCAGATGTAACATCTGCAGAACCGTTGGCCCATTAAAGTGCAGTTCTGCATTACATGTGAAGATGGCCATTGGTTTGGTTCACACAATCGCAAGGAACTTGATTAAAAGGTTAATCAGGATTAGTGAGCCCAGCAGAGTTGATTGTGTGAACTCAGAATTTCAAGGCAATCCTGGTCAAAATGTTCAAGTTAACAAGCAATTATCCGGGATAGATGCTGGCTAACTGGAGCGATATGACCAGGATTGCCCTGAAATTTTGGGTTCACACAATCAACTCTGCTGGGCTCACTAATCCTGATTAACCTTTTAACCAGGATGCTTGAGATTGTGTGAACCCAGCCATTTTGGTGCATGAGTAAAAAAAACCCCAAAGGGCATCTCCACTCCTGTTGACTGAAGTGCCCCACTTCATCCTCGCCACTGGGAGGGCTGGCCCTGGTTCTAGAGTGGCATGATGTGCTAATAGTTGCAACCAGGACTTTTAGAGGTTTTATTCCATCTGGAAATACTTGTGTGAATTTGCTTAGACCAGGAGTAGGCAACCTTGGCTCTCCTGCTGTTGTTGAAATACAACTCCCATAATCCCCAGCTACAATAAGTTGTGGTTTGAGATGCTGGAAGTTGTAGTTCAACAACTGGAGAGCCAAGGTTGCCTACCCCATTTATACCCAAATAAAAAAATCTACAAAGCCCTTAAGCTCATGAGTGTGCCAGTAAATGCCAAATCTCAGTGAAATCTCAGGCTCAAATCTCAGTGAAATCAATAGGGCTGCGGACCAAAGAAATTGGCTGATGCACATCTAGAAATGAGAGGGGAGCTGTTCTTGTGGTAGCAAGAATGACCTGTCCCCTTAGCTAAGCAGGGTCTGCCCTGACTGGATATGAATGGGAGACTACATGTGAGCACTGGAAGATATTTCCCTGAGGGGATGGAGCCGCTCTGGGAAGAACAGAAGGTTCCAAGTTCCCTCTCTTGCATCTCCAAGATAGGGCTGAGAGAGACTCCCTCCTGCAACCTTGGAGAAGCTGCTGCCAGTCTGTGTACTAGCTCATCTACTGAGCTAGATGGACCAATGGTCTGACTCAGTGAGGCTATTCTCACGATGGGGGGAAACCAGCCTAAAGGACCCCAGCCCAGTTTCCCCCCATCATGAGAACCACCAGGCTCGCCTGGTGGTTCTCTGGTGGCTAGCCTGCCAAAGAAGCTCTCCCCTTAACTGAGGTTAGTGGATCAAGCACTCCGCTAACCCAGGTTTCCTGGTTGTATGCCAGCATGCCGCACTGTGGCGACACACAAGGAGACCCCCACTGGGAGGCTGAAACAGCCTCCCAGTCCCGGGGGTCTCCCCAGGATGCCCTGAGCACTCGCACTTGGCATCCTGGAAGTTCCGGGGGCCACATGGCCCCCGATCCCTGCAGCCTCCACCGGCTCCTTCACGGAGCTGGCAGTTGCATGGGCAGCCAATCCAGCTGCCCAGGGCTTGGAGGCTGCTTGTCTGTGGGGAAAGTGGGCTAAGCCTGTTCTCCCCACAGACCCGCCGGAAGCTCTTCTCACTGATCGTGAGAAGAACTTCAGTATATGGCAGTATATGGTATTTTCCTTACACAACACCACTCATTCTAATAGTCTTTGATCATTTTTACATGAGGATAGATTAGTAAAGACTGACTAGCAACTCTGAGGAGTTGCACCTACAGAAATATGTCCATGTTTTTTAAAAATGTAAATAATCCAATTATTTACTCAGCAGTTTTGAAAGTTGACTTTTTAAAAGAGTATCGTTCTGACTCCTTAAAATGTTATGAGAACTAAAGATCCGTGATTGGCAGTGCTGAAGAAGACCATAGAGTGAATACATGCATCTCACAGGCACATACAAAGAAACATATCAGAGTTCTATTATCAACACTGTGGGGTACTTTTATTATGCACATTCATTATACCCATATGTAACATCATATCAGCATATGATATTCATATCAGGCCTATGAAAAACAGGATCAGTAAAACTGGATCAGTAAAATTGGAAGAGTTTGGAGAGAGTCCAAACCTGAACTTGGCTAATCCAGTTCAGACTGGATTTCTCCATCCCCTTTTGCAAAATTCCAGAGCTTTCCAAAGCTCTAAATGGCAGGGATTGGATGAGATTGGGTGGGACCTAATCCGACTTTTGTGCTAGTGCACAGGCCTAATCTAGCAACACTTGGAGATCATGCTCCCACATATTCTTAGTGCCCATTGTGTCAGTCTTTTAGACATGGGCAGTTTCCCCATGACTGTAGATGTCCTACTTGACGGAGGGCTGCCAAGAGGGAAAGGGGATCGACAGCAAACCCTTGTGCATGGAGCAGCGGATGAGAGCAAATGGGAAAGGTGCAACAGGTGACTGGGTTGTGCCGTTAGTCTGTGAATATTCCCCAGGCTATTCACATAAATGGGACTGTATGTACATGTTTTTGTTTCAAAGCTCCTTCGTTAAGAAGACCTAATATTAACATTTGAGAAACAAAAACTGCAACGTACTCTGGATTTCAGTGATCTTCTGCAAAGAAAGCATCGCATTCACGTTAGGGGTTTGATGCAGGATATCCTCAGAGAGGGGCTCCATCTGCAACAATAGAACAAATCATGAGCAAAACAGTATGAATCTGCAGTAAGCCACATGGAAGTAAAGCACACTGAAAATGCTTAATCCTCATGAAAATCTCAGCCAGAGAAGTAGCTAAAATGTTGCTGGGATTTCCCTCCCTCAATGGCTAGGGCACCGTTTTGCTTTCTGATTTTTAGCCATGTAATTGAATTCCAAGGGGCCTTTCCAGTGACTGCAAGACTAATCTATGGAGTCTCTCAAGCAGGTGCATGTCTGTGTATTAGTCATTTAAAAATGCTAGTTATTTGGGTAATGTTTGTAGGCTACTCACAAATCAAATTCCATTGTGTATATATGTGCAGCTGTATGCCAAAATGACTTTGGTGAAGTTGCCCTGGAAATGAAGTGGGAATACCACTGCTCTTACTCCCCCACGCCCCACCACCATTATTCAATGCAACCATAACTTATAGAAGGGAAAACTTAAATATTCAGCTTTATCACTCAGAAGAAGAAGAAGAAGAAGAAGAAGAAGAAGAAGAAGAAGAAGAAGAAGAAGAAGAAGAAGAAGAAGAAGAAGAAGAAGAAGACCACCCTTGGAAAGGACCCGATAACTGAAGTTCAAAATCCAGTCAATAACATCTGATAGACTTTGTGTAAATAGATGATGATGATGATGATGATGATGAATTTAAATACCAGTTTTCAACAAGAGTTCACTAAGCAGTTTACATAGAGAAAGAAGCGAATAAAAGAAGAAATATTGGCTGACAGCCTGACAAAGCCAGCATCAGCATGCTGCAAAGATTCACCTTCACCACAGAAGGCTTTTAGAGTACCACAGCATCAGCACTATTCCTAGCATAGGATGCTGGTTTAGGATTCCAGCCATTGGGTTTCACAGATACTGTCGTAGATGTGCATAGACACTGAGGCTGTGCACATGAGCAGCCAAACCCAGGCTTGGACAGACCAGCCTGGGTTTGGCTGCTCGTGTGCACCGCCAGGATCGAGCCCAATTCTGGCACTGTCTCAGTCCCGGACCTGAGTTTTTAATCCAGTCTTTTACCTAGATCAAAGGGTGTGAGTGTAGACAGACGGCTGCTACTCATCTTCCCTGCAGCCCTTCCGGCAGTGGCTGGAGGTCGTGTGGACAACCTCATTCTGTGTTAGTCTGCAAAGAGGGTAATGCTTAGGGCAAATGCAAAGGTGGCACTGAGCTGCTGTAAAGGAACTTAGCAACAACAGGGGTTACCAGTTGTTGTTGACTACAACTCCCATAATCCCCAAGCAAAAGCGATTGCAGCTGGGGATTCTGGGAGTTGTAGTCAACAACCTCTTGGAATCCCTGTTGGAGGGAACATCTGTTTGGCAATAGGGGGCAGGTGGTGGTGGCAGACAACTCTTCCCACCCTGTCCCTTACAAACAAGGGGGCGTCAGGCATGATGGTGGCAGGCTGGTGTTGGCGGTGGCAGCACCTCCTCCTTCTCTCCACATTCCTCCATTTGCTGAAGGGGAAATGCCACTGCAGAATCTCCTGGCAGTGGCAGCTTCTCCTCCTCAGAGAAGGGGCATCCTCCCAGAGCTCCCTGTGATGATGCAGAGTCCTCTGGAAGGAAGGCCCATTCACCCAAGGGGAGGGGAGGGTGGTGGAGGAGGAAACTTTTCTTCCAAGTGATTTGATAGCAGCTTCTTCCCTGCAGCAAGTGACACAGCCTCTACCATCTCCTGCCTGCTCCCCATAAACAAATGGGAACATTCCTGGGGACATTCCATTTGTGGAAGGGGGTAAGGCAGCAGCCAGCAGTGGTGGCACATAAGGCTCATGGAGCCAGGACCTCCCCGCCATAAGCCCTGGGGCCTCAGGGGGTTCGGCTGTGAGCCCTCAGCCAGGGCTTGACATGGCTGATCCCCAGCACTGCCCCTGTGTAGACTGGAGGGGCCTGGACTGTTGGAAGGGAAGGACTTTGCGCTGTCTCTTGTCTCAAAGAAAGTGGAGGACAGACTAGTGAGTCAGAGGGCTAGAGGGTCAAGACATTGGTCATCCCTTCTCTACTGCTCTGACACTATCCCTTTGGAATGTAGATTGCTACTCTCAGGGACTAACTTCCTTCCTCCCTGCTTTGTACTTCCTCTTCCCCTTCCTCTTCCTGTTTCTTCTACCTTGCAACATGCAAGCTCCTCTCCCCTGCACCACGTGTGCAGAGATGCAGAATCCATCTGCATCCAGCTAGCTAGCTAGATTAGAGATCCTAACTCCTCACTTTCCTATCTAGAATGGAGTTCTCTAATAAATACCATTTATATCGATTTGAAACTATGATCTGGCTCCAAGTTACTTTACTCTCAGCATACACGCATGCCTAACCAAATTCCGCTGCGTTGTTCCTCTGTGCACTCTGCTATAATGAAAAAGGGATTCTCTTACCAGAGAGAATTCTCAACATGGACAACAATATGATCCTGAGGAAGAGCTCTAAGATTCTATTTAAGGTTTCTCCAGTAAAGTAACCAACTATTCCTTTGGGAACCTCCGGGATGGCCTGTGTTTGTCTGTCAGTTTCTGTTCCATGTCAGTAAAACCTCATCAGGCTGCAGAGGTAGGATCATTGCACTTACACCATATTTGACCCAGAGGCACCATTGTTATGAAAATAGCATTTTTTTAAAAAGCCAGTGGATTGTAATATGCAATGTCCTTTTAGAAAAAAGAAAGGCTGTCTGCATCAAGGAGAATAATTTCTGATGGCAGTGATCCATTTTTTTTTTAAAAAAATATATATTAAACTAAATAGACAAGAGGGTGTCCCTGGAAAATATCATGAGACCCCGCAAGGAACAAAAGGAATCACTTTGCAACTGACAGACATCGCACAATCACCTTCACTCCTATACTTCTTGGCATTCGATTAGCTCTGGAGCCAAAGAGCACAAAAGCTGCAAAAGAGCTGGAAATACATCTTTATAAAATAATTTTTGCATAAACAACTGACTAAGGTCAATGCAGGAGCAGCAAAGTCATTTGATGGATACACTTGAAAAGATACACCAAGCAATAATTTTCAAAGGGCTGAAGCTTGCTCAGTTGGCCTCATGTTCTCTTGAGTTTTCTTCCAGAGAAATCTGTGTGCACAAGCAGAGGGTTTTCAAAGACATGGCACCACTGTGCCGGCCAGGTAAAGGTTGCCAAAGTTCCAGTGCTCCTATGCAAGCAGATGTGAGCTAACTATATTATGGAATTTCAATTTTTTGTGGGAAATCTGAGGGCTGGTAACATAGATAGACAGAGCAATCTTATGGTTAACTTTGGTCTGCATGAGGTAAAAACAAACTCAGAAACCTAATCTAGACAGGATGGAAGTGCTGTGTTGATCAGGGGATTCTGCCAGTCTGGGTAGAAGACTTTACCCTGCTTTACATGGGACCATGCTCCATCTAGTTTGGGAGTGGATCTGGGGCCATCACTAAATACTCAGGTGAAGGCTGTGGCCCAGAGTGCCTTTTATTCAGCATCAACTGCTCTGCCAACTGTGGTCCTACCTGGGCAAGGTGGGCCAAGCCCAGGTAATAATTTTCTAACAAGCCGACCCCCACACAGAGCATCTGTGTGTTTTTTGGGGCCGGCAACCTCTTCCCCCCTGTGCCCCAGTCTCCGGCTGGGCCGCCGCCGCCTCCTCGCCTTGCCTCCGCGCTGGGCCGGATCCGCTACCTCTCTCCCACCACCCCACCCGCCCGAGTTCGCTCTTTGGGGCCGGCCACCTCTCCCCAACTCCCACCTGCCCCAGTCTCCGGCCAGGCCAAGTGCCAAGCCCAGGCTACCGGGCTGAGTGCCGTGGTCGGGCCGAGTACCGCCGCAGTGGCCGGACCTGTCGCTGCGTCGCCACCCCCGCGGCCGGGCCCGCCGCAACCTCTTCACCCTGTGGCCGGGCTGGGCCTGCGGCCGGGCCCGCCGCCGCCGCCACCACTACTGCGCTGCCCGCCGCCCCTGCCCCGCCGCTGCCGCATCATATCTGTGGCCAGGCTGGGCCTGCCAGCCGCCGCCTTACATGGCCACCGCCGCCACCGCCTTGCATCTGTGGCCGGGCCAGGCCAGGCCCGCCGCCTCGCATCTGCCCAGCCAGCCAATTCTCCTGGGTGCACCAGCCAATCAGGCGCCTCCGCAGCCCAGCCAATCAGCTGGGCTGCCAGGACGCATTTTTCCCTCGCACACCCAGGAGAATTATATATATAGATTATATCCAAATTAATTACTGCAACGTACTTTTCATAGAGCCACCTTAAAAGGCAGTTCAGAAGCTCCAGTGGGTGCAAAATGTGCCTGCTAGATTGTTGGTAGGAATGAGATTTCCTGCCCTAATAACAATTATTCTCTATCAGCTGCATTGGTTGCCAAGTCACTTCTGGGTTCGATTTATAGCAGGGTTTCTTAACCTTGATTTATAGTAAAGGTAAAGTGCGATTTTGACTCCTGGCACCCTGTGGTTTTCTTTTAGTAGAATACAGGAGCGGTTTACCATTGCCTCCTCCCACACAGTATGAGTTTTATGCCTTTCAGCATCTTCCTATATCGCTGCTGCCCGATAGAGTACCAGCAGGGATTTGAACCGGCAACCTTCTGCTTGTTAGTCAAGCATTTCCCCCTTTCAAGCTCTCAAAGGCTTATAGCCAGACTACTCTGCCTGCCTCACATATGAGCCTTCCCAAGCACTTTGACTGGCATCTGAGGCCCTGCACTCTGGCCTATTTTTAACTAAAACCCATCTCTGGACAGAGGCTTCTCAGTGGAGGTGCCACTGCTTACCGTGTTTCCCCGAAAGTAAGACCTACCCCGAAAGTAAGACCTAGCAGTAATTTCTGATGTGCCGCTAATATAAGCCCTCCCCCCCAAATAAGACCTACCCGAAAATAAGACCTACCCGAAAATAAGACCTAGGCGGGAGGCGGGGGTTCGCGGCCGCGCGCTGGCCGCAGGGATTGAGAACGGCAGGAGACGGGGTTGAAACTTGGGGCACTACCTCGGAGTAAGTTGTTCTGTGCTTGCCTGCCGTGGCGGGGGAGGTGTGTGCAAAATAAGACCTACCCGAAAATAAGCCCTAGTGCATTTTTTGGGCCTAAAATTAATATAAGACACTGTCTTATTTTCGGGGAAACACGGTAGAACTGTCTCCCCAGGAAGATCCCAAAGGCTTCCTATGTTGAGGTTGCTGTTGCAGACATTTTCAAAGCCGTTTAATTCTACTGTTCCAAATTAGTTAATCTATGGGGTTTTAAAAAAAATTGTATGTATTCAGATGTTATCAACAGAGGCAGAAATGTCTGAAGAGGCAAAGGATTTTAAGCGTGATTGCATACCTTCCTGTGATTGGAAAACTGGGGTGCCCCCTAATCATGAAGGCTGCAATCTGTGGTGCTTTTGGTTCATACATTCCCGCTTTTGAATGGGGCTTTAGTTAATTGTATTCCCGTTCTGGAGTAGAGGTGGGGCTAACAAACAGCCAGCACTGGAAAGCAGTCTGCACTTGCCTCTCTGTATATAATATCTATTTCATTAACCTATTAACATTCCTGATTCCACTCCTCTGCCTTGTCCTTGCATACCATAATGCTTTCCGTGGATTCTACACAAGTGTGACTGACCCCTCCTGGCAGAGGAGAGTGATTGATGCTCTAGGTGTTCTTCACACCGTGGCTTTACCGCGAGTTAACTATGAGGTTTTACTGCCAACTCGAAGTTGCACAAAAAGTGGATTTTTTAAAAATCCTGGATATAAATCAGGCTACACTCTAACACTCAGTGAAAAACCTGAATTGGATGTAAGTGCTCCCTGATAGCTCGCAAAGACTTTGGGGTAAATCTGCCTGATATGTGGAGGTACATCCTCCATTCTGGAGGAGACGTGAGCTAAAGGGCTTTAAAAGCCCTGTGTGAAAAATATCCAGGTGGCACTTCTGCCTCATTTTCTGAGGTTGTACTCATGTACAATGGTAACAGCTGATTGAGGCTATTGTTTTGCTTCATTCTATGTTATTGTCTTATTGCTGAATTGACTGATTTGCTAAGTACCCTAGGCTCATTGTTATGAGGATGGGTGGGATATACATTTTTTAAAAATCACTCGCTGTTTAACTGTGAATTGACCAGTGCTTGCTCTACATATCATGTAGCATTCACTGAGTGTTTTGTGCACTGAATATGCAGCTGTTTCTTCCAAATTAGTGGAAATAATGGTCATGTGATCTAGTACAGTATGCATTTGGAAGATGAAGCAGTGTCTGTGGTCCGCAAAATGCCCATAATCACCTTTTTGGTACTGGATCTCAGCATCTCAGACACATGTGCCTTTCCTGGTAGGTTGTGTACAAAACCGGCTTGGCCTGTTTGGTTTAAATCTGAACCCAGTTCAAACCAGGGTGTGTAGGTATGGTTTTGCTCGAACCCCACTTGGTTCGGTTCGAATTCAAATCCAACTCAAACCAATTCTAAAAGCTTCTACATAGAGTATAATGCGGATTCAAACTGGCCCATTATTCCCTCTGCAAAGCACCTGGGGGCAAAAAATCTGGGTGGGTGGTAGGCACCCATGGTTGCCAGAAACCACCAAAACCCCAAAGCAATCAGACATTCCTGTGATTTTAAATGATTTTTTGGGGAAGATTTTTACCCCTTGGGGGGTGCCTGGGTTTGCCCCCAAACCCAAAGTGGGTTTTGGGGCAAGGCACATTGTGCAGCAACTCCCCCCTAAAGCCCCAAGCCCCAATCTAGTGGGGTTCATGGTTTTTAAAAAATAAATAGATTTTAGCCTGTTCGACAGAATGGTAATGCAATGAATAGGAATCCTTTCCCCATTCAGAAAAAGAACAGTGTGTGACCTTAATTGCTGTGAACTCTGTGAACTCAAGTAGCAGAAAAATCTTACAGGGATTGGTTATTTCATTGCTTGCACCCATTCTAAATCAAATTTACATGGAAGTAAGCTCAATTGTTGTAATTCAACTTAATTCTGAGTAACTGCACATAGTAAAATTGTGCCTTGAGTCACTGTCAACTCCTGGCGACCACAGAGCCATGTGGTTTTCTTTGGTAGAATATAGGAGGGGGTTACCATTGCCAACTCCCGTGCAGTATGAAATGAGGCCTTTAGGCATCTTCCTATATCACTGCTGCCTAATATAGGTGTTTCCCATAGACTGGGAAACATACCAGCAGGGATTCAAATCAGCAACCTCTTGTTCCCTAGGCAAGTTACTTCCCTGCTGCACCATTAGGTGGCTCAGGACATTAGATTTAGGCAAAAGGTTTTATCCATTATTAGTCTTCAATTTTAGGAAAATCACTCAGGATTATTTGGTGTACTCTTGTTACAAGTGTTTCTTTCTTAAAAAAACAAAACAAAAACTAAATTAGCAGATGGTGATAAATTCTGATGGTGATAAATTCTTTAGTTTTGCGGCTACTGAGGAAAATAACTCTTCCATTAGATTAGGGGTACCATAAAACTGTATGATGATCTGAACAATTTGCTGGCTTGTAAGCAATTCTTTTTTTTTTAAATTAGCCAAAACCATCATTCCTTTTGTTTTGACAGGTGCCTGTGTAATGGATGTGTTCTAAAATCACTAACAGAAAGCTTCAGGGACATTTTACAGCAGTTTAACCTCACCTTTTTTATATTATTATTTGTATACCTGAATTAGGGATTTCTGTATTTTTGTTTCAGATTTCAGGGGGTTCCAACGGCTTAATCTTTTCACACCTCTCAAGAGGATTTCCTTCTAAGAGGCAACCCCAGGTGGGAGAGCTGGAAAGAGACTTCTGATTAGCCTTTTATTTTTTAACAAATCCACTGGTTCATTTACACTGCTGTGCTCATATTAATGAAACCTGGTCTTTGGATATTCATACAGCCTCGATCCATTTCCACATTTTTGTCTTGATAAACAGTGGTCGTAAATTGATATGGGTCCCTTTGCAGGAATGCCCCTGATCCTCAACTTTATCCTGAAACCTAAAAAACATTTACACTCAGAAGTAGGTCCCATTGGTTTCACTGGAATGCAAGTAAGTGTGATTTGGATTCAAGTTAGGTCTCTGTGTAATTTCCAAATTTGGGCTGCAATCCAAAGCACACATACTTGGAAATCAAATACACTGAAATTAATGGGACTCACTTCCAAGTCAAATGTGCTTAGAACTGAGGCATCATATTCAAAGGAAATATGGTTGGTTTTGATGATACAGGCAGTTGCCTGTGGCAGCACAATTGAAGCGGCAGCCATCATGCCAGAAAAGGAGATGAAACTGGGCCCTTGTGCCGCTTGCACAATGGCTGGTTCCAGAAGCAAACTATGGCCACATTCACACTTAACAGGAAACCGGAGTTAAAGTGGGCAGAGGTTGCCAAACTTGTACGTCCAAATGCATGCAATTCTGGTCCCATTCAGAAATTGACCTGAGGTTATGATCAGCAAACTCCAATTTGAACCCTTGGCTTGTAGTGAGCTGCTAATACCTGAAATTTCCATTGTGGAGTGTTAAAAGTGAATGCATAACTGGAGGCTGCATTCACTGTTAATGGAGTTGAGGGAAGATGCTCCTCCCTTTCTCCAGCCATGATTGACTGTGTAGGCTGTCTTTCATGCAAGAAGAAAGCCTACACAGCCAGTTCTCCTTCCTCTCTGCACTTCCTCTCTCACTGACTACAGCCTCCCTTGTCTCTGTTATGTCCAAATTCAGACAGGAGAGTGGGGTGGGGAGCGGAACCGCAGGTCTATTGGACCTGCAGTTCCACATTACATGCAAATATGGTTAGGCTGCCTGTGAGCATAAACAAGGTCCTATGAGAGGAGAGCTGGTCTTGTGGTAGCAAGCATAACTTGTCCCCTTAGCTAAGCAGGGTCCACCCTGGTTGCATATGAATGGGGACTAGAAGTGTGAGCACTGTAAGCTATTTCCCACAGGAGCTGGAGCCATTCTGGGAAGAGCAGAAGGTTTCAAGTTCCCTCCCTGGCTTCTCCAAGATAGGGCTGAGAGAGATTCCTGCCTGAAACCTTTAGAAGCTGCTGCCAGTCTGTGAAGACAATACTGAGCTAGATAGACCAATGGTCTGACTCAGTATATGGCAGCTTCCTATGTTCCCATGAGATCTAGATACATTATACATACGCAGGGAAATAAATTTTCATCTTAAACAATGATTCCCAATTTCAGCCCAGTATTTTCTGCTGGCAATGGGTTTGGTCCCATTGCAGATTTGCATATCCTCAGTCACAAAAAAGACACCCAAGCTTAGCATACATGCAAAAAAGGGGGAAAACATGCCTACATTGTGTATCTATGGGTTGGAGGTGGCCGGAAATGACTGCAAAGGTCATTTTCCACTGCCATTTTCTTTGACAGAGTCACAAAATGGCTCCCACCTTTGTAAAAAAGCAACACGCCAATTTTCAACCAATTTGGGGGCACAGCACGACTCAATGGAGCAGCAGAGCATGGTTATGAAGCTCCCACCCATGAAAATTTGGCCAATTTTCAGCCATTTCTGGCTGGCCAGGTACCTAACCCTCACAACCCCATAGGATCCCATAAGTCGAAATTCACGGTTCCCATACTCACAGCTGCAGTCTGAACGGAACCCCCACGAATATAGACATTCTCCTGTACTTGATTTGCTGCCATATTTATTAAGTGAAAGACGATAACCCGATTCGGACATTGTGCTATAGGAGTGCCCAGATGTCTGTATACTTATACATGTGTTTGTGTGAATGACTGCACTTGTGTTCATGTTAAAAGTGAACCTGGATATATTTGTTTGTTTGTTTGTTTATATTTAATTCATATACCTCCTGACTCCAAAGGCTGTAGGCTGTTCACAAAAATAAACACAACAGAAACAATAAAACCAACTATTAAAACAACAGTTAAAAGACTTAAAACATTCAGAGATTACAGCAATTAAAAAAATGTAAACATCAATTAAAAGGTTAACACATTCAAGGATTACTAAATGCCTGGCTAAAAAAGTGTGTCTTAAGAGCTCTTTTAAAAGCTGGTAAAGATGTTAAACCCCGAATGTCTATAGGGAGCACATTCCACAGCCCAGGAGCGATTATAGAGAAGGTCTGTCCCCTGAGTCACTGCCAGACACGCTGGCCATATACGGAAACAGACCTCTCTTGATTATCTTAATGTGAGGTGGGGATCACGCAGAGGAAGACACTCTGCCAGGCAGGCGCGGGCCTTGAACGTGCCTCCGGGGTGGTGGTGGGCGGCTTCTTTAAGGGTAAACGGAACCGGTGCTCCGTGCCACCCAGCAGCCCCCACGGCGGGGAATCGCGTCCGCCACACATCTGGCCGCTGGCGGGGGCTCACCTCCGTGGGAGCCAGGTGAGTGGTGGAGGTGATTCCCCACCGCGGGGGTTGCTGGGCAGCACGGAGCACTGGCTCCATTTACACTTAAAGAAGCCGCCCGCTGCCCCCCTGAAGGCACGTTCACGGCCCGCACCTGCTCCCAGGTCACCAGGTCCTAAGCCATTTAGGGCTTTAAAGATAATTACCAGCTCTTTGTATTTTGCCCGGAAACCTATTGGCAGCCAATGCAGTTGCTTTGAAACAGGCATAAAATGGTCTTTCCAAGACACCCAACTGAAGTTTCTGAGCTACACACAAAGGCAGCCCCACGCAGAGCACCTTGCAGTAGTCAAGCCTAGAAGTTACTAGAGAGTGCACCACAGTTCTTCTGAGATCATTATCTTCAAGGAATGGTTGCAGGTGTTGTATGAACTGAAGTTGATAGAAAGCTCTCCTGGCCATAACCTCAACCTGAGAAACCAGATTTGAGGCCTGGGTCCAGAAGCACTCCCAAGCTGCCCTTTAAATAGGCCCTTCAGATGCATGGTACAGACAGGAAGTGTACGTCTGTACCTACGTTAGGCATAGCATGTGAATGACCGTACCTGTACTCGTTGTAAGAGTGTGGCACATAATGTGTGAATGGGCCTAACGTAGCTTACAAAATGGATCAGTTTTGGGCAAATACCAATGCGGAAACTAATTATCTCTTCATGTTTGTTTCTTCCCTGTTGGGAGTCAGAATACTTCCGTCCAAGGATTAAGACAAATTAATTTGAACAAGCTCTTCTCACTGCTAGGCCTGTGACTTTACATCTTCATGTCTGACTGTCTCCCCATGGATGCTGGAAGTCCCTACTTGTTTTACAGTTGCTTGTTTTGTAGACTTTAAAAAAACCAAAAAACCCAACAACAACGGATAGTAGCATGGAAAGAGCAGCATACTGCTGCATTGACAGGTTCCAGCCAAGAACAACAAAGGCAAAGCAGAAGTATTCCAAAGCCCCCTGCATTCATGTTTATGAATTCTAATCCTCAGCACATGAATAAATACATCTGACAAACTGCAGAGTGCCTTACAAAGGCCCTTCCTGACCTCCCTAATTTAAGTTCAATTGCATGTGCCGTGATGAGAAGCCAACACTGGCCTTGCCAATGTTTTTAAATGAAGGCCAGTGCTATGTTAGCACTATTTGTAAAAGGGAATTGCCAGAAAATAAGTTCTAATTAGGCTATTAATCACCTGTAGTGAATTGTATCTTCAAATTATCATAATTGGGGACTCCACTTAAGCTTTTTTTTTTTTTTTTTTTGGTACTAGAGGTTGAAACGGGGTTTTTCTTTTAGCTGACTGTGGAAGTTAGTGGCTGGATTAAGGCAATTTACACCACGAATGAATCAGATAGTTCAGCATCACTCCATTTAAACAAATAGCATGTTTCGAAAACCAGGCCTCAGAGGGGGATTCAAAGATGCCTTCTCCTTGCAGAAGGGCTCTTCCACACCTTGAGCTACATTTACACAAGAAACATGAAACTAATCCGAAGAGCTTCTTCTGGCCGTGCAACCTCCTGCACAGGTAAAAAATGTCAAAACTAGCATGGTCACATGATTAAGTAAATACTACTTGATTAATAGTATTATTTTTAGGGCACCTTCACATGACCGCTGGAATATATCAGGGAAATAGCCAAAACTGACAGTGCCTGCTCGCAGCAGGCGTGATGACTGAACCTACTGATGTCTGGTTCCTGTGCTGGATTCCTGAGATTCACTTAGCATTCTCCATAGATTCGCCATTCACTTGTAGCCTACATTTAAAGTTTGGTGCAAAATCTCAGGTGAATTTTGGGAATTTGGTGTGGGAACCATATAGGGATGTGCACATGCACTGGTTCAGTGCTGCGGGAAGAGGAGTGGGGAGTGGAATTTTTTTTTTAAGCGAGCTCTCCGCCACCACATGCAGCTTCCCAAGATCCCGCATGCTGCACCAGCACACACATGGTATCCACGCATGTACAGGTGCCATTTGTGCGGTGACCAACACCATGCTGACCATGCAAATGGTGCCCATACAACACCAAGCTGGCCACGCAAATGGTGTCAGCAACACCATGATGACCACACAAATGGCGCCTGCACATGCACAGATGCCATGTGCGTGCTGGCACCATGCGCAGGTTCTTGGGACAAGCACCGCCACAGCAGGAAGCTGCATACAGCAGTGGAGAGCAGGTAAAAGCCTGCTTTCTTAAAAAAAAAAATCCCACTCCCCACTTCCTGCTCCCTTCCCTGCAGCACCAAACCAGTGCACAAACCTAGAAATGGACTGGAGTACGTTCAGATGTTATTCCTTCAAGGAACACACATGGCTGGTTCCAGACATTTCCTGACCTGTTCCCAGCTTACTAACTTTCCGGTGAAGCCGCCCTTAATCAGTCAGTCAATCAATCAATCAAGGAATCAATTATTCCATCTCTTCCCCTGTTTTCCTCAGGTTTCAATCTCCTCTTACCATGCCAGTCTTCTGCCGCCCCTCACTCTTGAGGGGGTTTCTGCCTTATACTGCACATTTATTTTGAAGATTTGTTTCTACCCTGAATATTCTTTTTTGTGTTGTATTTGAGTATAGAATTTTGGCAGAGAAAGGGGGAGGAGGAGTGAGGAGAGCTGATCTTGTGGTAGCAAGCATGACTTGTCCCCATAGCTAAGCAGGGTCTGCCCTGGTTGCATATGAATGGGAGACTAGACGTGTGAGCACTGCAAGATCTTCCCCTCAGGGGATGAAGCCGCTCTGGGAAGAGCAGAAGGTTTCAAGTTCCCTCCCTGGCTTCTCCAAGATAGGGCTGAGAGAGATTCCTGCCTGCAACCTTGGAGAAGCTGCTGCCAGTCTGTGAAGACAATACTGAGCTAGATAGACCAATGGTCTGACTCAGTATATGGCAGCTTCCTATGTTCCTATGTTCCTATGACTCAGCAGAAAAGGGAAGGGGAGCAAACAGTGCTCTTGCTGTTTTTGGCCCTAGAAACAGCTGAGAAGGGCTTCTGTCAAGGCTGGTTAATATGTCTCAACAGCCACCCTCACCCCACGTAGGAAAAATGTCTTGAAAATAAAGGACAACCATCATTTGAATGGTTTAGCTCATACCTCTGAGATAGATTATGCCAGCTTACCTATCACAGGCCTTAGCTACTTAACTTTGGTAGTGTGGCTCCTTGTATCTGACAGTAGGGATGTGCACGAACCTGTTCAGAGGCCCTTTTACGGGTCTCCAAACAGGTTTGAACACTGGGAGTTTTGACATTTGAAGGCAGGCGGGTCGCAATTTAAGGGCGAGGGGAGGATGCACTTACCCCTCCCTCTGCTTTCCCCTAGCCTGCACTCGGTATTTGCAATGTCCTATGGGGCAGCAGCGGATCTCCCTGCTGCCCTGTACGCTCCCTAGCTGGAGGTGTCTGGAAGGAGCTGGCGTGCGTGCGTGAATGCGGTATGCGCATGCGCGCAAGCTCCTTCCAGCCACTTCTGGTCAGGGAGAGGACAGGGCAGCAGGGAGGTATGCTGCTGCCCCATAGGACTTTGTAAATACCAAGTTCTGGCAGGGGAAAAGCAGAGGGAGGGATAAGTGTACACTCCTTGCCCTTAAAGTGGGACCCCCCACCACCATTGAACCATTCCCACCTGGTTCCGTGCACATCCCTATCTGACAGTGGCCTCCTCTTTCATTTTGCTTCATTTAACCTCAGAACTGCTAGCCTCAGTGCTCCTGTTTAGTTTTTAACCAACCTCCAACCTTGTACCTCATAAGATACAACTGCACAGAGACACAAGTTTGGGGTGGTATAGAAGTGTAATAAATAAATAAAATAAATAAATAAATAAGGGGGAAGGGCTAACAAGTTCCTTGTAAGGGCCAACAGCAGTAACAACATAGCAGCGATGACACCACAGCTTTGGAGGCATGGACCAGAACCTGTCTTTGGAAGCTGTGTGGATGCACTCTTGGCTGATGTGGAAGCAGCAGGCCTGCATCTCTTGGGACGGGTGGCTTGCTGTGCAGCCTCTCAGCCACTGCGTCCTCTTCCATCACATGAAATCCACTTTTAAACACTTCCCAATGGCACTTCTCCTTCTAGATCAGGGGTACTCAACCTTGGGTACCCGTATGTTGTTCAAATCCCATCATCTCTAGCCAAAGGCCGTTGTGACTGGGGATAATGGGAGTTGAAGTCCAACAACATTCGGGAACCGAAGCTTGAGAACCCCTGTTCTAGATGTCATTATGCAATAATCCATCATGGCATAAAATGTCCAGGAAACTTGAATTCTCTTCCCACTTATTTGACTTTTATCTGTTACCTCATTTCCTAGCAGAGCATTTAGACAGGCTTCTGATGCATCGCAGATGGCAGTAAGGTCATGTCCTCCTTCCAGGGCCAATACCATGCGACCGCTCGCTAGTGTCAGCAACTGTTTGATGAGGTGACCAAAACCTAGCATGCCAATAAAACATGCAAATCATTACATGAGAATGAGCACAGACAAGTACATTCTGTTTTCATCATTATCTCTTAGAACATCTGAGAGACATAATTGCATGGTTTTTAAAAAAAGCAAAATTAAGAACTACACAATGGTATGCATGTGTAATGCACATGTAGCATGCACTGCTACAACACACATCTGTATAGGGATGTGCAAAATGTTTCAGATACAAAACGTTTTGTACCCCAGAATGGCCATTTTGGGTGTTTTGTAGCCGAAATGAAACACCCATTTTCAAAATCTGAATGTTCTGTATACAAATCGAAACGCCCCTGTTTTGGGTACAAAACGTTTTTGTTGTTTTGTGGCGAACTCTGAGAGTCAGTCTCCATTTGTCTGTGACGTCTATTTGAATTTCCCACCCTTCCAGCGATTCCCTCCTTGTTCCCATTGGCTCTTTTGCCTCTTGCCACACTTGACTGACTCCACATTGGCCAGAGCAAGGGCCGAAGAAGGGGCAAGGGTGGGGGGAGTTCAAGGAGGGGTTTTCAATTTCAGGAGGCTGCTGTGGAAAAGGTGAGACAGGGAAGTGTGCATGTATTACCTTCCATAGGTAATAGTAATTACCCCCTGCTAACTTGGCAAAGAGACACCCTTTAACGTGGTGATTCTCTTTATTTAGCAGGGGGAGAGTAACTGGCCCTATTCACCCCCAGCACCGTACCTCCAGTAACTGTTGTTGGTGTCTATCTTATGCTTCCTTTTTAGATTGTAAGCCCTATGGGGATAAGGATCCATCTTATTTGTTTATTATTTCTCTGTGTAAACCGCCCTGAGCCATTTTTGGAAGGGCAGCATAGAAATTGAATGAATGAATGAATGAATACATACATACATACATACATACATACCCATGGGAGCTCCGTTACAACCTAAAATTTATTCAAATGCCTTGGATGGTTTGCTTTGTTGTGTCTGTATTTGGGGGACCTCATGGATGTGCTCAGGCAGAATCTCTCTTTCTCTCTGTGTGTGTGGACTTCTTTGCAATGAAGATTGGGTCATATTGTGTGTGACCTCTAGCAGCAGCATCAAAATTCAAACTAGATTGTGTGCATCTACTCAATAGGTTGTGCTGCTGATGCCACAGGCATCTTGTTGCAGAAATGTAAAAGAAATGCACCAAAAAACTGTGCCATTGTCGTCATCATCATCACTCTTTTACTTGTGTAGGTGGGAGGTGGTGCCAGACCTCACTGTTCCACTGGCAAAATGTTGTTTTGCACCTTTTCTTGTTAACCCACTTTTATGGCCAGGTGCCAGATGTAGCCGTGTCTCTTGCTTGTGGATGAAAAAGGCTTGGGGGAGGGAGGGCAGGGCACATTGATGCTGTTGTTGGCATTGCATCTGTGTCTGCTGCATCTGTGATCTCACACTTGCTTGCTTGCTTTTTGCTGGCTGCTGCCATTACCCTGCATTGGGAGGGTGTGTGTGGGGCAGTGTGCATTTCATTGTTGTTGTTTCACACTGTTGTGTGTAGATCAATTGCATTTCTGGAGGGGGGGATGTGGATGTGTGTGACCTTTGGAAACCTGCCTGGTTCTTTGCAAAGCTCTGCTGTTGTTGTTGATGTGTGATGTTGATGTTATTTGGGGCAGATTCAGGGCAGAAAGGGGGTTTGGGGGGGCAGAAGAGTGGGTCAGGTGGTAGTGCCCGAATGGGTGCCTGCTGCCACCCAGATTCCAAAGGAATTGGGCAAAGGGCTGATTTTTTTGTGAATTGCTAAAGTTTATGCGTCTTTAAGATATTCCCCCATAGGGAATAATGGGGGTTTCAGCAGCCCCATAACTGCACTTGGAGGGCACTGCGGTGGCCCAGAGTGAGTGGTGGTGTAGTGCACATAGGGTGCCAACCTATAGGTTGCTAACCCATGGTGTACAGGATTTTGTTGTTTCTGAGGGGTTCTGAATGTAGATTCTCTGGTAGCATATGATTTTCAATGACAAACCATGAACGCACTCTCATTACATGATTCTCGTCTTTTAATCCACTCCCAGACTATTGTCCTTTGCAGTCCGGGAGACCAAAGGGGGAGTAACTGGCTGTGCAAGCTTCCTTCAATGCAAGAAGGACAGCTGCAGCAGCCAATTGCACTTGAGAGAGAGAGAGGAGCTTCCTCTCTTTCACTCTGGTTTGTGCAAGCTGCACTGATGTTGTCCAGCGGGTGACATATTGAGGGCAACAGATTCTCAGTTTGTTGAATGAAACTTCATTCCAACTGAGGTTTATTCCCAGGTTTGGGGGATGCATCGGAACCGTGTTTGGGTCCAGGAACCACGGTTCTGATAATTCGGACGTCAGGAGGGGGTGAACCTAAGGTGAGTTTGCCTCTGGTTCCCCATGACATCTGAAGGCAGTCAATGTCTCTTTGCCTGTCTTGAGAATCCCCCCCTCTCCTGCAGTAGTTCCTGAGTATGTGTGAGCATGCAGGATCAAAGTCTTAATCATTCCCCGTTTTCATCCTTTGCATTGCCACCTCTGTCAACCTTGATCAGAGACCTCTAGACTTTGAGTGTTCATTCCATTTTTAAAGCATTTCAGAATTAACTGTAGCTTTCAATGTTTGCTGGTTTAACTATACTTCAGCCCTTTAATGCAACTTTCAAATTACATACAGGTTAAAAAACAACCTTAAGTCTGTCATCTAATCTCAACTTTCCCTTGTGGAAATAAAAAAAAAAAACTTCTACAAAAGACTAAATTTAGACAGGATAATAAAAAGCAAGGAAAGAATGGAATGTGAGTAAACTTTGATCTTCAGCCAATTTCCACTTCTTTTGTTTAACCTTGAGGATATATTTCCATCCGTATGTTACACATATGATCTTCAGATGCAAAATATCAAGACAGTGCCGGAGCATTGTGAATCGTCCTTGTGGTATTACAGGAAATGAATAGCTAATAGGCTGCTTACTTCCATAGACAGTGTAACTGTGCAAGAAATCTAACAATATCTTGTAAATGTTTTTATTCTTTTCTTTCATGCTGCTTCTGTTAGCAATGGAAAATCCACCATAATCCAATATCTTGTTTGCATTCTGACCATTATTAGATCATACGCGTGGCACCAAAAGCATTTTCTGAATAATGTGCTCTTCCAAGGGTTTGTCTCCATGTTATATTTTTTGCCGGATTTCCCCCATGGTCTACATCGCAGATTTATAGAAATATTTGGTATATAAAAGTTAAAGAAGCACTGAAATAAAATTCCAGTTATTTCACTGGGATTTTTTTTTTAAAGAATAACTACTTTCCTGCATGTTTTGTAACATGCAGGAAAGTAGATAATGTTTCTAGATTGTCCTCCTCAACCCACCATATGAGTGCCTACTGCAGTGATGCATAAGATGAAGCAGTCTCTCAGCCATGGGTCCTCAGATGTTGTTGAACTGCAACTGTGGCAGAGGATGATGGGAGTTGCAGTCCAATGACACCCAAAGTTGAGAGCCCCACAACTAGTTCATGAAAGCTGCTGTTGTAGTAACTCTGTTAGTTTTTAAAGTGCCACAAGACCCTATTTTGCACAGGGTCTACACAGACTAACACTGCTACCACTCTGGAATACTCTAAAGAGAAATTCCACCACTGACATTTTACCACTACTACCACCACTACAGCTATTATTTATTCTTTGCTGCTGCTGCTGCTGCTGCTGCTGCTACTACTACTACTACTACTACTACTAATAATAATAATAATAATAATAATAATAAATATTTATATACCACTCTTCAACCAAAGTTCACAACAAAGCGGTTTACATAGAAAAATAAATAATACATAAATAAATAAAATGGTCCCCTGTCCCCAAAGGCTCACAATCTAAAAGAATCATAAGACAGATACCAGCAACAGCCACTGGAGAAATGTTGTGCTGGGGCTGGATAGGGCCAGTTGCTCTCCACCTGCTAAATATAAGAGAATCACCACTTCAAGTGGTGTCTACTCAGTTAACAGGGGTTACGACTGTACTACTATTCATTCTACTCTTTTTAATTAACAAAAAAGCTTTCAAAGCATTTCACCTAGAAAAAGAATTATAAGACTTCCCCCTCCCAAAGGGCTCACAGAAGTCTAAAAAACTGATTAAATTGGTTAACAGATTTACTGATTAAACAGAGTTCAAGCTTATAAAAGGGACCTTGGATAACCAAGGTTATTTTCTCCAATATGTTTATTTTCAGACAATCAGGATTTCCAAAAATAGAGCAATTCTGAAAACACCCGCCCCTGCATCACAGATGCGTGGAACATGGGAGAGACACTGGTCCATCTACCCAAGTGTTGCCTACTCTGACTGACAGCCGTTCCTCAGGGTCTTGGGTGGAGGTCTTCCCAGCCTTGCTCCCTGAGAGTTTGAGCCTGGGGTCCAGGCTCCACTGGAGTTTGAGCCTGGGGTCTTTTGTGTAAAAACTATCTGCTCTACTTTTGAGCTCCCCAAAACATAAGGCTGTAGGTACATTGGGAGACAACTCCTGTTCAGTGTTCCCTGTAACAGGGATTTCCAGATGTTGTTGACTCCAACTCCCAGCACCCCCAGCTACAATGGCCCATAGCTGGGAATTATAGGAGTTGGAGTCAACAACATCTGGGAATCCCTGCTACAGGGAACACTGCTGCTGTTCTCTTGTTTTGCCACAGTAGTCACCGACTAAATGAATCAGTGGAGGCTCATGACCACTGTGCATCTGAAACAGGGTGTCAGATCCTACCAGCTTGCTTCTGAACATCCTACTCCCCTCTTTCTCTTTATTTTTCAAGCAGCAATAGCTGCTGTTGCTTGATTTCATGTTTGCACGCACACACATGAGCATCTTCACATAACACATGCTCCCTCCTCTGTGCCTCCTTCCTTGTTCACTGCTGGGCTGTTTATGAAAGGGGGAGGGTGTGGAAGAAGAAATGGAGAGAAGGCAGTATACAGAGCACCTAGTACCCTACTGCCCTTATCACAGAATCCTGAAGACATTCTATAGAGCGTCTCCAGTACTTTACTGCTCTTTCCTAATTTCCTCTTCTGCTTCCTCCCCCTTTTCATAACCAGCTCAGTGGAACATGTGGAAGGAAGTGGCGAAGGAGGGTGTGCCTATCATGTATCAAGGCATGCAGCAGTGGTGATGATGATGATGAGGAGGAGGAGGAGGAAGAGGAGGAGGAGGAAAAGGAGAGGAGCAACTCTTTGCTGAGTGGTGGCTGTGCTGCTGTTCAGCAAATAATAGCTCGGGGTGGGGAAACAGATGAGGCATTGGGGAGTGTCTTGCAGCTCTGCTGGTGCTTCAGTAATCAACTGTCTCCCCGCCCCTCATGTAAAGGGGCATGACACTGAAGTAGATGAATCCATCCTGCATGAATTGATGAGGTATGGTTACTATCTCTGAGAAGAGAAATGAGAAAGGGGGACATCACACAGACTCTTATCTAACAAAAATGTGGGCATTCCCAGAGATTTCCCTGATGTTGGTTTCTAATCCATGCAAGCTTCAGTCTCAATAAATCTATTAGTCTTTAAGGTGACACAAGATGTCTTATGTGTCTGTCAGACAGACAGACAGGGCTACCCCTCTGGAACTGGTCTACTGCAGCAGAGAGGCTTGTGACATTCTTCAGGGGTTAGCTCTGCCTACTCTTTGCCACAAGCTTTACTGATGAGATCAATGGAAGAAGAGCTCAGGGAATTATGTTTCTGGCAGCTGTGGTTAAAAAAATGTTAAACCTATTCCCAGCAAGAGCACTAGGAAATATTCCCTGTGAAAGATACCGTGAATTATGAATTCCCTGGGAAGAACCATAGAATGCAAGTAGATGATAGATTTCTCTCCCTCCCTCCCTCTCGCTCTCCCTCTCCTTCTCCTTCTCCCCCCTCCCTCTCCTTCTCCCTTTCCCCCCTTTTAATAGAAGGCATATCTTTGCTGATGCTTCCAGAATAGATCAGAGTGTGGAATATTTTCTGCTAGCATTGGAGATGATGCCAGATGTTAATTTTAAATGGACAGCTGCCAACACTCAAGTCATTCTGCAAGCCACAGCCACTGAACTGGAAGCATTGCCTCTTAAACTTGGGTATACAGAGATGCTCTGTGGTTCCTCAAAGGAAAGGCTCCCTCAACATAGTCAGAGATACTCTTTTTCACATTTACACAGGCATTGAAATTAGATTCAGGAATAAGTGCAGTGAGCCCAAACTCAGATTACGCTCTGGATGACATTCACAGCATCACACTTGAGCAGGACTATTCTCCACCAGAAAGAGGCTGCTGGGTCCAATATTCAAAAGTTGTCAGCATGACAATGGGAGCTTTCCCTTAGCTTAATTGTGCGCAGTAAGCTGGGAGGCTCGGGAGGCTCTGCGGTAGGTGGTGGAAATGACTTTAACTAACAGCACCACAGCCATTTGTGACTAAGTGATGGAAAATCTTAAGAAAGATTTGGATCCTGCATGTTACAAGGACTTTCAAAAGAGATTGTCTTCCCAAAGGAAATCCCCAGTGCAGAAGCAACAAAATGGTGGGATAGAAAACCCAGGCTTGTCTATTGTTTTAGATGGGCTTTAAGTAAAGTAAAGTTGTGCCATCAAGTCGGTGTCGACTCCTGGCGACCACAGAGCCCTGTGGTTGTCTTTGGTAGAATATAGGAGGAGTTTACCTTTGCCATCTCCCATGCAGTATGAGATGATGCCTTTTAGACATAATCTGGGAAACATACCAGTGGGGATTTGAAGCAACAACCTCTTCCTCCCCAGGCAAGTTACTTCACCGCTGTGCTATTAGGTGGCTTAGATGGACTTTAGTTAGTGCCAAATAATTAAGAATAAAACAAGAGCAAGCAGTGTGAGAAGCAGCAGCAGCTACTTAATCAGAATGATCATCATTTTGAACTCCCCTCAGCTTGGGCTTGAAATGGGTAAGAAGAAGTTTTCTTTATTCCCTCACCTTCTGAGACTCTCAGAAATCAGGAGCAGATCCAAGGACTGGCTGTCCAGCTGAGACCTTGGACATTTGTGCCAATTGTGACTTGCAATTGCTTCACAAAAGCTTCACAAAACTTGCTTCAGGAGTTCAAGAGGCAGTGCTTCCAGTTCACAAAACCAATTTCCATTTGGCCATACCATATTAGAAAGGAGTGGTTTTTCTGCAGTATGTAACATTTATAATTAGATGGCATTTTTCTATGAAGTGAGGTGATTCAGGGGAGAGTTGAGAATGGAAATTTTAAAATGGAAAATCAAGTTTTTATTCTAGCCTTGAATAGGCACACTTTCCAGAACCAGCAGTTTTGCTGAGTGCCAATATTGATCAATTCAGTTAAGAGCATTTCTGCATTTTAGGTCAAAGTGCCAGGCCGGTTCACATGGCCATAAAAATCAGGGTAGGAGGTGGATTACCCAGTTTTGTATTATCATGAGAACTCACACAAATCCCTCCAGCTCATGTTACTCAAAGCAGGGCTACCCAGTTTTTCTACCCTGCTTTTAACTGAAAGTGGAGAGCTCTCCTAACTTGATTCTCTGCTTGTGAGAATTTATGCATTTCTTCTAACCAGCCACTGGGACGTAGCACACCCTCTCCTCCATGGAAACCATAGAGAACTGTGGCTACAGGGGCTGCCTTCAAGGCATACTCTTTGCCTGGAAGCCCCTTCAAAGCATACTCTTTGATCCTGAGGCAGAAGCAGCTTTGGCAGGGCTGAGTCTGCCTCCTGCTCCTTCGTAGCTAATTGGACAGCAGCTGCTGCTATCATGAGGTTTTACCAGTCTGCTGGCAGTGCAAAGCATGCTGGGAAGGTATGTAGGGTTTTTGGAAGACGTTCTATGGAGGAGGGGGGGCTTGCAGCAGCTGATTTCAACAACTGACCCAGCAGCTGCCCATGCTCACCTGTTTCCTGGGTTTTCAGACCCAAATGGAGGTGCTGCTTATATGCTGCTAATGGGGTAGAAGTTCTCCTGCCCTCCAACCCACTACCAAATGGTCATGTGAACAGAGTTTGCATGTTACATCAATAAAGTTCTTTCAAATAATGGAACATGATGTGCTTTGTTTCCTGTGTTAAATTGCACCTGTAGGGGCACATCTCAAGACCAGAACCACAGCAGGAGAGGGAGCCTTTGACCTGTAGGGCTCACCACCTGGATTGCCTCTCCATGGATGCTAGATGGCTCAGAAAGAAAGCTTCCATTGTAAGCAGTTACTCTGGATTACATTAGTTTCATCAATCTACTCCAGAATAAAAAGAATTACATTTGAACCTAAGCAGGTAACACAAAGACACACAAAGACTCTCTTCTAAGTGCCCTACTATTTCTGCCACAGTAAGACCTAACAGATCACTGAAGCAATAAATTTATCTGATTCAGAAGTTCAAGTCAAGTTACCAAGTGGATGAAAAAGGACAAAATATAAATGTCCTCTTTATATTGACATCCAGACTCAGGGCCCATTCAGATGTACCTTCTATTTTAACTGCAGGTTCAACAGACCTGCAGTTTCCCTCTGAGTCCCCTGGCACGCTCCCACATGATCATGATCTGCAGTCTGGGAGAATGCAAAGGGGCGGAACTGGCTGCGCAGGCTTCCTCCAACCCAGGAAGGTAAGCCGTGGCAGCCAATTGAGTTGAAGAACAGGAGGAGCTTCCTACCCTTAACGCCGGTTTGGGCAGCTTGCCCAAACTGGACGACACTCTCCAGACCCTCATTGGGTAAGTGTACCTTATTGCAAAACGTGGGTTCATTTGGAGATTGGGGGAAGGAATCGGAAACGCGGTAGCATCCTGCAACCATGGTGCCAATTATTTGCACGCTACGCTGGGCCAACCTGAGGTGGTTTTACCTCAGGTTCTGTGTGACGTCTGAATTCAAGGGTGCTGCAGTAGCTAGTTCCACTGAGTTGGGAAGCTGCATTTTAGACTAGTGTTTTCACTGGTGCTTGCACAACCCGTGGTGTGCCTCCTGCTGTTAAATCTCTTCCTCAGCCCATGTATGTTGCAGGGAATGATGGGAAGCAATTCACTATCTTTGTTGCAGAAGCAGACCAAGAACACAAGAGAGCCAGCATGGTGTAGTGGTTAGAGTGCTGGACTAGGACCAGGAGAGCCAAGTTCAAATCCCCATTCAGCCATGAGACTTGCTGGGTGACTCTGGGCCAGTCACTTCTCTCTCAGCATAACCTACTTCACAGGGTTGTTGTGACGAGAAACTTTGTAGTACACCGCTCTGGGCTCCTTGGAGGAAGAGCGGGATAGAAAATGTAAAAAACAAAAAAACCCAAGAGAATGAGCAACACTGAGCATCCGTTCAGCTACATAACCCTCTTGCGTGGATGCATCTTTTGTTTGTCGCACTAGCTTCGCATTCATCTGTATGTCAGCCAGTGTTTATACTGCATCAGCAGAATTATGGTTTCTGACTTGAAAGAGGAAGTCTATGGAAGAACAGCTTGGGCATTTACAGTTATATTGACTGTAAGCTTTCAGGTAAGACTGTGATTTTAAAGATCTGCATAGGACACAGTTATGGAAATGGTAGATACTTAACAGTATTAACACTGATAGTATTATTGGCTTGGATCTAAAGGCAATCCTGAGACAGATCCAATTTAGGCATTCCTAAGAGGAATGTCATTGTGAAACCCTCCACACATGTTAAGAGCATGTCAGCAATACCCCCAACATCCGAATCCCCCCCAGTCTCACCCTGGCATCTGCACATTTAATGAAATGTCGGAATTCCCTATGCACAAGCAGCTGGCTATGCGTAGAGAGGAGAGCTGGTTTTGTGGTAGCAAGCATGATTTGTCCCCTTAGCTAAGCAGGGTCCACCCTGGTTGCATGTGAATGGGAGACTAGAAGTGTGAGCACTGTAAGATATTCCCCTTAGGGGATGGAGCTGCTCTGGGAAGAGCATCTAGGTTCCAAGTTATTTCCCTGGCATCTCCAAGATAGGGCTGAGAGAGATTCCTGCTTGCAACCTTGGAGAAGCCGCTGCCAGTCTGTGATAGACTAGATAGACCAATGGTCTGACTCAGTATATGGCAGCTTCCTATGTTCCTATGTTCACACTCTCAGCAACCCTGCATGGATATTGGGGGCAGGGCCACAAGGAACTCAGACATCATAGATAGTTTGGCAGATGTAGCCTCACTCCCTTCCACTTCTAAATCAGCTAAGTCATTGCTTCAGTGGCCTGCCATATCTTACTGTGGAACAGACACACAGTACCAATTTAAGACTAAAACACAGTACTGAATCTAAGACTAGTTTTTCCCCTAAGTTATTTGATGTTAGAAACTGGAGACTTGTCTTAAGTTCAGAATCCTTTTCCTTTGGGGTAAATACAGGTATAAACTGTATTTAGCCTCTGTTTTCTAAGGGGTGGTCTTAAATTCAGAATCGTCTTCTATTCAGGTAAATAATAGATGTGTATTTAGCAAAGATTATTTGTATGTCTGGTTTACTTGCTCAGTTGTAATTCTATTTCTTCTGAAGTAGATTGATGAAACTAAGGATGAATCCAGAGTACTTGCTGGCAATAGGAGCTTTCCTTCTGGGTCACATAATAGGCACAGGATAGGCTGGGGAGGCAATTTAGTTGCTAACAGAGCAAAGATGCACCTTTTAAAAGTGATTTATCTATTTAGCAGGAGGAGAACAACTGGCCCTATCTATCCCCAGCACAGCATCCCCTCCAGTGTCTGTTGCTGGTGTCTCTCATATTTCTTTTTTTAGATTGTGAGCCCTTTGGGGACAGGGAACCATTCATTCATTCATTCATTCATTCATTTCTAGGTAAACCGCTTTGTTGAAAAGCAGTATATAAGTACTTGTCGTCATTGTAATTTAGCTGAGGATGAACAGAATGAAGAAAGGGCTTGTTCTTTGAACAACCGACCTCAGTGTCATAACTGTTTTTACAAGTTGCAGCGTGGAGGAAAGGTGGAATAGAAATGCAGTCAAATAAATAAATGTCTAAAAGACCCTTCCTCCCATATCTTTTTTTAAAAAAGTGGTTACCCATGTGGTGTGGGGAAGAAAATATAAGCCCAAAGCCCTATTGTGTTGGGTGGAACAGATACTCTACACTCTTGGGCTACTGAGCACTAATCATCATTTCAGCCAAGTTCCTCACTTCGTCAGCAAGCTTATCGATCTGCTTGCAATCACAGGGACTGATCTATTGCCTCTATCAGCCTTTCCCATCTGTACACATGGTGCTGTGTGTGAGGTTTGCTCTTCCCCCACCCCGCCCCAGGGGAATATCTCATTTTCTGCTTCTCATGCAATTCCTCCAGAGAGCTCCCACTACCATAGGGCCACTGTTCTCTCCAGATTCCTCCTTGCACTGGCAAAGTCTTAACATTCATGCTAAATTACGGGGAAATGAGCTGGCTGTTTGGAGCAGATTGGTGATGCATTGCTCCTCAAACACACGAGCCCCACTGTCCCTGACTTTTAGTCATGTTTAACCATTATTTACCATTTAATCATCCCATTACTCTCTAATTTGCTTGAGAATGTGTTTTCCTCTCATTAGAACGTTTGTAGTGGCCACTGCCAAACCCTTCCCACCCACCAGTGTTCTGCACTTTATCCTTGTGGTTCTTTCAAGACCGTTTGATTAATTTTCATTGATATGCGTCCAACAATAGCAACTAAAATTAACTGGGTCAGGTTTTTTATATAACTTCCTGAGTCATCAGGCTCTGTGTCCTAAGTAAATACATTTACACAGGAAAGAAATGATAGTTCATCCTTCCAGCACTGGGCAACAGCCAGTGAGTACTGAACAGTTTGCCCGGGTTTAGAGGGCCCATGCATATCTCTACCCCCTTGTTTATGATGATGATTTATGTACAGTCACATTTATACCCTGCCTTTCTGCCACCATGAAGCTCAAAGTGGCCTCCATGGGGTTAACCAGGAAGTCTTCCCTGCAGGCACTCAGTGGAGCCAGGGCTCCTTAGCTTCAAGAAGGTTCCTGCAGAATGAAGCTTATCAGGGCTTATCAATGGGGAGGACTATAGACTAGTGGTGGAGAATCAGTTTTGCATGTGAAGAAAGACATTTTCCATGCATCTTAAACAATTAATCCTGATCTCCAAATACCTCATTATAAAAAATAGATCTTTGGCCTCTGGGCAGTAACCAGTGTTTTCTCATTCATTAGGGAAGGGGGAGAAATGCAGTAACCATTTAAATTATATGTTCTATTCAGGCTTTTAATTTTGATTGTGTTATACAGTAATTACATGTTAAATAAATAACAGTGGTTTTAAAACATATTTTGGAGGAAGTCACCATTTATATAACAGATCATTTCATTCTGTGGTTGTTGGTCCTGCAGCAATTTGTTTTCAATAATTAATCTTTAATTGCTAAATAATAACTCAAACTAACAAATCTCTAGTAAGTAGTGTAGTACCCACATTATCCAAACTTTGGTTATCTCAAGCAACTAAGTTATATTATCCAAATATACTGTTTGTCTTCCACATAGCCATATGTCAGTATAGATTCTGCGGATAGTACTTCCAATTGTACAAATAGCAAATGATTTATGTGTTTTGGTTGCCATTTAGATAAAGGAAAACATTCAAAAACATGTACACTTCAGTCCTATTTTGTGTTTCCTCAGAAGTAAACCTCGTTGACTCCCAAGTAAGTGGGAAAAGATTGCCCACTTTGTGGACATTTGGTATTCTAATATTATTGTTAATCCAGAAATTTTTGTTAATCAAGATATATTGCATCCCATCCCATTTAAATGTGGTTACCAAGAGCTGGTCCATGTGAAAACACCTTGCTATTTCATATAATCTATGAAATATAGATTTTGAAAGTATATATACAAGCTATGACTTTATACTGAATCAGAACAATTATCAATATAACCCAATACTCTCCAGGATTTAATGCCAAGGTAAGAGCTCTCCAGGATTTAATGCCAAGGTATTTCCCAGCTATCTGAGATTGTTGTGATACATCACATATTAAAGTGTGGACCTTGTGCATTCAAAGCATATGGTCTGTCAAAGAACTATTATTTTTCCATTTTCATGAAAAGATAATGTTGGAGCTAGGACCCTGGCAGCATCAGCTCTCAGTTGCTGGGGAGATTTCAACATCTACCCCTGGAGGCTCGCATGTGCCTTTGTGGTTCGGGTGAACCTGCATCAATCGCTCACATTTTATTACGCTTTAGATTCTACAGTAACATTAGATGTCATTTGATTCTGCCACCTCTTTCTAGGTTTCAACGTCAATCAGATGATTTTCTGGTGAAATTTTTACTTGAAGATAATGTACTTTGCATCTCTCATGCTGTAGCAAAATTTTGTTACATCGCAATTAGAATTCGTAGTTCATTGATTGATGCTAAAGTTAATGATGAATGCTGGAATTTATTCTTTGTGTTGTTGTTTTGTTTTGGCCATTGGCTGTAAATAAAGTATCTATCTATCTATCTATCTATCTATCTATCTATCTATCTATCTATCTATCTATCTATCCATGTTCATGAAAAGATAATGTTGGAGCTAGGACCCTGGCAGCATCAGCTTTCAGTTGCAATGTCTCATAGTGACCACGGGAGGGGATTTAGGATCATGGATAAAAGTGCTGGACTCCTCCCCAGTGTGTTCTTCCAGCGTTAGTCTCCATTTTGTCTCTCCAGAAAATGGCTGTTTGTTTTGGTTACTCTCTTCTTCAGCCATGAGCTGCAGCTGAAATTAAGCTGCAAGTTTTTTCACATTTGTTTGTAACCTTTTCTTTAAATAAATCCTTGTAGTTCTTCAGTACTAAAGAACTGTCTCAAGACCTCTTGCTTTGCTGCTTTCTCACCAAACTGGCTTTGCTCCACTGTTTGGGGACTGCACTGCCATTCTTCCCCTAGAGATAATACCCTGTGCTGTCTGGGTCCAGGGTATATACGAGAGCACCTTCTTTGTCATGGACCCTGTTTCCTATTAAGATCATCCGGAGAGGTCTGGTTACATTTGCCACCAGCTCATTTTCCGACTCAGGACCAGGGCCTTCTCTGTGGCTGCCTCAGGGCTTCGCAATATGCTCCCTGTTAAAATAAGAGCATTCCTTTCTCTGTTTGTTTTCAGGAAGACCTTCAAGACGTACCTGTTTTCTCAGGCTTTTGACTGAAATTTTAAATATCTAATGTGTTTTTATCTGTGATCTTGTTCTATTAGTTTTATGAATTTTAACTGTTCTATACTGTTTTAATATTTGTTGTGTTTTGAGATTTGTACATCCCCTAGAGATGCTTGTTTCAGGCAGTATAGATAGATAGATAGATAGATAGATAGATAGATAGATAGATAGATATTTTTTATCTTGTTAAACCCACCTCACTCCTTCTAGGACTGCCACATGGGTTGGGGGGGACAAGAACCCAAAGTAGAAGGGAGGCATGACATAACATTAACCATTAGATATGAAATCTAGGGGTAGAATGAAATGAATGAAAGGAGAATTCTGACAAGTGGACAAGAGCCACATCAGACTTGACATGCTGTTAAATAAACGTTACATCTTGTTCATAGTTCTTAATGCTACAATCTATACTGAAGGTTCGAAAGAGATCCATTGACATCTCAGGGGCTTTCAAAATAAGTTGATCTTATGATTTTTTTTTAAAGCCACCAAAAAATGTTAGCATCCCACAATAGTGTGTTTCCGAGGGTTTGCCTATAACATCCAACTATATTTGGAAGGAATTATTCATTGTTACAGGTGAATAAATCAGAGATCAAGAACCAGGTTCCCCCCAAAAAAGTTCTGATCAGCTGAGCTTTCCAGAGCATAGAGTGTCCAGCAGCTCCTATATAACATTGCACTTCAGAAGCATGAAACAACTGGGACAAAATATCTCCTGTATTCAGTCTGACTCACCATGACTTCCCTAGTAGCTTTCTACTTTGTGGTTGGACAAAACACTGAACTCAATTTTATGGAACCTCAGGCAAAGGTTCTAATCAGGAGACTTCATCTGGATCCTATGTGTAAATAATCCACTATTCTGAAGCCCACGTAAGTACAACAGGAATGAGTTTTCTGTTAGCAAGTGGCTTTGGGGATAATACTAACTCTCCTGGCACTGATTAGCACCTACCCTTTCCACTGAGTGTCAAAAGTGCTCAGCACCTTCTGGATGTGGGCCATTGTGTTTAATCAATTCCATTTCATAGTAGCAGAGGGACTCTGAAGCACAGTACATTTCTAAGGGATTACTGCACATCTTGGGTAGTTAGTCACTTTCTTTTTGGCTTCATGCCTCCCAGATCCACCTGACGCATGTCCTAATCAGCTAGAAATGCCCTGCCTGTCATTTTTTATTGTAGAGGTAATGGATGAAATTCAGCAAAACAGAGGAAACTGTGTTGAAATTGGGTTTTGGCCCCTCAAAGCCTCCTGATTAATTGTAATTTCCAAATAAAATATCTTGAGCAATGCTCTGTTGTCTTCTATTACAAAGATGTGTCATATGAAAGAGAAGGTTCTTGCCAACATTTTATAGCCCATTGGAGACTGGCCAGAGGTACTGAGAAGCTGTTTTGATGCTTGAATTATTCCTTGCAAATTCTCTAGAGGTAGCTAAAACTATGGCTGATATACAGATACAAGGACAAAAAAAAGGCCTCCGTGTACAATGGGAGTTAAGGTGCTTGCCATTTTCATGCAAGCTCAAAAAAGCATGGAAATCCCAAATTTAAGTGATAACCTTAGCTTCTGCCCCATGCAAACAATAAAGACTTTGCACAATCTGGTATATGAAGCTGGCTTTATAAATTAGACTCCATTCACCTACACTTTTTGCCTGGTCTTTCAACACAACTTGGTGGGGAACAGATGCATCCAGGCAAAAATTCAGCAGGTTTAGCTTTCCAAATCACTTCTTAGAGATACACCTGATTATTTTCTGCCTAGTGCATCTCTGCAAGGCGTACTGCTCCCCAAAATCAATACCTATTATAGAAATTAATATAGTAATAAATGGCACATGAACAAAAATTCTCATTTTTCCATTATCAAAAAGCCATTCATTCTCAGTTTAATCTGAAGGCTTTTAGAAATTTTAATGATCAAAAGAGTGTTCAAGGTTTATAATGCAGTTTTCCCATTTACCTTAGCTATACAGCCACCTACAGTGTTTGTATAATTAAACATTATACCACTTCCAGCTTTACAATTTCCCAGTTTCCCTAGTATTGGGAAGTGTGGTAGAATTCTGTAATCAATCAGCATAGGTTTCAGGATACTAGAGAACAATCCCCCAAGTGGCTGGATGTTTGGGAAACATGAAAAAAAATCTAGATGTTGCTGACATTTTATTGTCAAAACTTTCAGTCTAATCCTTCAAGCACAACATGTTCGTGTTAACAGATGAATTATTGGAATGAACATAGAAATGTAGTTTTGTAACAGAGAAAAGCAATATGGTTCTTCTAGGAAGTCATGCTCCAAGCAGCTCCCAGCCTTTCTTGTTAGCAGTTAAAAGGGCAAATAAAACTATATTTCTTGTCCAGCCTTAAAGCTTCTCTTATGGCTACTGATCTCTGCTTATTCAAAGTGTTTCTAGGAGTGCATACCTGGGCACAGGATGAGGAGAAAGCATATTTCCAAAATAAAAAATAAAAAATAAATTGGATTTCCAGAATTCCTTAAGGCATACCTCTACTCTGCAGAGAAATGCAGAAGGCAAATTATTTTTTAACATTTATATAGCACTTTTGGAATGCTACTCACAACATTTCACATGCATTATCTCAGCAGTACTTATAACTGTATGGCAAGATTTGGCAGTATTATTATACCCAACTTGCAAACTGAAGGTGGTGGTGGTGATGGTGAAAAAGAGTGGCGTGCTTCGAACAACCTAGTGAGTTCATTGCCAAGATGAGTTTCCGCTGGGCACTAATCCCTGCTCTGATTCTTAATGACAAATTAACATTATGTGGGATATTATCTGTGATGGATCTTCTGGATCTTCTGACTTCTATTTTTGTTACTTAATGAACTCAGATATAACAGGAAACTGTAGGTCCCTTCACCTCCGGATTCCTTGGATGCACATCTGAATTCTGGAAACTGAAATTGGGTGAGATGGGACCAGCAGTTCCCCTCCCCAAACTCCACTCTGCACCTTTGGGTGCCTCCAACTCTGGTTCTGCGGTGCCAGCGTTACATCCTAATGCTGCCACTGCAGTTCCATCCCCATGGAGTCGGATTTGAGGGAGGAAGCTCCTCCCTCACTCCAGCCTGATTAGCTGTGCGGGCTGTCCTTCTGTCAAGACGAAAGCCTGCACAGCCAGCTCCCCTGCCTCTCTGCAATCTCACTGACTTAGGGGAGGCAACTCCCCTGCACATCCAAAAGTGGATGGGAGAGTGGGGAGACGGGGAGTGCAGAACTGCAGGTCCATTGGACCTACTTTTCCATGTTCCATCTGAAGGGCACCACTGAAATAGAATCCTAGAAAGGTACCAATTTGGTTGGAACAGTGTAGGTGGATGTCTGGGGTGCTTAAACCTTCTGCCAGTGCCATTTTCCTCATCAAAATCATCACCTGAGCTCTTCTTTGCACCACATTTTTGTAAGCCACATTGGGTGGCTTGATGGGCTGAAAGGTGAAGTATAAAATATCTTAATGAAGACATGAAAATGTGTAGGTTACTTAGAGACACACGACTGCAACTTTAAAACGCAAACGAGAAACAGCCCTAAAAGCTACCTGTAAAAATACCCAGGGGAGGGATGATTTTGATCAGAAAAATGGCATGGGGGGAGGGTTAAATATACCCTCGACATCCCACTATGGAGAAATCTATACAATGTGGCCCCAAATATTGCTTTTTCTCTTTTCCAGTGATTTCAGTTTAATGATTTCAGTGGCTTACATACTGTGCAGTGAGACGGTGACTTTGAGAAATATGAGCCTTGCTGCTGCATGGCTTTGAAACACATGTCCACACTGCGTACAGAGGCAGGGTGTTTTGCTCCCCCTGAGCATAGCATGATTGTACAGTGAAATGGTTTCTCCATTGGGAATAATCATGGAACTCAAGGCAGCAAACAGAGGAGCTGGCACCCCGACTAATATGGCACTTACCCAAAAAGTTACTCAGTGAGGGACAACTTTGCCACTCTCTCTGTTCCTCTGCAGCCACTCTGTGATGGTCCTGTAATGCTATTTTCCATATTTTCAGGAGGAACAGGGGCCTGCAGAGCAAAACCTACTTCCCCCCCGCCCATTGTGCTTGTGAAAACACTGCTGATGCACACAACATTAATCTGGATGCCAGCCAGGGTTCCCAGGTAGTCTCCCATCCAGGGACTGACCAGACCGCCCCAAACATGCTTAGCTTCCATTCTTGCATCATGTGCCTTCAGACCATACCCTGAGACTTGCTGCTATTTAGAAAGCCTTGTGTATGCCAGGAATCTGAGAGTGGTTCATCTTTCGCTTTCTAGGAAATATGGCAATAAGTTCTCGTGTTGAACGTTTAGATTTTTTGGTGACTTATTATTGTGCTTTAATCAACTTCCGTCAATTTTTGTAAGCCATGTTGGGTGCCTTGATGAGCTGAAAGGTGAAGTATAAAATATTTTAGTAAATAAATGAGAATGAGCCCTGTCTCACGATCAGTGAGTAGGGCTACTGGGCACGTGGGGAGGAACATAGGAAGCTGCTATATACTGAGTCAGACCATTGGTCTATCTAGCTCGGTATTGTCTTCACAGACTGGCAGCGGCTTCTCCAAGGTTGAAGGTAGGAGTCTCTCTCAGCCCTAGCTTGGAGATGCTGCCAGGGAGGGAATTTGAAACCTTCTGCTCTTCCCAGAGCGGTGGCGCCAGCTCGGAGGGGAATATCTTACAGTTCTTACACTTCTAGTCTCCCATTCATATGCCACCAGGGTGGACCCTGCTTAGCTAAGGGGACAAATCATGCTTGCTACCACAAGACCAGCTCTCCTGCTGCTGAAACTTACCTCCCCCATAGACTATCGTTGGATCTGTGCTGGGCATGCATATCATGCACCCAGATGGACACCGGCTGTGCCCAGCAGTGCAGAGGGTCGGGGGCCAGGACATGTCATCTTGGAAATCCCATAATGCACCATGTGAGTTACGCAGTTCATTTTGGGGATCACCCTGGTGCTGGCCAGGAGGCTGCTCCTGTGTCAGTGCCACATGGCGCTAACACACGAGCATTTAGCCCAGATTAAGGGCACACTTGTGCCCTTCACTTTGGCTAACAGGTGAGCCTTGGGGCTGGTTTTGCTGCCGCGTGGCTGCCGGCGGTTCTCACACACAGCCAAGCCCAGGCTTGGCTGCCTTAGCCCCATCTTGGCTGCACGTGAGAACAGCCTCGCAGTGTAAGTCCTGAGAGTCATATGACTGAAACTTAAAATGTAAACAAGAAACAGTCCTAAATAATCGTATTCTGCAAAGAATTACTGGCAGCTAGGTTTCAACTTCTATTAGGTGCAAACAAAACTGTCTAAAGTGCTTAGCCTGAAACATAATTTCATATAAAAACCTTTATTGTATTTGGTGAAACAAAACTCCCCATCTTAATGCTGGAAATCTAAATATAGTTTCACTGTATGAACAGCACAAATGATCCTACATTCCGGATCCAAGCTTCAGTATGTGTTGAGATCCAAACGGCTCAAATGAAGCCTCCCCTTATCCTGATATAGTTCCTAAGTGAATATGTGTGGGAGGAACCTGGCGATTGAAAGAGGAGTGCTTACATCAATTGCTCAGGGTGTGTCAGCAAAAGAATAAATATCTGTGGTGTGTCAGTGAATGAGTAAGACAATGAATGTAACAGATTATAAATGTTTGAGCCAAAGAGATATTGTGAGGGTGTGAGAGAAAATTCTCCATATCCAATATCCTGATCCTACACACACATTGGATATCACCCAGAGAATGGAAGAGTGCACGTACTCTGGATTTATTGCAGATTGCATTTCAGCAACACACACACACACACACACACACACACACACACACACACACACGAATGAATTACAGAATAGTGGAAGATGCAGATTATCTATCTATCTATCTATCTATCTATCTATCTATCTATCTATCTATCTATCTATCTATCACTTTATATAATGTCTTATCTAAAGTGGCTCAGGGCAGTTTACATTAAACCCCTGCTAACTTGGCAAAGAGGCACCTTTTAACGTGGTGGTTCCCTTTATTTAGCAGGGGGAGAGTAACTGCCCCTATCCACCCCCAGCACAGTACCTCCAGTGACTGTTGCTGGTGTCTATCTTAAGTTTCTTTTTAGACTGTGAGCCCTTTGGGGACAGGGAGCCATCTTATTTATTTATTATTTCTCTGCGTAAACCACCCAGAGCCATTTTTAGAAGGGCAGTATAGAAATCGAATAAATAAATAAACACACACACACAATTAAAACAAAAAACCTTTAAACCAGATTAAAATTAAAATTAAAACCAGATATCATTAGAAAGCATGCTAAAAAGTTTAGTCTTTAAGGCTCTCTTGAAGACCTCCAAGGAAGATCATCCTCCCATGTCCAGGGGGAGTACATTCCACAACTTAGGGGTGACGACTGAGAAGGCCTGGTGGCACCGAAGACGGACCTCTCCTGATGATCTAAATGGGTGGTGGGGATCTTGTAGAGAAAGGCACTCTCTCCGGTAACCTGGACCTAAGCTATTCAGGGCTTTAAAGGTAATAACTAGCATTTTGTACTTTGCCCATAAACATATGGGCAGCCAGTGCAACTGTTTAAGAACAGGCATAATGTGGTCTCTTCAGGAAACCCCAGAGACCAAACTGGCTGCTGCATTTTGAACTAACTGAAGTTTCCAAACTATGTACAAAGGAAGCCCTACATTGAGTGCATTGCAGTAGTTCAACCTGGAGGTTGACAAGCTGGTGTACCACTGTTTTCAGGTCATTCTCCTCAAGGAACGGGCAGAGTTATTGAATCAATTGCAGTTGGTAAAAAGCGCTCCTGGCCACAGCCTCAACCTGAGGCACTAGGGTGAGGCCCAGATCCAAGAGCACTCCCAAGCTATGAACTTGTTCTTTCAAGGGGTGGGGAGGGTAACCTCACCCAAAACAGGAAATTCTATCCCATCTTGCAGATTATGCCCCCGAACAGTGAACACCTCCATCTTGCTTGGATTCAGTTGATTTATCCCATTAGTGCCTCTAGGCACACATTTAAGGGACTAACGCCATTTCCTGATATTAATAAGGAGAAATACATCTGGGTGTCATCACCATATTGATAACACCTGGCACCAAATCCCCTGATGAATGCACCAGCAGTTTCATGTAGATGTTAAAAAGCACTGGTGACAGAATGGAGCCAATAATATGAATGGACTCCATATAGTAGTTCCCGTTTTGAAGAGCAACTGTCCAGAGAGGTCCATCTGCAGTTGCCACCAGCTCGTCTGGTGGCCACTTGGGGATGGGCCTTTTTCATTGCTGCCCCAAAGCTTTGGAACATGCTCCCTGCTGAAATAAGAGCCTCCCCATCTCTGACAACTTTTAAAAAGTCTTTAAAGACGCATCTATTCACCCAGGCTTTTAATTAAATATTGTTTTAACAGTTTTAATATTGTTTTAAAATTTAAATTGTTGTAATGTTTTAACTTTAACTGTATCATTTGTTTTGTTTTAACTAATGTTTTAAGTTTTCTGTTGTCATTTATTTTAACTAATGTTGAACTTTTTCTGTTTGTTGGCTTGTTAGCAGCTCAGAGATGTGAGTTTTGGGTGGTATAAAAATATGGTAAACAAACAAACAAACAAACAAACAAACAAACAAACAAACTGTCACCAAGTACCACCATCTGAAATCTACCTGAGACATAGGAGTGGGACCACTGTAAAACATTGCCTCCTGTCTCCAAATCCTACAGGTGATCCAGAAGAATACCATGGTCAATGGTATTGAAAGCTGCTGAAAGATCCAAAAGAACCAGCACCCCCACTATCAATTCCCTGGCAAAGGTCATCTATCAGGCTGACCAAGGCCATCTCAACCCCATAGCCTGCCCTAAAGCCGGTTTGAAATGGGTCTAAATAATCAGTTTCCTACAAGACTGCTTGGAGCTTGTCAGCCACCACCCTCTCAATCATCTTACTTAACCATGGGAGGCTGGAGACTGGCCTATGAATTATTCATCACCAGGGGATCCAAAGTGGGCTTCTTAAGAAAGAGTCTAACCACCACCTCCTTCAAACAAGGTGGCAACCTGCCCTCCCTCAGTGAGATATTAATGATATGAACTAGGCCAGCTCCAACAATCTCCCTGCAAGATGAAATCAGCCATGTTGGGCAAGGATCCAAAGAACAGATGGTAGGCCCTACTGCTCTAAGCAGCTTGTCCACGTCCTCGGGAGTCACAAACTGAAACTGATCCAATCTAATCTTGCAAGAGGAAGTACTGGACATCTTCCCAACTAGCCCTGCAGAAATACCGGAGTCCAGATCAGCCCAAACGCAAGAAATTTTATCTGTAAATAACTTATTGAACATGTCACATTCAATAAGTGGCGGAAACAGATTTAAAACAGAAGGGGCTTGAATTAAACCCCTAACCATCTGGAACAGCATTGCTGGATGAGAACATGCAGAGACAATACACACAGAATAACATCACTTCCTTGCTGCACATATTGCCACAGCATAAGCCTTGAACTGGGCTCTATGCTGTGTCTTATAAAATTCAAGATGAGTCCTACTCCATTTGTGCTCCAGTTGTCTACTTTGCCGCTTCAGCTCCCGTAGCTCTTCCAAATACCATGGAGCTGATTTTGGAGTAGGTTGGAGAGGATGCTTAGGAGTGATTGTGTCTACTGCCCTGGTAAGTTCCCTGTTCCAGATATCCATCACAGTATCAACAGAATTACCATGGCATCAACATAATTAACTGATTGTATGGAAGCAAGGTAGGAGAAAAACCTGGGTAGCTTCTCCTTCTACCTTGCTTCCATACAATCACCTCTACCCAGGTTTTCCCTCTAAACTTGCTTCCACACAACTGAAAATAGGGAGCACATACAGCTCCCAAATCTAGGTAGAACGTAGTTTTTGATTGTGTGAATGACCACCAAGTCACCAGAGTTGCTGGTGTGTATCAGAGTCCTTATGTCCACACAGGAGCCATTAGCTCAGGGCAAATGTATGAAGGATTAGGGTGTAAGTGCAAAGTAAGCAAAGCAATGAGTATACATGTCAAAACCAGGTGCAGAATAGAAGAAGGGTAAGGAACGGTTGTGTAGCTATCATGAAAGGTGGACAACCGTAGAAGGTGGGAACAGAAATAGCTGAAAGATAAATCACACACTCCTATTTTTCAAACAAGGAAACAAGAAGCCCTAGGCTGTCTTCCACACAATAAATACATGAAAAGAGATTGTGGAATCATTTTATGGAGTTTTGCACTTTATAGAGGTCTTTAATGCTCATGGAATCTTTAGCAGGGGAATGCCAACAATGCTTCAAAGCCTTCTGGGAATGCTATGCAATTGACTGCTAACGTGGACAATCATTTAGCTCTGTAGTCTACTGCCTAGGAAAAGCAAACAGACTTTTGATTGAAAGCTCAGGGAAACGGCCAGTTGGGAACCCTATGAAGTCTGGAAACCCTTTCATGCTGCTGAAGGATATTGGGAATGTTGGAAGACACACTCCCAAATCCCAGCCAGAATGGAAAAGAACAAAATAAGTCCATGCTCTGTCCAGGCAACTCCACTGCACTCCATCAACTACGATTACTTTGATTCCTGTTCTCCAGCATTTTGCATCTGTAGTCTGGGCTGCAACCCAGGACCCATTAGCTCCCTCAGCACGTCAAGATACATATTCTAAGTGATCTTGAAGAAGCTGTGATTATATTTGAGACACTAGGATGAAACATAGAACTAAGAGACTTGATGACCAAGGAGTCAGAGGTACTCTTACCCCTGGACTTCTGGGCTGAAGTCCAGGGCCTCCACAACCCATGGGCCCCCCCAAATAATCTTTAATCTGTCCCGGGTTATGTGGTCGCTGTGCTGCACCACCGGCCTACACTATGCCAGGTGGCAGAGCATGACTGTGACCTGTGTTGGGTGACTGAGTGTGACCACTGCAATAATAATAATAATAATAATAATAATAATAATAATAATAATAATAGTTTATTTGTTTATTTGTTAGCTGCCCCATAACAAATTGTTCTTTGGGTGGCTTACAACACAAAATTAAAACATAAGATAAAAATATACAACACATTAAATCATAACAGACCAAGAAGGATCTTTAGAGACAGAGGGGGGCGTGGGGAAAGAAATATATGGAATGGGAATGTGTTGTATGTTGAAATGTTTCTGCTAATGCATATTTGCATAAATATACCTGTTTTATATTTTTATATCTGTACACCGCCTAGAGAGTTTTATACTAGGCGGTACAGGAATCTATTTATTTATTTATTTGTTTGTTTGTTTGTTTGTTTGTTTGTTTGTTTGTTTGTTTGTTTGAATATCCTTGTGAGTTCAGTTGCTGTTTGTGCCCTCAAGAACCCATGTGTTGAAAATATTACATGTGTCACCGTGTGTGTGTGTGTGTGTGTGTGTGTAGAGGGATGATGCTTAACTTGAAGTGGGGTGGTGATGCTGCTCCAAAGGCCTTTAGGTCCAGGCTCCAAAATTACCTAGGTGTACCTCTGAGCCCAGTGCTTCAGTATAATGTGAACCTTCATTCATTCATTCATTCATTCATTCATTCATTCAGTTTCTATATCACCCTTCCAAAATGGCTCAGGGCAGTTCACAATTAAAACAAAACAATTAAAACCAATTAACAGTTAAAACAGATATTATAAAACAATTAAACAGTCAGAACAGTTTAAAAACCCTGAAAAACCAGGTTACAACATTTAAACCATTTACAACAATTAAAAAACCCTGGAAGGCCAGGCCAAACAGATAGGTTTTGAGGGCTCTCCTGAAAGCCAATAAAAAATTCAAATTATGGATTTCTGCAGGGAGTGCATTCCACAGCCCAGGAGCGGCTACAGACAAGGCTCGCCTTTCTGTTGTCACCAGATGTACTGGTGGTAACTGGAGAGGGACCTCTTCAGATGACCTTAATATGCAGTGGGGATCATGTAAAAGAAGGCGCTCTCTAAGGTAACCTGGACCTAAGCCATTCAGGGCTTTAAAGGTAATAACCAGCACTTTGTATTTTGCCCAGAAACACATTGGCTGCCAGTGCAGCTGTTTCAATACAGGCATAATATGGTCTCTCCAGGTTGCCCAGGCCACCAAACTAGCTGCCACATTTTGAAAGAACTGAAGTTTCCGAATTATGTACAAAGGCAGCCCCACGTAGAGTGCATTGCAATAGTCAATCCTGGAGGTTATCAGCTGGTTTACCACTGTTTTGAGGTTGTCCTCTTCAAGAAATGGATGTAACTGTCGAATCAGCCTAAGCTGAAAGAAAGCATTCCTGGCCATAGCCTCCACTTGAGATACCAGGGTGAGGCCTGGGTCCCAAGCTCTGTACCTGCTCCTTCTGGGGGAGTGTAACCCCATCCAGCACAGGAAGATCTATCTCATCCCTCAGATTCTGAAGCCCTACAATGAGCACCTCTGTCTTGCTTGGATTCAATTTCAATTTGTTATCCCTCATCTAGCCCATTACTGCCTGTAGGCAGGCATTTAGGGAACGAACACCATTTCCTGATGATGCAGATGAAAAGCAGAAGTAGATAATCAGTTTCCACCAAAACTGCCTGGAGCTGGTTGGCCACCACCCACTCGATTACCTTGCGCAACCAAGGGAGATTGGAGATTGGCCTATAACTACCCATTGCTAAAGGGTCCAGGGAAGGCTTCTTAAGAAGAGGTCTAACCACTGCCTCCTTCAAACATGGAGGCAACATACCCTCCCTCAGCGATGCATTTATGATATTAACTAGGCCACTTCCAACAATCTCCTTGCTTGATAGAAGCAGCCAAGTCGGGCAAGGATCCAGAAAACAAGTGGTAGGCTGCACCGCCCTGAGCAGCTTGTCCACATCCTCAGGAGTCACAGATTGAAACTGATCCAACCTAGCACTGCAATCATTACACTGGAAACACGGGGAACTGTGATCAATAGGTTGTATTGGTCCCATTGCTGGTCCTCTGATTGAAGGAAAAACTAAATTAACATGGCACCATTCTAAAAATATTAATTCTAGCTGTATATCTTGACCTGCCACACATAAAATGGCTTAAGTTCAGCCAGCACATAATGCTGCTGCTGTGCATTTTATGGTCCTATTTGGATGTTAAAAACAACAACTTTTAATTACACTTTATTTTTATATTCCAATTTAATATTTGTATTGTGTAACTGTTTGTATTTTTATATTCCTATTTAATATATTTTTAATGGTGTAACTGTTAACTGTTTTATAGTTTTATATTGTTTCACATTTGCCTTGAGATTGTTTTAATGAAAGGTGGTATTAAAAAAAAAATCAAATAAATAAATAAATAAATAAATAAATAAATAAATAATAAAATCTTTGATTCTGTTCTTAATTCCACAGCTTAGTTCCAGAAAATAATGTGATATATTTATGAAGTTATCACCTGCTAAATAAGAAAATTCTTATCACCACGAGGAAGGTGAATCACCTCATTTTACAGATCAGTCCCCATCAAGGGAACACTGCTTGATCTGTGCAGCAAGGATACTTCCACATATGCCTCAACCCATGGAACCAGTGATTCAGCAAATATGGCAATGGCATACATATCCTGGTACACAGACACATAGACAGACACTATTGCAGTGACCCAACAAGAGGGGGTTGGTGGCTAGTCAATATAGGCTGCCTAAAAGCTGTGGTTGCCACAGCAGCCAGAGAGGATCTTAGGATGATGATACTGCATGAAAGTAACCAATGTGATCCCATGCAGGATAATGGTTGGTCAAGGCAGCCCTTTCATGCACCAGGGTGAGGCAGCAGATTCTTGGGGCACCAGCGAGGCAGCCAGATGTCCCTCTTTGGGGCCACTCTGACCCTTGCACCACTGGAGGAGCCTCCACAGTGCAAATGGGTCCGAATAACATGGGCCACCGCACTTCAGGGGCCACACCTAGTGCCCCAGCCACACCCCCAATGTCAGATGTCGGGCATGGTTTGCTCACAAATGAGGCCGTGCACCCCGTTTGCAAGTAAAATCCAGTCAGTGCCGGGTTTGCTGAGGTGGAGGGAAATTTTTGCTGAGGTGGAGGGAAAGCAAAAATGGCGCTTTTGAGGAAACTGCTCTGTAAAAAGAAAGAAGCAATGGCAGCTTTTCCTCAGTGCATGGGGTGGGAAAGCAAATTTTTATTTTTGAGAGAAACTGCTCAGTGAAAAAACAAGAGCTTTTCCTGAGATGGTGGGAAAGGCAAACTTAAGCATACTAGCTGAAGGGAAGGAATGTCAGAAGTCTCAGAATATAAATCCTGCTTGTACTAAGGTAATGCCATTATTAATTATTATTATTATCATCATCATCATCATCGTATTTTAATAATAAAGATTTTCCATCCCTGAATTCGTGTATTTAAAAACATAAGAAAAGCCCTGCTGGATCAGACCTAAGGCCTTACAGAGTGGCCAGGGAGAGTTGCTCCAGCCACACTACAAACACGGCCGGATTTTACTCACAAGTGGGGCGCACGGCCCCATTTGCAAGCAAACCATGCCCCCTGCATCTGACATCTGATGCTGACATGACATATGGGGCATGGCTAGGGGGCGATGTGGTGGCGAACTGTACCTGGGCCACTGCTGGCCTCCCTCCACACCTGCCTTGCACACTTTGCAAAGCTTTCAAGGAGCACCAGAAAAGAAGAGGAGGCTGCTGGCAATCTTCCCTCCCTACATTGGCATGACATGTGTGATCCCTGGCTTTACTAGTAGGAAGATATAATATCCCTTACTGTGAGAAAATTTGTTCTTGTTCATCTCATGCTGTAGAATCAGTCTCCCATGTACTTTTATGCTACTCTCCTTTTATAATAATATTCACAATACTTTTATTTCCCCTATTGTAAAATATCCTAGTAGATCTGATGAGCTTTTAATTTCTTTGCTCTTGTCAGACCAAGATTGGTTAGTTACCAAAAAAGTAGCAAAATTCATTTCTGCAGCTATCTGCACTCATCATAGGAGATGTGAATGTTTCGTACCCTGAGCCGTGTTTTCTGTATTTAATGGCTCTTCCTTCTTTTCTCTAAGTTTGCACAAGGTTTGCACAAAGGCAGTGTAAATCTTGTACTTTTGAGATCTGCATTGTCTTCTTCTCACCACATTGAGTGGCAGGAGCTCAAATGTCTTGTTAACACAAGATGAGTGTACTGAATGAACTTTAAAAAAAGAAAATGGATATCTTCTGACTGCACGCAGGTCAGGTGATAGAAGGGTGAGGGGAGGTGTTAGAAGCAAGGGATAGAAGCAAGCCTTCTATCACCTGACACAGGTCAGGTGATAGAAGGGTGAGGGGAGGTGTTAGAAGCAAGTTGTGTCCACTCCACAGGACTGCTTGTTTTGAGACATCTGCTCAAAAGCAAAACAAGGCATCAAAAGTATCTCTTCCTAAAAGGGGAGTGCACAGAGAGGCAATAATTGTACTTTCAAGGAACCTGCTCAAAATAAGAAGCAGTGGCAATTTTTGCTGAGGTGGAGGGAAAGCAAAAATGGCGCTTTTGAGGAAACTGCTCTGTAAAAATAAAGAAGCAATGGCAGCTTTTCCTCAGGGCATGCAGTGGGAAAGCAAATTTGTATTTTTGAGAGAAACTGCTCAGTGAAAAAACAAGAGCTTTTCCTGAGATGGTGGGAAAGGCAAACCTAAGCAAACTAGCTGAAGAAAAGGAATGCCAGAAGTCTCAGAATATAACTCCTGCTTGTACTAAGGTAATGCCATTATTCATCATCATCATCATCATCATCATCATCATCATATTTTAATAATAAAGATTTTCCATCCCTGAATTGGTGTATTTAAAAACAAGAAAAGCCCTGCTGGATCAGACCTAAGGCCTATCTAGTCCAACACCCTGTTTCATACAGTGGCCCACCAGATGCCTTGAGAAGTCACACAACCAGGAGATGAAAGCATTCTCTGTTTCTCTGCAAACTGGTATGTGGAAGCATCCTGTCTTTGAACATGGAGGTAGCCTAAATCCATCAGGATTAATAGCCATTGATAAACTTGTCCTCTATGAATTTGTCTAAGCAACTCTTAAAGTCATCCAAGCTGATGGCCATTGCCACATTCCATGGCAGAGAATTCCAATGAGTGTGGAGGTGGGAAGCATATATGCCAATGTTGCCCTGATCTCCTTCCAGGCAGATGGGATATAAAATCTAGTTAATAAATAGCGGTATCTTCAGACTGCTAGAGAGGAATTAAGAAAAAGGGGAGAAGATGGTGCCTGTATTGAGACTGAGCACCTCTTCTCCTTCTTCAGCCAGCCAAGGATATGATGCCAGTGATATCACTAACCACTTGCTAAGAGGAAAGAATGAAGAAAGGAAACACTGCCTACTTCTGCATGGTGATCGGTGTACCACAAACGAAAGATTTTTACATGGGGCTAGCAATTCCCACAGCTGGCTTTTGTGAGTGTTTATTGAGGGAGAGCTGTCTTAGGAGACAGCCTAAGGAGCTCTTGCATTCTACAGTTGCTGAAGGCCTGGGACTCAAAGTTATAGAGAATACACCATGGAACCAGAATCCTCAAAAAGAAAACACTTCAGGTATTGCTTTTAATATAGGTGCATAAGAAACGGCCTTATACCGAGCAGACCATTGGTACATCTAGCTCAGCATTGTCTACACTTGCTGGCAGCAACTTTCCAAGGTTTCAGGCAAAGGTCCTTTCCCGGGCCTACCTGGAGATGACAGGGATTGAACCTGGAACCTTCTGCATGCAAAGCATTTGTTCTACCACTGAGCTATGGCCCCATTCCCTAAGGGGAATATCTTACAGCAGACGTATCTCACATGTAGTCACCCATCCAAATGCAAACCAAGGTGGACCCTGCTTAGCAAAGGAGACAAAACTTGCTTGCTAGCACAAGCCTGGCTCTCCACCCCAAGACCAATGTTTTTTGAATTCATTTTCCCTCTCTTTTTATCCTTGTTCATCACGCCGCACTAAGGCATAGTTATGAATACAAATGTTTCATTTTATTCCTTGCATGCCTGAGAAACAGCCAGCATCAGGTGTTCAAACATATTGTGACAACTACCCATTTTATTATTGTACTTCTTGCAGGGGAGGAAATGGTTTTTCACAATGGCACAAACACCAGAGTTTGCAAAATAAAGATCAAACAAATAAAGGCATTTAGAAAAAGAAAGAAACAACCCAGTGGTCATGTATTTAAAGGAACTGATTTCATAAGAAGCAATTTTAGGGAAACTATGAGAGCTAAAACAGCACATTTATTTCGTTTTAATTTTTGTGCTGTCATACTTCAGCGCTGGAGCCCTGATTTAGAACACATGCCATTTCCCTTTGATGTTTTGACTGCTTTTTTTAAACAATGGCAAAAAAGATAGAAAGGAATTAAACTGCAACCCCAATCATAAAACTGGGCTTTTGTGCTCTTAATTTACATATGGCTATTTTAGTTTTGGAAAAAACATTGTAGTCCCTAGAGCCTCGGAAACGAAAGATCAACCCTTTCCATCAAATTGCTCATTTCAAAGGGTGCAATGGGGCTTTTATGTAAGGTCAGATTTTCTCATTTGATGTTACCAGGCTTGCCATGTTGTTCTTGTGATCATTCTATACAGTTTCTGGATCCTTTTGCAGTGAGGATTGGAAGGCTGATGATGGCACTGTCTTCTGCTTTGCCATTTCTACTTCCTTCAGAATGTCTTTCTACACTTCAATCCTTACATGGCCTAATGCAAAACCCTACAAATTACCACACATCAAATGTGTTCCTTGAATTGCCTATCCTTACTCAGAATCAAGCGATAATCAGAGTTTCCAAGGACCCCTTAATGATCTTTTCTGTTACATTGGCAGCTGCCTTATAATGGCTCAGACCATTGGTCCATCTAACCCAGTATTGTCTGCACTGATTGGCAGTTGCTCTCCAGACAGAGTTTCAGATTAGTAATTTCCCAGCTTTAAAGGTAAAGTGTGCTGTTGAGTCAATTTCGACTCCTGGTGCCTACAGAGGCCTATGGTTTTCTTTTGGTAGAATACAGGAGGGGTTTACCATTGTCTCCTCTCTCGTAGGATGAGATGATGCCTTTCAGCATTTTCCTTTATTGCTGCTGCCCGATATAGTAGCAGCAGGGATTCGAACCGGCAACCTTCTGCTTGTTAGTCAAGCATTTCCCCACTGCGCCACTTAAGGTGACCCTATTTCCCAGCTTTACCAGGGATTTAATCTGAAACCTTCCACATGCAAAGCAAATGCTCTACCACTGAGCTGTAGCCTCATCTCCATAATTCCTTTTTTATGATGGCAACCAAATACATTTCTTCAGGTCATGCATGTCTCCACGAATTATCTCCCAAATCTTCTTTAGTTGCTTCCACTTCCATGCTATTGGATTTCTGTCCCAAAACCAGCTTTAAGTGGACTTAAAATTATGGTTCCACATAAAACTTAACATAGTGCTATATTTTCTGGCAGTGCCTTACCTCCTGAGCCAAGATCCTCCCATAATGTTTATCCAGAGGGAAGTATAAACAGTACAGATCCTTCAAAAGTATAACTTTAATTAGATATTTAGCCAGTCCATTGAGACTAAATTGATAAGTGGAAAATCTCTATTTTTTCTGCAAGAACAGGGGATTCCCTTTGGTTCTGCATGACTCTCCTATTTCTCTCACTATTCACACATTCACTGACCAAGTTCAGAAATAGAGACTGACATAGGAATCCAGAGGAGAATCCAGAGAAAGGAGTTGTGGCACACAAGGACAAGAGAGTGGAGTTGAATCAGGAGTATTCATGATTTAATGAGACAGATATTGAGGCTATTCCCATTATCACCCAAAAGCGGGCTAAGATAGCCCAGCCCGCTTTGGGGCGATTGTGTGCATGGCTCCCAGCAGCTAGCCACAATAAACCCTCTTCCCTTTGAATTAGGTTAATGGAGCGATGGCTCCATGAACCTTGTTGTTATGCTCATGGGTTGCCATGGCACGCAAAGACACATGAGTAGACCCCTGACTGGCTGGGCTCAGGGGTCTCTCCAGGATGCCCTGCGCACTCATGCGGGGCATCCTGGAACTTCTGAGGGCACCGCAGCCCCTGATCCCCGCAGCCCCCACTGGCTCTGTAATGGAGCCAGCAGCCGTGTGGGTGGTCGATCTGGACGCCCAACAATGAGCAGCTGCTCATCTGCGGGGAGAGCAGGCTAAGCCCGCTCTCCCTGCAGAACCCCATCAGGCGCTTCACACAGGTCATGTGAAGTGCCTCACTATGTACAGAAAGGCAAGTGCAGACTGCTTTTCCATGCTCTTGCTGAGGGCTGTTTTGTTAGCCCCACTTCTACTCCAGGACTGGAATACAAGTAACTAAAGCACCATTCAAAAGCTGGTCTGGATCAAGGAATGGATTAACCAAAAACACCACATCAAACAGAGTAAGGAAGTGCTGGTGTAGCAAGGGGATCAGGCTTACAGCACTTTCCAACTGATTGCACCAGAGCACGGGAAATGGGTCATTTCTGATGACCTCCCTTTCCCCAGGAAGTCCTCTGGGCTACCTGGAAATATATCATTTGTGGACAATGCATTCAAACTAGGAAGATTTGTTTCAGAATTATTTTCCTCACATTTGTTTAATCTACGAGCTTGCCTGACACCTGAAAAATAGAATAAAACATAAAATCACTGTTGAGCGAATGGGGGGGGGAACCCCTCTTCTGCTCCAATAAGCTTGTAATTGGTTATTTTATATTTGGCTTTAATCAGTGGTATGTTTGATTGGTGAATGTTTTACTGTTTACGAGTACAACGACAAAAATTTATATACCACTTTTCAACAAAAGTTTCCAAAGCAGTTTACATAGATATAAACAAACAAAAAAACAACAGCTAGAGAGCTGCTGCCAGTCAGAGTAGACAGTAATGGGCAAGATGGCCTGACTCCCCACAAGACGGCTCCATAAGTCACCTCCCGTCTTCCGTCCCAGAGCCTGCTGCTACACCACTAAGCCTACATATTTGTAATACCCATGGTCTTATCTGTGTTGTTGTTTTATCTGGTCGTTTTTCATCAACTTGGGTGTATTTGCTCTAATGGGATAAAATGGTGTCTGATGTGTTGTGGAAAATTACTCAAAGTAGCTCCATTGAAATTAAAAGGACAAGTTTGGCATTGCCAATCCTCATCCTGTAGTACTGACATGGTGTCTGTCTGACTGCAGTGCAGGTAAAAGCAGGACAGATCATAAACACAGATGAGTTGTAATTTCCAAAAGATGAAGAGGAAACAAAAATATATTGTAATACATTAAATACAGACTTCTTCTTCTTCTTCTTTTTTTACTGGAAGTCACATCAGGAGCTGACTATATAAAGCTACTACTTTTTTGGTCTTTCACTCTATGCCCTACATAGATCTTGAATTAGGAAGAAAGGCTGGCATGCTTGCCTTTTGTGCTTAAATTACACATTAGTTTCTTCCAAAGCCATGTTTGAAAGGCCCTATTTATAGCACTTCATTTCCTGATTTATAGTCTAAAATATTGTCAGAAAATAAAATAAAAAAAGAAAAGAAAAGGGGGGAAAAAGAGCCAAAATAATTTGCAATAAGGGGGATATTTCTTCCCTGCCCCTCTCAGCCCAGAAAGAACAATAAAAACCTTCCTGCTTGGCTTTTTACAGCCACACTTCTTCATTTTGTTTCTCTGATCTTGAGAAATTCACTGGTATGCCATTCAGGCCACTGGCAATACCTGTTTGGGACTGGAATGTGTAGGAGACCTGTCGCCCTAGGTGACAGAATTTAATTTTAGACTGGGACTCAAAGTTTACCATTCTAATAAATGGGAATGAGAGCAGATCTGTCCATTGTATTTGCCATGGGGATGTCAGTACAGACAACATTCCCCTCCTGAACGATGAATGTCCCATCCAGTACATTTAGGGTTCCTGAAAGTGTGCTCACTATGCTAGAATAAGCAGCCAGCAGTGGTATGTGATCACCTAACATGATGACAATTTACATGGGAGGCAGTTCAAAAGAGTGTGGTAGCGGTGGTGGTGGGCACCTGTCGTTTCCGGGAGGCTATTTTCAGCAGTATCCCTATGAGATATATTACATTTGGATCTTACTTACAGAGAAATGATGAGGACTGGTAAATAATAGCCATGAGCTATTCATATCATCATTCTCAAAATGTGTGTTTTGTGATAGTTCAGTAATACCATTTAATTTGTTTATTTTTATGTGTGAACTGTTTTGAGAACTTTTGTTGAAAAGCAGTATATAAATATTCCTAGTTGTAGTGGTAGAAAAAGTGAGTCACTGGTGTAGATATAAACTTCTCTTTGACTCCAGCCTCCACCCCATCTTGGACAGGTGATTTTGACTGGGTCCCAGAGCATGGTCTAAGGCAGGGGAGACTACATGTGAGCACTGTAAGATATTCCCCTTAGGAGATGGGGCTGCTCTGGAATAGAGATGTGCACAAAACCGGTTTGCCCGGTTCGGTTCGGATTCGAACTGAGTTCGAACCAGGAGGGGGTGGTTCGGTTTTGGTTTTGTTTGAACCACCCCCTGGTTCGGATCCGAACCAGTTAAGACAGGTTTGGACACCCAAAAATTGGTAGGATGGTAGCTGGCACCCAGGGGTACCTGTCACCCAAACCCCAAAGCAATCGGACACTCGTACGATTGGTTTTGTTTGAACCACCCCCTGGTTGGGATCCGAACCAGTTAAGACAGGTTTGGACACCCAAAAATTGGTAGGATGGTAGCTAGCACCCAGGGGTACCTGTCACCCAAACCCCAAAGCAATCGGACACTCGTACGATTTTTTATGAATTTTTGAAAATTATTTTTATTTTTTTCTCATAGGATATAATGGGACTCGAACCAGGCCATTATACATTATTGTGAAGCACCCATGGATGCCAACAACCACCCAAACCCTGAAGCAATAGGACAGTCCTACGATTTTTAATGAATATTTGAAATATTTTTAATTATTTTTCTCATAGAGTATAATGGGACCTGAACCAGTCCATATCCCCTATTGTGGAGCACCTAGGGGCACAAAAGCGGGGTGGGTGGTAGACAGACAGGGGTGCCTACCACCCAAAAAACCCCAAGGCAATTGGACACTCCTCTGATTATTGGTGAATTGTTAAAGTATTTTTGAATTCCTCATAGAGAATAATTAGGATTGCAGCAAATGTATAGCTTCACGTCAGGGGGAAAGAGGTGTCGTAGAGTGGAGTGTGGTGGGTGGTAGTTCCTAGGGTGGGCAAGGAAGCTATCAGAATTATTTGAAAGGAATTGGGCAAAGGGCTGATTTTTAAGTGATTTTTGAAGTTTACACGTCTTTAAGGTTTTTCTCCATAAAGAAGCATGGAGGTGTCAGCAAATGTATAGCTTCACGTCGGGGGCAAAGGGGTGGTCTAGAGCAGTGTGGGGTTGGTGGTAGTGCCAGGTAGGGGCAAGGAAGCTACCTGAATTTTTTCAAAGGATTTGGGAAGAGGGCTGATTTTTGGTGAATTGTTGAAGTTTACGCATCTTTAAGGTTTTTCCTCATAAGCTATAATGGAGCTTTCAGCAGTCCCATAAGTGCACTTGGGGGGTGCTGGGGTGGCCCAGAGTGAGTGGTGGTGTATGGCACATAGGGTGCCAACCACCCCCATGGGTTGCTAACCCATGGCATACAGGGTTCTGTTGTTTCTGAGGTGTTCTGAGTGTGGATTCTATGATAGCAAATGAGAGTGAGTGGATTCATGGTGTCTCGTTGAAAATCTCATTTGCTATCATAGAATCCACACTCAGCTGCCAGTCTGTGTGGACAATACCTCACTAGATGGACAAATGGTCTGACATGGTACAAGGCAGCTTCCTATGTTCCTAGGAGTAGGTAATGTGTGGCTCTCCAGATGTTGCTGAACAACATCTCCCATCTTCCTCAGCTGTATTCAATTGTGGCTGTGGGGATGCTGGGAGTTGTCATTCAGCAACATCTGGAGAGCCTCATGGCACGTACCCCTGGTCTAAGGGCACATGAGACAACCAATTTGCTGAAGCACCCAACGTTAAGAATCCCTGGCATAAACAATACTGAGCTATATGGCTCAATGGTCTAACTTGGTACAAGGCAGCTTCCTATGCATGGGCCAGAAGGTAAAGTATGCATCTCTTTAACTTCCAGTCTCTAACAGTGTAACACCATGAAATCACAGTTGACTTGCATACAAGAATAGGTATGGCTGATATCTCAGTGGCAGATTGGTGCAGGTGGCAGATTGGCCACTTCTGCTGGCCTACTGCCTGCCACCTCTGCTAATCTGCTGCTGAGGCACCATGGAGAGCAGTTTGCGGAGGAACCCTGGAAACTACTGGAGCTGGGGTATGTTTTCTAGACTTGTATCATGTGCAAGCATGAGATCTCTAAGGCTGCAATATACACATTAGATTAGGTGCTCTGAATGACTGAAAAGTGGTTTCTAAGTCTGAGAAATAATTTAGTTCAGGATTCTATAAATCAAATGTATTTATGCCAATGTACATGGTTTGCAAAACATATTATAAATGAAAAGCCAACAGTGAAACACTGCGATCCAATAAGGCTAAAGGAACTCCTGATCCAGTACAGGTCAACTTCACATGGAAACGAACTTCTGCAGACTAATCTTATATATATATTTTAATCTGATTTTGTAAACTGATTTTAAAGGAGTTTTAAAATTGCTTTGTATTGTATTTTCTTTTTTTCCTTTTGGACTGTTATGATTTAATGTGTTGTGCATTTTTATTTTATGTTTTAATGTTGTGTTGTGAGCAAACCAGAGAACAATTTGTTATGGGGCAGCTAACAAATAAAATTGTGTATTTACTATTATTATAATTATTGTTTACACAGTCAGACAGATTTTATTGACTGGTTTGTTTTATCCAGACATCGTCCTTCCCAAGGACCTGGGATGGCTGAATTTTATTATCAATATTGTTGCTGTTATTATTATGGACATCATTGCAGAATATAGGCTGTTCCCAGTAAAGTTGCTTTTTGTAATTGGCTGATGGTGATTTCTGTGGCCCCTATGGTGCTGAGGTGCTCTTCAAGTTGTTTTGGAATTGCACCCAGGGCGCCAATTACCACTGGGATTATTTTGTTCTTCTTCTGCCACAGCCTTTCAATTTCAATTTGTAGATCTTTGTATTTTGTTATTTTTTCTATTTCTTTTTCTTCTATTCTGCTATCACCTGGTATTGCTATGTTGATTATTTTAACTTGTTTTTCTTTCTTCTCGACCACAGTTATATCTGGTGTATTGTGTAGCAGATGTTTGTCTGTTGTGATATCTGGTGTATTGTGATATCTGGTGTATTGTGATGATGATGACGACAATGATGTTGATGATGATTAATTCTTTTTTTTACCACTAAAAGAGCAAGGTTATTTTTTAAAACTCCTCTTTATGAATTGTCCTTGGAGTCTGGTACCACATTAATTAATCAATTCACATTCTCCTGTTCAAAGGTAAATGCGGTATCCTGTTTGGAGTTATGTTTCTCACAAGCCATTAATATATCCTGAGTCATTTTAAAGTACTTTATTCTTCATCAATAATACAAGATGTCCAACACTAAACTTAGGTGAGCCCAATCCTGTGCATGTTTATGCAGGAAAAAGTCCTGCTGAACTAAATGGCTGCACAGCCCTCAAGAATAAGTCCAAGAATATTTTTGGTGTTAAAGAGTGCATCTGGGGGAAGGAGAGATAGGTGAAAATACTCTTATACATACACAAACACACAGACAAATGCTTTCAGTGGGACTCTAGGTTAATAAATGCTGTGGAGGTGCTTGCATACACCATCTCTGCATAGTTAGTGAGGATTCAAACACTATTTTTAAATTTAGAAATAAGTGATCCCTGGTAAATAAGAACAGTTGGTCAGATTTCCCTGTCTAACCTACTCCACAGGGTTGTTGTGAAAGGACTAGAGACTATAAATATGACACATCAAGAACAAATAACTAACCCTATTTATAATCTAAGCTAGACGGATTTAAGAGCACTGAAATCAGCACTGGATCGATTGTGGCCTAACTTTAGTGGTCACCTTTACATTGTTTGTTGTGGAAATATCTATGAACCGGTTCAGACAGGTGATGAACTTTTCATGCAATGTGCTTCATCTAGAGCTGAATTTTTGTGAAGAAAGTAAGGGTTGATGCTGGATGTCTATCGAGATGACCATCTCTAGCTAGAAACAATTCCCAGTAGAAAATGAGCTGCTGAGATCATGAACATCTCCTCTTGGAAGCTGTCACTTTATCTCTGAATGGCAGAAACTCTACTCCCTGTTCCAGTAATTGTATCCGTGGGGATCATCAGGGTACGTAACGCAAAGAACTCTTTTCTGTATCTGAAGAATATTTGTGTGTGATTAACTTAATGGTTGATTTCTTTAGTGAGCAAATTATGCTATTTCGTTTTTGAGAGGCTCTGAACTATGTCAGTAACTTTGTTTCTCTGTAATTAAAATAGTTTCAAATCATATTACTCATACATATCCTATGCAAATCAGGATATGGATCTGAATATGTAATACTTGTTCTGTCTTGTTATCTGGAGGGTTTTTTTAAAAACAAAAACAAAAACCACAGTAATTTTTAGAGTCTGCTACCATCTGAAGGATGGTCTAAAGTACATACTGTCACTTTACTGTATGCACTTTACTGTAGATCACCTTCCTATGTGGTCACAGTAGTAGTGATCTTATAACCAAAAGCCATACTCTCTTAAGTCAAGACTAGGAATGCCAAAAGTTCTACTTAAGCCATTGTAAGTTCTGCCGGTTTGGTAGGGCTGGTGCCTACATGTTAAAATGTCTGTGGATATACGTATGAAGAGCTTTCTCCTCAGGGGAGCAGTGTATTTAAAACAGGTAGAATAGTAATGCATTGTTATTGTACTACATGCCATTCATTACTGAAGACAAAATGACACATTGTGTCCCTTCGCACATAATGCCAAACCACGGGTTGATGAATCATAGGTTAATCCCACAGTTGATCTTCCAACCTGTGCTGGACAACCTAGTCTTCCTAGGTTGCAATTCCTAGTCTTGACTTAATAGAGTATGGCTTTTGGTTATAAGATCACTACTACTGTGGCCACATAGTAAGGTCTTGTGGTAGCAAGCATGAGCTGGTCTTGTGGTAGCAAGCATGACTTGTCCCCTTAACTCAGCAGGGTCCACCCTGGTTGCATATGAAGGGGAGACTTGATGTGTGAGCACTGTAAGATATTCCCCCTTAGGGGACAGATAAGCTCTGGGAAGAGCATTTAGGTTCCAAGTTCCATCCCTGGCTTCTCCAAGATAGGGCAGAGAGAGATTCCTGCCTGCAACCTTGGAGATGCCGCTGCCAGTCTGTGAAGACAATATTGAGCTAGATAGTCCAATAGTCTGACTCAGTATATGGCAGCTTCCTATGTCCCTATGTTCCTAACCTACAGTTTCAGGGCAGAGGAGAACCTCCCTGTTCCTGGCCCTCCGAGGCCACATCCTAGCTAGTTCTGTAGTGCCTGCGTTGTCAGACTGCGAGCAAGGCATTAGCACATCAGCAGGGTGGCAGTCATTGGCCACAGTCTTCAAAGCGGCATGCCCGGTGCAATCGTGCCTTTTCGGCATAGACCATCTGCCCCCAGCAGGAAAGGGGCATTTAAACCCCTTAAAATGATATTTAAAACCTTTCTCTCACACCACTTGCACTGCCACCCTCGCAAGAGCCCCACAGCCAGTCTTGCACAAATACAAGTATTGGTAACAGGGGGGTGGAGTGGGGCACTATTTCCTGTTACTCCAGGAAGGAATCATGATCACTTCCTAGGAGGGAATATGTATCTGAGGGTGGACAAAGGATTCTGGAGTCTGGTCCACTGTGACAAAGGATGCTCTTGTGATGGCAGTCCCGGTCAAACCAGTCCAGGAACCACCAACACACTCCTGCCCCTGTGTCAGCTTGCCAGCCAGGGATTAGCATAGCCCTCTCATGAGATGGCCAGTCCTCTGGGGAGGACCAGAGGCTCCATGAGTTTTGGGTCTTCATAGGACAGTGTCCTCATGAGTTAGGCCATCCAACTATAGGGGGCCCCAAAGATGTGCCCCCTCCCCTTTATAACTATTTAAAAATACTCCTCGCCTTCCCCTCTACACTCAACCCCTACAGATTCCCAAGGATTCCAGGCCACTCCATGTGTCTGACCATTTCCCTGTGGGCTCAGACTGGCAAGATGGGGATGGCTCCTAGTACACATTCAAAATGTCCAGGCTGGGATTGGCATTGTGGCGATGCAGATTGGCTGCCACAAGGAGCTGCGGGTGATGGGAGCCCAGTGATCCCTGGCAGCTGGGTAGTCCTTCCGGGCAAAAATCTACATGCATGTGTTCCAGTGGACAACCAGACTGCCAGAGTGAGTGCTTTCACTATTGCTATCTGCCAGGTGCCATGACCTGGAAAGGTGTTGGTGTGGAACCCTTCCCCAGGGCTTGCGTGGATCTAGCAATGGGGCTGGGTGGCAAAAGCCCTCCAGCCTGCATGTGTATCTTTATGGCCTGCCACTCTCTTGAGAGAGTGGTCTTTGGGAGAAGGGGCATCATCACACATTATTAACGATTCAGCCCTTGAATCACCACCTCGGTGTATCCCAAGATGGTTCTTCTCATTCCACAGAGTGTGTGCTTGCACCCAAGGGGAAGGGGCTGGGCCTCACTTCCCCTACTAATTTGTACAAAAAAAAGAGCAGAGCCATTCAAGAATTCCAGGGGCTGCCTTTCAATCCAGAACCCAGGAATCACTCCCCTGGCATGTGATTTCATCGTTGGAGGAAAACAGTTGCCTGGTTAATGGTGCCACCAGGTTGCTTGTGCAAATAATTCTTCAACACTTGATTTGGACCTCTCCACAAATTGCCAGTCCTGTCATTCTATCCCTATTTCCTGCTGATTTCCAATGAGCGGAACATGGGACACAATGGAAAGCAGGCATCCCCCAATGCGGCTTTCCCCTTTAACATGCTTTGAAGTTTGGAACGCAGAAACGTGGTGTTCCTGTTGCCGAGCAATAGCTGGAGGAGTGCGGAGACAGTGGGGGGCATGGCAAGTGCTCAGAGAGGCAACCAGTGAAAAGTGCGGCAGGCATAGAGTGGGCACATTTCTGGGCTGGTCTGAGCCACCCTCTATGGTTTTGTCAGCAGCCACAGCACAAATCTCAGGTTACGGCGGTGGCAGAATTTGGATGACATGGTGCCATCTTCAAACCTCAGTTTGGAGCAGTGACACTCACTACAAACCAATGATTATGATTACGGTTTTGGCTTGAAAACCTCGGGTCGCTTTTGTCACAAAACCATGGTTTCACACATTTGGACGACCACAGAATGGAACCTCTGACTCGCTTGCCTCCGGTTTGGTGTTATGTGTGAAGGCAGCCAGAGGAATTATCACATTACTGACATCAGATTGTTTTCCTCAACAGAGCGAGCTTATTGCCTCACACATACAATATTTTTTGCAAAAGAGGTCATACTGCCCACACCACTGAAATCACCCCTATTTTCTTTTGATTTCCCCCATACTTTACTTCAGCATAGTTTCAAAAATAATTCAGTACACAGAAGCCTTTTGCTTTCAAGAAATTAAACTTGGGCAATCATTTTCAAGAAAAGAACATATCAGTATACTAATGAATAATCCAAAATGCTGATATTAGTTAAGAAACATACATGGCACTAGGAGAGGATGGAAAAGATGAGCTTGCCGACCGTTACATATGATCTCTAACAACTTCCCGCGGTTAAACACACCACAGCAGCCCTCAGAGATACCTTAACATTAGCTTGACTGTCCTTACAAGAACAGTCTCTGTAACGTTAAGGGTTATTGCTTCTTTGGCCTTCCCTGTGCTCAGCTTTTGAAGTCCATGGCCAAGGGGCCAGTGTGAGAATATTGCCACAAGAGATGTTTATATTGTGAAATACTTGAGGGAACAATCCATGGAACCCCGGGGGGAAGGGAACCAGGGGCTCTAGCTAATATCTGTTAATTCCCTGCTGGTTTCATGACAACCCACCATAAATAAATACCATAACTGGGTATTTATTTGCAGAGCCCACAGATAAAGATCTTAAAGTCTGCCTTAAGTAGCAAGGATGTGGAGTTCTTAGAAATAAAGTCCTAATCAAATTTGGATGTAGATCTCTGAACCTAATGAAATACAATCAGTTAGGCTTACCAACATTTTTCTTAATAAAGAGGTGTTTTCTTTATTACCCTAAAATAAACTTAGCTACGTAGCCCACTTCAAACCTTGAGTTCATGTTTAGGTTTCATATCTCAAAAACCATGTGCTTTGTGAGATAACTGTCTTTCTCCCCTTCTGCAAAACAGGGTAGTGGGAAAGGGGAGAATCCCCCTTAAAAATCACACCCTGCCTTGAACAAGGATATAAGAAGAACCCTGCTGGAGAAGACCAAAGGCCTATCTAGTCCACTATCCTGTTTCCCACAATGGTCAATTAGATGCCTCTGGGATTTAGCTCATAAGCAGGAGACAAAAGCATACCCGCGTTTCCTGTTGTTGCAACCTGTATTTGGAAGTAGTTTATAGCCATAATGACTAGTAGCCATTGATAAACTTATTCTCTATGCATTTGCCTAATTCCCTTTTAAAGTCTAAACTAGGGGCCATCATTACATCTGGTGGCCATGAATTCCAGTAATTAATTATGCACTATGTGAAGAAATACTTCCTTTTGTCTGTCCTGAATAATCTACCATTCAGTTTCAATGGATAACCTGGTTCTAAAGAGAAACAAGAAAACCGATTCTCTTTCTACATTCTCCACACCATACATAGAGGTCATTCACACAATCGAAAACTGTGTTCTACCTGGGTTTGGGAACTATGTGTACTCCCAATTTTTGATGGGGACATACATATAATCTGCATTGAACTGTTCTGCATTGGCTTCTGTTCTGACACAGGTGATACACTGACTGTAATAGTTTCATCTTTAAAATTTATTTACTTACTTACTTACTAACTACAGTTATATCCTGCAATTCCTTCAAGGAGTACAGATTAGTATACATGGTTATGTCTGTCCTCACAACAACCCTCTGAGGTAGGTTAGACTGAGAGAATATTGATAGGCCCAGAATCACCCAGTGAGTTTTGTGGCTGAAAGGGGATTTGAACTTGGGTCTCTCCAGTCCTAGTCCAATGCTCTAACCATCAGGGATGTGCATGGGATAACATTCGCATTCCGTTCTGAGCTTGGAATGGAATGCAAATGTCCCAGATTGGTCCGTTGGAACAACAACTCCAAAATTGCACTCTTCTGGCTTCTGCACACGCATGGCAGCCATTTCCATGGTGGTGCATGAAAATGGCTGCCGTGCGTTCGCAGAGGCCAGAAGCGTGCCATTCTGAAGTCCCAAATCGCGCTTGTAACATTTTGAGTATTCTGAGTTGGAACAGGGTTATTCCATTCCAAGCTTGTCAGAGGCCCTTCATTTGAAGGGCATTCTGTTCTCAGTTCGGAACACTCAAAACAGCCCAGGTTGTGGACAGAAGGTTCCAACCACGAAGCGTTCTGCACATCCCTACTAACCATTACACCACAAGAATGTTTACTAGAAAGTCTTGGATTCAGGTAAATCCAAGTACATCTGGTTGTACTTTATTGCTGAAGAGATGCAACTTAGAGCATTTTCAAATGGGTTGTTTTGTCTGGGATTGTCCCACTACTAGTGCGGAGAAGACCCAGTGCCATGCAAACACCCCAAAACAGAACTGTATTTACTTGAATCCAAGACTAAATTTTTCCAAGTTCTTTGATATTAGAAATCAGGTCATCTCAAATTCAGAGTTCTCTTCCTTGCAGATATAGTATAACCTGTATTTAACTTGTATTTTTAGAGGGGGTAATCTTAAATTAAGAGTCGTCTTCTATTCAGGCAAATACAGTATATCTATATCCACACTATATTCAGTGTGGAGGGAACAGTGCTATTCCCCATCTGGCTTCAAGTGGAAAAATGACAACTGGCTATCCCCAGGTCTGCAATATCCTCATATACATTCAGCAACAAATATTATAGGTGGTTAGGAAAGCGACCAGCACACTGGTTATTTGTGCAAGAAAGGACAAATCAGCTCAGCCATATCTCAGGTCTATAGTCATGTGACTTGGGGGGGAAAATCTAGGGAGTATGCATGAATACTAATACAACTTTTAAAACTCATCCCCAAAAATATCCCTAAGCAGCAAAAAGAGAACTAAAAAGTAGACAATGACTGAGCCATGACAAGTACAAGAAAATAAGGACTGACCCTGGTAAATCAGGACAGTTGGAGCATGTGTAGAGTTGAAAATTGCTTTATCACACAGTACTGTACACCAGTGACTTCACTAATTAGACCCAGCAACAAGTAGATCTCCAATGTCAGAGTGAGTGATGGGCCTTCTAAATCAAAGCTTGCAGGGGCATCTTTTCTTACTACTAATTATCATTCCACTTTGCCCCACGGTGCCAAATATTTTCCTTGAGATAACAAAGCAAAAGCAGGAGCTCCAGTAAGTCACAAAGTTCAGCCTTTTCATGGAAGGCAGCAGATCCCCAAACATCCTCTGTTTTGCTTGAGACTTCACTGTTTACCAACTTTGAGATAATGACCATTTAATGACCCAATTACTGCCTTGGGTGATAAAGTGGTATCTAGAACTTTAAGGATAACATTTTTCTTCTTGAGAGTTTTATGATAAAGCAAATACAAAGGGCACAATCCAGCCAAGGTTAAGCACTTTTTAAAGCCCCATGGATTTCAATGGAAGATGTTTAAGCACATGCTTATATTTCCCATTTAAATCAATGGGACTGATGGCTAGATCATGGCCAAAATATTTTGCACAAGAGTAAGTGTTAATTTAAAAACTATTTATTAGCTAAGTAATACAATTATAGCAAAGTATAATAAAATTATGTTTATGTATACCACTTTTCAACAAAGCTCCAAAAGCAGTTTACACAGATATAAATAAATAAATAAAATGGCGCCCTGTCCCCAAAGGGTAGGGATGTGTACAGAACTGTTTTGTTTGGTTTGGTTCGAATCCAGAACGGATTCAAACCAACCTGGCCCGGTCCAGTTCCGGGTTCGGCCAAACAGGGTCCAGTTTCGTTCAACCATTGAATTGTGCTGAACCAGTTTGCAGGCCAGTTTGAGTATACTTGTAGACTCTGTAATATGCTGGGCAAGCACGGATTCTCTCCTCAGCTTTTTATTGCCTCTGGGTCCTGATGCTGCCAAAAGGCTTATAAAACAACATATAGTAGATATTGGAAAGCAAAGCGATTTGGCACAAATCTCTGCAAGAAACTTTGGTCGTTTTACAAACTACCCTAAACCAGCCCACTATTTAATGAGCTTAATTACTCTGTCCCAGAGAAGGGTGTTCTCCTTTGCATGCTTTAATGCACTTCCATCAGCTGTTTTGGAGGACAGGTATCACTAAACTGGACCCTGTTCGGCCGAACCTGGAACTGCACCTCACGGCCTATATCACTGCCTCCGCTAAAGGTATGGAGTCCCCTTTCTCTAGCCACCCCGGTGGTCTTTTAGGGAGGATTAGGAATGCCCCCTATACTTTACAAGTATACCCAAACTGGCCTGCAAACCGGTTCTTAGAATCGGGGCCTGTCCAGTTTGAACTTGGACCAGCCAAACTAGGCAGGTTTGATTCAAACCACAGTTCGAATCGAGCCAGCTCACACATTCCTACCAAAGGGTTTATAATCTAAAAAACAAAGCATAGCAGCAGCACTGGAGAGATGCTGTGCTGGGGATGGATAGGACAAATTGCTCTCCCCCTGCTAAAAAAAAAAAGAGAATCACTACTTTTAAAAGGTGCCTATTTGCTCAATTAGCAGTGGACTCCAATTTAATGAAATTAATTTATGATTCATGAAATTTATGATGAGATTTGTCTTTTATTGAATATATGTGTAGTGATTTGATAGCTAGCTATAGTATGTGGACTGAGACTTAGGAGATCAGGGTTCAAAGACTTGCTTGGTCTACCTTACAAGGGTAAGGTAAAAGGATAAAAGTGAAGCACCATGTAGTTTAAGTGTTCTAAATTTTTTGGAGGGGGAGCAGTATATAAGAGGAAAAAATAATAATAAATGCTTATTATGATGACTTATTTTGGGAAAAAAATTATAATCTACTTTTCAATAAAAAGATTCACAGACCAGAGAGCAATAAAACAGAACAATAAAAAAAACAATAACACAATGAAAAAAATCACCAGGAAGTAGCATATAATTCAGCAGATCAATTAGAATAGCATTACACCGCCAACTAAACTGGAGAGAGAGAGAGAGGGTTAGATTGTTGGACTAAGACTCTGGCGGTCCTGAGTTCTAATCCCCACTCAGCCATGAAACTCACTGAGTGACTTTGGGCCAGTCACTTCTCTCTCAGCCTAATTCGCCTCACAGATTAGGATATGTTGTGAAGATAAACATAACCATGAGCACTGCTCTGAGCTCCTTGAAAGAAGAGCAGGATAAACATGTAGACATAAATATAAAATAAATAAACCTATTTAACATTCTCCCTAAAAATAAATAAGAATATGACAGAGGGATATAGTTGATCAGAATTTCGGGAAATGCAACTGTATAGAATACACCAGCTCTGTGCGCTCTAGTGCCTAGTGGTATCTTTTGAGTTCCTGCAGTAGGAGATGTTTTCATTAATTTCTACAAAAGAGAAAATGTCACATGTGCAATGGAATGCATAGGCTTAACTGCCCCCATCATCTGAAGTCAGTGGGTGGGGATCTCTGTGTATATCAGAGCCTGCTAACAAAAATTGTCCATTGCCATTATTATCATATCGCTATTTTTTAAAATGCATTGTAAGCCATACTGATATTATAGGTTGCCTTATGAAAACTTTAATAACATTTTAGTAATAAAAAGGAAACTTCGAAAATATTGAGTGAGACTATAAAATGGCAAAGGGGAATATATGGATTTTGAGTTGTACGGAAAAAATATCCTATTGATAGCAACAATTGCTGTGTATGAAGATCAAAGACAATATATATGGCTCTAATCCGGGGGAATTTTTATGGGGTGTTATACTAAACATCAACATAATATCTAAAGCAGCACATACGATGCAGTTTATGTACTATCATGAAATGAAAATCCATTCATATATACGTATATATTTGTTTGACTCTGTTTCTCTAAGGCATATTTGCTTTGAAAATATCCCACAGAAATTGAGTGTTTTAAAGCTAGAAGTACAGCATATTTGAGTTGGATTCTGAAAATGCTGAGGTTCTAACACTTCTGAGACCATCCTGTAGCTGAAGAAAAACAAGATGGTGGAAAGCTAGAAATTGTTTGATAGGATTTATTTGTAATGCACTGTATAATTTTTAAGTTAAAACTATTTGTTTATTTTTAATTATGAAAACATTTGTTCTGTTCCAGATTTTATTTTATTTTATTTGTTCTTATTCTTAAATTTCTATACCATCTTACAATCTGTACAATCTCAAGGTGGTTCAAGCAAAAGTTAAAACAACACTACAAAAATTAAACAATTAACATATCAGATAGAATTTAAAAAATATAGATCTGATTAAAAGATTAAAAAACAAGCACAATATAACCATAAAAGATGCAAAGCAGCAGAAATAGGAACAATCATATAAAAGCCTGGGTAAAAAGCCAAGATTTCACACGGTTTCTAAAAACTGTGATGGAGAATGAAGAGCGGATGGCTTCTGAGAGAGCATTCCAGAGTCTGGGGGCAACAACTGAGAAGGCCCTGTCATGCATGCACAACAGCCGAGCCTCCCTCATTGTCGGCTCCCAGAGCAGAGCCCTTCGCCCCCAGATGACCTCGTCAAGTGGGCAGCAACCTTTGGGAGCAGGCAGTCCCTCAGGTATCCAGGGCCCAAAGAGTTAAGGGCTTTAAAGGTCAAAACCAACACCTTGAATTGGACCCAGAAACAAATCGGCAGCCTGTGCAGATCTTTCAAAATGGATGTGATGTGATCCCAGCAGGCAGCTCCAGATAAAATCCTAGCTGACGCATTTTGCTCTAGCTGCAGTTTCCGAATATTCTTCAAGGGCAGCCCCACATAGAGCGCGTTACAGTAATCCAACTGTGACATGACTAAGGCGTGGGCAATTGTGGTCAAATCTGCCTTCTTGAGAAAGGGATGCAGCTGGCGCACTAGCCGAAGCTGTGCAAAGGCATTCCCGGCTGCGGCCTCCACCTGAGCTTCCAAAAGCAGAGATGGTCCAACAATACCCCAACCTGCATACTTGCTCTTTCAAGGGGAGTGCAACCCCATCCAGAACCGGTAGAATCTCCTCAACCTGATTGGCTCTCCTACTGACCAACCTTATCTCCATCTTGTCCAAATTCAATCTCTGTTTATTAGTCCACAGCCAACCCATAACGTTGGTCACTGTGCACTAGGTTTAGCAAGAGAGACAGGGAAAGATGTTCTGAAGGAGTTTGCTGTGGAGTATAAAAGGTGTATTGTGGTAGGCAATGAGCCTGGGAAGGAAGAAAATGAATGTAGGAAGCATAGGAGGAATGGGAGAGGGTTAAGGGGGAAACAATCTGTTAGGTGATGACATATTTATTTTGTCCACTTCTAGCCTGCATTTCCTCTAATAAGCTCAGCAGTCCACACTGCACCCTTTGCCTTTTATCTTCACAACAACTCTGTGAGGTAAGTCCAAAATCTCCCTGTGAGCATTATGGCTGAATAGGCAATGGAACCCTGCTTTCCTCCCCTGGTCTTAGTACAACACACTAATGGCTGCATAACTTTGGCTCCCGATAAGGCTCACATATTCAAATTCAGGATAATAATGCTTAATCCTAGGGCTTCCTCGATTTTTGTCAGACAAACATAATAACAACAGCAATAACAATAATAACAATAACAACTATGCTGATTTTCAGGGGGCCCCCCCAAGTTTCCAAAGTGGTTTACAAAACAAAAGGCATGTTTTGCTTGTCTCTAAAAGGCTCACAGTCTACACACACACACACACACACACCACCACCACCACCAGCATCACCACCACCAACAACAACAGCAGCAGCAGCAACAACAACCACCACCACCATTGGAGAGATGTGATGCTGGGGTGAACTGAAGCAGTTGCTTCATAAATATAAGAGAGCCATTACTTTAGAGTATGCCTCTTTGCCCAATTAGCAGGGGTTGGTCTTGGGGTAGCAAGCATGAATTGTCCCCTTTGCTAAGCAGGGTCCACCCTGGTTTGCATTTGAATGGGAAACGACAAGACTGTTCTCATGAGCAGCCTAACCCAGGCTAGGACAGCCCGGCCTGGGTCAGACTGCTCGTGTGGAGCACTGGTATCAGTTCCAATCCTGGTGCTCTCGTCCAGCCTAATCCTACTTAACCCCGGCCTTGCGCCAGGGATAAGGGCACAAGTGCACACTTAACTCTGGCACTGGGATCGTGTGTTCTCAGGCCGCATGTAGCCTGAATGGGGAATGGGGTCACTCTGGGAAGATCATCTCCATGTTCCCTGGTATCTCCAAATAGGGCTGAGAGAGACTCCTGTCTGTAACCTTGGAGAAGCCGCTATCAGACTGTGGAAACAATACTGAGCTAGACTGACCAATGGTCTGACTCTGTAGAAGGCAGCTTACTATCTTCCTATGTTTATGTATTTTTAACAAGGTTGTTACATGTATCGTTGACATAAAAAATAGATGCATGGGAACACGTATGTTTTAAAACAAAACTACAGCCCCTTGATGTTGAATGGTTCTACTCTAAGCTTCCACGTTTTTGGTTCAGATCTTCAGACAGTTCAAACTGGCACGGATCCAGTAACATGGAAATTCGCTAATTTGATCCTTCAGAGGCAGCACTGATAAAGAGAAAATACCCAACATCAACAGCAAGAAAATAAGAGTAATCAACACCATGAGAATGTTGGCATATCTGGAAATGATGCAGGCAAGAAAGAAGGCGGCACATTGTTACATGTCTTGCATCTGTTGGTAGTTTGCTCAGTTTACATGTTTGGATATATCATGTGTTAGAGTCAGTGCAGACTGTTGTATCACAGCGGTATGGGGGTAGAACTCAGACGGACAGAAATGAATCAATATTTGAATGATGCCTTTGGAAAGCTGCGGAAATAAAGAAGGATTTGGAGAAGCTAACTCCACCGTCCTCTGCCCTGCACATGATAGGTTCATTTGTATATGTAAGGAGTTTTTGACACAAAGGAACACTGAAACATGTGATTTCCCCCTAGCAGGAGTTTGAAGAGGAATGGGTTAGGAATGGTTATTTCGCACTTGGTAAAGTCGAGTTGGTGTCGACTCCTGGTGACCACAGAGCCCTGTGGTCGTCTTTGGTAGAATACAGGAGGGGTTTACCTTTGCCATCTCCCACACAGTATGAGATGATGCCTTTCAGCATCTTCCTATATTGCTGCTGCCCGATATAGGTGTTTTCCCATAGTCTAGGAAACATACCAGCAGGGATTCGGACCGGCAACCTCTGGCTTTATAGTCAAGTCATTTTCCTGCTGTGCCATTAGGTGGCTACTATATTAAATTTCCCCTGCATGCAATGTCATCCAGATCTTCAAACTGTGTATCTATGTGCACAAGCTCTTACATGCAAACAGAACCCCTGCAAAAAAGCAAAATCACATGGCTGAGCCTATGCATGTGCAATTTCTATTTGCAGAAAGTGTACAGAACATGTGGAAGCAGAAGTGCACCTAGGTAATTTTGGATCCTAGACCTAAAGGCCTTTAGAGCCCCTCCCCCCACAAGTTAAGCATCATCTCCATACACACACACACACACACACACACACACACCATGCATATGCAGTATTTTTAACACGTGGGTTCTTGAGGGCACAAACAGCAACTGAACTCACAAGAATGTAAGAATATAAAACAGGTATATTTATGCAAATATTCATTAACAGAAACATTTCAACACACAACTTAACATATTCCCATCCCACATATTTCTTTCTCCACTCCCCCTCTGTCTCTAAAGATCCCTCTTGGTCTGTTATGATTTAATGTGTTGTGTGTTTTTATCTTATGGTTTAACATTGTGTTGTACGCCACCCAGAGAACAATTTGTTATGGGGCAGCTAACAAATAAAGTTGTTCATCATCATCATCATCATCATCATCATCATCATCATCATCATTCATGTGGACAGATTCATGGTGGACAGGTCTATCAATGGCTGATGGTTGTGGGTCATCTCCAGCCTCAGAGGCATGATGCCTCTCAATACCAGTTGCAAGGGAGCAACAGCAGGAGAGAGGGCATGCATATACCTCTAGCCTGTGGGCTCCCCAGAGGCATCTGGTGGGCCATTGTGTGAAACAGGATGCTGGACTAGATGGGCCTTGTGCCTGATCTAGCAGAGCTGTTCTGTTGTTGTTGTTATAGCAGAAGTCACACACATCTGCCCAGCACAGCCACAGTCATACTCTGCCACCCAGCACAGTGTGGGCGAGCGGTGCAGCATGGCGACCACATCACCAGGGACAGACTAAAGAAGACTTGGGGGCCCCCATGGGGTGTGGAGTCCCTGGACTTCTGTCCAGGAGTAAGAATGCCTCTGTGTGGAAGACAGAGCAGAATCTGCGGCTCCCTTGCTCCAAAGAAATTTCTGCAATGCTCCTTGAATGCCGGCATAAAAGAAAAATGTAAGTCACATTTTTTTTAAAGTCGTCAAAAACTCTATAAAGCCATGACAATATGTTCTTATGTATTCATCATTCCTTACATTCTACAGTTTGCTACCATTTCTAACAATTCCTTCAGTCTGTCCACTTGTTCCGCGACTTAATACCTCGCTGAAAACAGCTGCACAAATCAGGCCAAATGTTGCCCTGCCTAGAACAGTCGCAGAAAACAAATACTTTTCAAAAATGGGTACGTACATTTAGCTGTCACTTTATACCCGCCTAGAGGAGGGTCATGGCCTTCCACGGCATCAAAGCCAGCCGATATTAAGACAATGTCTGGTTCGAACTCAGAGGCGATCGGCTTGATCACAGTCCTGAAGACAAAGAATAGGCAAGTAGTTATGATTTAGAGGCTACATGAAAAGTATTTGATTGGTATAATAACATAACTAGATTTTGCCTAGGCTAAACCAATCTCCCTTTGAGATGACTCCCATGTTCAAGTTTTTTTCACCTTTACTTCCTAGGGTTTTTTTTAAAACAACCAATAATTTGCAGGTACAACATATGAGAGCGTCTAACATTACACGCACATCTGGGCCTGTTTTACTCAGCTGCCTATAAAGGCTGCCTCTTCTAGGGAAGTGACTAATGGATTACAAAGAGAACTCTGAAGTCTCAGTGGAAACCTGGATTGCTCCAGTTAGTGCGAACTTGGTGTAAATTTGAACTATAAATTTCTTTGGGGCAAAATGTTTGCGTTCAAAGTTATCCCCTCCCCTCAACGTTTTAAAATGTTTGTCAAGCTGGGGGGTGGCTCTCATAGAGGAAAAAGGCAAATTCCTGTAATCAAAGCCAGGCCCCCTTGTCAGGCTTTTTCCGAGGTCATGCATAGCAGGAATTTGACAACCACAAACCAGTAATAGCACCCCCTGCTGGTTTCAGGAAGACATTTCAGAGCTCTGCATTCTCAGAGCAGCTAACATATTAACCCTTTTTAAACCGGTACTCTTTATTTCCCTCCTCCTTGGTATTTTGTGTTTTTATGCACAGGGCACAAATTGGGAATCATTTTGTCAATGCAGTGTTAATGGCCACTCTAAAGCAGTATTTTCTGAAGTAGTATTTTAAGGACTTATTGCACAAGGTTTTATTCAGTGATAATACACTTGAAATTTCGCAGTTCAGATTGCCTTTCCTTTTGAACATTCTTAAAGATATATATATATATATATATATATATATATATATATAGTGTGTGTGTGTGTGTGTGTGTATAATAATATATTCTCTCTCGTGTGTATACACACACACACACACACACACACACACACACACACACACACTCAGTGTTCCTCTTTAAACGTTGTGCCGTATATTTAATGGCAGGCTTTGGCTAAAATGGGCATATTAATAACATTAGAGTCTGAACTAGATAAGATATCTTGTATTGCGTTAGATTGCATTATATATATATATATTTTAGAGAATGCACCTGTTTTTCAAATACACAGAACTCTTTGCTTGCCTTCTGATTATATTATTAGGCAACTGAGGAAGCTTATTACAGAATGTTTTACTGATGACAGATACAATAAAAGGTGCCACCTTGCACATTTAATGCAAGGGCATTCCTTACTCTCTGGGACCAAGAAAGGAGCTGGCTCCCTATGCCATATCAGTATCAAGTGGGGGGAGGGGAGTCAGGGAGAGTCAGAATCCAGAGACACTACCTGCATAAAACTGACTGTAGAGTGCCACCTACAGGCCAGCCGACACTTTTATAAGCCCAAGAATAGCCAGAAGGGACAGGTGACAGGTCTAGCTGAAGCACAGACCTTTTGATGGTATCAAGGGTGCAGACAAATACAGTAGCTATGAATACTTATATTCTGCTTTTCAACAAAAGTTCCTAAGTAGTTTACATAGGAAAAAAACATAGAAAAATTAATATGTTGGTTCCCTGTCCCAAAAGGGCTCACGATCTAAAAAAAGGAAAGTAAGGTGTGTACCAGCTACTGGAGGGATGCTATGCGGAGGCTGGTCTCCCCCTGCTAAACGTAAGACAATCACCAGTTTAGAAGGGGCCTCTCTGCTCAGTTAGAAGTCCATACCATTCCTTCAAATCACCCTTCTGTTAAATATTAGTTTTTAAAAGTAACGAAAGCCTGCTCATCAACAGGCAGCTAGGAGCCACATCAAGGGCTTTTCCAAAGAGGCATAAGAAAATGAAGTGGACAGGACTGGGCACTGGTGGCTCCTGTGGCTAACAAGTAAAGGGCACGGGTGATCATTCTCAGAGAAGCACATCAGAGAAGCACATCGGAGCCCACACCACAATTTAAATGAGTTAAAGGGCTTCAGGTGAAATATACATATACTAGCTGGGCCAGGCGCAGAGCATCTGCACTTCTAGTTCTCCATTTCCCCGCTCCCGTTGCCCCCCCCACACTGGTGCTCCTACCCCCGGTAGGGATGGGCCCGGACTGGTCCGGAGGCCATTGAAAAAGCCTCCGGACCGGTCCGGACCTGGGCGGTCCGGTTTGGGTGGGGGGGTACCTTTAAGAGCGGCGGGAGGGTTTACTTACCCCTCCCGGCGCTTTCCCGCTCTGTCGCCATAATCCTAAGAGTAATTGGGGTGGCAGGATACCTCCCTGCTGCCCCTTCCCCGACGTTGCTGGGAAAACTTCCAGCAGTCCTTTGCATGCGCGCATGCGCACGTCACAGAGGTGACATCTCTGTGACGTGCGCGCACACACGCACGCAAAGGACTGCTGGGAGTTTTCCCAGCAACATCGGGGAAGGGGCGGCAGGGAGGTATCCTGCCGCCCCAATTACTCTTAGGATTACGGCGATAGAGCGGGAAAGCGCGCGGGGGGGGGGTAAGTAAACCCTCCTGCTGCTCTTAAAGGTACCCCCCCACCCCAGTGCCGGACCGCAGTTGGCGGTTCTGTGCACACCCCTAATCCCCGGCGCTCCTGCCTTGGGGCCAGCAGGCCGGCCGGAGACAGAGGCTGAGTCACCCTCTCTGCTGCCCATCACCATCGTCTTCTCCCCACCACCGCCGGAGCTTTTGCCTTTTGGCCGGCCGGTGGGCCAGAGAGGTGGAGAGATGCCAGCCACTGCCATCATCACAATTTTCTCCCCCATTCCCATGGCTAATTGGCAGGTGCTTGCGAACTCTCGCGAGAGCTGCCACACATGGGATTAGCCATGGATACGTCAAAGAGGAATAAATATATAGATATGGAGGCTATGTGTTTGACTATGGTTCTGACATGCACATTTCCCTTCCATCCTGCTCTCCACAGAGAGAATATTTCCATGAAAATAAGTGTGCGTTGGGGGTTTCTGTCTCTCGCCCGTTATTTGGCTGACATGATGTTCAGCAGAATGGTACTTCTGCACACCATGTGTCAGGGAGAATGCAGACTTAGAAAGCAGCTCCAACGCAGCAGAGCAATTTCACTATTGGCACTACTACCACAGCTACTCTCGTTTGCAGAAATGGCAGTAACTGTGGAAGTGCTGACTGTGCAACTGCCAGTCCTTTGCAGTGCCACAGTTACCTTACTAGCCTGCCACAGTCCTGCCACGATGTGCAGCTGTGCCACATCATGCCAGGCGGGTGCGGGATTTAGGCACAATCTAAGTAAGAAGCTACAGCTTAGACCCTCACGTTAGGAGGGTCCTCTGAATACCTAAAAATGGCTAAGTTCCTAATTTTACATAATTGGTTGACAAATAAAGGAGAAATGGGGAGAGACTGAAACAGACATTATCATTCCGATGAGACAAAAACAAACTTATATGACTACACAATTGTTTATCTCATTGACTTTATGAATTTGTGCAGAAATAACTAAGTAATTTCAAAATTTTATTAGGCAAAGGCTCATTTTAGATCAGGGGAGGGGAGGTCAAACCTGGCCCTCCTGCTCTTGTTGAACTGCATCATCCACCCATTGTTCCAGAACTGCAACATATTTTAAGGAAGCGGAAGAAACATACAAAAGAAAAGTTAGAAAAGCTGGGAGTTGCTGGGAGTTGTAGGAGGAAATCAGGGAGGCATCAAGAAGAGGCAGGGCAGTAATAATGGGTGACTTCAATTACCCACACATAGACTGGGTAAATTCACAGTCAGGTAATGACAAAGAGGTCAGATTTCTAGATACACTGAATGACTGTGCCCTAGAACAGTTGGTCTTGGAACCAACCAGAGAGAAGGCAACCTTGGACTTAATCCTGAGTGGCACCCAGGACCTGGTGCGTGATGTCGGTGTCATTGACACTTTAGGGAACAGTGACCATAGTGCGATCAAATTCAGCATACATGTGGGGAGAGAATCACATTTGGAAACTTCTCCAAAATGAGGAGTATGGTGAAAAGAAAGCTGAAAGGGAAAATCAGGAGAGTCACTTCGCTCCAGAATGCATGGAGTTTACTCAAAACCACAATACTAGAAGCCCAGTTGGACTGTATACCCAAAAGGAGGAAAGGTACCACTAAGTCCAGGAGGATGCCAGCATGGCTAACAGGTAACAGCAAGGAAGCCATAAAAAGGAAGAAGACTTCCTTCCAAAATTGGAAGGCCTGTCCAAATGAAGAGAACAAAAAGGAACACAAACTCTGGGAAAAGAAATGCAAGGTGACAATAAGGGAGGCAAAAAGAGAGTTTGAGGAACATTTAGCTAAAAGCATCAAGGGGAATAACAATGACTTCTTTAAATATATCAGATGCAGGAAACCAGCCAGGGAGGCAGTTGGACCATTAGACAATGAGGGAGTGAAAGGGAATATTAAGGAGGATAAGGAGATTGCAGAGAAGCTAAATGAGTAGAACCATAAAATACAGAGCAGCAGCAACAAAAACAACACTCATACAAAAGCCTGAGTAAAAAGCTAAGAGTTCACATGCTTTCTAAAAACTCTGATGGAGACTGAGGAGTGGATGCCCACCAGGAGAGAATTCCAACGTTTAGGGGCAAGAACTGAGAAGGCCCTGTCCCATGTGCACAACACCTGAGCCTCTCTCATTGTTCTCACACAGTGCAGAGACCCCTTCAATGTTCTTGTCAAGTCCCTTGGGAGCAGGCAGTCCCTCAAATATCCAGTGCTCAAACCATTGAGGGCTTTAAAGGTCAAAACCAGCACCTTGAATTGGACCTGGAAACAAATTAGCAACCAATGTAGCTCTTTCCAAATGGGTGTAATATGATCCCAGTGGGCTCTGGATAAAATCCAACTGCTGCATTTTGCACTAGCTTCCGAATATTCGGAAGGACATTCACTGCCTTGCTAGGACAGAATAATAAGGAGAGATATAACTGAGCGTCATCTGCATATAGTTGACAACTCGATCCAAGTCCCCGGATGATCTCTCCCAGTGGTTTCATGTAGATGTTTAACACTATGGGGGACAAAACCAAACCCTGAGGGACCTCACAAGCCAATGGCCAAAGAGCTAAGCAGTAGTAGATGGACCCCAGCACCACCTTCTGGACCCCTCCTGAGAAAGGATCTAAACCACTCCAAAGTAGTACCTCCAATCCCTATACCCATGAGGCAGTCCAGAAGATACCATGTTCGACAGTATCAAATGCCATGGAGAGGTCCAGCAGAACTAACAGGGACAAATTCCCAGTGTCAAGCTCCTGATGTTGGTAATCCATTAGAGTGACCAAGGCAGTTTCAGCCCTATATTCAGAATGGAATCCAGATTGAAAGGGGCCTACATAATCCATGTCATCCAAGACCCTCTGCAGCTGGTACACCACCACACTATCTATTACTCTGCCAAAAAAAGGGAAGGTTAGAAACAGGTGTATAGCTATTCAGGTAGGAGGGATCAAGGGAGGGCTTTTTAAATAGTGGTCTTACCATCTCCTCCTTGAGGCATGGTGGTATCTTGCCCTCCCTTAACAAAGCATTGATCATAGCCTCCAACCATCTGCCTGTACCCTCCCTGGCATATTTTATTAGCCGTGAAAGGCAAGGGTCAATAGTGCACAATGTTGCCCGCACACTGCCCGGAATCTTGTCTACATCCTCAGGCTGCACTAACGGAAAAGAATCCAACACAATAGGACCCAGATGGTACACAGCACATGTCTGCTGGAACTGCCAAAAGCCTGGAGTCTAAATCAGCATGGATGCGAATAACTTAATCTTCAAAGTGACATGCAAACTGATAACAACAGGCTGTAGATGGTTCCTCCCCCATTACCTGGAGTGATGTGTGAAGTCTTTGCTACATGGAACAGCTTTGCTCTGCACTGAGTAGATGAAATGGAGGCAGAGAAAGAGTATTTATTGACTGCTCCCACTGCCATAGAATAGTCCCTAAAATAAGCTCTAGCCCGTGTTTGGATGGATTCATCCCAACTCTTCTTCCAGTGTTGTTCCATCCATCATCAGAGCTGTCTCATTGCCCTAAGCTCTGAGGAAAATCAAGTAGCAGAATGGGCTCCAACAAGCCAGGAGAGGGTATTTAGGAACGACCTTGTCTATAGTCCAAGCTGTTTCCACATTCTAGAGATTCATCAGGGCCTCAACAGAGTTGCCAGTTCTGAACACTGGAAAATCCCCAAGGTTTGTCTGCAAACTGAGCATATCTATAAGCCTCTGGGGGCAGACCATTCTAATTGGTCCAACACCCCTGCAGAGGGTAGAGAGAGCAGTCAAACTAAACCCAGTCAGATGATGATATGCCCATGACAAGGGGGTTATCTCAGATTCCTCCACCTCCAGAAATTTATTCCCTGGTCAGCAACAACCAGATCCAGAGTATGTCCTGCCATGTAGACAGGGCCCAATGCCAATTGAGACAGGCCCATGGTTGCCATGGAGGTAATGAAATCCTGAGCTGCTCCTACAGGTGGGCTCAAGTGTGGACATTGAAGTCCCACAATACAATAAGCTTGGGGGAACCCAAAGCCACCTCCAAGACCACTCCTGCCAGCTCAGGTAAGGAGACTGAAGTACAGTAGGGTGGTCAGTACACCAACACAATCCCCAGCCTATCTCGGAGGCCCACCCTCAAGGACATACACTGAGATTGCCTAACAGGGCACCTGGAAAGGGGAAAGATCTCACAATAGATGGCTGTAACTCCTCCTCCTCAACCCTCAAGGTGGTGCTGCTGCAAGATCAGAAAATCTGGACCAAGCTGAGAGAGACCATCCTCAACCAACTCATCCAATCAGGTCTCCATCACACATACCAGGTCACCATGCTCATTCACAATCAAACCGTGGATGAGAGATGTTTTATTATTTACCAACCTGGCATTCAACAGCAGCACCCTAATTCTAGAGGGAGTGTTTCCAGAGCTCCTTGGGGCTGCAGCGTTGGGAGAAGAGCCAGAAAAAAGGAACAGGCCTCAATTGCCTGAACCGCTTCCCCCTGTAATGACCTGCCCAACTCCCACCGCCATATCTCCCTCTGCCTACTATCCATGAAATCACCGTCCCCAGACCATCCCCACTCTTAATTAATGCATCTGGTGTATAGTGTATATGTATTCCATCTGCTGTATAGTGTTGTCTGCTGCAAATAAGTCATAGGATGGTTTCCAGTTGGAAGAAGTCTTTGTGAAGAAATATCAAGCATGTGGTCCTCCCCATGCTAACAGTCTAAATGTCATATGCGATGTATTAGAGGGATTAAAAAAAACAACACAGCCCATGGAACTCGATTCACTTAATATCCACCCTCACCACTTTTAATATTTTGCTTCTGTCTAGAGCACATGGGACAGATGCTCTTGTGCGTTTGTTCTCTTATAAGAGAGAACATTCCCCTGGCTGTGCCACCAAAGAAAACAACAGAGAAAGAAAAGCACTGGTGAAAAATCTGCAGACATAGATTGAGATGACATAGGACTGGCACTCAAATCAAAGATGGGTCTATAATCCACAAAGGTGAAAGAGGAGTCAAATATTTTACAGGAAGCCAAATGTAATTTTGACAGTGATTTTAGTGGTGAAGGGAAAGCTCCAAAACATGCATAGTTGGCCCCAGAAGCCCGACTTCAAAACTTTTAAACATCTCAGTGTGTGGCAACTGTGGTTTGGAGCCAATCTGTGCCATGTTACCCTGTGCTGAGATGGCAATGCAGATAAAAAGTCAGTCTCAACATCATAGCTGTCATAAACTGGGATGGTTATGGGAATCGGCCTTTAGAAGCACTAATTCAGTGACTGATCCTGTGGTTGTATGTCGTATTCATTGTATAAATATTCGTATAAATATTCATCGTATTCAAATACTTGCCTGTATGTCATATTCATGTGTGAGAGATGTGGTCCACACATGCCACAGGCAGGAACAAAGCTGTAATAGGGTGGACGGGTTAAAATAACCCATCATGCCCTGCATCAGAGAGCCATAGAGTATCAAGAGGAACCACCAAGATCCCCTCATCCAGGGCACCTGCTGCCGCTGCTGCCAGTCACCTACAGCCACTGCTGCCTCCTTCAGTGGCAGGCCTAGCTCTGCCCATCCTCCTTCCATCAGTTGAGAGCCCAGCCAATAGAAGGAGGATGGGTGGAGTGGGCTGAGCAGGCACATGGGAGGGATGAGTGGACCGCAGGGAGAGGGGAGGGATATTGTAAACACGGGTCTCCTCTCCCCTCAGTACGCCCTTGGTCCCAGGTCTGCATAGTCCTGAAGGCCACATAACAAATGACACATTTCAAGCAATGGCATCATGTGTTGACTGGCATCCTATGCTGAAAATAAAGATGTCTTTAAAAAGAGAGATACGGGGGCGAAATAACATAAGAACACATAAGAACTGCCTTGCTGGATCAGGCCCAAGGCATATCTAGTCCTGCATCCTGTTTTGCACAGTGGCCCGCCAGATGCCTCTCAGAAGCCTACAGGCAAGAGTCGCCCTCTCTCTTGCTGTAGCTCCCCTGCAACTGGTATTTAGAGGCATCTTGCCTTTGAGGCTGGAGCTGGCCTATAGCCACCAGACTAGAAGACGTCTGTGAATGTGTCTACGCCCCTTTTAAAGTCATACAAACTGGTGGCCATCAACACATCCTATGGCAGAGAATTCCATAGATTATGTGCTGTGTGGAAAAAGTTCTTCTTTCTGTTGCTCCTAAATTTCCCAGCCTTCAGTTTCATGGGATGACCCCTGGTTCTAGTGTTGTGAGAGAGCGAGAAATATTTCTCCCTCTCTGTCCACTCTCTCTATTCCATGCATAATTTTATATACCTCTATCATGTCTTCCCATGGTCGCCTCTTTTTCAAACTCAAAAGCCCCAGATGCTTTAGCCTTGCCTCATAAGGAAGGTGCTCCAGGCCCCTGATTATCTTGGTTGCCCCCTTCTGCACCTTTTCCAGTTCTACAATGTCCTTCTTAAGATACGGTGACCCAGTAGTGGCCAGTGAGGGCAGCTCCAGGGTGGCACTGAGAGGCACCTTTAAGGATTATTACGCAGGTGTTTACCAGCGACTAGGCAGCACCTGCAAGCTACCACAATCCCGCACAAGGTGGCAGGAACCCGCCCGGCATCTGGTGTGACAGAGATGCAGCCCTAGCCTTTGCATGTTCATGGAGCCTCCATGCACAAGCAGAGACCAGAGCCAAGCCGCCACCATGCCGATGCCAAGCAGAGCACTGCGGGATTGCGGGCAGAGATAAGTAGATTGCAGGTGCTGTCTAAACTCTGGTAAGCACCTGCTTATTAATCCTTAAAGGTGCCTCTCACGGCCACCCAGCGCTGCCCTCACCGGTCACTGCCCTCCCCGGGTGCACATGATGTAGCATCAAAGCTAGCCCATCTCAGCCTGGGTGGCTGCCGAAATGGGAGCAATCTGGGAGCCCCATCTAAGCCACTTCCCAAGTGAAGACCAAGATTAATAAATTTGACACTGAATAATTAAGTAAATTCTAGTAGAGACATTATTTTAAAAAAATAAATAAATAAACCACATCAGGCACATCAGTCACCCTGAAGATAAGAAATCACCAGATTATAGTTATCATAAGCTAACAATTTGTCTTAGTGGATCTTTTTTTTCAAGTAGATGGTACCATAACAAACTACTACTAAGCCAGTGGGTGACTATTGGAGTAAGCATAAATTAACCAACTGGGCAAAGAGGCACCTTTTAAAGTGGCAGTTCTCTTATATTTAGTTGGTGGGGGAAGAATCAATGGTGTTGCACAGCAGGGAAGTTCCACTCAGTCAAAAGATTGTGCAGTGCACTGATTGATGGGATGTCCGTTATTTCCAATGGGCATCCCATCACCCGACAACATCTGCACAACTTTTTGACTGTATTTGTGATATTATTATTATTAATACAACAGTGAGACGCTATAGATATTACATATATAAGGTGACTGAAAAACAGGACTCTTGCAGTGGAATAAGTGAACCCACAAAAATTAAGCTTTCAACTATCTATCCTATAAATCTGCCGACATAAACGTAAGCAACTAGTTGCAGGGGAGTAACAGCAGGAGAGAGGGCATGCCCTCAACTCCTGCCTGTGGCTTCCAGCAGCATCTGGTGGGCCACTGTGCGAAACAGGATGCTGGACTAGATGGGCCTTGGGCCTGATCCAGCAGGGCTGTTCTTATATTCTTATGAATAAACAGGAATAATACTTGGGTTTTTTCCTCAGTCAATCAAAATGTGACCTTTGTAGTCTAACCATATTTTACAATAAATTTGCAAGTTCCTCTTCAGTTAAGTAGCACTATATCCTGTTTGTACATAATAGATGGTGGGGTCGTTCTTGCTGCAGAGCTCTTTTTCACCTCTTTTTATTTGGTTTTAATCTGGCTAAAAATGGCATTTCCATGCAGAAGGATGTTTCAGTTTTCTGCTATTCAGAGCTTTTTGTTTTTGTTCGTTTAAATTAGATGACCACATTCAAACAAACACACACACAAGTGCCAGTGTACAGGCATCTGCTCAGTGATACAACTAAGGGTCAGTTCAGACAATCATTCATCAGCACATGCAATAATGCTGAGGCTGTGCCAAGAGTGTGCCCATTCTGACATCAATGGTGAACAACTTGTCGTGCTTTTGGGGCATTGTTTGATTGCATGAGGGGATGTAATCTGAATCAGCAATTAAACCCTGTTTAAACAGGGTTTTGGTGTTTGTGTAGAGAGGCAATTCAGATGTACACCCCCATCAAGAATTTAAAGGATGCCCAAGAGCACATCAGGAAGTCTGCCAGAGACATCAGAGCAGGCATACTCTCAATGATTTCCAACATTATCATATGTGCCAGCCCATAACATCTGAATCTGTCTGAACTGGCACATAACATCTAAATCAGGCTTTAATTTCTTCTAATTTTAATTGAAACAATGGCACAATGGTGTTTGCTGCTTTCACCCTTTACAATTTGCCTGATCTAAATTGTCTCCTCTCAGGGGCATAACTATAATAGGGCAAGGGGAGACAGTTGTCTGGGGGCCCACTGCCTTGGGGGGCCCCCCAGGGGCAAGTCACAAGATTGACTCCTCCAACTGCGTACCCGCCCGGGCTTCCTTCAGTTGTATTCATCCTCCCAAACTGATGTGAGTGTTAAAATCTGGAGCTATCAGAACAGCATGTCTTTCTCTAGTACCATGAAATGACTTGCATCATCCACAATTTACAAAACCTTTTAAAAAATAGATTAGGATGATGTTCTATTGTGGCACATAGGAGATATAGACATATATATATATAATTTATTATGCTTTTTGTTACCACTATTCAGCCTCATTTAAGATTTCTTTACTTCATGAGCTGAGCTTCAGTGAGGAGGAGGGGGCATTTAAAATCTTGTCTCTGGGCCCACTCCAACCTTGCTACGCCCCTGTCTCCTCTAATACCCTTTTGTGCTCCATAGTGAAAAACAAATACTAGTTCAACTCTGCAGCAAACAGTAGCCTTGGGAGATTGATTTAGATTGAGCCACGCGCATGTGGAGGAGGTAAACATCCCCCTTCCCCAGCACTTCTTTAAAGAAAAAGAAAAAGAAAGTTGGGAGATCCACATTGTACATAGTTTCACCCTGAAACACATTTCACAGGAAACACAACCATTACAGTTATAATTCTGGATCATGACCAAGTGCCACAGAAATTCATTCAGAAACTGAAAAGAAAAAAAAAATATTGAAAACACAAGTCTGTGTGCTTTTAATCCAGTAGCAAACTCCAGCAAGTTTACCAACTTACTATATTAGAAACTCTATGTTGTAAACATTGTCAGCATCAGTTAAGACAAATTTGGTGGATGGAAAATATTGCTCAAGCTTAAGAACATGTCCCCCCCACCCCCACCCCAATCACAGATGGTAAAATGTTGCCATTAGAATATATGAGTTGTCAGTAAACCTTATCATATTTTAACAATCTCACATCATTGTTGCAACAGTTTTGGAGGTAAACATTTCCCGGAGCCATTTTTTTCTGCCTAGCTTTTAATCATCCTTGCTATTTCTTAACTTTTATGGATAGTTTTTCCATTGTTCAACAAGCTTATGACTGGAAAGAATCTGGATGTAGAATATAGATGGATTCCTTAGAAATCACTGCTTCTAAGAATCAGTGTTTTGTGGCTGCAGTTCTTACTGAAAACACCAAAAATGAAGAAGCTGAAAATAATGGCATGGAATTGTCCTAGTGTTTACAGAGAAAATCTCTCTGATCTAAGGCAGGAAGTTGTTGACATTATAGATGGCAGCAACATCCAGTATTGTTGGCCCTCCTGAGTCTTAGTAGACTTATCAACTTCTCACGGAAACTGTGACACATTTTTGTCCCAAGACAAAAACATTAAATTGGTACATTTATCTTCAAAAACATCAGTTTGAAAGAGCCAGCAGGACTTCAGACACTGGCCATGAAAAGACTACAAACAACAAAAATACAACACACCAAGTGCCAGCAGAACTCTGTGCTGAATTCTTCAGGGTAATCAGAGAGAGATACTACGGTGGTTCCAACATTTTGGAAGTGAAGTGAAGAACTTTCAGGCATGAGCTCAAAAGCGTTAGCTGGAACTAAGCTCCATTGTCCACAATGGGACTTGCTGCTGAGTAAACATGGAGAAGACTGCATTGTAAAACTTGCCATAAAACAGATTGTTATACAAAAGAACATAAGAAGAACCCTTCTGGATCAGACCCAAAGTCCATGTAGCACAACATCCTTTTCCCCACTGTGGCCACCAATGCTTCTGGAATCACATGTGCCTTCTGTCAGTTCTGACTGACACAGGTATGGTCAAAGCAGTGTTTTTCCAAATGGCAAACATCCATTTATTGTCCCTTTTCTTGGCAAAACAAATGGAAAGGCTTAGATAATAAAAAGAAAAGCCTCTGCTTCTATGAAATTTCCCAGGTAAAATACCTGTAAAATGGATGTGCAACTCTGATCACCTGCCTGGTGGATCCTTATGTGAGTTCAGAAAAGTAACCACATTTATAAGAGGCTTTACACACAGGGCTTCTGCCCCGAATCTCCTTCAGAAGAGAGTGTGTGCATTCATACACCAGCCAATCTTACCTTGGAGTCCCTTCGAGATTTTTGGACCCATTCCATACAGAAACCGGGCTTTGTGATGTGAATTCTAGCTTATCTCGATATATGTCCAGGTTTTTAAAATGCTGATTTTAAGCAACTTTTTCTGAAAACGTTGGATCAAATGGGAGAGGCACTGACATACAATCATTAGTATGATAAGAGGCATGCTCTCTTCAGAAATGCAGATCTATCTCTGCAGGAGCTCCCTCCCCCCCCTACCACCCACTCCCATTGGCTAGAAGGAAAACACGGAGCATGCCATGTGGACTTGTTTCAAAACAAAACCGAGAGCAGAGGGGAGGGGCTGCTTCCCTCAATGCCGCGAGTGTACTTTGAAGTGGCTTCGCTCAATGTTTACCCCAAAGCATGAAGCCAAGTGCGAATAACTCTCAAGAGATGCTGTATCAAAGGGCTGAACAAGGTCCAAAGGTACCCATTGGAGGAAATTAGTCTGGCTTAGAATAGTGTTAGCTTTAGATTAAGTTGGGTTGTCTTGCATTTGACAGCCTGAGAGTCCTCAATAAACTCTTAAAAGTTTTTTCACGCACAAACTTTGCAAGATGTTCACAAGTCATTTGTCATAAGGATCATAACATAAAGCATAGACCATTATTTAGCCACCATAGAAATACTGCTAATATCTAATCAACGTTGTGTTCATGGAACTACTTCTGAGAAACGGGGGGGGGGGATCACAAGTGCATGTTATTTAATTTAAAAGGTTTACACAGACTCAGAGGTCAATAAAGACATTTTGCTGCTTAAGGCAGAAAATCCAAAATGGCTCCCCGAATCATGGTAAAAATAGAGTGCAGTCTAATTTGTGCTTCTTAGTTACTAAGGCTGCTAGACTTGCCTCCTCAAGCCCATCTTGTCTGCCAAGATAAGCTCCACCACAAAGCTTAGGGGTCCCACCCAGGTGGGAGGTAATCCATGAAGAGCAGTTGGCCATTAGCCCCCTGAAACTGGAACTGCCAAGCAGGGTGGGTAAAGACCCCGTGTGAAAGAGAGAGAGAGAGAGAGAGAGAGAGAGAGAGAGAGAGAGAGCTGTGGCTGCCAGTCAGCACAGAAACTACTGAGTTAGACAGATCAATGGTCTAATTCAGGGCAAGGCAGTATCATATGTTCACTTCCTTCACACCAATAACCTTAAAATGGCCACATCACAATCCTGTCTCCTCATGCGTGCTACGTTCATGCATGCTGATCCTAATGAACTGAAGATAAAATTATTATGTTGCTTCCTTCCTTTCTTTTTAAAAAGATTGATCATCTGCAATCCAATTATACTTTCCAAAATCTTCAATAGGCAATTCTTAACTCTCGGTATCCATGCTTCGGATATTTTTGAAACAAAACTAGAACAAAGCTTTCTCTTAAATACAGAAAGGCAGAACCAAGACTCAATTTGCATCAATTTCTGATATATGGTATAAATGCATCCCAGGACCTCCTTAGACTTTGTTTTAAAGAAGTGTGTGTGGGGGGGGAGGGAAGGAGGGAGGGAGGGAGAGTTGAAGCTGCAGCCTTCAGATGCCCACCCATAGAGATATGGAGGCCCCCCTACTGCCAAAAATTGATACTTAGCCGTACTGCAGAAGAGAAAGTGTACATGTCACAAAAAGGAGTCTCAATTTTGGGCTAGAAACATCAGAAATATCTACACGTAGTGTTAGACCCAAATAGCACAGAGCCCATATTACAGATGGTGGAGCATGCATATGTTGACATGATTGCTGATTTTTCGGACATTTTTGTTGATAATTCTGGCACTGCCATACATTACAAACATAAAATTCAGATGAAGGCAAATACAATACCTGTACAACACAAAGTGAGGAATATATCCGTAGCACTGTGTCAACCATTTAAAGAGGAGCTTTCAAGACGACAGCATCCTGATATAGAACCTGTTGATACATCAGAATGGGTTTCTCCCATTGCTCTTGTATAAAAATCAAATGGTACACTTCAAAAGTGATTTAAGAGATGGAACTCCAACATGGTAGTGGATTGTCATCCATTATCCAATATCAATGAAATGCTGCTTACTCTGAAAGAGGCCTCCATGTTCACAACTTTGGACGTGTCTTCGGCCTATCATCAAATTCCTCTGCTCAAGAGTTCTCGCAAATACACAGCCTTCATTACCCCAGAGGGCCTTTTTCAATTCAAAAGGCTTCCCTTTGGATTAGCCTCTGCAGCTTTGGTATTTCAAAGAATGATGCACGAAGTTTTTGGGACTATGGATGTCGTCACTTACTTTCAGGATGACATTTTCGTGTATGGCAAAACCCAGGCGTGGCTCGTGAACGCACCTGCGGGGGCTGTGTGTGTTGGCTTCTTTAAGGTAAACGGAGCCGGTGCTCCGTGCTTCCCAGCAGCCCCCGCTGCGAGGAGTTGCCTCTGCCACTCACCTGGCCGCTGGCGGGGGCTCACCTCCGCGGGAGCCAGGTGAGTGGCGGAGGCGATTCCCCGCTGTGGGGGCTGCTGGGCGGCACGGAGCACCGGCTCCACTTACCTTAAAGAAGCTGCCCGCCACCCCCCACCAGCAGGCGCATTCACGGGCCGCGCCTGGCAAAACCGTTGAACCGTCTTTTCTTAGGACTGACAAGTCTTAAGAAAACTCTGACAACACGGGCTTATTATCTCTGCAGAGAAACGTCATTTTTGCACACTCAGTGCCATACTTGTGACACACAATATCTCAGACTATGTGGCTTACATCCCATAAGACTTGGTGAAGCTATTCAGGAAGCACAAGAGCCACAACAAGGATGCCCTTCAATCATTTTTAGGACTCTGTGAATATTACTCTAAATTTGTTAGACAATTTACCTCCAAAGTTGCTCCACTGAGTCTTCTTAAAAAAAGCTACAATGTAGCATTTAATTGGGATGCATCCTGCAAGGCGAGTTTTCAGACTGTCAAATCAGCCATTGCTGAAAGCCCTGCTTTCACTTCTTTTGACACTAACAGGCACATAATTGTAACCACTAATTCTTCTGAATATGGTTTGGGTGCTGTCGACCCAGCAAAAAGGGGACTGGGAAGTTACATTTATCTTTGCTTCCAGAGTGTTTACTGCTTCAGAGAAGATGTATTCTGTGACTAGAAAATAAGCTCCAGCATGTTTCTGAGTGGTGAGGCACTTCAGGACTTACTTGTGGGACAGAAAATTCACTTTATGGTCAGACTATAAACCCCTATCTGCTTTATTTACTACTTGGGGATCAAGTCAAGCAACCCCATGGGGGTCATGAACTTTGATTTCCAGATGGAATATCTGCAAGGTCTTCAGAATACAAATGCAAATTGTTCATCCTGACTTCCAGGCCAAGAGGATGGAAGACAAGTAAGAAGGAATAGTAATTGTGCAAATAACTTCATCCACTCATGGAGTGATCATGTCTTGTGAATGGAAAGCCGATCTCAGTGTTGATCAAGTGCTTACTGAACTTAAACCTTGCATAACTAATGGATGGCCATGCAAAAATGAGGTACCTGAACATCTTTGACCATACATGCACATAGCGAGTGAGTTGCCCCTTCTCAATGAACTGGTGCTGAGGAATGATTGTTTGGTGGTGCCAACCTCCTTACAAATAACAGTGATCAAAATTGCCCATGGAGGTCACCTGAGCGTAAGCGTGACTAAAAGGCAAATCAGAGAAAGTTTCTGGTGGTCAGGTATGGACTCATTAAAAATGTAATCAGGCACTGCATAGCTTGTGCTGTATGTGGCAAATTGCAGAAGACATTTACCACCCACTTGACTCCAATAGAGTAATGCTTCCTGGGAAAAACTTGCTGTGGATAGAATGGGGCCTTTTGACAACCAACCCACAAAACACAGATTTGTTTCATTTGCTGACAACATTGCTACAAACAATGTGATCCAGTTCATGGCTGCAGTTTTTGCAAGTTAAGGTCTTCCTAAAGAAAGAGTAATTGACAATAGGACACAGCTTACCCCATTGAAATGGAGCATTACTTTCATAACCATAGGATAAAACACAAGACTCTTCTTATACCATCCTCGAGAGAGTGGCTTAGTGAAATAATGAACAGGTTAGTGAAGGAAAGTTTACAAGTGGCTACTACACAGCAACAATCCCGGAAAGAGGCAATCCATGAAACACTATTTGCTTATCAAACTACTTCTCATTCTACTACTGGGAAATCACCATGTGAACTGCTGAGAGGACGCAAAGCTACCACCAAACTTATCCAGTGGCAACAACTGATAGGGCTTTCCATTCCATCTAACACTGAAGATGCAGAGATTCGTGATCAGGTAAAGGAGAAGCAACAAAAATATAAACTGTTAGTGGATTGGAAATGGGGTGTGAAGAAGCGGACATTTGGGGTGGGGGGCTTTGTTCGAGTACGGTTGCCTTATAAAGTGAGAAAGGAATGTTCCAAATATTCTGGACCAAAACCAATAATCAAAATATGAGGAGATGCTGTCATACTGGATGATGGAAAGAAATGGAACAGTTTGAGACTTTCCAGCATGTATACTATGAGACAAGAGGGAAGGGAGTCTGATCTCATGAGAGGAACTGAAGAGGAATTTGATCTTGCCTCCAGTTTTGAGCTCACAGATGAGGCTGATGAAAGTGATGGACAATCCTCAGTGTCAGAGGAAAAATCACAAACAGCTCCTGTGCCAGAGAACCCAAGACTTAGGAGAAGTGTGCATGACAGGAGACGATCTAAAAGACTTGAAGACTGTCACTAAATTTTAAATCAATTCAATTTTGGTTGCTATAAAGGGGAGGGATGTGTTATATTCTATCTAGTTATCTTTTGTGTTTTGTTCTTTGAACATTTGTCCCAGTGGGGATCCTGCAGTGAGTGTGGGGAGTTGAATCAGAAAGAAAAGGGAGGGGAAGAAGAAGGAAAAAATAGAGTTGCTTCTGAATAAAGTCTTAGTTAAACCAGAATGAGATTTCTTCATGTTTACAAAGGAAACAGTTCTAAAACAAGTAGCACTCACAATGGAGACTTAATATGCAATACTGTCCCCTCCACAAATAAATCCATAAGCTGAGATGTTTTAATATAGTTTCAACGAACAGTCAAGCCTCAACCATCCCAAAAGAAATAGGTATTAACTACACAAAAAGGTTTAATAGGCTTTTATTACACAAAAAGGGTGTCCTGGACTTATGCATGGAACTCCCTGGTGAGACTGCATGACATACTGCACAATGTTATGTGGCCGTTGCAATATAGCAGTTGCAAGGATTGCACAAACACAGTTGCACAATTGATGGCCATTGAAAATAATGGATGTCAATTGCACACAACTGCATTTGGACAATTCTTACACTGAGCACAACAGCACTTGCGCAACCGAGTGAACATTGCAATGTTCACGTTCTGTTGTGCAGTATGTCAGCTTGAATTCAGAAGCTTATCCCCTCCTCTCCTATTATGTGCACTGGTCAAGATCCAGCAAAATGATCATTTCTTCTGCACATGGATCTACCTTGCACTTAGAGGAATTTCCCAATGCAAGTATAATTCTGGGAGGCGACTTTAACGCAAGAATGGGCCCCAGTGATGAATTACTTTATGCCCGATATAAGAGAAGTCCCTCTATTTGGGAAGAGTATGTGCTTCCATACATGCGCCTCTCTAAGGACAACATCTCAAATTTGGGTGGATATTGTTTGGCCCAAATGACATATGGCTTAGATTTATTTGTTTTAAATGGCTCAATGGACAATGACCACCCGGCAGAGTTGACATTTTGGGTGGGGAGGAGAGCGAGTGCCATTGACTATTTTATTATTTCGAGGAGCCTGGCCCAGTACTCCCCAAGTCTGGAGGTAGTCCCACAAGTGGAAAGTGACCACCACCCAGTTACTCTGCTGCTGCAAAACCCGCTGGGCCCTAAACAGTATGAGTCAGTGCCTTCTATGAAGACAGAGGATAACTGCTGTCGTGTCAGATGGTCCCAGAGTTTGGCTGATAAAATCTCCACTCTTCTCCAGTCACATCATCTACAGAAGTTGAGCCAAGATATCCTTGATTTCTTGGACCCGGTTCAACTCTTACAAGCCTATAACTCCATTACCTTGGAATTGCAAAAACATCTTATTTCTAAACAGCGTGAATCCTCTAAAGGACAGTGGAGACCCTCCAAACCATGGTTTGACCAAGATTGTGTGGAGTGTAGACATCTTCTTTTGGACAGATTCCAAGCTTATAAGGTAGATCCCACTTCAACATCAGCCCAAGAACTAACGTTACAGAAAAAGCAATATAAACAGCTGATCAGACAGAAAAAGAGAGTCTATATGAAATCCTCTTGGGATCTGTTATTGTATTCAATCCGATCAAGACAACAGTCCCTTTTCTGGAGAACAGTGGCAGGGATTCCACTCGGAAGACATCTGACGCCCGATGCCCACATCTATCCGGAGCTTTGGGAGAGGCACTTTCGAAAGTTGTGCTGGGAGGAAGGGTCTTTGCCAGGCCCCTTTACATTCAATGAGGAGCCATTACCTGACTGGCCGCCCGTTACCACAGCAAAAGTTTCTGACCTAATACGCCAACTGAAGCATGGCAAGGCCCCCGGCACTGACCTGGTTCCACCTGAGTTGGTTTTGTCCAATGTGGACTGGTGGGCGCCGGTGCTCGCATCGTTGTTTACTGCCATTGATAGCTCAGGGTGCACACCGAAAGATTGGGGCCTGTCCATCATTGTACCTATCTATAAGAAGGGGTGCAGAAGTGAGCCAGGCAATTATAGGCCGATCAGCCTTCTGAGTACAGTTAGCAAACTTTACGCTAAACACCTTTATGGGAAGCTGAGGGATTGGATGGACCAGGATAACATTCTTGCAGAAGAGCAAGCGGGGTTCAGAGAAGGGAGGTCTACTGTTGACCATTGTTTTGTTCTACACCATTTAGCACAGAAGTATGCTCAGTCCTTGCATGTTGCCTTTGTAGATCTTAGGTTTGCCTTTGACTCAATCCCACGGGATAGGCTCTGGGATAAATTGAGAGCTTCCTCCATTGATCAGCGACTCTTAGCTCTGATTAGAGCCCTACACGTATCGCCAACCATGAGGATTAGGTGCAATCCACAGGGAGGATTAACCAGAGCTATTCCAGTTGGAAAGGGGGTCTGTCAAGGATGTGTGCTGGCGCCCTTGCTGTTTAACTTGTTTTGTTAATGATATGGTGACCCATCTAGATAGCTGTGATTTCCATCCTCCCAAGCTAGCTGGAAGAAGTATCTCGGTGTTGCTATATGCAGATGACGCGGCCATTCTGGCCAGAACCCCATTCAGTCTAAGGAGGGCCTTGGGGGCATTGGCTGTTTATTGTAAGAGAGAACGGCTGAGTATTAATTACCAGAAAACAAAGGTGCTCTCCTTTGCTAGGAGACCCAAGAGACGGGTATGGAAAATCGATGGACAAAGGATAGAGCAGGTCCAAAATTTTGTATACTTGGGGGTAGCTGTTCACTCATCGCGATCAAGACGGGCCCATGCCTCTCATGTGGCCCAGGCTGCCCAAAACAGCACCCGAGCTATTTTGCGGTTCTATAGAACCAGGGGAGGGTATTTTATCCCCGCAGCCTTAAAACCTTTTCAAGCAAAATCATTGGCACAGTTACTGTATGGTGCCCAATTGGGTCCTTACCCAGATCTGACCCCCTTAGAAGTGGTGCAGTCTAATTTCTTGAGAGCAGTATTTCAGACACCCAAGTGTACCTCTAATGCGAGGCTCAGATTGCAGGTGGGTCTCATTAGAGTTGAGGCCAGATGTTGGCAAAGGGCTCTGTTTTATTGGCTGAGAGTTTTTTTCCTCGGACACAGGGCTGAGCCGCTTAGTATTAGAGGATTCTTATCAGTCGACCTGGAAGTGCGCTCTGAACCAAAAGATGACCACTTTGGGCCTCGATCAGTCTGCCCTGCTTACGCAAAATTTGGAGACAGCTAGGAAGCTCATCAAACAGAGAACTGAGGATATCGAGAGACAAACAGATATAGCAAGGGTACCTGACTTTCAGAGCCAGGATTCAGTCAGATATAGTTTGGGCCCAGCATCCTACCTCACTGTCTTGGAGGTGCCCCCTCTTAGAGGAGTTTTTACCCTGGAGAGCTGCAATGCCCTGCCTTCAGCCCTCTTAGAGGGCCGATATAGAGGGATTCCCTATGGGGAGAGGCTCTGCCCATGTGGTGAGGGTCAAGTGGAAACAGTCACCCATGTGCTATTGGAATGTTTGTTCTATAGAGACCTGCGCCGGGATCTCATTTACCCTTTGATAGCTAAATGCCCAGGTCTTGATTCTCCTCAGATGACTGACAGGCTGTTGGAAGGAAGTAATTCCTGCGCCACCAGACAGGTAGCTAAATTTTGCAGTGCAGCCTTCCGTTTGCAGAAGAACTTAATAATGGGAAAATAGGCGATGGATTTAAGGCCAGAGCAACTTGTAGCCATAATGTGGCTAGCTGCAGATGGGCACGCAGGTACTGGTATCACCTGTATATCAGCTGTAAAAATAATGACAATATTTTCCAGAGCTCCTGAATTGTTTAACCCCTCCCAGATTTTGGAGTCGAGAAGGCAACTGGTTGAGTTTTGATTTGTGTGTAATAGCCTCATAAGTAGGAAATACTGCTGCCTCCTTTATCTCCAATTATTTTAGTAGTATTTTCAGTACCTTGATCTATGCTGAGGAGGACTTTTAAAAATTTATTTGGTGTTATTGTTTGCAATAGAAGTTTGATTGTCTTCTCTTTTACATTTGTTTTAACCTCATGCTGGTCGTTGACCGAAATAAAGAGATTGATTAAGCATCAATTGCTGTAACAAATAATGCTCTACAATACATATATAACTTCTGGTTTTGTTTGTTTTATTTTTCAATACAGATGAGTGTTTAATTTACAATGAATCCATAGTATCTGTGTTAATCTTCATTATTGTTTTATGGGGGGTGGAGGAACTTGCTTTCTTAAGTGTATATAAAGGAGAAATAAAATTTAGAAAAATAAAACCGAATCATTCTTCCCAGTTGCTAAACATGCAAGCAACAGCCTCTTTGAAAGTTCTTTCCCCCAACCTCTCGCCTTGATTTCATGGTTTTCTCCTTTCATCCTTGCTGTTAATATGGAATAGCGTACATATGATTTAAATTAAAACAGTTCTGTTTCATTGCAACAAAGCTGCAACTAGAAACAAGATGTGCTATAGAGATGTGCTCTTCTCAATGCTAGCTTTGACCTTGTTAACAAGTACGTGTGAGTCTTCACACGGAAAGTCAAATAAATAAAGACGTGTGCTAGGCCCATTTCTGCTTTTATTAGTTCTTTTCCCTTTAAGCCACATTAGCTACCATTTGTTTTGTGAGAGGTTTCCCTACTAGTTCGTTTTGCTCTTTCATGTTCATTGTAGTCAGGAAAGCAAAAATACTTGTCTTTGATCTCATTTCACACACACAAACAAATGTAATCTTCAGGATTTCAGTCTATGAAAAAAATGTGTCCCAGTTGCTTTGAAATGATTACCTTACTAAAGCCCCAGTTTTCAGCAGTGAATTATTCTCTTGGCTAATACTGAAAGGATTGAAGAAATTCCAGAGGTGAATGCAGTATCTTCCAGAAACCTACCATTTGTGTAGTAATTGTTTATGTCTTTCCCATTTAAGACCATAAGGTTTTCTGCCCAAATAAAAATGTTACGGTAGCTAGCCCTGACTCTGGGTCCATGATGGGCTCTGTGAATATAGAGGGATTCTGACCTTTGTCCAACAAGGTGAATCCAAACCCAACGAAACATCCACAGTGGTCTTCAACATAGCTTATGGTGCTGCTACAAAAAACATTATACAAAAAATGATTTGTATGTACTAGTAAGGGGTGTCGCACGGTTGCCCTGGGACAAAAAATGAAGATAGGTCCTTCTTTGGAAAGGCAGGAGAAGGAGAGCAAAGAGGGGCATAACTATAATAAGAAAAGGGGAGACAGTTGTCTGGGGGCCCACTGCCTTGGGGGGACTCCAGAGGCAAGTCACATGACTGACTCCCCCAGCCGCACACCCGCCCGGGCTTCCTTCAGTTGTATTCATCCTCCGAAATTGATGTGAGTATAAAGACCTGGAGCTACCAAAACAGCATGTCTTTCTCTAGTACCATTAAATGATTTGCATCACCCACAATTTACAAAACTGTTTTAAAAATAATTTAAGATGGTGTTCTATTGTGGCACAAAGGTTATATACATATCACTATGCTTTTTGTTACCACTATTCAGCCTCATTTAAGATTTCTTTACTTCATGAGCTGAGCTTCGGGGTGGGGGGCGCATTTTAAAATATTTTCTCTGGGCCCACTCTAACCTTGCTGCACCCTTGGCAAAGACCATGTTGTCACTCACCTGGTTGGGGGGGGTGTCACTCAGGGGTGTAGGGACATTTGTCCCACCTTGTTTGATTATACCTACTCCCCTGGTACTAGTCCTTGCCTAAACTGATTTCTTTTGATCGTAACCTATGATGAAGTTCCCAGCTGCATAGGTGACTCTTCTGCCATGCTAGATGATTTATTTATGTATCTTCCATAGTTACAGACCACTTTCCCACCATAAGAACACTCAAGGTGGATTACAATGACTAATATCCTGACTACCAAAGTGCTTGGAGAAGGATGTCACGCTAGCTATTTGCACGCTGGTGCTTGCTTTCCAGACTAGTATCATACTCCTGCAAAAATGTTTGTGTTTGCACAACAGTATATAACTGTGACACATCTTATTTATTTTAAATTGAACTTTTGAGCACAGCTACATTATCTTCTCACACTAGTGCAACTTTGTTAGTTATATGAGTGCTTTGTTAATCAGAAGGTCAGCCAGTAAAAACAAATTAGAACAATCCACAATTAAAAACAAATCCAAAATGTAAGAGGTAAAAAATCTAACCAAACACTAGTAATGATAAGGCAATCAAAGTAGAGTGGCAGAATATGCACAACAACAAAAAATAACTTGCATAATCTAATTGTTAAAGACATGTCCTGTTCAGATATTGCAGCTCATGGAATCGCTGTTGAACATGCTTACAGCACCTCCTCCTTCAGATAAACAGTGCTGTAAGCACGTTTGTCAGGCATGAGGGGGTGATTGACAGCAGTGGTGGGACTTCCTCCCCACTTCCTCCCGGGGGCCCTCCTCCCACAAGCACAAGTGCCTCCAGCCCTCATAATGTCCGAAGAAGGTTCTAGTCAGGCCCAGCAACAAGAGTTGGTCTAATTGGCTTTGGGAGGACATTACCATTTGCAGATGGAGAGTGCCAAAAGGAGACACGGGCCCAAGCTGAAGCATTTTGCCACTGTTGTTGTAGTGGGTAATCTGGAAAGCACCCTGAAGGGAGGAACCCTGTTGCCTGAGAAAATCACTCTGTCATCACCTCCTTCCACCTTCCCTATACATAAATATGCTTCCTCCATTTATATCACCACAGGAACCTTGGGATGAAGCCCATTCACCAATAGGAAGAGTGGGTGGGTGGGGGGAATGAGAAGAGGTGATGCCATAATTGCCAATTCCCCCCAGTACTAAGGTAACTATATCCTGCTGCACACACAGAGGTGAGCCCATTCAGACCTGGAGTTAAGTCAAGACACAACAAATAAGTTATGTTTTCACTTCTCTCCAACAGAGACAAGAGAGACTATGAGGCTCATCTCACAATCAATGAGAGGAGCCTGGAGTGGGCGGCTGAATCGGCCGCCCACACAACTACCAGCTCTGTTACGGAGCCAGCGGGGGCTGGGAGGATCAGGGGCCATGCAGTCCCCCGAAGCTCCAGCATGCCCTGCATGAGCGTGCAGGGCATGCTGGAGAGACCCCCAAGCTGGGAGGCTGCTTTTCAGCCTCCCGGTCAGGGGTCGACTTATGAGTTGCTGCGGCGCGGCGCAATGGCAACTCACGGTTGTAGAGTCCGTGTTAGTGGAGCACTCGCTCTACTAACCTGGGCTTAGGGGAGGGTTACTTTAGCGGGTTAACCGCTTGGAGGCCACCTGGCTCGCCTACGAGCTCGGTGGTTTTCACGGTCAGGCGAAATCGGGCTAGGCTCCCCTAGCCCGATTTCGCCTGATCGTGGGAATAGCCCCCCTGCCTATCGAATCTGTGAGAGAGACCATTTCAGAGAATAAATCATCATCATCATCACTTTTATTTGTTAGATGCCCCATAACAAATTGTTCTCTGAGTGGCTTACAACACAACATTAAAACGTGAGATTAAAAACACATAACATTAAATCATAACAAACCAAAAATTGGGGAAGGGATAGAAAATACAATACAAAACAATTTAAAAGACATTTTAAAAAAATAAGTTAAAATCAGATTAAAATTTCAAAGGCCTGAGTGAACAAAAAGGTCTAAAAGAACCAAGTGATGAAGCCAGGCGAACCTCACTGGGGAGACTATTCCATAAATAGGGTGCAAGCATCAAAAAGGCCCTCTCCCTAGTAACCACCTACCTCATCTCATTTGACAGGGACACCTGGAAGGCAGCCTCCATAGAAGATCTTAAGGTCTGGGTTGGAACATATGGGGCAAGGCATTCTCTCAGGTAAACTGGTCCCAAACCATTTAGGGCTTTAAAGGTTAAAACCAGCACCTTGAATTGGGCTGGGAGCCAGTGCAGCTGATGAAGCACTGGCATAATATACTCAAAACATCCTGTCCCAGTTAATAATCTTGCAGCCCTATTTTGTACCAGCTGCAGTTTCTGGACTGTTTTCAAAGGCAGCCCCATGTACAATGCAGAGAACAGGGGCCATCGTGAAATATGGCTTGCTCCCTGTGGTGATGAGGACTCCCTTATGGTTCCAAAGGAGAACTTCATTAGCAGTTCTTAATGCCCAAACATTGCAGTGCACTGACTGCTCTGAACACAACATAGATCTAATTCACATAGAGAGACCACACTACCATAAGAATTTCAGTAATGGAACCATTTTCTGCCAGTGTGTATTGGCAGAGGTGCACCTAGGACCCTGGACCTAAAGGCCTTTGAAGGTCCCCCCCACTTCCCTGCAAATTAAGCATCATCATGCTCTGCCAGGCAACCACACCACATAGGACAGACTAAAGAGTCACACCTACCCCAAAGAGTACACCTGCTCCAAATTCCAAGTGTAAGAGCACCTCTGTGTATAGGGTTGCTGTGAAGATTGTCTTATATTTCAATAAATAATAACAACAACAACAACCACAACAACAACAACTGGGAAAACTAATCTCATGATGAAAAACCGAGCAAAAGGTGCAGTTCCAAGTAATTATAGACCCATAACCTGCCTGCCAACCATGTTCAAATTATTAACTGGAATAATAGCAGATGAAGTAATGCAACACTTTTTAACAAATAAGCAGCTTCCAGTTGAACAGAAAGGAAATTGCCCAAACACCAGAGGCACAAAAGACCAGAGGCTGATTGACAAAATGATTTTAGAAAATTGCAAGAGAAGAAAAACCAATCTAAGTGTTGCATGGATTGACTACAAGAAAGCCTTCGATTCATTGCCTCACACATGGATACTAAAATGTTTAGAAACAACTGGTGTCAGCAAAAACATTCAGATATTTATCAAAAAAGCAATGAGCATGTGGAGTACACAGTTAACAATCAATGGTGAGACACTTGGACAGGTTAGAATTAGAAGACACATTTTACAAGGGGACTCACTATCCCCTCTGTTGTTTGTAATTGCCATGACCCCACTTTCACACATACTAAACAAAACAGGCCTCGGATACCAAACATCTAAAACATCAAATAAAATCAACCATCTGCTGTACATGGATGATCTGAAGTTGTATGGAAAGTCCCAGTCAGAAATCGAATCACTGCTAAACACTGTCCGTATATTCAGTAGCGATATAGCAATGGAGTTGGGACTAGAGAAGTGTGCTGCATTAATAATGAACAGAGGAAAAATAAGAAAAACAGAAGGAATAGAACTGCCCAATGGAAGCAACATCAGGAACCTGGAAGAGAAAGAACATTACAAATACCTGGGCATTCTCCAGGCTGATAACATCGCACACGCTGAAGTTAAAAGAAAAATTGGAAGTGAATACATCAGGAGAGTTAGAAAAATCCTCAAGTCCAAACTCAATGGCGGGAACACCATACACGCCATAAATACCTGGGCTATACCTGTTATCAGATACACTGCAGGAATAATAGACTGGACCCAGGCAGAGCTAGAGATGCCAGATCATAAGACCAGGAAAATCATGACCATCAATCATTCTCTGCACCCCCGCAGTGATGTAGATAGGCTATACCTCCCTCGCGGCTCAGGTGGAAGAGGAATGCTGTAAGTCCATCAAACAGTAGAGGAGGAGAAAAGAGGCCTTGAAGAATATATCAAGGACAGTGAAGAAGATGCACTTCAAATGGTCAATAAGTAGAAACTATTCAACACCAATGAAAGAAAGCAGGCCTACGAGAAAGAACAAGTCAAGAACCGAGCAGAAAAATGGAAAAATAAGCGACTGCATGGTGAATATTTGCACAATATAAGTGGAAAATCAGACATCACCAAGACCTGGCAATGGCTTAAGAATGGCAACTTGAAGAAAGAAACAGAGGGTTTAATACTGGCTGCACAAGAACCGGCACTAAGAACAAATGCAATAAGAGCAAAAGTTGAAAAATCCACCACAAACAGCAAGTGCCGCCTTTGTAAAGAAGCAGATGAAACTGTGGACCACCCTCTGTTGTAAAAAGATCGCACAGACTGACTACAAACAAAGGCATGACAAGATAGCAGGGATGATACACTGGAACATCTGCAAAAAAATACAAGCTACCTGTAGCCAAAAATTGGTGGGACCATAAAATTGAAAAAGTTGAAGAAAATGAAGATGTAAAAATATTATGGGACTTTCGACTACAAACAGATAAACATCTGCTACACAATACACCAGATATAACTGTAGTCGAGAAGAAAGAAAAACAAGTTAAAATAATCGACATAGCAATACCAGGGGATAGCAGAATAGAAGAAAAAGAAATAGAAAAAAATCGCAAAATACAAAGATCTACAAATTGAAATCGAAAGGCTGTGGTAGAAAAAGACCCAAATAATCCCAGTGGTAATTGGCACCCTGGGTGCAGTTCCAAAAGACCTTGAAGAGCACCTCAACACCAGGCCACAGAAATCACCATCAGCAAATTACAAAAAGCAACTTTACTGGCAACAGCCTATATTCCGCAACGATATCTATAAAAACAGCTACAACATTGACAATAAAATTCAGCCATCCCAGGTCCTTGTGAAGGACTCGATATCTGGATAAAACAAACCAGTCAATAACACCTGTCTGACTGTGTAAATAAATAATAATAATATACCAAGACGACTGGTCCATCTAACCTGGTATTGTCAATTCTGACTAGTGATGGCTCTCTGTGGTATTTTCCATCACATACAACCTGACCTTTTTAGTCGGAGGTGGCAGTGACTGAACCCGGGACCTTCTGCATGCAGAACATGTGCTTTGCCTTTCTTCTACAATCTGCAGTAAAAGTGTGTGTGTGTGTGTGTGTGTGTGTGTGTGTGTGTGTGTTCCAATGCATGAAAAAATGGCACTGAGTAGGTGTCGATTTTCATTAACAAGAAAGGAAGAGAGACACACTAATCCAAGGATAAAAAGCTACACAGGAAACAGTGCAACTGAGGCTCAAATGTGTTTCAAGTCAAGACTCTTCCTCAGGTAGAACTGAAATGACTTTCTAAAGGAACTGCTTCAGACAGCCTTACACTCTGCTGCTTGCTGTAAGCAAGCTGCCTCAAGCTGTTTCTCCAGGACCCTACCCACTGCCAGGAAAAAGAAAAAAAAAGAATAAAAACAATGAGGTCCTCAATACATTCCACTATTTCCTATCCACCTTTTAAAGATTCACCACTCCGTAGTTCAAGAAATGCAATAGTGGAGGTTAAAGCAGCCACTAAAGATGTTTCCTAGAGTCTGAAAGTAACAAATTTTGAGGTAAAATACTATAACTTGGTAGCTGTTGTACAATAATCCACTTTTTAAAAAGTAGGTAGATGTAATCTGCCAACCACTACAGGGACTCTGACAGGATCTCCTGTTTTGCAGAACACCTTGCATTCTCTCATATTACCCCAAAGATATCATGCCAGATATAATAAGAGAACCAGTCCTTTGTGGGCTAGGAAGTGAGTGCTGCACACTCTCCATAAGATTTCCTCTCTGATTTCCATTTCAAAGAAGCATTAATAATCCATTCTATTTATAACAACTTTGGTATCTTTCTGCTCAAAAGTGATTAATTAGCCCTTTGTTAGGAGTCCCACCTCTAAAAACAAAGGCCTGCTTCACAAATCACAGGCAAACAAAATGTTTTGAAAAGTAATCACTTGTTTTTTTTAAAAAAAAGTAGAAATTTTGCTTCTGTGTTGTTAGGAATGTCTACACATAGCACAGTGAAATTCAACACTGGTAAATGATCTGACTACCTCAAAGTGAAGTTTTTGCCTTCCTACAGTGGCCTTTCACCCTGCCCTTTCCTCCAATCTGAGGAGAGCTGATGTTGATGGAACATATAATGGCTCCTTTCCTGTGTAGTAAAGTCAGCAATAAAGCTTAGTAATTAAGGTGACCGGGGAGGCCCGGCCCAGCAGGCCAGTGGTGTGGCGAACACTTTTAGAACTTCAAACAATATCAAAGTCATTGAGAAATGGGCCTAGTTCAGGACTGGTTTGAATTAAGCCTCACTTCCACACGCACTTTTCAAATCCAAGCTCAAACAAGAAAGCCAAGGCCTTCTGGATTTCATTAGAGCCAATTATCTTATCTGTTTCATCTCAGGCCTGACCCTAAGGCTGGCAAACAGCTATTCAGTGCATTTGGTTGTTTGAGAAAGCCTCCAGCCAGCCAATGGCCTAAGGTACTGATAATTAAAACATTGTTGCCCCCTGCCTCTTGTGATTAAATATTTTCAAGCTTTTGTAAATAATTTTTCCATTCTTTGCCCCAAGCCTCAAAGGTCCAATAGATGCAATAATTTACTTGGCTTGTCAGAGAATACTGCTAGAAATAGGTCTGTAACAGAAATTGAGAAAAACCCTTAGATTTGTCCTCACTTCTGAAAGTAACGTTCTATAAACTAGCAAAATCTGTATACTGTTCCTGATGTAATTGTGTTGTAATGGACTATTTCTGCTTCAAATGATCGAAGGTATAACAGGTCTTATGCGATCATCATATTGCTTGAAACGTCTACATATTTAAGGTTTGGAAGTTGTTCTAAACTGTACATGCTTTAAAGTTATGCAGAAATGTACTGGAGGGACAGGGTATAAATATTTTAAATACATAAATAAACTGCAATGCTTCAAACCCATTTTGTGCTGTAGGGTAAACCTGTGCCACCTATTCTGAAAATTGATTAAGTGCATTGCACAATGAGATGATGATCATGCTTTTAACACAGAAGATAGAAGCATGCACAAACAAGGTAATTATGGGCCAGTATGAACAATGCCATCCCTGCCCACGTGATTAGGAGGGGGACACACTACGAAAACGCCCACTGGGACATTCACGAAGGATGTCCCAACACCCTCCCTGCAAGAACAGCCCTGCTATATCAGGCCCAAGGCCCATCTAAGTCCAGCATTATGTTTCACACAGTGGCCCACCAGATGGGCATGTCTCTTTATCGTGCATGGTGGGAGGACAGGTTATCCTAATGTCCCCTGTACTTGTTTAAACAAGTATTGAGGAATGTGTAGGGACCATATGAACAAACCTCCACACCTGATAAAAGGACATGCTGGAAGGAAATCAGGACATTCACAGTTTTAGGTCAGACATGCCCTCCGGGCGTCCAACACAGGCAGGGGCAATATAATCCAAATTGAATAGTATGTAACAAATGCTGCACAAATAACATTTCCACTATTTATATAGCCATATTACCAATGTACATAATTTTAAAAAATGCTAAATCAACAAATATTGCATTTATTTATTAAATTATTAACAAAGTAATCCAGTTCATAATGGCAAATAGTTTCATTGGAATAATTCTGATGGCTATGGAAAGTTCTTCTCGATTACAAGTGAGCATGTACAGCCAAAGTCTCCTAGCAACAGTGCAGTTGGTTTCCAGTTCTTTTAATGTCAAGCTTAAACATAAAATGCAAATTTCACAAACTTCAAGGACTCCTAAAAGAATGACATGTGGAAAATCACACTAGGGAAGGGGCCACCACTCAATGATAGAAAACATATTTTGCGCAGAGAAAGTCCCAGGTTCTATCTCCAGGCCAGCAGACCATGGGGGGTGGGATCCTGCCTGAGACCCTAGAGAACCCCTGCCCATCAGAATTGACCAGGAGTTCCCAACTTTGCACTTCTAGATATTCTTGGACTATGACTCCCATCATCTCCAGCCACAAAAGGCCATTGTGGCTGGGGATGAGGGAAACGGGAGTCCAACAACATTTGGGAACTCAAGGTTGGAACCTCTGGAGGAGACATAGGAATATAGGAACATAGGAAGCTGCCATATACTGAGTCCGGCCATTGGTCTATCTAGCTCAGTATTGTCTTCACAGACTGGCAGCAGCTTCTCCAGGGTTGCAGGCAGGAATCTCTCTCAGCTCTATCTTGGAGAAGCCAGGGGGGAACTTGGAACCTTCTGCTCTTCCCAGAGTGGCTCCATCCCCTAAGGGGAATATCTTACAGTGCTCACTTCTAGTCTCCCATTCATATGCAACCAGGGCAGACCCTGCTTAGCTAAGGGGACAAGTCATGCTTGCTACCACAAGACCAGCTCTTCTCCATTATAAAGCAGCTCTATGTTATTTTGGCCTGCAAGAGAATGCTTCTTCTTCACTGTCTTCTACCTGAATATCTATCACACCTTGTTGAAAATAACAGTCTGGAACCCCAGCAGGTCTTGCCAATTCTTGCTCTTCGTAGAGATTTCCCCACTTCAAAATTACTTTCTCTGTTCCTTGCTGTCACATGCGTTGGCAGAGGCAGGAGTTCCAAAGCACAGCCGCCGGTTCCTGGTGGGTACTTGTTTTCTTGATTCATTCACAACCTGGGGGTTGTGCTGGATTCTGGCCTATTAGTAAAAGTGGCAGCTGCACTTTGTAGCTCCGTTTGCAAATGACACAAGCAGCAGCAAAGCAGCACTTAAAGGAAGGATAGCTTTTTAAATTCCTAAAAAAGGTGGACGTAAATGGGCACAAATCAGAGCTCCAAAAATGGATGCCAGTTCGTAGTTCCATCAATGTGATTGAGTTCATTCCAAGAACACATGAAACCAGTATGAAATCATCCTGATTTCATTTGCACCAAGAATGAATACACATACCCTAACATCTAAATGAAGTATAATGCAAATCAGAAGAAAGGTTAATTTAGTTTGTACACTTAAATGCACCCCAGTTGAAATCGATTTAGGTTTTTAAACTTTCAGGACACTCGTACTGGTTATATTTTTGTGAACATACACCACGGGACTATATATTTTGAAGTATTGCCATCTGTACTGTGCATATTTGCACACCCTAGACATGGACGTACCACCCAAATCCATACTTAAGTGCTGTATACACACACACACACACACACACACAAACAGACGTAACTCAAAATACACTTGCACAGATAGACACACAGTTTCATAGATACATCCACATTTTGCTTTATTATATTTCAAATCAGAAAAAAGGAATAAAGAAAGCCAGTCTCATTAGCTAACTACTAAAATCAGATATTATGATAATAGTAGCTAAAAGGCCCTGGTTTCAATGGTTTTGAAAATGACCCTTTCCTCTTGTTCTCGATAATGGGATCTAAATTAAAAATATCCACCAAAGGAAAGTGGTTAAATAATGCATATAAAGCACCAGGGTGCAATGTTGTAGTGCTGTTGCCAGTTGCAGCAAAGAACATGTGGGTTATTTTACAGCCTAGAATATAGTTTTGAAAAGGGATTATAAAGTGACAAAAATGTTAAAGTAGGCTTGGGCAATGAATGAAACAGTCTCTTAGCATTGATACAAGAGGGTACAAAACTGATTCCTTACGTTGCCACAAACCAAGAAGAGTTGGGTTTTACCCTGAATTCCATAAGACCCCACCAGTTATGATTATGTTAGTTTGTTGCTGAGTCAGCCAGGGTATTAGATTGTTCCTGGCTGACCTGGAAGCAAATCTGGCCAGCCAGAGTTTGTGGGGGCTTAGAAAATCAGATGTGTATGGAAGTTTCTGTAAAGAATAGATGAATGTGTCCACAAGACCTGGAGAGATTCTTTCAGAACTCTTACATGCTTTTTATTTTCCTTTTTTCCACAGCTGTGGCAGGTGATTTTTTCCCCTTATCACACGGTCAGTGACAGAACCCTTGAAAAGGGGGTGATTTATTGATCATGCATCTGTAATATTTCATGTTACTATCTTCACAAGGATTATGATATGATTTATGATAGTCAGATACATTCTTGATTTTTGTAAAGTACTCAGAGGCTAAGAGTTGAATCACATGGTTTTGAACTTGATCACATAAACTAGACCCAGGCCCTGTGAGTTATCCTCTCTCTTTCCTGCCCCCTACACTGCCGTGTCAATAAAAGAAATGATATATCTGTAGGAAAGTAAAGTCACACTAATTAATTTCTGCAGTGAACATGTTTCATTCTGGAACTCCAGTGGATTAAATGAGCTTCATCTGCTGTTTTAAAAAGTTAGTTTCAGTGGGGGTAACAAAGGGAGCTGGAGGTGTTTTGGTGAGAAGAAGCTGGAGTTCCCAAATAAAAATGAAATAGAGAATGAAAAAAGTGGTGTGTGTGTGTGTGTGTGTGTGTGACACAATATAAAAGCAGGGCTGCTGGTTTTATTTTATTGTAAACTTTGAAGTATAACAAGCCCTTCCGAAGACCTCAAGGTGTTGCATTCCAAATGTAGCTTCTCTCTCCCTCTTCCATTTATTCCTCCAAAGAAAAAGATCTTTAATTCTTGGACACTGACATAATAGAAACTAAACAATTAAGACATGTATGCATAGTGCATAATTGTCCATACTGCCAAAATATTCATCAGTTTTTGCCCAGCAGAATTAATTAAACCAATAGTTATCCCAGAAGTGCCACTTCAATCCTTGTACTTTTCTGGGGCAATTTATTTCAGAAAGCCCCTCCTTTCAGGGTTTCTCACAATTTCTTATAAAGCAGCTAGCGTGTTTCATGACTGCAGACAAACTTCCAGAGTAGACTGTCCTCTGAAGTGACAATACAAGAGATAATATTCAGTGATATGCTTAATATTTATGGCTTTATGGCACACAACCTAACACCAGACCTTTGGGTGAATCGTGTTTAACACTAAGCAATGGTGACATTATAGACCCTCTTACAAGGAAGTCACCCAAAGGACTGAGATGATGTGCAAGGCAAACCTGCCCATGGATAATAAGTTTATCTCCTTGTCACTTTCCCACCCTGATTACAACATATGAGAGCAAACTTGGAAAGAAGGATAAACTTGGAGAGAATGTGATGGTCATGGAGCTCTGGAAATGTATTCTGGCAATCTATGAGCTCTGTTCATTCTCAAGCACAGCATGCAACTCTCATACAGTTCATCTTTTTAGTTGATACTTTCTTGCTTGCTAGTGTCACTTTTGCCAAGGCACTCTGTTTTTCAAGCACTATCTTGAAAATACTGTCCGTCATGATGAGGAAAAGCCCAGTTGAAATTGAAAGTAGAATTTAGGCATTGCCTTACTACTACTATTACAAATATTTATGTACTGCTTTTCAACAAAAGTGAGCAAAATGGTTTACATAGAAACGTGCCCTTTATTTCAATGGGACTACTTTGAGTAATTTTCCTTGTCCTATCAACCATTCTCATTTTGCACGCTGCACGGATTATCCCTACAAGTTTTAAACTTAAATTTTTTTTTTTTAAAAAAATGCTTTTAAATGTCTGCCTCCCCCACAGATTATGAATAGAGCCAGGGGCGTATCTAGGGTAGGGCTGGCAGAGCATGTGCCCTGGGCGCCACTTGAAGGGGGGCGCCATTCTCTAAAATTAAAAAAACAATTAAAAATGGTCACCGAAAACAAAATGGCCACCGCACATGATCAAATGGCCTCTGTTTTTAGAGGCCATTTTTAAAAAAAAATATTTTAAACCATGGCCACAACACATGCTCAAATGGTCCCTGCGAGGCCCTAGAGGCCAGCGCACCCCCTCCACAGCCTTTAGGAAGCACCCCGAAGGGGCTACAGGTAAAAAATAATAATATAATGTAAGTCACTGTACACATATTTAGTTTGGAACTATGTAAAGAGAATCAGGGCTTGTGAATACTGAGCTGAAGCTTATGAGCTAGGATTGTATTCATTTGTTCTTACTTTGCTTCTTGCGATAAGTGAGTTAAATGTGATGTCTTAATAATATGGCTATTAATGGTGAGGTTGTCTTTGAATCAATGTGAAATCCTTAGTATTAAGGCCCACTGGGAGTTTCTTGCTCTCTTTCTCTCATTTTAACTGTCTTTCTGAAAGACTAGAATATATTCCAAGCAGTGACACAATTTACTCTGCGTATCCTTTAATTATTTTCAGAGTAGCTGGGAAACGCCAAATGCTCCATTTATTTTTAAAACTTACGGAATAGTGATGCTACAATGCATAGTAGAGAATGAGACAGGCACTTCTGTTTAGTTTTCCAAGTACACCTCCACATAGTATTTGGGTATTTCATGAGCCCCAGCATACTGAAATTTGTAGTTTTCCAGCATTTTTTGGTCTGGCTACGTCCATTGCTAAATAGTTTTTGAAATATGAAAACATTAATGAGCTTGACTTGTATTTTTGAGCTGATATTATGATAAAGTTATCTGAAAGATGGGTGTCAGATGTCTGGACAGGGGGCGCAATTTCAGTGCTTGCCCTAGGCACTATTTTCCCTAGATACGCCTCTGGATAGAGCCAATATGGCCCATGCACTGCACTTGAGTGCGGCCCAGATTCTGGGCCTCAAATGTGCCTTTTCAATGGGCAAAAAATAAATAAAAGCTGCCTCCCATGAGGGTGAACAGGAGCATAGAGACACATGCCTTTCTCTGCCTGCAGCTCTTTGACTCTAAATCTCCCACTGCCCCACTGTGTTTTTTTCCTGTGGATTTTAAATGGGGACAAATGCATGCAATGTGCAGTATAAACTTGAGAGAACAGGGTCCAAGGTTCACCTCTGACATCATCATGGTGCTAAGCTGAGCTGCCTAAAGACCCAGAAGGGTGGAAAGCAGGAGCTTGACTTCCCAGGAAGAGGTTCTTAGGGGAATTCAGCCCATTGGCAGGCAAGCAGGAGGCACTGTAGCTCAATGTTTTGTATGCAGGTCCAAACCATCCCCATTAAAAATGAATGTGGCAGATTGGGAAAACTGAGAATGAATCCCACACTGTGTAAACTAAACCTCAGTTCTTGGAGACATGCTTGTCAATATAGACAAAAGTGGGCTGGATGGAACAATGTTAAGGCTACCCAGATTAACAGAGCAAGTGCTCATATCCACAAGAACCAGGCTAGTCAGCCATTGTCAATGTTCTGTTGCCTGAGTAAAGGTCAAGCATGTCCCAGAAGCGTTTATAGCTCTATCAGATCTGGAAGAACTAACGGGCCTGTCCAGGTGGCTGCAGTCATCCTGGGTCACAAGGAGCAGCAGCGCACATGTTGAAAAGTTCTCAGTTGTAATCCTGTTGGCTCCTGAAGCCCTGTACTTGTATGACCTGTTGGGCACATCACAGTGGTTTAGCCTCACTTTCCTACTTGTAGTATAGGCCTAACAGTAATCTGTCTTGAAGGGCTGTTGTATGGCAGAGCTGCACATCAGTTCTCTTGCAGATACTGGACTACAGTTCCCATCTTCCCTAACTATTGGCCACTGTAGCTGGGAATGATGGGAGTTGAAGTCCAAAAGTGGCTGGAGGGCCAAAGTTGTGCAGCCCTGTTGTATGGGGAAAGATGGGCTAGAAAGACTGGAAAACACATTGGTGATATAAAAAGTACTATGCATGTATGTGCTAAGATTGCAAATTGATGAACTGAAATAAATATGAAATTTGAAAGGAAGGAAGGAAGGAAGGAACAGTCTGCTCTTAAAACATCACATTAACTATTAGGCCATTAACACCTTAAAACAAATGCATGCATTGGAAAGTAAAGCAGAGTCATCTACATTTCCCCATTTGCCATGAGGGTGATTGCTAAAATAAAATGAAGGGAATGATCTTGGCTCCTGAGCTTTTAAATAGCCCTTTGGATACTGCTGCTGGAGCCATAACGTAGGAGCTCCCCGCTGACTGTGAACAAGCAGACCTGGATCTTTTATCTCACACACCAGAAGGCCATGGCTGTAAAACTAGCACTCAGCTTCAGTTCCCTCCACTGGCAACCTACTCAAGGGTATTCTGTTACATGTTCAAGAAAATGGACTCTTTTGGAGGCCCATACAAGGGTGAAACAATTATTGGAGAATCTCCCTGCCTCCCAAAAGAAACATGGCACTCTTTACATGGCAAAACAAAGACACTAATCTAAAGTTCTGTGGCACTCCAACACACACACACAGCTCCAGCAATGAAGAGGAGCTAACCTATTCATTTCAATGTTGGGAGATTTTCCCCTCAGGCAGTGGAGAAGAATATGTAAAGTATACCCCAACAGTGAAACGAATGAGTAGGCACTCCTAATGTGGAGCCCTGTGCATTCATCAGTGTAATAAAGGCAAAAAGGTTGATCTTGATTAAAAGATGATGCTAAGAGGCATTTTAAAAGCATCAGTTTTCATCCATCCCAAAACTGCTCTTCAGAACTAATTCTTACATTACATGTACATTACTAATGCTAGCAAGCATTTTAAAATACTCCAGTTAGTAAAAGGGAAACTTTGGGATGATTGCTTTGGGTTGACAAACAGCCACTATTGCAATAGTCCAAACAGTAAAACTGCATTCTGGTAAAGAGGATAAACCTGAATTGTCAGAACTAGTTCAAAGAATATTTCGATGTATTTGCTGTTGACTACCATGAAATTTAACAAGGCTCAAGAAATGTCCTCCCTCCCCTATGCTCCCAGACTTTGCTCATGACCCACCAGATTTCACTTTGGATGTGCCGGATTGGATCCTTTCTCTGCTCTTGCCCCCAATGCTTCATGGCTAGGTTCTGCTAAGCTCTGTCTATAACTGGCCAGTTCCCACAAAGCTTCTGCCAGCCCTGCTGAATTCCATACCAGCTCCATCAGCTTTGATGTTCCAGCTTCTGGCCTACTCTGGCTTCATTACCATACCACGTTCAGAGTGGCAGTATTTATTAAATCAAAATTTAGCAACTGCCATTATTATTACACACGAAGAACATTTTTGTCCCTTTAGTCTTTTGAATGTGGACAGATTGCTGATTTGTTTTTTTATTGAATGTGCTGGAGACAAGAGAAATTTCTTGCATTCATTTTGTTTAAGGGGTTTCAGTTAGGGGTATGTAGGAAGCCCACTAAATGAATCCTTTTGTTAATTCTGTTTTCATGACTCTCCCAGATAGAGTTAGGTAGAAAACTCACTATCTAAATTAAAAACTCCATTTGGGTCTCCACCTTAATTGCTTTTTTCAATTGTTCTGTTTCATGCAGCTCCACAGACAAGACATGTACATTTCTCCTCATAATCACATTGTGTCATAAGTTTTGTAGACTCAGAGCAGTTTAAATACTCAGCATGCAACCCTCTGCGTACATACCTGAGAGTCAATCCCATTGAATTGGTGGGATTTACTTTTAAATAAATAGGCTTAGGGTTGCTGTGTTAATCATTGTCATTCATGTGTATCTTGCTTAGGTACCAGTGTAATACCCTAATGTTGCAGTATCCTCCTCAGGCTTATCTGATCACAAACTAGGGTCTAACCACTTCTCCATTTGTTTAAATGAAAACTTTCCTCAAACTAGTAATTATTTTTGAACAGTTCGTCTTGTGGCCATGCAGAGACGGGCCTTCTCTGTTGCTGCCCCGAGACTCCGGAATGCACTCCCTGTTGAGATAAGAGCCTCCCCATCTCTGACAACTTTTTAGAAGTCCCTAAAGACTTACCTTTTCACCTAACCTTTTTAATTTAACTGTTTTAAATTGTTTAAGGTTTTTATTTCTCTGTTTTAACTTAACTTCTTGTAAACCACCCAGAGACATAGGTTTGGAGTGGTATAAAAGATTGATTGATAAACAAACATCTACAATCAATAATTTGTATTTCTTTGCTTTCACACTATTCAGTGAGTCTTTCCTGTGGTGTCCCTTAGCTACACTTAAAAGGCATGGACATAACCACCTTGTGGTTTTTAACAAAAAGTAGAATATCAGTAATATTTCAGGTAATTTTGTATATAAATATTTAATATTAACAATATTAATAATATTCTTTTACTGATGGAGTTACACTGGCTGCCAATAGGTTCCCAGACAAAACACAAAGTGCTAGTTATAACTTACAAAGTCCTAAATGGCTTAGGCCCTGGGTATCTAAGAGAGCGTCTTCTTCATTATGAGCCCCGCCGCCCATTGAGGTCATCTGAGGAGGTCCATCTCCAATTACCGCCAACTTGTTTGGTGGCTACACAGAGACGGGCCTTCTCGGTCACTGCCCCGAGATTGTGGAATGCGCTCCCTGCTGAGTTTCGATCCTCCCCATCTCTGGTAATTTTCAAAAAATACCTGAAAACCCATCTTTTCACCCACACTTTCTCAGCTTCCTAAATTTCGTGGGTTTTAATATCTGGTTTATTTTAAAATTAAAAACCCGATTTTGGGATTTTAATCACTGTAATTATTTAATTGTTGTTTTTAAATTGTTAATTGTTATATTGTTTTTAATTTGTTTTAGCTCTTTATTGTTTTAGTGGTTTGTTTTAATTGTAAACCTCCCTGAGCCATTTTGGAAGGGCGGTATACAAATCAAATCAAATCAAATCAATCAATCGATCAATCAATCAATCAATCAATCAATCAATATAATAATATAAATAACTTAAATGAATTAAAGCTGTGGAACTGTGGAGAATATATTTAACAAAATATGCATGGCCCCTGAAAGAAAATGGAAAGAAATGTCATGGCCACTGTGGTCAAGGAGGCATAAGCTCTATTCAGATATTGTAGTGCATGGGCAAGCAGATGTCTGTATACATGTATATGTTTTTTGTGTGAATGGCCCCATACATGTTTTCATGTATGAACAGGCTCCTTCAAATCCAGGGTACAGATAGGAAGGGTATTAACTATACATGCATTGAACATGATGTGTGAACAATCAGTTGTACATGCATAAAGTTCTGTACGTATGAACACTGTACACAAATTGTACCTGCACTGAACATAAAGTGTGAATAGGTCTATAGAATTCATGGGCCATATGTTATGGTTTATGTTCCATAAAGGGTTGAGTATGGTCCCTTGTCTTGTCAAAGAGGGACTCAGCAAACTTCTCAATAGATTAAATTGCTATTTCATGCACTGAAAGGAGAGATAATCAAATTTCCTTTACCAAAGCGGACCTCCTCAGCATCAGAAACAGTATACAAAACAGTGTGCGACATTCAAGCCCTGTATGAATATTCACCCATTATGTTCAACACATGTACAATCTGTGTACAGTGTAAGCACCTACAGTTCTATACGTATGGTCAATTATTCACACATGCTGCTCAGTCATGTACAGTAGTAGGCTTCCTAGTTGTACCCTGCATTGGAGGAGGCCTGTACCCAGGTTCACTTTTAAAATGATGACATCAGTCATGCATACAAAAAAAAAAAAAAAGTACACTTGCAAGCACATACAACATATGTCTAAATAGGACAACAGTTCCAAACATTCCTTGATTCTGACCTAAAAGGATGAGGTTTGGAGGGTAACTTCTCTTCTGGTACCTGTCCTAAGACACTCTGGAATGTGTTCTTGCCTCCTCAGATCTGACACCATCAGTCATACTTTTATCATTCTTCTATTGGCATTGTGGTTAAATTAAATATAATAAACACAATTGGCTCAATCCAGGACTTTTACTATTATAGCCCATGCACCACTAATCAGTGTTGAATCTAACCCGAGCATTTAGAGGTGAGAGAAACTGAATTCCAGCACCAACCCCCAGAGCCATCTAAACACCCTATTTTCGTGAAAGCACGGTTGACCTTGGCAAAAGATTAATGGAAGTATAAGAGTAGGTAACATTTGAAGCTTACCAGCCTTGATAGCATAGCCTGAAATAATTGAATCTTTGACTAGGTGTTTTTCATGATAGGCAAATGATGTATATAAAATCAAAACCCATTTCACAGAAACAGTGCAAGACTGTGATTTAATGTTATTTCTGTGCTTGGTGTTAGGCTTCGATTTCAGGTGTGTTATGTCTGAATACAAAACCATTGCAACACTGTGTATTCATGGACCACCCAAGAGCATGAGAGGAGAGGGGGAAAGCAACTTTTATAGATTTTGTGGTATATTTGCTATGTAGTGAAGGTATGCGCTAGATATAACATTCGAAATTATACGTTTTGACAGTGGTCAGAGTAGAAATTAGTGGTTTCATTGTCAGTTGGTAAAATGTTGAACTGTAGCCTTTACAAACCTAACCTGACATGCCTGACCAAACCCAGCAGCTTGCCCAGTTTTAACACACATGACTTCATCAAGCATTTTCACTGTAGCAGGTAGGACAAAATGTTGGCTGTGGTGCCGCAACAGGAGAAAAACGTATATGAAAGACAAGGCCATATAAAAAGTCTGGTACACTCTAACATGCTTCTTTGGGGCTCTTTTACTTCCAGAGTGTAAAATGGCACATCAGTGAACCCTTTCAGTAGGACTATAATGCTCAGTTAATTAACCGATTCAATTAATTGATGAAAAGATATTTTAATTGACTAAAATTAGGCTGTCACAATGGCCCCCTCCAGTTTTGATGGCCCATTCCTAGACAGTAAAATGAGGGAGCATTTCAGCACTAGAGGAGCAAAAAAGAGGTAAAGGCTGCCCTTACTGATTGTGGCAGTATTCCTCCCAGTGTCTGGTACCCACCATATTTTTTATTGCGTAGTGTCATTCCAGAGGGGACTCACGATTGCGGGGGAAAGATGACAGCTGTGAGCCAGCAGAAGTACTTCTGCTGCTGCTCCCACAAGAAGAAGAACCATGAAACAGGCAGCAAAGAAAACTGGAAGAGACTCTTCACCATGGATGGGGTGGGGTGCTGCCAGTTAATCAGACAGCAGATTTTTAAACTTTCTTTACAAAAACAATTTATTTATTTTTTACAAAAATGCTTACAAAAACAATAAATAGCAAGCACTGTCTTAGAAAAGACATTTACCCCTCAAAAATGATATTTTTGATCGCATCTGTTATAGCATGTTTGTGCATAATCTATAAACAGAGGAAGGATGCTATTTCTGCAGTAATACTGTTTATTCTTATGCAAATCTAGGTAGATTTAATTGAATAATTGTCTAAAAATCAAACTTAACCAAGATTTTTAAATTGGCCAAAAGCCCCACATTCCACACATTTCATCCTTTGCTTGATAAATGTTCATTTGTTTACCACAACCTGCATGTCCTCCATTAATGCTGACCTCTTGTTATGGGAATATCACATCATCTGAGCATTCCAGCAAGGTTTAGTACTGGGAAGTGGTTGCCCTATCTATTACACATGGAGGGGAACTCTCCCATGTTGTCACTGTCCGCAGAATCACATGCTAGATTATCACATAATGGATACAATCAAGTCACTTGTGCAAGGTCAGCTCCAGGGCCCTTGGCAAACTGCCTTCTGCTGTGGTCCCCTCCTACCTGGATGGGCCCAAGAGAACTGTTCCATCCTCACAACATGAGGGCTGCAGACACAGTAGTGAACCTTTGAGCTGCTGATTTCGAGAATCAGCAGTGGGTCCTTCAAAGGACCCTGGGGCAGACAGCTGCCCAAGGATGCTGACCCTTGATTGCAGCCTTACACTTGTGGCACACTTCTAATGACTGTGTGTAGAAAGGAAAAGGCCTGATTCCTGGCCAGCTACCTGCACTTTAGTAACTACACATATGATGAATATTTATAGACCGCTTTTCAACCAAAGTCCCCAAAGCGTTTTACATAGATATAAATAAATAAATGAGATTCTCCCTGACCGCAAAGGGCACACAGTCTTAACAAGAAACATAAGACAGACGCCAGCAACAGCCACTGGAGGGATGCTGTGCTGAGGAATTATTATACTGGAATTAGTAAATAATTCCAGAGGGGTAGTTGTGTTTGTCTGCTGTAACAAAAACATCAAAGTCTATGCTCTTTAAAGATTAAAAAATGTACTATATATGGGGGTTCATGGGCCAGAACCTACATTAGCCCGAGTCAGGAATTCAGTAGAATGCCTGCTGAACACACTTACAGGGTTTGAAATGGGTCAGAGGTCCCGTCACTCACCCTCTCAGCCCCACTCTTCATGTTTACTGCAGCATTCATCTGAACAGATGAATGCTGGAAGCGTGATTGCGCATCTTTCCTTGATTGGGAGACTGAAACACCCAGGTCTTCTGTCAGATGTATGAACTACAATAAGAGTTTTGTCTGAGTAAGAAGTATATTAGACACACCTTCCCTTCATTCTCAACCTCTACATACAGCCTTAATTAAGGCTGACACCAAAATCTCGAATATCTTACATGGAAGCTGGTTCTATTGAAATCAGACAGTGAGACATCCACATAAGTTTGTTTAGGGTCAAGATGTAAGGATGAGGTTGCAAAACAATTATATAGAAGTAAGTTCCATGGTAATCAATTAGGGGCAAGAAATCCTGTTTAGCCCATAGTGCCAATATTTTTCTCAGGGAATGGGCGGGGGGCTTTTAATCAGTTTACAGGAGATAAAACCCCAACAACTTAAGTTTCTTTGTGACTGCTTCAGGCATTTGAATGAATCTATTTGTATTTGTGGGTGGTCAGCAGTATTAACAATGACTCTTTATTAAATGCAATGAAGTCTCCAAACACCATATAACAAGAGATCTTTTACTTGAAACTAGTTCCACCACGGGTCATTTTTATGGCTTGCAAGATTGCTGTAGTTCTAACTCTTGTAGGCTTCAGCCTGTTGCCTCTGTTTGGCACTTTCAGAAGGAAACAAGAACCAACCTGTATGCTGTGAGGTACTCCACGTCTCCCATGGGGGGATTCAGGCCACCTGTCCAAGCAATATTTATATTATAACCTTCACCAGGGCCACTTCCAACCTACAAGGAGAGGGGAAAGGAGGGGGAAGTGCCAAGGGGTAGGTGGAAGAAGAAAGGCAGGGAGGGAATCAAAATAAGAAAACATATCAAAAGGTCCTTTTGAAAGAAAACATCAAACACTATGTCAAATCAACCCAGCCCTGCTTGACAAGGACTGTTCTGGGTTATGCACTTGTTCTACCCTTGTCCCCCAATCCCTGTGGACTATTTGGTAATCTAGTGCAATTTAAAGCACCAGTGGAGGATGAGAAAATTAGGGGTAATCATGCAACGCAATTACCCGAAGAGATACAAATAAAAAACGGGGCTCTAAAGAAATAAACCTAACCTCATTTGGGGCTCCGCTGCCAGGGAAGAAGTTGCCTTCATCATAGCGATGGAGGGAGACATACAGGATGCTGGGGTCAGCATAAAAAGCCTGCTGTGTACCGTTGCCATGGTGAACATCCTAAAGGGGAAAGAAAACAGATGACAAATGCAATCATGTCCCAGCCAGCGTACTGAGAGCCCTTCTGCGTTCTCTTCTTCTCTTCTCCCTCTCCTTGTGTTTCTCCCTCCTTCTTTCCTTCCTTCCTTTTCTGTCTCCCCTTTCCACCCGCCCATCACTACCCGAAACTTCCTGAACTTTCAGGCAAATTACTCTTTAATACACTCATTTTTTAAACTGGCTTCTAAAAATCAGGAAACCACAGTGAGCATGCCCTTGAGACTCCAGATGAGCAGTCATTGAGAAATCCCAGTCCTTTTGTACAATTAGATATTATACACCGGCTCTTTGTACTCCTTGTCTCAATGATGGAATCTAGCATCCTGTTTTATGGAGGAATTTTATGACTTATTAACTGCCAACAGTTCATAACCCCTCAGGCTTAATTAACTAGTCTCATTGGCCTAAAAAGGGGACTAATGTTTAAAGTACAAACTAGTATTTTGCAGAAGGATCTACAGGCTACAGAGCATTTTCGCAATTCTTGAAAGAACACTAAACCTTCGCGTATTCACTGATTTGCCAAGTTCTACTATTGAGGTCAAAGGGTTTGCAACCAGCTGAGTAAATTGGCTTCCTTGAAACTTTCAGTTCAGTTAGCAGTCCCTCAGCAGCAAGATCCACATCAAAAGGGAGCCCAGATGCAGAAAGGACTTCATACTTCATGTTCATAAAATCATGACGGCTGCAGCTGAAGATGTAAGAATATGATCTCATTAGCTTTGAGAAGTCTGATCCTCAGAAGGCCGTAAGTGCCACTCATTCCCTCTGATATGTGCTGGTCAAGAAAGGAGCTGCAAATCCTCTGGCAAAGGGCAGCTGAAGAGCTTAAAAATTATTATACAAATACATATATATTAATTATCAGCAGCAATTATTTTTCTAGCTATTTTAAGGTGCAACCCTAATAGTGCTTGCTTGCAAGTCATTCGTATCGAAAAGAAACGGGATGCACGTTCCAGTAAATGTGTTTAGGATTAGAATGTTATTTCCTAGTAAATGTGTTTAGGATTAAATGTTAGTTTTTCAAAGCCAAATGTGACAATAGGCACAATATCATGTGAGGGGCTTTATAAAGCAAGCTTCTCTCTGTCTGTTGAAATAAATAACAACGGCCAAGTAGTCACATATTTCACTATGTATGTAGGGGCGGTGAAAAACTGAGTCAAAAGAGGAAATGACACAGAAAGCCTATTCACACATGCAGCCTAACACAGGCTAGGGCAGCCTAGCCTGGTATGGGCTGCTCGTGTGCAGAGCCAGGGTTGAGTCCAGCACTGCCCTCCCACCCAACCTGATTCTTTACACTGGAGTATGTGTATCTTATATGTTACTAGAGGATAAAATCTGTCTATGTGGACGCACATGTGGAGCCAAGCACATGTGTAAAAATCAGCAGCTTGTAGAAAGTATGTTGCTGAGGTGACTGTGGCAATGAAGTGGGTGTAAGACTGGTGGGTAGGGATGTGCACGGAACTGGCTGGCAACAGTTCAGTCCAGCACCCCCTCGAACCCCTCCCCCCTGTTTCGGTTCGGTCTGGGGGGGGTGTTCACGATTTTTAAAAAATGGTTTTAAAAAAATATTTTTTTAAACCTTATCCCCTTCAAGGATGGTCTTCAGCGGTGGAGGAGGGTCCGTGGAGGTTCCCGCTCCCCCCACCAGCTTCTATTATCAGCCCCTCCATCCGGTTTGGCCAGTTCTTTGGCCCATCCGGGCCTCCGTGGCTCCACATGGTGGCCATTTGCGCATGTGCAGTGGTGTCCAAAATGGCCACCGTGCCAAGCTACAGAGGCCTGAATGGACCAAAGAACTGGCTGAACTGGCTGGAGGGGATGATAACGGAGGCTGACAGGGGGAGGGGGGAACCTCTGCAGACCCTCCCCTGCCACCTCAAGGACCATCCCCAAAGGGGATAAGGTAAAAAAAATCTTTTAAATAAAAAACCCTTAAAAGATAAATAAATTTGAGAATCTCCTCCCCGCCGAACAGTTGTGGGGGGGATTCGGTCTGGGGCCGGACCAAACAGGGTGTGGTTGGGTTCAACCCTGGACCATCAATCCGAACCAGCTCAACATTGAACCCTTTTGATGTCAAGCTGGTTCGCACATCCCTACTGGTGGGCAAAGTCTATTTGTCCTTCCAGATTTTTGAAATCTGCCAAAGGTATTAGAAGGTCTTTCACATGATGCAATCTTAGGCTGAAAGCCTTAGAGAGGAGAGCTGGTCTTGTGGTAGTAATCATGACTGTTCCCCTTAGCTAAGCAGGGTCTGCTCTGTACCCATTTGAAAGGGAGACTAGAAGTGTGAGCACTATAAAATATTCCCCTCAGGCGATGGAGCCGCTCTGGGAAGAGCAGAAGGTTCCAAGTTCCCTCCCTGGCTTCTCCAAGATAGGGCTGAGAGAGATTCCTGCCTGCAACCCTGGAGAAGCCGCTGCCAGTCTGTGGAGACAATACTGAGCTAGAAAGAACAATCGTCTGACTCAGTATATGTCAGTTTCCTATGTTCTTAATGGACCAGTTCCAATGTATTATTTTATACTTTCACCTTTGTGGGAAGTTCAGGTATTCAGGTGGAGTATGATGCTGAGAATAACTATTCCAGGATTAATGCAAACACACATTAATAAAACAGGCACTTATAAAATCAGTGGTTCCTTAGAGCTGGTCCTTCTTGGGTCCCCCTGGAGTCAGGCATGAGTTCTATTGAGAGACAGGATCCTGAAGCACGTGGTATCTTTCCCAAAGAAAAGTTTTAAGGGAACTGAATCCCCTGGCAAAGGACCCTCACTAATTCACATTAGTGAATTAGTGGATCTGTGGAGGGTGACTTTGCTCCTACATCCCCCTTCATCCCAATATAATTTCGACTCAGTAAGAGCTACTGCCCTGTTTTTATGATTCCCTGTAAATAGTTTTAGGTGTGTGTGGGGGCGGGGCGGTGGTCATAGTAAAACTAACACTTCTAATACTAACACTGGGGTTAGTACCCCACAATCCACCAGTCCATGCACATTGCAGCATGTAGTATATACGTATTTAAGCATCTTTGCTTGTTCACCTGTGCAAGAGATGATTGATTAAATTTTTGAAACAAGGTCCTGGTTCAAAGAGAAATACTGATTCATGTGTCTACATTATTATGTGGAAATAAGGAAGATAATGCCCGGCCATTGCACTAGAGCAGGGCTGCTCAACTTTGGCCCTCCTGCAGATGTTGGCCTACAATTCCCATAATCCCAGGCTATTGGCCACTGTGGCTGGGGATTATGGAAGTTGTAGTTCAAAAACAGCTGGGGGGCCTAAGTTGAGCAGGCCTGCACTAGATCAAGGCACCTATTTCCCTATATGTACAGGGCAATTAAAATAATATTTGGTGTACTACACATTTTCACAAAATAGCACCCATAAACTATAAATAGCTTCCTGAAAAGGATACTTTTATTTGTTTTTTGCGCATGTCTATAGGCCTGCTATAGATTCTACAAGGCCACACACCAAGCAAAGAAGTGAGTGAATGACATAGAGTTCTTGGATTGCCCTCTTGATGTCATTACATGCATTCTACTCCAGTGGGGATATGGGTCTTCCAAAATAATGAAATTTGAGTATACAAACCATCTACTCTCTATCCAAGTTGAGGTTCAATTTCAGCTATGTTTTGGTGTAATACAGAACTGTAGTTCCTCAGTGATCCTGGGGGATATTTTATGAATCTGTAATATTATTAGGCTATTATTGATATGTTGAAATTAATGCTGAAATGAGATCATGTTATTTCATTAAAGAAATCAGCTCCTGGGAAAGTGAAACCACAAACCATATCTTAAGGAATTTTAAAATTCACAGTGAGCTCATTAGTATGTTCAGCACAAGCTGTTCCTAAGGAGCTGTAATGGCTGATCATCCAGGTAATCATTGTAATATATCACAGTATGTCATTCAAAGATTTCCTAGAATAATGAAGCCAAATGTAGGCTGGCTGTGGTCAGGTCATTATTGTAAGCTCGTCACCAAATCTTTAAAAAGTCAATTCTTACAACTTTGGAACAATTTCTAAACAATGTAGGCAATGGCAAAAGGTCAGCCAATATAAATTAAAAAGTGGGCTTAAGGCAAAAGGAATCAGAATGCAGTTTTGTTGTTGTTGTTGTTGCTGCTGCTGCTTGCTCCCTAGATGCTAGTTAAAGATAATTGTAGGTCAGAGGTGCAACAGAAATGACTTAGGAGCCACCAAGGCCCCAAACATATATAAGCTGAGTTCACACGGTCACAAAGATCCTGGTTAAAAAGTTAATCAGGATTAGTGAGCCCTGTTGAGCTGGTTGTGAGAACACAGAGAGGCGAGTCTCACGATCAGTGAGACTCGCCTCTAGGGAGGTTGCAGCCCACAGACGATCACCAGAGCAGCCCATGGCAGCCAGATCGACCACTCACACGACTGCCTGCTCCATCATGGAGATGATCGGGGCTGTGGGGATCGGGGGCTGTGCGGCCCCCCAGAAGTTCCAGGATGCCCCATGCACTTGCACAGGGCATCCTGGAGAGACCCCCAAGCCCGGGAGACTGCTTGTAGCCTCTCAGCCATGGGTCTCCTCATGTGTTGCCACAGCGTGGCAACACATTACCAAAAAACCCGGGTTAGCCGAGCACTCGCTCCACTCACCTGGGCTAAGGGGAGGGGGAATTAGCGGGGTTTGCTGCCAGGGGGCTCCTGTTGCAGCACACAATGGCCCAAAAAGCGGGCTAGTCTCCCTTAGCCTGCTTTTTGGCGGTCATGAGAATCGCCTCTATATGTCAGAGCAATCCTGGTCAAACTGCTCCAGTTAACCAGCATTTAACTAGGATAGATCCTGGTTATCTATCTATGCTGGTGAAGTGGAGTGGTTTGACCAAGATTGCCCTGAAATTCTGGGTTCTCGCCATCACTTTCACAGGGCCCAATGATCCTGATTAACTTTTTAATCAGGATCCTTGTGATCATGTGAATCCGACCATTAATGTAAAAAGGTTTCCTTTGATTACCATTTACATCTTCACTTCTTCAGTTAATGTGCATTTCCATCATTCATGTTGTGCATTTCCCAGTTAAAATGTCACCATACCCATCCAGCTAGTGTGGGAGATGGCATTCACCCCACCTGCCTTCCCAATATGTTAGTCCATAATGCAACTAGACTTGGATGCAGTGCTGTAATATGGAGGTATATCTTTGCCTTTCTGCATCACCTGCCCTTGAAGTATAAAGCAACTGTGTTGTGTACAAGGCAAGCACTCTTGTCCACATCACCTTGAATGCAAAGTGCTAGTAGGCATTCATATCCATTTATACAGTGACAAATTAAAACAGTGAGGCGAGTCTCACGATCAGTGAGACTCGCTGGGAAAGGGTTTGTGGGGAGAGTGGGCTTAGCCCGCTCTCCCCGCCAATGAGCAGGAAAGCAGCTCTGGGCAGCCGGATTGGCTGCCCCCATGACTGCCGGCTCCGTCATGCAGCCGGTGGGGTCTGCGGGGATTGGGAACCGTGCAGCCCCCAGAAGTTCCAGGATGCCCTGCGCAAGCTCTCAGGGCATCCTGGAAAGACCCCCAGGGTCAGGAGGCTTGTTTCAGCCTCCCGGCAGGGGTCTCCTCATGTGTTGCCACGGCACGGAGCTGCGCCACGGCAATACACGATCCAAAAGACAGGGTCAGCAGAGCACTTGCTCCACTAACCTCGGCTAAGGGGAGGGGGAATTTGGAGTTTGCTGCCAGGAGCCGCAAGGCTCCCGTGGCAGCAGACGATCAGCAAAAAGCGGGCTCAGCTCCCTTAGCCTGTTTTTTGCTAATCATGAGAATCTCCTCAGTATGTGGTTCAATGCTATAGATGACTTTAAATAAACAAGAAAAGTTAGGAGGGATGCACAAGCATCTTTCTGACCAGTCAGAAAAGGGCTCACTGATTTCTATCTATTCCAAGCAGTCATGAGCAAACCTCAGAGGCTTTGAGAGTGACTGATGCACTCACAGAGCACTGAAAATCTGCCGCCTCCACGGCCTCCACTTCCACCTTCTCTTCCACCCAGAAGTTTGTGTGGGCTGCCTCCTCTTTCCCCCTGCTCCAAGGCACAATGAAACGTCTCTTGTGAAGGTGTCAGTTGTGTCAGTGGGCGCTCCGGTCCCTAATGGAGCATCCTTTTCTCATCAGTACTGGATGAGAACTAGAAGTCCCAGCATCCCCTGTGGGGAAGTGATGCTTTTCCTTGCTGGGACCTGGTCTGCCTGCCACCACCCCAGCCAACCTCCCGTGCCCTTCAGAAAAAGTAGGCAACAATAGGCTAGCTCACATGATCAAGGTTGTTTTAAGGCAGTGCTGTAGTCACTATGGACTGGTGGGAGGCAGCAGGGGGCAAATGTCCCTGGGCCATCAGGGTCCAGGGGCCATCCCAGCCTACCCACCGCGGTCAGCCAGCCAGGCAGCCAAACAGTGAACAAACCATTTAACAGCTGCGAGGGCGACAAGTGGTGTCTCCGTTGGTGCAGGGGCCATGGATGGCATTGGAGCATGGCCACACTGCCCGACGCCCACCCCTTCTCAGTTGATGAGTGGTTCCTTCATTGGCTGGGTGCCCAACATGTCCTTTTAATTTCAATGGTACTACTTTAAGTAATTTTCCTCATCATACAGGGTCTGGCTCAATATCTGTTTATTACTCCTTTTAATTTAGAAGATTTGTACACTGCTTTTGAACCAAAAAAGGGGGTCACAACATGACTTATACGGCAAAAGGAAGTAGGAGATGATTCCCTGTCACAGTCTAAAAAGAGACACCAGCAACAGCCACTGGTTGGCACACTGTGCACCATTAAACAGGCACAATCGCTCTCGCTCTGCTAAGCATGGTGTGGTGTAGTGGTTAAAGTGCTGGACTAGGACCGGGGAGACCTGAGTTTAAATCCCCATTCAGCCATGATACTTGCTGGGTGACTCTGGGCCATTCACATCTCTCTCAGCCTAACCTACTTCACAGGGTTGTTGTGAGGAGAAACTTAAGAATGTAATACACCACTTTGGGCTCCTTGGAGGAAGAGCGGGATATACAATGTAAATAATAATAAAAAATAATAATAAGCATAAGAGAGCTGCCACTTCTAAAAGGTGCCTCTTTGCTTGGTTTAATAGGTTTTTATAGATTTTGTTTATCTATTTAAATCCACTGTTGCGTGCCATGAGCCTATACAACTAAACAATGAGATGAACGTAGCACAGCAAATCAAAATTGTGCTCATAATCATGAAAATCGCCAGAGTTGCTACTCTGCTGCCTTCCTGGTTGGACATACACACCAGAAGGGAGGGTAGTTCACCACGACAATACTAGCAGGTCTGGGGACTTGAATCTCAGACAGGACTTTGCCTCTTAAAACATGAGCAAGAGACAGGGGGATGGTCCCAATGGTGAGTGTACTGCTGACTCTGTGGTCACTGCTGATGTGATAATAAACCAAGCTGTGTTTCTGCCAAGAAGAGGGAAGAAAAGGAGGTAGGGGATATCTGATATCAGAGTCTGCAGGAGATAAGGGGGGGAGAACCTAGCAGATATTGGCAATCAACCAAAATAACATGGGAGCTATGTGGTTGGAAGGGATGGAAGAGATGGTGCAAAGCATGCTGCATCTTGAAAAATGATTGGGTCAGACAGTTACCTAGATGAGAGCATTGATCCTTGTACAAATCTCTATGTTTGATCACAGCAAGTGTGTGCCTTCCTATGACCAAACAGAGGCCCCAGGTATGTGTGTGGCATGTCTGTTGTCAGCACTTTCCTCTGTGGGACCACGGCTAGGGACTGAATTTGGGGTCTCTTGAGTAGAGATCTTGTGCTATTCCATTGGTCTACGGCAGGGGTAGGCAACCTTGGCACTCCAGCAATGGTCGAACTACCACTTCCAGCATCTCCAGCCAGAATTGGTTATGGTTGGGAATGGTGGGAGTTGCAGTTCAACAATAGCTGGAGTGCCAAGATTGCCTACCCCCTAGATTATAGTTTCATGTTAGATCCCTTACTTCTGATCTATATTCTTATTGAGTGCTTTGTATGGGGGGGCGGGGGAGGAAAGGTGGCATGTGACAGGCTGGGCCTCTGGGGGTTGCAAAGACCCCATTGTGAAATCTTCTCCTGTGTCTATGTGGTAAAGAAGATGTGGAGTGGGAGGCTTGAGTTCTAGTCCTGATGCCAGCTCTTTGCCAACTCTAAATCACTGTGGCCCGTAAAACACCCAAAAGGAAGATTTGCCTTGTAGCCGGGAACGGCCCTGTGCTAGAGAGGCAGAAAACAAGCCCCAGCTGCTTGGCTACTGGCGGCCACTCTCTTGCTGCCTTCTGGATTTAAAAGGGTTGCTGCAGGATGGTCCTGCAGGATGGTTGCCTACCTGCAGGCAAGCCGAACAGTCCCTATGGGCTGGATCTGGTCGCAGGGCCTTATGTTGTACAGGCCTGGACTATAGTGAATGGCAGTGGCTATTGGAGAACATCATGACCAATGAAGTGTGCATGCTTAGAGAGAATGTGGGGGCATACCAGGAGCCCCCATGCAACTCCCCCCGTCTTCCTGCATGTCTGCATGTGTGCAAAAGCCCTTAGAGTATGGAACACACTGCCTCCACTCTGGAAGATCAGAAGCACACTGCTGACCCTCAGTGATGTATTTCTGAACTTACAGAGTGCTTCCGGAGCATGGGCAATGTGCCAAATTCTAAGGGCTCTTGTGCAACAGTACGTACAGGGAGGCTGGAGGAGTTGCATGAGGTCTCCCAGCATATCCTTCATTAGTCAGGATGTCAGGCGTTGCCAGTCACCCTAGTGTAACAGCTACCCAGCACACTGGCCACCGTCAGATCACCCTCTCAACTGCCTAACACTGCAGAAAATTACTTGAGTTGCTTTTCCTGCCTAAGTGTGTATTTTCATAGTATAGGGTTAAGTAGATGACATATATTTGAAACCAGTTCTAAATGATTACAATCAGATATAAACCATTAGCACCTTATACTACAGGTTTCACTGCAAAAGAGTGATAGATGTTCAAGCCATGACTTTATAATAAGATTTAATTATGAGTGCTGATATGAATAAGATTTAAACATTAAGCCGCAGCTTTTTTTTTAAAAAAAAGCCCTTAAACATATTTTATCTTTAAATCGTTTATCACCTGCAGAAATTAATTAAATGCATATGTAACAGGTTAGGTTTGGATGCCAGGGTTCATTTCCTGTCTATGCTTTTTCAGACAACTTATTACACCTCCTCCCAACGTGTAGGCAAAACAAAAATGGAGCTCATAAATCAACCTCCTGCTTTTCCTTAAGGCTGTGTATGAAGTTGGTCCTTAAATAGGAGGCAAAGCTCCATTCATTATTCATGAGCAGAATGCAGAGACAACCGGCCAAATGACAACTGCATTCGAGCAAACCATTTGTTTGAAACTCTAGTATGCAGTCAAAGATAAATCTAATCCATTGAGGTCGACTTGTTTGTGGGTTATTAAATTAGTTGTCCTGCAAGAAAAAACCATCCCGTGCTGGCACACGTGATTTGTAAACTTCTTAGAAAACCCCAGTCTTGTAGATTTGTTTCAATCATGTCTGTGCTGCACAACTAGCCAAGTTATTATCAGCTTAAGAAGAAAAGCCAGACTGGTTACCAAAGCCACATCATTTAACTATTTCAAATTTTTATTCTGCAGGGAAAAGTAAACTTGGGTACTTGTTGGGTCATTTTAACAGTGGAAGTATCAATTCATTTAAGGACCATAAAAGTCACCCTGATCTGCGCCTTCTTCTCATTAAAATTGCAGTTAACACCATTAAAGTGAAACATACATGTTTATGGTTTCAGTCCTGCCATCCTGGATTTAATGAGTTCCCAAATTAAGAGGAAAAACACACACCTTTATTACTTGTAAGTATTAAAGGCAGGAAAGCCTGACATATTAAAAAAAATACAAATCCCCTTTTCTCCCCCCTTTTATCTAGATGCATTGAAACGACGATGCTAGCCAAGAATACCTACCAGATCTACAATCAATATCTTGCCTATATTTAGCTTGTCTCTCAAGTATTTGGCAGTAATTGCAACCGAATTAAAAAAGCAGAACCCCCTGTGGAATAGAGAAGAACAGAAATTTTACAAAGCACATCAGTCAGGAAAACAGTTATAAATAACGTTCAGGGTGTGTGTGTGTGTGTGTGTGTGTGTGTTTGTGTTTAAAAAGCCGTATGATCTTTGAGACGATAAATCTGCTTCTGGGAGTACCTCGAAAGCCTTTTCAGTCATCTGCTAACAATTAGAGCTCCTGAGAGACACGTACAATGCAGGTGATTGCCAGTAACCCTAGCGCTCCAAGATGGGCAATATTCCCCGGTACTTACATGGCTGCTGATTCTTCAGCATGATGGCCTGGGGGCCTTACAACAGCAAAACCGTTCTGTAAGAACAAGATAGGTTTTCAATTATCAGATTTTTAAAAGAAGAAGGGGGAAAAGACTCTCTTGTCTTTCTGCTGAGCACAGAGCAGCAAGAAAACAGATCTGAAATCTATTAGGCAGCACCTTTTTAATGTCCTCATTAGCCTTTCATAGCACCAGCTAGAGCAATGCATGTGTCATATTTTCTAGAAGAACAGAAAGAGACTACTACTACTACTACTACTACTACTACTACTACTACTACGACCACCACTTATATACTGCTTTTCAACAAAAGTTTCCAAAGCAGTCTAGATAGATAGATAGATAGATAGATATAGTTCCCTGTCTCCAGGCTCACAATCTAAAAATAAACACCAACAACAGCCACTGGAGGGATAGAGTTGGATAGGGCCAGTTCCTTTTGCCCTGCTAACTATGATAGAATCACCATTTTGAAAGGTGCCTCTTGGTACCTCAGTTCAGTTTGGAAATGCATTAGCCCTAGCAAGCATAATGACTGCTTTGCTGGGTCAGACCAAGATCAATCTAACCCAGCTTTCTGTTTCCAACAGTGGACACAGAGATGCCTCAAGAAGCACGTGAATGGGAGACCCACCCCCTCTTTTTGGTTCCCAGCCCTTCAGAGGCAGACTAACTCTGGAAATGGAGCTTCCATTAGGGTATCACGGCTTAGAACTGTTGATAGGCCTCTTTTTCATGAGCTCCAATAAATAGCATCCACATGACTTGAATGTACATGCAAGACACTAGGAATGTCAGGAAATGCTCCACACATATTTCCTGCATCTATGGCACTGGGTGACATGGGGGGGGGGAATAGAGCAGATCTTGTCTGTGCAAAGTTGAGCTTCTGGATCTTTATTTTAATTATTGATTTGTTTGTTATCTATATCTATATCTATATCTATATCTATATCTATATCTATATCTATATCTATATCTATATCTATATCTATATCTATATCTCCATCCCACCAGTTTTCACAACATGAACTCATGGCATCTTCCAACAACAAATTAAAATAATAATAAAACAACAATAAAACAGCAACATTGCAGCAATAAAAGCAATCACAGTAGGCACAGCCATGAAAAATAGTTGTTATTAAAACACACTAAGGCAGAAGAAGACTGATTATAAGACCTCAGGGTAGACCTACTGGAACAAGGTCTTCAGTTTTGGCTTAAAATATAGTAGAAAGAGAATTAACCAGAGATCAGGGGTAGGAAGTTCCAAAAGGCATGGAACACTACAGGGAAGGTTCACTAGTATCACCACGGGCCAAGCTTCTAGTCAGTGCCAGCTTAATCCCATCCCTGCATTCCCAGAAGTGGTGAGCAGCTAGAGAAGGGAGGAGATGGAGGCAGCATGTGAAGTGCCATCTCTGCCTTCTCCCACCACTCAACACTACTACTACTACTACTACTACTACTAGTACCACTACTACTACCATGCATATTTATATACTGCTTTTCGATGACCATTCTTAAAGTGGTTTGCATAGAATAATAAATACAATGGTTCCCTGTCCTAAAAGGGCTCACAATATATTTTTTTTAATTAGGCACCAGCATCAGCCACTGAAGGGATGTTGTTGTACAGTCTCCTCCTTCCACTAAATATCTCCAATAAATAAAGTGGAGATAAGAGAATTTCCACTTTATAAAGTGCCTTTTTGCTCAGATAGCAGGGTTACTACACTGAAATGAAATACATTGCAAGGTATCCCTGTGATATTTTGTGCATTTTAGCTTATTCGTTGCTTGCAGCACTTTGTATGGTCTGCTTCGTCCCATGATCCCATACAGAATAAATATTTTCTTTCTTTCTTTCTTCCCCTGGTGTCTGTGTTTGGTTGTGCCAGAGTTGTTGTTTTTTTTTAAAGGCGCTGTTTGTTGGCATAGCTGAAAATGTTCACTTATCTGTCAACTCCTTAGACCATTTCTTTTTCTCTCCCCACCTCCCGCTAAAGCATCATGGTTATGATGGAACAAAGAAGCGGACAGAAAAATAGCAACCCACACAGAAAATGTTCTTGACTGGGCAAACACAACAGGAAAAGTGGGGTGAAAGTCTTGATGGCAGAGTCTTAGACTTAATGTGGGATTTCTGTCTCCATGCAATTTGTTGTGCTATAAAGAAAAGTGTATGATATGACCATTCTTTAATCCAGCAGAGCTGTAAATATAGAAATTCTGGGGTTGTATTGATTCCAAGCTGTGCCCATGCAAAAGCTACAGGTAAAATGCATGGAAAACCCACATTAAATTGAGATAAACAATGCATAGACTTATTGTAGCAGAAATAATCTGTTAGAAGATGCAGAATGGACATTTGATTGAGAGGATGTATAATAAAACCATCTTTCACACAAGATTAAATAAAACCTGTTCAAAGTATAAACATATTTAACAGGATGCAAGTCCTTTTATTTTCAAACAGTTGTATTGAAAACATTGCTTTTTTCCTTTTTGTGTGAAGGAGATGATAAACTTTCACATACAAAAAGGTCATTGGGAGGATTAGAAAACGAAGGATGATGGAAATTCCATATTTCACTAGACTATAAATCTGGCTTAGAAACCTGCCAAAGCTTGCAACTTTATTGGATTTCCTAAGCCAGTTTATAACACACATTCTGGACGTTTTATAGAAAGTTTTCATACAGAGCAACCATCAAAAAGTGTGATGTTCAAGAAATACCTGAAGCTACTGATTCATGGCAATGCACAACTTAAAACAAGTCTCCATCTCTTCCCAGCACACCATGAAGCAAAGGAAAGACATATAAATCTCTGCTAAATAACTGCTGCCCCAAAAGACAGGGTAGGTAGCAGACATGTAAACACTTGTTTCTGATAAGGAACGTTCTACTGACCAACCTCTGAGTGCATCTCTTGGAATGAACCAGGATGACTTATTTTATACATCCATGGGACTGTAGGGGAAGAATGACAGTTGAGTACCCAAATAGCCGAGCAAAACCAGTCTGGTGAGAAAGCAGCAAAGCAAGAGGTCTTGAGACAGTTCATTAGGTTTGAAGAACTACAAGGATTTATTTAAAGAAAAGGTTACAAACAAATGTTTTTGACGAGCCCCTGGTGGCGCAGTGGTAAAACTGCCGCCCTGTAACCAGAAGGTTACAAGTTCGATCCTGACCAGGGGCTCAAGGTTGACTCAGCCTTCCATCCTTCCGAGGTCGGTAAAATGAGTACCCAGAATGTTGGGGGGCAATATGCTAAATCATTGTAAACCGCTTAGAGAGCTCCGGCTATAAAGCGGTATATAAATGTAAGTGCTATTGCTATTGCTATTGCTAAATGTGCAAGAGCCTGAAGCTTATTTCAGCTGTAGCTCATGGCTGAAGAGAGATACCAAAACAAACAGCCATCTGGAGAGACAAAATGGAGACTAACACTGGAAGAACAAAAAGGGGAGGAATCCAGTACTTTTATCCATCCATCACACACACACACACACACACAAACACAAACACAAACACACACACACACACACACACACACACAACTTGCAGTCACTATAACTAATTGCAGCGGAGAGCTGAGGCTGCAGGGTCGGAGCTCAAACAGGGACAGTAACTAAAGGAAAAATTCATTCTCTCTGCATGCCTATCATGAGAGTTAAGGAGGAAGAGGAAGTGGGGAGGGGAAGTTGGATATTTGGTTTCATGACTCAGAGTCGTAAGAACATAAGAACAGCCCAGCTGGATCAGGCCCAAGGCCCATCTAGTCCAGCATCCTGTTTCACACAGTGGCCCAACAGATGTTGCCAGAAACCTACAGGCAAAGGTTGAGGGCATGCCCTCCCTCCTGCTGTTACTCCCCTGCAACTGGTACTCAGAGGCATACTGCCTTTGAGGCTGGAGGTGGCCTATAGCCCTCCAACTAGTAGCTATTGATACACATCTCCTCCATGAAGTTATCCAAAACCCTCTTAAAGCCATCCAGGTTGTTGGCTGTCACTACATCTTGTGGCAGAGAATTCCACAAGTTGATTATGCATTGTGTGAAAAAGTACCTCCGTCTGCTGGCCCTAAATTTCCTGGCAATCAATTTCATGGGATGACACCTGGTTCTAGTGTTATCTGAGAGGGAGAAGAATTTCTCTCTATCCACTTTATCCACACCATGCATGATTTTATAGACCTCTATCATGTCTGCCCGCAATCGTCTTTTTTCTAAACTAAATAGCCCCAGGTGTTGTACCTCATAAGAAAGGTGCTCTAGGCCCCTGATCATCTTGGTTGCCCTCTTCCACACCTTTTCCAGTTCTACAATCTTTTTTAGATGTGGTGACCAGAATTGTACACAGTACTCCAGGTGTGGCCGCACCAGAGTTTTGTATAAGGGCATTATAATAATAACAGTTTTATTTTCAATCCCCTTCCGAATGATCCCTAGCATAGAATTGGCCTTTTTCACAGCTGCCGCACATTGAGTCGACACTTTCAATGAGCTGTCCACCACGACCCCAAGATCCCTCTCCTGCTCAGTCACCGATAGCTCAGATCCCGTCAACGTATACTTGAAGTTGGAGTTTTTTGTCCCAATGTGCATCACTATACACTTGCCAACATTGAAGCACATTTGCCATTTTGTTGCCTACTCCCCCAGTTTGGAGAGATTCTTTTGGAGGTCCTCACAATGTGTTTTGGATTTCACTATCTGAAATAGTTTGGTATCATCTGCAAATTTGGCCACCTTGCTGTTTATCCCTACTTATAGATCATTTATAAATAAGTCCTTAGGACACTGTTATAAAATCTCACATTTTAAAAAGAAGAAAAAAACCAGTTTTGTGTACCAGCCCAAAAATAGAAATGACCTGTTGGACTTCATGGCATTCTTTCAGGATCCAGCTGAAAAGGTCATTGGCTTTCATCCATTTAGAAAGGCACTGAGACATGCATGATATCTTTGGGAGTGGATGGGTCTTACTCAGGGTCTGACTCATTGCTGTACTTGGGTTGCGAAGGAATGTTCTTTCAGGCCAGACTGGCTGATGGCCCTCATTGTGGCTTTGGTTTGGGTTTTTTGAGGGTGGGGGGAGTATTTGCTCTGTGTGTGTGTGTGTGTGTGTGTGTGTGTGTGTACACCTTTGTGGCTGCAGCAAATAGCTTGGATTACTTTGCTTAGTTTACTGCAGTGTGCCTGCTCTTGGCTTATGACTCTCTGTACTTTGGATTGTATAGACTGATGTATGGAATGCTGGTAGCTGAATGGCTACTTACAGCAGAGTTTGTTCTAAATGGCCTCTTGGTGCCTTCTGATGTTCTTGGGTGCTTCTAGTAGGACCACTACTGCTTGATATAAATCTGCATAGATTCGAGTGACACAACAAATGGATTTCCTGCATGACACATAGATATGCCACCACAGATAATAGCATAATCTAAACCCTTTTCAGACATTATGCTGAACATGCATCCAAGTATACACAGGAACAGATCTGTACGTAGGTATACGTTATTCACATGTTATGTGAATAGCCACTGGTGGCGCAGTGGTAAAAGAGCCACTGGTGGCACAGTGGTAAAATTGCCGGCCTGTAACCAGAAGTTTGCCGCCCTGTAACCAGAAGGTTACAAGTTCGATTCTCTCCAGGGGCTCAAGGTTGACTCAGCCTTCCATCCTTCCGAGGTCGGTAAAATGAGTACCCAGAATGTTGGGGGCAATATGCTAAATCATTGTAAACCGCTTAGAGAGCTCTGGCTATAAAGCGGTATATAAATGTAAGTGCTATTGCTATTGCTATTGCTATGTCCACTTTTAAAATGAATGTAAGTGCTATTGCTATTGCTATTGCTATTGCTATGTCCACTTTTAAAATGAATGCAGGTACAATGATTCACACAAAAACATGCCTGAGTGTACACTTGGGTACATCTGTGCCCACTTGCACAACACGGTGAGGCTATTCTGATGAGCAGCCTAACCCAGGCTAGGGCAGCCCAGCCTGGGTTAGGCTGCTTGTGTGGAGTGCTGGGACCGGGAGCAATCCCAGCACTCCTGCCCTGCCTAACACAACTTTTAACCCCGGCCTTTAGCCAGGGTTAAATGCATGAGCGCAGCCTTAACTCTGGCATAGAGGTCATGTGTATGCTTGCAGCCAAAGCATACACAGTTGGGAACCTAGAGCTCCCAACTCTAGGGAACCTAGAGCTCCCAGACCTAGAGCTCCCAAATTGGGGAATTCCCCCCAATGCACCGCGCTTGTCACACGGTACATTGTGGGATATCCAGAGGCCAGGAGGCATTGTTCCGGCCTGCAGAGCTGGAGCAGCGTAGATTGTGTGGGTGTACAACCTGCACTTCTAACTAATGGACATCAATTGTCTGGGGAGAAGGTAGGTTTGTCCCTGCTTCCCCTCCTCTACCACCCTCCCTGCCCCGGGGGCAATCATATGCATAGCCTTAATGTCCGACTAGGGCTCTTGAGTTATTGTCCTTCACCTTTTCCTTGGCTTCTGAAGCAGAAGAGAGTTTTGAGCTGCCTGAAAGAAAAGCTCTTGTGTTTTTCTATTGCCTACTATCTTTATCTTCATTTCTGATTAGCTGCACCATCACCCCCTCCAGATGAGGAAAGGAAATCATCAAATTCCATTTGAATCATGATTCTGCCAGCAATGATATTTCATTGGTTTTCTATAATTGCTGCTTAAACTCTAAATGAAGGTACGATCTAAAGGCTGTATTTGTTATCCATTGCCTACTGGCTGTAGTTGCCAAGCCTGTACAAAACCTCAGCCTAATCCATATAACTTCCCCAGTTATACCTGTTGAATAAAGTATGGCAACTGTTTTCACAAAATGGAAGCATTTGGATGTAGCATGAAACATCCATTTATAATTTGTGTACGTCAAATCAGTACAGTTGCAGTTCTGACGGAAAATGGACCCGTGGTTTCCCTTCCCAGACTGCAATTTCTGCCTTCGGTTTGTAGTGAGTTTCAATGCCTGTACCTCCAGTTTAGCAGTGCCAGCGTTATGTCTGAACGTGGCACCGTAGTCTTGCTGTTTGGCAACTGGAGGTAGAGGGAGGAAGCTGCTCCTTCGCTCCAGGTGCTATTGGCTGCTGGGGCTGTCCTTCAGTCAAAAAGGAAGCCCAGGCGGTGAGGTTCCACTCCTCTCTGCAGTCTTGCTGACTACTGAGAGGGAGCTCTGCGTTACATCCAAATTCGGATGGGAGAGTAGAGGTGGGTAGCAGGTCATGGACCCACAGTGCTGTGTTACATGCAAATGAGGCTTATGTGTAAGGGCTACTGTTCTGCATCAAATATGTACCCAGTACAGAACTTGCTATAAGCAGTAACCATTTGATTGACAAAATTCTTACAGAACAGGTGCCAGTTTGTATACTTTATTTTTTTTTACCACCACAGATACATCTGAATAGGGCTCTTGTCATGACCCAAACATAATTTTACCTAGTCAGATGTGAAGTGACTCATTATTCCATTTTGAAGTTGAAGTCGCCTATTATTACAATATTTTCTCCGATGGAGAAAATATTGGATTTATTCCTCATTTGAAGATCATCATTCGGTTTTTGGTCAGGGTGCTGGTCACAGTATTTATCCAGTGCTCAATTACTTTTTTTGGATATAATATCCTGCCCCCACATAGTGAATGACTAGTCAGCTTTGAAAGTTTAGACTTTACTAATCAGTGGTTGTTCATGTCAGGAAAAAAACCTGACACTTCCTAGGGCTACTAGCTTTGCACAAAATTGTCCCATATTAGCAGGAGGGGATGTGAATTCATTTATTTGGGCAATACTAAATACCAGACAGTGATCTCAGAACGGTGGGTGAAGGTCAGACAGAAAAGCAAAAATATACTCCAGAGATAGACAGTCTAACACCAAGCAATATGTTGAAAGTGTAGCCAACACACATAAATTCAAAGCATTTTTGCACAGACACTTGTTTATACTAGGATATAGACACCATTATACGTAGACAGGAGGTTAAACTGACTGACAGAAATGCACATTCGAGAAAAGATTCATGTCTTTGTCATTTTAAGCTTGATTTTGTGTATTTTAAACTGCAGGATATAATTGAGCAGAAATGCACCAAACATGGTCTGAAGTCTAGAAATGCTTCCAACAGAAATGACAAATCAGCAATATATCAAAGTCTTCACTCCAGAGACGGGGGCCGGGTGGGGGGGGGGATCATTCTTTCAGCTCATATCACTATTGGAAAGCACACCCATATAAAAAAGATAATGAGGGCTCAAGCTCCTCCTGCTAGACAGCATCACTCATTTATGTGTTAAACATATGACAGTTTTCTAAAAAGTATCACTCCTATACACCATCTTCCTTTTCTTCACTGACTGGCATGTAGCAGTTAATGAATTTTCAAATAATGAAGGCAGAAGCCTACAAAACAAACTTTAGAAGCCTGCTGTTAGACTAGAGTTTTCAGATTTGCGGGAAGTCACCTTGAACTTGTGTGTCATCGTGTACAGAAATAAGCTACAGGTTCAAGGCACTGCAAGGCAAATTTAGGTTGGAGAATTACCTCCTCATAGTGGTTAGTCAATAAAACAAATTGGCCAGGGATGATATAAAATCTCTTCCCCTGAGAGTTTTAAAGAAAAATCCAGTGGCCCAGAGGTGCAGCCTAGCATGGGTGGTGCTGATCCGCCAGCACTGCTGAGGTGGGCTCACCTTGGATCTACCCATGCTTCTGTGGGCTCCTAGTGAAGCAACTCTTGTATCTATGCACAACAATGTAAATACTTCAAATAGTACCCTCATGAGCTGGAAGTGCCAGGTAGACTGGAAACAGAGTTTCTGATGATCAAGAAATGCATTTCTGATTGAATTAGTGCTTCAGGAGTGCAGGGGAGCAACCTGAAGAATTTGCACTCTATTCCCAATAACACAAGACGCCCGATGCTTTGCTAGGAGTTTGCAGTAGTGTGGATAGATTCAAGATGAGCCTTCAGTAGCATGAGCAGATCAGCACCACCCATGTCAGGCAGTTCAATCTGTGGGGCAGTGAACTTCTGCTGAGGATGATTTAAGTAGGAAATTCTACTACTATAGATAATCCAGATAATCCTAACTTCCATGTTTCTATTATTTTAGGTATAAGATTGATAGTATGTGGTCAGAGATGTTATCAACTCTCTGTCCCTGGGAGGACAGGGATATTATATTGGGTATAATGCTATTTATATACTATTATTTGCTATTATTATAAAAATAATAATTGCATAATCATTACTTGCTATATTATACAAAGTCTGAGGGGGAAGCATACTTTAAAAGCCAACACACTTCCTGATTATCAAACTCCTGGATATACCTCCAAAGGATCTGTCGTTATTTTAGTCTCTTTCTTGGTTGTTCGCCCAGCCACCCATAATTATGAATAATGTGCCTTCTTCATCAGAGGTATTAGAGATAACATAAGAACAGCCCTGTTGGATTGGGGGCAAAGACCATCTAGATGAGCATCACAGTGGCCCTCCAAATGCCTCTGGGAAGCCCACAAGCAAGAGATGAAGGCATGCCCCCCCCCCCGTCCTGCTGTTGTATGATGACATTGGGTGACATAATATATATACTACTTATGACTGGGTGCCAGTTGCTCATTTGGAGTAGCTCTACAGTTCCTTTCTTCTCAGAAGATGCTTAGACTTTTTTACCACTATCCTATATGTCAGACCACTGAACTTGCACAGCCTACCACAGAGCTCTCAGGCTCTAAACTGGTATCTCAAATTGCAGCCCTCCAGCTGTTGTTGAACTACAACTCCATCATCCAGAGTCACATTGGCCAGTGGCCAGGGATAATGGGCACTGTAGGCCAACATCTTCAAGTTGTAGTTTTCAGAGCTTAGCCAGGCTGACCAAGAATCCTCCCAGAACAGGAGGCTTCCTATTGGGTTCATCAAGACTTTGCCACAGCATCAAGGTCTCCTTGTTTCCTGGCATGTTGTTCCTTGGTACTGGCCCTTGGTTTCAGCTCTGATTCTCACTTACCTTCTGAGCCTGGTTCCTGGTTGTTTGCCTGGCTTTGACTCCTGGCTACATCACTGACTCCAGCTTTGCTTCCTGCTCCTTGTTCCTAGTTGTCTGCTTCACTCCAGCCCTTGGCTCTGCCTCTGACTCTCAGCTCGCTCTCTAACCCTGAACTCTGGTTTGCCCTCTCATTTCTGGTTTCTTGCTCAGTCCCTCCCAGTCCCACTTTCAGACTCTGAACCATCCTGCAGCCCAGCTCTGACATTTCACTGCCAGTATTTGGGCTTTAAAATGCTGCATACAAAAGTCTACGAGCATAACAGAGTTACACAAGCGGCATTTTGGATTGCCAAGAAAATAATAATGGGCACACGGGAACACAATTTTATCTCCCAGAGATAGCCAGTGGAGCTTAGAAAAATAAGACATGCCCTTTAAATTTGTAATTGTTCTGTGGAGAAAAGGGTCAATGAACAGCTGCTGTCTCTGAAAGTTCTGTCATAGCCGGTTAACGGATTCTGGATTTAAATCTTAGCATCCCCACAAGATACCACTCTTGCTCATATCCATGTATACTAGAAACATGTATATCTATGCCTTTAGACCAAACTGAGGGATTCACTCAAAAGCAGATCTGCAAGTTTGAATAAAAAACAGTCTAGACAGTCACAATCTAGAAAAAAGCAAGGCGGCATTATGGTACCCAAGAGCAGCAGACAGACTCAGAGGCAAGGCTTTTGAAAATGAAGAAATAAATATTTATTTCATATATTTATTTTACATGAAACAGAGGCACAATGTAAAAATATGGTATTTGGCAACCTAAGTTGTACAGGGAGTAAAGGCAATTCCCAGGGAAAGATAGGGAAGTAGGGGGAGAATGGTGGCTCTGGTGGTTTGTAAGCACTGGAATGTGGACAGAGAGTGGGGAGGAGTAAAGGGGAAGCAGAAAGAAAATGTTTAATACTTGTCTTTAATCGCCTGTTTTGCAAGCAATGCCAAAGGAGGTGAATCTCACTGTGGGGAATTCAAGGGTCCTATCCAGAGCATGAGACAAATGCTGGCTTTGTACCAAATTCCAAGGTCAATGGAAGGAGCGTTATTTTTCTGGATGCAACTTGCATTGGCTAAGATTTGCATGACACAGCAGTTTGACCCATCTGGAGGCTCACTTCTCCCAGGGCATCAAGTGCTTATTTATACATGGGGTTCATCTGAGCCATGCTTCGACCAGAGGACAATGTTTCCAAGATGGGAGGAAGACTATCTTGTAACAACATTAAATTGTGGATTGCCAACAGGAACTGGGTAGTACCTGGTCTGGCAAGCAAAATCCCCCAAGGCATGAGTGTGCAAACATTTCAGATAAACCAGTAGACAGATTTCAGAAAAACCAGTAGACATTTCAGATAAACCAGCAGACAGAGTGGAATCTGGAGTAGATCAGAATGAAACATATGACAGCTTGTCAAAAATGTCAAATGATGTCAAGGGATATAGCACACGCCAATGCCAGGTGAGAGAATCAGTGTATAGGTGTCTCTATACCCATGCCAGAAGCCTCCAAGGAAAGATGGGAGAACTTGGTCACTAACAAAAAAATAGATATAGTGGGCATAATGGAAACCTGGTAGAATGGTGAGAACAGTGAGACACTGTCATTCGTGGATATAAACTCTACAGAAGGGACAGGGAGGGGAGGATCATGGGTGGAGTAGCACTGTATATTAAAGAAGGGATAGAATCCAACAAACTAGAAAACTTAGGAAGACCAGAGTCCTCCACAGAAACATTATGGATGACAATATGAGGACTGAAAGGAAATGTGTTGTTAGGGACGTGCTATAGCCCTCCAGATCAAAACAATGAGAGTAACCTGGAGATGAAGAAGCAAATAAGAGAGGCATCAAAGAGAGACAGAGCGGTAATGATGGGTGACTTCAATTACCCACACATAGACTGGGAAAATGCACATTAGGTAGTGAAAAAGAGGCCAAATTTTTAGACATGCTAACTGACTGTGCCTTAGGACAGTTAGTTGTGGAACCAACCAGAGAGATGAAGACCTTGGACTTAATCTTGAGTGGTGCCCAGGATCAGGTGTGAGATGTCAGAGTTGAGGAAACACTGGGGAACAGTGACTATAGTATGATCCAATTCAGCTTATATGCAAGTGGAGCATTGCCAAGGAAGTCCAACACTGATGTGTTGGACTTCAGAAGAGCAAACTTCTCAAAAATGAGGGGACTGGTAAAAAGGAAGCTGAAAAAGTAAGTCAGGAGGGTCAAATCACTCCAGAAAGTATGGAACTTATTTAAAACCACAATTATAGAAGCTCAGTTAGAATGTATAATAGAATAATATATTTAAAACCACAATAACAGAAGCTCAGTTAGAAGGAGGAAAGGTACCACCAGGTTCAGCAGGATGCCAGGATGGCTAGACTTCATTCAGAAAATGGAAGTCCTGCCCAAGAGAAGAGAACAGAAAGGAACATAATCAGCTGGGTCTCACGACCAGTGAGACCCGATTTTGAAGGGTGAGTCGGGAGAATGGGCTAAGCCGCAGGGAGGAAGCCTTGGGCAGCCAGATTGGCCGCCCACATGATTGCCGGCTCTGTGACAGAGCCAGTGGGGGCTGGGAAGCTCGGGGGCTGGAAGCGGCCCCTGGAAGCTCCAGTATGCCTTGTGCGAGCACGCAGGGCATACTGGGGAGACCCCCGGAGCCGGGAGGCAGCTTTTTGCCTCCCTTCCAGGGATCTACTCGTGAGGAACAGTGGCGTGGAGCCATGCTGCGGCTACTCACGATCTTTAAAACCAGGTTTCCGGAGCACTTGATCCGCAAACCTGATTTTAGGGGAGGGGTACTTAGGCAGGTTACCTGCCTAGGAACCACTGGGCTCACAGCCGAGCCCGGTGGTTCACACAATGGGGCGAAATCAAGCTAGCCTCCGCTAGCCCAATTTCGCCCTATCATGTGAATAGCCTCAACCTCTGGCAAAAGAAATGCAAGGAGTCAATAAGGTATGCAAAAAGAGAGTTTGAGGAGCATATAGCGAAAAGTGTCAAGGGGACTATCAAAAATTTCTTTAAATATATCAGTAGCAGAAGCCCTGCCAGGGAGGCAGTCGCACCCTTAGATGTTGAGGGCATGAAAGGAATTATTAAGGAGGATAATGAGATTGCAGAGACGCTCAATCAATCAATCAATTTATTACAGCCATAGGCCATACAGAGATTGCAGAGAAGTTGAATGAGTTCTTTGTGTCTGTCTTCACAGCAGTGGACACTGACCATATACTCTCTCTGGACCTGAGCTTCTCAGGCTTGGAGGTGAAAGAACTGGGCCAATTTGAGGTGACGAGAGAAGATATTGTAAACTGCCTTGAGAAACTAAAAATTAACAAATCATCAGGGCCAGATGACATCCACCCAAGAGTTCTGAAGGAAATGTGAAATTGCTGATCTTCTAGCAAAAATATGTAACTTGTCCTTCCAGTCAGGCTCTGTACCAGAGGACTGGAAAGCAGCTAATGTAACTCCGATTTTAAAAAAGGGATCCAGGGGGGATCCGAGAAATTACAGACTGATTAGCTTAACTTTTGTTCCAGGTAAATTGATGGAAAACATACTTAAGGACAAAATTAACAACAAGAAGAATGGGCCTTGCTGAAGGAGAACCAATGTGGCTTCTGCAAGGGCATGTCTTGCCTCACGAAACTTTTGGAGTTCTTTGAGAGTGTCAACAGGCATGTGTATAAAGGTGATCCAGTTGACACGGTATATATATTTATTTGTCAAATTTGTGCACTGCCCCAAACGTTCGTCTCTGGGAGGTTAACAATAACATAAAACAAGTTAAAACACACACAAAGTTCTTAAAACAATTTAGGCAATCTAAAAATCAAAAACAGATTAAGACTTAAAAATTTAAAAAACTGAAAAAGCTTGGGTGAAGAGGTGGATTTTCAAATGCTTTTTAAAAATGGCCAGAGATGGGGAGGATCGTATTACAGTAGGGAGTGCATTCCACAGTCTTGGGGCAGCAACCAAGAAGGCCCGTCCCCATGTGGCCTCCAGCTGAGCTGGCGGCAACTGGAGACGGACCTCTCCAGACAACCTCAATGGGCGGTGGAGCTCATAATGAAGAAGACATTATCTTAAATACCCAGGGCCTAAGCCAGGTATACTTAGACTTCCAAAAAGCTTTTGACAAAGTTCCCACCAAAAGCTCTTGAGTAAGCTTAGCAGTCATGGGATAAGGGGACAGGTTCTTGTGTGGACAGGTAACTGGTTGAAGGACAGGAAACAGAGGGTAGGAATAAATGGACAGTTTTCACAATAGAGGGAAGTAAGAAGTGGGGACCCCAGGGATCTGTACTGGGATCAGTACTCTTTAACTTGTTCATAAATGATCTAGAAGTTGAGGTAAGCAGCAAATGGCCAAATTTGCAAATGACAGTAAACTGTTTATGGTAGTGAGTTTGAGACTATAATAGGACTAGCCTAATTGCAGCGCTGGTGCTGTAGGCCAAATAGTTATAGAGATGTGGATAAATAGTTATAGAGAGGTGGGATAAATCAGTGCCCAAGTGCAGTGCTGTCTGAAACATCAAAGAAACCAGAAAATCATTCCAACTCATGGAGTGCAAGCCCTACAGACTGAAACAGAAAACCGATTCACAGAATCTATATTATTAATCCCCGTAGACGTGCCTCTGTGGGGATGCGTCCTGGCAACCCAGCGGATTGGCTGGGAAGCCGAGGCACCGGATTGGCTGGGCGGTGGAGCTCACGCGTGGCAGGATTCATGAGACTGTTGAGCTGCTGCCCAGGGAAATGGCGGACAGGTGGGCGGACGGCGGCGGGACCAGCCGTGGCGGGCACTGCGCGCCGCCAGTGTGAGGAAGCGGCAGCAGGAGCAAACGGGCCAGCAAGCCGGTCAGAAACCACAAGCGGGGGGGGGGAGAGAAGTGAGAGGGTGGGCGGTGGTTAGAGACACCTGGGGGAAGAGTTAGGGAGAAGGGGCTGAAGGTGGGGGTAGCCAGGGAGAACTAGGGGCGCAGATGCTATGCACCCGGTCAACTAGCATTAAATAATAATTTGCACAGACATAATACCTGTGGACAAATGGGTAAATGTCGAGGCATCAGTGAGCATACTGGGGCAGCACTGGGTGTGTGTGTCCCAGGTCTGTTCTTGTGGCTGCATAGCCTAAGGGAATCAGGACAGGAATCTACCTGCCTGCCCCATGCACCTGGAGTTGCTCAGCCTAGGAGAGTGATAATGATGCTGGCAGACCTCTCAGCATATTAGGTGTGTCTGCTGTAGGGGATCAGGAGCAGAAGAGATGGCTGTTCCATGGGTTCTGAGCTAGAGTGGGGTCCAGCCAATTTGGGATTCTGGAGAGTGTCGTCTTACCACCTCACAGCTTCAATACCCACCTTTTGAAGGATTATTGTTGAACCAGCAACTTTGCTACAGATTTGTATATGTTCAATAAAGTTGTGGCTCAGTGAAATTCCAAGCCCTGGTGTCTTGCCTCTTCATTCCTTATCTGGGCACAATTATCTTGAAGAAGTGTCGTGTACCCAGTGGCAAGGCAAGGGAACTACGGCACACACGCTCTGTCACTTTTCTTCTTTTGTAGCAGCTGTTATTGCTTTTCCACAAAGGCTAAAGCAGAATGAGCTGCTGTTATCCCAGATTTAAATCAGATTTACCCTGCCATATAAAGCGGGGGAAAGGCCCATGAAATGAATGGTTCCGATTAATTGGAAAACACCTTTCTTTCCTTATTCTGGAAGAAAAGCAAGGAAGGATATTTTGAAGGTTATTTTGAAACTTCTGCTCTAGGCATTTGACTTTTATGGCGAAGGCCTTGGGTAACATCAAATATATCAACTTATTTGAAATAGTAATTTTATGTTTCATTCATGTTACCCTGAAATAGCAAACAGACAGAAGGATAACAATGACTGGATACAGCAAAAATGGTTTTGATACTGATCAGTCCTGACATATCAAAAAGAACCATCCTAGGAAAGCCTACAGTTTTAGTTTCCAAGGATATTCATTTCAAACTATTTTAATTCAGTTAAATGATCCCTGACTACCAAGAGGGCAATTCCATATACACCATATGAAGTTAGGCTTGAAGGGACTTGTGCTTGTTTTGGTTCAGTTCAACAGGATGTTCAAGATAATGTCAGAACTTATCATCCTGGAATTGATTTCTCTCCACTCACACAACCATGTGCTTCTGCTCTGAGCTAGTGGGATTTTATAACAGCATTTGAGAGTTTACTGGAGGATTCCTTTCTATTAGACATCTTTTCCATTCAATCATGCCCCTAAGATCATCTGAATTTGTTGGCGCATGGTGAAATCTCTCAAGAGGGATGAAGCAGCACTATATGAAGGAACATGTGAGCATGGGAGGGAAGAATGTGGCCATTTTCACAGGAGCAAAACTCCCATTGTAAGAGGATGTTCTCCTGCACAGGAGTGCCCCTTCTCAAAAGACAAAATGGGGCCTTCTCCTCAGTGTAACTTGCTTGGAGGGGGAGTGTTGCAGAGTCCACTGTGAAGGGCAGACACATGGGGAAGGGATTAAGCCTCAAACTGGCTAATGTTGGCCAGCTTCTTCAAAGAACTGGTTGCAAGAGTTGGCCTATTCAATGGGTAGCCATCTTTCGAGTTACAGTTAGTGAGAAGGCTGGGCAGAAATGCATCTCATCAACCCTCCCAATATGTACAGGGAAGTTGCCTGGGCATCCCATTGGTTGCCCTTTGCAAAGGCAATATGAATTTTTTTGGGGGGGGGCACCAGCTTGCATGTGAGCAGGGATATTTTTACCCTCCTCATGACATAGTGGTTAGAGTGGTGGACTAGGACTGGGAAGACCCGAGTTCAAATCCCCATTCAGCCATGAAGCTCACTGGGTGACTCTGGGCTAGCCACTTCTCTCTCAGCCTAACCTACTTCACAAGGTTGTTGTGAGGAAAAACATAACCATGTAAAACACCGCTCTGGGCTCCTTGGAGGAAGAGCGGGATATAAATGTAAATGAATGAATGAATGAATGAATGAATGAATAAAATAATAAATAAATAAATTCTGCTTCTCTTGTCACAGCCTAAATACATGTTGGTAACAGGGAAATATATCTTCATAGATTCTAGCAGGTAGTCATATGAAAGGCTGTTCTCACATTGTGGCAGGGTTTCACCTACTCCCCTCCGCAGATGATCTGTCCCTCCATCTTCGGCATGCCACCACACATCCACACAATCTGTGCTGTTCTGTGCAGTGTGGATCAGCGGAGGCTGGGACTAATTTTCCCAGCCTCCAGGAATCCCACAAGGCACTGTACAATGAGCCTTGGGAAATTCTCCCGGGAGTTGTGTGTTCAAGGTGCCTGACTCTGTGTATGCTCAGACTGCACGCAGCATGGCCTCTGTGCATGCGTGCGAGTGGGGAGCCACACCACTGCATGGGCTGCTGCCTGGGGAGAGCGCTGCTGTTTGATACCGCCGCCGGTAAGCACCTTAGCATTTACTTTTGCCTATCACAACTCACACCATCACCACCCTGGCTCAAGTACAGGCAAAGGGGAATCCTTACAGTACAAACAAAGTACAAGCTTACAGTAGAAGCAAAGGGGAATCCTCACTGGATTCCCTTTACACAGCAGCATGAAGCATGGAATCGGTTCACCTTGAACCGGACTCGATTCAGTTCTAATACATACCAGCTCCCTTTCCTGAAGGTCAGTCTGGTTCGCGATCGGGCAGATCAAATCAACCCAGTTTAAGGTGAAGTGGTTTACTTCGAACTATTCGTGCACATCCTACTAAATGATGCCACAGAAGTTGTATTTTATTCAGCTGTTGCAATTATATTAATTCAGAACACTGCTCCAAAATTCTGGCAGTCTTGCTGAGATCTGTTATGCTTTTGGTGAATCCACCATGCATTCATCCATAAAGAAACCATGAGGTTTTCATTATTTTCATGCTTTGAGCATTGTGCATTCTCACAATATCTGCTGTCTCACTACATTTAAACTTTCATGCCAAGACTTCTCTAATCTTGCCCACCTCGTAAACACAACAAGTGATGTATGTTCAAACATGTTCAAATTTGCAAACATTTTTCGGACATTACTGGGAGACCAGGAACATCCCTCTCTTTCTTCTCTTTCCTAGCAGGCTGGCATACAGACAGGGGCAGATTAAGTTTCTTGATGCCCATAGGCAAAAAGGCTTTTGCCGCCCTTTCACCTTCTGAAAAAAATGCCATGATGCAGCGGGATGGGGCGCAGCAGCAGCTGCAGGGCAGGGGTGAGGGGAAAGTTCCCCCTTTTGCCCTATATAGAACACTGCTGCCGGTGGTGGGATGGGACATGGCGAGAGTTGCTGCAGGGAGGAGGGGAGAGTTCCCCCTTTCACCTTTTAAAATGCCGCTGTGCAGTGGGATGGGGGTAGCAAGGGTGGTGATTGTATGAGCCTCTCTGCAGCCCGTTTGAGGCTTTCCTCTGCACATCTGGAGGAAGGCCCAAAACAGGCTGCAGAGAGGCCCATGCAGTCACTGGGGAGGAGGGGAGCTGGAAGGAGCTTGCGGTGTCCCATCTGCCTCCGGTAGTGACATTTTTAAGAAGATAAAAGGGGGAACTTTCCACTCACCCCCTCCTTGCAGCCACTGCAGCTGCTGCTGCCACGCCCCCATCTCACGGCACAGCAGCATTTTTAAAGGTGAATGGGGAACTCGCTCTCCACCCTCACTGCAACAGCCACCCCTGCCCCCAGAGAGGGGCAGCAAAATTTGAAAGTGCAAAATTTACCGCTCCTCAAATTTTGGCACCATAGGCAAATGCCTACTCTGCCGCTCTGCTAATCCGCCACTGCATACACAGCAAAGATGCACTGGTAAAGTGAGAGAGCAGCCTATCAGAACTTCCCAACAGGTGCAGCAAGGAAGTGGCAGTTTTTGATGCCTTCCCCATTCCCCTTCCTCAAAAAGTATTCTATGCTACTCAAAAACATGTCCCTGAGGACTGTGTAGCCCTTTGGGGGAACAGAGGGCTTCCTAGGAAGGGAAGGGTATCAAAAATTGCTACATCCCTGTTGTAGCAGTGTGCAAGAAAAACAGTTTGAACTGCAGTTTGAGGTACCTTTTAGGAGCAGGAACTTTACATGTGGCATCCGTGCATGCATGTGTGCCATGTGTGTGCTGGCGCTGCCTGGAGTTACTTGGGATGTGTGCTGGCCCAACATGGAGCTTCATGGGGCAGCAGAGAGCAAGTAAGGGCCTGCTCTACTCTTTCTTAAAGTTCCCACTCCCCACTCTCAAAAGGTGCTTGAATCATGGTTTGAACCACGGTTTGTGCATACCCTACCCTGTTGCACCAGTCTAATTAGATGGGAAGTTCTGTTGGCTGCTCTCTCATTGCACCAGTGCATCCTTGTTCTGTATGTCAGCCAGTCTCTCCACACTATTAAATATTAAAGCCTCACGGCCACCATGTTCTTATATGCAAGATCTGTTTGCACACCAAACCAGGGGCTTACCAAGGTTGGAGGGGCATACCAAGGTTGGAGATGAGATTTTTAAATGGGCTCCAACTGCCTTCCTCTCTTTGTCCTGGCCCCATGTCTCTGCTGCAGAAGAACATTAAGGACATGTGTAATATAGTGTAGCAGGTTAACAGAGGACAAGAGACTACAGCTACAAAGTGTAAACAACAGCTTTGTGAAAAACAAGGGGGCAATTCGTGCTTGCTACCACAAGCCCAGATCTCCTCCCCTCTGTGGGTTCCAAAGGAAGCTTCTGTTCCAAGCTTAACAATTCTTGTCAGGGCTGTAGCATGGCAGGATTTTTAAAACACACACACACACACACACACACACACACACACACACACACACACACCCCATATTTTTCGTTTGGAAAAGGCAGGTGAAGGGATATCCAGGCAAACCAGTTTAAAATTAGCAAACAATCAGGGAGGATGCTAGACTAGCTCCACTCTTCCCCAACCCTCAAGTATTGTGAGCCATTCTGGGAGCAAGGAACCTTTTTTTGAGAACTTGTTTGGTTGAAAAACAAATGGATATATTTTCAACAACCACAGAAACATCAAAGAACCAATTAATCAGCCCCATGCCGCCACCCCCTCTTTCCTTTTCACAGAGAGGAAAACAACTCATTGCAAGTTGGTAGAAGATCACTTCATATGGGTCATCAAGACTTTAATTTAAAATCATTTTTTTGTAAATTAAAAATAGCTCAGGCACAAACACTCACATTCACACTCCATAAATGTGGGAAGCGGGGGGGGGGGGGGAATCACACACAAAAACCACACAGATAAGAGTTGTTTGACTTTCCTTTCCACTTGAACAGCTTGCTAGCTCCCAGTCCCAGCTCCATCTTAACCGCACTTGGTTTCTGAGTGGGGGAGGAGCTGAAGAAGCTGCTCTCCTCCACTCCGACTGACAAAAGGGAAATTGGGAGTCACAGAGAACCTGCTGTGGGGGGGGGGGGGCTGCAGCTCAGACTTCTGGTTATGGGACCGGAGAGAGGGCAAGGCCTGGCCTTGGGGGCCCCTCAGAGGGTTCCTCAGAGGCTGTGGGTCAGGAGACATTCATCTCCTTTTGTCTTATTAACAGTACTCCCACGAACCAAACAGAACCATAGACCCGTAAGTTTTTCACACGTGGCTTTTAAAGTCCTTTAACTCACATCTCCTACGGAATGGAGGGGGTGCATTCACATATCGGCCAGATTTACCCCAAAGTCCCTGCAAATTATCAGAGAGAAGTTCACACAGAATTCAGGTTTTTCATAGCGCATTAAAGTGTAGTCCAATTTATATCTGGGGTTTTAAGAAAAAGCACCATTTGTGTCGGTTTGGGGGGATAACTTTGAGTTCGCAGTAAAGCCTCCTAGTAAACTCACGGTAAAGCCTGCTTTGTGTAATTGGCCCTGGCAAATTCCAGTGCATAGTCACAAACCCTGAGGAAAATCCACGAATGGATTTTGGTTCCACATCAGGAAGGTATGTTAAAACAGCACTGAAACTCACCAGGAGATGAGGTCTGAATGTGTCTCTTACAGTGCTGTCAAGGGAAGATAACACATGTCACATCACACAAGGTGAGGATGGAATAGAAAGAAGGCAACACCATGACTGATTTAATCATTTATTATATTTTTATCATGCCATTACCTAGACTCTGCTTAAAATATAGAATGGTGTGCCAAATATCCACTTACTGCCCCTACCTAATAATAGAAAAGGGTCCATTTTGATGGATGGTATTGACTGCTTTTATATGTTTAATGGAATGATATTAAGGCTTAGATTCCACAAGTAGAGGTGACTTTTTCCTTGCAAATGGAATTACTATCTCTTCTTGTAGTGATATTCCTAGTTGGCTGTATTGTTTTACAATTTCACAGCTGGTACTTTGTCCATTAGCCAGGAACAATAAAAGGACCAAATAGGTCACAAGGGATTTCAAATGGAATGAAGAGATGTGTGTTATAGCTACAGATCTGGTGATTCAAATTTGGCTGGTTTTGGTCAGCTATCAAGTCATGTTGCCCTACTAGGACTTTATGTAAGTAGTGGGAGGGAGGAACTGAGAGATTTGATAGACTTTTTTAAAAAAACCATTTTGGGGGGACTGTATGAAATTTAACTTATTTGGACATGGAATCTGGTGGTGAAAATAGCATAGAACGGAGGAGGTACTTCTGTGGTTTGACATTTTCAACACTAGCCAGCCACTGAGTCCATCTGCAGGATGTTCTGCCCCCTCCCTCTGGAAGGAGGATCCTGGAACCCTCTCTACCTCACCAGATGCAAGGACCAGGAGATTCTACAAAGAGGCTTCTCTACTTTTTGCCCCATAATTGAAAACTGTTTCAGTCACAGGCAGCAGCAGAGCATAAAACAGAAATGTATACATTCAGAGGTGCACCAAGGTAATTTGGGCACCCAGGCTGCCCAGTTGTGAGGTTCCCACCCCACGCGAGGGCCTCTCATGTGAGGCCCCCCAAACCACCTTTGGGGGGCTCACCCTGCAAAAGCACCATTTTTTAAAAACTCTTACCACGGCTGAGGGGTGGCTGCGGCGGGAGGGGAGCGGAGCAGTTCTTCTCCCCCCATCCCCCGGTGGCGGTGGGGTGGGAGCAGGAGCAATGCTGCACCCATCCATTCGGGCCAGTGTCTTTAAGCAACTGTGAGGTGCACCTGCTCAGTTGAGAGATCATCACAAGCCCAGGACATCACAGGTTTGTGACGATCCCCTCTGCGCGGGCGCACCTCACATTTGATTAAAGACACTGGCCCAAGTGGATGGGCGCAGTGTCATTCCTGCTCCCACCCCACCACTGCCGAGGAGGGGGAGAAGGGGGAAGAATTGCTCCACTCCCCCCGCCCCATAGCCACCCCTTGGCCACAGTAAGAGGGTTTTTTTAAAAAAAGAAAGAAAAAGCGGAGTTTGGGCAGGGTGGGAGCAGGGTGGCTGCCAGAGGCCCCTGGCCTCAGCTATTTGGAGGCTCCACAGGCCTTGGAGGACTGGACCAGGTCTCCAAGGTCCGGGGGTTAGTGCACCTCTGTAAACATTCAAGGATTCACTAGGGGGACTGATGTCTGATGAAACTGGATGGGGTAGAAGCAAACAATAAAGCAAATGAGAGGCAAGAACTGATTCAATTGTTGAGTTGGCTTCATGAACATCTTAGACTGCCCACGTTCACCACCAGCCCATTTAACTAGTTGCTGTTTGATTCCTACAGCATTTTCCCATACATTCCAGTTATAAAGGAGTGATATAGAATCCTTCCGTTTCTTGAAAGCATAATTTGGTGTGGGGCAATGAACCCGCATTAGTTATTATAGGGTACAGACATAGAGTCTGATAGTTATTCCAACTGAAAAAAATAATTTGCAATATAAGTGTGTCTTCCTGTGGATATCCTTTCTCTTGCTAAGTGCCTCTGAAGAAAAAATAGTGATTTATACTCCCAGAGTCCCACAGTATTTTAACTGTTCTGTGTGCTCTAAGCTGTGGTGTATTTGGTATTGCACTTTAACACTGTGTGCTTGACCTTGATCTACAGGACTCAGTCCAAACATTCCACTTAGAATCTTTTAAATCTTTTTTAACCAAACTGCAAATAAACATGGGTGAAAATTGCCAGCCATATTATATCTGTTGCTTTCTTGTAGCTACTTCAGTGGCCATTGAGAAAAAGTCTTTTGACTGACAACCTCATTTTTAAGGTCTTCATTACACAGAGATAAACAGCAAAGAGTAAATCCGCAATGTGAAAGATGCCATAAATCCAAGGAGATAAGCAATAAAGGTTGTGCAGCAAATCCTGTTTGTGTCAGCTACCCATAAAGCATGTCTGGTGATCCTTATCTAGTCTTGCTTTTATATTCTGTTAAATCAGGAAAATCTACAGTGATTAATATAAGAATGGGCAAGTGGTTCATATTCCCCATAACTCTTTTTATACAGAAAATACAGAAGTGCAAAATTTAGAATTCCTTCACTTAAAGCATGTAGATCAACTTCATACAGTTTCTTACAATCATGTGCGGCATGGTGGCCACTTAAAAAACTTACAGCATGGTGGCTCTAACCGTGTTGAAAGTAGGTCATACTGTATACAGCTTCTGAAAAACAGAAATGTATTTTTCCACATATCCATACCTAAAATCTCCAAGGAGCTGTGTAGCTTCCAGTGAAATGATTGCAGCCAAATATTTACAACTATATAAGAACCTGGAAAACAGAGGCTGTGGTAATGGTAGCTAGTATATAGTGGCTACAGATTACCAGTTCGTCACAGTTATCACCATGCCGTATGTCCTCAAATGGCCACCATTTTGCACATGAAACTACCTGTAGTTACTTTATTTATTTATTACATTTCTATACCGCCCCATACAAAGACTGGGCAGTTCACAATCTAAAAACTATTAAAACATTGACACAATTAAAACAATTTTAAAAATACAGGTAAAAATGCTAAAACCCCAAAGCTTTAGAACTATAACCTCAAAGCCTGGCTAAACAGGTATGTTTTCAGGTGCCTCTTACAAACATTAAGAGAAATGAAGACTCTAATTTCATTAGGTAGCATGTCCCAGAGTCCTGGGGCAACTCTGGAAAAGGCCTGGTTTCAAGTCACCACCAACTGATCCAGTGGCAACCACAACCTCAGATGATCTTAATAGGCGGTGGGGGTGGTGAAGAAAATGGCATTCTTTTAAATACCTTGGAGCCAAGATGTTCAAGGCTTTATAGGTAATGGCCAGCAATTTGTATTTTGCCTGGAAACTTATTGACAACCAGTGCCAATGGGTGTAATATGATCTCTTCGGGCAACCCCAGAGACCAACTGGCAGTGGCATTCTGTACTAACTGCAGTTTCCGAACTACATACAAAGGCAGCTGGTAACATCCAGACTTGACTTGAGCGCATTACAGTAGTCAAGTCTGGATGTTACCAGCATATGCACCACTGTTTTGAGGTTGTATCTCTAGAAATGGAAATAGCTGGTGAAGCAGCCAAAGCTGACAGAAAGCACTCCTGGCCACTGCCTCAACCTGAGAAATCAGGGCAAGGTTTGAGTCCAGAAGTATTCCCAGACTACTTGATTTTAGTAAAGGGTTAAAATTTCTAAGCAATGAACAAACTACCACTATACACCTTTGACAATGAATTTGTTTAGTGCTTTATTCTTTATTATCTGCCTAATGGTCCTATGAGATAGATCACTGTTCTTCGTATGAGATAGATCACTGTTCTTCGTATGAGATAGATCACAGTTCTTCATAAGTTGTGGATGGTAAAACAAAAGTTGAAGTGCAAAGATTTGCTCAAGGCCAAGACAGGCACAATTGAGAGACATTTAGCTATCACATCAGAGTCTATGATGTGAGATTTAGCAAACATCATGTAATACAATTCAAGTCCCCAAATCAATGGCAGATAAAGTACCAGTTTCCTAGCTCCAACTCTCTAATCTCTCAGCTACACTAATGATTCCAAGTTCCCTTCCTGGCATCTCCAAGATAGGGCTGAGAGAGACTGCTACCTGTAACCTTGGAGAAGCTGCTTCCAGTCTGTGTAGACAATACTGAGCTAGATGGACCAATGATCTGACTCAGTATATGGCAACTTCCTATGTTTTAGCTCTGCATTAGATATGAATAGATAACAGTGTGTTTGGTTTAAGGATATTTGTGAAGGAACATTAAGAAACTAAAGGTCTGAACCGTAGACTGGAACTAGATTGTATTTCTAGATGGTAGTTCTAGTCTGAAAAGAAGAGTGCTACGTCTTTGTCTCCTCTGCACTTTGATAATGTCTACTAATATAAAATGTGTGATGCCACATCATTGTACTGGAAGTTTCTCCACCCATTTTCCATTTAACTGGCTACTGACTGTGGGGACAAGGAAAATCACAGCAGGAAAATCACAGCAGTGCCATGTATAGACACTGCATTATTAGATTTTACTTGTGGGAAGAGATGAGGAGATCCAGGTTCCTGGTATTGGTTGCAGCCACACCTGTTCTGCAACATCTGTTTTTGGTCTTAGAAGACCTAGAAGCCGTTTTAGATCATTCTTCACCATATGGCAAATCGCCCATGTTAACAAATATTCGCATCACACATTAACACACTGCTGATAAGATGGACATTTTAAAAAAGCAGGCTGGCATTTTTTTACTTTAAAAATCCCTAACAAACATTATACTGTGCGAAAGTAATTAAAGTTATATACCCATTATTTAATCTGAGTTTAGATTAAGGCAGTATATATCATTGGTCATCAAATCTGAACTGTGTGTTTAGACTTTGGTTGCTGAGTGAAATCTATCACTACCTGGTCTAAAAAGTTAATAAATAATTTTATTGACAGTGTGCTAGTTCCAAGAATGTTTATTGGGTATCTGAGCATTCAGGCTGTACATGGTATACCTTTAAATAGGGTTGTTAAAATATCAAATAAAATGTCAAAGTCTGTCAAATATGCAGGTTTTATAAATTGTTTAGACTGGGGATGATTTAGGTTTTGTCCCTCATTCTTTTCAGATCATGTAGAAAAGAGGCTCAAAAATGGAAGGCGAGAGAGGAAAGTGCTCCAAATTTGAGATTGTTTGACGGAAAGACAGACTCTGCATCATTACCCTTCTAATCAACAATTTCATTCTTTCTTCAAAGCCCATGGGTCCATTATTTACTTTTCTTCGCTTTGGGTGGCATTTGGAGGCTATATTTACAACTCAGTGATCTCTTTAAAAAAAAAATCACTTCAAAAGAGAATTACAGATGCCAAATCTGTACACCCTCTGAATAATTTGAACTTGGACAATGGCTGCCTAATTGACTCTTTGTTAAAATAATTGCAATAACATTGCAGTCTGCGGAGGACAAAACTATATCTGGTGAATTTGAAGGCTTAGAGTAATAAAACAATTTCCTGACCATCAAGTGGGCCTATTTAGATTACCACACCTTAGTGACCCACCATCTTCCCCGTTCCCCTTTCTCCACTCCCCTTCCTTCAACCCCAGAACAACAACATCGCTTTCAGCTTTCTCCCTGGTTTTCCCACACACAATGCAACCCAGACCTCACCTTCAGCTCTCCTGAGGCCACTTTGCAAGCCAATTCGATGACACAGCCAACAGCCATGCGTGCCGCACCGGACGAATGCAGCTCATTCCAAATGGTGTCACTGTCCACCTGAGCAAACAGTCGGCAGCGAGTGGGGCGGGGGGGTGGTGGAGAGAGAAAGAAAGAGAGAGAGAGAGAGAGAGAGAGAGAGAGAGAGAGAGAGAGAGAGAGAGAGAGAACAAATCAGCGAGGGAGGGCTGGCAGGGTGACAGCCAATGTACAATAACATTAGTCTTCCGTCTTGGCCAGCTGAACAGGCCTTCTGGACATGGCTTTGCTTATACTTTTTCTCTACACTGACTTATCCAATGGAAACACATTCCTGTCATGCCTCACTGCCATTCCCTGTTTAGATTTCTCATTACAAACAGCATTACATAGGCCAGATCTCTGGCCTAGTTATGGACCTGTTAGACACACAGTTATAGATGTAAAAAGCATATCACTCACACACACACAGACATTCTGCATGCCCTTACTAGAATTGGTTTTGCAAACGCCAAAACAAAAACTTCAATGAAATTCAGAAGCATGCAGAGAAATTTTTTTTATAATGAACTCAACAGTAGCAAACATCTTTTCAAGAAACTATTTTGAAATATTTTTAAAGCAACAATTTATTTTTATTTTTATAATTTATACCCTACTTTTCTTATGGGGGTGGGGGGAGAGCCAGTCTTGTGGTGATGAGCATGAATTGGCCCCTTGCTGAGCATGGTTCTCCTTGGTTTGCATTTGGATGGGTGACAACACAGGAGCATTGTCTGCTGTGAGATATTCCCCTTAGGGATGGGGCATCTGCTTTGCATGCAGAAGGCCCATGGTTCAGTCCCTGGCATCTCCAGGTAGGGCTGTGAAAGACTCCTTCCTGAAACCTTGGAGACCCACTGCCAGTCATTGTAGACATCACTGAGGTAGATGGAGCCACAGTCTGACTTGATATAAGCTTCCTTTGTTCTTGTGTTCTTATGTTCTCTATCAGTGATTAACTCAAAATAGCCTACAGTTACTATGCTCACATGAATAAAACCAAAGGCAATTTAAAGTCAGTGGCTGACTTGTAGCTCCTAACAAAGCACACGTTAGGAGGCTCTGTGGGGATGCAACAGAGGCTGACATGGAATATCCCAGTCCTCTTCTGTGCCTGCGGTTGCACAAGCTGGTGAAACCTCTTATCCACACCCAAGCTCTATCCACGCTCAGGAAGCACTCTTTAAGAGAGGGCCAGTAAACATAAGAACAGCCTTGCTGGATCAGGCCCAAGGCCCATCTAGTCATGGGAACCTAGGAAGCTGCCTTATACCGAGGAAACTGCCATATACCCAAGTCAGGTTCTTGGGATTCTTATACCAAGTCAGACCACTGGTCTACCTAGCTCAGTATTGTCTACACAGGCTGGCAGTGGCTTCTCCATGGATACAGGCAGGAGCCTCTCTCAGCCCTATCTTGGAGATACCAGAGAGGGAACTTGGAACCTTCTGCATACAAGCATGTAGGTGCTCTTTCCAGTGCGACCCACATCCCCTAATCCAACATCCTGTTTCACACCATGGCCCACCAGATCCCTCTGGGAAGCCCACAGGCAAGAGCTGAGGGCATGCCCTCTCTCCTGCTGCGGTTACTCCCCTGCAACTGGTATTTAGAGGCAGTTTTATTTTAGAACAGTGATGTGTTCTCTTTTTACAGAGAGCTTCCAGAGACTAGGCAGAGCTAGGAAGTTTTGCCCACGTATGCAACCACACATGGCACATCTCCTCAGGGCCTTCTTACACATGCACTTTGCTAGTTAGGATGTCAGCCACTGCCTGTATAAATCAGAAAGGTACGGAATTTAGAGCTGGTGAGAAAGGCCTGGGAGATTATTGGGATCCAGCTAACTAGTTGTTGTTTGGATGCATACAGTTGTGCAAATAGGAAGGAAGGATGCTATTAGCATTATATCCCCCCAGGCCTTTTAATTTCTCTCACGAACCTTCAATTACTCTTTAGTCCAGGGAATGCCAACTCCCATCATCCTCAGCTACAGTTTATTGTGACTGGGGATAATGAGAGTTGTAGTTCAGCAATATTTGGAGTACCACAGGTTGGGAACCCCTGCTTTATACCGGAGTCAACATAGGAACATAGGAAGCTGCCATATACTGAGTCAGACCATAGGTCCATCTAGCTCAGAATTATCTGTACAGACTGGCAGCAGCTTCTCCAAGGTTGCAGGTAGGAATCTCTCTCAGCCCTATCTTGGAGGTGCCAGGGAGTGAACTTGGAACCTTCTGCTCTTCCCAGAGCGGCTCTATCGCCTGAGGGGAATATCTTATAGTGCTCACACATCAAGTCTCCCATTCATATGCAACCAGGGCAGACCCTGCTTAGCTAAGGGACAATTCATGCTTGCTACCACAAGGCCAGCTCTCCTCTTCTAGTCACAAATCATTTTATTTTGTGTGATAGCCTGTCTGGGCAGAATCTCCTCAAAGAGTCTTAGTAGTCCCATTGAAACTAAGTAGTCCACTAGAGTAACTCCTGAGTAAGACTAATGAATAAATTAGCCTGGATGCGAATCAATATTATTATATTCATACCTATAACTTTTAAGTAAATGGCATTTAAAATGTAGATGAACTTGGTACATAAAATAGCCAACAATGTTTTCTTAAACACACAGAGAACCTTTATGAGCCACTTATACTGAGTCTGTTACTCATACTCAAGAAAACAACATGATTGTCTTCTTAGGTCATATTAAAGTGACATATTTGTAATCATTGCACGTTGACCTCTGTTAATGTAAACTACAGAAGTAGAAGAGGTGACTTGCCCCAAAATTAAAGAGACCACAATACAACGCCTATTAGTGGATGCAGTGCCTGTCATCTTCCTCCCACTACTTGAATTATAAAGTAGTTGCATATGTTCCAGCTGTCCTTGTTTGCCAGAGAGAGTCCTCATTTTTCTGGTTGCTGTCCCTGGTAAACCTTTGTCCCCTGAGAAAAACTTTGGCGGTGCCCTTTAAAATTCTGTTAGTGTGCACATTATGGCCCTTTGGGTTTCAGCTCTCTTCCCAGGTCTATTATTAAATCTCCATGTGGGAAGTCAATACATCTTGACTTCAGTTGTGTTATGCATGTAAAAGCACATCTATGAATACAAAAAAATGTGACTTTGTACTACCATTTCCTCATCCCATGCCTAACTACTCTTCTAGATAGTCAATCTTGTCGATACTGAATTACAGCCCAGCCCTATCTACTGTAAGCCAAGTACAACTGTAAGATAGGCAACCTATTTAAATAATAATAATTTGCCAGAATTAAAATACAATCAAATTCATTGTTGCATGGTAATTTTTTGACAATCAATTGCCACAGATTCGGCCACAAAATATGCCGCTATAACACAGCACAGAAAGTGGATTAAAAATAGGAAAATACGATGAGAAGCATCTTATGACAATGTTTGGATAAAATTAGGTGAATGCTGAAGTGATACCAAGACAGTATTAGAACAATAATTAGAAAAGGGTTAGTCAGTGTTAGGGATGTGCATGCAACGTGTGTGGGCGCACTGATGTATGCGAGCAACTTCTGCTCTCTTCTGGTCCAAAGAGTAGATGGGTGGGAGGAAAGTACGCTGCCACCCCACTGGACCAGTTTTCAAGTGGGCACCAGTGGGGGGAAAGCAGGAGGAGGGGAAAGCGGAGGGAGGGGTAAGTGCACCCTCCCCCACCCTTAAAGTTGTTCCACCCCTGCCTTTGAACCAGCTCCCACTGGTTCCATGCACATCCCTAGTCAATGTTAGCATTACTAGTAACTACTAGGAGTAAAGTTGGTGGTAGTACTAGTAGCATATCTTTATGAGCCAGGGAGTCACAAAATGAGGTACAGCCCCCTCTGGCTCCCAGCAGCCATGGTTCCTGCAGAGGATGGTTAATCATTGACCAACCCTATCAGTTTTACCTACCAAATTGCCAGCCTGCAATAGCAATAGCAATAGCAATAGCACTTACATTTATATACCGCTCTATAGCCGGAGCTCTCTAAGCGGTTTACAATGATTTAGCATATTGCCCCCAACATTCTGGGTACTCATTTTACCGACCTCGGAAGGATGGAAGGCTGAGTCAACCTTGAGCCCCTGGTCAGGATCGAACTTGTAACCTTCTGGTTACAGGGCGGCAGTTTTACCACTGCGCCACCAGGGGCACTGCGCCACCAGGGGCTCCATGCAGGCAGCATGGCTCTCATGAATGCCAGGGCAGAGCAGGATGGGACAGGGAGGCATAACCTGAGCTGCCGGGAACCAGAGACAACTGTGCCTCATTTGGCGACCTGCCCATCGCTCAATGGGACAAGCTGCTATTGCCTTGAATTATACATCGTTGACAGCACTTCCTAGCTTTCTGTATGTTAAATCAACCATCCCAGTTTACTTTTTTATAAAATGAATGTTTAATATGGAAGGAAATATGTCTGCAAGTTGTATACTACAGTTCTGACATCATTGTAAGAGTGTCTACTACCACCCAATAGCAGTTCGTTCGTCCTAACGAGATGCGGGGGGGCGCCAAATGAGGCGCACTTGTCTCTGTTTCCCAGCAGCCCCGGTTCTGCCTCTCTCTCCCCCAGCCTGCCACACCCTGGCATGAATGAGAGGCACACTGCCATGGTCATTCATCAGGTAGAGCTGTGTGAATTGGTCAGTGATCAACCACCCTGTTCAGGAACTGGGGCTGCTGTGAACCAGAGGAAGCTGCATTGTGTTTTGTACTTCCTGGCTACTGATGCAGAGTAGGAAATAGGACCTGCTCTCCTCTATTTTTTGTTAGCATGCCCCCTTCGGGGAATAGAGGTGCTAAATATTTAGCTTCCCTACACTTTTTAAAGTTTAGGATAGCTTTCACTAGGGCCCATATGAATGTGCTGCCTTCAGCCCTTTTGGAAAAAAAGATTTAATAAGGGATCGTCAGATTTTGGCCTATGCCCTAGTGGTGCAGGCCTCCCTGAAACAGTTTCTCATGTGCTGTTATATTGCTCCCTGTATTCTGATACTAGGAAAGAACTCATATTCCCTCTGTTAGAGCAATTCCCAGGAAGAGCTGACTCCTTTTATATGAATTTTTGTCTAGAGGATCAAGATAATGAGGTTACTAAGGTGGTGGCGAAATTCTTTTATGTCGCTATTAGACTAAGATCCTGTTTAAGATCTAATTCTTAGGAGCTATTGTTTTGTCCTGATAATTATGTCTTATATTACTGCTGGCATATTTTGCTTTTAATCTTGTTTTAATCTTTGTATGTTCTCTGTATGGCCTATGGCTGTAATAAATTGATTGATACTGATGCAGGGTACTTCGGCAGTGGTCCTGGTTTGAAAGCAGGACTATTACAACAACACAGGACTAGCCCTGTCTTCCTCTGCGAATCCCATTGCTCATTCATGTTTTCTTGTCCAATGCAGCCTGTTTGATTTCCTTCTAATGGTTCTTTCCCTTGGCTTTCATACATTTCTTTCAAACTTTTTTTTTTTAAAAGAGTTGGGAGTTGTGCCGTGAAGTGCAAAACCTTCTGTGGAAGCCTTCTCAAAATGCCATCAGGTGTGTGCTGTGGCCACTCATCGTAAATTATGCTGGTATTCTTAAAATATCACTCTGTGGAAAAGTAGCTCCAGGGAATGAAATAAGAGCTGTAATTACACAAATAAGGCCTAGTGCTACATGCACAATCCACACCATACTTTATTTGCATCTTTGTTGTGTTTTGCAGGATCCATATGTTCTTTCTTTCTGTTGAGCTATTGTGGTTGAGGATTTGAATTTTCCAGATTGCCTTTGCACTGTGTGTACCTGCAAAAAGTCATTGCAACTGCTGAAGAACAGTTTCCCAGCACTTTGGGTTTTCTTTTTGTTTTTTAAATCACTTTATCTTAATAGCTCAAGGCAGTGTACAAAAAGCAACATAATACATTAACATTATAAAACAGGACCATAAAACCTGATGATTAAACCAGCATAGAACTCAAAACACAAGAAACCAACATCCACCAAAGCAGAGCCAGAGGCAAGAAAATCACCCTTCCTCTGAGTTGTGTTCACCTTTCTGGCAATTCCTGATGTTCTTAATAAATGTATTTCACTGCTCTCGTTTGCTGTTTCTTTCTTCCGTTTGGCAGGGGGGGTTTCTTTCTGTGTGCGTCTGTGTGTTTGAGTGCATCTGCATTTAGATCTGTTGTTTGCTCTTTAGAATATTTGATAGAATATTCATATGAGTGCCAATATAATCTGGAATATTCACTATATGAAAGAAACACTTGAAATTATTTATGAATTTGAAAAGCCCTAGGAGCTTCAGTTGTAACTGTGTGATGTTCTGAATACTTATTAAGGAACAAAGCTACACATTATAGACAATGGGGACATTCACATGACCGGGCAGATGGGGGAAGGCTGTGCAAATCCGATTTTCCCCCCAGACAATCCATCAAATGTTGCTGGGAGTGTGGACCCTGCTTCCAGACAATCATAGGAACATAGCTTCTCCAAGGTTGCAGGCAGGAATCTCTCTCAGCCCTATCTTGGAGATGCCAGGGAGGGAACTTGGAACTTTCTACTCTTCCCAGAGTGTCTCCATCTCCTAAGGGGAATATCTTACAGTGCTCACACTTCTAGTCTCCCATTCGTATACAACCAGGGTGAACCCTGCTTAGCTAAGGGGACAAGTCATGCTTGCTACCACAAGACCAGCTCTCTTCTCCACTGCTCCAGGAGCCAGGTTGATGCATCCCGGCCTGCAGGTATCCCACAATGCACTGCATGCTAAAGTGCAGTGCATTGGGGGATTCCCCCAGGAAACTGGCACAGACAGGCTAAAAAGCTGGGCTAGGCAGCATTTGTCCACTGGGATTGGCCCAATCCCAGCAGTTCTCAAATGCAGCTTAACCCAGGCTGGGCTTCCCTAGTCTGGTTTTAGGCTTCACATGAGAACAGCCTCAATATATGCTTTAAAACCCCAAAAGCTGCTACATCTAGGGTGAAGTAACATCGGGAAGTAACACTGAGGTGCTTTTAGAAGGGCTTAGACAAATTCATGGAGAGCAAGTTTATCAATGGCTGCTAGTCTGGTGACTATAGGCCACTCCAGCCTCTGAGGCAAGACATTTCTAAATATCAGTTGAAAGGGAGCAACAGCAAGAGAGAAGGCATGCCCATACCTCTTCCCTGTGGGCTCTCCTAAGGCATTTGGTGGGCCACTGTGAGAAACAAGATGCTGGACAAGATAGTCCTTGAGCCTGATCCAGAAGGGTTGTTCATATGTCCTTATGCTGTTTGTAGCATAAAACTACAAACCATGGTGAAGAGGTCTATCAGTGGACTACAAACCACCAAATCATGGTGGACAGCTCTGTCAATGGCTACTAGTCTGGTGGCTGTGGGCACTCTACAGCCTTTGAGGAACAATGCATCTCAATATAAGATACAGGGGAGCAACAGCAAAAGAGAGGGCATGCACATGCCTCTTGCCTGTGGACTCCCCAGAGACATCTGGTGGGCCACTGTGTGAAACAGGATGCTGGACTAGATGGGCCTCATGCCTGATCCAGCAGAGCTGTTCTTATGTTCTTAAGCAGCTTGGAAATTAGAACTTTTAAGAAAAAAGCTGCTAACTGACTTTCTCCCAAAACAGATTCTAAATTGAAACCGGTGGCGTTCTTACCCATGGACCTTGTGGCTGGTCCAGAGCCTCCACACCCCCTGAGGCCTCCCAAATTCTCTTTAGTCTGTCCCGGGTGGTGTGGTCGCTGCTGGCCTGCACTGTACCGGGCGACTGAGTGTGATTATGACCTGTGCCGGGTGCTTTCAAGACAGAAGGGGGAGTGAGGACACACACATGTGTCATGGTGTATGTGTGTGTAGGGGGATTATGCTTAACTTGCAGTGGTGGAGGGGAGGCTCCAGCAGGCTGGGTGGCCTCAGGCCTTTAGGTCCAGGTTCCAAAATTACCTAGGTACACCTCTGATTGAAACTGAGTTTAATGAATAAGACAGGTTTTATGTCAAGACATAAGCAATACTGGATAATGAAAGAAAAAGCTGTAGCCCCCAAACCACATCCATTCTCTTAACTGTTGTCTGCCCTATAATTCAGTGATTGAAATTGCTTAATGAACACTGGCTGGTACTGCTCATGCTGCAGGGAAGGGCCAACTTTAGTCTCTCCCCTGACGCTGACTGTGGCACCTAAAAATATGTTCCTGGGGGTCAGCCATTGCTATGCCTTCAGGCCATTGTGCTTGAGTTAAATTTATGCTCAGTCAGGGGCAGAGCCATCACTGAATAAGCAGGTTCAAAGAACCTGGGCCACCAAAGAAAAGGGCCACTGGAGCCCCCGTTGCACGTGATGTCATGCGGAAAGGGGGTGTGGCCCGATTGCCAGAAGGCCCGTCCCAGTCCTCTCCCTCTCATTTCCAGGCAGCACTTGCTGCCTGAAACGAGAGGGGGAAAGCTCGTTCAGGCTATCCCAAACCCAGGCCACACACCCTTTGTGACACCACAGGGGCGTGGCTTGGGTTTGCTGGAGGGAGAGGAAGGGGGGGAAGCTGTCAGGCAGCAAGCACTGCCTGAAATGAGAGAGGAAAAGCTTGTTGGGGCTCTCTAGAGCCTGAGCCACACCCCTCTGTGTGTGTGACATCACGCACACAGGGCATCACTGGTGGGGCCACTGGGCAGGGTGGAACACAGGCTGCTGTTCAGCTGGCTCCATTACTGTGCTCAGTATTGTCTACTTTATAGAGGGAGTGAGGAGTAACATAGACTTTGAAACAATATCAAGCTAATCTGCTCACAATTTTTAAATTAACATTTTTTCAGACAGGATAACGAGGTTTACACCAAATGCATCACCACAAATAAACAATGAATGACAAAATTCTTTCATTGTATGATACAATAACATTTTCCCCTCTCCCTAGTTTATGTAGAATACAAATACACAAGATTTTTCTACCTTAACGCTCCCTTTTAAAAAAGGAAGAAAAAAGCAAGAAACAAACCCCAACCCACACACACACACAAAGGTCACAGTCACAGAAACATTCAGTATCACTTCTTACCAAAAATATCTATCACAATGTGTATAATTCTAAGAATGGTTCCAAATTACTTCAAGTTTGTCATGAGCACCTCCTCTTCAAATAAGCATTTTTTTCATGAGCTGCCAAAAGCAATGAATCATAAATCCAGTTTTCTGCTTCAGGATTATCTTTAATTTTCCATTTGGAGTATAAGGCACTTAGTTAGAACTAATGCTTGCAATAACCATACTTTTGTGTCTCTAGATAAATTCTAATCATTTGGTCTAAGTCCAAGGATTACCATAGAAGTCATAAATTCAAAATTAGAACTCAATACCACAGATATCCTTAAAAAAACCTTTCATCTGGAATGTAGTAACAAATTTACAGCCCCATCAAAGATGTACTAATACTGCCTCTCCTATGATATACCACCAACAATTATCAGTCCTTGAAAACCCAAATGGATGGAGACCTTTTGCAGTTCAATAATATCTAAACAGAATGTTTTGTTGAACTAGTTTCAACTAAAAATCTAATGCTGATTTGCTAATATTGTGAAATGCCACAGACCAATCAAGTGGCAATATATTTATATTTAAATCATTGCCCCCACTTATTCCTTCATTATCTGACGTAATGGAATATGATAATTTTATATGCTCACCCTTTTTATTTTATTCATTTTTATACCGCCCTATATAAAATCTCAGGGCGGTTTACAATTTAAATAAACAGCAGCCAAAACCTAAAAATAATATAGAACAGATTAAAATTACCACAAATAAAACTTTAAAACATCATAAACTAAAAGCCAGGAGAAACAGGTGTGTTTTCAAAGGTTGTTTAAAAACAACCAGAGATGGGGAGATTCTAATTTCATTTGGGAGTGTGCTCCAGCAGACCATCCTTCACCCCTGCAGAGGTGGGTTGTGGTTGTCAGTCCAACCTTAACCAGGTAGTGGTCCTTGACATGCATATGACATATGACATGCATACCCCTGCTAACTTGGCAAAGAGGCACCTTTTAATCTGGTGATTCCCTTTATTTAGCAGGGGGAGAGTAACTGGCCCTGTCCACTTCCAGCACAGTACCTCCTGTGACCGTTGCTGGTGTCTATCATGTTTCTTTTTAGATTGTGAGCCCTTCAGGGACAGGGTTCCATCTTATTTATTTGTTATTTCTTTGTGTAAACTGCCGTGAGCCATTTTTGGAAGGGCGGTATAGAAATTGAATGAATGAATGAATGAATGAATATGATTTTTCACCATTCAGGAACATGAGGAGATGCATCAGTAGGCAACATCCAGACTAAGTTAGCTTTGATTCAATCCCATTGAAAGTAATGTAACTTACGTTGGTCATGACTAACTGAATAAACCATGCCTGTACCTAGAACAAGGCTCGCTACATTGGGAAAACATGAAGGTTCTATACTTCCAATTTGGATAAAATCTGGATAGGATTCCAGATATTCAGCAAGTTCAGGGGCTTGGATTTATCCATATAATTCCTTCTCTAGATTTTGCCCATCTCTACAGCTTTTACTTCTACCATTTAGTTTGGAAACATTACACCATATGCATTATCTAGAGATGATTGACTGATATGAGAAACATGTAAGTAATGAAAAATGGGCGTGGACTTGAAAGCAATAACACTTTAGTTCTGAAATACAACTACACCTAAAAGTTGAAGCATCACTATCAGTATTGTTCATTCTTCAGCAACACTTCCAAGAGACAGAATCACTCCTTACAATGTTACACACTCTGTAAGCTAATATTTTAAAGACACATATGGCTTTACTTCATCCAGTATTTCCTAAGTGGGTAGAGTAGTTGCAAGCTTTTCCAAATACATGCAATCTAACTCAATCACTGGCAAAAGCAGCAAAGCTAGAGCATAATAAAGCTGCAGATGATACTAATTAAACTACCTGTCCTTTGGTGGATGTGAAGTTATTTTTGAAAAAGATTGAAATGCTTAAAATAAAAATTAATTTGCAGACAGTCTTGTGTTAAATCTGCTGGATTTGTACCTATAGCATGCAGAAAGTTTTTCCGCCAGAAATAGCAGGCATGTGTAAATTGTTATTGAAAGCCAGAGTGACTATTTACTCCATAGCTCTCAAAAACATATCTGGAACCATGGAGGGACCTATGCATTATAAGCAGACATCTCCCACAATCCTGCAGTAACCTCCAGCTCCACTGTATACAGAAGAACTGGGAGGCCATAACAGGATGGCATAATACAAGGTGTTACATCAGAGGTGTAAAATGGTGCTTGCAAAAGTGCTATTCAAGCACTATTTGCTTCTGTCTGGAAACACCCCAATGGAGCTCATTTGCTTCATTTTTTCCTCACACCAAAATGAATGCACTTTGAAATGAATTAAGTATGAATGGGTCTGAATGGGATTCATTTTCGGCATCCCATTCATTTCCATTTCTGTAGGAGGCTTTACCTTAAGTGGCAGCCAGATCGCTTCTCTGTGCAACTGCAGGAGAACAGCTGCCATTTTCCCCCCTTGAGTCTATCGTGGGAAAATCAAAATGGCAGTCACTGGTCAGTACCTGCCCAGAAAAGCTGCTGCTGCCATCATTATTGTACAAGCAAAGAACACACGCACCCTCCAAGAAAACAAATGAGAGTTACAGAAATGAGCAAAATCCTAATAGGTGAGAAACAGAAAAGAATGGGATATTCAGCTAAATAAGCTCTCAAAACAACTCACAAAAACAGTAAACGCACATATTAATCTTACATTAATTATCATGGGTTAACATTACTAGTCTATAACAGCCTCTGCTGGATACAAGATGGTACAAATAGTATGGCCTGGATATGGAAGGTTCTGGACATAGGCGGTCTGTATAAATTATTGTCCATGCTATGGTGAGAGGCAATACTTATGAAGTAGCAGAAAGTAGCATTAGCAGCGTTAGAAAAGTTGTCAGCCTTTGTGGACTATCGCAGATCATAAAAAATGAGAAGTAATTCTGGAAATCACGGATTTGTCATGTCATCTAGTGATTTATGCACTCTTTACTGAATCCATGTGTCTTAGGAGGTACAAAAGCTTTTAGAGGCTCACACTTTGCCATTTGTTTCCAGACCAAATATATTTCGTTCACCCCACTCCTCTTGCTGGCAAGCAACTAGAAACTGGATCCATTTCCAAAGGGTTCCTGCCTTTAAGAATTGTGTGTGGCATTTAGCTATGACTGCCAACAAACAGCCTGTCATTCCTAGAAGACATTAGTGCCAAAGCATGTTGGTGGAAGTCCATGAGACTAGGAGAATTAGCTAAATAAAACTGCTGCCATTCGAGTAGTATCATTTCCAAAGCAGAGTGTCCTTATTAGTCTTTTGCAGTAAAGCAAAAAAATATCTCATGGCACTTTAAAGACTAATAAATTATTGTAGCACAAGCTTTTGTGGACTAGAGTCCACTTCATCAATGTGGGCTCAACTATTATGGCTACCATGAAATTCTCATTCTTGAAATCCTCTTCCTTCTAGTTGTACTCTATGTGGGCAACTGAAAATATTATTAACATGCTAGATTGGCAGCAAAGTGTGGAAGTAGTAATGGCCTTTCCCAGACATTTCAGTCTAAAGTAGGTCTCATTGGTCAACATCCTAACTTTGTGTGCATGCACATGTAGCCAAAATGTGCAGCAGATGTGTAGTGGCTAGTTGTGTAGTGTAGTAGTGGCTCTGTATTGTATTGTATTGTATTGTATTGTATTGTATTGGCTCAGTAGTGGCTGGTTGGGGTGGAGTTTGGGGCAGGGAATGAATGCGGCTCTCGTCTGCTTCTGGCCCCACCTGGCTGCATCCTTCCCTCTCACTTAGCCCACCACAGCTTTAACAGCTTTAATAGACCACACACCTGGGGTTAAAGCTATGTTGGGGTGAGATGAGAGGGAACACATACACACGTTCTCCTTTCCCCACTCTTGCCCAAATCTTTCAGGTTGTTCCCCCCCCCCACATTAAAAGCAGCTAGAAATCTCATTTTACGAAAAAATAAGTAAAGAAAAGCATGTGAACATAGGAAACTGCCTTATACCAAGTCAGACCATTGGTCCATCTAGCTCAGTATTATTTACAGTGGCTGGCAGGGGCATCTCCAAGGTTTCAGACAGGAGTCTGTCCCAGTCCCACCTGGAGTTGCCAGGGATTGAATTTGGAACTTTCTACAGGCAAAGCATTTGCTCTACCACTGAGCTATGACCCCATCCACAAAAGTGGCATGCATGGGTCTCCCATCCAGGCACTGTCCACACCAACACCTACTTAGCTTCAGCAAGGTAGCTGTATCATGTGGCCTTAGACCATGCTCTCCATCATTATAAACAAACACACAAAAGCCAGATGCCGAGTTTTAACCACCACCCCCACCCCCACACAAAAATCAACCTTTCAAAGGCCTTTTCTCAAAACAAGAGCTTGGGTTCGTTTATGTGTTTTTAAGGATAATAATTTCAGAAAAAGAACATTTTCAGATATATTCAAAATATATGCCATGTTCATGCTGGCATTCACCATGTTCATGGAGTTAATCGCATGCAATTAGACACAATTTTCTGGCTTTGATATACTATCACTGTGTCCCTCAATGCTAAGTTTGTTGCCTAGCATTTTACTTGATGAATAGAATTTTATCTTAAATCAGCAGGGCTGGTGTATCTTCCATTAACACAAATTTCAGAGATGTACATTTGTTTTACATTGATTAATTGGTTAGATTACTTCCTTTTTAACCTTAACTAGCCTTTTAACTGACAATAAGTCATAACTGATTAATACAACAGTAAATTTTAAAATATACATATTTGCACTTAATATAAGTGTTTATTAAAACTGGCAAATTCAAGTATCATTTTAGATGAGGCATTATCCTTAACATTGGAGAGAATGCAATATAGATGTATCTAAAAATCTAAGAAAGAATGTTTTCCCTATCTAAAACTATTTGTTTCAGTCATATGCCAATATATGCTGATTTTTAATTATTAAATCCAGAGAAATAAAAATACACATATGTATTGTACAGGAATACATTTGTAACAATCTTTCTCAATCTTTTTTTGCAGTCTAAGGACCATAATTCCATCCAGGTAATTTCCAAACGTTAATACACAAATACCACTTTTTTCTGAAAAAAGATTAGTTTAAATATTTGTGCCCCTTATTTTGACAAATTGTGCAGTTATTTCATCCATAACATCGATCTCACCTTAGTTGTCTTACAAATATAGTGACTAAGATTTTCCTAATCCCTAATTCACAGTATACATAAAATCATTCTGATCCACCAGAAGTAGTTAAAAAGGAGTTAAAGTGAATCTTAGCACAGTGCCGTCTGCGTTAATCTGTAGTACAGGCTCCTGCAAGGTGTTATACTGGCTCAGTGTGGCTTCAATTCACTTTAGAGGTCTGATGCTGTACACTGACCTTTCTTTTTCCACTTGTTTTTCTTCCTTTTTAAAAGCATCTTTGCACTGGGCAGCTGCTTCGTTTTAGAAGATAAATAAGGAATTCTCTTTTGTCTACAGGGGCAATCCCTGGGGTACCAAGTCTGAAACCCAAACTTCGCCCCAGCACAGCTTGAGAGCCCATTCCTCATCTAAACAAATGCCATAAGACCTTTTATGCTCTTTTACAGCATGTCAAAAATCATATTGACTGCCAATAGCAATGTGATTGGTGTTGCCTCCTTTGAGCTATAAAAGCAGCAGTCTGTAATCAATTTCTTTAAGTGTGTCCAGGGAATTCTGGTTAAGTTCCGTTCCAAGTTATAAAGGACAACTCAAAAAGCTGGAAAAGCTTTGAAGCTAAACGCTGATGATATTATCTTAAACGCTGATCTTCTTCTTCATTTTATTTACTTATTTATTTTTGCCTAGCTGTTAAACATATACACACACATACCTGTGCACACGCATACACACACTAATAAGTGAAGGAATTGTTTCAAGATCTCCTCAGATGAAATGGAATGTAGATATGGTTCAGCTGATATTCCGCTTCTTCACTATTTTTTTAATATCCCACCTTTACTACAGCTTCTATATTAGTTGAAATTCAGATATCATCAATAGTGAGCTAAATGTGGTTGCTCTGCGCAGTGCCACTGTTCCTTCAAAGCCCTTCTTAAAACTGACTTTGCATGGCCAATGACCTATTTCCTTAATTCTCATTCCCTGCTATATCAAGGCTACATTATCCCCTGCATTTGCCTACATCACTCTTTCTTTCCTGCCTCTTTCTCATGCTGTTACTCTGTTGTTCTCCTCATTGCCTAATTTAGACTGTAAGCTCCTTGTAGTCAGAGACCTGTTTATTTTTTACTTATGCCACTATGTAAGATGCCATGTACACTTCTAAGTAATCACATGATGTAGCTAATCGCCACCATCGTCACAAAACGCAAGTTCTGCTCATACATTATGTTCAATACACAACCAATCTACGAAGAGTGTACACACGTACAGATCTGTACACAGGTATAGTTATTCACAAATTATGTTCAATGCACGTACCGCAGTATATTTCCTCCTGTCTATACTCTGCATTTGAGGTGCCTGTACATAGCTCACTTTTAAAATGAATTGATGGTACGGTAATTTGTACAAAAGTATATACATGTGCTACAAACACCTACATGCACATACAATATAATGAAGTTATTCATACGTGCTCCAAAAACCTGGCTAAGGAAGCCCAGCCCGGTTCTTGATGCACATGTGTACCGCCCGGATCAGGACCGGTCCTGGTGGTGCCTCAGCAGCAAAGCCACCTAGGCAGCCACCCTCCAAAATGAGGTTAGGAGAGAGAGAGCACTCCGCCCTAACCCCGTTTTTGTGACAGTCTGCCAGGAGTGGCTGCTTGCAGCTGTCACTGAAAGATGGAGGAGATCCTGGGCAGCTTCAGGGAGGGAAAGGGGGAGCCCCATAATGCACCACACATTCACGCAGTGCATTATTGGAGCTCGGGGTGGGGGGTGGGGCAACACAAGGCAATGTGTCCCAGCACTCCGGCACTCCTGCAGTAGCTGGTAGTTGTCTGGGTGGGCAATCTGCCCGCTGAAGAGGACACCACCAATTGTCTGTGGGCCAGGTGAGCTCTTTAGGGCTTTCTCCCCGCTAACCCTCTTGCCCTTTCTCACGGCTCATGAGAAAGGGCTCAATGTCTGAATAGGGCTCCAGTTGTCTGAATAAGGCTATAATGTCTGAATATACAAGGAGGCTATTCCCACGGTCCACTGAAATCGGGCTAGGGGAGCTTAGCCCGATTTCGGTGGACCATGAGAACCACAAGGCTCGCAGGTGAGCCCGGTGTCCTCCAGGTGGTTAACCCGCCAAACTACCCCTCCTCTTAACTTTTTTTTATCGTGAGTTGCCGCGGTGCGGCTCTGCGCCACAGCAACTCATGAGAAGACCCCCGAACGGGAGGCTGAAAAGCAGCCTCCTGGCTCGGGGGTCTCTCCAGCATGCCCTGCGCGCTCACGTAGGGCATGCTGGAGCTTCTGGGGGCCGCGTGTGACGGAGCCGGCAGTCATGTGGGTGGCCGCTGCGGCCGCCCGGAGCAGACTGACTGCTCATCTGCAGGGAGAAAGGGCTTAGCCCACTCTCCTCGCAAACCCCCCTCATGGCTCTTCTAATCAATTGTGAGAACAGTCTCAATGTCTATTACAATGCCTATACAATGTCTGACTAGGGCTACAGTTGCTTATGGCAGGAAATCTTCAGCATTTGTGGCTGGGGATTATGGGAGTTGAAGCCCAACAACATCCGGGGACCCAAGTTTGAAAACCCCTCATAGTCTACATGGCTCATGGTCTACATTTCAGAAGGTCACACATTGCAGGGTTGCTGCTGAAAACAACATCCCCATGGCAATGTCTCCGCCTTCCTTGCCATAACATCTTGAAGCACTCACCACAAGATGTAGCTGGGCTGTTTAATTCTCCACATCACTGGCTTTTGCTAGTGGGAAGGGTGAAATAACTTGTTCCTAGAAGTTTCTGCAGAGACGGGGGAACTTGGTACATAAACACCATTTACAGGAGATAAGATGAAGTGCGAGATAAAGGTCAGGGGATGGCACTGTGCAGTGGTCACGACATGTTCGGTAAGAGACAGGCAGTTTTGGAGGAGCTGGGAAAGTGAGGCGATCATGGTTCAGGCTTTGAAACAGAACAGTCTTGAAGATAAAGGACAAGTGACTTGCTGAATACTGAGGAGAGCATTTGCCAAGCACTGGAAGATCACATGGAGACAAGAGTGTCTCCATGTGATCTTCTTGTCTCCATGTGATCTTCCAAGCACTGGAAGATCACATGGAGACAAGGAAAGCAAATGTGGACAGAATAACTAATAGTTATTCACTGGAGATGACCATTAAAACTACTTGTCCCCTATATGAGGGATTTGTCTGTGTGAGTGTGTGAAACTGGCTAGCTGCAGAGCCTTAAAGTTCCACTTTCCTACAGCCTTCTCAACAACTTTCTCAGCAGCATCCTCTCCTCCCAGAACCCTCCACTCCACATTCTCAAAGTATGTATAGGTGCTTCAGTGCCACATAAGGATCGGCTGTTATGCTAACTCTGCAATGTACAGCAGCATGCATAAGCCAAAGACACCTGTAAAGCACAATAAGCAGCGAGTTCTTCGGAACCATGCTGTACCAATCCTCTCCTTTTGTTATTCAATCAATAAAGTTGTGGCCCTATTTGAATCCATACATTCTGTCCCATGTCTTTGTTGTCCAGGTGCAATATTTCACCTTGACTAGCATTTACCTTGGTGCATTTTCACAATGTGGCGAAAACATTGACTTTTTCTTGTAACATCTATTGTTATTCAGCACTCCCAAAATGAATAACCAAAGAATATCTCAATGAAAAACATGTTACAAGCTGTTCATGCCACCCTATTACATTGAAGCAAAATCTACTTACCCCAAGGCCTCCACAGGGTAACAATGAAAAGAGCTTTTGAGGCACGCTGCCTGCATACACAAAAGAAGAGAAACATCAAGAAAACATGAGAGTTCCTTCATTCAGTTCCTTTATTCAATCATTTTTAATAACTGGCAATTAATAATAGTTTAGCTCTTAGATCTTCTCCAAGAATGAAACAAAGGATAAATTTTGGAATCATTCAACTTTACATAAAGTCTTTAGAACCTTCCTGGCTGGGTTAAAAGATGGAATATAATAAATCCAGGCATCTATGTGTCAGAGTATGGGAAACACCTATATTGGGCAGCAGCAGCAATATAGGAAGGTGCTGAAAGGCATCAAGGGTGTGAAGAGCCATAAGGGGGTTTGCGGGGAGAGCGGGCTTAGCCCGCTTTCCCTGCAGACAATCAAACGGCAGCCCTGGGTAGCCGGATCGGCTGCCCACACAACTGCCGGCTCCATCATGGAGCCAACGGGGACTGCTGGGATCGGGGGCATCCTGGAGAGACCCCCGAGCCCAAGAGGCTGCTTGCAGCCTTCCAGTGGTCTACTTAGGAACATAGGAAACTGCCATATACTGAGTCAGACCATTGGTCTATCTAGCTCAGTATTGTCTTCACAGACTGGCAGCAGCTTCTCCAAGGTTGCAGGCAGGAATCTCTCTCAGCCCTATCTTGGAGAAGCCAGGGAGGGAACTTGAAACCTTCTCCTCTTCCCAGAGCAGCTTCATCCCCTGAGGGGAATATCTTGCAGTGCTCACACATCAAGTCTCCCATTCAGATGCAACCAGGGCAGACCCTGCTTAGCTTATGGGGACAAGTCATGCTTGCTACCACAAGACCAGCTCTCCTCACCAGCTCTCCTCACCTATGTTCCTATGTTCCTAACAAGCACACCTTAGTAAGATGAAGGTAAAGTTGTGCCGTTGAGTCAGTGTCAACTTCTGGCAACTACAGAGCCCTGTGGTTTTCTTTGGTAGAATACAGGAGGGGTTTACCATTGCCATCTCCTGCGCAGTATGAGATGATGCCTTTCTGCATCGTCCTATATCCCTGCTGCCCAATATAGGTGTTTGATACCAGCAGGAATCTGAACCAGCAAGCTGTTGCTCCCTAGGCAAGTTACTTCCCTGCTGTGCGATTAGGTGGCTTCCTTAGTAAATAATTCCCAATGACTACAAGTTTAAAAAGGGGCCCTTTAGCATCAGTACCTATTTTGACTTGGAAGGAAATTATGTACAATGTGCTTTAGGCAAGGATGGATTTATAAACATATTCTGATAGAGAAAGAACTGGCAAAGCAGTTAAAAAAGCAGTGACTGAAATCCCCATGATTCCACCTTGGTTCAGGAATACCAAGAAGGGATGCCCAGTAAAAACCTCAATATCTAGTTATTTCTGTGGTCAAATTTGTAATGTACAATAGATTTTGGGAGCCTCAGTTCTGTTGCAGGCTTAAATTGGTTCTTCTGTGCCTGTGTTTGTGGATGGGAATATTTGCCATTGGTTGCAAGTTAATAGAAAGCAGAAGAGGTCTGGAGGTCTTTAGTGGTTTTCATTATCATCACTTAAGGCCAGTGGTGACTTTGGTAAGAGCATGAAAAAAACCTGCCTCCAAACTGTAATATATTCACACATACTGTATGGATCCTTCATGTGTCAGTTTTGCTTAAACTGAAGCATAAGCCATTGAGATGGCCTGACATGTATTTCTGGCATTTATTCATTTGCCATCATTAAGAATGGTTGGCTTTTAAAAAAAGTAATATTATGCTTACAAGGGGGAGGGACCGAAAAATGGCAATTGTTTGAAATTGTACCTCTTAATGAAATGTGGGGTGGTGCGATTTGAACATCATGATAGCTTACGTCACATCAAGATGTAATGTTCTGTGGCACAGTCCATAGTACATTGTAATAAAATGTAAGCGATTAAAAGGCAAGATTTTCAGAGGGGACTTAAGAGTCAAAAGGCAAATACTTGACTAACAAGCAGAAGGTTGCCAGTTCAAATCCCTGCTGGTACTATATTGGGCAGCAGCAATATAGGAAGATGCTGAAAGGCCATCATCTCTTACTGCACGGGAAGGGACAATGGTAAACCCTTCCTGTATTCCACCAAAGAAAATCACAGCGCTCTGTGGGCGCTGGGAGTCAAAATCAACTTGATGGCACATTTTACTTTACTTTTTTCTAGTTTAGGAGAGCTAAGTCAATGCTTAGCTACAACCATCATGTTACATCCCACCAGCTTCAGTAGGATATGGACACATATTAACCATGTTCTTCCTTCAACTGTTCAATTGATGAATTTAGACGTTAATGCATACAGTAGGTAGTCAGGTCTGTGTTAAATTTCTGAATCACCCTAAAAGTCACATTTTAATTTCTCCTTGACAGCCCCTCCCCATTCCTTTTTGATGCAATATAAAATCTGAGTTAAAAATAAATAAAAAAAAATAGCAGAGCCTTGCAAAATATACTGTAAATGTTATTTTACTGTCTGTAGAGTTCTGTTAGGTCCCCAGTGGAGTATCTAGGAAGCATCTGCTGTATGTATAAAAGTAGGGGCTGTGGGACGAAGCAAGGGACTGTGATTTAGTCCAACAGTCTCCTCTTAATTAAGACATACTGTTAAATTGTAAATACTTTCTGACCTTTGACATATTATGGCTTATGTTTATTAAAACTATAAAAGAACTAGGAGTGTTGTCGATGTCTATTGCAGGACTTCAGTAGTGGGGAATTTCACTGCAGTGTTAGTTCCCAATAATGAATGTTGATGAGAGTTAGACTGCAATCCTCCATCCATTTACTAATATAAACCAGAAATCATGTTTCCCTTGAGAGAAGATATTTTTTTCAGATTACTGACATCCTTTAGAAAGATGCTTATATTATAAAATACAGAGCACTATCCATGCCCTCCCACATGTGCAGCTCATAGAGTTTCATATGCAGTAGAGACTCTTCATGGGGCCCTTGAGCTTCCTCTTCTCCTCACTGGACATAAGTCAATCTGAGGCAATGTGCATGGCTGATACTGTCAACAGGAAGACCATGCCTCCTTTGATTGATTGATTGATTGATTGATTGATTAAGTGCCATCAAGTCAGTGTCAACTCTTAGTGACCACATAGATAGATTCTCTCCAGGATGATCTGTCTTCATCTTGGCCTTTAAGATCTCTCAGTGGTGCATTCATTGTTGTCGTAATTGAATCCATCCACCTTGCTGCTGGGTGTCCTCTTTCCTTCAACTTTTCCCAGCATTATGGACTTCTCGAGGGAGCTGACTCTTCCCATAATGTGTCTCCTTTACCCAAATCCAATTGCCTCCTGGCATTTGTTTGTGTAGGCTACTGAACTCAGCTGTCAGCATGTGAAGGGACAGATCCTGCCTAAGATTTTCTAGTAGAAGCATTTTTCTATTAGAGAGATGACCTGCATGCACTTCTGTACACATACTGTTGACCAGCAACAAGGGTACCATTTACATTGATTTATTGGGTGAAATCACAGGGTTTCACTTTCGCGTGTATCTTTAATTGCTTCCTCTTTATTTCCTGCACACAGGTATTTCATTTCAGTACTTGTTTACTAGTGGTCTGGCCACCATAGTTATAGCTCAGTTCTGTCCATCTTCATCCTTGACACAAGCACTGCATGCTGTTCCTTGAAAGGCTTCATGGCCTCAAATGCATTACAATATAAGGCCAAAGATGCCGGTGATCCAGATATTTTGTTAAGCTTTACAGATGAAGTTTGTTGAGGTCTGGTTGGTCACAAAAATTACCAATGGAAGGTTAAAAAAAACCTAGTTGTCTGCATTTTACAAACCTGGTTTGTTAAAAGGCATGGAAAAACAGGCAGATCACATGATATCTGTAGGAAGCTCCCAGTGGTGTAATGGTGGATGCTTTTAGGTGTTTGAGTGTATGCCATCAAAAGGGTCCCATAATGCCTGAAACATGGATGTTTCAGAATTGTAGAATAGAACAATATCAGTCCTCTGAAAAGTATAAGCATGCATATGTATTCAGTACTTGGTTTGGGCCCCTTTTGCAGCAATTACTGCCTCAATGCGGCGTGGCATGGATGCTATCAGCCTGTGGCACTGATGAGGTGTTATGGAAGACCAGGATGCTTCATTAGCGGCCTTCAGCTCTTCTGCATTATTTGGTCTCATGTCTCTCATCCTTCTCTTGGCAATGCCCCATAGATTCTCTATGGGGTCAGGTCAGGCGAGTTTGCTGGCCAGTCAAGCACAGTACACTGTATACTTTTCGGAGGTCCGATATTGTTCGATTCTACAATCCTTGTCTTCTTGGTTCCATGTAATATTCTAATTTTCTGGGATTGTGGATTTGGGGTTTTCATGAGCTGAATGCCATGATCATCACAATTATAACAAATTAAGGCTTGACTTATCTCGCTTTGCATGTAATGCATCTGTCTCATATATCAGTTTCACCTTTTAATTTGCATTACTGAAATTAATGGACTTTTGCACGATATTCTAATTTTCCGAGTTTCACTGTATGTAGTCAGTCTGTGCAATCTTTTTACAACAGCTGATTAGGTTGTTGTTGTTGTTGTTGTTGTTGTTATTATTATTATTAATATTTCCCAGTGAAAGTTTGGGGACTATTAGAAAGCAAGTCAAAACACGTTGCAGTTCACCTAATTGTGTTTCCTTTTTTCATGATTTCAAAGCCCAAGGAGACCCTTGTCACCTGTCCATACATGGCAACTTGGTAGTCTGTTCGCCTCCCTGGATGGTATCCAAATATATTAGGGATGTGCATGAAACATGATTTGAGCTCCAAATCATGGCATATTCCCTGCACCTTTAACAGGGAGGAGAGAAGGTCCATACTTGCTTCTCCTCTGCTTGATGCCACTGGAAGTTCAGTGGCACTCCTCTCAGCTATGATTGTGCACCGGCCAAGTGTCTCTCAGCTGCCCTCATGTGACACAGGCATGCACATAGCCTCTGCACATGCATGGCAGCCATTTTCATGGTCAGCATGGTTGCTGACCATGCAAATGGCCACCGCGCATGCGCAGAGGCCATGTGCATGTCAGCATCACACGAGGGCAGCTGGGAGACACACTGCCGCTGCTCAATCTTAGCTGGGAGGGGGAGCACCACCGAACTTCCAGTGGCAGCAAACAGAGGAGAAGCAAGTATGGACCTGCTCTCCTCCCTGTTAAAGGTGCAGGGAATGTGCCACGATTCAGAACTCGAATTGTGTTTCATGCACATCCCTAATATATATCCATGCACAGTGTTAATTTTGTGTGTTCAAAGTGTGAAAATAAGCTGAAGAACCTCCCATTCATCCTACAGGTCAAATGTGATCATTGAGCCTTACACCTATCCCTCTTCTAACTATTCTTTGCAATGTAAATATTAGTATTTAATAATTTACTATAAAGGGTTAATATCAAGTTGGTCATACAGCAAGCAGAGAGAGCCCTCTATTGCTGCTTTCCAGTCAGGGCCTTTTCCTAATCTATGTTGGCTGCCATGCTGGCTTTCCACAATGCAATGCATTTGGGAAAGTGGTGTGTGTGTGTGTGTTGTTGTTTTTTTAATACTGCTTGCCAAGTATTTTAAACTGACACCAGCTATGACTAATGATAGTCCTGGAATGTGCTGTTCTCAGAAGAATAGAGCCCTTTACAGACCTAGGATTTTCCTGGGGTCCAGCTTCTGTCTGTTCAGGGGGCTGGTGCCATACAGCAGTGAATGATGTTCAGAGTGAACCAGCTGTATTTCTTCCAAACTGGCTTTTCGACCTCGGATTCGCTGAAAGAAAGCAGCAGAGGTCTACAATATTCCACTGACAATATAGATGGGGAGGAAAGACAAATCCAAAATAACATTTAATAGGATTAATAATGGGCAGTAATTACATCATACTGGAATGTGACACTGATTTGTTTATTTTTAAAAGAAAAAAGCAGGGATGGTTTCTAACAAATGCAGTGATTTCATGGTAAATCAGAATAATACAGCAGCCAAAACTAAACACCCTTGCTTTGTTTTCATTAAGCCAATAAGATCATATAAAAAGAGCCATATTTTCTAATTAACAATTAAGCCTTCAGAATATTTGCACTGAAATATCATTTACTCATGCTGACAGCCATGCTGACGTACCTTGATATCTAAATATAGATCACGACGGGCCAACTTGTACCATGGATGCTACAAATAGCATATGTAGTAGGTTATTTATTGTGATTGGTCAGGGCAGGAGCAGAACGTCCTGTGATCCTGTCTGCCATGGCACAGAGTGAGGCCTACATCTCCAGAGATCGACTGCCGAGAGCTCCCTAGCTCAGTAGACTAGTTCGGTCAATATTTACTTTGATAGGAGAGCCTCAACCATTGCCACCCAATTTTATATGGGGCAACTGACTGCTGGCAGAGGTTCCATTACACAGATTTACTGGTCTCCTTGATAGAACATCTTTTCTATGGAGAACAATCTTCCACTGTCCTTCAGGGATGAACAGTAAGATTCAAGTGCCAGGAAAGTAGTTTTAAAATAATACCACAAGAACCCCAATGGCACAATGGTAAGAACCCTAATGGTAAGATAAAAATAAGCTTTACTACTAGTGATATTTTAAAAGTGGATGGATAACCATCTGCAGGCCAAGGGCAAACTAGACCGCACAAATGCTGCTCACCATGTTACGACATGAATCTGGCCTAACATGGCTGACTCTTTTCACAAACTGAGTGCACTCTCATAATCCTCTGTGAGTTTGTAGGGGATTCTGGGATGCACTGTCAGTTCTTGTGAGGTCAAACATGACCCACCTAGGGCAACATATAATCTCAAGCCAGGCTAAATCCATCTGTCAAGTGAAAACAACACGGTAGGAGCTGGTGCACGAGGGAAGAGTTCTCCCAATGCACCCTGGTTACTTGAGTGCCCATGTACCATAGTCAAATTCCATGCAGAAGAAAGGGCCACAGAATCCAGACCCTAGCTGGGTGATGGAGAATGTAGAAGCTTCGCAGGCCAAGATTTCAGTGACTCAATGATGGTGAGTGCCCAGAAGGGGCTTAGAATGCATGGCTGAGAGCAAAGAATGGACACATCACGGCAGGCAGTAAGGTGCTATGCTAGGACAATGTGAACATGTTGGTCAGGCATGTTGTCTAGAGACACAATTCTTGCTTTGGGTGTGAGAGGTCCAAGGTTCAGTTTCCCAGCAATAGCAAAAATAGTGGTGACACTTTTTATGTGCTGGCTGGTAGCTCAGTGGGAACAGAGCAGTGTAAATGGAAACAGGAGAGGTGGGGCTGAGATTCACTCTTAGAAGATGTAAACATGGCTTCCCACAAGACATAGCCAGCCTTTAAGTGGAGAAGGCAAGCTCAATTTACTAGAGCACATGCTTTGTATATAGGAGGTTGCAGGTTCAATTCCTGGCAAAACATTACTTTAGCTAGCAGGGCTGAAGAAAGATCTCTGTCTGAGACCCTATTATTGCCAGTCAGAGTGGACAATATTGGACTTGAATGACCAATAATTGGACTCAGCCATGATAATTACTGCAGCTGTGGACATCCAAAGGGATATAGAAAGGGAGGTGAAAGCGGGGGGCCTATTTCACCTTAATGTGACCACCTCATGTAGTCAGTAGTGTTTGCCACCCAGGAGGTAGAATTCTCTCTACTGGCTTTCAGGACTTAAACCTTTAAGATTCTTTGGGCTCTGCAACCCTCAGGACATATTCCTTAAAGGCTAAAAGTATTTTTCAAAGCAGTGGAAAATCGCTCCCCCCACATGTACATCTGCTGCTCAGCAACATACAATAACTGTTCTCACAATGAATAGCCAGGTAGGAGATGCTGCTGACCTTAATGTGGGAACCATGTGAGCACCCATCATGAGAATTCTACAAGCAAGGCAGGAGTAGGGGGGGAGTGCTCGTCTGTGAGCTGGCGGCAGAGTTGGGAGGCATGAGGTGTGCTTTCCCTCCACTCTCACTCTGGAGCTGCTGCCACCTGCTTGCAGCTTGCAGCAGTACCCGCTTGCAGACTAGCATTTCCCCCTCCTCCTGCCTTGCTTGTAGAATTCTCATGATAGCCAATCGGGAGTGAGCATGGCTCCCGAATTAGGGTCAAAGTGTTCTCCTACCCTAATGCTGACTGAGCTCTGAAGTCACCTCTCTGTGAGCTGTGAGGGTACACCTCCTGCTCCACCCTCCCTAACGCTGTGCTGGATATCAGCCAGTATCTGTAAATACTTTGCCCTTGATGTTAGCCAGTGTGGTGTTGGACTTGGAACAGATAGATTCAGGTTCAAATCCCCACTTAACCATGAAGCTCAGTGGGTGGTCCAGGGCTAGGTGCCATTTCTGAGTCTAACCTGTTCCACAGGATGGTTGAGAGGATAAAAGTGGGAGTGGGAAGGAACAACTCTGCAGAGCTGTTTGGGGGCACAGCAATTATTTATGAAATAAATAATGTTTTCCTTTCTGCATCTAGCACTGTTAATACTCAACAGTCGACTGCTTATTCTGGTGGCCTTTAGTTCCTTTGATCTCACTGCATAAATCTTCTACCCTCTTAGTTTTAGTCACAGAATTTCTAACTACAGTGACATCAATGGCCTTGTCCTCAGCTTGTGTCACTATAGGCAGAAAGAAAAGGCAATCAGAAGGAAGGAGGAAGAAGTAGCTAGGCAAAAGAGTCACCATCACCACCGTCACTTGCTGCTGCCCTTCAAGTTATGCTAGAATGACCTCCTGTCTCCTCTCACAGACTCACCATCTGCCTGTGAGATGGTGGAGGAAGAGGAAGAGCTTATTTTATTAAAACAAAATGTTTTATTGATGTTTCAACTACCTTGGGGTCTAATACAAAAGGTGGTATATACATGCAACAACCAACCAATAAGGTGTGTTTAGCTCTCCCTCACAAGAGAGTTGCTTTCTACAGTTGCTTTCTATACAACAATGAATATTTATATACCGCTTTTCAACAGAAGTTCTCAAAGCGGTTTACAAATAAATAAAATAAAATAAAATAAAATTTTAAAAAATGGTTCTCTGTTCCCAAAGAGCTCAGAATCTAAAGAGAAACACAAGGTAGACACCAGCAGCAACCACTGGAGGGATGCTGTGCTGGGGATGGATAGGGCCTTTATGTTTCTATAGAGAACCAAGAGGGCTTTGGCCAGCCCGAAATCACAAGAATTTTAAACAAATTGCTTATTACAAAACCTTTAATGTCCTTCTGCTGCATGAGCCAGAAATAAACTTCCATTACAAAGATTTATACTCCTCACTAGTATTCCAGCACTAACATTACTTGTTTTCAAAGGCCACTCACACTTAAGGCAAGAGACTGTTTTCTGTGACTGTCAACAGGACATAATGAACTGAATTTGGGCTCCCCTCACCACTGAATAATCGGAATATATTTCCTAACACTTGGACTAAGTCACAAAATGGTCTCCAAAGGAAGTAATGGAAGCCTCTGTTTTCATTTGGCAATTTAAAAGTGGAACATACCCAAGAATGGAAACTGCACTTTTTATACCAGCATTCAGAGACATGCACCTCAGTTCTAGCCACCTTTATTTAGAAAGGAGGATTTGAACTGATTTTTTTTAGGGATGTGTGATTTCCCCCCACCCTGCGTGAGAAATTGCTAGGCTTACTGCAACTCTTTCAGCTTCCCTTGAATTTCCTTGGATGCTTCTCCTGAAGAGGACCCCCAAATTCCCTTTGAATTCTGTTTTAGGTCGAATTTTAGTGATGTTTCAGTGAAATGTACTTCCACACAAGCATGCTTAGCACCACAGGCTGAAGGGCAACATGATTTAAAATTGCAATCTCTGAGTTTTCCCCAGTCGAGCATGAGAATTTGTGGCAGAGAAACAATATCTGTCTGAGACACTTGCATAAAATCTAGGATGCAACGTTACTTTGTGGAGACAATAAACTTCATAATTGTTCTTCTGGGACTGATAAAAACACCAGTCTGTACCAGTCAGGTGATTGATAATGTTCTTTCGTTCTCCCCAAAGTTATGTGTATTTTCATGAAGGAAGGGGAAAGGGATGTGGTGCAATATAAATGTTTTTCCTGGAATGCACTTCAGATGACTGCATAGCAAATCAACGAAGAAACCCCAGGTGGCTGATACTATGGAAGACCCCTTCACTTCCACCTAGGGTTGCGTATGTTATAGAAAAGCTAATTAAACTATTTAAGAGGCTGGGATAATTATTAGTCATTGTTGCATTTTTGTCTATTAACTCAGAACTCTGAAGTACTATAAACTTCATATGACTTAAGAAGAGAAAAACAACAGTTAGTCTGTTTTAAGAAAAAGATGTCGAATGATTTGCAGCTTAGTCTTGAATGTGTTTACCCAGAAGTAAGCCCCACTGAGTTCAGTGGTACTTACTTGCTGGGAGGTATGTTTAGCAATTGCAACCCAAATCTAATTTCTTTTTTTATATTACACAACAGTGTCGTGGTTTTCAGTTCTTGTATTTCAGTACAGGCAACGTCAAACTGTGTACAGTCTAGCCTATTTAAACTCTAAACAAAATGTAAACCATGACTAGGATTTTTACTGCCTCTGATGACTAGAACTCTCTCCCAGATCACCTGCATGGTGGCTTCTGTCTTACTTCAGCCCTGCCCACACACTCACCTTTTCTGTGACGTCTTTGGCACAACATCACAGGAAAGGAGAGCTGTTCTTGTGGTAGCAAGCATGTATTGTCCCCTTTGCTAAGCAGGGGCTGCCCTGGTTGCATTTGAATAGAAGACTACATGTGTGAGCACTGTAAAGTTTTCCCCTTAGGGGATGGAGCTGCGTTGGAGAGAACAGAAGTTCCCAAGTTCCCTCTCTGGCATCAACAAGTTAGGGCTGAGAGGCCTCCTGCCTGCAACCTTTGAGAAGCCACCGCTGCCAGTCTGTGTAGACAATACTGAGCTTAGATGGACCAATGGTCTGACTTGGTAAAAGGCAGCATCCTATGTTCCTAAAACACCCTAGTTCCCATTTCCTACTGCAACTAAGCCAAAGTACAAGTAAATGAAATAGTCATTTATTCTACAGGGGTAACCCAATTTACTGCAGGGGTGCCAACAGGATTTTCTGCATCCAGAAGAAAGTACATGGATTGGAGCTCCCCCCGCCCCTTGAAATCTACTGGCAAGAAGTGCTCCCCAGCACCCCGCCAGTGGGTTCTTGCTTCTTTGTCCTCTTTGCTCTGTGCCACTGCTACACATATCGACCAAGTGAGAGGTTTCTTCCCTCCTCTTCCCCCCATTAGGGTTCTTCTTCACATAAGAACATAGGAAGCTGCCATATACTGAGGCAGACCATTGGTCTATCTAGCTCAGTATTGTCTTTGACTGACAGCGGCTTCTCCAAAGCTGCAGGCAGGAATCTCTCTCAGCCCTATCTTGGATAAGCCAGGAAGGAAATTTGAAACCTTCTGCTCTTCCCAGAGCGGCTTCATCCCCTGAGGGGAATATCTTGCAGTGCTCACACATCAAGTCTCCCATTCATATGCAACCAGGGTAGACCCTGCTTAGCTAAGGGGACAAGTCGTGCTTGCTACCACAAGACCAGCTCTCCTCTCAGAGGAGAGAGACAAGCAGCAGCCAGCTAGCTTCCTCATTGTTTCCTCCCACTTCCAGAGAGGAAGTCAGTCAGTCAAGACAAATACTGGGAATGCTCTAGCTAGAGTATCCCCAGTACTTGACCTCTCCCATCATAAACTTTCTGTTTTGGAAGTGGGGGGAGATGATGGGGAAGCTGCCTTGTCCCAACAGTGGTGGCAGTGTGGAGAGTAAGGAAAGAAGAGATACATGCTCCTGCTGGCGGCAGAGCCAGTACTGCAGGGAGGCCCTAATGTCAGTGGCCCTGATCCACTGAATGTACCAACAACTAATTTCAACTGTATCATAATCACTGTGTCGAAGTGCCTGAATTTACTTTGAGGGTAATATATTATTATTTATTTTGTTTATTTAAAACATTTATATAGCACTCAAAACACAGGTCTCTGGGCGGTTTACAACAAAAACAGATAAAAAGATGAAAACATTACAACAATTAAAATTTAAAATGTTAAAACTATTAAGAACATAATTAAAACTATATCTAATTAAAAGCCTGTGTAAAAAAAAATGCATCTTGACTGTCTTTTTAAATGTTGTAAGAGATGGGGAGGCTCTTATTTCAGCGGGAAGTGTGTTCCAAAGCCTCGGGGAAGCAACGGAGAAGGCCTGTCCTTATATATAGACAGCTACACTGATCCAGTGAGACCTTTGAGGTCTTTTTAGGTCCAAACCTTCCTCATTTACTCCAGCAGAGTTCCATTCACTCACAGTAGCATGCTTGGAACTGTCCCCACCATTGAAACTTTTAAATGTACCTTGAACGTGCTGGTTAAGGCACTCCACTTATGTATCAAACTTCACATGGAAGCTTTTTATTGGCGGTGGGAGTCCCAAAAGGAAACCTTCATCTGCCTTTTTTTTTTTAGTATGATGAGCACAAACATCCCATGCTGTATGATGTCATGAAGTACATGGGGCATTTTCAGGACTATCTGCTTCATGCTTACAGAAGGAAATCTGATTAACGCTGTGATTCTTAACATAAGCACACTTATGTGGTCACAGTTTTTATTACCTCACACTTGTTTAGCAACCCACTTTCTTGTAGCCTTGACCAGATGCTTTGTATTCTTCCAGCATGCTCGGGGTGGTTGGTGTAACTGCCACATATACACTGGTGTTTCAGCATTAGTGTGTCATATGCAACACCTTCAGTACAAAGACAAGACAACAAGAAGTGGTAAGTAAAAACCAAGTGCATCCTACATAATGATTTACTCATTTTGTTAGTGACTTACTTGGCTTCATAAACCCACCCTAACTTTTAGAACAAGTAAATAAGATCAAAATGTGAAACATTAAATATGAACAACTATGGTTGCCACAGAAATGGCAGAAGATGTCTAGTTTGTCGGAAGCATACAAGGGTCCCATGCACATGGCTGTTACTGATTTAAATATATGTGCCTTTTTTTAGATTGGCTATTGTCAATTTTTCTCAACAAGATATAGGTCATACAGGACACAAGAGAAGTCTTCTTTGCTTTATAACATACACAATACTCCTAAACAAACTGAGAAATTGAGGCCATTCACACGACCTATTGGGAAGGGGGAAGGCTTCCCAAACCTTGCCTTTCCCCCCAGATGATTGATCATTGCTCGATGGGAGCGCAGTGCTCCCACACGATCAGCCCTGAGCGTGCTCCCACACGATCAGCCCTGCTCCATGCAGCACGGAGCAGGACAGGTCGATCTGAAGCCGGGACTCATTGTCCCACCTCTGTGAATCCCACAATGCACTGTGAGATACATCGGGGGATTCTCCCAAGAGACGGGCTCTCCCAAGAGATGGCCCGTCTCTGTGTGCTGCCAGGCTTGAAGCAGCCCAGCTCACAAATGAGCAAGTAGCCCGGGTTTAGGGAGCACTCAGTCCCTAAACCTCAGCTACCAGGGTTTAGGATAGACAGCGCTGGCCTGCTGGGATCGGCCAGATTCCAGCAGTTCTCATGTGCGGTCTAACACAGGCTTGGCATCCCTAGCCTGGGTTAGGCTGCACGTGAAAACAGACTCATTGGGTCAACGCGAATAGAAACTTGGGTCATGGTCTTTTAGCAGATGCTAGGCACATTAGCAAAAGAACTGGAAATAATTAAAAATTATCTCTGGAAGAATGATGTAGGAAGATGTCAATGGTTGTTATTATAGATCAACTGCAAAAATTAAATTGAGATCTGTGGTACAAAATGTTTTGGCTAATATTCTGAAAGGATGGGGGAAATGTATAAGAACATAAGGAAAGCCCTGCTGGATCAAGCCCAAGGCCCATCTAGTCCAGGATGCTGGACTCAGCATCCTGCTTCGCGCAGTGGCCCACCACATGACCCTGGGAAGCCCACAGGCAATTACAGAGGGCATGCCCTCTCTCCTACTGCTACTCCCCTGTGACTGGTATTTAGAGGTATCTTGCCTCTGGGGCTGGAGGTGGCCTATAGACTATTAGCTATTGATAGACCTGTCCTCCATGAATTCATCTACACCCCTCTTAAAGCCATCCAGGAATTAAGATGTCTCAAACAAGGAAGCTACACCTCAGAGGTGGTTAGTTGGTCTGGACAGAGTCATCCCAAACTCAGGACTACTTCTAAATGTGTGAGTTTTTAAAATGGGAATTAATTTACCAAATTCAAACTATTAATGCAAGGCATATAATATAATTAATGCATATAATATAATATAAGGCATATAATATAATTAATGCAAGGCATATAATAATTTTCACTCACAATGTATCTGCTGCACATCCAGCAGTTCTGCATAATCAAATGCTGCTATTGTGGATTTAATATTTTTCGAAGCTCTGCACTAGTCATGGGCAGCCCTAGGGAGTGGGAATCAGTCCCACAAACAAGCAGTTCACTTCTCCACACACCCTCATTGCTGGTTTCCTGTGATTACTTGATGGATACACATTTTCAGAATACTCATTCCAGTGTGTGTGTGCGCGCGCGCTCAGATCTGCCTAGTAAGTCATATTGTTTGCTTACAATTAGCTGTTTAGTGTCACCAATGTTATTCTTCCCCTAGTTATAAGTAATAGGATTTACTCATACTGAGACAGGATTCTCATAACTAAGTTTTTACACTTTTGTTGCTCTAAATAATAGAAGTGTAGTAAAGCATCTCTTCAAAGCATGACCTCAAGAGTAAAATACATAGTGCAAAAGAAGTTCAGCACTGAAGTAAAAAGAGAGAGAGAGAGCGAGCATCAGTACAGATAAAGAGAAATTCCCTGTGGACTTAATTAAACAATTAACAACAATTTCTCTTTCAGAAATCTAAGGCATGGGATAAAGGTGCCACCACTGGCAGTTAGTTAAGCCTTTTACTTCCTTTTGATAACCTGGCAAATACTGGCCTTTAAATACATACCCCTCATTACATGCTCCTCATTAGCATTTTAGATATAAAAACAAATACTGATGCACCTGGAATAATACAGGTGATTGTGTTAAAACTTCAGACCTCTTTTAAGTCTCTTGACAATTTAAAGAATCTAATGATATTAACAAAATACAGCATGTGATTTGTATGTCATATATATATATATATATATATATATATATATATATATATATATATATAAATCTGTGGAACTGGGGACTTAATTTAAAAATAAATGGGCATAAGATTGCAGTTTCAGATTAGTCTGCTTAAACTAAGAATTTTTTAAGCTCAGATTAAGTGAATTTTGGGCTTTGTCAGAAACATTCAGCTCAAACTTCCCAATGGTAAAATATTATCACTCCTAACTGCATAATGAACTGATGAAGACGATACCTTGGTTTAAAATGAAATCTGAATGTGCTTTTTCATTCACTTCAAACATCTAAATTGATTTAGGATGTGCAAATAATTCACTTCTGCAGCTGTGGGTCACACAGCACGTGTGCTACAGTACCACAACACAGCAACAGAGCTGCCTACTAAAAATAGACGGTAGGATTCCCTAACACAATCCAGCCAATACTCCCCCACCCCCCACCCATCCCCAAAGTAAAGAGAAAAGAGACAACTGTTTTCAATTGCTGACTGCTGAGGAATGTTAGTGGAAGATAATTATTCTGCTTGGAATGTTGTCTTCATTCAAGCCAATGGCAAAATTCCCCACTGAAATCAGAAAGGCCAAGATTTTAACTTGCTGTTTCTCTTTCTACGAACACTTTTTTTTTTAAAAAAGTTAATTTCTCATCTAAATTGCTATAGTGTAAATCTCAAATTTCCATTCATGGGGTTGAAACTGACCTTCAGAAAGAAATATACATTAACTAGCTGACCTGGTGCACAGCATCTGCACCGCTAGTCCTCCCCCAGTGGCTGACCATTCACCCGGCAGCCGGTTGTTTGCCAGGCTGCTGCTTCTCCCCCTCCCCCCACCCGCAGCTGTCCGTTCACCGGGCTGCTACTTCTCCTTGTCCCCCTCACTAATCATCAGCTTGCTTGCGAACTCTCACAAGAGCTGCCACGCATGGGATTAGCGACCGGGACGTCTAGGAGAATTAAATATATAGATGTTAATCTATCACATTATACTTTCCTTAAGGCTCGTAGAGTGTGATAACTTTTATGAACATGGATTGAAAATATAAATAAAATATAGAGTTTAAATATCCCAAACTTCTCCCTAGTCAACAAATGTCTGCCCAAGGAAAACATATTACATGACTTTCAGAAAATGTCAGATTATGCGCTATGTTAGAGATGATTCTCATAACCTCTTTGCCCACCTGTTTCTTCAGCCCAGATTACCTCTTGCTCACGTTTTGTTCTTGATGAAGAGTTTATGCTAAACTTCCATAATAGGTTCAGATCACAGCTGGGCACAGTATCCCTCAAACAAAACATTGGGAGTTTTCTGGCAGCATATTAACTGCAACCAGAAGCCATGGCATAAGCTTCACACGATGAGGTCATCCACACAAGCGAAAACTGTGTGCTACCCAAGTTTGGGAGCTGTGTGTGCTCCCAATTTTTGGCTGTGTGGGTGCAAACAACTAGGTAGGGGGAGGGAGAAGTGATTGTGTGGAAGCAAGGTAGGAGGAAAACCTGGGTAGCTTTTCTTCCTACCTTGCTTCCCCACAAACACCACCCCTCCTTCCTAGCTGTTTGCACCCACACAACTAAAAATTGCAACAAGCAGACACAGCTCCCAAACCTGGCTAAAACACAGTTTTCTCTTGTGTGAATGACCTCAATAATTTCAACTGAATCAGTCAAAAGGTGACCCAAGCTGAAAGGCGGGCTGCTACCACCCTCAAGACAGTAATAAAAACCATCACCCCATACACAACCCTACCAAACTGCCACACTGAGAATGTCAGGATTGAGTAGGACTGTGTAGAAACAGCTGAGTGATTGCATTATCATATCCCGTTAGTTGAATTGAGAGGTGGGTGTATGGTGATGCAATCAAATGACTGTTTCATCATCTGCCAACATCTGCACAGTTCCACTCATCACATGCCAGACTCTGCACAGGAATTACCCCTTTTGGACTTTTGTGACTCAATAATGATATTCGAGATATGGGGGCTACTTTCAAAAGGCTGTCCTTAGTTGACATAGAGATCAACATGTACTATATAGGAGAAAGTGATCTCTAAGATATGTTACACTCAAGACACTTGATGATTACATTAGTGCACACGACACTGATTCTGCTTTGGAAGATCTATTCATTTATTTGCCTTTTTATTTTGTATTCAAGATCCTTTGCTTGTCCAATTTATTTGTATTTTTAAAAAGATTCAAGTCTTCTAGGAAGTTTAGTGCTCTAATAGAGATTTCCCACCTGTTCACTTCCCTATGCAAATAGATGGGAAAAGTGGATCTAAGTGTCTGTTCCTATCTTTGTAGTGGATCTGGCTCACTTCATTGAATAAATTGGTAGCCTCTGCTGGTCATGAACATGGAACCACATAGAGTATTCTGGATTACGATAATTACTGGCTGTGCAAAACTGTTTCATTTTTAATATTTCATTTCCATTCATATCAATTTTCATTTGTTTGTTTCTGTTTCATTATTCTTTTCATTTGTTTTCATGTTATCATCTTGAATTTCTTACCCATTGCAAGGAGCTCCTGGCCAGATCTCCACCATGCTGTCTCCTTCGGGTAGCCATTTTTGGTACCCACATAGACCACAAAATACTGACATCATGGGGAACAGTGATTTTTTAAAATGCCAATTTCTGGGAAATGGCCTATTTGAATAGAGCCTATTTGTCTTTGTTCATTCAGAAAATACACATGCCCAGTGATTATGTTATGCCTGAATTCTCTAAATAACTAAGGAGATCATTTGGGCAAATGTTTGAACAAATATAAGGTTGTTCACACAACCAGCCCTACGGGGGTAGGACAAGGCTAACACAGGTCGGGCTCATTATGTGAAGCGCCAGGCTCACTCCCAACCCCACCTCTCCTCCCCTGGGTAGCCCTGCTTTTAAAACCAAGCCAAACATTAGGTAGGAGGATGAGCACATGCCTCCTACCTCAATATCTGGTTGGGTGGGTGCTCGTTCTCCCAGCAGCTGGCCACAGAGGCTGCTGGACGGAGTGGCCGAGCAGCAGGGAGATTTTCTAATGCACCACGTCGCTTGTGCGGTACATTGTGGGATATCTGGCAGCCCAGCTTCTTTAGTCTGCCTCTCAATAGCCACGCCACTCACCAGTGAGCCACTCATCTGGGTGCACAGGCAGCAGAGCCCTGGTCAGGCTCTGGTCATGTGGGGGAAGGCAGGCAGGCAGGCTCCTGCCTTCCCCCAGCCATCCCCATTTTGGTTGTGTGAACCATCTCTATATACTGCTTTATAAAAAAATGATTTCCTGCCCCATTCTCCTGAGCCTCAATTCAAATGATAATCGAACCCATGGTTTGGATTATCATGAATGAGCCATAGCAAACCTTGGGCCATGGCAAGCCTCCCCGCTCTTCCTCTTCTGCATGTGAGATGAGAAAATTCAAAAGATTTTGCTTTTTAATAAACCAGAGTTTCCTGTTATGGTTTATTTTAACCATGTTACTTACAAGAAGTCAGGGTCAAACCATGTTTTTGTTAAATAACCAGTTAAGGCTGATTTGGATGTTATTTCATCCACTGGCCTGAATCTATGGGATGATGACATCAGTGAACACACACACCCTTCCCTCTGGAAGTAGCACCCCTGGCATACAGGGGTGCTACTAATTAATTGCATGGGGGTGGGGGTGAGTGTTCATCCAAAACACTCCTCTACATGTATTTGGGCTGTGTGTATAATAAACTATGAGGTCATTCACACAATCAAAAACTATGTTCTACCCGGGTTTGGGAGCTGTGTGTGCTCCCAATTATTAGTTGTGTGGAAGCAAGGTAAGAAAGAAACTTGGGTAGAAATAACTGTGTGGAAGCAAGGTAGGAGTCAAACCTGGATAGCTTTTCTGCCTACTGTGCTTCCACACAATCACTTTTACCCAGGTTTTTCTCTTACCATGCTTCCACACAATCAAAATTTGGGAGCACACACAGCTCCCAAACCCAGGTAGAACACAGTTTTTGATTGTGTGAATGGCCTCATTGTGTATAATAAACCGCTAACTATGTATCAGAATAACCACATTAGAATAAACCATGGTTTCCTGAATTTTGACATAAGAAGAAACTGTGGTTTATTCCAAATATATATTAGTCCACGTTTCCACTTATAGCAGTTTTCAAAGCATCTTAAATTAAAAATAATCCCCCTTCAGTGAAGTGAGGTAATTTACTTTAGTCTGTTCCAACTAAAACAAATTACTATGGCATAGATGAACTTTAAATAATCAGGAAAAAAGTTTGGTTTAACATGCCAGTTCCTCAATTCAGCAATAATATTGTGTTCAAGTAACGTTGTTGCCTGTAATTCAAAATCCCTGCTTGACAGTGCTAGAAATTGGAGGATTAAGGGGCTTTGGAAGGTTCAGTATCTTGTGCATTTTTAAAAAAACAAAACCCTACCACTTCAATTGGCACACTTTGGAATGCAACAGCCATGCAAATAGTAAAATGGGATTTCAAGAGATCGGAATCAGCATATGCTGGGATTTTTAGCATTATGGCCCAGTTCAAATAAGGATTAAAACAGATCCAAATGCATTCCAGATACCATCCTCATCACGGATACTGTGTGGCTTATTGACTTTCCATAAAACAGTTTCTTCATCATTATAGTCACAAATAAGTACCTTTTATGGCTAAGATTTAGTGGACTTTTATCCCCAATATATTTAGGATAAAAGAAAAAGTGCAGGGATTCTGCAAGAAACTGAAACCCCATCAAAACTTTCTGTAATTCAAACATAAGAAGGTCATTCACACGACCAATACCAGGACGGGGTGAGCGGGGCGGAAGGCAGGATTCAACGTACCTTCCCCCCAGACTATGGCTCAGCTTGTCTTCGGTGCTCAGCCGTATGGCCACATGATCTGCACTGCTGTAATCAATGCGGATCTCTGGAGGCCGAGACATATCATCCCAGCCTCTGGATATCTTGCAATGAATCTTACAACAAGCATGGCGCGAGGGATACCCCAGTGAAATGGGTACTCTAGGCCAGGGATTCTCAACATTGGGTCTCCAGATGTTATTGGACTTCAACTCCCATAATACCCAACCAAAGGCCACTAGTGCTGGGGATTATGAGAGTTGAAGTCTAATAACATCTGGGGACCCAACGTTGAGAATCCCTGCTCTAGGCACCTGTCTCTGTGAGGAGGTCAAGGGCACGTTCACACCCTTAACCTCAGCTAAAGGCCAGGCCTCAAAGTGGGGTTAGGTGGGCAGGAGGCTCCAGGATTCGTGCGGATCCCAGGGATGCAGACGAGCAACCTACCCCAGGCTGGGCTGCCCAAGTCTGGGTTAAGATGGTTATGAGAACAGCTTTCATGTGTGCCCAACAGAAGCTCTTCATCTACAAGTAAGCACATGCCAATCATTCTGTAATGATATAGCAGACATCATGATAGCAGACATCACTTCTCAATACTTGATCAGGCACTTGGTGTTGCAGCAATGACTTTGTGTTTCCTAGCAAAGAACAACACCTTTTGCCTCAGTGACTAACATTCCAACCGGAAGCAGATGGCTGAGCACAGAATTATATATTCCAGTTATGCACCTTAGTGATGGTCACATGTAACTTGGTGTTGGTCTGTGTCCAACAGAAGCAAGAACGGAAAGAAAGAAAAATAGGCAGAAAGCAATGTGGATGAGAGAGAGAACATGAAAGTAAAACAGTAAAAGGCTGAAAGATACGCAGTACGCACCTGTTACTCAACTGGTGGAGACAGTCAAGAGCATTAATTTATGAGTGTGTGAATATTATCCCTGTGGCTTATCACTGGTTGACTAACAGCCAGTATAACATCATAGTAGAGGTTAAACATGAATGCATGGCTACAGCTACAAGAAATATTCACAGCATCCAAATCAACTCATCCTACATGAAGCATGCATTTATTCTGCTTATTAAGTACAGTCTTGAAGGAGTCCTACCAGTCGTGAAGCTCTGTTGTGTGGGTGGCTCCACTGCTGGGTGAGATAATAGAGGAGTTGCTGGTGAAGACTGTGTCCTGGCAATAGGCTGGCGTCTATCTAATCGCGCCATGCCAACCGTAGCCATCTGGGCCCGGTACATTTGCAACTGCTGGATACGCCGATGCTCCAGGATCTGCTGTTGACAGAAACGGAGCACAGTAGAAGGAAACGTGAGAAGGGATCAAGCAAAACACTGAGAGAAACATGTCAACAAATTAGGTTCATTAGGTCAGCACCCTAATAAACAGTATCGGCGAAGTCTGCAGCTAAGATGAACTTAAAAATAAATGTCTCCAACAGATGTGTTCGGACCGGCCCTGATTGGCTGCCTATCTTGCTAGCTGCAGTGTAATGGGGGTAAATGTGAGAGTACATATCCTTAGGAGAAAGCAGGTATTAGAAGAGAGATTCAAAAACAAGAACTCAAAATGAAACAAAATGTTCTAAACCAAAGAAATGTCCCAGTATGATCACAGCTTCAAGGAAATTAGATGCGATAAGGTGGGTACTGAGGAATAAAATTTATTCAAGTGATTAGATGAAAATGATCTCTGTGATCGCCCCTTCTCTGTGGCCGCCCCTCTTCTTTGGAACACCCTTCCCCCGCAGATTTGTTCAGCCCCCTCCTTGGTGGCTTTTAAGGCCCCCCTTAAGGTCTACCTTTTTCACCAGGCTTTTTTGCCCTTTAATTTTTTATTTAAAAAATCATTGTTATTGTTATTGTTCACTGCCTAGAGTCTTCAGAGGAGGTGGAATTTTTTCAATAATTTTCAATAATTAAATTTTTTAAATTATTTTTCACTTTTTCAATAATTTTTTCAATAAATAAATAAATGTTCTGCCCTTAAGCATGCCTCATTATCTCAGATATCCCTGATGCTTCAATCCAGAACTTCACATGTGGTGCATGTGGAGTTTGTATGAATGGAAACTGCCTTATCAGTTTCCAGGGAGGGTGGGAGCAGTGCACCCACAGACCTTCTCCTTCCTTCCACATGAAGAGGGAATATTTCCACTTCATCAACCACTTGACCCAATTCCAAGTTATTTTCAGGAAGTTCCAGATTCCAAACTTGAATCTGTGGCTCCCTTCACTCACTAGTTTTCATCATGGTCTTCTACATGTTGACTCAGAAGCAGGCCTCCCTAAGTTTAACCCAATGAAATGGAGGAACCAAAAAAAAAGGACCACACATCACTGACAGTTCTCAGAGAAAGCAAAACAGCAACTATATTTTGTAGCATAGATCCCAATTTTTCAAAAAAGCAACAGATATATTTTTACATGATTTCTCTTTGACAATCACCTTGATTGGGTGGTAGGAAAAAACACAAATCTTTAGGAAAGCACGTGGGAGGAGCAAGCTGTATGTTGTTTTGAGCTTTCACTCTTTTCCTTTCAATTACAGGTACATCTCTTGTAATGCATGACATCTGATGGAGCCATTGTCTGAGGCTTTGTGAGGTTATACCCCGAGGTTACTTTGATGCTTGTTTTGTTTTTCTCCTTCCAAAGTGTGTTTGTTGGCACCCACTTTATTTCCCTCCAATCTGCAGACTGCACAGCACTGGTTCAAACCAGCATGATTATTTATTTAATTAGCGGATAGCCTATGCACACTTTGGGAGAAAGCACCACTGAATTTACTTCTGAGTAAACATGCATGAGGCTGGGCAGTTAAATTACAAACCTTCAATTGCTTTCAATAATAAAATAAATAAATGCAAAGGAATCCCAACCATATGAAAAGATATAATTTATGAAAATTATAGAATGGTAGAAAACCTAGAACCTCCACATTCAGGGCGCAGTCTCTCAACATTCACCTTCAGCCTCTCTCTTCACACACATTCCTCAGCTCAGGTCAGCTCCTCCCTGCATTGCTCAGCTCAGCTGCCAAGGCACAGCAAACAAGGCTCTTCAGTCAGCTGATGGGTCCTAGAGCACAGGCACGGCACGGCACTACCCTACCCTACCCTACCCTAACCTTCACCCTCACCCTCACCCTCTCCTTTATCAATCAGCCTTAACCAATAGAGCAGTCCCCAACCCCTATTATCTCTGGGAAAACCTTAAGAAAGGTTTTAGCCCCCACTGCCTGCCCATTCCAACACCCCTGCTTGTGATCCATACTTGGCAGTAGGCAATGCAGAGAGAGATACCTTGCAGTTGAAACCAAAGAACACAAAAACCAAGTTAAGCCACGTGTGGCAGGCTGGAGAAACTCTCCCTGTACTCTTCAGATACAGGGAAAGAGCCTTCCTGGTGACAACCAGGAATGTATCCATGTTTTCAACAGGGGCATATCTCAGATGGGGCAGGCAGGGCACGTCCCAGGCACCACTTGAAGGGGGCACCCATTTTTAAAAAATAAAAAATAAAATAAATGGCCACCAAAAACAAAATGGCCACCACGCATGCTCAAATGGCCTCTGTGAGACCATGTCAGGCCTCGCAGAGGCCATTTGGGCATGCGTGGTAGCCATTTTATTTTCAGTGCCCTTTTGCTGGTCAATGACCGAATAAACTTATAACTTTTCAGTGGCCATTAAAAAAAAAATTAATGGCCACCGAACACACGTGCCCCAGGCGCCACTTGAAGGGGGGCGCCATTTCTTAAAATTAATTTTTTTTAAAAAAAAAGCCTGCCGAAAACAAAATGGCCACTGCACATGCTCAAATGGCCTCTATGAGGCCCTAGGCCATACCTGGCCTCACAGAGGCCATTTGAGCATGCATGGTGGCCATTTTGTTTTCAGCTGCCATTAAAAAAATTTTTTTTTTGGAAAAAAAAAAAAAGGCCACCGCACATGCTCAAATGGTCCCTGTGAGGCCCTAGAGGCCAGCAGGGGGAAGAGGGAACCTTTGAAGACCCCCCATGGCCTTTAGGAAGCCCCCCGTAGGGGCCACAGGTAATTTTTTTTTTAAATTAATATAATATAAGCCACTGCACACATATTCAGATATGTGACTTGTATGTGACCTTCAGACTTGTATTTTTCCACTGATATTATGGTAAAGTTATCTGAAAGATGGGTGTCAGATGTTTGGACAGGGGGTGCAATTTCAATGCTTGCCCTAGGCGCTATTTTCCCTAGATACGCCTCTGTTCTTGTGATAAGTTAGTTAAATGTGATGTCTTAATAATATGGTTATAAATGGTGAGTTTGTCTTCGAATCAGTGTGAAATCCTTAGTATTAAGGCCCACTGGGAGTTTCTTGCTCTCTTTCTCTCATTTTAACTGTCTTTCTGAAATACTAAAATATATTCCAAGCAGTGACACAGTTTACTCTGCATATCCTTTAATTATTTTCAGAGTATCTGGGAAAAGTCAAATTCTCATTTATTTTTAAAACTTATGTGATGCTACAATGCATAGTAGAGAATTAGACAGGCACCTCTGTTTAGTTTTCCAAGTACACTTCCACATAGTGTTTGGTTATTTCATGAGCCCCAGCATACTAAATTTGTAGTTTTCCAGCATTTTTGGGTCTGGTTACGTCTACTGCTAAATAGTTTCTGAAATATTAAAAGATTAACGAGCTTGACTTGTATTTTTCAGCTAATATTATTATGGTAAAGTTATCTGAAAGATGGGTGTCAGATGTTTGGACAGGGAGCGCAATTTCAGTGCTTGCCCTAGGCACTATTTTCCCTAGATACGCCTCTGGTTTTCAAACTAAAGGCTGTATTCTGTATTATATGGTATACGGCAGAAAGCATTCTTCTCAGACTGATTGCACTAGTAATAAGGAAAACCACTTCCAAAGATCAAGGAGCAGACCCTACACACTATGAGTTCCTCAAGAGACATAAACTAAATACCAAATTTGTGGCAAGAATTTTGCTTTTCTCTATTAGCTATCATTTTGTTGGGCACATCAGACGTACATTGCATCAGGGTGAGGAAAGGTCATTACCCATCCAAGCAGCTCTCATTGATCTAGAGCAGACCTACACAACATAAGGCCCAGGGACCAGATCCAACCTCAGGGACTGCCCCCCGCCCCGGTATGCATAACCTGTAGCAACAGCACCCAGAAAGGCAGAAGGCCACTGTTTTGGTCAGTCCCCTCTTCTCCATCTTCCCATCCTCTGTCCTCTCTGAAACTCCCTTACAACACCATCCTAGGCATTTTTACTTGGAAATATTCCCACAGGGCTCCCAGTGAGGTTTACTCCTAAGTAAGCTGGCCTAGGATTGCAACATGAAAGCAACAGCAATTTAGGGAGAGGAGAGGACTTGGAATTTGTTTGGAGCTCACATGTACTCCAGGTGGCCCAGTGACTGGGCAGGGACAGGGCCTACTTTCTGGATACGATCCTTAATTAAAATTGTGGGTCCCTTGACAAGAGGAAAAGAGCCACTAGTAACTAATAATTGCTTTCATTCATATATATTTATAATTAATTTTAATGTAATAATGGGCTGAGAATTGACTTTGGTCCCTAAACACCACGTTGTGGTTAGTTCCGGCCCACCAGGAGCATTTCCAGACAGCAGGTTTACCGCGAGGATTCACTGTGAGTTCGAATCCACACCCCCAAAAGACAGAAAAAGTGGATTTTTTAACCCCAGACATAAATTGGGCTATGCTCTAACGCACAATGAAAAACCCGAATTGTGTGTAAAGTGTTCCCCAATAGTTCACAGGAACTTTGGGGTAAATCTGGCCGATATGTGAATGCACACCCTCCATTTCAGAGAAGCGAGCTAAAAGCCCCATCTGGAAATGCTCCAGGGCATTTGAATGGTGCAGCCCTGATCTAGAGAGGATCTTCCAGCTCTATCTTTCATTTGCAGCCTGATTCACCAGTGCAAGCGGGAACAAATCTTTGCCCGGTAAGCCACTGCTAGAGGTATTACTGTATTTATCCAAATTAGAAGACTACATCTGATGGAGAGGTTCAACACAGGGTATACCTGCATTTACTCGACAGGAATGGGATTCTGAAATTAAAACAATCTCCTGATTTCTAATATCAAAAAACTAGGAACAAACCTAGTCTTGGATTCAGGTAAATGCAGTAAATTCTATATAGGCAGTAAGTTAGGAGCCTTGCTTATTTTATAACAGCACAGCTGGCAGCAACCCCTCCATCAGGATATCTGCCAGCTACCAAGCTGGCATAGACCCTGCAGCCAGTAAAGGCGGAGTTATTAAGCTGACATGGACTCTGCAGGAGGGGAAGCAATGCGCAAAACATTGGCTCTACCATTTCTTAATCACACTGACACATTGAGGGCAAAATAATGTGCTTACCCCTGCTAACTGAGCATAGAGAAACTCTCCCTATCCAGTCCCAGAACAGCATCCTTCTAGCGGTTGTTGTTGATGTCAACCTTACGCTGTTGTTGTTTTTAGATTATGACTTACCTACCTACCTACCTACCTATCCATCCATCCATCTATCTATCTTTTAAATGTAAGCAGTATTAATAATTTTTGCTGGAAACCGGTATATCAATATTCATAGTCATAGTTGTAGTCATACTGGGAGGGGAGCATGACCAAGTGATGGAAATCCTGAACTGGTGCATCAAGGCACCAGTTCATAACACGGGCATCCCTTTTAATGGCCTTTGTAAAGACACTGCAGCAATAGGCACACATGCTTTTTTTTTTGGTTTGCCCTGATCATAATGCAGCAGTGTATGCAGAACATTGCAGCAGATGTGCAAGGAAGAAAAATAATTAAGAGAGAGATCTCTCTAGAGCAGGGCTGCTCAACTTCAGCAGAGGATGGCCTACAACTCCCATAATCCCTGACTATTGGCCACTGTGGCTGGGGATAATGGGTGTTGTAGTCCAAAAAAAGCTGGAGGGGGCAAAGTTGAGTAGGCCTGCTCTAGAATATTTCTTTTGACATAAAGCCAACTGGAGATACATGTCCAGCTTGAACGTGGAACATCTGAAAAATCTGCACTGGGGTCTTTGCTTGTCCTAGGCCTTAATGCTTCCATCAGTCGGTGCGGAATAATAACAGAGTACCAAAAGGCAGACTTACAGTTCCTCAGTATGCCTCGCAACTCTCCTCCCTGCTGGCTGTTCTGTATCAAAACCAGCTCCATCTACATCAAAGGTTTTCCTGGTCTTCCACTGCCAAACTGGTGCTGGGCCCCAGCTGTATTACTTCCGGCCTCAGCAGCTTCTATATAGGCTTGGACCATCCATAAAGCACAAGACAAGCCACATTTGCTAGCTGTTTCTTGCAGTGCCTTTCCCTTCCCAGCAGATACAGCAGGCCCTCTAAAACCTATAGCTATCTCTGGACGCCACGTTCCCAGAGGCCTCCGGCTGGCGCTGCCTCAAGCACTAGCCAAGCCTAACTGCAATAAGATATTTTATTAAAAGTGGGTTCAAATATTAGCTATCCCAGAAGGAAACAAAAAAGATACCTGGATGAACAGAGCGAGCTATTAAGTCATGTTTGAACTCCTCTAAAGTTATGTTGGAAGCGACGATGATACTTTAATGTGTTAACCATTTCAAAGAATGGAATCTTTGGGGCAGGTTTCACTGTATTTAATCGGAGATTACTGCTTGCCAGGGTGAGTTAAGTTTGGGTTGGGTAGAGAGAAGTGGGGGTAGCTATACTTGCTGACCTAGGTATAACTAGAGGATCAAAATGTGGAAAATAAAATTAGGGCTGTGTTAGCACATACTGTATTACAGGCTGCACAGTAAAGTGTAGTTTCCAGCTTCTGGTGTCTCCAACTGATTCTGGACCAAAGAAAGCAGAATACATTTTGAAGTAATCATAGCAACCGAGGCCAGCAGAATTATACGAATTTACAGGGAAGTCCCAGTACAAGTCAATGGATATTATGGTTTGGGCATGGATTGCCCACAAACAGTTACATAGGAACATAGGAAGTTGCCATATACCGAGTCAGACCACTGGTACCTCTAACTCAATATTGTCTACATAGACTGGTAGTGGATCAGCCTCTCTGGGGGTGCCAGGGAAGTAACTTGGAACCTTGTGCATGGAAGCATGCAGGTGCTCTTCCCAGAGCAGCTCCATCCGGGGGATATCTTACAGTGCTCACATGTAGTATCCAATTCAAATGCAAACCAGGGTGGACCCTGCTGTGAAACTGGTTTGTCTGAAAAGTATGGAGTCCGTACCATGCTATCCTAAAAAACCAACTCTTTTAAGCTGTGAGGCGAACAGAAAGCAAAGTAATTTCAAGGTAATAATCCATTCCCAAATTGTTCACCATTCAATCGGGAACAATCACAAAACAAAAGCTCTTTATAAAACATGTTTCCCCCCTGTATGGATATTGCATTGTGCAGGAAAACAAATTACACTCCTCAAATGTGTGACCAACATACATTTGATCTCTTTGGCTGAGTGTAAATGTGGTGGGAAGCTATGTTTGACTGAGGGTTTCCTGAGCCGCTGCCTGTCTGTGTAGACAATACTGAGGTAAGTAAAGTAAAGTGTGCCAGCAAATCGGTGTTGACTCCTGGTGACCACAGAGCCCTGTAGTTGTCTTTGGTAGAATACAGGAGGGGTTTACCATTGCCATCTCCCGCACAGTATGAGATGATGCCTTTCAGCATCTTTCCTATATCGCTGCTGCCCAGTATGGGAAATATACCAGCAGGGATTCAAACTGGCAACCTCTGGCTTGCTAATCAAGTCATTTCCCCGCTGCACCATTAGGTTGCATACAGTGAAATAGATATGTATGTTTTTGTCACATATGCAGATATGATAAGTGCATGGTTTTTCCTGCATGGATACGACATTCATGTTGGCAGTTTTCTTAATTGGCCTTAGTCCTGTGATGGTGTGGAACTTAAAGGTAGAGTCTACACTGAGCATATAAATACATCTTTGTAGTCTGTTTTTAAGTTATACATATGTACTGCCACAAGCCAATAATATTTCACATTTACTAAAAGAAAAAGAAAAAGAAATACAGTTGGCTTCCAAAACCCAAACTAGAGTTATTGGAAGTAGCTAATTCATTGCTTTAAAAGAAAAGCCTCATAACAGCTGTATTCTTCGATCTGTCTCGTTTATTTCAATGGTACTTCTGTAAGACAACTTCTGGGTGGATCATGCTAATATTATAATAAGGTTTCTAAAATCAACTTTAACTACTATATATATATATATATATATATATATATATATATATATAATGCCTAGACTTTCAAGACTTTCAATCTTGGCTCATGTGAAATGTTAATTCTAATTGTTCTATTTAGCTGGCCTTGGTTTGTGACAGGCCTGGTATTATACAGATTTCCTACCTGCCACCCTCACTTTTACCAAGTGAAATTATACAGACAACTCTTCTTGAAGCTCACCTCTTTATTCCTAATTATCTTAGCCCTGTGTTCACTCAGTGAAATATTACAGTTGTCCCCGAAAGTTCTCATTTGGGACGAGTGACAAACTAAATTACCCAGTGTCTGGACTTTAAAAAGAAAACTCACCAACTGCAAATCCTGATATGCTGAAAGGAAGTCTTGTACTTTGGTACTAACAGGTTCTTACTCCATTATTGGCTTTGATCCACAAGCCCCTTAACTCATTTTTTTTTAATTTTCCTATTTTGTCTCTAGAATCCATCTGCATAATACATTCACCACTGCCTTAACAGAAGTGTACATAAAGAACTATTAACATGTTCAACAAAGAATCTTGTGGCACTGATAAATTTATTGTGCCATAAGCTTTTGTGGACAAAAGCCCACTTTGTCAGCTGCATGAAGCATTAACCTCAGCTGGCAGATATATACATGGGCATAGATGAAAAGTAAAATATAAACAATGAGGCCAAAAGGCCATGAAATGTGAAGGGTAGCAGTGGATCTGTGACATTTCTATGCAGATCTCAAATGTATACAAGAACAAGGTTAGAATAGAGTGGTTCATTCACAAGATGATAATGCTGACTTTCCAGCTATGCTATCCTAATTTAACCCATAGTTTGGAAAGAACAGTCCCAATCAAGTCTGAAACGAACAGAACTAACATGGATGATATATTCAGCAGTTTCACCCTGAAACCTCCCTTTTGAAGCAGGGGAGGTGGGGAGAGAGAGAGAGAGGGAGGGAGGGAGAAATTTTAAAGCTGCAAACACACAACACCACAGAATAATTTTCTTGATCCTATAAGGATGCTATTAATAAAAAAAGTACTGTATAATCTGTTGTTGATTAACAACCAGAAATATAATGTGCAAGAAGTTTTCAGCTTCTGCCTTCTTCAGTTGTTCTGATGTTATAACATCAGAGCAACTGAAGAAAGAGGAAGCTGAAATATCTTACACATCATATTTCTGGTTGTTAATCAACTAACAGAATGCGGCAGCCAAGTTGGTCTCTGGGTCATCTCGGAAAGACTATATCACCCCTATCTTAAAAGATCTACATGGGCTGCCGATAAGTTTCCAGGCAAAATACAAGGTCTTGGTTTTAACGTATAAAGCCCTAAACACTTTAGACCCTTGGTATTTAAGAGAACATATTCTTCACTATGAGCCCCACCACCCACTGAGATAATCAGGAGAAGTTTATCTGCAGTTGCCACCAGCTCATCTGGTGGTTACTCAGGAATGGGCCTTCTCCCTTGGTGCCCTTAGGCTTTGGAACGCAATTCCTGCTGAAATACGAGCCTCCCCATCTCTTACAAATTTTAAAAAGGCAGTGAAGACACATTTGTTCACCCAGGCTTTTAATTAGATACTGTTTTGATAGTCTGGTGGTTTTTAATAGTTTTAACGTTGTTCTAAATGTTTAATTCTTGTAATGTTTTAACCTTTTTATTTGCTGTTTATATTATTTTGTTGTAAACCTCCCAGAGACTTGCGTTTTAGGCAGAATAGAAATATGTTAAATAAATAAATTATCTATCTATCTATCTATCTATCTATCTATCTATCTATCTATACATGTGTGCACACGCACACACACATATACATACCTTTTGAAGAATACTATACAAAGTATAGTGACTCTGAGGTCAGCAGCAGCGTGTCCTGAGAGGCCGAAATGTTTTTAATCATTTATTTAATCATTTATTTTTATTTTATTAAAATATTTATATCCCACTTTTCCAAAGTGGTTTATAATGAAGTGCAAAAGTGCAGTGCAACCCCAATGCAATAAAACAACATCAGAATTAATTTTATCTATCTATCTATCTATACACACAGACATATGAAAAACCAGCAGTAGAGCAGTCACTGGCCTCTTACGCATCTCACACCCACACCCATAGCACCTCTATTTCAGTTTTTTAGCCATCATACACTCCATTTCACAGATATGTTAAAGTGCCTCAGTAGCCAGCAGCAGCATTCTCCAACCTAGAGATGTGCATGTATTGTATTTTGTGATTCAATTCAAGCTTGAATCAAATTTCAAAATACTCAAATAGATTTATTGAAACAACTGTTTTGACGAATCAACTTGAATTGATTCGAGTGATTCGGGCTTGTGGGAAATGGGGGGACTCGAAACACCACATTGTCCCCCATGGGTAGGTCCTAGGGACACCAAAGTGAGTTGGGTGGTAGGGCTTGATGAGTGCTACCTACCACCAACCCACAAAAGAAATGGGCAAGAGGGCGATTTTTTAAAAAAATGCCCATTTCTTTTGTGGATTGGGTGGTAGGTAGCACCCATCACTTCCTATCTGCCTAGGACTTTGGTGTCCCTAGGGAAACAATGGGCACAATGGGTGTTTTGAGTTCCCCATTGTTCCTTGTGGCTAAAACAAACTGTACTCATGGAATGCACACAAGTTTTGCATTGTAATTCGGAATGCATTTTATGTCCCTGCCTTGCAAATTTAACACTGCAGATTAGAAAGACACAGTAAAAGGGAATCTGTCCTTCCCAACAGAGAACACACATTTTTTAAAACAGTCAAAAAATGGCTAAAAAAAATTTACCCAGAATCCACTGTCAGCAACAGTGCCTCCGCTGCAATAACATCATTGGTACAAGTTACACTCTCACATACAATTATGACTCACCCTCTCCAGGGGGCTTCTCTGAGGTGGCGGGGGGTTCTGTAGAGATTCCCCCTAACCCCCACCAGCCTCTGCTATGCACCCATTACCTGGTTCAGGTGGTCTTTGGCCCTTTCCGGGCCTTTCCCCTGGGATGGTGGCCATTTTGGAGGTTGCCATGCATGCTCATTTGGCCCTTATGTGGCCTGGGTCATGACCTGGCCATGCAAGGGCCATTAGTACATGCATGGCTGCCACTAAAATGGCCACAGCACCGAGGAAAGGCCCAGAAAGAAATGAAGACCGCCCGAACTAGACGATGAGTGAATAACCGAGGCTGGGAGGGGAGGGGGGAATCTCAGTGGAACCCCACCACCTCAGGGAAGCCTGGAAGGGATAAGTTGAAAAGGTTTTTGTTTTTTGTTTTTTAAATTAAACATTTTGGTCCATGAACTCCTCAAATGGCCGGGGGGTTGATCTGGGGTCGAGTTGAACTGGGGGTGGTTTGACTCAACCCAGAACTTTCAAACCGAACCAGCTCAAAGTTGAACTGGTTCAGTTACGAACCTGTTTGCACACCCCTAGAACACACCAGAGCAATACGTGAAGTACAAGTTAGTCTGGGCCAGAATGTCAGTCAAGTAGTTTCACACCAGGCGGATACCAGTCTGAGACCATTTTGGTAGTAGCGGTACTTGGGTTTCTGGTTCATTTTGAGGACCACCATCAACACTGCCACCACCCTAGGTACAGGGCTGAAAAGGTCCAGGAAGCGGAAGTACATTCTCCTGCTCCTCAGTCTCAGATGGAGAAGTCACACAATCAGTGGGGATTAGGGAGGATGGAGAAAATTATCTCGCTGGGCTAGCCATGAACACAGTCACCTTCGCTGCCACAGGAAGTGCTTCTTCCATGACAGGGGAGGACCTCCCCCCTAATTCACCTCAGCTGCTCTGTGGGACCAGGCTCTTCCAGATAGGTGAGCCTGCATGGCACCACAGCAGTGGGGATGATTTGGGGAGTAGGCCTCTCTTGCCTTCAGCCATGACAACCAGCAGCATCAACCCTCCCTCTGCCTAGCAATCTGTTCCTGGCTCTGCCTTGTACCCTTCCGGACTTCTTGGGTTTTTTAAGAATCAAAGCCCTAACTCGGGGGTGGGGAGAGGAGCAGAGAAGAATCACCTTTAAGGCAGGTGTTTTTAAAAGTGGTCAGGGGTGGTTATTTATGCTGTGTTTTAAGGTTATTAAAAATAACCTTTAAAAGGTCATTTTTAACCTTTAAAAAATAATTTAGGATGATGTTCTATTGTGGCACATAGATGTCTTGTCTCTGGGCCCACTCTAACTTTGCTACGCCCCTGCTCTCAGGGGCACTCATGGGCCGAGCAGACACTCAACAACTGTGGGAAGGGCAAGTGGGCACCAGTCAGGCACCCCCACCCCCCCCCCCAAAAAGATTTTTAAAAATGGGGAAAGGGGGAAACAGAGAAAGCCTGGCAGGCTGGGCACCAGACAGAAGTCAATATACCAACCTACCAAAAAAGAAAAAAAGAAAAAGAAAAAGTGCAATGACATACAGCAGCAGCAAAGGTGCGCTGCAAAAGGGGAAAAAAATATCGGCACAGCACCCCAGTTATTAAAGCCACAAGCAAGGCTACAAGCAAGGAGAAGAAATCCAAATATATATTTTTAAAAAACTAAAAGCAGCAGTATCCAGTTAAAGTCACTGGGGCTGCTGCTGGTACAGTTAAAAAGAAAGAAAGAAAGAAAGAAAGAAAGAAAGAAAGAAAGAAAGAAAGAAAGAAAGAAAGAAAGAAAGAAAGAAAGAAAATAAGCAGTTGAGTTAAGGAAAGGAAAAACAGAGAAGCCACAGGCAAAAAACAAAAACAAAATCAGATAAGCCAGCTATAGGCCACCACCACTGCTGAGCAGCTGCAGTGTCTCTCTGATCCTTCTCCTCTGATGCACAAGATGGCTCTCTGTCTTTCTGCCTCCAAGAAGTCCCTTAAATACATTTTGAAAATCTTTCCTTTGGCTCCCCCTCTATTCTGGCTGACCCCAGGCAATGGGACACAGTTGCCCATGACAACACTTGATTTGTATGATAAGAAGCCAACCAAGAAGCAAGGGGATCTCAAGCCAATTGGAAGACAGTTCCAGAAAACCAATCAGCAAGGGGGAAACATGGAGACAATATTGCGCTCAAATCAATTCAGCTCAAATTTATTTGCACATCTTTACTCCAACACTCGCTTGGAAGAACAGAAAGAGAATGCTTGTGACCACAAGCTCTCCCCGTCTTAAGTAGCCTGAGCCCCCCAGAGCCTTGATTTGCTGCTGAAAAGAAGCAGCTTATGACACATTACTCCAAACACCTCCTACCCAAAGTTTATGACACCTTACCCAACTCCCTGGATGACCTCAGCCAGTGATTTCATGTAGATTATAAATAACAAGGGGAATACAGCCCATAGCATAAATGCTAGGGAGCAATTCTAAAATCCCCTAGCACTTTCCTCATGTCAGACTATTATCCATCTGTTTGCTTGCACAGAGACTGATACTGGCTGACACAGAGAGCAAGGATACAAGGAGCGGGCAGCGAGTGGGCAGCCTGAAAGGATTTGCCAACTAACTGCCCTGGTGCACCAGGATATCAGCAATTGTTGGCCATGTCCCCTTCTCCAGGAAGCCCTCTGTGCTCAGGGAAAATTTGTCCCTGAGGGTTGCACAGTCCTTGAGGACATATTTTTGGGTGGCACAGAAGGCATCCTGGGAAGGGGAGGGCCTCTCCTCTGCATTGGTACAATTAGTTGGGAAGTTCTGATAGGCTGCTCTTTTACTGCACCTTTGCAACCTTGCGTTGCATGTCAGCTACTGAAGACATGTAATGGCATATTACATTGAAGGTAAATAATCAATCAACCAATCATCTTTATTACGGCCCAAGACCAGCATAAGATAGAACAGTAGAGCATGATTAAAAAACAAATTATGGAACAGTAAAATCATATTACTTTAAAATTAATATTATGAAGCTATATTATAATGCTATAAAGCTGCTACCCTTAGAAAAGAGAGGAAGGGGGAAAGATATTTCTGAGCAATTTGATATAGTACTATAAAGCTACTACACCTTCAAATAGAGAGAAGAGAAAAAAGCAAAACTGTAAAATCAGTAAGATTATAGACATAATTGTAAGCATTCTATATTTAAAAGAGAAAAAAACATTGAATATATATATAATATGTGTAAGCTAAAATAAAAACATGGAAAGAAATGTAAAATAAAGTGGCTAAAACAAGATATGTAAAATAGGTTAGCCAACTTGGAGTACTGAGTGGGCAAGTAAAATAGTCAGTAGTTAAAAGGAATACAAGGCTGATACATGGTTATGGACCAGCTGTCAGGGCCCAGTGGATCTTACATGCTGCCACATAGAACTTGGCAGTGTTATACATGTAGGCCCAATCTGTGTCTGATGGCAACATCCAGGTGTAGGCTTGGCTTGAGCAACCAGGGTACTGAGAGGTAAATGAGCCCCCAGATGACATGATTAATGTTGCCTGAGTGGATATGGGCATAGAGTTGCTATTTGGGTTATTGCAAAGCCTTTTCTTTTGGTTTGTGTCCCTTGTAAGTGATCCAGTGTTGCTGGAAAGTAATTTTAGATAAGTGTCCTGTTTATTAGACAGCAAACCTACCATACAATGCTTTTGAGAAAAATCTATCATTTTCTAGGACGGGCTGTAGATAACTGATGATCCAGATTGGAGCTGGAAGTGAGAACTGGTGTTCTGTCAATTTCTCTTCTGGGTTTGTCTTGTAGTAAGCAACTCCTGGATAAGAGAAGAGGCTTGTCGGTCTATTTCTTCCCTTCACTGGGTGGCTATTAAAATTACCTACCTAACGTAAATTATGCAATCCCTGCCCTGTCTGGGAAACTGGAGCACACTGTAAAGCTTGACTGAGGTCTGAGCTCAATAAATGGTGTAATGTGTTCTGCATGGTAGCTGGAAAGTGTAGATATGCATACAGGGCAGTGGACTTTCAGTTTAAAAAATGATATTTCCCATTACATACTTGTGCTGTGGTGTCCAGAAAACAAACCTGCTATATAGGCTAGTTCTGTCTACATAGGATCATAGTGGTGCAGAAGTTGTTGGATGGAATTTCTGGACAATCTTTTTCCATAGTCACATATAAGGATGTCCTCCGTGTATCTCAGCCAGAAGAGAGGCATTTGAGAGCAGGACTGAAGGAAGCATTGAAGGAAGGAAGTCAGCCATGAATATTCTGAAATACTGTGGGGCCACACAGATACCGAAATCTGAAATAACTGTAGATGAAGACAAAGTGGCCAAATCTGATGCCCAGGTGTGCTTTGTTATCATTAGGGATAACATTCCTAATGACTTGTAGACCATGAATATGGGAAATATTGAGCTTCTACAGGCACAGGAATGCAATAACCATACATGCTACACATGCTATACTAAGGGCAGGCTCAAACAATATGACAAAAGCCACGACTCCAATTCCCAGAGTTTGGTGGTGAGCCTGACATCCAGTAGAAGGGGTGCAAAGCCAACATTGGCCATGTCATCCGAACTTACCAATATTGACTCCATCAGCTCTACTTATGGTTTTGGAAGTGACATCTGTAACCAGCTTCAATTCTTGGTTGCAGATGTTGGGTCCAGAATCGTAAGTAGGGCTGATAGAGCTGACATTGGCAGGTTCAGATGACACAGCCAATGTCAGCTTTCTCTCCCCCTCCCTCTCCCCACTGGCAGTCAGGATCATTGCTGCACTCCGGAAACCAGAGTTTTGGCTTTAATCATCTTGTCTGATTATATTAATTTCTCCAAATGTCACAGTACATGCAAGAAAATGAGCATGACATAAAGGAGAGATGTGGGAATCCAAAATATGGCTGATCATGCAACGTCTTCAATCCCTGTAACCCTTCTAGATTTTCTCCAGTTTGAAAGCCTCCTATTTGTGGCTTTCTCTCTATTTCACCGCAGGGGTCACATTTATATGAGTATTAAAATGGAAAAATTACAGACTTTTCAAGATTTATGTTAAGAGTCCCCTGTGTAGGGGGGAAAACAAAAGTTTGGTTATTCTGCCTAGGGAAAATAGAGTGCTATGGATTTGTGATGAACAGTACTTATAGCATGATCAATATTAATCTCTCCAGATAAATTAATTTGCTCTTCAAAGCACAGTAAAAACGTTCTCGGGGGGATTCTATGAAATGTTGTAGCTCAGTAGTATTTACTAGGAAGCTTGGGGCTACAGAAAACCCACAGTAGTTTTGTATTGAACTCTTAGTATCTCCACTCCTATTCCTATAGCCTCCACTGGCCCTTATTATTTATTGTTGTTGTTATTTCTTGTTTGCACAGTCAAACAGGTGTTATTGACTGGTTTGTTTGATCCAGACATCGAGTCCTTCCCAAGGACCTGAGATGCCAGAATTTTGTTATCAATATTGTTGTTTTTATAGGTATCGCCGCAAAATGTAGGCTGTTCCAAGTATTCTTCTTCTTCTTCTTCTTCTTCTTCTTCTTCTTCTTCTTCTTCTTCTTCTTCTTCTTCTTCTTCTTCTTCTTCTTCTTCTCCTTCTTCTTCTTCTTCTTCTTCTTCTTCTTCTTCTTCTTCAAATTATATGTGTTTGATTTCTTATGTGTTGATATTTGTGGATTTGGTTTAAATCAAGCAAAACAAACAGAGAAACTCGGAGACAGTGAAGCTACATGCGCAGACAAAACCAGGTTAAGGAGGCCCAGCCTGGTTTTGCCTGCGCATGTGTACTGCTAGGCTGTTGTAGGCTGTTCCCAGTATTTATTATTATTATTTCTTGTTTACACAGTCAGACAGGTGTTATTGACTGGTTTGTTTTATCCAGACATCGAGTCCTTCCCAAGGACCTGGGATGGCTGAATTTTATTGTCAATTGTTATAGATATCGTCACAGAATATAGGCTGTTCCCAGTAAAGCTGCTTTTTGTAATTGGCTGATGGTGATTTCTGGGGCCCCTATGGTGTTGAGGTGCTCTTCAAGGTCTTTTGGAACTGTACCCAGGGCGCCAATTACCACTGGGATTATTTGGGTCTTTTTCTGCCACAGACTTTCAATTTCAATTTGTAGATCTTTGTATTTGGTTATTTTTTCTATTTCTTTTTCTTCTATTCTGCTATCCCCTGGTATTGCTATATCAATTATTTTGACTTGTTTTTCTTTCTTCTCGACTGCAGTTATATCTGGTGTATTGTGTGGCAGATGTTTGTCTGTTTGTAGTTGGAAGTCCCATAATATTTTTACATCTTCATTTTCTACCACTTTTTCAATTTGATGGTCCCACCAATTCTTGGCTACAGGTAGCTTGTATTTTTTGCAGATGTTCCAGTGTATCATCCCTGCTACCTTGTCATGCCTTTGTTTGTAGTCAGTCTGTGTGATCTTTTTACAACAGCTGATTAGGTGGTCCACGGTTTCATCTGCTTCTTTACAAAGGCGGCACTTGCTGTTTGTGGTGGATTTTTCGACTTTTGCTCTTATTGCATTTGTTCTTAGTGCCTGTTCTTGCGCAGCCAGTATTAAACCCTCTGTTTCTTTCTTCAAGTTGCCATTCTTAAGCCATTGCCAGGTCTTGGTGATGTCTGATTTTCCACTTATATTGTGAAAATATTCACCATGCAGGGGCTTATTTTTCCATTTTTCTGCTCGGTTCTTGACTTGTTTTTTTCTTGTAGGCCTGCTTTCTTTCATTGGTGTTGAATAGTTTCTTGTTATTGACCATTTGAAGTGCATCTTCTTCACTGTCCTTGATATATTCTTCAAGGCCTCTTTTCTCCTCCTCTACTGTTTGATGGACTTGCAGCAGTCCTCTTCCACCTGAGCTGCGAGGGAGGTATAGTCTATCGACATCACTGCGGGGGTGCAGAGCATGATTGATGGTCATGATTTTCCTGGTCTTACGATCTGGCATCTCTAGCTCTGCCTGGGTCCAGTCTATTATTCCTGCAGTGTATCTGATAACAGGTATAGCCCAGGTGTTTGTGGCTTGTATGGTGTTCCCACCATTGAGTTTGGACTTGAGGATTTTTCTAACTCTCCTGATGTATTCACTTCCAATTTTTCTTTTAACTTCAGTGTGTGCGATGTTATCAGCCTGGAGAATGCCCAAGTATTTGTAAGGTTCTTTCTCTTCCAGGTTCTTGATCTTGTTTCCATTGGGCAGTTCTATTCCTTCTGTTTTTCTTATTTTTCCTCTGTTCATTATTAATGCAGCACACTTGTCTAGTCCAAACTCCATTGCTATATCACTACTGAATATACGGACAGTGTTTAGCAGTGATTCGATTTCTGACTGGGACTTTCCATACAACTTCAGATCGTCCATGTACAGCAGATGGTTGATTTTACTTGATGTTTTTGATGTTTGGTATCTGAGGCCTGTTTTGTTTAGTATTTGTGAAAGTGGGGTCATGGTGATTACAAACGACAGAGGGGATAGTGAGTCCCCTTGGAAAATACCTCTTCTAATGCTAAGCTGTCCAAGTGTCTCACCACTGATTGTTAACTGTGTACTCCACATGCTCATTGCTTTTTTAATAAATATCTGAATGTTTTTGCTGACACCAGTTGTTTCTAAACATTTTAGTATCCATGTGTGAGGCAATGAATCGAAGGTTTTCTTGTAGTCAATCCATGCAACACTTAGATTGGTTCTTCTCTTGCAATTTTCTAAAATCATTTTGTCAATCAGCAGCTGGTCTTTTGTGCCTCTGGTTTTCGGGCAATTTCCTTTCTGTTCAAATGGGAGCTGTTTGTTAGTCAATGGGTGTTGCATCACTTCATCTGCTATTATTCCAGTTAATAATTTGAACATGTTTGGCAGGCAGGTTATCGGTCTATAATTACTTGGAACTGCACCTTTTGCATGATGAGTTGAGTTTTCCCAGTTGTTAGCCATTGTTCAATATCACCTCCTTGCAAAATGTGATTGAACTGTTTTGACAGTTGTTTATGAAGGCTTGTTAGGTGTTTAAGCCAAAAGCCATGCAGTTCATCATCGCCTGGCGCAGTCCAATTTTTAATTTTCTTTGCTCTTTCACTTATTAATTCTGGTGTTATTATTAGATCTTGCATTTGTTGGTTACATTTTTTGACCTCTTTCATCCAGACTGCTTTTTTATTATAATCTATTGGATTGTCTAATAATAATAATAATAATAATAATAATAATAATAATAATAATAAATTCAAATTCTATGTGTTTGATTTTTTATGTGTTGATATTTGTGGATTTCGTTTAAATCAAGCAAAACAGAGAAACTCTGAAACAGTGAAGCTATTCACATGCGCAGGCAAAACCAGGTTAAGGAAGCCCAGCCTGGTTTTGCCTGTGCTTGTGTACTGCTAGGATTGTGCCCAATCCTGGCGGCGCCTCTGTGGCAAACCCACCTCCCGAGCCACCCTGGAGTGTTCTCCTAACCCTGTTTTACTGATCATCTGCCAGCCCCGACTGGCTTCAGAGAGGGGGGATTCCCATAATGCACCAGGCACTTGCGCAATGCATTATGGGAGTTCCGGGGAACAGGGCAACACAGGGTGATGTGTCCTGGTACCCCGACCCTCAGGGCTACCGGCAGAAGCTGGCAATCGTCCAGGTGGCTGATCTGGCTGCCCAGCAACAAGAAGAGAATAATCTGTGGGGGAGATAAGAGTTCCGAGGCTTCCTCCCCTCACCCCTTCAAGCCCTTCTCACAGATCATGAGAAAGGGCTCAGTATGCGCTGATGAGGAAGTTTGCCAGTTGGAACTGCTGGTCACTGCTGTGTGCACAGTGATCAAGCAGAAATGGGGATTCTTACCCTTACTTGCAATGCCAGTAGGTGGCGACAAAAACTGGAGACACCTCAGTCAATGCTGAGTTATAAGTGTGGGTGCAGCCAGCTGATATCAAAGTAGCTACCCAGATATCAATAATTCATTTGCATGTCTGTTGCCACCTACTAGCGTTTACAGGTAAGGGCAGACACTTGCCTTCCCCCTGCAATCCAGTTAGCATACTACCTCCCTGGACACCAATGTTGATAACCTTCCCACTTAACCCATCACCAAATAATGCAGATCAAGAGGTGGAGATTGTTTGAAAGAGGTCCAGCAAGTCATGGACTTCTTAGCTGTGCAGTTATAAGAGTCCTTAGCTCTTCTCTTAGCTTCTTCAGTTACAAACTCCTTGGTTCCCTCAAGGGTCACAAGTAAGGATTTTAAGTGGTTTCTCTATCATGAGCGACCCTGATTTTTGGAGAACTTTTTTTGGAACAACTGATTAGCTACTTTGAAATCTCCCCTTATTCCTTTGAGAGTCAAACCTGGTTGACCTTGCAGCTAATTATGCAGCCCTGTGTCTTTGAGAATCGCCAGCATTCCTGATTGCAGTCCCCGGGCCTTTGCCTGCTCAAATTAAGGGAAATAAGGGAGATCAGGTAGATTGCTCAGGGGCCCAAGTCCAGCATAGTTGATCAAGGCATACAATGTTTCAAAACACTTTCCATGAGTGAACAGTGCAAGTTCACTGAGGGTGATTATCCATGTTCTTCTCTCTTATGCTTGAACCATGGAATGACCCTCAAACAGTGTTTTTATAGCATATTTATTTGATTTGTTTATTAAAGCTATTCATATCTCCCTTTTCCATATTATGTAAAACACTTAAGGCAGTTAAGAGCATAACATTAAAATAATAGACTATAACCAAACACATCAAATAATCACAGTGCAGGGGGGGGAAACTTGCTATTCTTTGCATTGTATTTTGCTGGAGACACTTGCCATACAGGAAACTGATTGTGCATCAGGTTGGGTAGACATTAATGCCCCCCTCCCACGAAAAAAACCAAAAACATGATTGGCATAAATGATGGCAAAATTGCTCTAATATTTTTTACTTTAGGCACATGACGAGGCTGATGAATATCAGCAGAAACACCAGAGGGTTATTTTAACAGCACATTCACTGTAGCCCTTTGGGGGTGAGTCTCTTAAGTTGGGTTTGAAAATTATGGTGATCTAATTTTCACCATAATTTTCAAACCTAACTTAGTTATGGTAATTATGGTAATATAAATATATTAGGTTTGAATGTGTGGTTATGCTTTCTTATGGAATGTTTGAATTTTTACCAACAGAAGACTTCAAGCTTGCTTTTGAAATTTTGGGTTGGGAAATTTGTGGAGATAGTGCCACTGATGAAGACCTAGTGAAGATTCAAACATGCTTGGCTAGCCTTCTACTCCTTTATTTTCAACTCTTCTTGTTTTGACGGTTTTATCATTGTACACCCTTTTTGTTTTATCATTGTCAATACAGTATATGCAGTTTTGTTTAAGGTTTTACACTGGGAAACATGTTGCATGAGATATATTACTACATCAGTGGGGTTTTTTAGCATTAGCAATTAATTGTACATGTTGATTGTTCTTACTTTGGTGGTTGTTTTTGTCCTGATAGCCACACTTCAGCAGTCCATGCCCACATTGCTATCTATACCACTTCAATACCAGTTTCAGGGAAACATCAGTAGGAGAGAGTGCATGCCCTCACCTCTTGCCTGTGGGATCCCCAGAGGCATCTGGTGTGCCACTGTGTGAAACAGGATGCTGGACTAGATAGGCCTTGGGCCTGATCCAGCAGGGCTGCTCTTATATAGTCAAGAACTATGCACTTCCATGGTGCTGACAGAGGCCACCAAACACTTAAAGCAGTGTTCTTCCTTATAAGACCTTGGGGCCAGTGGTGGCCCTCATCCTCTTTCATCAGTGAGTACCCAGAATGTTGGGGGCAATATGCTAAAATCATTGTAAACTGCTTAGAGAGCTCTGGCTATAAAGCGGTATATAAATGTAAGTGCTATTGCTATTGCTATCTCTTGTCTGTGGGCTTCCCAGAGGCATCTGATGAGCACTGTGGGAAACAGATGAATGGATGAGATAAGCCTTGGGCCTGATCCAGCAGGTGGTTCTTGTGTTCTTAACCTTAAATTTGGTTTCTGGCCAAATTGTTTATTGGGCCTGTGTGAATCTTTGGCCAAAGCTGAGTACTCTGCACGGCAACCCTCCCCCCCCCGCCCCCGCAGAAGTGACCATTCCCACCATGCAGTGCTGTGCTTTGCCAGCTCCAGGGGTCTCCTTTAAGAGAAACAGAGCCCTCTTGAGCCCCAAATGCCATATTTGAAGGCGTGCACAGACTGCTGGAAAGAATAGCCCTCCCCACTGCTTTCCCCACTGAGCTCTTAGGTCTCCATTTCTCATAAACGGTCCCAAGAAAACTCCCAGTCCTGAGAAAAGTGCAGAACAGTGTGGAGGTTAGCACAGTGGGAAATAGCTCTTAGGTTGAAGGTTAGTTTGGTGGTGTGTTTTTGCTAAAGTGAAGAATAGTGAAAATAGCTGACATAGGTGAAGATGGTAAAGCCTCTTCACCCTAGATTGCCTCACAGCACCCTCATCAAGTTTAATGAGCAATGCAGTTTACCAGCCACTGCAGCACATGTGTGAAATTTCTGGTAATCCATTAGAATTCCAAGTGCACAAAAGCATTTGGAATAGGCTTGTGCATTTCGATTCGGGTACAAAACGTTTTGTGCCTGAAAATGGCAATATGGCAATTTCGGAGGTTTTGTAACCAAAACAAAATCAAGAATTAAAAAACAGAGATTTTTGTTTCCAAATCAAAATGACTGTGTTTCGGACAGAATGCTTTGTTCTTCAGAAAAGCATTGCAATTGAAATTGCCTTCTCTGACTCTCTCCACTCCAGCTGAGGCATTGAGTGATTAGCAGAAGATAAGATATGCAAAAAGCATTTGCGCTTGAATGGTTTAGTTAAGTATGTGTTGTATTCCGTGTGATTGAAATGCAAACTGACCTTGCAAAGGGATTTGGAAGACAGCATTTTGAGACAGAAATACCCAAATATCTTTGGGAGCTCAATGCAATTCCAAAGCTCTGGCTAAAAGCCATGGTATAAATTGTGTGGAGAAGCTTTTCGAGAAGCTGGTTAGGAAAGTTCAGAAATTACACAGGTTTTTCTTTCTAAAAGTTTAGAAAGAATCTCTTGACTTCTTTGGGGTCTTTTGAAGAGCTATTTTGTTTTTCTTCTGATTTTAATGAGTTATAGTGGTGTCTAAGTTTTGTTGCCCAAGTTGAGCAGTCTAATGTAATTTAGGCCACAATGTAATTTGGTGGGACATGATGTCTAAGCCAGTGGTTCACATCTTTTGCCATTGCAGGAACAAGTCATCCACATGGGACTACAGGAGACAAAAGGAGCGGGGTGGGGAATATCCCTGTCAATTTATTGACATCCCCAGGAATCTTAGTTGCTTCTCTCTTTCTTGTAACCATGATCCATGGTTTTGCACTTTCTTAAATGCAATGATGATAAATCTCAACAATTCTGAACAGTAGGCTGATTTGTTTGGGCTAGGCTCACTCCACTTCAGTTAAATGAACATTTGAAGCTGTTCCATAGTATCAAGGCAGTTTTATTTTATTTTATTTTATTTTATTTTATTTTATTTTATTTTATTTTATTTTACATTTTATATCCCACTCTTCCTCCAAGGAGCCCAGAGCGATGTACTACATACTTGAGTTTCTCTTCACAACAACCCTGTGAAGTAGGCTAGGCTGAGAGAAGTGACTGGCCCAGAGTCACCCAGCTAGTATCATGGATGAATGGGGATTTGAACTTGGGTCTCCCCGGTCCTAGTCCAGCACTCTAACCACTACACCACGCTGGCTCATTGGTCTGTCTTGCTATCTCAAATGACTTGTGGTCACTGTTCCATGGGGAGGGAGTGTTTTTATTGAAAGATTGCTTGAATCCACAAATGGGTTGTGCTGCTGTGCTAGTGCCACAGGGACAGGCTGACACCCCTGCAAAATTCTCAAATAACTGTGCCAAAAAATTAAGTGTCGTTGTTGTTCATCATTCTTTTCACTCTTTCAACTCATTTATGTGGGGCTTCAGGGGGAAACAGTGGGTTGGGTGGCAGTGCCCCAAGGGTGGTGCACCCAGATTCCAAATACGGCAAAAGACTGATTTCTTAGGAATTTTTGAGGTTTACGCGTCTTTAAGATTGTTCCCCATAGGGAATAATGGAGGTTTCAGCAGCCCTATAACTCCACCTGGGAGGCACTGAGATGGCCCGAAGCGAGTGGTGGTGTAGTGCACAGAGGGTGCCAACCACCCCTCTGGATTGCTAACCTATTGGGGTACTGGGTTTTGTTGTTTCTGAGGTGTTGAGTTTAGATTCTCTGGTAGCAAATGAGAATTTTAATGAAAAACCATGAATTCACTCTCATATGTTACTAGAGAATCTACTCTCAGAACACCTCTAGAACAACAAAACCCTGTACTTCATGGTTGGCAACCCACGTGGGTGGTTGGCACCCTATGCGCACTACACCACCACTTGCTCTGGGCCACCCCAGTGCCCCTCAAGTGGAGTTATGGGACTGCAGAAACCTCCATTATTATACCCTACAAGGAAAATCTGAAAGATGTATAACTTCATTAATTCTTTAAAAATCAGCCCTTTGCCAAATTCCTCTGAAAAAATTGTGGTAGCTTCCTTGTACCAACTGGGCACTACTACCAACCACACTCCACTCTGGGCCACTCCCCCCCTCCTGAGTGAAGTTATACTTTTCCTGAAACCTCCATCATACCCTATTGGGAAAATCTGAAAGACGCACAAACCTCAAAAATTCACCAAAAATCAGCAGTTTGCCCAATTCCTTTGGAATTTTTGTGGTAGCTTCCACTCATTGGGCACTATAACCTCCACCCACTCTTTTGACCATGTGAACCATTTTAAAATCTAAATTAATTCAGATTCAGATTCAGATTAATTAGGATACAAAACAAAACTGGGGTGCTTCAGAAGGCTTAATTTTGGACAAAATACAAAATGGGGTTGATTCGGATTTGGTACAAATTGAAACAGAAAAAATACAAAATGTGCAACCCTAATTTGGAAATAAAATCACATTCTATGTGTGCAGCTCCCTTGGAAAACTGCATGCCTATTCCTATGTGTCTCCCTTGACTGAGTAATGAGATCATGGATTGACATGGAGACCTGTTAGGAGTGGATGGGTTTCCTGTAGGGGGTGTGCATGGACCATTTTGCACAGTTCAGTCCGAATGCAAACCAAATTCGGACCGAATCACAGGTCTGCGAACTGGTGCAGTTGAACTGGTGCAGTCTGTTAGACCAAACCAGCTCGAACCAGTTCAGTGGTTGTGCAGATATGCAAAGAGGAATTATTTAAAAACTAGCTGGGCCAGGCACAGAGCATCTGTGCCTCTAGTTCTCTCCTCGCCACCACTTTCATTGCCCATCCGCTGTGCCATTTTCTTCTCCCGCCTGTCACCTTCTGTGCCCCCTCACCCACAAGCCTGTGCAGTGCCACCGCTTTCCTCTCCCCCTTCCAGTAACTTGCTCACGAACTCTTGCAAGAGCTGCCACACATGGAATTAGCAATGGGTACACCTTAGAGAAATAGAGAGAGAGATTCTTGCTGGTGAGGGCAGCGCCAGGAAGGTTGCAGCGAGAGGCACCTGTACAAATAAATGTTAAGATTTTTACCAGTGGCAGTACCAAACAGCAGTGCTCCCCGCAGCCAGCAGCCCACACAGTGGCATGGCTCCACACTTACCTGGCCTCATCTTATCACCTGGCCTCACCTCACCTCCATGCATATATGAGCATGCAAATGGCTTCTGAGTAAGCACGGAGGCCAGGTGAGTGCAGAGCTGCATCACGTGGGCTGCTGGCTAAAGGGAGCACCACTGCTTGGTACCTTAGCACCTACTTTTACAGGTGCCTCTCACTGCCGCCACCCCACCCACCCCCCAGAACCACCTTTAACAGCACCACCCTTTAAAAATAATTTTTAAAGAATTCCCATTTACAAGCAAAGGGGAATCCTTGCTGGTTTCCCCTTTCCATAGCAGCACAAACTACCGAACCTGTTAACCTCGAACTGGGCTCAATTTGGTTCGATCATGGACCGGCCCCCCTTTCCTGAAAGCCAATCCATTTCATGATCGAACCTATGAACCAGCCAGCTTTGCGGTGGACCGGTTTGGTTTTGAACTGTTTGTGCAAACCCCTAGTTTCCTGTGAGTTTAGGACCTGGAGGCATCTGTGTGAAATGTGTGTGGAGACTTAAAAGCAAAATGCTTTCTCTACATTACTTCTCTAGAGAACGCAAGGGGAAAGATAAAACAACCAGCAGGGGGTTAACTGGGCACAGTTGTTCCTCTCCTTCTACTCTGAGTATCGCAAGGAAGAAAGTCACAGCAGCGGCCTCTGACCCAGGCAAAGGGGGAACCAGGTGGTCTCTGTTGCCCTAATAAAAGGGACTTTGCTGTGCTGAAGAAGAAGGCTAAAGAGATGAAGGGGGTGAGGCAGCCTAAAGCTGGTGGGGTGTCTGCTTGTTTTAATGCTTATTTTTAGGAAACAGTTTTCTGAATGTATTATTTTATTTTGTTTCATTTCTAAATTTGAGACTGCAGGTTGTGGGCTGGATAGGGAGATGCAGGAGTCAATAGTTCAGTTGCATGACAAGAATAGCTTACTTTCCTCCTTGCCCTCTCTTTATGCCCTCCGTCCTAACCTTCGCTTTCTTTGACTACACTGCCAACTGTCTTCAGATGCTTCCTGTAAAACATCATGAGAGCAGCAAACCGAGCTGAGCCTTGAAGAACCTGTAGACATTGCAGTCAACAAAGGACCAAATAAAATTGGAGATGTCAAAAGCAGGGTAGAATTCAACGTTGGTCATTATAATCCTGGAATCTTATAGGAGCCATCTGTATGCATTTGGACACAGTTAATTATATAAAGGAATGCTAGTAGTTATTGATCTCTTTCTTGTGCAGAGTCTCTTGATTAAAGTGACATCCTTTTAACAGCATTACTCAAAGTGACAGTGCCATCACCAATATTACTATAGGCAACTTACCTGTGGGAATCAACTGCTAGTGTTACTGGCCTGCTCATGGATGTGATGTGATGGACAGTGATTTGCCAGAGAATAGGACTTGCAACTCCACTTTCTTTAACATGGACGGAAGGGCAGTAGAGACCAAATAACAGAAAAATAATAGCCAGGAGATTTGCACACTTAAAATCAAGTGGGACCCTTTTAGAATTTGAGACCTCAACAGTCTAAGATGCAGCCCAAATATTTTTGGGCTTCTTCCTTGGAACATGAGGACTTGGAAACTTTCCAGATTTAAACCTGGAACCGGAAACCTTAAAGTACTCTTGCATTCAGGTGAATGGGAAAATAGAGACATGTTGTCAGGTATGCTCTGGTTTGCTCCACTGTTGATTCAGCTCTGACAAAGCTGCAAGAAAGTCTTCTACTTCTTTCTTTTTCTAGGAGCATTACATAATAACTGTATAATTTGCCTTTCCATTATTAAAATAATGCTCAAGGCAGCTTACAAACATAATAAAAACCAAATATAGGGGCTGTCATCCTGATTTACGAAGGGCAGCTACTACATGAGAATCACCGGTCCTGCTCATAGGTGTGGCATGATAGTTTACAGCACTTAAAGGGTTAAAGTTCAAAATACTAAGAGGTGGAGTTAAATAAAGGAAGGACTGCCTCTCCAGGTGGCTTCTTCTTCATTTTGTGTTTTCCTAAAATGGCTGCTGGTCTTTCTTTGCACATTGTATCGTGTCAGAATGGGATCCTTTCTTTGAGTCAGCAAAGAAATAATGATTAGAACAACCCACAACAAAAGGTGGATGTGCAGGGTGGGCAGGGGGAGAGGAGAGATTAAGATAGTTTGCTGAAGGATACAGCCAAGAGAAAATTCAAGGACACAAGTTTGGAAAGTTATGGATCCTTTATATTAATTTGGCCCATCTTCAGAAATTTGATTTTCAAAATTCAGGCATTTGGCCCATCTGGATTAGAAGATTTGAGTGGTAGAGGATGGTTTGAGCCGTATGGAATGGTTTCTGGCTTAATGCAGAAATCACAGGAACACCAAGTGAATGTTTGCATTTTTGCTATGGGAGACACTGCAGAGGATATTCTGTGTGGTTTACCCCTCACTAAAGAAGACAAAAAGATTACAAGAAGCTTTTGATAAATCATTTCACTGGGAGACAAAAGGGGTATTCGCATGACCGGGAGGTGGGAAGGGTGGGCGGGGAGGTGGGAAGGCTGCGCTAAACTTATCTTCCCCCCTAAACAATTCTTCATTGTTGGTGGGAAGGCAGACCACACTCCCTCACGATCTGCATTGCTGCATACATGCAGTGTGGATCTCCAGAGGCTGGGATGATGCATCCTAGCCTCCATGTATCCCACAATGCACCACATGATGAGCAAGGTGCATTGGGAGATAACCCATGCAACTGACACTCTAGGCACCTGTCTTTGTGTCCACTCAGGCTGCAAGCAGTCCAAGTGGTAACACGACCCCGGTGTCAAGGTTAAGGGCACACTCACACCCTTAACCTTGGTAAAAGGCTGGGGTAAAAAGCTGGGTCAGGTGGGTGGGCAGCACTGGGATCCATGCAGATCCTAGCGCTTTATATGCGCAGCCTAATGCAGGCTGGGCTGCATGTGAATACTCTTAAAATGTCATAAATGGAAGGGCAAAGTTTAATAGGAGATGCCAGGAATGAGAAGAAACTGCAGAAGCCTTTATTACTACTGTGCTTGCCTTAGCTGAGCAATGTAACTATGGAGCTCTCAAGGAGGGACTTTTAAGAGACAGGATTGTTGTGGGCATAAAAGATGCAAAATTGTCAGCTCAACTTCAGTTGCGTCCTGAGCTCACTTTGGCCATTGCCATTGAACGGGTGCACCTTCATGAAACCCTAATGAAACAACAGCTGGCTCTGCAGGCAACTACCCCAAACAACATGGTGCCAGATAATGTGGACATTGCAAAGGCTAAGAATAAAAAGGGGAATCAAATCGTTAGATCTAAGAGTCAACTTAAACCATCACCATTAATGGAATCTGGGGAAGTATCGGAGACAGTCAGAAACCTCTGAGACAACATGTGTGGGTGCTGTGGTAGAAAATCTACCATACAACAATGCTGGGCAAAAAATGTGCAATATGGGTGCTGCCATAAAATAGGACATTTTACAGCTGTCTGCAGAATGCCTCTCAATCTGCAAATGGTTCAAGAAGAGCCCTTTTAGGGTTGATATATTCTGTTGATCAAATGTCATCACGTATTAACCTGAATGACCAAAAAGAAAAAATCAATTAAAAATTGATACAGGAGCTGCAGTTACTGCTATTGTTAAAAAAGGACTGTGACCCACCCCGAGATGGATGTTTAATTCACTCAACCAAAGTGTTGCAGGGTGCCAATAAAAACCCTTTGCACATCTTGAGACAGTTTCAAGCCATGCTGGAAAAGGAGGGGAGGGTTCCACATCATCCTGTATATGTGATACAGCACCTCAATACACCCCTGTTGGATTACCTGCATAACACCACTTGTACAGAGACATGACAACAACTTTATATAAGACATAACACAGATTCCTAATGCATATGCCCATGTTTTTACTTTCAGGGCAATATAAAATTAAGTTGAAGCTATCAGCCATGCCCTTTGCTGTGACAGTATCCCACTGGGTCTCCATGCCTTTACAAACTAAGGTCAAAGATGAATTAGCCAGGATGGAAAATATGTGTGTCATTTCCCCAGTAAATGAACCTATGGACTGGTGTGCAGGACTAGTAGAAGTGCCAGAGCCCAATGGAAAGATCTGCATTTGTGTGGAACTCTCATATGTTTGCAGGGAAAGGCACATGCTTCCAGCAGTTGACCAGATATTGGCTCAGTTATCTGGTGCAAGGTTTTTCCCAAAGCTTGATGCTACAGCAGGGTGTTGGCAAATTCCCCTGGCAGAAGAACCCAAAGCTTGATGCTACAGCAAGGTTTTGGCAAATTCCCCTGGCAGAATAACCTGACTACTGACTACCTTCATTATTCCCTTTGACAGGTATTGTTTAAACCAACTTCCATTTGGTCTTTCATCTGCCCCAGAACTCTTCCAAAGGAGAGTATCACAACTGGTATCTGGATTTCCCGGAGTTCTTTGCCATGCAGATGATGTCCTGCTTTATGGCACTAACAAACAGGAACATGATGAAAGGCTGCATGCAATACTGGAGCATTTTGAACAATTGAGCCTCATACTGAATGAAAAATGTGAATTTGGGAAAGCAAGCCTCAAGTTTTTAGGACATATTATTAATGACAAGGGAATCCAGCCCAATCCAGATAAGTTACTGCAATTGTAAATCTACCAGAGCTTCTGGATCTACAGTGCCTCTGTTTTTAGGCAATATTTTGGAAAATTTTAACCAACTATTGCACAAGTCATGAAGCCCTCATGGGAACTTATCAACAGAGATGCACAATGGATCTCGGATGATGCACAAAGAGGTGCGTTTGCAGCTGTAGAACAGCTGTTGCTTTCTTCTCTGGTTTTGGAATAGTATTCTGAAAACTACCTGACAATTGTGGCCATAGATGCTTCCTCATATGGCTTGAGAGCTGTGCTTAGTCAGATTCAACCAGGGGGTGAGAAAAGTCCAGTTGCATTCCTTTCTTGATGTCTTACTGACATGGATTGGTGCGATGCTCAGGTTGGAAAGGAAAGTTAGCTGTTCCTTGGGCCTGTGAACATTTTAGCTCTTATTTGGTTGGATTAAAATTCACTATACACAATGATCACAAACCTTTAATGACCTTACTTGGCTCAAAACCCCTGGATGACCTTCCTCCAAGGATTCTAAGATTTCACCTTTGCCTTCTGAGATTTTTGTTCGACATTGAGCATGTGCCAGGAAAGTCACTTGTACAAGTAGATGCACTTTCCAGGGCCCCTGTTCCTCTACTGCAATCAAAGGAAAAACAAGCTTTGGTAACAGAAGTGAAAGCTTATGTTGACTTCATTCAAGCAACAAAAGGGTGGTGACGCCAGCAAATTCACATGGCACAATGTCAGGATGCTACATGTCAGACAGTAATTTGCCTCTGCCAACAATGATGGGGTGTCTATAAATGACTTCCCCAAGCAGTGAGACCTTATTGGCCAGACCAAAATTACTTACACCTCATAGATGGTTTGCTTGCTCATGAAAGGGCAGAGTATTACCATCCCCAAAGAACTTCAGAGGGATATACTAAATAAAATTCATGAAGGCCATCAAGGCATTATGAAGTGCAGAACAAGAGCATGTTTGGTGGCTTGGACTGATTATGCAAATAAAAATATTAGTGGACAATTGTGAGATCTATATTAAAACAAGAAAACAGAGCCCCGAAACTTTAATTTCGACAACGCTACCTGAGAGACCCTGGCAGCAAATAGTTACAGACTTGTTTGTCTGGCAAGTGAATACATATGTTATTGTTCTTGGTTATTTTTCCAGGCATATTGACCTTGCCTTGCTTACTCACCTTTTATCCCCTCAGGTCAGACAAAAACCTATTTTATTTTATTTGCTAGATCTGGAGTTCCTAAGCTTCTCTTTTTGGACAATGGACCTCAGTATGTCTCTGTCAGCTTCATACATTCCTCAGTATGTCTCTGCTGTCAGAGACATACAACTTTGAATGTCATAGCTGTAGCCCCGCATTACCCTCAGAGCAATGGGGAAGTTGAACTTGCAGTACAAACTTTGAAAGGGTTTTTGAAAAGGGGGGATGATGCATATTTAGCTATTTTGGCATATAGATCCACTCCCCTTGCTTTGGGATCTTCACCTGCAGAACTTCTCATGGGCATCCCCTGAGGACCCCCTTACCAATGGCACCTTCCAAGCTTCAACCCCAATGGCCAGATCTGAAAGACTTCCAATGCTGAGACATGGAGCAGAAGCAACAACAGCAGCATAATTTCAATGTTCATCACAGGATTCAACCATTGTCAAAGTTGCTTCCTGGGGACAGAGTTTGGATGCAAAGTTCCCAGGCATTTGGAATTCCCCTGTGCAGGGGAAGCTACAACACCTAGATCTTATATCATAAATACTCCCTGAGGCAGTGTCTGTCAGAACTGTGTTCATCTTCAGAACCTTTCACCTTCATATGGAGATAGATTGCCACAACAGCCATCTCCAGTTCCGCCAGTAGTCCAAGAGAGGGGCTGATGAGGAAAACAGAATGGGAGTACAGACCTGGTCAGACAGATATGTCAGACCTCCCCAGAGAGCTAATTTGTAATAGACACAAATGCCAAATAAATGGCTGGAGAACATTTACTTTCATAAAATGATTATTTTAAATTAAAAGGGTAGTTTGGGGGGTTAAGTTGAAAACAGTTTGAGATTTATAAAGAAGGTGGGATGTGGCCTAATCATATATAGCACATAAAGCATTCAAGGTTTAACATGTTAAGAGGTGGAATTAAATAAAGAAAGAACTTACTCCCCTGGGAGGCCTCCTCTTTAGTTTGTGTTCTTCTAAAATGGCTGCTGGTCTTTATTCGCAAACAGCACAATAGAGTTTGACTAATCCGTGACTGGTGGTCACATGGGCAGAGTGGGTGAATGCTGTTGTCTTCTCCTTCCTCCTGGGAAGCTCTGTGCCATGTGGAGATATATCCCTGAGGCTTGCACAGCACTCAGGAACATATTTTTGGGTGACACAGAACACTTCCAGGAGAAGGGGAGGTTATTGAAATTCCCACCCCCACCCCCACATGAGTGCTGGTGCTGTGTTACTCTGGGTTCTCAGCCTCTGCTCACATAGCAAGCAAGCACATTTTGTAAGTAAGGATGTTGGCCAGTAACAAAGGAGGTAGAGAAGGTTCTAACAGTTCCTTCTTGATCTCGAGATGGTCACAGTGATGTCATTCAGTTCTTGGAAATTGAGAAACCAGGGACAAAAGCTCAGTTCTTTCCAAGAGAGTTTAACATCCCATACAGCCATCAACCCATTGCCTACTTCTGCTTCCCAGAATGCCCCCCCCCTTTTTTCCTAACCCATTATACAACCTGAGTTGGACTAACCTGCCACTATACCATGTGCTTTGAAATAAGCTCAGAATTGGTGCATGACAAGCAAGACGTTCACTAACTCTATCCAAGATCACAGTGTGGATTAGTTGTCCCCAAGACCAATTTATCTTCCCTGTTGGAAACAGGGAGGTATGAATGGAAGATTTTTCAATATCTAGAGTTTTTAAAAAACCCAATTAAAAATTGTGAAATGTTTGGCTTCCCAAAGAAGACAGTTTATTCCAGCATTTTCAAATAACGCTTGTAGTCTGAAGGGGGATCCTACTTTGTGTTAGCATTATTAAAAGAACCAAGAATGATATTTATTCTCTGTTTAATTAGCATGAAGTTTGAGGATGTATATATAATGTGTAAGATTGAGAGCTCTTGTATAAAAACATATTTGAATGCAAACTTGGCAAAACCCATCAAGCCTGTAATGTGATTACTGCCTGTTTTTCTCAAATTTGGAAATCCTCCTTTAGCTGTGTATGAATGGAAGGTTTCAGTATCCAGAGGGCCCCCACCCCTTTTTAAAGTCACTTATTGTGAAAAGTTTGGCTTCCTGAAATGCAAAACTGTCCCCCATCCCATTTGCTTTGGCTTGTACTTCCATGCGTTTGAAAAGTTACTGTGCATTTTTATTTTTAAAATGCAGTGCACAAATTGTTCATCACTGCCTGGCTTTGGGGTTTCTACTTGTTTTATAACAAAGCTTGCTTAGGCTTCGTGTCAATATCTAATTGCTACTAAAATTCACTGGAACTGTTTCATCTGCTTTGCTGTAATGTAGCCTACCTACAAGATGGTGATTTAAAAAAAAAACACCCAACAATTTCTTCTCTGGAGAAAACAAAGGAACATCTATCCCAGCATCATCCTCAATGTTGTGATGCCATCGGGACAGCTAAAAACCAAAGGAGAATTGCTTGAGTAAGCAGGATTCCCTGCACACTAAATCCTCAGCGTCCATCTATTGCTGACCACAAGAACCTTTTTGGCAAAAGCTGCTTCCATCAAACAGGCCACTCCAGGGCACTAGCCGCGAGGCAGCAAAACCCCTCTTTGGAATAATTCTTTGCAGATGCCAGGAACCGGAAGTTTCAAGGAGGGAAGAAAATGAAAGCCATTCACTCTTCCAATGACATAGACCTTTGATACCCACATAGTGATTTGGGCAGAGAGCGGCAAGGTCAGGAAGGCACATAAAGATTGGTGATTAGAGAAATACTATATCAGCAAAGTGTGGCGAGCTATTAAAAGAAAATGTAGCTTTTATGATTGTGTGGCTAAAGCTTCCCAGAAGCTATTTGTATTAGATATTGAGTTAAGCATAACTTATTTAGCCCTGGCATTCCAGAAAACATTTTGATGTGAGCTACTGCAGGAAAGTAAACACAAAGAGAAGGAGGAAACAAGACTGATCCCAAACAGATAAAAATGTTTGTAATTTAATTTTCTGAAGCCGTGCATTTTTAAGAGTATTGAGACGAAGGAATTTTCATAAGATACTTTAAACTTGGGGGTAGGAAAAGAAAAAGAAAACCCTATCTAGTTACTTTGACTGATCAGAAAGGGAAAAAAGGAAAAAAGAATGCTAGCAATGACATTTTGTATGTCTCAATGACTTAAACTGACAAGAATTGTATATCTATATTCCTTAGTATTAGAGGATGCATTTGGGCAAGTGTTGACTGTGGAACTGAGCAGGGAGGTATTTTAATGGTTTGTGGCTTTTATAATATTTTGGAAGCATGACTTGAGGACAGCAACAGAGCATTCTGGGACGATGCCATTGGAACCGATGAGTTGAGGGATTTGTGTCGGCTACACAGTCCCCCTGGGAAAGCCATGGTGTCTGGGAAGGCTCAGAGAGAAGAAGGAACATACTTCCAGTCTCAAGTAAAAGTTCTTAGGATCACAGTCTAAGCCTAATAATTTAACTTCAAGATTTTGTTAGTTTAGTATTTTATATGTTTGGCCTCTCAAGAATAATTTTTAGTACTGGGGTTAGGACATGACCTGAATTTTAAGGGCAACAAATTATTTATGAACATTCCCATTTAGCATACTAGTGAGAACACAATACAGGAGCTTAAAAAAAAAAAAAAATCTCCAAAAGTGTGTGTCACTAGCTGAGGTAGTTAAGACCCCAGTCTCCATTAGTTCTGTGTTATGGTACCATTGTGCAAGCCACCTAATGGTGCAGTAGGGAAGTAACTTGCCTAACAAGCAAGAGGTTGCTGGTTCAAATCCCCGCTGGTATGTTTCCCAGGGAAACACCTACTGTATACCAGGCAACAGCGATATAGGAAGATGCTGAAAGGCATCATCTCATACTACATGGGAGATGGCAATGGTAATCTCCTCCTGTATTCTACCAAAGACAGCCACAAGGCTCTGTGATCGCCGAGACTTGACAGCGCAACTTTACCTTTACTTTACCTTTGGGCAGTGTTTGAATTGCAGGGTGTGCAGAGAGGTCCCACTCCCCTTTAGATTTAATCATGGCTGCCTTAGCTACTATTTTTAGAAGGCTGCAGGGAAGAGCAAAACTAGAGGAGGGGCTTGTGCTTCATGATCCTCCCCCCCCCCTTTCCTCCCACTTTTTGATAGAGATGTTCCCTGCAGGAATTTTCCCCAAATGCAGGGAATTCTAGCTTCAAAAATCAAGGGGAAGGGGAAAGGAATCCTACCTAAAAAATGGTGAAATGCAGAGAAAATACAGGGGGAAATTCATGGTGATGCAGGGAATTTTAGATAAAGGTTCTTTTCCTGTTGTTCCTTTATCTTACTAGAGGAGATAATCTTTCTCCTTTTGAGCCACACAACTAGATGTAATACTGTTGCAGACTACTTTCACCTTCATTTCCAAACTCGGGAGGTGTGAGTAAGTATCATATGATTGTATGTCCATGTATGTATCCAGTTTGTGTCACATTTGGGAGTGTAGACTACATATGTATAAGGAAGGGAATCAATAGCCTTTACTACGATTATGTCCGGGAACGTTAAGTATTGTTGTGTATTCCAAAAGCACACATGCACTACTCCTTAAATATACACATCTTATTTTTTGAAATCGAGTATATATTATATATTATATATTAGCCCCTGCTAACTTGGCAAAGAGCCACCTTTTAATGTGGTGATTCTCTTTATTTAGCAGGGGGAGAGTAACTGGCCCTATCCACCACCAGCACAGTACCTCCAGTGACTGTTGCTGGTGTGTGTCTTATGTTTCTTTTTTAGATTGTGAGCCCTTTGGGGACAGGTTTCCATCTTATTTGTTTGTTGTTTCTCTTTGTAAACCACCCTGAGCCATTTTTGGAAGGGCGGTATAGAACTCAAATAAATAAATAAATAAATAAATAAAAATATATGAGAGTATATATAATTCTGCTAGTGTGTTTTGCTATGGGATGATGGGAAGAGTGTGGACTTTTGCTGAGTAAGAATCTCATGTGTGTGTGTATACACACACACACACACACACACACACACACACACACACACACACTGATTAATTTCCTGTCTATTGCATTTTTAAAAAAAATTCTTGCAGGGAATTTCAAAGGCAAATAAGGAATTTCTGGGCCCCTGGTAGGGAACTTTGGCTTCCGGTATGGGACAACACTGCTTTTTGAGCATTTCACAGTGGAATATATATTAGGAGAGTCATTCTCTCCTATGTCTCGAAGACTCTTCTAATAGGATATCTACTGCAGCTAAAGCAGAGACTAGGAGGTTTTTGCTTTTAGAACTATTCCTTTTTCTCATATGCAGATGCAGGCAGACTTGATAAATAATTTTAAAAATCACAAACTGTAATTCATATGATTAATGGCTCCTGCTATTAACCCCTGCTAACTTGGCAAAGAGGCACCTTTTAACGTGGTGATTCTCTGTATTAAGCAGGGGGAGAATAACTGGCCCTATCTACCCCCAGCACAGTACCTCCAGTGACGGTTGCTGGAGTCTATCTTGTGTTTATTTTAGATTGTGAGCCCTTTGGGGACAGGGAGCCATGTTTGGAAGAGGGGTATAGAAATTGAATTAGCAGCAGCAGCAGCAGCAACAACAACCTTCAGATTGAATGGCTCTGGAAAAAGCAAACAGTAGTGGTGCCAATAGTTGCTGGTGCCCTTGGTGCAGTATCAAAAGCATTTGAACACCATCTTGACACCTTGGGCACTGATAAAATTACAACACATCAGCTACAGAAAGCCCACTACTTGGGACAGAATGAATACTACAACACTATCTTTAATTTTTCTTTAGTTATCCTAGACCCTTGGAAAGGGCCTGATAATTAAAGTACCAAATCCAGTCAATAACATTTGGTAGACTGTGTGTAAATAGGTCATAATAATGAATTTTCTAAATGGCTGGCTACTCTATATGCCAGAAAACCCAACATCCACTGCTGATGGTTAGTATTCCACATCTCTTTCTTGTAGCTTGATCCACTAACATAGGATGTCCCAGATGGGTTGACTTGTGATCCCTATTCATGTGTTCTGTACAATCTGTGTACAGTGTAAGCATGTACAGATCTGTAAGCATGTACAGTCATTCTTACTGTAGTTCACTGCTATTGTATGACGTGGCTTGTAGCTGGATTCCATTTGAAAATGAACACATGCACAGTCATTCACACAAAAACATGTGCATGTAACCTCTACACACATATAACGTAATGTCTGAATGGGACTATGGTCACACTGTCATTACATAAAGGTACACAGATCTGCAGCTGCAGCACAGAGCAAATTTTACTCGCTACAGTTGTAGTAAATAGATTTTCATCAACCTTTTAAGTTGGATCACATGTTTTAATCAATTTAATTGATAAATTAATCATACAAAGCCTTAGATTATTAACTGGAGAGGGCAAATTTTAATCTTTGGGACTGTTGGCTAGTGGCATACTTGTGCTGTTTCCTGTTTCTTCCTTAACTTCTACCAATCTGTAGTATCTTTTCTTTATTCAGTGGCAAGCAAGCATTCTCATATTTCCAATAGTGTCTCAAAAAGGTTTTGAATTAAACTTAATATTGAGGTTTTGGTTAAATGCAAATGTGTTGAAATTTATCCAGTTTAGGCAATTCAAGATGATTAACCAATAGAAACATATTTTAATTGTTTCATATATCCCTGCTATTTTTGACTAGAACCAAACTGTGCTGGACAGGAGCCAAGTGGAATGTATAGAGTTGGAATTCTGTTGCTCTGGAAACAGCCGTCTTGAAAGGGCCTGTGGATTTGCTGATGACATTTCAAATCAGTGCCCTGCAACACTTTCTGCCTTCTACGTTGTTTGCATGACTGTGGTAATTGGCAGAATGGCAAGGCCAGGCCTCCTCAGGGCCATTGTGCTAAGAATGGAATCGAGTCTGTTCAGGCCATGCCCCTCTCATTTCCTTCTGGAGAAATCTGGCAGGAACCATTGTGGAGAGCCTAATTGCACAGAACCTATTCCTTGGAGGTCATTTCTAGGATAAATGTTAGTCTAATTAATATGTTCAAGCTTTTCCTTGCCATTCAGTTACATATAGAAGCATACTTCAAGGTTTGAGCTAGCATCTGCTAATGTCCACTGGAAAGTCGTTCCAAAGTTTTAACTTTTGGAGTAGACTCTTACTCGCAACTGTTTGCATTTTTTCTTTCTGCAATCAAACTTTCAACACCACTGTTCTTATTTTCCCAGATCGTCCTTAGCCGTCCCCTCTCTTTTGACATATTTTGTCTCTCTTCCGTAACTCCCTGTGTGTCTGGTTTAAATGGAGCTCTGTTCATTTGTCTTCCTGTCATCTCTGAAAGCTTCTGTTCTTTATATGAAGCCCTCTAATCATTCTCATTATTTGCTACCACCTTCCTGATCATCAAATCAACGTCTACCACTTCCTTTTTCTATGCTGGATGCAGTTCACTCAAGACTGATATGACTGTGATTAGGGTCACTTTCTCTCCCAAGTACTGGTAAAAATAAAGCTCCATAGCTCCTTATGATGTGTTCCCTTGGAGTTGTTACTCAATCTTAAAGATGTTCCTTGAGAAAAATACTACATATTTGTCATAAGAAGGAGAAAGTGGGGTTAGGCAGACATATGCAGACTGGCCCAATTCAAGTCCAGTCATGCTTGGTTGCATGCCATTAGTGAGGATCATGGGAATGGAAATGTGCAGCTGTCATATCGAATGGGGACCAGTTGAATATTGTAGACTGGAGTAAACTCATAGCTACACATGGATCTCTCTAAATAGCTTTTCAAAGCCTTGAAGGCATAGACCCAAACTATCGTTGGCCATGGTACACACATTCATAGGGCCTGTTCTCATGATCCATCTAATGTTAAATGATAAATGAAATACAGAGATAAATGAAAATGGATAAATGAAAACCAGAGATCCCAATGGGGTGTGCACTCTGACAGAGATGCCATGAGAATCCAGAAATGTTCCTCAGTCTCTGGTTGGCACTGTGTCAAGTTGGCAAATCAATCCCAGGAAGAAAATAAATCAGCAGCTACTGGAGCAGGCTATCCAATAGATTGGTGATTTGAGATTTGAACACAGTTTGTTGATCTTGGGCAAATGTCAATTTAAATATGAAATTAGGTAAAAACTCTGGGTTCTCATTACATGCTTCACATCACCCCATCAGGATCTCCAGTTTTTGTTTATCTGACCTTATATTGATTGTGATAACCAGCTCATAGTTTCTTTCACTTTTGTAGTCCTTCAAAATCTTGAAAAATCTCTTTGACCCAAGATGACGGCAGGAGACACAAAATGATCAAATATGCCATGGGCAGTGATGGCTCTCAAACCAGCTTCAAGCCTAGGTCTGTCTACCAACAGATGCCAGATGTCTCCAGGAGGTTCACAAGCTGAACATGTTGCCAGTATAAGTGACAGTATACAGGAATTCCATTCTCCACTACAACCGTAGATAAAAGAACCACAGATCCTAAGTAGGGATGTGCCCGGACTGGTCCGGAGGCCATTCTAAAGGCCTCCAGACTGGTTCAGACCGGTCCGGACCTGGCCGGTTTGGTTCAGGTGGGAGGGTTCCTTTAAGGGTGGGGGAGGGTTTACTTACCCCTCCCGCCGCTTTCCCCCCTCCCGCACCCGTATTCTATGTAGTAATTGGGGCGGCAGGATACCTCCCTGCTGCCCCTTCTCCCGCTTGAGTGCAAAAGGCTGCACGGAGCCTTTTGCGCATGCGCACATTGTGTGCGCGCTTCACGTCTCTGCGATGTGCGTGCGTGCGTGCGGCCATGTGCATGCGCACGTCATGGAGACGTGAAGTGCGTGCACGACATGCGCATGCACAAAAGGCTCCATGCAGCCTTTTGCACTCAAGCGGGAGAAGGGGCGGCAGGGAGGTATCCTGCCGCCCCAATTACTACATAGAATACATGCGCTGGAGGGGGAAAAGCAGTGGAAGGGGTAAGTAAACCCTACCCCACCCTTAAAGGAACCCCACACACAGTGCCCGACCGCAGCTCTGCGGTTCCGTGCACACCCCTAATCCTAAGGCACTGGCCACATTCAAAGTTACTGGCAAAGCAGCAGACCCTTCTCCTCGGGTTCCGAAATCTGAACATCCGAACTGGGTATTAGTTACCACCCACAGACCAAAAAAATGGTCCCACTGTCTTCCTCCCCAAACTTGTCCCAAACTTGTCACTTTCAGTTCTCTCTCAGTTTCCTCTGCTGGGCCTCCAGTTTGTTTGTGCCAGCATTACATATGAACACTGGCTGAAAGGAAGCCCATACAGCCAGCTCACCCGCCTCTCTGCCTGACTGCAGAGAGACCCCTCTCCCAAACATAACAAGGCGTACGGGAGAGCCAGGGGAGGGAGGCACAGAACCATGGGTCCCCTGGACCTGTGGTTCCCCGTTACATGTGACTGCATCCATTGAGTCAATGTGACTCATGGGGTTAGGTTCTTGGAGGCTCCGAAAACAGAGGAAAAGGGTGGAAAAGTTTCCTAAAAACTGCAAATGTAGTGTCCTACCATGCTCCACAGGTCTCTAGGTTTCCAGCAATGCTTCCCACCCCCATCCAAATCTGGTGTTTTGGTGTGAAAACCCGTGGTTAGCTTTTTGAAACAACAAATGAGCCACGAAAGAGCTCCTCTTCTCAAAATAGTGGCTGACCTCAGAGGTCATTTCCAGCTACCCTGAACCCATGGATCGTGAAATTAACCCTTTGTGAACCTTTCCCACATACACACATATGTCGAGGTCGGGTGTCAATTGTGAAACTGTGGGTGTTGGATCTGCAAATGGCGAGGTTCACCTGTATCAATTCTTTCCTGATATTTCTTAATATGGGATGGTTAGAAATATACTGTTTCTGACAATGGGGGATGAGCTTTCAATTGTTGCCACTAGTAGCCACCAGAACAGAAAATTCCTTCTGAGCCATAGTCCATTTTGAAGACAGTTATAGATACATAGTCCTAACCTAAGGAAATAGGTGTGCCCAGACATCATGATACTATGGAAAGTGGAGCAGTATATAATTGTCATTTGTCACTTCAAGCAACTTTGCCTTTGAAGATAAGTGATGTTTATTTACAATAAAGTCTACGGACCTCTCTAATGTCTCTCCTATTATCTAGCATTGTCTCCCTCTGTCTGAAAACTAACTAACTTGTGTCAAGATCAAGGGAGTCAATCAAAACAGATAAAGTCCAGGACATAATCAGAAAATAAATCACTGTCAGCATCAAGAACGTAGATACTCTTTTTTTTCTTTTCTTTTTTAAGAGAGATGTCCTGATTTGCTCCTAAAGCTGGGGGAAGCTGTATTTCCCATCCATTCACCACTGGAGGAACTCCTCATTCATTAACCCAAGCCAGTTTTCTTATATCAGTTCTGAAATGGGCTAATCAAAGACTGAGATAAACCAGCTCTTGACCATTTGTTGCCCTTTGAACACTCCAGGGCCACCTCCTACCCTCCAACATTTATCTCATTAAAGTTAAAGAGGGCAAATTAATCCCAGGAAGAAACGAAGGAACAGCCACTGGAGCGGGCTATCTTACAGACACGTTGGCTTTCATCTGTTGCTACCTGTCAATTATCTCTTAATCAGCAGAGGGACCTCATTCCAAGGGAGATGGCAAGAGATGGTGCACTCCATGCGTATGTATTTATTTTAACTCTTCTGCTTAACACACCATGCAGCAACAGTTCGGCCACTCGGCTAGAAAGGAGGGAGGGCAGATGGAAAAGGTCATCATTTAGTCTCCGGTTCTCCAGTTTGATGTAGTGCTGTTTTCACTTGCAAAATAGGAAAGTGAAAACTGTAATTTATTACTGTACCAGCAATCCAAGATGTTTTGCTTGGATTCAGAACGCATCATCAGTCACTATCATTCCAGCTGCTCTTGCTTTTGTTGGCTGCGGCCTCAAGTATTGCCCTGAATTTCATTCTGTACATTTGCATGCTAAAACAAATTTAATGACACTTTGATTGTGTGTGGAAAAAGCACATGGGTGCATCCCCTCGCCTTAACTCGCCTGCAATTTTTGGATGGGGCCATGTTTGCAGAAAGGCTAGTAGGATGCCCAGGAGTCTGAGCCCCCAAGGCTCTTGCCTTGCGATCAGGTTAACGTCGTGTCTGCGGCAAGTTTTTGGCACAGCGAGCCTGAGAAGTGGGGTCACTCCAGTAGCACAGCAGTAGCCTCTTGCACTGCCAAGTGAGATGCCTGCATTTTATAGTGGACCTGGGAGTCCCAGGCCCTGACTGAATTTGATACTCTCAGGAAAGACAGCAGACTCTGCTGCTCTTACAGCAACACCTGCTGGACATACAGGATGCTGTGCCTAAACTTGCCCGTTGGGAGAACATAAAAGAAAGAGATCAGAGATTCATTCCCTTTGCGTTTTTGTTTCCAACTCACCTGAAGGCTTTAGAAGCGTAAATTTAGTGGGAACATTAGCTACAGTATGTTTGTAGAAGCATACTACATCACACACACACACTGTATATTTACACTCCCTTATACCCAGCACTTAGGGTCAAATGAGAAAGGATATTGAAAATTTAAAGCAGCTATGAGAACCCTAATTTGGACTGCATCTAAAATGCAATTAGAGTGTGTGTGTGTGTGTGTGTGTGTGTGTGTGTGTGAGAGAGAGAGAGAGAGAGAGAGAGAGAGAGAGAGAGAGAGAGCTTTCCTGGCATGATTTTCTTAATGAAAATTGTCTGAAGCTTCAAGCCCATTATGGAAGATTTGTATGGGAGTCTTTATTTTCCCTAATGGTGAAAATAGCAGCTCTGGGTGGAAGGAGTAGACAAGCTTTTCATCAGTTAACCACAACTTCTCTACTGAGGGAGGCTGCCCTAAGTGTGTGTGTGTGTGTGTGTGTTTTAACTGAAATGTAAAGAGACTGGATATCTGGCCATTGATCTCCAACAATTAATCTTATCTGGCCTTTAGGATAGTTATGGTCAATGAACCATATTTAGGGCTGATGGACAGAAGCACCCTGTCCATGGCAGCCTCCGGGTTGTCTTCTCCCCCCAATGGGGTCAATTTCTGGTGCTTGCTTGTGACAAATTTGTAATCTAGAGCATTCACAATGAGGAGTACTGTATATTGGTGGGGGTGGGGGCAGAGAACAAAGAATATTATTAGGTCCAGAATTCAGCTGCCTGAGCACCTCAGCTCTCATTGTTTTAAAGCCAAGTTTGTAGGCATGATAGCTGTGTGGCCCACATGTTGCTCAGCATCACATGGACATTTCTGATGGGCCCACACTGCTGCAGGTATCTAAGGAAGTGCCAGTGGACTTGTGCGAGAGTACAAATGCACAAATACTTAACGTTGCATGCCCGCACTTTGGGAGTGAAACTGGTATTGGAAATGGTATGTCCAATTTAAGTTCTATTCCCAAAGTGTGGACAACAAACTTTAAGTATCTCTGCAAGGATGTGGGTACTTCCTTACACACCCAGAGTGGTGTGGGCTGATTAGAAATACCCATGTAACACTGGGCCAGTAAAGATATGCTTGAAAGATTTGTCTGAAATGGCCAACACCTACTGAAACCCTAGAATGAATAATCCTGAGAGCCGGTGTAGTTTAGTGGCATGGAGATTAAGGCTATGATCACGAGCAGCCTAACCCAGGCTAGGACAGCCCAGCCTGGGTTAGGCTGTTTGTGTGCAGCGCCAGGATCAGGACTAATCCCTGCAATTCCACCTAGCCCAACCCTACTTTAGACCCGGCCTTTAGCCAGGGTTAAGGGAGTGCGTGCACCCTTAACCCCGGCACCGGATTATGTGTATGCTCAGTATACTCTGAGTCAGGCGCCTAGAGCTGACACCCAATTCCCCAATGCACTGCACTCATGATGTGGTGCGTTGTGGGATTCCCAGAGCCCAGGACAATGAGTCCCAGCCTCCAGAGATCTGCGCTGCTCCATGCAGTGAAGATCCTTTGGGCGCGTGGCAGCACACCGAAGAGGGGAAACATTGATCGTCTGAAGGGAAGGTAGGTTCCACCTACCCACCTGCCCATCCGCCTCGTGGTCATGAGTGTAGCCTTACTGACTTACAAATCGGGACTTGCTTGGTTTGAAACTCATCTCTGTTATGAACCCACTAGTTAGCTTAGGCAAAGCTTGGTTCCCAGCTGCAGGATGGGGATAATAATGCTTATCTTACAGGGTGGTAGTAAAGGTTATAACAAGATAATGCCTGTGTCTCTCTGCGCCTAACCTACCTCACAGGGTTGTTGTGAGGATAAACATAACCATGTACACCGCTCTGGGCTCCTTGGAGGAAGTGCGGGATATAAATGTTAAAATAAAATAAAATAAAATAGAAAATAAGTGCAATATAACCCAACAACAATAAATTATGCACATTAGTAAACATTGCCACACATATGATGCAAAGTAAGAGGAATTTTGGCTCTTTGTTCAATTTGCATGGTTTTTGATGAATCCCCACCCCCTCACACACCCCCCCCCCATGAGTAGGTGGTGTTAAAATCCAGATTGTTGTGGTGTGTCTTTATAATGAAAAAATCCTATTTAAGACTGGCCCACGTACAGGTTTCATGTGTTAATGCTTTCAAGGAGAAATCTCCTATTTGCAGATTCTTTGGAATATTGTATCTGGTTGTTTGGCATAAATATCTAGTAGTTCTACATTTAACAAGACAAATGTCAGATTTAATAACTGAGGCTGACACATAACTTTGGTTTGCTTAAAGGATGTTTGTTGAAAGAAAGAGACTCGATGAGCAACTCACAGAAATGCTTTTTCTTTGTCAGGACTGAATTTGCTTCTGGGTGAATAGGACATAGGAATCTGCCATGACTATGATCCGTGTTGGAAAATCAGCATGAATTGCCTTTCAGTGGACATAGCAGCCAAAGGAGGGGATCACTGGTTAAGATGACTGTAGAACCTCAGTAGTCAAAGTATTCAAAGAGGCACCTTTTAAAAGTAGTGATTCTCTTTATTGAGCATGGGGAGAGCAACTGGCCCTTTCCCCAGCACAGCATCCCTCCAGTGGCTGTTGCTGGTGTCTAGCGTATGGATTTTTTTAAAGATTGTGAGCCCTTTGGAGACAGGGCTCCATCTTTATTTATGTATTTTTATTTCTCTTTGTAAATCGCTTTGGGAACTTTTGTTGAAAAGCGGGATATAAATAGTAGTAGTATAAGCCACCTAATGGTGCAGCAGGGAAGTGATTTGCCTAGGGAGCAAGAGGTTGCTGGTTTGCATCCCCACTGGTATGTTTCAGACATTGCAGCAGGAATATAGCAACACTAGCTGAACTGGGCGCAGAGCATCTGCGCCTCTAGTTCGCCACCGCCACCACCTCCTGCCGCCATCACCATCTTCTTCTGCCTCTGCTTCCCCCACCTGCCCGCCAGCCAGCCTCTGCCACTGTTCCCCCCTCCATGCTTCCCCTGCCTTCCCGCCTGCCAGCCGCTACTTCCCCTGCTTGCCCTCCCCTGCCGCCGCTGTTTTCTTGCCCGCCGGCTAGCTTCCCACCCTCTTCCCCTGGCTGGCCGCTGCTGCCATTCAACGCCATTTTGTTTCTCCACCAGCCAGCCAGCTGCCACCCCCATTCCCCCCCCCCTCGTGCCTGTCCCAGTCACTATCCAGCAGCTGCTCGAACTCTCATGAGAGTTGCCACACATGGGATTAGCGACAGCTATGCCTAAGAGAAATATATATAAAGATAGAAATATATTGCAGCAGCAATTTAGGAAGGATCAGAAAGGCATCATCTCATACTGCATGGGAGGTGGCAATGGTAAACCCCTCCTGTACTCTACCAAAGAAAACCACATGGTTCTGTGGTCACCAGGAGTTGACTCGATGGCACAACTTCACTTTAGTAGTAGTATACATCTGGGGGGGCCACAGAAGGGCAGGGCTATTTATTTTATTTATTGTTTATTGATTACATTTATATATCAACCCATCCAAAGGGCTCCGGGCAGTGCACAACAACAAAAACAAAACCCACAAATTGGTCATTTAAAAAACAATCAGTACAAATGGATCTTTAAAACAGTTTAAAACCATTAACAATTAAAACATTTTAAACAGTTTTAAAAACCTGAAAGTCCAGGGTACACAGATAGGTTTAAGGGCGGTCTTGAAGGCCAGCAATGAACTCAGACTATGGATTTCTGCCAGGAGCGCATTCCACAGTCCAGGAGGAGCTACAGAGAAGGCCCACCTCTGAGTCGCCACCAGTCATACCGGTGGTAACTGGAGATGGTGGTAACTCAGGTGACCTTAACATGTGGTGGGGATCATGCAGAAGAAGGTGCTCTCTTAGGTAACCCGGACCTAAACGCTTCAGGGCTTTAAAGGTAATAACCAGCACTTTGTATTTTGCCCTGAAAAATATTGGCAGCCAGTGCAGCTGTTTTAAAACAGGCCTAATATGGTCTCTCTGAGTTACCCCAGAGACCGATCTGACTGCCGCACTTTGAACAAACTGAAGTTTCTGACCTGCGTACAAAGGCAGCCCCATGTAGAGCACATTGCAATAGTCAAGCCTGGTTACCAGCTGCTGCACCACTGTTTTGAGGCTGTTCTCTTCAAGGAATGGATGCAGCAATCAAACCAGCTGAAGCTGATGGAAAGCACTCCTGGCCAAAGCCTCCACCTGGGGTACCAGGCTCTTGCCTGGATCTAAGAGCACTCCCAAGCTGAGTACCTGTTACCTTCATATCCTACTTATGGGCTTTCTGGAGGTATCTGATTGACCACAGTGGGATGCTGGATTTGGTGGACCTTTGGTCTAATTCAGCAGAACTGTTCCTATGTTCAAATAACAGGTAAAGAAAGTAGGTAGAAGGCAGGAGCTTCATTAAGGAGTGCCCCATGGGCAGGGTTGTCCCTAGAGGGGTTCAGGGTAAACCAGCATGTGTGGGACCTCTGTAATATTTCATATGATTACAGAATCATACTGATTGATGATTGATTGATGGCATACAGTGTAAATAGTGTGAGTAACTGAGTGAGATTTTTGGACATGACCTACCAGCTTGGACATATAGCACATTTGTAAGGGGGGAAATAAAAATAAAAGCACAACACATGCTCCTTGCTTCACAATTCTCACTCAGACCTTCTGGATTGCAAACCAACTTGAGCATAGTGCATTCATAAATGTGTATGTGTATGCGTATGCGTGTGTGTGCGCGTGCACACACACACACACACACACACACACACACACACACACAAAATTAACTGGCCCTATCCACCACCAGCACAGTACCTCCAGTGACTGTTGTTGGTGTCTGTCTTAAGTTTATTTTTAGATTGTGAGCCCTTTGGGGACAGCGATCCATATTATTTATTTCTTATTTTTCTGTGTAAACTGCCCTGGGCAATTTTTGGAAGGGTGGTATAGAAATCGAATAAATAAATAATCGAATAAATAAATAATTGAATAAATAAATAAATAAATAATTCCAAAACACCTTGAAGAGCACCTCAACACCATAGGGGCCACAGAAATCACCACCAGCCAATTACAAAAAGCAACTCTCCTGGGAAAGGCCTATATTCTGAGACAATATCTATAATAATAACAGCAACAACATTGATAATAAAATTCAGCCATCCCAGGTGCTTGAGAAGGACTCGATGTCTGGATAAAACAAACCAGTCAATAACACCTGTCTGACTTTGTAAACAAAAATAAGAATTAAAACAACTAAAGGGGGGCTGTGGGTCCAAATCTTAGTAATTTAGCAATGCCCCTTGTGGAAGGAATTAATATCTTTCTTTTTTTAGGTACAAGTGACAACAGTGGGGTCATATGACCAGACTGATGCGTGAAGAATATCATGACATGTACTGCAGCACCAGTTACTTAAGCACATGGCCCCTGTCCTAGACCACTAATCTAAATTACTGTGTCAACTCGTCTCTGGCAAATCTGGCTTGAGGCATTCTTCTCTTTGTAGCCATTGATGTGCAGCAGAAGAGTGCATTGCAGACTGGACTCTGTATACTTCATCTTTTGTAGGTGGAGAACAGAAGGGGCATAATAGCTGTACCATGTGGAAGGATTAGCGTAACTGTCGACCATAAATACAAGCAGCCAGGAGTCTGTCTCTTTGGTATGCTGAGATATTTTGACAGCTCATGGTTAATTCTTACTGGCCTATATCTAGGAGGACACTTGAAGCTTAACCACATTTTTATGCTAGTTGAATTATACAACTCTGAGCAGTTTTTCACTGGAATTTTATAACTAACTAGAAAATAAAGCACAAAGGGTGTTGTTTTTTAGGACAAGCAGAGAAAGGGAGTGGATTCTTTTTTTCTTATTTATCGCTTCCTTTGAAAAAAATTATTTTCCAGCCAATGGGAAAACAGATTGTGGTCACTACTACAAGAGGCCTATTTGAACCAATGACCCCAAAGTGAAACACTGTATATCACATTTCCAATCTTCTCAGGCATGGAGTCTATGGCTTATTTTTACTACAGAGATTATGGTCCACAAAGCAGTTAAATTGGAGACCTTCAATTTACCTTTTAGCCCCTTCCAAGGAACCAAACTGATTGAGATCCAAGCTATTCAGATCTAATGGGTTGATGCATCCGGCTGGAAAGATCGATAGAATTAGTGGCACATGCAGATACTGCTGATATTTTGTACTTTAGGAAACATGGTACTCCCTTCTCTGTGTTCAAGTTACTACTATTAACACGAGCATAGTCAAGGGGAGCAGGGGCATACCAAGGCTGGAGTGAGCCGGGAGATGAGATTTTAAAATGGGCTCCTCTCGGCCTTCCTCTCCTTCTCCTTCTCCTGGTCCCATGTCTCCTGGCTGCAGAAGAACATTAAGGACATGTGTAATATAGTGTAGTGGATTAGCAGAGAATAGGAGACTACAGCTACAAGGTGTAAACAACAGCAGAACCAAATAATACAACGGTATCAACTTTGTGAAATACAAGAGGGCCATTCATGCTTGCTACCAAAGGACCAGCTCTCCTCTCCTTCTGTGGGTTCCAAAGGAAGCTTCTGTTCCCTTCATACAGGTAAGAGTTGTTTGTTTGACTTTCCTGCTTTCCACTTGAACAGCTTGCTAGCTCCCAGTCCCAGCTCCATAGACGAGGAGGACCAATGACGGCTGCTGCTAGGGAAAGACAGAGCTGTGCCTTTAAGCCTCTCTGCTGCTGCTGCTGCCACTCTCCTCTGCTCCAACTGACAAAAGGGAAATTGGGAGTCACAGAGAACCTGCTTGGGGTGGGGAAACTTCAGCTCACACTCCTGGCTACGGGACTGGAGAGAGGACAAGGACGGGCCTTGGGGCCCCCTCAGAGGGCCCCAGAGGCTATGGGCCAGGAGACATTCATCTCCCTTTGTCTTATTAACGGTACGCCCATGATGGGGAGACAGCTGTGTAGCCGGTGTTATCAATGGATGCCCGTGTTCAGAGGTAGTATGCTTCTGATGATTAGATTTAGGCTTAAACAGGGGATAGGTGCCTCTCCACCGTCCCAGTTTGCAAGGGCCCAGAAGCATCTGGCTGGCCACTATTGGAAACAGAGTGCTAGATTAGATTAGCCTTGGTCTGATCCAGAAAGAACGAGACAGAGAGAGCCATCCTTCCCCTGACATACAAATCCAAATGGTGGGCAAGGGGATGGAGATGTACGTCAGTGACAAAGCATTTGCTTTGCATGAAGAAGGTTCCTGGTTCAATCTCCGTCATCTCCAGGTAGGGCTGGGAAAGAGCGATCTGAAGCTGTGGAGAGCCACTGCCAGACCGTATAGATAAAACTTTGTCTGCAGTTGCTACCGGCTCGTCTGGTGGCTACTCAGGGACAGGCCTTCTCCATTGCTGCCCCGATGCTTTGGAACATGCTTCCTGCTGAAATCAGAGTCTCCCCATCTCTTAAAACTTTTTAAAAGGCATTCAAGAGACATTGGTTCACCCAGGCTTCTAATTAGATACTGTTTTAATGGTTTGATTCGTAAGAGTTCTAACCTTTTAAATGTTAAATTGTTGTCATGTTTTAATCTTTGCATTTGTTGTTTTTATTGTTTTGTTGTAAACCGCCCAGAAACTTGCATTTTGGGTGGTATACAAATATGTTAAATAAATAAATAAATAAATATATAAATGAATGAATGAATGAATGAATGAATAAATAAATAAATCTTGATAGATCAGTGGCTCAGTACAAAGCATCTTCCTATGCACTGTGTGTAAAGTCTTCGTCACATTACACAGGAGCAAAAATAGCAGCCCATGCCAATCCCAGTTCCTTGGCATGTGGATTCTCATCCCACAAAAAGCTGAGTAATGCAGGTTTGTTGCACGAGTAATGTGCAATGTGATTAAGTTCATGTGGTCTCAAAAGTTGCATCAGCAGTAATGGCAAGATCATTACTATGCATCTTGAAGCACTTTGCTTTTCATCAGAACATGGTTGTCAATCTATAAAATATAGGGAGGGTTGGATTCAAAGTGCTGCTTGGGGGTTGCTCATCCCTGTGCTAATGACACATCTAAAACCTGATGGCCAAGGCTACTTGTGTTTTCCGTCTCCTGACAACTGGCAACATAATTGCTTCTCCTTTGTCAGGTCACAAGGGAACCTCTCCACGCAGCTGCTATTCAGCAGTGGTTCTGTTTTATTGGGGGCTGTCCCTGCAGCATATTTAGCCATTCTAGCCAGGGCTGAATTAACCATTAGGCTATGTTCCACATCAGTAAGCCACCTAATGGTGCAACGGGAAAATGACTTGATTAGCAAGCCAGAGGTTGCTGGTTCAAATCCCGGCTGGTATGTTTCCCAGACTATGGAAACACCTATATCGGGCAGCAGCGATATAAGAAGATGCTGAAAGGCATCATCTCATACTGCGTGAGAAGAGGCAATGGTAAACCCCTCCTGTATTCTACCAAAGAAAACCACAGGGCTCTGTGGTCACCAGGAGTCGACACCGGTTCGATGTTCCATATCAGCTGTAAAGCGGTGCAGAAGAAGCTGGCTTGGCTAATTCAGAACTGGCCCAGATAAACTCCATTCACTACAATTAGCTGGTTGGCACCCTCCACATCACCTAGATATACAGCCAAGTTCACATTGCATTAGGTCACTATGCATCTTACCCAGTTTGGAAATGAAACCTAATGTTTAGAATGAGTGTCCAAATGGGACCCATTTGAAACAGGGCCTGTTCCATTATTCCTTTTGTCTCACGCAAGAGATCTTTGGAGACAGTACTGCTGGCAACCTGATATTGTCTTAATTAATATTCTACAACCCACAGCCAGAAGCTGAACACTAACCCAAGCTTGCTGAGATTTAATGCTGATATCAGTGAACATTTTGCTGCAGAGCTGCATGCAGTTTGGCTGAGAAGACATCAAAAAAGTTCAGTTTCTGTTGAAATGTAAGTATGGAAATAACCAATGGTAATTTATGTTAAGTAGCAGTTGGAGGTAAATATTCACATTGGAGGTGGTCTTGGGTTTTTTCCCTTTACCTTGAAGCCAAATGCCACAAACCAGAAACCACCAACCAGCACAGTCTCATAGTAACAAGATATTAATAGCCCGTGGAAAAAATAACATAACCTTATAATATGCTGCTTACTACACCTACCCAGTAGGTTTTAATGCCTGAACTGACTGAAATGCAAGGAAGAAGCAACTGAGCATAGCCATTATGTGGAAGTAAGCTCTAGTGAAACTAATGGCCTTACTTGCAAGTAAATACATTTAGCAGTGCAGTGCCAAGTACACTAGTCACTCATTCACTTTTAAAGAGGCTTTCAGGTTATTTCGGAAATTTTACTTCAATAAATCTACTTCAGAATGAAAGGAAGGGCAGGTTCTATTTTGAGAATCAACCCATCTAAACATTATTTGGGGTTTTGCCAAATCAATCCTCATTCTCTTAAGGGAAGCGGCAATGATGTTGTACCTCACCAGCCCTACTTATATGGGCCCTATTCACACATAAAACACTGCTTGTGCATCTGTAAGTATTAAGTAAATACATGTGTGTTTTCATTTCATGGTAGAGGGCATTTGGAATTTATGCTAGATCATCTAAGAAGTGACCCAGATACGTAGAGGCAGGTAAGCATCTGAGCACTAGTTGACTAAAGCCCATTTATGGGTTTCTTTTAAGCATGAAATGACTACACAGAGACATTGTGAACATCTTGAACTTGGGTTTACCCCTCTACATTTTCAATCTGCTGTGATGTGGCAGGCAATCTAGCAGCAATTGTTGAAAAGCTCTCACTGTAATGAGCAGTAATGGGCATTATGTGAAGAAAGCCTCCCCAATCAGACAGACTGTTTAGCAAAATGCACAAATCAGTGTTTTCTTTAATTTTTTGACATGAGACAGCTGTTGGGCTTTTGTTTCATTTTTTAGGGAACGGAACCAAAAGGTACGGAAGTCTTTGAATCCATAAAGAAAACTAAAGTGTAGACTCATCTTTCTTTTAGGCCAAACGATACAAGGAATCCATTTTGCCTAAACTTCCCACCAAAGGCCTTGGCAAGTTTGTGCGTTGCAATAATTCAAGCTCAGTACAAGTTGCTAAGATATCTGCCAGTTCTAAAGATATGTTCCAAAGAGCTCAGGAGAATACGTGCGAGAGAAGGAATACAGACATTATCACTAACGATTAGCATTAGCTATAAAGAAGAGTCCAGAAAGGGGAACCCATTAAGCCAATGATTTACTAGGATAAGATGTTAAATGCATAACTTTGTTCTCCTGGGCAAACCGAGAGTCCCAGTCAAAGTTCAAAGATGCAGTTCTGGGTCAGAGCAGTCACATCTTTTCTTTCGAAGAACTACAAGCGCTTCCATTTGGTAGCCTCACAGCTGCATTAAGCTGAATTGCAGCCGTAGCCTGTGATCTTATGAAATGTTTTGCTTCTGTTTATATTTCTGATGCTAAGAATCCACTCCAAACCAGATTAGGCACTTGGGGAAATCCTGCGCTAATTTCCTCCGCAGTGATTCATGTTGGTCATCCAAACGGAGTGAGGTCCTGGTGAAAGCATTTGAAAGTAGGCAACAATCTCAAAAGCCGAGCCAAGCCAGTAGTAAGACTCTCATTTTGTAAAAGCTCGGCTGTGTGTGCCAAAATCACTGTCTCCTCTGCTTTAGGCAGCCTTCCCTCAAAAGAACGCCACTTACTACTTCAAAATTGCCAGGCTTTGGACTCTCTGGATTCTTTTGAAAGGTGATAAACCACATAAGTGCTCTTTGAATAGAACCACCCCATAGCTCCATGGATCTGACTTTTTGTTCCCTCCCCATACCCAAGCATTTCATTCTGTCCTCTCACCAAAATTTGGAGGATTTGGATTTCTCAATTTTCCCAGACAGTTATCATTGGCCAGGGCATCAAAAACCCTTCCTATAGCGAATTCTAGCCGCAAAACAAACACACCACCTTTCAAACCAAAGGCGCCCTCTTTAAATCAAGGCTCCACTTGGCAGCTAAACACTCTCATAGGGCCATGCTCAGGATAAACAATAAATCTTTTCCCCTGGACACTGCCTGCTACCTTCAGTGCATAAACCCAGGGAGTACAAATGATTTCCGCAAAGTGGTAGGTTGCTAGACAAACGTGCTGTAGGTGCCGTTCAAGTGGCATTTCATACTGTTGCCCCACATGCCACACTTCATGGTTAGACCTGTGAAAACAGACTGCTTTGCTTACAGACTGAAGCCCTTCTCACAGTCTGGCATGTTGAAGCTCCATGGAGATTCTAGGTGAGACTTGCTTCCCATACCTCCTGCTCTCATCTGCTTTTTCTCTTTTTAAATTATTTTGATTGGGAACTAAATCAGTCATTGGTAGTTTGTGTGAAAAAAAAGTCTCTTCTTATTATCTAAGCTGGCAACGTTATAACCAGGCATGCAAAAAGCATTTTCCACCTTTACTTGTTACATCCTGTCCTCCCTACAATCCCAAGAAACTCAGAGCATCATACCAGGAGAGCCAGCGTGGTGTAGTGGTTAGAGTGCTGGACTAGGACCAGGGAGACCCGAGTTCAAATCCCCATTCAGCCAAAAAACTAGCTGGGTGACTCTGGGCCAGTCACTTCTCTCTCAGCCTAACCTACTTCACAGGGTTGTTGTGAAAGAGAAACTCAAGTATGTAGTACACCGCTCTGGGCTCCTTGGAGGAAGAGCGGGATATAAATGTAAAATAATAATAGTAATAATAATAATAATACCTGAGATTCACTTTATCCTCAAAAAAGCGCTGGCTGACATAATGTGCAATGCTCACAGGGCTTGAAGACATCAGCACTGACACTGTTGTATATGCTGTTGTAAAAAAAATTGGCCACTGCGCATGCGCAAATGACCTCAGTGAGGCCCTGGGCCAGTCCCCTGATGGAGCTAGAGGTATTTAAAGTTAATTAAAACTTTAAAAAAAAAAAACTGTGGAAACCGTTCCCCCTCCGCCGGCTGGACCAGACAGCGTGGGGTGGGGGGAGGATTCGATGGGGACCGGACCGAACTGGACTCAAACCAAACCTGCCCAGCCGGTTCCATGCACACCCCTACTCGTGGCCCCCAAATCTCCCAGCTGCCATTAGCCAGTGAACATCTGGGCGAGCAATCTGCTCACCCAACCAGAAGAAAAGGATCATCTGTGGGGGAGGTAAGCATTTTGAGGCTTCCTCCCCTCACCCCTTTTGAGCCCTTTCTCTGACTGTGAGAAAGGGCTCTCAGAAAATTGGATGTTGCTGTAAGCCAGAGAGGGCAAGTCAAAATCCATTCTCTTTCCACAGCAGCTGATCAATGCTACCCTCATTTTCCCAAAAAGGATATGTTCATACAGCATTGACAGCAAGGCCACTTTTCTATGTTCTCCTGTCCTGGACAAGTCTTAGTCACATTCATGGTGGCTGTGCAAGAGCAGTTCCTGGGCGATGGTGGCAGGGATTCCTCCCCCCACCAACCCTGCATTGCACATGGCATTTAACATGGCCTTTGACCTTTCAGTGACAAATGAGTATTTCCCCCAGAAACTTGGTCTGATGAAAAAGCCATTTGCTATTTCCAAAATATTTTGACAGCATAGCCATTGAACTCTAACAATGATTTGAGGTGGCAACTAGAATAACAGTGCTACCATTCTGCTTACATACAATAGGGTTCATTCAGTAGGCATCTCCAGTTTAATATCAGTTTCATTCTGCTTCAATTTATGCTGCATTTGCAAGGTAAGATGCAGATCCCTGTCTTTTTCTACAAATGGGCTCGCATTTATACTTATGATACAGACAGACCACAGAAACATGCGTGCGGCCGTTTCACAGAAGTCAATGCCAGCAGATCCAAAGCCTGTCCTATTATTTTCATGTTCTCCCACTAACCTTCCTAGAAGCTGTGGTGAACCACAAAGAAGGTGGAGACCTGCTCCCTCCATAAATTATCTTCAAAGAAAGGTTCAATCGCAGATCATTTTAAAGGTTAGGAACTACAAGGAAGCATGCAAAGACCTTCCATGCTGGCTGCAAAATAAATGAGAAACAATGTATAGACAAAGTGAATCACAGAATAATTAAGATTTGCGGTGCTGAGTTCAGCTCAAGCATCTAGAAATGGGTTCTTTCTGTCGCAGGAACACAGAGCTGTTGCAGGGGAGCAACAGCAGGGGAAGGAGCTTGTCTTCATCTCACGGTGGTGGGCTTCCCAGAAACATCTAGTGGGCCACTGTGGGAAAGAAATATGCTGGACTATATAAACCTTGGGCCTAATCCAGCAAGGCTTTTCTTATGTTCTTAACTGTGGAGGGGAGACCATGATTCCATTTACATCAGCAATGGTTTCCTGAGGTTGGCATGCCATTCTTCTCTTTGGGCTGTGCTGACACTCTGTGCTCTCTTCCAGAGGCGGCCAGTGAGAGTGGTGCTGGGGGGCGGGCAATGCAAGTTACCTTTAAAAGACACTACCATTGATACCAGTGGCACCCGGAAGCTGTCAGGAGCAGCAGCACCCCACATGGCATTCCACATGGTGGCTGCCCTGGCTCCTGCACTCACCCAGCCTCTGCGCATGCTCAGCAGCCATTCGCGTGATCAGCAACACTATGCTGACCATGGAAAATGGCTGCTACGCATATGCAGAGGCCAGAAGAGTGCAGTGGGAGGGGCAGCTACAGCGCGGGATGCTGGGCAGGGCGTTGCAGCTCTCAGAAGCTTCCAGGCTCTGCCAGTATTGATGGTAATGTATTTTAAGGGTAATTTTCACCATCCCCACCAGCGCCACCATCATTGGCCAACTCTGCTCTCTTCCCCCACCTACCTGACCAATGGTCAGTGCTCTGTCCAGCAGCTCTGACTGCATCCTAGGCAGGGTGACCCTCTACTGCACCCATTGTTTATTGACTCAGGATCCTGGTTTGTTGATATTCAGATCTATCTGAACAGATGGAACAAAATGTGGGTGAAATGGGAAGAAAAGTAGACACATGCAAGTCAAAATCAAAGTAACAAGTGTCCATTTGCAATGTGACTTGATTTTGCCTTAATTTTTCTAAATGAAACCTTCTCTTTTGTATTGAAACCAAGAAGCTAAATACACCGAAAGTGAATTGTTGTCACTAAAGCCTTGTCCTCATTATTATCAAGAATTATGTTCACTGAATAGGTGGTGGGAGGGGAGGATCATGGCCCCTGGCCCTAGCCATGCATTCTGTGGAAGATGAACTGACTATGCACAGAGGAAGATGTGATCTCTGTGCATAGGTCTAGAGCCCTGAGTGGGCCTGACTCTCAAAACATATGGAAGAACCTACATGCATATGCTGGATTGGGACAAAGAGGTTCACTCCACAGCTAAGTATTAATTTTAGCACTTGCAACTTTACCTTTTACCTTTACTACAGCCTTGCACTGGGAAACCACCCTGTAGCTTTCCCAGACAGCAGGCTTTACCTGCTTTACCTGTGAGTTTGAGGTTGCCCAACTTCAAAGAGCGAATCCGAAGTTGCGAGTCCGAAGTTTCCCAAAAACCACAACACAAAAGGTGGATTTTTAAAATCTTGGATATAAATCAGGCTACACTCTAATGCTTGATGAAAAATCCAAATTGTGTGTGAAGTGCTCCCTGATAGCTTGCAGGGACTTCAGGTTAAATTTGGCCGATATGTGAATTCAACCTCCATTCCAGAGGAGATGTGAACTAAAAGCCGGGTGTGAAAAACTTCCAGGATTATTGTTAGATACTCCACTCAAGATAGGTGACTCTGGAATAATTGGTTTATAGTTTGGTTCTGTTTCTGCTCAGCTCCTTCTTCCCCATGTAGACCGTATTTGCTCATCTACACAAACATATAGAGTGTTTTTAATAAATTGGAGCAGAATGCTCTCTCTAAATTTTTTGGTTTTGGCTCAATTCTATGTACACAGTAGTTTGTTCGCAAACTGTGTTTAAATCATTACTGGCTTCACTACTATGTTTATTGAGATAAATGCTGTTTCCCTCTTCAGAGTGGTAGCAGTTATCTGTGGTATTACAAGCTGACTTCCCAACCGAAGAAAAATCAGTGGTCAATTTGTCTTTGAGGCACTACAGCAACCAGCTGGGTAAATATTAAGATGGAGATCCCCCAGAAAGCTAGGTCTTCAGTTACACAGAAGTTTCCTTAAGCACAGCCAAACTTCACCTGTACTTTGGAGAGCTGATCAGCTTGTAGAAACAACTACAGCACCGCAGTAGATTCTATGCAGCTTTCTATACTTCTTCCAATTGGCTTGTCCCAATGTGCTCAAGGATCAAGGACCTGAGGACCATCTTGTATATTGTCACATGCTTAGTAATGACAATCCAGAAACTACCCCAGGCAATAAGGCAAATACATTTTTGGTGAACTGTATGAGAGGAATTTGGTTGGTTTTTTTGTTTTGTTGTTGTTGTTTTACAAAATTCTGTGTGTGCCATGATGTGCAGGCTGGTGGGGTAGCCAATGTGTTCTCAGCTAATAATAGCAAACCATCATGATACAAGCCCTACTAAGACATTACTTGTATGTGTATACTGGTGTCTTTACATATGCACAAGTTTTTGCATGAATGTACATAGAGTCATTTTAAAAGGGACCCTGGGAGTAGGCCTTTAAAAAGCAATGCACAGATAGGAAGTACAGGAGGGCCTCGATATTTGTGGGAGGTTCCGTTCCACAGTACAACTGCGGATATGGAATCTGTGAATATCGAGTCATTGCGGCAATGGGGAATTGGGGGTTAGGCTCCCAGCTCGGGGAAAACATTTCTAAAACATGGAATTTCAGGGGGGAGCTGCCTACCACACCTAGCTGCTCCCCATGAGTCCTCATTCTGTGCCCCAGAATGCCCCCAATCTGACCCCAAATTGCCATTTCTCTCTCTCTCTCTCTCTCTCTCTCTCTTTAACGAGGAGCCATTTTGAAACTTCGGAACACAAAATGGCAGCAAGAAATAACCTACGTGGTCATTTCCGGCCACCCCCGACCTGCAGATAAATGAGGTCAACACATCCCCCCTTTTTTCCATGTATGTCAAGGTCAGGTGTCTATTACCTACCACAAATAAGCAAATATTTGGATAATGAATCCACAGATATCAAGGTTCAACTGTATACATGTGTTCAATTCGTGTGAATAACTGTATGTGTGTATAGCTTTGTGTATGCATACACTGTACACATAAGACCTTTTCAGACATTATATTGCACATGCATACAGGTGTCAAGTACACATGTCGATAGAGAGCCTGTACAAAGGTTCACTTTTAAAGTGAATGACAACCCATACATTTATTTTAAAAGTGAACATGGGTATAGGCCCCTCAAATGCAGGGTATAGCTTGAAAATGTACTGCTGTACAAGTCTTGAACATGGCGTGAAGAACTGTACATGCATACAGATCTGTGCATGTGTACACAGTACACGAACATAACATGTAAATAGGGCTAGATTGTATGTGCATTTTACATTATATGTGAAGAGGGGTGATCTGTGTTCAGAAAGATCTAGGTTCAAATCCCCACTTATAGTGACTTACAGCCTAATCTAAATCACAGGGCTGTTATCTGGATAAAAGGTGCGCAGAACATATCACCATGGAGGAAGGGTCGGATACAAACATAATAAATAACTAAACTTCTGAGGTTTATTATAAGGCTGCCGCAAGGGATACTGGCCTGGAGCACAGAGATACATGCTAGACTAGGGCTGGGGAGACTCGAGTTCAAATCCCCATTCAGCCATGCCATGATACTTGCTGGGTGACTCTGGGCCAGTCACTTTTCTCTCAGCCTAAACTACTTCACAGGGTTGTTGTGAGGAGAAACTTGTTGTGAGGAGAAACTATGTACACCACTCTGGGCTCCTTGGAGGAAGAGTGAAATATGAATGTAAGTAAATAAATAAAATTGAATTGAATTGAATCAAAGGGCCAATAAGAATAAACTGCTTGTTGTACAGAGGACCAAATAGGACCTTTAATAGTTTTGTACCCCTCCACAAGCTGCAATGAAGGGCTATGACAGAGGGTGGCACAAACCTGAAGTGACTGAATATTATAGCAGCTGTGAGGAGTGGGTATAATTCTGCCAAGCAGGGCAGAACCTAAATGGCTTTTAGCTAAAGTTGAGTTCTTGATATAGGCTGCCTGACATTTTTGGGTGGGGAGGAAAGGAGTGTAGCCTAAACAAGCACTAAAGAAGTGAAGAAGAAGAAAAACTGCAATTCTTTCCGTATGAAAATGAAACATAATTGTTTCTGAACTAGGATGTTGTAACTTTCAATTTGGGTTCTTAAGCGACCCTGGAGAGTTTTGCTTCTGAGCTCTGCATGAATGACTTAGAGAGAATGGTGGTGGTAAGCAAAGCTTTAGCTTTACTCAAGAGCAGACAGGGAAGGACAGACATATGGAGATCATTCACACAATCAAAAACTACCACCCTGTTCTACGTGGGTTTGGGAGCTGTGTGTGCCTGGGTAGCATTTCCTCCTCCCTTGCTTCCACACAATCACGTCTACCCAGGTTTTCCTCCCACTCTGCTTCCACGCAACCGAAAATTGGGGAGCACACACAGCTCTCAAACCGGGGTATAACACAGTTTTTGATTGCGTGAATGATCTCATGGTGTCAGGGAGTGGCCAACCCTCGGAGGGCTCAGTCCTCTGTATCCCCCACAAAAAACACTTTGACTCCTCAGTGGCCTCTTTTTGAAGGGCACATAAGGCTGCAGAGAGAAGAAGACTGACGACTGTCAGCCCTCTCCCTCCTACAAGTGGAATGTCTTCTATTTGAGGGAAGTACTGCTGTGGATGTTGCCCTTTATTTTTACGTTACATATTCCTGTAAAGATATGTCCAATGCATACCCGGTTTTCAAAGTGATCTACACATGCAGAAATTCATACATTATGCTTGAATTATGTAGGGTTTTTAAATTTTGTTTTCTATTGTTCTGGAAATTAGTACAAAAGGAGGCAGCTACAACACAGTTCTCTACGGCTTGTAATAAGTTGCCCCTCTATTGTTTTACCCATTTTAAAAAAAGGAAAAATAAAAACAAATATAAATTGTTTTCCTCGACCTCCAAAACCAAATTCAGAGCTAAGTTCATTATAATGAAACAATTATAACAGGGACCTTTTGCAGTTGTGCCACGTTTGCATTCATGTCTAAAATAAACCGTGATTCATGTCTTTAATTTCTGCTAACAAAGCTCATTTCTAACCAGAAAACATTTCATATAGGAAACCTCAGAATGCGACAGTTCATCTTCTTATCCCTAATGTTTCCCTTTCAGCTCAACAAGGCCAAAATGTCGCTCTGTCTTTGTAAAACAAAAAGAAATCAAAGCCAAATGGCAAAAAATGCAAAGTTTGGTTAAACAAACAGTCGGTATGCCAGTGTTTTTTATCTGTAGCCTGCAGAGCAACTAAACAAAGCCAAGATATTGTCCATCTCTTTGACAGACAAAGAGCCTCACAGGTCCAGAATGACATGCCCGGGGCTGGCACGTGATTGGACTAATTAAATTAAATAGCAGGAAACATGTTTTCCATATGGCATCGCCTGGCCACACACAAACTGTAACAGTAAATCTTTTATACTAGACTAGTGCTGGGAAAAGGATAATCATTTTAGAAATGTAAGATGCCCACAAAAATAAAGTTAAAGTAAGAATAATAAAGTTCCTTCAATAACTCCTTGCCATTGTGCCCAAGTGTCATGCATGGATTTTTGTTTAAGGCTGCAAGGGGTCAAACTGGCAATATTCAATGATATGAGAAATCAGTAATGTTGGCCAAGGCTTAAGAACGTAAGAACAGCCCTGCTGGATCAGGCCCAAGGCCTATCTAGGTCAGCATCCTGTCACACACAGTGGACCACCAGGTGCTTGAATTTCGTATCTTCACTTGGCCTCTTGAATTAGCATTTTGAAGAATAGCTGTCAAAATTCGACATAGGCACACTTCATTAAGGGGGATTCAGCCATTTTCTCCTGTATTACAATGCACCTGGTTCACAAGCCTACAAATTAGGATTGCTTGGCATGTGTTAGATGACCATCAATTAAACCAGTTAAGAATTCTGCTTCGAAGTTGACTTTCACTGTGTAGATGGCATAGGGAGAAAGTCTGATAGATCCACCAGATCTTTTACTTAAGACATTTTTAAAAGTATCTTACATTTTAAGACTAATTTTAGTATAATTATGATGTATGCTGCATATTAATGTGTAGTGTACTTTGATCTTTGTCTTCTTGTCAGAATACCCATTTTACTGATGGATACATTCACATTGGACCACAGTGATTTCTCAGTGGCTTGCCATTTCCTAAATGCTGGGCAGGGATAGCTCTCCAGATGTTGCTGAACTACGACTCTCATCTTTCTCAGCCGTAATAAATTGTGGCTGGGGATGATGGAAGCTGTAGTTCAGCAACATCTGGTGAACCGCATGCTGCCTACCCGTGACTCAAGGCACGGCTGCAAAAAGCCTTTTCTGATACCCGCTTGATCCTTGTAATACACAGTCAGCAGCTTATTAGCCTGTACTGTTGGCTCTGTTGTCTTCATCGGGAAAAGTAGTGGGGTCAGCCAGGGTTAATCTGTCTCCAAAATCCAAATCAATATATTGGTGCAGTGTTTTCTTATGCAATGTCATATCTCCTTTTTAGAAGCTTCCTTTGAAGTTCTGGTTTGGTGTGATAGAGCTGGAGTGAAGCCAAAAGGTTGTGGCAGGGGAATCCTGTGTAGGGACCTACATCTTTTAGGGGATATGCACCTTTCAGGACCTGCACTAGTTCAAACGCAGATGAGACCACCTGGTTGCATGTTGCTCTTGTCAGAAACTCCACACAGATAGGAAGCTGGAATGTCAAGAAGAAATGTTCAAGCTGTGGCATAGTAGTTTTCTACCTGCATTGAACTTTTCCTCCGGGGATCATTCAGATATATAATTACACACTTGTATTCTTAAGTTGTACAGTCCCAGAAGGGTTCTAGCCTCTACCACATGCTTTTTCTGAATGTGTATATTCTCTTAGTCATACAGGCATTTATCAGTATTTTCTGATCTTTCCAATGAAACTGCCAGTGGCAGGCTGAAATCATTTGTCACTGTTGGGTTTGTTTGGCAGTGGATGATAAAAACTAGCTTGAATGTATGGTAAATAATATCTAGTGGAGCTGCACAGTACATGAGAGTGCCAGATTAGGTCATTGGTGAAGTTTTGAGGATCCATCTGCCAAGATCACTAACCTATTTGGAAGGAGTTCCTCATCAATTATTGTCACTGTGGTAGATCAAACCAATCACTAACATGTTTTAAAGAGCTGTCTAGTGGCAAGAAAATTTCCCATATATGATAAACCTCAACTATCATTATAAAATATGTTTAACATAAAGAGGAATATATATTGGAGGGAAAGCCCTGCTTAGCTCACCAGAACATTTGTTTGTACAGTAACATTTTTGGCAAAGTATTTCATATTTATTTCCACATATTCTAATAATAAATGCACAGGCAGACGCATGAGCACATATGCAATATTTTTGTCAAGGTTTTTTTTCCATGTCTAAGAAGATATTGAAAACTCTTGCAGTAGTGAGTACACTAAAGACCAGATTAAGCGGACTGCAGTTCTGCGATGCGCCCCCTTGTAGGCAAGCAGGACTTTCCCATGGTTAAGCTATGGCAGGAGAAAACAAACCAGCCGCAGTCTAGTTCAGAATTAGGGATGCTTAAACCTATCAATTTAACTTCGTGGGAACATCTTAGGTGGATCCCTAAAAACACAGTGACCTTCAGACCAAAATTTCTTGTTATTAAACACTATAATAATCTAAACTTTGGGTAGCTCTTTATGGTTGCCATTGCCCCAGTAATTGGTTTCACCCTGATTTGGAAATATATAAAGTTTCCATCCATGTGATTTGGCCTTTTAACTGTATGTACGTATATATGGCATATACGTATATATGGTAGTGCTTAGAGTGTTGGAATAGGACTGGGAAGACCCGGGTTCAAATCCCCATTTGGACATGAAGCTCACTAGGTGACTCCGGGCCAGTCACGTATCTCTCCACCTAACCTACCTCACAGGGTTGTTGTGAGGATAAACATAACCATGTCTGGGCTCCTTGGCAGAAGAGCGGGATATAAATGTAAAAATAAAATTAAAACATATCTGTCTGTCTGTCTTTATTTAAAGTTGTAGCCAAGTTCTCTTGCCATAAGCAAATTCCTTGCCAAATTAATGTGAGAAATAAATCCAGTCTTCTTCCCCCTGTACTGCTGATTGGCACTATCACTGATAATCTGATGAAACTATTTCTGCATGCTATATTTATTCGCAGAATCAGACTGGAGAATCATATATGCAAACTCATTCGCTCCTCAGATTCGCCATCCAGCTATAGTATGTGCATAGAAGCCTGCTTCTATGAGTTCATGGTCCTCCCTTGGATTTGGTCTTTTAAAAAATACTAATAATTGTATAGGTGCTAAAAAAATGCATATATAATTTTGTTAACTTGATTAACATCTGATCTCCAGTGCTGGGGACAATGCACTCTTTCTGAAGTTCAGTTTTATTTCATTATCTTGTTAGTCTAATCATATTCCATGACACCAAATATAACTGGCTAAGGTTTTGAGACTGTTGAAAAATGGATAAAAATAACCTGCTGAGTTCCAGCTAAAAAAAAAAATCAGCTGCTACTGCAAAAAGATCTAATTCTTCAGATTTGATGTATAAGATCTACCACAAAAGGCCTGGAAATTAAAATAGTGAATGAACCGAGAATCAGAAGAAATGTATGGAAGCATCTTAGATGCCTCAAAATGGCTGAACTTTACTTTAGGCAACATAAAATCTTTTTAAAGACAATGAATGGACAAATTTCAGTCTATTCTGTTAAAGTCAACTGAGTATTCTTGATACTTTGAAGTTTGCATTGTTTATGATAACATCCACTTCTATACAAAAGTGCCTATCTTTTAAATGCAGGCAGGGATCCAAAGAATTGATATGCACTTGCGAAGGAGAAGTTCACGTACAGTTGAAGTTTCATTTGTTGCTTGAAGTGTAGCAATTCCAATTGTTGAAGAGGCAAGTCACCTTTTATCTAGATGTACACTTGTTTCTTCAGCAATGGGAATGATAGATGGAGCTCTAGAAGCACATGTAGTTCTGCTTCCATCTTGCATGCACTTCACTTGTTTCTGTCACTCTGCTGGGTGACAGGAAAACTGACCAGATGCTAAACAAACAGGCAAAAAAGGATATACTGGTTGGGAATCTTGGGAGCTGAAAGACTAGTGACAGTTAATTTTTAATAAGTGTTAAATTTAAATAATTGCTTTTTGGACACTATTACACACACAAAAGAAAACCCTTTTTATATTATTCCTGGGGGGTGGGGCAAGTTAAAAATCCAAAAGTACCACAGAATGCCAGTGAATAAAACAAGGAAAACCTCACTCAATAGGTGTCAGAAATGTTGAAAATGGTATCCGAAATCTAGTTTCACAGAAATCAGTCAAAACTGCCAGTTTATTCAGTGCAACTAGGATTTCAAACAATGATGAGATGAAAATGTTGAGTTAAACAGAAATCAATAGATACTTTTCTGTTTTATTCAATGCAAATACAGTTTCAGTCAATGATGAAAATGAGGATGATAAGAGCAGTTTTCAGTTGCATTACAAACAGACATTTTGAAATTTAATTCAGTGCAATGAGTATTTCAGTGGAAGTCAGAGTTCCTGAATGTATTACTAATTAATCATATGCACTTTTCTGCCTATTATGTTGTAAGGTGGGCAATTTCTTGAAAGTCCAAAAATCATGGTAGCAATTGTATTATCTCCGACTTGGTTGCCTTCCTGAAGCAACCTGTTGAATGCCCGAGAGTGGAATTAGAGCAGGCCTGCTCAACTTTGGCCCCACAGCTGGTTTTGGTCTACAACTCCCATAATCTCCAGACACAGTGGCCAATAGCCAGGGATTATGGGAGTTGTAGGCCAACATCTGCATAAGGGCCAGAGTTGAGCAGTCCTGGATTAGAGTGTACGCAGGTAAAAGAGCATCCATTTTGCTACAGGTAAAAGAGCATCCTCAAGGCCAGTCTAAATGTAATGAATTTAGAGGAATTCTGAAGGCTCTCAGCTGTAGGAGCCCACTCTGTATACACCCATCTTTGCTCTCTGAAGATATTCTACAACTTGCTAAGAATGGTCAGGAGTGGAACCCGGTCCCTAAATGGCTTGGTTACCTTGTCCCATATGTCCCAACTCAGACCTTAAGATCTTCTTCAGAGGCCCTGATCCGAGAGCTCCTGTCACATGAGGTGAGGGAGTGGCTACTAGGGAGAGGGCCTTTTCGGTGGCTGCACCCTGTTTATGGAGCAGCCTCCCCAGTGAGGGTCACCTGGCATCATCACTTTGTTCTTTTAGATGCCATGTGAAGACCTTTCTATTTACTCAGGCTTTTAAAATTTGATTTTTAAAACTGACTTAATTTTTTAAAAAAATTGTTTCCTACTGTATATAGTGTGGGGGTGTCTGTGTGTGATTTCATTGTTTTTATTCAGTGTCTGATTGCTGTGTTGTGAGCTGCCCAAAGAACAATTTGTTATGGGGCAGCTAACAAATAAAATATAATAGATAGATAGATAGATAGAGATAGAGATAGAGAGAGAGAGAGAGAGAGAGAGAGAGAGAGAGAGAGAGAGAGTACCAAATCCAGTCAATAATATCTGGTAGACTGTGTGTAAATAGTATCATCATCATCAATATTTATTTATTAACATGTGATGAGAGAAAGGAGAGGAGGTGGCATTTGTTTATTATTGTTTTCACTGCTATTATCTTTTAAAGAAATGCTATCAGTTTCTAAAATTAAGCAATTATGGTTTTCCAGAAACTTTAAGGTGCCACCAAGACCTGTGGCGTATACACCCATACCACTATGGTTTCCTCAGTGAGTTTGCTAGGGTTATTTTTTTTTAAGTGCCTCAAGAACTTCTTTGGCCAGAGGTGGCAAGGGGAATGAAAGAAATGACTGTAAGAAAGAGTGGTTCAATCATATCATCTTCAGCTCTCTTTAAAAACTCATCCTGCCTCAGCAAGGGTTTGAATGCTTCTTTTGACTAAGGAATGTCATTTGGTTCCACTCCAGAGAAGCATTTATGTTCTGTTGAAATGAATGGGACTTAACCATTAATGACTTAACTTGATTCCAATGAAGCACGATTAACTTTATCTGGCTTGAGATGATGGGTTTTTAAATATGAGCTTGATAGAACTGGCTGCCAATAGGTTCCCAGGCAAAATACAAAGTGCTAGTTAGCTCTAGACGGCTTAGGCCCTGGGTATTTAAGAGAGCGTCGACGAGCCCCACCGCCCATTGAGGTCATCTGAGGAGGTCCATCTCCAGTTACTGCCAACTCGTTTGGTGGCTACACAGAGACGGGCCTTCTCGGTCGCTGCCCCGAGATTGTGGAATGCGCTCCCTGCTGAGATACGATCCTCCCCATCTCTGGCAATTTTAAAAAAAACCCTGAAAACCCATCTTTTCACCCAAGCTTTCTCAGTTTCCTAATTTTTTTAGGTTTTAATCTCTGGTTTATTTTAAAATTGTTAAATTGTTTTCAGTTTTTTGTACTGTATATGTTTTAAACTTGTTTTATGCTATTGTTAACCGCCCAGGGATGAAAGTTTGGGGCGGTGTACAAATTTGATAAATAAATAAAATAAAAATGCTTTATCTGGATAATCACCCATTATTACCATATGTTCTATAGTTGACAGCTTCACTTAAAACTTCTATAATGTTTAATGTGCAAACAAATTGTGTTCCTGCTAAGATTTTAACACTTTTGTCTGGTGATTTTTAGTTATCAAAATTCTGGATTACTAGAATTCTGAAAACTGGTATTTATTTGTAATACAGTTTCAAATGACACAATGATTGAGCCACATGTTCAAGACAAATGTAGTGAGAAAATGAATATGCACATACAATATTTCCATTTCTGTAAAATGTGTAATGGTTGGAGTGAGAATCAAATAACAGACCAAAAATAGACTTTGAGTAATTTAAAATGGGGCCATAAAAACATGCTCCTAAATCTATTGTTTCAACAATAAGTGAACATATTTGCCTATATGAAAGAGAAAGTGCTGACTTTATCGACTTTACACAAAGCCAAGTATGTGAAAGGGAATCTTTTGAGAAAAAAAAACTTTATTTGAGAAAGGAATATATAGACTTGTATCAGAAGGCAAAATAGGGAACATACAAACAGAATATATTTACAACACAAAACAAGAAATCACCAATGGTGTAAATTATAATAAATACAGTAGATTTAAAATGTGACATTTAGCAATTAGAAATATGGTGACTTAAACCCAGTTTTCCTTTTCACTGGTTCCAGGTAGTTTCTCTTTTAGAAAATTTGAGTGGCATGGAAATCCACTGGCTAAACTGGGGTAACTCTAATTGCATTATAAAAATATCTTTGTAGTTACATGTTTTGAAACATTAATGTACAAAAGTTTGTTTGCATTCAGATTCCTACCCAAATAAAATGTATTTTAAAAGATGCACTATCCCTTTTTGCGTTGGCGCATATTAAACTCTGTGAAGAAGAAGAAAAAGCACAGGATGTGAACATCTCCCCCCCTCCTGCTACATTTGTTATGGTTCCGAATATCAATTTTCCTATATTATTTTCCAGAAGAAAAAAAGAATAAACTCTGAGGTAGCATTTAAGCCCTCAAATCTCACAAGCAATATTCACAAATAAAGCTGATGGAAATATTTTAGGTGAACTTTAAGAGCATCTGTTCCTATTAAACATTAGAATTAGCATATGCTACTTGTAACAACCAAGAAAAACGTGATGAATGTTTTAAAGAGAATAGGTGGCTTCAGACATAACATATAACCATGGTTTGTTTAAATAAACTATATTTTATGTCTGACCCCAAGTCTGCCAACAAACTATGGGCTTATTTGGGACCAACAAACAAGCCATGGTTTGAAGTTTGCTTGCAAACCACAGTTCTCTTCGGGGTAGTTCAGATGTCATGTGGAACCTTGGTTAAAATCAAGCTCTATGCAATGGTCTGAGCTTCAGGAACATGCACACAATCCTCCCATTTCTATACGAGCAGCTACCTCTTATCTAGGTTAAAATAAAATGAGATTATTTTCATTAGTGTTAGCATAATCTTAGTTTATGCTAATATACTTGCTTCAAATAACCTGAGATCTTACTTCAAACTTTGGGTACAGAGTCCAGGTTATTTAAAGCAAGTAGGTTAGAATAAGTTGTTATTGGTAGGTTTGGATAACACAATCATTATTGGCTCATTTTAACTTAGATAGGAAGCAGATACTTGTGTGAGTATAGGATGGAGAAGCGTGCACTTCCGAGGTTCCACATTACATCGAAACAAGCACATTATATCTGAATTCATAGATCAATAAACCACTTTTAGGGCCATTGCTCCGCCTCCAAAGGTTGCTGCATCGTGGAGATGAGAATGAATGTATGAAGCTGAGTCCTGAACAAATGCGAAACCAAAACAGACAAGCTGCTCTAAACCATGACTTTTGTACATCTGGAAGCTCAAACCATGGTTTGGATTCTTAGCTATAACTAGCACAAATCAGCCTTGCATTATGTCTGAACCCATCCCATGTCTTGACAGTGGCTTTTTGTGCTTCTGGTTCAACACATAGCATACTATCAGGTGCATGACATGCAGGCCCATTCTTTCTAGGCCAACACTGCAGGGACTGTGGAAAGCCAGCTGTGCAGACTGTGAGAACCAGTGGGGAGAAGAACCAGCTAAGCAGATTCCATCAGTGGACTCCAGGGCATAGAAGTGCTTAAACAACATCCCCAGTTCCCAAAGGATGACAAGTTTGTAAATGTCCAAAACATCTGAAACTGTTTCATGCATCAACATGTGTGGTCAAGAAAAATAATGTATACCTTTCCCATATTACAAACACACATTTTGCTGCATGTATACATGATGGGAAGGTGCAGTGGGCTGTAACTGTCATCATGTGTACAAATGTACAAATTTGTACAAATTTGTACATTTGTCACATCTGACAGTATACATGTGATGTTGATGAATTTTCCTGCATTGGAGTGATGTACGCATAAGAGGAATATGATCATGTGTGGAGCAGACTATTTGCTGGTGCAGCAAATCTGAGGATTTAACAGGGACATAATTTCTGACAGTTTTCCGAGTGGGGGGATAATGTATCTTTAGAAATGGCAACATTTTAAATGGTATTTAAGAAAATAAGAGAAAAATGTAAACACCACATGCTTATATCAGAACAACTTTTCCATTTGGCAAAACAGCTCTCTTTTGAAAAGGATACTGCACCTTAAAATACCTTAGAAATATAAATATTTTAATAGAAAAACCTGACAAGAATTCCAGGTCAGTTTGGGATTATCCATATTAAAGGGGTCTTAATACAATGACTCTTCAGCTTAACAAAAGTAAACCTATACAACAAAGTAAACATATCAAAAGGGAATCTATAGGAAATGTTTCACTGGAAAGCTTCCTTAACAATTTCCTTACTTGCTTTGTTATTTTCTTTGACAATAAATCAATTCAGAGAGTGCCCTTTAGAAAACAGAGAATAAAACACTATCCTCTGCTTCTCTTTACCCCCCTTGTACATTCCACAGTGCATTAATCACTTGGACTTCCTGTTTCCATAAGGCATTTCCTGTCCACCTCACACAATTACTTTTTTGCAGGAGAATAGTAGGGACCTGACACAGCACTGACTTAAGTAAACAGGCAGTTCCTACTGCATACCAAGTTGTTCCGATTTTATAGCATTCAAAAGGACTATGATCCTTCTGGAGGCACAACTACGTACAACTGCATGCATATCTTAGTAATTACTTAAATACTATTGAAAAACTTTTAATTCCATTTGCCAACCTGACCTTTGTTTTTACACACCCTTAGACAAGTTTTCCAAGATAAATCAGGCCTAGACATTCTCCTGCACTTGGCACTCACAGTGGTTGAAGTTGCCACTCTTATCACATATGGCCAGGACTTTGGATGAGCCAAGTACAATAAGGCTACAATTATGCCAGAACAGTCTCAATGGCTTTAATGGGACATTCTGGAATGAATGAGTTGTTGCCTTTCTAACTAGGAGAGGAGTATACTGGAAAATGTTGGCCCTAGGATACGTGCTGGAAACATCTACAAGTGTCTCTCTCACTGTCATTAGCATGAGCATGTAAACCTATGAGTTAGGTTCCGTGCTCATGTGTAATTCAGTTTTAATGGGGGGGGGGGAATAAACTAAAGAGTAAAGATTCTTGCTGCCACCACCTCAGTACAAATATAAGTATCTCATGTGCTTGGCCGGAACACAGTGTTGCAGTTGATTAATGCAGATAGTAAATGAAATGGGGCTGTATCTCAGTAGCAGAGCATCTGCTTAGCATGCAGAAGGCCCCAAGTTCAATTCCTGAAATCTCCAGGTAGGGCTGGGCAAGACCAGCTGCCTGATACCTTAGAGAGCTGTGCTGCCAGCCAGTGTACTGTAGACCATTCTAAGCTCAATGGACCAATGGTCTGACCTGGTATAAGGCAGCTTCCTGCATTCCTATGTAAGATAGGGTAATTAATTAATTAATGCAGAAAGGAAAAACCAATTTCATTTTTAAAAGTGCATTCCATGTCAGTCTTCATCTGCCTTCCTCAGTCTCCTCCAGGTCTTATTGTATATACAAAGCTCGGACCACTGATTTCTGGGCCAGTACCTAACAGGGGGCAAATCCCCCTTTTTAAAACAGTGTTTAGGACTACAGTATGGTACATTATTTACAAATCAATGAAAGCATACATTGAGACATATCAAAGAAGTTTAGAAATTGTGAGAGAAAGAGAGAGTGAGCAATGCTCAGGTCTGATCAGCAATAGATGATCTCCACAATAAGTTCATACAATAATGAGTTCCATTTCACTAGAACTAACTAATGTGGTAGAATCCATTAGAGCTAATATGAATTCTATTAATAACCCAAAGGCATACACAGCAACAAGTGTTCCTTGATTTAACAAGCACTTTCGCACTATGCTTAACTTAAGGTGTGAACACATCTGCCTTTGTTAGATTCGCTGAATGCTAAAACCACACAATTCAATTGAATTCTGCGGATGGAAAAACATGATGTTCATCAAGGATTCAAACATGCTTATTATGGTAGTACTCAGATAATCACTTTAATTACAAAGCCTGGGGCTAAATCTTTGCCTATTACCTGTTGCATAAAAGCAGCTTTCTCCCCAGATGCCATTTGCTGATTTTGAACATCATCATCACTGTCCCGTGGTTCTTCTTTCACCTTCACAGCCCCCAAAGGCTGTACCAGTCTGTCATCCAAGGAAACGCTACTGCTGTCCTCCCTAATGCTGCTACCAACAGAGGGCGCTCTCTCTTCCTGCATAGGGTGTTCTCCGTGAAGTTCTTCTTCTGCTTCTTCTAAGCTGCCAGGCTGCTTTAACTGTTCAATTGATTTGGAAAGTATCTGAAAACATAGACATAGGGGCGGGTGGAGGGAGCAGACACAGAAAATAAAATAAATGAAATGAAATAGCTACTTTGAATAGTTCTACAAAAGTAAAAAAATGTAGGAGAATATTCCCTACCAGTGCAGTCAGAGTGCATTGTAAGACACTTACAGGAAATATTAATAGGACCAGGCACATCTTCAGCAAAATGTACATCAAATAAGCGAAAGGCAGAAGGCCAGGGGTGGCCCTTTCATGAAGGAAGGCGGGGCAGTCACCTCAGGTGGCAGATTATTAGGATGCCAACAGGGTAGCTTTTTGGATTGAATCTGATTCTTCCAAACTCTAAAGGAGCACCTCTTCCTCACACTCCTTAAAAAGCTTGGAGGAGTCAAGCAACCTTTCTCCCTGCTCTCCACGCACTTTTCAAGCTTCTAAGGCAGGGATGGGGAACCTTGGCACTCCTGCAGATGTTGGCCTACAGTTCCCATAATCCCTAGCTATTGGCCTCTGTGGCTGGGGATTATGGGAGTTGTAGTCCAAAAACAGCTGGAGTGCCAAGGTTCCCCATCCCTGTTCTAAGGGTTAGTTTTGAAAGGGGGCTAGCCCCCAGCAAAAGCATGGGGCAAGGCAGAATTTTGCACTTCGCCTAAGGTGCCACAACACATTGGGCCACCCCGATGGGCACTGGGGGTCGTGCCATGACTAGCCCAGCCCCCTACATGTATTTGTCAGGTGCTATATATAGCGTATACACTGGATCACATACATGGCCAATAATACATGATCCTTACCTCCTCAAACCTGGGCATTTATATGTTACCAAAGGAAGTGCAAAGCTGAGGAATATGGACTGAGGAGCTGGGTGGGCATGGGTTGTGTAGTAGGGATGTGCACGAATCGATTCAGCACATTCAGTATGGATGTGCCAAATTGCTTCGGCATGGCCTGCTGAATCATTTTGGCAGGGGCGGGGAGTGGCACCTTTAAGCTACAGTAAAGCAGGTCCTTACCTGCTCCTCTGCTGCCCCATCGCTTTTCCAGGCACAACGCTACACCATTCAGAAGTGTGCGTGAGGCAGCGGGGCTTCACCCAACACCCTGGTCAGATGCACACTGCTGCTGCGCATGTGCATGGACTTCTGAGCAGTGCAGTGCCACTCCCAGAAAAGAGCAGGGCAGGGGAGGAGCAGGTAAGGACTTGCTTTACTCCTGCTTAAAGGTACCGCTTCCCGCCCCACAGAAACATTAGTGCACATCCCTATTGTGTTGATATGCACTGTGTGTACAGAATGTGTACAGCAAGTACAAATGGGTTTAAGCAGCTATATTTCTAAATTCTGAATGTTAATTGTTACATCCATTTGATTTATTATAATTAACTGAAAAGGCACCATGGTCATATATTCTTATCTTTCTACAGTCTTGCCACTGTGTGGAATAATGTGACATTTTTAATAAAAGAGTGTGATAGCTTCAGAAACTGATCTATAAAACCCAGAGGTGGCAAAAATTAACATTTACGTGACCATTTGATCTAATTTCTTTTTCTGACCCCCATTGCCTTCCAGTCTATTCTGTACATGAGGCTATGTGCCCCAACATATAACGCTGCTGTGAACATTATTGGGACATTCCTTTTCTTTTCTTTTTTTAAACTATTGGCCTTAACTGTAATATCTCCAATTGAATTATCATGGCTAAGGTTAGTCTCTCTCTATTACATTTGCCTTTTAACCTGAACTAGAGAGAAAGACAATGAACAGTACTAAGCTGAACATCAGGGGCTTTTGGCATATGACTTGGCTTATGAATTGTGAACTGGACTTTTACCATACGGAATAAAACAAGTAGAGAGCACATGATTACTTTCTTAAAACAACTGATCATCATTTTATTTATGAAATCAAAAAATTTAAAACCTCCTTGAACAGTGTCAAATTTCATAGTTTGAGAAAATGCCTCTTTGAGAAAATATCCTTAAGATTGTGATGAGAGAACTCAACAGAATAACCCGTTCTAGAGGTATACTTCGCTCTGGAATACAGTACTACATGTATTGATCTTGAATGCAGGCAAGTGTAATTCTCCTGCTCTAACACATCACATCCAAGCAAATTCAGAAGAACAGCTCTCCCCCTGCCCACAGAGTTCCAGTACAGCAGTGCTTGTGAGGGCTAGAGCACAGCATAGCGTAGTGGCTAGAGTGTTGGACTAGGACCGAGAAGACCCGGGTCCGAATCCCCATTCAACCATGAAACTCATTGGATGACTCTGGGCCAGTCATGTATCTCTCAGCCTAACCTACCTCACAGAGTTGTTGTGAGGATAAAAATAACCACGAACACCGCTCTGAGTTCCTCTGAGGAAGAGTGGGGTACAAGTGTAAAAATAAATAAATAAAATAAAATTTGAAACCATGCTGGGAGTTGCGAGTTGCTACTAGATGTTCATTTTAGAGCAGAGAAATAGCAGGTGGGGGAAGCGTTAAGCACACACCCCAACAAGCCACTCCTGCTGCACTCCTACTCTTCCTTTCAGAAGTGTTTCCTCGCATTTCTGTTTAAAAAATGGCCAAAGTACCATTACCCCATATTGTGTGTACTGTCTACTTCTGTTCCTGGTTGTGTAAGATGAGGACAGATGGTTGCTGCTACTGAAAAGCTGCTGTTTTAAACAGCTGGTGTCCTGCACTCTAGCAGCAGAGCTGCACATGGGGCAATGTTAGAATCCAAAGGCCAGCACACAAGGACTCCTGGTTCTGTTGCTCAGCCCAGCTGAACCTTCTGTGCTAATACATCATCAAACTGTACCAGCACTAGACCAAAGGCCTGTACTGTGCAAACAAGGAGTAGGGAGGGGTTTGGTGCACTCATGAACAGCCCTTAAGGACGACTAAAGCATCGCTGACTCTCTAGTGCTGGCACAACGATGTTCCTTTATGGTAACAAGGCATGAGGGAGGGAGAAGGCTCAAAAAGCACATTTCCCAAAGAACATAGTAGGGCTGTTCTCATGATTATTATTAGGGTAGGAGAAGACTCCTAACCTAATTCGGGGGTGGAGTGTGCTCCTAATATTTGATCATGCGTTAGATAAATGCAAGGCTGGAGGCAGGGAGCTTGCTCGCCTGTCAAACTTGGGCTGGGTAGGATGAACATATCCTACCCAGATTCCGTCCCAAACTATGGAACGAGGTAGGAGGAAAACCCTTCCCACCCAGCTGGGACTTGACAGATGAGCAAGTTCTCTGCCTTCAACCTTGCTTTTATCTAACACACAAAGTATCAGGAGCATGCCCAGATCCCAAATTAGGGTAGGAGTCTTCTCCTACCCTAATAAAAATCGTGAGAACAGCCCTAGTGTTTGTGAACATAATGCAAATGGGATGTCAGCATATTGCTTCTGCAGTTCTTGGCAAATCCATGCCCGTACACGGTGCTGCTCCCTATGCCAACCTGAATGGGAGAGTGGTCACTAAAATATTTGGAAGACTGCACAAGCTTAAGAGGTATTCTAACTTCTGACCCATATTCATGCATAACATTGTCCTGGCTTACAACCAAAACCGCCCTATTTGTTACCATAGTGTGCTGCTATTTGTTGCTGCTGCTACAGGAAGCTATCAGCTGCTGGAGAATCCAAAACCAGACCACAATTTTCGGATCAGATTGTTATAACTGCTCTCATCATAGGAGTGCTATGTTTGCTGCATTATCATTATGCGGCCTGAGATCCAGCCTCTGGAAGACCAGGCCAGCCTACTAATTCTGTATCCCAGAGAATTAAATTGTTTTTGGTGAAATTCCATCATCGAATGGTCAGCATTGTCATTGTTAAAACTAAGTTTTTATTGACACTAATTAGGAAGATTAGCAGTTCTGGATTCATATGGATTACCAGGTCCAACTTTTAAATACTGCAGTTTTCAAGCACTCATTTGAATTAGCCCTTTTCTCTCACACTGGAGAAAATGTCTATTCTAAGACGATGCCTGCTCCAACACGTGTGCATTTAAGGATGCTGGCTTCAGTATGATTATTAGTCAATGCAAATCTAAAACTCATATGATGAAACTACTAGTATTTATTTAATCTGATGATAGCAACAACAGCAACAATACTAATGGCTGGTAGCAACAACAGCAGCAGCTATCAAATAATAGCAACAATAACAGTTATCAAATGTAGCTTCTAAATGAGTTCTGAACCTAGAATGGTTCCTTTTTGAAGAGTGCATAATGGAAGCAAATGGACTAATATGTTAAGGACAAAACTGTCAACAAATATTCACTCTATGCAGACCCGGAATTTCTTAGCAGAGTACTAGAGTCCATTAATCACATTCAAATCTTCTCCATGGGCAGATATTGCATTGTATTTGCATCAAATTACGCTCATAATTTTCTTCTTCTGCTCCTACTGTGATTATTTTTATACTGCTTTTCAACAAAAGTTCTCTTCTAACACTGTTACATTTCTTAGGACATACAAAAACAAAAATCATGTTCATGCAAAAATATTTTTTCAGACAATTCAGACAGCAGTGGTCTCCGTTACTGACATTGACATCTGCACTGTCTGAGGATCAAAGGAGCTATCCCAGCATGCATTGCACCTCATTATATCATCAGCTGTCCCTTGATTGGCCATGAAGGGGCAGGAGGCAGGACCAGCCCTACTGAAGGCTTTGCAAGCAAAGGATCATAGAGTGTGCTTTGCAGAGTGGCACATTCACAGATGCCCGCCCCTGTTGCCAAAGCACTTTATTACAATCATGGCTATTACTTCCCGAGACCTGCTACCAAAGGCTAATGCACCCAGACAGCCAAAGCATCATGGTAGGAGCACTCACTTTTCATCCTATTTGGGTAAAGAGCAGGGTAGAGGATCTGAGTTACCCAGATTTGAGTGAGAGATTAACATGAACACCTAGGTATACTGCCTTCCACCCTCTTTTTATGAGTGTGTGAATGGGCTCATTGGCGACAGTTGAATTCAGTGGGTTTCAGCATGTTTAACTCTCTGTTGGGCTGTGGCCATGGAGTACTGTAGGGGTCAGATCAACAATTCTTCATTATTTTTCTAAATACAACAATAATTAAAAACACATTATCTTCCTTTTCTTATTGATTTAAGTGATCTCTGTTGAGAGGTAATATGACATGGCTCAAAACATAGGAAGCAGTCTTCTACCGAGTCAGACCATTGGTTTACCTAAGTCAGTATTGACTGGCAGTGGCTTTTCCAAGGTTTCAGATGGGAGCCTTTCCCAACCCTGCCTGGAGATGCCAGGGATTGAACCGGGGACCTTCTGCATGCCAAGCAGATGCTCTGAGCTACAGCCCCATCCTCAAAGGTGGCATACATGGGTCTCCTCCTATCTAGGCACTGACCACACCAAGATCTGCCCAGCTTCAGCAAGGTGGCTGTATCATGTGCACTTAGACCATGCTCTAGGACCCAAACAAAAACAGGTGTCTAGAAAACACACACACACACACACACACACACACACGTACGTTGTTTTCAAAGTTGATCATGATGACCAAGTACGCAAAGAAACCACCAACTTATGTTTAGAATGGACAAGATATTCCTGACATTTGAAACATCTGTTGCTGAGCCACCAGTAACGTCTGGCCGCTGACTGGCTAGCTGAAAAATACAAGCTGAAACATCTGTGTGACAGATAATCATCTACAGCTACATGAGTCACTGATGTAGGGCCATCTGTAAAACATTCCATATGCCAGTTGCTCGGCATCAGGTGGGTTACCCTTAAAAGGGAATCCAAGAGAGAATGAGATCCAGACTGCAGCCCAGTTAGGAAACATATTTATTTCCTCACTGCACTCCTTCTGCCTGCTTTCAAGTTCAAAGTGGGGATTTCGTTCCCTTTTTGTGATGCATTATAGCACTATTCCTGCAGACCTGATAAGGCAGATGTTGCAACCCTCATGTGACATCTGCAGTAGTTCACATAAAGAGCACACTAATGGCAGCTTCAGCATCAAGAACTAAAAAGGTACTAAAGGAATCATGAAGTTAACTTCTATAACACTAAATACACATTTACAGGTGCATATATAAATACATCAGCATTACTGTCGCAGTTTCAGAAATGTGACAGCCACAACCCTGTGGGGTTTCCAAGATCTTGTTTGTGGATTAGTGGTGAAGTTCAGAAGATGGTCCAATCTGCATCCCAAGTTAAATTAAAAAGCAACATTTGAGCTTCCCCAAGTGTAACTGAGTACTTCCTTCCCATGATGCTGCTACAGGATGCTTCCAGCTCCAGATCAGAATTTGGGGGAGAAAACATATGGCTGTTGGTGGGGAAAAACAACTGGAGTTCAACCCTGTTTTTGTGGGAGGGAGAGCTGGAAGTAGGAATGCATTTATTCTTCTCTTAGCAGCTGCAAAAAACTGTGAGAGTGGCAGTCCTTCCAGAATCAAAGACAGCACAAGGGGCGGGAGGAGACCTATCAGAAACAGGGTTGTATTTTACCAAATAAGCAACCTGAACTATAGGGGTGAAGCAAATGGATAATGTTTAGGCAAGTGGGAAGTCAGCTTGAATTGGGAACAGAAGCGGAGAGGGGCTAAAACTAGGTTGCAGCGCAGCAGAAACAGGGCACTTTCTAGTGCAACCTGCAACGAGGTCAGGATGTATCTCTGGAGTGTGCTTCCACACTTCCTGTGTCATGACACCACAGTCCCTACACTGACAGCAGGGTGCCATTCCTATTTCCCATGCCTTGTTTCAAATTTAATCAATGTGATATAGTGCTATGATGTCGTATATTCGGCGTAAAGAAGTTGCTGGTTTTTTCGGGTTGTTAGTTTCCACAAGACTGCTCTTCTGGCTGTTTACGTTTTGAATGCATGCCTGAACGGAAGCATTTTGCCGCTGTTGAGCGCAGGGGCGTATCTAGGGTAGGGCAGGCAGGGCATGTGCCCCAGGCGCCGCTTGAAGGGGGGCGCCTTTTTTAAAAATTAATTTAAAAAAAAAAAGGCTGACAAAAACAAAATAGCGACATCTGGTTGAGCGGCTAATCTGGAAAGTGCCCTGCCCAGAGCTTCAAAGGGCAAAATGGCTCATTTCTACATTCAGTGAAGTAGTCAATCAAGGCAGCAAGGCTGGCTTTTTGCACGAGGGGAAAAAACCAGAATCCCAGCTGCTTTCCTTGCAGTAGATGTGTATTGAGTTGCTGCACCAACATGCTACCTATCCTTTGAAGGGGCTATAGGTATTGAAACAGGAGCACCGACATTTGGGATCTGTACTGGAGTGGCACTGCTGCCTGACTCCCTTGAGAAGTTAGTTAGCAGGGGGAGGCAGCCACCCAGTATGGACCAGACTGGTTCTTCTTACTAGCACCTCTATTGCTCAGGCTGGAGTGGCTGTGGGTAAGAAAGAGAGGAAGCAGCTGGCCCTGCCTGCAGGGATGCACACAGCCTTGGAGGCTTCAGGAGGAAACACAGAACATGGTATGGAAATTTGGACGGACAAAACTGGAGTTGGTGAGTAGCGGAAGACAGCCAGAACCTCCAGTTGCAGCGATTCCATGATGCAAAAGCACTTCCGTCACAGTATTCTCTCTAATTTTGTTCATCTGTGTGCAGAATGAGTTTTGTTCTGGGCAGCAGTATCAAGGCAGTGTGTGCACATGTGTATTCAGAATGGGGCCTTCCTGATTCAACCTGAGCGGGATCTACAATAAACTGAGTGGACATTAAAAACTTGTGCATGTACACACGTGCACACACCTTACAGGGAACACTGCTCCCTCAGGGCTGCTATTAGCCACAGAGCAGAAAACATTCAGGCAGTATCCAAGGAGCAATTGTTTTCAGCAGAAACCCTATCAGCGGGGGCGGGGGGGGAATTAACAAAACCCTCCCTTCTGTGCAGATCTTCTGCACAGATGGGTCTTGTAAAAGAAAAGAAAAAATAGAATTGATAAGGTATGAGCATCACATGTAGCTTGGCCCTTCAACTACTGCACTCTCAGTCAGGGTCTAGAATAAACTTGTTTCTAACTGTGCCAGGGCCAAATCAAACCACTGCTCCTGTGCCTTCAGCTGATATGCAGAGCAAGTCACTTGCCACCACCCCCCCCGATTTTCTTCCCCACTGCCCAGTGGGGCTCTTTCCACTGCAGGTCTTCCTCTTCACCACCCCTTCAGCCCCTCTCTCACCTGACTCGGTGGCTCGGTGGTATCTCGGTGGTATCTCCTCCATATCTGGCATTTTCAAAAGCCAAGGGGAAAGGAGCAGAAGAGAGCGTGAAGGAAGAGAAGAGAGTGCTGGGCTACTCTGCTCCACACTCTGTCTGTTCCGTTCCATTCCCCTTTGCCTTTTGAAAGTCCCAGAGGCAGGAGCAGGAGGAAAAGAGCAGTGGTGACAGCTGACACATTGCTGCTGAGAAAGGGGGAGGTAGTAGAAGAGTTGTATGGGATAGACCCCCACCAATCTGCCACCTAAGGTGGCTGCTTCACTTGGTCTTATCAGTAGGCTTGCCTGATCATTTTCATTCATGTTTCTTACAGGATGAAGTAGGGATTCCAGCCATTTTGACTACTGTGAGAACATAGCCAGGCAACGGTTCAGGACTATGATCCTGTGAGAGTGATGTCACAATGCTACTTATTCTGAATTAATCCACCATCTATTACCCAGCCAGCAGGAATCTAATAGTATCCCAAGAAACACTATATGTACACTATATGTACTAATATGTACACCACCCTGGGCTCCTTGGGAGAAGAACAGGATAGAAATATAAAATTAAAATAAAAAATAATAATGCATAATTATTTGAACAATCCATTTGAAATCAATATGCTTAAAAATCCTGAGCTTGGCTGGATCACACCCGTATAATTTTGACACTCAAAATAACACCTTCTATTGACTTCTTTATTTGGGGAGGATTTTATTTTATCTACCTTCCTACCTACCTGGACAGACACATTTATATTATGCCCTTCTATATAATGATCTGCAGTGGTTCAAAAATGTAAAACAGCAGAAATGTACAACAGATATTATGAAATAATATCACAGAGGCAAGGACATACTAAAATCAGTTAACAGACCCCAGACACTATCCGCTTTACCTCAGATGGGAGGGGGAAGCCTCCAATGATTATAGAGGCTTCTAGAGGAAGAAGATTATAGAGGCTTCTAAATATAGAGGATTATAGAGGCTTCTAAATATAAATTATTGGAGATTATAGAGGCTTAATATAATATAATATTAATATAAATTATATATAAATTAATATAAATTATTGAAGATTATAGAGGCTTCTAAATATAAATTATTGGAGGCTTCTAGAGGAAGCCTCCAATGATTATCTAAGTGTTGATGTGGGAGCAAGCATTCCTTCTGGTACCCTAGCTAGTTAAAACAATGAATGAAATGGAGTCCTTGATTGACACTCTAATTATTATTATTATTACTTGTTTACACAGACAGACAGATGTTATTGACTGGTTTGTTTCATCCAGACATCGCAGTCAATAACATCTGTCTGTGTAAGCAAGTATTATTTCTTGTTTACACAGTCAGACAGGTGTTATTGACTGGTTTGTTTTATCCAGACATTGAGTCCTTCCCAAGGACATGGGATGGCTGAATTTTATTATCAATATCATTGTTTTTATTTATTATTATAGATATTGTCATAGAATATAGGCTGTTCCCAGTAAAGTTGCTTTTTGTAATTGGCTGATGGTGATTTCTGTGGCCCCTATGGTGTTGAAGTGCTTTTCAAGGTGTTTTGGAATTGCACCTAGGGCGCTAATTACTACTGGGATTATTTTGGTCTTCTTCTGCCACAGCCTTTCAATTTCAATGTGTGGATCTTTGTTTTTTATTATTAATTATTAATTACTATTATTTTATTTTATTTCTATACCACCCTTCCAAAAATGGCTCAGGGTAGTTTACACAGAGAAATAATAAATAAATAAGATGGATCCCTGTCCCTGAAGGGCTCACAATCTAAAAAAACATAAGATAGACACCAGCAACAGTCACTGGAGGTAGTGTGCTGGCGGTGGATAGGGCCAGTTACTCTCCCCCTGCTAAATAAAGAGAATCACCACATTAAAAGGTGCCTCTTTGCCAAGTTAGCAGGGACAAAAACAATTTATTATTTTTAAAATGGTACTCAACTTTAAAAGGGATGGGGGCTGCCTATGGACTCTTAATCAAAAAGGCAATACTTTAACAGGGACCCTGTAGCCATGTTTCAGCTAATGACTAGATTAAAGTTGTACAAATTGCTCTTCTCAAATTCTGTATATTTGCACTGTTATTCAAATGGAGAAAGCTAGTTAACGAGCAGCTTCCAATACATGGAACCTGAATTACTTCATTTCTTTTGTTTGCAGGAAATTAAATTGCAAGGAATATTTATAAGCCAAAGTAAACAGTGGCGGCAGCAGAGGAAGCATTTTGAGAAATTAAATCCAGTCAAAAAAGGGCTTCAAAGGCAGCCATACCTGCTTTACTCTACATGAAACTATGGTAAGTAAATAAACTTACTACAGAGCACAAGCTGTGTGTGTGTGTGTACACAAACACATATTTCATTTACAGCTACTCTTTTTATGTTTTCTTTCCCAAGTGTAAGCCTTCATAAAATCCATAATTTCCTGAGACCATTTAAATGCAAGGCTGCACAGGCTTTCGAAAGAACAAAGCACTTGGAGGGTACTACAAGCAGGAGCAGCATAAAGGACATTGCAGAGATGAGTCTGCAAACTAATCCAAAAAGCATGACAGAAATTCCAAAGGGACAAAATTTATACTAGTCAGTTTCACTAAAACCAATATTATGCACAAATCTCTCCACGTAGTTCACCACTTGTAGCAGTAAGCAGCCATTTGCCTATCCAACAAAAACACTGTTTTCTGTTTCAACCTCAATAAAAACCTTTCAAAGAAACTACCCCATTAACCAAGAACTACTAATGGTTTCTCAAGATAATCATGTAGACAGCCATAGTAAAACAAAGGTGGATAAAATACTTGGTTACCTAATGACCAGATCCCAAGCTCTGTCTTTTATGGATCCCAAACCAGTGGAGCAGAAACAGCCATTTACTGGCTGACATCCTGACTAAAGCTACTAGAGAACATAAGAACAGGCCTGCTGGATCAGGCCCAAGGCCTATCTAGTCCTGTTTCCTAGAGCATCCTGTTTCCAACACATACAGTACCTCTGAGGTACAGTACCACAGACAAGAGATGAGGGCTCACACTCTCTCCTGCTGTTGCTTCCTTGCAACTAGTATTTAGAGACATCTTGTGTCTGAGGCTGGAGGTGGCCAATAGCCATCAGACTAATTGCCATTCATAGACCTGTCCTCCATGAATTTAGAGATAGTCCTATTGACATTTAGTAGTCCTTAAGAGCACAGGTCGTATGGCTCTCCAGATGTTGCTGAACTACAACTTCCATTATCCTCAGCTGTAATAAATAGTGGCTGGAGCTGATGGGAGTTGTACTTCAGCAACACATGGAGAGCCACACATTGCCCAGCCCTGCTTTAGAGTAATTCCTGAGTAGGACCACTAAGTAGTTTAGCTTGGATGTCAGTCACTGGCAATATAATTTATAATTTATTTAATTGTACTTCATTTTGTCCACATCGGGGCATTTCTAGATTATGAGGGTAGCTGTGCAGCCCTTGCAACAGGCAATGTAGCCAGACTGCCTCTGCTGCTATCTTTAGGCCTCTCCTGGACATGCAAAGACATCTTGTAATGAGTTGACCATAGATTTATCTAGGTGAGCATTGTCTCCAATAGACTGATTTGGATGGACGTTGGCCCAAACAAGATTAAGATGTGAATGCACCATGAGTATGTGTGTCACCACACCCCAAGCACACCATTCTTTAATTATGTGCGGATGCAGTTCATTTGAATAATTCCCCTATACATTCTCCAAATATTACATGTATGTGTTACTTTAAAACCCTACCTGGTTATGCTGGTCTAGGACCATAATAAAGATGATTCATTGATTGCCCTACCTGGAACCTTCTGCACACCATGCTCTACCACTAAGCTATAGTCCTTCCCCTCCTTTTGCCAGCCTTGGAGTCCTTAATGCTGTAATGCTTCTCAATACCAGCTGCAGCGGAGCAACCGTGTCGGCATGCCCTCACCTCTTGCCTGTGGGCTCCCCAGAGACATTTGGTGGCCCACTGAGTGAAATAGGATGCTGGACTAGATAGACCTTGGGCCTGATCCAGCAGTGCTGTTCTTATGACACCGAGTTCCAGATTTCCTAAAAGCAAACATTCCCTGCTCTTTGCCAGGCAAACTGCTTTAGCTGCTGCAGCATGGACCACAATTTGTATGGCAAACTATTTGTGTCGTGACACATTTAAATCAAGATTCACTGGAATGGCCTGTGAGTGACTCAGGATTGAGAGCAGTTTCTGATCGCAGTTCTGCCAGGTTACTCTTTTGTCAGTGCTGCAGAGGATAGAACTTTTGAAGGCCATGGGAGGTCACAGCCTCTTGCTGTGCTTGTCCATCCTGGATTTTTGCTCTCAAAAGCTTTAACAACAAATTATTATAGTATTATCAAGGGACACTGCTGAACCAATTGTGTGCTTCACTGGGGCTTGGAATGATATATCCTTTCAGGAACTGGCCCTACAGTGCTTGATGAAGCTGCATTTGGATATCACATTCCCAATCCTCTCAAATACAGTTTGGAGGATTAGGAACAAGCCAGATCTAAAATGAATATTTATAATATTCCTCAGTATTGAGAGAGCATGGAAGAACAGTCGCTGTTCCACAGTGTTACGCAATATAAAGAAGACTGAAACGGATAATCTGGAAACTGTAACACAGTGTTTAAAAAAAGGAAGACTAAAAATAGTAAGAGTAAACTTTTAGAAGTAACCCAATAGGGACACCTTATCATAGACATACACTTTCTTGGGTGACTCATTCTCTGATCAAATATAACCAATAGTGGCTATTAAGTAATGGACACACAGAGCACTTTGACTGACAGCTCTTCTGGAGCTGATGGCTTATCTGTCTCACAGTGTAACTCAGGCAGTGCCAGATCGACCCTGCACTGCAGGGCTCTAACACATGTAGTGATGCCACTGCACAAGATGGTAGTACCGATCCTATTTATTCTTGCACATCACACCCAATTTCCATTATTTCCATGGAAGTTGAATTCAACATGTACACTGCCATCTTGCACGATTGGCATGCCACTGTCTTCAGTCAGGCCTGGCACTACCTGTGTTACGCTATGGGACGTGTAAGCCAATGAGTTAGGTGCCTGTGATCATTCCTAACCATCACACCACTGGTTTCTTGCTTTTTAAAACAAGAAATATTATTATTGTTGTTGTTGGTATGAGCCAATATATCTAATTAACAACCTAGAACCAGGCAAATTAGCAACCTAGAACAAAGATATTAATATAAATCTCTCTGATTGGCACCAACAGGAGTTTTCTTCTCAGGGATGGGAAACAATCTGGATCAGAACTGTGGTGGGGCAATAGGTTAGAGGCCCCCCCTCCCCCACCCGCCATGCTGTGATCTCCAGCAGAGCGGGGGAGGAAGGCAGCAACTACTGCTATAGAAATATAAGTGCATCAGCTGTAATGAAATGCTTGATGTAATGGTGCTTAGGAAAAGCAATTCATTTTAGCTTCAGCCAGTGTGTGCAATCTGCAAATAATAAAACTGTTCTACCTTTCAGGGCTGTTCTCATATGGATTACCAAAATACCTTATGCAAAACACTCTGAGCCCCAAAGCATCTTTTAAACATTAAGAATGGTTATTAAAAGCAGATTTTCACATTTTAATGTATATTACAGTTTATCTCACAATATGAGATAAACGATGGTTTGTTCCATCGTGATACAATTCAGAAAATATATGGTATTATTAACTACAATCCTGAAGACACTAATTGTTTTTCAAGGCTCACCAAAAGATCAGCTATCTTGCTTCTCTTCCTCTAAACTGAATGGTTTTAGATAAGCACCAATAGCCTGATGTGCAAGGAGTGTGTAGAAATAGCATCTTTTATGTTATTTGCAGAGACAGTTAACAGGAGTCAAAACAGTAAGCGTTTTGTTGTAGAGTCCGTCTTTTGGTACCTATGACAATTAGTTTAACTGGAGTTGCCAGACATCCTATCCTTTTTATTGGGTGGAATGGAGTTCTAAAAATTGTGATCAAAGGACTCTACAAGGAAACAAGCTGTCATCTAGACAGAAGTATATTAAATCTGGCAACAGCAAAGACTATCTTTAAAAGGAAAGCCCAGTTCAGGTTTCCACACATTCATTTTTCAAAAGCAAGGGCAAGACTCTCCACTGACTTCTGGATGAGATGTCAAAATTTGCATTTCAGCTAGAATGTTTTGAGAAGGTCAATGTATTGCATCCCATAGGTATAAATGTCAAACTCCAATGAGAAGGTATACTGTTTCCCACATCAAAAACATGATCTCTGACAAATGACAGAAGAAACCATGGGGGATCTTCTCTTGATAAAAGGAAATAGGCACACTCCTTGGTCCAACTGGTTTTTTCCCTTTATTTTAATAGTAGAAACAATTCAGAAAAATCTTTACCTTTGCCCTGTGTTAGCTTTTGCTAGTTATCACTCCAATCACTATTTTGGCTTATAGCTAGAATATATTGACCTTATCAAATAAAAGAATGTGGTTGATTCATGTAGTTTTGTAGGGCTGAAAACTCCAGAGCTGATCTACAAGATGACATTTTTTTCCAAAGTCTTTACATGACTTCACTAATTAGTCATAGTTTTTTCAATACAGTTTAATTTTACACAAATGGATCGTCATGATCATGAGAGCAGCCAAGACTGCCCATTCTTGTCTAGAGAGTACCTTTCTTTCAGAGCTGGCTATGGGAGCTAGTTTTTAGCAGTCATTACTATTTGCACTTCATAGATCAAGGGTGGGCAATCTTGGCGCTCCAGCTGTTGTTGAACAACAACTCCCATCATCCCCAGCAACAATAAATTGTGACTGGGGATGATAGGATTTGTAGATCAACAACAGGTGGAGGGCCAAGATTGCTCACCCTTGACATAGATGGAGACTGAGGCCCAATTCACATGACTGGTCGTAGTACGGTAGTGATTTGGACACCATATCCTTCATTTAAAGATTTTTTTGGTGCAATTAAAATTGACCAAGCCATGAAAGCATCTCAAGGATTTTTCTCACAGTGAGTGGAAATATTCAAGCCTGAGACCCACTTTCAATCTTACTACACACAGGACAGTGAGAAGCTTACAAAAGTCAGAAACTTGCAAAAATTAGAAGGATTACTCCAGGGACTTCCAAAATGAAAATCAATACAAGGGGGTAAAGATAGTAGAGCCTGACTAAGAGGGATGTGGAAAAACTGGACAAATATTCAGAACACATTCTGAAGTTGTCAAGTGGAGAACTGTATAGCCCCTTGATTGTGCTAGATGGAGGTCCCATTGTTAATACTGAATAGGATTACTCAAGAGCAAATGATTTGTGCACTACAATATAAATTCTCTCTCAAAATAGGTATTGATGGAATTTTTTAAGAATATGAAATACAGATAAGAAAAATATTTCCACAATGGCAACACTGGCCAGAAGCCCAGGTTCAACAAAGGGCCAATGACCAACCCCCAAGGTCCTGATAAAAATAAAAATAAAATGGTGTGCCACTGACAGCACTCTGAGTTACTGGTGCTACCAGAGTAAGCCTCCCCCAGACCATTGTGGAGTTTCACCTTAGTGTTCGTGGAAGCCTGGATTCCTGGAATGCTCTTTAGCAGCTGTGCTGAAGATACCCATCAGCTTTGTTAACCTTTAATGTAATGTGCTTATCTCCAGCACTTCATCATAAGATGCACTGATGGGGGAAAGTGCATTGCATTATTGGTATACAAAGATGGTAGAAACCAGTGTTTCCTTTAACAGGGATTCCCAGATGTTGTTGACTAGTCCCCAAGTCCCCAAGAAAAAGCCACTGCAGCTGGGGATTCTGGGAGTTGTAGTCAACAACATCTGGGAATCCCTGTTAGAGCGATCACTGGTAGACACCAGTGCCCTATCGTACTGCTGGGTGGAGGGCACAACAGCATTGATTTGACCAAGGCTTACATGGACCTGGCACCAGTATTGCTTGATGTAGTTTTATGAAAAGGCTATGAAAAACTCTCTCTTAACATTTCATTGCAAATGAATTAGAATCCATCTTATTTAGTAACATGTATGTCTCACGTTTCCATTCAAAATAGAATCCTCAAAATGAGTTCTGAAGATCCAAACATACCAACAGGCTACCAACCAAAATGTGGCCCACTCCAACTATTCATAGCAGGTGACTGGGGCAAAATAAATCTATTTATGGGCTGGCTATAATACATGGTGGATAGATTAGGTTCAGCTTAGTGGATCTGATATACAACAAACAATAATGTACATGAAAGCTCAAGCAAAAATGCAATATGAAATTCTGGCTCTTCCTTTCTTTTTGTTTTGAGGCAAATCTGGAAGGAACCTGATCACTGTTTATTCTGGTGATCCTTGAAAAAAAAAAAAGCAGAGGTTCTGTCCTTTGACAAGTAATAAAAAGCTTGCTTTTGTTCAGACAAATCTGGGAAGGTGAAATATTTTGAAAACCTGGAAGCTTCAGGATGTACCTATGCCATCTTGATTAGACATATGGAATGCATAGTCAATGAAAAGCCAAGTGGAGTCCGAGTTGAGTAATCAAAACACCCAAGCTGAGAGAGGTTAACATGCAAGGATCAGCTCTGAACTTTGAAGTGCTCTAGTCTCAATTTTTCCTAATTAAGATGAGATTTAATAACCAAGCCACTGTACAAGCTATGTATTTAAACTCGAGGTTGTGTTTCTAATTTGGCTGGGAATCCTTAAGAGATTCCAAGACATCAGGATCCTATGAGAGAAGTTCCATAGTGAGTTGGGTTCACCTATGTACATGTTTGTTTATTTTTTAAAATTTCCACTCTGCATCCATTTATATGATTGCTGATCACAACTATTGCCATAAAGAGAGAAAAAAACTGCTGGCTTCTATGTGTCATGATTGTATGTAGGAGATCTGTAAACTGTCTAGGTAACTTGCTTACCTGTGAATGTGGTATATGCAGAAATATGCTTACCTGTGAATGTGGTATATGCAAAAGACAAAACAGTGTATAAAATACCCAGAAGAACAGTGGGCAAATCACTGAATTATTCACATATTTCAATAAGCCAGTGTGGTGTAGTGGTTAGAGTGCTGGACTAGGACCGGGGAGACCCGAGTTCAAATCCCCATTCAGCCATGAAACTAGCTGGGTGACTCTGGGCCAGTCACTTCTCTCTCAGCCTAACCTACTTCACAGGGTTGTTGTGAAAGAGAAACTCAAGTATGTAGTACACCGCTCCAGGCTCCTTGGAGGAAGAGCAGGATATAAATGTAATAATAATAATAATAATAATAATAATACTTTGGAAGCATACAAATTCCACCCTGGCAGTTGTCTTTATTCAAGTTAAATACTTTCCAACTCTCAAATTAGATTTAACTTCTATAGTCTGTATTTACATAAAACAATAGTGCCATTTTGTTCCGAATCTGTGAATTTTTTTGTTTTGGGTGATTTATTTTCTTCTGATGTTTATTTTTAATACTATTGTGCCAATTCCAACTTAAGTACTTAGTTGAAGAGGAAAGGTGTGATATTACATTTAAAAATAAATAAATAAACAAACAAACAAACAAATAAATAAACAAATAAATAAATAAGATTTCATGGGATAAATGCCAAATTGTCAGGGTTTAGCACTGTTTGGACAATGTATGTCCAGGATTAAAGTTACCATTTATTACATTTATAATTTCTTTAACCCAAATGTCTGCACCAAATATAGCGATCATTCTGCACATCCCTAAGTGGTATGGAACAGATATGCCCAGAGAGCTTATAATGTTCTCAGCGTTATACAGAATGCCTAAGGTGGTCTGTAGCTAATCTCAGGAGGTATGTGGCACGTCTCACAAGAGTTCCTGCAAGAGAGAGAGAAGGCACAAAGGAGGGCTCAGCAGTGGATGGAGAGCCAAAGAAAGAGCAGGCATAGTGGTGGCGATGGCCCAGGTTGGCTCCAACCTCTGGCCTCTGTTGCCCTGCTGAGTCTCCTTGTGAGGACGACGGCCAGGGCGCACTGAGGGCCATCCGTGCAGGACGGACTGGAAGCCCCAGCTCACCCGTCCTCCTTGTGAGAAGACTTGGCGGGGCATTGGGTGCTGGCGGTTGGAGCTGAGGGAGTGAGCAGCGACTGCTGCCGCCGTGCTGGAGGGTGGGGAGATCTCAGAGGTGAGGGGGCTGTGGGGGGCAAGGGGAGAGAGAGTGGGGTGGGGAGGTCTCTAGGTTGAGCGGGCTGTGGTGGGACGAGGGGGCTGTGGCGGAGTGTGTGAGGAGAGCAGCTAGCGTGCGGCAAAGGGTGGGTGGGAGCTAGACAGAAAAGCAAAGGCAGATCCTTTGCATGTGGGGCTGCTGGCAATGGAGCACACCAGACCAGCAGAAAATGGGCGGGGCAAGAAATAATGAAGGGAGAGGAAGGAAGGAAGAGGGGAAGAGAGAGGGGGTGGGTGGGAAGGTATCTGGGGTGAGGGAACTGTAGTGGAGGGCAAAGGAAGCAAGTAAGCACTAGAGCACAGATGCTCTGTGTTGTTTCGGCTAGTAAGAATTAAATTCTGTTCAATGCTGATAAGAATTAAACAAAGTCTATTTGACTAAGTAATAGTGGAAACTTTATAGTGACAGATTCTAGGAACCTATAATCTATAAACCTATAAAGTTCTAAAAAGGCCTATATTAACAAAGAAGCTGTTAGTAAATAATCTAGTTATACAATAGGATTTCACCTACCATTGAAACATTAGCTCATATCTTTCTATATTGTAACTTTTACAAAGATATCAGAACCAGTTTTATTTCTCCTGTGCTTATATCATGGGAATTGTGACAATCACCCCACCCCACCCGTCTCTCTCCCTCTCTCTCTCTACACACACACACACACCCCACACTTTTTATTCTAATACAACGTTAACTGAAAATATAGCGAAGTTTCTTGTGGCAGCTATTAGAACAAGGTCAGAGATACTGAATGAGGCCACGTTGTATTAAGTTCAGTTCAATTTTATATTGTATGTATTTTCTGGAATGTGTTGTACAATTTGATTGGATTAATGATCTTTTGTTTTCTTTTTATTTATTTTTGGTTTGATGTTTAAGTATTGTTATATGGTTAGCAGATTTGATTTGGATTTCAGTAATTTGATTTGGATTTCAGCAAAGATTTGATTTGGATTTGATTTGGATTTCAGATTTGATTTGGATTTCAGATTTGATTTGGATTTCAGCAAAGTAAATTTGATTTGGATTTCAGCAATATATAATGAAATATAGTATATAGCTTTGGAGCTGATCTTGACTGTAGTTTGGTAAACATTTTCAGCAGCACATCACACTGTAAATTGATGTACTAAGATTTTAAGCAGTTTTCTCAAATACAAATTATACACATACACATCACCATATCCTTGTGAATTAGGTTCTAAATTGCAAACTTACTTTGTTCATGTGGATTTGCTGCTGGTACTGCTTCTGTTTCTCCAGAAACTGCTGATGCTGTTGCTGAATTACCAATTGAGCCAAGGTGCTCTGAGGAAGTGGAGCGGACTGGGTTCGATTCAGTGGCCTGTGTCGAGGTAACTTATGTGCAACTCTTAGGCTGGGCGAGACTCTTTCTTTTGCTGCCAGTGGTGACTGTGGATGAAGAGGCACCCCACCTGCAAGCCAGGGACATGCCACTCTTTACACATGAGAGTCAATAAAACTAAGAGGTTTTCTTATGATGTTTTAGAAATATATTTTTTAAAATGGAGTCACATGGTGAATAGAGGAGCAGCAGTTTGTCGCCCCTGAGTATCCACTGGATACAGAATGCCCTTCTAAAATTTAGGATTTTTATTTTTAGAATAAAAACTGATAAAATGGAAATTAGCAGTGATAGCCATGTATATACGTTTCCCACCTCCAACAAATCAAGTGGTGTTTTTTTCTGGCAAATCATTGGGCTTAGAAATAAGAAAGCAGAACTGCTTTTACTTGCCAATGCCAGCACAACCACAATCATCATGGTGGGTCCCCCACTGCCCCCCTGTATTCAGGAGGTCTGAGAAAGCTGTACAGTTCAGGTACTGTCCTTCCCTTAAAAAATGAACAATATTCCTGTTTACTGTTATTGCGGATTACCTGTAGCAAGGAGCTTTTGCTGCCTCATTTGTTCCTTCAGTAACAAATGCTGGAGGAGAGCCTGATGGCTGCTGTTTGGCTTTCCCTCTAGGACAACAGGCTGAGGGGCAGAAGGTGAAGAAATGCTTCCCCTGTACTGTCCAGATAAAACTGCTCCCTGCCTGATGGACTGAGCATCACACTTCTGTTTTTCTTTGAATGACGACGAAGCCTGCATCAAGAAATCATAGTGATTTGTAAAAAAAAAATCTCCCCAAAGAACAAAGGCGGATACGTTGCCAATGAATTTGCTTGTATTTATGTAATTATTTTCATATTGCATTTTATATCTTTAAACATATTTATATATTTATATAGTGCTTTAGATAAAAAGATAGAAATGTAGCCTATAAGTTAAAGAAAGATCAAGAAATACTGCTATGATGCCACCATTTCCATAGCAAGAATGAATTCAGTGGAAGCCTAGACCTGAGAACCTAGATGTCAGCAAAAACTTACAAAACAGTAGCTGAGAGGCACAGCTTGAAAAAGATATGTTCTTAAGCCTGGCCACACCTTCCACTTCTCCTCTGCATTTTTCTCTCCTGGCCTTTTTTCACACAGCAGGCTTTACTGTGAGTTCTAAGTTGCCCCCAAAAACTGACACAAAAAGTTGATTTTTTTAGCCTGGATATAAATCGGGCTACACTCTAACACACAATGAAAAACCCGAATAGTGTGTGAAGTGCTCCTCAATAGCTCACAGGGACTTTGGGGTAAATCTGGCTGATATTTGAACACATGCCCTCCATTCCGGAGGAGATGCAAGCTAAAAGCCCTGTGTGGAAAACAACATGGCAACTTTCCTTCTAGCTCGGCAAATGTGTCTAAGGAACCTGGTTGGAGGAAATGGCCAGGGTGTCGGTAAAGACCAGAAGTGGCATGGGATGGGTTAAACAACCCTCCTCACACATGCCACACCTTGCAAGACATCTGGCCAGCAATCTCCCAAATCTGCCACCAAACATCTAGTTCAGCTCGTAAGGCTTTCTATTTTCCCCTTGTTGCTGAAAAGAGTAAGCAAAGAAAATGCTTGAATGAATCTAATGAGTGGCACTCAGGACCTATCTCAGTGTCTAGATTTGTCAGCTACATTTGTCTCAATGTCAACTACATTTCCTAAGGTCTTGGTGACCTGGATGCTGCTTGATGAGCATTCACAGACATAATGGAGGTCCTGGGACTAACCGTCCTTGATGGTTGCTGCTGCCACCAGATAAGTTTAAGGGAAAGATTGACGACAATTCCAAAAGGAGGAGTGGTGAACAAACCAAAATGACTTTGGATAGACCCAAATTTCAGATGTGACCTGGGCTCAACTTACAATATTCTGTACATACAGGTGAAACTCGAAAAATTAGAATATCGTGCAAAAGTTCATTAATTTCAGTAATGCAAATTAAAAGGTGAAACTGATATATGAGATAGACGCATTAAATGCAAAGCGAGATAAGTCAAGCCTTAATTTGTTATAATTGTGATGATCATGGCGTACAGCTCATGAGAACCCCAAATCCACAATCCCAGAAAATTAGAATATTACATGAAACCAATAAAACAAGGATTGTAAATAGAACAATATCGGACCTCTGAAAAGTATAAGTATTCAGTACTTGGTTTGGGCCCCTTTTGCAGCAATTACTGCCTCAATGCGGCGTGGCATGGATGCTATCAGCCTGTGGCACTGATGAGGTGTTATGGAAGACCAGGATGCTTCAATAGCGGCCTTCAGCTCTTCTGCATTGTTTGGTCTCATGTCTCTCATCCTTCTCTTGGCAATGTCCCATAGATTCTCTATGGGGTTCAGGTCAGGCGAGTTTGCTGGCCAATCAAGCACAGTAATCCCATGGTCATTGAACCAGGTTAGGGTACTTTTGGCAGTGTGGGCAGGTGCCAAGTCCTGCTGGAAAATGAAGTCAGCATCCCCATACAGCTCATCTGCGGAAGGAAGCATGAAGTGCTCCAAAATCTCCTGATAGACGGCTGCGTTGACACTGGACTTAATGCAGCACAGTGGACCAACACCAGTAGATGACATGGCTCCCCAAATCAAAACAGACTGTGGAAACTTCACACTGGACTTCAAGCATCTTGCATTGTGTGCCTCTCCATTCTTCCTCCAGACTCTGGGTCCTTGGTTTCCAAATGAGATGCAAAAGTTGCTCTCATCAGAAAAGAGGACTTTGGACCACTGAGCAACAGACCAGTTCTTTTTTTCTTGAGCCCAGGTAAGACGCTTCTGACGTTGTTTGTTGTTCAGGAGCGGCTTGACAAGAGGAATACGACATTTGAAGCCCATGTCCAGGATCCGTCTGTGTGTGGTGGCTCTTGATGCACTAACTCCAGCCTCAGTCCACTCCTTGTGAAAGTCCCCAACACTTCTGAATGGCCTTTTCCTGACAATCCTCTCCAGGCTGCGGTCATCCCTGCTGCTTGTGCACCTTTTTCTTCCACACTTTTCCCTTCCACATAACTTTCTATTAATGTGCTTTGATACAGCACTTTGGGAACATCCAACTTCTTTTGCAATTACCTTTTGAGGCTTTTCCTCCTTTTGGAGGGTGTCAATGATGGTTTTCTGCACAACTGTCAAGTCAGCAGTCTTTCCCATGATTGTGATTCCTAATGAACCAGACTGAGAGACCATTTAAAGGCTCAGGAACCCTTTGCAGGTGTTATGGATTGATTAGCTGATTGGAGTGGGACACCTGGAGCCTAGACTGTTGAACCTTTTCACAATATTCTAATTTTCTGGGATTGTGGATTTGGGGTTCTCATGAACTGTACGCCATGATCATCACAATTATAACAAATTAAGGCTTGACTTATCTCGCTTTGCATGTAATGCGTCTATCTCATATATCAGTTTCACCTTTTAATTTGCATTACTGAAATTAATGAACTTTTGCACGATATTCTAATTTTTCGAGTTTCACCTGTACTTGGAGACCATAGAAACAGCTTTCCTGGTTGTAACACCCAACTAAATGTGTGGAAAGAGTCCCGGGGTATCGAAGGGGCTTTATTTGCTATAAACTTCTCTACTCATCATTGGAGAACAGTTAATGCTGTTTCCATGTTGGGTTCTATCAGCTCTCCAGATCAAAAGAATGTGTGCTGAAATACCAAAATGCTTGGCCTCTGGGTACAGACAACAAAAAAGATGTAATCTAAGTGAAAACTAAGAGGCAATTTCCAGAATGGTAGCTGTATTACTCTGTAGCACCAAAAACTGAAGAGAGCCTTGAAACACTTTATTGAAAATCTGTTAGTCCTTAAGATGCTGAAAGACTCTTCATTGTTTAAGTAGTACTTCGGAACACAGGAAGCTGCCTTACAGCAAGTCAGAACATTGGTCCATCTAGCTCATTATTGCCTACACAGACTGGCAGTGGCTTCTCCAAAGCTGCAGACCCTTTCAGACCTGTTTTGGAGACGCCAGGGAGGGAACTTGGAATCTTCTGATGCAAGCATGCATATGCTCTCTCCAGAGCAGTCCCATCCTTTAGGGGAAGTCCCTCTGGGAAGAGCATCTGCTCACACATGTAAGTCTCCCATTCAAATGCAAACCAGGGTGGATCCTGCTTAGCAAAGGTGATGATTCATGCTTGCTACCACAAGACCAGCTCTCTTCCCCGCAAAGGAGAAAATTGTATTATCAATTATTAACTAATTATTAATTATTAATTGTATTAAAATAATTGTCAGTCTGTTAAGTATGTCTATAGAGCAAAGGTTCGCCAACTTAGTATACAATGGTATGATTTGTTGCACCTAAGCTGAAATAAAATCTTTTAAGCAACAGTCATCAGTGGGTAGGGTTTAGAATGCAAACCAACAATACAAAAACCTTATTATCTTACGGTAAAGAAATTCACAATAGAATCACCTAATAATTCAACTTGGTCTCAAAGTTCAATCCTGACAGAATTAAAATTGAATATAAAATACTGGGTATTTCTTAATTAGAAAAACTAAAATATGAATATGACAAAAATTTATATACCGCTTTTCAACAAAAGCTCCCAAAGTGGTTTACATAGATATAAATAAATAATTCACACCCAGTGATGACACTCTTCAAATTGATCACTTACATTGAGTGGTGGTTGCACTGCTGGAAGTCCCAATGTGATGTTGGGCAAAGAGGGAGATGTATAGAGACTCAAAAGGTTCATTGATTCTTCATTAATGAGAATGCGTTGTTGCGGAACCAAATGCTGTGAAAAATGGGAAAGGGCAGAAATTTAAAAGAAAGAAGATCACATCCTGACTGGCCAGAAGTAGGTTATTTCCACTATTGTGCTGTGGAAATAAAAGGAAATGGTTTATCTTTTTCACTGGTTGTAGACTTAATGTGTTCTTCTACAAGTCTATAATAATAATAGTGAGGAAAACAACAATGGCCAGGAAAATCGCTTCAGAATTTTAAAGTCACTTGCTGAATATAGTTCTTAAACTCAGGGTTTGTGTACACAGGGGCACTTTTGGAGGTTATATGCACTCCTTAATAGGCCTGTGTTTTCACAGTGCCAAAGCCAAATATCCTGCACCTTCACGCGGGTACCTCATGGACGTGGCTGCTTACAGCCCAGCTATCTTTGTGCAGTCCTGCTCACCTCCAGTGTGTGTGTGTGTGTGGGTGGGGGCTCCTCTACGGGAAGCTGAGCCTGTATCACCCCCAGCAACAGCTGGGATGGTGTGCAGCGTGTGTGTGTCTATAGTACTGGGAGGAGTAGTCCCTCCAAGCTCTTTCGATGTGGATCTCTATGAGGAAAGCAAGGAATATCCCTCCAAATGCTCCCAACATTTGCCTCATGCTGTAGCCCAGGGTTTCTCAACGTGTGGGTCCCCAGATGTTATTGAACTTCAACTCCCATAATCCCCAGCCCCAGTGGCCTTTGGTTGGGACTTATGAGAGCTGAAGTCCAATTATATCTGGGGACCCACACATTGAGAATCCCTGCTGTAGCCCATGGGCTGTCCCAGCTGTTGCCAGGGTGGTATGGGGCTTGACTTCCTGTTACTGTTCATCTCTCTGCACTGCAAGCATGCATTGCTGGAGGGGGAGGGCTGCACTGCAAGTGCCTGCCTCTGCATGGTCCCTATGTGAAGGTGTAGACTACTTGGTATCTAGAGACCTACTCCTTAACAGTACTCAGCTGGGTGGACAAATGGTTGTCTGACTTTATATGACAGCTCCTTATATCTGTGTTGCCTCCACCCACTTATGTTTCCTTTTTGCCAACCTTCTGTCCACCGTCCCTGGCTTCAAGTATATCCTGTTTTGCCTTTTTGCCTCTGTCTCTTTCTCCCTCTCCCCCTAGGTGATCAACAAGCCTATGTGTGCTTTCCCACCTCCTGTAATGACAGTGTTTGTGATGGTGCCATTTGTACTTCCTTCTGGACTGATATAGAAGGTGGATACTGTCCAAAGCGTTATTTGGAAAGAGAAGGTGGGAGCTGGGTGCACAGGCTGGAAACGCAGCACCCCGCTAGTGCTGGATTAGGACAGCTAAGCATGGGTAGAAGACAGAAGTTGTTGTATGATGTAAAGTCTCAAAGACTTATCTCTGTTTCTCAGTGGTGAAACCACCAGTGCTAACCCTTCAGCCCAGAGGTACCACGAGGTACTATGAACAGAATAATATGCTTTCACTTCTCGTGAAATGGTTTCAGAATGGTTTCATACCATTCTGGGCCCTATAGATAGGCCAGGAAAGTACACTCTATATGGAACTCGGCTCTGCAACAACTGAACTGAATGCAGCTCACCAATCATCTATGCTAGATGCTATGCTATGCTATGTAAAGCGTCTGTGCTATGCTTAGTAAAGCTCCTGTTAATTCTGCCTGCCCAGACCTTCAAAAACTAGGCACATAGAGTATTAGAAGACTGCAATACATGGCTGGTGAGCTACAAGTTGTGCAAGTCTGACACAGCTGGAGTTTGCCTCTTCCTCACAGTCTCCTGTCATTTCACAGCCTCCATTTGCGCGGGAACTCCACCTTGGCCTCATGATCCCTCACTTTACCACCCTTCTGTCCACAGTGCTCTAGGCGTAGCCCTGTGTGGCTGAGCCATTTTGGAAGGGCGGTATAAAAATCGAATAAATAACAATAAATAAAATAAATAATATGCCAATAGCTCACCAATTTATCAAACTTCTGACTCTCTGAACATTGTGGACATCTCCAAGGACACTGGCTGACATGCTACACAGTGTGATGGAGATGTTGCAGATACACAGGGCGACGCGGCTGCACAAGAGGACTGTTCCGGGCAGCTCAGCCATGTGCGACCACAAGTCACGTGGTAGTTGTATTGGGAATAATGCAAGTACCTCAAAATCTGTGATAGCCCTAGGGTGAGCTGTACTGGAACAGGCCTCTTGCAAAGGAAGACACTGTGCGTGTTAGAGCCCCACAGCAGTTTGGGCAACACCCACATTATGCTGTGGAACATGTCAGTCATTGAAAGTCAGATAACTGAACTCTTTATTGTAACATTATTTTTAAAAAGCATGAGTCCATATGCTGTTAATGACTTCTCCGATTACCATTGTTGTAGTCTGTTGGTCTTTTTCTCCAGCCTTCAACATATGGCCTAGTACCGTTTCTTAAATTACCTTTCTCTGTTTAACTCTTGCCTCCCTCCCAGACCCTATACACAATAAGAGTTACAAAAGGTCTTATTAGACTTCGGAACTCTGGCATGATATGGTCCTCAGGGGAATAACATCCTTGAAAAAGAATACCCGGTGTAACAGTATGACACAGTGACTGCTTTCTTCCCAAACAAAAAGCATATGGGACTCCAATAATAGACCACCTCCACGAGGGATCCTGTGCACTCAGGCCTTGGCTAAAATAAATATAATAACTTGTCAAGCATGTTGTGGGGAGCTGTAGATTTTCCTCTGGACAAACCTGGGATATCAATTAACTTTGGGAAATACCTTGGGCTAATACAATGCAACCTCAGACTGTCACTAAAGAGGGGAGCAGCATAAAAACACAGGATGTTATTCCAAAACATAACCTTCCCATACAGTTTGTTTGGAGACTAAACTTATCGCTGACATAATAACAGAATAGCCGATGTATGTCATCCCTTCCCAGCTCCTGCCCCCACCCCCTAGAATTGTAGTAAACTAAAAGGGGAGAGCACAAAATAAAGATTAACATTTAGGTTGCAGGGAAAATGGCTTTGCTGCTACAGTTTACGGATAAACCAGATTTGTCTTGAAAACCACAATGTCTAATTTTTTTTATCTAGTTAATATTCAATTAAAATACCCTAGTGTAAGATACCCATTAAGCATCATCATCACAGGTATGCTGGCTTCAATTTAAGAAAAGTTTCGCCTTGTGCTTGCTTGATAACCCATTGTTAAAACTGTGTAATTTACACAGAGAAACAAGAAGCAAACAAAGCTTTAAGAGAGAGAACGCGTCTTCCTTTTGCTTTAGAATGTTGTTCATACCTGTTCAAACTTCAACATTAAACATACACAGTAAGCAGCCTTTTAACATTAAGAATGTGCAATTGAGCATTAAAGCCACTTGGAACTCCATTTTAAAACCTGCATAGACTGTAATTGCACATTCCAGTTTACTTGCTAATATTCAATGGGTATTTGTTTAATTTAAACCCAGTTATTTTCCATGTGAATTATAGTTGTCCCTGCCAATAATGTTCCAAAGCAGTCGTTCTGCCATGGAGTGACTAACGGCATGGCTCTCTCTAGCAGGAATGGGAGGGCAAGCTCTGGGCTCCTCAGCAGTCAACTCCCTCAGTGAGTATCCTATAATCCATGAAGCATTGGGAGCCAAGGAGTTGTTTTCCTGGGCACTGTGGTTCTGAAGAAGGAACATTAGTCCCCCAAGAGCCTGAATTTTTGAGCAAAATAAAAGGAATTGTAAGGAGCAGCAGGGCAAAGAAGAACTTACAGTGGAAGAGGTGGTGTCTGTATGATTAAGACTGATATCAGAAATTCTCTACTCTGTTTTGCTCAGGGACTGATTAATAGGTTATCTATGTAATGTTCCTCTCCAAATTGCAGCCTGGGCTATGGAACACGAAAGAGAAATTCTTCCTTGCTATCACACACGGATCTACTTACAGGCCCCTCTCTGGATAAGTAAGGGAACCTGGCTGCATTACATGTGCAGCAGTTCATTTAAAGTGTGCACAATAAACTAAAACAAACAAACAGAATGCTTCAGTGGATCCTGATGCTTCTGCAGATACATCTGTGTGGTGGAATTATTTCAGTATGGATGCCAACATGATAGCCTCACATAAAACAGACACCAAATTTAAAAGTATCATAATAATAGAATCATATGGTGGAAGTCAAACCTGCTGCCCCAAAGCAACCTCCACTCAAGATTAACGAACATTTCCAGATGGTGGAGTGCCCCAAGCAGACAGCAGGATTAGTTAACCCGTGCCAGTGGTGTTGAACTATTTATAGATAGAGATAGAGATAGTAATATATATAGCAAAAGATGTCTCAAGCAGATGTGCCAACCTACCTAGTATAGGAAAAGGACGTCTCTTGTCCCTATCACTGGCTAATCTAACATAGTAGGCAAGTGTTTTCCTAAACAAAAATAAAGCTATTGGTTGGATTAAAAGTTTCATTCTGCATTTCAACACAATAGTTCTGGGGGAGAGAAAAAAAGGCATTATCTGTTTACAGCTGACAGCCAACATTCCACACAGTGGCACACTGGTGTTAGGGATTCCCCAGGGCTGCTGTGCGATTTGAAAGGCAGCCTCAGGTGTGTTGCAGAGGCAAGAAGTTGCACAGAGACCTAAAACAGCACATGGGTACTTCTGCCCAGAGGCGCTCTTAACCCTAGACCTTGGGGCTCCGATCTGTGGCCTCCAAGGTCCAGGGGGGCTCCAAAGGCCCAGGGGGGCCTCCATCCGGCACCCCACATCACTGACGAAAACATCAATAATTCTAGCTGCCATGTGTGCGGCCGGAGGGTGGGGGGTGAGCCAAGTAGGCCTACCCCACCCCCATGGTGTTGGTGGCAGCAGCGGCAGGCAGAGCGGGAGCACCCGCTGGGCCTGACCGTTCGGCCCAGCGGCCCTTGAGAACTGTGAGGCACTCCACAGCACCTGCACAGTTAGAATAGAGTGTCGCAAGCCCATGATGTGGCTTGTGACACGCTATTCCAACTGCGCAGGTGCACTGGAGCTCCTCGCAGTTCTCAAGGGCCGCTGGGCCGAACGGGTAGGCCCAGCGGGAGCTCCCACTTCACCTGCCGCTGCCACCGGGGGGGGGGGGTAGGCCTACTCGGTTCACACCCCACCCCGGCCACACACATGTCGGCTAGAATAATTGAAGTTTATGGCACTGTGGTCTGGCGCCATGGGTAGCAGCAACATGCTTCTGGGGAGCCTTTAAAAAAAAAACTCATGGGGGGGGGGGACTCTGAAGCCCTTCTGGTCCGGGAACCAAAATTACCTAGGTGAGCCCCTGCTTCTGCCTCTGTAAGATCACCGGGGCTCTCTTTTGCATTAAGCAGTGGCCCTGGCATTCTTCTGAGGGGAATGTTAGCTGATATATTTACATATTTAGAATATTTAGTTAGAATGCTGGTCTCCAACAAAAGTTCACAAAATAGTTTAAAACAGACGTTACATTTTTAAAATGTCCTCTGTCCCAAAGGGGGTCTGTCTGGTAGAATCAGACAGATAGACCAAACCAGACACCATAGAAGAAAATGCATTCCCTCCCATGTGAGAGAGAAGGAGAGATGCTTCGTCTAATAAGGAGGCTACTCCCTGTGGATTTATAAGCACTTTATTACACATAATTAACAATGGCTTTAAAAAATCTGCTACCTGATTAATCAGGGTTCCTTTGTAGTCGATCAAAAACATGGTAATTAACTTGATCTCCTAAATGTTGCAGCCCTACACAGTTTTTATTACTCTCTGTGAAACAAAATATTCCAGTAGTGAAGCTAGGTATGAGATACTTTCTCTAGTTGTGCCAATCTGGAACCCCACTGAACAGGGGGAAACACCAACATCTCATTTGATGGAATAAAACCTTCCAATCCTCTCTGCCTTATAGGTAAGAATACGATAGCAAAAAATTATCCATAAATGTGATTTTAGAAAATAATTTTTTTAAATGACTACTAGGCAGTATAATCTAAATGACCATACTTAAGAGACAGTTAATATTTCAAAATATTACAGCAGAATGGTTTTAAAGAAGACAGTGTTGTATCCTAGAAACTCCTGCAGCAAAGAATCAACACTACTGAAGCATGCTTCTACTGGTAAAGGGTTACCCTCTCATAGCAACATGACATTTCCCTAGTACTACTTGCTGTCATGAAAACCACAGCTGCACATATCCAATCAGATGTGCAAGTAAGAATCTGTGCAGAATGTCACAATAATCATTATGAAACAACAAGAAAGTGTGTCAAACAGGATTAAGGCAAAAACAGTGACATAATGAATTAATTTTGAACAGTCTAACCTATTATTAGAAAAAATTGTACTTGTGCATTGTCTGATGAAGAACTGATTTGATAGCTAACCTTTGAGAACCAGCAGCCAGGGTACAATTGGTTTAAAAGTAACTGTTTGGCTACTCTTAAACCATCAAAAGAGAGTCTACTCAAATCAAATGTACTGTCCTTGGAAAAATGTTTAAACCCACAGGACCACAACATTAACTATCAAGTAACTAGAGACATAATGAAATTTCTGAACGGAGCCACAAATGGAAACCAGTGGTTTCAGCTTCTAAGATCTCTGCCAATGAGCTGTATGTGTGGTTCCAGCATTTTGAGCTTCAGTTTTAAAATACCTCTTTGGGTGCATTTCAGTGTTCATGGAGAACACTAATACTTACGGCTGGCAGGAGAGAAAACAATATGTGCAGTAAAGTGTTGCATAAATATGGAGGATCTTGCTAGCTTCAGAGCAAACTTCTCTGCTTTGAGGAGTTCATCCTCTTCTTAAATCAGGGCTCACTCCAGGTTGGGGGGCTCCTGACAAGTAGCCCCCATAACCTCTCCAACTCTGTAGGACCCCTTCCTTCTTCTCTTCCCCCTTGCCTTGGGGAGCTGCAGACAAGAGAACTAATGTGCCTGGGCAGAAGTGGCATTTGTACAACTGCAATTGTATAGTTGTATATGTGTCAATCAATCAATCAAGTCTGCATATATTTCCACATGAGTAAGTGAGCTCTAAAGAAATAACCATCCTTGTTTTTACATGATGCACAGAAGAGTTCTGCAGCAGACACCATCTTAGATGATGCTCTCTTTCACACAGACTATGGAATGCTTCTTAAAGATGGTTCTTGCCATCAGTAATTTTTAAATATATATATATATTTGTATGAAAAATAATTTAATATTTTGAACACAAATGGAATGGTTTTAACACAATTATTCCATGTAACAGAGAACAACAGCATAGAGGAGGTCGTGTGCTTTTTTTTTTAAGTCAACCCATAACACCATTTTTAAAAACCTGCCTAATACTGGACAATGAGACTGCCTGAGGAGCATAATTCTTGCTCTAATATGAAGATGCTTTATTCCAGATTATAGGATTTCACTTCCCCAAATGATGGACAATGCAGCAGAGTCTTCTATGAAGATCTCAGTGTCTGAGAAGATTCATATGGGACATGTACACATGGCATTATTTTCTTATCTGAATTAAACGTTTTGAACAGAGAACACCACTGCATGGACTGGCCTCCGTTTTGAAATTCTATACAGTCTGAACTTCCTGATGTGCCATGAGGAAGATTATGAGTTAAAATCTCCACATGTTAGCTATCAATGTAGCCTTTTAGGGGGTGGGGGTTGTTCTGGGCCAAAGAGAAGCTACTTATCAGTGTGAAGAGGTCACACGCCTGCCCTTCGGTTCAGAGTTCACACACACAATTAATTCATTATTAGGAAAAGTCACTGCTGGAAACTAACTGGGCTTCCCAGTCTTCAGAGGTTGCTGTCCTGCCAATGACCTGAAGAAATTATCCCATTAGCTTGATATCTAACAAATTACTTTCCCTTATGTTTTTTTTTTTTTAAAGAAGCTTATATAGGCCTTAATCCTGCACATGGCTACCCACATATCCAAATATAAATGGGAATTGCATGCAGGTATTTGTGAAATATAAATATCCAAAAATAAATGAGAATTGCATGCAGGTATCTATGAGCAGGATTGCAGCTACACTGGACAGCTTTTGAGAAATTTTCTTTGAATATAGGAGCCAGGCCCCAAACCTGGGAGCCAGAAATGGACACTTGACAAAATTATTGGACTTGGTGATGGGCATTGTAGAGGGGAAGCAGCTTCTATTTATCCGCTTTACAAGTAACATACTTAGAACAGAAACAGGGCTGTTTGGGGCAAATAAAGATTTTATTGACAATCAAGTATTTATTAAATAACTCACCCTCTGAATATCCTAGCCTATGTGCCATGGTTAAATTTCTAGGTGTCATGGCTCCCTGGATCCTACAATCTGTCAAGCCCTGACATAGGACAACAATTATCGACAATCTCAGACTTACTGCTTAGAGACATTATGCCATTTTAAAACCTCACATAATCCTATGGACATTGATACTGGAAAAAATATATGATTCTCTCTCTCTCTCTCTCTCTCTCTCACACACACACACACACACACACACACACACACACACACACACACACCCCTCTCTCTCTCTCTGGTGTTCCAGTCTGGCCAGAGGTGGAAAGGAATGCAAATACCTGGAAAGCTATGTCAGAACCGGTCCAGCCGGTTGTTTTGACAGAACAACCCCATTCCAAGTCAGAACATTCCAAGTGCCATTTTGAACTCTAAAATGATGCTCTTCTAGCCTCTGAACATGTTTGGCAGCCATTTGCGTGGTGGTGCTGACCACATAAATGCCTGTCGTGAATGTGCAGAGGTCAGAAGAGTGCCATTTTGGAGTCCGAAATGGCACTCTGAAAGTTCTGAGCTCAGAACAGGCCCTTCATTTGAAGGGAGTTCAGTTCCGAGCTTAAAATACTTGCAGCGGCCCATTTTGAGTCAGGACCACTGATGGAACGCTCTGCACATCTCTAGTTTGAAGATGTTAGCAAAGGAAACACTTATTCAGAAAGTGTATTGTTAAAATGAATGGAACTGTATGTTTCTAAAGAGATTTTGGAGTCTTGAGGGAAGTGGGTTTAGTAAGCAGCATGAGGCTGATGCTGTGGAACATAATGAGTAAAGCAATTTATTAAACATTTGTCTTCTAGCTCAAATTGTCAGTTGTGACACACTTTTGACTTCTAATTAAGACAAGTCAGTTGCGTATATACATGAAGCTGAATTTAAATACTGATGAAATATATATGAATTTAGCATGAAAAAGTCATATATGATTACTTAATTTCTATCACTTTCCCGTGCAGTAATTTTAAACAATGAGTAGTCAGAGTCACCACAAACTCGAATCATTTCAGTAGTTCTGGAAGAAAATTGCAACTATCATATGCAAGGGCCAAGACTATGAGACCATCAGGCTAGTACCTCTAAAAACCTACATCTGCTCAGACATACAAGGTAGGCATTTCTGTATTTCTCCAGGCTGCGAGAAAGGTGTCTATTCTTGAGAAGCCTTCACAAATGTTGCTAATGCTGGTTGACATCCAGACAAATGCTGCACTGGCTGAAAAACATTTCTTGTGTGCAATGGGAGGGATGATTTTTGCCAAACTTCCTTTCCCTCTGCAGCCCACTGTGCCTCCCGAAATTATGTCCCTAAGGATTGCAGCCAACTCTTGTTACTCTCTATCTCTTTCTCAATCTAAATGCCATTACTAGTTCCGTAATAGTCTAGCATTATCAAGACAAAGATATAAGAGTAGAGCTATGCATTTTAAGAGGGTGGGACTATGCCGGTAGGTACAGGCTTGATTGCAGTCATAGGAACATAGGAAACTGCCATATATTGAGTCACACCATTGGACTATCTAGCTCAGTATTGTCTTCACAGACTGGCAACGGCTTCTCCAAGGTTGCAGGCAGGAATCTCTCTCAGCTCTATCTTGGAGAAGCCAGGGAGGGAACATGAAACCTTCTGCTCTTCCCAGAGCGGCTTCATCCCCTGAGGGGAATATCTTCCAGTGCTCACACATCAAGTCTCCCATTCATATGCAACCAGGGCAGACCCTGCTTAGCTATGGGGACAAGTCATGCTTGCTACCACAAGACCAGCTCTCAAGGTACAACCTTGACACAGAGAGGCCAGGTCCTCACTAGCAGGGATTTCAATGAGAAGTACAATGTGTGTGTATCTGAGAGAATAATGGCTTGTTTATGGCCACTTGGTGAGTTCACGGCTCACAGAGGATGCTGTCGCCAATGCTAGCAAAGTTAGTGATTGCCTGGTTCAATTTACTGAAGTGCTTGGCTGTATTATGATCAAGTGCCATTTCCCCTTCTCTAAACGAGTTGTTCTCTGGCTCAGTGTCATGCCATCTACTCAATGCCCTACCCCTTGCTGCCTCCTTGTGGCAGCCTGTTGTATTCAGAAGCTCCTAGGCTTCTGAATTCCCGAGGAAGTCCTACCCTAGGTAATTCCTCATTGGCTTTCTCCCTGTAGCAGGAAGTATAAGAGACTTCCTGACTGAAGCAGGCCTTACCTATCAAGGTATGCTTAAGTCTTATTCCTGACTACTACTTTGTTTAGCCCTTGATGTGTTCCCAACTTCTGTTTTGATTCTTTTGGCTCCTGATTGCTTTCTTAGTGAGCTCCTGACTCAGAACCAGCTTTGGACTTACATAAGAACAGCCCTGCTGGATCATAATGAAGGCCTATCCAGCATCCTGATTCACACAGTGGCCCACCAGATGCCTCTGGGAAGCCCACAAGGGAGGTGAGGGCATGCACTCTCTCCTGCTGTTGCTCCCCTGTAATTGGTATTTAGAGGCATCTTGCCTCTGAGGCTGGAAGTAGCCTGTAGCCACCAGATTAGTAGCCATTTATACACCTGTCCTCCATGAATTTGTCTAAGCCCCTTTTAAAGCCATCCAAGCTAGTGGCCATCATCACATCCTGTGGCAGAGAATTCCATAGATTAATTATGCACTGGGTGAAAAAGTACTTCCTTTTGTTGGTCCTAAATTTCCTGGCCTTCAGTTTCATGGAATGACCCCTGGTTCTAGTGTTGTGAGAGAGGAAGAAACATTTCTGCCCACTCTCTCTACTCCACGAATAATTTTGTACACCTTTATCATGTCTCCCTGTAGTCATCTCTTTTCCAAACTAAAAGAGTCCCAGATGCTGTAGCCTTGCCTCATAAGGAAGGTACTCCAGGCCCCTGACCATCTTGGTCGCCTTCTTCTGCACCTTTTCAAATTCTACATTGCCCTTCTTAAGATACAGTGACCAGAACAGCACACATTACTCCAAATGTGGTCGCACCATAGATTTGTATAAGGGCATTATACAAGAGCCCCTGGTGGCGCAGAAGAGCCCCTGGTGGCGCAGTGGTAAAACTGCCGCCCTGTAACCAGAAGGTTACAAGTTCAATCCTGACCAGGGGCTCAAGGTTGACTCAGCCTTCCATCCTTCCGAGGTCGGTAAAATGAGTACCCAGAATGTTGGGGGCAATATGCTAAATCATTGTAAACCGCTTAGAGAGCTCCAGCTATAGAGCGGTATATAAATGTAAGTGCTATTGCTATTGCTATTATAATATTAGCATTTTTTATTTTCAGTCCCCTTAGTAATGATTCCTAGTATAGAATTTGCCTTTTTCACAGCTGCTGCAGCTGAGTCAACACTTTCAACGAGCTGTCCACCATGACCTCAAGATCTCTCTCCTGGTCAGTCACTGACAGCTCAGACCCCATCAGTGTATATGTGAAGTTGCTGCCACCCGACACTCCCCTGCCCCCACATATGCATCACTTTACACTTGCTTACATTAAACTGCGTTTGCCATTTTGTCGCCCACTCACCCAGTTTGGAGAGATCCTTTTGGAGCTCCTCACAATCTGCTTTGGATTTCACTACCCTAAATAGTTTAGTGTCATCTGCAAATTTGGCTATTTCACTGGTTATCCCAAATTCTAGATCATTTATGGACAGGGTAAAGAGACTTGTTAACAAGAGGTTCTTGTTAACCATCCATCTCGTTGAAATTCTTGTTGATTACTGTGAAGTTTTTGCAATTCAGGAAGAGGGGGAAAACACATTGCATGAACAAATAAGAGGAATTTCCAAGCTGTGGTACCAAATCAAACTACAGTCCCCAGAAGGCAATGCAACAATGTGCACATACACATTAATCACCATGAGTTGAGAGAGAATGCTTGGAAAACAAATGAACTTTTCTGAATGCCTGCCACAAAAGCTCATAAATACCAAACTGATTCTGAATTGACCTGAAGAGCACTCACTCTTAACCAGTTAATGTCTCAGATAAATTTAAATATTTTTAACGGATGGTGCTCCATCAAATTTATGCAAATCTTTTCTCTTTTACCTCAGCTACTGGTCCACAAGGCCACTTTATTTTATCAGTATTCACTTGAATTAATTATCTAGGTAGCTATGTGTTCTCTTTGATACCACTTTTCTCAATGTTTGGGATATTATACTCCTACTATGAATTAATTTGAAGACTGTATGAACATACATGTCAAATCTGAATGCAGGCAAACTGATCGCATCCCAAAGGAAAGCATATTTGACTGCACTGCAATGGCATGCAACTTATCTTCCTCTAAGTAATTAACAGAACAAATTTCTCACTACTCGCTGGTGACAACTGTGATATAAAGGGGTTTTTCCCTCACAGCTGTGCTATAATGAGATTACAAGGGGATAGTACATTTATATTTAAAAATAAATCACTTGGAACAATAAACTGCCAGAGAGTAAACAGAAAAATTATTTTACGGCTTCAGAGTAAGTATCGCAGGATAACATGTGATGCATTTAACCAGACAGGAAATTACCAGCTTGAACCACAAACCTAGTAAAGCCAAAGTGCAAAAGTGGCTTAAATCCAGGTAATTTGGACTAAATAGATTGTATGCAGCTCATGCAGCTGAATGTTAGTTATTGGGTATGTTGGGGACACATATTATGTATATATGTGTTGTGCTCTACATACTACAAGGCACGTATATATATATATATATATATATATATATATATATATATATACACACACACACACACACACACACACACATACACATACACACACACACACTTTATTGAAGTCCTATTCACATGTTATGTTCAATGCTCGTAGGGCAGGTATACTTCCTAATGGTACTTGCATTTGAGGAGTCTAATATCCAGGTTCATTTATAAAGTAAACACATGTACAGTCATTCCCATAAAAAACATGCCCATGTAGACAGATGCCCATTAAGCACATACAATAATATCTGTCGAGGGCTTGGGTGTTTTGCTTAACTGTGGTTCACATTTAAGAACATAAGAACATAAGCCCTGCTGGATCAGGCCCAAGGCCCATATAGCCCAGCATCTTGTTTTACACAGTGGCCCACCAGATGCCACTGGAAGCCCACAAAAGGAGTTGAGGGCATGCCCTCTCTCCTGCTGTTACTCCCCTGCAACTGGTACTCAGAGGCATCCTGCCTTTGAGGCTAGAGGTGGCCTATAGTCCTCTGACTGGTAGCCGTTGATAGATCTCTCCTCCATGAAGTTATCCAAGCCCCTCTTAAAGCCATCCAGGTTGTTGGCTGTCACCACATCTTGTGGCAGAGAATCCCACAAGTTGATTATGCGTTGTGTGAAAAAATACTTATTTATTTATTTATTTATTTATTTATTTAACATATTTTTATACTGCCCAAAACTTACATCTCTGGGCGGTTTACAACCAGATAAAAACAAAGATAAAACGTTAGTTAAGAAAACAAACAAACAAAAAACCCCAAAATTTAAAACACAGCAATGTAAAAACAATTTTAAAAAATGATATTCTAAAACCAACATTAAAACAATTAAAACAATATCAGTTAAAAGCCTGGTTGAACAGATGTGTCTTTAAAGACATTTAAAAAGCTGTCAGAGATGGGGAGGCTCTTATTTCACTGGAGAGCGCATTTCAAAGCCTTGGAGAAATCTAAGAACGTTTGGAAACTACTTACACTCCTTTTGGAGAAACTGAAGAAACACGTTTGGAGGATATTATGAAGAACTCCACACACCAGGGAGGAGTGACTTATATTTAGTAGATGGGAAGTTTATCACGTTTGTGACATAATAATTGTTCATGTACTTCTGAGGAAGCTCATTGTGAAACAAGGACTTATCGCAAAACTTTGCCAAATTAAGTGATTTATGTATATACAGAGATTCATAAATTGTAAATGTAAATTAAGTGATTTATGTAGTTATATTTATATGAGTATTGGCATTGGTGTCTTTTGCATGTGTGCATATATTTCTTGTATTGGGTGGTATTTTTTTCTTTGTTACTTTGAGTAGTACCACTCTCCCCTTATATATTTTTTCTAATTTATTTATTTTTGTCAGAGATGGGGAGGCTCTTATTTCACTGGGGAGCGCATTCTAAAGCCTTGGGGCAGCAACGGAGAAGGCCCATCCCTGAGTGGCCACCAGACGAGCCGGTGGCAAAAGCAAACGGACCTCTCCTGATGATCTCAATGGGCGGTGGGGTTCATGACGAAGAAGACGTTCTCTTAAATACCCAGGGCCCAAGCTGTTTAGGGCTTTACAAGTTATGACCAGCACCTTGTATTTTGCCCGGAAACATATCAGCAGCCAGTGTAACTCCTTCAATAAGAGAGTAATATGGTTTCTCCTAGATGACCCAGAGACGAGCCTGGCTGCTGCATTCTGGACGAACTATAGTTTCCGGACTACGTACAAGGGAAGCCCCACATAGAGCACATTGCAGTAATCCAGTCTGGAGGTTACCAGCAGATGTACCACTGTTTTGAGGTCGTTTGTCTCAAGAAATGGGCACAGTATCAGCCGAAGCTGATAGAAGGCACTTCTGGCCACTGCCTTAACCTGGATTGCCAGAAAGAGACTTGGATCCAGAAGCACCCCCAGACTGTGAACCTGTTCCTTCTGAGGAAGTGTGACCCCATCGAGAAGAGGCAGATCAAAATCATCTCTTGAGTTTCGACCCTGCACAATGAGTACCTCCGTCTTATCTGGATTCAGTCTCAGTTTGTTATCTCTCATCCAGCCCATTACCGCCTCCAGACAGGCATTTAGGGAGGTTATGCCCTCTCCTGATGATGCCGACATGAAAAAATAGATTTGGGTGTCATCAGCATACTGATAGCACCCAGCACCAAATCTCCTGATGATCTCTCCCAGCGGTTTCATGTAGATGTTAAACAACATCGGAGACAATACGGAGCCCTGAGGGACACCATACAAACGTTCAGATTTTAAAGAACAACAGTCTCCAAGGGACACCATCTGGAACCTGCCAGAGAGGCAGGAGCAGAACCACTGCAGAGTAGTGCCTCCCACCCCCCACCCCCTCAGACGCTCCAGAAGGATACTATGGTTGATAGTATTGAAAGCCGCTGAGAGGTCCAAAAGGACCAACAGAGTCACACTTCCTCTGCCAATTCCCAGTTGGAGATCATCCATCAGGCCGACGAAGGCAATCTCCACCCCATAGCCAGTTTGGAAGCCAGTTTAAAATGGGTCTAGATAATCCGTTTCCTCCAAGACTGTCTGGAGCTGGGAGGCCACCACCCTTCTCAATTACCTTGCCCAGCCATGGAAGGTTGGAGACAGGCCTGTAGTTACTCAGCTCTGTGGGATCCAAAGTAGGCTTCCATTTGCTGGTCCTAAATTTCCCGGCAATCAATTTCATGGGATGGCCCCTGGTTCTAGTGTTATGTGAGAGGGAGAAGAATTTCTCTCTATTCACTTTCTCTACTTCATGCATGATTTTATACACCTCTATCATGTCTCCCCAAAGTCATCATCTTTCTAAACTAAATAGCCCCAGGTGTTGTAGCCTTGACTCGTAAGAAAGGTGCTCTTGGTAGCCCTCTTCTGCACCTTTTCCAGTTCTACAATGTCCTTTTTTAGATGTGGTGACCAGAATTGTACGCAGTACTCCAGGTGCGGCCGCACCATATTTTTGTATAAGGGCATTATAATATTAGCAGTTGTGTGTGTGTGTGTGTGTGTGTGTGTGTGTGTGTGTGTGTATAAATAAAGTATATCATATATAGTTTATTTATATTGGCGACTTTTTATTGCTATACAGCATAAAGGCTGTGCACACAAGCAACCCTACCCAGGCTTGCACAGCCCTCCCTGGGTAGGGCAACCCGTGTGGAGTGCCTTGATTGGTCCCAATCCCAGTCCTCTTCACTAGGATAGCCTGGGTTTTGTGCCCGGGCCTATAATGAGGTAGAAGGGCTTTCTACCCCACCCCTCTGCCTGCGGCCCCAGCATTCATAGAGCTGAGTGGCAAGAGTGCCTGGCAGTGGGGAAATCCCCCAATGCACTGTGCTCCTCACGTGGTGCATTGTGGGATGCGGGACGCCGTAGCCTGCTTTACTCTGCCTGCTAGTCGCTCTTTGATTGTTTGCACGGTGGTTGTGTGGGTGTGTAGTGCGAGCAATTGCAAAGCGGTGAGGATTGTGTGGGGAAAGTAGGTTGTGTCCTTCTTGCCCAGTCCTACCTGGTACGGTTATGAGAACGGCCTTATAGTGTTGTATGAGGTTACCATCAGCAGTATAGTTAAATTTCTCATTTTTAAGGCCAGGTTTTCTACACAGACACAGACACAGACACAGACACAGAAACACAGCAAAAATCTGCCATGTAGTGACTGTGTAATTATTTCACTTTGCATACAGCTTTCAATTCAGCCTATATTTGCTATGCCACTATGAAGTGCAATAAATGGAGAGCTAGCGATTCACATGACCACTTTGCTCTTTCAGTATGGTTGTTATTATTATTATTATTACATTTATATCTTGCTTTACCTCCAAGGAGCCCAGAGTACTACATAATTGCGTTTTCTCCTCACAACAACCCTGTGAAGTAGGTTAGGCTGAGAGAGAAGTGACTGGCCCAGAGTCACCCAGCTAGTTTCATGGCCGAATGGGGATTTGAACTCGGGTCTCCCTGGTCCTAGTCCAGCACTCTAAACACTACACCACACAAGCCACCTGGGCCATGAGCTTGATAGCTTGGGCCATGAGCTAGAAAATGATGCATTTGTTTTAAGATTTTTTTTTTTTTTAAGGATGGTTGCTATCTACAAACAATTTGGTTATCAACAACTTTGGTAATGTTATATACATTTATAGCCACCTTTCTGTCCCATGTGAGGGCCTTCAAGACAGCATGAAAGAGTGAAACAGTTTACAGGCCCATGAAGCGGTTCTGTTCTTACCTCAGTTTGGGAATTAGTTGGCAACACTGAGGTTTCATTTTCTGTATTTCCTGTAGGACCATTACTTGGTGAACTTGGACCTGATACCGGGGAACTGCTACTGACCGATGATTCTGGGGGGAAATAAAAATAAAAATAAACATTCATAGCCATTAAGAAATATCAGCAATTTTGCATATAGTATAAGACAAATAATGTACATTTACAAAGCCTTCTTTATTCACTTTAACTCCCCCCCCCCCCACTGAGGAAGCTTCCATATACAAAAGATACAATTTACTCTTTGAAAAATGTTCCCCTCCTAGCCGGCAAGTTACTCAGTGACAGCCAAGTTACTGAAAGAGAATTTTTAATGAGGAAAAAGGAAAAGGAAGTACCTTTGGCTGCATTCTCTGCTGCCTCTGTGAGAGATCAGCATGACAGAGATACTGGACTCTCAAAGGTCATGATAACATGTCATCAATTCATGAGGCCTTCTGCCATTCCTAGGCTGTTTGGATAAACCCCTGGAGGACTTAGTTGTGAACCAGCCTTTATATGAGTAACTAATAAAAAACAATACCTCATTTGCAGTGCATCTCTGTCAATGAACTCTGAGGGAAGGCATGAGTCTCAAAACATCTTAACACAGAATTTTAATGGTTATATCTTACTTCGTTTTCCTTCAGAACATGGTGCATGTTTTGTTAAGGATAAAGGACAGCTTTCACTTTAGTTAGCTGAAACATCACACAATTGTTGAAAGTTGGATACCAGTGAAAGCTCTTCAAACAGATAAGCAAGATTCAAACTTAAAGTTATGCGGTCAATCAGAAAAAAAAATGTATTAAACAAAGCATCTTTTGATGCAAACTCTGTTGAAGGAAGTTTATAACTTCATTTTCTGCCTATTTTTTTGTAGCTATAGACCATTTTCTTCTTGTACGGTTCCTGCTACATTAGGTACAATGTAAGCCAAATGATGGGTACCAAGTATTATTACATTCAATTACTGGACATGCACAGTTCACTGAGAATGTATTTGTTGTCACTGAACAAGCAAATCAACTGATCTATCAAATGTAATTGGGAACTCCACCAAGAATCCCTCTTTAAAAACCCTTGCTCTCTGATTCTGGCATAAGGTTGATATTGTTAAGCAGCTGTCTTTGGTTGATCTTAGAGATTGCAGTAGACCATAAGGAAGAGAAAACTTGTAGGCAGTCTTTGCATAATTTAATTAATTTACTTATCATGCTATTTTTTCCAGTGGTTAGCAATAAATGCTAAATAGGATAGTATGTCATTTATATACACTAGACACACATATCTCCAGCTATCTCTATGTCAAAATGCTTGATATGAAAAAGTAATTTTAACCATCCAAGTTGTGTTGAACTTTAAAAACAGTAAGACAAACCCACCCAATTTTAATAGATCTAAAATATGCCTTATTGCATTAACTTTTTCTGAATTTCCAAAGCACAGTTCTTGTCTCCCTAAAAATCTTAAAACTTTAGAGCACATTATCCGTAGACCTTCCTGCTAAAACTGGATTTTTAGCATTTTTCAAATAAAAATAGTTAACTCCAATGTTTTTACACAAAGGATATAACAGAGTGATATAAATGATCTGAAAGTGTTTTAAATAAATTAAATTATTTCATTTAAACATAATTGATCTCCCTCATCAGAATCAACAGCAAGGGCAACTTATCTTAAGGAGTCTAGTGTTAAGTCTTCCAGATGGGTAAGGAACAAAGATGACCACTGTTTATTTTGTCCATCTGTCTGGGATTTCACACATTTCAGTTAACACTATATGATCTCTTCTTTCAAAGAAACATTTAGAAAAGAACACACGGCTAAAAAAAATATTAAGCTTGTGAAAGCTACTGAAAGATTAATGATCATTTTTCCTAATAAAAAGGATGCTTCCTTTCACAATGCAATTTGGTGCCAAAAGTGCAAACATATACATTTTGACTAGTTTCAGAGAAACTGAATAAATAGATGACTCCTAACAATCAACTGTAAAAACATCAGACTCTTAACGTGAAAAACCCAAAACCTTTAAAGGTGGATTCTCAATTATCTGAGCAATCCGGTTTAAACCCTACAGAGCAATAGCCATCAAAATTCTACCTTCAATGAATAATAATGATAATGAGGATTATGATGTTTCTAACACTGTCTGATAGCACCAAAAATTTGGACAGGATCTCTCAAGTCCTGTCCTTCATTACCTGTCACCTCAAATATTCTCTTCTTGAATGAGCAGACAACTGTTCCATCTTTCCTTCTGAGTAAAGGGCTACTTCTCCTTTCTGTGACTTTTTGTTTTAACCTGGAGCGCACTTTCAAGTTGGGCTCTGAGGCTGGGAATGAAGACCACACAAGGTATAATTAGACAACAGAAAGCTGTATATAGGGTTAGACAATAAAGATCCAATCGCAAGCCAACTACTCAGCGGATTTTCATTTACAAACACTTCTTATTTATAGAAAAAATATAATTTGCAAACTGCTTTAAATTTTTTATTATATTCATCCTTGCAATAACCCTGTAAGGATCAACCTTATTCCTATTTGGGGTCTCAGGCAGGGAAGGAGCAACCAACGTCCACTTAATGAATCTATGGCAGAGGTAAGCCTTGAAAATCCCAGGCTCCCAGACCCAAGCCCAAGCAATGTTCCCTGGATGTCTTCTCCATTTTGATTTTATTATTCTGTCTTTGCAATGAGTTCTTGTAATGATGGCCATCCTTACAAACGGCAAACAGTATACTTGGCATTCTCAGATCCTGGCTAGCAATGCCCTTGTTTTGTCTATTGCTCATGTTGTCCTATTTTTGTAATTCCAGCTTCCAGTGCAGTCAAAGGACAATCTAGATGTGATACATCCAAGGGCGGCAGAGGGGGATATTCAGAATGAGGCCATGCCATTGCAGAAGGAGAAGTTACTCTTTGGATCTGCACTGTTTCCCCCAATGGAAAGCCCACTCCAACAAAGCTATTATAGATGTGGTGAGCAATCTGGATGCCCGACTTCCCCTGCTGCACAGCTAATAGCAACTTGGTTGGGGTGGGGTGGGGGGAGATTTCCATATAGGAAACAGCATTAGGGGAAAACTTAACAACCTTCATTATCCAGTGACATAGGGCTAAACCAAATACTTCCAGCTGCAAAAGATGGTAGAAGAGGCTCACAGATTCTTCACAATTCTTCATAACCCTAATATGGTTATGGCCCATTGGGGTATAGAAATTATGGCTGACATACAGACAAACATCAGGGAGATGTGGTGGGAACATCGCTACCCCAGCTGCTCAAATGCACAAGAGCAAGCTGAGACTTCTTGTTTCTGCAGCCACAGAGGGCTGTCAGAGGCAAAGGGAGTGCTCCACAGGAAGTCCCCACTTGCTCCAGGATGCAGCAATGTGTGCGGAACGCAGGCACCCAGAGTCGTGTGTGCTTTCCTCTGCAGCCCCCTAATACTTGCTCCTGCAAGCACTTTGTTAGTTAGTATGTCAACCTCTTTTTTTCAACATTTTGAAGATGATTTTTTAAAATCTGCACAGCATTGAATGGCCCTATGAACATGTGAGAAGCCTGCATTATCACTGTTTTTACTTTGAACCCTTAATCCCTCCTGACAATAATTACAATTGGGAGTGAAGTCATCCCTGGCAGAGACTCAATTTGCATTTAGGGTTATGTTATATTTATAGGTCTCCATGTTGTTCCTCAACTGTAGAAGATTTCCATATCAGTGCCTGAATAATGTGATGTAATCCTCTGGGCCCAGAAAGAGCTCTTCAGCATTCACCAGGGAGAAGGCCCACTTGTCTCCAAATGTGTTTTCATGCCCAGCTGCTCTGATTGCCTTTCTATTTTTAACCACCTACCCATCACACTCTGCATTTCAATCAATCACATAAACAGAGAAGACAGTCTTTATGTGGCTGTCTGAATTTATGCTCCAGTGGAAAAGATAAACCCTTGCATAAAAGATGAAGTGTCATTATTTAAATGAAAACAATTTTACAATGAAAGAGAAGAGAAGAAATCAGACTTTTTGTGAACGCTGGAAGGAGAAAGAAATTAAAGGCTTTACCGAATGTGTCTCAAAAACAGAACATCTAGAAGAGGGCTGCACAATTTCGGCCTTCCAGCTCTTGCTGGACTACAACTCTCAGCATTCCCAGCCACCGTGGCCAATAGTCAGGGATGATAGGAATAGTAGACCAAAATTTGAAGGAGGGCCGAAGTTGTGCAGCCCTAATCTAGAATATCCCTTGAGAGCTAACATTCTAGTAAAGCAGAACGAGATAAAAGCGACTCAGTATGGCCATTTTGCATGAACACCAAAGCCTTGAACCTGTAAGAAAGGCAACTGCAACTTGGAGAAATTCAGCGCAGGGACCCACAAATATTGGAATTGGTTGACTTTGCCAGCCTCGAATTGTCTTTGCCACCAACTCTGTTTCACCCTTACCCATTAACTCTGTCAACCCCCAACCAGACTATCCCTCACCATGTGATCAAAAAACCTCTCAAGCTGGTACTTGCTATACGGGAACCAATGATCATTTGTGAGGTGCTATGAATGGGGCTACAAATAAGATAATGGCAAAGTGTCTTAATCCACATGAGTGGGCAAAAGCTTTGCCAAATGGCTATTTAATGCAGCATCGCTGCACTTGGACTTATATGAGCCTAAGTGTGTGTGTTGGGGGGGGGGGGGCCTCATACAAGGGAATCATTTACAGTGACATCAGGATGGTGACCAGAAACTGTCATTCATACAGCCAATGGCATTATCCAGCTTTCCCCCGTGATTTATTTATTTATCTATCATATTTTTACACCGCCCAAAACGTACGTCTCTAGGCAGTTTACAACAAGATTAAAAAGTAAAACATTAATTAAAAACAAAAACAAAACAAAACAAAACAAAATTAAAAGCAAGAAATTTAAAAGAAAATCTAAAATTTTAAAACAATATTCTATAAACAACATTTAAAACAATCAAAACAATATCAGTTAAAAGCCTGGGTGAAGAAATGCGTCTTTAAGGACTTTTTAAAGGATGTCAGAGATGGGGAGGCTCTTATTTTACTAGGGAGCGCATTCCAAAGCCTTGGGGCAGCAACGGAGAAGGCCCGTCCCTGAGTAGCCACCAGATGAGCCGGTGGCAAATGCAGACGGACCTCTCCTGATGATCTCAATGGTTGGCGGGGTTCATTACGAAGAAGCTGTTCTCTTAAAAACCCAGGGCCCAAGCTGTTTAGGGCTTTATAGGTTAGGACCAACACCTTGTATTTTGCCTGGAAACATATTGGCAGCCAGTGTAACTCCTTCAATACGGGAGTAATATGGTCTCTCCTAGATGACCCAGAGACGAGCCTGGCTGCCACATTCTGGACCAACTGTAGTTTCCGGACTACGTACAAGGGCAGCCCCGCATAGAGTGCATTACAGGACTACGTGATGATTTGCAGTTACTGCGCATTGCATGTGTCCTAAAGAAGTAGCACTTTGGTGCAGTGATCAAAACTGCTTAACTTTAGGCACTTCCTGGCATAGTAAAGCTGCCCATCTGGGAAAGCTCTAAGTGAACAATTCTGGAAGAGCAACACCGTGGTCCCCCACGTCTGTCCAAAACCTTTCTACTGTGTGTTATCTATCATGCTACTGTCTCTTATTTGTCATGTTAGAAGCAAAGGGAAAATGCTACCTGTTTAGAGCATTAAAAGGATTCAACCTCCAGAGGAAATTTGATTAAAACAAGTTTATTTTAAGGTTTGGTCTTTTATGTCTGGAACATAATACCAGTGCAACTTAATTAGCTTCATACACAATGCAACCTTCCATCTGGTAAAGTAATTTAACAGAATTAATTGTATACCACCATAAGTCAATGAGACACTAAGGAAAACGATCGAAATGCTATTTCCTTTTCTTTGGAAAAGAATTATGTACAATTTCAGCATGATTTGCATTGCTAACAGTGAGACCCAACTGGGAGGAATCACTCTCATTTATATTACTTTCCCATGAGAAAATCAAGAATGAACTATAAAGCTAGTGCCTTTCTTCATAAATAGCTTCAAAATACATACTTGGATTTAGTTTGAAAAATGTTATTTGGAACCTGAAACTTTAATCATAGTTGTGGGCCTGAGCATATTGAAGCACAATTGTGCTTCTTAATAATGTGAGAAAGATCTTTTGTTAATAACCAACGCATTATGTTTTAGAGGTCCTGACACCATGGCTACAACCAAGCAGGGCTGGACTGGGGGCACAGAGAGGGTGGCGGAATGTATGTGGGGAGGGGTCAGGTTTTGAGCAGAATGGGTAATTAAGGGTGGGAGTTGGGGCGCGGCTGGGCACACTGGGAATATGTCCTGCTGCCCTAAGGGTCTGAGCATACTTCTCACAACCAATCGGAAGGAAAGGAGGTGGGGGTCTCCGGATAGGGAGAGGGGGAAAGGGGAGACGGGCAGTTGGCGCGGGGAGAGCCCAGCAAGCGCAGCAGGGCACACCAGGCGAGGGTACACCGGGAAAATGCCCTGCTGCTCAGTGGGCCAGTCTGAGCCTGCAACCAAGGCATCTTCAAGAGCTGGGCCTTCCTGCTCTCAGGGAAAAAGAGCCTTTGTAGTGCAGAGTTATGAATATCATAGGAATATAGGAAGCTGCCTTATATCATGTCAGATCATTGGTCTATCTAGCTCAATATTGTCTCCAAGGTTTCAGCCAAGAGTCTTTCTCAGCCCTACCTGGCAATGCCAGGGATTGAACCTGAGACCTACTGCATGCAAAGCAGATGCTCTCCCACTGAACTATAGCCCTCTTAAACAACAAAAGCTTCCCTTCTTACAGAAGGAATGGATATTCCTGTGCACATGGAGCTCTACAGATCTGTTTGGTTGAATGATATTCTCCTTATTCATCTTTCTTTCTACTTGTAGAACCATCACATTGGGTCATCAAGCTCTCAGGTTATGCATCAGGAGATTGATCACCATCTCCTATCTAATCCAACAAAGATATGCAATCATTGTAAATAACCTTTATATTATAAAAATTATAATATTATAAAAATATTATACAATGAGACTATGGCCTAGCTCAAAGAAAGTTAACATTTGTTATGCAACTAGCATCTACTTATCTCTGAATTATTAAGACATCAGAGCACAAAGAAAGCATCATTTGTCATTTGTACTGCGAGTAACTTCCAACAGCATGTTTAGTAGATCTCATCTCTGCAAAAAGAAGATATCACATCTGAGCAGATAACACATTTCCTGCAGGTTCAGATCCCAATAATTTTGCCCATGTGATTCCTCTCTTCCCTTCAACCTTATGCAATCTGACCCCAGCATGCCTGCTTGCCTTGTTGGCTCAAAGCCATATTCAAATGGGTATCCTGACCACAAGCAGTTTTTCAGAGGATGCATAGAGTTAGTCCAGTACAGCCAAAAGCAAGGGGTTTGCGAGCCAATCTGAGCCGGCTTGGCTTGAAGGCTTGCGCTTGAGCTGGCCTGGCCCCATAAGGAGTGAAGCTGGACCAAGCTCGAGTCTAGCTGGGCCCAAGGCTGGCTTGAGGAATATACTTGTAGAGGGGAATCTGATGAGGATCCATTTTCAAGTAAAGGGCTTTCCTTAAATTAAATGTGTGGGGAGGGGGATTGTGACAAAAGGTAGCCTTTACCTTAAAAATAAGGCGGCGGCAGCAGGGTGGCGATGCAAAGAGCCTCTGTGCACTTGCAGAAGTCACTCTAATCATCTCCCGAACCTGGCCACAGCCTGCCCAGCCTTTCATTTGGGAGGCCTGCAGGAAGGTTGGAGGAGCCGCTGCTGCTGCCTCATTTTTGTTCTCCCACACACCACATTTAATTTAAGAAAAGCCCTTTACTTATGAAGGGGAATCCTCGCCAGATACCCCTCCAGCCGGCTTGTGAGCCAGCTTGGCCCAGCTCGATGCTTGGACTGGAACCAACTGAGCCCGAGCTGCCCGGGGTAGCTCGAAACTGGTCCGGATTCGAGCCAAACCTGGAAACCATTATTATTTTGTGCTCAAAATAATCTCTGCAGTGGATCATATCATTTACCTCCCAAATGGACCCTCAGTGCCCTGCCCCTTTCACGCAGTAAAATGATTTCTATGTGTGGTTATTACATACTGTTTGTTTGTTTGTTTATTTATTTATTTATTTATTTATTATAACTACATTTATATCCCACTCTTCCTCCAAGGAGCCCAGAGCAGTGTACTACATACTTAAGTTTCTTTCACACCAACCCTGTGAAGTAGGCTAGGCTGAGTGAGAAGTGACTGGCCCAGGGTCACCCAGCTAGTATCATGGCTGAATGGGGATTTGAACTCGGGTCTCCCCGGTCCTAGTCCAGCACTCTAACCACTACACCATGTAAGCCCTGCAGCAATTCAAGTCCACCCTACATCCTTGATCACAATATAAATGGTTATATATATATGAATTCATCAGCTGAGTACTGAAGGAGATCCTTAACTAGACTAGGGCTGGAGCTGAAACTCATAATGAGCAGATTCTGAAATATGAATCTAGCCTGTTTGCAATGACCACATGTAGGTTAAACTTGGACTCTAAATAACTGATAGTTCAACCAAAATGTACTGCGCTGATTATATAATTTGACAGTTGTATCATTAATGTTTAATTTCATAGTTGAGGGGTAGAGAAAGAGAGATTTCCCCTTTGCCTTGTTAATTTGTAGATGAAACAAAAAATGAAGCTTCACGAAGAAATATCCTCAAAATTAGATAAACACTTTATATTGTCTGAAGCTCTATTTGTTTGTGATTTGGGTATTACAAAACTGCTAGCAAAGACCTAGTGGCATTTGTAGCCCAAGAAAAAAGGAGGTGGGGGCATGTCTGCTCCTTGTGACAAAGGTCAACCATTAGCTGGCAAGGAACCTGTCTATACATATAGATGTCTCATGGCCCAGCTTTGTCTGGAATGGCCCCATGAGGATGTCATAGGCTCCACAATGTCCCTTTTGCCTCAGGGATGGCCCTGTGGCCTCCCTGATCAGTTTAGGGTCACTTGACTTGTGTCATCCTGGTTCCTGTTGCTTTTTCCTGTAAAACTGCCAGGCAATCATTGAAAGCTTTGTGAATAGGTTGTTGAGGGTTGAAAAAGTTAGGTCTTCTCCAATTATTAACCTTGAGTATGTTACTTAAACAGGATACATGTAAGATGTGCCAAGCTGTCATCAAAACGTTCCTTCCCTAACATGTGGCCTACTGTAGCGAAGCTCTGTTTACACTTTTCACTGAAAGCCTGTCACATAAACAACAACAGAAGCGACCAAAATGAGATCAGTTCATTATTCATCCATGTATGTCATATGTTGTGTTTTCAAAAGCGCCCCATAGTTGTGCGTTCTCCCTGTGGCCGACTATGGCATGCCCAAATATTTGGAATAATGTATAGAAAACATCTGGCTTTAATTATATTGTAGTCCTCTTATACAGACAATGAGAATTGAATTAAGGAATATTTTGAAACCCCCACAGAGATGTAAAAGTATTAACAGCTGCACCAGAATGATACTGCTAAAATGTTTGAAAATGTTTGGCTTTACCAATCAACAATTTTACACTTCATAAATATCGATAATGCTGCTACATTTTAAAGAGCAGGAAGGGGAATGTTCAGGGAACCCTACTTTTATAAAACATGGTATAATCTAGATATTCTATTAGAGCATATACGTATAGTTTTAAATTATGAGTGTGTAACATATTTTGACAAAAAAAATAGTACTATGAAAAAAAAAATCATCAGAGCTTAACTCCCAAATATAAAAATTACAAAATGGTTATAAAAGGCAGCTGGAGCAAGTATTTTGTAACTACTTCCCATATAAGCAGATTGTTTAGTCCCATCATTCATAATTCAGTTTGCAAAAGAAACATTAACCAATACAAAGTTCTCTTTATTATTTATTTATGTATATCCTATCCTTTAATTTCAAGGAAATGCATAAGGCAGCTTTATATAATATGCCTGCATGCTTATTAGTATTAACTGAATTTTTTCCACATCTACTGGAACATAGCTTAAGTACAGTTCAGACAGGCCTGGCTATCATGTGGGTCTCAACGCAGCCATGCACATGCCAAAATTCTTGGAGAAAGGGACAAGTGGATTTCAGCTGCACCATAGTTTTCAGTCTACAGGTAGACTTCAAGGAATCTTCAGCCTACTGTTAGACTGCAAGGCAGATTTCAAGCAACCTTCCAGACTGGAGGATGGTAAACGGCACTGATAGTAACTGTACAATCATGTGATTTTTTAATTGATTGATTGCATTTATAGTATACACCACCATTTGTTTGGAAACCCCAAGTTGCTTTACAGCTACAATAAAAACACAGTACGATTATCATAAATTATAAATAAACCACAATAAAATTACATCATGAGGCTTTCAAAAAGATCTATAGGAAGAATTAAAACAGACTACAGGGGAGCAGAACTGTTCTTGTAGTAGTCAGCATGAATGGTCCCCATGAATGAGCATGTGGTTGGGTGTCACATTGTCTTCTATAAATATTCCCCTTAGGAGATGGAGCCATAGCTCAGTGGTAGAGCATCTGCTAGTATGCAGAAGGTCCCAGGTTTACTCTCAGGCATTTCCAGGTATAGCTGAGAAAGACTCCTGCCTGAAACCTTGGAGACAATATTGAGCTAGATGAACCAATGATCTGACATGGTATAAAGCAGCTTCCTATGTTCCTATGATATTTATCCTGCATAGGATATTTACAGCCGATATTTATCGGCTTAGAGAGTCAAGGAGAGAAGAGAACCAAGAATTCCAATCTATTCCCTGAATCGCACTCCAATATCCTTGGAAAACAAACCTGCCTTCCACTGCTGATGGAAAGGCAGAAAAAAGGGGGCAGGGGTAATTTAAACAGGGAAGGCATTCTATAATTGGAGGTGAGAGGGTAACCAAGAAAGCTCTACCTCAAGTGCAGGAGTCTAACTGAGAAAGCTCTGTCCAGCATCATCAAAGTTGCAGCAGAGCCCCACAAAAGATCCTGTAAGGCAGGTAGAATCTCTTTGACGAAAGGAGTTCTCCAGGTAGCTAGGACTAAAACTGTTCAGGACTTTTAACAATCAAGTAATAAAGAAGCTAGCCTTCCTTTCCTTCACTTGCTTGGGCTCTGCATCTTGGATGCTTATCACCCATCTAGCAATTAAACAGGTTCATATCTTGCCATCTATTGCAGTACTCTGCGATACACAAGTGCCCTCATCCACAGAGCTGTACATACTGTGTCTAGTGCCTAGCTGCTTAACAGATGGTGATACTGTCAATACTAGTCATCTGTTTTGGAGAGGTAAGGAAATCTGAATCCAGGTCATATGTTCCCCCCTTTCCCCCTCATTAAAGGAAGGCAAGAGAGGCAGGGGTGTAGGGAGCTTGGCCACCCCCTAGGCTTCACAATTACGTGCCCCCCAAGCCACACCCCCTGTGTCTGACATCAGATGCAAGAGGACGGGGCCAATTCTCAGGACAGGGCCCATCACTCCCAGTCAGTGATTCCACGAACCCTGATTCCACGAACCACTGATGGGGAAGCTCTGCTAGGGCAGATGGGCCCAGTCCTCGGCATTGGCCCCACCCCCTTGCATCTGACATCAAATGCAGAGGGAGGGGCCACAGCTTGGTTGATGGTCCATTTGGACCCTTTCCCATCTTCCCCAGTGTTTCATTGAAATGGCTGGCTGGGCTCCCCCCCCCCCCCAAGCACAGCCAGCATTTCAGTGAACACTAGCTGTGGGGGAAGAGGGACACTTCATTCGCTGCCTGGGTGTGGGAGATGGCCATAGGGCACCCTGGCTGAGGGCATACTTGGTGACCCCCCAGACCCTGGTGGCTGGGGTACAAGCTGACAGTGACAACTACCTCTTAGGAATAGCTACAATGGTATTACGATTCCTACTCAAGCAAAGGCTGCATGTGCAGTAACTGAATATTAATGTGCACTAATAAATGAAAGAGCTATTGGTGGGGGTTCAAAGGACAGCAGAACTGGTTCCATATGCTTCGGGGGGAAGGAGTTGGGCTTATATTCTTCAAAGAGCAGTTACCCCCATAACATGGCAAACCACTTTGAAAAGAAAAAAAAATAAATCAAAGGGGACCACAAAAAAAATCCAAATACCATTGTGCATGTCAAAGCCTAAAGTAGCTCTTTCGAGACAGGCCATTGCCTTCTGAGTAACAATGAGACTATTTTCACATTTAAAAGTATATATGACAGTATTTGTTCATATGTGATAGAACATAAAAGTGCAATCGGAGGTATATTTTAGGGAATGTAGGTTTATATTCACATTACTTAAGACCAATTTAAGCACATATCAATTTAAGTCATGTGTCAAATTGTGAAATTATACAATGTGTGTGTGTATGTATGTGTGTAAAGTATGTATGTGTGTATGTATGTATGTATGTATAGATAGATAGACAGATAGACAGACAGACATAAAAACATAAATTACGGTTCTGTTTGCTGGGGTGGGGAGAAGAACTGACCAAGAACAGAATTGGAGTTTAAAGTTAGTTAGTCATCCTTACCAGTTTTGCGAAGTGGGAAATCATCCTTTGCATCTTGTGCTCCTGGTAATGTGTATTTATAGGAAGGAGATGTACTACTAAGAGGTGGAGAACTTTGATCCAGTGAGGTATGGTGGGCAGCCCTATAGAAGACACAGAAGGTCACTTCAGTAACTGCTAATTTGCCACTTCACCACACCATCTGTGTTACACAAATATTTTGTCTCTTCCAAGCATGCAAAAACCTAAGGTTATGCAACACCTCTGTTATAGTTCTAGAGCAACTCAGGATTTTAAGAACGTCTTTTCCATGTAACTCATAAAATATAAATGCTATGACAATACTGTTTGTATGGATGCTGTATTAACAGTGTCATTGCTTTCAAAATTGTACCAAATGCATAGAAAATGATTCCTATTTACTACAGGCTTTAGAGAAATAACACTCTGGGCAAGGAGGGCCTTTCACCCTCTCCCCTCCCCCCATGATTAATTTATCAGTGTTGCCAAGTGTTGTTTGTGCAGGACTGCAAAACCTAATAGTGTAATAGGCCCTTCTGTTTCCCACTTTTCACCGCAATGCCAATGAAAAGGTCCTAAAGCGCTCTCTTGATGTGTTGGTTTGCTTCTAGCACTCTCCTTCTCCAATTCTGGAATTAGCTGAACTCTCACAGGCTGTACATTCAACAAACAGTGGATGAGCTACCAAGGACTGGTAGGTGCTCTGGGTGACTGATGAAAACGAAGAGATAAAAGTCCCATAGTGCTGAAAACAGGCTTATTTGAGCCCAACGTGTGTCAGCCGAAGCCTTCTTCAGGGGCAAAATATTACCCAATGTAATCTTGTTACAAAAACACTTCTTCAAAAACAGGTAACAATATCTTGAGTAGCCAAAGCTAATGAAGCACATTTGCTGATATCTTCTCCCATTAGTTTCATTAGATTTGGCTACTCTAAGATATTGTTACCTGTTTTTGAAGAAGTGTAGTTCTTCAAGAACTCGGAGACCTGAGTTCAAATCCCCATTCAGCCATGATACTTGCTGGGTGACTCTGGGCCAGTCACTTCTTTCTCAGCTTAACCTACTTCACAGGGTTGTTGTGAGGAGAAACTCAAGTATGTAGTACAGTGCTCTGGGTTCCTTGGAGGAAGAGCAGGATATAAATGTAAAAATAAATAAATAGATAGATAGATAGATAGATAGATAGATAGATAGATAGATAGATAGTTGTAACAGGATTACATTGGATAATATTTTGCCCCTGAAGGCGGCTTCGGCCAACACGCGTTGGGCTCAAGTAAACCTGTTTACAGCACCGTGGGACTTTGTCTCTTTGTTTTCATCTATATTTGGTGTTTCTTGTTTTTCTTCATCCACCACTCTGAGTGATTGCCCAGCTCACCTCCTATCAAGAGCAATTATATGTATTAGAAGAGTGTTCAGTATGAATGTGTAATCTATTTAACTCTCCCTTACTTTCATGAATAGTATTGTTTTCCTCTTGGGGAAAATAAGAACAGCTGAAATCATTTTCCCCCTTAAGAATGCCAGCTATCCTATCTAACTTAATTGAAACTTTTCTCTCCAAAAGAAAAAACATAATGGAGAATTTCAAGTTGCTTTTTAGGGAGAAAGAACAACTTAAGAGTAACTTATCTTAGTCTTTAAGACTCACTAGAATAATTTATACTTAAAATGAAATCATTTATGACTCTATTGTCAAAAGAAGGTATTACATTGGAAAATAAACTGATATTTTGTACAGGTAAACAACCATCTTCTTTCATTTTTGTTTAGGAACATATACATATAAATCTTCTGGAATGAATAGATGGCTCTTTTCAAAATTTAGATGTCATTTTGTCTTCTGCACTAAATGAGTGCAAAATTGCATCAATAGGTAAGCTGGCGATGGATGCAACACGCATATTTAAAAGGACTCCCAAGTATTTCTTTAAGACCTACAAATTTATTGCATAAAAACTTTGTTAAAATGTTGTTAAAAGCATAATAAAACAGGCGTTTCAGTGTCAGAGGCCAGCCCCTCAGTGTTGTTCAAAAATTGCATCAGATATTTGTAACTAACTATTCAGGCAAATGATATATTTTAAATTTCAAAAATATCTGGATTGCTTAAAGATAAGAGAAAAAAATATTGACCTGAAGAATCTATCCTGGTCTTTTGGATAGGTTTTTTGACCACGTATGTGGCAGGTTTGACTAAACCTTGCACTGTGCAATTGTTATGAAATGAAAGGGTGTTGATGCCCATGCAATGTACTGCATATGGATTTCATATAGGCCCACAACTCTAGCCTATTTCTACAGATTAAGTACTTCTAACAAGCTTATGTTAGGATTTCACAAATAAGTTATAGAAGAGAAGGTAAGGCTGACAGAAAATATCCAGCAGAGGCACACCTACCAAAATACAGAATGCAAACAAAAACTGAAATCTAGCTTAGTAATACATAACATACTTCCCAATTTGATACGATTTTACTGTATGTAAAATTTTCATTTTGCTTTGCTGTGATATATTAAATGTATTCTAGTGGTCTATTGTTAAGGTGTTAGTTACTTTTCTAATAGTCTATTTGTGTTTGTAGTGTATGTAGTTCTGTTAGATATTTCCAGTAATATAAATTATGGCTAATATCTTATGACATTTTAATGCTGCCTTTCCTTCAAGGAGTTCAGGGCAATGCACATGGTTTTCCCCTCCCTATTTCCCCTCACAGTAACCTTCTGAAAAAGAGGGGCAGATGAGGGGCAGGTTGGGATTTGAACTTGGGTCTCTCCGATCCTACTTAAAATATCACAGATGGAGGCAATCCATTTGGTAGATGCTGTGGGAAGGGCTAAAGATGTCAGAAGGACAAACGTACGTGTACCAGAGCTTGGGGTGCCGGCTAATGGAATGATTCTTCCCATTGGCTGGAGAGTCTTTTGTTGCTGATTTGCTCAATAAGAACTCCTGAAGTTTCTGCTTCACTTCTGTACTGGCCACTGCTCCTGAAACATACAGGACATTTTCAGTATTTCCAATACTACGGAGTGCTGGGGATTCTTTGAAAACACACACACACAATACACACTCAACAGTGTTGCCCAATAAAATATGAAAAAGAGAGTCATGAAAAAGCCCTAATGAAATAATGCCTCTTCAGTCAATCAAATAACGACTTCACTCTTATGAGCCTGAACCAAAATCAATAGTTATTATTACTGATTGGATCTAAAGATTCATGAACCAAGGCTGTCTTTATGGCAGTCTTACAATAAAAGTAGTAGTTGTTTGGAAATGTTGTTAACATTGAAGTCATTCACACAATCAAAAACTTTGTTCTATCCAGGTTTGGGAGCTGTGTGAGCTCCCAATTTTCAGTTGCGTGCAAGCATGGTAAAAGGAAAACCTGGGAAGAAGTGATTGTGTGGAAGCAAGGTAAGGAGAAAAAGCTACCCTAGTTCTCCTCCTACCTTGCTTCCACAGAATCACTTCTATCCAGGTTTTCAGCTTACCTTGTTTGCATACAACCGAAAATTGGCAGCACACAGAGCTCCCAAACCCAGGCAGAACACAGTTTTTGACTGTGAATGACCTCACTGTTTGATTTCACTGAAGTCCGTTCTCAAGTTAAAGTCAAAGTAAGAAACCAAAAAAAAATTTTTTTTGTAAGCATCTTCAGCTTTCTGATTTTTGTTCATGCCTTAGATGCAGAAATGGAGGAAAAGGAAAATGACAGTTTTAAACCAAACTGAAGCCAATGGCTTGGATCCAGAGAACTGCAATTGGAGTACTACTTGCACAATGGGGCTTTCCTGAATGTCCTTCCTGCTGCTGTGTTCTCCTGAGAAGCCATTCCTGAGTGTTCTCGGTAATGGTCTTAGGTTCTGGGCTGAGTGGAATAATTGTGACCGCACGTAACCTGATTTAAAGTTTAAAAATAGCCTTTTATAGTCTTCCTACGTTGGCAAAAAGTGAAAGTGCACCAGTTCTGTAGGGTTGATTTGCTGCTTTAGGAGTTCTAAAAGGGAAGCGAGAATTTTCCTTTTGGTAGCCCCCAAATGAGAATCCTTCCTAGGGAAGTGGATCAGAATTCGGTAGGTCTGAAAAATTCTTTGCAGTTTCATATTCCTGTTATTTCCGGCTGCTTCTGGTCTTGCCCTGTACGATGACTCAGGCATGGGGTGGGGGGCTGGTCGGGAGCCGCTGACGTCAGTTGAGCTTTTAACCCCTTGTTGAGTCCTAGCCGTGAAGTGGGCAAAGGCTTGTGTTTTTTCTATCTCCCCCTCTACGTCATTCAGTCTTGTGATAATATATAGCAGATTCTCAGCGGCGACAAGGCAGACATCGTTTAATTGCTAAGTCCAGGTCAGTTGGGGGTGGGGGGTTAGAGGTGTTTGGTTGGGTGCTATAAAACTTCTATCCCCCTGTTTCAATAAATGTTCCTGCTCTGTCCTCCGGTGAGGCTGCTTCAGGGTGATTTGTTTCATTCCTGCCTTCTGGGGTGCCAGCTTGGATTTGGGGGAGGGGGATTCTGTGACCAGGGCTGTGAATCTATTCTTGGTATTCACAGTAAATGTGTCTCCTGTTACTGCTTCTGTGGCAGTTTTTTGATCCTCAGCTGTTTCTTCTTCCTTGTTCTTCCTCTCCTATCCTTGGGTGGGCTCTTGCTGGTGGGACCTTTCCACTGTCATTCCCGCCCCCCCCCCCCTTGGGGGGCAGGTCAGTCCCTTGGATGGCATGCCTGGGGAGGGGGGAGCCTGGAGGAGATTGGAAGTTGGGCTGTTAGATGCCCGACGCCATCTTGCTCCCTACCCTTCTGTAATGGTGTGGGATGTGATTTAGGAGGATGCAGCGGTATGTGTAGGAAAACGCTCTTCTCCTTTTCTGAAACAAGTCCTAAAAATATCATGGAAGTGAACTTACAAAAAATGTATTGTTATGCATGAGTTGGATTTACCTCTAAGGGCCAACTTCACTGATATCAATATTAATAACATTTTTCAATTGCTGCCTCATTGCTTCCCAAATAAATTCTTCCAGGTAGTTGCCCCCAATTCCTTTGTTTTGCAAATACCGAATGATCTACAGGTAATGGTCAAAGTATTTCACATAAATGACATGTGGAGATTATGTTAGGTTGTTCCTTATAGTGGTTGACTCCTCATAGTGAGACATTCATATGCATCAGTTCTCCATGAGGTTCAGGGAATTGAAACACAGCAGATCTTCTTCAAAAGTCTGAGAAATCATAGAGAAAAAAAACTCCCAAACTGTGCCAGACACAAATAGCAAATTGGAGACCACTGTCATGAGGAGTATATCAAAGTGCCACCGTGTGCCCAAACCTTTTGTGAATGCTGGCTGGAAAGGAGGCATCGAATAGATAATGGATATGCTGAAGCAAGGAGTTTAACTGCAGTGGAACAGAAAATGGTAGGGACCAAGTTCACCCGTGATAAATCTGAAAGATTTTCCTGTACAGTCTAATTGAGATTAATAGGAACGTCCTGCCAATGCTTATTCATCCCTGTTGGGTTGTGAAGTTTACAATATAGTTGTGGATATTTTGTAGAAAACAGTCCCAGTTGTGGAACAGACTCTAAGTAAATTAAAGAGCTCTCTCAAGTATCACCACTTTCCCTTTCATCTCAAAATACCCGGTTCTTCATAATTAATTAGCAACAGGCATATATTAAACATCCCATTTTCATTTGGAGAGGAAGAAGTAGCTAGAGCCACATGTGGATGACTGTAGTGATTACAGAAGAATAAGAGCCTGGACTGCAAAATATATATGTCTTGTGGATAGTTTTCAACAGCACAGTACAAACTAAGGGCAAATGTCCTGGAACATGTGTGTCACTGTGATCAGTGAAGTAGTCCAGGTCCCAGAGAATCTAGTTTCATCAGCTAAAACAGTGGATTATGCTACCGCTAAATTATTCTCATTCCCCCTATAAGCTAAAAGCATGTTTAAAGTATGCCATAAAGTTCTTTACTTTGCTGGATATTACCACACGTTTCAGTATCCCCTGAATTTCCGCATTGATAATAAATGCATTCAGTGGTTCCAATTTGTTACCTTCAGTAAACAACATTTTGAAGCAGGAGAATTATTTGGCTTTCACTCCCATCTGTGAGGGGAATTATATGTATCTACCTCCCCCTAGTGAGTGTCACATTCCAATAACGTCCTTCCTTTTTGAACGCATTTGCCTTAAAGCCACAGCAACAGAGGTCTGTGTCAGTTAAAATTCACACATCAAGCTCCAGAGTTGTGTGTCTCGAATGTATAGCCATATAACCATGAGCATATACAATAAAACCTTATACAGGTTTGCAGATACTAGAAATGCAGCCATTATGTCATAATGTTCAGATATCTGTACATACATTTTGTGTGTATGTCTGCAATAAATATCAGCCCTGCAATTAAGTTATGTTCAGGCATCAGGACACACATACATTTTTTTGTGCAAATGACTGCACCCAAGTTCATTTTAAGAGTGAACCTGGGCACCGATGCTTCAAATGCATGGTACAGATGGGAAGAATACTGCTGTACCTCCACATAACATAGATCTGTACCTGTACATAAGTGAACAGAGATTGTATGAGTGTTGGGCCTAATGTGAATAGAGCTATGGAGGGGTCTGAATTTGAATGGAACACTGAAACTGAAGAGAACTTCATTGTCAAGCCATCTTTTGACATTATGGATCACTAATGCAGAAGTTAAATGGCCTTTTTCAGCCTGGGCCTTGGCTGAGCAGGTCTTACTTTCTCGGCTTCTTTCTTTGCTTCTAATTGGAGGAAGCTGCTCCCTGCGATGCCTCTCCAGTTCCTGTTCTTGCCTCTGTTGTTCCAGTTTTTGCTCTTTTTCAAGGAGTTCTTGTTGCTGCTTAATGGCTAAGAGTTCCTGTTGTAACTTGCAAAGAAGACAAAGTCATGAGAAAGTGAAGTTTTTAGATTAGATCAGATCAGATCAGAAATGTATTTAGTTATTTATTTTTATATGCATATCCCACTCTTCCTCCAAGGATCAAAGAACAGTGTACAAAGTTATGATTATCCTCACAACAACCCTGTGAGGTAGGTTAGGTTGAGAGATAGGTGACTGGCCTAGAGTCAGCCAGTAAGTTATATGGCTGAGTAGGGATTTGACTGGATCACCCCAGGGTGAACCCAGTGTCCTAGTCAAATTTGTGAACCCAGTGTCCTAGTCCAACACTGTAGTCACTTGAAGCTTCCTCTTCACTTACAGCTAATGGTCTTATGCCAATAAAGGCAGTCATAACTAAGTCTCACAATAAGAATTGAGTTAGTTATGCTAACTTGTTTCATTTGTTCCAATGAAAAATATAAGCTGAATGTATTTGTATCCATGCTTACTCAGAGTGATCTCACCAATTTTAATAGGACTTAATTTCAATTAAAGGTTATAAGGCTTAGTGATGAATAACTTTAGCTGGAACAGGCCCCCAAACTGACTTTTATTCTTTGCTTTCACATTTTTATTCTTCCAATCAATTTCTCTGCTTTTAAAAAAAAAAGTCATAAAATGAAACATAGCACAATTAAGATGGCTTCCCCCATTGTTTCAAACCATCAGGCAATTGCATTTTTCCAGTTCTATAAGACAGGAAAAATTTTGTGCTGTTTCTGCACTTTCACCACAGTAATCAAAATGATCTAGTTGCTTTTTTGAAGCAAAGGCTGGTTCTGCACACACAATTAACTATAATTCTGAAGAACTGCAGGCAACACATGGAAGGCATGAGAAAAAAGAGAAATCAAAAATCCATCTGAGTTTTCTTGCACTACTTAAGTGAAAGTCCATACTTAATATTCATTCACATTAGAGAAGTTAGTATATGAAAAGAAAAGAAAAATCACATTTACTGTTTCCATTTTAATGGATGCAGACAATCCAGAAGTATCATGTGGTTCCAAAGATACTTGCCAAAGCTAATAGATGAAAAAATGGAAGGCAATTTGGGAGCTAAGCAGAAAATCTTTGGTGACTAGAGGTCTACATGAAACAAGAAGTGCCTGCAACTTCTGAGAATCTCACCTTTATTTTGGAAGTGAAGTACTTTACAAATCTGACAGACAGTACACAGAAGGTGCAGAAAGTGGGTATTTTGTGCACACCTGTCTGATTCAATTTAGGGACCTACACAGACTGCGGTTCAAGCACTGTTTTGGAGCCGCAGGGAGGGGAGCAGGAGCTTTAAGAAAGAGGAGAGCAGGTCCTTACCTGCTCTCTGCCACCCCATGGAACTTTCTGCTGGGGTGGTACTCAGCCCAAGTACCCCCACACGGTGCCAGCATGCACATGACATCCATGCATATGCAGGCAATATTGGCACGGTCAGCATAGTGTTGCTGACCATGAAAATAGTGCCCGCACATGCACAGGAAGCTGCATGGGAAGTCGGAGAGCACCTCTTTCTGAAAGCTCTCATTCCCCGTGGTGCCATATTAGTTCAGACCTTGTCCAAACCAGTTTAGTGATGAACCAGTGTTCTAACTACGGCTTGTGCACACCGCTAATGCAATTTGTGAACCCAGGCATAAGCAAAGACAAGGAAACAATGGCTGGAATGCCAACTGATGTTGTGTTTATGTGCATCAGGAGATGGGTGATTTTTGTCAATGACTCCCTTCCCTCTGCAGCCCACTGTGCGTCCTCGAAATATATCTGTGAGAGCCAAAATTTTAGAAAGGCACAGCAGGCTGCAAAAGGAAGAGGAGATCAGTGAAAATCATCACTACTGTGAAGCACATGCTGAGGATTAAAGTGGATGTTGGCCAAACACACTTCTTAAGCACATCAACGTGGCTCTAAATGTGCTCTCTCATTGGACGGGAAGATTTTAGCAAATTCTGATTTGGAATATCTTCTTTTGTAGCCATAAGCTTACTGTAAGATCATTCTTTTGAAGCAGCCTCTTCTACTGTGAAAACATTTTTTTTTTTAAAAAAAAGACAACAAAAGCATTGCCAACATGCAAACGAACCTGAACTTTATATACATATGCAAAATAAATAACTCAAGCTCTATTACTCAGTTACTGTAAGACTGGAATTAAACTCCTTCCTTTGTATTGGTCATTAAACATAAACGTATGATAGAGAAAAAAGAAACATTTTGCTACCTTTATGTGCTCCTGGATCTGAGCTTGGTGCTGCCGGGTCAGGTTCTCATGCTGTTTCTGAAATTCGGCTATCAGAAGCTGCTTCTGAATTTGCTGCTGCTGCTGGATCAGGAGTAACTCCTGCTGTAGCTGTTTTTCACGGATCATGGGATCCACCATGGGAACCATCATCCTGAGATCTGTTCGCAAGTCTAATGGGGTGATAGTTTCTAATCCCACAGGAACTTCTGACTTCACATCCACTAATAGGAAAGAACATAAACAAAAAGAGGAATAAGGTAGGAGGTTTATACAAGTCACGAATTGTGGGGAGAAAGGGGGAGAGTAAGGCATTCTTTCTCATGAATACGAGAACTTGGCTCACCTGATGAAACTGGCAGATAAACGTACTCCAGATGTTGCTGAACTACAACTCCCATCATTCCCAGCCACAATAAATTGTACCTGGGGATGATGGAAGTTATAGTTCAGCGATGCCTGGGGTACCACAGGTTGGGAAACCTTGTCTTATAGAATTTGCAGTCACACAGTGGCATAGCAAGTTGGGAGGCAGCCTGGGGGCAAAATCGGAAGGGCACCTCATCATTGCTCACCACCTTTGCTCACCATCCACTGCCTGCCTGCCAGGCTATGCTCACTTGAACTGCCAATGAGAACAGGCCTACTTAAAGGAGAGGCCTGTTCTCGCCGAGACTGGGACTGGGTTCAGCGTGCAGTTGGAGCAAGTGCAGCCTAGTGGCAGTGGGTGGTGGGTGGGGGTGGTCACAAAGGTGGGAACAAACAGCCTAGTGGGCCAGAGGACAGCAAGCGCAGCCCCTGAGCACCAGCGGCCCAGGTCAACTGCAGTGCACACCACTCTCAGCACTGGCTACGCCACTGCAGCTACATGATCTGATAATGGTCACTGGCTTAGATGGGTTAAAAGAAGGATAGAGAACTTTCTGTCTGATCATGGCAGTTGGCCACAATAGTTAAACAGAACCTTTATATTACAAGCAATATGTTTCTGAATGCCAGTGCTAGGGGGAATCGGTACAAGAGTCCTGTTGCCTTCATTTCCTACTTGTAGACTGCCAAGAAGCATCTAGCCAGCCACTTTCTGCTGGCTTCTGCGTGCTACAATGTGTTCATCCAACACAGCGCACTCTCCGAAAAATTCATGCTCCTCCCACTTTTTTATGCTATAGTCTTGCACTTTTTATATATCGTCTCACTGTATTTATCACTTAGGCTTTTATGCAATTATGCCTTTTATCCCTTTTTGTCCTTTTTTATGCCTTTTACACCTTGTATGCCTTTTATGCTCTTTTTGCCCTTTTTGCATTTAAATTTTTTTTAATGTTTCTGTAGGCCCTTTAACACATTGTTATGCATTATACTTTGCACTGTGTAATCACCCCCTGTATTTTATGCTGGTCTATGACCGTAATAAAGATGATCCATTGGCAACCCACTGCTGTATAGGATGCTGGTCTAGATGGGGCTCTGGTCTGATGAGGCGTGCTGAAGATAATTTTGAATTTACACGACAAGCTAAAATAATCTGATTTCAGATTTTGTCTGTCTGTCTACCACATTTATATAGTGCCCTATATAAAATCCCAGGGCAGTTTACAATCTAATCAAACCAAAACCTAAAAATCATATGAACATGTTATTTATTTATCATATTTATATACCGCCTGATATGTGCATCCCCAGGTGGTGTATTAATATGGTAATATTAAACTTGCCATAAATAAAAGTTTATAAAATCATGAACTAAGCATGATAAAAAACAGGTGTGTTTCCAAAAGTCATTGTATTATCACTTGACAATGGCGATAGTGTGAAAATTTACACCAGTTATAAATAGTTAGAATAGTTAGATTAAACTAAAGAAATAACTATCTTGTCCTCCAGGTTGTTGTCCTCAGGTCTGTGAGCTGAGTTACATGTGTGCTGAAAATTAAATGTCTTGTAATTGTTATGTTTCCCAAAGCCTGAAAGCTGGGATGCACATTTTGCCCCTAAATTGACATTGGAGTCACACTTCATTCTTGAACCCCAAAGGATTTCTTTTCAGCACACAAGAACAGCAGTGTTTAGCCAATGAATCAGACCCCTCCGCTGAGAACATTTTTACAGACTAATGTTTATCTGCTTGTATCGGTATGCAAATGCATCAAAAAGGATTTTGGGAAAACATTTTAAATTGCAAGTATTTATAAAAAAACGCAGAAGGCAAGCACTATTTTGAAAGAAAATTCTCTCCTGTCTGAGAGATAATGCCTGTTCTGAAAGGATACCTGCTGTGATGCATGTCTGAATCATCTAAACAGAAAGCAGTATGCCCCCCCCCCACTTTAGAATGATTGTTTTTCTCATATGCAACTGTATGCAGAATTAATAGATTGACTAAATTTTGACCACCTTTTTAATTAAAATTTTACTGACAAATCCATTTGGGCAATTAATAAGCAGAGATAATTGATTGATTAACTGACTGAAATTTACAGAGGCTGTTCTTACGATCAGTCAATACCGGGCAAAGAAGCCCAGTCTTGGCTGATTGTAAGAACCGCCAGGAGCCGCAAGGATCCCAGTGGTGGTGTGGCAGCAAAAGGCTAGCCTCTTTAACGGGGTTAAGGGAGTGAGCACTCCCTTAGCCCCATTTTTAAATTGTCTGTTTGCAGCCGAGGCTGGGAGACTGCGGGGATCCTGGCTGGTACTGGTGGGGATATCCACAATGTACCCCACACTTACACAGTGCATTATGGGATTGTTGGGTTGACACCCCCCCCCCCAACTCTCTGCACTCCCCTGGCAATCCGTGCTCCCAGCATGGACGGGGCAATCATCTGCAGGGGAGGTAAGTTTTTACAGCCTTCCTCCCCAACATGCCCCAAGCCCTTTCTCACTGATTGTGAGAAAGGACTCACAGTCTTAAAAAACAAAACAAAAAGAGGTAACAGTCCCAGTTAGATGTGTCTACCCACCCTCTGAGAAGCCTATGCCCTGTGTTTCGACATGAGGAAAGAGCCCTGCTGCCACCAATCAATGTCAACACACTGAGCTCGATGGACCAGTGCAGCAAACAGCTTAAGGCATCTGTTCAAGGAAGCAAGCCCAGAGCAGTAATTCATACAGAAATGAAATCAACAGCCTTTTCTGTGGGAATTCTGCTAGAACTTCTGCTTCTGGAGCGGATGAACGACTTGACCATATACACTGTAGAGGAAAATTACAAAATTACTTGTTTGAAGTGAGATGATTCAGTTATCCCCTGCTAACTGAACAAAAGAGGCACCTTTTCCAAGTGGTGATTCTCTTTATTTAGCAAGGGGAGAGCAACTGGCCCTATCCATTCCCAGCACAGCCTCCCTCCAGTGGCTGTTGCTGGTATCTGTTTTATATTTCTTTTTTAGAATGTGAGCCCTTTAGGGACAGGGAACAATTTTATTTATTTATGTCTATGTAAACTGCTTTGGGAGCTTTTGTTGAAAAAGCGGTATATAAATATCCATCGTATTCATATTATTGTAAGGGTATCAAGGCCAGAGATACAACAGACAAGCTGGGTTTTTTTTTGTGGGGGGGACTTTGGGTTCATGGATGCCTTTAATTACTTAATTCATTTTGCAGCACACCTGCAGTTTAGACCTAATTTGGTAATTACTGTTAAGTCACCAAGAATCTCCAAACCAGAACTCCGACTCAAACTCGTCAGTCTCTGCATCACCAGGGCGCTTTCCAGATTACACCCTGCAACGGGGTCACGGCGTATCTCTGAAGTGTGCTTCCACACTTTCTGTGTTGTGACACCGCAGTCCCTACACTGACAGCAGGGTGCTGTTCCTATTTCCACAATGCTTTGTTTCGAATTTAATCACTGCTATAAAGCACTTACATTATAGCAATAGCACTTACATTTATATACCGCTCTATAGCCAGAGCTCTCTAAGCGGTTTACAATGATTTAGCATATTGCCCCCAACATTCTGGGTACTCATTTTACCAACCTCGGAAGTCAACCTTGAGCCCCTGGTCAGGATCGAACTTGTAACCTTCTGGTTACAGGGTGGCAGTTTTACCACTGCGCCACCAGGGGCTCTATAGTGCTATGATGTCATATATCCAGCGTAAAGAAGTTGCTGGTTTTTTGGGTTGTTAGTTTTCGTGAGACTGCCCCCTCTCTGTTTACATTTTGAATGTGATTTGCCTGAATGGAAGCTTTTTGCTGCTGTTGAGCGGCTAATCTGGAAAGTGCCCTGGACAGCTTACAAGGATGATAATTGGCTGAACTGGGCTTTCCTGCTATACTGAACCCACTGATAGTGGCCAGAAGGAAATATGCAGCTAATCCTCCCAACAGGAATCAGGTGGCTTGGGGAGCCAATAGGTTCTCTCCTGGGTGCTTTCCAGATTACACCCTAGAATAGCAGCATAATGCTTTGGCTTGGCAGGATCATATTGAAAACAATTCCCAGAATCTCAGACTCCTACAATGGGAAAATATAGCTATTTTTCTGCAACAGACTTGCAACGTTGCAGCACTAAGTCGCAAAGATAAAATCTGAAGTAAGGCATCAGAAATGTAAACGGCACCTTGCTGTCAGCACAGGGGCTGCACTGCCACAACACAGGAAGTACGGAAGCACACTTTGCAGATCCATAGTGACACTGTGGTAAGGGTTAATCTGGAAAGCGCTCTGCCCTTATAAAAGAACTTCTCCTGGCTTGACTCCCCAGTCTGAGTTTCTTGTCTAAAGAAGGTGCCAAATGTTCTCCATCTTGTCTGACTCTGGCCCATCTCATCATATGCCTCTGGTCCTTGGATTTCTGCTTGCCCAACCCAGAACCTGACCTCCCAACTCTTTGTCCACATCATGTATATCTGTCTCTTGGTTCTCTGTTTGACCATTCTGGAACATGACCTCCATCCTTTCCTTGACCATGCCATTTCGCTTGTCCCCTTGGATCACTGCCTCCTTTGGAACCTAATCGCTGACTTGTTTTCCCATGACGGTTGTCTCAGACCACACTGGGCCCTGACAGTTATTGCTGCAATACTTCCCAACACTGTAAGAGCTAAGAATGGGATGTGAAAATGGCAGCACTTCCAAGGCAAAGAAACAACACACTTTAAAAGGAGGAATTAATTGCAGCCTCTCAGATGTTTGGCATTCATTCCCAGTGGCAAAAAGGGGGTTTATTGCCAGAAGCAGAATTTCAGCATGGCTTCCAAGACCCAGAAAGGAGTTTGGAACAAAATAAATAAGAAAAAATGTAAAGTGTTCTCCTCACATTTTTCTCTGTGCTTTGACATTCATGCCAAACCATTATGGTTCTTTATTGAGGCAGTGGGGAGGCATTTCCACAGCCCAGAGTGTGCTGGCAATGCTGGAAGAAGGAGAAGGCAAGAGATCCAAGTATCTTCTGCCACACTCTCAAAATCCATGCAATCAAAATTAAATGGTTAACTACAACTAGCTAGCCAGGGACGTTCCCACAGAGTGTAACTTGAGAGCATGCACTTTAGCCCCAATTGTACTCCCACCACCACAGTTAACTAGGATTAAACTACCATCAATAACTACAATCTGATCGTAGTTACCAATCGTAGTTTAATCCTAGTTAACCGCAGTGGCGGGAACAAGATCATCATTAAAGCACACATTCTCACATCATGTTCCATGGGTGCACGCCCAGCTTGAAGATCACAGTTTATGATTGAACTATGATTGATCATAGTTTATTATCATAGTTTATAAAACGATGATTGCACAGGTCATGAGAACACAGCCTTTGTTGGTATCACCCTCTACTTCTAGGAGGCACAAAGAATCATGCAGACACTTGAGCCTGTGCATATGAGAGTGTGTTGTCTGAGAGTATAGATATTTCCAGAGGGAGTAGTGTCTTTAGGTGCTAACTGGGCAAAGAGGCACCTTATTAATGTGGTGATTCTTATGTTTAGCACGGGGAGAGCAACTAGCCCTATCCACCCCCAGCACAGCATCCCTCCAGTGGCTGTTGCTGGTGTCTTTCTTATGCTTCTTTTTAGATTGTGAGCCCTTTGGGGACAGGGATCCATCTTATTTATTTATTATTTTGCTATGTAAACCACTTTGGAAACTTTTGTTGAAAAGCAGTATATAAATAGTGGTGGTTGTGTTGGTAGATAACAGGATCCTCTTGCAATGCCATTAGTTTGGAGACACCAACAGCTAAAGCTAAGCCAGCAAAATGGCCCTTAGAAAGCTTGTTTCCTTGCAGCCAATTGTAGCAGCCCCGTTACAACTGGTTCAATGGCATCAGTATCACCAAAGGTAACAAATGCCTCTTCTTTGACAGTCTGTAGTTCAAGGATCCCCCTTATTTTGGAACTGCAATCTGTTAGCATCTCTGTGAGTAGAGACTGGTAGGAAACCTGCAGTTAAAAACAATGAGGACCTGCCCTTGGGGTTCATTTATTGTTTGCTTCTCCCTCTGAGCAGAACAGGATCCATGGTGCAAGACAGACCAGTTTGCATTTTATCCAGTAGAGGGCAGTAGTACACAAGTATACTAGCTCATTGTTTTAATAACAATAGTATACCTTAGTCTTAGTGTCCAGATGTACATTTCGGAATTGTGTACATCTGGACATTAAGAGACTATTCCATAACTTTGTTTTCAAAATAACATTGCCTTTCGTTTTTGTTTTTTAAATCACTTTTATTTCCCCCCAGCTCAAGACAAGGAAGATGGAGCGCAACATATATTTGGTATTAATGTTCTGGCTGTCCAAAGAGAATTTTGAGTGTAAATAGAAGGATTTTTTAAAAAGAAATATGGTACCTGCATATCTATTTTTAAGATCATGAGCAAATCTCTAGGGAACGTTCTGTCATAGGGGAAAATATAAATACTATTACTATAAATAATGGAAGATGCCAGGTATCTTACGTTTTTCTGTCAATAAACATTTTTCTGTCAAACTTTTTTTAAAAAGCATCCTGTAACAGCTATTGTGATTCTGAGTACATAATTTGCTTTTTACCATGCCAGAATTAGATTGCCCAACTCCTGGCTTTTGTTCTGAGGCTAATCACAAAATTGCAAAATCACTCTTAAGTTACAAAAACTACCCTTGATTATAAATAATTGTCCCAGACAGAGAGAAAAGCGGACAGCAAGATCCCAGCCCTTTCATCCAATTTATTCCACAGCAACCCACATTCCATTTGTCTAGACTAAATATAGCAGCGTTTATACAAGAAATCAATAGTGCTTGGAGAGAGCAGAGCAAAGACATGAATATTTCATCAAACTCACAGAGAAACGGCAATCAACAAACTGACAGCTCAGTGGAGACGGACTCCTCCGGCCCTGCAGATAAGTCTTTGTTATTTGGAGGATGGCTCATCCCCCTTCAAATCACAGCCTTATCACAGGCGCTCTTTTATTTTTAGTATTAATTGCATTGTAGGTGACAAAAGCTTATCATGTTTAAAGCAGAGAAATTGATTATCTTGCATCCGTTGTGCCACATAATAAGCTGTGCCAGGAACAATAAAAGTTACCTAGAGCCAAGCAAAATCCTACAGCATTTGGGATTGCAAACAAATAGATGCACTGAGACCTATGGCTGGTGGAAAACCCCTCGTTAATTCCTGCCCTGCTTCCCAAGATTTCCTGCCCCACTTGCACCTGTCCCACTATTCAAGATTCCCTGTCCTTCCAAACACTGGAAACTAAAAATAAAATTCAAAATGAAATGTGTGCACACATGCACAAAGAAAGTTAAGGGAAACATTTATCTTACATAGGAAGCTGCCATATATTGAGTCAGACCATAGGTCCATCTAACTCAGTATTGTCTACAAGACCATCTGTAGATAATCATCTTCTAAGACCATCATTTTGCATTTTTGTCACCATCAAGGTCCTAAGAACCCAAGCCACTTGGTGGGAGATAAATGTTTTGGACAGGTAATCCAGTTCAAGGTGGATAAAGAACACCATGAGATTACTACACATAATCACATCCTTCAAGAGGGGTGAGATCTGTAGATATTCATACCATATGGGTCACATTGGCACTTAGGAATGTAGGAACATAGGAAGTTGCCTTATACTGAGTCAGATCATTGGTCCATGAAGCTAAAAATTGTCTACACAAAGTGGCAGTGGCTTCTCCAAGGTTAAAGGCAGGAGTTTCTCTCAGCCCTATCTTGGAGATGCCAGGGAGGGAACTTGGAACTTTCTGCATGCAAGCATGCAGATGCTCTTCTCAGAGTGGCCCCATCTTCTAAGGGGGAATATCTTACAGTGCTCACACATGTAATTTCCCATTCAAATGGAAACCAGGATGGATACTGCTTAACAAATGGGACAATTTATGCTTGCTATCACAAGACCAGTATCTTCAACAGTCAGTGATGGGTTTCCCTCTTTTATAAGCCTCTTGAGATAATACATTCTAAATATTAATTTCTGCTTAAATGAAGAGTCCTGAGATCCCTGAAGAATTTTAGGTAGATGTGACTTCCATGGGCCCTGTAAGAATCTCCCCTCTGACATTCATATCTTTCCCACTTTGTCCAGAATTGTTGGATTGGGTGGAAATGTGATCTTTTATGTATGGTTTAATTGGGGGATAGCCGTGTGCTATGAGAAGTTGCTTTTTAAGATGAAAGAGAATAGAGTGGCTATATTTTGATGTAATGCATATGTTGATATCTGAAGTTTCCCATATGCCAATGGGGAGAAAGTTAAAGGTGGGTAATAGTGGCAATGTGCTGTATGGACAATAAAATGAAAGAGATGCATGGAATAAATAAGGAGGTCTATCCGATCTTTTAGTTCAAAGGACAATGACTGAAATACTACGTAATACAACATTGGAAACCCAAAGGGTTGGCAACGGGAAAATAAATCAGATAGACAATAAAGCCACAGGGTTGCATCCTGAGGCGGCATTACACAAAATTATGTTTCACAAAAAACTCTACATCTGGAACTTCCATTCACACAAAAGGCGATTTTTGTGAATTCCCCTTCCCTCTGCAATTCCCTGAAACCCTCAAAAATTGATTCTTGAAGGTTGGGGACCTTCCAGAGCAAGGCAGCATGGAGGCTACCATCAGGATGGAGAAACTGGTGGAAATTCCATGTCCTGCATGGGCTTCTGCATAGAACACTGTGTCAGGATACAACACAATTAGCTTAGGGATACTAGAAAACTTCTAGTCCAATCATCTTCTAGGAAATAAGAAGAGGTTGTGGCATCAAGTTGGAGTCTGTGCATGTGTTTTTCATCTACAAATGGTAGCCTGTAAGTTTGAATTCTGAAACATGAGAATATTTGAAGGAGATATTTAGCAGAACATAAAGAACAAAAAAGTATTAAGCAACAGTTGAATTGGGTTTGTTTGTTTTTAACCTTCCCACAGTGTCCCCAGATGGCAGCTGATGTATTTAATTTAAGTAAGCAGAAGTTTGCTGGTTTGAATCTCCGCTGATATGTTTTCCAGACTATGGGAGATACCTATATCGGGCAGCAGCAATATAGGAAGATGCTGAAAGGCATCATCTCACACTATGAGAGAGATGGCAATGGTAAAACCCTCCTGTATCCTACCAAAAAAACCCACAGGGCTCTGTAGTTACCAGGAGTCAAGATTGACTTGATGGCACACTTTACTTAAACATATTCTACCTTCATTGTCATATCAACAAATTATAAATCATCCAAGCCAAATTTCAAATGTATAATACAAAAATAATTAACAACAATTAATAAAAAGTGCTGGTTATTATCTTTAAAGCCTTAAGCGGCTTAGGTCGGAGCTATCTTAGAGAGCACATTCTTCTACATGATCCCCACTGCACATTAAGGTCATCTTAAAAGGTGCGTCTCCAGTTACCACCCATTTGTCTGGTGGCAACTCAGAGGCGGGTCTTCTCAGTAGCTGCCCCGGAGCAGCTGCCCCGGAGCTGTGGAATGAACTCCCGGCAGAAATCCGTAATCTGGATTCACTGTTGGCCTTCAGGAAAGCCCTTAAAACCTATCTGTTTGGCTTAGTTCTCCAGGGTTTTTAATGGTTTAAATGTTTTAACTGTTAATTAGTGTTATGCTGTTTTATAGTTTTGATTTTAATAGGTAATTTGTTTTTATTTTGATGTAAACCGCCCTGAGCCATTTTAGGAAGGGCGGTATATAAATCGAATAAATAAATAAATAAACAACTTGCAAAATTCTTAACAATGAACAGATTAACCCCACTATGTATACACCCACAAGAGCCTATAGTCACATATAAAATAACTTTGTCTCCGAATAGAAGGTACTGAGCCCTTTCTCACAATCAGTGAGAAAGGGCTCCAGTCTGCATGAGAGGCAGCTTTAAAATGCTTACCTCCTCGGCAGATGATCGAGGACTCCTTCCTGGGCGGATCACCCGACCAGATGATTGGTGGCTACTGTTGGCAGCATGAAGGGTTGGGAGCTGGGATTCATCTTCCCAGCCCCTGGAACTCCTGTAATTCACCGTGTGAAGCCACAGTGCATTAAAGAGATCCTCTCGGCACTGGCTGGGAGGCTATTCGTGTGGCACCAACACACAAGCACTAAGGCCGGCTACCAAGCCCTCAAACCCCAGACCGGGCTAAGTGGCAGGCTCCCTAAGCAGGTTTGCCGCCACACTGCTGGCGGCCATTGTACGGTTCCTGGTGGTTCACACACGCCAGCAAAACCGGGCGGGGCTTCCTTAGCCTGGTTTTGCCTGCGCATGTGAATCACCCCACTGAGTAAACACGTACGAATATTATTCAGCCAAAGTTGAAAAAGTTCCATGGATTTGAGGAGAGTATCAGAGGTACTCAGTTTTGGCTGGATTGTATCCTAATGCTCTGAAAAAAGCCAAGTTTTCCTTCCAGTTGTTGAACTACACTTCACTTATTCTTAAAACAATATTCACAATCTTAGTACGATGAAACAGAAATATTAATAAACCAAAAATGAAGGCGCCATAGCTCAGTGGAAACCCAGATGCAAAATGGCATAGCGAGTGAGTCTTATAACAGTTCAGCCCACAGCTTTTCCAGTTAAAGGTATCAGATGACAGGCCAGACCACTGCTTGAGATCCTATGTTATGAATGCAGCACCACAGCCAGTCATAACAGACAATACTGGGTTAGAAGGACCAATGATCTGACTCGCAATAAGGTAGCTCTGGATGCCATATTCCATGGATGTATCTTGGGGCTACATTTGGATGCAAGTTGAACTATTTTCAATTAGGGGAAGGCCTATAGCTCCAGTGGCACAGCACATGTTTTGCATCAGAAGCATCAGCACATGCTCTGCATCCCAGTTCAACCTGGGCAGCTCCAATTAAGTAGATGCCAGGCCAGGTTGGGGAAGACCCCTGCCTGAAATCCTGGAAAGCCTCTGCCAGTGTAAATCAAACTGAGCTAGATGGACCAGTGGTCTGTGCTAGTACAAGGGAGTTTCACATGTCCAATCATATAAATGGTATAATCCTACTACTACAGTACATCAAGGAAATATGTATCATGAACGGTGATGCTTTTCAATTTCTCCTTTGAAATACCATTATTATAAGCTGGAATCCAGAGTGACCCATATGTGTGTACACATGGGAATGATGGCTGATTCTTGCATCTGGCAGCATCCACTTTTGCCTTATCAGGTGATGTGCTAGAGTGCCCCCAACATTCATGGGCTGCTTTTTTGGGAGCTGCAAGGGTCTGCTGCCAGGAGGGGAAAAGAAACACACTGCCACACGTGTGGCATTTGGATCCCAGCCATGATGTTTATTATGCTTTCCTTTAAATGTTTGTGTACATGTCAAAAATGAAAACTAAAATAAATGTAAACAGTGATCAGGGCTTTGATATGCAAAGCTTTTATTTCCCAAGAGCCTGAAAGGCAAAATGCAGTCAGCCACACACTTCTAAACCATCAGTGAGAATCACTGAAATGCTAGCTATTAAGCTAAGGAGAACTGCCTGAAAATGAATAGCTTTATTATATTGATTCCCTAAAACCGGTCATCATACTTGGAAATATGCAAACAAACCAGACCATAACCATGAACATCTCCTAATTATCAGCACTCAAGGAATTCTTAATTGTAATGTTCAGTCTCCCCTCACATAGAAAGCACTTAGGAAGTGAGGATTTATCAACTGCTGTGTCAAGTTGCAATTCAGCCTCTTGCTATTAAACAGCAGGGAACATGAGGGTCTGATGAAAGGAATTAAACACTTTATGATCAACCACAAAAATATGTCAACAGTAGAACACCTGAAATATGTCTTGGCCTCTCCTGTTTGGTTTTTTTATATTTCAGCAGAGTCTTGAAACCCACTTTCCCTACTCCTTGGCAATTAATTAAGCAGTCCTCATTTCCCCAAAACTATTCTTTTTTCCTTACAAGGAATCCAAGCTTCTTTCATACAGCCAACTTCTGCTGAGGGCAAGATAAAAATAGGACAGAGATAAGTGTGGATTTAAGTTTCAAATTCACTCGAGTGGTTTAAAGACAAAATTGTTCTTACAACTAGCTGTTCTTCCACTGTTGTTCCAGCTAGCTGGAATTTGTAAACAAGTATGCTAAGATGCCTCCTGGTGACAGTCGCTGTTAGTGGCATTGTTGAATTGAGCCACATCACTGGCATGTCGTGAGTTGCTTCATAATGCCAATGCAATATCACATGCAGTCCTTGTTCCCAAGCCTACGCAATTATTTGCTAGCACAACAGATCGGAGGATCCAATAATTCAGCCTCCCTATAGTCCAGTTCATATACTTGCCAGGCAGCACTCTCTCTTGCATAGCATAGGAGTGGCTGTGGTCCCTTTCTTCCCACTATGTATGTAACACCGCCCCCCCACCCTGCCCCCGTCTATATAGGCATCCTTCTGGAATACCTATTTTCATCTTTCAGAATCACGTCTGTATATGGCGAGATCAAATCAGATGCTGGATGAAGTAATCGTAGCAAGTGTGACAGAATGCATTCTATGGCCTGGTTCTCATAATCCAATGTATTATTCATTCATTCATTCATTTGATTTGATTTGGATTTGATTTTTTATACCGCCCTTCCGAAATAGCTCAGGGCAGTTTACAATTAAAAACAGAAATATAAATATGAACACCAATTAAAAAACATCTTAAAAAACAATTAAACTATCAGAACAATTAAAACCCTGAAAACCAGGTTAGCATTAAAACAATTAAACATAATGAAAAACCCTGAAAGGCCAGGCCAAACAGATGGGTTTTAAGGGCTCTCTTGAAGGTCAGTAAGGAATTAAGATTGCGGATTTCTGCTAGGAGTGCATTCCACAGCCCGGGAGCAGCTGCAGAGAAGGCCTGCCTCTGAGTCGCCACCAAACGAACCGGTGGTAACTGGAGATGCACCTCCTCAGATAACCTTAACATGCGGTGGTAAGGCGCTCTCTAAGATGTAAGGTGGAGGAGCATCCAGCTGGGATTCAGGAGCTGTGTGCACTCTCAAAAATGTATGGCGTCAGTGGCAGTAATGTCAGGCAGAGGACCAGCAAGTGTTCATGTGCCAAGAGCATCCCAGTTCGTCGGTGTGGGCACCCAACATAGATAATCTGACATTTGATGTAGGGTGGAGGAGGTTAGCTGCTGAAGCCGACTAGTCACGATTGATTCTCACACACAACTGCTTCCTGGTCCTCCACCCAACATTGTTGCTGCCCACACAATCCGTTTTGGGGAGAATGCATAGCTCCCAAATCCTATCTGGCGGCCCCTCCATCTTACACGGATAACCAGTTCTCTGAAATCTAAAGGAAAATGTGGTCTTCTTACATCGAAGCATTGTTGACTTGTAAAATACAAATGAAAATCCATTTATTGTGAGCCAAAATTAAAAAGAACACCAGGAAATTTTTTGGGAGAACGAGACACCAAAAGCTAATTCATATAGATATCTCATATGTATAGATCATGGGGTCACTTGCCTTCTCCATATAGACACAATAAAATGGCCATGTGAACAGATAATCTATGCAGAAACTTAGATGTTGTGAAAAACTATAAAACAAACATTGGCTGGTATCCAAGATGTGTAGCCCAGAGACATGAGTTTGGTATACAAACATAATATGGTATACAAGCATATTAAATAAGGAACAGTAGGGCTTTTTAAGCCCCCTGTCTCATTAGAGACCTGTGCTCCCCCCAAACCTGTTTGTAATATTTGGTGCACGTTCTGGAGCAGGAATTGATGCAACGGGAAGTAGCTGGAAGGGGAAAAATCAGCCACTGGCTCCTGTTTTCCACTCAGAAATGGGTTTTGTTTTGTTTTTAAGTTGCCATTGTTCACAAAGTAATGACTTACATTTTGTCACATGGAAGGATCCAAAAATTGATAATGTGGTATATATAGTTGTGCAGGTTTGCTAGCATAAGATAGGTGGTTTTGTACTTGCTTTAACTTGATTAACGATTTTTTTTTTACAATAAGAGATCATTATTGTAATGTTTAAAGGATCTGAAACCCATTTTAAGCCATTTGTATTGTTAATATGAATTGTCTCTTGCTTCATCTCCAAATAGCTCCTTAGTTGATTCTCAAAACAATTTTCATTAGCAACTAGTATTGAAAATTGTTACACTAAAAATCAATTCTAAGTACAGCCATTTAGAGATGAAGCATTAACAGTACAAACAGCTTAAAATAACTTTCAAATCCTTTAAACATCACAATGATAATCTGTTATAAAAATTAGTGGCTGCAGCACCCAAAGTACTTGCTTTAGAAAAGCTCCAATGCCATTATTTATTTAAAATATTTTATACTGCTTTTAATACACATTTATACGAAGCAATCAACAATAAAATAGGAAACAGAAAACAAAAAAACAAGAAACCGAATCATAAAAAAAAGAAAGCAGCAGACAAGAGGAGAGTCCATTATGACGCATGGCTCCTCCTGCTATTTTTGAGCATGATTGTTCCTCAGACCATGAAGAAAGTAGTGTTTTTCCAACACTATTTCTGTGCTGACATGAACCCAAAAGGAAAAGTACTGCAGGGAGAGGAGAAAACATGTGGATGGTTCATGGCACATGTGGGTGGGCATGTTTACTATGATATGTGTGAGAGAGACTCCCGTGGGTTGCCCAAAGCACCCCCACTCAACATCCACTCCGGAGCTCAGCTAGCTTTGAGGGCATGCTTCACTTCTGGCTATTACTGTGGCAGTTCATGTGATATCAGTAACTTCTGCACTGCTGGTCCCCCCCCCCCGCCCCCGGCTTTGAGGGAGGGGCAGTTATGTTTGTCTTCCTTCCGAGAGAGGTTTGGGCAGCCCAAGTTATGCACCTGCACACTGAAATGGAAATACTCCACTGTAGCCCGGACAGAATGGGGGAACCTCCTCTGGATTCCTGGAGAACTTGTGTGCTGGCAATTACCAATTGCATCATCAAGTGCAGATTGCATTCATGGTGTTACATGGAAGCAATTCTGAGCTCAGATTAGGACTTGCTCCCAACTAGAAGTAGGTCACCAAGATCACAGGAAAGATGCTTTCAGTGTCCTTTGTGAGTAGAGACTTGACACAACTGAAACCATGTAACATATGTTTCTACTGCTTTATGTAATCACACCGTGTAGCCATTGTGTTACTTAATGATTTCATTATTTAAAGAAATAATGGGCTCCTGCCACCCATGTGTCAGGACAAATGCAACTTGCACAAGTTTTAACTCCTGATACCACAACACCATAACTATACTTCCCCTCTCCACTACTGCGCCAGAGATTCAAGCATCACACATAGCTTCCCCTGTCCCATACAAAAAGACATACCATTCTATGAAGCAGGATCTACAATATTCCATAGAATGATTTAAATATTAGAAAGAAGTAAACATGATTGTAAACACATGAATGCAATCTTCAATTGCTTACGAGCACGATGATGAAAAATTTAAGTAACTAAGCCTTAAGTATATTTACATACATGCAACATCAACTCAATTGCCTGAAACACAAGTGTCAACAATTAACTTTTAACAGGACTAGAAATGCTATAAGGTGACTTAACTCACAAAAACTGTAAATTAAAGCTGAAATCATTACATAATATATGAAACATAAACAATAATAGTTAACCAGCCTTATTCAACCATTATGATCAAAACACGTACACTCTGTTCAGTGCACGCACTACAGATCCGAATATACTTACAGCGTTCATATTATGTTCAACTGACTTTCAGTAGTATATGTCCTATCTGTACCCTGTATTTAAGGAAGCCCGTGCTCAAGTTCAGTCTTTCAGCTGAACACATGTATAGTCATTTACACAAAAACAATAAATTTACATGTGAATAGACTTCTTCATGTACATATAACATGAGCACAGCTATTTTCGGCATGTGGGGAGGGCGCAGGGGAAAGGCAAGAGCAAGTTTACCTTCCCCACCAGACGATTGGTCCTCTCCTGTGTGGTGCACAGCTCGTGTGCCCACATGACCCATGCTACTCTGAGCAGTGTGGATCTCTGGAGGCCAGGAAAATGAGTCCCAAATGCCAGAAATCCCAAGATGCACTCACGGGCAGCATGGCGCATTGAGGGATTCCCTCTCAAGGCAGGCACTCTAGGCATGCAGGTGTGTGTATACTGCCTGAGCATCTACACAATCTTGGACCTGGGTACTTGCACCCTCTAATCTAGGTTAAAGGCTGGGTTAAAAACCTGGGCTTCTGGGGCAGGCAGTGCCAGAATTGACCTCGATCCCAGCGCTCTGCACAAGCAGCCTAGCCCAGATTGGACTGCCCTAGCCTTGGCTGCTCGTGTGAACAGCCTCAATGTCTGAACAGAGTTCATATCTGGATAGACTCCCAAAGACTGAGTTATACAAAGTGTACCTTGAATTGCACACCAGAGACCAGTACTTAGAGAATGGAAGGGACCTGCTCCCTGCTTTCCTAGAAACTCATACCTGGAATGCATCATTAGAAAAGTATGAGTGGGACTTAGTGGCTAAGTGCAGTGTGTGGCAGCAGAAAGGGACAAAAATGTTGTGAAGGCTGTAAGCGATTAGAGGCCTGAATGTATTGAGTGTGTTCAGTGTATTAACCTGGCAGTCAAGTTTGTTTTGCATTACTGTTCTCTCTTGTTGATAGACTTGGGAGGACTCAGCTGGCTGCTACTCAAACTGGTCTTGACTGCCGAGAGCATCAATCTGGCCAACTAACATCTTAGAAGAGAAGGCGCAGTCCGCTGCATGTAGCTCCTCAGCCTATAAAACCTTTATTGCATTTCCCTAATACCCACCCTGTGATAGTGATGCAACCAGTAGCCACTGAAAGATGAAAGTGAAAGAAAGAATTGGGAGTGGAAAATGGGGAAAGGAAATGCCCCTCAAGAAAACTCTGTCATGGTAAGCAGAGATGAGGGAAGAGCATAGCTGGGAAAATGGCAAATGAAGTTGCAAGAAGCAGAAGTTGCAAACATTCCCCCACCCGACCCCAGAAAGCAAAAGGCTCCTGTCCAGGCAATGATCACAGGGGAAACACCACCACATCTTTTGTGGAACATAGAGGGCAAATAGTGAGCAAAGTTGCAGGAGGCAGAAGGTGCCTGACCCAGTCTTGAACTATACAGGAACAACAAAGCCGGGTAAAGGGCAGGAGACATTGCCAAAAAAAGATTATTATAGAAGTTATAAAACTTAGCATGTTATACCTGAAGTGGGTTCCCTTGAAACACTAGTGGAACTGGAGTTGAATAGGCCTGTGGTTCCGCAAACGTTACATCTGAATGTGGGGAACTGGAGTCGGGCATGGTGACAAAAGCAGGGGTTCAAAATTGGAACTCCAGCCTGAACCCTCGGGTTGTAATGAGTTTAGTTGCCAGAACCCGAGGTTTCAGGTAGTCTGAGGCACATCCAAATTCGTAACTGCAGGTTACTGTCCCAAAGCAGATCCAGCTTAAGCTTCCCCACCTTCTTCCCCTGTGCAGACTTTCATGCACACAAAGGACATATCCTTGCACAGGCACATGCGTGGAGAGGAAGGAAGGATTGAAGGACAGACCTTCAAACCTATTCAGCATTCCCTGGTCCTGCTCTGTTGTCATGCACTGTGCAGATATCCTGCCATGGGGATTCCCGGGAGCGGAGAGTCCCCATCTCCTGGCCACCACGGGACAGCGATGTGGCCGTTCCAGGGCGCTGTCAGGAGTGCACATGTACACAGCGGGCATGTCTTTTCAGCAGCTCGCCTGCAGTCCTCAAGGCAAAGTAGGCAGTCTCTGGGGTAGCTCTCCCCACAGCTCGCCCGCACACAGCAAGCTGGCTCTATTCAGAGCCCCCATGGCCCGACACTCTTGCGAGGGAGGTGTTGCTGGGAAAGGGGGGCGTATTGCCCTCTTGAATCAGTTATGCTTTGTCCAGGCATTTCACTCCCCACACCCTGCAATGGTCCATCCCATGAGTTTTCTGGGGGTGTCACCATGGCCTTTCCCTCTCATGCCTGGCCAGTGAGCTCCAGGTCAGGAGGCTGGATACTTGAAGAAGGATTTCAATTTACCCAAGACTGGCCCTGGTGACTGACCTTGGTCATGAGTAAGCCTTGGTCATGAGTAAGCCTGGAGAGTAAGCACTCTCCAAAAGGGGAAGGGGCTATCTGCTCCTTCCCAATCTCTCTGTGAAAAAGATAGAACTTGGCTGCTAGGTTATTCCTGCCAGGGGGCTGCCTATCAAAGCCTGCCAATAGCACCCCCACCCAAAACCTTTGCATGGGTGGTGCAGACAAGGGGCTGTGGCACAGACCCTTAAACCCATTCAAAATTCCTGGGTCCAGCCCAGCATGGCACTTTATGCATCTCTTCAGGTGCCGTGATTCCTGGGAGTAGAGTGCCCCGGTTCCCAGCTTCCCTGGGATGGCTGCGTCATCCATGGGGGGGGGTGCACATCTCCACATGGGCTGGTTGGCAGGTGGCATGTTTTTGTAGCAGCTTGGTGGCAGTACCCAAGACATGGAACGCTGTCCCCGGGGGCAGCACTCCTGACGGCTGCTATTCAAAAAGCAATCTTGCTCTATTTAGAGCCCAAATGGCCTGACACTTTTGTGAGAGGGCTGGCCATTGGAAAAGGGGGTATTTTGCTGTCAAGCATCATGACTGAATTTGTTTGGCAAATCTCTCCCCTCCCCTCTGATGGTCCTTCTCATGAGTTGCCTGGGGTTGAGAGCTGGTCTTGTGGTAGCAAGCATGACTTGTCCCCATAGCTAAGCAGGGTCTGCCCTGGTTGCATATGAATGGGAGACCTGATGTGTGAGCACTGCAAGATATTCCCCTCAGGGGATGAAGCCGCTCTGGGAAGAGCAGAAGGTTTCACGTTCCCTCCCTGGCTTCTCCAAGATAGGGCTGAGAGAGATTCCTGCCTGCAACCTTGGAGAAGCCGCTGCCAGTCTGTGAAGACAATACTGAGCTAGATAGACCAATGGTCTGACTCAGTATATGGCAGTTTCCTATGTTCCTATGTTTCTATGTCCCCGCAGCCTGGCACTCTCTTGAGCCGTGGTTTTTGGCACAGATTCCAATGGTAGAGCATTACCAATCCAGCCACCTGGCCCTGCCCGTGAGTAAGCTGGGGAGGGGCATGAACCCCCCCCCCAAAAGGGAGAGGTGCTGGCCCCCCCTTCCCCAAACAATATGTGAAACAGTAGAACATTGCTGCCCCTGAATCCCTGCTTCCGGCATCCCCTCAAAGCCGGACAGGAGCCCCCCGCCCCCTGAAATATTTGTTCCCTGGCTGGAGAGGGGATGCCCTTTGCATGCTGGCCATCCCTTCCATGAAGGGGCCATTTGCCTGCTTGCATGGACAGACTGTGCACAGGGCTTAGGCGTGGACCTTTAAACCCGTTCAAAGCTCCTGGGCTGGGTCTGACGTGGCACTATATGCAAATCTCCTGGCATGTGGATTCCTGAGAGTGGAAAGACCCGGTTTCCAGCTGACCATGGACAGTGGGCTTGCCCTTTGGGGCCACAGGCAGTGGTATGCATGGGCATGTGGGCTGACAGGACATAGGGTTTGACAATGACTTGGCGGCAGATGCCGGGACTGGGACAGCACTCCCCACCACTTTCCTGCACAGAGCATCCTCTCTTACTCCCTTTGGTCTGCCACTCCAGTGAGAGAGTGTTCTGTGGCGTGATGGGGAAGATCTCCAATGTGATGATGTCTGAGATGGGACATCACAGGAGGCTCTTCTCATGAGCAAGACTTAGGGAATCTTCCCACACAGGGAAGGGGCTGGCTGCCTTTCCTCCAACCTAGATGTACAAAAAGTAGAACTGTGCTGCTCTAGCTTTGACATCCAACCCCAGGGATCCCTCCCCAACCTTGGCATTTGCTCCCCTCCTGGCACTGTGATGGGGTGCCCTGCTCATGTTGCCACTTGGAGTGTTTGTGCTTGTGAGCATACATGACTGCTGCTCCCTTCTCTGGGAGCAAAGCGTCCTGTCATCCCATCCCCTTTCCCCTGCCACTTGCCAGATGGGGGAGGGAGCAAACTACAGAGTGGGAATTGGGGCTGCCCCTGAGCGACTGCACGGCTTGACAAGCTGGCCAGTCTAGGATGGGGCATGGCAACGTCCCTGTAGCCTGGCATCTCCATAGCTGCATAGCAGCCAGGAGGGGAGTGGCTGATTTTCTGAGAGGCTTCCAAAGAGAAGCGGCAAAGTAGGGAGCAGCTAAGTTCCTGGGCAGGTCTGCACCACCACCTCTATCATTGGGATTTAGAAACTGGCACAAAACCGCAGTTATAGATGCGTTGGCAGTGGGACATAATACCTCCATGGCAAAACCTCAGTTGTCAGTTGGAAACCTTAGAGATAACCAAGGGTTCCAACAGGAGTTTGGCGAGGCAAACCAGAGGTAGCTTTTGGGCTATAATTGTGGTTTTGCACATTCAGGTGTAACCGAGTTACGACGTCAGCTAGGTTTAACTGTGGTTAGCCATTACGTCTGAATGCAGCCTGAAATTCTGGAGAGCTGCAGCCAGATAATGTAGACAAGGCTGAGCTAAATGGACCAATGGAGAGGTCTTGTGGTAGCAAGCATGACTGGTCCCCTTAGCTAAGCAGGGTTCACCCTGGTTGCATATGAATGGGAGATTTGATGTGTGAGCACTGTAAGATATTCCCCTCAGGGGATGGAGTTGTTCTGGGAAGAGCAGAAAGTTTCAAGTTCCCTCCCTGGCTTCACCAAGATAGGGCTGAGAGAGACTCTTGCCTGCAACCTTGGAGAGGCTGCTGCCAGTCTGGGTAGACAATACTAAGCTAGATGGACCTATGGTATATAGGCAGCTTCCTATGTTCCAGTATATGGCAGCCAGTATATGGCAGCTTCTTATGTTCCTATGACTCAGCATAAAGCAGCTTAATATGTTTATGGTTTTTTAGCCAATACTATCACAGTAACTCAAGCTGACACTAAAAACACTGAGTTAATCATAAAAACCACCATCATCATTCCCAAAGCCACCATTCCCAAAACAACTATAAGCCATCATTGTTTGATACAAAAAACCAAAATATCATGAGACATGGCTGGTCTTTCAGAAAAAGAAAGGTCTATGTAGTAGCAACATTCATATTAAGAACTGAAGTCATGAAAATTCAGTAAGCTCTTTCATGGACTCTGCCTTTGTCAGCCTAGTTGTTCCTAGTAGTTGGTCTTATTTCAAATAAAAAATAATCAAATTGGTCCTGTTTGATTTACAAAGGCCACTTGTATTCTATTCAGTTACCTTTTGAAGTTTGTTTGTTTGGACATTTGACCCAAGGGGATCCTGTAGAGAGTATGAGGGAGGAGACAAGAGAAAAAGGGAGGCGAAGGAGAAGGAGAAAATAAGTTGTTGCTGAATAAGCCTTTAGTTAAATCTACTTAAGATTTTCTTGTGTGTATGAGGGAAGCAGCTATAAAACACCAGTCCAGAGTAAGTGATCTGAGGGCCATGGTTGAAAATCCAAAATTTATTTTATGCTGTTCTGGGAATTAAAATGCTCCAACCATCAACAGCAGGAGAGCAATTTATTAATAAAACTGTTTAATTAAATTGTCTCAGGAATGGAAACTATCTATAATTACAAAAACATGGAAGACAACTGAGAGTTACATAAATTGTCCAGATAACTATGAAAAATTAACTATTATAACATCCACTTTCTAAAACTGAAAGTTATTTTCATTGTGATCTACTGAGGAGAGCCAAGAAAGAAACATTGTTTAACTTGAGGTAAACTCACATTTTACTGAATAGCAGTTATTCCAGAGCCAGGGTTCTAAAACTTGTGTCCCCAGATGATGTTGGATTACAACTCCTATGTTACCAAGATAGCTTGTCTGGGGGCTCCCAACAGCAGCCCTACACCTGATTTGGAGCAACAAGCTTGTAGTTTCCATTTTGTCTCTCTGAACTCATGGGATCATGGGCTCACATTTAATTGCATGAAGTTAACTCATGAGGGTATGTCATTTGGCTAGTAGCATGGGGCAAAGTAACTCCAGGTCAAGTCTAACTCATGATTGTAAGAGGACTATTCCTCTGCTCTTCCTTCCAGTTTCAGCACAGCTGAGGAAGCTGAAGTAGACACGAGTTAATTAAGTGCTATTCTTCTAACTAATTAAGTGCTAATTAAGCTCTAATTAAGTGATAATTATTTTCCTTAGTCAAAGAGTACAGTGAAAAAATGGGACTTTGACTAAACATAAAGAAGACTAAACTAATGACAATGGGTACAGCAACCAGCCTCAGAATTGATAATGAAGACACTGAAGTGGTGGATAGCTTCTGCCTTTTAGGATCGGCCATCAACAGTAGAGGATCCAGCAGTCAAGAAATACACCGCAGACTAGCACTTGGTAGGGTTGCAATGAAGGCCTTGGAAAGGATATTTAGATACCATGACATGTCTATACCTACAAAGATTAGAATCATTCGGACAATGGTTTTCCCCATGACACTCTATGGATGTGAAAGCTGGACTTTGAAGAAGCCAGATAGAAAAAGTATTGAGGCTTTTGAACTTTGGTGCTAGAGAAGACTTTTGAGGACAGCCAGGAAAACAAATGGACATGGACAGCCAGGAAAACAAACAAATGGATCATAGAACAAATCAATCCAGAATTTTCACTCAAGGCACAAATGACCAGGCTCAAACTATCATACTTTGGACACATCATGCAAAGACCCAGCTCCCTTGAGAAGTCCATAATGCTGGGAAAAGTTGGAAGGAAAAAGAAGCGGACGGCCAGCAGCAAGCCATGACAGCAATGAATGCACCACTGAGTGACCTAAAAGGCCAAGCTGAAGACAGATCATCCTGGAGAGAATCTATCTATGTGTTTGCTCAGAGTCGACACTGACTTGATGGCAACCAATCAATCAATCCTTCTAACAGGGAGAGCCAAACACTCCTCTCCACGTTCGCACATTGGGTTAACTTCAAGTTTATCACCTTCGCAGGAAGGAATAAGATAAGCGGTAACAGGCTCATCTCTCTAACAAGAAGTGCCAATGGTTGGCTCGATGGACATTCCAAGGCACTCCCAAGATCCTTCCTGACCATACAAGATAAGCTCTAATGCACCCATTTCACTTCATCCTGCACAGGTTTCTCAATTTATTCACCTCATTGGGCTGTTAGATCACACCCAGAGAGGTTTGAACAGGACAAAATGTATTCTTTGGTCTATCGCACTGTGGTCAACATTTGCTACCCAGGCAAGATGTGGCCTATTTCTTTCCCTGAGACCACTAAGCAGTGTGTCTCTTCTCTGGAGTTACCCGTTGTGTGTTCATGTGTCTGGGCACCAGCTATACCATCTTGCTGTGCCTTGGCTCTGGTACCCACCCTGCTTTTCATCTCTAGACCAGCCCTGCTTCCAGGAGTGATCTCTACAGCACGCTTGGCTGCAGCAAGAAACTGGTCCACTGAGATCAGACCTCCTTAGGACATTTCCTGGCTCTCTGATGCTTGAGTGGCACTTGGGTCTCACTCTTGCATTCTGCCTTCCTGCCTATCCTAGAGGAAAGAGGTCCCTTGACATCGATAGTCCAAACACACCACCAGGAAAGGGACATGAGGTATCTAAATATCTGCTCTTAAGTTTCTTGCTCCCCTCTTTCCTACTCTCTAACTCTAAAATCCAAAGCTGTTCCCTTAGACTGTTTCTCTATCCAGCCTTGAGTGGATTTAATTCAGATCTCAATCTAAAACATCTCTTTGTGAACTTCAGTTTAGTAATATTAATATTATTAACCTGATTACCTTTATTAGTTGATATTGCCTTTTAATCAATCTTCTCTTTTTGTACCCCTAAACCCCAAATAAACCTGGTTGCATTAGATTTCAGTTCTCTGCCAGTCATCTCCAAGACCGAGGCTTCGCTCGAATTTATTCTGAAATGAGCTGCTCCGTCTAAACTCGCTGGTTCCCTACACAAGCCCAAAGGTTAGGAGCAGTATCATTAACACCTATCATCCCTAGATCAGCCATTGTGGCTGGGGATGATGGAAATTATAGTCCAAGCACCAGGTTTAAAAACATACAAGTTTTGTATCTCATGGAATAAAACAGAAACAAAATTCGTCCCCTAGGCTTTACAATTGCATGAACAAAGCACACATACCCCCAAGACATGTCCCTGTGCCTGTTGTCAGATGCAAGGGGGTGGGGCCAATGCCGAGGATGGGGCCTATCAGCCTCAGCAGAGCTTCCCTTCTCTACCTCAGTCAGCCGTTCCTGGAATCACAGACTAGGAGCTCCTTTCCCTGCCTTTCAAGGAGGCAGGAAAAGGAGCTCCCAAACAGCGATTCCAGGAACCAATGACTGGGGAAGGGAAGCTCTGCTGGGGCTGATGGACCCCATCCTCGGCACTGGCCCCACCCCTTGCATCTGATGTCAGGAGCAGAGGGGCTGGGCAAATGCCTGGGAGAGGGTCCATTCAGACCTTCTCCCATCCATCCCCAGTCAGTGTTTCATTGAAACACTGGCTGTCTGTTCCCCTAGCACAGCCAGCATTTCAATGAAACACTGGCTGGGGAGGAGGGAGGGGTATGCATTTAGATCACCAGCTGGGTATGGATGGGGCAAGGGGGTGCCCTGGCCGAGGGAGAGGGGGTGCCTTCGCAGCCTCTTAGACCCTGGCAGACCCTCCATCCTTACTCCATGATCCCTAAACCCCTGACCAATACAATATGGTAAATATCAGCCAATATTGTATTAGATTAAGAATTTTTCATCAGGAACGATACAATGCAAAACTCACATGCTATTGATATATGCTCAATCCATATCCATTGAATTGGAAACCATTTTTGTTCTGATTCAATCCACAGCCCTAACTGGTATGATGTAGCTGCTGCTCCCCTCCACCACATGCACCCACCACTGTACTCTGAGTTGCTCTGAGCACAATTGTCTTTGGAAAACCAGAATATAAATTTTAAAAGCAAAATGTACATGCAGCATTTTGCTAGATGTGCATAAAACTTGTGCATACACTATATTCTGTCATAGCCCCTAGGTCATGGCCTGAGTATTTTCCATAAGTAAAGTAAAGTTGTGTCATCAAGCCAGTGTTGGCTCCTGGTGACCAAAGAGCCATGTGGTTTTCTTTGGTAGAATACAGGAGAGATTTACCATTGCCTTCTCCTTCTCGGTATGAGATGATGCCTTTCAGCACTTTCCTATATCGCTGCTGTCCAATATAGGAGTTTCCCATCTTCTGGGAAACACACCAACGGGGATTCAAACCAACAGCCTCCTGCCCTCTAGGCAGGTTACTTCCCCACTGCGCCATTAGGTGGCTGTAAGTGCCCAACTTAAAATCAACCCTTTTTGTAGTTTAAAAATCAGCACCCTTTAAAAGAGTGCTTTGCTTTTAAAATATGATGGATAGCAATATCAATACAGTAACAAGGACAATAAAGTAATAGCCTTTATTGTAAGTGTGACTTATTCCATGGGCAAAATGAAGAGTACTTACTCCCTTTATAACTAGGAGACAGAAATTTAAAAATCTACTGTAACAAAGTGATGAAATGGACTAGCCCTGTAGATTGTAGAAACTTAACATTAATGGAGTTCTGAGGTGTAATCCATTAAGTAATCCATGAAGTACAGTATTGCTGATGCAGTTTCCAGTAGTTTCAGTGGTGCTCAATGAAACTCAGTGGAAGTCCCCATTAATAGAAGATGCATAGCAGCAGCTGGTGGACCATATCAGTAATTGCTGGCATTGTCAATAAAGCACTATCCATTTTTTTCATTAAGCTTATAATAATTAATTTTGGCTTGGCTTTCAGTTATTATTGCTATGCTCTATCCAACTGTTCCAGTCATACTTTGGTCTTTCCAGAAACTGTAAACACTGAAATCTGTCTCTAATTTGTATTTTATTAACTCATCTACTTAACAAGTAGAATTATGATTTTTTTGATGCTGATAATAGGATAACATTTCTCTGGAGTTTAACATACATTAATCTTTCTAAATTTTAATCAACAGAAAAACCTGAGGTATTTCTCACTGGATAAAGAACTGTTCATAGACATAATTTTAAATATGCATCAGCCTACAAACTTCTGAAAAGTCAAGTGACTGACTAAAGAAATTAGTCACTGCTAATCGGAAACATGAACTGATCATTTATTAGGCATAGCAATTTTTAAAAGAAATTTGATAAGCAAAGTATAGTGCCTGGTTTCCGAGGAAGATAAATGATTACTCATTGTTTTGTGCTTCTCAGTATGCAAACCTAATTTTTAATTATGCTTTCTCGCCATATATCTATGCTGGGAATATTGAATACATGTATTATAAGATTCAAAATTTAACATACCTTTCGAGCAAGGAGAGTTCCTTCCTTCCTTCTTGATACTAACATGATTTCCTTCTCGCCACTACCACTCTCATTCTGGCACTGATATTTTGATTAAAAATATCATAGAAAGTATTGTGGTGTGTGTGTGTGTGTGTGTGTGTGTGTGTGTGTGTGTGTAGGGCGACAGTATCCCACTTGTTCAAATGCAGCCAGTTCTACTGTACCTTCCTCCTTCAAAATGAATGACAGATCTACGATACTATCTCCCTATGACACCTCTACGTTTAATGCCCCCACTCCCATCATCTTCTAATAATCTGCCTAACTTATACAGCCTCTGTTAAACAAATTGTTGGATGTCATCTTGATGTGTTCTTAAACAGTGTTATGCCTCTAGATCTGAGTAAAAAGCAGAAATGGCAAATGAACTATCGTGCCTCTACACAGACTGAACTCATCAAATTTTATCCTGCTGCCAAAACACTCTAAATTCTGAGTGTCTTTTTGTGACCCAGCTGTCCCTAACCTAAACTCAAAACCTGTGCCACTGACCAGGAATGCTCCTTCAGCCTGCAACCCTTAAGCCTGTGTGGATGTAGTTCTCTCACAGTATTTCAGATACATTTTACCACCTAAAATTAATTCCCAAGGCTGTCATTTTATACAAATTTTCCTAGTAATAAGCACTAAACACAGGGAGATTTTCTTCTGAGGAAACATACATAAGATTGCACTGTTAAAAGCAACACATTTATTCAGAGCTTTTTAAACCTATTCTGGGTACTTTCAAAAGAACATAAGAACAGCCCTACTGGATCAGGCACAAGGCCCATCTACTCCAGCATCCTGTTTCACACATTGGCCCACCAGATGCCTCTGGGGAGCCCACAGGCAAGAGGTATGTGCAGGCCCTCTCTCCTGCTGTTGCTCCCCTGCAACTGGTATTGAGAGGCATCATGCGGCCCAAAGCCACCAGACTAGTAGCCATTGATAGATCTGTCCACCATGAATCTGTCTAAGCCCCTTTTAAAGCCATCCAAGCTGGTGGCCATCACCACATTGCATGACAAGGAATTCCATAGATTAAGTTGAGTTGAATTCAGCATGGATCACACTGACCCAGGCTGGACCTTGTTCAAAATTTCCCAGAGAAATCCCCAACAGCCTAATGAACACATTAGTATACCATTCTGAGCCAATTTTTCCATTCAGCCCTGGGATGGACAGAGGTCATCATGGTTGAAACTATTCTGTTCTCTTTTAACTAACTGTGGAACTGACTTGGATTGGCAATTTATTATTTATTAAGCACATTTAGGTACCGCCCCATACAAAAAGTCCCTGGGTGGTTCACAATACAAAACCATTAAAAAATTAACACTATTAAAACAATTTAAATACAATAAAACTCTAAAAACCAAAGCTTTAAAACTATGAACTAAAAGCAGTTCTCAAAAAAACAAGTTGTTCTGGTAAGAACTAATATGCCTACTTTCCTTTCACTATAATCTTAATTGATAATTACCATTCTCACAAGTTATCCCACTTCAGCCTTAAATTTTCATGTGTCCGCCATCCTGAATTGAGGTGGATGATATCATCACAAACTACGCCGTTGAGGTGTCCCTATGGGTCACTCATTACAACAGTACCAAATTTGGTTCAAATCAGTTAGGCAGTCCACAAGCTAGCCCAGTTATGCCTCAAACATTCATGAGCCCACCATCTTGCATCAGGGTGGATGACAACATTACAAACTACACCCTTGAGCCGTCCCTATGTGTCCCTACACCTGTACCAAATTTGGTTCAAATTGGTTAGATGGTCTGCAAGTTAGCCCACTTGTCCCTCAAACATTTATGAGTCCACCATGTTGAATTGGGGTGGATGACATCATCACAAACCACACCATTCAGGTGTCCCTATGTGTCTGTACAACTGTAGCAAATTTGGTTCAGATCGGTTAGGAGGTTTACAGGTTAGCCCACTTGTGCCTCAAATGTTTACACGTCCGACATCTTGAATCAGAGTGGATTACATCATCACAAACTATGCTGGTATGGTGTCCCTATGTGTCCCTACAACTGTACCCAATTGGATGGACACACACACACTATGCCGGGTAATATCATAGGCTTACTTTCCTTAAGGAAAGTAACGAAAAGGCTAAAAGAAAAAGAAAAAGAAAAAGAGAGGGAGTTTGAGAAACCCTTTATCTTCAAGAATTTAACAGAGAATATAATAACCTTCAAGAATTTTGTGTGGTTCAGTCAAACCCTGTATTCAATAGAGATGTGCATGAACTGGTGCTGGGCCAGTTCAGCATGGGGGTTACATTTGGGACCGGGAGGGTGCTCCCCGCCCCCACCGGCCACGTTCTCCCCACTGGCAATATCTCCAAAACTGCTGGCGTGGGGCGGCAGCATACGTCCTTGCTGCCCCGGTCAGCGTCAAACCGGAAGTGCCTGATGCCCTAGTATCCAAGAAGCTGACAATTTGGGAGAATAATTTTATTATCAAAAATAAGCAAACACTTCTGCACTTGATGGCCACAAAGTAACACACACACACACACACACACACACACACCCTCTTTAGAATGAGGAAAGTTCAGTAATGTTTCCTCTTTCCAGTTTGGGAAGTTAAACTGATATCCACAAAGAGATTACAATTATTCTGAAATAATTATTTGTGTAGTAGTAGGCAGTTATTTGTGGGAGAATCCCTTGTAGATCTTCACACACCTTTTAAAATTATAATCTAAATCATTGTTTCTTGGTTAGCACTAGTAGTACAACATTCGACAGAATAAAGCTTACTGGAAAATATTTCACTTTGGGGATGAAGAGCTGAAACTCTATTTCCCTCATTTTGATCCATTATTTCTGAACATTTTAAAGAGAAATAATTAATACCTTTTGTAGAGCAAAGCCTTCCCTGAAAAGTGTAGCGATAATCTCTAAGGACCATGCAGATTTGTTTTACAAACATGGCCTAAAGTGGCACTTCTGTTGTTTTAATAAGAGCTGGCTTTTCCTCAGGCATTTTTATCTCTACAAATTTCACAACCAGGCGACTTGGGAAGTAGATACTTTATAGCAAAAACATGTCAGGTATAATTGTAAAAGCCTAATATGAAAATGTCCTTGCCCTTGGCATTGAGTTTAATATAAAAGGTAAGCCTTTGTTTGTTTGATTGCAAATTTAAGTTCTAGCACTGTCATCCTGCAAAGAAAACCCATTCACCAAAGCAGACATCTTATGTACAGGTGTGCTTGATGCAACTTGCACACGTTAATGGACTGTCGGAGAATAAAAGCTTCAGCCATTCAGCCCCAGAGGCTGCACATACAGACAGCAACCTTTCTTCGAACCTGAGCAGCCAACTCTGACTAAAGCTATTCCTGGAAATATTTTCCCCCATAATATTGTTCACAACATGGAGCTATTAAAATACAACTAACACATCCACATCCATGTTCACGTCCCCGACAGAGTATGGTAAATTTTGACAGCAGTGCTAACTTGCTTGACATTCTGGAAGGACCTAATGCAATATCCCTTTCCACCCTCTCACAGGTGTTTTTCCGCTCTTACAGCACAAGTCACAAACATCTGTTCAACAAGTACATGCATGGTCATTTGTTGACGTGGACATGGACATGGGCAGGGACACCCCCCCCCCCGATCTTCCTTCAGTATATACATTCTTACAAATTTCAAAGATTTCACATGTATCCTTTCAGTACATGGAAAAAAGGAAGACATGGGTCAATGCACTTGTACCAGCATACTTTAAGTTTTGTGAAGGGTTTTAAAAGCACAGAATGTGTTTTTTTAAACCATCTCTCATTGACTTTGGATCCTTCCAATCAAGTCAACAGAATAGTCGTGTAGCCTACGGAGCGACCGTCTTGTCCCAGCTGGCAGAAGAGGGGGCAGGAATAGACTCAACCTCCTATCCCAAAAAGGCCAGCTGATGAATACTTCCTCTGAAAGACCAGCTGCACAAATCTAGATATTTCAGCATTGGCAGGCATGGAAGGCAGTGATAGCTCATTTGCCCGCCCTCCCTCCAAGCAAGGCATTAGGAGTTTCCTGACCTTCTTCCTTAACTCTGCACTTAATAAGTTACTTTAATCATAAAATCTAATATAAAAATAATTCTGACGTCTTTAATTTGAACTCTAAACTCCGTGACTTCAGCTGGGTTTTACAAGATTTTAGTATATATACATAACTCGAAGTGACTGGAGGCTGCTTCATTTGCTTCAGTGTCTGGGAATATTCCATGACTCCTTATGTATACTTTTATGCATTTTTGTACTCTTGTTGGAGACAGTTGAAAATGAGTAACTTGATGACCACATTCACATATAATGCGGAACCGTGTGTCCAATGAACCGGGCAGGGGCCCTCCCGTCTGAATTCTGATGAAATAGAGAGTCCCTCTCTGCAAGTCAGCAAGACTGCAGGGAGAAGGGGGAACTGGCTGCACAAGCTTCCTTCTCTCTTGAAGGTCAGTTGTACAGACAATGACAGCCAGGTTGAGGGAGGAGCTTCCTCTCTCAGCTCCGGCTGGAGTTAATGCAACCTGCATTTCTGCATTTGCATGTAACACAGGCTGTGTTAAACCTCAAGTTGGAGTGGTAAAATTCACTACAACCTCAGAGTACAAACTGCAGTTTGGAGAGTGGAACCTCGGGTAGCTCTCCGAACAAAACTGGAGTTCTGGGAGCCAGACCCATAACGGTCTGGTAACCTCTGGCCCCTTGAACTCCGGTTCCATGTTACATGATAATGAGGCCTCAGTCTTCTAAACAGATTGATATCTTATAAGACAGACAATTTTGTATCTTCTTCTGTAAAGGTATCAAGTTTCACAGGTTTTATAAAAAGACAAAATAAAGACAGAAATAAAATTAAAGTAAAAAATTGAGCACAATTTGTGATTGAGCACGAATCAAGCATGTGTCTGCTTCTTGTCCAACAAACACTGTCTGATGTTTGCCATTGTGACAATTAAGGTTGTTAATTAGTTAAATCTGTCTCCTCAGATGGCTTTTGAATTCCCCCCCCCCGGCATTTTGGCCAAACTGTCCCCCTGGAAGGGGGCAAAAAACACCAGTTGCTCTGTAAGACAACTGCTAGGATGAATTAAATTCAAAATAATTCATTCTGAAGAAAATGTCACTGTGACCTACAAAATACTTGGTTATTGTTCATATTGCTCAATAAATTCTTGTGGGTTTCAAAAACAATATCCTTTTAAAAAATGCTGTAAAATGCTTAATCTCTCTTGTTTTCGGAACACTAATTATAACAGAGTAGAATGAAACAATACCAAGAATTAGAACTTAAATGTTATTTTATTTTTAGGATAGCTTCAGTTATAACTGAGTACACATTTAGCTATGACATGAATCCCTACTGATGTTGTATAAAGTTTCATTGTATTTACACCAGTGGTTAAAGAAACTGGTGGTGGTTTTATTTTCCTATTTTGAATAAAGTTTAGCACCTACCTGAGAAGATGTTCCTTGACCTGTGAAGAACATCCTTCTGATAATTAGTCTTGAAAAACTACAAGATTGTGCGTATATAGAAAGTGAAGTCAGGAAAACTTTCAGGGACTGTCCCCCTCCCTACTTTGGTTTCCATTACTTAGGAATTTCTGTGTAGAATGGTAAGTGAAAGTCTTCTTTCTTATTCTCTCAGGTTTATTTGGGTTCATCATCCAGTAAAGTCCTTTACTTTTCTATCAATTGTCCTTATTTGATGAAGGCAGTGATAGTGTGACAAGGTACAGATGGTAGATGTGATTCTGAACTTTCTAAATGACTAGCTAAAGACAAGTTGATAAGTATTTGTATGTGTGGTCTGCTTGGTGCAGCTCTTGGATCTGAAGGAGACAGCATGACTGTTTTATTTTCCTTGTAAACAGTCATCAACAAGTTCCATTACTTATAATGGAATACTATCAGGGAAGGTCCTACAGATTTCTGTACTATTCATTAAAATTCCTAAGTCTATTTCCTTACACCCATGAATATTTTGCTTCTAATATAGGAGAACCTCGTTATTCACAGAACCACTATTCACAGTTCCACATATCCAGGGGGTGTCTCATTGACACCCTTTTTCAATATCCACAGATACGAAGGGGTTAAAACCAACGTATCCACGTTTCCTAGAGGACTAGAAGTGACTGTGGAGGTCACTTCTGGCTCCCATTTTGTTTCACAGAGCCCAGGAGTAAGCAGGAGAAGCCATTTTGTAGCTCATTTTAAAAAATGGACATTTCCCATGATTTCCTGTGGTTTTCAGGGGCATTTCACTCTTTTGAGGGCATTCCTGGGCACATTGGGGACCCGCAGAACACACCACAGTGAGTTTTGGGTCATTTTGGGACCATTTTGCCATTTAAAATTTTTCCACTCCACCCTAGTACCTCACCCACCTTTCTTCCATAGCCCTAATGCCTTATTACTGGTGGCAGTAGTTGAGGACCAGAACCCCCATGAGTAATGAGGTACTCTTGTAGTCTACATTTTGTACAAGATGGCACATTAATAGGCAAAATAAGAACTATCTAGGAAAAATATAACCTCAAATCTTGATAGTTTGATTAACCAAAGATGTGGTGGGGGGGAGGGAGGTTTTGGATGGTTTTTCAGCTATAGGCTAGCTCCTGTCTGCAAGTGAAAAAAGGTTGTTTTTGTAACCAGATCATCATAAGTTTATTTGCAATGGCCTCCATCCAATTTTGTACACACAGAAACATTACTTCAGAAAACAATAATTATGCTGTTCAGCCTCCCATTGATTTTTCAACTGGAAAGTTTATGCATGTATTTAATTCTCTTCCATTTCTTCAATTTAAGCATAACTGGAACTAATAACCATTGAGTACAGTTGGACTTGAAAGTGCTTAATTTTGGAAAGATTGCATCCAACATAAAAACAAAAATTAGATTGAAACCACCAATAGAGTTAATAGCTTTCTGTTGTACACATGCTAGTTAGTGCTCTTCCACTTTGTTCACCCAAAAGCTGATTGGCGAGATTATTGCTTTCTGAAATAGTTTTCACACATGCAGTCCTGGCAACTGGATTGGAGAGAAGGAGACACACGCAGCAACCATATGCATGCAGGGTTGCTCATCTAGCTAGGCATAGAGAAGTTTGGAGAAAGAGCATCCACTAACTAGCATAATTGTAGAACAGAATTTCTTTTAACCAGGTTTTAACTAAAGTTCTTAGGTCCCAGAGGCGGCGTCAGAAAAGAAATGAGTGGGGCACAGAAGGAGGAAAGTGCATTTATGGGTAGGTGAGCTGTGTCCCACATACAGTATTACATTTCTGAAACAGAATTTGAGAGACAGGTGGGGGAGCAAACTATTTGTCTGGAGAGGGGGGCTTCCCCCCCGCCCCACCTTGACCCCACTCTGGAGTCACCCTTGTTACATCCTTAGCAAAATACTAACTATAATAGAACTTTGAAGACCCAACTTTAGCTTGGCGACTGGAATGAGTTTAGATAGGTATGATATAAAAGGTGGAAGGAAATAGATACATCCATACCTTTTCTATGCAGTATGTATTCACTTGTTCCACACATACCACGATGGGAGAAAGATATAATTTTTAAAGCCCGCAGTAAAACTCACATTGATTTTAATGAATTTAAGTGGCAACCTCTGTGTTTTATCTTCCTAGTGCAACCTGAAGCAGAAATGCTGGCAAGAAAATGAAATATGATGTCACTCAGGACTCAATCACCAGAAAATAAGACAGGCAAAGCTAAACATGTGGCAAGAAACGATGTGCTACCCTGCTATTTTAGATTACTGCAAGGATTTTCAAAAAGAATGAATTGTTTTTATACTACATTAATACCTTAGCGTCTCTAGATACACAATGATGGAATCAGCTGACAGTTCCCATTTTGAGCAGACCATTATGATAAGCTACCCCAGGAACATAGAGCTGCTTTATTCTTTTCCTCTGTGGTTTTCCTTCTGCAGTGGACTAATGCAGTGGACTAATATTCCAAGGTACATTCAATACCAACATGGACTTCCTGATGAATTATGATGGTTCTAAGCAGCCACAGACTACCAGATGAATTATGATGGTTCTAAGCAGCCACAGGGTCCGCACATTACCACAACTGGTTGATAAGATGTGGAATGGATTGGAATATCTATATTTTCTAGCATGGTATGTTCCTAGTGGTTTTATTGGACATTATGGAGAGTGCAGTTTGTGTTGCCATAAACATGCACCCACTAAACATTTCATCTTGAAATGTATAATTATATTGATTTATATCCCACAGCATCTTTCTGTGTCATTAAAATGCACTCATTTACTTTTCAGAGTGAATATAATCTTCTTTGGGGAGAAAAAAGAAACATCCTGAAAGCAGGATTCTTTAATTTTTTTAATTTTACTATAAAACCTGCCACCAGCAAATAAACACAATTCTGATTTAAAGCAGCAGAAGCATTGGATTTTAGTGCTCCCATAAAACAATCAGGCTGTGAAGTGAGATGCTGAAGAGGATAGCTGCTCAGGTCAGCCAATTTAATCTAAACCTATCCCAATTTCGCAAACATTCACAGCAGCAATTTTTATTCTCGCACCTAGTCCCAGTACATGTTGCATTTATATTCAAGGGTGGCAAGTTAAACCTATAGAGAATGAGCCTTAGAACATGAACCACTACGTGCACCATAGCAAATAATAAGGATTGTGTAAAAGCAATGCATGATTAAAGAACAAAGTGTCAAATTCTTAGATTTACACACAAAGCCTTCACCATCAACAGGAAATGAATTTGTGCTTAAAGTAAGAATTGGTCTTCTGAGAATGCTATATTCACTTGTATAGGTGGTGGTGACCCAAGAAACAGAAAGAACATTTTAGAAAGCTCCAGAATTTCATATTAGGCTCCCAGTGGCCTCCAGGTACTGAACAATCCAGGTACTTCGACAGGGGCTCTCAAATATATGCAAAAAATATTTTCTGATAAACCTGACGAGTATCACCTTATTGAAGAGATTCACATGCAATGTCAAATCATGATTTGATACTACAGGAAGTAACCCATAGCCAGACACACTTTCTGCCAATTGTAACTAAATAGTCATAGTAATAAATAAATACAATATTTGTAATTTATCTCCAGGAGTTAAACAGATGTGAAGCCAGCAAACTGTGTGTCACTACTTCCAATCAAAAGGTAGAGGCGATACCTTATGTCACCTCCTTTTTCATTTTCAGTTCCTCTTGTGGTAACTATAGAGAAGCATACCTAACCAGGAAAAAAAAATATTGATGCTTTCACACAAATTTTGTGATTCAATTTTTTTTTACTATTTTGGTTCTATTGACTCTATTTGTCTAGATGCTAAAGAGAATTCTGCACAAAAAAAGAATTATAGAAGTATTAGAATGCTTTGTGATGTTTTTTCTTTCCCCCAAAGATTTAAATTTAATTGTTTGTGTGGTTTTTTTGGGGGGGATGATGGGAATGACATATTTGTGTTGTAGAGCTACAATAATCCAATCCTATGAATAACTTCATTATCTACTAAGTGGATAAGATTGACAGAAGATCCATTCCATGCATCATAACAATATCTATAAAGTTGTGGGCAGTGTTGCGAATATAGAACATTGTACTAGTGTAAGCCAGCTGTTCTTCAGTACTACTCTGTTAATATCCAGTGGCATAAACTGTCTGTATTACCTCCTATTTTTCACATTCACTTTCTGTTAAATGGGTTTTTAGATCTACAATTGTTTAGAGCTTATTTCTGCATAATAAATTTCAGGGTAAGTGATCTGTTTATTTTTGCTGTCAAACCAGACACTGTAGATAGTGCACCTTTAGGCTCTGTAGGCAGAATCTGTTCAAGCGATATATAACACATGCAACCTTACTTTAGAAACTCAGAGTGGCCTAAAAGAACACAGATTTAAACCTTCCAAAATTTAAGGAAACTATTAGATAATGTTTTCTTAAAATGTTACCACAATCAAGGCAACTAAGTAGTATCAACCTGTTTCTGGAGCAATCTATTTTAGATTGTTTGCCCTTGGGGACAGGGAGGAAGTCTATTTATTTATATCTATGTAAACCACTTTGGGAACTTCTGTTGAAAAGCAGTATATAAATACTGATCATATTTGTATATAAATTTTCATCGTATTCGTATATAAATATTCGTATTTCATTTCTTCCCTTTCAGCCATATCCCACATAACCAATGGGATACTCTGCGTTCCAATATTTTTTTGTTAAATGCTTCTTCCAAAATTTCCAGCAATTATTAAACACATAAAAATAACTGTTCAAGATAGGCATCCAGATACTATATATCATAGGATGTATATTTTAAGGGAGTTGGGAACATGAGCAACATATACATGACCACACTGAGAACTGTCTTAACAGCAGAGGTGGGTCATGCCATGGAATTAACTTGTTAAAAGAGCTGTAAGAGTTATAATACAAGAACAATGGTACACTCTGATCAAAAGACATTTGTCCAACAGAAGGTATTGCTTGACCTTCTCAGACTTTTTGTCATTAACATGTGCAGACCAACTGTTTTCATCATCTTTCATGACTTATTCTTATTTCCATTTTGTCCATAAAGCAGTTTATTTGTTCCGTAGTCTCTTTTTCTCAGTGCCAAGTTGCACAAGTAAACCAAAGACTTTGTTGTATTCCACAGAACTACCTTCATCAAAAGCATTTCTAATTGCTTCTGATGAGTGTACCCTGCCTTCTGTCCAAGACTTACAGAACCACAATGTCAGTTGCTCGTGTGCATGTAACTTCACTGACATATATGTTCCAATAAGCAAATCCAGGAAACAATCCCTACTGGGCTATATCCAAAACCCACTGAATTAATTGAGGTTGTTTCTGTTGACTTTGGTTCATGATGCCTTGCAATTAATGACAATCCCCCTTTCTCATAACCTGTTTTAATCAACAGCAATGGAAGATTCACCTTCTGTTGAAAATATCTAAGGGCAAAATCTAAGGATAATATTCATAAACTCATACAATGCCACTGATTGACTCATTTTCACTACACAGGGTTTTTGTTTGTTTGATTTATTTTGGTGGGGTAACGTTATGCATAATAGGAAGGGCAACAGAAAACACTAGGCAGCATCCAGAAAGGTAGTTATGACCAAAGTCCGATTAATGGGACTTAAGTTAGTCATGACTAACTTGTCTAACTGACTTCAATAATACTTAGTCATGACCAACTTATCTGGAAGCTTGCCACTGTGTTTTTGAAGCTCTGTTATAGCTCAACTACTGGAAGAAGTATTTGTGGGTGGTGAAGACAAGGGCTTGGCTGAGGACAAATTGGACATGGTCACCAAGGACTCCAATCTAAACAGTCTAAGCGATTTCCTGATATTTTGGGAAATAAATCAACTTATTCCAAGCTGATTCAAGAAGACTAGGACTGGGTATGTCATTACTTCCAAAAGAATCAAGAAAATTACTTCCAAAAGAATCAAGAAAATAAGCACCAAGTCAGTCATTTGAAAATGGTATTGTCAGGTATGATATGAAGGACACTTAGTTGTGAGCCAACCAGTCTCCACCCCTGTACACAGATGGTAAAAAAACAGTCAGGCAAGTGGGGGTGGGAATTCATGGAGGACAGGAACAGCTTCTGGGACATGACACCTCCACCCCCCCGCCCCGGCCCTTCACAGTACAGAAGGCTCTTTACTCTTCTTCTCCAGGAACCAGATGGAGAATGCGACTCCAAACATGCAGCATCCCACAGCGTCTTGAATCTTCCCGACACAGAGACAAGCATTTGGATCCTTTCCTCAACTGATCAAAATAGCACTCTGGAGCCCCCATGTGTACAATAGGACAAACAGACTGGAAGGCTCTTAAAGCCACAGGGCTTAATTTTTCTTCCTGTTGCCTTGGATGAGAAAGACAAGCTTAAACAAGATAAACCTCTGAAAGGCATGACTCCTATCCCCCCTTTTGAGGCACCTACATTTGCTACGGTTATATTAGTCTTAAATGTTTTGACCATGTATATTTGATAGGAAAATAATTTCACAAGATCTAGCACATTATAAAATCATATATGCTAAATGGACTCCCCCCATCCCAGGCTACTAGTCCAACATCCAACTGCATTGAATGGCCACCTACAGACCATAGCCCATGGTGAACTAGCAGAGCTTTGTTTTTTGTGAGCTGAGGAAGCAGGACTAGTCTGTCTTGCTTGCAAGACATGCCGTTTCAGCCACGTGGATCCTATCTCAGCATCCTATCGCATATAGCATATGATCACTTGACATTTTTTGTCTAAAGTTTAGGTTTGCTAACTGTTTTGACATTTTTAAAAACTCCCCAATTATGTAATTACTTTAACTTATTAGATCGATAAACTAAAGTGTGTCGTCGAGTCGGTGTCGACTTCTGGCGACCACAGAGCCCTGTAGTTGTATTTGGTAGAATACAGGAAGGATTTACCATTGCCATCTCCCACACAGTATGAGATGATGCCTTTCAGCATCTTCCTATATTGCTGTTGCCCGATATTGGTGTTTCTCATAGTCTGGGAAACAGACCAGTGGGGATTCAAACCAGCTACCTCTGGCTTGCTAGTGAAGTCATTTCCCTGCTGTGCCATTAGGTGGCTCATTAGCTCAATAGGATATATTTATTTTGTCACTACATTTACACTCTGCCTTCCACCAAGCTCAGATCACCACAGGAGCTGCTGGCCATACCACATCTGAGTTTCAGAGATGGAATGACATTGGCTACCTTCAAAATATTACCTGGAAGAATGAAATCATATAGAGGCGTTCTAGAGTTAAGAATGCAAATATAGACCTGCTTTTCTAATTATATTCTTATGAACCACACATGTTCATGTGGTTCAGACTGGTTTGTTTTTGTGCTGAAATGCATTTTTCAAAGCCACTGAACCACAAAATGCAGTGCAATACAGTTTTTGTAACTTAAAAGGGGAGAGCGGGCAAATTTAAATCATTAAGCTCATTTTCAAATACACTTTCCTTTGCATGAACATCAGTTACTTCCCACAAAATTCCTCCAAATAATACACCTCCAGAATCTAAAGAACAAAATCTGTACAAGAATGAGGAAAGAAACATTATCTATGGAAAGAGATACCATGGCCTACTAAAACACTAAAAACTAAGGAGGTTTTATGCAAGCTATTTTCCCCCCCAGTGTAGCTGAACTTCTTGCAATTTTCCAAGAGAATGTGTGAAAAGACGCCTCCGTATTGTCAGGCAAATGAGATATGCCAAAACATTCGTTTCTCTTTTATAAATATGAATAGAGATTCACTCTATTTTCTCATTGTGAAGCTGTTCAGTGTAGTGCTTAAATTTTTAGAATAATAAGCCATGTGGTTGTTTCAGATAATGGAGGAAACTAGGTATTTTGGAGAGGACATCAGGAAAGAATGGACAAGAGCTGGTTTAATTAAGGCAGCTGAACTTGTGTAATTTGCTTATATCAGACACAAGTACAAAACAGAAGCTTTAAAAGAATTCACAGCATATTTGAGAAAAGCATGAGGCTCATGGTCTGTTCCTTCCTAATTGGATTATGGATAATTATTTTTTTAAACAAAAGCAGGTTTGTAGTCTTCTTTACATGATTAGGCTCGATTGCAAATTTAATAACTTGTTTTAAAGTTCTGCTTTCTTCCCTGAAATGCTTGCTAAAAAAAAGGCTACAAATAACTAAGTTGTGTCTTCCTATGTCTTTATTAGGAAAATGCTCTAAGTCCTTTACTTTCTATGTAATCAGAGCTATAATTTCTTCAGGTTATTTTAGGACTGGGCTACAGCTAAAGCAGGAAACTCTGCTTTATTCTGAGCTCCAGATATGTCAATGCAGCAAAGCAGCAATCTAGTTTTATAAGCTATCTCCTTACATAAAGCATAACACTACTGTTAGACTTAGCTCCCCACCAGAGATCCCATACTGGCTGTTATCTATTTTTGGAGCAGATTGAGAATCATATGAATACCAGTTCCCAAGTCACTACTATGGAAGTTAGGTAACGTTTGACGGTTTTCTGAATAATTTTAAAATGATAAATTGCTGCTTGTGCTTAATGAGCAACCATAAAATCTGGAGGGCTACTGGGTGACTCAAAGGCTCTACTAACTCCATGTCCAGCATTTCTAATGCCTGGCAGAAAATCTGCTGCAGGTGGCTGACATTTACCTCATAGCAGAGAAACCCTGAATGGTCTTGATGAGTCAAACCTTTATGTTTTGGAACTAAAAGGAGGACTGGGATATGCTGAAAGCAGACTGAACTAGAATATCTTTTTGGCCCATGTTCCAGAGGGGTTAGTGATGTGGTCATCAAGAGGGTTAGACATCTACTTGTGATACAGAAATCACTGGCTGACACCCAGACTGTCATGCATGTGCTGAAAAATATTTCATGCAGGCAATGGAGGAGGGGCAATTTTGGCAAGTCTCCCCTTTCCACCGCAGCCCACTCGGCCTCTCAAACATACGTCCCTGAAGACAACTGAGGGAAGAGAAGGGAAGATGAATGAAAATGCAGACCTATTGTCAGCATTCAATGTTAGTCTGGATGTCTGAGATCCTATCAGCTTTAAGGTCCTAATTTGGGAATGTTGTTTCATTTTGGCTCCATTGCTTTGCCTCACTTCTTAGTGTACTGAGATGTGATATTGCATTTGCTCCAGAACGCTGTGTATACATTCAGTGGCGCACCTAGGTAATTTGGGTGCCTGGACTGCCTAGCCATGAGGCACTTCTGCACAACCCCAAAAAAACTCCTTTGCGGGGCCCACCTCTCCAAACCTCCACTTTAAAAAAAAAAAATCTTACTGTGGCTGTGTGTGTGTGTGTGTGTGTGTGTGTGTGTGTGTGTGTGAATGGAGCAGTCCCACTCCTCTCCTAGCTCCCCCGCAAAGGAGCGACGCTCGGCCCATCCGCTGAGGCCAGGGTCTCTTACCAACTGCGAGGTGGGTTTGCACAGTTTAGAGATCACTGCAAGCCCATGACATCACGGGCTTGCAATGATTTCAACTGTGCAGGTGCGCCTCGCAGTTGGTAAAAGATGCTGGCCTGAACGGACAGGCCCAGCATCGCTCCGGTCCCCACCACCGCCGAGAGAGAGGGGAGAAGGACTGCCACCCCCCGCGGCCACCCCTCGTCCATAGTAAGAATTTAAAAAACCAACAATGGAGGTTTGGTGGGGCATGGGGTGGCTGCCGGAAGCCCCCAGCCCCGGCCATTTGGAGGCCCCCAGACCTTGGAGGACTGGACTGGGTCCCCAAGATCCAGCAGTTAGAGCGTCTCTGTATACATTGCCTGAATAGTATCTGAGTTCCTAACTATGGACTGCAGTGTTTGCAACCAGAAGTATGCCAAAATTATGAACCTGAGTGACTATTGCAAACCAAACCCCATCTATTCCATGTGCCCTTATACCCCCACCAGGGGCAGAGCTACAAGTGAATGGGGGGTGGTTGGTACAAATGGCCCTGGGCCCCTAAAAGCCTCCACTGGCTGGGCAACTCCTTGCTCTTTGCTCTTCCCCTCACACCTCTCTGAAGAAGGAGATAGGTGAGTCAGAGCCCATCTTCCCTTTGAGTCCCAGGGTCCTCTCCAACCTAGCTATACCTCTGTTCCCCACACACCCTGCTCAGCTTTCATGTCCTGAAGTTTATCATCACTTATTAAAGCCAATTAATTGACTTCATTCAATACCATACACTGTAATGATCAAATTGTTCTTCTGCATTGGAATCTCCCAGTAAAACTACAGAGCTGGTCTCTACATTACTCAGAATGAGGTAGTAGAATTCTGAACTGTACCACTCCAGATAGAGGATGTGTGTTTATGTATCCTACCCATGTAAAAAGCTCTCTGCATGTAGAAAATCAGCATATGAAGTAGAGGACTACAACAGTTCACTCTCCCTCTGCCCACCCCTTATTCGTTGTATTATTGTAGCATTATCTGCAAACCCTTTTTTACAGCTGGGTGCATTCACAAGCACCCCACCTGCAGCCCGTAAGTGGTACAGCCCAGAAGTTCATCATCTCATTCTGCATGATGTATAGATTGGCTCGGTTGCTCTTTGTAATGGCAGGCCAGAGTGTGTGCTTATAATGATCCATTTTGTGTTGTCACTGTTCTTCAGCTAATTATAAGTAATAGAACTTGCTCTACCGAGGCAGGTTTCACCAACTAATTATGTTTTTATACATTTCCAACTGTAAAAAAAACACCATTCACCATCACTTCAAAACATGTACCATTGTTTTCATGGACTGAGCACACAATGCAACAAAATGGACATTTTAAAAGAAGTTCAATACACTGAATGGGGTGTGGCTGGTGGGGGGAAAGAAAGAAGGGGGGCAAATGTAAGTACCATGAAATGTAAAAAAACAAATTCACTGTGACTATGCAGCTTTCAGGTCTTCTCAAGGCTGTGGAAAAAATAGAATGTGGATAGCACTTCACTACTTTTTATCAGCTTACAGGATTGCTTGAAGCAAAAATGTCATTTCTCATTTGTTTTCTTAAAGGACGTATATAATTTAATTAACCCTTTCTTTTTAGTTATTTTGTTGCTCGAGAACTCGGAAGAATCATTGGGCCCCTGAGTTCTACAAATGTCAACGACAATGACCAGAGGAGAGCTGGTCTTGTGGTAGCAAGCATGACTTGTCCCCATAGCTAAGCACTGCCCTGGTCTGCCCTGGTTGCCCTGGTCTGCCCTGGTTGCATCTGAATGGGAGACTTGATGTGTGAGCACTGCAAGATATTCCCCTCAGGGGATGGAGCCGCTCTGGGAAGAGCAGAAGGTTTCAAGTTCCCTCCCTGGCTTCTCCAAGATAGGGCTGAGAGAGATTCCTGCCTGCAACCTTGGAGAAGCCGCTGCCAGTCTGTGAAGACAATACTAAGCTAGATAGACCAAAGGTCTGACTCAGTATATGGCAGTTTCCTGTGTTCTGATGAGCTGTAGAGTGTCCCCCTGGGAAACAGATGGAAATAGACTCAAGACATGGAACTGGAAGGCCTTATAACAGATTGGTGGATGATTGTCCCAGAGTGAAGATGAAGACCTTTTTTTCCATGAGTATAAGAAACTGGCCTAAGTCTCCCTTTTATCTCAATATAGCTTCGCTCCTGTTTGGCTAGGAACAAAAGGGGAAAGTAAGTTAATGTTCCTTGAATAAACAATTCCCAGGCAACATTCTGATATTAAATTGCCACCTATAGATCTTTACTTTATTACAGTCATAGACCAGAATACAAGCAGTAAATACAATCTACAATACAAGCAAGGTAATCAATAATAAGAATAAAAATACTAAATACTAAAATAACAAATGCTTACATACTACTTTTGAAATTCCAAGACCAATACGGTCATAATCGTGGATAAGCTAACAGAATGCAGTGAACCCTTGTGGCTAAGAAACATAATTTTGCTACTTGATATGTAACACTGGGATATTTATCAGCTAAAAGATACATGACATGAAATTCATCTGCATGGCCTGGAATTTTATTAAGGGTTGAATCAACCTTAACAGAGTCAGAATGGGATATGCATCGTAAAAGGACATGAACAATTGTCTCAGTGTCACTGGAGACACATGGGCATAACTGCCGGGATGCTGGGGTTTTGCAGTAACTGCCATTTATGCGGAGGGGAGAGAATTAAGATGGGCTCTAAAGAAGGCCCATTGATACTTCGAAGAAGTGAGTGAGAATAGGCCTTCATGCATTACAGTCAGTGCTAGCTTGAAGAATTTTGCTTAAAGTGACATATGCAGAGAGGGACAAAATGGGTTTGGACATAACAGGGCTTTTTGCTTCAATATTTGGTATGTTTCGGGAGGACTTACTGGGGGCAGTGTTGGCAGTACAGGTGCCCCTTTCTTTGTTCTCACAGGCAGTGATGGAAGCCTTCTCAGTGGTTGGCTGTGGCCAACCATCATCCCCGCCCCCTTTGAATTGCACCAGAGAATGATGTAATGTCACAATGTAGCATCACTAGACTGTGGGCTGCCATTTTTCCTCCCAGAATGCACCAGAGAATGATGTTATCTTGTGATATTGCATCATTTCCTCATGGGCACTTTTCTGGAGAAAAACAGTGGCCTATATTGATTCTACTACTAGGTCATATCACATAAGAACATAAGAACAGCCCTGCTGGATCAGGCCCAAGGCTTATCTAAACCAGAATCCTGTTTCACAAAATGGCTCACCAGATGCCTCTGAGAAGCCCATAGCAAGAGGTGGGGGCATGCCCTCTCTCTTGCTGTTGCTCCCCTGCAACTGGTATTTAGAAGCATTTTGCCTCTGAGGATACAGGTAGTCTACCACCTCCAGACTAGAGCCATCCGAGTCAGGCGGTATATTAAACAAGACTGAAAGAAGGACAGAAAGAAACTAACCCCAGGCCCCTGATCATTTTGGTTGCCCTCTTCTGCACCTTTTCCAGTTCTACTATGTCCTCCTTCAGATACGGTGACCAGTAGTAAGTAATAATTTATTACGGTCAATGACCAGTCAACATACACACCAAAATATAAAGCAGCACAAAACAAAGCAAAATCAAAGAAGTAAAACTAGATAACAACACATCAAGTTATGCAAAAATCTCAGTTACAACTACTCAGTTGTTCCTATCTCAGTTTACAGGCTGCCGCAAAGAATCTTGCTGTCCCCGCTGTAACAACTGCATATTGATCCACTAAGAGACAGGAGATGAAATACTCTTCTGATTGACCAGGCCTTTTTTTTTTTTAATGGTTTGATCCAGATAGTATGAATGCCCCTATAACAGGCACAGTGTAAAAGAACAAGTAAGACAGACTCAATGTCACCCAAATCACATGGACATAACTGGCTCCTTCGTGGTATCCCCTTAAATCTGCCATCCAAAACGGCAGAAGGCAAGGCATTAAACCGTGCCAGCAAAAAGGCTCTCCTCTGATTTAAGGTGGTCAAATGGGTGAGGTATGCAGAGATAACAGTGACCACACAGTACTTCAAATGTGGCTGCATCATTGATTTGTATAAGGGTATTATAATATTAACATTTTATTTTCAATCCCCTTCCTAATGATTCCTAGCATGGAATTTGCCATTTTCACTGCTGCCATGCACTGAGCTAACACTTTCAATGAGCTGCCCATCACGACTCCAAGATTTATCTCCTGCTCAGTCACTGACAGCTCAACCCCCGTCAGTGTATACGTCTCACAAATGGACATGGTGCATGCGCTGCAGCCTCGAAAATGGCCACTGCCACCGAAATGTCCCAAACATGGACCAAAATTGCCCTTAAAAGACCGGGTGAGGCCAGCGGGGGAGGGGGGACAATGTAGACCCCACCTCCTAGGGTCATGGCAGCACCCTCCAAAGCTGCTGGACTAGCAGTGAGTGTTTAACTTAATTTAAAAAACCCACCACTCTAGAACCCCTGAACCAGCCCCGAGCTGGCCTGTGAAGTTGAGCTCGACCTCGAGCTGAACCAGGCCCAGTCAGATGGCAAACTGGCTCAACCTTGAGCCAGATTGCACATCCCTAATGGTCAGTATTCTCCGCCGTGAAGACAAATGCAAAGACTAGCAGAGCTAGACTGGGGCAGCTCGTGTCTGGCGGTGGTGGCAGCCCGGCTCGCCCCACCCCCTACATCTGACATGAGGCGTGGGGGTTAGCTACACCCCCGCATCTGACGTCAGACGTGTGGGGCATGGTCTGGCTCCCAAATGGGGCTGCGTGGCCCCATTAGGGAGCTAGATCAGGGCCAGCGCTACATCCACAGTTCGGCCAGAAGCAGCTCTCCCTGCCTTTAAGGCAGGGAAGAGTTGCTCCTGGCCACGCTATGAATGCAGTGCCAGCCATTTAACTCCCAAATGGGGTTGCGTGGCCCCACTCAGGAGCAAAACCAGCACCCCACATGTCTGACATCAGACACAGGGGCGTATCCGGTCTGTGAGGTGTGGCCCCTGTGGGGGCGGCCTGGGTTCTTTGAACCCGGTCACCCAAGGGTGGCTACGCCCCTGTGCAAAAAACCCATTCAGCTTCTATGCAATCTCCTTATCCTAATTAATAATCCTTTTCACGCTATCATCATTTAAGGGCCCAACTGCCTCCCTGGCAGATTTTCTGCTTCTGATATATTTAAGTAAGTTTTTGTTATTGCCCTTGACACTCCTAGCTATATGCTCCTCAAAATCTGTTTTTGCATCCCTTACTGTCTCCTTGCATTTCTTTTGCCAGAGTTTATGTTTCTGTCTGTTCTCTTCTCTTGGGCAGGACTTCCATTTTCTGAATCAAGTCTTCTTCCCTTTTATAGTTTCCCTGACTCTACTTGTTAGCCATGCTGGCATCCTCCTGAACTTTGTGCTACCTTTCCTCCCTCTTGGTACACATTCCAACTGAGCTTCTATTATTGTCCATTTGAATAAGTTCCATGCCTTCTGGGGTGATTGGACCCTCCTTTCAGTTTCCTTTTTACCAATCCCTTCAATTCTGAGAAGTTTACTCTTCTGAAGTTCAACGCATCTGTGTTGGGACTTTCTTGGCAGTGCTCCACTCACATTATAAGCTGAATTGAATCACACTATGGTTACTGTTCCCCAATGATTCTACAATTGATATTTTCTACCAGGTGCTGTTCAACAGTCAGAATTAATTCCAAGGTCCCCTTCTCTCTAGTTGGTTCCACAACCAACTGTTCTAAGCCATAGTCATTTAGCATATCTAGAAATCCAGCCTCTCTGTCAATACCTGCACATGGATTTGCCCTGTCTACATGAGAGTAATTGAAGTCACCCATTATTACAGCTCTGACTCTCTTTGATGCCTCTCTGATTTGCTTCTTCAACTCCAGGTCACTCTCAGTCTTCTGATCCAGAGGGCGACAGAACGTCCCTAGTAACACATTTCCTTTCAGTCCTCATATTGTCATCCATAATGATTATGTGGAGGACTCCAGTCCTTCCAGCTTCTTGGATTCTATCCCTTCTTTAATATACAGTGCTTCTCCACCGCCAATCTGCCCCAACCCCATCCTTTCTGTAGTTTGAATCCAGGAATAACAATGTACCACTGGTTCTCACCGTTCCACTAGGAATCCTGTCCCTCACTTTTTAGTCCAGATTATGGCCTTCAAGTTGGATGCCTTAGTGGCTGCTGGAGCTGGCATGGAGCCTTTTCATGCAACTGGCACAATTACATGTAATATTCAGTGTTAGAGCTGTCATATGTACATAGTTTGGGAGCTTCAATTAGTTCAAAATGTGGCAGACAGACTCGTCTCTGGGGTAACCAGTTGCACTGGCTGCCAATATGTTTTCGGGCAGAATACAAAGTGCTGGTTATTACCTTTAAAGCTTGAATGACTTGGGTCTGGGCTACCTTAGAGAGCGCCTTCTTCTGTATGATCACCATCACACGGTGAGGTCGTTTGGAGAGGTCTGTCTCCAGTACCGTCCAGTATGTCTGCTGGCAACTCAGAACCAGATCTTCTCTGTAGCTGCTCCAGTCCTATGGAATGCACTGAAAACTGGTTTGGCCTGGCCTTTCAAGGTTTTTAAAATTGTTTGGGGGTATTTTAATTGGTTTTAAGTGGTTTCAAATCGGAGCGGATCCTCCACTGCAGAGAGCGCTGGGCAACACGTTCCAGCTCGGAGCAGCTTGCAAGTGCTGCCGGAGCAGAAATAAGCACATTCTAATGTATGCCTAAAAGGAGCCTCTCGCCGTCGCTGCTGGTAGCACCTGCACCAGCCGCTACTGCCAAGAGGGCATGAGCATTTGGCAATGAGATAACAAATAACGTGATATGCGTGTTCCTGGCCACAAGATTACATTCCTGACACTGCCTAAAAAATCCTATCTCTGATATGAGCTCTGATTGGGTCAGTGTCCACCAACCCACATGGTGAATGCAGTTATGTGCTGTCCCAGAAGAGCACTGTAGCTGAATGTGAGTGGACTGGAGGGAACAGAATAATGAAGTAAAGCAGAACAGAAGGAAGAAGAGGTGGAGAAGAAATGAGAACAGAGGGAGGGAAAACCTGGCAAGGGCCTCTCTAAATAGGGAGTTGTGATTAATAGCAAAACTTTGCCATATTTCAGGGTGAGGAAATGGAGGCTTCTAGAATTGGCAACTAATAAATGCTAAAAGCAACGGAAACAATACTGAGTCAAAGGAACTGCTATGTTTTTAATGTGTCATGAGACTATATGCCACCTTCTTGCTTTCCTGTGCCTCTTGACTCAATATCTGCTTCATCTTCCTATGACTATGTACCAGAAATGTAATTTCCCTTGTTCCCCATTACTTCACAGGCTGCCCTTTTACAGAAACATTTCTTTTCTTGGTGATGCGACATCACACTATGCCCATCATGTTTATAGAAACCAGGGTCAGGACACAGAGAAGCACTCTGGTCTCTGCCACAACAGTGAACTGGAGCCAAACAGAGTAGCCAAGGCCTCAACTGGATAGACTATCCAGGGAAAGCAGGGGTTGAAGCCAAAGAAGAAGGAATCATACAGCTTTTATAAGCTGGAAATATCACACACACACACACCCAAACTGCAATTCCACCAAGGAAGCCTAGGCTGTTAGTCCCCGCCTCCCTAGGAAGGTCAGCAGTGTCCTGAGAAGGGTCAACCATGCAGACCCATAAATAGGGAGAATAATGCCCCCTGCTGGCAAAGACCTGCAATTATCAATGCTGGTGCACTTTGCCTATATGTTTCAGCCCTTCACACCTTCAGCCCTTCACACCTTCAATTAAAACCATGTGAAATATTGAAGTAGATTACAAATTTTCAGTATTTTGAAATACACAGTTCACTTTTGCACTTCATATTTGATAACCAGGGGTGCAAAACACATTCTCATATGCCATGCACTGCAAAGAGAAACCAACAGATTAAAAGCACTTCTGAAATAATCTCTCTTCTTCCTTTCACATATGCTGGTCTACCAGCCAGAATAAATATAGTTTTTATGTAACAGAAGTAGACTTAAAGCCGTCCAGCATTACTAAGGAATAATCTTACATCACTTGGTCCTTAAGATGTATCACCACCCTTAACAGAAAATAATAAAACTTTAAATGGATTTTTAAAACCACTTCATAACATTTCGGCGGGGGGGGGGGGGCGAATACATAAATGTGACATTGTTTTCTGTGGATCAATAACATTTCAGCAAACTGCTGTTGGCTTTCCAAGAGGCGACATTTTTAATTAAATGATCTTCATTCAAGTTAAAATGAATATTTTATATTCAGTTTACAGAGAAAGACACTTGGAGCCTGATTTTCTACATGATGGAGCAAAATAGATCTGTTATGCAAACCTAGGAGTTATCTGTCTTATTAATACATTGTACAAGCCACATTTGTAGATATTTGCAGCAGCTAGGAAATACATTTATAGGTACTGTTTCATATTATGAAACAGATTCCAGAATGCTCCATCATGGACAATCCAGATGCGTTTGAACTAGCTCAATAAGGTTGTGTGCCACGCCTCATATGTTGTGCTGGGAACTTCTGCACAAGAGGTCAGTTCCAAGAATCCGTGCAACTTCAATCAGCTATGTGAACTTCTTGCATTAAACACAATTTTGTTCATTGCACCAGCACTTTGTGAGTCTGGATATCCACCAGTATGTATATACAATATGCAGTATAAAGCCACAGTGATGTTACAACTCATATAAGCTATGAGTTTAGGGCTTGGAGGCTGTTGTGGACTGGATGGGGGCAAACAACCTGAAACTCAATCCAGATAAGACGGAAGTGCTCTGGGTTGGTAGAACTGATCATCTGAGTTAATAGGTAAATCTGGTCTTGGAGAGGCAAATGGCCTCTGAAAGACAACATCCGCCACTTGGGGGTGCTTCTGGACCCAACGCTGTCCTTGGAGGCACAGGTGGCAGCAGTGTGAAGAAGTGCCTTTTAGCAGCTATGGCTGGTATGCCAACTGTGACCCTACTTGGAGAAGTCAGACCTGAGCTCAGTCACTCATGCTTTGCTAATATCCAGATTGGACTACTGCAATGCATACTAGGTGAACTGCCCTTGAAGACAGTTCAGACGTTTCAGCTGGTCCAGAATGCTGCTGTAAGGATGCTCATCATAGCGAGTCGCTTCATGAGTGACACACCCATCCTGTGGCAGCTTCATTGGTTACCGGTCCACAAGGTGCTGGTCTTGACCTTTAAAGCTCTACAGAGCTTTGGGTCGGGATACCTGTCGGACTGCATTCACCCATATGAACCTGACAGGACCCTCCACTCACCATATCAGGCCCTGCTCGTGGTCTCTCCACTAACATTGATCTGGTTGGAGGGAAGCAGAGACAGGGCCTTTTTGGTTGTGGCCCCTTGGCTTTGGAACACCCTCCCTGAAGAGCGTCACCATGCTCCCTCCCTCAGTGTTCTTAGAAAACAACCAAACAAACATCTTTTTAAAGAGGCTTTTTAATGTCCCATCTTTGGTTATAATTGCTAGGTTCTTTAGTTCTTAGTTTTTATAATTCTCAAATTTTGGTTTTTTAAATAACTTTTTATTTGAAACTTAATTCTGATTGTGGTTTTAGCCTGGACTTTTAACTTAATTTACTTGTTTACTTAATTTGGTTAATTTTATTAGTTTTATTTTACATTGTATTTATTTTATTGTTGTGAGCCACCCCCAGCAGCAGTGTACTGGAGGAGTGGGGTATACATATTTTGAATGAATAACTAACTAACTAACTAACTAACTAACTAACTAAATAAATAAATAAATAAATAGGGCCACTATATAACAATTTAAATGATCTTTTTTCCAGTCATAAATTCTATGACCCCAAACTCCTAAGCTTTGTGCACCTGGCGTTTACCATGAGCAGGACTACCCGTTCTCATAAGTGTCAGGGAATATTTTATTCATGTACTGCATAACGCATGTCACAAATAGCACTCCTGATACAGAGGCAGGAGTTACAGGTATACAAATAAGTACGTGAACACTCCAGATACAAAATGTAAAGAACAGTGAAGAAATCTGGCCACATGCACACACCCTTCGATCTTCAAATGTCTCTAAAGCAAATGATAATGCAACAAGTTAATAAAGTATTTTAATTAAGACAACTAATTATTATTCCAGTTTGTTAAATGATGCAAGGCTTCAGTTCTGAACTGATATATATTAGATACAATGCATTATGTATTAATAACTGATATGTTGTGGTCCTCAGTTCCACCATAACCATAAACTCATGGGCAGCTTTCACACTGTTGGCTATGGACTACCTTGGACTTGTGTAGCTTTGTATTTCATAGGCAGCAATTAGACTTAACTGTGTGTATGCACGCGCACACACGCACACACGTCATTAGATTGGAATTAAGGTTTCTTTGGAAAGATGTTTCCATGACACTACTTTCAAGCATTCAGTAACTCGTGAGATATAAATCTAGTGCCCAGTTCAGACATCACACAGAAGCACACACTTTATTTTATGGTACCAAATTTGGATTGGTACCATAGATGATCACAAAATTATGGCATGGTTTGGACCTTCCATTCTCCTTACCTCACATGCTCTAGGCTTGCCTCTCTCTGTGAAAGAGCCTAGAGATACTTCTATCAGGCAGTATAGAGATATGATAGACAGAGCCCTGTGCCACTGGAGCAAACAAAGACGGAACCAGAATTGTTGGTTCAAACATTGTGCAAGACAGGTGCAGAGGGAGGCCAGCGACAGCCCGGGCTCAGCCTGCCGCCGTGGCCACCCTAGCACCGACACTGCGTCAGCATCTGATGTCAGACACGGGGGCATGGTCTAGCTCTCAAATGGGGTCGCACGACCCTGTTTGGGAGCTAAATAGGCCAGTGCTGTGTTCGTTGTGTGGCTGGAGCGGGAGAGCCTCTCCAGCCGTGCTGAGAACATAACCCTGGCTGATCTAGCTCCCAAATGGGGTCCATTTGGGAGCTAAACCACGCCCCCCCACATCTGACATCAGATGTAGGGGCGCGAGGCATGGCCCAGGTTCTTTGAACCCATTCGCTCAATCGTGACTCCGCCCCCAATACAAGATAATAGTTAGGACAAAGAAAACAACTTCAAATCTTGGATTGAGATCATGGTTTCACTACCCAAATAAACCAGTTTATTGACTGATGCAAGTTCAGACAAGCTACAGTCAGATGAAATGAACTGTAGTTCCTCATGATGTCTGAACCTGCTGAGTGAGTTAATAATGTCTACGAATTCCATTTTTTTTAAAAAAAAATGTCTGAGAGGAACTGAAGTCTAGGCGAAGTAGGAGCATTTATCAAGGAACTTAGGGAGTTACTTCTGCCATTGGGGCTGAGGATAATGCAAGTGTAGTCCAAAAACATCTGGCATCCAAGGTTGAGAAGTACTGAAATAGAGCTTACATACAAGCATTACATGTGTAGGTGCTCTCCACATGATAAAGACAAAAGGCACTCCCCATAATGTGTACACATTCTTTGTACTCGCATCGGCTCTATTTAGACCTTCAGCCACACACAACAAAGTTAGGTGCAGCAGGGCTGGCAGGCATGATCCTGTTCCCACCATCCACTTGTTCATATCCACACATAATTCATTACAATGATTGACATCCCCTGAGCAACATGCTTTCTACACACAGCAGCATTCAAACTGAATTATTTTATGATTTTGCAGCAAAGGAAAAGAATGTCAGAACGGCGGGGGGGGAAATTAGCACAAAAATCTGAGCATATATAAAACAAGGTTACTGTCAATCACAAACATGAAATGAGTAAACAAATGATAAAGATTTTACAGAAAGAGACAGCTGCCTCTTGGTGGCAAAACTAAATGAAAACATTTCTGGATGGCTCATTCAAAATGTAATAAACATTAAACATTGATATGCACCATGCAGCGTGCCTGATAACTGGATTTTCATACCTATGCTATCTTCACTCTTGTGAAATCTGTCAGAACCAAGGTGCATATTTACCACTCATCCCTTTAGAAAAACAGAAATATGGGAGAAAAATCATTATAGCATAAATAGAAATTGTTGCCTAATTCTTGGGAGAAGGTTGGACTGTAGAGTAAACACACATATTTGATATCTCTGGTTACTTCACTGGGAAACAAGCTTTTTCCAAATGTCACTTGGCTCTTCAAACCATTTTCCTTTCCTTTAAGCAAGGCATATTGGGCGCTTTCCAGGTCAGCTGCTCAATAGCAGCAAAATTTATTTATGTATTATTTATTTTTTATTTATTTTACATTTATATCCCGCTCTTCCTCCAAAGAGCCCAGAGTGGTCTACTACATACTTAAGTTTCTCCTCACAACAACCCTGTGAAGTAGGTTAGGCTGAGAGAGAAGTGACTGGCCCAGAGTCATCCAGCTAGTATCATGGCTGAACAGGGATTTGAACTCAGGTCTCCCCAGTCCTAGTCCAGCACTCTAACCACTACACCACACTGGCTCTCCAAAATGCTTCCATTCAGGCAAATTGCATTTGAAATGTAAACAGCCAGGGGAGCAGTCTTGCAGAAACTAACAACCCGAAAAAACAGCAACCTTTTTTACTCCGGATACACAACGTCATAGCAGCACTATATCGCAGCGATTAAATTCAAAAGAAGGCATGGGAAATAGGAATGGCACCCTGCTGTCAGCGTAGGGACTGAGGTGTCATAACACAGGAAGTGTGGAAGCACACTTCCAAGATCCACCGTGACCCCGTTGCAGGGTGTAATCTGGAAAGTGCCCTGGCTGGCGATCCTCCTGGTACTAGACTCCAATGGCAACTAACAGCACAAGACTTTCTCTGTTAGTAGTATCTCTAGTATCTCCTCTCTCATCCCTTGGCCATAGCTCAGTGGTGGAGCATCTACTTAGAATGCAGAAGGTCCCTATTATTCCACATAAAGGAACGTAAAGTGTGCTATCTCAAAAGTATACTATGTTGAGTAAAGGTAAAGTGTGCCGTCGAGACGGTGTCAACTCCTGGCACCCACAGAGCCCTGTCGTTGTCTTTGGTAGAATACAAGAGGAGTTTACCATTGCCTTCTCCCACGCAGTATGAGATGATGCCTTTCAACATCTTCCTATATCGTTGCTGCTCGATATAGGTGTTTCGCATAGTCTGGGAAACATACCATCAGGGATTTGAACTGGCAACCTCTACCTTGCTAATCAAGTCAGTTCTGGGGGAAATTCCTGCCGGAAAACCTAGAAAGCCAAGGCCAGGACGGACAATACTGAGCAAGATGGACCTATGGTCTGTCTCAACATACGGCAACTTCGTATGTTCCAAGATACCTTTATATGCTGCTCTCTAGCCATGCCAATTTTCTCACTTCCCTGGTTTTGTTTATGAGCAGATCCCTAGTTGTGAGCAGACCTAGACTCATGAGAAAGTTGTCATGCCCAAGGACAGCTTCTTCTGAGACAGGAATTATACTGAGTCCCTGTAGTGGCAGTGATATAATTTCAGGGCCTTCCAGAAGGCAGGTACACTCCCTGCCTCAGCAGGGCATGAGAGTATCTGTTGAGCTCACAGCTCACAAACATATAGAAATCCTTACTGCAGTACACAGAAAATTGGCATGTCCCCACATGTGGTCACCCAGGTGGAGAAGTTGCCATAAGGATGTCATTTCAGTAGCGTCCCAATGGCCAGAATTATGTAAATGTTGGCTCTAATATCTTGAACCTGAAGATACATATGATTCCAACAATGCATAGACTAGGATGTGCCCATGTTAGTTACTATGACAACCCTGAACAAGCAGGGTTGCCACTTCCTGCTATAACTTCCTAGTAGATGAATACAACGTGTCAAATATTACAAATATTTATATACTGCTTATCAACAAAAGTTCCCAAAATAGTTTACACCATTACAAGACCAGGAGAGCTGGTCTTGTGGTAGCAAGCATGACTTGTCCCCTTAGCTAAGCTGGGTCCACCCTGATTGCATACGGAAGGGAGACTAGACGTCTGAGCACTGTAAGATATTCCCCTAAGGTAGGGGCGGGGAACCTTGGCCCTCCAGCTGTTGGTGAACTACAACTCCCATCATCCCCTGGAGATGGTGGGAGTTGTAGTTCAAAAACAGCTGGAGGGCCAAGGTTCCCCACCCCTGCCCTAAGGGGATAGAGCTGTTCCGGGAAGGGCAGAAGGTTCCAAGTTCCCTCCCTGGAAGTATCTCCAAGATAGGGATGAGAGAGATTCCTGCCTGCAACTTTGGAGAAGACCAGTCCGTGAAGATGACATTGAGCTAGATAGACCAGTAGTCTGACTCAGTATATGGCAGCTTCCTATGTCCCCAAAAGGCTCACAATCTAAAAAAAAGAAATATAAGACAGACACCAGCAACAGCCACTGGAGGGATGCTATGGTGCGGATGGACAGGACCAGTTCTCCCCCTGCTAAATAAAGAGAATCACCACTTTTTAAAGGAGCCTCTTGGCTCAGTTACCATTTTAATACCACCATGTTGGGACACAGAAGACTGCCAACTACCATGGCTGCATGAAAGCCAGTGTGGTGTAGTAGTTAGAATGTTGGACTAGGACCAGGGAGACCCGAGTTCAATCCTCATTGGGCCAGGAGACTCACTGGGTGTCTCTGTGCTAGCCACTTATCTCTCAGCCTAACCTACCTCACAGGATTGTTGTGGGGATAAACACAACCATGTACAACAGCATTCTGGGCTCCTTGTAGGAATAACAGGACATAAGTGTAAAAATAAATGCTTTACAAATAGCAAATAGACCAGGCTGTGCCTATACATCCACTTTTATTGTGTTCACTGCAAACAAGAATGGCTTAAAGATTTGGGAATTATGGCTGTGCACAATCTATTGAAATCAACAGGGCTTCGGTGCACCTTGCTCTGGGCTGGACTGTGGCCTTTCAGTGGGTTGTGCTACAGTTTCTACTCACTGTCAGTATGAAAACTGGCTTGACAGCTCGAGGCCAACCTTCCACCCCACACCATCGTTTGAGAACCAAAATTCCTACCCTTAATTTACAGAGTTACCACCTTGAAGTTATTTATAGCATATGATAATGCCTTCTCCCCCAACCACTGGCTTTTTCTTTTATAGACTATAAATAGAGATCCCTTAATACCTATGAGCATGCTTTTTCCTCCAGTCTTCCTATTAGATTCTGTTCTGATTTTTCTGTCTTTTCAGTGGTTTTGCTTTATCCCTTATTAAACTGCCTAGTCCAGAAATATCAGTGCACAGTGGCATAATTATTGCTTTAGTTCTAAATGAAATCTTGCTACAGTAAGGGGAAAAGAAGACTCGCTTCGATCAGAAATGCTTTTTTAGTTTCCTTGGATATGCAGTGCCTCATATTATCTTCTAGTGTAGAGATTAACAGCTGCTCCTCTTCCACAGAGAGGAAAAAAACCCCTCACCCTTTAACATTTTTAAAACAATATATACTATTTATCATTATGTTATTTTTTAATTTACATAGCACCTCCACATACATGGTGCTTTGCAAAGTAATATCAGCAGAAGAAGAGAGAGGCCTCTGCCCTGAGGTGCTTGCAGTCTAAATTTTGAAATGAGACAAACAAGGGGAATAAAAGGTAAGGCAAGTGCAATAAGACATACTTGTAAGCAAATATAATGCACATATATACGTTTAAACATTGAAAGATGGCAGTTCTTTTCTTCAGCCTCTCTTGCCAAACTAAGCTCTATTGAAATAAAAAAGAAACAAACACTTTTCCAGGAAAATCGATGTGACCATTTCTGCATGTGTTACGAATAAAGAGATGCACATCGCCCACACATTCTTCTACACAAGTCAGCACCAGCTGAAACAACCTCATTTACACTTGGCTTATTTTCAACATATTGACATTTAAGAAATACTGAATGAAACGGGTCCTGCAGTTCTTCTAATGTTGTAACCACAGAAAGCATTTTAAATAGATCAATCGTAGTTTTAGAAATCTGTGGTTCATCTGAAATCGACTCCTGTCCAAGCCTATTGCTCCCACCTCAAAGAAAGCATGATTCAAAGAGGTAATTCACACAATCAAAAACAGACTGAAATGGCACGGAAAATGGGATGGTAGTACTGCACCCCAGCCCCCCACCCACTGGCCGAAACACTGCTACAAGACAGGGACGTCCTATAAGGTTTAATGCTGCAGCCTTTGTAGAAATGGTGGTCCAGGGAAGAAACTGAACTGTGAAACAAACTGTATTTAATAATGAGCAACTTACCACCACGGATCTCAAAATGGCTGCGGATCTGGGTTTCAGTTATCTACTTATGTGCCCCAGAACTCTCTCCTTCAACAACTTATAGATTACTTTTTTCCTGCTATCATTAATATCTCCCCCTTTGTAGAAGACATTAAATACGGTTTACAAGAATGGACCTGTAAAAAAATGTTACAGTATATCCCTGGTGTGCATGTGTTACTGGATGTCTTTCCCCATTCCCCAAAGGGAAGGTCAACAGGTAGATAAGAGGTGAGATTTGGGCTGAACTGAGTAGGATTTGTTTGAGGCGGGAGGAAGGGAGAGAGCCCTTCTTGATCTCTCTTTAAAATTCAAATGTAGTCAAGTATTCTGGTTGTGTAGTCAAGCATCCTGATAAAATTATCACACCACCACAATGGTCTATGGAATGACTAGACAAAAATTGGGTTTTTCTCCTTCTCTTCATTGTCATGTAACATAGAAGTATTATATAACTCTCTTGCCTTCATCTGCACATGAAGAAAGTGCTGAAAGTTTCTCGACTTTCTTATCTGCACCACTTCTAATTCAATACAACTCAAACTCTTATTACCATTTCAAGTTCTCTGCAGAATTTTCTTCCAACAACATATTTTCTGGAGGTTTTTTTGCTATCAGTGTCTCTTCTGAGACCATGTAATGTTTGCTACAGCAAACATTGAAAAATTATGCCATGGAATTGCACAAACTCTCCAACTCCAACAGAGCTCACAGTAGCTGCTGTCTTAGGTTTCAATTACCTGCTAGTCTTTTCCAGAACAACTTCCCTCCATGTACCCACTCATGGGTCATATCACTCTCTACTATCATTACTTATCCTATATGTTCCCACCTTGCCTATGGGCCCCAGCAGTGTCACCCTGTTGGAAGTGGCAGCAGAACCAGGTTGATGAAGGCATGGAGAGAATTGAAAGGTCTGAAAGAAGAAACTAGCAGAGAGGATCAATAAGGGTGTTTGAGGAACTGGACCCAGGCAGATTCATGATATTTGAAAGCTGGGCTCTGACTAGAGTCTTCTCCATGCTAGAGAGGACCCATCTCCCTACACAAGAAAGTTATACAATGATCATATTGAACGTCCCATATAATCTGCAAGATTCATGGATTTAAACTGTCTTTGTCACAGTATATAAAGCAACAACATGGACAGGAGAGGGAGGCATTAAGGGTATGCAGGACAAACATGTTGCCTTTCACTAGCTGAGGAGAAGGCAATATACCACTTTGCTCCCTCTCACCGTCCCTGTGCTGATGGCACCCCACTCCTCCCCCATCACCGCACATGCCTCCAGGGTGGGAGCTGATGCTGCCCCCACTTCTGAAATGGAGAAAACAAAATGCTTGGTGGAGATAAAGAGAGATCGGGGGAGAGGGCCTGAACTTGCAGCACTTGCTACCAGAGGCCAACACATCACATGGTCTGATAGGAATGCTGCCCCTTACAGTATCATAAACAGTCTAGCATCATCTTTAACTCACGATGGATACCTTACAGAAGACCACAGGGGATTGAGGTCCATTATGATGGATTCACACAAAGAACCTACAAGGTTACAAAGTAATCAGAAATATTTGAAGACCAGCCATCTTCTCCTGTATATTTTGGTTCCATTATCTGTACCACTCCTAGAATGCTCTCTTATTTTCCTATCACATTACCCTAGTTTGAATTTGTGGTTGTTGCTATTTTTTCTTAATTTCAAGAGCAGGAATCAAGGACTGTAAATTGTTCTGTTCCTGCCAACTTATTGGTGACTCCTTACCAACAGTGGGCAGTGCACTGCAAATGTTATCTTAAAATTGGGTTCATAGCTCTAGGGTCCAAACATGTTCTTAATCTATATTTGTTTCTTGACTAGTTTCTCATCTTCATTTTCAATTCCTAGCCTCCTGACAGCAACATCCTTTTTTGTTGTTGTTGCTTTTGACACATTAGAGTTTTGCATTTTAGAACACAGTTTTGTTGTTTCCCATCAGTTCTTTGAATTTCTTTCCGTCAAGGGCTGCATGGCATCATTAGATATAATCTTCAGAGCAAAATGACTATATGCAATTGTTTTCCATAAGTAGTTTTTTTACTACTACTACAACAACAAAACCTGAAACTATTGCTGCTAATATGAAAATGCAACAGTGATAAAATATCTAGAAGAAACAATGACAGGAAGTAATGGATCTGTCCCTTTGGTAAAATATACATTATATCTGGAACAGCATTAATTTTTGCTGTTTATATTCATGAAGTCTCACTATGATAATTTTTGTTCTTTGTCATCGCTTGTTTTCCCAGACATGAATGCTGTCATTAAATTATTCATCTCAGCATTTTTTTAAAGCTTGCATTCAGAGGAATTTCGTGTTTCATACTCTTGTAATTTAAACACAGTTTAATGCAATTCTAAAGTAATTTCTAACAGATTCAAATAGAACTGTCAAAAGAACCATTTTCATGACTGGATTATTTAGATGTTTGGGGTGCTTCTTTTTTCTTTCCTTCTTTTGGCTATAGATAAAAGACAGGAATGCATGAAGCAAGCTAGAAATGCAAGTAGACCATTATGAGGTGGGCTTGCAAAAAGCTGAAGTTATGACTTGGACATGGCAAGTGGGGGTCATATCAGGCCATTTACTTAAGACCCTGACCAGCAACTTGTTTTCCTGAATCCTGACGAGCTTTCCACTTTAATAGCACTTAGCAATAGCAATAGCACTTACATTTATATTCCGCTCTATAGCCGAAGCTCTCTAAGCGGTTTACAATGATTTAGCATATTGCCCCCAACATTCTGGGTACTCATTTTACCGACCTTGGAAGGATGGAAGGCTGAGTCAACCTTGAGCCCCTGGTCAGTATCGAACTTGTAACCTTCTGGTTACAGGGCGGCAGTTTTACCACTGCGCCACCAGGGCGCAGTGAGTGGGAGAGAAGAGGTAAACTCATATGTATGTCCTGCTGCTAGCCATTTCTGTTACAAAAGGCATGCTGTCTCCTCTTCTGCCTCTAGGCCAGTGTTTTCAAGGCACAGGGGTAAGTGGTGGCCCACATCAACCCCAAGTGCCACTCCCTGACTAATTGTTTATTGGGCCTGCAAAAAGCTTCAGCAAAAGCTGAATACTCTGCACAGTCCCCTAGCAGAGACTGCCACTCTCACCATGCAGTCTTGCCCAGTGCTGCGGAGGCTCCTTTAAGGGAAACGGAGCCCTCTTGAGTCCTCCTGTACCATCTTTGCATGAATTGCTGGGAAGTGTAGCCCTTGCCAACACTATCCCTACAGAGCTCTTAAGAGAGGGCTCTGTCTCTGTTAAAAGGCCCTCCCAGCATTGAGGAAAGTACCATCCTGTTCGGAGGTCAGCACAGTGGAAAATGATTCTCACATTGATGAGTTGTTGTCCGCCCTCCCAAAGTGGCCCTTGCATGAAAAATAGTGAAGATCACTGCTCTAGGCAACAGGAGACGGTGGCATATCAGGGGGGAATGGACAGATTTGGTCCAGAGGTCTCTAGATGCCGACTGCCTCACTTAAGTACATAGGACAAATTCAAAGGGCTATCAGAATAGCCCCATACTAGTACTGCTGGAGCACTGGTGCCCTGTAAGTTAGGGGCAGTAAGAGGCAGGTGATGTGGCTCCTGATTCCATACTATGGCTCTGCCCTGATTTCCCTAACTGAAATGCTACTTTAGTGGCAGTGGCACAAACTCTGTAAATCAGACCATTATGATCCGTTTGTTACTAACATAACAGTTGCTAACTTATTGCCGTACGGAATGAGAGGAAAAAATTCAGCATCATTGACATAATTTCACATTTGGAGATATTGGGGGCTGTATATTCCACATTTACTGTATTATTATCATTATCATTTTTACTCAACATCAAAACTGGTGTTGGCCTTTGGAGCAAGGAAACTTGGATTTAAAACACCTCCAAAGGGAAAAATTATTAAATTGACATTATTCCTTAATCATTTGCAAAAAGCATATAAACTGAATAGCTATCATTTCCCCCAGGACAAGCGTACCTCCAATCACATGCATCATAGGAATGAACAATAGTTCCCAATTGTAAAATATTATTAGAAAATGGGCATTTTGACAGAAGTAAATTTGTACCCAATCTTGTTATCGCTTTACTAAGAATGTGTTAGTGTAATACTAGAAGAAATGGAAGGATCAACCAGTTATCCCCAATATAATCAATAAAGAGCTTGTGTCGTTGACATTGTGAGGCAAGCATGCTCTTTTCAGAGTGAACTGCTACGGGGACCAAACATTTGCCCAAATTTTCATAAGAACCAACAGTTTATATAGAGGAGACCCTTGTTAACTGCAGTTTCATGGATCAGACCTTCATGTATCAGCAGATGGGTCACAGAGACCCAGTTTCTTTATCCATGACATGAAATACAGGCAATTTTCGCCTATTTGCAGTTCCTGAGTGGCTGGAATAACTTTTGATGTCATTTCCGACACCAGTCTGCCATTTTGAAGCACAGCAATTTTGTGGCTCTTTTTTTGTTTAAAATGAAAAAAATAAGAGGATTGGGAGGGTTTATTCCTGGAGAACAAGGTACTATGCTTTTCTAGCTTTATTTCTGCCCCTCCCTGCATTTTTAGCAATATTTTTAAAGCAAAAGGAACCTAACCCCCCAATCCCTATAGGCTTAAGGCCTCTTTATTAGTGGTTTCATGACAGGGGCGTAACAAGGCTGGAGTGGGCCCAGAGACAAAATTTTAAAATGGGCCCCTCGCTGATACACACACATACACACTTCACAATATATAGTCATGTGACTTGCCTCAGGGGGGCCCCTCGAGGCGTGGGGGGCCCCAGGCAGCCGCCTCCCCTTGCCTAATAGTACTTACGCCCCGTTTCATGATCTGTTTCATGATCATGATTACCCCATATGCTAACTGGGCAAAGAGGCACCTTTTACCGTGGTGATTCTCTTTATTTAGCAGGGGGAGAGTAACTGGCCCTATCCACCCCAAGCACAGTACTTCAGTGACTGTTGCTGGTGTGTGTCTTATGTTTCTTTTTAGAATGTGAGCCCTTTGGGGACAGGGAGCCATCTTATTTGTTTTATTTCTCTTTGTAAACTGCCCTGAGCCATTTTTGGAAGGGCGGTATAGAAATCGAATTAATAATAATAATAATAATGATCTGTGGAAATTGGCAGGAACGGAACCCCCGCAAATAATGAGGGCCACTTGTACTGCTTTTCCTGAGTTATCAAAGTGATTCTGCAGTATTATCTCAGAAACTGTGATACTGCAACAGTCTTGTAAGTTAGGCTAAAATTACCATGTCTATATGTGGGGCTGAGACTCAGAGACACTGGTTTGCCTGAAATACAACACATAAGCAGCTATTTTTCTTAGTAACATTGGCTGACATCCTAAGGCTGCATGCATGCTGCAGGAAAAAGTACCCATGCTATGGAAGGCTTGCTACTACTGTAGCACCAGTATTTACATGCAGGTGGGGCAATTTCCATTAATCTCCCCTTCACCAGACGTGCCCTGCACCACCTGAAAATATGTCCCTGAAGGCTGCACAATCCTCAAGGACATATTTTTGGGTGGCACAGGACACTTTCCGGGCAGGAAGGGAAGACTGGTGAAAATCCCTCCCTCCCGCACACGTGATCTCTGTAGCTGTTTTAGTGGAAGTCTTCTGCTGCATGGGAACATCTCATATGCAGTCTTAGTCAGGATGTGAGCCAGTATTTACATACTGTAGTACCATCAATGTTCATTCTGCTTTGTAGAGTAGCATAAACAAACAAAGAAAAATAGGTCCATGAGTTACATGAACTTACAGTTTACACCTTAATGTTAATGCAATATCTTAATGTGATTTTATGGAATTTTATTGTTTTGTAGGCCACCTTGGTATAAGTTTTATGAAAGACAGTCTAGAATAAAAAATAAAATAAATGGCGTGAGGGAAGGAAAGAGAGAGAAGCAAGGCATTATTTACTGTTTATTTCTCTGTGTAAACCGCTCTGAGCCATTTTTGGAACGATAGTATAGAAATCAAATAAATAAATAATAAATTTGGCAATAGCAGATGAAAATGTCTAAACTTTTTTTGTAGGGATATAGAGTAAGAGTTTACATGAAATGGTTTTTAGAATAAAACTGAAGCGAGGGAGAAGCAAGGTGGCACTACAGGGGAGTCTGGGAAGACCGCTCTGAGCCATTTTTGGAAGGATAGTATAGAAATCAAATAAATAAATAATAAATTTGGCAATAGCAGAAGAAAATGTCTAAACTTTTTTTGTAGGGATATAGAGTAAGAGTTTACATGAAATGGTTTTTAGAATAAAACTGAAGCGAGGGAGAAGCAAGGTGGCACTACAGGGGAGTCTGGGAAGACGTTATTGGCATAAGGCAAAAAAAGCAGAAGTACTTGAAGTATTTCAAGGCACTCATGAAAGAGGTGAGAACTTTTCCTTCTCCATTGATGCCCTCCCTCCATTGTCAATACATAATTTGTAGTACCTACAATCTACTGATAGATCCTTTTCTAACCAGAACTCCTCTTTACCATTTGGTCAGGGTTCTTTTTCTTAGCTCAGTTTTACAACTAGTTGGTCAAGGAACTGCCAGTAAGAAGTGGCAATATGCTACATCAGCTTTTTAATCATATAGTACAAATTTGATAGATTACTGAAAAATAAAAATAAAAAAGCTGTCAAACACATGCTTCCCAAAACTGAACCAATAAAAGTTTAATGTAGAGGGTCAGTTCATATAAAGTATATATTATACTAGCTGACTCTTAAAGTTCGGGCCATTGGCAGGAACGGACTTATTCATGGCATGAAGTCTGTCTCAACACGGTATGTTTGTATGTCTTAGAAGAGAGATGAATAACTTCCCTGGGATGCCATTCTTACCAGCTCTAAGGTTCAGCTAAGAAAATAAACCCTGATTTGGTGGCAAAGAAGAGTTCTGGGTGGATGATGATGATGATGACAACGACATCAACAGATTATAAACTCTTATGGTCTAGGTTTTGACACTGGAAAGGGAAAAAACAAAGAGAAGGTCAGGGAGAAGCAAGATAAAAGAAGGTATAATAGGGTAAATGAAAGCAAAAGTAATTATGAGTACTTGCACTTTGTCAAGGATGAGTACTAAGGAGGGGTTAAGCCTAAAGGTGGGGAGGACAAGAAAACTGTGCTGGATGTGGAAGCGACTGCAAGGATCTGAGGTGTGTGGTGCCTGTCACATTCTTGAGAAGCCTACACAAGGGAAGGGATGACAGAAAAGTGCTTCAACTATTTGGTGCGTCTAATTACACTGCCCTCCTAATTACACTGACCTGTATAATGTGGTAAATAATTGTAGTTAGTAAGTTGTCACCAGAAAGGCTAGCGCTGGAGGAGCTGTGCATATGTGACATGCTCATGCCGAATGCAGCAGTTGACCGAGACAACTCCTAAAAATAGACCCTGGATGTCCCTTGTTGTCATCATCAGCCAGGATATTGTGTTCTTTCTGACAGGGTGTTTCAATTTGGGTTTCTTCGCCTGCCCAAGCAGGAGAGCACTAGACCCCAGGACCTCTCATTTTAGTCTAAAGTGGTGGAGATAAAAGGGTTGTCTCATCTGCTTCCAACACACATTTGAAACAATATCATTGCCCCTTCAACAAGCAGTTATCGTGTTGTTCTGGCAGCAGGAAGGAATCTGTGGTTTTTCTTGACTGTTACTCTTCTTTATTTAAACTACTAGAAATAACTCAAAAATGACAGAATGCTCCGTCTATAAATAATCATTCCGGTGTAGAGTTATATTAGGAGGTAACTCAGATGGCATGATAACGCCTAACCAACTAATCTTAGACCTGTAATGCCATAAGATATAAATAAACTCGGCTAAGAATAACTGACCCAGAGGAGTCAGCCTGCTGCATAGAAGTCTCTGCTTCAGATCAGCATCCAATACAGAATAATTTATGTGGAATTATTTTATCACACAGAGCTTTTAAAAAAGAAAATAATACAAGCATGTAGAGGCAGCAAAACAATTCATATAGCGAAAGCAACTACCATGATTAATGGTAGTTTCTGTAGAATAATGGTAGTTAATGATGGTAGATAATGGTAGAATACCTACAATTGTGAGAGCTCACTGAAGTAGCCCACATCAATGCAACTGAACTGTAGATCTATAACTGATGCAATACATTTTATATTACTAAAAATTGAAAGCATATAGTGCAGACACTTTAGATTGTGCTAAAACCCCAAGAACGAATATTCATGCTTTTACAATACACGTGTGATTTCCTCATTACAAAATTTGCATTCTAATATTGTATAAGGCGTGGGGCGTGCACACACACACACACACACACACACACCCCTAGTTAACAGAAAACAGGGGTGGGGATATTTCCAAAAGATAAGGCTACTGTTCAGATAATAGCATTTCCTCATCTCACTTGTCCACAAAACAAACTTGTGAGATAAGGCTGTGTCTCTGTCGTCACTTATAGAACTTTAACCCCACAAATACCAGTGGATTTAAGTACACTATTATTACTTTTATATCCCGCTCTTCCTCCAAGGAGCCCAGAGTGGTGTACTACATACTTGAGTTTCTCCTCACAACAACCTGTGAAGTAGGTTAGGCTGAGAGAGAAGTGACTGGCCCAGAGTCACCCAGCAAGTATCATGGCTGAGAAGGGGATTTGAACTAGGGTCTCCCGGTCCTAGTTCAGCACTCTAACCACTACACCGCGCTGGCTCTTACCATATTAGCTATTAGCAACAATTAGCATAGGGCTGCTGCCTAATATGGATGAGAGATAGTAATTTGCCTGAAGAGGCTCTGTATTTATGTGGCTGGGCCAGAATTTGCACTCTGGATTCTTAGTTATCTAGTAGTCTTACCTAGTACTTATTTATTATTTAACATATTTGTCCCTAGGTGGTTTACAGCAATAAAAACAAACCAAGAAATTTTAACAATTAAAACATAAAAATATCAAATTAAAATAATCATAACAACTACCAAATAGCTAAAAAGCTTGGCTGAAGAGATGTGTCTTCAGTTGCTTCCTAAAAGCCAACAGGGATGGAGTAGCTATAATGTCAGCAGGAAGTGCATTCCAAAGCTCTGGGGCAACTAGAGAGAAGGCTCTCCTTTGAGTCATCACCAGACAAGCCAGCAGCACCCCCAGACAAATCTCCCCTGAATATTTTAATAGGCGGTGGGGTTCATAACAAAGACGACATTCTTTTAAATGCCCTGGGCCGAAGCCATTAATGGCTTTATAGGTAATAATCAGCACTTTCTATTTTGCCAAGAAACTATTGGTAACCACAGTAGTTCTTTTAAAACCTGAGTGATTCGATCTCTTCAGGACATCCCAAAGACCAATCTGGCAACAACATTCTGCACCAATTGCAGTTTCCGGACTACATACAAAGGCAGCTCCATGTAGAGTGCATTGCAGTGGTCAAGCCTGGAAGTCACCAGCATGTGCACCACTGTCTTAAGGTCACTCACTTCCAGGAAAGTGTTTAGTTGGTGAATCAGCTGAAGCTGATAGAAAGCAGTCCTGGCCACCACCTCCACTTGAGGTATCAGAGAGAGGGTTGGGTCCAGAGGTACTCCCAGACTGAGAACCTGTTCCTTCCAGGTGAGTGTAACCCCATCTAGAACCAGCAAATCTATCCAATTTCCCAAACTTCGGCTTCCTACAATGAGCACCTCCATCTTGGTTGGATTCAGTCTCAGTTTGTTATCATAATCCAGTTTGCTATCATCATCCCTCATCCAGCCCATTACTACCTCGAGGCAGGTATTTAGGGAAGTTATGCCATTGCCTGATGAAGCTTACATGGAGAAATAGATTTGGGTGTCATCAGTGTATGATAACACCCTGCACCAAATCCCCTGATGATCTCTCCCAGTGTTTTCATGTAGAGCATTGGACACAAGATAGAGCCCTGAGGGACACCATACAAAATATCTCGCTTCATAGAGCAGCAGTGTACTTACCTAGTAGTCTACTGGCCTGGCTGGAAAGAACAAAATTTCCACTCACAATCAAATATCCATGCATTATACTCAAGTAATTAAAAAAAAATTTGTTTTACTAGCGATTTTTCCTTTGGAAATTGTGTGTTCCACTTCCGTATAACTCTGATACGAGAGCATGCATTTAGCCACATCCCCCCCACTGCCCAAAGAGAAGATCAGTACCATGTCTATCCTGTATGTATGTACACACGCATGCAAACACCTCCCCCCCACACCCCTAGAAAGATATCCCCTCATCTTTATTATTATTCATTCATTCATTCATTCATTCATTCATTCATTCAATTTCTATACTGCCCTTCCAAAAATGGCTCAGGCCGGTTTACACAGAGAAATAATAAATAAATAAATAAGATGGATCCCTGTCCCCAAAGGGCTCACAGTCTAAAAGAAACATAAGGTAGACACCAGCAACAGTCACTGGAGGTACTGTGCTGGGGCTGGATACGGCCAGTTACTCTCCCCCTGCTAAATAAAGAGAATCACCACATTAAAAGGTGCCACTTTGCCAAGTTAGCAGGGAATCTTTCTACATGGAGGTGGCATATTGTGTGATGGCTAAAACATACAAGACTCATTTTGCATGATTTTGAAGAAAATGACTCAGAAAGGAGTCTGGGAGACTATCAAGCCAGTAACCACAGCCCCACTTAGGCTGAACTGAATCAGTTGCTAGAGAGCATAGTATGATCTTGGGGGAAGAGCTCTTTGTGAACTCCCTTCAAACATTTGCCACATCAGGCTAGCATCAGGTCTGTTTATCCTAGGTTGAAGCCCTGATATCAGAAAGCATAGGATGTATTTTAACATAAAGCAAACATCAAAATACGTCACCTTCTTAGCAGAAAATCCAGAAGATAATACACAGAACAAATGGTGTATCCCCAAGCAGCTACAATGTGAAAACGCAGTTCTCTGAATCAGCCTTATGCCTAGGTTTGCTGAATTACAGTTATATCTATAGAACAGTGGCCGACATCCAGTCTAAACTATTCAACAGGAGCTAATCTAAAGGACTAAATTTCAATAGGACTACACAGGAGTAATTTAGTCTGGATTTCAGCCAGTGTTTCTCAGCCTCTTAAGTAGGAAATACCCACTACCTTCTATATATTTTTCAAAATTTAATTTATATTAATCATCTCAATTTTCCTGTGGATGTCATATCTACAATCATGTGTGCCATGTGTGGCAAGAAAGGCTGTATACATAGGGCCATGATGTGACAGATGTCTGATCTAGTGTTGGTAGGGTTGCCCCCTTTTACACCAGGTGTGCACAAGATAAACATGTACTTGGGCTACAGGTGGTGCTGACCAAAGCTTGGAAGGCTGAACATAGTGCTGTGCAAAGTGTGACATGCCGATTTATTGCTGGTAAACAAAATGCTGCATAATGTTCTTTCTTTTGTGCCACTTTTGAGAGGAAGAAGGGGCAAGATAGAGAGATGGGGAGAGAGAGATTGATTAATACTGGACAATAAGCAGCGGCAAAGACCAAGCAGAAAACACAAGCAGGCATTCTCCTCCTCCTCGGCCTTCTTTCTTCTCTCCCCTTATCCCGTGTCTCATGTACCCCCCACCCTCAGATATATGGACTTAAGAATATCTGTTTATAAACTATGCTACAGAAACATTAATCATTAGTGACCTTTAGATGTATGTCTAGCACACTATATTATTTTTTTATTTATTCGTTCTATTTCTAGACCGCCCTTACAGAATAGCTCAGGACGGTTCACAAACATTACAAAACAGCTAAAAATCAATCAATGATCAGGAAGAAAGATTTTAAAATACAATAAAGCAGCTAAAATAATAATAATAATAATAACAACTCAAAACCACCACCACCAACAACAATTCAAAACCTTATAAAAACCCGATACATTAAGAACCCTTTAAAACAATTTAAAAACCCTGGAAGGCCAGGCCGAACAGGTAGGTCTTTAGGGCTTTCCTAAATGCCAATAAAGAATTCAAATTATGGATTTCTGTAGGGAGCGCATTCCACAGTCTAGGAGCGGCTACAGAGAAGGCCCGCCTCTGGGTCGCCATCAGACGAATCAGTGGCAACTGGAGCCGGACCTCCTCATACGATCTTAGTATGCGGTGGGGATCAGACCGAAGGCGGCGCTCTCTAAGGTAACCTGGACCTAAGCCGTTCAGGGCTTTAAAAGGTAATAACGGTTACCACACTCTGTTTATTTATATTTTATTGCAAATTTATACTGAGTGTTTGCCCGTTAGGGACAACAAATATGTAAAATGCTAACAACAAGCTTTTGTTGCGTTTCCCTTGGTTTTAAGAGTTATCTAAGTTCAGCCAGGTATTGTCCCTTTTGGTGCTTTGATGTCAGCAAAATTGTTAATGCAAGGTGATAACCATTTTACATATATACCATATATATCTGAATCCAAAACAAGATTCCACCCCCACCCCCCGCCAAGTTATTTGATGGTAGAAATCAGTCGTAAATTCAGGGTTCTCTTCTTTTCAGGTAAATACAGGCATAACTGTATTTAAACTCTATTTTTAAGGGGGTTGTCTTAAATTTAGAATTGTCTTCCATTTGTATAAATATGGTACATATTGCTAGTAGCCATTGGTAGACTAGGCCCTTCATGAAAGCATGCACTCAGTGAACGAACAACAGGCCTCTCCTCATCTCTCTCTCTGAGATGATTCTCACATGACAACTTTCTAAAATATCACTTCAGGGTAGGAAATGTTGCCGACATCCAGACTAACTCAGCATATGCAGAATACTGTTACACAGGTAATAAGGGGGAGGGGTGATTTTGGCTAATAACCCCCCTTCCTTTCCAGTCCTCTATGCATGATAAAATATGTCCCTGGGATTGTAGAAGTATCAGGAACATCTATTTTGAGGCACGGAAGACTGAAGAGGAAAGGAAGATTACAACCCCCTCCCCTTGTGTGTGTTAGAAATATTTTTTTCACATGTGCAACAATAGTCTGGATATCTACCACTGTCTATAGCAGGGGTGGGCAAACTTGGCCCTCCAGCTGTTGTTGAACTATAAGTCCCATCTTCCCCAGCCACAATAAATTGTGGTTGGGGATGCTGGGAGTTGCAGTCCAAAAACAGCTAGACAAGTTTGCCCACCCCTGTCGTATAGGCTAGTTCTATATCATATGTTGCAAGTGCACAGGTGTGTTCTTTATTTACCACATATACGATCCCCACCACACGTTAAGGTCATCCGAGGAGATCCGTCTCCAGTTACCAGCAGTTCATCTGGTGGCGACTCAGAGGCAGGCCTTCTCTGTAGTTGCTCCTGGACTGTGGAATGCACTCAAGGTAGAAATTTGTACCTTGGGTTCATTGTGGCCCTTCAAGAGAGTCCTGAAAACCTATTTGTTTGGTCTGGCCTTCCATGGTTTTTACACTATTTTAAAATATTTTTTAAATTGTTTACTGCAGGGTTTCTTAACCTTGGGCCCTCAGATGTTGTTTGACTACAACTCCCCATCATCCTCAGTCACAAAGGCCATGTCTAGGGATGATGGGAGTTGTAGTCTAACAACATCTGGGGGCCCAAGGTTAAGAAACCCTGGTTTACTAGTTTTAAACTGTTTTTAAATTTGATTTTGTACTGATTGTTTTTAAATGATCTCTTGGCGGGGGTTTTTTGGAGTTGCTGTACACTGCCCAGAGCCTTTGGATGGATGGTATACAAGTGTAATAAATAAATAATATGCACATGTCAAAAGCCACAAGGGGCAGCCTTCCCAAGATACATACATCTCATGAAACCAGAGAAATGGTGTCATGACCTGATGGTGCACACATGGTCTACAACAGGGTTCCTGTGTGGTGCTAACATCAGCACAAGAAGTTGTTTCATGTGAAGCATAGGGCAGAACCAATGTACTGTGCTTGAAGGCAACGTTCTATAATCATGAGCCTGGAAACAACAAAAATTGGGGGAAATGTTCATTAAAAGTGATGATACCACAGATGTTTTCCGAAAACCAAATCCTCACATGTTTATTTACAAAATGACAGCAGGACATGTTGTGCCTACCATACCCATCTGTGAAAATCTGTTCACGTGTAAAGGTGAGAAACAGAGATGTGTGAGAAAAACACATTATGTGCATCCTGGCTGCAGTCCCAAAGTTTGCACATAAATAGTTCTGCATGCTCACTCAGAACTTTCCCTGCATTGTTATATCCAGTGAACTCAAACACCTGCAGATACTTTAAGCAGTTTACCTACTGGCTTGCACAATATGCCATGATGAGCCCCAAGTATATATGCAGGCATCCAGACTCATGCTGCACTAGTGCAAAGATGTTGTGCGAGCTATTCTGCTAAACCCTGGTTTAGCTTGCATTCCACAAGTGTAACAAGGTGCACTTGCACTAACCATGGCACGCCTCCTGAGGCGAAACCTCTTCCTCAGTCCATGTACGTTGCTGGGGAGCATGCAAAGTTATCTGCCATCCTTGCTGCACAAGCAGACCAAGATCATAACAGATTGAGCAACTCTGAGTATGAACTCAGCTCCCTGATCTTCTTGTATATATGCATCATTGTTCGTTGCACAAACTCAGCTTTAGTCTGGATGTCTGCCACTATCTTTTCTATTTGAACGCATGAGATCTCTGAACATTTTGCTCACAATATGCATAATCTGTTGGTGTTTGCCCAAAGGATAGCCTCTCATTGGTCTGCCAACATGCTGAAAGAGGGTCAGGAATGGCTTGGCAAAATTAAATGCAAGGAAGAAAACAGACAGAAAGTGCTTCAACAGCAAAAGCAAATCAGTGCTCCTGGGTGCCCAAATGTCAACACCAGGCTATAACAAACATGGCAGAACAGTGACAGATACAGGGACTGAGACGAATGTGTGGGTACTTCAACAGAGGCTATTTCTACAGAGAGCCGTATCAAGAAAGGTGCCTCAAGACAATCTCTGGCAAGTTCAAACTGGACAGTAGACCCAAAAGATTGCAATTAACTTGGGACACACTTGAGCAGAATGCTTATAAACTTGAAGAAATGAATTTATTTATTTTTAATCCATCATATTAGAGAGGATTCAGAGCATTTATGATATGCCATTTTGGGGTAGTGAGATGCCAGTCCTCAAAAACAAAAACACTATGATGATGATGATGATGATTCTGAAGGTTTACTAATCTTAAGCAAACTGGAAAGAAGTCAGCCACCTGGTCAAACTGACTAGAGATGTCGGGAGGTGATTTTTGTAGATTGGCTCACCCACTTGAGTCACCTGGACTCTATTTTCTTTCCTTCCTTTTCTGTGATGCAGCAATGCTATATTTGCACCACACTGCAGTTTGAATTATATAGATTGGGTCCAATGCTGTCATTTGCACTAGTGTGTTGGCTTTTCTTCAATGCTTTTATGATCTGACTGAATCCAGACAGCTTTACCCTTAATTAACAATGTATGTTGACCTCTTCAAAGTGCCAGTCACAAAGTGCCAGTCACAACCATACCCTCCTCTCTGCTACTTTGTCCTCCTTGAATTAATGCTTACAAATTATTTGTGGGGCATACAATGCTGTACATTTATTCTACAGTCCTGAGTCTGGTTATCTACATTTATGTCCCAATGATTCATCTGAGTATGAGATAAGGGGAAATTTGAGATATGATAGCTTTGAAAAAAGACTTATTTGGGGAAACATGGGGGGGGGGATTTAGAATGTCTCCATCTTTTAGAGTCTGTTGGTAACTAATTTTCTTATCCCAGCTCATTAGTTTTTTTCTTACCAGAAAACTTTGCATGATGTCTTTTTTTGAACAGATCATAGTGACAACTTTAATATACCTTAGATTTTTCTTATCAAGGCATAAAATATGCATGTATTTATTTGGCGCCTGTCTAGAATGTCCTATTCATAATCTGACTTTTGACTGGTACCCATCCAGTTCATCTCATTCATAATAGGATCTGTGGGTGGAGAGGGAGACAAATGGAGGAAGCAATAATTAAGGAAATTCTAGAAGTGCTGCTTCAAATGACAGCAATATTTCATGAGCTTCATAGCCTCAGAAACTCTTGTGACAGTTTAGTTTGTGAACACATATCAAATGCCTGCTAGATCCATTAAAAAATTTTTTTAGATGGAGCGGTCTGAGTTGAGGAATGCACAGGCAATTTGTTTATGGCTTTGTGACTTAAATAGAATCTATTTATTGCATACTACATTTGTGTTAATTTCCTTTTTTTTTTTTTTTTTTTTTACAGTTGATGGTAGATAGTGAAGGCTGTCCTCACTGGCCAAATTACTTGTTTAGCACAATCAACATATTTGGCATATAATCAATATGTATATTTATGCAAGAAAGAAAATAAAAATAGATTTTTGCCACAAGAAACGTAATGTGCATAGTTCCATAGAAGACATGAGGTTACTTATGCAAAGTGAAAAGGAACAAGCTAACTTTTTTGAGTTGCAATGTTAAACACACTTGTATGGAAAAAAGGCTTACTGCTTCAACAGTGAGGCTATTCACACATATGTGCAAAACTGGGCTAAGGAAGCCCAGCCCAGTTTTGCACATGCATGTGAATCGCTGGGATCAGGCCCGATCCTGGCTGCAACATGGCAGCAAACCTACCTGTGAAACCACCCCTCAAAACAGGGTTAGGAGAGCGAGCGCTCTTTTGGCAATCGTGTGTCACGGCGGCTGGCACACCCACGGGAGGTGTGCACACCCGTGCAGTGCATTATTGGAGCTCTAGGGGGCGGAACAACACACAGCTGTGCTTCCCTGCATCCTGACCCCTGCTCGTCTGGGCGGGCAATCCGCCCATCCAAGGAGGGACAGCTGCTTGTCTGTGGGGAAGACGAGTGTAAGCCACACTCCCCACAGACCACCCCGGAGCCCTTCTCACTGATCGCGATAAGCGCTCCAGTATTCATTCCAAAGGAAATGTGATTTAATCATAGCATACAATAAAACAAGCAACCAGATGAAACAAACAAATCCTATGATCTGATGCATTCACTACAGGGCTACCAACCTTTTATTTGCCTACCTTCTGTACCTTCAGTTTAGCAGCAATATGAGACACAGACATTTTGATAAAAGTATTAGCGGGGTTGGGGAGGGAGAGATGGGCCCTTTTAATCAACTAAGCTGCTGTGGGCCAAGACAGTCTTCAGGACACAGAAGTCTTCAAGACACCGGAACAAAGGCAGCAAAACAACACCTGGCAATCCTATTGACTATGTTTTCTAGCTCAGGTATCTAGAGAATGTATAGAAAGAATATGAGGATTGCAAAGTAACTTAAACTTGAAGGTCAACTGTGCTCATAAAAAACCCATTAGATGGCTCACTACAATGTTGAAATAAAATTGGGACCTAAGTGGCTGGCACTTGTGGTCAAAAAAAACACAGGCAACTTGCCAAGGCCCCTGGAAATCCCTGATGACTAACTCCGAGATCTCAAAATGAAATGCACATATCTATAAAACTCTATATAGAGCAGTCTGGAGACTACAGTCCAATGTCTGCCTGGGCCTCTTCCAAGGCAGACAGGGAAAGCAGAAAGCATGCAGTTACCCAGAAACAGCAGCCAAGCCTTTTGGCAGTTGCCAGGCAACCTCCACATGCTCTCTCCTGCCCGGACCTCCTTCCTTAAGGCTGAAGTTTTGAGATCAGCTGTGTGAGCAGAGCTTGCAGCAATGGCAAAAGATACCCCGATTACCTGCTCTGTGATCATTGGCATGGCCCAATTGCATTCTAAATGCACCTTTACTCCTCTACTTTTTCCTGCTACACCTGGCCTGCCTTTTCTGTTATATGTTATTAATAATAATACATACATACATAAAATGACGTATGCCACACCCTTCTGGCCCAAGACAGGGTCATCCAAGGCAGCTTACAGCACAATAATTTAAAAAGTAAAACAAAAGAAGAGAGTATTAAGAAGCTGGATACCAGCACACGGCCTAGGGCATCTCTTGCACTCAATTCATGCCCTCCTCACTTGGTCCTCAGGGCATCTCTTTCTTGGTCCCTCCTATCTAGCCATTTGCTTCCCCCTTTTTTGCCAACTTCCCAATTTGCCCTCTGCTTCCGAGCTATAAGGCACTTTAAAAAGGTTTCTTGCAAGTGGATATCAGAGACTCCACAACTGGATACATTCGTAAGACATTTCTTACAGAGGGAGGGATACAGTGGCTATGAAAGACACAGAAGTACCAGCCTGAGGCTGTAAATCCACCAACTCCCTGTGTAGCACTTGCTACATGCTAACAATGCATGTAGAGCAGGGATAGCTAATCTTTCAATATTAGGGCTCCTGTGTGCTTAACAGTTGGATAGGAAAACAAATTTCATTGGAGACAGCAGACTGTCATTTCACTGATGGGGATATGCAGAGTACTGCTTCCAAAATCCCCTCTTCTACATATAATTTAGGTACAGGAATTCTGAAAAATTGGTCATTTTCTCAGCCATTCCTCGCTTTTTTCAGTCTATTGTAATCCAGAACACACTAGGAAGTATTTCCATTCCAGATTATCTCCTCTTTAGTTTTGAAAAACAAACCAACCTTTCCCCAGAGAATTACTACATGCATAAGGATGCAGCTTTGACAGGGCTTTTGAAGGAGAGGGTGGACAAATGTGCATCGTCCAGTACTCATGCAACCTCCACAATCCATATGCCTTTCTCAATCTACATTACAAGCAGCAACCATCGTGGAATCAGCACAAGCTGTGGTTACCTTTCCTATGCTATGTGTGCCTTTCCAGAGGCATAGCTGGAGGAAATCAACAGGTGAAACTTGTTCCTTAGCAGGAAAACACAATGAGAGGGAAAGCATCAGCTACCAATTTCTGTCTGTTATGCATTCTGTGCATAAAAAAGCTTCTGTGCATTTAGCATTTTTAAGAAAAAGAAGCACTATGTGCATGGCATGAAAGAGCCTGAAAAAAGAAAAACAGAACAGTACATCCTGCTTGTTACACTTCTAGTTACACTGCTCTATGCTTAGCTTTACCTATAAACCAGGAAGAGCAACAATTTGTCAAATACGTTATACTATAAAATCATATACATGTCAACAGGTGGCCTTGGAATATGGGCTTTGTCATCAGCAGATTGTCAACCAAACGTTTTCTCTCTCTGAAAAGTACCGGTAGGCTCAAAACCACTTGAAGGCTTAAATAACATTATGCAACCGATCAGACATGTCAGATGAGCAAGTCTTATGCAATTAACATGAATGAACAAGAGAACTGGAATTAAGATATGAAATGGATTACTTAAGAAACAACACTGAACCCCTACAACAGTGCACAGGACCAAACCAATATAGTGAATGTGGTTTATAATATGGAGCAATTATGCATTTATCAGTGTATTAGTTGTATGAAGAAAAATAAGCATTTGTAATTTTTCCACACACATATCATCTTCTGTAGTTTTCACAGATCATATGAACAGGCAGCACAGAGATCAGCAGGGCTTCAAAACTTGGGGGCATTTCCAACAATTCTGTAAGTGCATCTTTAAAACACCTGCTCTCTAAAGGCTTTCAGTGAGTCATCATGTCTAACTTTCACTTCAGTGTTTCCAAATATGTTTGAAGGCATGGAAATGTATTACAAATCTGATGGCAACAGATGCACTTCAGAATAAACGTACAAGATACCATTAGGGAATCAATTAGCAGACATCTTTCATTATGTGAGATTTTCAAATACATAAACACAGATAATAATGGAAATATATTGGCACCACTAAAATAATGATATTTCGATTCTGAGACACTACCTATTAGCATATTCCATTCAAGTAAGGACTTAGAAAAACCTGAGTAGTTCTACAAATGCAGGAGTGGTCTAAGGACTGCAACTTCGTACTCATGGAAGCAAACCTCACTGATCTGGATGTCCCTTTTTTGTGATTAGGACTGCAGCCTCTGGGGCTTACTTCCAAATAAACTTCCAAGTGTGTATCAGTGCTTATAACACTGTAACCATCCCCCAAATCCATCACAAAGAACAAGGAAGGAAAGTTCAAGTTGCTTTTTCTGCTTGGAAACCAAACCTTCCCTGGAGGACTGGAAAACACAAGCTGCAACATAGCAGCAGAAGGATATATCCAAAATTATACAACGGCAGAGCTCTTTGTTGGGCAAGAAGCTGAATATATTTTAAAAGATGATAGAGGCATATCTCTAAACAAGTTCTTCATTGTGATCATCTATCTATAGTTATCCTAAACAAGTTGTCTATCAGATCTGGAAGCTGAGTCAGTGAAGCCTCTCTTACCTGAGCTGATCATGCTGTGCATTCTTTGCTGAGCCAAGAGCTGGTCACGTCCCGAAACTCCATCTGAGGAAAAAGACGATTCACTCTCGTAAATTGTCTGCAGCATATTCCAATCAGTCTGCACTTCAGCTACATGAAAGATTCATCACCAACCGTTCAGAGGCGTTGGAAACGACCCCTTCTGGTCCTGCTTCCTCCTCCTCAGGAGTGGATTTTTAAAAATAATACTAATGACACTAATTACCCAAATGAATATATGCATGAAATACTTCTATACATGTATTCTAAAGCACCAGCTATTATGGCAATCCAATTTAAGAACAATTCCACCCTGCTGCAGAAAAATTATGTATTTACAAAAGAAGATGGTTGATTATTATGCACCTCTCGGGCTGAGTTAGCTGTGTTCTGGAAGCCAAGAGCAGGTGGGAGAGAGAGATATTTTCCCCTCAGGTTATTCTTGGGAGTCGAGTGAGAGAAATAAAACCACTTGAAAACAAAAACAAGCAAGCACAGTTTCTAGGGACTTGACTCCCTAGGGGTTTAAGTTTCAATTACTCCCAGCTCTAGCAAGTGTTTCTGGCTTTGAGTCTTCCTCCTCCTCCTCCTCCTTCTCCTCTCTTTGCCTCCCTCCACTCTCTCTCTCTCTCTCTCTCACAGCAAAGTTGGCTGAAGCGAGTGAGAGCTCATTTGCATACGGATCAACAACAGCGTGGCCCACAGGCAACAGAAATAGAACAATGGCTGGCCTGAGCCAAAAATAGGTCAAGCATGGCCGGATGATTGGAGCCTGCATGAATGTATTTAAAAATACCTCAGCTAACCCAGCTGGCCAGTCTCTGTCTTTCAAGCTGCAGGGCTCCAGTGCGATCTCTCAGAGGCGATTACCTTGTCCCCCTGCCAAATGTGTGTCTATTCGTTTTAGAGATCAAGACAGACTGTGTGTGTGTGTGTGTGTGTGTGTGTGTGTGTGAGAGAGAGAGAGAGACAGAGAGAGAGAGAGATTTTCATTACATTGGATGTCTTGTCTCTCTTTTTAATGGACTGTGGGTCATCTCATACACGAGAGCAAAAGGGGAAGAACAGAGCTGTGATGAGTTCTAAAATAATACCTTGGAAGCTTCTACTCACAATGTGGTTTCTGCTTCACCCACGCACAGCAAACCTGGATGTTCTATTTTTGTTGCCTGTTTCTCTGGCGACCCTGCAGTGGTTGGCTGGATCATTACTATCTTGCTGCTGCTTTTCAGTTGCAGGATCTACAGGCAACTGAAAAAAAGCAGCTGAAAGCCATCACACCCCTGGGAAGAGAAAACACATCCAACAGGGAATTACACTTTGATTTTGAAGTGGATTGTTTCCCTTAATGTCAGCTTTCTATTGCAGCACAGCGTGTTAAGCCCTGCAAGATACAATACCCCCCATCCAAGCAGGGAGAAGCGCTAAACAATTTATGCTGCAGAGGGCTCTAAATATAAAAGGAAGTGTTGACTTAAAATAGCTCCTTTCAAACTTGCATAGCAATGTTTAAAGGTATACACACTTGCGTGTCTTGTACGATCTTATTTTGGAAAGCAATCTGTTGTTTCTCTTGTAGATACAGTACATAAAATTAAGCAGGGATAAGTCAATCTAAACATGAATGCAGCAGTAAGTATACAAGCACAGGCTTATGGTTACACACATCATTTAGTAAAGGCACAGACTCAGGCTTGGATAAAGCAGGATACAATCCATCATTTATAAAATGATTTGAGGGTCCAGCTGAGGATCCAATTGAGGATCCAGCTGAAAGTGAGAGTTTTGTATCTCCTGGTCTACATAGCCCTTACATACAACTTCCAAGACGACAAATGATATCCCAGTTTACTATCCAGAGACCTACAGGCATTCCCCCTCCCCCGCCAAGAAGATGGAGTTGAGAAGCTCTCTGGGCTAATCTTCAAGCCACAACTGTTCACTAAGTTCTCTTTGAAGCCCTCAAACATTGAATGGTGGTATATGGACAAGATAATGACTGATAAAATGCTGGTAACTTAAGGCCATTCTAGATGCTACTCAAAATGCAGCTGGAAGTTCTGCAGAAAATCTGCACCAATGGAACCTAGAGTCTACCTATAGATATGCTGCACAGTAATGCTTATCTTCATGAACAACTAAAGAAAATAAAGACATAGGAAGACTGGATGGATAAATGAGATCCATTGCCTTTGTGATATAACCAGCCAGTAAATTTGTGCTCTCAAGTCGGTGTCGACTCCTGGCGACCACAGAGCCATGTGGTTGTCTTTGGTAGAACACAGGAGGGGCTTACCATTGCCGTCTCCCACACAGTATGAGATGATGCCTTTCAGCATCTTACTATATCGCTGCTGCCCAATATAGGTGTTTCCCATACTATGGGAAACATACCAGCGGGGATTCGAACAGGCAACCCCTTGCTCCCTAGGCAAGTTACTTCCCTGCTGTGCCATTAGGTGGCATAACCAGCCAGTACATCAGTCTTATCCTTCTTCTTAGAGCCAAAGTGCATGTGATGCAGGAGATCCATGAAGCGATATTCTCACCTCTTTTGTTTGCCAAGAGTAACTGAGGGGCCCAATTTAGATCCTGCTATGTCAAGAGGTGGGGTAATCCTTTCTCCCTACATCATTCCCCTGACTTAAATATCCCCCCCTCCAGCTGTGTCTATATGATGTACCCTCCACAGCACAGTACAAGTAACTGTACGATGAACCCTCCATGGCTAATAGCTACAGATGACTGATTTAAGTCAAGAAAAAGGCATGGAGGTGGGGAGGGGATCTCCAGCACCGTAGTCACAATCCAAATTGTCCCATGCAACTTCTTTTAGCAAAAGAAATGATGTTGAGAGATGCATTCACAGATCCTCCAAATCATGTCTCATTTGGCCTTTATATTAATATAATTCCATTTCCAAGCAATCTCTGGATAATAGAATTCCATCCCAGCACTGTCTCAATAAACATCTGTTGGACATTCAAATTCTGCAGCTTGGCCTACTGACATGTGCTGAGGGATGAGATCTATGAGGAAAGTTCCCTTTCTATAAGAGACCAAAACCAGCATGTGGCCCTACCTTCTTTCCAAGCTTCCAGATGCATCACACACAGAGAGTGGAATTTGGGCACATCCACTTGGAAAACTGTGCAACATTATAAGAAATGAGTTCTAATCAAGAAGTCGGGAAAACAAAAGGGAAACAAATAGCCATTCTTGGCGGGTCCCTGAGAAAGGATCAGGGACTGCTGCACTAGAGAGGGAAAATAATGGTCAAATGTCACTGTAGACCCAAATTGTCTGATCAGCAATTGTGCTGGGTTTTGTTCAACTGTGGAGGGAGAGGACTAAAAACCAAGGTGAGGAGAGGAATCTGGTTTTATGATAGCAAGCATGCACTTTGCTAAGCAGGGTCCACCCTGTTTGCATTTGAATGGGAGACTAAAAGGGGATGGAGTTGCTCTGGGAAGAGCACCTACATGACTGCATGTAGAAGGTTCCAAATTCCTTCCCTGCCAAAGAGCCCCTGGTGGCGCAGTGGTAAAACTGCCGCCCTGTAACCAGAAGGTTACAAGTTCGATCCTGACCAGGGGCTCAAGGTTGACTCAGCCTTCCATCCTTCCGAGGTCGGTAAAATGAGTACCCAGAATGTTGGGGGCAATATGCTAAATCATTGTAAACCGCTTAGAGAGCTCCGGCTATAGAGCGGTATATAAATGTAAGTGCTATTGCTATTGCTATCTCCAAGATAGGGCTGAGAGTCTCTCCTGCCTGCAACCTTGGAGAAGCCACTGCCAGTCTGGGTAGACAATACTGGGCTAGGTGGACCAATGGTCTGACTCGGAATAAGGCAGTTTCCTATGTTCCTAGGACACCAGGGTGAATGGGGCTAAGTTGCATATGAGCACATTACAGTCTGTGAGTCTGTTCAGCATGCTTACTGTTTACATGGCACAGAAGTGAAGGTAGGCACCCTAACTTACAAGATCATGCTTCTGACTGGATTTAAATAGAGCTAAAATTCCAGTTTACAACCAATGGCTTATATGTCCTGCAGTGTAACGTGGGCATTGCACAACCACTCACACTGCTGTGGGACTCTGACACATGCAGTGATGATGCCAAAGATGGCATGCACAACGTGTGATAACTTAAGCAGTCAGCAGTTCTGGTACTGCCCTGCAGTGGTGTGGCTGGTTCTGCAATGCTTGCATTACACGTTTATATAATCCTAGAAAATGGTACAGGAAAGGGGACCTAATGAAAAAGGAAGAGATATGTGCTCACTCAGCACTAAGTCAGCTCATACAATTCAATTTCAATAGTGTATGAATATCATCCACATTTAACATTAATTAATGGGGAGCAGACTGGCATAAGTACAGCTGTCTTTTTTTTTTTACACTTCGTTCCCCCCTGCATGGTTGCTTTCAAATCAATATGAAGCTGAGCAAAATGACCAAAGTACTCCATGGATCATTCTCTCTAATGACGTCAAGCCAATTTAAAATGTCACTGTGTCCTCTCACTTGATGTGAGCAGTACATAATAACTGTATTCCTGTGTGGTGTACAGGAAAATTACAGACTTCTGTTATCTACAATGAGCACAGTTCACCAAGGAGGACTCCCTGCACATGCCCCATGGAAAGGAACCAGAGCGTGGTAGTGCTCTTGTGCTGCTCCCATTCATTTCAGTGGGACTTGAGCAGAAGCACTTCTCAGTAGGATGGCTGTATGAAGTGCAGATGGTCTACCATAAAGAAATCTAGTTTGATTAAGAGGTACACATTCATTCTGAAATAAACAGATCCCAAACTGAAAGGGTCTGCATTACCTTCATACATCTTGAGGCCATCCACACAATAAAAAACTTGTGTTCTACCCTGGTTTGGGAGATGTGTGTGCTCCCAATTTTCGGTTCCAACCTTGCTCCCAAACCTGGGTAGAACACATTTTATGATTGTGTGAATGACCTCAATACATTCTTATTAAAATGGGATATTTTCAAGTTGAACCCATGTTTTTGCTGCCAGCGATGTAATTGTTGGCAGGAGTTGCAGTGCATTCTTCCATGTGGGTTCATTCTTAAATACGCATAACTTCCCCAGGATGCAGTGTAGCATTATTTTGGGGTAAAAGACTGGAACATAGAAAGCTCTGCCTTATACTGAGCCAGACCATCGGTCCATCTAGCTAAATATTGTCTGCACTGACTGGCAGCAGGTCTCCAAGTCTAACTCAGCTCTGGAGATGTCGGGGAGTGAATCTGGGACCTTCTGCATGCAGATACTCTTTCACTAAGCTATGGTCCCATTCTCTAAGGGGAATATCTTCCAGCATTCAGATGTAGTATCCCATCCAAATGCAAACCAAGGTGGACTCTGCTTAGCAAAGGAGACCACTCATGCTTGCTACCACAAGACCAGCTCTGTTCCACAATTGCCTTTACCATGAAAAAGTGGGAAATTACTCTGTGTCCTGGAGCAGGTATGGGTATTCAAGATGGTCCCCAGCAGGAAACAATTGCACATTACAGTTCCTGCCAACATCAATAGAGTGAAAACTTTGTTTTAAAGTAAGATTTTCTTCTATTTAAAAAGGAATGAAAATGAACTGGGGAAGGACAGTAGCTCAGTGGAAGCATATCTGCTTTCCATGCAGAAGGTCCCAAATTAAATTTCTGGCATCTTCATGTTGCACAGGGAAATATCCATCTGAATCCGTGGAGAGCCACTATCAGTCAGCACAGACAGTACTGAGCTAAATGGATGAATGGTCTGACTCAGTATAAGGCTGTTTCCTATGTAGCCTTATGAATGGCGGAAAAGCACATTGGAATCCTCCAAATGTGTCCCAAAACAGTGTTGTTCCCAAAACAAACCAAATGGAAACCCTCAAACAAAAACAAAAAGCATTTGAGTTCACAGTGCCCACTCTTTAGCTTTGGGCAAGTTCAGATGACTGCCAGCACGTTGGTTAGTCGGTTAAATGTTGGGAACTGGGAGCACAGCAGGCATGACATCTGAAACATGTCATCTGAAACATCTGAAGCATGACATGGCTGATTACTGGGATTCTCCGCCTGGCATTTTACCTACTTCCATACACAAGATTTGGAAGTTGGGTGGAGAAGCTCAGTAAAATAGGAACATAGGAAGCTGCCATATACGGAGTGAGACCCTTGGTCCATCTAGATCAGTATTGTCTACACAGACTGGCAGTGGCTTCTCCAAGGTTGCAGGCAGGAACCTCTCTCAGCCCTATCTTGGAGATTCTGCCAGGGAGGGAACTTGGAACCTAGATGCTCTTCCCAGAGTGGCTCCATCCACTGTGGGGAATATCTTATAGTGATCCCATTCATATGCAACCAGGGTAGACCCTGCTTAGCTAACGGGACAAGTCATGCTTGCTACGATAGCTCTCCTCCAAATATTGGATGGAGAACTGGACCAGAGCAGGTTCAAATGTCACACTTGCGGGGAGTGCACATTCCTGATCCTGGGATAGACATGATAATGACTGACCAACCTGCTGGTTATCAAAATCAATCTAAAAGTTATTGGACATATATGTCCAGTTTAAAGAAAAGGCTTGAGCGACTATCAAGCCACACATACGAAACAGAGGCAGCACAGTAATAAAAGGTGTCATACCCCATCTCCATTTTGCCATGTCCTGTCCTAAGGTCTGACTGGTTAATGCCCTAAAATTCTTCCCTTTAGTAATCTCTCAGCTGTAAGCAAGTAGCCTTTCCCCAGGAAAATGGAAGAGGCCTGGCCTTATTGAGGAACAAGCCTTTAGATGATAATCGATCAGGGGTGCACAACTCAAATGTCCCCGTGGGCTGGAACTAACCATAACTTGGTGTGCAAGGCCACGGTGAACTTCCAGCACATTAATTACATTAAAATAAACATTAATGAAAGCAATTAGCTGCTTATAGATCCCCCCTCACATCAAGGGACCAGTGTTCCCTATAACAGGGATTCCTGGATGTTGTTGACTACAACTTGTTTACTTTAGTTACACAGTGAGATAGAAATGTCCCTCTGGATTGCCAAGTCTAAAATACAGCCGGTTGGGGGAGGGGCAGAGCAAACCCATACTCAGCACCCTGAGCTACTTAGGGATGGACTGAACGTAAATATAATGATTATTCATAAATAAATAGAAGGGCAATGCCTATCAATTATCATAGTTGCATCGGGGAGAGGGGATAGGAACAGACTAAGGATGCAGTCCTATGCACACTTACCTAGAAGTAAGCTCTAACACAGCAGAACTCACTTGAGCAAACATGCATAGGATCTATTGAGTAGGTAATACCATTAATGTTGCTACTTAACTAATTATGTTGTGGGGACCTGGAAGGGATGCCATTGGTGATTAGGATTGGGCTAGAGGGGTGTATTCAGATAAATACAATGAAATTAATACAATACTCTGCTTGAGACTTCAGCTCTCACTTGTGAGGATTTTTCTACCCTCAGGGATGTTTCTCCTCTCAAATGGCAACTGCTTCTGCTGTCTGTTCCCTCATAGGCAACTCCACGGCAGCTCCACACTCACATCAGAGGTTGTATACAATAAACATGTGATTGTGGTCAATTAGAGGCCGATGCATCATAACAAAAGGCGTTGTTGTGAGGCATTGGAGAGGAGGAAAAAACTCTGCATGGTTGCCTTGGCAATGGCTACAATTCGTATGTTTCCAAGATTTTCAGAAATACGCATGTATTATAGACAAGAGTGAACCAAAAACTCAGAAAATAGGGGAGAGATTAACCAAATTTTTCCAGATTAAATTTTAAAAGTTGGACTGTTTTTTGAATCCCCATGAAGTAAATTTATCCTTCAACTAACATAGTCTGATAAGCTAACAATCATGCCCAATATATATTTGAGAGGCTTAGAAATACTACAGACTCATACATTGTCAAGTTTCTGCAACATGCTGTGTATGATTACCTATGAACACAATACCGGGCCTCTAAGCTGCTTGCCATGGGCTTGTTTTTCACAGCAAGGAACACTTTGACTTTCAAGTGACTTTCAGACATCTACACAAGCTTATTGGGTGGCTTTGGGCAATGTATCACCTTCCATCTTATCACATGCTTATTGTGGGGATAAAATAAGATAGGGCTGTATGGTAAGCTATCCAGAGTCCTGGAACAGAACAAGGAAGAAACATAAGCAAATGAAATTACAAAGCATTCAATTACTTAGGCATGGCCAGTTGGTGTATTCAGACCTGTAGAGGATTGGGTGAAGGGTAGGGGAAGAGACGGCAATATATTAAACAGCTCTGAGACCAGTTGCGTCTCCTAAGGATATTTGAGCATGTGAAATTTTCTGCATCATTTGACCTGCTAGGATAATTACTAACCTGCTGTTATTACCTCCCCCTTTCACACTGAAATACTTCAAAGTATTTTTATCTTTGAGGAGTTTGTGGCTAGTTTGCATGATTCATTTGCTCTGTTAAGGAAAATAACATGGTACAGAAAGAACAGAACTGGACATGCTTACAATGATGAGCAAAATCACCTAGCATTTCTATCACAGAGAACCAACAGCACATGCAGGAAGCTAGACAGCAGTGGGTAGAGGTCCCAGGGACCCATATCCCCACCTCCACAAGAGCAGGAGCAGAGCTGATACTACTATATCCTCCCTATGGTTGGAGGATTCTATGGGCAACATGATGCACAGCATTCCATCGCCAGAACACTCTGCCCTGAGGCTGCTGCAGACTCGAGAGCAGCCCCGACACTGTTGAGAATCAGTTGCTGTGCAAGCAGCACTTCTGCAGTTTCCCACATTTGTCACAATGGGGAAAACTTCCCTTTCATAGGGATTCATTATGATGAAAGGTTATTAGACACCAGTGAATCCAAACACATGGAAAATAGTGACCACACATTTTGCTCCATAACTCCACTTCTACAAGGGCTAGAGCTTAGCTTTTTTTTTTTTTTTAAATGAAAGCTGGGAATCTGGGGAAAATAATAGGAGGAATTCGAATCTTGATGCAATTCAAATCTGGCGTGATTCGATTTGGACCCAAATCTAGACAACAGGGGTGATTTTTTTTCTGTCTCCAAATTGTCCAAATCAGCTAGATTCAGGTACAAATCAATTTGTACCCGGATTGATCCACACATCCCTAATAGGAAGTTGCCTTATACCAAGTCAGACCATTGGTGCATCTTAGCTCAGTATTGCCTACACTGACTGGCAGAGACTCTTAAAGCTTCCAGGCAGGATTCTCTTCCATTCCTACCTGGAGATGCCAGGGAGTGAACCTGGGACCTTCTATACAAGCAGAGCAGGGGTGTAACTATAATAGGGCAAGGGGAGACAGTTGTCTGGCGGCCCACTGCCTTGCCCCCCCCAGCAAGTCACATGACTGACTCCTCCAGCTGCACACCTGCCCAGGCTTCCTTCAGTTGTATTCATCCTCTGAAACTGATGTGAGTGTTAAGACCTGGAGCTACCAAAACAGCATGTCTTTCTCTGGTACCATTAAATGACTTGCATCGTCCACAATTTACAAAACCTAGTTTCCAATCCAAGTGCAAACCAAGGCAGTCCCTGATTAACAAAGGGGTCAACTCATGCTTGCTACCACAAGACCAGCCACTACTGTTTCCCATCAGTATTGGGGCTGCTTATGAGTCGTAAGCAGCCCTGGGACAAAGTGTTTCAGCAACTGAACACTGCACATCATGTCAGCCACTTATTCCTGGGAAGCTGTAGTAATGGCAATTTGTTCTTGAGCAGAGGATTGGTCCTTTTCTGGAAGATCATCCCTGGTGAACCACCATGCCTAGGCTCCAAAGAGGCCATACAAGTGTCTGTAGAAAATAATATGTCACTCCCAATGGGGAATGAAAAGTTCAAAAAACCACCTTGAGATTTGCCATATTTACCCGAGTCTGGTTCCTTTTGGATAAATAGAGGTATATCCTGTATTTAACCTTTGTTTTTAAGGGAGTTGACAAATTCAGGTTCATCTTCTATTTGGGTAAATATGGTAATATAAGGTGGGGTCTAAATAAAATAAAATAAAAGGATATTCTGGCTTCTTCATCCTTTGGCCATATAGGATGGTTCAATACTATTAACAGCTCAGCTCAGCTCTCTGTATTTGAGGCTGGTGTTCAGGATTCTGGCAAGTGTTTAAATGCTATTCATCATTTTGGGCTTGATCCCACTTGCATGAAGTAATTTTCTTTTACACACCAGTGAAAGAACTTGTCATTTCCCACACATTCACACAACAACAAAGATAGCATCTTCTCTGCTGAATCATTTTTGACCAACTGACCAGAATTTTTTTCTTAACAAAACATTTCAAAAACCTGAACTCTATGACTCACCCTGCAGTTACGGCAAACTAAACAAGAATTAACGTGCATGTGCAAGGTCCACAATGCTACCTGGATACGCAGTGTTGACGTTTATAGGTGTGCTGCGGCCGGGCCAGCTTATTTTTTAAGAAGTCAAGAAATTGCTAGGTTATATTAAAAGATGAGCTGAAAATAAGCATTGTGACGTGATGTTCTGTGCTTGGCCAAGTCACACCTAGAGCATATTATTGTTTTCAGTTCTAACAGGTTTCTTGCTGAGCTCTACAGGCGTGCTGCTAAGGATGGAGAGAGGAACACTGGCTCAGCATTACATCATATCTCAGGAATCTCTCAGAATGTTTTCCTTTCCATATGTGATAAATAATACTATCATTTCCTCCTCCTCCCTGCCTGGTTTAAGGAAAATTCCAAGGTTCCAAGGTTATAGAAATCCTGCTGCGTACTAAAACCTGATCCCTTCAGCTTAGCTACCTGGGAATGGAGTTCACTCAAAGGGTCTTGCCATTACTGATCTTACATTACATATACTATTAGAGAGTGAATCACTATTTAAAAAAAAAACCAAGTCATAACAGAATGGATAAAGAGGCACAGCAATAAGTTCAAGCGTGGGTGCTGCTTGTATCTTTGAAACCAAGAGAAAACGTTGGAAATCCCCAGACAACGATCCATTTACAGGCATCAGCTATAAGCCAACATCCTCCCACCATGAGTGCAAGAAATTGTGGCTTGGGTGGTAATTAGGAAAATGTGCTGTCAGTAGCCCCTTACCATATCTGTGGATTTATTTCATGTTTTATCGTTTTCTTCCTCTAAGAAGCTGCATGGTTCTTCTCACTTTATTCTCATACTAACCTTGTGATTAAGAGATCATTCAGTGAGTTTGATGGTTGGTTGGTTGAGGTACATGGTTCTTCCTGGTCTAACACTCTGCCCACTACATCACAATGACTTTCTATGGTTTGGGCCTTCCTAGAGCTTCACTTAGTGAGAGGGTATTGGACTAAAATGAAATCTCCAGTGTAAGTGCCTACATTCAACTCCTGGCAAGACTAGATGAGTTATGAACATTAACTCTTTTTCTTCTGTCCAAGGAACCACCTTGTCATAAAGCCAAATTCAGGTGACTTAAAGCCTATTCTGCAGGTCTTCTCAAAAGTTCCATCACAATGATGCAGCTTCTTCGTTTTCTGCCAGTTTCATATTCTATTTGTAAAAACCAGCCTGCTCTTAAAAACTCCCAGTTAAGGATTTGCACTTCACTGAAACAGCAGTAATCGTACAGAATCCAATCCTACGGAACTGGCGATTGCCCTGTCCTTTCTGATTATGCCTTCAGGTATAATGTATAAAGCATATAATACATTTGCAAGCGGTTTTTCAGTGTCACTTCACTTTTGCCATGCTTTGTCCTGTTTGACCTATACTTAATTCCTACTCTGACACTACTCTTCTTCCTCTAATCCCTGCTCTTACCTGCCCTCCTCCAGCTGACATATGACACACCTTATGGATAACTGCCTGACAATGGGAATAGTGAGGTCAAAGAAATGTGTTGCTGTGTCAGTGTGAGGAAGTATGTAGTATGGCCGTGTTCTTCATTGGAAGGACCAGGGGCCAGTGGCAGCCCCCATCAATCCAAAGTGAAGCTCTCTGATTCACATTTTATTGTACCTGTCTGTGTGAAGCTTCGGCCAAAGCGAAATACTCTGCACAGTTCCCTGGCACCAAGCGGAGATGAGCATTCTCACCATCCAGTGCTGCACTTTCCCGAATGCTGGGGGCCTTCTTTAAAGGAAACAGAGCCCTCGTGAGCCCTTGCACCATTTTGGAAATTGTACATAGCATGCTGGGAAGTGTAGCTCTTTGCAGCGCTTCCCCCAGCAATCCTATGAGAGGGTTTTTTTCCTCTCTTAAAGGGCCCTCCCAGCATTGAGAAAAGCCCAGTAGTGTGCAGAGGTCAGCAGCACAGTGGAAAATGGCACTCACATTGAAGTGTTGTTGTTGTTGTTTTGCCAAGGTGGCCCTTGCTTGCAAAATAGTGAAGATCACTGTAGTATGGAATTATTAAGCTGAACCACTGCTCCCCCATCCTGCCAACATTTTTATTTCTCTATTCCCTCTAGGAGGACTTGTATCATAAAAATGCATTTTGCTTCTCAGTAATTCATAGGTCTCTCTCTCCCTCTCTTTTTTTTTTCTCTCTCTCTCTCTACACACACACACACACACACACACACACCCCACATGATTTCCAAATTGCATTCCACAGGGCAGGTTAGACTGGCTGAAAATATAGTTATACAGGAGAACAGAAATAAATATTAATTCTTTTGTGAAAAGTTATAAATAAATATCCCTGAATAGTAAAGCTACAAGATCCAAGTGTTTTATTGTGCCACCTGGAGACAAGAGCTGACAAGGTAATTGTTAGTTTCCTTCTAAATCTACCACAATAAAGACGTCTATTATACAGAGCTGGTGCATTGCCTATTGCTACCTCAAGTGCTAATGAAGCCTCTAAAGGCAAAATTTATTGTAACAGTGTTACAGCAGGAATTCATTGCTCATATAACGTTTTAGAAAAAAAAGATGAATTTGAAGTATAAAGGCCAACAAGATTTTACAGCAAGAATTTTAGAAGGGATTTTATTTTATTACTCAAAAACACTTGCAGTACCTTTTTCCTCAATAAGATAAAAAATCTGATTTGTTCACAATATTCCACTAAAAAAAAGAGAGACCATTAATATGATACTTAATACAATATATGATGAAGTATCACTATCACTAACATTTTGTATGTTTACAATTTGAATTACTATCCTATGAAACATCAGTTTCAGTGCTTTCAGTCGTACTTCAGGTGTTCTGTAACCATATATGTAAATTCCCATTTTCCAGGGATACACCATTTGTATCCCTGGGACAGATCCTCTCCATGATTAAGAGCCTGTGGTAGAGCTTCCTGCTCAGGGGCGTATCTAGGGTGGGGCAGGCAGGGCACATGCCGCCCCTGGCGCCACTTGATGGGGGGGCACAATTTTTTAAACCTTAAAAAAATGGCCACCGAAAACAAAATGGCCACTGTGCATGCTCAAAGGGCCTCTGTGAGGTCCTAGTCCATGCCAGGCCTTGCAGAAGCCATTAGAGCATGCACGGTGGCCTCCCCGCCACCAGCAGCCATTTAAATTTTTTTTAAAAATGGTCCCTGTGAGGCACTAGAGGCCAGCGGGGGTGGGGGAACCTTTGAAGAACCCCCATGGCCTTTAGGAAGCCCTCTGAAGGGGCTACAGGTATAAATAAATAAATAAATAAATAAATAAATAAATAAATAAATAAATAAATAAAATTTAATATAATATGTCACTGTACACATATTTAGTTTGGCACTATGTACAGAGAATCAGGGATTGTGAATACTGACCTGAAGCTTATGAGCTAGGATTGTATTCATTTGCTCTTACTTTGCTTCTTGTGATAAGTGAGTTAAATGTGATGTCTTAATAATATGGCTATTAATGGTGAATTTGTCTTTGAATCAGTGTGAAATCCTTAGTATTAAGGCCCACTGGGAGTTTCTTGCTCTCTTTCTCTCATTTTAACTGTCTTTCTGAACTACTAGAATATATTCCAAGCAGTGACACAGTTTACTCTGCATATCCTTTAATTATTTTCAGAGTATCTGGGAAAAGTCAAATTCTCAATTTATTTTTAAAATTTATGTAATAGTGATGCTACTATGCATAGTAGAGAATTAGACAGGCACTTCTGTTTAGTTTTCCAAGTACACCTCCACATAGTATTTGGGTATTTCATGAGCCCCAACATGCTGAAATTAGTCGTTTTCCAGCATTTTTCAGTCTGGCTACATCCACTGCTAAATAGTTTTTGAAATATTAAAAGATTAACAAGCTTGACTTGTATTTTTCAGGTGATATTATGGTAAAGTTATCTGAAAGATGGGTGTCAGATGTTTGGACAGGGGGTGCAATTTCAGTGCTTGCCCTAGGTGCTATTTTCCCTAGATATGCCTCTGTTCATGCTGCTTCTGTGGCCACTATAACTATGTACAGACTATAGAAGGCCTGACGAGTGCTAGAATCATGACTAACTTTTACTGAATTCTCCAGTACACATATCAGTACACATTGTACTTTCTTTGTTGTTCTTATATTGCACACTCTCTTGAATCATTCAAACAGAAAAACAACCACCCTGTGTTGCCATAAAGACACTCCTATTCTACTGTTTGAGTTTTAGATATTTCGGGGCATCTCTTATTTTACTCAACTAGGCATTAGAAGTGTTGCCCTGGATTGCTGAAGGCAATTAATGCAGTTGCATAAGACACATACAATGAAGTACATCTCATAAAACTATCCCTCTGAAAATATACACATCTCTGAACTTGTTTCACTCTAGTGACACACATTGTAGAAGAATACCGTCCAGTACGGCTTGTCTAACAGCTAAACCTTTAAAGGCTCTGCATGAGTTCTGAAGTGCTGAACCGCTCCAAACTGGAAGTGCAGACCGCAATTCCCTGACCTGAACACCCGTCTAGGAAGTCTGCTGCCAAAGCGATCAATGTGGAAATCTTTCTTTTATTATGTTGTTTGGCAAACTTAATAAATAAAAGGCAGGCAGAACTGGGTAATCAAGGGAAACAGTGGTATCTTAAGAAGGCATCACAAAATCAAACGGAAGGAAGTGCATTACATAGGAACAGGTCTATGGGGTCAGGATATTTGTTCCTCTAGCTTGTTATGCTGCCTTAAAGAGCATCTAGACCAGGGCTCCAAAACTTTGGCCCGCCAGCTGGTTTTGGACGACAACTCTCATCATCCCCAGCCACAGTGGCCAATAGTCAGGGATTCAGGAGTTAAGAGTCCAATGTCTGCAGGCGGGTTGAAGTTGTGCAGTCCTGGTCTAGATCAAGATTTTAAGAAAAGGTATTGGCTGTCATTCTCTCCCATCCACAGGAAGTTTAAAACTTACTTTGCAGGTCAACCAGGGAAACTTTTCTATTGCATAAAACCAAGGCTGTAATGCTAATCACACTTACTAGGGGGAAAGTACTACTGAACTGAGTGGGGCTTCCTTCTGAGTTAAGTTGCACAGGCTTGGACTGCAAGGCTTCCTTTGCCATAAGTATTATTTTCCATCGCTATATCATGCCATAGATATTACTTTTCCCCATGGCTAGTCATATCTTTATCATAATATGAACAAGATTCCTAGGAACATAGGAAGCTGCCTTATACAGAGTTAAACCATTGGTCCATCTAGCTCAGTATTGTCTTCACTGATTGGCAGTGGCTCTCCAAGGTTTCAGGCAGGAGTCCTTCCTAGTCCTGCTGGGAGATGTCAGGGACTGAACCTGGTGTTTGCGGGTGGGGGGTAACCTTATTAGCAGGGGATATATTATACGTTCTTAAAACTACAGATGTTTGTGTACATGGGTGACTTCCATCTTCCAGGTGAGCTGGTCTTGTGGTAGCAAGCATGACTTGTCCCCATAGCTAAGCAGGGTCTGCCCTGGTTGCATATGAATGGGAGACTTGATGTGTGAGCACTGCAAGATATTCCCCTCAGGGGATGAAGCTGCTCTGGGAAGAGCAGAAGGTTTCAAGTTCCCTCCCTGGCTTCTCCAAGATAGGGCTGAGAGAGACTCCTGCCTGCAACCTTGGAGAAGCTGCTGCCAGTCTGTGAAGACAATACTGAGCTAGATAGACCAATGGTCTGACTCAGTATATGGCAGCTTCCTATGTTCTAGTAATAACAAAAGGCTAACCCGAAAACATAGTAGGGTTGGGGCCAGTAAAGCTTTAAGAACATAAGAACAGCCCTGCTGGATCAGGCCCAAGGCCCACCTAGTCCAGAATCCTGTTTCGCACAGTCGCCCACCAGATGCCGCTGGAAGCCACAGGCAGGAGTTGAGGGCATGCCCTCTCTCCTGATGTTACTCCCCTGCAACTGGTACTCAGAGGTATCCTGCCTTTGAGGCTGGAGATAGCCCACAGCCATCCAACTAGTAGCCGTTGATAGACGTCTCCTCCAGGCTTTGCCTGGATGTCACCATTTTTAATATTCCTTCCTTCCCCCACAACCCCAATACAAATACTAAAGGTAAAGTGTGCCATCGAGTCTGTGTCGTCTTCTGGTGACCTCAGAGCCCTGTGGTTGTCTTTGGGAGAATACGGGAGGGGATTACCATTGCCATTTCCCGCACACTATGAAATGATGCCTTTCAACATCTTCCTACATCGCTGCTGGTGTTTCTATGGCTGCTATAGGTGTTTCCCACAGCCTGGGAACCATACCAGCAGGGATTCGAACTGGCAACCTCTGGCTTGCTAGTCAAGTCATTTCCCCGCTGTGCCATTAAACACTACTAATACTACTAAATAATAATACCATACTATTTATTGTATTTTTATGCTGTTTTGACTGTTTTATGTGCTATTGTTTGGGTGTGTTGCTGTAAGCCTTTTTGAGTGTTTGCAGAAAAGCAGGGAAGAAGTCCTCTAAACAAACAAACAAACAAATGTAGTGCTTCATATACTCCTCAGATCTCACCCGGCAGTGGCATCCCATGGAAATTAAAACTTCCCCTCTAATTGTAAATTCTGGGGAAATTACTGATTAGTTAAGGATTCAGAAAGGTCTTGTCTACCGTACAGTTTTAAAACAGAGTACTGTGATGTGTGGCTTTCCACCCCTGCTAACTGGGCAAAGAGGCACCTTTTACCATGGTGATTCTCTTTATTTAGCAGGGGGAGAGTAACTGGCCCTATCCACCCCCAGCACAGTACTTCCAGTGACTGTTGCTGGTGTGTCTTATGTTTCTTTTTAGAATGTGAGCCCTTTGGGGACAGGGTTCCATCTTATTTGTTTCTGAGCCATTTTTGGAAGGGCAGTATAGAAATTGAATTATTATTTTCATTATTTTACACAGTCAGACAGGTGTTATTGACTGGTTTGTTTTATCTAGACATCGAGTCCTTCCTAAGGACCTGGGATGCCATAATTTTATTGTCAATGTTGTTGCTGTTGTTATTAGCCATTAAATGGGCAGCATCAATTGATAGAACTATGTGGGTCAAGGGTTTGGGGTTTTTCTGTTGTTGATATTTGAAACTGTAAATATTGGCAGGTGAAAGGTAGAAATGGGCAATGATGCTTTAAAAATGTAATACAGGAGGTTTTCACATGGATGTCAATGTAAAACAAAAGGTTGTTGCATGGATGTAAATGTAATACAGGAGGTTGTTATATGGATGTCATGGCATAGATCATCACAACCCCCACTCACAATAACTGAGTCAAACACAGAGGAGGCAGGATCAGCACCTGCCCAGGATTTTGTCACCAGACCAGAACCTGCCATGGGGGACTTCAGAGCGGGAGTCCCTTAAGGCAGTCCCCTAGGGCCAGAACCAAGCCCACTGTAGAGTCACCTCCTCACACAGCAACACACACATGCACCACCCCCAGTATCTGCACAACAGCACAACAATCTGCACAACAGCGAGAAGTTCAGCAGAAGCAGAAATAGCAGAGGAGGAACTTCCAGACTCCAGAAGGCATCCTCTTTAAGACTTCCACTCTCCAGGCATGGTAGTTTGTGTTCAGACATAACGGCACAATCAGGGGTGTAGCTATAATTGAGTGAATGAGTACTCTTTTACCCTTTCACTCTGCTCTTTCGTTAAACTTAACAATCAGCCATTGCTCAAAGACACTGATATCTCAATACTGTTTGGCAGGTAGTTGTCATTCAGGTCTTACTACATATGTTGCCACAGTATAGTTGGAACCAAAGAGAACTGATACATGGGCATAGAAAAACAAGAAACCGTAGGTGACACATATATGTAGTGGAAAACAAGACAAATCTCGGGGAAACCCACAGGAGCCGATCACATACCAAGCTCATGATTATGTATAGATGACCAATAAGGGATGCATGAAAAATGCAAACTTAGAATATAACCAGTATAGACTTTTGAAATGAGAAGTGAACAACTGATGGCGTATTGACTGGAGGGCAACAGTATAAAAACTATTGCATGACATACAGAAAGGGTCCTCAGATCTTCACTGGAAGTCTGGGCACCTTCAGCTGGCTGACTAAGCAATTTAACTCTTTCTGCTACATCCTATCCTTGATTTCCTTAATAAATTGTTTGCATAGTTCCCATTTTCTTGGGAGTCATCAGAGTAAATGGCCTGAGAGGTTCCTATCTTCTGAACGAAAGTGTCTCTACTGTGTTTGTGGCCAAGCCTGGAGAGATACACTTATTCAATTATTCAAATAAATTATTTAATTATTCAAATATTCAAATAAATTCTAAGTCAGCTTGCCCCCTTGGACTCTCTGTGGACTGGACTTGCTCTGCCACACCATGCCTCATGAGAAACCAGGACAGCACATTAAGGCTCAATGTTGATATGCCTCACCACCTTCTTTTCTTTTGCACTCAAAGCTTTTTACTAAGGATGTGCAGAACTGGTTTGATGGTGAAGCGCATCGCTGCGAACCGGGCTGGTCTGAGCAGTCCGATTGCGAACTGGCCCAGCAAATCGGTTTGACAGAACTGGTTTGCATACCCATGGTTCGGTCTGAATTCAGACCGAACTGCACAAAACGGTCCATGCACACCCTATTTTTTTACAACCATATATGTGGTATAGATATATACAACCATATATGTGGTATAAGACCTGGGTTTTTAGATACTGTATTAATGTATTAAAAATAGTAAAGAGTAGCTCTGCCAGTTTCCAGACTGTGGAGGAGAGGCTTCCTGTCAGAATAGGTCATTAAAAGGTTAGTCTTTTTCCCACCCAAAAAAACTGTTGCAAAAGTCCCTCTTTCCCGAGTAAGTTTTGATTGACTGATAGATGGTTGATTGATTGATTGACAACCAACATGCACTTCGTAGGCTGGACTACTAAGAAAGCTTTGCTCTATTGGTTAAGTTTAGGTCCTAGCCCATATTCTGGGAGACAAGTTAAATCCTGGACACTAGTTCTTTTGGGTCTGTCCTTGATGCAGACACTTTCTGAAGACTAAGTTATGTGACTAAGCCTCTAAACTAGAATTACAGTCCCAAGAGTTAGAGGAAACAGTTGTTTTATTTTTCCATGCTTGTACTTTCCCTCTCAAAAACGAAACCCATATTCTTGCTGTTTAAATAAAAGTGTTCCAGCTTTTAAGTAGCAGTACAGAGCTGATGATGACTGAGCACTCTGAAGAGTTAACTCTCTCCCATAGGTGTATCACTTGGGCACATTATTTTCTGAGTACTCGAGGGTGGGGATGACTAGAGGAGGCTGATCCCATAGTGACACAAATCCACCGAGTCTGTGAAAAGGGGAGAGGTGGTTTGAAAGGACTGAATGGGGAAAACAACAGGCCAATTTGAAAGGACCAAACAGAAAAAAAGGGTATGGTGGCTTTAAGGAGCTGGATTTTTTTTACCCTGGTTCTCTACACAGACAACCAAACCAAATTCAAAGGCAATGAATGTGGGGGTAGGGTGGGGGCATGGGGAGAGCACATTTGGGGGATTGGTTGGTGAAAATTACTTCTCCCAGCAGATTTTCTCCTGGCAGCCAGTGGCGGGTGACTGCCATCCCTACCCCCCGAATACTCTGGAACAACACTATGGTGCATTCGGTGGTGGGGGGTGGGGGTGGGTGGCAGCTGCCAAAAGAAGGGTTGTTGTTTTTTAAGCAAGTTTGTAAAAGACCACGGCTGCCATATAAAATTACCTTCCACAAAACATTCTCATTGGCTTTAGCTCCATCACACCCAAGCTGGGCCCAGCTGGGTCCCCAAATCCTCCTTCCCAAATTTTAAGCTAAATGTTTTTTTGAGAATTTTTTTCATTCAGCCCTGTAAACACACATCTTAGGGCAGGGGAGATATGCAAGTTTCCTTTTAAGATGTAAAAGTGAGGAAAGCAGATGTGAGGGCATTGATTGCCTATCCCTAACTTAAGAAACATAAGAAACATTTTGATTATCCAGAAGGAAAAAATATGCAGAGATGTTTAGATCATCTTTCATATGTTGTGATAAACAGCATCTTTCTACAGAAACCAGCATATTTTCTGATATAGTCATAAGAACAGCCCTGCTGGATCAGGCCCATGGCCCATCTAGTCCAGCATCCTGTTTCACACAGTGGCCCACCAGATGCCTCTGGGGAGCCTACAGGCAAGAGGTATGTGCATGCCCTCTCTCCTGCTGTTGCTCCCCTGCAACTGGTATTCAGTTACATCCTGCCTCTGAGGCTGGAGGTGGCCTATAAGCCTCCAACAAATGACCACAGAGAAATGCTGCACAGGCTATTCTCAACAACCCTAACTCACTTTGTTAGGACAGACCTTTGCTATTAGCACTTCCCTGGAAACAAGAAGACATTCTTTCCCCCCCTACCAAATAGTGATGTAGAGTTTTGAGTTTTAATTAACAATTGCTTACAAAGCAAGTGAACATCTGCATTAAAGGTCAAAGGATAATCTTTCAAGTGTAAATACAATTGTTTACTGTTACTAAATGTAGGGACAGTTCCATTGCGTATGAAGTACTCAACAAAATACCCAAAGGGATTATGAAGTAAATATTTACAACGTTCATCACAGAGAAAAACCTTGCTGTATATACCAAGGGCTGTATTTTCAAAGGATGGATTTTAAGCACACAGGAATTGATAATGACATGCTTGGTTGCCTGTGTCAAGTTATGGGGTTATTATTAGACTCATTTTTAATTATGAAAACAGAAATTAAACATAAGAATGAAAAACAACTCTAATTTCTGTGAAGTGAATTTGTATTGCTGTTCAAGCTATATTATTCAGATTATAGCATTATGCTTTTCACAGTATTCTTGCCATTGAAACAACCGCTGAAATGACTACAATTCCCAAGAGATTGTATATCTGTCCAGACTGAGGTCGGGTGCAGGGCATCTTCTGAGAGTCTTTTGTAAAAATGGAGCTGACACAGCCACTGCTGCCTTGCATTCAAGAACAAAATAAAGATAGAAAAAGAAAGTCAGCCCTGTGTCCTGAATGCCTGGTAAGTACCGGGGAAGGAATTCAGGCCAAATTGAAGTGGCATGAACCAGGCCAAATCAGCCTGCCTCACTTTGGCCCTGATCCAACCATCACAGCTTTGTAATAAATCAGGTCACAGAAAATCATGCTACTGCTACTTCCCCCCCAAAGTCAATTGCTGTTCTGCTGTATGGATGTGTGGAACAGATTCGATTCAAATCTGGTTTGATTCGAACAAGGCCAGTTTGACCTCGAACTGTACCACTACCCACAAAAGGGCTGCTGGTCCAAGTTTTGAACCGAACCACCCCGGTTCGGATGGAAACGGTCTGAAACCATTTCAGCAGTTCAAAGGGTATGATTGTAGAGGGGAATCTAGTGAGGAGTCCCTATACAAGCAAAAGGGGAATCTTGCCTTTAAAATGCTTCTAAGGGTGGCCAGGGGGCGGTGGCAAGGAGGCACCTTACCACTGCCAGCAGTGGCAGTGGCAGCAGTGGTTCCTCTAAACTCCAAACCAAGTCTGGAGCTCCCAGCAGGGTAGCCCGGTTCTGGTCTCTGCACATGCATGGAGGCCAGAACCAGGCCATACTGCTGGGAACACCAGACCCGGTCCAGAGTTTAGAGGAGCTACTGTAGCTGCTGGTGGCTAGGGATGTGCATGGAACCGTTTGGCGCTCCATTCTAGGAGTGCTGAACCGGTTCCATGGACCGAAGTTTGAGCCACTTCTAAGGTGGAGGGGGGGATACCTTTAAGGGCAGGGGAGGGTGCTCTTACCCCTACCTCTGCGTTTTCCCTGCTGGCACTGCAGTTTACAAGGGCCTGGTGGATTGCCAGCATATCTCCCTGCTGCCCTGCTGCCTCGTCAGACCGGAAGTGACCAGAAGTGCCAGGTGTAATGGACTTCTGGTCCAAGGCAACGGGGCAGCAGGGAGATACGCTACTGCCCTGCCAGACCGTTTTAAACTGTAGCGCTGGTGGGGGTAATGTGGTGGGAGGGACAAGAGCATCCTCTCTCCGCCTTTAAAGGTATCCCCCTCCACCCTCAAGCTGCCCCCCACCGGTTCCGTGCACATCTCTACTAGTGGCAGGGGTAAGGTGCCCTCTTGCCACTGCTCTCTGGATTCCATTAGAAGTATTTTAAAGGCAGCATTCCCCTTTGCTTGTAAAGGGGAATCTTCACTGGATTCCCCCTCACCGGATTCCCTTGCAGTACATCCTACAGTAACATATCTGCCAACATGTCCCTGTTATCCCATTCAGGTGAATGGGGAAATTGGGACATGTTGGCAGGTATGCTGTAATTTAGAGTAATTTGAGAACATATGCAGCAAGTAAATATAAGCCAATACCCCCACAAACACACATACTGTATACACAGAATGGTAACACATTATATCATTTAGAGAAAAGCACTAGGGGTTATTTTTTCTTTTCATAACTCCTTAAATGCTAGGAGGGAAACACTCTAGTGAGAACAAATATAGGCAAGGTGCATTATCAATAACAACAAAGTTTAATCCAGTAAACCTAAGAACTAGCAACCATTTGGCAAATTGTTCCTACAAAATGTACACAGCAGAACATAAAACAAGGCCACAAACATTTCTTTCTTTAACAATAATTTAGAAGAATCTCAACAGGAATCAGAGAGAAAGTTCATATTGTTTTTAATAGTACTGGTACAGTATAATCATTTATTTTGTTTATAATAAGGTCAGCTAAAAGTAAGAAATACAGATTTAGTTGGCTATGGATGATAAAGAAACATAGCCCTCCAAGGCTCTAACCCAGAGACTCCCAATTCCACATCCAGAGATCTACAAATACCTTTTGAGCTTTCTCCTTAATATTCTTGGCAGAGGCTTTCCAACATGGCTTGGTTCACTGGCTGTCAAAGAGCTTTGTAACCCACCCTCTCCAAGTGTAAAAAATAGATTTTCAGCTTGACTGCTGAGGGCATTCAAACACAAAATAAGAGCCCACATGCAGAACTTGTGAGCATGGCGCTGAAAACCCAGTCTGAAAAGTGGCACTGACTGAAGCTCTCCAACTAAACCCCTATGTATTATCATCAGGGACAACTGATCTGAAACAATGAGGATGTGCACATGGCCTCCGGCTGCAGCTTGGAAGGGCTGCAGGGAAGGCAGGAGCTTGCTTGCCCTCCCCAGCACATGAGCAGTGGCTATCTGTCCTTGTAGCGTACTGCATGCCCACATGAGTGATGGAGGCTATTCCCATGATCAGGCAAAATCAGGCTAGGGTAGTTTAGCGGTTAACCCGCTAAATGACCCCTGCCCTAAAACCAGGTTTGTGGAGCAAGTGCTTGGTTTTTTAAATTGTGTGTGTTTTAAATTGTTTTTTAAATTGTGTTTTTTAAATTGTGTGTTGTCACGGTGTTTTTAAATTGTGTGTTGTCACGGTGTGGCTCTGTGCTGTGGCAACTCACGAGCAGACCCCCGACCGGGAAGCTTAAAAGCAGCCTCCCAGCTCGGGGGTCTCTCCAGCATGCCCTGTGCACTTGCGCAGGGCATGCTGGAGCTTCCAGGCACCTCGTGGCCCCCGATCCTCCCAGCCCCTGCCGGCTCCATAACAAAGCCGGCACTTGTGTGGGCAGCCGCTTTGGCCGCCTGGAGCAGACTGACTGCTCGTCTGCGGGGAGAACGGGCTTAGCCCGCTCTCCCCGCAAACCCCATCCAGGCTCTTCTCACTGATCGTGAGAAGAGCCTATTGGTGTAGCAAAGGCCAGATCTGGGAGTGGAAGGACTTCCACCTCTTGCATTCTAGAGTGCTCCACGCCGTGAGTGCAGCTGCTGCTCTCATTAGAGCAGTTGTCGTGCTTGGGTCAGCCACTCCTTCCCTCCAGCTTGCTGCCAATAATGGTGGGGTGAAGCCTTTTAACCTGGGGTGATGATTCTCACAATTGCCTGCCAAAGTTAAATGAACCACCTAATGGTGCAGCAAGCCAGAGGTTGCCAGTGTGAATCTCCACTGGCATGTTTCTCAGACTATGGGGAACACCTATACTGGGTAGCAGTGATGTAGGAATATGTTCAAAGGCATAATCTCGTACTGCAAGGGAGATGACAATGGTAAACCCATCCTGTATTCTACCAAAGTCAACCACAAGGCTCTGTGGTCACCTGGAATTGACACTGACTCAACGGCACACTTTACGTTAACCTAAATGACTCATCATTTGTCTATTTTATTTATTCATATCATCAATCTTTTGGCTGACGAAAGATCCTCTCCTCAAAGATAAGCCTTCTATTTTTACCCTTGTTTCATTAGGTAGACATAGACTTAAGCCAAACATGACTACAAGCTAACAATAGAAGCCAGTTTCTTAGCTTCACAGTCTGCTATGTGACGATGTGAAGTATTGATTTGTTGTCTGGCTAACTTAATGATCTCCCTTGCATTCTTTTAACTATCTTTTATGTTGATGACAAGGAAATGTGACATCCTTTCCCACAAGGAATACTTAGAATGTCCTACATAGTGTCTCAGAAGTGGATATTTTAATTGCTAGTGTCGAGGAAGAATAAACTTCCCTGCCAAGTATTTCTGACTCTAGTCCCTTCCTATCTACTAAGAAGGCATAAGAGTTTGGGCATCTTTTGCCCAAGGAATATTCAACTATTAATGAGTTTGGTACTGGATTTACAACACAAACATCCTTCCTGCTGTAACCTGCACGTAGTTTTCTTTCTTTCTTTCTTTCTTTCTTTCTTTCTTTTAGTTGTACTTGTGGTTGAGGCAGGTCTTGACCATGGACCTTTCATAAATTTTCCTGATTTTCTTTACCTCAGGGAATGCAACCGATGAAGTTAATTCTGTGGACCATAGAATCAGATACACTTTTTCTGCTGGAGTAATATGTTCCTGGATGCAAGAAGAATTGGCCCTACTCAAAATCTATTTGCTTTATAAACATTGGCTGACACATGTGTGTTTTAGAGAGGTGTGCATGCAGTTGCAGAAGAGCGCTTTTACACACACACTAGAATTGTACAAATGCAATGAATGGCAATTGGAAATAATGGCCATCCATCTTTCTCCGCCTTGTCTCCAAGTCCAAGCTTGCAGCAGCAGCAGCATCTCCTCATCCTCTTCTTGGGGCAGCCCATGCCATGACCTGTCAGAAAGGGACATAGTTCCTCGGAGGCCCCTCAGAGTGAGGGAAATAATGAAGAAAATAGGGAGGAGTGGAGTTTGGGGGTCTTCAGGAGCTGGGGGCCCCGGGTTCTTTGAACCCATCTGCTCAGGTATAGCTACACCCCTGCTGTCAGGAAAAAAAAGGTAAGAATCCTTTTGTCAGTTATGTCAATTAGGTTGCTAATGGAGCTGATTCCTTATCTTTAGGTTCCTAATGGAGCAAAAATCCCCTATATTTGGAATACACACTGATCTGTATTTTATATTCAGATCCAGAGTGATCTTCCTGTGCAGCAGTCTGGAGTCAGTTGGCCTGTTTTCAAGATCTTCTATTCCTTCCCCAGATCTGTATGCCAACGATGGATTAATTATTATTATTATTATTATTATTATTATTTTATATCCCGCTCTTCCTCCAAGGAGCCCAGAGCAGTGTACTACATACTTAAGTTTCTCCTCACAACAATCCTGTGAAGTAGGTTAGGCTGAGAGAAAAGTGACTGGCCCAGAGTCACCCAGCAAGTGTTATGGCTGAATCACCCAGCAAGTATTATGGCTGAATGGGGATTTGAACTCGGGTCTTCCCGGTCCTAGTCCAGCACTCTAACCACTATACCACACTGGCTACACCACATTACATCATCTCAGGCCCTGGAAATGAGCCACAGAAAAAGCATCCATACAATCCCATCACTGATATGACACTGATGAGAAGACTACTGTGATCAAGTTGAGGCTGCACTATAATTGAAATGTCTATCCTAACCCAATCCCAATAATCGAATTATAAGATTGATTAAAAATGACCCTAGAGCTAACAAACAAACAAACAAACAAACAAACACACAAACACACAAACACACAAACAAACTTTCCAAATGCCTACTCTGGGATTTCCAGCTGTAATGGTAGAGCTCTGGTTTGCAATGTGGGAGGTGAAGACAGAAGTCCTGGAAGTGGCTTTCTGGATCCAAGGAGATTGCTAGATCAGCAGTATGTGCTCTTCATCACTGAATATCCCTTTCTCAGACTCACCTTGTGACAACAAAGCAATGATCTCCATATCAGAAATTTGGACCCATGTCTAACTCCCTAAAGGTGCAGTACACAATGTGGGCATGTTGAGCATCATTCTTATGCCACTTCTGAAATATGGGAATTTGCTTAGTTGGGTCTACTGTACTTGGTCTTCTTCTTGGAAAGCAGGGCAACCTAAGTCTGGCCTTGACAAATCCCAGGCACCAGGAAGCCATGGCACCTAGAAATCCAACTGTGGTGCCTAGACTAGGATATTCAGCACTAGAGTTATTTAATAAAATCTTCATTTGTCCCAGGCAGCTTCTGTTCTTATTATGCTGTTTCTAAAGGGAATAAAGAGTCTCCAGTTTGCTCTCCCTCTCTACAATGTTCACCACTAAGTTCAGTGGTTTTGCCAAGTGGCCATTGTCAGGCTCCTCAATGTTTGGGACAGCTCCTGGATCTAAAGAAAATTTGTCAAGGCCTGTCCTAAGGCCCTCACAGAAACAACACAAGCCTTTTTAGGCACTGAAACATTCAGATCCATGACAATGACTGTCCTCAGATACACCTTCATCTCAGAAATCTTCATTAGAATATTTGGATCTGAGCCCTTTAGGGAAGACTGAAATTTAGACTACACATTCAGCTGAATGAGACAGTAGAATGTTGGGGCTGTACCACTTACAGGCTGCTAGTAGGAAAGCACTTCTTAAAAAATGTTCCTCCTTACAAAAAGGAAACAAGGACCACATGCAAAAGGCTCGACTAGAACGTTTAAGGTTATTTTGGGTGTTTTTAAAGAAGAGAAACAAAGCATAAATAATATGTGCTAATTTGCTAAAGACAAGGAGGATGTTTTTTGTTTGTATAGCAGAACATCAAAAGTAGTATATTCTGCCTCTGGTCTTAAATACTTCAGATCCTTCTGCCACCTCACCTTTCAATCACTATATCCTGCTACATGTCTAGACCAGGTCTTTTTTCCAGATTTTTGAAGGGGAGAATCCAGGAAGTTGAAGAAATCCCATCCGGGCACATCCCATTTTGATAATGTACTCAAGAGTCATGGCACTTGTGCTAGGAAATTTGGTTGGCATCTCTGTGGTCACCAGTGCTTTCTGCTACAGGTTGATCTTGAGCCTCAGCTGCCTAATAGTTTATGGCTTTTTAGAAAACTTCTTACTGGCTGACTGAGTGCACAATATCCCACACTGCTGTCCTCCCTCAGACATATTAAACAGAAGGAGGATCCTTAGCCCTGCACTCTTCACACCTTTTGAAGAGTCCTCTTTGTGCCACAGAAGCTGTTCAAAGGTCAAAATCATCACACACCCCTAAAGGGGTCACAATTGTACTAATAAGAAGAAATCTGATCCCAGAATAACATTGACAAAAACAAGAATATTCAAGCTTTAAAGAGAGAGAAGAGTGGCAGAAGAGATGATTGAGCAGGTGACTGTGGCCTCTGCACCTTGACTGAAGGGTTTAGAGCAAAAAACTTTAGTCTAGAGGGAGAGAAAAGAACAACACGTGGTCCAAATTCTGGAATGTTCTGGAAGCATGTCTCAGTATGCATAACCTATATGTGTGCCTTCACAGAGGCCACAAAAGATTATGTTTTTGTGCAAACATACGTACAAACTGATTTTCCATGGAGAAAGTACACCACTGTAGAATACGTTCTGAAATAATATTTACCTAATTACCAGGCAGTCATTTACACAGAAATACTGACCTTTCTGTTCTTTCCACCAACAGAAACTACTAAGACAGAAACAAATAATGTATCAAGTCTTCTATAAATAGCCTCTAGTTCAACAAAGCCTTCTGTGAACAACAATGCAGAATTAAGCGGCAGGTTTAGAGTAACTTACTGTAATTAGATTGGGTGTGCTACTTAAAGAAAGTTGTGTCCTGGCACTAATAACTAATTTTACCTTCCGTGATTAGTGAAAGCTGATTATACTTGATTAAGCAGGTAATCTGTTGGCTGAGACATGATTGTTCTCTTATGAAAAATTCACTTTAGCTTTTGCTGCAGTTGCAGTTTACAAGCTTGCCTGCCGTCCACCAACCCACCTGTCAAGCATCTAATTCTTGGCATATCAGAGACCTGTTTTCTCATTGATTAGGCTTTCTGATACAATGAGAATCTCATCATTGTCTTCACACTATTTGCCCCTATGCATACAATAGGTGAATAATTTCTGTATCACTGGCATTGGGCCAGTTTAAACTATACAAGCCTCAGCCCATGTGAACAAGGGGTGTGTGTGCTGAGAGTGCACTCAAAACAACACCCTTCTGGCACATCCCTTGATCACATGTGGAGGCTGTTTGTCCAAATGGCCCCTAAAATAATGTTATTGTTAAATGCCCAGAGACGAAAGTTTAGGGAGGTGTAAAAATTTGACAAATAAATAAAATAAACCTGTGCTTCAAACACTTTTTTAAGCAAAAGTGCTTAAACAAGAACTAAAGTGCCGGGTGCAGCTGAGCTTTGTTCATTGGGAGACTCTCTCTGGAAAGTGCTTGAATCTTTCTGAAGATGTGTGTGTGCAGCACATGCCATGACATGGTATTTTCTGATGCAGTGCATCCCACTTTCAGGAAGGAATACTCCAAATTTACAACCATTTATTCTCTTTCAAACTTCTTCAAATAACAATATGCTCCAAAGCATTTAAGTACAAATGCCTTATTTTCTTTCTCCCCCTCAAGGAGGATATTGGTAAACCATTTCCTCCAAGCATCTCCTCTGGTCACAACTGTTTTCTGCCACCTGCTGGAGCTTTACAATATGCATACAACGCATAATCACCAATTCTATTTCGTCTCAATAGAGAATCAACAATGATCGACACATATTTATTGTCAGGGATGTGCACGGAACAGGTTCTGTGCACTCCCGGGAAGGTGGAATGGGTTACTTTTTGTCACGCCCTCGATCTCAGACAGCGAGGAGGAAGGGGAAGCTGTCAACATTCCAGCCGATGCCGGGGTGCCTGAGGGGCAGAGCCTGGCTGTCAGTTTCCAAGAAATGGCTGAGACAGATGATTTAGAGCAGGCACAACAACCTGAGACAGCAGAAACCGTGACGGACCAATCAGAAGAGGAGATAACCCCCACTGACTCCACAACAGAGCAACCTCCACTGACTCCACAACAGAGGAGAATTACAAGACGAAGGACACAGCTAGAGACTATTAGGAGGAGTAAACACCTCTTGCAGAGGGCTGATATGCCTTGAATTCCTGCCAGCTGGGAGCTCTCAGCTTGTGCTATAAATTGCATCACCAGCTTTTTATTCATACTGGAAAACAACGTTTGTCAACTTCCGTGTCGACAGCTTGCAGCCAAGCCCGATAAGAAGAACTGTGTCCGAGCCATATCCTGTTTTTGCAACTTCGTTGGAGACCGTGAACTTCCCTGCCAGGTGGCCAGATACTGACACTTTTAAGGGGCGGGGAGGTTGCCTCCTTGGAGAAGCTGCTGCCAGTCTGTGAAGACAATACTGAGCTAGATAGACCAATGGCCTGACTCAGTTTATGTCAGCTTCCTATGTCCTTATGTACCTGCCCATCCCTGCCCCACCACTTTCCCTCCACTGGAGCTCTCCCAAAAAGCGTGGGCACATGTACTCATGCTAGGGGCGTAACAAAGCTGGAGTGGGCCCAGAGACAAAATTTTTAAATGGGCCACTCGCTGATACACACTCACTTCACAATATATAGTCATGTGACTTGCCTCATGTGACTTGCCTCTGGGGGGGCCCTCGAGGCATGGGGGGCCCCTCGAGGCATGGGGGCCCCCAGGCAGCCACCTCCCCTTGCCTTAGCTACGCCCCTGACTCATGCATTGGCCATTTGCGTGGCGATGCTGAACAGGGCTGCAAAGAGGAATGCTGCAGCCCCTTGCCCATGCTTTTCTGGAGAGTGCCAGTGGGGGGGGGGAAGCAGCAGGGTGGGGGCTGACAGGTAGGCAGCACCTTCCCTGTCATTTAAAGCAATCTCCCACCCTCCGAACTAGTTTGGTCTACAGAACCGGTTCGGCACTCCAGAAAAGGAGCGCCGATCCGGGTCCGTGCACATCCCTATTGTCAGTCACTCTTGTCGAGGCCCAGTTCAGATTCTGAACCCACAATGTGGAAACGAGTCCTTCTCTAAATGGAAGGTAACAGTTCAGATGAACCACCTCTCTATGCACTTATGAAATATGGAGCGGCATGTTGGGAGGGGAAGTGGAACATGTGCAGTCACATCCCTAATGGTGTAAGGGATATCACCCAAATCAGCTCGTGACCTTCCAACTAAGCCCTTGCATCTCCAGATAGGACTGGAAAAGACTCTTTCCTGAAACTTTGGAGAACTGCTGCCAGTCAGCGTAGACACACTGAGCTAAGTGGACCAATGGTTTGACTTGGTGCAAAGCATCTTCCTATGCTCCTAGATGAAAACTCAAGGAGAACATTGATAAACATTTTATCAGTGCATGTCCAAGCATGTCCATGGTGTGAACAACATATGTAAAAATAGCTACTGAATATTAATTATGCACATTGAACACAAACATCTGTGGCATAGACACTTGTACCCCACCCAACTCCTCCTCATAAAACCATACACATCATGGTTTTCATGTTCCTGTGTGCACTAACAAAACCCTTTTTCTAACATAAACACAAACAAAAAAATTATGACAAAATCCACTTCTGTGCATAGAGAATGCATTTAGATAATTCCAGCCGTGCACAAGAGCTCCATCCCAACTCCCTTCACTCATATGCAAACAATGCTTTTTATTGCACTCATCTTTTTCAAAAAGCCAGAAAATTATATTTTAGGAGATTATATTTTATAGGAGAGGAGAGCTGGTCTTGTGGTAGCAAACATGACTTGTCCCCATAGCTAAGCAGGGTCTGCCCTGGTTGCATCTGAATGGGAGACTTGATGTGTGAGCACTGCAAGATATTCCCCTCAGGGGATGAAGCCGCTCTGGGAAGAGCAGAAGGTTTCCAGTTCCCTCCCTGGCTTCTCCAAGACAGGGCTGAGAGAGATTCCTGCCTGCAGCCTTGGCGAAGCCGCTGCCAGTCTGTGAAGACAATACTGAGCTAGATAGACCAATGGTCTGACTCAGTATATGGCAGTTTCCTATGTTCCTAAAAGAATGACCCATTCATCAGACAGGACAATGTTTTATTGATAGTCATTACTGTCATCATCATATTCAGTATGAATGAACTTTTAACACAAGGAGAACAGAATAAGCTGTCTACTTCTATGAACAAAGAACTGGAAATTAGTGGGGGTGGGGGATGCTGCAGAAGTATATGAAAGAATAGGTAGAATGAATGCCTTTACTCCATTGCAACAGAACATCTAACTAATTAGAGGTGAAGCAACACCACTCACAGCATAGTACCAGACCTACCACACATCACTGTAGTACACATTTAATAAGCAAGCAAACTTCCCCACATGTTTCATAATAGTATAGTGGTTGTCTGTATTCATCCAGAAGACATCACAATTCCAAGCAGCCATAGGAAAAGTCCTATTCTTGTGGTGGATTAAATGTCCAAATTGGTCTGAAATGACCAAATCGACCAAGGTTCATGCATGGCACCGGCACAAACAGGTGCGTGCCGGTGCTGTTAGTGGGTTCCTAGGGGCCATGCCATTGCAGCAGGAAGCTGCATGTGGCAGCAGAGAGCAGGTAAAGACTTGCTCTCCTCTTTTTAAAAAACCCCTCTTCGCCCGAACTGGTCCTGCACCAAACCAGTGCATGAACCTCAGTTCGTGCACATCCCTAATGCTGAAAGTGGTCCCTCTTAGGGATGTGCAGGCTATTTCAGAGGAGTCATGGCTTCTCTGACCTGCTGCCCAACACTATGTAACTTGACTGGACCAGGAATCATAACCTCAATTTTTATTTTATTTTTTAATTTATTTATGCGATTTCTATACCACCTTTCCAAAAATGGCTCAGGGCAGTTTACACAGAGAAATAACAAACAAATAAGATGGAATATAGCATATCACTTACACAAGCAATTGTAAAAAGGAGTTGAATGCTGGCTCCCTATCAGTGGTGCTTCACCAGGACTTGTGTGTATGTTAGGAGACGGTGCGGCTCTAGTGGGTAAGTGGGGACATAAGTGGGGACAGAGTGCCCTTCTGCATTCTAACACAGAAGCCATTTTAACCCACGGTTTCCACAGAGGGTAGTGCAATGATATTCCAGACAAAACAAATAGGACTGGTCATCCACTGGTCCAACCACACACAATGAGGAAATGTGCACTTTGTGAGTAGGTATGTCCTTTCTCCCTCTTGGCAGGCTAGGGCACCTTTCCTCCACTGCATGAGATGATGGTTGGTCTGAACACTCCTCTACCGTCACCACAAATACTAGTTGAAACGAGTAGTTGTGTTTGTAGAGGGTAGTTTGGATTAAACCACCTTCCATGCAATGAGTGAAAGCACATCAGAAGGGAGAAAGGACATGCATGCTCACAGAGTGCACTCATACATCCTTATTTTGTATAATTAGGCCGGCAGATGAAGTAGCATCTGAACTTTCACGTAGTACAACATAATGGGCCCTTTCTTACAATCTGGGACCTGGACGAGACGGTGTGTGGGGATGAAGGCTATAGAAGTTTACCTGCCTTGCAGACGACCGGAATCAAATGTCTGAATTGGTCTAAACCGCCCAGAGATGTAAGTTTTGGGCGGTATAAAAATATGATAAATAAAATAAAATAAAATCAATCAATCAATAAAATGTCAAAATTAAGGATTCCAAATAGAATTATTCAGAATCTCAGACAGCATGGAGTTGAGGGGGGCCAGGATGCATTGTCCTAGCCCCTGGAAATCCCACAATGCACTATGCAAGTGTACGGTGCATTGAGGGTATCCCCCCGGTGACTTGGCTGCCTTAGCCCTGTCTTGGCTGCTCGTGAGAACAGCCTCAACATATTACTTCAGGCAAGAAGAACAAATCAAGGGATTTCTCCCTCATTTCCAAACCCTCATCTCATACAGTTTCAGAAATGTAAGTCACTACATTTTGGTACATGGAGACACTTTGGGGAGGGTGTCACGGCATGTTCTGAGAGCACTTGATGTAGCTAAGCAGATCCTGATCTGGTTAGCTCCTGGATAGATGACTGCCTGGAAACCCCTTAAGTTCCACCATGGAAGAAAGGTGGGATTAAAATGTAATAAATAAATGCAATGCCATAGCTTAAAAGAAAATACTAGGAACTGATATATGCTCATTTTTCACTCTTATTAGCATATACGTTTGTTTGTTTTTAAGGGAAGCATGTATAAAATGCCACTTTTGCCCTCAAATTACCCAAGAAAATTTCCTGAGTGTTTATTAAGTACAATAATAATGAATAAGATAATCCATTTTTAATGAATGCAGAAGTGAATAGCTACAAGCAACAGACATCCCAATACATATTCCTCACTGGAGAAGCAATCAGATATATACATCCTTTTTTTATAGAACAGCTTACTTACCAAAAGATTATTTTAGTCAGGAATCCAAATGAAATTGGGGCTAACATCAGCTTTAATTAAAATCAGCTCAGTACACTTGATACTGGATTTCCAGAGCTAAATGGGGGTTTACAGGGCTTTAATTAGGATATACAGTCTCTCTTCCCAGTGGAGCAGATCCTCAGAAAACCCCTCTACTATTCCATTATCCCCAGCCCAGCTTGCGTCATTAGGCCCCTCTGACTATTTTAGCCTCATTAATGTGTTTGGGCACATACACTAGTGATTTAGCTCTATTTGGTTTAGAATTTCAGGTCAGAGTCAGTCATTTCTAGTGCAATAACCTTACTTCTCACACCTCTCTCCATTCCCCAATAAATATCAAGGGCTAACCCTTGCCACTTGTTATATATAGCAGATATTGCAATAAAATATTAGATTGGCAGAAAACATTTCTGCAATCAATATGTTTATTTTAGAAAATAACGTACCCAAGGTCAATATTTGAAACTTTCTAATAGCCTTGACTCAATCGTTTTAGCTAATTCAGAGCTGTGGCTCATTATCAAGAGAGATGGAATGTACTAAAAGCTATCTGCCCTGCTATTATTTTCAGCAGGACCAAAATAACAAATCAACCAACCACAGGAACTGCAAATAGAACAACAGACACATAGGCTGCATCTGCTTTAGCTGCATAGCACCAGCCAATATTGATGGTGATCTACATTGGTGGTGATCTGTTGTGGACCATAAATGTCTATTGTTCATCTGGAAGGTACTATTGGCTAAGGGCTCCTAAGCTAACCTGCAAAGTTTCAAGCAGAAAAAACTAACAGCATATTTTTACTATTCAGTCTGGAAATTTGGTACTGAAGCCTGCTGCTGAACAAAGGTTTGCACTCTCCATAAGACCCCAGGAGATCTGGGATCATGACTTTATAATTGTTGCTCTGGGTTTGGTTTTTCAATTGGATCAACTCATCTTGATGAGGAGCTACACAGATTCTCCCACTTTGCCTTCTCCTCTTCCCCACAACAGACTGCCATGGATGGGAACTCAACCATCAACCTGACCTTGACTCTGAACTGCCTCTTCCTTCCCATTGGATCTCTGTTGCACTGCTTCCTAATTTCTGCTTAGCCTGCATGATTATATCTGTCTCTGCTCGCTTCCCTGACATCTGTCTACCAGTTCTAAAAATTTACCTGTACCACACTGCTGCTGACTGAACCTGTATGAAGTTTGACACTCTATTCACACATTTTGTGTAACATTCATACAATTTGTGTATAGTATTCATCATTATCATGTAGTTATCTTTACACACAGTTATTCATGTTATGCTCAATGCATGCATAGCAGAATATACTTCCTATCTTACCTGGCAGCTGAGGGGCCCAAACCAGCATTCACTTGAACACACATACAGTCCTTCACACAAAAACATGTACATGTGTACAGATACCTATATGCATGTACAACAAAATGTCTGAATAAGGCTACTATCTGAGCTAAATGGATGAGTTAGCTATGCATGTACCAAAGAACACTGGCCAACATCGAGATCAATTGTGTGTGGCCATGCCTGACACCAGTGCCCAGGCTTCCCAAAATTTGGGTGCTTGGGTCAACCCACACTCCAGAACTGCTTTATTAGAGAGAATTTCCACTACTTGATTTATTGCACTGCTTTATTAGGCTGAACATCTTTAGTGACATATTTCTACTGCAGAGCTCTTCCAGAACACAGGTGGGCTACAAAACAGATTGCACTCTTGCACATGAGTGCTCGTTCTTCGAAAAGCATGGAGTTAGCGCTGCATGGACACTGATGTCACTCACCGACGATGCCCACTCACAGTGCATGTCAGCCATTGTTTTTCACTAAGCAATAGTGGAAAACATTCATACTTAGTAGAATAAGAGAATAAATTCACAGTTGTAATTCTTTTTTATACAAATCGGTGTGGAAGTAAGTTCCCCTGTGTTCAGTAGGGCTTACTTTTTAATAACTTGCAACTTAAACCTGTGTTAGATGGAATAAGGCATCAGAATTAGATTGAGTGATGAGTGTTTTGCTATTACAACAGAACAAAGGTTATGGGATCTCTTCCCCATCACAGTAAAAAAAAAAGATTAAAATAATCAGTTGATTTTAATATATCACTCAACTTTGTCATGCTGACAGTTTCCATTGGCTTTTATAAAAGCAGCTTTACTAGAGTTTGCATAAGCAGTGCGACATTAGAGAATCATTTTTAAAAATTATTTTGTCAGTGTGGTAGAGCAATACACTAAATGTGCAAAACATTAAGATATACGTCAAGCAATTATACATTAGGAACAGCCAACTACAAAACTGGTAATGATCAAGAGAACCACTGTTTAAGTAGAGGCCTAAACCCTGTACTGTACCTGCAGTCAGTTGTCAGTAAACTCATACAGGTTTTTGTGTGAATGACTATATGTGCAATAATGTTGGAAGTGAACCTGTGTAGGTGCCCTGAAATGCAGGATACAGATAGGAATTGTAATGCTGTACCTCTGCTCAGCATAAGATGTGAATAACTGTACCTGTATACAGATCTGTACCTATATACACTGTACCCAGACTGTATAAGTGTTGAACACGATGAAGCCAAGGAACAGCTCCTTGACACCTGACTGAAATATGTATCTTCTTATTTTATTTCTTTCCCACTTGTCGATCCAGAAAGCTCCCTAAGGCAGGGCACATTGGGGCTATATCTACAGCTGCCTGTTGGCACACTTCTTTAGGCCTTCCCCCTCATAGCATCCACATCTCCCCTTGGTTCCTTGGTTCTTCGAGGCAGCATATAAAGAATTTCCAGGCAGTTTCAATTGAGGACACTGCATGGAATTACACTCAGGCCTGCTCTGATTCAGCAGCATTGCTGAAGCTTTGCTGAAGTTAGTTATACTTAGTTATAACTAACCATTTCAAAATTGATAGCAGTCAGAGGTGTCCTTTGGATTGCACTTCTGGGTGGGAGTCTCGTCCTCCACACCGGTGAGGGGTCCCAAAATGTCCAACCGGGGCAGGGCCGGGGTGGCTGTGCCACTGAGCTCACTCACAGTTCACCTGCCCCAGTTCATCTCTCTTGTGTGGCGGGGCGGGGGGGGAGGACCGAGTGCCCCTACCTGTAGCCAGCCCATGGCCACCTACCTCCATGGCTGGGCCTGGCCAGGGTGAGCTACAGCCTGGAGGCTGGAGCAGGTGAGTTGCGCTGCTTAAGTCGTTTCCCCCACGGCTGTGCAGTGCGCGTGGGAGCACGTGACATGACACACCCACGTGGCACACGAGGCAGGTGGCCGGTGACGCCAGAGGGAGAGGGAGCAAGGTTACCATGCTGGTGTAGCCTGTGGGGACTCAGAGAGCACTAGCCTGACAACATTTTTAGATAGTGAGCCCTTTGGGGACAGGGATCCATTTTGTTTATCTTTTTTGTTATTTCTCTGTGTAAACCGCCCTGAGCCATTTTTGGAAGGGTGATATAGAAATCGAATGAAGGAATGAAGGAATAAATAAATTAATTAAAATAAAATAAAATAACTCATGCAGTCGCTAAGTTTTGCCTTGTTGCCATTCAAATTCATAGTAAGAGAGTACCTGTATAGTTAGATTTCATGAGGTTTATGAATACCTGGATTTGTTTATTGTGACTATTTGGACTGCATGTATATATTTCTCGTTCAGTGACTGCAAATAAACTGAACTGGGAGCATTAGCCAGAGGCAAAAAGGCAGGCAGGCAAGCAGAATGGCCACGGGCCACAGCACAGACTCAGCGCCAGTGACACAACAAGCAGTGAGGGCAGAGGGGAGAGAGGCAGCAGCGAGATGGCCGGCCCAGCAGGCACAGAGAGCCAGCCAGTGCACATGCCTGCCTGCCCGGTTGTACACACTCCCGACCACCAACGTGTCATGTGAGTGAGAACTGAACAACAGGGAAACCGAGTCAACAGTTTGCTGGGGGTTGGGGTCTTGAGTGTGTGTGTGTGTGAGAGAGAGAGAGAGAGAGAGAGAGAGAGAGAGAGAGAGAGAGAGATGGGAATGGTATGGTCCGTGTTAAAAATACTGCATGTGCCACATTGTGTGAGTGTGTAGGGGAGTGATGCTTATTTTGTGGCTGGGGGAGGGGCTAGAGGGGCAAAAGGCCTTTAGGTCCAGGCTCTAGAATTATCTAGGTGCACCTTTGATAGCAGTCTATACCGTAGCATATCACCTGAGAGCAATGGTCTATAGTTCCTATTTACTTGTCGATATAGTAAAACCACATTACTCTGTCAGAACCTCCCTTAAAAATCAAAAATCAAAAATACAGAAACACTAGAAACAGAAATACAAGCTGCCATGGGCATCTCTATCTTGTACATTCATCCAGAGACTGGAGTTCACTTAAGGCATTTTACACTAACTAACCAGCCTGACATTTTATGAATGCATATTAGGAGCATTCCAGAGGCTATATTTACACGGAAAAGATTAAGAAAAGGCAACACTGTGAGATAGCATAGGAAGCTTGCTGTGGCACATCACACTGTTGTGAGGTCCATTTGGTATGAACCTTCAGCTGTTGCCAAAAATTTAGGGAATTGCTCATGTTAATTTGAAGTATTCAACTGGCTCATAAGCCCAAGTCTATTAGAATGGGCCAGTGACTATGGCAGCTGCTTATTAGCTCTCTGGTAAGGCAATAAAGCCTGGGCAACACATATAATTGTATTGGGGATCAAAGAGTTGAGCTCCTACTGAGAAACAAGTGTATAGCCTGCCAATATTTCATCACTCAGAGCCACTTTCCCCTCTTCTACCTAATATGAAAGCCGTAAAAACAAAAGCCCCCGAAACTGTTATTGTTAAAGCCAAAAACTAATTAGTCATTGCTTCCCAAAGTGTTATGTGAAAAGTTGCTAGAAATAATGGGTTGCATTCTCAAACTTTATAGGTTTGCTGAGTCTAATGTTCTCTGGTATTTCCTGTTTCCCTTACGAATGAAGACTGAGTGGAGTTTACAAGTAATCTTGAGTAACACATAGCCTATTCAACAAAAGGCAATAATTTGTGGGTTCATAAAGCATACCTGGATAAAAGGAATGGTGGTAAATAAATAAAATATAAATAAATAAATAAATAAATAAATAAATGTTATATAAATAAATAAATAAATAAATAAATAAATAAATAAATGCAACAGGAATCATTTTTACCCCCAACTTTCCCTCATCACTTATATACTTAACCATTTTGTCCACAGTCCATAAACAGCTTATGCCAGCATAGCCCCAATCACTTTAATAGCAAGAACCTAGAATCATCAGACTGTTGCACTGTAACCTCATTTCCAGATTCTGCAAAATGATTGCAAATTTGTAACAATTTTGCATTTGTTTAAACATAATTAGTTTGTCCTGCAGTGCAGACATGATTTCAAAATCTATCATAGTGGGTGTAATGGAAGCTGGAGTGGGGGGTGGGGAGGACAGCTGACATCTTCCCCCTCCCCAATCTCTTTAGCACTTATTGGTATGCTGCCAGCCACTCCTCCCAGGAGGAATTGTACCCAACAGGATGGTGATCTGGGATTTCCTGGGGCCTCGTGATCCCCTCCTTCTCTTCAGAGTGGGATCTGGCTAGGCTCACCACCATGCTGGATCTACATGCTAGTAGGTAGCTTGAGCGGTAAGCAGGCTTGTGAGAGAGCAAAGCTTCCAAACACACACATACTCAGCACTGCATTTCCTTTCTAAAAAGTTGTTTATTAAACTAGAAGGAACAAGGGACAGGGCAGGAGGAGGAAAGAGTACACACATTAGAAAATAAATAAAACATTTTGGTTAACTCCTAACACAGTTCTAAGAGTTGTACTTACAACCGTACCTACTATGGTTCAGCCACTATGGGAATCAGCTGACAAATCAGGTAAAACAGATAAAGCTTTTAAGCAGCTCAGCTAGGGAAGAAGCTGTAACGGGCAGAGACTCTTACTCTCCAATCAGAGCTAAGCAACGTGGGCTTACCTGTCACTTGCTTGTCCAATAGAAAGCTCAGACTATCTGAGGCAGCACGAACCCCCCCCCCCCCGGTGTCTCACATGCTGGGTTCAGGGGCATTTAAGATGGCCCTTGCCCATGGGGCAGGATATTATAAGTTCAAGTGAAGAGTTCTATTCCTGGTGCAAAATTGTTATTTTTCCTGTGTGTGACAGGCTTAGGGGATTGGGGAGTGTGAAATCCAACAGGAGCAGAGCATGAGTTGACTTGCCTGTCTTGACTTGCTCATCTTGAATGCATGGAGACTCCCATAATGCGCTCTCGCTCTCCCTCTCCCTCTCTACACACACACACACACACACACAGTGGGCCTCATCAAGTCAAGAAGAAGAAAATATTTGAGCCCTCCCAAATGGTATCAAGCCACAATCAAGCCAGCTCAGCTGGAAACACTTCCTCTTCTCCTGAAGAAATGGCAAAGAGCACAAAATTAAAGATGAGAGAAGCCCATGTGAGCTTGACATGGCTTAAGAATCTGAAGAAAGGACATCTAATGGAGAGCTGTTGCGCTGGCGACCAACCAAACTAGTCCATCCAAGAGAGTTGCTATATGGCTCCTGTGCAGTTCACTCAGGTGATGAAGTAGACTCATCTGCAATTGTTGTCATCTACAATAATGACATTGAAAACTATGCAAATAAGGTAGATCAACACCAAATTCAGCTACAATAATTACACTGAAAAGTATGCAGATGAGCTCCATCAACACTTTCCACTTGGTGCTGCTCTGGGCCCACACATATATAAGCTACAAATTGTTGCTTAAACTCCTGAGACTTCGTCAGGTACCCTTTAAAACAAAAGGATTGGTTCAATATTTTTGAACACATTTGAAACCGAATATATATTGAGAACAAAAAAGCTTTAAAAATAGTCCCTGCTTTCTCTCAAATTTTACAATATTTTATTCAGTACAGGAAAACATACACTAACCCGTCACAGTCAAAGTAGGGTACTAATAAATATGATAAGCTATCCCTGGCATACCAGAGACTTACTAATATAGACTTATTTAATTATTATGTTCTTTAGCAGAACTACCTTCATCCTGGAGTCTGGCACAGCGAGTTCACTCTTAATGTAGGACAAAAAGTCATAAAATTTCTAAGCTCTGTTTTTAACACACACAGCTTTAGGGTTTTAAAAGTTCATAAAATGTTACCAAAATATTTTTAGAAATGAAATCCAAGATACCTGTTTTGAATAAACTTCTGTGTTCTGAGGTAATTGGATTGTAAAAACAAATATGAATATTAATAAAAATGTTACACAAGTTTAAATTTTCTGTAATTTAAAAACATTCTTTCCCCCTTCATTCAGTAATGTCCTTTTGTAGTTACTTTGACATAAAAATGATGAATTGGGGGTGTCGGCTTCTACAGTACATTGTTTATTTGAGCAATACATTTTATTTAACATACTAAATAATTTTTGGAATTGACCCCAAAATAATATTGTAAATCAAGAATAAGCAAATTAAGTGAAATATCTAGAATAGATACTCATCCCTTTAACCAAACTTGATATTTATTGCTTTATATTTTGTACTGATATACATTCTTTCTGTAATCCAGAAAAAGGTAATGTGATTTCAATGAAAGTTTAAAATGTGCAATGCTTTCACATATAAGAGGCACTGAGCTTCACTCACTGGCTGACTGGCTCATTAGAATGTCAAAATGGGCAGTGTTTCCACAAGAAAAAAACTGCTTAAATTTGTTACACTCATTAAAAACAAACGGTTATTATTGCAACGCAAAACACCCAAAAAGTAGCTTCGGCACTCTATTCTTTACATCTTAGGAAACGAGCACAATCAGTACAGGTGGTTTTTGAACTGTTCAGGGCTAAGGCCCTTGCCCTGTTGCTGGTTGGGGCACAGTTGGGCCCTTATGCGGATATACGGGAAGTAGAAGCGGTTCAATCGAAATTCCTTAGGGGTATGTTGAGGGTAGCTCGTTCGGCTCCCAATGCTTGTCTTAGATTAGAAGTGGGATGGCTTCCTGTCGAAGCCAGAATCTGGAAAGCCATTTTTGGCTATTGGCTTACATTGGTTTTTTCCCCCAGCTGGCCTCGCCCCACTGGTTCTGCTGGATGATTATAAGACCAGATGGAAAAGTGCAATTGACAGGAAATTAAGCTGGTTGGGGTTTTCACTTCCGGCAATAAGGGAGTTAGGGTTTACCAAGGCCAGAGATATTATAAACCAGCGTATAAGTGACATAGCCAGACAGAGCAATATCAGTAAAGTGGGGTATGGAGTACGGATGGGAACCCAAATAAATAGACAATGTTTGGCACGATACTTACGAAAGATAACTTATGTGGAGCACCGTAGGGCCTTAACAGCGGCTAGGCTGAATGTGTTGCAGTCGGCGGTGATGGAAGGGCGATTTCATAAGGTTCCCTATAACCAGAGATTATGTCCATGTTTGGCAGGAGAAGTGGAATCTACCAAGCACATATTGTTGAAATGTAGTTTCTATAGGGATCTCAGAGAAGAGTTGATCACCCCTGTATTAAGTCAGTTTGGGTCAGCTTCAGAGCAAGTGAAAGTAGATTTTTTATTGGCGGATTTGATCGATTCTATTTCCTTGAGAGTTGCAAAGTTGTGCTTTATAGCAGGCAAACTACGGCAGAGGAGGGTCGAAAGGAGTGATGCAGGGTTTGAGTAGCAGAAATTTGGTGAAGGTTTACTGTATTAGTATTTGTTTCTTTTTGTTGTATTGTATTATTATCTGCTTTTACTCTGTAACCTGATTGTATTATTCTGTAGTTGTTTTATTTTATTTGGCCGTTGGCCGTAATAAAGTGGATGGATGGGTTATTATTGCAAGTCTCAAATGGGACAGTTTGATGGCTAATGTTTAATAAATTGTGTGACACAGTCTAGCACAATAGAATAGTTGTCCAAACAGGCAACAAGCCAAGTCAAAGCAAGGGAGTGGGAGTTCTTCCTTCATACACTTGACCTGTCCTTGGTTTGGGGAAGCAGGGATTTAAAGTAGCAACCACAAATGCATTCCTGTATGACTTGTCCCCTTAGCTAAGCACCGTCTGCCCTGGTTGCATTTGAATGGGAGACTAGAAGTGTGAACTGGCTGGCTAGTGAGCTAATTCTAAATTTATGGACATCTGATCTACATATATAGATGGAATGGTTAAAGAACTTTAATAATGGCAGGAATGAGGGCAAGAGTTTTCCTTCAAACTTGGCAGTCAGGCATCTTCAGTCAGGCATCTTCAAGTGGCAGTCAGGCATCTTCAGAACCTGATCCTCCAAACCTTCTTCTATTGATAAAGTCTGGGGCCCTGTCATTATTGCTCAGCTAAGAGAACTAACAGTGAACTGCTGACTTCTCATCAGTCAGACTGAGGAGCTCCCATAGATGACCCAACACTTCAGCCTTCATGGACAGCCTGCCATGCCTACCTTTTGAGGCAAGTGTGTCTTCATATCTATAGCCAACTCTTCACCAAGATGTTTATCCGCATCCCTGCAAGTTTGATACCAATGGATCGCAGGGGAAGCAGGGCAATATTGGACGACTGCATAACTGGTCCTTTAGAGCAGGGATTGTTATAACAGCTTACCTACTAGAAGTCGACATGGCCTAGTATCCCAGCTGTTGACACTAACTGTCTCAATTATCTCCTGCTCCATCCTTACTTTGTCTGTACCTGCATGTGCATTTTGCAACAGCACAATGCAAAGTCTCTGCAACCGTAATCAACTTAATCAGTGTATAAGAGTTCCTGACCGCTCTCTTTGGCCTTTTAATTGACTCCTGGCTCCTGCTGCCCTGTAGCTTCACCTGCCAAGCTTCTAGGACTGAGTGTAAACTGGATTTACTAATAATAGGGTGATAGAGTAGACAGAGATAGGGGCTGATACTGCCTTTCATCAATTTAATTGTAATACTAAGGACTAGGGGTGTGCACAAAACTGGTTTGTCCGGTTCAGTTCGAGTCCAGACCAGACTCGAACCAGACCAAGCATGTCCGGTTTTATACACACCCAAACACTGCCTGGCTCAGCTTGAGTTAGAAACAGCTCGGGGGTTCTAAATGTCAATTAAAAAAAATTAAACTCACTGCAGAGTCCAGGTCGTCCGGCAGCCTCTGGGGGTGCTGCCATGGCTACGGAGGAGTATCTCAGAAGGTTTCCCCTCCCACTGCTGGGCTCCTCCCGGTCTTCTTTGGGCCTATCCAGCCCTCTCCCAGCTTGCAGTGGCCATTTTGAAGGCTGCCACACATGCACACTGGCCATTTGCGTGCCCAGGTTGGTCGGGTACATAAATGCACATGTGTGGACGCAGCCAGACAACCCGGACTCGGCAATGAGTTTTTAAAATAAATATATTATTATTATTACATTTAGAACCCCCGAGCCTGCCCGGGGGGATCGGCTCGAAGTCAAGCTGAACTGAATCAAACTGGGCCCTGTTTGGCTTAAACCAGAGTCTGAAGTTAACACTAACCTATGATTTCCCATTATATCTGAATTCACAGACCACTGACAAATCACACTCAGGGTCATTGGTCCACCTCAAGATGCTACTACACCACAGAACCATTGTTTGCCATTGTGCATTTGGAAGCTCAAGCCATTTGCTGTATTTGCATGTAACAGGAAAGCGGAGTTAAATGGGGCAAAGCATGGGTTCCTTTTATGTCTGAATCGATGGAACCTCGATCCCATTCAAAAAGTGACCTGAAGTGACCTCACTCCAACTGTGAGGTTTCCGCACACTCCAACTGTGAGGTTTCCGCACACTCCAATTTGAACCCTCTGATCCTTGTGAGTTTCCCTGCTCCTGCCTGAGGTTTGCATTCAGCAGCCTTACATCTGGACACTGAAGTGGAGGCAGCCTTCTCTGAGACCAGAGTTGAGGGAAGGAAGCTCCTTCCTCTATGTGTTCCGATTGGCTGTTTTGGCTGTCCTTTTTGCACAGCCAGTTCCTGCTCCTCTCTACAGTCTCCCTGACTGCAGTTCGGGTCCTGGCCAGATATGTCCAAATGGGAAAAGGTTAGTGTGTTGGTGGCGGCAGGGGGGGTGTCAGCGGCGGCAGGATCTGTGGGTCCCCTGGATCCTCGTTTCTGCATTACGTGTGAATGCGGCCACCATGTGTGCCCTTAACTACAGTTGGCACAAACTATTCTGAATATAATCATTGGCCATTTGGGAATATATTTTTGTGATGCACTGTGGCCTTCAGAGAAAAGGCAAGAATGGCCCCTTCTCTTGCTTGTGTGACAGTGCAACAGTAGTCTGGAACTCAGCACTGCTGCACATTCACAGTGCTCTTAAGGTGGTAAGAAAACACTGTTGATTATGGCTTGGCAACATTAACTGCAAATAAAAGCCTTAGCAAAAAGTACACAAATCCAGCAGAATGTGAAGTACAAACCAACCTATACAATTATTAATATCAACACTTCAACATAGAATGATATGTCTCTACAAAGAAAAAGGAGCCAAAGCAAAGCTCAGATTTTTTAAAAAAATAGTTCCCAGTTTAATGTAGGATTTGAATTTAAACCGATACAGCCATTGTGTAATTCTCTCCCTCCTAAGGGAAAAATAGTTTTTGAGAGATTTTTTAAAAAGATGTGGCAGAACCTGCAATAAGATCTCACAAGTCTGCCAAAAAGAGACCTAATGGAGTAACTAAAGCTGCATACCCATAAATTCAGAAAGCAGCCCACTTGCAGAACACAGCATCCCACACTTGTAAATCCTAAAATACAGGAAGTAGTTGCAGAGAGGCTTCCTTGCGTGAGACAGAAGATGCAACAGCCTCATATGCATCTGGGCCTGATCTGCCAGAAAAATCAAAATCAAACAGGAACTTTCATACCATGGGGAGAATATTTTGAATAACAAACATTTGAGCTGCAAACTGAATGGTGTATTTATGCCTGCTGTGCTTCTAATTTCAAAGGAGGGATAACTATGGCTAATTATTTTTTCCTGTGTTTTTGTCCATGAACAGGGTACTTTTCAATATTTCGGGGGGGGGGGTACTTTAATGAGATCAATAAAGATCCCTTAATTGACTTACATTGTACAAGAGTATTAATGTCTCCACTTTCACAACAGGCACATGAAATATACAGTTTTATGATATATTACTAGAACAGGAACTCACTCCTCCCTCCTCCATGAACCACCTGCAATTTTTAACAGCCATGTATCACCAGGGTACCAGAAACCCATAAAAGTTTAACCTGCCAATTAACAACTAGGTAAAGTTCCAGAGCTGCACAATATTTAGATGGCTCATAAGGCCTGTCCACAAACTGTAGAAAATATTTCATTCAAGCCACTAGTGATAGTTTTGATCTGATTTATATTCAGGAAAAGTGGGAGGCAAAGGAAGGGAGAGAACTGAGAAAATAAAAAGCAGTCTACAACAAGCAGTCTCATCTATAAATTATCAATGGTAAAATATAAAAACACTTATTAGAATTCTCTCTCCTTGTAGATACCAAAAGCATTTCAGATCCATCATGCCTAGCAGCTTATCCAAAAGAATTGAATTAATAATAAATAAATACATACATACATACAGGTGAAACTTGGAAAATTAGAATATCGTGCAAAAGTCCATTAATTTCAGTAATGCAAATTAAAAGGTGAAACTGATATATGAGACAGACGCATTACATGCAAAGCGAGATAAGTCGAGCCTTAATTTGTTATAATTGTGATGATCATGGCGTACAGCTTATGAAAACCCCAAATCCACAATCTCAGAAAATTAGAATATTACATGGAACCAATAAGACAAGGATTGAAGAATAGAACAATATCGGACCTCTGAAAAGTATACAGTTTACTGTGCTTGATTGGCCAGCAAACTCGCCTGACCTGACCCCATAGAGAATCTATGGGGCATTGCCAAGAGAAGGATGAGAGACATGAGACCAAATAATGCAGAATTGCTGAAGGCCGCTAATGAAGCATCCTGGTCTTCCATAATACCTCATCAGTGCCACAGGCTGATAGCATCCATGCCACGCCGCACTGAGGCAGTAATTGCTGCAAAAGGGCCCAAACCAAGTACTGAATACATATGCATGCTTATACTTTTCAGAGGTCCGATATTGTTCTATTCTTCAATCCTTGTCTTATTGGTTCCATGTAATATTCTAATTGTGAACCTCCCAGGACTATGGTTTGAGGAGGTATAGAAATGTATTAAATAAATAAATAAATAAATAAATAAATCAAAACAGAAACCAAGCTAATTCAACAGTAGATTCCATTCAATTGCTCTATGGCAGGGGTTCCCAACTCCAGATGTTGCTGAACTACAAATCCCATCATCCCCAGCTGGTTTATTATGACTGGAGATAATGGGAGTTGTAGATCAACAATGTCTGGACGGAGTACTACAGGTTGGGACCACCTGATCCATGGAATTTGACTTGATGGCACACTTTACGTTTACCTTTAAACAGACCTAGAGGCTAGGTCTCTAGGATATAGTCGATCAACGGAAAGCAGAATAAGGGAGCTTAGCCTGCTTTCCATGGAGCGTGGCAACGATGTTCCCAAGGCGGCTAGCTCTAGGTTAATGGAGCAAGCACTCTGTTGGCGTGGTGTGCGGCAACACACGAGTAGACCCCTGACCAGGAGGCTGCAAACAGCCTCCTGGGCTCAGGGATCTCTCCAGGATGCCCTGTGCGCTTGCATGGGGCATCCTGGAACTTCTGGGGGCTGCGCGGTCCCCGATCCCTGCAGACCTTGCCACCTCTGTGACGGAGCTGGCAGCTGTGTGGGCGGCCGATCTGGCCGCCCAGGTCTGCACTCTGATCCTCGGGGGGGGGGGGGGTCAGACCCGACAGATCACGGATCATGAGAAGAGCTTCCTAGAGTAGACCCAGCTGATCCAGCCCAGCTGCCAGTCGCAGATCTGCTTGGGAAACCTTGCCTCTCACCTCTGTTCCTGCCACTCAAGTAATTGTTATCACAATCCTAACGACAGGCATAATAGCGGCAGCACACTGAGTAACATAATTTAGCATACCCATAGAAAAACTCTGCCAAAGGCAAGAGGAAGATGTCCCAACCCATTTCAACAAGCTTTGTGTTAATAACATTTTGTTTCTGAATGACCTTCTACAGTTGTGCAGGTTTGCACCTATTTAGACAGCCATTGTAGGTAGCTAGAATTTCTATAGGTCAGGAACAAAAGTCTTCCCATCTTCCACACCTTCATATCCCCCTTTTCTGCGTAATGCCATTGGTTTGTAAATAATGCAATAACACATATATTGAGCTGTTTTTAGATTATTTCTGCAAGGAAGATCCTATGCTTCCTTGCAGAAATAGTCCAACAAAGCAGAGTTAAATGTTACAATAACACAATCAACGAACATGCACATACCCTTCCTAGCAGAATCTGATAGGAACAGATATTAAGACAAATAACAACTTTCCACACTTAATGAGGCAGTTCTCACATGCAGCCAAACCCAGGCTAGGGAAGACCAGACTGGGCTAGGTTGTGCATGAGAACCACCTGGATCAGGCCCGATCCCAGCGGGGCAGCACTGCCGAGCCCAACTTTTTAGCCCAACTTCTAGTCGGGGTTAGGGAGTGGGTGCTCCCTTAACCCAGGCTCTGCAGTCATGTATCTCTTCGCAGCCCGAGGAGACACCGAGACAGTTGCTAGAGTGCCCGTCCCCTGCAAGCAGAGGTGCTCTTACCCCTAGTCCTGAAGTCCAGGGCCTCCACAGCACCTGCGGCCCACCAAATCCTCTTTAGTCTGTCCTGGGTGGTGTGTGGTTGTCTGGCCGAGCATGTTGATGCTTAATTTGCAGGGGGGTGGGACTCCAAAAGCCTTTAGGACAAGGCTCCAAAATTACATAGGTGCACCTCTGCCTGTAGGAATACCCCAGTGCACCACACTCTGTATGCAGTGCATTGTAGGATACCAGGAGGCTGGGACACATGTTGTCCCAGCTTCCAGAGCTTCACGCTGCCTGGCGCATGGCTGTTTGTCTGGGAGTGCAGTCTGCGCTCCCAGTACTGTTTGAGGGATTGTCTGCGGGGGAAGGTAAGGCTTCATAGCCTTCTCCCCCACTGCCTGTCCTCCTGAACGATCATGTGAATAACCTCACTATTTATCCACATCTCTGTAAGTAACCAAGGCTGAACTGAACTCCTAATTTCTATAAGCGATGGTGATGCCAATGTTGATTACTATTATTAGTATCAAGACTATTTATATACCACTTTTTAACAACAGTACTCAAAGTGGCTGGCATAACAAAAAGAATAAGCAAATTGTCCCCTCTCCTAAAAGGGTGCAGAATCTAGATGAAAGAAAAAAGGAAATACCACAAAGGAGACACCAGCAACACCCATTGGAGACACGCTGAGCTGAAGAGGGAAAGTTGCTCTTCCCCTGCTGGTATATATGAGAGAGTCACACAATTAGCGTAAAAGAATCTGAAACTAAGAATTAAAATCACAACCCAGCAGATCCAATGATACAAAAAATGCAAATAACACATAAGAAATGAAATATATTAACTTTGACTGTATTGTAAATCACAGAATTGTATAGAAATAGTAATAGTTCATATGAAGTAAAAGTACTAATAAAACATGAGATATACTAAACTACTCCCAATCAAAAGAGAACTATATAGTCCATTATATATGCCAAAATCACAGTAACCCAGTGATAAGCTGTTTCGAACCACTGTCTCAAATGCCCATGTATACGTTTGTAATGTTTCCCATGAACACCAACCATATCTTCATTGTGACTCCAGAACCATGTTGGTAAAACACTTTTGAAGACATTAAAAAAATCCTCTTCATAAGGAACTTAAAATCTTCACCTATGATGCAATATATCCAAATTCCTTTTCAACCTTCCTCCTAAAAGGTATCTGGTATACATAATGGTTTTAGAACTTAGCTGGAATCCGGTGAGTCTACAATTAGCCTTAGAAAGTGAGGCTGTTCTCACAAGCAGCCAAGAGTGGAATAAGGCAGCCAAGTTTGCTCTTGGCTGCTTGTGAGAAGCAGCAGGAGACAGAGGCTGCAGGCATGGTGGCAGCAGCAAAGCCACTGCAGAGCTCACAGCATTATAATAATGAGGAGGAGGAGGAGGAGGAGGAGGAGGAGGAGGAGGAGGAGGAGGAATAGAACTGTCCAATGGAAGCAACATCAAGAACCTGGAAAAGAAAAAACATTACAAATACTTGGGCATTCTCCAGGCTGATAACATCGCACACACTGAAGTTAAAAGAAAAATTGGAAGTGAATACATCAGGAGAGTTAGAAAAATCCTCAAGTCCAAACTCAATGGCGGGAACACCATACAAGCCATAAACATCTGGGCTATACCTGTTATCAGATACACTGCAGGAATAATAGACTGGACCCAGGCAGAGCTAGAGACGCTAGATCATAAGACTAGGAAAATAATGACCATCAATCATGCTCGGCACCCCCGCAGTGATGTAGATAGGCTATACCTCCCTCGCAGCTCAGGCAGAAGAGGAATGCTGAAAGTTCTTCAAACAGTAAGGGAAGAGAAAAGATGGACAGTGAAGAAGATGCACTAACAAGAAACTATTCAACACCAATGAAACAAAGCAGGCCTACAAGAAAGAACAAGTCAAGAACCGATCAGAAAAATGGAAAAATAAGCCACTGCACAATATTTGCACAATATAACCAGAAAATCAAACATAACCAAGACCTGGCTGTGGATCAAGACAGGCAACTTGTAGAAAGAAACAGAGGGTTTAATACTGGCTGCACAAGAACGGGCACTAAGAACAAATGCAATAAGAGCAAAAGTCGAAAAATCCACAACAAAAAGCAAGTGCGGCCTTTGTAAAGAAGCAGATGAAACCGTGGACCAGCTGTTGTAAAAAGATTGCATAGACTGACTACAAACAAAAGCATGACAAGGTAGCAGGGATGATACACTGGAACATCTGCCAAAAATACAAACTACCTGTAGCCAAAAATTGGTGGGACCATAAAATTGAAAACGTGGTAGAAAACGAAGATGTAAAAATATTATGGGACTTCCAACTACAAACAGACAAACATCTGCCACACAATACACCAGATATAACTGTACTCGAGAAGAAAGAAAAAACAAGTTAAAATAATCGACATAGCAGTAACCAGGTGATAGCAGAATAGAAGAAGAAAAATAGAATAAAATCACAAAATACAAAGATCTACAAATGGAAATTGAAAGTCTGTGGCAGAAAAAGACCAAAATAATCCCAGTGGTAATTGGCGCCCTAGGTGCAATTCCAAAATACCTTGAAGAGCACCTCAACACCATAGGGGCCACAGAAATCACCATCAGCCAGTTACAAAAAGCAACTTTACTGGGAACAGCCTATATTCTGGGACAATATCTATAATAACAGCAACAACATTGACAACAAAATTCAGCCATCCCAGGTCCTTGGGAAGGACTCGATGTCTGGATAAAACAAACCAGTCAATAACACCTGTCTGACTGTGTAAACAAGAAATAATAATAAAAACGTTTATTTGTTAACCTCTCCATAAAAAAACCTGTTCTCTGGGCAGCTCACAACCGAGGATTAAAACATACAATAAAACACATTAAACCATAAGAGACAAAAAAGGTAAAAATAAAATACAAAATACAATTTTAAAAACAGTTTAAAAACTCATTTAAATATTATTTTAAAATGAGAACAAATTTGAAAACCTGAATTTAAAAGGCCTTTATGAACAAAAAGTTCTTTTCCTGGCATCCCAAAGAAGAATGTGATGAAGCCAGGCAAATCTCACTGGGGAGGCTATTCCATAAACGGGGTGCAACTACCAAAAAGGCCCTCTCCCTGGTAGCTACCTGGATCACCTCGTTTGACAGGGGTACCCAGAGGAGGGTCTCTGAAGAAGATCTTAAGGTATGGTTAGGGACATATTGGGTAAGGCGCTTTCTCAGGTAACCCGGTCCCAAGTCATTTAGGGCTTGAAAGGTTAAAACCAGAACTCTGAATGGGGCCTGGAAATGGACTTGGAGTCAGTGCAGTTGGCGAAGCACTGGCATAATATGCTCAAAACGTCCAATCCCAGTTAATAATCTTGCATCCCTATTTTGTACCAGCTGCAGTTTCCAGACCATTTTCAAAAGAAGCCCCATGTACAATGCATTGCAAGTAATCTAATCGAGAGGTTACCGAGCATCAGTAACTGTGGCCAAGCTATCTCTGCCCAGGTAAGGTCGCAGACACAGTATCAGCCCAAGCTGATAAAAGGCACTCCGAGCCACAGAGGCCACTTGAACCTCTAGTGACAATGCTGATTCGCTGAGTACCCCCAGATTGCAAACTTGGTCCTTCCGGGGGAGTGCAACCCCATCTAGAACAGGCTGAACATCATTCGCCCGGGCAGAGAAACCATCAACCAACAGTACTCCAGTCTTGTCTGGATTGAGTCTCAGCTTATTCACTCTCACTCAGTCCATTACTGTATCCAAGCATCAATTCAGGACAGTCACCACTCCACCTGCATCTGATGAAAAGGAGAGATACAACTGAGTGTCATATGCATATTGACAGCACCTCAAGCCAAATCTCCTGGTGACCTTTCTCAGCAGCTTCATGTAGATATTAAACAGAATAGGGGAAAGAATAGAACCTTGTGGAACCCCACAGCATAACTGTCAAGGGGTTGAGCAGTAGTCTCCCAGCACCACCTTTTGGAAACGGGCCTCGAGGTAGGAGTGGAACAACCTCCAAGCAGTGCCTCTCACCTATCCAAAAGAATACCATGGTCAATGGTATCAAAAGACACTGAGAGATCCAAAAGAATTAGCAGGGTTGCACTCCCTGACACTCTCTCTCTCTCTCTCTCTCTCTCTCTCTCTCTCTCTCTCTCTCTCTCTCTCCAGGTCATGCCACAGGGCTACCAAAGCAGTTTCTGTTCCAAAGCCAGGACTGAAGCCTGACTGAAATGGATCGAGATAGTTCACTTCCTCCAAGAGTGTCTGGAGCTGGTCAGCCATGACATGCTCAAGCACCTCGCCCAGGAAGGGAATATTGGCCACAGGTCTATAGTTATTTACATTCTCTGGAATCAGACTAGGTTTCTTTAGGAGTGGTCAAATAATAACTTGCTTCAATGAAGCTGGAATGACTCCCTCTCTCAATGAGGTGTTTAGAACCTGCTGGACCCAGCTAAAACTCCCCTCCTTACTAGATTTAATAAGCCATGAAGGGCAAGGGTCAAACATGCACATGGTCAGCCGAACCCAACTAAACACCTTGTCCACATCCTCAAGGACCAATAACTGAAACTCTTCCAGCAAAACTAGGCCAGGTTTTACTCTGGCCCAATGATCCTGCATCAGCCATAGCATCCAACTCACGGCAAATGCGAGTGACTTTATCCTCAAAGTGCTGTGCAAATGCATCACAACATGCTACCAAGGGTTCTAGTGTATCGTGCCCATGGCCAGATTTCAAAAGGCCCTAGAGCCCCACTGGACGACACTGAGAGGATGCAATGATGGATGAAAAAAGTGTTTCTTCTGTTCCATCACTGCCACAGAGTAGGCTTGACAATGAGCCCGAATCTGTTTTCACTCAGACTCACCTCGAGTTTTCCTCCACTTGCATTCCAACTATCTCTCAGCTTGCTTCATCACCCTCAGCTCAGGTGTACATCAAGGTGATGCATGGGCTCTGTTTTGTGGGAGAGGGCACTTGGGAGCAATCGTTTCGACTGCCTGAGCCATCTCTCCATTCCAGAGAGCAATGAGAGCTTTGACAGGAGTGTCTGCCATACCAGCTGGAAAATCCCCCAGAGCCCTCAGGAATCGATTAGAGTCCATCAGTCTCGGAGGAGTGGGCCATTTTTATAAGTCCCCCACCCTTGCATAGAGATGTAGCTGCTAAGACTCTAAACCTCAGGTGGAAGTGGACTGACCATGACAAGGGCATAGATGACATTTCTCTCACTTCCAAATCACCATCCTCCTGTCCAGTGGGGGAAAAAACAAATCCAGAGTGTGCCCCAATTCATGTGTTGGGCCAACAACATGTTGGGACAGCCCCATGGTTGTCATGGCAGCCATGAAATCCTGAGCCGCCCCAGACAAGGCAGCCTCAGCATGGATGTGGAAGCCACCCAGAACAATCATTCTGGGAGTCCTCAACACAAAATCCAATACCACCTCCGTGAGCTCAGGCAGGGAGACAGCTAGGCAGGGAGACAGCTGGGCAGTGGGGTGGGCGATACACTAACAGAATCCCCACTCTGTCCCAAGAGCCCAACACCAAGTACAAGCCCTCTGAACTGGTACTCACTTGGACAGGGGGCCTAGAGAGGAGAATAGAGCTTTTATTAAAAAAAACAGCTACTCCCCCTCCCCGGCCCTCCAGCCTATGCTGATGCTGCACTAAATATCCAGGTGGACACAGCTTGGAAAGACTCTCCAGCTCCCCCACCCAGAACTCTCTTAGTCCCATTTTCTATCATCTGCCAGCCCCAGCTGCTTGCAGCCAGGAATGGCAGACTGTGAGGCTTCCAGCCAGCATCGGGGGATACCTACACACTTGTGTGGTGCATTATGGGAGTTCTGGCGGAGGGCAGAACAACATGTTTCAGTCCCTGACCATCCACACTGCCGGAGGTAGTGGACAATCGTCTGAGTTAGTGATCCGTGTACCCAGCTCCCTCCGCGGATTGTTTGCGGGGAAGGTAAAGTGATGAAACCTTCCTCCCCGCCTGACTGCCCGCCCAGCCCTTCAGACAAATCGTGAGAAGGGGCTCATTGTATCACCTCAGACACACATCTACTCATACTAGATGGATCTCTGTTACTATAGCTTAAGACCATAAGAACAGCCCTGCTGGATCAGGCCCAAGACTATCTAGTCCAGCATCCTGTTTCACACTGTAGATGCCTCGGAGAAACCCATAGGCAAGAAATGAAGGCATATCCACCTCACATTGTTCTCCTGCAACTGGCATTCAGAGACCTCCTGCCTCTGAGCCTAGAAGCAGCCTATAGCCATAAAGACTAGTAGCCATTGATAGATCTGTCCTCCATGAACTTGCATAACCCCATTTAAAGCAATCCAAAGACTGGTGGTTATCACCACATCGTATGGCAGGGAATTCTATAGATCATTCATTCATCATATTTCTATGGCACCCAAAACTTGTGTCTCTGGGTGGTTTACAATTAAAATTATCCTATGCGTGATAGTGATAGTGATGTGTAAAGGTAAAGTGTGTTGTTGAGTCGATGTTGGATGTGTAAGTGCACATAAATACATTAGAATGGCTGGCATGGTCACCTTGATCAAAAGAAGGACATGTGAAGCAGTCCTTTCAAAAATGTTTAAGTGCCACTAAAGCTGTTTTGCAGGTAAAGGGGAGCAGGGTCAAACAAAATCCTGAACAAGGTGGAATTTTAACTTTTTCTGAAAGGGCTCCATTTGCTTAACCCCAGCTGTTGGGCTAATGCACAGAAAATACCAGTTGATGCATACAGTTTGACATCTAACTGTGGATATGCTCATGGAAGATTTCTTATGTTTGGAAACTGGCTCAAGCTGGATCAGAGGGAAGCACTTTAGAATTTCTTCATTGAGCTGAATTGTTCTACTGTTATAACACAACTTAAGTATCTTTCAAAAAGGACTGAATGGACCAACCTCTGATAAAGCTTTGTATTGGGGATGGCTTAGAATTTTGGAATGAGAATGCACATGAACACAGAACACAGAACTTTCTGAGCAGCACTAGCTTAAAAGGAAATACTCTATTGAACCGTAGAGCAAGCACAGTGCAACTTGAAAACAGTCATTAGATGTGAAGCATCTGGTGGGTGTAATGTGATGACTCCTGGAATCATCATTCAGGACTTCTCCAGTACTTAAACTACTTATCTTAACATTTCACTTTGTTCTTTATGTCACCAAATGATTTATTATCAGTCATGATCTATTTTACATTTCTTTTCTTTTTTTTAGAATAAATTTTTATTGGTTTTCTAAATACAGAAATACAAAAGTAAGGAAAAAGAAAATAGGAATAATATAAAACCAAAAGGACAGAATACATCTCCAAACTTATAATATCTACAGATAAAAACAGTTTTACAATCTTATTATCCACAAATAAATCAGAGTTATCTGATCCAACCAAACATCCTTTCTAAGTAAAGTCTAGAGCAAAAATAAAAAGGTATAGAAACGGGAAGGTAGCAAAAGAACTATTAATTGTGACAATCAAATTTAGCCTGAATCTCACTGGCCCAGGTATCCTTTGGGTGTCCAACATATTATCTACTAAAAAGTATTGAATGATTACTTCAAGGTAAACTGGGGGGGGGGGGGGAGAGAAAGAAAGGGGGAAAGGCAGTGGAGTAAAGTAATCTGTAACTAAATACAGATTTTCTCTAATTGAATTAAATTAAGATGAAAATAATTTTTTAAAAGAGAGACTACCAAAAATATATCTTAATTTAAATTGAAGTTAATAAAAAAAGAGGGAGTACTAAGAATGTATCAAAAACTTTATCAGTAAGCCAGTCCAATTAGTAACCAAGTGGAAACTCATCAAGAGAAAAATTGTGCAATTAGGACTTATTTTGAGTCTAGGAACATATATCTACACTCTTCTAAGTCCATGGAAGGGTTAATGCCAAAAGACCAATACCCATCTACTAAAAAGTATTGAATGATTACTTCAGGACAAACTGAAAAAGAAAGAACAAAAAAAGCAGTGGAGTAAAGTAATCTGTAATTAAATTATAATTAATTATAACAGTTTTTCACTAATTAAATTAAATTAAATTGAAAATAATAAAAAGAGGGACTACCAAAAATGTATCAAAAACTTTGTTTATAAACCAATCAAATTAGTTTTAATCCAATTTTTTAAAAAAACAACCCTCATTGAGGTCCAAGGTAAAAAAAGTAAAAGAATGAATAAACAAGGAAGTTCCAAAAGCATTCAGGTTATCAACTAATAAGTATTAGAAAATTACTTCTGTTAAACTAAAAAAGACAATGGAATAATCTATGATAAAATACAATTTCTCTCTGATTAATTTAAATTAAAGTTAATAAAAAAGGAGAGACTACTAAGAATGTATCAAAAACTTTGTCAGTAAGCCAGTCCAATAAATAACCAAGTGGAATCTCATAAAAATCAAAATCGTGCAATTAGGACTCAGGAGCACAGGGTCAAAGAAGCTGCCTTATACTGAGTCAGACCTTTGGCTCAGTGTTGTCTCCACTGATTGGCAGTGGCTTTCCAAGGTTTCTGGCAGAAATCTTTCCCAGCTCTATCTGGAGATGCCAGGGATTGAACCTGGGACTGTCTGCAAACAAATTAGATGCTCTTCCACTAGGTAATGGCCCCATCTCCCAAAATATATATGGAAAGCTGCCCTATACTGAATCTAGGGATGTGCACGAACCATGGTTCGAGCACATTTCAGGAGTGGGTCCCAGGAGCTTTAGGAAAAAGAAAACCAGGTCTTTACCTGCTTTCTGTCATCCTATGCAGCTTCCTGCTGGGGCGGTGGGCATCCCTAGAAGCCCCACACGGCATCAGTGCACATGTCATGTGTGCGCTGATGCCGCACGGGGCTTCTAGGGACACGCGCTGCCCCAGCAAGAAGCTCCATGGGGCGGCAGACAGCAGGTAAGGACCTGCTCTTCTCTTTCTTAAAGCTCCCAGGCCCCGCTCCCAAAATGTGCTTGAACACATCCCTGAGTCAAATGAGATCTCTGCTGCTGTAGCTACAGTAAATTTGGTGGAATGGTCTGTTCCTTTAGGAAACAAATGGTAAATCATAGTTTAGTTGGCTGAATTTAGAAGTATGATGGATAAGATTCTATTGAGTACATTTTTATGACACTGTAATGCTTAATTGTGCTGGTCAGAGACTGTAAATATATACAATTCAAGACTGAGACAAACCATTGGTCCATATAATTCAGTATAGTCTGCACCAACTGGCAGAGGCTCTCCAAGGTTTCAAGCAGCAGTCTTTCCAGTCCTACCTGGAGATGCCAAAGCAGCTGCTCTACCCCTGAGCTACTGAGCTGATCCCCAATATTGTAGTCTGATGATATTTATTACTATGCATACAGATATGTTCACAATAGTAGTTTTGAGGTTCATCCATTTCTAGCTACATTTTATCAAACATGATACCGAAGTCATTGCATTCCTATTTGTTTATGCCTCTTTTTACATGTATAACAGCAGGTATAGTAGCAGTAAAAAATATATATACATTATGCCCGTGCAGCTAATCAGGGAGCCAATGAGTCCAGCAACATGGTCATCGCACCAGAAACCAATCAACCTACCAGATTTGTTTGAGAATGAATAGAGAATCTGACATTTGTTTTAGGAAAGCTTGAAAACTTTATTTTATGCTTGTTGGGCAGAGATGGATGTCTTGCCATATTATTTTACTCAATGCCACCTCAAGGACTGTGAGATTAACTTTGCCTCACACTAAGGAGCTGCCAGACAGTCATTTATCAGCTTCATGAACAAGTCCAAAGGACAGGAAATATATTTTTTATTAACCAACATATTTTTTTTAAAAAAAGAAAAACTTTATGCTTCACTCCACTGAGACCACTGGCAAGAGGGAAAAAGCCAACTTCAATAAGTTTACTAGTAGGCTGCTTTATTAAAACCGATATGGTGAATTTTTCAGCATACCCAAATCATTATGAAATATGTTATGTATTTATGGTAAATTAAACTACATTATACAACTTTCTCACTATGACAGCACTCTTGGGACCAAGGGATTGTGCTGTTTCCAAAAAAATATGTTATTGTAAGTTGCTGCTCCGGTTCAGCTTAAGTTGCAGCCCCCTTATAAACCCCGATTTCCAGAGGTTCATTATTCAGCCATTAAACGAGGCCAGGCTCAAATGCTGCACATGAATCCTCAGCGCAGCAGCATTTGGGGTATGCTGCATTAAAATAAAAAAGTACAAAGGATTCTGTTAAAAAAGACTGGTGTGGAAACACACAGCTATATGGCTCTCTGTATGGAATTCCTATATTATAACTTGCAGTGTTTTAGAAATGCAATTGATTTTAAAAAGAACTATCCACAGGATAATTCTTCTGTTCTAAGGCTAAAATCTTGTGCAAATTTACTTAGGAGTAAACTCCATTTGTTTATTGCATTTATATCCCACTCCTCTTCCAAGCCGCTCAGGGCAGTGTAGATGCTGATTCCCCACAACAAGCCTGTGAGATCAGTAAGTCTGAAAAAGTGAGCTTTGTGGTTGGATGCAGATTTGTGGTTGGATGCAGATTTGAGCCTGGACCTCCCCATTTTTAACCATGCTGGGTCACTGAGCAAAGAGGTTTAGCTATAATTGAGCAGGTGGTTTAAAGAACCCAGGCCCCCCAGCTCCTGAGGGCCCCCCAGGAGGGCTCCACCCCCCTATTTTAGTCATTATCGCTCTCACTCTGAGGGTCCACTGGGGACAGAGGTGAACACAGTCCACTCTCCCCCAGCTACGCCCCTGACTGAGTACCATCATATTAACTTTCAAGTAAACAAGCAGAGAGATGCATTATGTGAGAAATAGAGTTAGTTCTCGGAAACTATCATTATGATTCCATTTTACACTGGAAAACCTTCTGTTCCTCACCTACTTATTTCCATTACTGACTGTAAATACAAAGTACTCTTTGCACACACCTCCTCCATACAAACCTTTCCATTTTCTGTATCTTATTAGTCATTATATTCTGAATCAACCCTGAGTTTGATCTTCAGTCTTAGACTCATATTTATTAAAGAATTATAGACCTGTGTGGTGGCTTCATTTCAGGAACCACTTCAGAGCCTCCAAAGACCCTCAATTTCCTTCAGCTCCCTGTGGCCCCATTTTGAGGGGGCCTGCTTGGTATCAAGCCCAGTCCTTTGTGGTTTGAAGTGAAGCTTTGCCTCCTGCCTGCCTGCCTCCACTTCTCAAATTACTTACTAGGACCTGATAGGCCAGGAAGAAAATACCCTGTTTATTCACTTCACTCCCCACCGTAAAGAGCAAGGAGCTGAGTTCCACAGCTTGACTCCCCCACCCCACTCATGATGACGCCGGAAATGGTGCAGGTGCTCTTGGGACCTATAGTCTTTTCTGAGGCTGCAGCAATGATCGCATCCAGACTGAATGCAACTTCTTAGCGCAACAGCCTTGCACAAGCACAACACTAGTTAGAATGTTGGTCAATGAGTACGGGCATCAATCTCAATCAATGTTCATTGATGAATACCTTATCAATGTTGCTTCCATAAAACAATGCCTTCTGCTCCATTAAGCACATGTAGCTTGGCACCAAAGCCCAGTCCAGCATTCATGGAACTGGATAATATATAAGGGCAATCAAGATATCATAAGCAGTATGTAATGGGAGGGAGGGAGGGAGGGATTCCTATGCAATATAACCCATATCATTTTTAACAGAGAAGCCACCCCCACTCTGATCAGTTAGAAGCTATGTGTTAAGTGAGCCTCAGATTCTACTGTTGGAGATGCTTCCAGGTTTGCTGTGTGTTTTTAAACACCAAAAAATATCTACAAACATTCAGGTTTCAAACAGCAAGACCACAACCCACGCACATATTTTAGGTAGCTATGCTTGTTTTTCAGTATGAGCTATGATGTGACTCTCTCTTATCTTTTAGAAAAAGCTGCTATATATATTGTCCAAATCCTTATTCATAACAAAGTCAGGAATCCTATGGACATTTAACCTGGGTGAAAGCCTCATGGAACACAATGGAATTTGCTCCTGAGTGAAGTTGCATAGGATCTGGCTACAAGAATCAGAGAGATCCTGGCAATGACACGGTTTTGATAGCTTTAAGTCTTTATACAGGAATCTGGGGGTTTTGGCTAAGGGGAAGATCTCCACTGTTCATCTTCCTGCCATATTGCTGCCCATGAACCCTTTTTACATACACATAAAACTAGCCTTGCTTGTCTCAACAGTCCTGCAGAGAAGACAAGGTGGACCCTATTAAAACACCAAAACAACACATTGGAGGGAGGCTGGACATTTAAAGGGACTTCTCGTTTCCACCATGACTATAAAAGCATTCTCTTTTCTCTTTTCCACCATGAGCTATAAAAGTGCTTTGGGTCAAGACCTCACAACCCTAAACCTGTTCACACTTCTGCATTCAGTCACTGCATGCTGTTTTTACAGCATGGTGAAGAGCCCTTTCTCAGGATCTATGAGAAAGGGCTTGAAGGGACAGGGGAGGAAGCCTCGAAGAGCTCACCTCCCACACAGACAATTGCTGTTTGTCTGGGCAAGGAGATCATGCACCCAGACGTGCAGCTGCCTCCTTGGGCAGGGCAGAGGGTCGTGGGACGGGATGTGCCACCCCGGCTCCTGGAACTCCCAGATTGCACCATGCTAATGTGTGGTGCATTCTGGGGATTCCTCCAACACTGGCTGGATGGCAGATGATTTAAAAAAATGGGGCTAGGAGCGCTAGCACTCTGAACCCCATTTAAAAGGGTGGCTGACTTGGCAGGTTTGCCACTGAGGCACTGCCAGGATCGGGCTGCGTTAGCCCTGTTTTGCCTGCACATAAGAACAGCCTCGAAATCTACTTGCAATTGGGGATTGTGAAAAGCCAAGCATATAATCAGTTATGTAGCCAGCATACTAAGAAATTCAAGCTGGTTTATCTTGCCACTCACATGGGAACGTTGGAGCCCACCACATGAATCAGTCATTAGTGACTCAGGGCCATAATAGTCAATATTAAATTTTAATTGTGCAAACAGAAATTTGTGCTTTAACCAGATTCTTCCAGTTCTCTCGTGACAAGGAGATGTTCTTATGCCCATCCTTTACTTGTAGGCAAAATGTGAGTTTCAGGGTTCTTTCTAATATTTCAAGGCCCCTTGTGAAAAGCTAAATGGAGATTTACTCAAGGTCTTAAATACACAGAAACCTGACACACTCATTTTTTAATAGGCAGGCAGACTGCTGTTTATTTAGTTTTTGAGAACTAGTCTAAATTAGGCCTTCAGAAAGGGAGGAAAGAAGTCTAGGTTTCAATTAACAGATTGTCTCCCACTGTCTGTAGGATAATTTGGGTTTGAGAGAAACATACTATAAAAAGTAAAAATATCAGCACATGTATGCTGCTTTAAATGAGGTATCTGTGTTTTAATTTTCTGAGAATGACAGAAATCCCCACTGATTCTTTCTTTAAAGTTATGAATGAAAAGGATTAATCCAAATACATGTTTAAAGCAGTCATCATATCCTCTTCCCCTCTAGTTTACTAACATGTCACTAAAGAAATGAGAGCTGTGTGATGAGATTGATACAATGTGGAAAAATCTCCATAAGGAATATGTCAGTGAAAAGTGGCAAAAGGAAATATTATTTTAAGTGAAAGTGATATTTCTCTATAGCGTTAGTGTCAAATTTGTTAAAGCTCTAGTTTCCTCTTTACAAATTACTGACCTTGTTCTACCTAATTACTAAAACTGAGAAAATATTCTAAAAACAGGCATATGTAATCCCAAGTGCTTAATTGTCACATTGCAGAAATATATTTTCAACACATTTATTTGTTCTACAAATACATTATAATTTCAAATACCCTGGCTCAAATTTCACTTTCCTCATACTCTGAACCCAGTTTGCCAAGAATTCTTTGGTGTGAGCCCTAGAAAAATTAATGAAATTATGCAGCAACAAGGCTTGGTGGATCCCTAGAAGCAGCTCTATAAAACTGAGAATTTGGATATACGATCAAGGGTACAACAATGTATATCCCTGAACCTTTGGAACAGGATAAATAAAAACAGGAACAAATAAAAATCAACACAAATAACTAGCCAGATCTAGTAACTTTTTCCACTCACAGATCTCCTTTCTTGGACAGGAGTACTCATATGCACGCCTAACAAGGATCATCAAACTTGAGTCCCCTGATGTCACTGGACTACAACTCCCAACATCCCTAGCCATAATGGCCACTGCAGCTGCAGATGATAGGAGTTGCAGTCCAACATCTGTGGACCTAGGTTTCACAACCTCTGCCCTAACGTATGATCAGCACGATCAGATATGACAGTGGGTCCATATGACTGGCAGAAAGTAAGGTGGAAGGAAGCGGAAGTTTCCTCCACTCCTGGCATGAGCAAATTGTATATGTTTCATGTCGTTTGAAGCTGGAAATGTCACGTTGCTGAGCAACATTTCCCATCTTTAACTAGCATTTGAAGTTGGGCAGTAGATGTCAGGTGAGGGGAGGGGGTGATACCAAGCAACCTGGCATTTCCAGTTCCAGATGACACAGGATGTGCAAAACTTATGGCTCACGCCAGAAGCACACACTCCCCTGGAACTTCTGGTTTCCACAACTTTACTTTCTGCCAGTCATATGAAGCCACCCAGTACCAGTCACCTGTGAAGAGGTCTTCTTTTTGCATAATCGCATGATCAGCACTATCATGGCAGAAAACATCAAGCCTCTTCTTATGATCATCCCTCTTCTTATGTTCATCATTCACTAGCTTAGTGAAGAAAACAGATTGGACTGAATTGAACAACCCAACAATCCATGATTTGCTGATCGTGAAATGAGCTCTGAGCCCACATGTTCCCCTCCTGCTTCCTCCTCTCCTCTCCTCCCTTCCCTCCTCAGTTCTAGCAGAGTTATGAGAGAATCCTGGTCAGTCAAACCACAGTTCCGTGTGTGATCCAATCCAACAGCTATAGTTTAACTGTGGTTTACAAACTAAGATATGAAATCGGGATCTAATACCTGGGCCAGGTCATATGTAACGCGGAACCGTGGGTCCAATGAACCCACGATTCCTCCCCCTCCCCCCGCTCTCTGCAGTCAGCAAGACTGCAGAGAGGTGGGGGAACTAGCTGTGCGGGCTTACCCTTTCCTAAAGGACAACCCACACAGCCATTAGCAGCCAGAGTGAGGGAGGAGCTTTCTCCCTCAACTCCAGTTTGTGATGAAGGCAAACTATGCTCCTGGGTTCAGACCTACCTCCAGCACCACTGAAATACAGTTTACAGCAGTGAAATTTACTACAAATTGAAGATGACAAATGGAGTTAGCGGAGGGAAACCGTGGGTCCATTTTTTTTGTTTAACCATAATTGCCCAGTTTGTACATTCAGGTTTGGAAATTGGAGGTGAAGGGACCTCCAGTTTCCTGTTACATACGAACCTGGCCCCAGTTTCATCTCTCATACCCTCAGCTTCTCCACTATGCTCCCCAGTTCAGATGAAATGTAGAGTTGTGGTTTAACTCAAGAGGTGCATTTAGCCATGGACCTTGGGGACCAGGTCCACCGGCTCACCCCCACCCCCCGGTGGTGAAGATGAGAGAAATATCGTGTGACGGGGCGGCAGCAGGCACAGTGCAGTGGCCGCATGGAGTAGCAGCAGGACAGTAGCAGGGCTCTGGTGGGGGCCCCCAGATTGTTTGTGGGCCCCCAGGAGGCAGGAGAAGTGGTGGGGCCAGGTATCTTTTAAAAAAAATTAAGGGGGGCTTCACAGTGGGATGGGGCCTCCAAAGCCCTCTAGGTCTGGACTGGTTTTGGACCTAGGTGTGCCACTGGTAGAGGAGGTGAAGAGAACAGAGAGGAGAGGAAAGAACACTTAGGCAAGTTGAATCTAGTTTATGCTGCTTTTGCTGGTCAATGAACAAATAAACTTATAACTAACTTTAAGCTGCATTTACGATTGCATGAACCAGACTTTTACTTCTGTTCATTACAACTATTTTAGATCTTTGCAAGTTTGCCAGTGCTTCTCTTAGACCTTACATCAATTTGTGCTCCTTCCTTTGACTGCTTCACACCTTCAGCATCAACCATTGCCATGTGCTCTGTCTAATAAATGAGAGAAATAAACCTGAAATTGAGAACATCTTTTAAGAATGTTATAATTGTCCCATGTTAGATCTTGCAGAATCTGTCATTATACAGATCCTGCAGAATGTATATCTTTGTACAGATCCTTCAGAAATAAAATGAATTGTCATACTCTCACATTACAGAGTTGGGTGCAGAAAGCAACAGTAATAGAGATGTAATAAATCTAATCCTTTTTTGGTAAGTGTTTTCTGCCCTAAATTTGTTTACAAGGGTTTTTTTAAAAATATATGTCTTAAATGTACATTTGTTCCTACCATTTTACACTGGGAAATGCTTTATGTTAGTCCTCTAGTAGTACGATGCCTATAATATCCAAAACAGAGGGCTCCAGGATGTCTGCCATAAGAAAATATAGCCATTTCCTTTATTTTTAAACACTAATGCAGTTGGCAACTATAAGGATATGGCTGACATGATTTACAAGTTTCTGGGCCAGGCAACGGAAGATCAAAAGATTATCTGCAAGAAACAGTAATAGAAAAGGCTTCAGAAGTACTCAAACCTTTTCACCAGTTGAGGAAAGTAAAACAGTAGATAGTACTACAGAAAAGTGAATCTTCTACCATAGCTCCCTCTAAGGGAAGTACAACAGAAGTACCAAGGGAAAACACCAGCTCTGGAATCTATTATTTATAATTTTATTTATATTATTATTATTTATTGACACTGTCAGACAGGTGTTATTGACTGGTTTGTTTTATCCAGACATCGAATCCTTCCCAAGGACCGAGGATGGCTGAATTTTATTGTCAATGTTGTTAAAGATATCGTTGCAGAATATAGGCTGTTCCCAGTAAAGCTGCTTTTTGTAATTGGCTGATGGTGATTTCTGTGGCCCCTATGGTGTTGAGGTGCTCTTCAAGGTCTTTTGGAACTGCACCTAGGGCGCCAATTACGACTGGGATTATTTTGGTCTTCTTCTGCCACAGACTTTCAATTACCATTTGTAGATCTTTGTATTTGGTGATTTTTTCTATTTCTTTTTCTTCTATTCTGCTATCCCCTGGTATTGCTATGTCGATTATTTTAACTTGTTTTTCTTTCTTCTCGACTACAGTTATATCTGGTGTATTGTGTGGCAGATGTTTGTCTGTTTGTAGTCGGAAGTCCCATAATGTTTTTACATCTTCATTTTCTACCACTTTTTCAATTTTATGGTCCCACCAATGTTTAGCTACAGGTAGCTTGTATTTTTTGCAGATTTTCCAGTGTATCATCTCTGCTACCTTGTCATGCCTTTGTTTGTAGTCAGTCTGTGCGATATTTTACAACAGCTGATTAGGTGGTCCACGGTTTCATCTGCTTCTTTACAAAGGCGGCACTTGCTGTTTGTTGTGGATTTTTCGACTTTGGCTCTTATTGCATTTGTTCTTAGTGCCCGTTCTTGTGCAGCCAGTATTAAACCCTCTGTTTCTTTCTTCAAGTTGCCATTCTTAAGCCATTGCCAGGTCTTGGTGATGTCTGATTTTCCACTTATATTGTGCAAATATTGACCATGCAGTGGCTTATTTTTCCATTTTTCTGCTCGGTTCTTGACTTGTTCTTTCTTGTAGGCCTGCTTTCTTTTATTGGTGTTGAATAGTTTCACGTTATTGACCATTTGAAGTGCATCTTCTTCACTGTCCTTGATATATTCTTCAAGGCCTCTTTTCTCCTCCTCTACTGTTTGATGGACTTGCAGCATTCCTCTTCCACCCAAGCTGCGAGGGAGGTATAGCCTATCTACATCACTGCGGGGGTGCCGAGCATGATTGATGGTCATTATTTTCCTGGTCTTACGATCTAGCGTCTCTAGCTCTGCCTGGGTCCAGTCTATTATTCCTGCAGTGTATCTGATAACAGGTATAGCCCAGATGTTTATGGCTTGTATGGTGTTCCCGCCATTGAGTTTGGACGTGAGGATTTTTCTAACTCTCCTGATGTATTCACTTCCAATTTTTCTTTTAACTTCAGTGTGTGCAATGTTATCAGCTTGGAGAATGCCCAGGTATTTGTAATGTTCTTTCTCTTCCAGGTTCTTGACCTTGCTTCCATTGGGCAGTTCTATTCCTTCTGTTTTTCTTATTTTTTCTCTGTTCATTATTAATGCAGCACACTTGTCTAGTCCAAACTCCATTGCTATATTGCTACTGAATATACGGACAGTGTTTAGCAGTGATTTGATTTCTGACTGGGACTTTCCATACAACTTCAGATCATCCATGTACAGCAGGTTGATTTTACTTGACGTTATAGATGTTTGGTATCCTAGGCCTGTTTTGTTTAGTATTTGTGAAAGTGGGGTCATGGTGATTACAAACAGAGGGGATAGTGAATTCCCTTGGAAAATGCCTCTTCTAATGCTAACCTGTCCAAGTGTCTCACCATTGATTAACTGTGTGTTCCACATGCTCATTGCTTTTTTTTTTTTTAATAAATATCTGGATGTTTTTGCTGACACCAGTTGTTTCTAAACATTTTAGTATCCATGTGTGAGGCAATGAGTCAAAGGCTTTCTTGTAGTCAATCCATGCAACACTTAGATTTGTTTTTCTTCTCTTGCAATTTTCTAAAATCATTTTGTCAATCAGCAGCTGGTCTTTTGTGCCTCTGGTGTTCGGGCAATTTCCTTTCTGTTCAACTGGAAGCTGTTTGTTAGTTAATAAGTGTAATAATAATAAGTTAATAATAGTTAATATTATTATTGTTGTTGTTGTTGTTATTAAGTTGCTGTGAGCAGGTTGTTTGTTTGTTAAAGTAAACAGAGAATACTGGAAGCATTTAAAAATTATTTTTATACCCTACATTGACATGTGTAACCTAGTTGTTTAATCAAACCCCATGTTAACCAAATGGAAGGAAATTCTTTTTCACCAATCCTTCACGTTTCTGCTTTTCTTTTGGCAATTTTTCAGCAGGCTTTCTTGCTGCGTGTGTGCGCGTGTGTACCTCTGAAGGGCAAGTACATGAGAAGCTGCCCCCAGATTAGCTTTCTGTTGAAAAAGCAAGTGAGAAGGTGTCACCTTCACAATAAACCTACAAGAAAAGGGGATACATCCACTCACAGCAAGTCCATGAGACTATTCACACGCACATGCAAAACCAGGTTAAGGGAGCCCAGCCCAGTTTTGTACGCATGTTTGAGCTGCCAGGATCAGGCCAATTCCGGCAGGACCAAGGTGGCAAACCCACCTATAAAGCTTCCCTTGAATATGGGATTAGGAATACAGGATGAGTGCTCTCCTAAACCCATTTCCTTGATCGTGTGTCAGCTGCAATTGCAAGCAGCTGGCAGATTCTGGGAGGGGGAATCTCCACAATGCACTGTGCACTTCTGTCATGCATTATTAGAGCTCTGGGGTGGGGCAATGCACAGCAGTATGTTCCAGCACCCCAACCCTCAGAGCTGTTGGCAGCAGATGGTGGTCATCTGGGTGGGTGATCCGCCCATCCAGGGACGGTGGAACAATTGTCTGCAGGGAGGTAAGTGCTTTTGGGCTTCCGCCCCGCAAACCAGGTAGTCCCATCTCACTGGTTGTGAGAAAGGGCTAAATGAGTGATAAGTCGCACCCATGTTCAGAGATATCAACCTTGCCTTCTTGTATAGGCATGTCCCCTTGTTTACTTAGAGGACTCTGGATTGGCTAAGATTACTCAGGTGACAAGTCAAGGAAGCATTCTCCTACTCCTTGTTTACCCTTAGTGATGTCATTCTGGTTATCATAACCTGGGATTATTCAAGGATGGCGAGAACAAGGGGTAAAAATGGAGCTGTAGAATCATTTGGGGGGAAATCGCTATGAACTATACCAAAGAAAAAGATATAGTACAAGGGGTTTGGGGAGACAATTTCAGTCCCCTGAAAAACACAACCCAAAACTGTTTGTGGGCTAACATTCAGTACAACCCTAATAGAAAAATATTTGCTTGACTTTGGTAGGTGATCTAAAAAGTAGCTCACAATATTCCATGCTCCTCAAAGGCAATCCTAGTAACACCCTTTTGTGATTGGGGGGGGGGGGGTTGCATAAAATTGTGGAGTCTCATATAAAGGAATTACTATCTTCAAACACTGTAATTAAACAGTGCACGTCTCAAATATAAATTGAACTGAATGATAAATGTGCAAAGCTGCCAAATTTTACCATGAGATAAATAATGCATGCCATATCTAAACAAAGACGTCAAAATTTAAAAAAACAACCCAAAACTAACAATGAATCCCTACACACACAACAGTCTGTTATAGGACTGGTGTCAAGGAAGGAAGGAAGGTTTTAGAGTAGCTCAGTCTGTTTCTGAAGAACCAACTGATTAAAAAAAGGAGCCATAACATTGAGCTATTTTATAGGACCAAGTGGAATTCTATTAGCCCCTTGGGTCATCTGATCCCTGGTGGGTTGACCATCAGTAGTGGTGGTGCTGCAGCACAACAGAGCAAGGTCAGCAGCTCCTTTCTTCAGTGTGGTGGCACTGCTAAAAGTCCCACTGATCGCATCTCCAATTCAAGACCCGGCTTCTTGCAAGATAAAATTACAATAAAATATTTGTCTGTGTGGGTAAATGGAGCAGTGCAGGTGTAGCACAGCATTAGGATTGGTATCAATGGTGAGCATCCATGGGCTACTTAAATCAGGTGGGTGGTTAACCTGTCCTTAAAGACTTCACAGCTTGAGGATGTGGTTTGCACCCATACCTGCTTTGTGGGCTTCAAAGGCTATGAAGCTTCTTTGGGTGAAGTCCACAAAAGGCCCAAACCCATTGGGTTGGTGAAGATGAGCAAGAATCAGCGTGCCCTGTTTCCAGGCTCTGAGCCAGGATGTGTCACCTAAAGGCTTGAGAAGGATGAGAGCCCAACTCCAGCCTTAGTTAGGCCCACATTGCTGGGGATGGAATTTTCTTCTTGCCACCATCTAAATATTTGATTTGTTAATAAACTTGTGGCCCTTTCTTCCAAAGAATATGTCATGTGTTTTCTTGCACCGTGCCTTGGGGTGTGGGGGCAAAGAGTAATAAAACACTGAATGGTGTTTTTCATAGTTTCCTATTTGTTCACTTCTCCATATTCTGTGACCAAATGCCTATTTTTTAAAAAGACTGATATAGTAAGTAAAGGTAAAGTATGCTGTTGAGTCAGTGTCGACTCCTGGTGACCACAGAGCCCTGTGGTTGTCTTTAGTAGAATATAGGAGGGGTTTACCATTGCCTCCTCCCGCGCAGTATGAGATGGCTTTCAGCATCTTCCTATATCGCTGCTGCCCGATATAGGTGTTTCCCCTAGTCTGGGAAGCATACCAGCAGGGATTCGAACCAGCAACCTCTGGCTTGCTAATCAAGTCATTTCCCCATTGCGCCATTAGGTAGCTTACTGATATTAAACTGATAAGAACAGATACTACTAGTAAACTAGTCTACTTCCCAGGAATCCCCAATCATTTATATAGTCAATCCCATCCAACCGTATAGTGAAAGGTTTGCACATCTGGATAAATTGTTTCTCCATATGGACAAAATTCCAAACCACACCTACCTCAGCCAATTCAAAAGAAGGTTAAAAGGCAGACACTGGAAAAAAAAATTCTAATAGTGAAATGGCTTAGGATAACAAAATGATATTTTTCTCCAGCAACAACAGTGTCTCTGAAGACATACAAAACTCCTTACCTCAAAACCTTAACAGGGGCTAAAATATGGCAAGACAGCCCCTTGGAATATATAACGAATCAGTAGGTAGTATGGAATTGATACCAAACTAGCAATAAAAAGAAGTACCATTTAGAAACTCATTTCCCAAGTTGATTATCCAGTATCATATGGAAGTGAAAGACAAAGTCTGCCCTTGGATCAGTATATAAAGCTGGCATTAACTTCTGTGGGATCTCAGTGAACAAAACTGAGAAAAGAATTTGGGCTAAAGGATTGTTGCTGCTCTATTATTACAATTGTAAAGAGCAATCAAACTGCCAAACTTCAAGGCCAACGCATATAAGATGTGTGTGGCAGGGCTGTAACAAGGTTGAAGTTGGCCCTGGGACAAGAAAGGAGGATGGGCCCTTGGACTCCCTGCCTTCTTGTTCCCCACCCCATGTATTTTTGCTGCAGAAGAACTATATAGACATGGTGTGTGAGCATGGATGAGTATTTCTACAAATAATATCAAATGCTCCCCCACACTTTGATCAAGAGCCAATAGCTTGCCAATGAGTCAGGGAGTATGAAGGGAGAGCGGAGAGTGGGCTGTTTCCCAGCCAGTGTATCCCCACCCCCATGGGCCCAAGGACATTCTCCCCCACACAATTACCCCTGCGGTGTGTGTGTGTGATATGTATGGACATAATGTTATGACATGTTAATCTATTTGGAAGGCTAGGCAATAAGAGTGGGATATATAAACATATTGATAACTTAGTAATGAATGAACTACTTGATAGGCTTTGAAATTGCTCTGTGACATTTTGGCAAAAGCCCAGAACTTTCAGAGGAGAACTCTTGTTGTCATTGTTGCTGTTGTCGTCGTCATCGTTATCTACATGGCAAAGAAAAGAGTGCCACTATTTATTTCATTTATTAAAATTGGCCACAAGAATAACTCCCAAATTTAAACTAGGCATTAAGTTAACACTATTTATGCAGAAATATATTCAAATAGTGCTATGCAAGAGAGAATACACAATGAAGTTTAACAACAATGAATATTTAGGTAATGCAATGCGTTTCCTATTGCTTTGCATGCTGGCTCAGAAAGAGTGGGAAAGGATCCACATGGCCACCCTCCCGGTTGCTGGCCATGACCCTTGCATCAGCACACCCAGAAGGGAAGCCATGAGGTCCTTCTCAGCCTTCTCTTGGTCCTTCTCAGCCAGCGCCTCATTTGCCTGCTGGGTGCTTTATTTCTTTCTCTCTCTTGCTCCAGATGAAGTACCAGCTGGGAAAGAGCAGGAGAGGGGCTGGGCAGCTCCTTCAGTCTATGCAGGGGGCATGGTGGATGTGCATGCAGCATTGAGGAAAGGGGCCACTGGTGGCCCTTGTTCCAAGGTTCTAGGTCCATACCAGGAGTGCTATTCCTTACCCAGCTCCCCACAATAACCTCCCCTCCCCTCATACTGTCAAATTGTTTCATTGGGTCTCTGTGAAATTTAACTCTTTGGAGATTCTAGTTCTCTCTTATTTTACTGGATTAGAACTAAAACTATTTCCGGGATATGAAACTCAGCTATAGGTACAGAGTTCTCCCAGTACAGTATCATTGGAATGAATTGAGACTGCGCAGAGGTGGCCACAACCTGTAAGTCAATGGCAGCCCTAGGACACAACGGAACCCGAAGGAAGGTATTCAGTATGAAAATGTCTGTAGGCTTTGGTGTTGTTTATTTGGTGGCTGGTTCTTACATGTAGCAACAGGAAGCAGGGGAATTTATAAATGAAACTGTATAGTCAGAGAGGTTTATTTTTGATACAGCTAATATATTAAAGTAACTAGCAGGTGACTTGTAAGAAGGAATGTCCCTGAGCCTGACTGGTGTATTATTATGAAAGCAAACATGACTTCCTCTTTACTCAGAGACCGGGGCTCCAAGGATAGTCTATGGCATTCCTCAGATGATTAAACGATCATGTAGCCTCTTTTAAATCGGTATCTGTTAACATTAGGTAAAATCCCCCACACTCTGCTATTGAGCAGTCTCCACTCAATCCAATGTTACTGGGAGAAGTTTGTATTCTATAGTAGAGTTTCATATCCCAGAAGTAGTTTCAGTTCTAATACAGTAAAATAGGAGAGAACTGAAATCTCCAAAGAGTTAAATTTCACAGAGACCCAATGAAAGTGGCAACAAAAGCAGAAAATGACATATTTGCTCAGAGAGCAGCTACAGCAAGAGAGTAAATCTGTTAACAATTTTTATAGTTCCTTACAAGAACTGTCATGATCCTAAAAGCAGAACACACATATATATCATCACAACTTATCCGTAGAAAACTGGAATTTCAAGGAACAGCTGAGGAATGTTAATGATCAATAAAGAAGGCTTGCCTCACAGGTTCAAAGCAAGGGAGTAGCATTAAGCATATGTCTCGTGCAGAGATGATTTTGTTTCACTTACTTACATTTCGATTCCAACAAGCCTGATATGGTGAAAATGGCCTTGCTACAGTAGCTGCCATATAATGTCATGCATTGGAGAAGATCCAGAAGGTTGGGGCCTCTCCAAAGGAGAGAATAAGGATCTGAATCTCTGAAGGTAGGACATCTCTAAGTAAGATGACCAAACTGAGGCATGTAACCAAAGAACAAGACAAAAATAATAGACTGGAAAGGCAAGCTGATCAAGCAGGAAAGGCGGAAAGATGATGGAAGGTGAGGCTGAGGAACCAGAGAACTATGATGACTACAACAAATATAAATATTTATATACTGCTTTTTAACAAAAGTTCTCAAAGCAGTTTACATAGAAAATTAATACTCAAACAAAGATGGCTACATAAATATATACAGGTGGCCCTCGCTATCCATGGTTTTGGCAACCGTGGCATCGTGTATCCACGGATGGGTCTTAGAGACCCGGTTTCATTATCTGTTATATTTAAAAAATGCTATTTTAGCCTATCCACGGTTCCTGGACCACTGGAAGTGACTTCTGGTGTCACTTCCAGTGATATTTCCTGTCCAGAGGTAAACATTATTATTCAGCTAGTGATTACTGGCCAAACTGGCCCCATCCATAAACTCTCCCTCTCTCTTTGCCAGCCCTCACTGGCCCTAAAAGCCTTTCCTATCAGCATCCCACTCCCCAAAACACCCTCCTTACTTCCCTTCATTTATCTATCAAATGGTGGGCCAGTGCTTCCAGGTGATAAAGAGAGAAGGAGGGAGGCAACAAACCTCATGTGCTGCCACAGCTCTTCCAATCACCCATCCTCACTTGACAGGTGAGTAAACGAAAGGAGGAGAAGTTGAGCAGGGATGGGAAACCAAGATTTTTTCTCCAGCTCAGATTTTGATCTATGTTAGAGAAGCAATTGGTGCTTTGAAAGCTCACCTCTCATTTGAGACTTTTATGAGTCACCAGTACTCAGTCTGTTTGGGAAAACATTGCTGGGGTGAGTTCTTGTGTGGTCCTATTTTAAGTACGGGCTTATGCTAACAGGAAAGAAACAAGGATAGACAGTGACCAGTCATAGCAAGAAGGGGTGGGAAAAGGGAAAGCTACTTGGGCCCAAAGAGACCTATGGCTCTCCATAGAGGCGCAGTGGTTCAAGAACCTTTGAAATCACAAGGCTAAAGTCCATCCATGGCTAATGACCCAGACATACACCCTGCAAAAGTAACAAGTTCTCAAATAAAACAGCTTATGCATTCATAATATTGAGGGCTGGTTCAGAAAATACTTTGCCTTCCAACCCAGCTCTGTGGGATAAGGATGCATGTGCACTGTGAGAACACAAGTCCTTTCCCCACTCCCAGCATGCAGGAACACCTGTCTGCATTCAGGAACACCATTCATTAATCAGGGAGGGGGGTTGGTCTGAACCATTTATCTTCATGTGGCCTATACAGATATTTGGGCCATGTGAACAGAAATGGTTCAGAAGAACCACCTGCACACATGATTAACAAGCACCACTGCATGATGGAAGGGGGAGAGGAAGTGCATGCTCATGGCGTGCACACATCTTTATCCCATGGACTTGGGCTGAGGATGAAATGTCATCCAAACCAGTCCTGATATTTGAATATTACAAGAAATAACTGTCTCTATATTCAAAAATAAATGACAAACATCAATACTTTAGGCTGCCGATCATAAGCATGATAAATTCCAATGTTAAATAAGCCTGTTCCCAAGGACCCAATTCTCTGGGAACTTCTCCTGAACATGTTGAAATTAATAGGAGTTGTGTAAGAAGCATTACAGTGCTAATATAATAATAATATATTAGCTAAATCGCTTCATTAAAAGACAAATAATGTAATTCAATTATTTTAAATTACTTTTTATTGTACTCCAGTTGATAGAAAAATGAATATGTGCATAATGTTCTCGTTGAGTTTGCTATTCTGTGCTTACACTGAGGAATATTTATGTCTGTTCTGCACTGCTGAAGTGTTTTCTCCTTTATTTATATTCAGTTTCTTCTTCATGTGGTACAGCACTAAAGAGCCATGCTTAATCCAAGGCTCTGGGAAATTAATATATCTCAAAAGAACAGCTATATTCAACAATTTATCTGTGTGATCTGTATTTCTTTCCCCAGCTATAATTTGAAAAACTCAGAATATATTTGCAAAATATACAAACAGCAACCTGAGTGCTTGACAATTTGAAGGGCAAAAGCAAAATGCTGAAAATTTAAGAACACTTAAGCAAAAAGAAGGGGTTTAACATTAAGAATCACAATACACTGAATATTTTTTAAAGTCTGATATAAAAAACTGTGACCAGTGGTGTCTCTGGTTGAAGTTTCATCTCAGCCATGAACTCAGGGTCAAACAAGACATTTCTTTAAGCACATGTTTGGGCCCAGTGTATTTTTTTTTTTTTTTTTAGCAGCTGGACTTGGTCTGGCTGCCCCAAGAAAAAAGCTCCTATTGGTGATGCAGTCATGGTGGGAAGAGGCATCCATGTGGGATGGGTGATACGGATTGGGATATAAAATTGAAAATACAGTTCTAACCTCCACAGCTTTAAATGGTATGGAGTCTGGAACCTTTCCACTGCCCATCAACTGACTGTTGCCTCTCAGGGATGCTTTAGCATGCTAGTCTCATCTTATTAGGCATCTATTTTTATATATGTTTGTACAGCAACTTGATACCAGCATTCGACCAGTGTGTGTGTGTGCGCGCACACACACACACACACACACACACACACACAACCTGATTGTTTCAGTCTTGATTGGCATGAAGCTGTGACGTAACCTAAGGAAAGAGTTCAGACTGAACTGGAAAACAATGTTTCAATGACTAGCTATTGTTCTTTATATTGGGATACAATTAATTGGTATGGATGCTGCCATTTAGTACTCAGGAGGACACAACATACTCATCAGTAGTATCCTTTTGCATGGTGTCGATTTTGTGCATTTCTTCAAGCACTCCCAAAAATATTAATGCCTAACATTAAACTGAAACTCATACCTCAGTCAATTTTACAAAGCAACTGCCAAGGTTTCTTTAGGAATTTCATGCCAAGCTTCAGAAGTGTGCACCCTAACCTTCCTCCCCACATCATTCAAGATAAACACTTCCCTTGTGACAGACATTTCGAGAGATCAAAGAGGGGCACAAAGACTGAGGGTGACATAAAACACAACTTCTGGTCCATTAAGATGAATGGACAGATTAGCTGGAAAATTCATGATGACATGTTGGGATGGCTCAGGCACTTCTGTTTATGTAATTACAGCTTGGGCGCTTAAGTGAGGGGAAGCTCCAAAGAACAGATTTGCAGCCGTGCCTCCACAGAAGAGCTTCCTCAGCATTTCATCAACCCCGTCCATCAGTGTCAATCAGTGCAATCCACCTGACATCTCATTACAACCTCGAAGCAGCTAAATGTAATCTAACCATTACAAAGAGCTCATTGGACAAACCGTTATGAACCAAACCACAAGGTTTATGTGGAGAATTCCAATTAATATATGCAAATATTGCCAGTAGGGCCTGATGAAAGTCAAAGAAGAAAAGCAAACTGCCATATATCATAATTCTTGCTCTATGCACTCTTCCTTCTCCCTTGCCAAATAGTCACTGCATGATTTTTACAAACCTATCTCCAGCTCAGTTTAAATCAGAGTATTCTGACTGAATTGGCTTATGTTACCTTCAGCCCTAAAAATACTTATGTCATCCAAGTGGATGCAAAACAGTAGCAGTGTTCAGAAATGCTTTTATGGGACATATTCTTAGGGCCAGGTTCATGTGTGAGTTGTTGCCAGCTGGCAATGCAACTGATGTTTGTAACTGGGGAGTTCAGAGAATGCATTTCTCCCAGTTCAGAACGTTCAGGCTACTTACGAGCAGAGCTCAAGCTGTCCAAAATGTGGACTCAGCTTGTGATTAGCTTGGTCCAAGCCCAGAACTGGATCTTTCTTGCAGTGCAGTTGCTGCCTTCCCTTTCACATTGAAGCATACCTGGTGGCACCACTGGAAGCAATAAAAATGGCTGCAGATGCATTCATTAAGCAGCAGCAGCCGGACAGTGAATGCCAAAGCTCCTAGGATGTCATTTCTAAGGGTTTGTGGGTTTTTAGTAAGGAATCAGGAGTCCTGGGAAATGATCACTTCCAGGGATCCTGGTGCATACTGTTCTAGAAGAATCTGGGCACCAGGATCCTACCAGCAGGTATGTGATGGGGAAAAGGGGGGGGGGCTTGTAAGGGAGTTTTGAGAGGGGAAGCCTTATCATTTTTCCAGCAAGCTGAAGCTCAAAAAGGGCCTGAGCTTAAACTCAGCTAATTTAGGCTTAAGTTTGGATTGACTCCAAATTAGATTATTTTAGGTGAGCTGATTCCAAACTGAGCCAAGGAAGCATTGATTGATTGATTGATTGATTGATTGAGTGCCATCAAGTCTGTTTCGCATACCCATCATACCCATCGCATACCCATCATTAATTGCAAAAGTTAAAAGAAGAACTTAAAACTAGCCTCCACCGAAAAAGTTGCTGAAAATGGGGGAGGCGCTTCTCACAGCTTAGGAAATCTTTCTTGAAAAACACACATACATATTTCAGCTCAGCCCTAATTTTAACTAGATCGCCTCTCATGGACCTGCTGGTATTTATAGAAAGGGGAAACTCTCTGCATGGGTCTGGCAAGACCTGCAGTGTTGGGATATAGGGATGCAGGGAGCAGGGGGAGGAAGCGGATTTCATTAACTTGTCTGCAGGTGCTTTGCCTTCATTTGCCCTCTAGGAAATAGCTACATATTTCCGCAGTAGAATCTCCACTAAAAAATGCCTTCACTACAAAGTTCTATGATTCGAGGGTGAGTACTATGGTGAAATTTTGGAACTTGTAATAAATGAATAAACATCAACCTTTTCTCTCAGAAAAGACTAGACTAATGTTTGTGACAGAAGACTTCAAAGGCCAACCCAAGTGACCTTATAAAGGTTCTATCTAAAACCTCTTAAACCATTAACAAAAAATCCTTGGCGAAAGCAATGTAATCCTGTCTGATTTATCTGAGTTATAATTGTATTACTTCCTAATTAGAAATCCTAGATAATGTGATCCAAGCAAAATGTTTGTTATAGAAACGTAAGCATAACAGGTGCCAATTTTTAGTGCAGGTAGACTTCTCTGCTGAATGGAATGTTCTGAACATACTCCCAGTTTCTAAAGACATAATTACCTATTTCTTTCTTTTTTCTTTTTTTTTAGATCGGCTGAACAGACCTCACAGCAACACCTTACTGGGAAGGGCATTAAGACCCTGTGCAACAACTAATTTTAGAGGAGGAGAATAGATGGTAGTTCCACTCAATCCTCCCGGAATGCTAACAAGTCTCATTGCCACAAACACTGCTTCCTCCTTCCATCTCTGCTTGCAACTAGAAGGTCAACTAATGCTCTGAGGACTGCCTTTGACCCTTGCGCCTTTAGGGGCTAAGCTCTACCTTAAGGAAAACAATAATTTTCACCTTTGTTCCATAAAACTAGTTACCAGTTTACCAACACAATCAATGAATCCAACATGCTTAATCCTTTGCAATAAACCTTCAAATTAGCAGGAGAAATATTCATACAGAACACCTTGAGGCTATAAATGAATACAATATAAGATATCAATACACAGCTTAAAGTTCTTTTATTAGTCATACTAAGAACTATGATTTTATATTGTAATATGGAATACAGCCTAACAGTTTCAGGTCAGTTTTAACTGAGAAAAAGGAGACAGGCAGGAAATAGGGTTTTCATTTTACAAGGTCTAGAAAACTAAAACTGGTAAGATTTCATAAACTAAAAGAAGGTTTTTCTACTAAAACTGTGAGGATGCATTTCTTTTACTTAGTGGGGTGTCCCTAGAGCTGGAGGAATTGAGCAAAACTGACCAGCTTTCCTATAGAATGACACTGCTGAGTAGCGTTTGGATCGCTGCAAAGTAATCACAGTTATGGAGACTGAAAGCACAGAAGTCTTGCAGAATAGAGACTGAAAAAACACGAATTGGTTTATGCAGCTACTACTACTATGAATATTGATATACCACTCTTCAACAAAGTTTCCAAAGCAGTTGACATAGACAAATAAATACAGGAGGTCGTTGATATCCGCGGATTCGTGTATCAGCAGCTAGGTAAATGAAACCCAAACTCCACATATGTGGAGGGGCGGGGGAGGAGAAGAAGAAAAATGTTGATCTCGAGGGTGGCCAGAAATGACCACGGAGGTCATTTCTGGTGGCCATTTTGGGTTCTGATGCCTCAAAATGGCTCCTTTTTTTAAAAAAAGGGAGGAAAAACCATTTTCAGCCATTTGGGGCGGCATTCCAGGCTACAGCATGACTCAGGGGGAGCAGTAAAGCATGGTAGAGAGCTGCCCCCCACATTTCCCCACCCCCCCAAAAAAGGTGTTTGGCTGATTTTTGGCAGTTTTCTGTGATTTTCCGCATGTGGTTCCTGATCTGGAACCTAATCCCTGCAATCCCATAGCCCCCAATGACTCAATATTCATAGTTTTCATATCCCTGGTTACGGCCAGGAATGGAACCCCCACAAATATCGAGGTCCTCCTATACATAAATAAGATGGTCCCGTCCCCAAAGGGCTCTTAATCTAAAAAGAAGCGTAAGGCAGATACCAGCAACAACCACTAGAGGGATGCTATGCTGGGGTTGGATAGGGCCAGTTGGTCTCCCCCTGCTATATACAGTATAAGTGAATCACCACTTTTAAAGGTGTCTCTTTGTCCAGATAGCATAAGTTCTGCCAGTATCTCTTGAACCCAACAAGGAAAGAACTCTAATCCATTTCCAAAGTATTGATACCTGCAGAGAGGAAAGCAAGTGTTCTGTCATCTGGATATTTAAGCTAGTAGTTTCTACAGAGTAGGGCTATGTACCTTCCTGCTTTATTACCTGGCCTTGTTTAGCAACATGCTTATTTTTCCCAGCAACATAATGTTTTGTGACAGCCTAATGCAGGCCTCCTCAACTTCGGCCCTCCTGCAGATGTTGGCCTACAACTCCCATAATCCCTGGCTATTTGCCACTGTGGCTGGGGATTATGGGAGTTGTAGTCCAAAAAACAGCTGGTGGGGAGCCTAAGTTGAGCAGGCCTGGCTTAATGGCTTACAGATGAGATTGTGTCATAAAGGTTCATGGGCCAGAATCTGCATTGTCAGATGCATCTGATGACTTGGGCTCTGGTCCATAAAAATGTATGCCACATAATCTGTTAATTGCTGTCAGGGTAACTGACAGATACTATGGAGTTCTACCTGGAAGTGCAGGAGAACAAGCTGCTGGCTCTCTGGCAAGCAGTTAGGACCAACTGCTTTACCAGCACTTTTTAGCCACAGTCACATTTTGAGTAATTGTTATGCAGGAGTTCTTTGGATCTAAGAGATAATCCAGACTGTTACCTATAAAACCTTCTCTTTTGCAATTGTCCGTGACTGCCTTAACTAATATCCTCAACATTTAACCAGGATCACTGTGGCTTAGCATTGCATAGTCAGAAAAGAATAGCTGCCTTATATGGCTGCACTTTCTTTCATTTGTGCCTCTGAACTGTCCGCCATCTCTTTTGCTACCAAGCAATCAAGCCTTAGAGGTTAGATCATTCAAATTTTCCAACTCAGTCTGTTTTCCACAACCAAGAGGCTCTAGATCCCTTTTGTTGTTTCCTGCAGCTCTTGATGCTGCCCCAATACTAAATCCTGTAAAGGCAGGAATGCACCCCAGCTAGCCAAAGGGTTACATGGTGCTGAGTTAGCATTTGAACTCCTACCAAAGAAACAGCAAAAGTGCCAGAGGAGGAAAAAGAATCTCCATCTCAACACACACCAAAGAAAAAGCTGGCTAGAAGATCTACAAGCCAGTAAAAGTCTGGAATAAGAAAACAAAACACCACTCTCCCATGAAAGAAAGCAAAGAAGATGACACATCAGTCATCTGGAAGAAAGAACAATCAAAATACTGAAGGTGTATTTTCCAGATAACTTTGAAAGTCTATCCTCTACTCTTAGTCAAGATATGGTGGCAATGTTGTGTTGAAATGAGGAGGATTGCAAATATTTTGAATGTACTGGCTCTCTTCTGAAAACTGTCAGGTATTGACCACCAGAAATGTCCCCTTCCCTGTACAAAATAATGTAATGTTATGAGATCTATAAAAGTACAGGAGACTTCTGATTATCACAAGGGTAATATTCCAGGAAAGTTCCATGAATGTTAAAACTGTGATATTCAAATACTAAACATAACCCAAAAACTGGGGTTAGGTTTCTGAGAAGCAGTGCCCAGGGTGCTCCAGGGGATTTAAAAATTAAATGTTCAATCTCTCACCACTTCCCAGCTGATGTGGAGGGTTGGATATTTAAACTTTAACACACACACCCTGGAGCAGTCTAGATGCCACATCTCAGCTGGTATGGGAGACCCTATAGGTATACCGATTTAGTTAAAGGGGTTTCCTAATTGGAAAACCCCATGAATGACTGAAACCACTCCATGATAACTGAATTGGCATACAAGAAGTTGCCCGTGAATGGGCAAAAGCACAAGAGATGAACTCGTGAAAGTGGTTCAGCATTCGTCTGGACGTTAGCACCTGATGCTTTGGGTGTCCAGTTCTACAGGACCGGCAGTCCTATAGCAATGACAACCATCTTCAGCAAAAACAACAGGAGAATATCTGGATTTAAACAGCTGACACACATAACCTACGGAAACTATTTCCTAGAATTTCTTTTTAAACATAATTTTACAACGTGGCAAGAAATTTCACTGCATAACATGCTGCAGAGTTCAACAGAAAACCAGTGACGGTTCCAGCAAAATAGATGGAAATGACATCTGGCATCCTCATGTTCATAGGTTTCACATTCAGCTACCATCAAGCCTTTCCTCCCACTTTGTAATGCTGTGAACTGAAGCTTCATAAACAGTGAACTGTGTTAATTCAGACAACATAGGGCATCAGTTCTTTCTAGAAATCAAAGTCCAGTCTGCATTGCTCGACTGTTGCATAATTGTTACCTTTATATCCCATAAATGTCAAGGTCAAAATGAGGTGGTCAGCACATGCAGAAGCAACTACAGAGGGAGCAGATTCACTTAAAGGCTTGATATTTCATACTTCCTGTACAGCAAAAATAAAAGATTATCAGAATTATTCCTGCATTGTGTTAATATAAAACTCTAAGAAACCAGATGATCTTTGGATTTGTATGTTTTTCATCCTCCCATTAATTTTGTACCCAAATGTTCTGATCCTAGGAAATATGGGAAGAAGCAGCAAGCTACTGCTGTACTCACAGATATATGAATTTAGGGTTTTAAATGGGGATGGGTATTATGCAGATTCACATTAGATACATGTGGGGCATTTCCAGCTGCAGCTGGCAGGTGGGAATCTATCTGGCTGATCTCCATAAAAGAAGAACCTGCTTCTGCATGCATAGCGTATTTTCTGAGCACCAAACAAAATGTGTTGATTTTATAGTCAACATACTGAATTTGATGCATCTATTCACTTTCAAATAGCTGCCACCCTAAGGTCCAGTCAAGTCTGGGACAGCAGCATGGAGACAGAGGTTGTTTAATTCTGCACTCTTTCCCCATTTGTTGCAATTCAGGAGCTCAGAGAAGCTTCAGGGGATAGTATTTTTTTTGGCAGAAATGCACAGTGAAATTAAATGGTTAAACACATATGCATGGCAGTTCTAATCCAGATTGGATTGATGTCTCCAATCCAAAAGTGAAGTAAGGTTCAAACTAGATAATGGCACATTTAAGGTCACAACTGAGCCCTATTCAGGTGTCTCTTTACTCACAGGCAGCATGCAAGGGGCAAGGCTTAGTAGCACCTGGCATGGAGCTTTCAGTCAGCATCATAGATGTGTACAGGTTTTTAAGAGAGCGCCTTCTCAGTCGTGAACCCTGACGCCTATTAAGATCATCTGGAGAGGTCAGGGTATGGTTGCAACCAACTCGTTTGGTGGCAACTCGGGACTCGGCCTTCTTGGTGGCTGCTCTAGGGCTTTGGAACGTGCTACCTGCTAAGATAAGAGCATCTCCTTCTCTGTTTGTTTTTTGGAGGACCCTGAAGATGTACCTATTTTCCCAGGCCTTCAACTGAGACCAACTTTTTAAATTTTAATGTGTTTTTATCATGATTTTTATCTTTTTATGAATTTAAAATGCTTTGCATTTTATATTATGTTTTAATTCTGTACACTGCCTAGAGATTTCTATATTAGGCAGTATATAAATTCAACAAACAAACAAAGCATGTACCCTGGGAACAGTCTTTAAACACCTTAACAGGGCTCTAAATTATGGTGCAAACTGAAACTGAAAGGTGTTCAATCTATATGCTTATGCTAGTGTTAAAAATGCACATCTTTTTGCCAAATAAACCAGAGTATCATCTTAACATATTGCTCCTGAGAGCTTCTGCTTCCCCATTTCTTCATCCCATCACCATTCTCACCTCAACAACTGCCTTTCATCACCTCCTCTTTTGCCCTGCCTTTCCATTCTTGAGCCTGCTGGTCACCAGAATTCCACCCCACTCTTATCTAAACACAGCTTTAATTGTCTCAGGGGTTTCCCACAGCTGAACCTCCAGCTGAACCTTTACATCTGAGAGAGTAAAAAAGAAAGTATGGCATAAGAAGCTTCTTAAGAGGAAACCCAGAGAGGAAACATGCTTCATATTCCCTCCTGCCCACAAAAACCACACAGGGAAAGCACCAATCAATATGCAACAATAGCAGCAACTAAATGACAACATCACTTAGTCCAATCCAGAGCCCTGCCATATTCAAGGCACAAGCATCCTGCAAGAAGTTAATTGTCATGGAGAAGGCATAGCTACTGGTTAGGAAAGCAACAGGTGATGCTTTTGCTGGCCAGCCTTTCCTCCTACATTGCTTCCACACAACTGAAAACTGGGAGCACACACAGCTCTCAAACCCAGTAGAACACTGCTTTTGATTGTGTGAATAACCTCTATGTCTAGTATTCTGCATTAAGACTTCATGTGGGTCTCAGATTGGGGAACTATTTCACGCGTGTTTTATTGAAACCCTCCACTATAGTCAAAATTTGTAGACATTACTCTAAAGCAGGAACTTTCAAATTTCTCTCAAAATGTACCGCTTCGGGCAAAATTGAGTTCAATTCTAATTGTGACCAAAGGGTAGAAGTCAGAAGAAATGCCTCCCGTGCAAGGAAAGTTTCCCCAAAATTATGCCCTTAGTCAAACTCAGTTGTTCTGAAGAATTCAAAATTACTGTTTGTTCCACAGATCTTATGAACTGTACAGAGGAATTCTGAATAATGTTGCTTCCCACAATGAACTAGTTCAAGAACAATCTTTGCTCTAATAGAAACTTGCAAAGAAAACTGGTTTGGAAAGCTGGCTACTTTTATCCTCCGATTTTCCCTTGCATGCTCTTGATACCCAAGTTATACCCAATTATGTCATCAATTTCCTTCAATTACTTCACAAAGCGTTCATGAGCACCCAGGGAATAGACGGTTGCAACAGTAGCTTTTGTATCACTCAGCAATGGAATCCAGCATTTATAGCAGGACTCTGAAGCATATGGTGGGAAGGGGAGTTATTTTCTTAGCATTCTTGAGCTCTATGTGGTATAACAAGAGTATGTCATGATTTATGACCGCATAGCACATTTATTTTGCTCACGAGAGAAACCTTTCATAATCTGCTCATTTCTGAGGCACTTCTAGAGTTATGAGATCAGAGAGCCCTCATATATGTACTGTCACGCCAAAATGTTCCCAGTTGGCCTGCCCCCTTCAGAAACTTCTCTTTATACCAAGATTTTCAAGTCTCTTTTGTATTAAAAGCTCCAGTTACTGGACACTGGTACCCAAAGCCTCCACATTTTGACCTGGTATATTCGTTAATATAACATCAATATAACTTTTCGCTTTGTTATATTGTGTTGGCTAATCCCCATCCTGAGGCACTTGTTTTCAGAGGAAGAAAACAAGGTCCTTTCCTAAAGAAAGACTAAATATGTATTTTGGCTTCTAAAAAAATATGTTAGAAGTAAATGGTACCACACAAAAGATAGAATTTGAAAGTCAGCACTCAGAAATGCGAAACAATAGAAAGGGTTAGAGGAACCATTATATTACACCAGTAAACAAACTAGTTTTCAGCTAAGAGCAAATTCTCATGACAGACAGATATCTAATGGCTTACATGTGGTGGCTCCTTTAAAGCAAATTGGTTATGTGACTCAACGATCAGTTGGAGCTGCAATTTTGACTTACTACTGGTAAACCATTTCAATGAAGGCACCAAAGGCTGAAGAAACAGGAGTTTCTAGAATCTTCCATGAGCCCACTGGTCTTGTGAATGGGTTTCATGTCTGCCAATCAGCATTTGTAAAGCCCTGGGCTCTTCTCCTAGAGACTTCACTTTAAGAATAAGAAGAATAAAGTGATTGATATGCTACTATTCCAAAGGAAACAATAGGATCAATGTTTGAATTAGTGAAATGTAAATTGGCATAATATCACCCCAATGCAGAAAACCTGTTAAAGGACTGGGGACGGGTAATTATTTGTACACTTGTGAATTGAATAGTGCCAGAAATCCTAAGCAATGGAAGAAGATTCCTTTGCAATAATGGTGAGTTTTATTTATTTTGTAATTATTTATATTATTTTGTATTTATTTATATTAAAATGTATACTTTGCTTTTCTAGACAAAATGCCTACTTAAGGAGACTTAAAACAGATAACAAAACAATACAGAATATAGCATAAAATATAACCAATCAGTCAACTCTGGGCATAAACTGAACAACTAGTCATATCAGCTTGAGATAGTTAATTCAAAGAAGTCAACCATTTCTAATTTTTTTATGGTCTGCTTGGAAAGCATTTTTTAACCTTGTTCTTTGCTCCTTACTACATGTAGTAGGAGCAAAAGAACTATCCAAAATGACCATGGTATCCTTTTGGATGGGCTGGCCTAGTTGGGTGTGGCAGGCACTGCGTCAAGGAGGTTCCGCTCCTACCTCGAGGCCCATTCTCAAAAGATGATGGTAGGGGATTACTGCTCAACTCCTCGGCAGATATGCTCTGGGGTTCTGCAGGGTTCCATTCTTTCCCCGTGTTTAACTTCTACATGAAACCGCTGGGAGAGGTCATCTGGATATTTGGCCTGAGGTGTCACCTCAGGGATGGGTACAGAAATGTGGTGCGGCGGTTCGAAGCTGGCAGAGGTGTCGCTTTAAGGGTGGGGGAGGGTGCACTTATCCCTCCCACTGCTTCCCCCCCACCAGTGTCCTTTGTTAAGAAAGATGATTGGGGCGACAGCATACCTCCTTGCCACCCCGTTGCCCCTGAAGGCTGGATATGGCTGGAAGTCCCCAATGTGCCTGTGTGCACTGGCATGCGCAGATGCATCGGGATGCCAGCGGGGAGAAGCAATGGGAGAGGTAAGTGCACCCTCCCCTGCTCTTAAAGTGGCACCTCCGCCACTTTTGAACCGCCCCGCTGTGGTTCTGTACACAGTTCTGTACCACTAGTTCCGTGCACACCCCTATCATCAGTATGCAGATGACCCCCAGTTGTATCTCCCTTTTTCATCAGACACAGGTGAGGCAATGAGGTGTCATCACTGTCCTGAATCAGTGCCTGGATGCAGTACGGGACTGAATGAGGGTGAACAAGCTGAGACTCAATCCATAAAAGACAGAAATATTGTTGGCCCGTGGTTCCTTTGGCCTGGTGAATGATGGGGTTGCACTCCTCCTGGAGGACCAGGTTTGCAGTTTGAGGGTGCTCGTCAATCCAGCATTGTCACTCAGAGGCTCAAGTGGCCTCTGTGGCTTGGAGCACCTTTTATCAGCTTCAGCTGATACACCAACTGAGACCTTACCTGGACAGAGATAGCTTGGCTACAGTTACTCATGCTCTGGTAACCTCTCACTTAGTTTACTGCAATACATTGTATATGGGGCTGCCTTTGAAATTGGCCCAGAAACTGCAGTTCGAACAAAATAGGCCTGCAAGTTTATTAACTGGGACTGGATGTTTTGAGTATATTACGCCAGTGCTTTGTCAGCTGCACTGGCTCCCAGTCCACCTCTAGGCCCAATTCAAAGTGCTGGTTTTAGCCTTTAAAGCCTTAAATGGCTTGGGACTGGCTAGCTGAGAGAGTACCTTGTACCTTATGTCCCAACTCAGACCTTAAGATCTCTGGAGGCCCTCCACTGAGTGCCCCTGCCAAATGAGGTGAGGCAGGTGGCTGCTAAGGAGAGGTTGCACCCCACTTATACAATAGCTTGTCAGTGGTTGCACCCCGCTTATACAATAGCCTCCCCAGTGAGGTTCATCTGGGTTAATCATTTTGTTCTTTTAGATGCCAACTAAAGACCTTTTTGTTCAATTCAGGACTTTAAAATAAGCTCCCTGCTGAAATAAGAGCATCTCTGTTTGTTTTCAGGAAGAACCTCAAGACCCACCTGTTTTCTCAGGCTTTTAACTAGAATATATATATATATATATATATATATACACACACACACACACACACACACACACACACACACATACATACACAAACACATATACATACATAAACACACCCTTGTTTTAATAACTATTTTATTCTATTGTTTTTATTGTGACTTTTGTATTGTGACTATTGTATTTTAATTTGTGACTTTTAAATATTTTAAATTTTGTACACCGCCAAGAGATATACATATCAGGTGGTATAGAAATATGATAGATAGATGAATGAATGAATGAATGAATGAATAAAATAAAATAATGTTCTGTTGTGATTCACCCAGAGAACAATTTGGTATGGGGTGGCAAACAAATAAATTTTATTTATTATGAAATTATTATTATTATTATTATTATTATTATTATTATAAATATAGTACATAATAATATTCTTAATGAATTTGCTCATCAGATAAAGAAATCTGCCCTTTGAAAAAGCAAAAGGTATAGGATTAAAATCACAGAGGCCAATAATTAAAGAAAAATAACTCTTTATATCCTAATATTAGCCTCCCTTCCTGACTATTATTGCACATTTTAGTGCACATTTAAACAATTAAATGACCCCGTGTACAACCCACTTGCTTTAAAGGAATCTCACTGCCTGTGCTGTAATAGACCAGTTTAGAGTAAATAGGCTATACTCATATTTGTTTTCAAAATGATACTTAAAGTAATTTCAATATTTTTTCAAAATATACACTTACTGGAACTATTAAAATACATTTCTCAGCTAACCCAAAAAATTAGTTAGAGCATGGTGGCAAACAACACCCAAAATGGTTTTAAAAAATACTTGCTGAAATTCTCGTTAGCTATAAAAGCAAGATCACAAAACAGTAATGCTTTAGCTCCCTCTAGAGGTAGCACATTTCATGAAAAACGTGTTTTAATTCATATTTGCTACAAAGTTTTGTTCACTATTTTAATACAGAATCTACAGCATTACCTATCCATTCATGCCTAAAGAAACATGTTTTGTGGTTCACATGAACAGAAATATAGTTATTCCAATTGTTTTTGACATCCCCAGATTCCCAATCATCCCACTCCACAAATACAGAATAAAATAGAATAAGGAAATCAACATTGTGATAGAGCTCAAGCAGTGGAAAAGAAAACTACTCAAATTATACAGGCACAGAATTGCCTGAATGGTTAAGGTGAGGTGTAAAAATAGCTTGCAACCATTATTAGCCATGAACAATCAATCATTCAGAAAATCCAAACCATCTACCCAATGCCTGAAATTTGTCATGGAGAACTAGGCAACAAGTACCACCACGTCTCTGAATTCCATGCAGATCTGTTGAGAAACAACCTAGATATGGAACTTTTAAAATGCCAAGAAGCTAGTTTCACTCTCTAACTTCAGCCAAGGGTAACACACATTTTAAAATTGTTATTTAAAATGTTTCATAAAAACTCAGATCCACATGGAATGCATTCTCTGTTTCTTCTGGGGAAAGGTTAATTGTTTCTCAAGTTGTTTGCCTTTGGAGTCCTCAGTATAACAGGGTAAATAACCTATCATCTGGAGGGGTCCGGTTATGATTGCCGCCAACTTGTTTCGGGGCCAAGCCTTCTCTGTGGCTGCTCCCTGTGGCGCTCCCTGCTGAAATAAGCATCTCCTTCTCGATTTGCTTTTAGGAGGACCTTGAAGACATACCTGTTTTATCAGGCTTTTAACTGGAATTTAAATTTTAAATTGTAATGTATGTTTTTATCCACTGTGATTTTATCTGTTTTGATGAATTTTAAATGTTTTGTTTTATATTATGTTTTAATTTGTACAACGCCTAAAGATTTCTATATAATGTGGTATAGAAATGCAATAAACCAACCAACAAACAAACTGAGGGTACTCATCACATAATATATTCTTCTTCTTCCCAGGAGTGAGTGTTTCCCTCAACAAAGGCAAATGCTGCCTGTGTTTCTCCTTAGCTGTGTGGGCCAATTGAGTCAACATGTGTGTTTAACTTGACCAGATAGCTTGGATTGCTGAGTCTGTTTTGAGGCATTAGCTGCTACCTAACAGTGCAGTACCTTGCATGTTTACTCCAGAATAATTCCTTCTTATAATAAGGGGGGAAGGAAGTAATGGAAAGACCTTTGTAAGAGGGGAGGGCAAGCAATTAGCAGTTCTGTCAAATTTTGATAGTTGATCTTCCACCACCACAACTATTTGCATGAAGATCCACAAGCAACCTATCTCTGCACTCTCTTCTTTACAGGTATGGTAGCAACTGAAAAATATAAAAGCCCTGCAATATGCTTTCAATAAATCAAAATATTTTCTACTGAGATATACTTGTTTCTAAAATTTTGTACATCACTGCAGATTATTTCCTGCATTAATAGATCCTGGAATGAAAATATCAAATCTCTAAATTCTAGGACCTCCTTTCAGAAAATTCAGCTTCCATTCTAACAATAAAGAAGCATAATCTAAATTAAATTTAAAATACCAAATTTAATGACTTAAGTAAGACCCTGTGTAGATGCAATTATAAAACTCAATCTTGGGGAAGATTATTTAGGATCAACTAAAAGGTATATCTTATTCTCAGTTCAGATACCACTAGGAATCTGCTATCATCAAGCAATAGTTCCAAACCATTATTGTAACAGATCGAGAAAATTGTTCATAGATAGATGGCTAGTTCCTGATTTATACAAGAGAGGATCACACAGAGTTAAGATCTCCTATCAAGACAAAATATATTTATCTTCTCAGAATTCATAAGGTGGGGGGTTTACCACTGAGTCATCTTTTTCCATTTAATTAAGTCATAAGAACGTAAGAAAAGCTGTGCTGGATCAGGCCCAAGGCCTATCTAGTCCAGCATCCTGTTTCACTCAGTGGCCCACCAGATGCCTCTGGGGAGCCTACAGGCAAGAGGTATGTGCATGCCTTCTCTCCTGCTGTTGCTCCCCTGCAACTGGCATTGAGAGTCATCATGCGTCTGAGGCGGGAGGTGGCCCATAGCCACCAGACTAGTAGCCATTGATAGACCTGTTCATTAACATTCTGTGAAATTAATTTTAGTTTTATCTGAAATATTCTAATCAATATAGATATAATTATTTTTATTTCACCAGTTAATCTAACTTATCTGTTATCAGACCTGTTCGCTTCACCATACTTCAGTGTACCTCCTGAACTCAAGCCTCATTTTCTTTCTCTATATTTGCTTGGAAGAGAAACTCTGCCTGCATTCCAGGTAAAGGCCGTTCTGACAAAGAGTTTTCCTTAAAAAGGCAATACTCAAGTCCACTTGCAAACAACCTGTAGCAAGCCCAAGGAGATGCCCTAGCTGATTGCATTATGACACAAGCAGGTGAAATATAGAACAAACCTGCCTGAACGTTAAGGAACAAAGGAAGTCTAAATATACTATGTAAATGGGATCATCTTATCCACATGCCCACTGACACTCTCACAGAACTCCAAAAGGTTAGTGAGGCAAGTAGTGATGTGCATGAATCGAGATTCATGAATCGAGATTCATGCACTGATTCGAAGGGCATCTTTAAAAGTTTGGGCATCTTTAAGTGAGGAGAGCAGGTCCAGACCTGATCCTCTGCCACTCACCACAGCCCCCTGCTCTGGCAGCACTCCCCTTCCCCCCCAGCACCCCTGACCAGGCAGCAGCCACACATAGCCTCCGTGCATGCGTGGAGCCTATTTGCATGGCAAACATGGTTGCACATGCATGGAGGCCATGTTTTAGGTGTGGAGGCTCTAAATGTTTTAGGTGTACTGATATCCCCCTCACCCCCCACCCCCTTAATGCTTTTATTTTATCTGCCACTGATGGAAATTCTCCAACATCTTGAATTACCACCCATTCTCCTTTAACTTAACAATAGTTTGAAAGGTACCACACATCTATACTGAATTGCCTTCAGCAAGGCTTGTTTTACACGTTTATCAAAGTATGCTTTCCATCAATTTACCTGGAACAGAACTTAAGCTAACCAGCCTGTAATTTCCCAAATCCCGCCTTGATCTTTTTTTGAAAATTGGAGTTTCATTAGCTACTTTCCAGTCCTCTGGTACAGAGCCTGATTGTAGAGAAAAGTTACATGTTTTTGCTAGGAGATCAGCAATTTCACATTTGAATTCCTTCAGAACTCTTGGGTGGATGCCATCTGGCACTGGCGATTTGTTAATTTTTAGTTTTTCAAGGATGTTTAGAACATCTTCTTTCATCACCTCAAATTGGCCCAGTTCTTCAGCCTCAAAGTCTGAGAAGCTCAGTTCCAGAGTGGGTATATGGTCAGTATCCTCCACCATGAAGACAGACATAAATAACTCATTCAGCTTCTCTGCAATCTCCTTATCTTTCTTAATAATACCTTTCACACCCTCATCATCTAAGGGGCCAACTGCCTCCCTGGCAGGTTTTCTACTACTTAACTTAACTTAACTACTTAACTTCTTACTTTAAACATACAAGAAGTTTTTGTTATTTCCCTTGACACTTCTAGCTATATGCTCCTCAAACTCTCTTTTTGCATCCCCTTTTGTCTCCTTGCATTTCTTTTTGCCACCTTGTATTTCTTTTGCCAGAGTTTATGTTCCTTCATGTTCTCTTCATTTGGGCAGGACTTCCATTTTCTTAAGGAAGTCTTCTTCTCTTTTATAGCTTCCCTGACTCTACTTGTTGCTGTTCTGGCATCCTCCTGAACTTGGTTGTATTGCTCCTCCTTGGTATACATTCCAACAGAGCTTCTATTATTGTGGTATTAAATAAGTTATATGCTTTCTGGAGTGATTTGACCCTCCTGAATTTCCCTTTCAGCTCATATTTTACCAATCCCCTCATTTTTTAGAAGTTTCCTCATCTGTGTTGGACTACATTGGCAATGCTCCACTCGCATATAAGCTGAATTGGATCACACTATGGTCACTGTTCCCCAATGATTCTATTACTCTGATCCTGGGCACCACTCAGGATTAAGTCCAAGGTTGCCTTCTCTCTGGTTGGTTCTGTGATCAACTGTTCTAAGGCACAGTCATTTAGCATGTCTAGAAATCTGGCCTCTCTGTCAATACCTGGTGAGGGTAATTGAAGTCACCCAGTATTACAACTCTGACTCTCTTTGACACCTCTCTGATTTGCTTCTCCAGCTCCATGTCACTCTCAGCATTTTGATCCAGAGAGTGATAGCTCATCCCTAGTAACAAATTTTCTTTCAGTCCTTGTATTCTCATCCATAATGATTCTGAAGGATGCCAGTCCTCCTAGGTTTTCTAGCTTGTTGGATTCTATCCTTTCTTTAATATACAATGCTACTCCACTCCCAATCTGCCCTTCCCTGTCCTTTCTGTAGAGTTTGTATTCAGGAATAACAGTGTCCCACTGGTTCTCACCGTTCCATCAGGTTTCCATTATGCCCAATATATCAATGTTTTCATTAGCAAACAAGCACTCCAGCTCACCCATCTTGGCTTGGAAGCTTCTGGCATTGGTATATAAACACCCATATGCTTATGAACCCTGAGTCTGACACAGAGGAGTTCCAGGATGAAGTGGTCATAACCCATGTGCTGGATACCAGGGTCTCTCTATGTGAAGTGGTTCAGGACAACTGAGCCCGACTGACCAAGAGGACTCACAGTACAAGGCAAGCTTTGAGGGGCCCTCACCCACACTAATGGGAATGTCGACACCTGTTGAACCCCTCCACACACCCTTGCCTGTGTCCCACTCGCCACCAACAGCCATCCAGCTACACCACATCCAGCACTTAAGAAATAGGCCATAGCCCCTTTAAGATATTCCAGGCTCAGGTGGGGCTGCAGTGCTGGCTCTGTATTTAAGGCCTCAGATTGCCTCAACCATTTGCTGAAGCAACTTCATTGTGGATGCTTGCTACCTTGAGTCTGATCCCACTTCTTGTTCTTGGTTTCCCTGGCTTCTGACCCTTTGCTTTTGTAGGGGCTTCAATCCTTCCTGCTCATAATGGACTGATCTTTGGCTTCTGACCCTTTGCCTGATTTGACTCTAACTTGCCTGCCCCTACTAGACTGATCTCTGGCTCTAAACCTTCTGCTTGTTTGACTTTGCCTTGCTTGGTCCCACAGTGTGCTTCCTGCCATATCTCACCTGCCCAGGTATGACACTTACCTGGCATTAGTGTGTGCTATCTCCCTTATGGTCACTTGATCTTTTTGACCAGCTGTCAAGTGCTTCTGTTTCCATCTGCTCTACTAGGTTCTACTCTGTCCCCTTCCAATTTATCTGAAAGGTTTTCACCCTTGCACATTAGGGGATTTTGCTTGCCGAACCACCCGGTTCCTGTTGGCAATCCCCCAAATGTCATTTTAAAAGCTGCTCTGCTACCCTTTTGATTTTAAGTGCCAGCACTCTTGATTAAAGTGGATTGGTTAAAATGGATCAGCATCTTGGTTAAAGTGGAGCCTGTCCCTTTTGTACAGGCTTTTCTTGCCCCAAAATGTATCCCAGTGCCTAATAAATCTAAACCCCTCCTGCTGACACCATAGTCTCATCCATGCATTGAGAACCCTCAGTTCCAGTTGTCTTGCTGGTCCTGTGCATGCAACAAGTACTAGTAGTACTTCATAGAACGCTACCCTGAGGGTCCTGGACTGCAAAATCCTACCTAGCAGCCTAAATTCTAGGACCGCCTGACTGCTTTTCCCAACATTGAAGGTGCTGATGTGCACTATGACAGCTGACTCCTCCCCACCACTGCCTAACACCCTGTCTAGATGCTGCTGAATGATGTCCACAACCTTAGTAGCAGGCAGGCAAGGCACCATGTGGGTTACACGTGGGTCGCAAACCCCTCTCTCTATGCCCTTAACAATAAAATTGCCCACTACTTGGAGCCCCCCCCCCCGAGTATCCTTTGTGCAAGAGGATATGGGTGCATCACCTAAGGAAGGGGTCCCTTCTAAGGGAGCATTCCCCTCTTCCTCAGATTGATGTCCTCCTTCCCTGAGACCTTCATTCTCTATGACAGCAGAGAAGCTGTCAGCCTGGGAGTGGGCTGCCTCTGTCACATTCCTCTTCTCATCCACATACCTCTCTACCTCCCTGAACTTCTCCAGGTCAGCCACCTTGGCTTTGAAGGAACGAACCTATTCCCGGAGAGCCAGGAGCTCTTTGCACCGAGCGCACACCTATGACTTCTGCTGCTCAGGCAGATAGTCATACATGCAACATTCCATGCAATACACTGAAAAGGCACCCCCTCCCTTGCTGGCATTCTATCTCCATTACTGGTTTTATTAGCTATTTAGAATTATTATAGCTTGTTTATTTGAATGCTAGCTCTTAGCTGCAGTTATCAACCAATTAAAGATGTTAAGCCCTGTAAGCTGTGTGACTCACCTGCAGCTAATCCCCACCCACTGTCTCTCTAGGCACAACTGAAACTGCTCTGTCAAAAACAGCCCCCCAGCCAGCCAGAAATCAAACCCTAGAAAAGACTAGCCCTGTCAAACTTACCTTGTCCTTTCTCCCTTGTTGATTTATTTATTTGCTTGCTTTCTTCTTTAGGAAAGAAAACAAAAGTTTACTGCCTCACCTGCAGGGCTGTCCTTGGAAAGCCCTGGAGGGGTAGGGGGCCTGGGGCAAATCAGCCAGTGCAGGGACCCCTTCCAATTAATTCTAATGGAAATTAAAAGAGCGGGGCCCGGGGCGGTCGCCCTGCTTGCCATGCCCTAAGTACAGCGCTGCTCCCCTGGTCTGAGTCTCGTCTTCTTGAGCCGCTTCCAAACTCAATCCAACCACATGTGGAATGAACACTGTTGCACTAGAGCAAGAGGATTGCTTAGCTGCAGGGTGGCACTGTAGTGCTCTTACATAAAAGTTCCCATTAAAACAAATGACGCACGCCATGGTCACACAAGCTGCAGACTTAGTGCGACTAGGTTAACGCAACAGGTTTGTACTGGTGCAATGTTCACCAGCATGAAGTCCATTGCTTTGGATGTCAGCCACCGTTTCCAGACACAGCTCCATTAAGCAAGAGCGAAGCTTCTCTAGGACCTGGGAGAGATTGCAGAGCTATTCCATTGTTGGATTTTATTTATTTTAATATTGTCTGCCCTGCCTTCCACATAAGACTCGAGGCAGATTACATATCACAATTTAGAAGCAGCATAAAAGCAGTTATGATTTTTAATCAGCTATAAAAGCAATGGGGGAAACAGGAGAGGGACATTCTGGTTTGCCACGATGTCATTCAGAGAACCATACAAAAGAAATAAATGAAGAGTAGAAATTTCACATGAAACACATAGTGTGGAAGTCCCCATACTCTGAAACCTTTGATTTTGTTTTGTTTTTACTTTCTGAACCCCCTTGGAAACATTTATGTGTTTAATTAAACAAATAAAAAGCACCACAATCCTGTGCATATTTACTCAGAAGTAAACCCAACTGTGTTCATTGGAGCTGTGCCACAACAGTTTCAAAGTCCTCACAAGCTAATGAAAAATAATTACAGCAATAATTTTGACAATAATTTTTAAAAATACAAAATTAATTTTAAAAACATATGACATAAATAATATTGTTCTATTTCTATAAAATATATCAACTGAACTAGATGGTGCATTACACCATAGGTAAATCCGTATTAAATAATAACTGTTGATTCTGGGGGTGGAAGGGGTTAAGTGGTGTGCTGAACAAACTTCACAACTTTTAAGAAGGGAAAAATCTCCCCTGGGAACCTTGCACACAAAGTATTTAAATTAAGGCTTTAAAGCTTTTCTAATGCAAACAGTTACTTCTAATTTCAGCACTTCACAACTATCATCTGCTATTTCTTTTTTAAATTAAAAAAGAGTTCCCAGCGCTAGACCAAATGCTGAAATCATTTGAATGTATAACCACATTGTAAAGTGCAATTAAATTTTTGAATTTACTCTTATTACATCTCTAATGCAAATGATTTGTCTCAGGGGGCTACTCTGTGTATTTCATGCGGTGATACTGAGCACAGGAAACATCGATCCTAACACCTCTTGGCCAGCAGGGGGGACTGTAATACAAAAATAAAAGTACAGTAAAGTACTTCAAATAAAAATATTTGCAGTAAGTATCAGAGGCTGAGCACATTTTTAGACACACAAAAGCAGGTAAGTATTGTCTTAACTATTTGAAAATAAGGTGGTGTTTGTTCTACTAATTACAGTTAAAGGGGGGAAGTTCTGAATTAGGAAACATATACCTTATATTTTTCAAAGAAGTAATCTTTCTAAGCCATAATGCCCACAAATAAAAGGCATATGTAAACTTTAATGGTGGAATAGGTTTCTAAATGATCTAGTCAGGTTTACCCCAATATAATATATGCTCCCATCCCATCTACTTAGTGTAATATCTTCTGAGTTTTGCTTGTGAAGTACAACAGGGGTTCTTAACCTTTTTGTATGTACAGAATCCCCAGATCCTCTAGTATTAGTCATACACTGCCCACCCTATTTATATATTTTCATAAAGCTCTGATAAGAACATGGCGGGTGGGTGGGGAGGCAACTACTCTGGATAGTTATTTTCAAGAACTTTATTCTGGCTCAGCAGGAAGCAAATTAAATTTAGGGCAGCAAAGATTTTCCATGGGCCACCTAGAGCTAAACCATGGACCTCAGGTGCTTCAGTTTATGCTCCTCTCTTCCTTCCAACTCTGTTCTACTTACTTGATAGGGATGTGCAAATGGGTTCAGTTGTCTGATATCAAATGGAACCTCCGCTTCGGTTCGGTATCGGACTGAAACCCCCTGGCCATTCGGGAGGAGGAGGGTTCATGAATTGGGGGGAAAAGTGGTTTTTTCCCTAGTTTAAAAAAAAAATTAACTCACCACCACCCGGTCCAGGGGCTTAGATTTGGCCGCGGGAGGTCTCCAGAAGTTCTGCCTCCCCTGCTGGCCATGTGCCAATGGGCAACCATGCAGAAGCCCACTGGGCATGTGCGACAGCCTCCAAAATGTACGCCGCCATAGGGGTGAGGCCCAGAATGGGCCAAAGACCTCCTAAACCGGGTGATTTGGCACATAGTGGAGGCTGGTGGGGGGGACTTCTGGAGACACCCCCTCCCGGTGGCCGAATCTAAGCCCCCGGACCAGATGGCGGTGAGTGAAAATTGTTTTTTTAACTTAAAAACAAAAACCCAAACCTCACAAACCAAACTGGGGTAGGTGAATTCGGGGGTGTGTGTGTGGCAAAACCAAACATGCCTGGTCCTGTTTGAGTCCAATCTGGACTTGAACTGAACTGGGCTACCAGGTTTTGTGCACACCCCTATTACTTACTTTCAACTCTATTTACTGCCCTATTTAACTTTTGTCTTTGGCAAAAAGAGGCAGAGGTTCTTTTATATTGTAAAGCTTAGGGTTGATGCATTTGTCTTTTCCATGCCATCACTACATCCCGACTGTGATGACACTGCACCCTACACCCCATGAGATCTATTGTGGAACTGTATCATTCAAAGATGTTTATACTTTTTGCATGGAAATAAAGTATTACTACTACTACTACTACTACTACTACTTACATACTGCTTTTCAACAAAGGTTTGCAAAGTGGTTTACATAGATATAAATAAATAAATAAATAAATAAATAAATAGCAAGCTCTGTCCCCAAAGGGCTCACAATAAAAAAAAAGAAACATAAGATAGACACCAACAACAGCCACTGGATGGATGCTGTGCTGGGGCTGGATAGGGCCAGTTGCTCTCCCCACTGTTAAATTTAAGCGGATTGCCACTTTGAAAGGTCCTTTTTTGCTCAGTTAGCAGGGGTCTCAGCATACCTTTTTCAAGCATATGTTTCGGGGTCAATCACCTAAGTCAAAACAACTTTAAGTTGTTGGGTTCACCTTAAAATTGACTCTCAATATCAGCTTATGTTTGGTGCCCATTTTGGTGCCAATATTTGGGGAGAGTATTGGATGCTCCCTGAGTGACAACTTAATATTCAGTCACATGACAACATGTCACATCACGTGTCATTATAAAGTTAATCCCTTTCCTATGTGGTATTTGATTGGCCATGCAGTTTGACATTACTAACTATGGACCTAAAGGACACAAAGCCATTTTTTGACATTACTAACTATGGACATAAAGGCAGCTATGAGAAAATGAGTGACCTTTTTTTTAGAGACAACTTATGTGTGTCTGTGTTTGTGTGTGCGTGCACGCGCTCACCAAAAAGAGAAAGAGGGGGGATCCTCTGGAGCATCAAAAGCCCACTTTTTGCAATGAAAATAAAACAACATGAAGATTTGAATTGCAACTAATTAATGTGTCTTTCTTTAAGACAAGAAAAACATTCCTTATAATTTATATTTATAACTGGCTGTCTGAACATACTATGAAGGAGAGCACAGTGTTGGATGGGGAGCCAAGCTGTCATGCCCTGCACAGCAGAAATCTTCAATTCTCCCCTTCTCCTCCTGCAAAGTCCCTCTGGAAGACTTGGGGGGTCCTCTGCAGCACCCTAAAAGGCACAAGGAGCTGTCCAGGAAGGGAAAATCTATAACTCATATGTACTGTACATGGAAGCGGTTTGAATGAATGCATATCTCCTTGGATCCCAACCATTATTTTATTTATTTATTCATGTCTATGTAAACTGCTTGGGAACTTTTGTTAAAAAGCGGTATATAAATATTTGTCGTAAATTTTGTCATATTTGTATTAGTATTAATATAGCACCATGGATGTAAGTAAGTTCATCCAAAGGAGGTCTCAAAAGTTCATATTACTTAGCTTGTAATATTAACAGAAAGTTGGACTCAGAATTTCAACTTTAAATATCAAGTTGAGGCTTACAACCTCTTGGTCATTCTTGGACTTGGATTCAAATCCAAGCTAGAAACAAAATCCTTTTTAATTATCATGTGAGTGCATGAAGTGCCTTGAGATTGTTTTTAAAAACTGCCTTGAGATTGTTTTTAATGAAAGGCAGTATATAAATCCAACAATAAATAAATAAATAAACCTGGTCCTCCTTCCTTCCCACCAACTCACCTAGCTGCCGCTACTATATAAGAGATGGCTGACAGGTGAAAGGGAGAAAGGGCTATGGACATCAGTATCCCTGGGAAAACAACATACAGGAGGATCCTGTTATGTGTGGATTCTATATCCACGGTTTCAAATATTCACGGGTGTCTAATTGACACCCTATTCCAATATCTGAGGATATGAAAGGATCAAAACCCATATATCTGCGGTTCCTAGTGGGTCTTCTCTGGAGGTCAGTTTTGGCTGCCATTTTGTCCATAGGAGCCATTTTGTGGTTCATTTCAGCAAAAAAAGGGGGGATCTGTGATTTGAGGGGGCATTTTGGACTTTTGGGGGGCATTAAGGATGTGCACAAACCTGTTCGGAGGACCTTTTACAGGCCTCTGAACAGGTTCGAACCCTGGGGCTGGTTCGAAGTTTGAAGCTAGCGGGGGTGCCACTTTAAGGGCGGAGGAGGCTGCACTCACCCCTCCCACTGCTCCCCCCCCCGTCAGCACTATTTCCCAGTAAAAACTGTTGAGGCGGCAACGTACCTCCCTGCCACCCCTTCCTTTGGAAAAACATGAAAGAGAATGAACCTGTTTGTTCCCCTTTCAGAATTAACTCAGGAGATTCTCCGATATGTGGTATCAGCTACAGACCATAATAAAATGAGGAACATCATGGTGCCATAGTTCCCAGGAACTAGGAATGGTTGAACTGTTTGACAAATTTCCCCCTTATCCCTCTGCATCCTTCCTTGGACACATGTTTCGCAATTGCACTGTGCCTCCATCAATACAGAGAGCCAGGTACCATTGAGTCTGCTCACACATACCAAATTCCCATCTCTGGTTGCAATCAAAGGTAAAGGCAAAAGGTAAAGTTGTGCCATCGAGCAGGGTTGACTCCTGGCGCCCACAGAGCCCTGTGGTTTTCCTTGGTATAATACAGGAGGGGTTTACCATTGCTATCTCCCGTGCAGTATGAGATTATGCCTTTCAGCATCTTCCTATATCACTGCTGCCCGATATAGGTGTTTCCGATAGTCTGGGAAGCAAACCAACAGGGATTCAAACCGGCAACCTCCTGCTCCCTGGGCAAGTTATTTCCCCACTGCAAGTTATTTTCCCGGTGGCCTAGACAATCAAAGGGAGAGGAGAATAAATGCTAGCTACTTACCCGCAATGTCCATTCCTAGAAATGGTGGCCAGGAATCAGGTAGACTGGCAAAGCAGGCATAATGTCTGACACTCTGGCAATTATGCTGAGAGACGCTGCTGTGGGCTTTTGGCATTGTTTGTTTCTGCCTGACTGAGTCAATCTCTTCTGTGTTGATCATAGTGTTTGACAAGGAGAGAAGTGTAAGTCTGTGAGAAGTGCAAAAGGAGGAGGAGCAGCAGCAGCGGCAGCAGCAGAGAACTTAGCTGGGGTGTTCCTGAGGGAGGAGAGGAACTGGCTTTGCTAGAGACTTTCCCCTTTGAGGTATAGAGGGGGAGGGCACCACATACTTCTCTGGAAGTTATTAGGTGTGTTTTTGAAGAAAGCAGTGACTTGGATGAAAGAAGTGCACAGACAAAGCATGAAGGTGTAAGCACTGCTTATTTGTGACAGAGAACAGTTTATAGAATTGTTGCTTGCAATAAAGAGGAAGAATTGGATTGAAATCTTCCTAGACATTCTAAGGAAAGAACAGATAGATGAATGGAGGAGTCTAACTTTCAAACAACTAAAAGGAGACTATTTGTCTTTCCAAGCTGTGTTTAACATCCTTTGCTTGCTACAGGGATGAGAACAGGTCATCACAATTGGTAATATACAGTTTAGGTCATAAGCATGCATAGTGGCCTCAGATAGTGGATGGACATGTGCATTATAATAGTACATGTGTGGTGATACATATACAGAACTTGATACATATATTGCACCTGGAATAAGAAACCACGCCGGCGAGCAAAGGTGGCTGGTCAGCGGTGGAGCCACACCAGCAGGAGGAGGTGGCCGGCCAGCGGAGCCGTATCGGCCAACTGGAGGAGGAGGTGGGTGAGAGGGAGAAAACGGGCTGGCGGAAGGAGGCGGGCAGCCGGCAGAGCCGAGCAGGCGGGAGGAGGCGGCTGGCCAGCAGAGCTGTGCTGGCCGACTGGAGGAGGTGGTGGCCGGTCAAGGGTGGCTAACAGGCGGGCAAGCAGAAGAAAATGGCTGGGCCCAACTAGGGGCGCAGATGCTCTCCACCTGGGCCCACTAGTGTGTTTTTAATCCTTAATGATACATTATTGCAGAGGGAGGCTTTCTAAGAGGTTCCCCTTCTTCCTCTTTAAGATCTCCCATGATATATAGCTTGTCGTAGGTGAAAATTCTCTAATTCCTTAACTTCCTTAACCTCTGGTCTTTCCAAAACGGTGGTGTTGCACATACTTCTCAGGCAGACACAGAATGGCAATACTTTGAGATACTTTGAATTCTTAGAGTGTCTCTGTAAGATTAGTCACTCTAGTAGCTTAACATAGTGATCACACACTTATCATTGAGATCATCGCACCAAGGATTGCAGTGCCACCAGAGTACCCTGGAGCTCCAGACCATAACAGAATGCATGGAGTGATGTAAAATAAGGTACACAATACTCCTCCTACATGTGATATGACTTATACATGAACACAACTGTCATATGACCAGACAAAACACCATGAGGTAAGTGTGACATCTGCGTTAGCTCAACAGTCACCAGCAATGAGCTGTTAGATGCAATTCCACCTTCTCCATACAGAATTTGAAAGTGCTGTTTACACGGGGGCTGCCCCTGAGCAATAAATCAGTACACCCTGCTTCTTGTCACCAAAGCCATCCACACTACATAGTGAAGGATTAAGTGTTCATTGCCCTTGCTACCTTGGACTTGTTGCCTCATTAGTCAAACTCTGGTAGTTTGCATGCGCCCTATGAGCAAATCAAAGACAGCTGTATGCCAAACTTTGTTGAGGCGGGAAATGTAGCAGAAGGTTCTAGAATGGAACTTGTGAGAGGTGTTCTGCTTATTATAGCACCTTTTGACAACATTGTAAAGAATTGCATTTCAGGACTGCTAATCCCCATGATGTTGGTTTTTATGCGACAGGTGTCTTAAATCCTAAAATCATAACCCTTGAAGCTGGTAAACTAGTTCCCTATCATTTACTTAATGCAATTACCATCTCCTTTAGGAACAGATTAGAAGGTACAAATCTGCTGGACAAATAAAGTGTTCCTGGGCTTGTTCTCAGGAAAATAATATAACAGTGACAGGTTTTCTTGACATTACGTAAGTGCAATCATTCCAATACACTGCAGCTTATAGCTAACTAGCTTCATGTGCAATGAGACTGGGTTTCTGATATTCAGAGCTATTCTCTCCACATCTCTGGAAACAGGCCTGTTCTGTGTATTGTTTTGAATGACCATAAATTGCTTGCAACTTCCAGAACTGTGCAAGTCCCAGAATCTGGCTATGGAGCAAGTCCCAGAATCTTGCTCTGCTCATTTCCATAAACATATTTCTGTTACACTTTTAGAATATCTGGAGACTGAAATTTATTTGACCTTTTGAAACATTTCCATTACAGAATGAGCTCGTCTTTCCAGAAAGACAATGGCTGACATGTTGCTCCAGCTTGTTGCGCTATGTCGGAAGCCTATATTCCAGACGAGCGTTGTGCAACTGCTTGCACTTGTGTCAATGGGAACTCTTGCACAAGAGCACCAGAGTGCAATAGTAGTCTTGCTCACATTCCATTTTAGTGCAACTACAGCATCCTCTTACCCAGGCACAGGAGTACTTGTTCTGCATGTGATACACTTGCAGAAAGACAAGGCTGTATACTTTCTCCTTCTTTATTTAATTTATATGCTGAACATATACTGAGAGAAGCTGGATTGGAAGAAGATGAGCGTGATCTTAAAGTTGGAGGAAGAAACATCAATAACCTGCGCTACGCTGATGACACCACTCTGATAGCTGAGAATGGGGATGATCTGCAAGCTCTAGTAATGAAAGTCAAGGAGCAAAGTGGAAAAAAATGGGACTATGACTAAATGTAAAGAGGACTAAACTAATGAAAACGGGTACAGCCTTAAAGGCCAAGTTGAAGACAGATCATCCTGGAGAGAATCTATGTGGTCGCTAAGAGTCGACACCGACTTGACGGCACTTAATAAATCAAATCAATTGTTTTGTTTATATTGATAAGCAATTTATATGCCTCTTTCCCTAAAAAAAAAAAAAAAGAGGTCCTCAAAGCAAGATACAATGAACAAGCAAATCCATGATCTAAACCAAGCACAGTACAGTTCTTTTAAAACGTAATACCCAAAGATCAGACATCAAAAGACCCAAGGTAACCCCCACCTTGTGGCCACAAAACCATCCTTCTGTCAACCTCAATTTACAAGTTGTTTCCTTGTTCTAACAGCAACTGACAGGAATTTAGCTAGGGATGAGCCCAAACGGGCTCAGGCAGCCACGCACGGGCAGGGTGGGAAGCAGTTCCCTTAAAAAGCAGGTAAGCAGGTCCTTGCCTGCTCCTGCGGCGCCCCACCATTTTCCCAGCACGTGCCTGGAAAAGCAGTAGGGCAGTGCAGGAGAAGGTAAGGACCTGCTTACCTGCTTTTAAGGAACTGCTCCCTGCCCCGTCAAACTGGTTCGTCTGAAGTTGCCTGAGCTGGTTCGGTGCTTCCCTAAGGAGGTGCTGAACTGCTTCATGCAGATCCCGAAATTTATCCACTGCTAAGGTCACCCTTGAGATTATTTGCTTCATATATCTTTGCACCCTTAGAAAAATCACAATCACTCCCATACCATACAATTTTGCAGTGCAGGAGAGCTGTGCTCCCAGGAAGAAATAGGGGAGAAATGACATCTCTTCAGGACCATAGCAAGTGCAGTGTAATGGCCAGAGTGCTGGACTATGATGAGGGAGGCCTGAGTTCAAATCCTGTCTCAGTCATGACATTTTCAGGGTGACTCTGGGCCAGTCACTTATCTCTCAGCCTAACCTACCTCACAAGGTTGTTGTTGTGAGGATAAGCATAATACTGTTCTGGGCTCCTTGGAGGTAGAGCAGGATATAAACAAAAATTAAAAAACAAATACATGTTCACAAAAATAGGGTGATAACCATCCAATCCTTCACAACCACATTTTTAGGGACTACCATTCAAATGTTTAAAAAGAGATTTCCCACATGGTGCACCATATTAACCACAGTATGCGTGTGTTTGCATGCGTGTTGTGTTTTTTAAAAATTAGAGACAAAAAGGTGTCTCTTCAGAAAATATGAGGGATAAAATTTGGATAACATGATTACCTTGGCAATAGCCTGGGAATATACTGCTTTGAGGGAACCTATTGTTCTGAAAGCCAAAAAGATGAACTTGCTTTAAAAGAAAGCAAGAGGTGAAGGAAAGCTGCTATAAGCAGCTGTAGGTTTCTGAGAGCTGATTGGAAAGAGCCTTGCACATTAATTTGACTTTCAACACCACATTAATGCAGCAAACAGTTTCAAAATGTAAATATGCTTGAACAGATTCAGTGCCACAAAGGACAGACATTTCCTTATTTATTACTAGCACATTATGACTTTATTTCGCAAAGGGATTTAAAAGCGTTAAAAAAAGGGCCTTCCAGAAAAGCTGGGGCTTTTAAAACTCTTTTAAACAAAGCAACGTGGGATATAGAAAATGCTTATCTCCACAGTAGTCCTTTCGGATGGAATCAGAATTTAAATAGGATGCGAGAAGCTACTTTTCAAGGGAGAAATTAATGTGGAATTTCTCGGGAGGTAAAATAAGAAGAAAAGACAGCTGTTTGGTTTACCATATCAAAAAAAAGCGGGGGGGGGGGGGAGAAGAGGAAATCCTTGATTACACTGCACCCACGGTTTAAAGTATAAGGCAGCAGGAGTCTGGTTAGTAAACACCATCTAGCTTGTTCTTAAGAGGCTTAGGAAATGCTACTGTTGAAATTTTTTAATGCATACTCCTGCAATAACCAATAGATTGGATACAAGTTAAGTGCATAAGAAAGAAATCAGGGGGGGAAATAAGCTTGCATCAGGGAAACAAAATATGAACAGCCTCTCAAAGGATTTGCCACTCAGATCCTCCAAGATGTGTCCCTGAACTGTATCAGTATTGTCATGGAACAGGGAGATACTTTCCTTGTTATGATTTTATGTATATTCTGTGAGAGCAACCGATTTAAATAATCTTTTCCAGTGCTTGAGGGCCTCAGAATATATGCAACTATTCAATTTAAATAGGAAGGGCTCCAAAGTATATGACACATTATTCAGCCATTTTGCTGAAGTTAAGCAGGACTAGGTCTGGTCAGTACATGGATGGCTGTCTCAGGACCTTCACATACAGCTTCTGGAGGTGTCAGACCTCCTTGTGGCAAGGATTCTGCCTCCGGTGATGTGCCATTGCACCCATCCAGCCTCCAGGCCGTATGAAGCTTAGCCTCCCTGAGCACAGGAAGGATATAAGAGGCTTCCTGTCTAGAGCATGCCTTAGTCCTCTGATTTGGTGGACATCTCCTTGCTGTTTCTCCTCACTCCACTGTGTCATCTTTGGCCTGTTTGTGAACTCTGCTTACCTGCTGGACCCTCTTGGCCCCTGACTGCTGATCTGGCTTGGCCTTTAGTGTGGCTTTGATACCTGTCTCCCATCTCAACCCTCTGATCTGGTGGATCCCCTGCACATTCCTGTTTCTTGGCTCCTGTCTAGAGCCCCTGGCTTCTGATCATCTTCTAGTTTAATTCTTGGTCTCTGTATGACCTTCAGCTCCTATTTAGACTCTCTGGCTTCTGACCATCTACCTGCACCTCTTGGCATTTCTCCTGGCTCTCCCAGTCCTGGCATTAGGCTTGCGCCCCCTAGTGACTGCTGCCCACAGCTCAGCCTCTCTGAAAGTGGGATGTCAATGTAATAAACAAGCATGGCAGCTGTCTTTCCTCTTCAACATGCCCTTGTTTGTTGCAAACAATTTCCCCAATCACTTCTGACATCATACACTTAGCCCTGAGAAGATGAGGAGAGGACTTTGGCCTCAGCTTCACATTTTGGTGAAATGTCTGGGTCCTGTTGAGGACTGACTTGCCCTGCATTTCTCCAGGGTCATCAGCTGCACATAGGTACATGTACTTGTTTAGACCACAGGTCATAAAAAGGTTTCAACAGCAATCACAAATAATAATTTTAAAAAAAATTTCAAATAAACAATTTGTAATTAAATAACACACTCTTGCCAAAGGCAAAAAGCCTGTAATTGTAGGGATGGGGTGAGTGGGGCTGGAGGCTGGGAAAACATATAATGGGGGGGGGGGGGGTTGACACAAAATAATTGTACTATGATTTCCCTGCCCTCTCTACATACAGCAGCCAAGTGGAGGGGTCAAGGTAACACCAGCCCAGTCACTGGTGTTTGAGGTGGTATAAACATGAAATAATTAATTAAATAAAAAGGCTCGTGTGATGGAATAACACCATGTGTTTTTCAGCTACAAAATGGCCCGCTGGTGCCTTTAACTGTCTCCATAACATAAAGTTTGGGTGTCATGTCTTAAAGCCACTACCTTATCAAACTGAAAATGTGTCAGAGGTCATCCCAACTGGGACCCTGGAGAGCCTTCTGGAGAGGAGCTTTCTAGATGTGAATCCCCCACTAGCTGGGGCCTGTACTTGACCAGCTGCCAGATTCAGAACCCGCAACTGACTGGGACTCTGGATAGCCCCACAGAGGGGAGTCCTCTAGGGTTGAATCCTCTAAGGGAGAGACTTAATCAGCCAGCTGCCTCATCCAGTACCCATGACCAACACCCTGCCTCATCCAGAACATGAGACCCATCTGCCATCCCCAAAGCTGGAGGATTCTCATGGTGGCAGCCATGAGATGGGCAGGGACTTTCTGGTTACTACTTAGCCCTCTCAGTCTCACTCACTCACTGCGGGTACAACAGTCCTCCTAGGCCAGGGCTGCCCAGCTGGATCTCTGCCAAGCTGCTTAGTCACCAGCAGGCACTTTACTTCCTGGCTCATCTCTTGCTTTGTTGCTGGAAGACCCTTCCAGTTGACTCTCAGACAAAATGACACTTTCTGCGAAGGAAAACGAAAAGCAGAATCTCCTTGACACCACCACATCCAAACATCACAATCCACATTTCACATGACAGTTGCATTTGTGGCACACTGGCGTTTGATCAAAGTATCCCAGCATTAAAGCACACATGGTAAATGTATGTGGGAGAGCCACGATTGGCCCCAATTCCTTAGTATGAATCCACTGGACAAACGAAGACATTTATGTCATCTTCGGGCTTTGCATATTTAGCACTATGAACAGTGAAGTGGAGAAAAATATCTCCAAATATGTAGTGAGCAAGTGCCACGCAGCTGCAGCTATTTGTGGCTCCCCAGCAGGTGATAACACTTCGTTAAATGATTGGAAACAATGATCGAACACCACTGTTGGTGCAGCAAACACAACTGCTGTGTAAAGGGCCCTGGCACTATGGCAGCACAAAACTGTTGTATGTGCAAAAAGGATTTAGAACGGCTGACATTCTGACGTAACAAAAGGTGTGCTACTCAGGCTGATCTGCAAGACTGGCAGTAATTGGCATGGAAACAAGTCTCTGAACCTTTGCATTCTGTATGAGGGTGATCTGATTCAGAACTATTGGCAAAACACTACATCAGGAAGTGCCCTTCAAGCATAAGTGGAAACAGAAATTTAGGAAGGTGTAAAAGGAGGCTAGCAAGATACATTACCAGAAATAACAACCATCAGCCAAGCCTATAACTTTAAAATGAAGTCTTCTGCATAGAGCCAACCTATATGTGGAGCCCAAATATTTGCAGTATTTCTAAAAATCCATATTAATATTCCTGCAAGTTAGTGCAGCTTCATGCTGAATCCATGAATTCAGGAATCATGGATTATGGAATCCAGTAATCCAAAATTACTGCCCCCACCCCCAAACTTGTGTGCAAGCTGTTTTAGGATTAAGATGGTAGTGAGTTTGGGGCTCAGCATTGGTGATGGTTTAGATAATTTCAGGTACACTAAGCTGAATTTTTTTAAAAAATATTTTTATCCATCACAAACTTTGGGGATAGCATTCAATAAATGTTTACTAGCAGACCCAGCACATAGCATCTGCGCCACTAGTTTGTCTCTCCCCCCCCACAACTCTTTCATTTGCTCTCCCCCCAACTTGCCCCCCAACTCTCTCACTCTGTCTCTCCCCCCCACAACTCTTTCACTCACTCCCCCCAACTCCCTCACTCGTGCTCTCCCCACAACTCTCTCACTCGCTCTCTCTTGACTATTCCCCTGACTCTTCCCCACCTTCAGCCCCATTTTGTTCTTCCCGCTGCCCCAGTTCTTTCCAACCTCCCTCTGCACCTCTAGTTTGGACTTTCCCCCATCCTCAGCCCGACCACCGCTCTCTGTCTCCCCCCACCCGTCACCGCTTTCTCTCCTCGCTGGCCTGCCAGCACCTCCTCCAGCATCTACTCGGCGCTCTCCCCCAGGGCCTCTTTCTCTCACCCTCGCTTTTCCCCTGCCTCCAGCTGGCCTGCCAGCACCTCTCCCAGTGTCTCCGCAGCACTTTACCCCTGTGCCTCTTTCGCTCGACCATTCGCTTTTCCCCTGCCTCACCCAAACTACTCCCCCTCCTTCTAGCCACAGCTTTTGGTCCCAGCTGGCTGCTGTTTTGCGACCCGGCTCACCCCCGCCTGCCACCATTTTCTTCTTTGTCTGTCGCCTGCCCCATCACTGAGCAGCAGCTCCACCTCCACATTTTCATTGGTTGTGGCTGCAGTGGAGGCGGGGCTTGCCATGCATCCCCATATCCCCATGTATGCCGACTACGCATGCCAGCTAAGAGAATTAAGTATACAGAAGATAGATAGAAGATTCTGCAAAGATAATGTTGTTTTTAATATGTCCTCACCTTCAGCACTTCTTTCCTTATGAGGCAAGTCTTAGATTGCAAGTATGATTACACTGTTACTGTATTCAACAGAACTAAAACTGGTTCAAATTGAAGTTTGTCAAGTAAGATGTAGATCAGACTACAAAAAGACATACATGCCTTTGGAGTTAGATTGACTGTCATCAGATAACCCTTCAGTCTGGAAATGCCACCAAAATAAAAGAATAATTTTGTATGTCAAATAAGCAAAAAGGTGGGATAAAAATAAACAAACCAGGTACCTCAGCTACAGATATTCATTCTGTTTTAAACTGTGAATTATAAAATACCAGATATGTTGCTTTACTTAGGATTATGTAGTATTGTGTCATATGGCACTATACAATCCGTTTAAACGTGGTGATATTTTTACTGTGATTGTAATTTTTTTTTAAACTGATTGTTGCTCGTTTCCAAAAGCAAACATTCTTGGTGGCCACAGAAGGTTCATATTTTGCTATTAATAAAAATACAGAAGTATAGAAAAGGGATGTTTGAGACCTAGCTAGTTTCACAGGATATTTTTTTTAATTATTTCTTTTTTCATAATGTATTGTGGTTTGCAGCCAAAGAGGGTGGCCCCAAAGCACATCTGGAAGACACTTCTACCAGCACTGGGGTAGAATCTGCAAATCTGGCCAACTGCCCACTCCAGTGACAAGCCCCTCACATCATATCCCACACTGTTCTAGAGTCCCCTGACCCTCAGGTGTGTCGTGTGGATGGGTGAGGGGAACAGCAACAGTGAGGAGGAGGCAGGAAAGCCTGTTCTATAAGCAAAATTCCACTTGCAGTTGCTGGATTGCCAGCCTTCTATATTTAAGAGCTGATGTCATCTAGGGTCTAGGACTGAGATCTTGCCTGAATGTGAACTTACAGGTAGCCTCAGGGAAGCCACAAGCTCTCAGCCTCAGCCCCAAATCTTCAAGATGATAATGATGATGATGACGACGACAACAACAACAACAACAACAGCAGCAACAACAATAATAGAACTTGAACACCATCTTGATACCCTGGGCATCAATAAAATTACAACTCATCAGCTAGAGAAGGCCACACTACACGGGACAGCGCGAATACTATGACGCTATCTTTAATTTATCTTTAGTTATCCCAGACCCCTGGAAAGGGCCTGATAATTAAAGTACCAAATCCAGTCAATAACATCTGGTAGACTGTATGTAAATAGCATAACAACAACAACAACAATACTGACTGGAGAGTGTTGTCATAATGATAATGTATGTGGAGTTCTTTCAGTTATAGTTTGTATGTTCCATGAGATGTGGCACAAATCTTTCCAAATGCTACATTCATGAAATATTTGGCTCAGGTTTGCAAGCTACATATTCAACCAAACTGGGGCATATATTTTGATTATGAACCTTTCTACAGGAAGAGAAGGAAATGGAAAGTACATAATCAGGACCAGCCCTTCCATGCCCTGGTGAGGCACTCATCCCAGCTGGTGGATTGGAAGTGGTGGCAGGAGCATCCCGGGGGGCTCACATTTCCTGTTGCTCCCTTTCCTGCCCAGTGGCATAGCCACTATTGCACAAGGGGTGACAAGTGTCCCTGGGCCGCTGGGGTCTGGAGGCCACCACAGCTCCCTCTTGTCTATCCTCCAGGACACCACCTCGTCTCCCTCCTGTCCTCAGCTGGTAAATTAAGAGCTCACCGACTGGGAGAACGAGATGCAGCCTTTTACCCAGCTGGTGCTTCGTTCGCCAGCTGGATGCTTTCTTTCTCTCCCTTGCTCAGAGTGAGGGAGAGAAAGAAAGTACCCAAACAGAGAATGAAGCACCAACTGAGTGTGGGTAAAGGGGTGCACAACTCTCTTCCTAGTGCTGGCAACACACCCTGCATGAGTATGATCTAATGTCCCCTACAATAGTATGATCTATTGTCCCTGACCTCTGCAGGCAGAGAGAGTGGGCAAATGAAAACATGGTGAAGGAGATGATGATAGAGCCTGAGCAACAGGGCTGTCTCTAATCTGCTGCCTGAGGAGACACCTCACCAAAACTAATGGAAGGATCAGTCCTGATTAGGGGTGTTCATGAAATGGATTTTGTGTTTCGTTTCAAGCTTGAAAGAAAATGCAAAACAGGCAAAACAACGGATGAAAAGGCTGTTTCGATGAAACAACTCAAAATGTTTTGAGTGTTTCGGCCAAAGGGAACAATCAAGTTGTGGAATTCTCCGCCACAAGATGTGATGACAGCCAACAACCTGGATGGCTCTAAGAGGGGTTTGGATAACTTCATGAAGAAAAATGGCCTGGTATAGGCTATCATGCAGATGGCCAGTGCGCAATGTGCAGCAGCCTCCAAAATGGCCACCGCCCAGCGCAGAGAGGTCCAGAATGGGCTGAAAATGGACCAAACTGGGCCATTTTGAGACTGGGAGGAGATACACACACACGTTAGAACTCCCGAACCAGCCCCGAGACAGCCAGAGGTGGGTGGGTTCAGCTTGACCTTGAGCTGAACCAGGCCCGGTCCAGCCTGAAGGTGAGCCAGTTCGCATATCCCTACACCCTGTAAGGCCTCTCTATCTATCTATTAAAAGATTTGATATACCACCCAATCCCCAGACTCAGGATTGAGTACAAAACAATAATAGCATGCGAGATTTTACATACATACATAAAAAAGCAAACGCCTGGCAGAAAAGAAATGTTGTCAATAACGTTTTAAAGGCTGAAAGGGAAGAGGCAGACTGTATCTGGGGTGGAAGAGAGTTCTAGAGTGAAAGGGCAGCAACAGAAAAAGCCCTTCCACGGGCCTTAGTACTATGGACTTCTCTAAGACCAGGGACCAAAAGAAGGGCAACCTGAGATTTCACAGGACGAGACAGGACTGTGTGGGAGCGAGAGTCCTGAAGGTAAACAGGTGCTAAGCCCTGAAGGGTTTTAAAGGTAAGAACCAGCACTTTGAATTGGACCCGAAAGCATATAGGTAACCAGTGCACTGACCGCAGGAGAGGTATAACACTATCATATCTTCTAGCACCCATAAGCAGGCTTGCCATAGCATTCTGGACCAACTGAAGCTTCCCGGTTGTATTCTAAGGCAACCCCAGGTAGAGCGCATTACAGTAATCCAAATGAGAAATGACGAGGGCATGAGTTACCATTGCCAGGGCCTGCTGGTCGAGATACGGCCACAACTGGCGGACCAGTCGAACCTGGGCAAAGACACCTCTGGCCACGGCCTCCACCTGCTGCTCGAGTCCAAGAGGACCCGCGAGTCCAAGAAGACCTCCAAGTCATGGACCACCTCCCAGTCCCTTGAATACTTCTTGAAATCTTCTCCTTTTGTGTGTCCCCCTTCTCCCAGTCAATGTGGACAGAGTTGCCCATGACAACACTTGATCTGAATAATAATAAACCACCCAAGAAGGAAGGAGAGCCAATCAGAAGCCAGTGTCAGAAAACCAATCAGCAAGGGGCAAAAGGACTCCAAAATGGTGTTCAAAGTGTCAACATCTTTCAATAGAAACGGAGCTGTTTTGTTCCGAGCTCAAAACAGGCCTCTTTTTCTAGAGGGCATTTTGTTTGGAGCTCCAAACGTCCCATTTTGGGCCAAAATGTTTTGCCGTTGAAACATTTTTTACATCCCTTGTCCTGACTGTGCAAGAAGGAGAAGGTAGAGGGGAGAGGAAAAGGGGAAAGGTCTAGGCTTGGTTTGGGGCAGGAAGTGAACTTGCTCCTCCTACTCAAAGTGACAAAGAGAAAGGAAAAGCTGGCATGGCTACATAAAGGGGATGCTGCCGTGAGGATGCAACATCTTGGCTTGCTGCCTCTGTTACTGGTTAGTTTGGGCCACGATTCCTGCTAAAGCCTACTAACCTCATTCCTCCATCTTTGTAGGAGGGAGGAAGTCATTGGGAAATACTTCCTCAGTACCTTCTCTGATAGAGGAAGAATTTGTAAATGTGCTCTGGCATGGAGCACACTGATGTCACAACCAGGGCCAACGGAACGCCAAGGTGTGCCTGTACACAGACAAGAATGGGAGCTTTATGCCTAGTAAAATGGAAAAAAAGAAAGCTTTCAAACTATGCTAACTGGGAAAGGAGACACCTTTTGAAGTGGTGATGAGCAGGTGGAGACTCAGAGCAGCTGCCCAGCAAAGCATCTGTCCAGCAGCTGCTGCGGTGCTGACCGTGTATTGCTTTTTAAGTTGTGAGCCCTTTTGTTACAGAGAAGCACCTTATTTCTTTTTCTATATAAATGTTGAGAATTTGGCTCTTCAGGAAATGAAATGGAAGCTTATACAAGTCCTGGGATCATATGATGTTTAGAACGCTCTCTATTCAATAGTATATAGGTCCTCCACATATTACTGAAACGATGATATATCAAAGCTCTGTACGACTCCACTAACTCCTTAATTCCACTACCGCCTTAATTGCTGGGCGGGGGGGGGGGGGGAATGCCATGATGCTTCTAACATCCAAGATTAATAACAAATGCAAAGGATAATTAAATGTGGAGATTTAAGCTGAAGAGAATTCATGCATTTATTACACACTTGGTTGCCTGACTAAAATTAGGTAACTAATCTGAATATGACTGATGAGAAATAATAGTAATGAAGGAACATTTTTTTAAAAAAAATAGGACAAAGATAAGTGCTCGGCTTGTTTCTATTTAGCCCAAAGAGCCATTTCTGCTCTTGTTTACAAAAGCCTCCTCATCTGGCTTCCTATTTGGTACATGATTGCAGGGCATAAATGGAGCACAGTGTTAATTAGTCGACACAAGTAGGATCATTTGTTTTTGTTTATGTGTAGGCTTTGATCTTAATTTCTCTTGCGATCCCTGTCAAGATTGTTTGTCATACTTTTGCACAATACATGAGCCACAGCAGAGATGATAAGCTCCTCACCAACCCCTTCCTCTTGACTAGTCTTCTTCTTGCTCTCTCCTACAGTTGCTTACACAGGATGGATTTCTTAATGAGGCAGCTGCCAATGAAACTGTCTTTTAGTTTTAGTGGCAACAATTTTGGAGTTTCAGGGTCTTCTGTAAGAATGTGCTCTAGGCCACATTTTGGTACCAAAAATGTCTCACACTCAGCAGACATTTTATTTTAGAAAATGTGCGGGAGGAAGTTGTCTCTACCACTTTTTTAAAAAAAAGCTCTAGGAATGCAAAATGAAAATAAGATTTGATGGCTTCTGGAACATTTTCTATAGTATAAGCAGATGAGGGTTTTTGGGGGGTGGTGGTATTTTTTGTGTGTTTTTATCGTTGCCACTCACATATAGCCTGGAAGCCGTTTGCCTTGGAGTTCTACAGGAGACTGAAAATGGAAAATGAATGAGCTCTAACATTTAGAGAAAGTCAGCACTCCACAGGCAGAGGTTATGTGACTGAGTGAAACACATGTGAAGAAGGGTTGCATGGAGGATGGGTCTTTTGGTAGCTGCTCATCTGGGTGGTTACCAGTGGTGGCTGGTGAGGGCGGCGAGAGATACCTTTAAAAGACTTTACCGGCAATACCACCGGCACCAGGAAGATGCAGGGAGCAGTAGTACCCCGCCCATAGCTTCATCCCACAGAGTTTTAAAGCTGGAAAAACCTTAGAGGTCCATGAAATATCAAATTGTTTATACCACTCCGCTGTGGTCTCTTAGGAGATGAGTTTAAATCCTGTTGATCTGATAGCATCGCAGGTTTGAAATGTACATGAGGATGAAATAGTATAAGGGCACAGTAATATTCCAAATGGTATTCAAATATTTGGACATTTAGAAAGGCTGTTGTAAAGAATTCATATTATTTAGCTATCTGGCATTAACTAAGAAAAGCCTTTACAATCTATGAATTGTGAGCCACTAAGGCTCAAATCAGGGGGAGGGTTAGTGAAAAAGTAGTGAAATTCTCAACCATCTTTCTGGCAGGCCAGAAAGCAGCTGATGAGATGCATTTGGCCCAATGGGCCACAAGTTGTAGAGGCCTAACTATGAGCTCCTTCTTTCAGATCAGAACAGAATAGACCTTTCTTTCAAAAAAGCTGAAGCATTTGAAACTTTGCTGGTCTGAAACCAACAAGTCTTCTGTGAATGGAGTAAGCAATTCTTCTGGGGAACACCAGCACACCACTGAAATTAAGAGCAGGAACTATTTTGAGATCAGTTGTCATATAAGTCACAAATTATTAAGCAACATTTGTTCTATACTTCAGTGTCCTATAGCATCATTTTATAAATATTAACAACAGATTTCTTCCTCTTGTTAGTGAATGGCATATGATCACAGTAGGTACCTTTTAATGTTAAATAACATTTGAGGAACGAGCCTTATGCTAAGAGTTAGCAGACTTTTGCAAACAAAAGAATTGTGACTGAAAACTTAATGAAGAGAAAAATCTGCACACTGAAATGTGTAGCGCCAAAATTGGGAAAGTTAATGGTAAACATGCTTACATACATTTCTGCAATGCAGTATTTATACAATATTGCAAACAGAACATTCTCTTTATTAGAACTGGGAAGTGAAAGTGAGAGTAATGGAAAATTAATGCAACTAATCAGGCAAAGCAAGATTCACAGGCAGTGTTGGGGGCTAGAAACCAAACACAGAGTGAAAGTACTTTTTAAATGTATCAGTCCATTGTTATGCACATACACGATGTATACGTGGCTATAATCAGTAGCGGCTGGATCTAATGAGCCGGGGGGCACCAAAGGTGGCAGTTCAGGTTGCTCTTCTTTCTCCCATGCTGCCTGCAGGCTGGCTATTCATCAGGGAGGTCTGCAGTTAACCACACAGCTCTGTGTGACAAATGGCCAGCCTGCAGGCAGCACAGCTCCAAGGCAGGGCGGAAGAGAGCAGAGCAACCCAAGCTGCCTCCTTTAGTAGCCCCTGGATCATTAGGACGAGCTGCTACTGGCTATCATCCATCCAAAATGTTGTCTCAGCACTCACATAGCTACACCAGAATGTTTTCATTGCATTGTTTCAAATCATTTTGTATGCAAAAAGGGGGAACGTTACAGTTAGAATAGGTTAAAATAATTCTGAAGGTTTAGCTTAAACAAGTAAAAGCCAAGGAGTTCATTTAAAAACTCGTTTGTTCGTCCACCCTATTGAGGCTACTTAATAGAAGAGGTGTAACTTGTATACATTGGCAGTCTGAGATATTAAGAAAATGAATCTCAGTGGTTTGGTTGGGGGGGGGGAATGACCCATCTTCTTTAGTTTGAGCAGAATTATATTTTTGATGTAGCGTGACAAAGATGGAGAACGACTTTTGTATTTCTCATATATGCAGACCAATACATCATAACACATATATGCATACCAGTGTGTGTGTGTGTGTGTGTGTGTGTGTGTGTGTGTGTGTGTGTGTGTGTGTGTAGATAGACAGACAGACATGCAGACCAATACACTTTCATATGTGTTTTTATAGGTATTTTAATTTGATCTTTTTTATGTTTTAATGGTTAAATTCTTGATTTGTTTTATGCTGTAAGCCACCTAGAGACTTCGGTAGTGGGCAGTATACAAATTTGCTAAATAATAAATAAATACATATATAATATATGCAGACCCATACATATCATGGAGACACACAGCAAAGCAGCTGTTTCCCAGCCTATGTCAGGGAGGAGCGGGGAGCTGTGTAGCCACTTTATGGATTCCAGGAGAGAAGCTGTTAAACCTAAATTTTCAATATGTACCTGCTGTTAGGGGAACATGTTAAAAGACACTTAACTTCCTGCCTCTCAGCTCAGGTACTGAGATTCTATGGAAGGAGGAAAATCCATTGCCCTGCCTGCAATGAGAAAGAACTCATCCTCTTTGTAGAGATTACATACAATCACATAAAGTTCTACACAACCACTTGGCTGTACCGAAATTTCTGTATTGCAAACTGCTAACTTTTTAAAGACTAAGAAATGTACTGTGTTTGCTCAGACTCTGGAAAGTGATTGCAGTTTTATTATGAATTACTTCTCTACCCTCTATAGATGTGCCCAGTGTGTGCACTCCTGGGAGGGTGGGGGGGGTTGCTTTAAGGGACAGGGAAGGGGCTGCCTACCTGTCAGCCCCTGCCCAAATGCTTCCCCCCGCCAGTGCTCTCCAAAACAGTGGGTGCGCTGGGCTGCAGCGTTCCTGCTTGTGTCCCAATCAGCGTCACCACGCTCATCGCCAACATGAGCGTCGGCACATATGCACATGTGCGTCGGCCATGAGTGTGGTGAGACTGACCAGGGCACAAGCAGGAACGCTGAAGCTCAGCGTGCCCACTGTTTTGAAGAGCGCCAGTGGGGGGAGAGCAGTGGGGCGGGGGCTGACAGGTAGGCAGAACCTTCTCTGTCGCTTAAAGCATCCCCCGCCCTTCGATCTGGTTCGAACGCTGGCTGATCAAACTGGTTCGGCGCTCCAGGAAGGGAGCGCCAAATTGATCCAGGCACATCTCTACTACCCTCTAAGGGGCTCAGACTGTCGGCATACATTTTATTCTTACAAAAACTGTGGTGGTTTAGATTAAAAGATAGTGACTGGCTCAGGGTCAGCGAGCCTCATGACTGAGTGGGGATTTGAACCTGGGTCTCCCAGCTCCTAGTCCAGCACTCTCACCATCACACCAGACTGGAAAAGCTAAATCATACAAATCTCAGTCTTCAACAGTGTTCTCTCTAATTTTTTTCATCTGTGTGCGGAATGAGTTTTGTTCTGGGCAGCGGTATCAAGGCAGTGTGTGCGCATGTACATTCAGAGTGAAGTCTTCCCAATTCAACCTGAGAGAGATCAAAAATTAACTGAGTGGACATCAAAAAACATGTGAGTGCACGCTCATGTGCACACCTTAGAGGGAACACTGGTCTTCAAGTCCAGCTTTAGCCACTAGCCCAGTCTTGCATTCTAGCTTGACCTTGAGCAAACTATATCACTGGGTTAGATCATTTCCAAAGGAGATTAGACAAAATCGTGAAGGAGAGGACCAGTTTTAGAAAACGTATGATAGTGAGTACCAGTTGATGGTGTCAATAACAGGAGAAGGCTAAGCCCCTGCAGTGGGCTTCCTGCTAGTACAGTTAGCCACTATGGAAACTACGAGGCTGAAATAAATGGATCATTGATCAACTCTATTCTTATTAAAAGAAGCCTCGGGAAAAGTGGTGATGTAGGTCCAGAGACGCCTCTATATTATTTAGATTTCTCAAGAGAAAGAGACAAAGGAAGCATGATCCCTGTGAAGCAAAGGTTCACACTATCCATACTATCATCACACATAATGTACATGTTGCAAACTGCACTAAACAGAAGTGTAGTTATGCAAATACCCATCAAGCATTCAGACAGGAAGAAGTGTGTGCCTTAGTTCTGCCTATGCCAGACTCTGGATCCCAGGGCTGCACAACTTCGGCCCTTCTGCAGATGATGGCCAACAACTCCCATCATCCCTGACTACTGGCCAATCTGGCTGTGGATACTGGGAGCTGTAGTCCAAAAAACAGCTGGAGGCTGCTGAGCAGTCCTGATCTAAATAAATAGTTGGCAACTAGTTTGTGGGGTGAAGGCCATTTGCCTGCCATAGTACAGACAAGGCTACCCATTTTTCACTACCTTTCTTTATCCCTCTACACTAAATAAAACAAACTGAGAAAAGAAGGGAGGAGATTTGTCACTAGCACACTTAACCAGTTCACTTCCTCTCTCAAACTATTCCCAGCTGGAGGAGATAAAAGCACAAGATTGTGTAAAGAAGTAAATTGTCTCCTTTGCTAACCTGGCCCAGCTTTGCTCCATGGGAAATGGCTCAGAAAGCCAAGGGAGATGATAGACAGAGGGGTACAGCAAGAAGAGAATTGTCTTCCTTGTATGCCTTTCTGTTTTTGTCTCTTCCGTTCTCCAATTCCTCTAAGCAATTTCAAGCAGCTCCAACAGAAGGGAAGCTTAGCAATTCATGGACTGGAAGCAGAACGCCTCTCTAAGGGGGCTCTGGGGTCACTAAAAACTGTTACCTACACTAAATTATTCATTTTAGTTGTGTGCATCACACAAAGTTCTTCCTAGAATGCATTTAAATGATATATCAATTTATAGCTCAGTACTCATTAGAAAGAATCATTGGCTCATTTATTCCAATTCAAAAATTACTTCAGCGGATAGCAATCAGTAAAATAAATTATTTCAAAAATGGCCAAGAATGATAACATTTTGCTACTTTCCCACTCATTAATCAACAATTCACATTTCTCTCCACATATATGGTAAACTACTTCATTCAATCTGTGAAGTAAGTTACTATTTCAATGGATCTTACTTCAGCATAAGGAAGATTCCCAAGGCCTAACCAGGGCTCAGGTTTGGAGTATGTAAGTATCAATAAAGACACCAGTTAGTAACCACGGTCTATTCCCTATGCCAAATATATGGCATAGAGAAATATCCCTATTCACTATGCCACATATCTCTATGAAGTCATTCACATGACCAGGAAGGTGGGGCAGTGGACGGGCAGGGGGGCAGGCTGGTTAAATTCACCCCCCCCCACCACCATAGACGATTGATCACATGTTTTGCATGTTGCGTGACATGCATGATGAATTGAGGGATTACCCCAGGAGATGGGTACTCTAGGTGAGCGTCTCTGTGTGTGGCCATGCTGGAAGCAGCCTGAGCTCGCACACAAGCAGGAAGCCCGGGTTAAGGGATTCCTCGCTCCCTTAAGTGAGGGACGCACCAGGTGGTATTTTGGGTGCACTTTCAGATACTGTACATGGGTAACGCCTCTTCTTAAAATGTCTGAATAGGGCTTGTATCTCAGCGAATTCAGGTAACCAAGAACTCTACTGACCTTCAACTTTTGGAGTGGTTTTTAGATAGATAGATAGATAGATAGATAGATAGATAGATAGATAGATAGATAGATAGATAGATAGATAGATATTGGGAGACAGGATCAATTTAAAGCAGGGATTCTCAACATTGGGTCCCCAGATGTTATTGGACTTCAACTCCCATACTTCCTAGCCAAAAACCACTGTAGCTGGGAATTATGGGAGTTGAAGTCCAATAACACCTGGGGACCCAACGTTGAGAATCCCTGATTTAAAGGCTCAGACCTAAAACAGATCGTTACACTTTTCCATTTTAAAAAGTTGGGACAATATATCTTATACTTTGTCTAAAGGTGGTTCAAAATGTTTGAAAGTGAACCACAATGTGCTGAAATAGAAGTAGAAAAATCATGATGAAAACACAAAGTAGACCATGCAAAATGTACATAATATGCATAGAAAACAATCTCACTCTGCAAATGTTGCTTTCAATTTTTTTATTTTTATTTTTTAAAATAGAGTCCAGAGTTTTGGCCCAGCTAATTCATATTGCACAACACATTTCCCCCTAGCTACAAGAAGCAGGGATTCTACGTTTATATTGCATTCCTACCAAAATAGTTATTTTGGTAGGAATCGTTATTTTGGTAGGAACACGTCATAGATCTGGGTCTTAAAACACAATTCTAAACATTCTCTTAGAAATTAGCTCCACTGTAATTGATGAACCTGCTTCCAAGTAAATGTATTTATAACCAAATTGTAGATGATTCAAGGATTTCCAAGCAACTAGTGGCTCTTTTCCTGACATTCTAATAATGTCTTAATAATAATCTAAGTGAATAATAATAATAATCTAAGTGAATGAACACTTGATTAGCATCTTGGTGAGGATAGCTAGAAAATGAGGTTGTGTACACGACCTCACCGGGGTGGGAGGGCTGCGGGTCAGGAGTTTTACCAGCCTTCCTTGGCAGACAAGCAGCCACCATCCTCCCCTCCAACGCACCACATAACCTATGAGCAGTGGTGTGGTGGAAGGTGATGCTAGGAGCAGGTGGTCTTCCCCCTCCCACATCCTAGGGTGCTCCAGGCCACAGGTGTGGTGGCTGCTCTCGTTAGAGCTGCCACTGCACTTGGCATGGTCGCTCCTTCCTCCCGGCTCACTGCTGGAAATGGCAGGATTCACTTAACCACAGGTTCACTTAACCTCAGCTAAATGCCAGGTTTGAAAGTGGAGCTTGGTGTGGGTGCAGCAACAGGAGCAACCTTGCTCCCGATGCTTCAAATGCACAACGTAACCCAGGCTGGGCTGCCCTAGCCTGGATTAGGCTGCATGTGTGAATACCCTTATAGTCTAGCCATTCATACCTTGCCTAGGTTGCCACTTCTTAAAACATAAGGGAGAGAACCTTCTCTTTAATGCAAAGAGTTGCCCTGTTCATCTGTATGCCTGCTCACTGAAAAATCTCATTCTTGGGATAAAGCCTGAGTGGGGTCAGTTGCTGTTTCCAGAACAAATTGCAAGGCAAATATTCCTGTCTGTTACTCATTGCTTGGGTGTGATGATGTTGATATACTAGCCTTTGTATCATAGGATAATAAATCGTAGCCTTTGATTTATTAATAAAACTGTCAACTTAATATTTCAGTTGTACCCAGAAAAGCAATAACCAGTGTTAGGTAAATGAAAACATGCATATTTTGATAGGTTCTTCCACCATGGAAATAATGATGTTCACACAATAACAAGTCTCATATAGTGCACAACCTGGCATCCAGCACAGGAATGAGGTAGAAGAAAAAGCTGTCCTACCCAGCTCCTGTCTCAAGGATTATCACTCCCCACTCCTCCTACCTAAGTTTTCGCTAGCACTTGGGATGTGCAAATTGATCTGAATTCAAACCAACTCAACTTGAAAGGGCAATGCGATTCAGATTCAATTCAAGAGCTTTTTGGTCCCTTTTTTAAACCATTCAGGCCCCCTGAATGGTTAAAAAAGGTGCCCAAATTAGATTTGTATTCAAATTGAATGTTTGGACGAGATTAGATTTTGATTCAAATTTGAAATGAATTTTCAGAATTTGATTTGGATTTGAAATGAAAAATTCATTTCATGCACATCTCTAGCTAGCACCAACATGAATAAGAACAGCTACGGAACTCAAACAGGAGCATGAACTGCTACGGAAGCTTGTTCTATATTCAGTCAAAGTTGAAGCATTAACTCTTGCAGCCGTACAAAATACATCAAAGCCTACTACATGTTGCTTAACTAGGAGAAACGCTAGGTCAGCTCTTCAACAGCTACTTAACTCACTTATTTGAATTCCCAGTTGCCCAACCCAACACTCAAGTCACAGTACAACACATAAAATAGGTGCAGATGGGTGAGTTGTGAACAGGAATTATGCATTTTTTTCAAACCCAGGGGCATAACAAGCCCATGGTGGCCTGTATCCCACCACCACCACTGGCCTCTGCTGCTTTTTGTGGGGGGAAGTGCTAGCTCTTCCATGTGGCCCCCTGCCTTGCTGTGCTGCCTCCTTCCCCCTTTCACTGCTGTGGCCTCCCCATTCCACTCTTCACTGTTTCAGGGCAAGTGGGAGGTGCCATGCATCCCAACCCTTCACTTGTGTCTCCAAGAGCCTGCCACAAGTTCCTGGCAAGAACCGCAAGTGAGGGGATGGGATGCATCCTTTCTCACACGGCTCATGCCCAAACAGTGGGGATAGTAATGAGGATGGTAAGAATGAAGAGGAGGAAGAGGGAAAAGGTGGTGACAGAGGTGGTGGTGGCAGCCACCACCTCCACCTCCATTATGCGTCCAGTTGCTTGGCGGGGTGAGCAGTGCAAGAGAGGAGACGTTCCATCCCTTCACTTGTGGCTCTTGCAGGAACTTCTGGCAGGAGCCAAAAGTGAGGGGATGGCCCACATGGGGAGTGTAATGAGGATGGTGCAGCAAGAGGACGAAGGAGGCAGTGTAGTATGGCAAGGAAGGGAGCCATGCAAAAGGGCTAATGCCAGCCCCCACAGACCAGTGGCAGCTCCTGAGAGTGTAGTGGCTCTTGTTTATGTGTGCACATCTCTTACATATGGCCCTGTCCATTCCTATCTACACAATTGTAATATATGAAAGAAAATTACATATGGATGGTAAAGAGCATACAGTGCATTGCATATATAATAATTTAGAGGAACAAAGATACTGAAGATGATGCAAACTGGTCACCACTCCCTCAATACAGCATGACAGTCATCCATATGTACTGAAATGTGTCACCTTGAAGACGTTCAGCTTCTGCTATGAATTCTTCTAGCACATTCATCCAATTTATGTACTGAAAAATGTTTTTGCGATTCTCAGCAACTCAGGCTTAATGTAGATGAACAAAACCCAGCTGTGTTTATTCTGCTTCATAAATCATCATCACAAGCCTGAGATAATTACAAAAATAATCTAATTCTGACTTCTTGGTGTTTATTTTCATTTACAAATGACATTAGTTTAGAACCAAGGGACTTCTTTAAGCCCACAAGCACAGGAATAGTCAAGCTGAAGCCGAAATTAAACTTCATGTGATGCTGAAAGCAAAGATCCCAATCTGAAATGACTTGTTCCAAACTGAACTGAAGTGAGGCACTTCATTCACTATTGCTTTTGTTCTGGGGAATGCTCAGAATAGATTTTAACACAGTGCTTCAAACGTTTTTCCCCTTACGGTTTGTTGCCACTGTGAATTCCTATTCTCATGATCCTTGGTCTTAACACCAGAAGTTCTTTTTGCAAGCTGACAGCCTGACAATCTGCAGCAGAGGAAAGCTTCCGCAGGGTGCTGTACACAAGAGAGATCTGCACAAGTGTTGGACTGTCTGCACAGTGCAGCCCCCGACAGACGGTAATCCTGGTTAAGTGAACGGATAAGAACAGATTGGGGCTATTCACACACAGAGGCAAAACTGGGCTAAGGAAGCCCAGCCTGGTTTTGCAGCACGTGTGAACTGCTGGGAGTCATGTGGCTCCCAGTAGCAAACCCATCTTAGGGAGCTTACTGCTTAGTCTGCTTGTGTGTCGGTGCTGCGAGAATCCCTATAATGCACTGCGCTCTTGCACAGTGCATTATAGGAGTTCTGAGGGCTGGGAAGACCCATCCCAGCTTCCGACTCTCCACGCTGCCAGCAGTAGCGGTAATCGTCTGGGTGGGCAAACCGATCATCTGCCAAGGAGGTAAGCATTTTAAGGCTCCCTTCCCTGCAGATCAGAGCCCTTTCTCACTGATCGTGAGGACGAGCGCATTGACTAACACAGATAATGTTCACTCTCGATCTAGCCAAATGGCCAAGAAGCCCCAGGCCCAACATAGCTCATACCTGTTGTCCAGTTACTCAGTCCTACTGCTTTTACTGCCTCAGCTTTTTAAACAGCACAGAGTATATCCTATTGCTTTTATTATGGTTTACAGTCATTGTTTTACTCTTCTAGCTTTTGTAGCGTTTTATAGATTTTATAGCTTTTTGTAGATATAGACTTATAGATTCTAGTTTAACAGCTTTTATGTCACTACCTTTTAGCTCCATGGCTCACAGTTCCTAGGCACAGATTCTACTGCTTTTAATGTTAATAGTTAAATTAACATTAATTTAATGTTATTAGTAATTTAATATTGCTAATTTCACAGCTTGTTTGTCTCCTTTTACCTTATGCTGGTCAGAGACCAAAACAAAGATACTGACTGATTGTTTGGTCAAGTCTGTAAGCGCCAATCACTTGTTTGGTGAGACTGTTGAATCTAGCTCGATCTTTGTCAAAGTTAAGCAAATCAGCTAACTGTATGGCTGGTAGACACAATTAAATCAGTGTGCCCTGCAGATATGCACAAACCCATGTGCACTGATTTGTGGATCAAGACCAGTATCTTCTATTTTGCCCTGTAGAATAAGTAGCCAACTTCCTCATACAGCTTAGTGTCCCGGCACCTCTGAGTGCCAGTTGCAGGGGAGTAACAGCAGGAGAGAGGGCATGCCCTCAACTCCTGCCTGCGGCTTCCAGCGGCATCTAGTGGGCCACTGTGCAAAACAACATGCTGGACTAGATGGGCCTTGGGCCTGATCCAGCAGGACTTGTCTTATGTTCACCAAATTACTTTGCATTAGTGCCCTGATACTAAGTTGAAGAGGAAACTGGACACTTTTTGTTAGCAAAAGTCATACAAAATAAGCACAATTTTTTTTTCCTAAAGATATTTCATAGGACTGGTTTTGAATTATAAAAAGCTGGACAGTTTGGGCTCTGTTTTTCAGGGTTTGTTCATTAACATTCCTAATAACCCCATCCTAGAAATAGTCTTTATATGTATCCTCACCCTGACAGAGATGTCTTTGTTTTCAATCAAATACATTGTGTTCATACCGATCCCAACACCAGGATTGAATGGTCAGTAGGATATGACTTATCATCATGTTCTTTCTCCATCCCTGCCCATATCCTGCCCCAGTTCTGTCCCGACAAAACTGTGTTTTGTGTGGCACAACTTTGCAGGAAGAGGGAGTGTGCCGGAACAACACTACTAAGGCCTGCAGCAGTAGCAGGACCTTAACACACACACACACACACACACACACACACACACATATATATTCCTGGAATCTTTATGCAGGGACACGCCAAGACATTTTGCAATTGGAGGCAAACAACATGATATCCCAGGCTTTCTTAACCATGGGCCCCCAGATGTTTTTGGACTACAACTCCCATCATCCTCAGCCACAAAGGCCATGTCTGGAGATGATGGGAGTTGTAGTCCAACAACATCTGGGGGGCCAAGGTTAAGAAACCCTGGGATATCCCATCCTGCCCACAGCTCAGCATTCTCAGGCCATGCTGTGGTGGTGGCCGCCCATAAGCATTTTCACATCATGCCACTAAGCCAGTGATGATCCTAGCTCAAGTTGGGGAGAGGGTCAAAAGAAGTGGAGTCAGGATGTTGGACAGCTTGCCCCAACAGGGCAAGGAAGGGCAGTGGCAGTGGACAATGGGGTGCAGCCTATGGCAACAGGGGCTTAGCACTTACCACTCCCGACACCCATACCTGAGGTGACTGCCTCACCTGCCTTGTGGAAGGGCTGCGCCCGCCTTTATACCTATGGGACACACCACTTCAGCACAGTTGATCAGTATGGCCTGATCCTGTGCACAGTTGACAGCAGGGATGGGGAAATCTACAGAGAAGAGCATCAAAATGCAACCCACCTATTCAGTGGGTGTCAATCCATTTTCAGCCTGTTCAGGCTTGTGCAGGTCTGGATCCATTCCAGAAACAGTGCTCACAAATGTAAATCCACCCTTCTCCATGCCCAATTGGTAGCTCCTTCACAGGAAAGAAAATGCTTACGTGAAGGCTGGACAGGAATCGTGGCTCATGACCTCAAAAGGGCTGGCTGTCTTATCTCCTGGCTGACAGCAAGTGCTGAAATAAAAATTCTGCGCATGCACAAAAGGGGCACTTCCTGGCAGGACTTTGTAGTGCTTGGAATGCCTGATGTATTGAGCCAGTCTCTTCCCCCTTTCACAAATGTAAGGGAGGAAAAACAGGCTTTCTTCCTGAATCACCTAACTTCAAGTTTAAAAAAAAATATTTGCAAGGAAAAAACTCAAATAGTTTTTGAGATAAATGGGATAGTATTTTCCACCTCTAACTGAGGTTTCCTTTTGGAAACAACATGATAGGGAGGAGCTCTATTAGGAATTGTGATGTGTATGTACATAGTAAGTGTAATTACTGCCTTTTTCTGTTTATTAGATGCCTTTTCCACCCATAGGGAAAAATGGCGGGGGGGAATAGGTTCCTAAATGCCCAGTCAGGAAACCGGGGATGAATTCTGGAGAAACAAGAAGAGGTAGACCTGGCCCCCAGGTTCCCTGCCCCTCGGCCAAGCCTCATTCCTGGGTAGAAGCCCTGTGCTTTTCCCTCTGTGCCAAGCCAGTCTAAGCACCAGCTTCAAGCACCTTCCCTGGCTTAAGGTTCAAGGTTTGTCCCTGGCCCCCCCAAATGGACAGAGGTAGGAGATTGTCCTACTTCCTAACCCCTTTCTGGGCAGAAGTGGTGTGGTAAACCAGGCTTCCATCATTTCCTCCAGGTGGATGGGGTCACTGAGCTGCCACCCGTTCCAAAAATGCATCCTCCTAAGACTGCTGGGAAAACGCCCAAGTAAGGCTTCCCTGAGAGCCCCACAGAGACCAGGTTGAATCCAAAACAATGGCCAGGCTGTGGAATTCCTTCCTGTGTAGAGCTACCAAATCCGTCCCCATTGGAAGCTCCAGAACAACCTAGTCTCCAGGTTTCCTGCCCCTCCACCAAGTCCCTTTCCTGGCTAGAAGCCCCATGCCAAGCCAGCCTCCCCCTGCACCAAGCCAGCCTGCACCACAGGGCCACGCCCCTTTCCTGGGCTTAATGTTTGAGAAAACAAGGGGATGTAGACATGGCCCCCAGGTTCCCTGCCCATCAGCCAAGCTCCTTTCCTGGGAGGGGAAAGCCAAAGCACAACTTTCTCCTTCAAAGTCTGATCCCCTCATTTTGTTCACAAGAAATGCTGTTGGGGTTTTTTGTGTATGCTTATTACGACCTCTAAGAGTGATGTTGTGTACAGAGTTTTCATAGGGCGGGTATACATAAAAGCACTTACAAAATGGTCAGAAGCGGGTGAAGTAGATGTACTCTGGATACTCTGGGTATACTCATCCTATCAGGCCATTGGAAGAAGCAAGACCTTTCTGTTATCATCTAGTGGATCAAGAGGCATGGGAGGCAATAGGTCCTGCCATTATATGATGAGGGTTCAAGAAATGTTGCCTAAAAAATGGGATGGGAGACTCTGAACATGATAGCCTTCAGGCAATATTTGAATCCCCTGATCCAGAGACAGAATTTGAAGATTTTGCCAGAAAATTGTGATGGGAACCTCAGAGAGTCATCCAACAATTAAATCTACATCACACCTCTCTGTCAGCTTTGAGCACAGAGTATGCCTGCCCCCACTCCTCTGAGGACAAGCAGGTTTGTCAATAAAGTTGTTGATGTTACCTACCCTTTGTTTTCTACCACTGCATACTTGCTCCCTATCACAGAAGTCATAAAAACATAGGAAGCTGATTCATGTCCATCTAAGTGTGTGTTACAAATGTGGGTGTAGTAGAATCAGAAAAAGATGGTAATTAAAAGTCATACACATCTCAGAAAAACATCATTATAACTCTGTGTAATACCCTGCTGATTAACATCTTTTCTATTGAATTCTGAACACATTGGGTGGAATCCAGCGAAAGTGAAGTCCTTTTAAATATAATTATGTTCAATTGATCAAGTTAAGCACATGTTTAGCTTGAATGTTTCCCAGACTATGGGAAACACCTATATCAGGCAGCAGTGACAGGAAGATGCTGAAAGGTGTCATCTCATACGGCGTGGGAGATGGCAATGGAAAACCCCTCCTGCATTCTACCAAAGAAAACCACATGGCTTTGTGGTCACCAGGAGTCGACACCGACTCAACAGCACAACTTTACTTTAGCTTGTGCTAATTCTGACTTTTTAGCCCACTTCCCCCCCCCCCAAAGAACTTCCCACACCCAAGTGAAAGAGAACTCTAACCACTGCACCAACCTGGTGTTAGGCAACTGCTGCTGAAACAGAAGTTCAGTTCAAACTGTATTTCGGTCATGAACCAGCAAGCTGAAATAGAAGAGGTTCTGCAAGCCAGCAACCTCTGCTCAGAATGAGGGTCAAATTGGACACACAACACAACATGCTATGGTGGTTCAGTTGATCCGCACAGCTAAGGAAAAAGGCAAGTGGCAACCATCTTCATTGAGCGCAAAGGCCCCTTCTGGGAAGGATCAATCAGCCCATTTGACATGTGCTGTGATGTGCACCCTTGGTTTGTTATGCTGTTATAATGGGGACTGGCTAATAGCTTGAAAAATATTCATCAGGTTGTTTTTTTCAACACAACAAAAACCATGCTGAGCTCCTTGGATGAACACTGGGATATAAATTAAATATATAAATAAATAATAGAAATACACATTTCTGCATGGTCCTAAATTTGTTACATTTAAAAGAAGCAAAAAACAGGAGAGAACATTAGGTTACTCTTGACTAAATACATATGTGGGGAGGAAAGCTTATTGAAATTTGTGTGAAAATTGAAGATGATGATTTTCAAACCAGTGTATCTCAGTCCTTTCTCAACAGAACTGCATAAACTTTGGCAAGACGGTAGCATTAGTCAGCTAATTGCTCCATGCAAACTCTCAGGGGAATTGGACCAGTAGTTTCGATTTTATGATTGAATGTTCAGTTTCATCCCATAATGATGGGATGGAGTTATTACCCCTCACCTTAACTATACAAGCACTATTGTGTCAGCATAAAATTTACACTATTTTTTTCCTAATTTTGTCTAAGATAATTTGTTTATAATGGTGTGGGGGAGTGACTATATCCTCCTACAGCAAAAGCTCACAGTAGATTACAGCAAATCTCCCACTTTGGGTACCAATATGTCTGTGCTTGGAGGAAAATGTAATTGCTTAGTCAAGATGCTCAAGAATACATACTAAGATCAGAGGGATATGCCTTCTCGTTAGTATTCAGGTGAACCTGATGTGCCAGTCTCATTCTGAAGCAGTCAGATGACCTGATTCAAAACATTATCTATCAAAGGAAAGGACTATACTTGCACTACCGAGCTTTGCTTTAGGTACATAGGGAGCTGCCATATACCGAGTCAGACCATTGGTCCATCTAGCACAGTATTGTCTACACAGACTGGCAGCAGCTTCTCCAAGGTTACAGAAAAGAGTCTCTCTCTCAGCCCTTTCTTGGAGATGCCATGGAGGGAACATGGAGCCTTCTGCATGCAAGCATGCAGGTACTCTTCCCAGAGTGGCCCATCCCCCATGGGGAATATCTTACAGTGCTCACATGCAGTCTCCGATTCAAATGCAACCAGGGTGGACCCTGCTTAGCAAAGGGGATAATTCATGCTTACTACCAAAAGACCAGCTCTCCTCTCAAAGACCACAAGAAGTATGATGCATGAAGAATTTATCATTTTTAAACCAGGAAAACAAGCAGGTTGAATGTCATCACTGCCTAGAAAAACATACACCAGGGAACAGGGAACAACCATTGAAGGCTAATAATACTTCCAGGAACTGCAGCTCACCCACATCAGTGCCTTGGTAGACAGGGGCTGTTCTAAACCCATCTTATATTTAACAAAGTCTGGAAGTTGCGGAAAACAGAGCAGTGAAGAAACAGCTGGGTAATATGGCTCTAAGGAAAAATGTATGTGACACACAACAGGTTCTTGCACCATCCACCAAAGAGAAGTGCACTCTCTCTTTAACAACAGTTCCTCAAATAGACACAGGCTTCTTGCCTTTTCTCAGCAGCTTTTTTAGTGTGTGGTTTGTCACAGCTGCTATCTGAGAAAACAGATCCAGTGCTTATAGCAGCTAGTACAACACTACAATTATATTGTTCATTTACAGCTATGGTAAGAGTGAAAGATTTTTTAGTGGGGAACTGAAATAAAAAAACAGCATCCAGGCTTACAGAAATGTTTTCCATAGTGGTCAAAAATGCAACAGCTCCTCATCTTTCTCTTTCCAAATTTCACCAGTATACTCCAAAATGTTTGCTTTCAAGTACATACAAAATGTTCGAAACAATACAGAACAGCACTGAAAACTGTGTATAGGCTTGCCAGCAATAGTCTTCCCTTTCCTGGAAGGAAAATAGCATAGGGGATTTCCATCCTACCTCTTCGGCTAATGCTCAACAAGAATGCAAGCACATTGGAGCGCCAGCTGCCTCCACAAGTGGTTAATGATGCCCACCGTTACATTAGGCTGTGACTCAATTCATCACATAAATCAAAGATTATTTAAGCGCAGTCATGGAACCAGTAACATACACCTTTTTTTTAAGTGAAATAAATCCTGAAGATAAGAACTGACCTCAGTATCAAGCTTGATCCTTGAGATTAAGCATCACTTCATATGTGGCAGTTTTCTATACAGAAAATACTTCAGACTGGGAAAACCAAGTGTGTGTGTGCGCACACACACACACCTATTGAGGAGTCACACCCAACATACCTTCACACTAGGACCAGGTACACATGATTGCTCCAAGGTGGCGAGCATGTTATATAAATCTGCCAATTACCAGTTCCCCAACTGTGTTAACAAGACTCTACCAAGATTCTCCACCCAACTTGGTTACAGAAGTCGGCCATATCTCAGTAGAATCTCAGAAGTCTGATGCAGGAACTGGTGGTTGGTGGTGTCATATGGCATGCCTACCAGAAACTCACACTTGGGATCAGAAGGTTCCTGGCTTACTTTGTGGTAATTGTGTGAACCTGCACTAATTGTACAAGCACATGTGTGCACACACACACACACACACACACACACTAACAAATCTGTGCTGATAATGAAAACATGATGTGAGATATGTTTTCCTTCAACGACGTGATATTTGTGTAGGAAACTGCCCTAAATTTCAACCTCTTAGCAGTGTTGCCTTATTTATAATTTCTTCTGTAATTAGTGCACTTTTCTAGTGTAGCACCATTACTTTCAGGCTTGGAAGCAAGCCAACAAAAACTCTCAGAATGGCTCCTAGTGGCCTTATGTAACTACTCTACTATTTAATCCTAGAAATGGACTGTTAGTTTCCAACTGTCCCCAGTCATATGCATGTTCACTCAGAAGGCCCACTGTGTTTATTGGGGCTTAATCCCAAGAAAATGTGGATATGATGGCAGTCATAACTCATTGCCAAAAATAGCAATGTGAAAAATGGCTGTTAGATGAATCAATCTTTCTCAATCCACCATCTCTTGCTCCTTGCCATAACAAACATAATCAATGAAGCATTGTTTTCATCATTTAAAAATCTTACCCACTTCCTCTATCCTACTAACCTATGAAAATCTGAAAACTGAAATAAACTATACTAGATGCTCTTACTGGGTCAAACTGGACACTAGCATGATTGAACACATTCCTACCATAAGAGAAACTCAGGGTCATCAAGGATCCTGAGAGTAGGGGAGACCTTCTCCCTGGGCCTTAGGAAGCAGTCAGTGAGCCAACTCTTCCTGCAAATGATTCCATCCTCCTCAAGAAGAGAAAGAACTTAGGGGACTGTTTTTCTCTGCTCCTTGCCAACTTTCCCCCAAAACTCCCTCTAAGATCCTGCTTTCACAACCAGTCCCAGAGGCAGCACAAGGCATACAACCTTGCTGGCGAGCACACTTCAGGAACTGTGAGTTGATCCCCAGAGTGGCAGGAGACCGGCCCCACACACACACTCACACTCCTTGCAGGACTCTCTCAACCCTCAGTAGGCTTCAAATCTTCAGTAGGCTTCAGTGTGCTTGAGCAATACTCCAGGTTATCTATTCTCTGGCCAAAGGCCAAATTGTTGCTTTTGTCCCTAGGTCCCAACCTGATATTGGTTCTCTACTCCCTTGGCTATCTGCTAAGCTTTACAATTCATCCGCAGCTATTGGGGCTGGTCCTTCCATGAGGTATGATAAAGGGCTGCTCTGCACCCCCATCACTCCATTGCCACAGCAGACAGATGAGCCTCACCTCATCATCTGCCTACCCATTTACTAGCCACTGGCAACTCCTCACCTTGCAGCGTCATGCACCCACTTTCTTTTTCCTTCACTCCTCAGTTATCCCAACTCTTCTCCTCCTCCTCCCAGAAAAGACAGAGGAGGAAAAGAAAGCAATGGGCAGAGACTCTAGCTAAAATAGTTCCACACCACTATTGTCTCTTCCACTTCTAGAAGGAGGAGGAGAGTGGAGATGTTGAAGGAACAGGCTGCAGCAGCAGCAGCAAATGAGCAGCACTCATCTGGAACTCACTCTGACTGACAGCAAGCAGAAAAGAGCAAATGAGGTCATTTACACATTCAAAAACTGTGTTCTACCCAGGTTTGGGAGCTGTGTGTGCTCCCAGTTTTCGGTTGTGTGGAAGAAAGGTAGGAGGAAAACCTGGGCAGAAATTATTGTGTGGAAGTAAAGTAGGAGGAAAGGCTACCCAGGTTTTCCTCCTACCTTGCTTTCACATAACTGAAAATTGGGATCACAGATAGCTCCCAAACCTGCATAGAACATGAATGAACTTAGTATGTCCAATGGAAGAGACGGAAGGTAAATAAAGTAAGGCACACTCAAGGGAGGAGGAAGAGAAGACACAGCTCAGCTTGGAGAAGGATGAAAGCAACAGAGAGTAAGGATAAGCATGCCCAGGCAGGGCAGGGCATCATAGCATCTGGGTGACTTGGACTGAAAGTACTTCATGGCCTTGGTTCAGCACCACTCTTCAGAAGCTTCTTGCAGATTTAAGTGACAAGCAGAAACAATGCACCCACTTCTTAATTTTGATTCTGCAACATTCCATCTTATAACTGACATAGTGCCTAATGCGTCACTTCATATTCCCTTACCAACCAATGATATTAGTTTACATACTTTATATCTGTCACATGACGTGTGCAATTCCATTACATTTTTAACAAACAAGTCAACCAAACAAACAAATCAATAAATCAAATTATTTTAGGAAGGAAGCCTACCATCTGGAAGAATTTCATGTCTAAGTCCGTATCTCTTTGCACAATCAAGGCAACACGGCTTTCAGTAAATTGGCAGTCCCGTAGTTATAAAATTGTAGTTCCAAAGCCCTCATTAGAAGGCCAGGGAATTCCACTGAAAGTTGGTTGTAAAACCGAGCTTTCCTTCTCTAAAATAAAGAAGTGTTTTATCTTTAAAAATATAAGAGTAGTCAAAGCCAAACCTTGAGAAAGGAAAGGAAAGATTTATAGCCAATGTTCTTCACTGTTATTTAGAGATAGGTGTGCCCTAGACCCAACATATGCACCTAAATACTAACAGAAATATAGAGTAGATTATGATGGTTGTTTTTTCCCCAGCAGTCATATACACTTATGAAGAAAAGGCTCCACATTACACACAGTAGTAACATTACCAACAACAGTATACCACTCATTGTACTTCATGGCTCTGGGTGTTCACACTTTCTGAGTAGAGTATCACCCAAATAAAGAAATCATAATCAATTAACCACATGAGTGCTGTGTTCAATTACTCAATCATCAATCAATTAACCATGAGTGCTAGGTGTTCAATCAACCAACTAAATTGTCATGTGAGCAAAAACAATAATTCTGAAGCATACTTTCATCACCTCACATGCTGCGCAAGGTGGCTGAAGCACTGCCTGCAGTGCTGAGTCTGTGTAACCACTGCCAATGTTGTGTTCTGCAACAGCGCTGGTTTATTCCAGCGTAAAGTTGTGCAACTGCAGTATAGCAACGCAACACCCACTATTTCCAATGGACCTTGTGCTGCACAACTGTGTTTGTGAAACTTTACCCTGGAGGGCAAAAGCCCTGTTGTGCAACACCACCAGTGGGGATTACACAGACGCAGCAATGTGGGTGCTGCTCCAACTGCTTCCATTGCCTTACACGGTATGTGAGGCTTTGTTTTTCGATCGTGCATCTATGTGTCACAACAAACGTCATGGCAGAAGAGGCATCTCTTATGAGAGAAGGAATTCCCCTTTTCAGATAGTGCTTGCCATCTACAGTTTTTACAAGTAGCTTTCCTTGGATGCCCAAAATATGAGGGCACTTTTTCAAACAATTATTTTTTATCAATTAATCCAATTAGCCAATTAAATGTTGCAGTTTATGCCAAATTTAATGAGAGTTAGCTCTAGATGTTTTATTTTGGACCTTTTCAAAGTGGTAATTCTCTTTATTTAGCAGGGGGAGAGCAACTAGCCCTATCCAACCCCAGCACAGCATCCCTCCAGTGGCTGTTGCTGGTGTCTATCTTATGTTTCTTTTTTAGATTATAAGCCCTTTGGGGATAGGGAGCTGTTTTATTTATTTATTTATATCTACCTACCTATCTATGTAAAACACTGCGGGAACTTTTGTTGAAAAACAGTATATAAACATTTGTCGTATTCGTATAGTAGAACTACCTTCCTAAAGGTATAATAACCTTCAGCTAACTGTTAATAATAACCCCTTATGTTAATAATAACCCCTGCTAACTTGGCAAAGAGGCACCTTTTAATGTGGTGATTCTCTTTATTTAGCAGGGGGAGAGTAACTGGCCCTATCCACCCCCAGCACAGTACTTCCAGTGACTGTTGCTGGTGTCTATCTCGTGTTTCTCTTTAGATTGTGAGCCCTTTGGGGACAGGGTTCCATCTTATTTATTTGTTGTTTCTCTGTGTAAACCGCCCTGAGCCATTTTTGGAAGGGCGGTATAGAAATCAGAGTAGTAGTAGTAGTAGTTGTTGTTGTAGTAGTAATAATAATAATAATGATGATGATGATGATGATGTTTAATGAAGTGCAATTGTTACTACTACTTCTGTTTACCACAGTGGTTGGTAACAAATACTTCAACAGCAGTTACCACAACCAGGAGTCAAAATCCAAACACAAGCGTGTATATGAGGCCAGAATCATGTCAATGCCTGAATAATTGTACTTCACAGTGACTGACATCTCTAGAGAGAAGTACGTCCCCATCAGTCAAGACACAAATTCGTGAAGGTGACTTATATCAGAAGTTATCAAATAGAATCGCAGATCCAAAGCAAGCCAAAAGGAACATAGAGCTTTTTCTCTTTCCCTTTAGACTCTTTGCTCATTTGAGTCTGAAGGGAGACATTCTGAAAAACCCTGAAAGATGATTTGAGGAATGCTGGAAAATATTCATTTGTCACAACTGGTAGCAAAAGATATCGATAACACTAAGGATAAGGACACACATTACATTAATCATGAGTCAACTGCCTCAAATGTGTGAAACTACCAGCATTAAGCACTATATGGTGAGTCACCACAGATGACTCCCCTGCACCACTTCAGGCAAATCACACAAAATGGAACCCCAAGATCCAGGGTGAATCACCTTGTGAAAACTGATGTCAGAAGTTTCAGTAGATGTTAACACACTTGACAAACCAATATTTTTCATTTACCCAATTTAAATTTAATGATGGTTTTAAAGAACTTTCAGCAATACATACGTGGGGCACAATCCAGTCCCATAAGCCCATCTAAGTTGATTACAATGAGAGAATTATATAAGAAAGAACACAGTGCTATATAATGCACAGGTGAGCAGAAAGAACTTGCACAGAAAATATTCAAGCAATACACTTCTAAATCAATACATATTTGCATGTGAAGTATAAATTATCCTAAAGATTTATCAATATGTTACGTCCAAACTGGGATTCTGAAGGCACACTTGCTAATTGGTCCCTGCTAAATAAGCAAAGAGGCATGTTTTAAAGTGACAATTCTCTTATATTTAGCAGATATGACTATCCAAATCCAGCACAGCATCCTTCCAGTGGTGCTGGTGTCTACCTTAAGTTTCTTTTTAGATTGTGAGCCCTTTTGCAACAGGGAGAAATCTTAGGAACATAAGAACATAGGAAGCTGCCATATACTGAGTCAGACCGTAGGTCCATCTCGCTCAGTATGCAAGATGGCAGCGGCTTCTCCAAGGTTGCAGGCAGGAATCTCTCTCAGCTCTATCTTGGAGAAGCCAGGGAGGGAACTTGGAACCTTCTGTTCTTCCCAGAGTGGCTTCATCCCCTGAGGGGAATATCTTGCAGTGCTCACACGTCAAGTCTCCCATTCATATGCAACCAGGGCAGACCCTGCTGAGCTAAGGGGACAAGTCATGCTTGCTACCACAAGACCAGCTCTCTTATTTATTTGTTTGTTTGTTTTTCTTGTTTATTATTTATTTATATTTTGATGTAAAACACTTTGAGAACTTCTGTTGAAAAGTGGTATATAAATACTTGTAGTGGTGCTGAGAGTTGTAATATCTATCTATCTACCATATATACCACCTGACATCTGTATTAGGCTTGAGCCCGAAACATTTTGGAGGCCATTATAGAGGCCTCTGAAACGTTTCGGCCACTGGGCAATTTCGGTGTTCTGGCGGCAGCGGGGGTGGGGGAGGGTGCACTTACCCCTCCTGCCACATTTCCCCTGCCGGCGCTCCGTTGTAGCAAAGCCCCTTGGGGCAGCGGCATACCTCCCTGCCACCCCATTGCCCTCATCGGCCAGAAGTACTGGGCGCACGGGCACCTGTTGAGTGCGCCCGCATGCATGGCAGACGGGCACGCACACGACAGGCACACACGTGCCGGTGCTTCCAGCCGCTTCCGGCCGATGAGGGCAACAGGGCGGCAGGGAGGTATGCCACCCCGAGGGGCTTTGCTACAATGGAGCGCCAGTGGGGGAAATGTGGCAGGAGGAGTATGTGCACCCTCCCCCACCCTTAAAGGAACACCCCCGCTGCCGCCGGAACGGTTCCGGGCACATCCCTAATTTGCATCCCTATTATTTATTATTTATTTATTGTATTGTACTATACTGCTTGATACAGAAATCTCGAGGTGGTGCACAAGTTAAAACATAATATAAAAACAATATAAAACAGTTAAAATTCATAAAACAGATAAAAATCTCAGTGAAGAAAAACATTAAAATTTCAATTTCAATCCCTAGGTGGTGTACAGAAGTAGTAGTAGTTTGCTCTCATAGTATTGGTTACATATATAACCCACTCTTCCTCTAGGGAGCCCAAGTCAGGTTTATGTTTATCCTCACAACAACCCTGTGAGGTCAGGCTAAGAGTTATGTGACTGGCCCAGGGTCACCCAGTGAGTTTTGTGGCTCAATGGGGATTTAAACTCAGGTATCCACGGTTCTAATTAACACTCTAACCACTACACCACACTGGTTCTCATATGAATTTGTCTATTCTTTCCACTTTGGAGGTACTGCGCCAGGTGCTCCTGGAATCAGATATTAAGCAGGTGGCCACCAGAGATAGTATATTTTGAGCAGTGGTGCCTCAGCTTTAAAATTGCCTTCCTAAGGATACTCACTGGCCCCCTTATCAAGTTTTTGAGGCACCAGTTAAGACATTCCTACTGGACCAGGATTTTATTGAGCAGTAAAATCAGAATGATAGAGTTGGAATGATAGAGTGGGACTTGCAGGCCATCTAATCGAATCCCTGGTTATGATGCAAGAAATCCAGAGCTACCGCATCCCTAACCCAGAGACTAAGTTTGGGGCAGTATACAAATATAATAAGCAAATAAATACACAAAATAACAGATAGCTGTTGAGTCTGTCCTAGAAGACCCCCAGCAAGGAAGAGCTCATTACAACAGCTCCATTGTCAAATTGCTCTTTGTTTCTTCTAATGTTTAACCTACTCTCCTATAAAAGGTGAGGTTTTTAAGTTGCTTCCCATGATTAGATTCTCATTGGGTTTTTATTGTACTGTTCTACTGATGGTTTTCATTAATTTGTAGAACCCCTGCTAACTAGGCAAAGAGGCACGCACTGGGCACACACACACACACACACACACACACACACACACACACACCACTGCCATCTACCTCTAGGGAGGGGTGGTTGACTCTATGTCAACATCAGACACAATGAGCAGTGAGAAAGGGCTACCTGGTTTGCAAGGAGGAAGCCTGACAGCGCTTACCTCCCCACAGACGATTGTTCCACCATCCCTGGACAGGCAGATCAACCACCCAGACGGGCACCAGCTGCTGCCAGAAGCTCCAATGGTCAGGTGGCAGGACATGCCTCCCCACATTACCCCACCTGCCCCCAGAGCTCCAATAATGCACTACACACATGTGCATTCTGGGGATCCCTCTCCCCTTGCCGAGTCTGCCAGCTGTGTCTGACACACAATTTTAAAACGGGGGTGGGGTTAGGAGAACCCATTTTGAAGGTTGGCTTCATAGGCTGGTTTGCTGCTGTGGTGCAGCTGGGATTGGGCTCCCTTAGCCCAGTTTTGCATGTGCACGTCAATAGCCTCAAGGTTTCTCTCTCTCTCCAAGTTATGGAGAGAAAGGAAGCATACAACCAGGAAGGAACCACTCACTGACTGGGAGAGGGGCAGGCGATGGCAGCATATGCATACCCCAATGCCATTCATGCTCACCGTGTCAGCATGCTTCCGACATCAATGTGGGGGCACAGCCAGCATCAGAACATGTAAGTGCCACTGGCCCCTTTCCACCCAGAAAGCGGTTCGTTTGCCAGCTATGTGCTCTGTGGCGGGGTGTGTGTGTGTGTGTGTGTGAAGGCATTCCCTGAGGGTGCCCTAGGCGGCCCCTGGACCTCGGTGGCCCAGGCTCCCCCACCCTGCCCCAATGAACCAAATTGTACCGGAATATATCACTACTCTTAACACTTGCAGAGAAGATCAAGATCTACACATCCGTCCCTCCAACCAACAATGACTACCTTTGTGTTTAATAACACTACTGGAAACACTGAAAAAATGAAGTGTGCCATGAACAGATAACTGACACCGAGGCTATTCTCACGACCGGCCAAAATCGGGCTAAGGACTAAGCCCGCTCTCCCCACAAACCCCCTTCCGGCAAGTCTCACTGATCGCCTCACAATATTTTCACTTGACCATTCACCTGGTTCATAATAGGAACCAGCGCTATCAAAGTTGCACTGATTTTCATAGAAGTATCTACAAAAGATACTTCATAGCATCTATTTATGACTGAAAAGATAGCACATCTAGCTAAATACCCCTATGAAATTCTCCTCGTCCAAATTTCTCCATGGACTTTGGGGATTCCAGTGTACTTGATCTTGTTTGGAGTGGTACAAAGGTATGATTCTTACAATTTTTTATTTCCAGACTTATTTTGGACCACTGCACATGCACAGTTTGCCTCTGGAAGCCTTAATTTGATGTCTTCCTTGCTTCTCTCTCTCTCTCTCTCTCTCTCTCACACACACACACACACCCTATATAATACACAGCTGCATGAGAAATATCAAAAGCTTCTGATAATTGTAGTCTGTGGCCAATAATAATAGTAATATTGCTTTCCTATTAGAAAATACTTAAAACATTTTAAAATCATCAGCTTAAATCTCAAATATGTCAAAATATGACTGATATTTGAATGGCTTCTTACTTTTAAGTATATATATATTCCAAAACTGCCTGACTTATCCTCTTTCATACTCAGGCTAGGACTCTGTTTTACTTACAGAGGAAGTTTGACTCACAAATTATGGCATGCAAGCAAATAACTGGGGAAAGGTTATATAAGGGCAACCAACTGTTTACATATCTTCCTAGTTCTTCTTCAACACATCAGTGATGATGGGGTAAATGAGTTCCCTCCATAAATAAATGTTGATTTGAGACCAAAATATCCTTGCTCTAATCCCCCCACCACCCACTGCTCTGTAATGCATTCGTTTTATAAATACTATTTATCCATTGCAACTTGTTTTTTTAAAAAATAAATATTTAATTATTAATTACACCTTAAAGTGCTTAAATTTGATTGGATTGTGTCCCATTCTTCTTGTTCACCCTCAGGAAATGTTTGTGCAATCCCTTAGATTCTTCACTAGGAACAGCCAAGAAGAAAGGAGAATACTCCTTTTCTGTATTCTTTTATTTGGAATAAAATCTGTTAAAATGGGGGAAGAATAGAACAGTGCACAATAAAACCAAATCCTAAAACTTGATTTAACAGTTCTAAGAAGACTCAACCATTCTCCTAATAATTTGAGAATCTTTATCACCAAAGAATAACTACTGGTGCAGCAGAGAAATGACTTGACTAGCAAGCCAGAGGTTGCTGGTTCAAATCCCTGCTGGTATACACCTACATCGGGCAGCAGCTATATAGAAAGATACTGAAAGGCATCTTTTCATACTGCGCAGGAGATGGCAATGGTAAACTCCTCCTGTATTCTTCAAAAGACAACCACAGGGCTCTGTGGTCGCCAGGAGTCGACGACGACTCGACAGCACACTTTACCTTTATATATAAATAAGGAGGGTTACTTAAACAACACTAGCTGAAATCCAGAGCAACCTAACATGGATGCTGCAGATATCCCCACACACTTACAGGCTCACTGTGAAGGACAGGCAGTCTTGTGCTTGTGTGCAAGAGTGCAAATACTTTTAGGAGCTTGTCTGTGTTCTAGAAGCACCAGTTTAGACTGGAAACATGCCAGTGACATGTTTCTGGTCTAAACGAGCACTTCGGGAGTGTGGTTGAGCTCCTAAAAGTATGTGCACTCTTGCGCACAAGTGTAAGACCAACCACCCTTCACAGCAAACCCGTAGCAGTGCGATGATATCCAGATATGCGGCAGCTGTAAAAAAAGGCCAATTCCATGCTAGGGATCATTAGGAAGGGGATTGAAAATAAAACTGCTAATATTATAATGCCCTTATACAAAACTATGGTGCGGCCACACCTGGAGTACTGCATACAATTCTGGTCACCACATCTAAGAAAGGACATTGTAGAACCGGAAGGGTGCAGAAGAGGGCAACCAAGATGATCAGGGGCCTAGAGCACCTTTCTTATGAGGCTAGGCTACAACACCTGGGGCTATTTAGTTTGGAAAAAAGATGACTGCAGGGAGACATGTCTATAAAAGCATGCATGGTGTAGAGAAAGTGGATAGAGAGAAATTCTTCTCCCTCTCACACAACACTAGAACCAGGGGTCATCCCATGAAATTCATTGCCAGGAAATCTAGGACCAGCAAATGGAAGTACTTTTTCACACATCAACTTGTGGAATTCTCTGCCACGAGATGTGGTGACAGACAACAACCTGGATGGCTTTAAGAGGGGTTTGGATAACTTCATGGAGGAGAAGTCTATTGACGGCTACTAGTCAGAGGGCTGTAGGCCAGCTCCACCCTCGGGGGCGGGGTGCCTCTGGGTACCAGTTGCGAAGGAGTAACAGCAGGAGAGAGCGCATGCCCTCAACTCCTGCCTGTGGCTTCCAGCGGCATCTGGTGGGCCACTGTGCAAAAACAACATGCTGGACTAGATGGGCCTTGGGCCTGATCCAGCAGGGCTGTTCTTATGTTATGTTATGTTCTTATGATGATATCCAGAGCACCCACACTAGGCTGCTCTGGAAGACAGCCTGTGTTCATAGAAGAAAATAAGTCCACTATGTACAATGGGCTTACTACTTACTGTAGGAAAGTGTCCACAGGGTTTCAGCTTCAATGTACCACTTTGCTTCAGTTATAGAAGCAGCAGAACAGCAAGTTACTTTCCAACTGAACTGAAACATTTTCATCTGTCAAAATATTTCAAATTCTGAAAATCTGGTGCTGTGTCAAAATATTTAATTGCAGAGAGCATATAGCATTAACCAAGCAGTTCCGTCAACCTCTTTAAAGTGAATACACTGTCAAAAGAAACAAAACAATTGCAGACAAGTCTGTTGAAATTCATGACATCCATAATGAGGGGATTTTAAAACCAATGAAAGGATGATGAGAGAAGTGGGGTAGAAGTAAATAGACAGTTATTATGCCTCCTCATGGCTCCAGGCATTTGCTAGCTAGATATTCATCAATAACCTTTATTTAAAAAAATAAGAGAGGATTTCCTTAAGACAAGGAAGTTGTGGCAATGCAAAAGTAAATAAAAGCCAGCCCAATTCAATTCTACTTGTTCTTGGTAGTTACAGCACCCAGCTAAAGGCACAGTCCTTTTTAATTGACTTTTTCATAAGGTTGGAATCAGCATCACCCCTTTATCTTTCAACTTCTGGTGAATTTTTAGGCATTTCAGTGCTGGGTATAAAGTATGACTTTATGACCTTATACCTCCTGCAGCATTTCTGCTTCCTAGTTATAAGGTTCCTTTCTGTTTGCAGACAATGAGCATGTCCCCAAACACATAGGAAGCTACCTTAAACCAAGTCAGACTATTCTAGCTCAGTATTGTCTACACCAGTGGTTCCCAACCTGGCAACCTCCGGATGATGCTGACATACAAACCCCATCACCCACAGCTACAATTTCCTGTGGTTGGGAATGGTGGGAGTTGTGGCTCAGCAACATCTGGAGGTCCCCAGATTGGGAACCACTGGTCTACCAAGAACTGGCAACAGCTTCTCCAAGGTTGCAGGCAGGAGTCTCTCTCAGCCCTAACTGGAGATCAGTGGAACTGGGAATGTTCTGCATGCAAGCATGCAGGTGCTCTTTCCAGAGTGGCCCTGGCCCCCATCCTGTAAGGGGAATATTTTACAGTGCTCACACACAGAGCCCTTTCTCACGAGCAGCGAGAAAGGGCAAGAGGGCTATCGGGGAGGAAGCCTTAAAAAGCTTAGCTCTCCGCAGATGATTTGGTGTTTCCCTCTGGGCAGACGGATTGCCCGCCCAGATGATTACCGCCTGCTGCCAGTGGCTCAGAGGGTTGGGGTGCCCGACACATCACCCCATGGCTTCATGCCCCCCCCAAGTTCACATAATGCACCACACAAGTGTGCAGTGCATTATGGGGATCCCCCCTCCCCAAAGCTGACCAGGAGCCTCGAGTTGCCCAGCCCTGACTGCAAGCAGCCACGGTTGGCAGATGATCATAGAAACAAGTTTAGGAGAGCGCTCACCCTCCTAACCTCATTTTGGAGAGTGGCTCTGTAGGCGGGTTTGCTACTGCCAGGATCGTGTCTGATCCCAGTGGTACACATGAGTTTTCAAAACTGGGCTGGGCTTCCTTCGTCCGGTTTTGCACACACATGCTTGCTACTACAAGATCAGTTCTCCTCCCATATCCAGTTTTCAGTTTTGTGTTCAGAAACGGTACGGCAAAATGAAAAAGTAGAAACATCCTCAGTTTTAAATAACAGAGGTGTACAAGAAACTACATGATGGAGGCCCTCTTTATTTGCAGGGGGTTTGTTCTCACCTATAAGCATGAATAGGGAAACTGCAAAAAAAGAAACCTTACCCCTATGGGAATTGAGGGGTTAGGTTCCTCACACCCAAATAAGTGTCAAAAAAGCAGGGGGAAGCAGAAATAAGAGGGGGGAAAGCACAGTAGCTTATTGTCCAGGTCTCCTGTTGTCGAGCAATGACCCCTAAACCCCCAAATGGACCAATTTTTGAATGAAGATTCACAAACACACAAATGAGGGAGAGCTCCAAAATGGCTCTGCACTGTAAAGTGGCAGCCAAAAATGACACTGGAAGTTATTTCTGGCCACAAAATCACAAATAGGCATATTTCGCCTGATTTTTGTACTACAGATAAAGAAATTGGGTCTCTAAGACCCATCCACGGATACGTGAAACCGCAGTTGTTGAAACTGTGAATAATGAGGGCCTACTCCTGTATCTCAATATTGAGGAAAAATTGCATGAAAAACCAGCTCACAGCTTAACACAAGCTTATTTACATCTATTTTCCCTCCCAAATCCAAGCGTGTAGAAATTGTGTAGATGGCAACAATGTAGCAGACCTTTAATCTCCTTTCCTTCTGAAGTCATAGAGCACTTCAGAGGAAGAGGAGAATGGCAAAAATTGCCCTGTGACCATGGGGGAAAAACAGATCACCCACGTTGCTTTAGGCTGGAACACAACAGATGCAAGTGTGCTTCCTTTGCTGCATATGTGTTTCATGGGTCAGGATGTTGATCAGCTGAACCTTTAAATGCAGGCCTCCAGGTCCAGCTAGGTGCATCTAAACTATGCAAAAACAGGAAACAATTTCCTATATAGCTGGATTTCCCTACCTGAATTCAGATCACAGTTAAATTCCCTTCAAAGAATTCAAGCACACACACAAACACACACACACATGGCCTCCCCTAAACCCACGATAAACACTTGCATGGAACTAAATTTTCTATACAGCTGGATTTCCCTACCTGAATTCAGAGAACAGTTAACTTCCCTTCAAAGAGTTGCACACACACACACACACACACACACACACACACACACACACACGGCCTCTCCTAAACCCATGATAAACATTCACACGGAGCTACTTTTAAAAATAGATTAGAGAATGTAGCTGAAGAAGGAACATTGTCATTTTGGCTATGCACTATACAGCAACAGAAAAATAATATTCTGAAACACTTGTTCTTATTCTATTTTGGAATTCCACAAATTTGAAGTGATGCATCTGTCATAACATTCACAGTCATATTTTAAAGGGAGAAAGCACCCGAAGGAAATTGGAAACATTCTAATTCCAGGGTAGGCACATCACATCTGTCTGCCACTTGATGTAAACAAAGTAAAATAAATTTGTATTTTAAAAAGAGACCAATTCCATGATCGTAGGAAGTATATTTATTCATAAGTAAGTTGCCTTGACTTTAACAAAACTGATTTTCAACATATGATTAGCTTTGCATTTTTAGCTTAAGAGGACACTCTTAAAGAGCACTTTATTATTTTATTAATATGGTTTTCCAATCCAATCCAATCTTTATTATGGACATAGACCAGAGTACAAAAACACAAAAAAGAACAGACACAGAAAAACAGAAAACATAAGAACAAATATATCAAGATCAAACATTTAAAAACCTGAAAAAGCAGGCTTGAACAAACACAACACACACACACAATCTCTAATAGTTTTTCAACATAGCTCAACTATGCAATATGGAATGTTGTCAAGGGTGGCTGTCAAGACAACTCTGGGGGCCAAAGAGAAGGAAAACAAGTGAATCTTCAGTAATGAATGCTTGAAGAATAGGAGCTGATACTCACATGGACCACAGACAGTTTTTAACTGTCCCTGCAAATCTCAGGGGTTATAAGTTGCCAAGGATATCCACTCTCACACAAGAAAGCGACAGTCCTTTGAGCTTGAAGAAAAACACCTCCATTGGGTCACAGCTGAAAGCAGTGATGATCTAAGGAACAGTTTGGGTTGTTCACACGAGCAGCCCTATCTGGGCCAGCACAGCCCAACTTGGTTAGTTGTGCTCGTATGGAGCGCCAGGATCAGGCCTGATACCGGTGCTCTACACTGGGGTAGCCCGGGTATTTTAAGCGAGTGTATAGTGAAGTTGAATAAATAAGGAGAAAGTACTGTATACAGCCTTGTCTTACTCCTTTGTCGATCTGGAACCAGTCTGTTTCACCATGTTCTGTCTGGGCTGTGGCTTCCTGTCCTGTGTATAGGTTTCTTATGAGAATAATGAGATGTTCTGGGAAGCCCATTTTCCTAAGGATATTCCAAAACTTGACATGAAGGCCTTGGAAAGGATATTTAGAAGCCATGACGTGTTCATACCTACAAAGAATAGAATCGTTCGGACAATGGTTTTCCCCATGACACTCTATAGATGCAAAAGTTGGACTTTGAAGAAGCAAGATAGAAAAAGTTTTGATGCTTTTGAATTTTGGTGCTGGAGAAGATTTTTGAGGATACCATGGACAGCCAGGAAAACAAACAAATGGATCATAGAACAAATCAATCCAGAATTTTCGCTCATGGCACAAATGACCAGGCTCAAACTATCATACTTCGGACACATTATGCGAAAACCCAGCTCCCTTGAGAAGTCCATAATGCTGGGGAAAGTTGAAGGAGAGAGACGAAGAGGACGGCCAGCAACAAGAGGGATGGACTTGATTACAACAGCAATGAATGCACCACTGAGAGACCATAAAGGCCAAGTTGAAGACAGAATCATCCTGGAGAGAATCTATGTGGTTGTGAAGAGTCGACACCGACTTGACGGTACTTAATCAATCAATACTGAGGTAGAAGGGTGCAGCATGCTATTCTACCCCACCCCCTTGCTGCATGAATGCTCAGGCTGCCTGCAGCCAGAGCGTTCATAGAGCCAGGTGGCAAGAGCACTTGGCAGTGGGGAAATCCCCCAATGCCCCATGCTCCTCACCCTATGCACTGTGGGATGTGGAAGGGCCACAGCCTGCTTTCTCATCACTCCCGGAACCATCATGCACTGATCATGTGGGTGTGTGGTGCTGGGAAGCCCAGGAGCGGCCTTCGTCATGTGGGGGAAGTCAGGGTGGCTCCTGCCTTCCCCGCAGCTCTCCCCAGGCCTGTAAGCTTTGGTCATGTGTACAACCTTAGTATCTTCTTCATAATGACACAGAGGGATTAAGGGACATCCTAAGCCAATGATCTTCACTATTTTTGAAGCAGTGGCCACTTTATTTATTTATTTATTTAACATATTTTTAAAACTTTGACCCCCAAAAAGGGCCCCAAACCCTCCAGTCTAAAAGCATTTCCCAACACACTGACCTGCACACAGTGCTGCACTTCTCCTAGTGCCAGGTTGCAGGGGCAGGGGGCGGCTGTCAGGCAATTCTGGGGGGTACCAGAGAAGGGGAACAAGTTGCACCTCTAAAACAATATTTCCCATATCGCATCAGGCTATATCAAAGACTATCCAAATGATCAGATAACTGTTTTCATGCTGCTTTTCTCTGTTGCTGATGTCACAGAACTTGCTTGTCATTGAATGCTGCTATCTGCCATAGATGGAAAACGCTGGGGGAGGGGGCAAAACAGAGCAGTTTTGTGACTGACATCCCTGATTCAAAAATATCTTCAGGTATGCAGATGCTCAAAGCATGCTGCAGCAGATTAGGGCCAGCTCAAGGATTGGTGGTGCACCAGGCAAAGCCTGGCTTTGCCCCCCCACCCCACTTTTGCCTGCATGGGTGGGTATTTCCCGTCACCTACCTGCCCACTTGCTCTCCTCGCCACACCATGCTGGCTGCCCAGAAGTAGCTGGCAGTGGCAGGAGCAGCAGACGGAAGTTTTGAGGAGAGCAAGTGGTTGGCCGGATGGACAACAGGGATGGGGAGTGCCCACTCAGTTGCCTGCTCACTCCAACAGAAGGTGCACCCACCCACACATGGGAGGCGAGGGGGACCTGCATGGGTGGCACATGACCCATGCTGTCGTCGGCGCCCCTCCCTGCTTGCACCCTAGGTGACTGCCTCATTCACCTAGTGGTGAGGCTGGCCCTGCAACTGATTCATCTCCTTTCCAATCACAGTGCTTGGGGGTGGGGACATAAAATTGTATATACTTGTGTGCTTGTATATACCTGTATATACACAATTGCTGCTACTCAAAAACTAAACACCTCCCGACCCCTTGGGACTTGGGTGCTTCTGTGGTGTGCACAAGTGCTGCTTCTCCCAAACCACACACCTCTAGCGCCATCCCTGCCAGCTGGCCTTCTTCTCAGGCATCCTGACACATATCAGCCTGCACTTGGGGGGACAAAGAGTAGGAGGGCTGCCTCCAAACATCCAAGTAAAGCAAGGACATAAGGAAAGCAGAAGGGGGAAAAGGTTTGGTTCCTTCTCCAAAATTCTGGCAACTTCTGCATGAAATGGAATGGTATCAAGTCCTACAAAGAGTCCACCATCAACTCTAAGAAAGGTCCAATGTGCCGAAAGTTCCATCCCGTTCTGAATTACAATAATATCTTCATAGACATTTTGATGACTTCCCATTATTTCCTACAGGCCATTACATCTTTATGGGATAATGAATCAACCCAATACTGATACACTGAAAGATTTGATCTGTGTCAGTACAATAATTGGTTGCATGATTCAATAATTGCTTGCATTGGATCAGTTCAGATCCAATAATTTCATCTGTGCACAGTCCTACTAAATAATTTGATGCTTTGGCCCACAATGCCAGGAAAATATCACCCAGGATAAAGAACACCAACTCCTGCACCAATGCTGTGCATTTTAAGTTGGCTTAGATCATGAAGACTCAATACTAGCCCAAAGCCCACTACTGTTACCATATACAGCACTGTGGCTGGTGCCTTACAAAGCCATCAAGCAACTGAGTAGTGGTTAGGGACGAAAGAGGTAAAAGATGCAACGTATTGTTGCATCATTCTCTGGGCTACACTGGCAGAGACCTACACACCAACCAATATTATACATTTTCACAATGGGATTGCAACTTGAGAGCAATTACTACAGGACAAGTCACTCTCACACTTATGCAAATCTATAGGGCTGGGGTGGCTCCAATGTATGATGGACATTTTTCTCACAAAGTAGAGACAGTGGCTGTCTCATCCCAACTAATAAAGTGGTTGCACTTCAAGGAACGGAGGGGATGCACAGGGAGCCCACCCACAACTCACGCAGTCCTCCCATGTGCAAGCTGTTATACCAGAGCCCTTACAGTTGGGAGTACTTTGCACTCTAGAAGGGCTCTGCAAGATTTGAAACATGTCACTGAGGGTCAGCTGTCCATCAAAGTGCACTTCATTAGTCAGCCAGTAAAATCCATGCCTTCCTTTTGAAACAGCTCGCCTACTTGATCAAGACAAAAGGATCCCAATTGATAGCATAACTGAACATGGGACTAAGTTTGGAGTCTCATATGAAGTGAGGGTGGGACTCAATCTTCCTTAAATGTGATAGAGTGCATTTACATTTCTTGATGAGATTTAACACACTGCTCAGACACTTGGAAAAAAAAACAGAAGGATGATATTATCTTGGGTTAATCGGAACTTTATTTCCTAAGTAGGTCAGATTTTGAAGCAGAATCTTGAAATCTTATGCAGTGTTACAGGAGGGGGGGAATCCTGGGAGATGTACAGCTAAGGTGTTAATCACTTTTTAGATACAAAAAAAGTTAAATGTAGCACTTTAAAATGCACAGTCACACACCTGAGGCTGTTCTTTCACTGTCATTTTAATTCAGTTTTTAATAACCAACTGAATTTTAATTAACTAGATTTCTTTATTCATTTACAGTTACTGTTTACGCAAGACCAAAGGCCCTGACTCATTAGTCCAAACTAATCTATTAGATCCTTAACCTGCCTCTCTTCAAGTGGATCAAGAGCAGCCTGAATCTCTAATGTAAGTTGCAGAGGCTATAGAAAACATACTCTTTATGCACATATTGGGGGCAAACTGGACATGACTTCAATCACCCTGGCATGCTTGCTTTTTCTGTAAATAGTATGCATGGGCCCAGCTCTAGATCAGGATCATGGAGGCTTTAAACTCAGTCTGGATCAGAACTCCTATGCATATTATTTTTTTCCCTGGAAAAAGGTTCCATTGGCTCCATTTGAAGTGTTTTCCAAGAGCAAACAGAATGCATAGGATATAGGATTTGGATCAGGACTATAATGGAGATGAGTTAAAGTACCCGCTGATCCCTCTGCCATGAATTCAGACCACAGGCTATTCAGATGTTTAAAAAGCAGTGGTTCCTGGAACGGGGGGGGGGGGGGGGGCTGTTTCTAGCCAGGGCAAAGTGAGGAGTGGATCTACAGGTACTGAGAGGCGGAGCCAATTGTGGGCAGCTGAGGAGGTAAAGCCAGGATAAGCGAGTGCCTTTGTAGCTAATGTTGGGATCAAAATACAAACACACATACACACAAGCACTCAAATCTCAATTGTTCATCAGCAGAGATACAGAGAAATGTAGAAAATATCAGTTGCTTTATCGTGTTAAACAGGTCTACAGTAGTGCATATATCTGTATCTAACACAGCAGGATAAACACACACACACACACACACACAGAACAGTACAAGCCACAAGTAAAGCACAGACCAGCTACAAAAGGCTGCTTCTGTGGACAGTAAATGCATTCTGAAGTCACCAGCACAGCTCTGTCTACCTGATTATTTCAAGAATGAATACTTCTAATAATAAATTAGTAATACTACTAATAATAAATAAATTTAAATATTTTAAATTTTATACACCATCTAGAGATGTACATATCAGGTGGTATAAAAATATGATAGATAAATAAACAAACAAATACATTACAAAAAGAAAGAACTCTGAGCTAGAGTGTTACAGTCTTTAGTGTGTTGGACTAAACTGGGGAAATCCAAGTTCAAACCCCCATTCAGCCATGAAATTCACTGGGTGATTCTGGGACAGTCACTTATCTCTCACCATAACTTTCCTTATACGGCTGTTGGGAAGATAAATGTAACGATGTGCACCTCTCTGGGCTTCTTGGAGGAAGCACAGGCTATACATGTAAAAGTAAATAAACCTATATAAGCCACAGGTAAAGCAGAGATCAGCTACAAAAGTGGAGAACAGATGCATTCTGAAATTACAATGGCAGCTCTGACTGCCTATTTCAAAAATGCATACATAAATAATAGAAACATCACAGGTTCTTCTGAATAGTGTTTTATAGCTGCTTCCCTCATACACACAAGGAAATCTTAAGTAGATTTAACTAATGGTTTATTTAGCAACAACTCCATGTTCTCTTTCTCATTCCCTCAGTTTTCCTCTTGACTCCTCTTCCACACTCTCCACAGGATCCCCTTTGGGACACAAATGTCCCAACAAACACACTGCAAAACATTACTTAACTGAATAGAATACAAGTAGCTACAAGAAAAAGACTTCCCCACCCTCTAGGCACTCTGATTGGCTGTCTGAGGAATCAATCAACATGGCACCTTCTGATTGGTGTTCAGGGTATTTACGCTCTGCCCACCTTTTGAAAATGAAGGCAAGACTTGTGATTGGCTCCTGCCTCAGAAATATTCAAATCTGAACAACTCTGTGCATTCTTTTCAAATGTATATCAAGGCTGCAGTCCTAGGCAGTTCACGATTGACATTAGCATAGGAGAAGCCTCCTACTCTCTCAGAAGCCAGAAGTGCTCCCAATTTTGCATCGTGTGTTAGATAAAAACAAGGTCAGAAGTGGGGAGCTTGACTATCAGACAGTCCCCCTCCCATTTGGGTAGGATGATTTCCCCACCTACTTCATTCATAAGCTGGGGATGGAATTTGTGTAGGGCATGCTCATCCTACCCAGCTGGGGCTTGACTGGTGATCAAGCTTCTCACCTCCAACCTTGTTTTTATCTAACACATGACTGAAAATTGGGAGCATGCCCAGCTCCTGAAAAAGAGAAGGAGGCTTATCTTACCCTGAAGTCTACTGTGTGAACTACCCAATACTGTCACTAGGAGAGGTGGCTGACACACAAGTTTTCAAATGGCTGCCAATAATTTAGAAGGTTGTTCCATCTAAACTACTTTTAAGGGTTGTTTTATAAAGCACCAGAAACATCTTATTGAATTCAGATTTACATGGCATATGTAAAATGATCAAAAATGACTGATTGGTTTAGGACAAAATCCATACACAGTCCTGGGCACAGATAGACTAAGTCACTATTTCAACCACCTGAAAAATAAAAAGCAGTCTCATGTTCTGCTACCGCAGCAACTCAAACTAGAATTGCTGCAGTAACTTTATTGAGACCTTGTAAAGTTAAAGTAGAACGTAAAGAGTGTAAGAGGTGATTCTGCAGAAGACTGGCTCCCTGAATGCCTCACACTCCCAAAGGAGAAGGCAGCAGGAAAAGATCTGATGTTGTGTTCCGTTCCTCTCCTCTCCTCTCCTCTCCTCTCCTCCAAAAGGCAGTAGAGATGTGAGGGAGGTGGAAGTGAAAGTTCTATGGAGCTTTGAAAATCAAACTCACAAAGGGCTGGCAACCAGCCAAGCTCCTTTCCCAGGTCTGGTCTAAAATTCAGCTTCTCTTGATACATAATGCTTTGGGAGAAAACCAGAGGAAGGGATTTCTGCCTTCCCAAATGACATAAACTGTAGCTGTGTGAAGCCACCGTTCAGTGTTTCAAATGCATGCTCATTTCATTCCTGTAGTAGACCTATGCATTTCAAGGACACAACAGAGCCACAAACATATCATGAAAAGAGTAGAGTAAACAGGTTAAGGACACAGGTCATGCAGTATTGCCACAATCAGTAATCTATTGAGCTATTCACACACACAGGCAAAACCTGGCAAAGAAAGCCCAGTCCAGTTTTGTTGGCATGTGTGAACGGATGGGAGCCACACGACTCCCAATGGCGGCAAACGCACTTAAGGAGCTGGCCACTTAGCCTGGGTTTGGGGCACATGAGCGCCCAGAAAATGTACTAATTGATTGTGTGTCAGTTTCACGTGACTCCGCGCGGCACCTACACATGAGTAGCCTCCCAACCAGCATCAGGAGGTTCCCCATAATGCACTGAGCACTCCTGTGGTGCATTATGGAAGTTCTGGTGGCCTCCCAGCCCCAGAAACTCCCTGCTGCCAGCAGAAGGCGGCCGTCATCTGGGTGAGCAATCTGTTCACACAGCAAGGGAGAGATGATCATCTGTGGGGAAGGTAAGCATTTTGGGGCTTCCTCTGCTCGCCCCTTGTGAGCCCTTTCTCCAATCATGAGAAAGGGCTCTATGTGTAATATCTCAAACCTCTGTCCTTATTAGCTGAACACTTTTTATTCTAGAAGGTAACATGGCACAAAAGATGTATGTTTAAAAAAAACAAAAACCCAGAAACAGAGCACTGTTATTTTAAGCACAACTTGCTGTGCTCAAATAACGAGAACCAGGTCACAGATAGCCATGCTTCCAAGTCAAATAGCTAGGACCTTGTATTTAGCTCTCTTATGAAAGCACTACTACTTCCTTGCCTTTTAAGAGATTAACGATGACAAAAATACCACAATTGTTCCAGTACTCGTTTTAGTTTGAATTGGTATGTGTTTCTGTAATTCCTTGAGGAAGTGTAACTTTTAGAAGTTTGGACATGCTGTTTCATTTCCCCTAGTGATTTCTTCTAAACCTGTGTGCCCACATTTTCTTTTCCTTATAAAGAACAATGTCCAGGGTGACAGGATACAAATTGACATTTAAAAATGTTCTTTCACTCAGTGTTCCTCAGACTTCTTGATCTCAAGACTCATTCTAAATTTACTCTACCTTCCAAGCACCAGCCCTAACCCACCAACAGTCACACTTGCAGCAGTCAAGAAAATAAGGATGTCCAGAACACTTCACCAGCAAACTGGGCAAAGAGGCACCTTTTTAAAGTGGTGGATCTCTTTATTTAGCAGGGGGAGAGCAACTGGCCCTATTCATTCCCAGCACAGTATCCCTCCAGTGATTGTTGCTGATATCTATCTTTTCTTTCTTTTTATAATAAGCCTTTTGCAGACACGGATCAATCTTATTTATTTATTTATCTATCTATTTAAACCGCTTTGGAAACTTTTGTTGAAAAGTGGTACATAAATAGTAGTAGTATTAAAAGTAGACTTGAAATGAGCCGTTGCAAGTGTTTGAGCTTGAAATAGAACACCCTTTAAATAAAGGACCTGTTTCGAGCTTGTACCAGAAGAACTCCCATTTTGATCGAAATATTTCAATATTCCAAGTGCCATTTTGGAGGCCTGTTTTTCCCTTGCTGATTGGTTTTCTGGCACTGGCTTCCAACTGGCTTGCAATCTCCTTGCTTCTTGATTGGCTTGTTATCATACAAATCAAGTGTTGTCATGGGGAACTGTGCCCCCATAGGCTGGAAGGGGGGAAGGGAAGAACACAAAAGGAGGGAATTTCAAATTCAAAATGTATCCAAAGTGACTGGGAGGCACAGAGAGCCCTTAAACGGTGCCTGGATACATCAGGAGAGGGAGGAAGGTTTGATTTTGTGATTTTCTTTTCTCAGCACTGTTGTGCTATTGCTGCTACAGCTATTTGATTTTTCTGGATCTCAGATTGACAAAGGCAGAATTGGGGTGCCTGCCTTGAACCTTCCTTTAGTTGTAGTTTGTTTTGTTTGTAAGACAGTGTTGTGGCAAAAAAATGACAGGGGCAGCTCTATGTGCATGTGTGTGCGCACACAATATTTCTTGGTGATGGCTCTGATGATATCCATGTCTGGTCTTGAGACTAATCTGCTTTGCAAGGTGTACTCAGTGAAAATTTGGCTGCTCTAGTTGAGCTTATGGCTATGCTTGCTGCTAAGTAAGGGTGCTGCTGGGGCAGCTGTTGCAATGTGAGGAAGTAATATGAGGAATCATAATTGTGTGCCGATGATGGTACTGCAGCACAGGCACTATGACTGGCAGTGGATTCTGGGTCAGTGATTCTTTTTGGGCCATTTTTGGATGGTGTTTGAAATGTGTGTTCTGTATTGGGAAGGACAGTGACATGGTCCTACTATGGTATTGGAAAGAACAGTGACATGGCCCTACTATGGCAATACATCCTTGTAGGTTCAACCCAAACAGGATATTATGTTTATCACATCCCAGCGACCACTTAGGCACCCCCAGATGCCAGCCCATAGTATGGACTGCTTCAGCATGGAATTCTAGCCAATAAGCTTTGAGATTGTTTTAATGAAAGGCAGTACAGAAGTTTAACAATAAAAATTAAAAATAATTAAGCTCTCCATGCAGTTAGAACCAAAGTATGGTAGGTGGTTTTTTTTTAAAAAAAAATAAAGATCACTATACAACTAATGTTAAAGTGGAATGCACCTACTATCTGGAGCATTTAGAAGCCAAACATCAGCAATTGATGCAGGAAAATTAAGAAATCCAAGTGTTGGAGGCAGATAAAAAATCCAAGGGCCAGAGGTAGCCTAAGACCAGCAGGTGGTCAGTTTCTGGTACTGGCACATCAGAATCCAAGGGCCTGAGGCACTGTAGTGTGACCTGTCTGATAGGTGGTCAGGTTTCAAGGCAAGCCTGTTCGCACCTTCTTCTGTAAACCAAAAGCCAAGTCCTGGGCAGTTCTTATATATCCTACCCAGCTTGGCTTTTCAAGACTTGGCTACTGCAGGCTCTGCCTTCCTGCCACGGTCTGGGCACACTGTGGAGCAATAAGATAAAAGGGCGCAGCAGTCCTCCATCCTGTGTGCAGTCTTGGTGGCACAGAGAGTGAGGCGCCTGACCCTACTGAGAGAGTCCATGGTTTGAGACCCCCCCAGAGCTTTACAGATCCTTGGAGGCAGGGGCCTATCTATCTTAGGAGAGGGGAAAATAAACAGAGGGAGAGCCAAGGATAGGGAATGGATTCTCAAAACTACAACTGGAAATAATAATTAAAGGGGATAGATAGGCCATGAATCTGAAAGCTCACTAACACAGCACTAAGTGTAAAAAATAGAGTTTGCCTCTGCTTTAGTTGTTTTCTTTAATGCAAGTGTCTCCCCCTCATGGTTGCAAAGAAATGTTTAAAAGCATGCTGGCACTATCCATTGAGATATTAATATCCAAGAGGAATCTATATTCTGCAAAATGTAAACACTGAAGTCTGTGTAACCGAGTGTTGTGCAAAAGTACAGCACAACTCATTCAAAGCTTAGAATCTGGCTGGTCTTGTGGTAGCAAGCATGAATTGTCTCCTTTGCTAAGCAGGGGCTGCCCTGGTTGCATTTCAATCGGAGACTTGATGTGCGAGCACTGTACGATATTCACCTTAGGGAATGGGCTACTCTGGGAAGAGCATCTAGGTTCCAAGTTCCCTCCCTGGCATCTCCAAGATAGGGCTGAGAGAGACTCCTGCCTGCAACCTCGGAGAAGCTGCTGCCAGTCTGTGTAGACAACACTACACAGATGGACCTATGGTCTGACTCAGTATATGGCAGCTTCCTACGTTCTTATGACACAGCACATGGGTACTAGTGGCATAGAGTATATCCACTTTTTAGGAGGCTCATCTACACAGAACACAATTGTCCCTTCATACATGTTTGTTCCCCAGCCTCATTTAGAAATCACAGTAAATAATACATTGCAGACTGCTGTCAGTATTTGGTGACAAAAACAAAGTGACAAGAAATTTCATCCATATGCTCTTGTCTCATGTATTTGGAAGGCAGATTCTTACGAAACATATGCTACATGTGTCTTTTTTTAGACAACCAGTTTTGCTCTGACTGCATGAACATCCCACCCCACCCCCATATCCTTCAGATCCAGGGCAGATAACATATTGCTGTGCATTCTCCATTTGCTCCAGCAGCAAGAAGATCCAGTGGAAATGCTGTTGGGTTTCGTTTCCTTTGGATGAGACAGCACAGGAGACTTGCGATGTCTTCGTAATAGTTGAATATTTAACAAATATTCAAGCAAATCATGTGTGGAGGCACAGAGCTAAACCTAAAGGATCTGCTACCTGCATCATATCCCAAAAGAGAAAACCCGTGCCCACGAAGGCAGTTCACATGATCATTAACAGGGTAGGACAAGTAGAGGGCTCCATCCTACCCAGCAACTAAATGAAGCAGTATGAAAAGATCTCTGCCAGTACCTCCTGCCTTGTTTTTCCCTCACAGACAATGAAAAATCAGGAGTGTGCCCAGCTCCCAAAACTGGGTAGGACACTTGTCCTACCCTATAAATGATCATATGAACTGCCTTACTGGTTGACAGCCAGACTAGGTTACTCAAAACCGCTTATGAGTTACTCTAAAGGACTACTTAGTTTCAATAGGATTACTCAGGAATCATTTTGTCTGGATGTAAAATCAGTCCCTTGCACTCTCTCACTGCCAACTGCGCCATCCCCCCCCCACACACACACACCTAGGAAAGATCTCCTTCTCCAGATCTTGACTGGTATCATTCAAAACATAGAGATGTTCCCAAGTATCATTAGCTTCCACTGACATCCTGAGGTTATTTTTACAATGAAAAAACCTGTGTTCTATCCAGGTTTGGGAGCTGTGTACACTCCCTATTTTTGGTTGTGTGGAAGCAAGGTAACAGGAAATCCTGGTTAGAAGTGATTGTGTGGAAGCAAGGTAGAAGGAAAAGCTACCCAGGTTTTGGGCTACACATCAAAAATTAGGAGCACACACAGCACCCAAACCTGGGTAGAACACAGATTTTGATTGTGTGAATGACCTCCCTGTATTATTAACCAGAAATCTGCCTAACAAAGGAATGTTGGCCAGCATCTGTAACAATATAATTCAAACACAGAAATACAGAGAAATACTCCCACCCAGCCCCAAGCAATCATTCTCACATTTTCTTAGCTCTGGACACCAGATGAGAACAACAACGAAAGGCCTGCTATTGCCTCCAAAAGATGTTCAGGCTCCAGTTTATTCCAGAAATAAGGGCAACACACAAACAAGCAAATTAGGAAAAGACTTCTATCAGTAAATAAAAATTGATTCTAGGAAAAATTCCAAATGGGTTTTAAACTGAAAAGTGTTCTGCGGAAGGCGGGCAGTTTAACGTAATAGTTCTCTGAACCTGCTTCTCTGCTCAGTGTTGCTACCCAACTTTGGCAAGGGAAGGTAGGTTCATAACTGTGAAGTCATGGAAAAGGACCCTTGAGAAGTGCACAATTTGTGCTCTTTAAAAAAAAATCACATGGGTGAAATCCTTTAGAGAGACCCCAACTGGCAAGGGAGCAACCATTCTACTCAGAGGGATTATAAAGGAAACCTATGAATTGTAGCTGGCTGCTTAACACCCTTCTAATAGTTGCTAGATATCTATGTACTCTTCAACAAACCATTATAGAATAATGTAGAAAAGGCTGTTCTATGGTTGTACATTGTTATTTTATTACACAGCACTTTACAGGAGACCCTTGAATATTGCGGGGTATTTTTAAAGGGGGTAATGTTCCAGGAAAGTTCAGCGACTGTTAAATCTGCAATATTCAAATACTAAACCTAAGCTGGAAAATGGTGTTAAGCTTCTGAGAAGTGGCACACAGGCTGCTCCAGGACATTTGAAGTTTAAATATCCAACCCTGTGCACCAAATGAGAAATGGTGTGAGACTGGATATTAATTGGGTATTAGACCTTCCAGAGGAGCAGACATACCAGCCAAGAATGTGCAGAATGTTCCTGGGGGTTTAAAGTTTAAATACCCAAAGTTGTGCTACTTCTCCACTGGCATATAGGGTGGGATTTTTAAACTTTAAACCTCCTGTACTAGCCTAATTAATCACCTTAAGTGACGCAGCAGGGAAATGCTTGACTAACAAGCAGAAAGTTGCTGGTTCGAATCCCTGCTGATACGTCTCCCAGACTATGGGAAACACCAATGTTGGGCAGCAGCGACATAGGAAGATGCTGAAAGGCAACATCTCATACTACGTGGGAAGAGGCAATGGTAAACCCCTCCTGTATTCTACTAAACTAAAAACAGGGCTCTGTGGGCGCCAGGAATCAAAATCGACTTGACAGCACACTTTACCTTTAGTAGCCTAATCATTGCATCTCAGCTGGCATGCTCCAGGAAGACCAATTTAGTTAGGAGGGAGTTGAAAGGGTTACCAAGTAGAAAACCCCACAAATAACCTAAACTAGTCCCACAATAACTAAATTAGTCTACAAGGAAGTTGTCTGCAAATGGGCGAAACTGTAAGAGATGAACCAGCAAAAGTAAAGGGTCACCTGTATTTATCCAGCACTGCTAACGTACATGGTGCTTTACTGAAAAAGGAGAGGGAGAGACGTTTTGCCAAAAGGAGAGCTTACAATCTAAGATTTGACAAAGAAGAATTGATTGTCAATTGCAAGGGTTTCAAATATCCAAAGTAAATTTAGGATTATCATGGGAATCAATTTCAATCATCATCCAAAAGTATCCTTTAATATGACAATGTCATTGTTACTCTTTATAAGGCTCCTTGAAAAATATGTTGAGACTGTTCACATGAGCAGCCCTACCCAGGATTGGGCAGCCCTACCTGGGTAGGGCTGGTCACAAGTGCCAGGATTGTGGCTGGTCCCAGCACTGCCTCTCCGGGTAGCCCAAGGGTTTTACCCCGGCTTTTACCCAGGTAGAAGGGCACAAGCACACCCTTTCCCCCAGAACATAGGAAGCTGCCACATACTGAGTAGGACCACTGGTCTATCTAGCCCAGTATTGTCTTCATAGACTGGTAGTGGCTTCTCCAAGGTTGCAGGCAAGAATCTCTCTCAGCCCTACCTTGGAGATGCTAGGGAGCAAACTTGGATCCTAGATGCTCTTCCCAGAGTGGCTCCATCCCCTAAGGAATATCTTACAGTGCTCACACTTCTAGTCTCCCATTCACCTGCAACCAGGGTGGACCCTGCTTAGCTAAGGGGACAATTCCTGCTTGCTACCACCTGGTTGTGTGTCTACTTGGGCTGCCTGCAGCCCAAGGGAGAATTCCTCAATGCACTGTGCTCCTCATGTAATACATTTAGGGATTTCTGGAGACCAGGCTGCGTTTTTCTGGATCCCAGGAGAGCCACTCATGTGGGTGCATGAGCAAGGCACCAAGGACCAGAGATCGTCTGGAGAGAAGGTAGATGCTATCTTGCCCACCCACCGCCCAACTTGAAGGTTATGTGAGCAACCTCATTGGGTGGATCCATCCAAAGAGTGTTGTGAATTCCTAGAATTTGCTATACTTTTCACAGGGACACACACACACACACACACACACACACACAGACACACACACTTTTTAAAAAGTGACTTCTTGTTCTTTGATAACATTGTTTCTCATTAGCGTTTATCTTCTTTTCACAGCACGTTCTGACCTCATACTCTTACACTTGGCTTGATAAGAAAGCGAGGAGTGGAAAGCTATACTGTATATTAAAACTGCTACAGAAGAGCTGAGCATTTCAGTAAAACATTTGAAATGCGATATACAGTGAAGACAACATTAATGTTCTTTTTCTTTCCACCAACAAATTAAAACTCTTAACATAGCCAAATCTATCTGGTATCAGCTTCACATGTATGGGGTTGGAACATTAATTGCAAATGCTTAATGAGATTCTGTCTCCTGTGTGTGATGTCTCATTTACCAAAGTGCTTATACACACACAAAAGAGTGCTTAAAGCTTTCCACAAGCATCAGAGAATGAAATGATGTGACCTTTTGCAGAAGCTCTTTCTTGTTCACATGTCTTTTAGACTGGATCCCCAGTGTTTCTCTTAATCGCAGCATGGAAGGAGATAGGCCAATCACTGAATTCTGTATATAGTTTTGTTACTAAAAATGACTATTGCAGATTTCCTGCCATGAGAGATGATTGAAAAGAAGAGGATGAATGCCTTGACTATTAAGTAACCTGAGAATAAAAAATGGCCAATGGCAGGGGGAGAGAAGAATCAAAGTCATGCAAACAATATAAGGAGAACATTTCCCAACAGATACTTTTTAAACTGGGCCAAATGTTGGGTTCTATTTCATTTCATGACTGGTGCTAATAAGAGAGCTCTGTTTTCAGATTTCAGAGGTTAGTTAGAACCATTTCTATCATATTTACGTGGAAGAAAGCAATAATGATGTTCATAAAATGTATTTCCAAATAATACAACATTCCTTCTGTGTCTGTCTGTCTATCTATCTGTCTGTGAAAGACTTAGGTAAGCCCTTAGTGGCAAGACATTAGGCAGTACATGGCAAGCCCTGCCCCTGATGCAACTTCAACCAATGAAAATGCAGGCCAGAAGCAGCTGGAGGTTCCTGGAGCAGCCCGCCTGACAGCATGCAGGCCTCACAGCCGGGGCCAGGTGTAGTGTGGGCACTCGGATTCAGAGGCGCGCTACAAGCTGGGCGGCAAGGGCCTCTGGGGAGGCTTTAGTGGCAGTGGCTGTGTCAGAGAAGGAAGTGGGGGAGGAGGCCACCGCGACCCCGCCGCAGCTCCCACTTGAGGAGCAGGAATGGGACTTGGGTGAGGAGGTCTCTGGCAGCCCGGCTGACAAGCATGCAGGCCGTGAAGCCAGGGCCTGACGTAGTCCAGGCACCTAGGCTCAGTGGGAGAGAAGGCTTAATCCTGCTGCCGGGTCCTGACAGCCAGATCTTTTGCAGGGGATGGCACCCTTCTCATTGTTTCTAATCCCCGCCACTTTCCCCCCTTCCTCCTCACTGTCAAGCCTCAGCCTGGCATCACCCACCCACTCGCCAACCTCCCTCCCTGCCTGGGCAAGGGCAGCTGGCCATGAGGCAGTGCGAAGGAGCCCCAGCCAGACCTCACTATGATACGGTAAGAGCAAGAGCAGGGAGAAGGAGCTGGAGCAGCGCTGCAGGCAGGCAGGGTGGGAGATCTCCAGACTTTGAGATCTCCCTCTTGACATGCTCAGGAGCATCATGAACTCTCCATTTATGGCACATGGGGACAGGTCACTTAGTTGACCGTGGGCCAGTAGCCCCTAGATTTGGCTCCTAACAAAACAAATTGGAAAGGGACTCAAACACAAATGAAGGGGCTCCTGGGAGCCGGAAGAAAAGTATTGCTAGTAAGATCTGGCAATGGAAGCAGTACCATGAATGCTGGGATTGAGCCTGGGAGGACTAGAAGAGGGAGGGATGACCATAGGCAACGGATAGGGGTAATGAAATCTCACTTAGTGGCTCTTGTGAGACACAGTTGTCAGCTTCAGCACTTAACCTCAGGTACACTGAACCTCAGGTTCTCTTGTCTGTTATGACTGAATTTGGTCTCTGACTCAAGATAAGTTATCTAGAGTCACCTAAATCCAGTGCCTCTTTTGTAGTACTGGAGGAGCTGGTACGGCCATGCCCCCCTTGTGTGGCTGCACTCCTAGCATGATTGTGTGGCTGCGCCCCTCACATAGCCACACAAGGGGGCATGGCCAAGCCCAAAAGGCACCCAGTGTGGCACTCAGAAATTTACTCCCCCGCTGGGGATCACAGCAGTGGGGAGGGATTTATGTTCCTCAAGCCATTTGCATCACGGGCTGGGTGCTAGTAGATGCTGCTACTGCATACCCTAGCATAACATCACAAAAGAAGCCCTGCCTGAATCTGGAAAGGGGAGCAGATTCAGGCAGGGCTTCTTTTGTGATGTTATGCTAGGGTATTTTTCTATGTCAACAGCTTTGAGAACTTTCATTGGAAAGCAGTATATACAAACTTTAACACATTGGATATTTATATATTACTTTTCAACAAAAGTTCCCAGAGCAGTGTACATAGCTACAATGTGTATATATGAATATATACATATTCATAGTAGTAGCAGTAGTGATGCACCACACAAAGCAGTTCTGAGTTTTACCCTGAAGTTCCTTGATTATCATAATCTGAATTATATATTTTCTCCATTTCCTTGAAAATGTTATTGAGTAGTATGCCTGGTTTGAACTGTATTTAAAAACCAGATTGCCAACCACATGTAAGCAGTGTGATAAATGAGGTGAGACCCAAGGTTCTGATAAAAGGTGAGAAATTCCTTTTCAGAAATATGTCACTTTGTGTTCTCCTTTCCTAATTTCTCCTGTTCCTGAAAACAGGTCTCCACAATCAGGGTGGATTCCTACAATATACAATGACTATTTGTTTGTTCATTTATTTATTTTATACATTTGCAGTGCTCATCATGTACTTTCAAACCCCTTATTTAATACTGACTCTTCTTAGTTGTGCTTTGGACACGGTACATAATCATGAAGATAAAACATTAAAACATTTATTAATCATTCAGAATCTGATCACTTGTTTATTTATATGGCCTAGAGTATGAAAATTTGGATTATTCAACATCTAAATAAATGAGTTCCTTCTGTGAGAGCCAGCCATGCTATTAGTGGTTTTTGGATACTGGACCAGCACTGAGAAGATCCAGGTTTAAATCTGCAGTCCACCAAGCTCGCTGGATGATCTTGGGTCACTTATCTCTCAGCCCAACGTACCTCACTGGATTGATGTGAGGATAAAATGGGGAGAGAATCATGTACATTACCTTGATCTTCTTGAAAGGAAGGCATGAAATACATGTCATACATTAAACTTCTATTTAGTTTCATTATCATGGGGCTAAACTGCAAAGAAATTCAGAGTGGAAACTGGCCAACATCTAATTGTTCCTGTTTATATACAGGGTTATCACAGCATTATTTATCCTCCAGTAATTATTGTCACCTTAAGTGGCACAGTGCGGAAATGCTTGATTAATGTTGCCGGTTCGAATCCCCACTGGTACTATATTGGGCAGCAGCAATATAGGAAGATGCTGAAAGGCATTATCTCATATTGCATGAGATGAGGCAATGGTAAGCCCCTCCTGTATTCTATGAAAGAAAACCACAGGGCTCTGTGGGCGCCAGGAGTTGAAATCGATTTGATGGCACTTTAATACAATTATTACATGGGTAGACTCCGGTCTTGTTCACATAACTGTTTGAATCTAAGTTTAATATAGGTTACCATTAGTGTGACTGTGTGAACCCACAATGAGGCAGGAATTTCAGATTCATCTCAGGCCAGAGGTCACCCTGGTGTGGGCTTACACAATGATACTAATGTTGGCAACCCACATTCAATCTAGATTTGAATAACTGTGTGAACCAGGGCACAGCTAACAACACCATCCTTGTGAAATGCTGCCAATTTTGTGTAGCCAAAGGTTTAGGGATCACCCTTTCCCTCTCAAAGGGGGAATGCTATGACCACCTTAGTTTATTATCAATTATGTTTCTATCTTCTATTAACACTAGAAGATCATCTCATCTGAAATGTATATTTACTTGGATAATGTCTTTTGATTACATACCACATTTCATTTGCTACAGAACATATACTTTTCCTCAGAATACTTTGCTATTTTTAAACCATTATTCATCCACCTAGCAGGAAGACTCACTTGAGATAAATTTAAATCTGTATTTGCCTAGTTTCCATATAATTTTAGACTTCCCTCTTTCACAGTAAGGAGATGTCTACCAAGCATGGTTTATTTCCAACACTTCTATCTAAGACAAGGAATTAAATAATAGAAAGTGTGTGTCCATTAAGCCACAATATATTTTACAAACGGCCTCAAAGGTTTTTGGATGCTCTCTCACACACATTATTTTAGTGAAACTGTCATTTGGTGAACTTTTGACGCTACTTATCTGTAACAGGTTGGCTGTGCCCCAGGGCAGGGCATAGCAGGCATGTCAAGTGTAAGGCAATTGTGCACTTAGCTATGCAGTCACTAATACTAACAATTTCACATGTTCTTCTCAGCCAATATCTATCATGCAATGAATATAATATATATAATTAATACATTCACTGATGCTTAGGTAGGATGTCCAGAAAAGGATGCCAACCTGTGATTTGGGAACATAGGTTAGATTAAAAGTCATTCCAGTCCCAAATGGATACATTTTACATAGGCCACATGAAATGCAGAAATGAGGGTCCAATGGACACCCCCTGTCCCCGGCGTGCCAACCCGTCTGTAATCGGATGCAACTACCAGGACCCAAACTGCGGGCAGGAGAACTGGCTGCGCGGGCAGGAGAACTGGCTGCGCGGGCAGGAGAACTGGCTGCGCGGGCAGGAGAACTGGCTGCGCGGGCAGGAGAACTGGCTGCGCGGGCAGGAGAACTGGCTGCGCGGGCAGGAGAACTGGCTGCGCGGGCAGGAGAACTGGCTGCGCGGGCAGGAGAACTGGCTGCGCGGGCAGGAGAACTGGCTGCGCGGGCAGGAGAACTGGCTGCGCGGGCAGGAGAACTGGCTGCGCGGGCAGGAGAACTGGCTGCGCGGGCAGGAGAACTGGCTGCGCGGGCAGGAGAACTGGCTGCGCGGGCTTCCTCCTTCACATTAAGAACAACTATGGCAGCCAATCAGAATAGAGAGAGTGGGGAGCTTCCTTCCCTCAACTCCAGTCTCAGAGAAGACTACCTCCAGTTCAGCATTTGGATGTAGGAGCAGCAAAACTCACAACAACCTGATTTGAGTTTGGGGAAGGACACCTCGGGTCGCTTTTTGAACAGGACAGAGGTTCAATGCATTCAGATGTACAAGAAATCCAACCTCTGCCCTGTTTAACTCCAGCTTCCTGTTACATGCAAATGTGGTGATTTTCTAGGTATGCACACATCTCTTGTACAAGCAGAGATGATTACTAGATAATGGTGGTAAACAACAAGATAATCACTATTGAACCAAGCTTGTGAGCTTTCCAGAAGCTGATCACTGTTGGAAACAATGTTGGATTACATTGGCCACATTGTTGGCCACATCCAGCCAACAAATTCTTATTTGCTTTACTATAAGCCCCACTCGCAAGGATGCTCTCAGTGACCACCCATAACTGTGGAATCTTCCTTCACCGAGATTCATCAAAGTTTAAGCTTGGGTGTTTTTTTTGCAGTTGCCACTCCCTAGTTAAACCAGGTAAGAAGCAGTGGGCTGAGGTTAGAAGTCTTCTTTTCATCACTAGAAGGGAACAGCCAAGTGTTAGGCAAGTTATCTGAAGGCCAAGCTTGGCCCAAGTCTATCAGTTACATAAGAACGTAAGAACAGCCCTGCTGGATACGGCACAAGGCCTATCTAGTCCAGCATCCTGTTTCACTCAGTGGCCCACCAGATGCCTCTGAGAAGCCCACAGGCAAGAGGTATCTGCATGCCTTCTCTCCTGCTGTTGCTCCCCTGCAACTGGTATTGAGAGGCATCGTGCCTCTGAGGCTGGAGATGGCCCACAGCCACCAGACTAGTAGTCATTGATAGATCTGTCCACTATGAATCTGTCTAAGCCCCTTTTAAAGCCATTCAAGCTGGCTGCCTATTACTGTGGTAATATTAGCCAATCATTTTGGTTGATTATGTAAAAGTGAGACAGTCCATTGTTAACTAGCTGGCTGCCTACCAACGTTTGCATATTCCCAAGGGTCACTGTGTATTGTTTCTCTGCCTGTTTCTTCCATTCTCACTTTAACCAATCCTGGTATGTTGCACATTTTACATAAGCACTGACTTGTAAAATAGAAGCAATACTGTTGTCCTGCTGTGCCACTCAGAAACAATCTATTCCCCTTATTGAGATAAAGTATGAGAATGTAAGCCAAGTCTGTCTAGTGGGGGGCCAGATTACTGCCTCATGAAGCATTGCAACAGTGCCATTATCACATAATCATTATCATTACTTCACTTGGAGCCATACAAATACTTCTAATCCTAAATAGTCTTTGCTCTTGTATCTCGCTGAATCTCCCATCTCATGCTGTGAAATTAGCATCTTCCATTTTCACCAGTGCTAATGTAATCACAAGTTAAAAGTACAAACCTCAGAGAATTGTTCATTTCTATAGTTACCCATGCAAGTCTCTCTAGTTTAAAGTAGAACTTGAAAGCAAACACAATAAAAGTCAAAAGGTGTAAATAAAGGCAAGTAGCAAACAAGGTATTGCTTGACATTTATTTTTGGCCTACAATGAGGGAAAAGAAATGTTATGTTGAAAGGTACAGGGCAGTCTATGGAGCATTAGACCTTGGCCTGGTTTGGATGCTGAAGCCAAATGATGGATGCTGAAGCCAAATGATTCTTTGGCTGTGGGAAAGGTGCTGTGAGTTAACACATTTTGAAGTGGGACTCTGATTCTAGTTTCAAGGCAAACTCTTGTTTGCAATAACAACAGTTTGCTTAGTTCAGCTTGCCCAGGAAACTATAGTTCCCAATCAGGAAATGAAGGAAGAAACCGGTGTGCATGAAGGGAGGAAATGATGAGCCTATATTATCATATTTCCCCGAGTACAAGAGGACCCTGAATTTAGGATGGCCCCCTTTAAACATATGGTTAAATATAGGTCATACAATTTACCCAAAATGAAGAGGATCCTGACTTTAAGATGGAAACCCCACCCCACCCCGCACATTTCTAACATCAAATAACTTGAAAAAACTTAGTCTTGGATTCAGGCAAATACAGTAGGTCCTCAATGCAGTAGTGGTCCATACAGGCAGAGCAGGGAAAGCACTAAACAAGCCCCAGGCGCAGCTCAGTTCCACTCTCCTCTTCCTCTCTGGCTGCTTCATTCTGCTTCACCTCCCCCACCATCGTGTTAACCCCAGGCACACCAGCTGCTCATTTGCCTGGGTTGGGGAACTGGGCGAATGAGCAGCCCATGTGCCTGGGGTTAACATGGCGGCAGGGGGGAGGCAGAATGAGATAGCTGGAGCTGGGAGAGGAGAGTATGAATGAGTTGCCCCAATGGCTCATTTACCGCCGCCACCACCACCACTGCACAGTCATGTACAGGCCATGACTGCCCCAATGTCCAATTCACAGCTGGGCCATGATATCTATACTACACCTGTTTGGGAGACATCTTGACTGTTTGTATACTAAAACAAAAAAGAGCAGGTAGCATTTCTAATGGAACACTTTCAACATGAATACGTGGTCGGTTCTTAAAAAAAATAAACGCCCTTAAGAGCACTTGGAAGTCCTAGCATTTCCTAGAAACATAGGCATGCTAGGGCTGTGGGCAGCGATACTGCATTCAAATCTAGTCTTTGAAAGAGTGCACTGCAATATTGAACAAAAAAGAAAGAAAGCTAGTCCTCCAAAATCTCTCTAACAAGTATTTCTTCCAGGCCTGGCCAATCCAAAAGTTTCATATTATTTGCCAATTGCAGCACCTGATGTTTCACACCCTTGTTCCAATTATGTACCTGAAGATGGCTCTGAGGGCTGAGCCTTTACAGTCTACAACAGCTCACTACTCCCTGAGTGGGTCCCAGCATCTGATCTTGAGGTTCTCAGCTACAGGGTTTCTAAGAGGCATTGCAGTCACATTAACGGTAATATGGGGAAAGTAGAACTCTGTGCTACTCTCTCAATACCAGGTGCAGGGGAGCAACAGCAGGAGGGAAGGTATGCCCTCACCTCTTGCCTGTGGGCTTCTCAGAGGCATCTGGTGGGCCACTGTGGGAAACAGGATGCTGGACTAGATAGACCTTATGTCTGGTCCAACAGGGCTGCTCTTATGTACTGCCACATTTTGAAATTTTCCTTCTGACATATATAGCCTCTTACCACCAAAATCTGAAGTGCAACTACGCAGTATTTCAAACTGTGCAATTTTTCTAACCAAAACGTACCCAATATCAAACAGCTAATCCAGCTCATCTACTTAAGGAGAACTTGGAGAGAAGAAGAGAAAGATGAAATATCTGTAGCAAAGAAGTCCTGACTACATACTGGGATGTTTCTGAGCTACAAAGAAACCAATAAACTATCCCAGGAGATTTTCAAGTATTTCTCTAACAGTTCTGGAGGATAAAACAATTAGTTAACAGATTATTTCATTCTGATTGCTTCCAGTTATAATGGGCACCATTTCAGTGCAAGAACATCCCCATTGAGTTTAGATTAGATTTTTGAGTCTATTCATCCAAATCTATACTTAATCCAGGATTCCTGGTGGTGTTTTTTAATTAGATGTATCATCTATCCTTCTTTGTGCTTTAACCACACAATTAAAAGCAAATTAATGGAAAGTGAAGAATTAGTCACATCCAGATTTTGTCCTTTTGTTCTGCATCTTTGGAATGGACATTTTAAAAAGGCACCCCATATCATCTCAAAATTCCTAAACACTTCTTAAATTTTGCCTTTGGAAGGAGTTAGCCAGGAGCTTGCTGAAAATCATAAGTACTTGAAAATGCTGAGCATAAACATGTGAGATGCTCCAGTACAATATAGGAACACAGGATGCTGCCTTATACCGAGTTAGACCACTGGTCCATCTAGCTTAGTCTGTCTACAGACTGGCAGCAGCTTCTCCAAGGTTCAGGCAGGAGTCTCTCTCAGCCCAATTTGAAGATCCTGTGGGGTGAGGGCAGGGGACTTGGAATCTTCTGCATGCAAGCATGCAGATGCTCTTCGCAGACCATCTCCATCCCCTAAGGGGAATATCTTACATTGCTCGTACATGTAGTCTCCCATTCATATGCAAACCAGGGTGGACCCTGATTAACAAAGGGGACAATTCATGCTTGTAATCACAAGACCAGCTCACAGACACAACTCCCCACTAGGCGATAGGTCGGTTTATATATAATGCCACACAGGTGTGATTAGGATCACAGACTATAAAGTATTCTGTGATTCGATTCACACTTATATGGACATCAGATCTAAAGAATTCAATGGGACTTGCTCACATGTAAATGTGTTTAGGATTGTGACATCAATTATGCATTGGAACTATTTAATACACAAGCACACACCATAGACTCATTTAAAATTTGGCACCTTGGAATACTTTGATAGTTGAACAAAAGTGAACATTAGGTGCAGGAGTTATCTGCAGCATCTTTACAAGTAAAATGAAAGACTCCTGATCTCATTAGGGGTTTTCAGCTAATGTAGCAGATATCTATGAATATATTGCTGATTGCAAACAGAAAAATGAAAAAGGAGAAGAATCCTCAAATGATTCTTGGATAGATTTTATCTATAGCCTGATGCATTTCTGAGAGGCGTTTATCAAGGACTCTTGTTCTAATGTCTCTCAGTAGTCAGAATAGACTAAGGAAAAATATCTACTGTTCCTTGTAGCAAACTAATGCATTAGAATTTCACTTAGCTTGGTGCCTCTCCTTTTCTGGTGTGATTGCTAACAGAGCATGTGAACAGGCACAGAGCCTCCACAAGTTCTCATCAAGGGTGAGGCAGGCATTTCAAACTGTTGGGAAGGACCACAAGGCATGCCCAAAAATCTTAGATTTGGTGGGGGAGGGGGAGCCCAGACCTCCCCCGGAAAACCAAAAACCTCCCCTGAAGACGCAGAAAGGATATGTGTTTTGCAACCACAGAATGTTCAAAGGAAGGTTCCATAGGAGGTTCTTCTCCTCCAGTTAATCAACACAGCACAGCCAACAACACTGAACCTGCCGGGCGGGGGGGGGGGGAGAGGAAGATGAGCGAAAGAGGATACTTCCAGGGGGGAAAGAAAAGTAATTGTGAAAGCAACAAAATATACCATTCCAAACCTAAAAACAAAGAAGAATGTTAAGATCTTCCCAACCATGCTCTATTCTGTCCATTCCTCATCAATCTAACCAATGAGATTTCAGATCCAATGTGGCATTTTTGTCACAGGTTCCACATGTGCTATCCTAACTTCAAATGAATCAAAGCACTTTATTTTGGGTACATATTACATAATATATAATCATGATTACTGTTCCTTACTATGACAGTAAGATGTACTGTCACTTTAAAATGTTCCCTACTCCCGATTAAAGATAAAAGACTAACAAAAAGCAGAACTTGCAACTGTGATTAGGAACATTAGTAAATTCTTAGAAATTTAATTATTAATCTTATCTCTCTGAACACTCAGGCGACCTGCTGAATGCATCTATCAAAGGTATTTGCATTTCTTTTGCCTCTGAATTGTTAACATTTCCACCAGATTAGAAAACTTGAACAGGAATGAAAAGATATGGAAACTCAATTCCTATGAAGCCATTTCTGACAGCATTATTTTAATTTATTCAGGATGGAGATGCAAATAAGATCTTTTGAACGCATTCTGAGCACAGAAGACTGCCATGAGACTTAAAATATAATTATTATGACACAAGGAAAAATTGAGAAAAGTATTAGCATGAAGGCTTAAGAGAAACATTCAAAGCCTGCAGTTCATCAGATAAGTACTTACACAGGGTCATGCTGCCTCTGAATCAAAGATTACCAGCAACAGTTTTAATGATTATAAAAAATATTGAGTAATAAATAGAAGCTTTTAATAAGAAAGCTTAATAGGAGATATGTTTTTTAAAAATGGAAGAGCAATGGCTTCTGTAGAATGTTCTTATTGTTACTTGATGCTGAGAAGATCGTGAACCAGATAAAACACTACTTTTTTTCTCTTATTATATGCTTTGATAGCAGTACAACTTACAAGTTATCAGTACACTCAAGAGCAACATTTAGCTGTAGCTTTAATCCATATCCCTCACATCTAACCTCAATGATAAGAAGGAAAAGCAACAGAAAGAGAGGGTGGCTTCACATGTCCACCTGCAATCTGGAAGTGGAGAAAATGCAGAAGAGGTGCTGGGAACTGAGAGCACATACTCCCAGACGGTGTGACGTCTAAACCCACCCAAGTCCAGTTCCTGAGATGCACTCTCCAACATTCTCCCAACATCAGCCTGACATCCATAACCAAGATTTGATGTTGGGCAGGAAAAGTCAGGCAGAGAATGCAGGAACCAAACTTGGGCATATATGAATATCATGCCCAATGGAAGCCAATTTGGTTCCCAATGTATCCCCAGCATGTTCCCCACTTCCAGATTTGCCAACCATCATGTGAAGCCACCCAGAGAGAAACTGATCTCAAGTTGACTGATGTGCACACCATACGCTCATAGCTCTAGTGCTCATATAGAACAAGACAGGACAGTTCTCAAGATCCAATGTGTTGTGCATGTGTTCATCACAAGCAGATGCAATAATCCATAGTCTACAGTGAAAATGAATACATGAGCAAGTGAAGCTGCCTTAGGGCCAAATCAAGATCCTGATAGGAATCTCAACATTTCATTTTACCTAAAAAGCAATTGCGGAGGATTCTTATTTGACTGGAGTAATGGGTGCTGGAGGAGAGGATGTAATCCTTTCTCTGCAGTCCTTTCCCAATCTAAACCTACTTGTCTTCATTATACTGTGAGGTTAACAGCACCTTTGGAGGAGGTGATCTAGACTGGGAAAACCGCATAGGAGGAAGCATTAAAACATCCCTCATAGTGGATAATGCATAACAGGACAGTGTTGCTGCTCTAATCAAATTTGGAGCCCTCCTCAGCTGCTTTTAAATACATTATCTTTACAGATTATGGATCTCCTCTGTGATATGTAGTTTGGCTCTTTTGCAGGGGTCCTGTGCAGACATAATGCTTCACCGTGTTTGTTGTCCTTAGCTGTGGTTAAGTAAATGTCAAGAAAGCTAGACAATTTGAACCATTAGGCACATTACCTGTGCCTGGTAGAAATATGTCCTTGAAGGACATACAGTCCTAGGGACATACTTTCATGTGGTGCAGAGCACATCTGGGGTAAGGAGCGATGGGCAACATTTGACTCCCACCCTACCCCCAGAAGCACTCTGCATCACAGGAAAAAATGTCTTTGAGGGCTAATCTTCAGGGACTTGTTTCTACCAGGAAGAGGGCACTTTGAAGGTAAGATACCCAAAATATGCCCACTACACTGCGCACAGACATTGTGCAGCTACATTGGGTTCTCTGCAGGGGCTGTACAGCTCACATTCCACACCTGCTTCAGTACTCCGGATGTCAGCCACTGTAAACAGACTTCAACACAGGCATGTATAGAACGCTCAGTGCAATGGGATAAGCAAGATTTAGAAATGTCTGGTTTCTGTACCCTATCAGCCTAGGAAATAAGTACTGACAATGTTTTCAACAAACCACTATGCTCAGGTGTCACAATGAGCATGTCACAAACTTCTTCGTTGCAAATACAGCTTGCCTATGAACAGCTACAGGTCCAAGTTTTGTCAGAGAGTGTGTGAGCGTGAGTGTGAGTGTGAGCGTGAGCGAGATTGTGCAGCCCTATTAAAAGCAACTAAACTACATCTTGGTTTTGGACTTAAGGTCCATACAACATCTCTTTATTAATTCTATACCATGCTAAAAACCTTACCCCTGAAGGGAAGGATTAAAATAAATTAACATTTTTACTAGCTTCCTAATTAAAAGTGTCTGCTCTAAACAAATATGTTTATCAAAACAGTTTGACTGGCAAAATGCATTATTGAAGCTGCAGTCACCCAAATTACATGCTGTCTAAAGCAAAAAAAAAAAAAAAAAAAGGGCAAAAGCCATCTGGCTCATATAACTTACATTTTCTAGACAGCTTGCAGCTGGTTCTGATTAAGCAGCATCTCAAAACTCCCAGAAATCTATTTTTATCTTTGCAAGGTTTATTTTTAGAGCTCGCACATCCAAGGCACATGGTGTTTATATTAATAAATGAACAACCACCTACAGTTAAGAAAAGGTTTGTGCAATTCTTATGGTAGACTTGCCATCAGGAAAGATGGATGGGGAGGCTGAATAAAATAGCCCCTGTCCTATTTTTTAAAGATTTCTGTGACAGACACACACAAGCACACACACCCTGTCCACCACCACCACTACCCTAAAATAACTGCCTGAAAAGGAGTCTCCTTGGAGATCTGGACACTGCAGGAAGTAAAAAGAAAAACCCTTATGAAAAATGGAGCTAGATTACATGCTATGTGAAAGCTCTTTTTTCCCCTTCAGGAAATCTCTGTTCATACAGTCGGCAAAATAGGTTTTGGTGGTCCCTTCCAAATCTCCCCAGAATGTGGGTCCAAGCTAACAGGCATTGTATATTTATTATTTATTCGATTTCTATACCTCCTTTCCAAAAATGGCTCAGGGTGGTTTACAGAGAGAATGAATGAATGAATGAATCCCTGTCCCCAAAAGGCTCACAATCTAAAAAGAAACGTAAGATACACACCAGCAACAGCCACTGGAGGTACTGTGCTGGGGGTTGATAGGGCCATTTTCTCTCACCCTGCTAAATAAAAAGAATCACCATGTTAAAAGGTGCCTCTTTGCCAAGTTAGCAGGGGTATAATTCAGAATGATTGGCAGTTTCTGCTCATTGTTACTAAGGGTTACTACTATTACCGTATTTTATGGACTATAAGACTCACTTTTTTCCTCGAAAGATATCCGCCAAAATTCAGGAGCGTCTTATATGTTTTAACAGTTTAATATGTTAAAACTCTGAAAAACTGGATTAAAATTAAGGTGCGTCCTATAGTCCGTAGCGTCTTATAGTCCGTAAAATACGGTATTACTACTACTACTCCACACACATATCTCTACACACCAAAGCTTGTCCCTTCTCCATTCAATGCTCACAGAATTCTTGGGTGTGGGACCACATGAAGGAACATCCACAGGAAACTGTGGCTGACATCCTTACTAATGAAGCAATGGTGCGATGGGAGAAGTACCAGTATTTCTGAAAAGTTCAACTCACTCAGCTCCATTGTTGGCTCAGCAGTGGGCCAAGAATTTGACAACATTCCCATCCCCATGCAATGCTCAGGGACATATTTTGGGTGACAGAGAGGGGCTTACAAGGAAAGGGGATATTGCTGAAATTTCTGCCCATGTGCACGCACACACATGTACAGTGTTCGTCTGGAACTCTTCAGAAGCACTAGTGCTTCTCCCATGGCACCAGTGCTTCATTAGTCAGGATGTTAGCCTCTTTCTTTGTACCTTGCAAAGACCAGCAGAAATTTCTGCAATCATCTTTAACCTTATCTATAGCCAACAAATGGTGCAGTGGGGAAGTAACTTCCCTAGGGAGCAAGAGGTTGCTGGTTCGAATCCCTGCTGGTATGTTCCCCAGACTATGGGAAACACCTATATCGGGCAGCAGTGATATAGGAAGATGCTGAAAGGCATAATCTCATGCTGCGCGGGAGATGGCAAGGGTAAACCCCTCCTGTATTCTACAAAACCAAACCACATGGCTCTGTGGTTGCCAGAAGTCGGCACTGACTTGACAGCACAACTTTACCTTTACTTTAGTGCTCTTAATCACAGGGATCACTAGTTATCTTTTTGCTGTTCTGAAAAGGAGAGGGGTATATATTCTAAATACATGGACACAGTCTATGCATTTCTTTGAATCTTGGCTGTGGTTGGCCTAGACAAGAAGAAACCTAAAGGTGGTAGAATGGACTATACCACTTCAGGCTGCAGGTAAAGGATGCCATTTTTTTTAATGCTTCTCATTAAAAACTCTGTTTTTCTTTTTTTTTCTTTTTTTAAACCCAACTAGAACACTGATCACAAACTGAAAGAGCTGAGCTAGTATTCTATATGCAGTGAGTTTACCACAAATGTGACTTACCATGAGGTCCATTCTACACATCATGGCTCTGTAGCCTCAATCCCACCTCATTCTGCTGCCTGTGCTCACTAGGCCTTAACTGCTATGCCAAGAAGCAATTGCTGGTTTTGCCTTTAGGCAACCGGCAGTTGGTAAGCAAGGTTGTGGAGAAGAGTTGGTCTCCTGGTAGCAAGCATGAATTGTCCCCTTTGCAAAGCAGGATTCACCCTGGTTGCATTTGAATGGGCATTGTACATGTGTTATTCCCCTTAGGGGATGGGATCCCTTTGGGGAACTGTCAGTGGAAGCCCTTTGTTGATTGCTGGTGAGAGCCACCACTGGAACTAACGGCGGACCCTGGATGGGAGTCTGATCTGTTGGTGTGTCCCAGACATGATCAAGTCCTGGAAGGGCAGGAGGAATCATTGAAGAGGACAGTAGTGCCACCTGAACCAGGGAGTACATTCCATGCAGGCTACCATTGACCTGAGCACTTGCAACAGAAGCATCAGTTCCACGGAACAGAGGTGTAGGAGTGGTAGGAGGAGCACAGAGAACTTCTTCTTTCTTGTGGCAGTGATATTAACAGCGGGACCGTGTTGGCCCCCAGACGTTGCAGAGGCTTAGGAAACTTGAGATCTGGTGGGACCTCTGTAGTGGTCTCTCCACTGGGAGCATACTGTGCCTCTGAAATTAGAGCTTCTAAAATCTCTGGACTGGTTATTAGAGTTTCCCTGGAACTGCCTCTGGAGACGAAAGATAAGAGAGTGCGAAATGTTCTCCTAAATTATTTAGTGCACAAGGTATAGCCTTCTTTTTGTCCTTCGTCTCCACTGGGACAGGTTCTAGGGAGGGGCCAAACAGGATGGTTCCTAAATAAGGAGAAGATGTGAGTGCAACCTTTGATTTTGTGTCAACGTGCCAGCTCTTGATCCACAGTGACCTATGTGCTACTACATCCATATGCCAGTGCCCTGCTGAATATAGTCAAGGCTGGAGTCTGCCATGAGAGCTGCCACTTTTGCCGTTTTATTTATGCCCTGCCTGAGTTTAGTATTTTCAGGTAGAACAAGGGTGACCAGTTCCTTGGCCCACAAATAGATGCTCTGGGTAAAAAATAGGATTAGCAGTGGCTGCCTTGATTACCTTGGCGGAGGCCTCATGAGCTTTTTTGAGAAGCAGATTGCTGTCCGTGACCTTCAGTGTTTAGTAGAGACCCCGAGACCATTTCTACCTCTGGGGCATCAATGTGGGGAGTGGAAAGGAGAGACGTGACCTCTGGTACCAGGCAGGTATAGTGCTTCCTGGGGTAGCTCCCTACAGGTTTACAGGAGACCAGATGTTGCCATTCAGCTAGCATGACCTTACGGGAAAGGAACTGTGGCAGGGGGGAAGGAGGAAAATGGAAAAGCATTCTGATCTAGACCTGGTGAGGTTTGAGGAGTCTATGTAGGAGAGACATTTATTTCCCTTTAGGTTTGACAAGTAGAACCTCTAAATCAGGGGGGGGGGAGGCAAGAGGATATAGGCGCTTATTGAACTACCTCCTCCTCTGATAACCCTCTTTGTCAGAATCCCCTGGAATCAGTGATTCAGTAGACAACCCACTATTGATGAGCTCCAGCAAGGGGGGGGGGTTGTAATTAACTTCCAGAAACACTAATTCACACACATGATAACCCAGACTTTGATCTTGCACTAGTTTATGATGAAGTGTTCCATTTTATGAGCACCATCAAATATACCTATCCCAAATATCATGGAAATTGATGTCCTTCAATTCCTGCAAAAGGGGCCTGCATCCTTAAGGTTGTATTAGACGATGTTATAGAAGCTGACTGTCGCATTCTGTTTTGAAAAACAAGAGAGTGCATAATACAATTAATAAACAATATGGAAATAAATCAAAAGACCAAGCGAACAAACAACTTGACACACAGACTAATATATTATGCAATTTGATCCACGCAAATGGGCATTTTCACAGGAGGAAATTAGTTTGTAGCACCGGAGGATGAAATATGTGATGGAAGAGTAAGCAAAGCAAATGGGCATGTGTAATTATGATTTATTTATTTCCAGTTTGTGATAAGCAGTAAAACTGAATTTAATCATGTAGTACTTCAGGCTGCAACGGTGTGTAAATTCCAATCTGTTTTCAGTTTAATACAAATGTCCAATGGATGCTTTTAAAAGCCCCAGACTATCCTAACTACAGCTCACAATCTTGAAAAACAAACAAGCAAAAATGGAAACTGGCAGCATATTTCCAAGGAAGGCAGTTTAAAAAACCTTTTGGAGTCTTTCCTAATAACTCAGAAATCTTGGACTACATGGGTATTACTCTTCTGATGCCTAAGTCTTGAGTAAGATACCCTTTTGATACTCTTAGCTTCATAAAGCATAAGTTCATGTAACTACATTTTCTGACCTTCATCCCTTGTTATTCTTGCTTCTGCCATTTCCTCCTTCCCTCCCCCCCGCCCCCACTTGTTGGTTCCATAACATCCTAAGCTGTAACAGCCATGACAATGTAAAGCCCCACTTCTCAACAGGCAGTTCAAGTCCACCAAACCTGTGTCTCTTTATTACCTTTGCATCTTTCTCTGCTGGTCTTGCCTTCTTATGAATATTTTATATGTGCTCACATAAACAATGTGTGAAAATGGCCACAGGTAAATAGACATTCTGCACATCCAGAACTGGCAAGACTACCATAGTAATACTGCACATCCAGAATAAGTTGGCTCTCTGGTCAGTTGTAATAAGAAGTCACTAAGTAAGTGACTTACTTGTTATCTACAAAATATTATTATCTACACAACTAAGTAATAATAAGTCACTGTCTTAAGTACAAACGATGCAATAGGGCAGACCTTTAATTCATGTGTCTGCCCCATTCACATCTAAAGTGGATATGGGAGATTTATTTTGTACACTAAATGAAGTACTTGGGGAGGTAAACCTTCCCTGTCCTATATCAATGTGCTCTACTACTTTAAATAATTTTCTGTCAGTCCAGTTCCATTACCAGAAATGAGTCAGAGTAGGGAAAATCTTGCTTAAAGAGAGGGACCAATGAGGTAAGGCAGGGGAACGCAAACTTTCACTCCCCTCACCCACGAGTCTATTTTGTCTAAAAACAACAACTAGACTCATTCCCACTTCACAAGCAAATGGAAAGATATATGAATAAAATACACATGGCTGCTCAGTCACATCTAGTTTAGTCCTCAGTGTTTAGTAATGCTGGGTCCTCTAGCCTGCCTCTCCTGAGAAGAGAGCTGGTCTAGGAGAGGAGAGCTGGTCTTGTGGTAGAAAGCATGACTTGTCCCCTTAGCTAAGCAGGGTCTGCCCTGGTTGCATCTGAATGGGAGACTAGAAGTATGAGCACAGTAAGATATTCCCCTTAGGGGTTGGAGCCGTTCTGGGAAGAGCAGAAGGTTCCAAGTTCCCTCCCTGGCTTCTCCAAGATAAGACAGAGAGATTCCTGCCTGCAACCTTGGAGAAGCCTCTGCCAGTCTGTGAAGACAATACAGAGCTAGACAGATCAATGGTCTGACTTAGTATATGGCAGCTTCCCACGTTCTTGAGTAAGCTCAGTCACATCTTTTGTGGCCCTTACATATGGGCATAGATCACCGACTTGGAATTCTCCACAGTTGAGCAAATCATGACTAAACTTTTAAAAATAATTATTATGTCACTCACATCTTCCTGGCACTGACACCAGCTTCCAGGCCTATGCTCTCACTCAAATGCCCTTGTTACAATCAGTTTCCTACTTTTTTCTATTTTGATTTCTCCATTGTTTCTCTCAGTTCTTTTGGCATGCCTCACTTTTCAGCAGGAGGCGGTGAGGGAGAAAAAGCGGCTGACATCAGCCGTAGATTATGCAAGACAGGGGCGTAGCTAGAGGAGAGGGGGCCCATGTTCACCCCTCTCCCCAGTGGCCCTTCAGAGTGAGGGAGATAATGAAGAAAATAGGAAGAGGTGGAGCTGGGTGGGGGGCAGGTTCTTTGAATCCATCCACTCAATTATAGCTACACTCCAGGTGCAAGACCATTTCCAACTATGCTCTCCACTTCTCAACAAAGTTTTGCGTGGAATGCCCTGCTAGCTGTTCACCCATGCACCCTCACCTGCTCTGAAATGTAATGTTCCAAATGTGTGTGAAGTACTTGCTCTGCAAATTACTTTTTAAAAATATATATATTCTCAGTCTTATTATTGGATCAGTCCTGCTGCAAACATGTATCTGGCTGACAAAAGAAAATACGGTAAGCAGGTGGGGGAACAGTCACAGTTGTCTAACATGATTTCTTTGGGTGTTATTCTAATCATTAGTGGTAAGTGTAATTAATTCATACTAATGAAAAATCCAAGGTGATATAATAGTCCTTTCTTTGTATTTCTAGCTTTCCTAAAAGTCTCTTTGTAAAAAAAAACAGCTGACATCCAGACTAAAATTTCAGACACCAAATAACTTCCACACACACTGTGGGAAAGGGGAGGTTTTTACCACTCTCTCCTTCCCTCTGCAACCCATTGTGCCTCCTGAAACTATGTCCCTGAGGCTCCCTCAACCCTTAGAGGCATATTTTTGAAAGAAACCATGGGCTACAGAGGAAAGGAGAGATCAGCAAACTTGTCCTTTCCCCATTGCATGTTTAGAATTTGTTTCAGTGCATGCAACATTAGTCTGGCTGTCAGCCACAAAGGTCATGCAAGTGAATGTTGTGTATGGGGATGGGGAGAGACGGGGGAAGGCAGGCGTGTCTCCTTTCCCACCTTGCCATGCTACTAGTGCTTTTTGGGTGGGACCCCTTTGTAGGGCCTCTGTGAACTACTCAGTTCTGGTTCAGGTTGTGCAGCCCTTTCTGAATCTGCTTCTGGTTCTGGCACAGATTCTTTGGGTTCACTTTGTGGCTCTTGCCTCCTGAGAGTCCATGGTTCCTCTTTTACCTGGATCTCTGGCACAAGTTCTGGTACATCACCTCTAATTGCCCCTTGTCTCTCATCAAAATACACCACATTGTGAATTCTGACTTCTTCACTTGCAGGATCAAGGATTCTGTAACCCTTTTGGGCAGGTGCATATCCAACCAACACTCCCAGTTTGCATCTGCAATTGAGTTTGGTTCTCTTGGCCTTTGGGACATATGCATAAGCCTTTGATCCAAACACTCTGACATGGTTTAGAGAGGGTTTGCGTCCATGCCATAGTTCAAATGGTGTTGTGTCTGTTGCATTGGCAGGCAACCTGTTTTACAAGTAATTTGCAGCCTTCACTGCTTCTCCCCAGAATTTATTTGCCAAGCCAGCATCATGTAACATGCATCTGTATAAAGCAATTTTTTCTCTCTGCCACACCATTGAGTTCAGGTGTGTATGCGGGAGTAGGTTCATGTGAAATCCCATTTTCCTTTAGGAATATTTTCATGTCATTTGACATGTATTCACCTCCACTGTCTGACCTTAGTCTCTGAGGCTTTCTTCCAAATTTGTTATTGACCAGTGCAATATACTCTTTAATTTTTTCAAATACTTGATTATTCTCTTTCAGAGGATATACAGAAGTAAATCTTGAAAAATCATCAATAGATGTGAGTATGTAGCGATTGCCACCCATACTATTTTCAAGTGGACCAGAGACATCAGACTGTATTAGCTCCAAAGGATGCTGTGACTCCATCTGTGTCTGTCCAGAAAAACTGGGTCTCACCCCTTTATTAAGCAAGCAACACTGACACCTTGTGGCAGCTTCTTTGCATGACTCCACTTTAAAGTCCTTAATTAATCCATTTTTCTCAAGCTCATTTATTTGCCTATGCGCTAGTCTTTTATGGCAATCAACACTTGATTATCCAATCATGTTGTTTTAAGTAATCTGTGAATCTCCTGCATTGCATTTATATGGGTTGAAATATCCCCTCCTTCTTCCAGCTGCATTTTGCAAATCCTTTGAATTAAAAGGACAGCAATATTGGGGGAAATTCTGCCATACAGCTTTTTGAGCTTTTTCAACACCTCTGAGGCAATTTTAGTCTCTTTGAAATGCATTAGTAAATCATCATTTACATTTAGGAGAATCAAGCCATATGCTCTATCATTCTGTGAATCCTATTCCTTCTGGGCATTCGCACCATCTGTTGGTCTTGGTTCTGTGAGGGCTCCATTAAGCTCTTTTGCCTTCAGGAGGGATCTCATTTTCATGACAAATTGATTGTAATTCCTTCCATTCAGCTTGGAAAGGGCAGCCCTGCTTACCTCTGGATCCACACTGTCTTACTAACTCACTCAACTGCACTTTAAAAGAAAACCTGTGCTGCAGACTTTTGGGCTGCTGGGCCCATAACCCTGTTGGGGTTTGTGATTATTTAGCAAAGCGCCAAGGAAGCTACCACTCCAGCTACAGAGTGCAGAGTTTAGTTGTTGCAGCTATTTAAGTATCACACATGGAGATTCACTGTAGAGTCTAAGCTAAATAGGTTTATTAGTGAAATACATTTGGGATAGGATAGACTTACCCTATCTATTAGCTACATAATGAATAGGTAGGGAGAGGGAGAGAGATGTTTCCATTTTCTCTCTAGAAGGAAAGGAAGATGACTGACTCACTACAGAAAGTACCTGAAGAGTCAAGGTAGGGATCAAGGAGTAGAAGCAAGCAGGGACAGGTAAGGAGACCCTCACTAACTACCGCTACTCCCAATGCCCCTAGTGGTCCTTAAGATAGTCAGTGCAAAAGGTCGATGCACTAGGACTCCATCTCCAACAGAAACTTATAAGTAAAGTTTGATACTAACTAGACTGTTAACCAGACAACCACAAAATCCAGACTGAGCTATCTAGTTAAGTTCCTTTGCCCAGTTACATGTATCTGCAGACTCGGTTAGGCCTGGCATGGAAAAGATGTGATCAAAATGTCTTTCCCAAAGAACTGTCAATTTGATTAGGAAAGTAGAGCTAGGGCAAGAAAGAAATTACCTTTCCTTCCACACTGGTTCCCTAACTGAATCTGTCCCATCTGAAGTTGCTAATAGAGCTGCAGGGGGCGGGACAAGGTGGGGGGATAGGTACAGTATCCATACCTGACTTGTTTCCCCTGGCCAAGTGAAAAGAACATCCAAGAGGCAAAGAAATATAGAACAGGAAATGGCATAGGAGGAATGGGCTGGATATTCCTCCTCCTAGGACCATTTCCCCAATCAAATGCAGTCCATATAAAGCAGCCTTATGCCAAGAGACTATTGGACCATCAGGCACTGATTGGCAGCAGCTCTGCATAGTTTCAGATAGTGGTCCCAGCCAACCCTACCTGGAGATGCCAGGAATTCATCCTGGGACCTTCTGCATGCAAAGCTGTGCTCTACCACAGTCTCTCTCTTAGCAGCACCATGTGGCTGCTTTGAAGCTTAAAAAAATAAATCCCACAGGAGTTCCTGATCACAGATCTTACATCACATCTAGTTTGATGTGGTAAAAGAATACCACAAATTATACCTATCTCTGCTCAAACAGAACAGAAATATATGAAGTTTTTACTTCATACGTCAACTGTTTTGTCATCGCTCAGTGTTAATTCCCTGAGAGACTCCTTAACACTGTGCAATAATCAAAGTCTCAAAATACAACTGCAGTTCATTGTTTTGCTTACATAAAGCACTGGAATAGCTCAAAGTCTCACATCCCAACTAAGCACAGTTGGAAAGCAACAGAACCACATGGTGACCGGGGAAAGGGGAGGGGGGGGGAGTGGAAATCAGTAGCATCACAACTGCCAACAAAGGTGTCTGCTCATCACACCATCCAGAAGGCTTCTGTTGTGACACTGACTTCCATTATAGCTCATCTACACTGATACTGTAGACATTACATTTAAGTATGGTTATGAAAATACTACCATACTGCTGTGTGCACGTGACAAAAGCTATCTTAAACAATCCAGCACACTAGATCAATCTTTGCCAGCAATCAGCTTCACTCAAATTACTTTTAGCAACTGTTGATTTAAGGTCGGTATTTTGAATCAAAATTCTTCTTTACTCAAGCTTACTAGCATGATTGTGTGCTTGCACTGAATTCTGTGCAGTGCAAACCTCTGTGCAGTGATCCCTCTAAGGTGTGCGCATACATTTTTTGATGTCCGCTCAGTTAATTTTAAATCCCGCTCAGGTTGAATCAGGAAGGCCCCACTCTGAATGCACGTGCAAACCCACTTCACTGAGACTGCTGCCCAGAACAAAACTTATTCCATACACAGATGAAAAAAATGAGAGAACACTGCCTCTGTGCCCTCTTATTATTTTCACAGCCCTTAAATGGCAGAGAGATGAGTCAGTCATTATGCTTCTGGTTACAATTATTCCATTTTTAGATTTGCTTTCATTCGCTGGACAAGTTGGACAAGTGTGTAGAAACAACATGCAGCAGGCTCACCCTTGCCCTGCCCCTAGGCTCACTTTACATACAAATGGTGAATGGAGAATGTAAATGGCACACAGGCATTCACAAAGGAAATAGACTAGGAAATAGGGATGTGCAGAACCAGTTAAATTGCAAATTGTACCACTGTGAAAAGGGCCCACCCTGGTTTGCAGGGTCCATCCTGGTTTGCATTTGAATGGGAGACATGTGTGAGCACTGTAAGATATTCCCCTTGGGGGATGTGGCTGTTCTGGAAAGAGCATCTGCATGTTTGCATGCAGAAGGTTCCAAGTTCCCTCCCTGGCATCTCCAAAACAGGGCTGAGAGAGACTTCTGCCTGTAACCTTGGAGAAGCCACTGCCAGTCTATGTAGACAATACTGAATTAGATGGACCAATGGTCTGCCTCGGTATAAGGCAGATTCCCTATGTTCCTATGCAGTTCAACTGAGAACCGCTTTGAGCTTGTTCATCGAACCGACTGGCCTAGCCAATCAGTTTGATCAAACTGGTCCACATACCCATGGTTTGATTTGAATTCAGTTCAAATTCAAACTGAACCATGCCAAATGGTCCATTCACACCCCTACTAGGTAAAGGACTAGGTGGATCTTTGGTCTGATCAGACAGGACTCTCTTTTATGTTCTTCATTCTGATAACACCTAACTAGCACAACAATTTTGTTGTTATGATTTGCCACTTTTGTCTGACCACCTTAACTTCCCATAGACTTCTGAACATTTTTCCTCATTTCCCCCATACATATCTATATGCAATTAGGGAATAATAGCATTAGAAGAACATCGGAGGAGGTCAGTAATTTTCTGTTCTCCTCCTCCTTATCGTCAGCTTTCCCGCCCCAGGAATATTCTGGTCAGTAACACAGAAGCTAAAATTAAAGTCTTAACATTTTCCAAAGTGTTCAGTATTTACGTCACTGGAAGAAAAAAAAAAGCTGGACACAAGTTCAGAAACTGCTACATAACAAAAACAAACAAAAGCCACTTTCAAGTGTTATTAGAGAAGGATTAGGAAATGCTTATCCCACACAAACACGCTTATTTCAAATACTTGGTGAGTATACGGTATTCATTATGGTGGGCACCTCACTTTGTTTCTTGTGGGGAAATATTGAATTGTTTCACTTAATGGAAGATCAGTTTCTCACCAAGGTCTGAAGAAGTATTGTCACTGACATTCATTGTTCCTCAGAACCTCCCTGAAGATTCAGAAAGAAATTATTAGGCCTGGCAAGTTGTGGCATCACCACAAACTGAGGTCATAATGCAGCAGCTGGTAACAAAGCCTAAGCCACAAACCATGAATTAACAAGTGAAATGCAAGACCCCAGTTGATGCATAGGCATAATAAACACACACCTCCAAGCAGCCTTTGTCCCTAAACACTTCCATGTAAGCTAATTTACCTGTAGACTTTTACTTCTTTATGCATTTTTTGAAAGGCAAATGTGAAATGTTTTCCAAAACCATTACAAACAATACCAGGTAATCCACCCCCTCTGAAAGCAAATAAAGCTTTGTTAAAAGGAAAAATTAAACAAAACACCAACACTTATTTTGATCCCAGCATCTCATGTGCATGGATTGGTGAAGAACATGTAACAGCAACAGGATGTAAACATTTCCTTAATGATTGCATAGTTTAGAAAAAGCAAAGCAAACAACAAAACACAAGCATTTGTCTCCTCCCGGTGGGATTTAGCATTTGCTTTATAGCTGCAAGAATTAGCCATTCATTTAGACAAGACCTGGTCCCTAAAGGCTCATGGAGCTGTGTTCAATTAAATCGGTTCTGATGTTGTTGTAAGTAAATGTTACTACACAGGAGGCCTGTTTGTTGCATCATGCAATCGAAGGAAACATTTATTGTGTGTTCTAGTGGTGCAAACAGGTTCCTTTGAGATTGTCTGGGTAACAGACATACCTTTGGCTTAATTTGTAGCTATTCTTTAGAACCACCAGCTTGCTACGTTCAGTTGCAATCCAAATGAATACAAGTGGTTGTACTTCTCTCACCCGAATCGCTGCAAACCCCTCAGATGAAATAACTTTTTAAAATGTTGCTTTTTAAAATTCAGCCATTTTCTGCTATTTCTTTGCATCACAGCAGCAGAGGAATGATAGGATAATAAAGACAAAGGGGAAGCACCAGATAGGCTATGGTAGGGCAGATAGGAAAGCAGTGAATGAAGCAGAGGCCAAGAGAAGAACCAGGGCAAGAAGATGAAGAAGCGTGAGATCAGATACAGCTAATCAATAGTTTTTCCAAACTAGTATCAGGATCATAGCCAGAAATATTGTAATAAGAGGACCTAAGGGTATACTAGAAGAGGTCATAGAGCCAGAGTTTAACAGCCACATCTAAATATAGGTAGTCCAATACATTATGTAATTATATTAAGTCTTAATAAAATAATATTCAATTATATAAAGATGTGCTTGTCAGTACTCCTAGTATACAGATAGAACAAATAGTTATATATTGCTTTCCAATAAAAGTCCCCAAAACGGTTTACAATTAATTAATTAATTAATTAATTAAGGCTCCCTGTCCCCAAAGGGCTGTCGATAAAGAGAATCACCACAATAAAAAGGTGCCTCTTCAAAGTTTGCACCATAGTTTGCATGATTAAGCCACCTAGAATAAGGAGCCTTCAGCATGCCTGTGCTGAGGGTTTGTGCCCAGTCTGCCTGAGCAAAAAGCCTTCAGCACAGGGATGCTGAAGACTCCTTGAAGACTTGCAGTTTTCTTCTGTGGCCAGAGGGCTGCAGAGAATGTCAGATGATAATATTTAGATCGTGGACCATCCAGGGACTTGCGTATGGGGCAGCATCAAAATGTGTTAGCCAGATAGATAGATAGATAGATAGACAGACATTCAGTATGTTTTCTTAAACAGCTCAACTGAAAACGGTCATGAGCAGATTTCCTTGCTCAAATGAGTGGATAAGCTGATGTCACAGTAAAAGGTTTCTAAAAGGGGCACTGCTAGCTCTTTACATTTGAATCCTAAAGGTGCTTTCTCTCCCTCAACCTCTCCACTCTCAACTATTGGGATATAAGCAACAACAGATAGTCATCCACAGTCAGAGTTATGTACCCCAGAATTAATTTCAATGTATTGATGTGACTTGTGTGATTGAAGAGAAGATCAAGTCTGCTCCACAAATGATATCCCCTACTCCCAGTACACAGGAGCTGGAAAAATGTGGTGGTGGGGGGGGGGGGATCTGTCCATATTATGCCTGGTTTTATAAAAAGTAGAACAAGTTGTTCTAGTAAAACTAATCTGCCTACTTTCCTTTCACTATCCCTACAACTGGACTAAATTTGGTTCAAACTGAGGTCCACAAGTTAGACCTTTTGCACCTCAAATATTCACGCGCCCACCATATTGGATCGGGTGGGTGACATCACCACAAACTAAACCACTGGGGCATCGCTATGTATCCCTATAGCTCTAGCAAATTTGGTTCAAATCAGTTAGGCAGTTCACAAGTTAGCACACTTGTGCATCAAATGTTAGCATGTCTACCATCTTGGACTGGGGTAGATTACTTCATCACAAGCTATGCCATTAAGGTTTCTCTATGTGCCCCTACAGCTATAAGCAAATTTGGTTCAAATCAGTTAGGCAGTTCACAAGTTAGCCCCCTTGTACGTCAAAGGTTTACACACCCACCATCTTGAATCAGGGTGGATGACATCATCACAAACTATGCCACTGAGGTATCCCTACAACTGTAGCCAATTTGGTTCATAGTGGTTCAGCCATTGTGAAGTTGATCGGGTGGAGGAGGGCACAGACACGGACACACGAAATGCCCGGCAATCTCATAAACCTACTGGAATGTAGGCTAAAACCAAGGGATGGTCTTGGTTGTACAACAGAATTGTACTGTTGCTGGAGAGAGAATACTAGTCAGGGCTGTGGCTGCAGGGCCCTGCCATATTCCTTTTCAATTCCTCTTTTTAAAAAGTAGGCCTATTGCTTTTGAAAGAACAGACAAATTTTCAAGTTTGAAAATGTGAAATGTAACAAAACTGTGGCTAATTATGCAATGAGCCACCTAATGGCGCAGCAGGAAATAACTTGCCTAGGAAGCAAAAGGTTGCTGGTTTGAATCCCCACTGGTATGTTTCCCAGACTATGGGAAACACTTATATCGGGCAGCAGTGATACAGGAAGATGCTGAGAGGCATCATCTCATACTGCACAAGAGATGGCAATGGTAAACCTCTCCTGTATTCTACCAAAAGAAAACCACATGGCTCTGTGGTTGCCAGGAGTCGACACCGACTCGACAGCTCAACTTTACCTTTAATTATGCAATACCTAAATAACACCTATATACATTTATAAACAAATCTGCAAACAAGTACAAAATCCTTGCTACTCAGGAACACAAATAAAAAAGGCAGCTAGATTCCAAATCATTCCAGTTTTTCATTTCTTTTGATCCCAATAATATATGAACCAAAAAAGTATGTTTTTCATACTGCCAGTTAATGCTGTAACTACATGAATTCCACACACCGTTTTGCATACACACACACACACACACACACACACACTCACTCTACAGGAGAATAATATGACTGTAAATATGCAAAATTTACATTTTTGCTAAATGTAATTATGTAAGCAATTGCAGCACAATGAGTTTGGGAAGAAGATTATCTTGGCAAGCATCAGCTGAGGAACATTCCTAAATTAAACAAATGGAGGTGAAGCAAAAACTTGAATTAAATTTGTCTATTCTTGAACCTTTATTAAAATATTACATTTTCTTCACAGATATCTAGGTTCTAATTGTTCACACCAAGTTTAACAGACAAGCCTTAAAAACATTTTTGATCAAATAATACAAACAAGTTGTTCTAGTAAGAACTAATCTGCCTACTTTCCTTTCACTATCACTACGACTGGACTAAATTTGGTTCAAATAGAGCAGGGATTCTCAAACTTGGGTCCTCAGGTGTTATTGGACTTCAACTCCCATAATCCCCAGCCTCAGTGGCCTTTGGTTGGGGATTATGGGAGTTGAAGTCCAATAACATCTGGGGACCCAAGTTTGAGAATCACTGGAATAGAGGTTCACAAGTTAGATCTCTTGCACCTCAATGTTCATGCATCCACCATCTTGGATAGGGGTGGATCACATCATTACACACTACATCAGGGTTTCTTAATCTTGGGCCCCAGATGTTGTTGCACTACAACTCCCAGAATCCCCAGCCACAAAGTCCATGTCTGGGGATTATGGGAGTTGTAGTCCAACAACATCTGGGGGCCCAAGGTTAAAAAAAACCTGCACTACATCATTCAGATGTACCTGTGTGTCCCTACAACTGTACCCAATTTGGTTCATATTGGTTCAGGCATTGCAAAGTTGATAGGCGGAGACAGGCGGAGACACACAGACACATGAAATGCCGGGTGATCTTATAAGCCTACTGGAAAGTAGGCTAAAAATACAAAGAATAATACAAAAATTACTAAGATGTGCATTCATTAAAGGATTACACTGTTTGATGTTGCGGACAAGCAGACATATCCCATAATAGTTTAACAAACAAACAAACATGCATTCTGGCTACTACTGAAAACCTCCCCTTCCTCTAACTGGGAATGACTAAACTTCCATGCTTATGTGTTGCTGTCCCATTTTCAAACATGTTCTTGTTGCCACTCTCCCCACACCGCTTCCTCCCAGCCTTTCTGAGGCTGTTTTAAGCTGGGAAAAAGCAACTCCCCACAGTCCCCTTTTTCTTCTTCTGTCTTGGCTTTCTTAGTGTTGTCGTGTTGAATGCTATTAGGAGACTTCCATATCCTGAGTTTCAAAGAGGCATAAAAGAAGTCCTATATTTAGCCCTTCTTTAGTAATCTGGGCATGCTGGATAATATGTGCACTGAACTTCAGCTTTCCGTCCATTTTTGGATTGTAGAACCCAATCAGCTGGCAAATTAGTGAGGTCTAAACATCTTGATCTAATATAATTTGGACAAAGAATGAATGGATTGTAACGATGAGGTTTCGCACTTTCATAGCAATCCCATTGTAACATACTTTTCTCATTACAGATGTATTCATAGTTCAACCCACCCACCATCATTCTCTGCACTTGATAAACAGTGGAAAGTTACTGATACAACTCTGTATTGTATCAGTGTTCATACAATAATCTAAACTCATATTTCTTCATTAGTCTATAAGTTATAAACTTGTGCTTATATGTTGTTAATGAAACTGATCCAGGGGTGTTTGATTGGCACCCCCAGTGTTTGGGCTTGTGTGGGGAATTAGCTGTTAAAGGGGTCAGCTTCACCCGTTTTAATTTGCGCAATCATTTGCACTCAAGAAATGACTGGATTAGAGACAAGGCTATACATTCAAAATTAAAAGAATAATTTATTAAAATTAAAAGGGGGTACAGGAAAAGAATGGTGTGATTAGAGCAATACAAATGTACTAAGCAATTTAACTACAATGAAGCGTTTCTAACTTAAAGAGCAATAAAATATGTTTCTAAATAAATCAACTTCATTGAGGCATTTTAGCTTAAAGCCTAATTGTGTAAGTTTCCTAGGCAGGCAAGAGAAAGATGCTAAGAGAGGGGCAAGAGGGAAGTTTGAAAAGAAGTTCTAGATTGGGGTCCAGAGAGCCAGACAACTGCTATAATGCACCTGTCTCTAGACAGCGGGGCTTTGAGCAGTGGGAGACTCACATCCTTCGGGGACAGCGAGGTGTAGAGCAGGAGGAGTGCAAGGATTAGTATAAGGAGTGATGCCCACGAAAATGGCTTCTCTGTGGATCCAGCTTCCTATAGGTGCAAGGCAAGCTGGGTGGCAAAGACCAATCCAGATAGTGGTTTCAAGCTCTTTGTAGGTTGCAAGAGAGCATATGGAATGGTCAGTGGGGTCCCCAAGTATAGGATACGAAGGAGGACAAAGGTGGCTGGATGGAATCCCAAATGGAGCACAAGGGAGTACTTGTTGCAGTGGAGACCCCAGTGTAAAGCACAAGGGACCACAAGGGGTCATGGAACTGGGGATACTTATATTCTAAAATGTGACTTGGGGGCACATTCCTATTGTCGTGCTTAGCGGAATAGAAGGGCCTGGACGGACCTATTTGGAATGCATAGTTTCCGATCATTCTTTCCTGGGTGTAACAATGTGGGTGAGCCTTTTGCAAGTAAGGCTGTTTGTGATGAAGATCAGAGTATGCAGGTGTGTGAAAGAATATCTGTGTCAGGACGGGCTCTCCAATAATTTCAATGAGTACACCTCTAAGCCACACCACTGACTCGTCTCCTTTGTGATGGGAAGAAAATAACTTCACAGTCTTATCTACTTTCTCCCTGCTTGGCACAATCGGTTCATTAGCAAGTTGTGTTATCTCCTGTGAAAGGAGGAGAGTGAGGTGGTTCACCCTGTGATTACAGGGTGTAGTTGAAGGTTAACTCAATATAGTTAACTCTAGCGTACTTAGCTGGGCCTCCCATCTGGGGAGAGGGGGTGCATCTTATCCCCGTTCCAATTTCCGTTGTTTGCAGCCAAATCTAGGGGCGACCAACCCATCATCACGACTTGTCCCCATATGTACCATAAACTGAGAGCTCACATTGCGGTGCATCTCCCGAACATATACAAAGTGCAATCTCCAAGCCTGGAGATGCAGCTGCAGACAGGGAGGCTCCTGGGAGTCAGGTGGAATAAGCGTGGCTGATAACAATGTTTATTTCACAGTTATATGTTTATCTCACATATACCTCAACCCATAAATCCCTGCCATGGCTGGAAACAGAGGCCAAGCCTTCTCACTGTGCAGATGGTCGGCAACACTGCCAGCTCTAATGATGCTAATCATCTACTGGGGAAAGGGAAGAGGAAAAAGACATCGCTGGAATCAATTTCCCCTTAAAACAAGTGATCAGCTTTACTGAAGCAGAGAGCATCAACCATCCATTTAAGAATCATCCATTTAAGAACAGCCCTGCTGGAACAGGCTCAAGGCCTATCTAGTCCAGCATCCTGTTTCACACAGTAGCCCACCAGGTGCCTCTGAGAAGCCCACAGCCAAGAGGTGAGGGCATGCCCACTATCCTGCTGTTGCTCCCCTGCAGCTGGTATTTAGAGGCATCTTGCCTCTGAGGCTAGAGATGGCCATAGCCACCAGACTAGTAGCTATTGATAGGCCTGTCCTCCATGAATTTGTCCAAGCCCTTTTTAAAGCCACCCAAACTAGTGACCATCCCTTTGGACACTAAAAAGTACTTCCTTTTGTCAGTCCTAAATTTCCTGGCCATCAGTTTCATGGAATGACCCCTGGTTCTAGTGTTGAGAGACAGGGAGAAGAAATAATCTCTGTCCATTCTCTCCACTCCATGCATAATTTTGTACATTGGTACCTATTGGTTGGTTCCAGTCCAGCAAGGGGCAGCAGGCATGTAACTGCAGGTGTGCACATACAGCACTACTTTGTATACAGGGCCTGATTCAAAGGAGGTTCATTCCATTAGAAGTCTATTTCTGGGCTCAACCTGTTCTTGGTGGCCATTTTAACACTCAGCCATTTTAACACTCGACAACTAGAATAATATTCAACAGCTTACAGTACAAAGATCAGCTTAAAGAACAAATATAAGTAAAATATCACTACGATGACAAAACGGAGGTTTATTATTGTCAGCTCTCAGACCACCACCACCCAAAAAAAAGAAGCTACAGATGAGAAAATGGAGATCAAGGTCTGGTGCTACATTTGTAGTATCCAAATACTGTCCCCCCCACCCCAATGGTTTCTCATTCATTGTAACACTCCTCCTCCTGAATGGGAGCCAAATCTTACTTGCATTCAATTTATGCTGCCTCCTTTATGTTAAGAATTCCCAAAATACTGGTGTCATATATCAGAAGGAGCTTAAACAAAGACTGACCTGGCTGTGTTGTGGAGCTCATTATTGTAGACAGATGAACAACTGGCAATCACAGATCAAACCTCAGCAACTGTAGTCTGGATTTCAGGGTGCTCCCAAAGTTGATGCAAATCTGTTATTCATAAGAAGAAAGAAAGAAAATGGTGATTTAAAATATATTGTCCATCCAAATGCTTTACATGTGAGAAAACTCTTCTGTACCAGGAGATATAACAGCCCTGATCTACCAATTCCAGTGTACAAATAACAACAACAAATGTCATTCATGTCAGTGCTGGGCAATGTGCCACCATGTATGTAATCCCATCCTAAAGAAGTTTACATAAAAAATTTAAATATGGAACCAAGTCGAAAAATTTACAAGATACCTTGAGGAGCTATATGTTGAGGAGCTATAAAGAAGCTATAAAAGAGCTATATGTTCATATTTATCTCCCCAAGCTTAACTACATGTTTGCACACCACTGTTTTCCTCCAACAACCTACTCTCCTGAGACTTACAACAGACAGAAGCACTGATTTTTTTTTCCATGAGGAAAAGCCCTTACCCTTCTTGGACACTAACACCTTGAGGGTATTCTCACGATCACTGGAAAGCGGGCTAAGGGAGCTTAGCCCACTTTCCAGTCATCGTGGGAACCACCAGGCTCGCAGGTAAGCCCAGTGGTTCCAAAGCAGGTAACCCGCTAAATACCCCTCCTGTTAAGCAAGAACAGCAACACACGAGGTGTTAGCTGAACAGCAACACACGAGGAGACCCCCGACTGGGAGGCAAGCAACCTCCCGGGCTCAGGGGTCTCTCCACAATGCCCGGTGCAGTGGCGGGGGGATCCTGGAACTTCGGAGGCCATACGGCCCCCGATCCCCGCACCCCCCACCAGCTTTGTCACAGAGCCGGCAGCCGGCAGGGCTGCAGGAATGATCGTCTGCGGGGAAGAGCGGGCTTAGCAAACCACCTTATGGCTCTTCACAATCGTGAGAAGAGCCTCCTTGTGTTACGTGGGCCTAGCAAGCTATATGGGGTACACAGAAGGTGGCACTCCCATTTTACACAGACTTGGACTCAAAAGGTAAAGCAGCCACCCTGTGTGAACAGAATGCTCACTCTAGAATGTGCCCCATAATCTTCTGCAACACAGAGAAGGTTGTGTTCCTTGGGACACCAAGGGTAGGAATAGGGTACAGGAACCCTATTCAGTTCAAGTACAAGGACCACGCCTACTGGACCTGACCTCCAACTGTCTCACTGTCATTCTAATCAGAGCCTTTGCACATAAGATCTCTATGTGATTAGGTACCCTGCAAAATAGGGCTAAGTATTGTCCTAAGCCTTATTCAGACAATAATTCATGTATAATCAATGCATATTCTAGGCCAGGGGTGGGGAACCCTGGCACTCCAGCTGTTTTTGGACTACAACTCCCATAATCCCCAGCCACAGAGGCCAATAGCTAGGGATTATGGGAATTGTAGGCCAACATCTGCAGGAGTGCCAAGGTTCCCCATCCCTGTTCTAGGCCAATGAACTGTGGCTAGAGATTATGGGAGCTGTAGTTCAGTAACAGCTGGAGAACCAAGGTTGTCTATCCTTGATCTAGGCTGTGGGGAGCAGGATTCTGCCTGCTGGCCCTGATCCCAACCTCCTGCTCCCATTCTTCCCTATCTGTTCACAATAACTACGGTATGCACCTACAATTTGTATGCATGCAGCCTCTGTACTTCTAGACTGTAAACATATTGGGATGAACAAGGAAGAGTTTGGTCAGAGCCAGCAGGTACAATGCTTCTACCCTCAACTTAGTTCATGCATTGCTTGTAGCTGAATGGATGTCTGATGAGGGCTTAGAACAATACTTGAATGCACAATTACCAGAAAACTCAGTTTCTTCTCTTCTGTGTAATTTTTGCCCTGCCAGAATTCATATTTTGTGTTCTGTGGAAATGCGTGCTTCTTGTTTTCCCTTACGACGTGCTGCCAAGAACATTGGTGGTATTACTGTACTTCAATAGTAATTTATTGCAAATAAACGGAGGCAATAAGATCACAGATCAGGACAGTTTTAAAGCAGTGGCAGAATAAGACTCTGCCAGAGTTCTCAGGAAGATGGTAAGCCAGTGCCTGGGCTGTATTACTTCCAATTCAATGTGCAGCAGATGTGAAAAGGCAAATTCCACGCTACAAATGATTATGAAGGGGAATGAAAATGAAAGTGCTAATATTATGCCTTTGTACAAATTTATGGTGTGGCCACATTTCAAGGGGCTAGAGCACCTACCTTTAGGGATGGGGACAAAACTGGTTTGCACTGTTCAATTCAAGTCCGAACTGGACCAGGCATGTTTGGTTTTTGGCACCCCCAAATTTGGGGTCCAATCTGGTTCAAATTCAAACTGGTTCAGGCCCAGTTTGGGGGTGCCAGACACGTTAAAATTAGTTTTATTTTAAAGCAGACTTACAGCAGCTGAGGGCTTCGGGGCCCTTGGGGGGGGGGGTGCTGCTGCAGCCATGGGGTGGGGGTCTCCGGTTGTTCCCCTTTCCCCCACTGGCCTCCCACCAGTCTCCTACGGGCCATTTCAAACCTTTGTGACTGTGTGGTGGCCAGTGGCACAGTGAGGATGCCAATGGCTCTTGTTCAGGCTGCCAGCGGTGGCTTCCGTCACCCCAGTCATGCCCCCTGAGTCTGACGTCATCCCTATCTTCACTACAAAGTAAGTCTACAACATTTTGGGCTTTTTAGTTGAGAGGAAAAAAGCAAGTAAGAGGAGACATGCTGGACGTTTATAAAATTCTGCATGGTGTGGAGAGAGTGTTCTTCTCCCTCTCTCACAACACAAGAACCAGGGGTCAACTCCTGAAAATGATTGCCAGGAAATATAGGACAACAAAAGGAAGTATTTTTTCACAGAGTGCATAATTAATCTATGGAATCCTTTGCTACAGGATGTGGTGATCACTACCAGCTTGGATGGCTTTAAAGGGGGTTTAGTCAAATTCCTGGAGGAAAAGTCTGTCAGTGGCTACTAGTTTTAGGAAGTTGCAGAGGCAAGATGTGTAATTTCAAGGGAGGAACAGCAGGAGAGGGGGCATGCCTTGTGGGCTTCCCAGGGGCATCTGGTAGGTCACTGTGGGGAACAGGATGCTGGATGAGATAGACCTTAGGAGTGATCCAGCAAGGCTCTTATATTCTCAGACTGCAGGTGGCAACTCACATGACTGAATGCTCCTCCATGTTAAATTCCTTCTGCACAGAAAGCAGACATGTCAGCGAGAAGCCTATTATGCCCGTTTTCTCACAGAGACATAAAAAAATACTAGAGTCACATACCATCACACTTCTGGTCCAAAATGAAACTGGTTTTCTCCTGCAACTTACAATTCAAGTGTAGAGGGTTTTCACTACAGAAATGTCAAGGGATAAATCTTTCTGAAGTAGGCCTTTTAACTAGCGATTCTCTTATATTTATCTTTTCCTTCTCCATGAGTTATCTAGGTGGAACAAATTGTTTGGTGAGGAGGAGCATTCAGCTGTGTGAGCATGCAGTTGCAGTCAGAAGTGACAGATACTGGGCACACGCACCTGAGTGAGAACTAGGCCACAAATGCATCACATCTCTGCTGCTGATTAGCTCACTTCTAGAGGCAGTCATTATGCTGATTTTGGAAAAGGAGGAAAGGAAATAAAACTGCACATCAGTCAGATCAACAATGTTAGTTCTGCAACCAGATATAATGACAATCTCCAGAGTGTGGCACACGGTGGAGGCTGAAAGAGCTGGTAAATTAGCTTCAAAATAGATGCTGATGAAACCAAATCAATAATCAGTAGGAAAGAGGATATGAAGAAATAACAATGGCTGGAAATATTGCAAACAGGTATATGAGCCTCTATATAAAGGCAGGACAGCACTGGGAAAATCACATTAAAATAGGATTGGCATCAAATGCATTTGAAAGGATGCAGAGTTCAGAGAAATAAAACTGCAGTAACAATAAGCAGAAATTACAGTTTCTCATCAAAGACTCTTGAGAAAACTTAGCAGTCGTGGGTTAAGGGGACAAGTTCATGTGTAGATTGCTAACTGGTTGAAGAACAGGAAACAGAGGGCAGGTAGAAATGGACAGTCCTCTAAAGAAGAAAGAAGTGGGGTCCCCCAGGGATCTGTACTGGGACCAGTGCTTTTAAATTTATTCATAAAATATCTAGAAGTTGGTGTAAGCAGTGAGGTGGCCAAATTTTCAAATGACACCAAACTATTTAGGGTAGTAAAATCCAAAACAGATTGCAAGGAGCTCCAAAAGGATCTCTCCAAACCGGGGGAGGGGGAAACAAAATGGCAGATGCAGTTCAATGTTAGCAAGTATACAAGGATGCATATTGGGGCAAAAGAAATTCCAGCTTCACACATACGCTAATGGTGTCTGCGCAGACGGTGACCTGGAGTTGTAGTGGACAGCTCATGGAAAGTGTCGACACAATGTGCGGCAGCTGTGAAAAATGCCAATTCCATGCTTGGAATCATCAGGAAAGGGACTGAAAATAAAACTGCTAATATCATAATGCCCTTATACAAAACTATGGTGCGGCCACATTTGGAATACTGTGTACAATTCCGGTCACCATACCCCAAAAAGAACATTACAGAACTGGAGAAGATACAGAAGAGGGCAACCAAGATGATCAGGGACACAGAGCACCTTCCATACGGGGTAAGGCTACAACACCCACGGCTTTTTAGTTTTTAAAAAAGACAATTGAGGGGCGACATGATAGAGGTCTATAAAATTATGCATAGTGTGGAAAGAGAGAAATTTTTCTTCCTGTAACATAATACTAGAAACAGCAGTCATCCCATGAAACTGATTGCAAGAAATTTAGGACCGACAAAAGGAGTTTATTTTTCACATATTGCATAATTAACTTATGGAATTCTCTGCCACAAGATGTGATGACAGCCAACAGCTTGGATGACTTTAAGCAGGGCTTAGACCAGGGGTCCCCAAACTGCGGCCTTCCAGATGTTGCTGAACTACAATTCCTATCACCCCCAACTACAACTTATTGTGGCTGGGATGATGGGAATTGTAGTCTAGCAACATCTGGAGGGCCACAGTTTGGGGACCCCTGGCTTAGACAGATAGAGCCAGCATAGCATCGTAGTTAGAGTGTTGGACTAGGACTGGGAAGACCTGAGTTCGAATCCCCATTCAGCCATGAAACTCACTGGGTGACTTTGGGCCAGTCATGTATCTTTCAGCCTAACCTACCTCACAGGGTTGTTGTGAGGATAAAAATAACCATGTACACTGCTCTGAGCTCTCAGAGGAAAAGCGGGATATAAGTGCAAATAAAAACAACAATAAATTCATGGATGACAAGTCTATCAATGGCTACTAGTCTGAGAGCTATAGGCCACCTCCAGACTAAGAGGCAAGATGCATCTAAGTTGGAGGGGAACAGCAGCAGAAGAGATGCCCTCACCTGTTGCCTTCCCAGAGGAATCTGGTGGGCCACTATGTGAAACAAGATGCTGGACTAGATAAGCCCTGGACCTGATCCAGCAGGGCTGTTCTTACATTCTTAAATTATATATTTATTTCTTAGAACATTTCTGTAACCTCTACACAAAGATCTCACATTTTAATACAATAAAAATTAATTAAATCATCAGTTACAGAATCACAACAATGAAGTCAATAGCAGCACTAGCATCACATGCCCGGGGCCATACAGCTAAAACATTTTCAAAAACATAGGAAGCTGTCAGACAACTAGTGCTACACATGCCAGAGTTCTGGATGTTAAAGTGTTTTTCTTTTGTTTTAAGAAAAAAGCACAAAACTCAGGATATCATTGAGAAAAAATACAACAGATAGCACAAACGATGAAGTGACGGTTAATGAAGAAATAAATACGAGAAGGTTGTGGAATATCTTAAGAACACCAGAGACGCCAACCAGTGTTGAACAGAACAGAGAAGAAGGGAGACACTGGGAAAGTGACACAGTATATGAGAATTATGAAGATAAAGGAATAATGTTTTTAGAAGTAATAAAACTATTCAATGCTTGTTTATGTTGCCTAGGTAGGACTTAATTAGACTACCAAACTAATTAAAGGCTCAGAAATAAACCAGAAGAATTATTTCCCATTTCATTTTGCCTTTGGTAAATCAGAAAGAGTTTGTCAACTATAAATACACATCACAATGTGAAGAAATTCTGATATTCAACAATGGAAGCATTTAACAATAAAAACTATACCAGACAAATGAAGCTTTGTTTATAAATTATTTTACTTTTCTCATATTTTTTAACTACAGAAAGGGAATATTTAAAAGAAGGTTTAGCTAAACATTGACACAATACAGTCAAGAGCAGTTATCTAAAACAAGAACAACAGGTTGTTTACCTGGAACAGGTGTTCTTTAAGGAATCATCTGTCCAGTAACCTACGCTTGGCCTCATTCAGGACCTTCTAGAGCCTAGCACAAGGATTTTGGTCCCCTGCAAATGCACATGCCAAAAAGGTTGTGGCCTCGCCCTCCCAACAGTTCCCTCTAGAATGCTACAGAAGAATGCCAAAGGAGGTCCTTGGACCATGATGCTTCTATTACCAGGAAGTGTAAGGCAAGGTGACGAAGCAGAAAGGAGCAATTCTTTCCATTGTACACTATACATATTTCTTTTCAAGACATAGGGGACATGGAAACTCTTCCATGAGGTTGTGTCTACCTGTAGAAGAGCAGGAAGCATTGGAAGGGTGGCCAGTGTGCACATGTTCAACTATACCAATTGGAACAGTAGGTCATTAATCAACTATGCCAGTTGGCACAGTAGATCACTAGGGAGGTGGTTGTTGCATCGCTAAACCCAATGACACTGCAATGTGGAGTAGTAATTCTACATAAACCTCAAATCCTCCATAGGAAGAGTAGTTTAGTATCCCCACCATGTCAGGAGTGAATGAGCCTGATGCAGTATCAGATAAGGGATAGTGACACCACTGAGACCATGCACAGAGTCCACCAAGAACTCTTCATCCTTCATGTAAACATCATATTGATTTCATTTCTTATTTTGACACCTTCACTTGGATTTTTTCCATTACCTCTGTTTTTAATACTAATTAACACATAATATGTTGACCATTCATAATATTTCATAATTAGGGGGTAGTATACTATTTTACAACTTGAATTCAAGTTGACGTGCCAAAAATGAAACATTTTGAGAAGATGGGAAGGAGGGGGAGGTGACAAAAGTGGTGTACAGAATCAGGAGTCATAGCTCCTGATAAATGGCTGTTTTAACATCTGTTAAACCTTTCAACCGCAGCTTTCTTTTTGACACTGACTCTTACATTAATAGCACACAATGGATAAATAAATTCTGCAATTCTATACTTACCTTTTAAGGATTACACAAAGATGCACCTCTCTCAAAATAATAAGGGTTTTTTTGGGGGGGGGCAAAGTGAAGAGGAGGAGCCTCAAATGAATCAACATTTCAAGAAATGTCATGGATATTAGGTGCTGAAACCTCTCTATTCCCATCATGTACCTCCCCAAAAGCAGTATCCTGAAGCGCTTTAGATATAGCTTCACTTCTGGTGTCAGAGCTCGGCTGAGGAGAAAAGCCTCAGGTGGGAAACAGGGATGTGCCTGAACCGGTTTGGCACCTCCTTAGGAAATTGCCAAACCAGTTCAGGATCTCACAGCCAAACCAGTTTGGCAGGGTGGGGATTGGGTCCTTTAAAAATGAGGTAAGCAGATCCTTATCAGCTGCAAGGACACCCAACCACTCTTCCAGGTGCGGCACTTGCATTTCCAAAGGCCGTGTGTGGCTACAGCACTGCTCCCAGCAGCCTGCGCATAGTGTCAGCACTCACATGGCCGCTGTGCATGCCTAAGAAAGTGTCCTCAACAGCTAGCTGTCGACTGACATGGTCAGAAAGCAGAAACCTGTGGGAAGCCCAAATGAAGTGTTTGAATCCAGGCTCTTCTCCCTCACTGGGCATCTTCCTTTTAAAGAAAGAAAGCTGACATATTCATTCAAAAACTAAAGTTCTCCATTGTGTCTTGCATCACACACTCATTCCAGATTTCACTGTATAATTCTACAGATACGATTAAGAAGCATAATGTAGTCCTTTAAAAGAAAAGGTAGTTTTTATGTCATGTGGACCAGAAATGGGATTAGGTCTATTGTTTGAACCAGTGTTGAGGAATGTTTAGTTTGCATTCTGAGTTAACCATTGTATAGAGACAAAATGTTTGTACACAGGTTTCAGAGAATGGAAAGTGTGCTTTTGAAGAATATTTTGGAGACACGTAAGAAACAGAAGCAACTATTTTTATCATGTACTGTTATGACAAGGTAGTGTAACCTTTAACTAATAATACTTTAGCTGACAAATTTTGGAGGTATGTGCTTTTAAATAATCTTTTCTGCATGTGCTATTTATAGATAATTCAGCTCGTCAAGAATTACGGATGAAGAGGGCAAAAAAGCAAACTGCTTTAAAAAACAAAATCCCTCAAACTTGTATCCAAGCCTTTGAAAAGCCAATATTGCGTTGGCAGACATCAAAGATTCATGTTGCCTTCAATTCCAAGCAGTGTTCTAAATATTAAAAGAAGTGGGGGGGGGGAGATTACCCCTAGCTTAGCTTCTGATAAGCCACATGGAACTGGTAAAACCTTTTTCTCCTCCGTCACCAGATAGGTTGCTACAGTCCATATTAACTGAAGTTACATCCAACAGGGTCTTTAAACCAGACAGTAGTATTGTGAACAGCTGGCAAAAGGGTTTCCATAAGCAACAGATAGCACATTTTTCTTCCAGAGGCGAGAGGACAGACTATAGTTTTTCAGAGTTGAAGGTGGTTTGAAAGAAGGATGGCTTCTTATAGTAGAAACACATTCCATATGTGTCTTTGCTAAACTGATTGTGTAGGCTGTTGTATTATTATTGTTTTTAAAAAAAACCAACTCCCAAAACTCTGTTGGATCAGAGAGAAAAGTGTTAATACAGGGGATCACGGGCGTAGCTATAATTGAGAGGATGGGTTCAAAGAACCCGTGGCCTCCCAGTTCCTAAGGGCCCTCCAGCTCCACCCCTCCCTATTTTCTTCATTATCTCCCTAACACTGAGGGGCCGCTGGGGAGAGGAATGAACACGGACCCCCTCTCCCCTAGCTATGCCCATGCAGGGGATACAATGCTTCTCTCAATCCACTCAAGAACTATTGGTCTATCTCCAGCCTAACATAGCTTCTTGTGAAACATCCTTTTTCAATTTGAATCCAAGTCCCTAACTATCTAGCTATTTAACTGGAATGAGCCTTTGGGCGCACATTCCTGTGATGGGGATTTGGCTGCACCCTTCTCTAGGCACAACTTTTCTGTTGGCACATTAATGCAACTGATGAAAACCCAATGATCAGTCTCTCCTCCTGGGAGTCTGGCCTCTCCTTAATGAAAGCATAGGGGAGGGAGAGAAGAAACTAGAAGCTTATCATGATGCTAGTGGCTATGTCATCTCTTTTGGTGCCTCTTATGAGAATATCCTGCGGATGTAGATTTCCACGTAGATTTCCTACCTGCCTTGTGGAATGCCAATGTATTGACTTAAATGTAATAAAAGTGCTTAGTCCAAAGGAAAAAAAATAGTATGCTAACCCAAATTCTGACACACTTTTATATATATGTTCTCCTTCTTCCCCACAACCCCTTTGGTTTTAACACATAATCAGCAACATTTTAAAAGACTATTCAGCACCTTTTAAAATATCCTGGCGGGCTGTTCAGACACTTGAAACACTGTCATAAAAACTGTTCTCCTGAATTTAGCTAGATTTTACTCCTTAGGCAGCAATTTGGAACAACTGTACTTTGACTAATTCTCTACAGAGTAAAGGTCTTCACCTAGGTAACTTGAATCTAAGACACAAGAGAACTCCAAGACTGGCAACTGGACATAAGCCAGCAAACACCAGAAATCCTGCAAGATGATGATGGAGCAGCTTGGAAGGGAAAGGGATAGCTAAAATAAACCCTAGCACAGTGTTTCTCAACCTTTTAAGTAGAAAGTTCTGGCGGGTGGGCGGCAGGGGGGAACCAAACTCCAGTGGATGTTATATTTATAGTACTGTGTGCCATATGTTGGAAGAAGGGCTGTGTGTGTGTGCGTGTAGGGTTGGATCATGAGAGATGTCCAATCTAGTAAGGATAGGGTTGCCACATTTTACACTGAGGTGTACAACTCAAGTATGTAGTATGTACCCGGCTAGAGCTAAGAAAGCTAATCCAGTGCTGCACAAAGTGTGGCATGCTAAATTATTGCTGGGAAATATAAAGTATCATGCAGCACACCAAATTTTTTACCATCGTTTTGAGAGGACAAAGGAGCAAGATAGGGAGACAGGGAAAGAAGGCAAGAGAAAAAGAGCAAGACTAATTCTGGGCAGCAACCCGCAGGAAAGACTGAGCAGCCAAGGCTCAGTATTCTCTCCATCCGCCTTGCTAGACTTCTTTCTCTTCTTCCCCTCATCCTGTACCCTCAACCTGTGTCTCATGTATTCCCCTGGGGTACCTGTTCCACATGCTGAGAAACTCTATTCTAGCATACCAAAGAGAGCAGGGAGAAAGAGAAGGAAGCAAGACTTGCTGTTAACAGCAGATAAATTTGCCCAGTTTTTGCTTTCCCTAAACGGATTTTGAAGGATAATTTTTGAAGGATCCTGAAAAACCTGTTTGGCCAGAGGTGACAGTGAAACAAAACAAATCTATGCACACACCTTGTAAAGCAAAGCTTCTCTCCTGCCATTCTCCCCTCTCTTTAAACTATTCTGTCTCCAGTCTTAGCCTGACTATTCTCCACAAGGCTTTCCATTTCTTTCATTTCTTTTTTCTCTCCTCCATGTTATAAGCCACTTTTGCTTGTGCTGCAGTGTACTTTGATTCCTTCTTGCTGCGTTAGCAGCATGCTGCCTTCCCCATATGTTTGTCGAGCATTTATCTTGCCGTGTCCTGGTTTTGTCCATTCAGCCTGTTATTTGCAGATGAACGAAAGAGTACAAATCAACAGAAGATGCTGCTGACACTGCACATCTTGATTAGGTTTCACTTAATGTATTGCCATACGCAATGCAAGTCACTAGGACTAGGCTTTGCACGCTGGGTTACAAACAAAGTCCAAGTCCTTAGCTACACTTTGTGGGGTAAAACATTGGACTGCATCCAGATTTCATGGATACTCACCCAGAAAATCCTCCTTCAGTTTCATCTTATGAACACAGGAAAGAACATAGGAAGCTGCCATATACGGAGTCAGGCAATAGGTCCATCTAGCTCAGTATTGTCTACACAGACTAGCAGCAGCTTCTCCAAGGTTGCAGGCAGGAGTTTCTCTCAGCCCTATCTTGGATATGCCAGGGAAAGATTTACCAAACGTTGGGGGGGGGGGGCAGCAGGTCCTCCTTTATAAAAGAAATCTTGTCCTTGAAGAAAATGTAACCATTCCATTTAACCACACAATTTTTTATGGTACTTCTGCTATCGTGGCTCTGTTAGCAGCATCACATTTGATAACTGGCAACTTCAGTACTGTTGATACAGCCTGTGATAGCAAAGTTTCCAATGGTCAGATGTGATACTGTCAACATCCTGTGATATTATGTTTGGCCATTTGTCATCCTAAAAGCAAAAGAGTACATATTGTGACTTACCAAGATAAACAGTCTACCAAGGGCTCAATACACTTGCTTTGGTTGGCTGCTGAGCATGTAAAAACAAGGGAACCACAAAAGCACTTGGCAGGTCAATCTATACCTGGTGGGCTGCATTTGACTTGGTGGGTCATAAGTTGTAAAGACTGGCCACAAACTCTGTCATTTTTATTAAAGTCACAAAATGAAAAGACTTATGTAAGAGTGGCCTTAGCTCCTGGGGTGAGAGCCCAATTGTCATCACCAGACTTGAGAACCTGCAAGGAGATAATTGCTTTTGAAGAGGTGCTAAATAAAAGTCAAGTGTGAAGAAGTGCTGCTGCCCTGTGCATGATTTACACCACACACAGAGCAGGACAGAAATGCATCTCTATCAGCTCCTATCAAAGCAATTCTAGAATCCCAGCTGTTACAAAGCTGCTGACCCGAAAGGTACGAGCATCCTTTTATAAAGAAGTCTTGATGGCTCTGCCTATAATATTATTCTCTGGAATATTCCAGAGAGGTAGGGAGCTGACACTAAACCCTTAAATTGCTCTTTTGCCCCCAAGACAAGGGTCTTTCATAAGAACATAATAACAGTCTTTTTCACAGCTGCCACACCCTTAGTCTTAGTCGACACTTTCAACAAGCTGTCAACCACGGGCCCCAAGATCTCTCTCCTGGTCAGTCACCAACAGCTCAGAACCCATCAGTGAATATGTAAATTTAAGTTGTGGTTTTTTGCCCCAATATGCATCACTTTTCACTTGCCATTTTGTTGCCCATTCCTCCAGTTTGGAGAGATCCTTTTGGAGTTTCTCACAGTCTGTCCTGGATTTCACCACCCTAAATAGTTTAGTGTCATCTGCAAATTACCCCAACTTGCTGCTTACCCCAACTTCTGGATCATGTATGAAAAAATTAAAAAGCACTGGTCCCAATACAGATCCCTGGGGGAGCCCACTTCTTACTTACTTCCATTTAGAGAACTGTCCATTTATTCCTACCCTCTGTTTCCTGTCCTTCAACCAGTTACAGATCCACACACATGAACCTGTCCCCTTATCTCATGACTGCTAAGTTTTCTCAAGCGTCTTTGATGAACAAGCTTTTTGAAAATCCAAGTATACTGTGTCAACTGGATCACCTTTATCCAAATGCCACTTAGCACTCTCAAAAAACTCCAAAAGGTTTGCGAGTTAAAATTTACCTTTGCAGAAGCCATGCTGATTTTCCTTCAGCAGAGCCTCTTCTTCTATATGTTTGGCAATTTTATTGTTGAGAATACTTTCCATCAATTTGCCTGGAACAGATGTTAAGCTAACCAGTCTGTAAGTTCCCTGATCCCCCTTTTTGAAAACTAGTGTTACATTGACTACTTTCCATGGGCGGAGCCACCATTGCATGAACAGGTTCAAATAACCCGGGCTGCTGTGCTTCAGAAGTCATGCCTTGCCCCCCAGCCATGCCCCTGCACCTGATGTCAGATGCAGGGGTACTATTTTACTTGCAATGGGGCCGTGCAGCCCCGTTTGCAAGCAAAACCAGCGACGGGTTCGCAGCATGGCCGGAAGCAACTCTTCCTGCTTTTAAAAGGCAGGGAGAGCCACTTCAGCTGCACTGCAAATGCGGCGCTGGCCAGACTTAGCTCGCAAACGGGGCCACGGGGCCTCCGTTTGCAAGCTAAGCTATGGCCCCTGTGTCTGAGATGCAGGGTGCGTAGCTTAACTACGCACCCTGCATCTGACGTCAGATGCTTATGTCTTACGCAGGGGGTGGGGCTAGGGGACGCGGCAGGGGCTGAACCCAAGCCGTCACTGGTCTCCCTCCACCCATGCTCCTTTCTTTCTCAACTGGGAAGATCACCAAGGGAAGAATGCTCAAGAGTGCAAGATCTATTCCCTCAGTTTTCTATGAGGTAGTCTTTCTAACCTCACCCAAGAGCCACTCCTCTTCAGGCAAGTAACATTATTAGAGAGCCTACGCCTCTTGAGTTTAGAGAGTTATATCTGAGGTGGAGCCTATGGCCAGGAATGCTTTCTATCAGCTTCAGCTGATTCGACAGCTGTGTCCATTCCTTGAAGAGGACGACCTCAAAAGAGTGGTGCATCAGCTGGTAACCTCCCGGCTTGACTATTACAATGTGCTTTATGTTGGGCTGCCTTTGTATGTAGTTTGGAAACTTCAGTTAGTTCAAAACGCAGCAGCCAGACTGGTCTCTGGGGCAACCTGGAAAGACCATATTATGCCTGTCCTGAAACCGTTACACTGGCTGCCAACATGTTTCTGGGCAAAATACGAAGTGCTGGATATTACCTTTAAAGCCCTAAATACCTTAGGTCCAGGTTACCTTAGAAAGCGCCTTCTTCTGCATGATCCTCGCCGCATGTTAAGGTCATCTGAGGAGGTCCGTCTCCAGCTACCACCAGTGCATCTGGTGGCGACTCAGAGGCAGGCCCTCTCTGTAGCTGCTCCTGGGCTGTGGAATGCACTTCCTGCAGAAATCTGTAATCTGAATTTTTTGTTGGCTTTCAGGAGAGCCCTCAAAACCTATCCATTTGGCCTGGCCTTCCAGGGTTTTTTAATTATTGTAAATAGTTTTAACGTTGTAACCTGGTTTTTCAGGGTTTTTAATCGGTTTTTAATATTTTAACTGTTATTGTTTTATGATGTTCTATAACCTCTGCTTTTAACTGCTAATTGATTTTAATTGTTTTGTTTTAAAGTAATGTAATGTTTAATGTAAAAAGATTGTATAATGTAAAACAAATGTTTAATTGGAAGGACGGTATAGAAATCAAATAAATATAAATATAAATATAAATATAGGCAATGTGGGCCAGAAGGGGCAAGAAGGGGAAATAATTCTAGTTTCCCTAGTACGGTTCTGCACTGATGGTACTATTGACCTGGCTGTAAAGAACTGAGAAACTTGCTAGGTGATGAAACAACATTCATACTCAGGACTGAATTAGAATCACAACAGAAAATAATTCTTATTCAGATGGGCTATTCCTGCTGCCTCTCCTGCCACACACATACCCTCTAAAAAATCCCATCCCCTCCCCGCCAGTGGAACTGCAACTAGGTTGCTGACTGACATGGACTATCTCACCAGTTCTGAAACAGCTCTGCTGGTTCTCCACAAATTGTGTGTGCAATTCACAGTGCTGGTGCTCAGTTATAAAGTCCTATACAGGCATCAAGCACTGACTCCTACCACAGATACCTATCTATGCCTTAAGAGAAAAACAAAAGAACCCAGGCCCAAGGCTTATCCAGTCTGGCATCCTGCTTCGCACAGTGGCCTATCAGATGCCTCTGGGAAGCCCACAGGCAAGAGGTATGTGCATGCTCTCTCTCCTGCTGTTGCTCCCCTGCATCTGGTATTCAGAAGCATCCTGCCTCTGAGCCTGGAGATAATCTGTAGCCATCAAGACTAGTAGCCACTGATGGACCTGTCCTTCATGAATTTGTCTAATTACCTTTTAAAGCCCTCCAAGCTGGTGACCATCACCACATCCCAGGATCACCCATCACCGAGTAAGGTCTTTTATGTGCTGGTACCCTTCCTTTAGAATACTCTCCCTAATTACATAGGAACACTCTCAGCTGGCATCTATGCTTATGAATTTTCAGCCCCAAGTGAAAAACATTTTATTTGTCTAAGTATTCTAAGTCAGTCCTGTTTTATGACTGCTGCTTCTACACGTGGAATTACACCTAGAGAGTCTTTAAACTGATGTTGACTGTTTTTAGATTCCCAACTAGTTTATCTTGCTGTTATTTATAGTTTGTTTAGTTTTTGTGCTTATTCTCAGAACAAAACCTTGAACAATATCGGAAAATCGTTCAAAGTTCTTATTCTCAGAACCACCGAGTCATATGGAAGCATTCTGGGAAGCACAAGCATCATCAACAATATGCTACATTTTTTCCTCATTCTCTCCTATCAGAGAAGCAACAAGTATCATAACATCAAGTCATCAAGTATGGGATTAAAAGCCAATTAAGCCGGAGTACTTAGCTTCAATTCAATTATGTTCTGTGGAAGTCAATATTTTCCATGTGTGAAATGGACTTCCCTCAAGACATGGGAATTCCCTCATCAGGGAGGTGTAGCTCTTCCCAATCTTGAAAAAGCTGGGAGCAGAGAGCCAACCCAACTGCCTGTAAAGGCAACAACAAATGCTTATCATCAGAGGTGCTCTTATCCCTGGACTTCAGGGCCAAAGTCCAGGGCCTCCACACCCCCTGGGGAACCCCAAGTCCTCTTTAGTCTGTCCTGGGTTGTGTGGTCACCACGCTGCACTGCCGACCTGCACAGTACCGGGCAGCTGAGTGCAATTGTGACCTGTGCTGGGTGCTTTAGAGACAGAGTGGGCAAATAAATGTGGGATGGGAATATGTTAAGCTGCATGTTGAAATGTTTCTGCTAATGCATATTTGCATAACTACATCTGTTCTATATTCTTATATTCTTGTGAGTTTAGTTGCTGTTTGTGCCATCAAAAACCCACATGTTAAAAACACTGTGTGTCACAGTGTTTGTATAGGGGGATGATGCTCAACTTGCAGTGGCAGGGGGCTCCAAAGGCCCTCAGGTCCATGCTCCAAAATTAGCTAGGTGCACCTCTGCTTATTAAACTTGTTTTATGGCCCAATCCTGAAGAAAGGGGAAAATGACACAAATCGTACAGGGAAATCTCACCACAAGGTGATAAATAATCTTGGTTAATTATTTTTATTTGTGTGCTTACACACGGTGATACAGAGCTATAACCATTGATCAGACACTTAATTTTTATGGAAAACATTCTAAAGAGATTGCATTATGATTTTACTATGTTTGGGCAGACTTATAAGATTACTCAAAAAGAATCCTCACCTCACCATGAGATTCCCCTGCAAAGACATGACTATGTAAGTTAGTAGAGCTTTTCATATACTAATTTTAGGAATCTCTACCCAGTCTTTTACGTTAGCCTCAATATAGCTAACACCATATGATAAAAATCAAAAATAATAAAAGCAACAACAAATAAAACTGAAAACAAAGCAGTAAGCCAGAGTTAATCAATAAAACAGCAGTCAATCAAATAAGAACTGTTCTTAGATGTAAAAAATGTTCTCAGGATTCCAGCATGAAAGCCTATTTAAATGTGCAGGAGCACACAAGCTGCAGTTCTCAATGTAAATATTAACAATTCAGAATGCACATATAAGTACGCTTTCAAACAAGCAACCTCTCATCAACATCTCCCTGCAGCAACATTGGCTCCAACCACAGACTCCTTCCCACACTAAGGAAGTCAGAAGCAAAGGGCTCCTTAACCCCATTCTGTGTGAATAGCAAAAGATGCTATGGTAGAAACTCCTCATTCTAGTGGGGAAGAGGGAGTCAAAGAATCTTCTACCATGCTTTTGCTGGAGTGGATGGCTGATCTTCATAATAAGGCAAGGGGTACAGATAGCTCCTAAAGTCATATGGAACCTCCAGGCTTCCAGCCACCTATATCTAGCAAAAAGCAAGTACATAGGAACATAGGAAGCTGCCATATACTGAGTCAGACCATAGGTCCATCTTGCTCAGTATTGTCTACACAGACTGGCAGCGGCTTCTCCAAGGTTGCAGGCAGGAATCTCTCTCAGCCCTATCTTGGAGATGCCAGGGAAGGAACTTGGCGCCTAGATGCTCTTCCCAGAGCGGCTCCATCTCCTAAAGGGAATATCTTACAGCGCTCACACTTCTAGTCTCCATTTCGTATGCAACCAGGGCAGATCCTGCTTAGCTTAAGGGGACAAGTCATGCTTGCTACCACAAGACCAGCTCTCTTATTACTTATAAGATATAAGTAATATCTTATATGGAGTAAGTAGCCACAACACACAAAACTGGATCTTGAACATTAATTCCTAAGACTGTACCTATCATTCAGATGCAGATGTTTATGAACGTGATAACATACCATACAAAGACAGCATTGTCACTCTAAATTTTCTATCATCCCCACTTGAACAAGAAAAGCAGTTATTGGAAGTAATCATTTTGCCCACATGGAACACAGTGTGATTGACAGGATCCGAGAGTGGGACAAAATGGTCCATGCCTCTGTGTATATTCTCACTGTTCCGAGAAAAGGCTCAGAGTCGACACTGTGCCCTGATGTTTTCCTTTAACACTGTAGCCAGTTAAAATAGTATATACTCTTAGTCACTTTTCCAGCTATAACATGTGGAGCCAATTTTGAAAATGGCAAGGTTTTGGCTGGTACTAAATGGAGCCTGTTGAATACTAGTTTTTCCCTGGCAAAGTTGACATTCTATATTAGGTTGTTACACTCATGGAACTATAAGGAAAACCATTTGCTCTGCAGTATTCCAGCTGGTAAACACAGGTTATAAGTTTGAGACAAATGGGGTGATCCTAGGAGGCTCTCAGATGAACAAGAACTTTGCTATAAGAACACCACCACAATCCATGTCCTCACACAAAAACCTGTCTACCAGGAGCCCTTCTACCAGGGAGCCCATCTCTGTACACAATTAACCATGCTACAGAATGGCTTGGAGGGGCGGTGAATGGGAGGAGAAGCCCAATGTAAACAGGAGTTCCTGAAGGAAGAGTTACTAAAGAGTCACAAACTAAAGATTCACAAACAAGTTCAATGAGAAAGGAAATTGCGAGATAGTTTAAAAAAAAAAAAGCCACTCCACAAAAGATTAATGATGAGTTGAACAGTAGGGGGAGCACAATTCTTTCTGAGCAATAGAACAGGGACAGGTCACCAAGGACAAATACAGACAAGTAGCCTAGACTTGTACGGACAGTGGTTGATTTCATAACTAAATGACCCAATTGTACTACTCAGAAGGTATTCTGAAAGACCACCTCCAGGAAATTTATTTAGGATGTCAGTCAGTAGGTGGATTCATACATAACAGGGGCACCTGAAATTCACACAAGAACCTGCAGCCCCGAGAGGACGTGCTTCCCGCATCTCCACACAAGCCTCTCCTTTGCAGGTCCTGATATGGCAAGATTGGTGGGTCTGGACATCACCACCGTCAGGGAAGCCGACATCAAAGATTTGATGCAAGTTACAGATGTCGGATTCCTTGTCAGGAGGATGGCAAGATATGCTGATATTGGTGGGTTCAGATGTCATGACCAATCTCAGCATACTGGAACCTGGAAAGGAAGTAGAAGCTTGTGCAGGGTGGGTGGAGAGTGCACTTCCAGGGCTGTGGGTACTTACGCAAACCTCAGGTGCCACCGTTCAGTATGAACCGGCTCACTTTTAGGAAAACTAAAGCTCATAATGAACTGAAGCTGACAAAGGTTCTTAAGAGCAACAAAAAAAGTCTTTTTCAGAAATTTCAAAGGGGAAGAGGAAGGAAACAAAACCATTTCTCTGTAACAATAGTGAAACATTACCAGGCGGCAAAATAAATAAATAAATAACTGTTCGACTCCTATTTTCCTCCAACTTCTCCCAAAACTGTGTAAACTTGACAAAAGCAGCAAGATGTAGATAAATTAGAAAAAGTTCAAAGAAGGGCAACAAAAGTGGCTAAAGTTGTGGAAGACAAGCACTATGAGGCAAGGCTGAAGAAAACAAGTATGTTTAACCTAGAGAAGAAAGAGGAGGAACATGATAGCACTCTTCAAAAACAGTATACATAGAGGGAAAGCATTTGTTCTCTGCTGGCTCAGAGAATAGAAGTAGATCTAATGGACTTAAGTAACAGATTTCAGTTGAACACTATAAGAAACTTCTTAACTGCAACAGCAGTTCAACGATGGAAACAATTGCCTGAGGAGGGGTTTTTTTCCCCTTGCTGGGGATCCAAGCAGAGGCTACTCAGCCATTTTGGGTGATCTTTTGGCTCTGGATTTGCAGATCTAGAGGCTCTATTTTGTAGCTGTTAAGAGTGCTCTACTCGGACTGGGGAGATCTGGGTTCAAATAGTCATGCAGTTCACTTCTCAGCCATGCAGTTCACTTCTCTCAGCCTAGCCTACCTTACAGAGCTGAAAATAAAATGGCGTACAACTGAGAATCAAGTATGCTCCAAGCTCTTTGGAAGAACAATGGGATAAAAATGTAATACACGTAACAGAAAAATAGGTAAGAGAAATGTAGCACCTATGCAGCTGGGAGATATTCATGTACTTCCAGGCACTTTCTTTGTTAAGCATATAATATAAGGAATAACCCAAGTCAATTCAACACCTCAAATTCATTCAAATGTCAAAGGTTAATCATCTGTTGAAAAACAGGCCATGACCAGAGGTGGGAGTTGTTGGAGCAGGTCTGCAAAACAAGGTGTACAAAACTAGGACCTGGACCGTCTAAAGCTCAGTTATCCCCTGGAGAAGGCAACAACCACGGCTGCTACTCTGGACTTAAAAACAATTAAAGAAGTGCTTCCCCAGCTGCAGACAGTACGACTGCCACACTGAAGACCAGGGAGACACCTCACAACATTAAGCCCATGGTAGAATTTCTCATCTGGCAATTTTGATGTTTCTTATCACCATTCACCTTGATAGAAGTACTAGACTGGAAAATTAGGAAGAAGATGAACTGTGACTTTTCTATATAAAATTCAAAAATTTAATTTGAGGCAATGGGACATCAACTGCAATCTGCGTGGTACTGCCAACTGAAATAGCACATGAGCAGACCAGGTGAGTACTTCTATTCCTTTGAGGGTAATTAGATGTCAGAGAGAGAGAGAGAGAGAGAGAGAGAGAGAGAGAGAGAGAGAGAGAGAGAGAGATTACTTCAAAAAACAATCCTTACTCAAAATATCATCATAAAACAACACATATTGGAACTCCGCCTCCTGTTTGTTTTAATTATCATATTTATATTCCCCTCTTAAATGTAGGTTCCATTAAGGGTGATCAATCACATCCAAGGGATTGATCACACCTCATCTGCTTAGCTTTAGTAATGCTGCAGCATCAAGTGTTCCCAAAGAGAAACTTTATCCTACCCTCTGTGGCTGTTCAAATGAGCAGCCCCACCTTGGCTTGCACAGTCCAACCCAGGTAGAGCTGCTCAAGTAGACCGCTGGGACCGGGGCCGATCTCGAAGCTGCCTCACTGGAGAATCTGAGATTTTTCATTGGGCTATTACCTATATGGAAGGAAGCAAGCACACCCTTCTACCTAAGTACGCAGTTGTGTGTCTGCTCGGGCTGCAGACAGAGGTGGGACACAGAGGTGGGCACCTAGAGCATCCAGCTTGCAAGGGAATCCCCCAATGCACTGTGCTCATCATGCACAGCATTGTGGGGTGCAGGAGGCCGCAGCCTGCTTTCCTCTCGTGCTCTTGCCACTCTCGGAGCCACTGCATACCAATCATGTGGGCGTGCGGCACTGGCAAGCCAGAGAGTGGCTTGAAGTGTGGGGGAAGGCAAGATAGCTCCTACCTCCCCCCCCCAGCTCTCCCCCAGACAGATAGGCATAGGTCGTGTGGACGACTTTTCTATGTTTTGAATTTTCTTACTAAGGCTGTAACATTGTGTACTCTTACATATAAGGAAGCACCACTGAAAACACTGGAACTTACTCCTGAGCAAACATCTACAGGATCTGTTAGTAACTGAATGGCTCAAGAATAAATTTCTGTCCCACGAAAAATGCCAATAGTTTTTACTGTTTGTACATTAGGAGCCAAAACTTCTTATGACTTTCAATACCAATCAAACCTAATACAGAAGGAAGCTAGTATTTTCACTACACGTTTTCTTAGAGAGAAGCACAACCCTGATACTGGGTCCCTCAGGGATCAGTACTTGTACCAGTGCTTTTTAATTTATTCATAAATGTTCTAGACGGTGAGGTAAGAAGTGAGGTGGCCAAATGCACAGATGACACTAGACCATTTAGGGTAGTAAAATCCAAAACAGATTGCAAGGAGCTCCAAAAGGATCTCTCCAAACTAGAGGAGTGGGCAACAAATGGCAAATGTGGTACAATGATAATAAGTGTAAAGTGATGCATATTGCGGCAAAAAAACCCAGCTTCACATATACACTGATGGGGTCTGAGCTGTCGGTGACTGAGCAGGAAAGGGATCCTGGCGTCATGGTGGACAACTCGTTGAAAGTATCGACCGTCTCAATGTGCAGCAGCTGTGAAAAAGGCCAATTCCATGCTTGGCATCATTAGGAAGGTGACTGAAAATAAAACTGCCACTATTATAATGCCCTTATACAAAACTATGATGTGCTAAATCTGGAGTACTGTGTATAGTTCTGGTCACCATATCTTAAGAAGAATATTGTAGAACTGGTGGCGCAGTGGTAAAACTGCCGCCCTGTAACCAGAAGGTTACAAGTTCGATCCTGACCAGGGGCTCAAGGTTGACTCAGCCTTCCATCCTTCCGAGGTCGGTAAAATGAGTACCCAGAATGTTGGGGGCAATATGCTAATCATTGTAAACTGCTTAGAGAGCTTCAGCTATAGAGCGGTATATAAATGTAAGTGCTATTGCTATTGCTATATAAACAGTCCAATTTGTAGGGACAAAAAGAATAACCCTCTGATGTTTGAGTGTGTAACTTTGATTAATCCGGGTAATTCTCTTTGATGAAATTCTATGAAGTGGATCTGGGATGATATTATTACTTAAGGGGTAGCCACATTAGTCCATTGCAGAAAACCAACAAAAAATTGTGTGGCACCTTCAGGGTTAATGAAAGTATAAGCTTTTTGTGGATTAGAACCCAAGTGTTAGAAACTATTTAAAGCTTTTTTAGCACTGGCAACATACTGAGCACTTTACAGAAAAGGCAAGAGACAAGAACCTTTGCCAGTGTTAGGAGGATACTTATTAGAGAGGACAGGGTTTGATAAAGCAATAGGAAGATGCAATATAGGAAAAGATTAACCATAGCCAGCTCCCCAAACCATGAAACAGCTGAAATGTATGTCAGTTCTATGAGATGTTGTGTTAGAAAGGGATTTTGAGAAGGGAGAATTTGCTTGACAGAAGAAATGGCCAAGGCTGCCCAGGCAAAAGGAGCAGCACAGAAGACAGCACAAAGGGACAATAAGGATGGTGAAGGAACATCATCAAACAAGCACTTACCAGAGCACAAACGGATGTCCTGGTGACATCCACCACCATTCCCAATTTTGTGACATGCAATTTGTCTTCTCCCCCAAAGAACGGACTTCTTTTTCTCTGGCCTATCCCCTTGGTGAGCTGGAAAATCTTTCCTCCTCCCCACAAAGGCCCACCAATCCCTCTCCCCACAATCTTTGCCACTGTTTGAGCACCTTCTGAGATTGCTCATCTGTCTCTTTGACTTTTGAAAAGGCAAGGGACATAGTGACAGGAAACACAGACTCCACACATCCTCCTACTCCATTCCCACTTTGTTAAACTGAGAAGTGCCATAAAAATATTTCCAATAATTCCGTACATAAAATATTATTCAACTAATCCTACACTGCCTGCACTGAATAGTTCAAACTGTTGGTGCTGGACATGAATAATATTTACATTTTTCTACAGTTACAATCCTAACTGTTTGATCAGAGCAGGAAAAACATATACCAGTGTGAATATAGTTGAGGATTACATTTTGATCAGAGTAGTATTTTGTTTTTTATATATTTGGGGGGGGGTCTAAGTAATTTTGAACTACAATATATATTATCAAATTCACACAGTTGCACAACTGATAATTTAATAATGAAATTTTAAACTTTCATTACAGAATATTTGCAAAACAAAGGAAATAGCAAAAAGGAGAATTTCATTGCCAATGTTTTCATTTAAAACATTTTGCTTTCCCCTTCCAACTTTTCATATTTCATTTGACAGCTGATTTCTCAACACTGCATTATTAAGTATGTAAACCCTGCTATACAGAGCACATAGTTCACCCTTTTGTCAAAAAGGCTGCTTTAAACATTTCAAATAATGGGGCCTTTCACACAATCGGGTGGGTGCGCTGGTGGGCAAAAGGCAGGGTTAAGCCTATCTTCCCCACAAACGATCCCAGACTGGCTCCAGCGGCACCGCACCGCTGCACACACGTTCACAACGGCAACCAGTGCAGCATCCCAGAGGCTGGGAGAATCCCACAAAGCACCACTTGAAGTGCACGATGCATTGTGGGATTCCCCCAGGGGATGGGCGCTCTAGGTGCCCATCTCTGTGTCATGTGATTGCAAGCAACCCATGCTGGCATACGATCCTGGAGCCTGGATTAAAAGAGTGCTCGCTCCATTAACTCTAGCTAAAAGCCAGGCTTGAAAGCCGTATTTGCCACCACAGCAGCGCTGGGATCCATGTGGATCCTAGTGGTCCTCATAGGCAGCCAAGCCCAGGCTTGGCTGCTTGTGAGAACAGCCTCAATATGTATATGCTATATAAGTGCAATTTCCAATCAAGGGCTGCGTCGGGGTTATCGCCTCCCCAGGTGAAGAGCTCAGCATCAAATGGGTTGGTACCAGTGTGGATGAGGCATAGCCAGTTTCTTCTCTCAACTTCTCTTCATTACAATACAATCACTGTTCTATGCAGTACTGCCCCACTATCCTTGCTCAGCAATAGGGGAACGTTCATGGCCCGTTAGTATAATGGCTATTTCCCATCACCACCATGCCATCCTGCCATATCATGTACCTCTTGAGGAGTTTCTACTTAAGTCCTCTGGCCTGCCAACAGGTAGTGGCCCAGAGCCTCTTTCCTTTCTTTCTCTAAACTCCATCTCCTGGGTCAGTTGCACCGAGAACTTGTCCACTAGGAGCCGAAAAGTGCATGCCCCTTGTGTCCCACCCAGTGTTCCCTCTAACAGGGATTCTCAGATGTTGTCGACTACAACTATTCCCCAAGCAAAAGCCATTGCAGCTGGGGATTCTGGGAGTTGTAGCCAACAACATCTGAGATTCCCCGTTAGAGGGAACACTGGTCCCACCCGCATTCTTCCCAAGCCAGGTGTGCTGCACTCCAGTTAGTCCAGCGGGGACTTCCTCCAGGTCCTAAGGCATTCTCCCATTCAGGTCATTTGGTGCTCCTGCTGGGCTCCCAAGAGCCTGGCTGATTCCTTCACAAACTGGGCCTAGTTCACAAGCGGCTTAATGAATTTTTATGCATATAAATTGTCAGGCACTTGCTTGTGGCCACAGTCTTCAACTGCCTCCCTTCCTCTGCTCCTGTCCAAAGCCTAAGGAAGTGGCCTCAGAAGTGCTGGGGAGGGGGTTGTCACCCTGTCCTCCCCCAGTGGTTAAGGAAGAGGGGTCAGTCCACTCCGCGCCAGGAGGCTCTAGGGCAGAGTCAGTCCCATCTCTCCTGACCTCCCCATCCCTGGCCATCTGAGCTCTAAATAAAGCCCTGTAATTAGGGCAATCCTGATCACCCTCTTCAGACTCTGCCCTCTCTAATCTAGCTGCCTCCCTCCTTCAGCTGTCACCCGTCTTACCAGCTGTTGAGGCCCTGCCTTCTCCTTGTCACCCCCAAGAGGCCAGCCCGGCCACAGTCCACCGGTTCCCGGGCTTCCTGGCTCTTCCTGTCAGCCAGGCAAAGTCCCAGGCAGCCAACTTTGACTGTACCCAGGAGCGGTGAGGCCTCTGTCTTCTCAGCCCCACAAGTGGGTGCGTAATTGAGGCCTCTCACATCTGGCAGGAAGTCCTGGCAGAAATTAACATAAATTCGGGCAGGGGGTCAAATACCCAGTACACCACACCCTCATGTGTGTATTGGGAGGATACTAAGACCCACTGTGGCAAAATCCAGATGTGACCATCACATGCCTCAGGGCCCACACTGACTGAAATGAGCAAACCAGAATAAGAAACCATGGTTTGAAATGGGTTTCCTAGTCTGGTCTGGAGGCAAACTGGCATGCAGTAGTTTGTCCAAATCAGACATCAGGGCTATCTACAGTTATCACAGAACGCAAGAGAAGGAATTTGAATGCATGCGATTGAAAAGAGTAGAACACACAGGTTTGAGGGGTAGCTCCGATGGCCAAACCATCTTTTGACAGCAACACTTGAACCAGGCCTTTTTTCCCCCTGTGAAAAGGCTTCTCTGTGTCAGAAAATGCATGTTAATATTTGGCCCTAATACCATGGGAAAATAAAATCTGGCACCTTTTTTGGAGGCACTGTTTTTCTTCCTTGAGCAGAAAAAGTATTTTTTTACTTGAAGCAAGTTTGCAGATCGCAAATGTGGAGTGGCCAAGGATGAACACCAAAAACTATCTTACTGAGCACAGCACAAGGATCAGGTAGGACTGTCATCTTCTAACCTTAGGGGTTAGAAGACCCCTCCCTTTAGCAGGTGTTTAGCAAGAACTGTACTTGCCAGCCTTTCTTAGCCTTCCAGATATTCATTTTGTTGTATATTATTTCAAACGTCACAACTGCATTTGTTTGTGCATTATAAATCATTTATCCTCTCTGGACTTCAGGAGCCTTCCCCTTTAGCAGTCAATTACAGAGCATCTATGAAAGCATCTATTTCTATACAAGTCAGAGTGCAAAGAATTGCAAATAGTCAAATGCACATTTCACATATTACAGCTGAGCAGTCCAGACACTGCTACAGATCTGAGGCAGTCTCGTTGTTTTGCTGCCGTGCTTTCATTGAAATCTGCGGTGTAAATATTAATGGGAAGCAGAAGCAATGCCAAGATGAATCAAGTTGTCCTATAATTACATTTATGAGTAGAATGGTTTTTAAAGATATACACACCCCTCACGGACAAAACACTGGTAATAAAATCTTCTCCAATAAATTTAGCATGGCACGATCATTTTCAGCCATTATAAATAAAGCAAATCTACATCCAAATAGCCAGTGTGCCTCTGGCCCTACTTTTATTACAACAACAAAAGAGATGTTTGCTGGATACTCTGCGTTGACACATACTATTTGGTCCCTCATCTGACTTTATATAGTTGAGTTGCAGGTTTAGGCAGATTTTTTTCCTTGCCATGAGTTATTTAATCTAAAGCCCTTGCTAAAAGCAAACATATTTCAATAGTTTGGATTAACATTTCAAGGCACAATGCCTCACTTTTCTTTTTCCTTTCACACTCGGAGTGCTATACATTGTACATAAATCTCTAAAGTAAGGACTCTACTACGTACATATATAATTGACTGTTAGATGGCTTTGGAAAAAATGTGTAGCAAACCCAGTACGGGCAGAAAGCAAAGGATGCATTACTTAAACATGACAGTGTTTGGGGCATTTAGACTTCAAACCAACTTGGTTGCTAAGCCTCATGCTTGAAGTTTAATTAGTGGTATCTCAAATGCTATTTCTATAGCTGATTAATATTTTACTTAACTGCAACATAGAAGGCAAAAATACTCTGTTTGCACAATAGACCAAAATAATCTACAATTCTACAAATGAATCCTTTCAGCCTTGCCCACACACTCACTCCAGCAAACCCCTGGCAAATGCAGGAGTTCTGAGGATTCCTCTTTTGATTCAGTGAAGAACAGGTCTGTGTGCGTCCTTTGGCTGGTAAAGCTTCTTCAGTGCACCCGTGAACCTCTGGATCAGAAACACAGAAGCTCATCTACACATTCTCTTTTATGCATACATATTTCTTTTGCTCTAGCAGTACCTGGGACATGGACAACTCCGAAGAAGCTGTTATTACAGAAGTATAGGAAATATTCCACTTTGTTACGCCTGCTTTCAGCACCCACAGGAAACCCTCAAGGACAAGCCTCTATGTCTAGTTTATCAGTCCATGCTGCCTGGTGTGGGGACAGACTAAAAGCCATGTGGAACTAAATTAATGAAAGTAGCAGCAGATACCAAGTGGAATGGAAAAGAGAAAGTTCACAGAATTTGCCAACCTACACTACACCATCGCTGTTAGCCAATTTTAAAGACTAGCAAGAGCACTGGCGGCTGCCACTGGGCAGTAAGAACATTAAACTACCTTTCTCACTGCCCCACCCCCAGCTGCCCTTTAAAGGATTCCCCCATCCATTTGCTTGTACAGGGGAATCCTCACTGGATTCCTTTACAAGTATAGCCCCTCAAACCATCAAACCTGTTCAGCCAAAAAGACCACACCACCAGTCAGTTGGTTGGACCGAACTGGTTCGGGAAGAGGTGGTTCGGTTCAAATTCTAACTGAACCACCATTTTCAATTCATGCACACCCCTAGCCCTACAGGCCTATTTGCACAGGTTATAGGCTTTCCAGACCACCAGACCATTATCTGTTACCTGTTATCTGTTGTCTTGTTTTTATGCCTGTTTTATATGTTTTTAGCTTGATGTTTTTATTGCTTGATGTTTTTATTGCTTTTATTGTATGTTTTAATTTTTGTAAACCACCTTGGGGTTTTCTTTTAATGAAAGGCGGTATAGAAATGTAAAAATAAATTTAAAAAAATAAAAATCTTAAGCAGGGAGGAACCAACAGCTGCCTGCAGTACACCAGAAGGAGCGGGAACAATGTGGGAGAGAGAAGACCAGGCTGGAATAGATGGGGGCCAAGTTACCCTTACAAATAATAGGTAATGGCATCCCCCAGATTCAGAAAGCTGGGAACACAGTACCTAAGAGGGAATCAACCCAATTAGTGGCTTAATCGATGGCTTAGGCCCTGGAGTCCATTGGGCTGCTGCATACATCCCCAAACAAAAAGGCTGAAAGAAAAGTCAAAACCTCTTTCTAGCAAGCGAAAAGTGACAGAATGAAAGAAAGAAAAACAAAATGTCTCTGTGTAGGTTTTGCAGTTGACACTGTGTAAGCAAAGAGGAGGAGGGAGTGCAGTACAGCTACCAGCATTGGTGGTGCACATAACCAAAAGCTTGGTAGCATGTGCACCACCAGGCACTACTGTAGTTATGGCCATGGTACACACTGAATAGCCGGCCGGCCTCCCTATTTCTGGCTGGCTGGCCTGCTACTCTCCCCCGCCTGCTTCCCCCCATCCCATGGTTTTTGGTTGGCAGGCCAGCTGGCAGGCAAGCTGGCCCACTATCTCCTCCCGCCTGCCTGCCTCCTCCCACCGGCCGGGCCAGCCCGCCGTCACCTCCTGCAGCCGCCGGCCGGCATCCCTATTTTCTCCCCCATCTCTATCCTATCCACAGCTACTTGTGAACTCTCACAAGAGCTGCCACACATGGGATTAGCAACAAGTATGTCTAAGAAAATTAAATATATAGATTCTTCTAGATTATGCACTTTCACTTATGAGTTTCCATGATGCTCACTAATACCATAAGAGAATTCAAATATGCAGGACTAAATTAAAGGCAATCAATGTTGCCTCCCTATCTCCCAAATATTGCAAAATATTTGTTTCAGAGGAATTTATACTTTTTCCACTACAGCATATTTTCAAAGGAAATCACAATTTTAAAAATACACCATTATCTTGAAATCACAGCTAGCAGATATCTTACATTTCTTTTACATCCTTTGATCTTGTTTTGTAAGTCCAAGTGGTCTATACGGAGAATTAGGGATCACTGATAATTTGTAAGATCAAGAAGCAGTAGCACAGAAATGAAGGCATGGTTGGTGAATTGGAGAGGCAGCAATTTACATAGCAAGATTACGTTAATGATCTCTCTGGTCAACCTAAAAGCGGATGAGGCTTTTAGTTAATCTGAGCAGTGAACTTATCCTATAACAAACTTTGTATTTAGCTATGAATATAGCTATGAACTGGGGTCACACAGACTGGGTTCACATCACTGAAACACAGGTATTGGACATTACAAAGCAAAATCTCTTTCAAATCTATGATAACACCTCCACAGGAGATATTCAGTATACTCCAAATGTCTGCTCATATACAAATAAACTTTATTAAAAATTCCTTAACTGATTGCTTGGAAAGGTTTGTATGAGAAACGACAAACATAATGCCTATAAAACAGATGCTACCCGAATGCGTCTGTGAGGCAGGTAGCAAGGACAGGCAGGCACACACCCTTAGTGGGAATGGAGGTAGGAGAAGGAATCCTTGGAGGGGAGGGGAGCATCATCCTGTCTCACCACCTCCCCACCTGCCAAGTTGGTTCAAACCACACATAGTGGCCGCATTCACACGTAATGCCAAACTGGAGGCAAACGTGCTCAAGGTTTCAAATCATAACTCCAAATCGTGCCACAGATGTTTGCCAAACTGCAGCCTGACAAACTCCAGTTGCAGGAGAGGGGAGCCCCTCTCTTCTGCTTGGCTCCGAAGCAGATCCCAGCAAGTTACATGGCCAGACTGTGAGCAAAGCGTCACCACATCAGCAGGGCAGCCACGATGGGCCGCAATCTCAAAGGGAGCATGCTGAACACAATCGTGCATTTGGGGGGCACTCTGCCCACTCTCAGCATGGAAAGGACATTTAAACCCATTTAAATTCCCTGCCTTGCCATGCCATGGCAGTGTTTCTTCTGCCAGCGATGGCACAGCCGCCACCCCACTGCCAAGTAGCCCCGCACCCCAATAATCCCACACAAACACGAATTCTCAGGGATCCAGGTGGAACTGTTATTCCACTTTAATTAAGGGGGGGGTAGCATAGAGATGAGGGAGGGCAAAGGGTGCTGAGATGAGGAAGGGCAAAGGGTGCTGAGAGATGCTGCAGACTATGTCCCACCATAACCTTGGATAATGTTGTGAGGAGTGACCCTCAGCAAAGCAGTCCATGAAAACCCAACTGAAATCCACTCTCCTGCAGCTTGGTGCCGAGCAGGCTAGCCTTCTCAGGCGAGAGCCAGTCTACTGGGGAGACCAATGCAGCTGTAGGGGCACTAGTCAACCCACCGACTGCAAGTTCACGAGTTGAGATGGCCAACCCACCCACCAACATACCAAAAGAGCCCCCCAACTCTCAATGGTAAAAAGTAGAAAATATTCTCTACGAACTCCCACTTATCCATCTGAAGCCTTGCTCTCACCCAGAGGACATCTAGATGCCCCATGTGCCATGGCCTGGATGCGTGTGCAGAGGGGAAGGGGGAAGACACTGGGACAGACCTTAACACCCATTCAGAATCCAAGGGCCAGGCCCGGCGTTGCATTGTATGCAGATCTGCAGGCATGGGGAATCACGGAAGAGGGGAATCTTCATTCTCAGATCACCACTGCACAGCGAGGTGACCATTCCAGGGTGCTGGCAAGGGTGCACGTGTCAACATGGGCAGCTGGGCTGGTAGGGGGCATGCTCTGACAGCTAATTGGTGGCAGTCCCCAAGACAAGGAAAACAGTCTCCAGGGTATCCTTCCCCACAGCTTCCCTCCACAGAGCAATCTGGCCCGATATAGAGCCCCCATGGCCTGACACTCTCATGAGGGAGGTATCCGTGGGAGAAGGGGATGTTTTGCACTCTGGTATCATGTCTGAATTTGCTTGGCAATTCTCTCCCTTCCCCTCTGATGGTCCTTCTCATGCATCATGAGTAACGAGGTCTAGGGATGTGTCTGAACCAGTTCGAGGTCCAGTGGTTCGGATGGTTAATCAACGGGAAGGTTACCTTTAAGGGACCAGGAGGGCACTCTTACCCCCACCCCCACCCCCACCCACACACACTGTGTTTCCCCTGCCAGCGCTGTTTCCAAAATCTCTGAGCAGGGCAGCAGCATACCTTCTTGCCACCCCGGTCAGCTTCAGACCAGAAGTGGCCAGTGTGCATGCACACATCACATATGCGCATGAGCACCGGCCACTTCCGGTAGGACTCTGACTGAGGCGACAAGAAGGTACGCTGCCACCCTGAGAAGTGATTTGGAGCACAGAGCCAGCAAGGGAAGCGCAGCGGGGGGTTAAGAGCACCCTCCCGGTCCCTTAAAAGGTATGCCCCCCGCCACCAAACCATCCGTCAGACAGTTTGTGCACATCCCTAATGAGGTCTACCTGTATTATAATGTGTTATCATAGTTTATGTAACCTAAGAATCGTTAAACAATATTTTACTTACATAAATACAGTATAACTAAATAGTCTCTCAGAACCAGGTAAATATTACCAAGAAGAACTGGATATTAAGAGGATTTATATTCTGGAATGAATGTGCCACCAACTGTTTTCAAAGTTCAATCAAATAAATAGCATGCCATTCCTAATATGCTTCCTCCTCAATTAATGCATGTTGCACAAACCACATTCACTTAGCTTCAAACTTCACTTTTCATCTGGGATTTATGCCTTCTCTCTTTCTTGAATATCTTACACTCTTGCCTCAGGCTAATCCACCTCTTTTGAAAGCAAAGCTTGAATTTAACAGCTTTGCCTCCTAGAGACCTAATGATAGATGTCAAAAAACATATAATTAGGATTTCGTCCAATTAAAAAAAAAGAAAGAAACAAGACTTAACAGAATGTATACATTATGCAACTTTCCCATATTAGACCTTTATGGAGGAAACTTAGAATGCTTTGAGAATTGGGAACAATGAAATAAAACTCCTGTTATGCAATGCCTCATATGTTTTTAGGGAAAGATAATATGGTCCTTCCCATCGTAAAAACATATCACACACTCAAGTTTCATGAAGGTAATAGCCCTGATCAGGAAGTATTTGTGTACAGTGGCAGAAAGTACATGAAGATTTGCCCATGAAAGCAATGGTCACTACTGATCACTCACGGGAAGAGGGCCTAGGAGTAGTTTCCTAACCCTCCAAACTGCCAGTACCGTATCAATAGGACCAACCAAGGGTGCAAATGCAGAACTAAACTCCTTTCAAAATAGATCTCTCCATATAGCCATCAAGTCTGGATGTTGAATTTCTTTTCATACAGTACCCTTTTTCATAGGTGTAATTTATTCCACAAATACCCCTTTCCAGGTCAGGAAAAAACATGTAGAAATATTTCTGTTTGGATTTATATAACACATTTTTTCAGATTTGTAGATATGAAAATGTGGTACTTTTCATTCTATTGGCATTCAAGATCTATAGATTTGTACAAACACAGTTTCTCATATGTTAACATCCACATATCACAGATCAATATAAACTAATCTTTTACATCTTTTTGGGGGGGAGGGGGGCAAAAACTCATTCTTGTCACCAAAATCTAACAACCAATGATCTCCAAAAGCACTTCAGAAAGCGTCACTTGCAGTGCAATCATTTTCATATTTACTCAAGAATAAGCCAACTGATTTCAGTGACGTTTATATCAAAATAAATATGCAAAAGATTACAATCTTAACCTTAAATTCAAGTTCAGATTAGGAACTCAGCTGTTTCACATATTCTGAATACTGAATGAATTGACAATATGATTTTAAAAGAAAATCCCACATACATTTAAAAATGATTTTTTGCCCTCCAAATTAATTTCACTCACTGAGATAGGACACATCAAAGCTATATTCATTTCAAGAGTCTAATGGCTTATGTTTGCATTAGAACTATGTCTACTTTATAAGAAGATTTATAATGACGGTTACCTATCATTAAAGAACATGCTAATCACTCCAATCCACCTAAAGTTTAAAAAAAAAGTCACCAGGAAAATATATGTAGCAGATACAAAAGCAAACAAAACCCATTATTCTCTTTCTACAAAACAGCATGTACTGTACTTCATTTATTTATAACAAGCTACAAATCTTAAAATGTTAAGATATATGGATTGTGCTTTTGTTAAGTTTTTAAGTTCATACAAAAGTAGAAATAAATATTGAACATTTCAAATCAATACTACTTTTACAAATTTAGAGGCTGTGCCCACTCAGAAGTCAGCAAATTCTCCATTTTTTTCCTCCTAACAACTGAATCAGATCTCATTAAAGTTTGCAATCATCACTGACAAATCAGTACTATGGATACATCCCAAACAAGGCATCTGTCAAAGATGCCATAGGGATTCTGTAGATAAGCTGCTGTAGGAATTTTAAGGAAGGAACTAGATGATTCATGCAATTCATCACAATTCTATGGTACTGTTGCAGCTATTCACCTATCTGGCTAGAATTATTTACACACAATAATCTTAGCTGACTAGTCTTTAGCTAAAGTTAAGCTTGAGACTACAGTGCAACCAGGCAGCCCTTCACAGGATTACAGAAAATACAGGAAGTCCCCAACTTACAAACAGGTTCTGTTCCAGAAGTTCGTTTGTAAGTCAAGAGTTAGCATTTTAACTTGGAATGCATTTTCCCATAGAAACAATGTTAGAAATGCTGGTTAGGTTCCCAGGTGAGCTCACAGAAGCTGATTTAAACCATAATGCAGTTGAAATACTATACATTTGCAATTAAAAATAGTTTTTTAAAAACCCAATACTGTTGCACATAAATAAAACTGGAGAATTATGAAATTGAATAAGAAATACTTTTTTAAAAAAAACTTACTTTGAATGCTGATGTTGGAGGAAAGACAGCTTAATTTGAGGGGAAAGAGCACAGTAGGTAAATGGAGACTCTTCTGGAGATTCCGAAGGGGACCTGGGCATTTTGTGGGGAGCCCTAAGCCAAACCCTTTCCCACCAGTGCAGTGGGCTGCTTTCCAGTTGCTGCCACGGCCACCGCCTCTGCCTTGTGTGTTGAGAGAACTTCCTTTCCACGTGCTACTGCCAGAGGACCCCGCGCGTGCAGGTGGCAGCTGGAGGAATAGGAAAAGGACACACAAGGCAGAGGAGGCGCCACTAACCCAAACGCAGGCCGCTGCTCTGGAGAGAGGCAACTTTCAGAAAGAATTTAGCCTGGGGGTGCTGCTGCTGATGCACTCACAGAGCGATTTCAACGCTCTGGAGCATACGCAGCTGCCAGAAAAGGAAAAGGGCATGCAAAGTGGGCAGCCAAAATGCAACCCACTGCTGGAGAGAAGGCTTGGAGCTCTCCCTGCAACCACTGGGGGGTCTGGGCAGCCATGAGGTGGGGCATGACTGTGTGCACCACCTGACTGTTGTTTTTGGAGAGCAAGCTGCTGGCCACTAGGGAAGGGACGTACTGTACTGAAAAGCAACTTAGTCAAGTGCATTGTCTTTGAAATGGGTAGGGGAGTGCGAGCTGGCTCGACTTTGAGCCGTCGTCTCGAGGGGGGTTGGGAAGAGCTGAACCGGCTCAAAAATCACTGGTAAAGGGGAATCTGATAGGAGGGGACCAGGGGCCCTAGAGAAAAAGAGTTGGGGCAGGAGGGAAGTTAAAATGAACTTCTATTGGCCACCGGTGCTGTTATCCCGAGGCTATGCTGTGCTGAGTCTGAGCTATGCCATGCTGTTACCCTGTCTGTATGCCAGGATTTATGTACTATAGACCTTGGTTCATATGGGTGTCCATATGTTGTGGAGTCCCTGTATTCCATGGAAATTAACAATATGATCTGTCACATTTAGGCAGACATAACAGAAAATCTTGGTACAAGCCCCAAACAGTGCATAATAAATCCTAACCATAGTTAGGGAACAAACCAGGATCTGAAATGATGGCTTGATCCTGTTTTGTTTTTCCCTAACTATGGCTAGAAGTAAATCACAATACCTCAATTTGTGGAAGTTGAAAATGGTAAAGGTTTCACTTTCTTCCTCTCACATATGAAAGAATAGGAGGAGGAGAGCCCAGAGGAATGCACAAGCCCACAGCTCTCCTGGGCTTACTTACATAGCAGAAAACCATGGTCATGGTCTAAGGCATTTAGCATACAATCCTATTTGGTTTTTAAACAAACACTAACCGGAATAAAGATATGCCCCTGCCTCTCTGCTGCACTGGTGAAACACAATGCTGTCTGCTTCTCCAGTGTAAGTTCACTTGATGGAAGCAACAAAATGGGGTGGACTTATGTGCGTGGCAGGGGAAGGAGGTGAGGAAAAACCCTATACTCTCTCTATTGACATTCCACCAACAATGGCATAATGTTATGATGTTACTCCAGAAGTGGCACAAGTAAAAAAGAAAAAAGTGAGAGGAAGGTTAAAAACTCCTCCACCACCTCCTGCTTCATCCATAGCACCCACTTGGCCATGACAGAGTACAGAATTCAGTACTTCAGCCAGTCACAGCACACCTAAGTCCTATTCAGACTTTTTAAAAAGCCATACCTGAAAGCAGGTCTGGAAATCCCACCTCAGCGCATCACTCACCTTGTACTGCTCATGGTTACCACAGCATTCATCTGAAAAGGCAAACGTCATATGGCATTTGCCTCTTCAGATGAATGGCACAGTAACAATGAACGACGCAGTAGAGAGGGTGGGTGACATCCCAGAGCAGTACTTCCGGACCCACTTTCGACAGTGTAACCAGGTACATTTTTTAAAAATTAAAAATTAAAAACTGAATATGATTCTAGTCCCATATGTAAACCTGACAGGGAGACATTCAGGTACTAGGGAACACAGCATGAGGAGAGAGAGCAATCTCCCTAGCCTCATGTTGTACACACTTAACGAGTATAAAGGTGAACTTTGGTTAGGGGAAATATGGAGAAAAGGAACTTTGCACAGTCTGCTGACCTTACAGAAGAGCATTTTGCTAACACATGTCTCCCCCAAACCCTCAGGAGGACTCCACGGATAGATACCCAACTATAACTACCACTCCACCACCCAACTACAAGGAATATAAACCCCTGTACAGGTAAGCCCTTTCTAGTGGAAGAGCACATCCACAGTTCACTTGTGTGACAATCTGTCCTTGAACAAGGAAAAGGTGCTTTAAGGAGGATGTGACCAGTGTTCCCTCTAACAGGGATTCCCAGATGTTGTTGACTACAATTCCCATAATCCCCAGTCAAAAGCCCTTGCAGCTTGGGATTCTGGGAGTTGTAGTCAACATCTGGGAATTCCTGTTAGAGGGAACACTGGATGTGACATTCAACTGTTGGGCCGGGTGAGCTATTCTGTAGACTGGGGAGTATGAATTTGATTTCCAAGTTTTTCTTTTGTTTCTGTCTTGGTTATTGCTGTCCAATCATGCAAAAGTGAGTTTGGCTTATTTCTCTTGGCTCAGCTCAAACTAGCTTGCCTGTTCTGTGATCAGCTATCAACTCTTCCCTATCTGGTCATAGCTGGAGCTTCCATGGTGACTTGTCTAGATCAGGGATTCTCAATGTTGGGTCCCCAGATGCTATTGGACTTCAATTCCCATAATCCCCAGCCCCAGTGGCCTTTGCTTGGGGATTCTGGGAGCTGAAGTCCAATAACATCTGGGGACCCAACGTTGAGAATCCCTGGTAGATTATTCTTACCCTGGCAAAAAGGTGCTTTCCTGCAAAAGGGTGTTTTGCTTCCAAAAAGAACATCAATCCTTGCTCTAGAGAGGCCTGTGTGTTTGTTGGAGGTGCCATGTCTTTCCCAGGGAAGCCATCTTCCTTCCCTTTGTATTGGCAGAATACAGGAGTGGTTTACCATTGCCTTTCTCCCACGCAATATGAGATGATGCCTTTGCCACTGTCACTGAAGTGAGCATCCGCTTCCAGAACCTTCCTATATCGCTGCTGCCCGATATAGGTGACTACAAATTTATATTTTTTAGGCACAGTCTGGGTAACACACTGGCGAGGATTCGAACTAACAGCCTCTTGCTCCCTAGGCAAGCTGCTTCCCCGCTGAGGGCTTCTTTCAGCTCTACTTTACTCTTCCTTTTGCTGGAATGCCACAGATCAGATTACAACTACATCAAGCCAACATGAAGCCAGCGTAGCTGAGACACTAACTAGAGCACAGGTGGTCCTCTCCATCCGCAGTTCCAGCAACTGTAGTTTCACGTATCCGCAGACAGGAATAAGAGCCCTGGTTTCTTTAGCTGCAGTGCGAAAATAAGCTAAAATTCACCTATTCACAGTTGTGGGGTGGCAAGAAATCTTCCGGTGTCACTTCTGGCCACCAATTTAGAGCACGGAGCCATTTTAAGTCTCTTTTTTAAAAAAAACATTGGGGGGGCAAAAATGCAGCTAATTTGACTGGCATTTCTGGAGCCCTGCAGCCTTGGAGAACAAGGTACTGGGCATTCCTACCCTTATTTCTCCTTCCTCCCCACTTTTTAGGCATTTTTCTGTTCGGAACCCAACTTCCCATAGAGCTAAAGTCTTGTTATCCATGGTTTCATTATCTGCAGGAACAGAACCCATGTGAATAATGAGGGCTACCTGTATATGATGGTGCAGCCTATCATCAGCGTACTCTTTGCTGAATAGATATATGAGGAGTTAAATGCAGAGACATGTATCTACTTTGAAGCCCAATACACAAAGCCAACCTAATCCCAACTATAAAGGATGATTAAGACTTGCCAGAGTCCACTCCATCTCACACTGTAACATCAAGTCTTCAAGATTTTGGGAGGGAGACAATGGCTTGGAACTAAAGACCCATGAGCTGATGGGAAAATGTATCAGTATTGTTCGGACATTTCTGCAAGTGCTAGAGGAAGACTTCTCACAATGCAGTGCCACAATGTGTTGTGGGTTGTGCTTATGTACAAGAAACGTAGTGCACAAGGAACATAGAAGTTGCAGCACATAGTGGCTCATGAAAAGGCCTTGAATAGAGCTTAAACAAAATATTGCACAAATAGAACTTCTCTTTTCTCACAGTGTTCTTCTGCTAGGTCTAAGTTTTTCCACTAGTCAAGTATAGATTTAGATTTCATTTTTCTGTCAAAATGTTTCAGTATGGAAATTTTTTACCAACCCATTGAGAGCAAAGGGACATTATGTCTTATGCTATGTCAACTTAAAGCATTGAGTTAATTTATACCATTACTTTAACATATGACTCTCCCACTTTTTCATATATGGAAACTATTCACACTAGCAATCTTAAACCTTTCAGAAATTTGAAACTGGTCTGTTGTCTCTAGCGCTCAAATGTTACGAGTATTTAAAAACCTAATCCTAAAATGAAACTTTGGTACCAGGTCTTAGAAGTTAAGCTCACTGTTATAAAATTAGCCTCAGAAAAGTCCAGAAAACTGGTGGGAATAAAAATATTGGATATGCAGAAACACTAATAAATTTTGAGACTTCTTTTTTCAAGAAAGTTCATCAAAACCAGAAGCTTATTTGTGGGAGAGTATAGAAGAGACAACAGAAAAACAGAAGCTTATAGATTATCTGTATCCCTCTGAGCTTGCATCCTGCATTTCCTTGGGGATTTGAATCAGTTTCCCACATTCAAACCCAATACTCTAGCCATTGTATTATTGGTTCTGGTTTGTGTCCATCTTGGAATAATGAATATGGAGACTTCTCTGAAGAAAAACTGTGGATTACTAGTGCTAGATTTCATTTTTCTTTTGATTTTTACTCTACCATCTTTTTTGTGCTTACTTTCACATGTGAGGTAAGCAATGATAGCTGCTGTAATCCTAAACATGTTTTCTTGAACTCTTCCTCTGAACTTAATGGATCTTCTTTCCAAGAACACACATTTAGGAGCAGATTATATTATTCACTTCTTATAAAAAGGAGTGTTGACTTGCCCACACAATAATACTATGGCAAAGGACAGACCTAGGACACTAAGTCTCCAATTCCAAATCTAATTTTCTGTAAACTAGACCACGCTGGGGACTTAGCACACATGTTCCAAACAAAAACAGAAAAATAAATCTAAGGAATGTATTTCAAACGGATCAAGGATGATCTTCAAAAAGAAGCAAGACCCTCAGCAGTCGTTAGGAAAATGCTGTGATGTACATTAGCCCTTTCTAATTTCTCATAGTATTCATCAAAAATATTTAAAGTACAGGGCATTTAGTAAAACTCCCTCCAGTCATGTAACTGGCAATGAAACATTCATGCACCTAATACATAATGTATTATGTATTTATGTATCCAAAAATACATAATATATTGGGCTTCTTTCCTTCCAAGATTTCATGGTGTTGATGACAGATCACTGAAATAAGAGCACAGCAACCTTTTCAAATGTCAAAGATTGTCATATTCCTGTTAAGTTCTTTTCTTACTTTTAATCAGTTTTAAAATTTTCGCTATAAATTTCCCACCCTTTTTCATATCTTGTCGTTCATAATACTACATTAAAGTGTGAGAACTCGTCAAGGTCTGAATTCATGTAAGACTTCAGGCTTGCTCCACCAGAATGCATTTCAGGGGCAAGTACTCCCCCCTCCCCCCACAAAGAAGTCATACGCACAGCCCTGCAATCCTATGCATTTTTACTCAGAAATAAATCTGAGTACGTTCAATATGGGCTTATTCGCAAGTCACAGAACAGGACTGCAACCCTAACTGTAAATTGCAATACACATCCTGTAGCTTCATTTATTTATAGAACCATACATATGGATTTTAAGTATATTTATCCAATTTGTTGAATATCAAAAAAACTGCTTCTATTCTAAAGAGTCGTTTCTAGCCATTCTACGGTCTTCTTTTTCCTTAAAAAAACAAAACTGCAGATGTTTCTGTAGCAACGTGATTCAGTTATTCATCCCAGAAGTTTGGTTTGTGAAAATACATACACTTTTTAAGCACAACACTGGAAATATGCAGCTTCCGGTAACTAAGTCCTGAAAGAGACCAATCCAAGGAATCCATCAGCATCAACAGGGAATACTTCCTCAGCTTTGTTATTTGAATGCACCTGTATCCTAACTGGAAGTAAGTTCTACTCAATGAGTGTGCACTGGGACAGCCTGCTCCTTAAAAGAGAAAAAGCAGGAATGGGTCAAACAATTCTCCCTTCGAATCCTTGTAAAAGTAAAGGTAAAGTTGTGGGTCGAGTCCTGGCGACCAGAGAACCATGTGGTTTTCTTTGGTAGAATACAGGAGACGTTTGCCATTACATGCATGCAGTCCTTCCAAGATGCAGGGATTGTAAAAGCTACCCAAGCTTAGGCACAGAGACAAGAGCTCTTCCACCTGTTTGATAGCCACTCTACATTCCCTCCTGTTACACCTCCGAGAAGCTTTTAATTACCAGTTTCAGCTTAAGAAGTGTATAATTTAGTACGCTCCTACCAGAGTGGCCCAGAAATGATTTTTGTCAGCTCTGAAGCTTTCCAAGAATAAACCTAGATGCCTTGTTAAAATAGTGGCTAGATGATACCCCCAAGTAGGTGAGTGGGGGGAAGGGAGAACTGCGCGTGTTTCCCCTTCTTGCCCCGAGCAGAATTGTCCACTTTAAAAAAAAAAAAAGTGAACTCCTTTCCACCAGTATTATCCTATGCAAATACACACACACACACCCCCAACACACATACACACACACGAGCGGCCGCGTGCCAGGAGAGGAGGCGTTGCAGTTCCGATACCCCCAGCCAAAGAGCCAAAGAGTAATGCAAGCCCCTTGGAAAGAAATGCATGCTAACAACGAAGCACAACAACGCAGCCTGGGTCCTCAAGTGAGAGAAACCGGAGAAGTGGGCAATCCCGAGCCAATCAATGGGCATTTTCTCTCCAGCAGCCCTGCTTCTTCTCGGGGACGTGGCTTTGCTGCCACAGCGTGCAAAGTGCGAGCAGCAGCAGGAAGTCGTGGCGGAGGGGGAAGCGCCTGTCTCCTCTCGCGGATACACAACACACACTCACACAGAGAGACACTGACCTTTGCAGATCCCGCTTTATCTCTTCGCTCTGGGTCTGTGACTTGCAGAGCTGCCCCAAACTGCCATCTTCTGAAGGAGCACAGCGAAGGACCTGGAGGCAGGAGAGAAAAGTTACCTCAGCGGCGGCGGCTGCTGCTGCTGCGGTTGGGGCTTTACATGAGCATTGCCCAGACAGGCAGCAGGCGGCAGAGCGAGCGTTGTGCAGGGCGGAAAAGCGAGCTCGTGGCGAGAAGGAGGCGGCGATGGGGAGGGTGGGACGGACGGAGCACGGAAGCAGCAGCAAGAGCAGCGGCGACAACGAGGGGCTGAGCGTTATGCTCGCAGCCCACCGTGGCGGAGACTCGAGGAGGATTTACTAAAAATAGCAATCAATGGGGGGGGGGGGGAGGAGGCAGGCCGCCGGATCAGCCAACACGCCCCGCCGCCGCCCGGAGGAGAGAGGAAGAGAGGGCGAGGGGAAAGGCTGGCGGTGGGGATGGGGAAGGCAGAACAGATGGGAGAAGGCTACGCAGGGGCAGGTGTGGAGGGGACTGGGAGGAAACGCTCCCAGACCTTTTCTTCTCTGCATCTCTAGCGCCGTGCAAATTTTAAATGGAAACTAAGGAGTGTTTTTAAAAGACGCTCTAAAAAGCTATATTTACATTTTTATCCTGCCTTAATTCCTCCCAAGGAACTCAGAGTGGCATACAGGGCCCTGCCTGCGCTTTTTATCCTCCCAGTCTCCCAACCACCTTGGGAGCTACCTCAGGCTGATATTTGTGACAGAGGCAAAAACTTGACGGCAGAGTGGGAATTTGAGCTTCTGGGTTAAACCGTCTAACTACTACTCACACACCGCACTTTTGAGATGCATGGTTGGATGTGTTCATTTAGAATAATAATAATAATACTTGTGTGAGATTTAGCAAACAAGTTTCACTCCATGCTTTGGCCAGCTGCAAAAATCGAGCCAAAGACCCTTCCTCCCCCGAGGTGGCAACCCAAAGAGTGTATTAACAACACACACCTAACACTCTGGTTTAATAGTCATCCCCTTTCCTCAGGGAACTTCAGAATTGTATTCTTGTGGAGAGATGGGGTGAGTTTTATCTAACCAGTAAACTCTCACTGGCAAACTAGCTCTAATAGTGGTTCAACAGCTTCTTTTCACACATATTGTGTGTTCCTATCTTCCCCAATCACTTATAATGCCATAGGAACATAGGAAGCTGCCATATGCTGAGTCAGACCATTGGTCCATATCCGGGGCGGAGCCACCATTGGGCGAACGGGTTCAAAGAACCTGGGCCACTACCAACCAGGGGCTGCGAGTGTGGCATCAGACACGGGGGCATTGTTTTGGTCCCAAACGGGGCCCCGTGTGGGGGCGAAATTGGCCCATGCTGCATTGGCGGCACAGCCGGAGTGACTCTCCCTGCCTTAAAGACAGGGAGAGCTGCTCCTGGTCTCGCTGCTCCTGGTCTCGCTGCCAACGCAGGGGGCAATCGATCTCCCTCCCAAATAGGGCCATGCAGCCCTATTTAAGAGAGAGATCGGCCTGCACTGCATTGGCAGTGCGGCCAGAATGGCTCTCCTTGCCAATGCAGCGTGGGCCAATCTCCCTTCCAAACAGGGCTGCACAGCCCAGTTTGGTATGGAGACCATGTCCCCCGTGTATGATGTCAGACGTGGAGGAAGGGGTCAGGGGGCTGCGGTGGCCGCCACACTTGGGCCGCCACCAGCTTTGCTATGCTCCTGTTCCATCTGGTTCCGTATTGTCTGCACAGACTGGCAGCGGCTTCTCCAAGGTTGCAGGCAGGAATCTCTCTCAGCCCTATCTTGGAGATGCCAGGGAGGGAACTTGGAACCTTCCGCTCTTCCCAGAGTGGCTCCATCCCCTAAGGGGAATATCTTACAGTTCTCACACTTCTAGTCTCCCATTCATATGCAACCAGGGTGGACCCTGCTTAGCTAATGGGACAAGTCATGCTTGCTACTACAAGACCAGCAGTGACTGGGGTTCTTAATAATATCCTTAGTAATAAAAGGAGGTCGTGGGATGCATGAATAAATGACAGCCCCATCTCATCTGGTCCATCCCTCAGCACTGTCATCAAGCCACGATCTCCAGGATGTTTAGAGGGAAACCATGACCACTAAAATGCTATAAAACCAATATGCGTTTGTAGTGTAGAAACACACTAGAAATCTCTACATACTGAAGGTCACAGCTTCTATATTCGGGCTGATTTAGATGATACAACTGACTAGTTCTGCTCACCAAACAATGAAGGACAAGAATGCGCAGTCGTGCAGCCAGTGGCAGCACCGGGGGGGGGATGGAAGGGGGTACAGAAGGGGCAATGTGCACTTCTGGGGCAACTCCATTTCTGATGGGGCACTTGCCCCCCTCTGCAGCCACCCTTGCCTGGTCTCCCACCCCCACCCCATCTCACTCCAGGAGGTGGACAGGATGTGTGTGATATGTGCACACATAGTATTGATTGCAGAATTACTACTACAACTACTGTTACATTGCTTTTGCTATGTAAATAGCTATGTGGGGTTTTTTTGTTGAAAAGCCATTTATGGATATTCTAAATCATAACAATAACCATCACTTCAGCCATTGCTGGAATATTAAATATCTTTATGAACAAACTATTGCACTTGGTCTTCTTCTATAACTCCTGAGCAATTAGATTTCTTCTTTCTTGTTGCTCTCTTGGTTTTCTATTTATTATCAGTACAGAATAACTTTGGTTTATGCTTATATCTCTCCTTCTACACAAATTGATTATATCAAAGCTTGACAAATCAGGCAAGGCCCTTTTCTAGGAACACAGCCTTTTCTAGAGAAGATGGGGATATATCATCCTGCTTAGGCAGTAGCTATAAGAACCAGCAGCCTCCTGTGAGAAGTTGCTGGAGCAACATTCTCACCTGTGTTGTAGTACCCAGGTCCAGCTCTCCTGTTCTGTGCTGGCCAAGGTCCTGATTCTGAACCTTGGAGCTGTCCAACATCTGATGAGCTTCTGGAATCCTGTCACGTGCAGAGACCCTGGAACAGAATACTATATTCCCAGAAGTGTCCCTCATCCTCCCTCCTGGCTGTCTGTACACAATGTGGTGTTGCTCCTGCTGCTACTTGTGATGGGCTCTGAACTCATTGTTCAGAGCCCTGGCAAGCCTGAGCATGGGTCCAGACCAATACATTCTGTTCCTATGCAATCGTCTGTGACATTAATGGTGAACAAATGGAACACTGCTGGGGAACCTGCACTGAGATCCTTCTGTTGCTGTTGGACTGCAACTCCTCTGACTACTAGCCATTGTGGCTAGGGTGATGTGTATAGCAGTCCAGCTTCAGTTACACCATCCAACTACAGCTACACAGCCTCAGGTTGGCCATCACAAGAAGGATGGATTACATCCACAATGTACTCTTAAATCACACTTGAGCAATGGACAAAACTGATGGGTGTGGTCTCTGTATCCCACCTCATATTAGAAGACCCGTTGTTCCTGATTCTTCCTGTGATTAACGAAGAATGCAACAATGAATATTATTTTGTTTTATAAAATTTAGATTTGTTTATGGCAGGAAGAAAACTTTGGAAATAAATAAATCAACACTAGTGTTGACATTTCAAGAAGGTTATGTAAATAATAGCAACAGGAGAAAGGGGTTAAAACAGTTAATTGGCATGACCTTTTATGAGGAACACATTGATATGGAAAAGCTTGTAAAAGGTTACACAGAATGAACATGACATGTAACATGACCTTGCGGCTTGAAGACATCCATGTTTTGTTTATCAGAGAAACAAGTAATCCCACTGGAGCTCATGAAAATAAATAACAAAATACAATCCTTCCTTCCTCATGTTGTGTATCAGCATTTTTATTTTATTTTTTAAAACCACATTGTGCAATATTCAAATTCTCATTTTTAAAAAAAATTCGAACAAAGCTATGTGTCTAAGGTTGCAATCTTCTAAAGTCTCATTAGGAAACTGCTTTATATCAACTCAGATCATTGTTCCAGCTAGTTCAGGATTGTCTACATTGACTGGCAGCAACTCTCCAAGATATCCGGCAGGGGTCTTAACTAGCCCTAATGAGAGATATCAGGGATTGAACCTGGGACCTTCTGCATGCAAACATGCAGATGCTCTTCCACTGAACTATGATCCCATCCCCTAAGGGGAATTTCTTATAGCAGACAGTGCTCACATGTAGTCACCATCCCAATGCAAACCAAGGTGAACCCTGCTTAGCAAAGGGGATAATTAATGCTCATTGCCACAAGACCAGCTCTCTGCCCCACTGAACACAGTGGGACTTCTTCCAAGAAAATATACATAGGATTGCACTGCAAGAGACTGAGCCATCAGCCAGGGACTTGCCTATTTTGTCATGATGATGTGTCCCTTTGCATTGTTTTTTGTGGGGCTGGGTTTTGGATTTTATTTCTTTTCTAATGCTGGTGTTGGTACCCCAGTGACTACATCAATCTACAGCTCATCCTCACATGCAACAGCTCACTTATTTGTGGGTGATTGGTGCTGGGTTTGGAAGCTTCAAATTTTAAAGCTTTGGTTTTAAAGCTTTGGTTTTTGTTTTATTTTATTTAAATTATTTTAACTATGTTAATGTTTGAATGATTTCATATTGTTAACCACCCAGGGACTTTTTGTATGGGGTGGTTTACAAATATACTAAATAAAAAATTTAGAAGGGAGGATTAATTTTTACAAGTTGGGGGGACACTGATGTCTGTATTATATTGCTGATCAATGTGTATGTAATTGTGACAACTACAGGCCCATAGCACTACAGATAAGCATGACACATAAAATCAATGGTGGGTGTGTGAATTGTTATCTATCTTGGGCATCCATTTTCAGTGAGGAAAGGCAAAGTATATATTTTTATATAATACATAAATAAAATCACTTCATAAACACAGTATAAAATACAAAGATCCATATTTTTACACATCCATTTTCTGTGAGGGCTTCGATTTCCAGGTTGTTTGAGCGCGCGTGTGTGTGTGTAGACAGAACAGAGCTTGGAGCCAGGAGCCAGAAGATAGGAGTCACCCCAAGGGGTTAAAGCTGAGAGCATCAAGCTGCAGAACACACCAAGAGTCACAACCAGGAAAGACCATCATTGGCCAAAGTCCTAGCCTGAGCAGGGAATGGGACAACTCTCTGTGGCCAACTCTCTGCGGCCAACTCACTGTGGGACACCTCAACATGGCTGACTCACTACAGGGACAACTCAATCCTGTACAGGATTGGGGACAACAATACAGGGACAACTCAATGGATATCCAAGATTATTCATTCCTGCATGTCCAACGTGAGCTCAGCAGTTCATGCTGTAATTCCGAGGACTGTAGCTTTGCTGAAAACAATCCGGCAAAGGCTAAATCAATTGGAGGCAGCACCTTCGGACCCAGCCAGCCTGGATGAACTTGTATTGCACGAGGAATACAAGACCTATTCATCAACACCAGACGTGCAGGAGTCATTCTTGCTTGGTGATATTGGAGAGGGGTCTAGAAGGATTCTTATATTTGGCAGAAAAAGCTGGCTTCAAATTCTGCAAACATCTGACACCTGGTACGTAGACAGCACATTTGCAATAGCCCCCAAATAGAGAGAGCAGGGAACTGTTTTGAAGTGCGGGGCGGGCTGTTCTGTGCCTCCTTCGCCCACTTCCAAGCCCCATATAGAGAAAGCAAGGAACTGTTTTGAAGTGTGGGGCACTATCGGGTTTGTTGGAGAATGGAGAGAGCAGGGAGCTACTTTGAAGATTCGCATTCAGTTGTCCCTGCAGTGAGTCGGCCATGTTGAGGTGTCCCACAGTGAGTTGGCTGCAAAGAGTTGACCGCAGAGAGTTGTCCTAGACCTGCCTGAGCAGGACCACTTTCCAGATTTTCTTGTTGAAGTGAACCAGTGACCATCCTGAGTGGGTGAAGAGAACTCCTCATTGGCCAGGGAGATGGCCTCACCACACTGAGCAACTGTGCACAGGATTGTGGGTGCCTGGTTCCAGCCCTAATAGCTCCTGTCAATTATCCTGGTGGATATTTAGTTAGAAAGCATGGTCTCTATTGTGCTGGGTGAACTGGTGCTTTTGGTTCTCCTAGAGAATAAAAAGGTAGGATCTTTTAAATGGCTCATATATTCCATATGAGGTCCTTTTAAAGGCACCAAGTATTAAATTAGATGTTCCATGCCACTGAATTTATTAGTCTTCTTTTTCTGCTTCTGCAATAAAATGAATACTAATGTAGATGTTGCACAAACTCATTGAATGGGGTGGAGTATCTACAGTTTCAACAACATTTTAATGAAATGTATTGCGTGCTCTGAGTAAAACATATGCTTTATTTGTCTCAAAAATCCTCACTGCGAGTGCCTTTTTTTTATAGACAGTAAAATTCTTTCATTCCTTGTGTTACCCATGGAGTAAAAGTTATGCTATACCTTGAAGGTTAAGAAAATACCATACAGTTATTTGGCTTAACTAGGATTGCGTCGCTTGACTGAAGTCATGCAACTTCAATTAAGAGAACTAGAAAAAGAGTGTTTTGTGTTGAGGAAAAAATACTGTTTTTGAGTAGCTGCTGAATCTTGGAAATCTACTGGATGTGAAACTGTTTCTATTCCACTCAACTGCAATAGTAAAAATATAAGAGAACATTAGGCTATTACTTTGGTACTATTTTCATTATTTCTCCCTTTATGTAAGCCTGTTGCTATTCTGGAGTAAATGGGATGTGAAATGCAATTTAAATCTTAAGGTTTACAGAACAGAGTTCTCGGAGAAAAGGTAGCTCTTTTTTTCAGCCAGTTCAGAATCCCTGTGCTAAAAGCTGACATTTCTATTGCTATGATAATATTTTCCTTTTAAATCAGTGAAGCTTCATATCATGATCCTAGTAGCCATTACACAGATGGAGCTAATATTTCAGCTATTTCCCCCTGAACTGTACTTCAGCCATCTGTGCAGATATATCAGGCACCTATTTGGATTTCTGCCAGCCTAAGAATTCTGTCTAGAATTCACCCAGCCTCCAAGGGCCAGGGCTGGGGCCAGGGATCAGCACCTTGGACAGTCTCTGAGGGCCCTGGAAAATACAAAGAAAGGTCAACACTACCGATCCCTGAAGTGTCCAGCCACAGACCACCTTTGTGCAGTGGCAGTAGCAGTGGGCCTCTTTCAGCTGAGAGGGTTGTTCTATCATCTCTCTCTGCTCAGCCTTTCCACAAATGGGCTTCCTCCAGAGACTCTTGCAGCACTGCAAGGGCCTCCAGGAAAAAGAGTGAAAATGAATGGGGAGGGTGTCTTGAATGAGGAGGGTGTCTTGAGCCCTTTCATGTTCAGGCACTGGGGGATTTGGGGAGAAGACATTATGGGGCATGGTGTGGGGGAACTTTACTGCTGCTACTTTCTAGAAAAGGAGAAAGTTTACCACTACTGTCCCTACTAAGATAAGCCAGGTTCTGCCCACATTAGGAGAGGGCTCTCAAAAGGGATTTTTTAGAAGTTCCCTGAGCTGTGGAGCCAGTCCTGAGTGTGTGTATACTAATGGGACAGGGAGGGAGCACTGTCCAGCCATCATTTGCCTGGGGCTGGTATACATTTGTAGCACAGTCTCCATTCCCCCTCCCTCCTCAAGAAAGGCCTGATCTCCTTTGAAAAACGGAGGCTTGTTTGGTATCCTTTAGGTCCCTTTGTTTCAGCTCCTTGCAGTTCTAGCTGCCTGTTTTGTATTTATAGCCACGCAGGACCATATGACATTAATTATACATGGGTGACAATTGTCCTTTAGACGCTGAAGTGTCCCTGAGATCCAGTGTCTGCTGTTCTGTGCACTTTGTGGGGACTAAACTAATTAATTCATGTATGATGATGATTATAGTTGTGATTATTACTATTTTATATATTGTTTTTCAACAACAGAAAAAGTTCTTATAATTGTTTAGCTAGCAAAAAGTATGAGAAAACCCAAAGAGGTTTACACTGTAAAAAGAAATGTAAAGGAATATGGTTATATTTGTACAATTTTTTTCCAGTTGGGGGCAAACTGTATGCATGCATACACATACGCATATTTACAAAGGTCATTAATTGGCGGGAGGTGCAGAACCCCAGGGAGTTCTGTGTGAGCACCTTGCTCCATATGTTCTGGGGCTTGTTAATCCTATCAAGAGCTCTGGCTCCAACTGAATCTGGAATCTCAATGTTCCAGCTCCCTGCTTCTCCCTCCCTATTGGCTCCTCCTGTCTGTTCCATGTGCTGTGAATTTGGTTTGCAAATTTAAAGCATAACCATTTAAAATTTTTATAACAATATTCTAAAAGCTACATTAAAACAATCAAAACTATATTATTTAAAAGCCTGGGTGAACAGGTGCATCTTTAAAAACTTTTAAAAAGTTGTCAGAGATGGGGAGGCTCTTATTTCACTAGGGAGCACATTCCAAAGCCTCGGGGCAGCAACGGAGAAGGCCAATCCCTGAGTAGCCACCAGACGAGCCGGTGGCAAATGCAGACGGACCTCTCCTGATGATCTCAATGGGCGGTGGGGTTCATGACGAAGAAGACGTTCTCTTAACTACCCAGGGCCCAAGCTGTTTAGGGCTTTATAGGTTATGACCAATACCTTGTACTTTGCCCGGAAACATATCGGCAGCCAGTGTAACTCCTTCATTATAGGAGTAATATGGCCTCTCTTGGATGACCCAGAGAACAATCTGGCTGCCACATTCTAGACCAACTGTAGTTTCTGGACTACGTACAAGGACAGCCCATGATGATGATGATGGAAAGCACTCTCTGTGTGTAAGTGCAGAATCCAGAGAGTGAAGGGTTGTAACACACACAGATCAGGCTGTGGTATACAACAAAGAATTTAATGAAGGTCTTCTGGTTCTTTAGCACAGCAAGGCAATACAGACTGCAGTCCTGTTCTTCTACTTGTTCTCTATCTGCCCCTCCCCTAGTCTAGGACTGGATGAAGCTGTAACTAATCTAAAGCATTATTTAAGAGCTGGCCTGGATTAAGGCATAGATTCATCAGAAACACCACAATAAGAAGAGCCTTTCCATCAAGTTGTCACAGTGCTCGAGCAATGGGGGTCTGCAGGGATGTGAGCTATTTGTCTGGTGGGTACCGCCCCCTCCCCCTGCACTACCTATATTTGGATAAATTGTCCACTCACCCACCCCCCTCCATCCTTGGGAGGGTCTTAGAGCCAGCACAGCATAGTGGTTAGAGTGTTGGACTAGGGCCGTCAAGACCCGGGTTTGAATCCCCATTCAACCATGAAACTCACTGGGTGACTCGGGGTCAGTCATGTAGATCTCAGCCTAACCTATTTCACAGGGTTGTTGTGAGGATAAAAATAACCATGTACACCACTCTGAGCTCCTCGGAGGAAGAGTGGGATATAAGTGTGAAAATAAATAAATGAATAAATAAGTAAGTAAGTAAGTTAGGTTACCGTTGCTACATGTTCTCCACAACGCTAAGCAAATTCCTAGGCTTAGTAACACCTGAAGGGTCTGTTTGTGAGTCAGTCAATGGTCCTTTTGTGTGCTGTTATTACAAGAGCTGACTTGCAGATGGTCCGGTTGCTACTACAAATAGTACTCAACTGAGAAGCATCCATTCTAAACTGTTGGGGACTGTGTAAGCAGTAACAACTGGGGGCTCTGAGTTTCGTTTTGTCCATGGAGATATCTTGAAGAAGAAAAGTTTGGGGATGAAAACAGCTGGTAAGAGTAAGGCCAAAGAGAAAATGAAAGAGTCTGCATACATGTACATCTTCAGTACAAATTAATAACACAAGTCTATACTTTTATCTTCACATTCTCCTTCTTGTGTTGCATCTTCCATACAAGTTAATCTATCATCTTTTTTGTTGTTGTTCTCCATGCCTTTTGCGTTCCTTTCTACTATTCTGTACTGTCTACCAGCAGTTATCCCCCACCTCCATGTCTGTACTTTATAGAAGTAGTTATCAAGAAATGTGCAATACAGGAATTCTTTGATAAATTGGCTAGTACATCCCATGAGAAGCCATGTGGTCTTTTGACCCTGAAATATTTATCTGTACAAATGAAGAGTAGGAAGGGAAGAGGGTGAGGCATATATAATTCTGTATTCAGTATTTTTGGAATTTATTTTCTGGTATAGAAATATCTAAGGAGAGCATAAATGAGATAATAAAGGTTTATTGCTTCCCCATACCTGTATAACATAATAAATATGCATGTCTTAACACCTAAAAGAAATATTTGATTCTTTTAACAAAAACCATAACCTCTGCATTCAAAATGCAAAAAGAACTGAGCCATACATATTTCTGAATATTTTAGTACCTTGTGAGCTCAGGATGAGTGCACTCCTTGCTTGTTATATAATATAGTCATTGCTAAGCAATTAGAAAGCAACAAAAATGTGTGCACTGTGCCATTCACTGTCATTTATGCATTTGATTTTCCAAAGTGATGAGCATTTTTTCATTCCTGATTTAAAAAGGAATCCCAATGTTTGCCAAGGCTTTGGATCATAGCATCAGATGGCTGGAAGAATCTCATAGGCCATCTAATCCACATTCCTACACTGGTAACATTCCTGAGATTTCCCTGATTCAGGTAAGCTCTGACCCTAACCCTCTACATACATTAAATGAAAAAAGCAGTACTCATGTACTGTTGTTGAAAAGAGAGGAGTAAGTCCCACCCCCAAAGTGTCAATCAGTTTCCCACCCACAGTGCTCATGGTTACTGCATTCATCTGACCACCATAAGCATTATGGTGGGGTGCTCCCATGATAGGCAGTCTGGGGCAGCCTCAGGCTGCCAATCACAGAAGAGCCTGCCATCGGGACTTCTACTCCCCCTTTCAACAGCTTTACACAATTACAGCTTTTTTCATATATCCGAATAAGGCTCCTGTCTTCTCTTATCCAGGCTCTAACTTTAATTATTAAGATAACTAATCTTTAGCTCTCCACCCCCTACCCCCAAATTTTTGAATGCAAAATATATTTTATACACTTCAGTATCTTTAGGTATGTTTTATATTTAGCTATGTTCCTAACTCTAAAAAAAAAAAGTAGTCATTCATTTAATTTCTATACCACCCTGTGGTGATCACCCCTCCCCTAAAGAGTGAACCAGAAATGAACCCTGCCCTGTCTGTCAGGCAGTGACCTTTGGGGATCAGCCACTCAGCACACGGTGGCTGGGACCTAGAGGCCCTGGCGTCAGGAAGTGAAGGGTGTCTTTGTCCTTAGAAGGAGCCAGGAGGGTGATGAGAGAAGATGGGGAGCAAGCTTCGTGAGCACCAGCCATGAAGTCTTGCTGCCTCATGGCCAACAGCCAGCCTGGAGACTTCTCTCATGGAAGGACATCTGCAGAACCTTGAGAGACAGGATTGCAGGAAACTTGAATTATCTCCTGGAGTTTGGGGTGAGTTCAAGGGAAGCCAAGGAAACCAAGGGCTTTGGCTTTGGGAAAAGGTTTAGCCAGGGAACCATATGTTAGGTAGCCTGCATTAGGTTTCTTTTGATTTTGTGCTTTTGCAAATCCTTACAATTGGTTTATACTGTTTTTATCTGTAACATAACTAAGAGGAACTGAACCTGAGCCTCTTATCCAACCAAGGCTCTGTAGAAGTCTCTGTACCAGGTGCTTTTAAAGCTTCCTTGCAACTAGGGGTGCTTTTTGAATTATCTTCACAACTGGGTAACCATGATTTTTAAAGTGTGCCACTCCAAATACCAGCTGGAGTGCTCTTTGCAAGTATTACTGCAAGTACTGAGTGTTTCTGTTACCTGTAACTAAAAGCTGAGAAAGCCTCAGACTGAAGCAGTCTGTAGTATTTTGAATAAAGCCGCCCCCCCCCCTTTATTCTTTGGGTTTTACCTGCCTCTGAGTGGATTTTTAACTCAGGAAAAGGGGTTTTTGCTCTGGTGCAAACATGCCTCAGTGTTCATTGTTCAGCAACCTATCAAGTTTTCCCACCACATGGAAGCTGCACGTGGAGGGGTTTTCTGTACTTTTCCATTTGGTAATGAGAAGGAGAGAGTTCCCTGGACATTCACCCAAATCTGGGGGGACAGGACGGACTTTGTAATAATTAGGTGTGGTGGCAGCATATTTTCTACCAAATTAAGTTTTAAAGGAACAGCCTTTGTTGAGCAAACATGGAGGGAATGATTCAGCATTTTTCTTTCCGCCATGTGGGCTTGCTCTGAGACAAAGGCTGGGCTTAAATCCACTATTCGCTACATGTCCCATACAAAATAGTCCTGGGCAATTTACAATCTAAAAACCATTAAAACACTGACACAATTAAAACAATTTAAAAATACAAATAAAAACTTAAAACCCAAAGCTTTAAAACTATAAACTAAAAGCCTGGCTAAACAGGTATGTTTTCAGGTCCTTCTTAAAAGTATTCAGAGAAGGGGAAACTCTAATTTCATTAGGGTTGTGTCTGGAATCTTATGCTAATTAGCTTTGGGTGTTCTTGATATCTCCATGAAGAACACCACCATTTTGTTTACCCATTAATCTGAAGAATTGTCTACCTTTTTTCTCCTGATTAGAAAGTCTATGGCATATTCCCCACCTTTACTGTTTTCTTCTGATATATATTATGTTTGTTCCTCCAGACTATCTCACACCATTGGGTGTATTTTTGGCATATTCTATCATTATCAGAGTAATGCTGGGTGTATTACTGAAGGAATGTGATATACAGAAAGGTTCAGGGGGAAAATGTCAAATTTGAAGGGAGTATTGAAATAGGAGACATGGAAGAGGAAGGGCAGAAATAAGGACAGCAGCAGAACAGAACAATATAAAGCTAGGAATATGCACAAACCCTATTCTTTATACCTTTCTCTTATCCTTTTTCAAGAAGAAGACTGATTTAATGACTGTTTGACAACTATACAATCTGACTTTTTGTTAAACAACAAACAACAACAACAACAATGTAGTGCACTGATTCTTTAAAGCAAGCCCAGAAGGTCTCTGGACAAGCAGGCCTCATGAGAAGAGGAGATAGTTTCAGTTGTGCTATGTCAGTAGTTGGGCCTGTGTCCTAGGTCTAGATGGACTAAAGACAGCCCACAGATAAATTGTGCCCCTACCACCATTACCACCAATTTAATTTTTTTTGCACTGAGCTTTTCCAGTGAGTTGTTAGCAAATAGTTGAGTTATTCGAAGTAGTCTTCTGAGTGTGCTTTTCTCACATATGCAGTAAACAATGTCTCATACCCAATATACAACAAAATACAACACACTCTGCATGTGCTCAAAGCCTCTCCCATCCACATGTTCCAGGACAGAGCCCTGAAAATATTTTTTTAAGCTAAAGCCTGCTTAGCCCTGAGTCAAGTTAAGTCCTAACTTCAAACTGGGGATGTAGCTATAGTTGAGTGAATGGATTCAAAGAACCCAGGCTACCAAGCTCCTTAGGGCCCCTAGGCTCCACCCCTCCCAATTTTTTTCATTATCTCCCTCACTCCAAGGGGCCACCAGAGAGAGAGGCAAACACGGGCCCCCTCTCCCCAGGCTACGCCCCTGCTCCAAACTCAATCATATGGTAAACACTTAATGATGACAACGTTTAGAACTTCTGCCTCAGATTCTTCTGTTCCAAACAAACCATTAGCTATTAAAAAATGCTAACGCTTCACTAGTTTTTATCATTACTTTAATTATTATTATTAAGTATAGTTATGGGTCTTAAAACATCTACAGGTTTAGTGTATTATCTCATCTTTTAGATTAATCACATAACTCCATTCCTTCTTTCATTATTATTTCCAAAGGATTTATTTGCTTTCTTTCTGATTTCATCCACATATAATTGGGCACATGGGGGGGGGGGAAGCTAAACATTTAAAAGGAAAGGAAACACCCCAAAGTTTTAAAACTACCTCTTGGAAGCGTACTATAGGTTGTGTTTACCTCTATCTACACCTCCTTGATTGTCACGAATAAAGTTAAATGAAAATGTCAAACACTGAAAACGTGGTGCAGTAAATGAAAAATCCAAGTCACAAAGAAAACACCCTCATAATAAACAAGTAGGATCTATCGGAAGAGTTCCCCCCGCCCCTATGCTTGAAATTTAACAGCCAACTGTCTTCATCCTACACATAACTGTCATGAAGAACCTCTAAATCTGTCCTTATTTATGGCATGTGTTATGACAAGATTTGACAGTTTCTGAAAGAGCTATAATTGCCACCTAAACATCGCGCATTTTGTCAACTGCAATCGTGTTCAAGGAAAGCATTAATTTCTCCCCTTCCTGAAAGAGTTGACAGAACTTTCCTTTGCTCATTAGCATCTCTCTCTCTCTCTCTCTCTCTCTCTCTCTCTGATAGCCTTTTTCTAGCAGGACATAAGATCCTTTGAGGGTAAAAAATAAACGTGTAATGTAGCCAATATTAATTCAGTGCAAATAGCACCCACATGTTTATAAATACATTGATTATTACAGACAGTTGTGATTATCCAGGCCATAAGAAATGACCTCTGGATATTTCCCCCCAATATAGCAAAGGAGATAGTGTGAGAATGCAGATAATATCAGAGAAATTGCTCTTTTAATACACTAAGAGTATAGTGTAATGCCCTAATATAATCAGTGGCACTCTTACCCCTGGACTTTGGGACTGAAGTCCAGGGCCTCCACTGGGGGCCTCCAAATCCTCTTTAGACTGTTCCGAGTGGTGTGGTCACTGCTGGCCTGCACTGTGCTGGGCAGATGAGTGTGATTATTACCTATGCCAGGTGCTTTAGAGACAGAGGGGGGAGTGGGGAAAGAAGAATGTGGGATGGGAATATGGTACTGTGTTGAAATGTTTCTGCTACGGCATATTTGCATAAATATACCCCACATGTTAAAAATACTGTGTTTGTGTGGGGTGGGGGGATTATGCTTAACTTGCAGTGGGAGGGGGACCTGAAAAGGCTTTAGGTCCAGGTTCCAAAATTACCTAAGTGCACCTCTGAATACCATTATTATTTATTGATCTAAAAATGTAAAGCAAAACTGTCCTGCAGGATTATGCAGGGTTAGACCAAATTTGGGTCCAACAAGTCCAGCATTCTGCCTCCAGCTGTGGTTAGCAAGATGCCTCTGGGAGGTTTATAAGAAGACTACAATAATGCTAGGCATCCCTTGTTGCTTGCTTTATTTGGTATTCAGTAGGGGTGTTAACAGCTGAGCTTATTCTGCCCACTCCCAGAAGCCTCCCTGGTTGCAGCTGCATCTCCAGGCTTGGAGATTGCACTTTTTCTATGCTCAGGAGCTGCACTGCAATGTGAGCTCCCAGTTTATATTATACATGAGGACAAGTCACTTAGTTGGCAGTAGACTGGTTGCCCCTGGATTTGGGCTGCAAGTAACACAAATTGCAAAGGGGGGGTTAGCTTCACACCCCTTCCCTCTGTGTGGGGGCCCAGCTAAGCAGACTCCAGAACTAGCTACTGCGTGTTATCTGACACCCGAGGTAATTTTGGACTTAGGATGAACTCTAAAACTCTCCTTATCCTCTCTCAAGAGAGATAATACCTGATGCTAATGAAGCAATTAGGCCAAGAAGGGAAGGCAGATAAGATAAGTGCAACAGCAGACTCCATTACAATAGGAATGAGCTGGAGACGTAACTTTGAAGAGATGCCCATCGAAACTTTTGATAGAACTATTGAGATAGAACTTCCCAGCACAGGATACTGTTGGACTCACCTGCACACTCCAGTTGTCCTTACAATCAACCTTGAATACAATAGATGATTCACACACCTTCCTACTCAGGAAGGACTATTGGATAGAATGCATACACACACAATCCCTGCCGGGGAGGGGGGTAGTTGGTCTGGTGCTGAACCAAACCGGGTAGGGTTTGACACTAGATCGTCGAACCGAACAGATTCAGCACCAGTTCGTCGAACCAAACAGGTTCAACACAAGATCATTGAACCGAAAAGGTTTGATCTTGAACCAACCTGTGGGACATAGGACATCAACCAACCCTGTTCTACATCGAACCTATTTGCACATCCCTACTATTCAGCGCTATACTGATATTGAACATGGAGAATTCATGGCTAAAAAAACCCACCCTCATATATTTATAATTCTGACAGGGGATCCATCTTATTTATTTATTATTTCTCTTTGTAAACTGCCCTGAGCCATTTTTGGAAGGGCGGTATAGAAATTGAATTATTATTATTATTATTATTATTATTATTATTATTATTATTATTAATCACGTGATCAGGTTGCTAATGCTCATACCTCTGGACAACATATTAGTTCCATACACTGAGTAGATTAATGTTACCCCTTCTCAGCTAAAACAATGCCCTTCCAATTGCCAGGGTACAGGTCTTGGTCCCTCTCAGAGTTCCCTGCGACAAGGAGTCTGCTCCACACTGGTCCCCCTGGTGGCTTGCTGCGCTACTGGCCCTGTGCTGACCTTACCCTGTGAGGCTTGTTATTGGTTTTCCTGCAGACAAGAAGAGTATAAGCGGCTTCCTGACTGAAGCTACCCTTGTCTCAGTATCAAGGTTTCCTTGTTCATGTGTGAGTATCTTGCCTGTCTGCTTGGTTTGATTCTCAGCTTGCCTGTGATTCCTGATTACTATTTGATCCTTTGGCTCCTTACTCGGTTTGACCCTTGGTTTGTTCCTCACTCTTGGCTCATCTCTAGACACTCTGGCTCCCAATTGTCTGCCTGGACCTGGTGTGTTTCTGGTTCTTCCAGTCCTGGCTGTGGACTGGTGCCCCCTAGTGACTGCTGCCCATGGTTTAGCTTCCTGGCAGTCCCAGAAAATTCAGATCAAACAAAACTTGCTGAAATCTGCATTTTTAAGCAGGGAATTGACCCATTTAAAATTATATTCTGTTCCAGTTCGGGTTTGTCAGTATTTTTTTTAACTCGATGGTTCAGTTCTCTATCAGTCTCTAATTTAAAAATTTTAATGTTCTTTTAAAAAAATTACTGGGGCAGGGGGAATTTCAGTAACCATTTCAGACATTTTGAACTGGTTCTCAACTGGTTTTCATCAATTTCATGCAGAATAATTTGAAACTCCTTTGCTTGCAATGTAACTCCATAAAATAAATACAATGGCTACTTAGAGAAAAATATTTATTGTTATCTATTAACTTTTGAATTTTCCCAGCCAACAACATTCATAAATTGTGATTTAAAAAACAAGAGGGAAATAAAACATGAATTATCCAAGTGAAACCTGAGTGCTGGAATCGTGAGCCACTTATTCTGATCCAATGGCTTGTGTTTAGGAGCTTGGTGAAATTTCAGGTTCAAGGCAGCCACCGAGAGGTTTTAGGTTTATGTTCCATTCTCCTTCAGTGAAAAAATCTCTCTGAACAGCTTCTGCAATTTGGATTCAGTTCAACTTTAACAAATGTATTCTGGCATACATCACATTACACACACAAAAAACCTTAATAGTTTTAAAATTTATATTCTGTTTTTTAATTAATACTCATTTATTTATAAAATTTCTATTCTGCTTTTTACCATAAATCAGTTGCAAAGAACATAACACAATAAAATACAATAAATTCGACCAGCTGAGCTCCCACCACCACCTCTATTCCACAGTTATGGACATGAGTAAGCATGTGTTGCTCTCTCTTCTGGTGGACATTCTCCTTCTTCTGATTGTGTGGTAAGATTCTTCTGAACTGCCCTTCATGCACAATCTAATACTACATTAATATGGTATATAGATTGCATGTGAGGGACCAGTTCAGACCCTCTTACCATCTAATTAGGAGAAGGGGAGCGCATACCAGGGGGAGAAGGCCATGCTCCTTCATGACCCTGGTGTTGTTGTTGGTTAATCCATTCCTCGATCCAGGCCAGCTTTTGAATGAGGCTTTAATTACTTGTATTCTAGTACTGGAGTGGAGGAGGGGCTAACAAAACAGCCAGCAGCAAGAGCACTGAAAGGCAGTCTGTACTTGCCTCTCTGTACATAATATCTATTTCACTAAACTATTAGTATTCCTGAGTCCACTCCATTGCCTTGCCCCTGCATGCCACAACTCTTTCCTCTGGATTCTACAACCCCAACTGTGCAGTAGCCAGGATGCTACTGGCCCCAGATAAAACAAAATGACCAGCAGATAAAAAGATCACATAACGCAGCAGATAAAAGGCCATTAGAAGATCAACTGCAGCTGAAACCTAGCTATCAAAACTGGATAAGCAGAACAGATACATGGAATACCACCTTCAGACTAGCACCCAAGGTTTGTTGGAACTTAAGCAAGCACAATTTTATCTGCAGAATCCTTGAGGATGTGCTGGTGGGGTTTTAGCTGAGAGCTGTGGGTGTTCTCTTATTTCCTCTGCTGTGCCTGTGCTGTAGCAGGAAGCTCTTGGAAAACCATCTGGCCCTTACCTGTTTTCTGCAGGTAATTTGTTTCTTATAGTTCATGATGCTAACACTGATGGATGATGCTACTATAATTAGAAATTCTGAGCACTATTGAATGATACTTTTTTTCTGGCACCATCTCCAAGAAAGGAAACTCCTACCCCATTAAAACTAGAATGCATGACTCCAACGAATTCAGTCTCCTATATTTAGATCAATGAGATCTGATTACTCTGCGGATGTGATCCTTAATTCAGATATGTCAAGTATGCTAGAAATTCTAAAGCTTGGCTTGCATAAACCTTATGTGCTTGTTTTTATGGATATTGCATTGCATTTTCTGGGGCTGGATGGAAGAGGCTGATTTGAGGGCACAGTTTCCCAAGCTAAGCATTTCTGGGCCTGGGAAGTGCTTGGATGGGAAACCTGAGAATCCTATTTATGCACCTTGAATTCCAGCATGGAAGAAAGGTGGGATAGAAGTATAATTTAAAAAGATATGCAAGGTATGCAAAGAAGCAAAATGAGGTATTCACAAAATTAGGGGCCCATCCTAATTTGGTGCATAACTGCTCTTGATAAAGTATGCAGAAGAGGCCAGTTATGAAGAAACTATAGTCACAACACCCTTTACTTTAGAGATAAGTAAAAAGAAATAACTGTAGACTCCACATGTGTGGAAGATCAGTTTCAATCTAGAAGAGGATCAGTTCTGAATTGTATAAAAGGTCTATCATGCAAATGGGGCTTGAATATTAACACTGAAAGATAGGAGCACCTGGGGCCCCTATCCAGTTTGGAAACACAACATAGGGGCGGTGGGGGTCTACCCCACACCATGATCCATAACTCCTTCTGCAGCCTATTCCAGCCTGTGCCACACTACTTAACCAGTGCATCACTACCACACCCTGGCAGGATTCATCCTCTGCCAATGCCCTGAAGAAATAGGCCAACTTAGACTGCTCTCACTCACTGTCCCAATAATATAGGCTGCAGTGGTCATGAGGACCAGAAACAGTGGCAGAGGCAGATTCTAAGGAAGGAAGAGATGGAGCTTCCATTTCTCATTAGCAGTTGAGATTTGTCTTTCCCTAGGGAAGCAGGACTCAACCTGTAGACACAAAGCAACTTGGGAGGGCCCAGTGGCAGATGCAACCACAGCAGCAGAAGGCACCATCATGACTAGGCAGGTATAGCTAAGGCACTTTAGCAACTCCTTCCTGGAAACCAGCAGTTGGAGCAAGTAGGAAGGAACCAAAGTGTGAAGCAGCTCTAGGTTTGGAAGCCACCAGCAAGGGAAGGGTAGCAGCTGAAGGACTGAACAACCAATGGGGAGCGCCAAATGAAAAAATTCTGGGGTACCTTTATGGAAGAGAGCCGGTCTTGTGGTAGCAAGCATGTCTTGTCCCCTTAGCTAAGCAGGTTCTGCCCTGGTTATATATGGATGGGAGACTAGAAGTGTAAGCACTGTAAGATATTCCCCTCAGGGGATGAAGCCACTCTGGGAAGAGCATCTAGGTTCCAAGTTCCTTCCTTGGCATCTCCAAGATAGGGCTGAGAGAGATTTCTGCCTGCAACCTTGGAAAAGCCACTGCTAATCTGTGTAGACAATAGTGAGCTAGATAGACCAATGGTCTGATTCAGTATATGGCAGCTTCCTATGTTCCTATGCCCTCCCTTCCTTTCCCTTTCATTTGTGCAGTCATCCTCCCACTTGCAAAGTAAAAGAGCAGTAAATAGAAGCTAGGTTGAGTTGATCAATCAAGCAGAGCCCTGTGGTGCTTCCGCCCCCCCTCCCTATAATGAAGTTATAAACTCTTCCCTGTTTCTGCTACCCTGTCACAATGGGACATTCCATCTTCCAGTTGGGAGTGGGACTGTAGCTCAGTGGTAGGCCATCTACTTAGCGTGCAGAAGTCCCAGGTTCAACCCCTGGTATCTCCAGGTAGGGCTGCTGGCAAGTGGTACAATCCTAGTACAATGTGCTTTCTGAATGTCTTAAATCAGATTGTTCTCTAGTTAATCTACCTGTAAAAAGGAACCAAATATGCTAGCCTCTGTGAGGAAAGTTGAGGCAGTTGGACTTGGTGGAGGCCACATCATCTCCTCCTGATTTCAGTATAAGAAGAAAATAAGGAAAAGAGGGAATGCAAACAGAGGAATAAAATATTAGAAGGGGTTGCCATGTTGTAGCTTGGAATTAGGTGTAGGTCTCATGACAGAAAAGGCCGAAAGCAATTGATTGTGTACCTCAGTTCACTAGGAAGATAAATACAAGTTGTTTTTAAAAGATCAGCGGCTGAAAAATCCAGCTCTTCTCTTTAAATTTGATTAAGCAAGAATGTTTACTTTGAGGATAAGAGCAAGGCAGAGCACACTGGAAATCCCACTTGGCAAACCAGCTCCTTTTTAAACAATTCAAGCCTGCAATTCACATATATGGCTTCTTGTAATCAGCAGATAAGCAGTTCAAATGTCAGCTGAATATCATGCATTCCAACTGTTGATATTCAGAGACTATTTTCCCAATTTTCTGATAGCTCTCCTTGGTCAACCATTGCCCCATTGGTTGCCTTGTTAAAATGTTTTAGTGTGAATTGCTAGATGTCATTTCTTGGGGTTCAGCATCTCCCCAGATGTTCTGGAAGTTAAAGCTCTGGCCACTGATCGTGGTATGTTGTCTCTAATGCACATTCCATACAGGAACATTTATAAGCACTAAGATGCTATGAAGTATACAACCTGCCGTGTCACATGATAGGGCCTATTTTGAACAGTTGTTTAAGAGGTCTGTGCATGGACATGCGTCAGCTATCACAGTCTGTGGCTATGCTTTGCTCATGTGGGGGGAATTAGTGTCAAATGGGTGCAGACCAATCAACAGCAATAAAATACCTAAAGTCATGTGGGACTGTGACTACAGCATGGGCGCACTGGAAGAAATGAAGGAGGATAGACACGTGTTTTTGAAAACAAAACGTTTCTTCATTGAGGAATCAGGAAAGGAAAGGAAAGACTATGCCATCGAGTCAGTGTCGACTCCTGGCGTCCACAGAGCCATGTGGTTTTCTTGATGGTTTACCATTGCCTTCTCCCACACACTATGAGATGATGCCTTTCAGCACCTTCCTTTATTGCTGCTGTCCGATATAGGAGTTTCCCATATTCTGGAAAACACTCCAGTGGGGATTCAGACCAACAGCCTCCTGCTTTCTAGGCAGGTTGCTTCCCCGCTGCACCATTAGGTGGCTATGAGGGATAATGGTGGTACACAAAATAAAGAGAAGTTGATTGATCTTGAGGGACTTTACCAGGCTACAGTACTGGGAAAGGAAAGAGGCTTGCGTGCAAGGAAATGAGAGATAAGATCTGTTTGTCATTAGCTACCCTGGCACAGTGGGAAATGACTTGACTAGCAAGCCCGAGGTTGCCGGTACGAATCCCCGCTGGTATGTTCCCCAGACTATGGGAAACACCTATATCAGGCAGCATTGATATAGGAAGATGCTGAAAGGCAACAGCTCATATTGCACGGGCGATGGCAATGGTAAACCCCTCCTGTATTCTACCAAAGAAAACCACAGGGCTCTGTGGTCGCCAGGAGTTGACACCAACTCGACGGCACACTTACTTTATCTGAGTCTTGCTAGGGGAATCCATCTCTCCAGTGGCTCAAGCACAAGGTGAGCAATGAGGCATGCCCAGGCATCATGGAGCACTGAGTCCGATGGTAGGGTGCACGCTGTTGGTAGTTCAATGGTAGGGTGCTTTGCTGTTCACAGCCAGCAAGGCTGGCAAGAAGGTGGTGAGAGCAAGCAGTGCCATTTTTGAGGGGATTTTAAATAGGAGAAAACATACCTTGGGGCATAATTAAAGAGTTGTAGGTCCTCCTTGACAAATTTTTAGGATTGTAGAAGTTTTGCTTCAAATAAGGTGTCTATTCTGGGTATTGATTAAGTTGTGTCAGGGTGGCTCCCCTGTATTCTCCTTTAGACAAAGAAAGATTCACAGAAGATATCGTCTTGGGTAATCACCTGAAGGTGATTGAGGAAGAGGGGGCACATCACGCGGTCTGGGGTTACTCACTCTTCTGATAAAGGCCAGAAGGAAATGAGATGAGAAGTTTTGTTTAGTCTTGAACTTACACAAGAAGAAGAGAACTTGCACTCCTTTCCCTTTTGTCCCTTTTCAACTCGGTCTTCCCTTCATCTCTCTCTTCCTATGCTCAGATGCAATCTGAGATGGCATTTCCTTCAACTCATTGCAGTCCTTTGCAAATGACCTGAAAGACGCTTAGGGATATGCTTTGCCAGAATGACCTTTTGTCTGGACTTCAGTGAGCATTTCTTTTCCAATCAGGCTAAGAAAACAAAATGGCTAAATGGCTACGTTTGAGAGGTACACTGAAGCACCCCAAAATGGCATAGTGAAGCATGGCTAATAACAGTTGATAACAGAATAGGCTTGTTCACACAATCATTTCAATCTAGGTTTAAGGTGAAGTGATTGTGTGAACCCATGCCAAGGTGGTTTATGTAAAACAAACACTTTCTTGTAAAACAAACACCTTCTTGGCTTTTAAAGCAGTTCAGGGCAGATTATTGCAAAATAAACTAATTCAGCATTCAGAAACTGAAGCTGAGGGTGATGGAGGCTATAGCCCAACAACAACTGAAGAGCCTCAGGTTGGCCATCCCTGAAACTGGCAATGTGCAACAGGAACAATCTTAGGCAGTGATCCTTAGTATTTTCTCAGATGATAGATAGTTTAGAATATACCAGGTTGAACACACATAATTTCATTTGATAAGGAACACTGATTTACAGGCATTCAGGTTAGGGGGTGACAGCAAGGGGATCAGGGGATGGAGCACTTGCTGGCTGGGAGATCTGTGAAGCACTTGCTTCTGTTTGTGAAGCACTTTCTGGCTCAGAGATACCAACGGGCAACAGATGCCCAGATGCCAGCCATACCCCTGACACCAGTGCGTCAGCACCAGTGGGCGTGGCATCACCTTGGGTGGTTCCAGCACTCTAGCCAGCCCTGCTGGGCCCCTAGGATTTGCTCAGGAGTGCCCTGTGCTGATGCCAGTGTAACCCATGCTTTTTAAGGGTTAAAAAATTAAATGCTATAGGCTTGACAAGTAGTGGGCTGCTAAGCTGAGTAGGGTACCATATATGGGGGCGCAATCCTCACTGGATTCAGAGGACATGAAGGAGAACATCTCTGCCCAGAGAGCTCCTGTAAGACTAGCTGTTTGTTTGATAAGTCTATACTTCATTATTTCAGATTACAAGAAGAGAGGTCACAACAGCAGATTATGGCCGGATTCACACTTCATGCCAAACCCTAGGTAAATGTGCCAGTGGTTCGAGTTTGTGGTCATCCGAATCTGTGAAACTGTGATTTCATCACCCAAATCTGAATTTGAACCTTGGGTTTGTAGTGAGTTGCGCCTCTGAAACCTCAGGTTCCAAAGGGCCATTGTTTTATCTGAATGCTGGTGCTGCCCTAACCTGGGATTTGTGCTCTAGCGGATCCCAAAAACATAGAGAGGGCAGCTCAGAGCAGCCCAGAAACTGGCCAGATCTATACTGGCCATGTTTCTTGCTGGCCGTCTCTCAGAGCTGATGCCTCAGCCTCTGCCGTCTCCTTTCTCCTCCTGCCGCTTCTTGGCAACAGGAACACCCCATCCCTTCAGGTCTTACATTTAAAGCTTTCCCCTGCATCTTATGGGCACCTCTTGTCCATCCCATAATAAAAGTATGGGATGACAAGATGGGGACAGCGAGAGAGCAATTCAGGGCTGCAGTGATTTTTGCACAAACACATGAAGCCCCAGTAACACAAGAAATTGAACGACTAAGTTGTTTTCCTGCAAAGGGCACATATGCCAGGCTGTTGGGAAAATGATGCCAGTGTGCTGATCAGAAATGTCAATGTGCCAACCCCATACACAGTTGGGCTCCCATCAAAGCTACATCAGGGACACACTTGTGGAAACCCCGACCTTGACAACCTTCCTGCAGTCCAGTCAGTCAAAGAGACAATACGTCGCCCCACAAATCGGGTGTCTGTCTCTGACCATCACACCTACTCATCAACAATGGGAATTGTGTGCTGGGAGGTGGTGAGAGGCTAGCAAGCCAGGTTTTCTGTGGCACTTCTCATGTGCTGCGATTTCAAAGACAAGGGCTCCACGGGTCTGGAAGGACAAAGCCTGACTTGCTCTGAGGAAGAGGGTAGTTAGTTTCATGGGCACTTGGCACCAATAGGGATGTGCATAAAACCGGTTCTCCCGGTTCGGTTCGGGTCCGAACCGGGTCCGGACCGGACCGGGGTGGTTCGGTTTTGGTTTTGCCAGACCACCCCCGGTCCGGTTCGGTTTCAAACCGGTTCGGATCCGAACCGAACCAGTTCGGATCACAAAAAGTGGCTGGTTTTGAAGGGGACATTGTGTTCTACCAGCCACCCAAATTTCAAGTCGATTGGACCTTCCTCTGATTTTTTACAATTTTTTTTCAAAAAATAAATTTTTGCCCATAACTCACAATGTGGAGCCCTTAGGGGCAAAAAAGCTGGGGTGGGTGGTAGCCACCCATGGGTGTCCTCCACCCCAAAAATCCCAAGGCAATTGGTGGCTCCTAGTATTATTGGTGAATTTCTGAAGAAAATTTTTTTTCCATTGGCTAGAATGGGGGTTTGGGGCTGCCCCAGACCCACCTCTGTGGGGTGGCAGCACCCCCAAAGTGGGTCCGGGGCCATGGCAAAAATGCCCTCAGTCCCTCCCAGCAATCCCCGTAGAGATAGGAGTGATGGTTCTGTTGTTTTTCTGAGGTGTTCTGAGTGAGTGTGGATTCTGTGATAGCAAATGAGTGGATTCATGGTGTCTCATTGGAAATCTCATAAGCTATCATAGAATCTACACTCAGAATACCTCAGAAAAACAACAGAACCATCACTCCTATCTCTACGGGGATTGCTGGGAGGGACTGAGGGCATTTTTGCCATGGCCCCGGACCCACTTTGGGGGTGCTGCCACCCCACAGAGGCGGGTCTGGGGCAGCCCTGAACCCCCATTCTAGCCAATGGAAAAAAAATTTTTCTTCAGAAATTCACCAATAATACTAGGAGCAACCCAACAATTGCCACCCCATCTTTTTGGCCCCTCTCTCTGGGCGGCCTAACACGTAACACCTAGTCAGTCCATCTTAATGCCTACCTACTACCACCACTCCTATCCAAGCAAGTAAGAGGAGGACACTCAGAGAGACAACACCCACTCTCTGATCTAACAAAAAGGCCACTGCTGTGCTGCCTGCCAGCACAGCAGCAGCAGCGGAGCAGCACACTAAGCACAAGAGCAGCACACACAGAGAAGAAGCAGGAGGCGGAGCAGCAGAGCAGCAGACCTGCCGCTCTGCATGATGGGTGACGTGATGCCCAAAGAAACCACCGCCTCACTCAGTGCCTGCCACTGACTAGGCCCGACAGACAGAAGCCAGCCAACCTGCTCTGCTCTGCTCTGATGCTCCCCATGGATGATGCACACACACCCTACATCTGCATCCCAATGACCAGACCAGACCAGACCAAGTGCGCAGAGTCAGCACAGGCCAGCAGCCACCAGCCCAGCAACAACAACAGCTACTACTGCTACCACCACAACCAGTGTTGCCGCTACAATAACATTCCCAGTCCAGTCACGCGCGCCACAGCCTGAGCCTAGCACACAGCCAACAGCTGCTGCCAGCCAGTGCCTGGCAAGCCCAGCCAACATGAGGAGGAGAGAGCTAAGTAGACGGCGCACGCACATCACCAACCCATCACGACGGCGCAACTGCAAGGGGAGAGGGCACAATTACAGGCAGGAGGAGGAGGAGGCGGCAAGGCAATCCTAGCACAGATTTGAAAGTTTAAAATCCACCAGGACATCTTCTAGAATCTAGACTTCTGTTTTTTCTACCACCAGCTGTAGTGTCTAGTTAGTCAGTGTGCTGTGCAGCTGAGCTGCGTGTGAGGAAGGATGATTGTAGCTAGTTCTTTAGTTTCAGCAGACTGAGCATTGAGCATGGGCAGTGGCCTTGGGAAGCAACACAATTACACGACGACACTCACCTGCTGCTGCTGGTTCTAGAAGTTGCCTCTTCTCGTCTTTTCACCTCTTCGTGTGTGTGTGTGTGTGTGTGTGTGTGTGTGTGTGTGCAGTGAGTGCATGCCTTTTGCCTTGCTGGAAAGAAATGCTTCTCTGGTCCACCACCACATATCTGCTCAAGGACACAGAGGCCCAAGGCAGAGGTGGTGGCACCAGTGTGAGTGCATGTGTGCTGGTGGTGTTTTCCACCACAGGTGTTCTGTGTGTGTATGTGTGCGCTGCTAGCTAGGAGGGGGGAGGGAGGCAGGGAGGGAGGCAGGGAGGCAGGGGGGAGGAAAGGGGAGGGGGAGAGGGATGTAGAGGGGATTGAAGGGGGGAGGGTCCGGCTCAGAGTTGGTCAGCCACATATTTGTGCACACACGTGCTCACATGTGTGCTTCGGTGGGAGAGACCAGACTCTCATCATCTGCCAGACCGGGGTTGGGGGCAGGTGAGGCGGTGGTGGGCTGGAAGGGAGGGAGGATGGAAGGTGGTGAAGAGGAAGGGGAGAGGATGAGAGGGGAAGGATGGAGGAAGGCATGGGGGGGAGGAAAAAAAACATGTAGACAGACACACACCACACTACACACAGAAAGCATCCACACACAGAGACAGTGCTAGGCATCCATTCACACAGACAGACAGACAGACAGACACACAACAGGAAGAGACAGACTGAGCCTGCACCACACACACACACACACAGACCCAATTCCCCCCCTGCACACAGTTATCAATCAATATGTTGTGTTGGCAGCCAGTTCATTGCTATTCTGATGGTTTTGGGTTTTTTGCCATCAGCCAACATCAACAGTGACCACAATCAAGATGAACATAAGATGATAATAATTCATTCGTTTCATTTGAAAAAATCACCCAGTCATTTTCTCCATGTAAACCAAGCCCCCCACACATGATTTCTGGCAACATTTTCAATAAAATCAATTCATTTGGCATTCATCATTTTGTTCTCCCTCTGTCACCTTTTTTTCTTTCTTTTGCATAATTTTGAGGCTTGATTTTGACATGGGGTTTTTAAAGAAAAAATTATTTACATGTTTATTTACATACAGTATTTACATATCTACACTGCATTTTAGAACGTATACCCGCCGCTGCCGCTAAGTCTAGTACTCCGTGGGCTGTGCTACTTTGGGGGGGGGTGCCGTGCCCACGCCAGGTCCCCAAATGCTGACAGGTGGATAGATAAAGGGCCTGTGCTGGTCAGCATTGGGTTTCTTTTTAGGTGGGCGTGGGCATTGTAAACATCTGGCCAGTCGCAGCACTACAACTACTACTACAACTGCATCTCTGTGTGGGCACACTACACGCTGCGACTGGCTGGCACGGCTCAGCATCTGTCACGTCAGCTCAGCTAGAGGTGGAAGGGGGGAGGGTAGGGATAAGCACAGAGGTCGAGCCAGGCAGGTGACCAACCATGGGGCAACCCACGGTAATCACTCGCCCGTCTCAAACTGCAGCTTGGGGTAGCCCAACAGGGGGAGGTTCACCTTAAGGAAGACCAGCTGCTCCACCAGACCAGGGTCCAAGCGGGAGCGAGAGGGTGTCACCACGTCCCCGGCACGTGAAAACACCCGCTCGCTCTGGACACTGGTTGGGGGGCAGGAGAGGAGGCGCACAGCCACCACCGCCAGGTCCGGCCAGACTTCGCGGCGGCTCGCCCAGAACTGTGCGCAGTCCACGCCGTCTCCCTCCACAGGCTCCTCCAAGTACTGCGCAACGCATTGCTCAGCACTGGAGGGGGGCCTGGCAGGTCGAGCCTCCCGCATACCAGGCATGGCGCCATAGCAGAACCGCTGAAACCACTGGGCGGATCTCGAGTCGGTAGCAAATGGCTGCTGCGATGGTGCCGCCTGGGATGCCACGCTGCTGGACTGGGAAGAGGGAGGGGAAGGGGAAGCTGACGCCGGCTGGCCGCCCATGCTGCTGCTGGGTGCGGGTTGGGCCGCGAGGGCTGCCCCCGCACCACTACCAACACCCTGGTCTCTCCGGGCCCTAGCGGCCTCCTCCTCCCTAACCTTCTCGACCAGGATGCCCTTCCACCTGGGCAAGTCGTCGGCACTCACGGCATTGCCCTTGAGGGCTGGGTGACAGAGACAAGCGAGGACATACTCCTCCCTGTCTCCCAGCACATCAACGAGCCGCTTGTCAACCCCAGACCTCAGCCTCCCAGCCAGAGCACGACCCTCTGGCGTGGTCAGAGAGATATGGAGTCCACCCATCAGCTTCTCGAGACCAACAGCTGTGGGCAGCGCCTGCCTCAAGGGAGTGGTGTCGCCACACAAGCCCTTCATGGCAAGCTGGAAGGGCTCGAGTGCCGACACCGCCTCGGACATCTGCTTCCACTCTGCGTTCGAGAAGTCGCAGACATCCAAGGACTCGTCCCTCGCCAGGGCGACAAGGGCTCTCTCCTGCTCCAACAGGCGCTGGAACAGGAGGAAGGTGGAGTTCCACCGCGTCTCCACATCCGTAGGGATGAGATGGCGAGGAAGGCCAAGGTCATCCTGCTTCTGGCGAAGCAGTCTCCTGGACTTCTCGCTGCGGTGGAAGTGGGCGGCCAGCTTGCGGGACTTATCCACAAGCGTGGCCGTGGCAGCAACAGCAGCTTGGATGGGGCGGGCCCCCTTCTCCTGGGACGCCTTCAGCTCCTTAAGGCCAAGGGCATCCCTGACGGTCAGATGGAGCGTGTGTGCCATACACCGTATGTTCACACAGTCCATGACTGTCTCGACAGCGGCGGTAACGTTGGCTCCATTGTCGGTGACAATGAAGCCGCGGGAGAGGTGTGGACACCCGCCAATCCACTCCTCTATCTGGCGGTCGAGTACGGCCGCCACCTCCTCCGCGGTGTGCCTCGTGTCCATCGTCTCCACGTGCAGGACGGCCCACCTGTGCCGTAGTGCAGCGGGAGCCGCGCCGGACCCGGAAGCATCGCCCGCGGAGGTCCCCTCACTCTCCGGTCCCCACCAGTGGGCAGTGAGGGCCAGGAAAGAAGCGTGCATCCCACTGACACTGGTCCAGAGGTCAGTCGTGAAATGCACGCTTGTCCCGGCCGGAGCTGCACGCAGCTCGGCCGACACGAGCTCCCTGCACCGGCGGTACAGGGAGGGGACCACTTTCTGGCTGAACGTCGTCCTTGAGGGGATGACGTATTCGGGAGCCAGGTATTGGAGAATCCGGCGGAAGCCGTTGTTCTCGACCACCTGAAACGGCTGGTCATCGGTGGAAATCATCTCCCCTATGAGGCGGGTGAGGTGATGATGGTCCACGCGAACAATACGCTGGCTGCCCGAGGACTGCGTCCACCGCTGGACGGGCAGTGTAGTCTGCCTGCTGGCTGGCACACTGCCGCTGCCCGCCCTAGTGGCTGATGCACAAGGCGCACTAGCGCTGCCAGCCTGTCCCCTGAGACCTGGGTGGTGACGCTCTAGGTGTCTCCACATAGGCGTCGTACCCAGGTGCGCAGGGTCCCTTCCACGGCTGACAAGCATCCTGCAGTGGACACAGCGGGCGTGGAATGGGTCATCTTGAGGGACCTCAAAATGCACCCATGCACCACTGCCCTTGGCCTCCTGCGCCCTGGGCGCCGTCCTAGGCCGTTTCTCGCAGGGTGGCTGCAGTCCTAGGGGGGGGGCGGCCGCCGCTGCCTGCCCACTGCTGCCACCCAACCCGCCCCTTCCGCCCTCCACAGCGGAGGAAGGGCCCGGCTGAACTGGCATCGGAGAGGCAGGCCTCTCCTCCACCACCTCGCCAGACCGCTCCCCACCAGAGTGTCGGGCTTCACGAGGGGGGGCCCCACTGAGCGGCGAAAGGATAGGGGGAAGGGGCCCCAGAGGGAGGGAGAACCTGGCTGCATCGCTGCCAGCCGCACGGTCCTCACCGCCCTCTACCTGCTCTTCCAACTCCACAGTCTCCTCCACCTCAACAACTGGCGGTAGCTCAGCAGCACCTGGTGCCACCAGCGAGGAGGGACCCGCCACAGCCCTAACGGTGCCTCTGCCTCTGCCGCGATTGGCGGCAGCAGGCGTGGGGAACTGAATCCTGCGCACCAAAGATGGGGCCGGAGCAAAGAATTCTCCAATGGGGAGAACTGGGGTGTCCTCAGGCTCCCCGCGTCCTCTCCCTCCCCGTGCTGCAGGCGCACCCCGCACCTGGCCTCTCCCACCTCTGCCTGACAGCCTTGAGCGAGCCCTGCCCGCCACACGGCGCTCAGACATGCTGCTAGGTCAGAAGGAGGGAGACTTTAGGAGGAAGGCCAGAGACAGGGTCAAAAAAATAATTTGGAGGGGCTTAGGGGCCAAAAAAAAGGCAGCTGATTTGGAGACGGCGGGGGGGGGAGTTTGTTTTTAAAAAAGGAAGCCAATTGGGGGGAAAGGAAGACTTTTTGATGGGGGGGGGAAGCCAATTGAAGTGAGGGGGAGGGTGTCCTTTTAGAATTTGGGACTCGGGAGTCAACCAAGCCAATTGGGGAGATGGGTCCGGGATGGTTTTTTAAAAAAATAGGGGGTTAAAGGGTGGACCCCTGGTGTGGGTGGCACGGGCAGTTGGGTGGAGTAGTTGTGGTGTGGGTGGCAAGTTTTTAACTTTTTTGGGGGGGAGAGTGGATGGGGGGAGGGCACAGCACCTACCGGGGGTGGGGGAGGGACGCAGTCAACGCTTGGGAACCTGCAGATCAAAGGAGGAAAGCCTTATTTAGTGAACTGGAACACAAAGTGTGGGTTCTGGGGGGTGGTTCTCAAGTAATGCTCCTGTGGGGGGAGCATCAAACTCAATGCAGCCTATTTAGTGACTCTAAATTGCACACAACCAAAACCAGAACCCAGTCACACCTAAACAGAGGTTGAACCCACCCACTCTGTGACTCTGCCCGCCCAATGCCATGGCAAGCAAGCAGCAGCAAACACTTGATGGCAGCATCATGGATTGAACATCATCATCATATGTGTGTATTGGCCCAGCATGTAGTGGCAGCATCCGATCCCCTGACCCCACTCAGACTGCCCCAGAGGCAAGGAAGCACTCTGGCATGGCATTGGCCCAGCATGTAGTGGCAGCTTCCGATCCCCTGACCCCACTCAGACTGCCCCAGAGGCAAGGAAGCACTCTGGCATGGCATTGGCCCAGCATGTAGTGGCAGCATCCGATCCCCTGACCCCACTCAGACTGCCCCAGAGGCAAGGAAGCACTCTGGCATGGCATTGGCCCAGCATGTAGTGGCAGCATCCGATCCCCTGACCCCACTCAGACTGCCCCAGAGGCAAGGAAACACTCTGGCATGGCATTGGCCCAGCATGTAGTGGCAGCATCCGATCCCCTGACCCCACTCAGACTGCCCCAGAGGCAAGGAAACACTCTGGAAGAAGGCACCTGTTCAAAAACCACCTGCAAGACGCATGCAATGCAACGCAACACACAGCAGCAGCAATTTCTTTATTGGGCATGAAGACACAAGTTACAACGGTACATCTCCTCTCCCTCCTCCCCACACCCAAATGCATTTCAAGATAGGGGTGTCCCTATTTAAAACCGCCAGCTAGGGAGAGAAAGGGGGCAACAAAAGGTGCACAATTGCACACGCACTAACCCCTCTTCTTCCGGTCCTTCTCCTGCCGCTCACTGCTGGTCACGGATGCGCCGCCAACAGCCAACCCCCTGGGCTGGGACACAACAGGGCGGCCGCACGAGGCACAGGCAACCGGGGTAGTTCAACGATGGAGGGGCAGAAGTGAGGAGACCACACTATTTATGTGTTGTTGCTCAACTCACCCCCAAGCAGAGACAAATGAAATAAAACAACTTTCAAAAGAAAAATAACCGATGGCGGGGACCTCCAGGTGAGGTCGGAGGTAGGATACTGTGTGGCTGCAGCTGTGGGAGGAAGAAGAAGTGAAGGGATGAGGAGAGAGAAAGAGAGAGAGAGAGGAAGAAGAGAGGAGGAGCTGTAATGTAGCAGCAGGGAGGGGGATTCGGGTGTGGGAGGAGGACAGCAGCAGCAGCGGTGACGGTCCCAAGAGGGGGAGAGACCAACAGAGGGTGTTTGGGGGGTGGAGTGTGTTTCAGGGGGTCTGGGGTATGTAGCGGGGAGTCGGGGGGCAAGAGGGGGAGAGACCAGAGGGTGTTTGAGAGGTGGAGTGTGTTTCAGGGGGTCTGGGGTATGTAGCGGGGAGTCAGGGGGGCAAGAGGGGGAGAGACCAACAGAGGGTGTTTGGGGGGTGGAGTGTGTTTCAGGGGGTCTGGGGTATGTAGCGGGGAGTCGGGGAGCAAGAGGGGGAGAGACCAGAGGGTGTTTGGGAGGTGGAGTGTGTTTCAGGGGGTCTGGGGTATGTAGCGGGGAGTCGGGGGGCAAGAGGGGGAGAGACCAGAGGGTGTTTGAGAGGTGGAGTGTGTTTCAGGGGGTCTGGGGTATGTAGCGGGGAGTCAGGGGGGCAAGAGGGGGAGAGACCAACAGAGGGTGTTTGGGGGGTGGAGTGTGTTTCAGGGGGTCTGGGGTATGTAGCGGGGAGTCGGGGGGCAAGAGGGGGAGAGAACAGAGGGTGTTTGGGAGGTGGAGTGTGTTTCAGGGGGTCTGGGGTATGTAGCGGGGAGTCAGGGGGGCAAGAGGGGGAGAGACCAACAGAGGGTGTTTGGGGGGTGGAGTGTGTTTCAGGGGGTCTGGGGTATGTAGCGGGGAGTCAGGGGGGCAAGAGGGGGAGAGACCAACAGAGGGTGTTTGGGGGGTGGAGTGTGTTTCAGGGGGTCTGAGGTATGTAGCGGGGAGTCGGGGGGCAAGAGGGGGAGAGACCAGAGGGTGTTTGAGAGGTGGAGTGTGTTTCAGGGGGTCTGGGGTATGTAGCAGGGAGTCGGGGGGCAAGAGGGGGAGAGACCAACAGAGGGTGTTTGGGGGGTGGAGTGTGTTTCAGGGGGTCTGGGGTATGTAGCAGGGAGTCGGGGGGCAAGAGGGGGAGAGACCAGAGGGCAGGGTGTGTTTTGGGGGGATTAGTATGCGTCAAGGGGGATGAATCTGGGTGGGAGGGGGCAGGCAGGGCAGGAGTGGAGGAGGAGGAGGTGGCAGTGGGGGGAGTGGGTTTCTGGAGGGGAGGGAGGGGGGAAGCTGGGAGCAGAGGGCCACACAGAGAGGGGAACAATCAATGAATCAATCAAAGCAAACCAAACAATATGAAAAAAAGTCCAAAAAAAAAAAAAAAACACCTGGGAACAATGGGCAGAAAGTCTGGGGGGGGGGGGAGAGGAACCAACAACAACCAGCAGGGAGGAATGGGACACACACACAGCAAAACCAGAACCAAAAGAAGCTAATTGATTTCACACACAAAACCAAAGTAACTAAGACAGGACTCAACAGGCAGCAGCAGCAGCACCAGGGAGGATGGGGAACAACACTCAGTCTGGGTGGGAGGGGGCAGGCAGGGCAGGAGTGGAGGAGGAGGTGGCAGTGGGGGGAGTGGGTTTCTGGAGGGGAGGGAGGGGGTAAGCTAGGAGCAGGACCACACAGGGGAACAATCAAATTTGAATCAAAACAATCTATACACAAAGTAAAAAAAAGGAAACCAAAGGGCAGCCAGAAAGTCTCAGGGCGGGGGGGGGGGTAACAACTACCAGGGGGAGGGACTGGGGGAGTGGGTGGGACACACACAGGGAGCAAAACCAAAACCAGAACCTAATTCCACAAAGAAATCCAAAGAATGCAAGGCTCAACAGGCAGCAGCACAGGAGGGAAACAATCTTATCTGGGTGGGAGGGAGGGAGGGGGGAAGCTAGGAGCAGAGGGCCAGAGGGGAACAAATTAACAATCAAAATCAGAACACAAGGAATCAAATTGCAGCAATAATATAAACTAAATCCTCAGAAACACAACTCAGACAGGCAGCCAGCAATAACAATAGCAGAAGTTATTAATTAAAAACCAAAATCAGCAAATATATAAATTTACACAGAAGCAATAATTGAATGAAACTCAAAAAGTGGAACAAAAGGCAGGCAAGGCACAAAAACAGGAAAGCAATGCAGAAGATGGGGGGGGGGGGAGGAGGGAAAGCCAAAACTTTGGGAGAAGGGTTGAGAGAGAAAGGGTGAAGAGAACAGAAAACACAACAGGAAAAGTTGGAAAAAGTTGAGGGGAAAGTATTAAAGAGGTTTGGACAGAGACAGACAGAGGGCAGATGGACAAGGTGGCACACAACAACACACAGAGAGAGCAGAGAGACAGACACACACTAATGTGACACACAGTCAGCAGGGACTCACAGCAGACACCAGCAGCAAAAGAGCAAGCAAGGTCTCAGAGATGATCCCACAACTGCAGCCAAGAGAAGTTCCCAGAGAAGAGGCTTGGGTTTATATAGGTTTGAAATTCCCTCCTTTGGGAGCCCCCACCTTTGCACTCCCCCCACGGCCAACAGGGTGCCAGCTCTCAACAGTGCAACAGCCAAGCAGCCTACCAGACCAAAGGACTCATTCTGGCCAATCAAAGGATCAATAGCGCAGCCAATACAATGCCTGAAAATAGCATCACAAAATGGATGCTAGGAGCAAAAGTTTCAGGAATGAGCCACAAAATGGAGGACACACTTCAAACTTTAAAGGGACACTCCACTGACTCCAGAGACTCAATTGAACTCCCGAACCGGTTCGGGAAACCCGAGCCGGTTCGGAGCCGAACCGACTCGGATTCGGTCCGGATCGGTCCCAGAAGGGCCCGATTCGGTCCGGGATCGAACCGCCGGATCCGGACCAAACCGCACATCACTAGGCACCAAGAGGGATAGAGGATTGGATTTCTTGAGCAACCTGCAATGCACATCTTTGCGTGGTGCCCAGCGTGCAGGATCTTTACGTAGAATCACCACAGAAAACATTTTGACATCTTCCATCTGGGGAAGGGGGGAAAGCACACGCTCCAGGAACCCTTTCATTCACAAAACACACGATCTCGTGTGGTTGCTCAGCAAGGCATCAAGGTGTTTCAAGTGTTGTCATTGGACATTGGTTGCCTTGCATGCCTGGACATTGTGTTTTTAACATTCTTGTGGAAAGTACAAGTCCCTCCAACTGTATAGAGGCATGTCTATACATCTGTAGATACAGATATGTATCCAGACGGTCGGCTTTGCCTCCCACCTCCCAGTTTGGAGGTACCCCAGACTGGTGCAGTATTATTCGTTCTTGCAAAGGGAATTGAACCACCTACAGGATAATCAGTCATACCCCATGTGTGGAGCTGTCCAACAGGACAAAGGGCATGTGCTCAAAAGCCCTGTGTGACAATAAAAAATGCAATAGATGCTTAGGCCCTTCTCCCAAGGACCACTCTTTCATGAGAGTGCCTGGCCATAGACATGCATGTGAGCCAGAGAGCTGTTGCTGCCCAGCTGGCTTGCTAGTTCCATGCAAGCTGCAGGGAAGGGTTGCTCAGCGACACCTTTCCCAGTCCTGGCAAGAGCCACAAACCAAGAGTGTAAGCATTCCCGCTGGAAATCTGGTATCCCCAAAACACATATCCTTGCACTTTTTTCTTTTCTTTTTTGCCCTGCATGGTCATCTGGCTAGCCAGGCATTACAAGTGCCTCCTACCATCCCCCAGTATCAATAATTGTGCCTGTGCAAGACTGTATAGCTGCAGAGCTCTTGTAAAGGCAGTGGTGCAAGCGGCATGAAGAAAGGGTTAAAATGTCTTTTCCCTTCCATGGGTGGGTGATCAATGCCAAAAAGGCACAATCACACTGAGCATGCCTCCTCAAAGATCATGGCCAATGGTTGCCCCTTTACTGATGCCCTGATGCCTTGCCCACAGTCTGGCAACACGAGTGGTATGGAGCTTGCTGGGATGCAGCCTTGGCAGACCAGGAGGAGGGAAGGGTCCCTCTGCCTAGAAGCCAGAAGTTGCAAAACTGCTGTTGAACAGTCATCTGCGGAATGATTCCTGGCTTCACAGATTAACTGCACGGTTTCATGCTAGTCTGAATCGACCTTGTATCTCAACACCAAGATACAGAACTATGAGATTCCAATTTCTGGTTAGACATTAGTCGGAAAAAAGGAAACTCAAACTAACTAACAAAAAATCTCTCAGTTTTGGACACATGAGTCTGATCAAGTCTCCGTAATTTTATTTTATTTTTTGCGGCCGGGGAGGGGGGGGCAAACTCTGTTGTTTGATTGTGGTAAGAGGAGCTAAACCTTGAAGTACAAATTCATTATTTAATTGTTGTTACAATTGTGATCATTTTTTCTTTAGAAAATTAGTGGGGGTGGGGTGGGGATCCCACAAGGCAGGATTACACTGCCATTGTAGAAGAACTTATCTACAGTACATAGAAACTGTTATAGCAGCACTGTAAATAACATGTGGTTGATCTATTGCATTTGTACTTCATGGAGGGACAAAGAGCTACTGAGCCAGAGTGATACACTACACACTGAAGTCTATTTTCACCAATCTGCAATTAGTACATCACCAAGATTTATAATCATTGTGATGTACTAATTGCAGATTGCAACAAAGAATGGTTGCTGCACAGAGGCAGCAGTATCTTCTCCATGCTCTGCTCTGGACCATTTTGGTTTAGGACGAAATAAATAGCATCCTGCTTTCCTTGTCCCAAACTTCAGCAGGCGGTGCTGGAGGGCAATTGCACTCTAGTAACAGGCTGCTGACGTTTAGGACTTAGTGAGCAGTAAACTGCAAATCTGATGCAGAGCTCAGCAATCTTTCAGTACTGCACAGGGAGGGAGATATTCCCATTGGTTTCCCGCCAACTGCTTCTAATATGGTGGTCCTGTAGCAACCAGCTAAGCAGTGAAATGGGGCCACCCACAAACAAGGTAATAGTTTCTGTGTACTCAGACTCTCCATCTATGCAGATAAATAGTTGTTTGTACATCTGGAAGAAAGGAAAGGAAAGAAGAAATATCGCAAAAAGCCTGATGAACCCTGAGCATACCCACTGCTTTCCAGGAGACAGGGCATGCTGAGGGCATCTCTTAAATTGAGGGAAGAGGAGGAGAACAGGCTGGGAGAGGAGAGAATTGGCTTGACCAAATACCTAACAATTTATGGAATGTTGGAGATGGGAATTAAAGTTAGTAGATGTTAGTAGTGGGGCAAGGGAACCTTAATCCCTTGCCCCAAATCCAGTATATAAGGGTTCTGACCAGCTAAAAGAGACCAGATGGGAGAGGAATTAGGATTGGAAGAAAGGCACTTCCTTCTATCCTAATAACATTCTATTCTAATAACATTCTAATATTCCCCCCACCACCAATTTTTTTAACATAAGGAAAGCCTTGCTGTATCAAGTCCAAGGTCTATCTTGTCCACCATCCTGTTTCGCACAGTGGCCCACAAGATGGCTCCAGGAAGTCCACAAGCAGGAGATGATGAGGGCATGCATGCCCTCTCTTCTGCTCTTGCTCCCCTGCAACTGATATTTGGAGGCATCCTGCCTCTGAGCTTGGAGTCAGCCTATATCCATTAAAACTAGTAGCCAGTTATAGACATGTCCTCTATGCATTTATCTAATTCCCTTTTAAAGCCATCCAAGTTGGTGGCCATCATCACTTCCCATAGCAAAATAATTCCATAGATTAATTATGTGCTGTGTGAAAAAGTATTTCCTTTTGTCAGTCCTAAATTTGCTGGCAATCAGTTTCATGGGATGGCCCCCGAGTTCTAGTGTTGTGAGGGAGGGAGAAAAAATTATTTGTATACACTCTCTGCACACCATGCATATAGTGTCATTATAAACTTCTATCATGTCTCCCCTTAGTCAACTTTTTTCCAAGGTAAAAAGCCCCAGATGTTGTAGCCTCATAAGGAAGGTGCTCTATGCCCCTATCTACTTGGTTACCGTCTTCTGCACCTTTTCCAGTTCTACAGTGTTGAAACCGGGGCTGGTTTCCAAACCAGGGCAGGTTTGGAGGTTCAATTGCAGACCCAACTTGGGGTGGTTTGGTCAGTGATCAAACTGAACCAGGCCTGCCTCAGACGAACTGGTTTGGCATGGTAAGGGGTGGCCAGGTGGGGGCGGCAAGAGAGCTTACCCAGCTGGCATGTCTGCCGGCACCACCAATCACCACCTCTCACCCTCCCTGGCATGGAGCTGCACTAGGAGGGTGAATGGTGCTGCTGGCAGCTACGTCAGCCGGGTAAGCAACTTTTTACCTCTCTCGCTGCCTCCACCTGGCTTCAGCTTACCATTAGCAGAGTCCCTTGTAAAGGGGAATCCACACCAGTTCCCCTTTACAAGTATATTGGCTGCACGAACCACAAGAACCAATTCAGTCCAAGGGACCCGACTGACCGGTTGGTTTGACCGAACTGGTTCGAAGCAATGCGGTTCAGCTTGAATTGGTTCAAATTTAAACCAAACCATATTTTTTTGTTCGTGCACAGCCCTATCTACAATGTCCTTCTTAAGATACAGTGACCAAAACTGTACACAGTACTCAAAATGTGGCTGCACCTAGATTTGCATAGGGGCATTTTAATATTAGCAATTTTATTTTAAATCCCCTTCCTAACCAGCACATGGATTTTGTCTTTTTGGCAGTACTGCACACTGAGTTGACACTTTCAACAAGCTGACCACAACCCCAAAATCCCTCTCCAGGTCAATTACCAGCTTTTTCAGCTGCAAAGATGGGCAGATCTCCGAAGGATTTCTGTGCATCCTAGATGAAGTAGTGAAATTGGGATTTGAGGCCAATGGAGATGGAGGGATGCTTGTATGGACTCCCGGGAAGGAGCAAGGCATTCCCTCTCCCTGGCAGATGGAGGAGGAGCAGGGTGCTTAGAACCCCCTCTCCATCCTTCTGTGGCCTGTATGCCCAGGGGTTGTGAGGCTTGTGTAGAGGAAACCCCACATATACCTATAGCCCTCACTCTGTATTTGACTACTCAGGTTTATAGTTAAATGAAAAGCTTCTTGCAGACCTAGCCCCAGATGTCAACATCCACAGCATAGTGCAATGGAACAGGATCAGGGGACAAGGAATCTATTCATTTAGCCTCAGTATTCAGCAGTTTAATTCCTCTCTGATCTTATTCCTCTCAGACTTTCAACTTACGTGTATTAAAACTGGTAACTTGGCTTTGCTTAGCAAAACATTAGGCTGGTTCTCATGAGCAAAATCAGCACAGGAGGAACATTCAGCCAGAATTCTGAAGCTGTGCACTCCCAAGAACTGGTCATGTATCAGCCAAAATCAAGGGAGGAGGACAGGAAAGTGCTTTCGTTCCACCGAAGATAAAATGCTGGATAAATGAAGTTGGTTGGATAAATGATGTAGGTTGCCATCCTACTCAGATTGCAACTAGCACACAATCACTGTCCTGTCCTCTTATCTTGATTTTTGCCGACCCACAACTGGTTTTCGGGAGCACACACCGCTCTGGGATCCTGGCTGGACACTCCTTCTAACCTGATTTTGCTCATCCTCGTTCTGGCCAGAATGCAAACGGCAAAAAACACCATCCTTTCTCATTCTTGACAATGAATTTACTTCATCTCTCCGCAAAAGATAGTGAATAATGCACATGCCCAACAGAGGGCAACTGAGGTGGTATCTGATATCTAAATCCATCTTAGGAAAAAAGTTAAGGACTGACAGAAAAGTCACCGAGGCAAGTCTGCTCCTCCACCACACTTGGGGAGTTTAGCAAGCTTTTCATTTATGTGTGTTGATAATGCTTTTTAAAACGTATGAACATGTAATTTAGGAAGCTAATTAGTCATGCAATGCAGCACTGCCCTTCAACAATTTATTTTCATCAGCATTATTAATCACAGCAGAGCAGATGTCTTCGGGACAAGCCAAGGTTAAAACAAATGATACGAAATAATGAGCTAGTACACGAGACAATCATCCGAAGAGCTACTTGAGTGGTGGGAGAATGTGCCATGGTCATGGAGCACATCTTCTTGCAAGCCTCGTTCACTTTTACTACTTCTCATCATGGTGATCTGTGGCAGTGTCATTAATATGATTAGAGGCCTTTGTTTTGCCCTATCAGGGAAGGCAAGGAAGTACAAAAACAAAGCTAAGATAAAGGAAGAGCTCTGCAGGTTTTTATTTGGTCAAGAACTGAGAATATGCAAGTTCAGCTAGAGCAGTGATTCTCAAACTTGGGTCCTCAGGTGTTATTGGACTTCAACTCCCATAATCCCCAACCAAAGGCCACTGAGGCTGGGGATTATGGGAGTTGAAGTCCAATAACACCTGAGGACCCAAATTTGAGAATCCCTGAGTTAGAGTAACAAAAAATGATTGGTTATACCAACTGTTCACACATAAACATTTCTAATACTAATACTGTGCTGTTCAGGGGACCAAAATGGTCCCCCAACATTCCCAGCAATTACTTGTTTTGGTGTACTGTTGAAACTGTTTGCAGTCTTTCTTAACATAAGCTGCTGTTTCAGTGCCATATTTTCCTAGTGATCTCTTCTTCCTCAAGTGAGGAATCATTGCCTTCACTTGGCTATGCTTGTTCTTGGTGACACCAATATACTCACTACATGAAAATAGCTGGGATTTCCCCCCCTTCAGATTGTTGGGAATTCTCTCTGGTAAGAGAAACCCTTTTTCATTATAGCAGAGTGCACAGAGTCACAACACAGCAGAATTTAGTTAGGCATGCATGTATGCTGAGAGTAAAGTAACTTGGAGCCAGTTCATAGTTTCAAATCAATATAAATGGTATTTATTAGAGAACTCCATTCTAGATAGGAAAGTGAGGAGTCAGGATCTCTAATCTATCTATCTAGCTGGATGCAGATGGATTCTGCATCTCTGCACACATGGTGCAGGGAGAGGAGCTTGCATGTTGCAAGGTAGAAGGAACAGGAAGAAGGGAGAAGAGGAAGGAAGTGGCTGGAATGAAGGAAATCCCTAAGATTAGCAATCTACATTCCAAAGGGATAGTGTCAGAGCAGTAGAGAAGGGATGACCAGTGTTTTGACCCTCTAGCCCTCTGACTCACTAGTCTGTCCTCAACTGTCTTTGAGACAAGAGACAGCGCAAAGTCCTTCACTTCCAACACAGATGAGGATTTCAGACAATCAGGATCATGTAGTGAGTGTGAATATGATGTCACTAAGGGAAAACATAGCCAAGTTAGAGTGAGGGCAATCCTTCCTACACTGGTAATCTGAGTGATTAGGTGTTTGACTCTCCCCTAAGCAAATGAAGATACACTTGCAATTGACATGAAAGGAACAGTCTTCTTCTTGCATACTTTGCTGCAGATCATGCTGTTTGAACTTTCCTTCCTCATTCCCTGGTTCTTTCTAGTTTCAAGTGCCTCTGTATATTATGGTGCCCTGCAATAAATATCTGTCATTCAATAGGGTTGCAAATGATGACAATTTTCCTGCATGCTTTGCCTTTTGATCAGAAGTTGCCAACCTTGGATCCCCAGATGTTGAACTGCAACTCCCATAATCCTCAGCCACAACGGCCAAATGGCTGGGGATGATATGATGTTCAATAACATCTGAGGACCCAGAACCTCTGCTCTAGATAAACAATTGAGCAACCATTTAAAAAACAACAACAACAACAACAACACCAAATGAAGGGAATGGTTTCACATCTAATGAAAAGATTCATGAAACTCCCCGCTTTTGCTTAGCTTTAAAGGAGCATAACAGAAGCCAAGTAACATTTCCTCATAATTTAAAGCTGTGTTTCTACAAGTTATGTGATCTCTGTGCTGATTATATTTCACCTCTATTAATGATGGCCAGGTGGTAAAACAGGAGATGAGATAGTATTTAACTCTTCAGGCTGTTCAGCTGAGAATGATTGTAACTAATTGAGCCATATGTACATTTAGTTCTTTTGTTGAAATGAATGGGGAAGCCCTTCAAGGCAGAGGAACTGGTAGCAAAGTAGCTCCTGCACCCCCAAAACATTTGTTGATCAGCCAAAATAACACCTTCATAATATCACCTTAATACCTCTGACAAGCAATATTCTGGGTGTCTCAATGCTTGAAGAATTCAAATCCCTGATTTTGAGGATACTTTCATATTAAATCCCTGCCTATTAGAACCCCTGTTGAAGCATCTATGTTCCAGGTAGCAATGAGTCAAATCCCCTAAGAAAAACCAAGGGAAAGATACATGATTATAAAGAAAACAACAAAATCCAACCACCTAAAACATATTGTAGCACAGTATAACACAAAGAAAAATCACTGAAGAGATTCAAGTGGATGTATAGTACTTTCTTTTAAAAGACATTCCATGATTCTTTGTTTGCTGTGTTTTTGACAGCAAAGAGAACAAGTTGAACAAGCTGTGTTTTGATGGTAAACAAGTTTAAAAGCAATGAATAGGCTTAAGGTAAGATTAGAATTCTTGAAAGAAGAGCCTGGTTTTGTTAGTGTCAAGTTTCTTGTCTAAAATATAAGCAAACACAACATCTCCTTCAGAAACGTTTTACTGATCTGACTGAAATTATTCTAAACTGGAATTCCTTTAAAAGCAGGAGCTATAGAATTGTTATAGGACAGAGATGTTTTACTAAAACAGGTACATATTGAATGTGGGATATAGAGTGGTCATCTGGAAAGATTGCTGTGAAATATGCATAACTGTTGGAGATGCAGCTTCTAATGGCATCAGCTCTTAGCACCAGCAACCCTATTGACCACTAGGGGCACTATGGACAGAGATAGTGAATAAGGGAATCCTCTCTGTGATCATTCTTTCACTACTCTACTTCCCCTTTGTTAGACTGATAAGTCTGAGGTTTCATTTTCTCACCTGGAGAGAGAAACTTCCTTCTCCTTTCCCTGCTTCCTGTATGTAGCTAGCAGCCAGACATGTAGGCTTATCTATCATCCTGATGAATTTTCTAAGTAAACTACTTTATTTAGAACTTTTAACTCCATGTCTCCAGACAATATTAATTAGTAGTGCTCTCCTTACCTGCACACTTCTGCTGCAGCTGGGGTAGGTAAAGAAATCTCCCCTCCAAGTTCTGTAACAATAACTTCATCTGCATCGTTATATGCTCTTACCATTGAAGCTACAGAGACAATAATGTGAAGCATGCAGGAAATTACATCATGAGTGGCCCCCCATTGGCTCTACAACCCCACCTGACTGGCTGGATACAAATACAGCTGGGCTAGAGGGAATGAAGTGATAACTGTGCAGTGGTGGCATGATCCAAGCTCCACACTGGTGTGGAGTACCACAGGGAGACACATCTTACAGGTGAGCTTCTCTATTGACCTGAGCATAGGGTTGCCAGCTCTGACTGAACCTAGTCCTGGAGATTTTTCTCCAGTATGTTGCACAATATGAAACCCTTAAAATCCTGAGGGTTGCTTTTCAATATTTCCTGGAGATTGATACGAATTCCTGCAGGCTCCAGGCCAAGCCAAGAGGGTTGGCAACTCTACTTGAGCACAATTGACACATCTCAACAAACATGTCCAATCTTCTGGGATGAGTCTCCTTCATAGCTGTGGGACACTGCCGCTGAGTATCACAGATGATAGGCACCAGCTAAGAAACAAAAAGATCCCCCACCAAACTATCCACTGACCAAATGATGAAAGAACAAGCACAACTTGGTCCAATAAATCTGTGGTGGAAAATATATTCAGTATATTAAAGACAAGACAAAACAGTGGGAAATAATATCAATGAAACAATTGCATGGTATGGGAAGAATAATGAAGTCCATGATGTGGAGATTAGTATGATACATAAACAAATAAGTTCACACAATGAATAAGTCCACACAATGAATAAGTTCACACAATGGTGACTTGGTGATCTCCGTTTCAAAAAATATCTTTCTCAAGTGGAAGATTTTCTTGGCAAGATGACATTGGTCCACATGCCTCAGTGTCCAAATCTTTCTCTTTTACAACCACTTCAAAAATGTTTGTTCTCTCGAACAAGCAAGTTCTCATCAGGTACAAAGCTGGTGAGAACTTGCTTGTTTGAGAGAACATTCTAGAAGTGGTTGTAAAAGAGAAAGATTTGGACACTGAAGCATATGGACCAGTGTCATTTTGCTGGTCCCTTCCCCCATGAAGGGACCCATAATTTTTGACCAAGGATAATGGCCAGAAAATAGACCTTATTCCTGTTGAGTCAGTCCCAAATAAATGCTCTCTCCTCTCCCCTCCCTAAATTGCTGTCACTTTCAGGCTGCCATCATAGGCATGCTTACTGGGAAGTAAGCTCGCGCAGGATGGTGCTGTAAGGCAGTTTCCAGCTCCTATGATGCTGCAGGATACCTGGGGGGCAGTAAAAAAAAAAAAAAGTCCCTGCAGGCCGGATCTGGCCCCTAGGCCTTATGACGTTCAGGCCTGAGCCAGATGTATTCTCCAGCTAGGGTGAAAACACTTCTTCAAGGCTGCAATCCTAGGCACACTTTCTTGGGTGTAGCTTTCACTGATGACAGTGGGACTTATCTCTGAGTAAATATGCATAGGATCAGGGGCTGAGCAAACTCCCTGAGGAGTTCCAAGGCCCAGAGTTATTGTTGCTTGCTGTCAGCTGCTGCACTTAAGGTTAATCAGTTAAAACATTATCCTCGGTCTATATCAGTGTGTGAAGTAGAAAACTGTGCAACAACAGCTACAGTATGGCTGCAGATCCAGTGGATGCCTAGATAAACTTGTTCACTTTGTGGTTGGTTTGGGTTCTTTGGATGAAAGGCAGGGCATATAATATAAATGTGCATATAAAATGGTTGTGAATAATTTGACCGTAGATTACCAGTCCCTTGACTTGAAATTAATTGTGGCCTGCATTTGGTTTTAGGGGAAAGGCTCTGTGAGCCAACTTCTTCATCCATGGAAAGTTGCATAACACTCAAAGTAAAGAGGAAACACTGGCTGAATGATACAGGAATTGTGAAATAAATGCAGCTTTTTATAGGCAGCCTGAGCGTTAAGTACCAGTGTGTCATGTCCACTTCCTGTTATGCATACTAGCTTTGCCTCGCTCCTTCCTTGAGATCCTTATCCTGTTTGTCCACTCTTCTATATTTGTCCAATTCTATAATAATTAAGCTTATTAATCCATAGAAGACTTGTTTGGAGCCAATGATGCTGATGCTGATAATGACGATACTCTGGTGACAATAATATTGCACATCCCTGCCTAGTGGTGAAGAGTTCCAGGGACCATGCAACTTGGACTTAGCTTTCTTTGGGTGAGCGAGCACTGGGATGGGGAGATTGATGGTGATTTTCTAATGTGTGCTTTATTTGCAAATAAATGCAGCATAAGTGGCAGCTGATCTCATAGGTTCCCACTGTGCCAATTTACCAGGAACAGCCTCTATTTTCTGGAATCTGTGGTCCCTGGTTTTTGTTTTTGTTTTCCTGTTTGGGATGCCTTGGTCCATTTTTTTTTTTTAATGTGTTGCTAGAGTGGTCATTCTTCAGGATTCAGCTCCCTCCTCAGAGTCTCTCTCTCTTTGTGTCCCTGACTCTTCTGAACTTTAACCTCCCTCCCTCCCTCTCTCTGTAATCACATAACTTCCCTCAGCCCCAGGACTGTACACTGCCCCCTCCCATCCCCATGTGACTACAGAGGCACACCTAGGTCATCCACACAATCAAAAGTGGGTTTGGGAGCTGTGTGTGCTCCCAATTTTGGGTTGTGTGGAAGCTAGGTAGGAGGGCAACCTGGGTAGAAGTGATTGTGTGGAAGCAAGGTAGGAGAAAAGCTACCCAAGTTTTCCTCCTACCTTGCTTTCACACAACCGAAAATTGGGAACACGTACAGCATACACAGCTCCCAAACCCAGATAGAACACAGTTCTTGATTGTGCAAATGATCTCAATGTTTTTTGTTCTACCTTTTCCACAGATTTGAAGGCTATTCGTGGCAGAGGAGTGTGGAGTGGCATGAATGCTGTTTACAGCAACATTTCCCATGGAAATCGGCGCTGAAGCTGGTACAATTTAACATCTAGAAAGGCTTGTAGTTTGCCTTACTGTACTGTAAAAGATACAAAATATTTGGGGAATGTGTGGTAGTGAGGGTGGCAAATGAACAGTTCCTCAGCCAAAAGGAACTGTGTGGATTTCTTCAGAAACCGAAAGGCCAAGACAAAGAAGTGGGAAGGATTCCAAGCCTTCAGGCTTCCCAGCTACTGTCCACATACCAGCCTGCCTTGCATGGAAACTAGGTAGGGTGGAATAAAAGGCATTACCCACACTACTCAGATTTGTGTCAATGAGAAGAATTAATTGGTAGATCAAGGGGTCTGATATACTATCAAATAAGATGCAGGAGCCCTTTGAACATCACCCTTGATGCATAGGAGCTGCTTTTCCTCCACAAGCAGCTTGGCAGACTGCTGATTCCATGGGGCGACTGGCCCCACCAGCATAGAAGAGTCATTTGAATCTTAACTTAACTTATTAGGAGCTGTTCACAAAAAAAGTGAAACTCATGTGGGTAGGAGAATATCTAAGGGACTTTGAGCCAAAGTAGAGACTATTCCTGCACTTTCCAACAGTGATCTGGACACTTTGAAGCCAGAGCTTAGCTCTTGGATATGATGGTGTTCTTGATTAATCCATTCCTTGATCCAGGCCAGCTTTTGCTTTAGTTACTTTTATTCCAGTCGTGGAGTAGAGGCGGGGCTAACAAACAGCCAGCAGCAAGAGCACTGACGGCAGACTGCACTGGCCTCTCTAAATAATATCTGTCTCATTAAACTATTAATATTCCTGATTCCTGAGCCATTTGGGAAGGGCGGTATACAAATCAAATCAAATCAAATAAATAAATAAAATAAACTCCACTGTTTTTTCTTTGCAAACCACAACCCTGTCCTCTGGATTCTACAGATATATTTCCACATGCTGGCAGAATCTGCTTAGAATGATCCCAAACAGGGAATCTCAGGGGTGATTCTACTATATATAATGCTAGAAATATAGGTTATGGGGGTCAGGGGCAGTGCCTCCATGAGGCATGGTGAGGCAGTTGACTCAGGGTATTGGGGTGCCACCATAGTGGCAAGATTCTCCCTGCCCCTGCTTTAAAAAGGGGGAAAGAGGGTTAGGGGATGCATAGAAGGATGCGTCTTGCTTCAGGTGCACAGAGGTCTTGAACCTCCCTTAATGGGGGCAATGCATGGGTGATGGTGGTTTTCCTCTGCTGTGTTTTTTTTAAAAGCACATGGCCATATATATTAGCTTGTAGCACTTTGCTAACTGAGCAGCGGCACCTTTAAAAGTGGTGATTCTCTTTACTTAGCAGGGGGAGAGCAACTGGCCCTATCCAGCCCCAGGCACAGCATCCCTCCAGTGGCTGTTGCTGGTGTCTATTTTATGTTTCTTTATAGATTGTGAGCCCTTTGGGGACAGGGAGCCATTTTATGTATGTATGTATGTATGTATGTGTAAACCGCTTTGGGAACTTTTGTCAAAAAGCAGTACACACATTTCTGTAGTAGTATTAGTGCCAGATGAAATGTTGAGCCTCTGACCTGGACCATTTCTGGTCAGAATTCCTAATGTGTTCAAGTACCACCATGCAGCCTGATCTGGTGTGTATTTACTTAGGATTAAGTCACTGAGAGTCCCAGCTGGCCAACTTTTGAAGCAGTTGTGTGGGAAACTGCAGCAGTAAACAACTAGCACAACCCAGAATGAGAAGACTGGAATATTCCAGTTCCAGCTACTTAGTCCCACTGAAGATCACTGGACTACTTACACTGTCCTATCAGTGCTACAGAGCTGGTGCAGCACAGTGGCTGTGCCCACCAGGACTCCCCAGGGCTGAACCTTCTCCCTGCTATGAATTCAGTAGCTGCCCTTGGGCAAGCCACTCCCCCTCAGCCTCAGTTGCCCAACTGCATTATGTGGGTGATAATACTTACTTTACCAAGCACTGTTGTAAGGATGAGATCAAGAGAATATATGTGAAGTGCTTTGCATGCTCAAACAGTGCGGTGCAAATACTTTAAATAAGTTTTATTATTGCTGAATTCTCACAGCTCCTGCTGAGCACAGTGGGAACAAGAGCAAGCCTTCCATTGGTGGAGTCATAATCCTGTTTTTGACATTCCAGCTGGTAGCAATGGAAAAAGATTAAGATATTTGAAAAGTAAGGCTTATGACCTCAAATAGGGAATAAGCAATAGCAAGCAACTAATGCCAAGATTCTCATTCATGGAGCAACAGAGAACCAAAAGAAGAAGAAACATTTGTTACTGAAAGAAATCTGTGAGATACCAGCACTACAGTTATACATATTAGACAGTCTGAAACGGAACAAATATAGTCAAACTCTGACAAAACTCCCCTGTTTGTATAGCCATAAGATCTTTCCAGTCTATGCACAAATAGGCGGAGCAAGTGGCAATCTGCAAATACTTGTAATGTAAGTATTTGCAGCCGAGCTGGCTATTTCGATGAAACAACCTGAAACGTTTTGAGTGTTCCGGCCATAGGGAACAGGGGGGAACTTGAAATACTCCATTGTTCCCCATGGTTAGCTCCTAGTGTCACCAAAGTAGTTTGTGTGATAGTGTATGATGGGTGCTACCTACCAGCTAACCCACACAATAAATGGGCAAGTGGATGATTTTAAACACATTTTTAACCTTTCTCCAATCCCAGCTATGGGGCTTTGGGGGAAAGGTTGCAACAGGGGTGTCCCCTAACAAACATACACACAGAGCTGCCACTGTCCATTTCTCACCACAACACTATCTCACAAACAAAACAAACCACAACTCAAGGAAGGTAGGCATCCAAATTCTGCCTTTGTCAATTTGAAATCCAGAAAAACCAGATAATTATAGCAGCAATAGCACAGCATATTGTACTCAATGCTGAGAAAATAAAATCACAAAATTAGACCTTCTTTCCTCTTCTCCTGATGTATCCTCTTCTGGCACAGTATAAAGGCTCTCTCTACCTCTGTCCCTTTGAATACATTTTAAATTTGCAATTCCCGCCTTTTGTTTTTTCCCCTTCCTCCTCCCTCCCCCATCCAATGGGGGAACAGTTGACCATAACAACACTTTGCTTTGTATGATAATGAGCCAATCAAGGAGCAAGGAAATCACAAGCCAATTGGAAGCCAGTTCCAGAAAATCAATCTGCAAGGGAAAAACAGGCCTCCAAAATGGTGCTTGAAATGTCAAAATGTTTCAGTCAAAACAGGGTTGTTTTGTTTTAAGCTTGAAACAGGTCCTTTATTTGAAGGGCAATTTGTTTTCAGCTTGAAACACTCAAAATGGCCCGCTGCGAGTTGAAACATTTTGCACATCCCTAGTGGGTCAGATGCAATCCCTGCTATCCTTCACAATATCTCCCCATGGTTTACTTCCTTCCTTGTTTACCATCCATCCTCTCCCTGCTCACACTTACCCAGCCACCTGCCTTCCTCTTCCACTGGTTCTTCTTCCCGCTTGCTGTTGCTCCACCCACAGTTTGCAAGGACCCCCTGGGGCCAGATAAGCACCAGCCCAGATGAGCAGCGGCTCCCGCTGCAGCTCTCGGGGTTGGGGTGCCAACCCCCTGGAGCTCCAGTAATGTACCGCGTGAGTGCATGGTGTATTATTGGGATCCTCCCTCCACTCGAGTCAGTGTCCCAGCCACAGCTGCAAGCAGCCACACAATTGAAAAAATGAGGTCAAGGGTGCACTCACTCCCTTAACCTCATTTAAGAGGGAGGCTTCACAAGTGAGTTTGCTGCTGTGTAGCCGTTGGGATCGGGCCCAATCCTGGTGGTTCACGTGAACATGCAAAACCGGGCTGGGCTCTCTTAGCTCAGTTTTGCACGCTCGTGTGAATCGCCTCAGCCAGTGCCAATCAATATAGACAACACTGAGCTAGATGAACCAATGGCCTGACTCAGTTTAAAGCAGCTTTCTGAGTCCCTTCCTAACTCAATTTGTCCACAGGGCATGATAAGCCAATTTCCTTCTACCCCACGCCGTTAAATAATTTGTGGAGAGTGGGGAAGAAATTTGGTTTGCAGCATTCAGCCCAGGAGCATACCAAAGTTGGAGTGGGCCCAGAGAAGAGATTTTAAAATGGGCCCCTCACTGCCTTCCTCTCCTCCTGGCCTAAAGGCCTTTGGAGCCCCCCCCCCTCCACTGACAAGTTAAGCATCATCCCTCCCTCCCTCCCTCCCTCCCTCTTTCTGACACATACAGCATTTTTAACATGTGGGTTCTTGAGGGCACAAACAGCAACTGAACTCACAATAAAGTAAGAATATAAAAACAAATATATTCATGCAAATATGCATTAGCAGCAACATTTCAACACACAACATACTCCCATCCCACATATTTCCCCCTCCCCCCCCCCTTCTGGCTCTAAAGGATCCAATATTTAAGCAACTTAATTTGTAAAGATGTACAAGACTCTCTGTGCAGAAATACATTAGTAGAAACATTCCAGGGAGTGTAAGGCTTCACCTCTACTGGGCCACAGATCTAAAATACATAAATATGCTCGTTAAAAAGAAAAACAGCAGAGGCTCTGCCATGGATTCACAGCCTTCTTGATAATTCACAAACAAACTTGAAAATAGTGCATTTGTAAGGAAAAATAATACAAGCCCCCATGGTTTCACAGTTTATTATTCATACAAATCACCCCACTTATCATGGAGCACTTGTAAGGAGAAATTTTGATTAAAATTACACCTTGATCCTTCACCACACACTGTTTTGATCCTTCAACACAAACTCCACCTATGTGGAAGATAAGAGAGAAAGGGGATGGGGGAGGCTTGACCAGAGAAAGAAAGAGGGATAGAAAAAGGAATAGGGGATGGTGCAGGCTTGAGGGGAGAGAGAGGGAGAGAAAGAAAGAGCGAGAGAAAGTTTAAAAAGAGATGGAAAGAGGATGGGTAGGTTTGGCGAGAGAGAGAGAGAGAGAGAGAGAGAGAGAGAGAGAGAGAGAGAGAGAGGAATAGAAATAGGAAAAGGAAAAGGAAAAGGAAAGGGGGATGGGGCAAGCTTGAGGTGAGGGAGGGAGGGAGAGAGTTTTAAAAGAAAGAAAGATGGAAAGAGCCACCCCGCCATGCTGAACCTCCTGCTACTTGCCGCTTGCCTCCCCCTGCCGCAAACCTCTGTGTTGTTTTTGTAATTTTTTGTAAATTTAAGCCGCTGCACGGCTAAGGGTCTGACTTGGTATATGGCAACCAGCTTCCTATGTTCTTATGAGAGAGTTTTCCAGTGTGTAGAATGATTCCACCCAACCTACTAGTCTCCATGCTTCTTCCTTCCTCGCTCCACATTTTCTCCCTTTAACAAACCCCGATTTAACGAACTCTTCCCCAACTCCTGCAGCCCGCCTCAATGGGGCATTTCACAGGAATCCTCACATGTCGCTCTTTTCTTCTTCCCCCCTCCCTTCCACACCCATTACAGTTTTGAAATCTGCCGTAAGTGCACATAAGAGCCAATCCTCTCCCCTGCTTGCCTTTTCTGATATCTCTCTTTCCCCAAAAATTTTTTTTTAAGGTACATGCATGCACACTAGTGTGTGTGGAGGGAGGTCCAAAGGCAGTGTTTCTTCCTCCCACCCCACTTTGTTTCTTGTGGCTCTGCCAAGAATCGAATCCAGTGGGCTGCAGCCTCTTGTCCTTTCCCATGGAACTGGCCACACAGCGATTCTGCATCAGACTTCTCCCTCGCATGCCTTTTCGCCCTCTTTGGACTTTCTGAAGAACTCCAACTCTCTCAGAGAGCACCACCAGCAGCAGCCCTGTTGCCCTGCCTGGATGGTTGGGACTCCATGCGAAAGATTGCAGTATCACACCCCAGTGGGAAGCAGCTGTCGGCCCCCCTCCCGGTCCATCGCTGCGCTTACCTTCTTCACGGCAAGCCATCCTCTTTCTTGCATGCCCCACGATCGCTGCCCTTTGCTTCCAGGTGTGGGCGGGCAGGAGGCAACCTCACTCTTCTCCTTCACCGGCTCTTCTTCTTTCGTGCAGACACCATAAGAAGTCAGAGAGGGGTTTCGATGGAGGGCTCCAAGGCAAAGCTGCATCCCCGAAGGCCAGAGGAAGTCAACTCAAGTGGTGGGGTCAGTCAAGCGGAAGTTGCCGATGAGCTGCCAGCCACAGCGAAGGATGGGAGAGGGGTCCAGCCCAAGGAAGTTCAGCAACAGAGATCAAATCGAGTCATCAAGGCTCATGAAGAGGGTGCCGACATGTCCACCCACCAGCCAATGAGAGCCTCTGTGAGCCCTGACGCCAGAAAAGTCCAGCTGGATGGGGCCAGGATGAGGAAGGAGCCTAGACCAGGAGAGAAAGGGCATGGAGGCGCAGCTCCTCTGGTCTTGCCATGGCCCGCCCGGGCAGTGGGCTCCAATCGGGTGGGTGCTGGGGAGTCGGGGTCATGTGACTTGCCTCTGGGGGGCCCTTTGAGGCAGTGGGCCAGGAGACAACTGTCTCCCCTTGCTTCATGGACAGTACGCCCAGGATTCAACTCTCTGATCCCTCCACCTTCCCTAGGATCTTTTCAGTGAAGGCGTTATCTCTCTTGCCACCAAAAGCATCTCTGGGGTGGAAATGGGCTGATATGATGCATGCCCTGTGCAGCAGCCACACAGAGCCCTAGCCATATGATTTTGCATGTCACACACCTTCCAAGCTAAGTTGCTTCCCTGTGGTGTGGGTAGGGGGATGTTGCTCAGGTTTGAAAGACCTGATCATGTGAACTGCTCTGCCCATGTGGTTGTGGTATGATTATATTCATGATGCACATAATAGTGCTGTAGCAAAGAGGTTCCTCAACAGCTCAGTGAGTGACCATATGAAGAGAGCATAAGATATTACTCTTGGCCCCTTTCCCTAGCTTATCTTAAGTAACCTGAGATTCACAGAAAATAGTACTCATTTTCTTAGGTGACACAGTGCTTGCTGTAATTCATTTCACCCACATGCAGATGAAATTAATGTTCAGTTAGATCTCAGATTACTCTGCATCCATAGTAATCCATAGATCCATATATTTTTTAGGAAACAATAAGAAGTACAAGCTAATACTAATGCTGCTACTGCTCTCATTTTAGAAAAATGATGGAATAAGCTGCCATCTAGAGTTGAAAATCAGGTTGGTATTATAGCTATGCTTTATATATTGCTCTTACAGTAGGATTTCTTTGACAGCATTGCTTTTTATACAGTATCATCTTGAAGTGTTGCTTAGAGAAGTACAAACTTGAACAGGGATTATAGAGAAGATTAAACTGAAGACTAATCATACTAACTATGTAGTGACATTTTCTAGTTTTGTATAAACTAGAAAATAACCTAGACATTTTGTATACTATGCTATGGTTGCTTTCAGGGCCAGCCTTGGGGGTCAGCATTACTGAGCAGCTTCTGAGGCTACAGAGCATTTAGGTACATTGCCATCCCTCAAGATCAGTTCTGTGCCCATAGCCTTTGGAGTGGTGGTGGTGGTGGTGGTGCTGGTAGAGTGACTCTCTCTGGGCCAAGAGAGTCAGTTCCATTGTCACTTCTTTTATCCTGCTCCATCCATCATGGAGAACTCCTCCACGAATGACTCCTCCATGAATGTCAGGTAAGAGGGAGCCCAGCAGTGTTTCTTCTAAGGTGTGTGCATGTGCGTGCACTCACAAGTTTTTTTAAAAGTGTCTGCTCAGTTAATTTTAGATCCTGCTCAGGTTGAATCAGGAAGGCCCCACTCTGAATGCATGTGCACACACACTGCCTTGATACTGCCACCCAGAACAAAACTCATTCCACACACAGATGAAAAAAATTAGAGAGGACACTGGAGCCCATAAAACAGTTTGTTGTCCCTAAATCCTGACTCAGCCTTGGTTACTTTCAATAGTTCTGCCACAATCGACAAATTTCTATATTTACCAGAATCAAGCAAGAGTCTCTCCCTCCTCCCAACCAGTATTCCCTGCAACTGGGATTACCAGATGTTGTTGACTACAATTCCCAGAACCCTCAGTCAAAGGCCATTGCAGCTGGGGATTCTGGGAGCTGTAGTCAACAATATCTGGAAATCCCTGTTACAGGGAACACTGCTCCCAACTACTTCTCTTTTCCCAGCTGGAGATGGGGCTTGTCCCATTGGCTGCCAGAGTGGTGCTCCAATTAAGGGAACCAATTTGCTGGTGGCATCTGGCAGGAAGATCTGGAAGTAATGCGCTCCAAAGACTGTGGGGGGTTGTCAGGGAATGTGACACACTACAGGTGTGCTGAAGCAGGAGGATCCTCATGAAAGGGTGTGTGTGTGTGTGTGTGTGTGTGTGTGTGTGTGTGTGTGTGTGTGTGTGTGTGAGAGAGAGAGAGAGAGAGAGAGACTCTTAAAAGGATGTAGGGTGGCAGGCAGGGATATTTAAGTCAGTGGGAGATGGAGACAGGCAACAGCTGCCTCCTGACCTAGAGGGGCAGCTATAGGAAAAGCACCCACTAAGAAGAGGAGGAACTGGTTGATAAGAATCGTCTCCCTCTATTACTGAGGCCTCGATGGGGAGAAAGAGAGAGCAAAAGGCAGAAACCCCCACCTGACTACTGGTGACATCTTTGGTGGACTATACCACTTCAGGATATAGACAGAAGATCATATATTTCTTATCTTAAAAAAATAAAATAAATCTCCTTAGATATACAAAGCTTCTATTAGGGAGAAGGAGTTTGGTTAGACTTGCTGACATATTATTTCTCTGAATAATATTTCTCTGTATCGTTTTCAAGAGGAGCGATCAAATATGTATGTGTGCATGCACTCACACACGCGCGCGCACACACCCTGAAATAGTATGGGAAAAACTTTAATACTTGATTCTGTTTTATGTTTTAACTGGCACATAGAGATTGATTATTCATTATTAGTGTGTGGTGTTGGTTCCTTATTTCTGTTCTAACTGTTTTGTGTGGGTTTAACAATCTGTTCCTAAATACACTAGGGGTGTGCAATTCGGGTTTTGGGTGATTCGGTTCAGGACCCGAACTGAATCACCCCCGTTCTGTTCTGTGCCCGAATCTGGGCTACCCGAATCACCCCTGATTCGATTCGGATTAAATCCGAATCTGAATCTGAATTGATTTGGGTATGAAAAACGGGTCCCAGGGGCAAAATAGTGGGATGGAGTGGTAGTGCCCAATGGTTGGAGGCTACCACCCAAATTTCAGGGGGATTGGGCAAAGGGCTGATTTTTGGGGAATTTTTGAAGTTTTAGTGGCTTTTGGGCAGATTGGGGGCATAGCGTGGGATCTGGGCAAAAAGAGTGGGGTGGGGTGGTAGTGCCTAATGGTTGGAGGCTACCACCCCAATTTCAGAGTGATTGGGCAGACGGCTGATTTTGGGGGAATTGTTGAAGTTTATGCATCTTTAAGGTTTTTCCCCATAGAGAAGCATTGAGGTGTCATCAAATGTATAGCTTCACGTGGGGGGCAAAGGGGTGGCCTAGAGCAGTGTGGGGTTGGTGGTAGTGCCAGGTAGGGTCAAGGAAGCTACCTGAATTTTTTCAAAGGATTTGGGTAGAGGGCTGATTTTTGGGGAATTGTTAAAGTTTACGCATCTTTCAGGTTTTTCCCCATAGAGAAGCATTGAGGTGTCATCAAATGTATAGCTTCACGTGGGGGGCAAAGGGGTGGCCTAGAGCAGTGTGGGGTTGGTGGTAGTGCCAGGTAGGGTCAAGGAAGCTACCTGAATTTTTTCAAAGGATTTGGGCAGAGGGCTGATTTTTGGGGAATTGTTAAAGTTTACGCGTCTTTAAGGTTTTTCCTCATAGGGTATGCATAGAGCTTTCAGCAGCCCCATAAGTGCACTTGGGGGGTGCTGAGGTGGCCCAGAGCAAGTGGTAGTGTAGTGCACATAGGGTGCCAACCACCCCCATGGGTTTCTAACCCATGGGGTACAGGGTTCTGTTGTTTCAGAGGTCTTCTGAGTGTGGATTCTATGATAGCAAATTAGAGTGGATTCATGGTGTTTCATTGAAAATCTCATTAGCTATCATAGAATCCACACTCAGAAGACCTCTGAAACAACAGATCCCTGTACCCCATGGGTTAGAAACCCATGGGGGTGGTTGGCACCCTATGTGCACTACACTAGCCCCCACCCATTAGTCACTACCACCCCACCCCACTATTTTGCCCCTGGGACTCAAAATTCAAGCAGATGTCAAATCTCACCTTTTTGCATTGAAATCAATGGAGGCAAAAAGGCAGGAAATTCAAAGAGACAGCCCGAATCACCCGAATTTTTCGGGCCCGAATCAGGGGTGATTTGGCTCGGGCCCGAAAAATACCGGGGGACATCGGGTGTGATTCGGTTCAGACCCGAATCACCCAAAATTGCTCGTTTCGGGCACAGATTGATCTGTGCCCGAAATTTTTTGCACATCCCTAAAATACACTTGACTTCAACAGGGCTTATTTTCTTGGGAGTGTGGTCTCAGCTTTATGCAAGCACTGATGTGTCTTCTCAAATGTAATCTTTTTGGGATGCTCTCTAGAGGACAGTTTCAAAAGAGAAAGCCACTGCTTCTCTTTAAAACAAGGTATCAGTTTGAATGTATCCGCACTATGTGTTAGATTCAGTGAGTTTTCAGGTATACACACTTTCAAATAGCAACATCTCCCTTATTTACTATCACGAGTATCAGCCAAAGTACCTCTGGCCATCGCCTCAGCCTGAGACACCAGGGAGAGGTTTGGATCCAGAAGCACCCCCAGACTGTGTACCTGTTCCTACTGGGGAAGTGTGACCCTATCAAGAACCGGCAGATCAGAATTGTCTCCCAAGTTCCAGTCCTACACAATAAGTACCTCCATCTTATCTGGATTCAATCTATTTGTTATCTCTCATCCAGCCCATCACTGCTTCCAGCCAGGCATTTAGGGAGGTTATGCCTTCTCCTGATGTTGACATGGAGAAATAGATTTGGGTGGGAGGCACCATTTACTCTCCCCTCCCTAGAAAGAGAGTTGATGCTACACAAAGGGTGAGTGTGCTTCAGTTATACATGCATTCCAAGTCAGGGTTCATTCTGCTAGCCCATAATATAGTTAAATTACCATCAAGCACTCTTTGATGTACTTAAAGCTTGTTGCTCAGACATTATCTAGCTCAAGAATCTGTAAGGGATGCAGCGTTTAAACTTGTCTCAGTTTAAACACATTATGGTTACTATGATGGGTAAGAGCAATGGTCCATCAAGCTGATCTTGTTTTTGACATTGGCTCAGAAAAGTCCTCAAAGCCAGGCAATTTATCTCCTCAACATCTGGTATCTAAGGAATACTGTCTCCATTTATAAATGTTACATTTCTATCTGTTTCTAAGAACCACGAAGGTTTCTATGGCTGTTCTTTTTTTAAGCCATGGATGTTTTATGCCCATTATAATATCATGGGCAGTGAATTCAAAGGTTAAGGTGGTGTGTGGAAAGTTTGTTTGACTTCTCCAACCTGCTGCCTGCCTATATTGTATTAACACATGTAATACAACACAATGGCCAGCAGGGGGCTTACAGACTATTGTAATAACATTTCAAGAACTTTCCTAGACTGAAACACTAGTATTTTCTTTCATTCATACTTCTTGTTTAAAAGCAGCTTCCTTCAGAGACTTTCTTTATAAGATCTTTATCCCACTTTATCACATATAAAGCCTCAAACTGGCTTAGCATACAATTTTTAAAGGATTAACATAATAGAAGGGGGAAAAACAATCACAAGATAGATGGGAAAATACAAGGAAAACAGTAAGAAAACTGGTAGTAAAAACCAATTACATTAGAAGCAATTAAAAGGGTAGATAGTCCAGCTAGCATTGTTAAGGTACTTTAAGAAATTAGATAGTCTCCCGGAAGATCACCTAGCCATATCTTGTTATTGGCACTATATGGGGCCGGGGGGTGGGGGACTCAATGGACTAGACTTTTGTCTCACATCCTACGGTGGTACTCCTTGCCTCTGGTGAGGGAATTTAGTTCTTGGAGCAGAGAAAATATTAGAGATCGGCTCCTTGAATGGGATGCCAGTAGAATCGCTGTTGTGCTACAGTCTTCAAAGTTCTCATCTTGGGACCGCCATTATAAGAAATATAGACGTCTCTCACAGTATCTGGTTAATATTACCAGTGCACCACTGAGGAAGGCTTTCACAACTTTCTGTTCCCAGACTATGCCCGCAGCATCTCATGAAGGGAGATTCCGGAGGAGAGCTGGTCTTGTGGAAGCAAGCATGAAGCATGTGGGAGGAAGCATGGTCCCCTTTGCTAAGCAGCGTCTACCCTGATTTTCATTTGAATAGGAGACTATATATGTGAGCACTGTAAGCAGGGATGTAGCTAGGAGAGAGGGGGTCCGTGTTCGCCCCGCTCTCCAGCAGCCCTTCAGAGTGAGGGAAATAATGAAGAAAATAGGAAAATAGGGAGGGATGGAGCTGGGGCCTCCTCAGGAGCTGGGCCCCCCAAGTTCTTTGAACCCCTTCGCTCAATTATAGCTACACCCCTGGCTGTAGGATATTCCCCTCAGGGGAGGGGGTGGATCTGCATGCTTGCATGCAGAAGGTTCCAAGTTCCCTGCCTGGCTTCTCCAAGATAGGGCTGAGAGAGATTCCTGCCTGCAACCTTGGAGAAGCCACTGCCAGTCTGTGAAGACAATACTGAGCTAGATGGACCAATGGGCTGACTCAATATAAGGAAACTCCCAATGGAACACCGCCTTTGTCTTTGTGATGCTGGGCAAGTGGAGGACATCATCCACTACATCCTATACTGCCCTATTGATGATGTGATCAGGGGAACTTAAGGGTTCGGATGAAGAATGTCTGGCTCATCTTTTTGCGGATGCAATTCCACATGCTAGCTGTCAAGTTGCCACCATCACCATGCTTTCTTTTAAACTTAGAAAGAGATCTATATGTTCTAAAATGTAGCATTGGTTTTAGCCTAACCTAACTAATGTAACTCCTTGGTATGTTGTATTTTTTCTTCATGTTATGCTATGTTATGAACCATGGTCACAACCATAAACTTATTACTTAGTAGATGGGTAGATATTTATTTATCTATTCATTTATTTTTAATGTTTTTTTTAATATTGCCTGATATGTGCATCTTTAGGTGGTGTACAGAATTAAAACACAACAAATATAAAACAGAATAAAAACAGTTAAAAGTGTCACAAAATAAAAACAAATACTATCTCATAAGATAAAGACAAATTAATTTAAAATTAATTTCAGTTAAAAGCCTGAGAAAACAGGTGCCTCTTGAGGGTCTTCCTAAAAGCAAACAGAAAAGGAGATGCTCTTATTTTAACAGGGAGCTTATTTCAAAGCCCCAGAACAGCCACAGAGAAAGCCTGGTCCTGAGTTGACACCAAATGAGCCAGCAACAACTGTAACTGGACCTCTCTAGATGATTTTAATAGGCAACAGGGTTCATGAAAAAGAAAGTGCTCTCTTAAGTACCCTGGACCCAAGTCATTAAGGGCTTTATAGGTAATAACTAGCACTTTAGGCACATAGGAAGCTTCCATATACTGAGTCAGACCATCTCGCTCAGTATTGTCTACACAGACTGGCTGCGGTTTCTCCAAGGGTGCAGGCCGGAATCTCTCTCAGCCCTATCTTGGAGATGCCAGGGAGGGAACTTGGAACCTTCTGCTCTTCCCAGAGTGGCTCCATCCCCTAAGGGGGATATCTTACAGTGCTCACACATCAAGTCTCCCATATATAGGCAACCAGGGCATACCCTGCATAGATAAGGGGACAAGTCATGCTTACTACCACAAGACCAGCTCTCCTCCTTTTGTATTTCACTCTGAAACACAGCAGCAGCCAGTGCAGTTCTTTTTAAATCAATATTATATGGTCACTTCAGGTTGTTCCAGAGACTAGTCTGGCTGCTGCATTCTGTACCAATTGTAGTTTCCAGACTATGTATAAAGGCAGCCCCACATACAGTGCACTACAGTAGTCAAGCCTAGCGATTACCACCATTTATCTCCAGAAATGGACATACAGTAGGTGAGGTATCAGCCAAAGCTGATAAAAAGTGTTGCTGGCCATTGCCTCAACCTGAGAAACCAGAGAGAGTTTTCGATCTAGGAGCACTCCCGAGCTACAGACTTGATCTTTCAGGGGGAGTGTAACCTCATCCAGAATAGGCAGATCTAAACCACCTCTCAGGTCCCCTCCCCATTAGTCAGTACCGCCATCTTATTTGGATTCAACTTCAGTTTGTTATCCCTCATCCAGCCCATTACCACCTCCAGGCAGGCATTTAGGGAACTTATGCCATTTACTGATGAAGTCAATATGGAGAAATAGATCTGGGTGTCACCAGCATATTGGTAACACCCTGCACCAAACCTACTGATGATCATTTCCAGCAGTTTCATGTAGATGTTAAAAAGCATTGGAGACAGTATGGAGCCTTGTGGAACTCTAGTTCTCGATTTGCAGAGAGGCAGTCTCCAAGCAATATCATCTGTAATATACCAGAGAGGTAGGAACGGAACCACTGTAAAACACTGCCATCCAATCCCACCCCCCAGGTGACCCAGAAGGATACCATGGTTGATGGTATCAAAGCCACCGAGAGATGCAAAAGGATCAGCAGAGTCACCCTCCCTCTGTCAATAGCCAACTGGAGATCATCCATCAGGCCAACCAAGGCAGTCTCAACCTCACAGCCCACTCAAAAGCAGGTTTGAAATGGGTCTATATAATCTATATCATTCAAAACTGCATGGAGCTCAGAGGTCACCACTCACTCAATCACCTTGCCCAACCATGGAAAATTAGAAACTGGTCTGCAAGTAGCTAACTCCAAGGGATCTAAAGCAGGTTTCTTCAAATAAGGTCGAATAATAGAACTCCTTAAGACAAGGAGTCATCCTGCCCTCCCTCAGAGAAGTATTTATAATATTTACCAGCCCCTCTCTATAATATGATTACCACCAGATGAGATAAGCCAAGTTGGGCAAGGGTCAAGAGAACAGGTGGTAGGATGCACAGTCCAAAGCAGTTTGTCCACATCTTCAGGTGTCACAAACTGAAAGTTATCCAATCTAATTCTATAAGAGGAGTTGTGGACACCTCTACAATAAACTCTGCAGTAAATGTGGAAACCAGCTCCACCCAAATCCGAAAGATTATATCTGGGGGGAAAGTCATTGAAGACATCACATTGAGTGACTGATGGTTCCAAGTTCAAATTCAAGGGGGAGGGGCATATACTACCCCACTCACAAACCTAGACTACTCTGCTGGATGTGAATTTGTGGAAGCAATGTGGGGAAAAAGAACTGCCTCTTTGCCGCCCACACTGCCGGAGCATAGGTCTTCAAATGTGCTCTGCATTGCAACCTGTCGGATTCACGCTGAGTCTTCCTCCTCTTCCACTATCGTCATCGGCCTCGCCACTTCAGCTCCCATAGTTCTTCTGTTCCAAATACCATGGGGCTGACTTTGAAGCAGGTCAGAGAGGACGGTTAGGAGCGATTGTGTCTACTGCTCTAGTGAATTTATTGTTCCATATTTGCACCGGAGCATCAACAGAAGTACAAGCAGAGCCAACTCTAAAACCTTCCAAGGCTTATTGGATTCCTATTGGATCCAATGACCTTTTGGGGTAGACCAACCTAATAGGTCCTTCACCCCTGCATAATTACAGCCTACTATCATAATTGATAGAAATTGGCAGATCCGACCTGACAGAGAAATTGTTGGGAGAACCAACACCCCGCTCCCAATTGTTTAGGTAGATTGTGTTGGAAATGTAGCACTTCCTAATGTTTCTGTCAGACTGTCAGTTTCTGCCAGTGAGCTGCCTCCCAGTTGACTACAGTACAGTACAGTAGTGCCGTCGTCAAGTCAGTGTCGACCCCTGGCGACCACAGAGCCCTGTGGTTTTCTTTGGTAGAATACAGGAGGGGTTTACCATTGCCTCCTCCTATGCAGTATGAGAAGATGCCTTTCAGCATCTTCCTATATTGCTCCTGCCCGATATAGGTGTTTCCCATAGTCTGGGAAACATACCAGCAGGGATTCGAATCAGCAACCTCTTGCTCCCTAATCAGTTAGGAGTCCAGGGAATCCATCCATTCAAGGTTTTTTAAAGGAATCGCACACTCTTGGTTTATCCAAGTTAACTCACATTTCCTTCCTACTTGGTATCTTGTATTTTTCAGCACAAAATGGCTGAACTAGATCCGTGCTGCTTCAGAACACGTACTTGGGCTGCCTTGCACTAATCCTGCCCATTGAGGTCATCTGAGGAGTCTCAGTGTCAGCATCACTATGTAAGATTAGATTAGCAAGAGGCTGATGGAGAACCCTCTTTCTCATGGCCCCGGTCCTGTAGGATTCATTGCTAAGGAAGGCTCAACGGATGATAGGATGTGGGAAATTAGTCAGAATATCCCCACTGAAATTAAAAGGACGTTAGGCGTTGCTAATAATTTCAGTGGGGCTACTCTGAGAACTTTTCCTTATCAGGTCAGCCAGTGACTTTGGATACTACAAGGTTTTGTAGGCAACTCACCACCTTTAACAGCAAAGATAGTAGAGAAACCTGTGGAAATAGAATTTATATATATATATATATACACACACACACACACACACACACACACACACACACACACACTGTCAATTTTCATTTATTTATTTGTTTATCATATTTCTATACCTCCTGATATAGATATCTCTAGGCAGTGTCAATGGATGCACCTTGGTTTGAAAGCACCTTTTTAAATCACCTTGGTGAAGAAAGGTGTAATACATGAGAGAAAGAAAGAAAGCGAAAGAGAAGAAGGGGAGAAAGAGAAAGAGAGAACGACAACTTTTGTGTTCTATGGTTTATATCATTTTATCAGTTTGATATATTTTTAGGTAACAGATTATTGATACCTTTATTGATCAACCTCCGTGATGCTTAAATTTTTTCTCCTGGGGAGTTTAACACAAAGTGCTACAAATATGTCAATTCATCCTTCAAGGATTCTTAACAATTGTTAGTGATCCTTAATGTAAATGGTACAAGAGCTGGACAACTAGAGCAACCCCGGAGTCCTTACAAGGGATCAGTTTCTGTGCTAGTTGATACAAGCTCTGTAAAAGAAGTCACAGTCCAGCAAAACAAGCTTGTGGATTTAGGAATGTGATCTGCATTTGGTACAAATATTTAAACACCGTAACCTATTTCTTTGAAAGATTCACTGACTACAGTGGAACTTACTTCTAAGTGTTAATGAAGTGTGTTTGATGTCACAGCAACAAAGTGCTCAAATCCCATGAGTGTTCACTGAGAACTGGGTCAAGCAAGTTGTAATAAAAGAGATCTGTGAATGGGGGGGGGTCATGCTTTTTTTTAAAAAAGTGTTAATAGCAGCAGCCGGGGAAGGGGTTGAGAGCAGGACTGCAGTGCTGAGGGAAAAGTGGCTTTAACCCTTTCTCCTACACTTCTTTGGCAGTTAAAGGCCTTGTCATTTGCTCTAAAGAGCAAAATATACAACTACTTTTGTGTAGATCCCAAAGGGCAAATAATAGCCTCAGGAAGATTTTAACTGAGGAAACAATATAGATGGAGAAGATTTATTTTGTCTTTTCAGCAGCAATTGCAGACTTTAGCTTGGAGAACAGGGGTGTAGCAAGGTTGGAGTGGGCCCAGAGACAAGATTTTAAAATGGCTCCCCCTCACTGAAGCTCAGCTCATGAAGTAAAGAAATCTTAAATGAGGCTGAATAGTGGTAACAAAAAGCATAGTAAAATTTATATAGATAGCGAGATAGATAGATAGATAGATAGATAGATAGATAGATAGATAGATAGCCTATGTGCTACAATAGAATATCATCCTAAATTATTTTTTTAAAGGTTTTGTAAGTTGTGGACGATGCAGGCCATTTGATGGTACTAGAGAAAGACATGCCGTTCTGGTAGCTGCAGGTCTTAACACTCACATCAATTTCGGAGGATGAATACAACTGAAGGAAGCCCGGGCTGGTGCGCAGCTGGGGGAGTCAGTCATGTGACTTGCCTCTGATGCCCCCCGCAAGGCAGTGGGCCCCCAGACAACTGTCTCCCCTTGCCCTATTATAGTTATGCCCCTGTTGGAGAAGGTATGGCTCCCCTACGAAGCCAGGTGAGGCGACAGCCTCAGGCGGTGAGTATGCCATGGCACAGTGAGTGCAGGCACCTAGCCCTGCCACAGGCATCACCTCACCTACCTGCTGCCACCACCTTGCCACTGCCCAGTTTCCAGTCTTTCTCCCTAAATATCCCACCCCTTTGTCCAACCCCTGCTTCCTTTGCTGGCCACAGTGCTGCCTGCCCCCTTCGGCCATACCACCAGCTTCAGCTGCTGGGACGCGCCACCATTGCTGACTGTATGCACAGTGGAAGACAGCATGGAGCATACCACCAGCAGTGATGGCTGCCCACTCCCATGCATGGCTGTGCCAACACCAGCTCTCTCTTCCTCTTTTCCTTCCAGCAGCAAACCTTTCCTCTTTGACTCCAGACAGGTTGGGTGCTGGAGGAAAAAGTCGGCCGTGGAGAGAGTGAGAGAGATGCTGGCATTGCTAAGCTAGCAAAAGCTGGCTCTCTTGCTCTCTCCAGCACCACACCTATCAGCTTTGCTTCCAGACAAGCTTAATGCTTGATGCTGGAGGGAAGAGACAGCGGGGGGGGGGTGAGAGAGAGAGAGAGAGAGATGGTGCTGGGGTGGTAGAGGAGAGGCTAGCCAGCACCGCCAGAGGAACGCTCCATACTGCACTGTGCAAACAGCCAGCAGCAGTGTCAGTGGTGTGTTCCAGCAGCTGAGGTCAGCAACGGTGGGGAAGAGGGTTGAGTGGTCCCTGCGTTGGCAAAGGAGTGTGGGGCCAGCAACAACAAGCCCGCGCTGGGTCAGAGATAAAAGCTTTTATCGAATCCTTGTTGTCCTCTTACAAGTCTGGAGTCAGCAAACAGAGTCAAGTGAATTCTCCTCCCTAAAATTTCCTATCCACTTGCCCAGCTTTCCCTGCCTCTGGATCCTGAGAATGACCCCCCCTCGCTTAGTTCCATTACTCATGATACAGCCACCATGAATACTGTTCTAGTCTAAATCCTACCTCCCCCATGATTATTTTAACACTTATTTTAAACATGAGATATTCTAGGCATGAATCTTTCATGTCACCTTCATTCGGTGAGGCTTAGTCTCAAGTAAGCATGCAAAGGGTTGCAGCTATACAGCATCAGTAGGTGACTCAGAAACAGGATCTATTGCTTTTTGTGGCACTGCTTTGTGATAGCACTTTCAATGCCTTTAGTAGAAAGCGGGTATAAACACTGAACGAACAAACAAACGAACAGATAATGTTGAGTGAAATGAGAATTCATCATCAACTAAGATGTGGATTAAAGAAGTTTTATTCTTAAAACCCATCTGTTTGGCCTGGCCTTTTCGGGGTTTTTAATTAGTTTTAATTGTTTAAAGCTAACCTGGTTTTCAGGGTTTTAATTGTTCTGATAGTTTAATGGTTTTTTCAGATGTTTTTAAATTGGTGTTCATATTTGTATTTCTGTTTTAATTGTTATTGGTTTTAATGATTTCTGTTTTTAATTGTAAACCGCTGTGAGCCATTTCAGAAGGGTGGTATAAAATTCGAATGAATGATAAATAAATAAATAAATAAGTAAGTAAGTAAGTAAATAAATAAATACTGTTATTGTTTTTTCAGCACCTGTAAGTGATTTTGCTCAAGGTTCCCGACCTGTGGTCATCCAGATGTTGCTGAACAACAACTTCCATCATCCCCAGCCATAATTTATTGTGGCTGAGGATGATGGGAGTTGTAGTTCAGCAATATCTGGAGGACTACAGGTTGGGAACCTCTGAGCTAGCTACCATAAATTTGTAGATGAAGGATGGCAGTTCATTTATTTCCTTCCTCCTGCACAAAGGGATCCAAAACAAGACTCTCACCACCTGCTTCAGATCACATTACGAATTTCGCCCCACTAATCCCAAAATATCTTTTTTTTTTAAAGCAAAAGTTCTGTGTGAGATCTACAATATGTTTTCATCCTGGATTGCCTGTTGAGAGTTCTAGGAAATCCTTCAGACAGCACAGAATCCTTAACACAAAGAAGCTACTGGTTGAAAGAAGGAGCAGAAATCAAGAGCTATGCCATTTACTGAAAGCTTCAGTGGAGGAAATAATTAAAAAATCACTTTGCCTCCACCATCTGCTCAGTAAATGAAGCTATTTTTGTACTGGTCAAAGACTGTAATAAAGTTTATCTATCTATCTATCTATCTATCTTAAAGTGTGCCGTCAAATTGGTTTCGACTCTGGAGACCACAGAGCCCTGTGGTTGTCTTTGGTAGAATACAGAAGGGGTTTACCATTGCCTCCTCCTATGCAGTATGAGATGATGCCTTTCAGCACCTTCCTATATCATTGCTGCCCAGTAATGGTGTTTCCCATAGTCTGGGAAACATGCCAGTGGGGATTCAAACCGGCAACCTCTGGCTTGATAATCAAGTCATTTCCCCACTGTGCCATTAGGTGTCTGTATTTTAAAGGTACTTCTACCCAATATTTATTAGGATTTTTTGTTTGTCCAGTTCCAAATATCATAGGCATAAACAAAGCAAGTAGAAAATAGCTATTCAAATGGATAGAACACTATTATCAGTTCATTAAAACAGTTTTGATTTGTTTTGCTTTTCTTGTGATTATTTTTGTGAACTGCCTAGCCAGGCAGTATAGAAAATAAATAAATTAAAGAACATTACATACCACTTGACTTTTTTTTTAAAAGGTCACAAAGTAGTTCATAGAGCAAAAGGAATCCTCAGAGGGGCTCACAACCTAAAAAGAAACACAAGGGAGATGCCAGCAACAGCCACTGAAGGGATTTGTTGCTGGGCTGAAGAGGTAGAGTTGCTCTCCTCTAGGGGCGTGCCGAACTGGTCCATGATTGAACCGGTCCGCAGCAAACTGGGCCAGTTGATTGATTCCACTGGTTCGATCGTGGACTGGACTGACCTGCAAAAAGGGTACAATCCACAGTCAAACCAGACGAAATCTGGTTCATCCATGGACCAGTTTGAGCGCCTGTAAAGGGGAATCCAGTGAGGCTGTTTGCATGCTGCCTCTGCCTCTGAGAGGGTGAGGAAAGTGCTGTGCAGACCTGCAGGTAAGCACCTTCTCTTTCATTTTTAAAGGCCTCTCTCTCTTTCTCTCTCTCTCTCTGTGCTCCCCCACTGCCTTTTATTAGCTTTGGAAGCAAAGAGAAATTATTACCAGATTCCCCTTTACAGGCACTTGAACTGGAGAACTGGTTTGCAGACTGCGGTCCAGTCCAAATTTGATCTGAATTCAAACCAGTTCCAAACAGACTCCTACTCTCCTCCTCCTAAATATAAGAGAGCCACCACTTTCAGTGGTGCTTTTTGACCTACTTAGTAAGGGCCTATAGAACTAGAATCCTAGAGCCAAAGACCTGGCTGATCATTTCACCTCAGCGTGTGGATTTCAGCCTGCCTCACCACCTCCTCCGGTCCTATCAGCTTCCCATCTCTGCCCAGTCTCTTTTCCAGTTTGCCTTCTCAGTCAGGTTCCAGCTTCTGAATTTCTCCTTGTTCCAGTCTTCCATTTTGAGGCCTAAACTATGTGTGATGTTTAAACCCTTACTGAGCCTGATGGGCTTCCTTTTTCTATAATTCATAGCAGCTGAATTGGGCCCCTTGGATTGGGACCACAGAGGGTAGGGTCATGGATGGCCCCAGGTATTGTGGCCTTTGAGAGGAGGTGCCAAAGGCTTCCTTGCCCCATACCTCTGGTGCAGGGCAGCCCCTTGAAAAGCCAACCTTTATTAGGCTCATCATCTAAAAAAGAAACATAAGATCGACACCAGCAACAGCCACTGGAGGTTTGCTGTGCTGGGGATGGATAGGGCCAGTTGCTCTCCCCCTACTAAAAAAAAGAAAATAGCCACTTTTAATAGGTGCCGCTTTGTTCTTTTAGCAGGGGTAGATGTCACATTTATTTCAGCCCTATGATTCCAGTACTTCGATGGACTTGTTACTTCTGAGTCTAACCCCTGCTTTCCTCCCCGCCACCCCAGGCTCTTTTGTCCAATCCTCTCTAAGACGGTCTATCTATTTTGTCCTTCTCTAGGATCTGAGAAGTCCCGTCAATGACTTACTCTCCTTCCAGCCCCCTGTGACATTACACAGCTCAGCCAGTCTTCTTGGCTACTGAATTCTGGCTGTATATTAGTATATCTTAACTAATACAGCTGTCTGCCAGGACTATAGGAAGACAGGAAGCTGCCTTATACAGAGTCAGACTATTGGTCCATCTAGCTCAGTATCGTTTACACAGATTGGCAGCAGCTCTTCCAAGGTTGCAGGCAGGAGTCTCCCTCAGCCTCATCTTGGCGATGCCAGAGAGGGAACCTGGAACCTTCTGCCGGGGGATGAACATCATTCAAAACCTTTCAGGGTTTTTAATTCGTTTTAATTGTTTTAATGCTAACTTGATTTTCAGGGTTTTAATTGTTCTGATAGTTTAATTGTTTTTTAAGATGTTTTAATTGTTAATTGGTGTTTATATATGTATTTCTGTTCTAATTGCTGTTGGTTTTAATGGTTTCTGTTTTAATTGTAAACCGCCCTGAGCCATTTTGGAAGGGCAGTATAAAAAAATCGAATAAATAAATAAATAATGAACCTTATGCATGCAAGCATGCAGATGCTCTTCCCAGAGTGGCTCCCTCCCACAAGGGGAATGTCTTACAGTGCTCACACATGTAGTCTCCCATTCAAATGCAAACCACGGTGGACCCTGCTTAACAAATATGACAATTCATGCTTGTACCACAAGACCAGCTCTCCTCCCCAGGCCTGCAGTAGGGTTTCACCTAGTTTAAATGATCTTTAAACTAGTAGTAGTGGGGGAGTCTGGAAGCCAAGCTATACTTAACCCTGAATAATCAGAGTACCTGCTGCAATGGAATATATACTTAAGGTCCCTTCTTCATAAAAGCCAAATGTGTGGCTGCCAGCGGTGATGCAGATGGCATACTGGTGTCAGTGGGCATGGCCAGTGGGCACATCCATTAAATTGGGGGAGAAATTTGTGAGAAGAGAGCTAAAGCATGCAGATCATAATTTACATTTTCTCAAGTCCTATATTTTTCTCTCCTTCTTTTTCTTCTTCGTTAAGATGTGAATTGGTAGTTGGCTGCACCCTTACAGACTCTGTTGTTCCCCTTTCCTCATGCATGGGTTCCCTACTGCACTTCCTGGTGGTTTTTGTGTTGGTTTTTTTTTGCTAGCTATAGTTTACTGTGATGTCTGAAATGAACAACTGCAGTTGCTACCATCCCTCCACACAAACTGAAACTGTAGCTTGAAGTGAGTTGCAAGTAGGGATGTGCAAACAGGTTCAAATCCGAACCAGTTCAATGGCTCAATGTTGAGCCGAATCACCCTCCCCGGTTCAGCTCGATATCGGACTGGGCCCTCCTGGTCATTTGGGGAGGTTCTCTCTCTCTCTCTCTCTCTCTCTCTCTCTCTCTCTCTCTCTCTCTCTATATATATATATATATGGTGCCCCCGCTGGCTTCCCGGTGGGTGCTCCCTGCTGGCTTAAATCTCCTAGTTCAGGCAGTCTTTGGTCCTTTCTGGGCTTTCCACCAGTGCAGTGGCCATTTTGGAGACTGCTACGTATGTGCTATGGGCCCTTGCATGGCCTTGGTCATGACCTGGCCATGCAGGGGCCCACTGCACATACACGGCAGCCTCTAAAATGGCCACCACAACAGGGGAAAGACCCTGAAAGGGCTGAAGACCACCTGAACCTCCAGGGACCTCCCCACTGCAGCCTCAGAGGAGCCCCCCAAAGGGGGTAAGTACAACTAACACTCTCTCTCTCTCTCTCTCTCTCTCTCTCTCTCTCTCTCTCTCTATATATATATATATATATATATATTCACAAACCTCCCCAAGCTGAACTGAACTGGGGGGGGCGGGTTCAAGGGGGACAAAACCAAACTGGCCTGGTCTGCATACCCCTAGTTACAAGCCAAGGATGAAGTTTAGGTTTGTGCCAAACAAATTTAGATTCAAATAGGAAAACAACAGCTGAACAAATTTAGTCTGAAATTGTATATAATGGTATTATTTAGTAATTGTTGTCTGCTTGACAGATGGTAATTCTGTTAGGTTTGGGTTTGCTGTCTTGAAATAATTTTAGAAATTTGTTTGGCTGCCACCAGTTTCCTCGTTTGATTGTACAAACAGTTTCCCTTTTTAATGTGCAGTTACTTCAGAAATGAAACAATAAAAGCAGGTTCATAGATCTGGAGGAAATAATATGCCAGATTAAGTCCCCAAGGTCTTCTACGAAAAGACAGAAGGGAAAATGTGACTAATAAAGGATATTCAGACAGACGATTGTTCAAGCTGCAAAAAAGAAAAAACAAAAAGGGCTAGAAACCTTGAAAAGCAAAAAAAAGGGACATCTATATTAATGCAACTGGAGCTGCGTGTGGAGAGAAACATATACTGCTTCTGAGCCATGGGAAGGGCTCTGTTGTTAAGGCTCGTTGCATTTAAACTGAGATAATTTGTCCTCTTCCTATGAAATCTGGCATAGAGGTCGCTGCACAGAGGCATACCAGCTCCCCAAATTTCAGAGTTAGCGGATTAAAACTGGCTCAGTTATAGGAGTTTAAAAACCAGAGGCAGAAGGAAGGTTTGCTTGTTTGATTTTTCTGGGTATTGACAACTGGGTTTTATTGATGGGCACAACGTAGTTTCAGGTTATCTATCTGGAGGCACTGATGTTTTAGGGGAAAAACAAATTTGCTGCCAACGTTTGCCTTTCACTATTGCTATTATCTCTACACTGTTTTTCAACCCAAAAAGTGCCCGACCTGGTTTACATAGAAAAAATAAGAAGAAAATGGTTCCCTGTCCCCAGATGGCTCACAGACTCTGTCTGCATTTGTGTGTATGTGTGTCTATCTGTCTCTCTCCCACTCACGCACACAAACATGACAGACACCAGCAACAGCCACTGGAGGGATGCTGTGCTGGGGATAAATAGAGCCAGTTGTTTATCCCTGCTAAATATAATCACCACTTTGAAAGAGGCCTCTTTGCCCAGTTAGCATATCAAACTTTCATACTGCAAATCCACTTTAATATGATGTTTCTCAGCTCCCATGTTATTTAGTCAAGAGAGACAGAGATGCTACATTATGTTATGCATGTACAGTTACTGCTCAGGGCACTTATGTGGTTCTCATCTCACCCACCCCCAGATTTCCCAAAGAAAGCAGACATGATCCCATCCCATGCAGAGACTGACTGGGCTCTTAAGAACCTCTGAGCCTCATGGCCCCTCCTGGTCTCTGCCTCCCTATCTAGACATTGGAAACCATAAAGGAGCAGTCATCTGGAGTCTGGCATTCCTGCTGAACCTGTTGTGGGTGCTGGTGCAGATAGTGGTGATGTGGGAGCGGCTGGTTCTGCATGGGCTTGTGTTTCAGAGGTGCTGTCTCAGGAGCTCAGGCCCTGAGGGATCGACCTTGGGGAATTCCAGTTCCAGCAGTCTCTCAGGTTCTGGTTTTGTGTCAAGATCCAGGGTGGGGCTGGCACTGGTCCTGCCTTCTCTGTATCTGACTTGGAGTCACTATTGTGAGCAGGGACTGTGACAGTCTGGGCCGTGATAATTCTGACCTTTAAGATTTCAAAGTGTTGTAATGCTTTAACTTTTTTTATTTGTTGCTTTTATTGTTTTGTTGTAAACTGCCCAGAGACTTGCATTCTGGGCGGTATACAAATATGTTAAATAAATGATAAATCAATCAATGATGCCCATGTCGTACGTGCTTACAATTTAGGCTCAATACACCACCTACACCCTGCTGCTGCTGAAGACGCAGACCCTCTTCCTTTGCAGACTGGAGACAAGCTCAAGCTGAATGCAGGTGGACAAGGGCACCTAGCGGGCCATTGATGCTCTGTTTATGCTTATATCTGATTATTTTAAATAAATAAATAAATAAATAAATAAATAAATAAATAAATAAATAAATAAATCTTATATCTGATGTACATTCTAGTTTTTAGATGATCTACAAACTAGATCATCTAGATCAGTGTTTCTCCCCCCTCGCCCCCAACCCCACCTCCAGGCACCCCCGCAAAAAAACAAGAGCTAATTTCCGGGAAGCCCTCGCTGCTGGATAATGTTCATTTCGAAATGAACGTTATCCAGCAGCAAGGGCTGCCTGGAAATGTGCCCTGGAGAGTCCCTGCCAGCCCAAAATTGTTTTTTTTTTTTGGGGGGGGGTGATTTTTATTAGTAATGCCTCACAGACCAGTACCCAACACCTTGCAGACCAGCACCGGTCCATGGACCAGTGGTTGAGAAACACTGATCTAGATGTGTGAAAAGACACCTTTGCTACCACCCAAACAGAAGAGTGAACTGCAACTCAGTGGCAATGCACATGCTAACTGGGCAAAGAGGCACCTTTTACAATGGTTATTCTCTTTATTTAGCAGGGGGAGAGTAACTGGCCCTATCCACCCCCAGCACAGTACTTCCAGTGACTGTTGCTGGTGTGTGTCTTATGTTTCTTTTTAGAATGTGAGCCCTTTGGGGACAGGGAGCCATCTTATTTGTTTGTTTGTTATTTCTCTTTGTAAACCGCCCTGAGCCATTTTTGGAAGGGCGGTATAGAAATTGAATTATTATTATTATTATTATTATTATTATTATTAGCTTGCGAAAGGGCCCAGGTTTAATCTCTGGTATCTACAGGTAGGGCTGGGAAATATGACTAAAGCCACTTAGAAGAGTCACTATGCCAGTAGCTCAGACAATAATGAACTTGGAGACTCAGTAGAAGGCACCGTCATACACTGAACAAATAATCTGCAAAGGTACAAACCTTTTGCTGCACGTTCATTCATTCATTCATTCATTCGTTCATCCGATTTATATGCCACCCTTCCAAAGGTGGCTCATGGCAGTTCACATTAAAATAAAAAAGTTAAAACCAAAAACAAGTTAACAACAAATTAAAATTACAAGAAAAACTAGATAACATTAAAACTAAATATCATTAAAAGCCAGGCTAAAATGGTGGCTCTTTATGGCTTTCCTGGAGGCCTCCAATAAAGACAGTCCTCTTATATCCACAGGGAGTGTGTTTCACAACCTAGGGGCAACAACAGAGAAGGCCCGATCCCAGGTTGCTACCAGATGAACCAGTGACACCCGAAGACGGACCTCTCCTGATGATCTCAAGGAGCAGTGGGGATCTTGTAGAGTAAGACATTCCCTCAGGTAACCCGAGCCTAAGCCATTCAGGTTTTTAAAGGTAATAACCAGCATTTTGTACTTTGCCCGGAAACATATCAGCAGCCAGTGCAACTGTTTGAGAACAGGCATAATGTGGTATCTCTGGGATATACCAGAGATCAATCTGGCTGCAGCATTTTGAACTAACTGAAGTTTCCAAACTACATACACAGGCAATCCTACATAGAGTGCATTGCAGTAGTCCAACCTGGAGGTTACCAGTTGGTGCACCACTGTTTTCAGGTCATTCTCCTCAAAAAATGGGTGGAATTGTCAAATCAGTTGCAGCTGCTAAAAAGCACTCCTGGCCACAGCCTCAACCTGAGGCACTAGGAAACCCAGGTCCAAGCTACAAACCACCAATTCTTTCTGGGGGAGTGTAACCTCATACAGAACAGGAAATTCTATCCTGTCTTGCAGATTACGACCCCCAACAATGAACGCCTCTGACTTGCTTGGATTCAGCCTCAGTTTATTATCGTTCATCCAGCCCATTACTGCCTGTAGGCAGGCATTAAAGGGGCCAATGCTATTTCCTGATGTTGATGACATGGAGAAATAGATTTGAGTGTCATCAGCATATTGATAACATCTAGCACCACATCTGCTCCTACTGCTGCTTTGTTGGAGATGCAGCTTCTGCATGGCATCAACTCTTAGCACCAGCAACCTTATTGACCACTAGGGGCATTAAGGGTAGAGACAGCCAGTAGAAGCATTCCCCCCCACCTCTGACCACTAGCAATGAGGCATGATAGGTCTTAATCTATTTCCTTGATGGGTTTCCTAAATAAACTACTTTATTTGGAACTTTAACTCCATGTTTCCGGATAATATTAATTAGCAGTGCTCCTTACCTGTGCACTCCTGCTGTAGTGGGGGCAGATTAAGAAACCTCCCCTCCTGAGCTCTCTAACATGCATATCTTTCAGTCCTCTCCAAACCTTATAATTGCCAGACAAGCCATATGAGCTCCTAAGGACAGGGTGAATCTAGCTTTCACTAGTGGTGCTTTTGCTGATTAGCACTTTGCCATAACAGTATGCTGGATACCTGCAGATCATGATTTGATGACCATGATGGGTCCAAGGTTGTAATCCTGTCTACACTTATGTAGGAGTAAAGGTAAAGTGTGCCATCGAGTTGGTGTCGACTCCTGGCGACTGCAGAGCCCTGTGGTTTTCTTTTGGTAGAATACAGGAGGGGTTTATCATTGCCATCTCCCGCACAGTATGAGATGATGCCTTTCAGCATCTTCCTATATTGCTGCTGCTCAATATAGGTGTTTCCCATAGTCTGGGAACCATACCAACAGGGATTTGAACTGGCAACCTCTGGCTTGCTAGTCAAGTCATTTCCCTGCTGCACCATTAGGTGGCTAGCAATAGCAATAGCAATAGCAATAGCACTTACATTTATATACCGCTTTATAGCCGAAGCTCTCTAAGCGGTTTACAATGATTTAGCATATTGCCCCCAACATTCTGGGTACTCATTAAGTAGAGGCTAACCTCTACTTAATTCCAAGTTAATTGGAATTAATTTCAAGTGGAACTTAATTCCAAGTAAATGCACATAGAACTGGACTATAAATGTACTAACAAGTTCAGCACAGGGGGAACAGCAATTTTACATCCCCCTCAGACGAGATAGTTCGGTCATCATCCTGCTTGCCAGAAAAGGCTAAACCAAAGCTCAGCCTTCATATTAAAAGTTCATTTAAAAAAACACACCACTTATTTTGTTGAATAATGAGGCAGTTTCACTATGTGTTGCAACTAATTTCCAGAAAAGAACAAAATGCTGCCTAGGAAGTTACAGCAAACTGACTCCAACTAGTTGATAAAAATCAAGGTCAAGACGACAATGGGAAGTTTGTTCCAGCTATTTCCAGGGGTTTCTTACATGCAAGCCTAACTAAAGAGGTAATGAAGGCTATCTTCCAAATGCAATTGGTTGACTGCTGTTGCTGTGGGAGAAGGAATGGCTGAAGATTCATGCTCTTTGCCAATGAAAAGGTTTAGATGTAGATCGTTAGAGCATAGAACAGGGGTTCCTAAGCTGGGATACTCCAAATGTTGCTGAACTACAACTCCCATCATCCCCTGCCACAATACGTTGCAGCTGGGGGAGATGGCAGTTGTAGTTCAGCAACATCTAGGGTACCACAGGTTGGGAACCTCTGCCACAGACCTTTGTCCATACCATTCTCTGAAGATTTGGAGTCAGTTTGGATGATACATCTGCCAACCCAATGGTGGCCTGAATCCCGGCACCCTGTGCCACCTCCTGTTGCCAGCTTCTCACCCCTTCCTCTTCCTCCTCGTGCCACCTGACTTGGTGCATAGCTGGCTATAATAAGCAGAAGGGGACAGAGGTGTGGAAAGGAGTGGAGACCAGAACATCTCCCCACATTTCCTCTTCCATGCATCCTCTCTCCCTCCTCCTCTTCATAGCCAACAGCTTGGAAAAGGACTTGACAAGGTTCTTTGCCAATCACTTGTGGTGCCACCACTCAGTGAAGAGCTGCTCTTATGGTGGCTGGCAGGCATCAGCAGCAGCTGTGAGAGGGAGGCAAGGGAGGCAGCAGAGGTGATGACAATAAGGGTGGGTGTCATCACCCAAGGGAAAGAGGTGTGGTATGCAAGGACAAGGCAGTGGAGTGGAATCAAAGATATTCATAGTTTAATGAAATCAATATTATGTACAGAGAGGCAAGTGCAGACTGCTTGTCCGTGCTCTTGCTGCTGGTTGCTTTGTTAGCCCCGCCTCTGCTCTGGAATGGATGTAACTAAAGCCCCATTCAAAAGCTGGCCTGGATCAGGGAATGGGTTAACCAAAAACACCACAATGGTTTTACAGTTCCAACGATCTATTCCCTGGGATGACAGTCTCACCAGGTCTTATTAAGAGGTCAGCTCTGAACCAGACCATCCTAATCATGGCAGATGGGGGGGGGGGAATGGGAGTGTACTTCTCCCCCTCATCCAGAGGGCCACCCCACCTTTTCCTAATCATAAAACTGCCGCCCTGTAACCAGAAGGTTACAAGTTCAATCCTGACCAGGGGCTCAAGGTTGACTCAGCCTTCCATCCTTCCGAGGTCGGTAAAATGAGTACCCAGAATGTTGGGGGCAATATGCTAAATCATTGTAAACCGCTTAGAGAGCTTCCAGCTATAGAGCGGTATATAAATGTAAGTGCTATTGCTATTGCTATATGCTACCTAATATATGATTTAAAACTACTCCAAGTAGCATGAGGGGGAGTTTGGATGAACCAGACCCCACACAATTAGGTGGCAGTCGTGGCTAGTGCTGCCATACGGGAAAAGGGACAGGTCTCCTTTACCCTTAAGAGGGAATTTCAGCAGCTGGTTATGCAGAGGATAGAAGAGCTGCACTGGACCTGTGCAAATTTCCTCTTCTGTGCATCTCTTAAAGGTACAGGAGACCTGTTTTCTTTTCTATATGGCAGCCCTAGGTGTGGTAGTATGCCAGCTAGGAGGGGCACACACTCACTCACACTCTCCCCACCCACCCACCCTGGGTCATTAATAGAGCTGTTTGAAGGATTGGCCCACCCGTTGAGTCAAGAATACGCAGGCATCCCCCACCTTTGCTTAGCCAGTGGAGGAGATTTGTGGGAGGGAATGGAGTGGAGGAGGGTGACAAGGGAAGAGATGGAGAGGGGAAGCAAGACCAGTCCATGCCTTCTGCCCCTGCCACAGCCACAGCAGCAGCAACCAAGGAGGGAGGAGAGTTGGTATTTGTGGTAGCAAGCATGAATTGTCCCTCTGCTAAGCAGGGCCTGCCCTGGTTTGCATTCAAATGGGAGATGTATGAACACTGTGTAAGATATTCCCCTCAGCGGATGGGGCCGCTGTGGGAAGAGCATCTGCATGCAGAAGGTTCCAAGTTCCCTGTCCCTGGCAACATCTCCAAGATAGGGCTGAGAGAGATTCCTGCCCGCAACCTTGGAGAAGACGCTGCCAGTCTGGGTAGACAATACTGAGCTAGATGGACCGAGGGTCTGACTCGGTATAAGCAGGGCTGGACTGGGGGCCCTGAGAGGCTGGTGGAATGTATGTGGGGAGGGTGCTGAGTTTTAAGCAGAATGGGTACTTAAGGGTGGGAGTATTCACTGCTGCCGAGTGCAGTGGGGTGCAGGGGTGCCTCACAGGTGGGGCACACCGGGAATATGCCCTGTTCCCTGTGGGCCAGTCTGAGTCTGGGTATAAAGCAGCTTCCTATGTACAGCATGGTACATCTAGGTACAAGAGGATTTTTCATTTCCTAAGGGGTTGAGCAAGACTCCCCCCCCCCGGAGCTTGGACTCTCTGGGAGCTGGGGGAAGCAGCCATCCATCCCATCACCCTAGGACCTCTGCCCCACTGTGAGAGCCCAGGAGCATCAGGTGGGAGCTGTACCAACTGAACATTGGCCTAAAAACTACATATTTCTTTTTGAAAATTTAAGATGAGAGACCTGCCTGACTTAAAAGAGCAACCCCCCCACCCCCCCACCCAGTGAAAGAGCTACTAGGCTGGGCTCCAACCTTCTCTCTGAGACGGCTCCTAACAACTGCTAATGTCTTCTTCTGGCATCTGAGCAGGGGCACCAGATACCTCCCCTGCTCAACCCTTTACCAAGCAATGTGCAGCACCTTACCATGCCAGGTGCCATCTTCCCTTAGCGGGCACTTTGCCGGGAGACACAAAGAGCCTCGGCTGCCGGACCTTCTCCTCTGTCTGGCTCCCTGGGTTTGACGAGGAAAACAAAGCAGAAGAGTAAGTGCAGAGCAGAGTGGAGTGGCAGCTTGGAGACACTCTGAGCCACCGCTCTCCTCTCCCTCACACCTAAATCTGTTCTGTTCTGCTCCCCTCTTCCTTTTCAAAGCCAGGGAGGGAGAGGAGCAGAAAGGAGCAGTTGGGTGGTGGGTGGCAAAGGTGGGTGAAGGTGGGTACTAGAGACAGGTGATAGTTGCCTTGTGGACTAGCTGGCTCTGCTGGTACCATATTAAGCTGGTACTACTTCCCAAAGACCACAGGGCTCTGTGGTCGCCAGGAGTAGTCGACACCGACTCGACGGCACACTTTACCTTTACTTCCTGTTTCACTTCTGGGATTGTGACTACAGCCACTGAGAATACTGTATCATTTCTTGTCCACTTAATCTACTTCTACTTGTTCTTCTTGCTGTGCTTTCCTTTGGTATCAGTTGGATCTAGACTCTGTGCTTAGAGAATGCACTGTGTTATTATGTGACAATGTGGGCGTGAGGTGTGTTCAGTCTTGTTTAGCCCAAGCTAAGTATTGGGTTATTAAAAAAATTTCTGTTTGTTCTGAATGACATGTCAACATGACTTATTAAGCACTCTGTGGTAGTGTTGAGTTCCCGAACACAGGCGTGGACATACTAAATAGCTGAGAATAATTGTGAAGAACAAATGAATTTGGTAATATGTGATGGAATGTTCCAAATCCAATATCTATATATTTAATTCTCTTAGCCGGCATGTGTGCCCAGGATTTGGTGGTGGAACTCTCTCTTGAGTTCCTGGCATTGGGGCGAGAGAGTTCGGGGCAAAAAAAAAAAAAGGCAGAGGATGGTGGTGGCGGCAGGCCGCAAAACAGGAGGTGGCAGTGGGGTGTCCTGGCCTGGCCAGGCTGTCCCAGGTAAGAGGGAGGAGGCAGCGGTGGCGGCAAAGCCTGGTCTGGACACCGGGGGCGGAAGGCAACAGCGGCGGAACAGCAGGCCAGGCCATCCCGGGTAAAGGGGAGGCAGCAAAGCCCGGACTGGCAGGTGGGGGCAGGAGGCGGCGGGCCGGCCGGCTGGTGAGACAAGAAAGTGGCGGGGAAGCAGCGGAGAGACTGAAAAGGAGGTGCGTGGGAAAGAGAGAGTGTGGCAGGGGGGAGGGAGAGGGGAAGGAGGGGGGAAGGAGGGTGAGATGAGAGAGAGGGGTGGGAGAGGGGTGGGAGAGGGAATGGGGGAAAGAGGGGAGGGAGGGGAGGGGGCAAGAGAGTGTGGCAGGGGGGAGGGAGAGGGGAAGGAGGGGAGAAGGCGGGTGAGATGAGAGAGAGGGGTGGGAGAGGGGTAGGAGAGGGAATGGGGGAAAGAGGAGAGGGAGGGGAGGGGGCAAGAGAGTGGGGCAGGGGGAGGGAGAGTGGGGAAGGGAGGGGGGAACAGCCGGCCCCAAATAGCACACAGATGTTCTGTGCTGGTTGGCTAGTTTTAACTTAACTCTGCTGGCCTAATGTTCTAAGTATGAGGAAACAGTAAGGTTTCATTGAAACAAGCAAACCTGAGCCCCTTTCCTAAAAACTGAACATAAAAAGAGAGAGAACACAGTATATTTATTTTCCCCTTTAATCCTTTGCAGGTGATTTTGCGTTGTTGGAATTGGATATGAATGATACAGCTGACTAAAAATTGAATAGATGTGTTAAAAATACAAACCTGAAACAAAACTTTGCAGTAAAGGGATCATGGAATAGGTTGTATCTAATAGCGAATGCTGGTAAGCAGGGGTGTAGTGACTATTGTCTGTATGGGTCCAAAGAACCAGGGCCACCATGTCCCCAGGGGCCGCCCCTGGCACCCTAGCCATGCCCCTGCATCTGACATCAGATGCCCTGCGTTTGACATCAGATACAGGGCCGCACAGTCCCATTCGTAAGCCACTTGGTTGGCCAACACAGGGTTTAGAGCCTGGCAGGGAGCTCCTTTCCCTACCGGGAAAAGCAGAGAGACACTTCCCAGCCAGACTGGGAACTCAGGGCTGGCGGAAGCTTCTCACAAACAGAGCCACACTTCTATATGCCACTGCTGATAAATAACAAATTACACCGGTAATACTTTCTGTTTCACTTCTGGGATTAGGAACATAGGAAGCTGCCATGCACTGCGTCAGACCATTGGTCCATCTAGCTCAGTATTGTCTACAGAGACTGGCAGCGGCTTTTCCAAGGTTGGAGGTAGGAATCTCTCTTAGCCCTATCCTGGAGATACCAGGGAAGGAACGTGGAACCTAGATGCACTTCTCAGAGCAGCTCCATCCCCTAATCTTACAGTGCTCACACATCAAGTCAGATGCAACCAGGGAGGGGAGGGCTGACCCTGCTTAGCTAAAAGGACACGTCATGCTTGCTACCACAAGACCAACTCTCCTCTCCTCTGACTGTGACTACAGCCACTGAGAATACTTTTCACCCTTGCTAACTTGGCAAAGAGGCAGCTTTTAAAGTGGTGATTCCCTTTATTTAGCAGGGGGAGAGTAACTGGCCCTATCCACCCCCAGCACAGTCCCTCCAGTGACCGTTGCTGGTGTTTATCTCATGTTTCTTTTTAGATTGTGAGCCCTTTGGGGACAGGAAGCCGTCTTATTTATTTATTATTTCTATGTGTAAACTGCCCTGAGCTATTTTTGGAAGGGCAGCATAGAAAAACTTATTATTTTATTTTATTTATTTATTTAACATATTTTAATACTGCCCCAACTTTCATTTCTGGGTGGTTTACAACATTTTATTGTAAAAATTTTATGTTTACAATAAAATACATTCATACATACATACATACCAGCTCATGCACCTTGAGCTAATGCCATGGCAGGCAAAGCAGGAGAGAGGAAAGCAGACATGGTGAAGTGAGAAAAGTGAGAACAATCTGCATCTCCGTGGCTTGCTTTCCACCCCCAGCCCCACCCATACTGGGTGCTACTGGCGTCCATTTCTTGAGAGACCTTTCTTCAAGCTGAGAAATTTTGTGCTGTTTTCGTTCTGGCCCTCCTTCTGCTTCTCCTGCTAACAGAGCAAAGAGGCACTTTTAAAAAGTGGTGATTCCCTTTATTTAGCAAGGGGAGAGCAACTGGCCCTATCCATCCCGAGCACAACATCCCTCCAGTGACTGTTGCTGGTGTCTATCTTATATTTCTTTTTTAGATTGTGGGCCCTTTGGGGACAGGGAGCCATTTTATTTATTTATTTATATCTATGTAAACCGCTTCGGGAACTTTTATATACAAATATTTTTTATATAAATATTTGTCGTATTCTTCTTGACACAGAGTTCCATTAGCCATACCCATCTGTTTGTCTGAGAACTGTCTCACTGAGTTCACAAACATTCTGCCCACTTGACTGGATGTAGTTTGAGGGTCCCCCCCTTAAGATGTTTTCAACACTAACATATGTGTGGGTCAACCTGAGTCTGCTGGTACCTCCCACTTACTTGCAGGCCTTTTAGTTTTCTGCCCATAAGGATCATAATGCTTCCAGTTCTTTTGGAAATAGTATATCAATATGTGAAAATGCTACCAGAACTTGTGAGTTACCACCTCAAGAAAATACCTTTAAGTGGCAGCTAAGCTAGGTTATAAGGGCTGTAGCTCTAGTCTAGAGCAACTACTGCCCTGGTTGCATATGAAAGGGAGACTAGAAATGTGAGCACTGTAAGATATTCCCCTTAAGGGATGGAGCCAGTCTGGGAAGAGCATCTAGGTTCCAAGTTCCTTTCATAGCATCTCCAAGATAGGGCTGAGAGTGATTCCTCTCTGCAACCTTGGAGAAGCTGCTGCCAGTCTGTGCAGACAGTCCTGAGCTAGATGGACCAATGGTCTGACTCAGTATATGGCAGCCTCCTATGTTCCCTATGTACATGTCAGTTTGAATGTATGCATTCATGCTCAGTTGGCTAGGGATGGTACCCAGAATACAGCACTTGTGCACATTCTCAGCACTTGCACATAGCTTTACATACTCCCAACATACTTTTGAATGCCAAATGTCTTGGAAGTGCTGCTTCTGCCTTGATTGGTTGTGTTGGTTTGACAACTATTATTTTTGATCCAAGTACAGTATCTGTAGTCACCTTAGTGGCACAGCAGGGAAATGCTTAACTAACAAGCAGAAGGTTGCCACTTTGAATCCCCGCGGGTATGTCTCCCAGACTAGGGGAAACACCTATATTGGGCAGCAGCGATATAGGAAGATGCTGAAAGGCATCATCTCATACTGTGCAGGAGGAGGCAATGCTGAACCCCTCCTGTATTCTACCAAAAAAGAAAACCACAGGGCTCTGTGGGTGCCAGGAATCGAAATCGACTTGACGGCACACTTTACCTTTACAGTATCTGTATTAATGATGCAGAGAATGCAGTGGCTATAACTAGACACAGAAGTGATAAGCTTAAAAATCTCTAGATCACAGGAAGAGACTGCTGAAGGAGAAATTCATTTTAAACTGCATAGAGGTAATGGAGGAATAATGATTTCCTTCAAAAACAGGCAAGAAGGAAAGGAAATAAAGGAAGAGGCTGATAACACTACCAGGATGTATAGGGCAGGCAAATGCTGATTTCTCAGAAACAGCAGATGCTATTTCAGAAACAATGCACAACACTATTTATCCATGTGGACACTTTGCTAGCCTTCAGAGTTTTCTAGAAATACAGTTTTCTCAGCTGGTGCCCCAGATAGATTAATGGACTACTCAGCAATGGTGTCATCTTAGCATTGCAGCACAATGTTTGAAATGTCAACTGTCAACAAGTCTGACTGTTACAGGATTCTGAGGCAGCAATGGATCTTCATGCCTCTTTCACTAAATGTGTTGCACACACAATGAAATTGCCAATAGTTTCTCCGCTTGCTCCAATGTTTTATTAAACATGAGCACCACTGACTTTCAGATGTCTACATGGGTTTTAGCTCAGAAATTTTGTTACCCAAACAAAAAGAAACCTGAGATTTAACTGGTCCATTCAGCACTCAGCTTGTTTGTAATCCATTAACACTGAGATACCAGAATGACATTTAGTAGGAAACACCTATATTGGGCAGCAACGATATAGGAAGATGCATCATCTCATACTGCGTTGGGGATGGCAATGGTAATCTGCCTCCCCCCTCCCGCTGTATTCTACCAAAGACAACCACAGGGCTCTATGGCGCCAGGAGTCGACACAGACTCAACAGCACACTTTACCTTCACACATACTCAGAACACCATTCTACAGTCAAGCTCATAACAGATCTTCTGCTCCACTAACTTCCAAATGAGAGAGGGAAATGCAGACACTTCAGTGTAGTATCTGTCCTGAAGATTGAACTATTAGGATGGAAGTTGATCAGATATGCACATTTTGGACAACATTTTATGCTTTGAATCTGAAATCCAGGTGGTTTCCCCATACCTGTTCTCAAAGGGATTAGGGAAAACAATGTAAAACACAGTGCAATATATCTCCCTTGAAGACTGAGTTCGTGGATTTAAAATTGGTGTTTAAATTTTTTGGGGAAAAGGTTTATTTGACAATGGATCATCTGTTCAATCCCCACATCATTTTAAATAGATTATTATTATTATTATTACATTTATATCCCACTCTTCCTCCAAAAAGCCCAGAGCGGTGTACTACATCCTTGAGTTTCTCTTTCACAACAACCCTGTGATGTAGATTAGGTGGAGAGAGAAGTGACTGGCCCAGAGTCACCCAGCTAGTTTCATGGCTGAATGGGGATTTGAACTCGTGTCTCCCCGGTCCTAGTCCAGCACTCTAACCACTACACCACACTGGCTCTGTTTGTGATTGTAAGATTGTGATTGTGATGTGATATCTGGAGCAAGGCTTACTGAACTCTGTGCTTCACTAGTTTGTTTCTTAAGCATTACAAACTATTTTAAGTATTATTTCATTTAGTAGCTGGGCCGGGTGCAGAGCATCTGCACCTCCACTGCCCAGCTAGCCCGCTTCTCCACCCCACTGCCCAGCCCTGCCCCCGCCTGCAGTTTCTGGCTGGCCTGCTTCTTCTCCCCACCCCCTGGTCATTTTCTGGCTGGCGGGCTGGCTGGAAAGCTGGACGGCCACCTCCTCCCGCCTGCCCACCCACCAGTTTCCGGCCGCTGGGCCAGCCTGCTACCGCTTGCTCCCAGCAGCCGGCCTGGACTGTCGCTGCCTGCTCCTGCTGGCCGGACAGCCCACCGCTGTCGCTGCCGGTGGCTGGCATCCTTATTGTCTCCCCCATCCCTCTCGTTAATCGGCAGTTGCTCACAAACTCTTGCGAGAACTGCCAAACATGGGATTAGCGATGGGTACGCCTACGATATATATATATATATATATATATATATATATATATATATATATATGAGCTTTACTTCAGCTGTGGATATGTACTGTATACATAAATGTCAAATCATCTGCTCATATCCATTCTACAATAGTAGGCTCATGTCATATGCAAGCACATACTAATATGAATTACAAAATGTTGAAGCTGTAATAGATGCTAGATGTCCTTCCAACAATCTTGTTGAGGAATTCCCCATTTTAAAATTAAAAAGCTTGTAGTTTATTCCATCCCATCTTTCCAATGGGAGATGTTGGGAACAATAAAACGCTTGTATTTTCTTTTTAGAATAGAGTGAAGTCCTTTTAAAGACAAGGTATTAGAAGATTTTAAATCTGTCCTTTATTCCCTTAAAATGCTTTTAATAACCATGAAAAAACAATTTACAATATCAGGCAATTACAATTCCTGTATGTTGAGTACTGTAAAGGTAGGTAAAGTGTTCTGTCGAGACAGTATCAACTCTTGGCACCCACAGAGCCTGTGATTTTCTTTGGGAGTTTACAGGAGGGGTTTGCCATTGCCATCTCCCGCACAGTATGAGATGATGCCTTTCAGCATCCTCCTATATTGCTGCCGCCGGATATAGGTGTTTCATACCAGCAAGGATTCGAACTGGCAACCTCTGGCATGCTAGTCAAGTCATTTCCCCGTTGTGCCATTAGGTGGCTGTTGAATCCTGTACAACTGTCAAAATCCTCTCACCTGCTTCACTCTTCTCCATCTTCAGCAGCATGTGAAAGAACCTGATCTATGTTTCCAAATATACACACCAAACCAAGAAACAAGAAAATATGTGAAAGAACAGAAAAGTTTGTTTTTAATCTATGCAAGTCCTTGGTCCTTTGAAATCCATTAAGTTAAAAAAGAAGAAGTTAAAAATCAGAAATTATTGATCTTTCAGAAATTGTTCCTCTAAGAAACTTGAGATGGTAGTATTAGGATATATTATTTATTGCTGAAATGTCATATGAGTTTCATGTGGTTAATTTAGTCCATGTCCTGTGACACCTGTCTTACAGTGATACACACCTGAAGGATTGTTTTCCTGACATTTTAGTTCAATGTCCTTCAGGAGTGTATCACTGTAAGACAGGTGTCACAGGACATGGACTAAATTAACCACATGAAACTCACATGCAAATTATTTTCAAGCCAATTTACATAATATGCAAATTAGGCACCCGGATTTGGAGACCCAGAATATGGCAGCCCGAGTTGCTTGACATCCTGGTTCAAAAGCCTGCTATGCCATAGGGATATGCACAAGCCTGTTTGGAGGCCCTTTTATGGATGTGCACAAACCTGTTTGGAGGCCCTTTTTAACACTGGGGGGTTTGAAGTTTGAAGGTGGGGGGTGTCTCACTTTAAGGGCAGGGGTGAGTACACTTACTCCTCCCTCCACTCCCCCCCCCCCGCTGGTGACCGGTATTTTACACATCCTATCGGGTGACAGCATGCTTCCCTCCCGTCCCGATTGCTCATGCACCTTGGGCAGGCGCTCATGCGCTTGTGATGTGCACACTCGCATGCCCAGTGGATGCACACATGCCAGCTACTTCCGGCCACTTCCAGCTGAAGAGCAAATGGGGCGGCAGGGAAGTACACTGCTGCCCTGTAGGACGTGTAAATACCGGGCCCGGCGGGGGGAAAGCAGAGGGAGGGGTCGGTGCACCCTCCCCCGCCCTTAAAGTGAGACACCCCCCCCCACACACACACACCATTGAGCCACTTGCGCCTGGTTCCGTGCACATCCCTACGATGTCATCCTCACATATACATGATGATACTCTGTGTGAATTAATGTTGTAGACCTACCAGCTCCATGTACCAGCAAGGCAATGAAATGGATTAGAATGCTCATCATACACATAAATGGGCATCCAAAGGGTGTAAAGAAGCAGCCATCATTTCATGGCCCTTCTGCATGGGTCCGTATAACAATGTGGTTAAGAAAGGTGTCAAATGTAACTGTCACTAAGCGATCCTGCTTGTTGATGTGCCTCCAACCAGTGCCCCCTTTTGCTTGCTCCCTTTGGCAGCCAGCCTCCGATTTCCCCAGCAAGCAGACCACTTGTACCACCCCGTCCACTTTTTAGGGCTCAGAGAAACTTCCGAACTCTCTCCACCATCATTAGGCTTAGGCCAGACTTTTCGTTGATCCTGCACAACCCTGCGCCCGGGGCCGATATATATAGTTACTGGTGTATTCTACCAAAGACAGCCACAGGGCTCTGCGGTCGCTAGGGGCCGACACACTTTACCTTTTACTCTGGCAGCAGCCGCCAGGCAGACTACGAACTCATCACCAAGACCCAGTGAAATCGGCGAGACAAGGTTGTCATTGGAATGAATGGGAATCAAGTCAGTCATGAGCAACTTGTCTCTTTGATTCCTACGGTGCTTAGTGACGACTTCGTCTCACCAGAGGGGAATATATATATATACACACACACACACACACACACAAATATTGATGGGTGGGGCACAGAAGTGGCATAGTGCATTTCTGGATGGGCGAGCTCTGTCCCCATATTGGGGGGTGGGGACACGCTTGCTTGCCCACCCATCCCATGCCCTCGCCCGGAGCCGCCTTTGCTTAGTCTGGACCCTGCCCGCCTTTCTATCTCTATGGACTCTTCTGGCGAGGTGGTGGACCCGCTGGTCCCGCCCCTCTAGCCCGCTACGCCGGCCCGCAGCTGCCGCTTCTCCCCCTTTCTCGCCCGCTTCTTCCCTCCCAGAGCAAGAGTGCCGCGGGTGGGGAGGCCAGCCGGTTCTTGTGCTTGTGAGAGGAAAACGCGGCAGGTGGCGGCGGCAGCAGCAGCAGCAGCAGCGAGCGGCCGGGTCAGCAAGGCCTCCCGGGCGTCCCGCCGCCCCAATGGGCAGACGCGCCGGGGCGAGCCGCGGCGTCGGCGGCGTCTCACGTAGCCTTGTCAAGATGGCCGCCTCTCCTCAGCGACCTGCGGAGGCGGCGGCGGCTGTTGTCGGGCTGGGGCCACGGAGGGACCGCTGAGGAGGGAGGCAGCCGGCCGGCGCCGCTCTCCCCGCCGTGGAGGGGAGGCGGAGGAGGCGAGAGCAGACCCCGCGGGCTGCGGCAGGGCGCGGACACACCATGCGGCGGGGCTAGAGCCGGGGGCTTCCACCGCGATCAATGATGTTAGCGGAGGTAAGAGGCCGGCGGGCGGCGGCGGCGACTGGGGAGGGGGCGTTGTGTGGGGAAGGCTGCCGCTCGCCCCTCCGCGTCCCGCTGCCTCCCTTGGGGGGGGGGCGTTCTTCTGTGGCAAGGTCCGCGGACAGCTCTGCTGCTCTGGCGGGGCTCGTGGTGGTGGTGGTGGGTCATAAAGAGCCGTCCCAGCTGGGGGCGGGTTGGCCGGCCGGCTAAGGTGCGCTGCTGTGGCTTGTGTGTGTGTGTGTGTGTGTGGCTGGTATTGGTACTCGCACTTCGCAGGAGAGGGGCTTCCCGGTTCCTCGGCAGAGACTGGGAGGGAGGCCGGCCAGCCAGCCGAGGGTGTGTGACTTTGTGTTTAATAAGCACGTCAGTCTGATTAGGGGAAGGAACGCCTGCCCGCGGCGACTGCTCCCCCGTAGGCCGCTTTCGTTGCTGCCAAATGCAAATCCCCCTGGCTTCGAATCGACGGCGCCCGATCCGCCTGCTTCCTCGGCTTGACGGGGGCTCCCTTTCCCCTTCTCCCCCGCTGAGCACCGCCGAAGCAGCTTTGTGTGTCGGGAACTGAGAGACGGGCACTCCTGGTTCCAGCCTTTCCAGTGCTCCATTGTGTGCCATTCAGCACTTTCCTTATCTGCCTCAGTTTTCCTCATGTGACTGTGCGGCTTCTTGGGGACAGGAGAGGCCCAGTGAGTTGCTTGTGTTGTGTGTTTACAGCTGTGTTGGTGCAAAATGATGTCGGAGGCAGTTTGGGAGGTGGGTGAGGCGGCAGAAAACGTCAGTGCAGCCCTGGCAATCGGTCAGAAGTCTGGTGCTTTCTCAGCCAGTCTAATAAATGGCTTTGATTTCCTATAGTATGTGTATGGCTGAGGAGTGAGAGCTGTCATGGGGCAATGCTAGTTGCAGCAGTATCTGGTATTATGCTTTTGTTTTGTTTTGTTTGGAAGCTAAGCAATCTGTAAGCTTTTAAGTTACACATAATTGTTTGTGAGGCACTGATTCAGTTTGGGCATTGTTGAAGTCTAATGGATTGTAGGTATTTTATAAGATGCTGAGTATATTATGGTTATGATGATATTTATCTGAAGTCACTAGAATCTTCAGCCTAAAGGTATTTACCTGCAACGTACTGAACGTAAGAAGCTGCCTTATGCTTTCAGATCATTAGTAGTCCATCTGTCGCAGTACTGACTGCTCTGACTGGCAGCGGCTTTGTGGAGTCTCTGACAGTGGTCTTTCCCAGCCTGCTATCTGAAATTCTTTAACTGGAGATGCTGGTGAGTGAATCTGGGATTTTCTGTGTGGAAAACATGTGCTCTGTCATTGAGCTTATGGCTCCTCCCCTAAATAAGAAAAAGCTGATGCTGAAGTTACTCATGGCTACGGCCTCCGGCTAACAAGTGAAGGCCAGGGTTTGGATGTCTGTATTTAACTTCTGCATCAAAATCACTTTCTCCCTCAAAGGACTAGCCCCCTTCATTTTGGAAGACTGCTTCCAATCTAGTTGGTGTAAATGACTCTGTGATATGCTGGGCAAGCATGGATTTTCTCCTCAATTTTTAATGCCTCTGCGTCCTGATGCTGCCAAAGGGCTTACAAAACAAAGTATAGCAGACACAATGAAAAGCAGAGCGACTTGGCACAAATCTTTGCAAGAAACTTCTTGGTAGTTTCTTGCTGCCCTAAACCAGCCCATTACTTAAACCAGCCCATTACTTAATGAGTTTAACTACTCTGTCTCAAACAAGGGCCTTCTCCCTTGCATGCTTTAGTGCACTTCCATCTGCTCTGTTGGAGGGTAAGTATCACAAAATCCCTATCACTAACCGGATCTGTCCATGTGGCCAAGGCACTGAGACTGTGATGCACATCCTCTTTTATTGTTCAGTATCTCCCTTATCTCATTAAATATCCCTGTTAGAACGGATGATGGATATGCATCCTTTTTACTACCTGATCATTGTGTACCCATAATGCTGGGTGTGGCCAAATTCTGTGTGGCTGCATGTAAGAGTAGGTCTGAGCTAGTTTGAGTTATTGGTATTGTGAAGATTTTCATAGTTTGTATTATCTTTAATGTGATTTGTACTGTTTTTCTTTTGTGATGTTGGGTCAGTGACCGTAATAAAGTATATCCTATCTATATATCTTATCTATCTATTCATCCATCCATCCATCCATCTATGTTACTCATGGTGGTTCACCAGTATTGTATGTATTCAGGTACTATGTGTGATAAATGGTGTAATTGCTTCCTAGTAGCAAGGAAGAGTTCTGTGTAATTTGAAAGATCTGTACGTTTTCACCAGCAATGCTGATATTCTCTGTAGTACTGTAGAAAGAGCTATGAGAGCATAATAGTAATAAATAAAATTTATATAGTACTTTAGAATGTTCAAAGTGCTTCACCTACACAAATGCCCTTATGATGACTCTGTAAAGGAAGTCAGTTTTATGATCTCCATGTTGGAAATATGAGCTTGCCTAGCCCACACCTTGTGTTTAGTATAAACATGTTTGTAATCTAAATGGTAAAATATGAATTTCACCCATGCTTCCTACTCATATGGTGTCCAGCTGCTATGAAGGGAAGCTGACACAATATTTTCTCAGAATTGTGTTTAATTCAATTGTTGTAACACGTAGAAAGTTTTCAAGAAGCATTTTTTTGAGACATGAATCTGCTTTTGTCAAAAAATGACAAAGTCAAATAGAAATTTTCTCTTCCTCTCTCTCTTTTGCCTTTTTCTTTGTTTTGTTCAGATATGTACATTCCAGAATGAAAGGTGCAGAGCAGCACTGGTAGAAGGGGATAGAGATACCTTGCACAACAAGCACCTGGCCCATATTTGTGTAGTGTGTTCAGTTTAAAAGGAGAGAAAACAGCAGTAGAGCACAAGTTTTGCATTAGTCTTATAACTTATTAAGCTTGTTGTTTGATTGAAAGATGTGTTCTAATTTGAAGAGAATCAAAAATGTGAGTGTATAGATTGCTTTTTCATTGTAGTTCCATATTGTATTACACATGCAAGCATAGAGCCCTTTCCATTCATAAAGGAGAGTTGTTTACATAAGGAACCCTTCCATGAACACTACTCTGCTTGCATAAGCAAGTTTCCATTGAAAGAGTGGTAAGTAGGATCCAACCCTCACTCTTGTTTGCATCCTGGAATATCTTCTGAGCCTCTAACAAGTCTAAGCACTGTCTTTATTTTTGGCTTTGTATGACAGTTGTATATTACAATGTTGACAGTGAACCTTTCCCATCATCTTTAGGTTTCCTTGCTGACATATTTGTTTTAATGTGGCTGCATAGCTGAAAGGAATCAAATTTAATTACCTAGTCCTACCTTAGCCACTTTAAGTGGCACAGTGGGGAAATGCTTGACTAACTAGCAGAAGGTTGTCAGTTCGAATCCCGGCGCAGCAGCAATATAGGAAGATGTTGAAAGGCATCATACTGTGCAGGAGGACCCAATGGTAAACCCGTCCTGTATTCTACTAAAGAAAACCACAGGGCTCTGTGGGTGCCAGGAGTTGCAGTTGATTTGATGGCACACTTACCTTTAGTCCTACCTTGACTGGAAAACCTTCAACATGAACCCCTGGTGGCGCAGCCCCTGGTGGCGCAGTGGTAAAAACTGCCGACCTGTAACCAGAAGGTTACAAGTTCGATCCTGACCAGGGGCTCAAGGTTGACTCAGCCTTCCATCCTTCCGAGGTCGGTAAAATGAGTACCCAGAATGTTGGGGGCAATATGCTAAATCATTGTAAACCGCTTAGAGAGCTCCGGCTATAAAGCGGTATATAAATGTAAGTGTTATTCAACAGAAGCCCATGCAACTTTCAGGAAGATGAACTTCCCAGCCCTGCCCCCTGTGTAACTCATTCCATTTCCAAATGCTCTTAATCATTGGGAAGCTCTTCCTCTGTAATTTCCAGCTATTAAGTTATTCTTATTGACAGTGTTACTAATTACTAATTTAAAATCTGTACAGAATTCTCAAATAAAAAAAAACTTAGTGTGAATACCAAGAGAATCCATATTTCTTGTAGGACTCATTATTGTTGAGTTTTGCTTATACCAACACTCAATAACTTTAGTTTGTGCATTTAAGTGATAATGCATGAATAAAATGCAGAAGTCGCGTTGGGGCTAAATATAGTACTATCTGGGTTACCATGTGGTAAGTTGCTTCAGTAAACTGGTGATATTTAAAGTGTGCCTTCCTGTTTCAGAAATGGAAATAGGCAAATGTCTCTGATTTATTAATGGCAAACAAATAATTTCTTTGCCATCTGTGGTGCATGGAAATGTCAACTTTTGTTTTGGAGTGTACTGAATAACGAATACCATCACTTTCCTTTGCCTTCCTCACTGGGAAGCAATCCACTTTAAAAATATTGTATTGGTACCACACAAAGGAGGAACAATGTTTTTGAAATATTATGCTGCTTTGTTTCGGTTGATTTTTATAGGGGCTACTTTGAAAATATGCTTTGTGCTTTAATTGTTTGCTTGCTAATCAGAAGTCATACTCTGCTTAAGAAAAAGAGATGTGTTATAAAAATAACTTTTAGATTCAGTTTTCTGAAAATGATTTGTGTATATGTTCAGGAGCCATATGCTTTTTCTTATAGCATACTTTCAAAATGAATATTGGTTAGGTTTTTACTTTATAATAAAAATGTGGTTTAAACCCATTAATTACAAAATTAATTGGAGAGGTTCATCTGTGGTTGCCTCCAACTCGTCTGTGGGAACGGGCCTTCTCCATTGCTGCCCCTGGACTTTGGAATGCGCTCCCTGTTGAAATAAGAGCCTCCCCATCTCTGGCAACTTTTAAAAAGGCTCTGAAGACACGTTTATTCACCCAAACATTTAATAGATTTATAGTTTTAATATTGGGTTTAAAATGTTTTTAGTGTGATTGATGATTTTAATTGTTAATTGATTTAATATTTAAATGATTTTAATTGTAAACTGCCCAGAGATGCAAGTTTTATGTGGCATAGAAATATTTTAAATAAAATAAAATTTTAAAGAGAGAGAGGAGAGGAACTAAAATAAAGGGAGGTTGGGGTGTGTATGTGTTTCTAAATGCACCTGATGAACAGAATGTGTTCAGTTGCTATTTCATTGCAAAAAAGAAAGAATAGAGACTAGAAATAGAAATGGACTCCTCCCATGTTGCAGTTTGCATAATTGCCATCACACCTTAATTTGGGAGGTTATTTGTCAAAGATACTGGCATATAATGACCATTATAAAACATACAGGTATTTATTCAGTTTTGTGGCCTGCTCAGTTCTATGAGCTGGCAGAGAAACATGTAACACAAGTAGCAGTAGCTATGATGCTTCTTCAACCTCATGCCCTTTTGTGTTCCAGATCCACTAAGGTGTCACTGATTCAGTAGTTTCTCAGTAAAAAAAAAAAAAAAAGCCATCACCAGAGGTGGCATATTGTATCATGTCAGATGCGAAAAGGTGTGCTCCACATCATTCCAACATATACAGTAATATGAGTAGTATTATACTATAACTATACTATTATGTAGTTCAGACTCAACGGCACAATCTTTCTTTTTCAGTGGGGAGGCAACCTACCTGGAGAACAGGAGGCCTGCTGGTGTGTTTCCCAGAATATGGGAAACTCCTATATTGGGCAGCAGCGATATAGGAAGGTGCTGAAAGTTATCTCATACTGCGTGGGAGAAGGCAATGGTAAACCACTCCTGTATTCTACCCAGAAAATCACATGGCTCCATGGTCACCAGGAGTCGACACTGACTCAACGGCACAACCTTTCCTTTCCCCCTCTTCATTTCTTAATACTGTATCACATATGAAAATTCCTAAAAGATACATATGCAATGTTATGTTCTTCATTAGCACAATTCCAAATGTCTAGATTCATAGGGATCCAGAATGTTCTGAAAGGCATTATGCAAAGATGCATCTTTTTAAGTGACAACTCTCTTATATTTAGTAGGAGCTTAGCAACTGTACCAATTCAGCCCAGTGTAGCATTCCTTCAGTGACTGTTGCTGGGACTGGTTGTTTCTTTCGGGAAGCATTCTCGTGTATGTGCATGTTTGCAGTGTACACTGCTTTGTGAATTTTTGTTGAAAAGTGGCGTGTGTTTCAAAATAATTATATGGGCCAAACTTAGATTCAACTTCAGTTCACCATCGCCTCCCCCATCTTGTGTTTTGCTAATGACAAAGGTTTCCAAATGAAGGAGTCACTGGTTTGTGTGTTTTTGTGACACATGGCAGTGTTGGCTTTTTGCTTGTGTGAACTGTCACTGATAGTGATTTTCTATGGTACAGAACTGTAACAACCTCTCCTGTGGGTAGAAAAGAGAAGCACAAACTTATTATCTTTCAGGATCATCAGTCTGTTTAACAAGTAGACACACATCCTATACCACCACCTTCATCTTCAGAATCTTCATCAGTATAAGATTGCTTGTTCATGGGATTAGGAGGTCAGGGAAATTCTCGTATCCCAGAGAAAATGCCCATGTCTCTTTATGGAGGTCTGCCTCAAAGTTTGCAAACAAACTATAATTAGTTTGGATACTTCCATTGTAGTAAGTTGGGTAGGGCTATTATCCTCCGTGTTTTCATCATATTGATGGTTTAGGATTCAATTACAATATACTATTTTAACTTTGATAAAATTTCTGTGGGCAAAATGCATCTTTGCAGTCTAGACATCTCTCAGAGATAGACAGACTACACTGACAGAATAAATCAAAGCTATTACCATCACACAGCCCTAACGATGTTATGTCATAACAAAATTAAACCACAAAGAAAAGTGCTAATGTCAGGAAATCACCATATTTTAAGTGACTAATCTTCTCTTCCTATAGATTAGTCACGTGTACCTTTCCTTCAGTTACTTTGAGACTTGTTCCATACACAGTTGTACATGAACAAAAAATATAATACTTTTTGGATTTTAAACAGCTTTACATTTTCACTAGGAAACAACTGAATACTTGCTCAGCACTGTGCTATTATCCTGAAACATGTCACATGAACATGCTTACGTTCAAGTTTGCTTTTAGTGTAGGCATCCTCCTTTTAGCTTTGAGATTGCAAAAAGATGGATGCTCGTGAAATTGTTCTTGGTGTGTTTGGCTTCGCAGCCCTTTTGCTCTTAGGTAATGGGAGGATTCATTTTGTGGTATTACATGCTTGGTGAACAAGAAAGTCCTTGGCGACCAAGTACTAGCTGCATTTGTGTACAGAGCATGCACCATTGCAGGCCTTGACAAATTTTCTTCGGATTTAGGAGCCAAACAATGGACACTTGACAAAATTACCCGGTTTGGAGACGGACGTTATGGTGGGGGGAAGGCAAGTGGGCTTTTGCTGTTCTCTTTTACAAGTAACATACTTAGAACAGGACAGCTAGGGACAAATAAAAGATTACTCTACCTCTTAATATCCTAGTCTAGGTGCCATGATTTAATTTCTGGGTGCCATGACTGCCTGGCACCTGGGATTTGTCAAGCTCTGGACTATGCCTGTATCTGCAGAATCTGCAAGTTGCTATCTTGGAAACAGAACATTCCTGAAGTTTCTAACCTACGTGGTTGTGAACTAAACTGTAGGCAGTTGCTGCTACGTATCTGGCTATTAGAATAGCTTGGACATCCAGTAGTCAGAAAACACTCTCTCTTTGCTTCCTCCTTCACCTTACCTCTGTGCTTATTGCTCATTAGGAATCCTAGTTTTCTTTCTGGATCATTCTAAAAATATAATTTTCATAATCAGTGTTGTTTAAGAAAAGCAGTGTAATTTAAACAACTGACATGACTGATTCCAGTAGCATAACTTTGCTTTTCTATTGTATAATATAGGATTTTCTCAGTATTTAGGGACCAGTACATTATTGTCATTTGGCTCCTATATAGTACAGTTATTCTTGCATAGTGCCACTTTTTGTAACATTGGGCAGCTCACTTATGTCAGTTCTCGACATGCTTTGCTCCTGGAGGGTCAGGTAGCAGTCATGGCCAGTGTTGCCTTTAAATAGCTTAATCTGATAAACCAGATGTGACCCTTTCTAAAGAAGGCAGATCTAGTCATGATTATTACACATAGTTGCATCCTATTGGACCATTGCAATGTGCTGTACATGGGGCTGCCTCTGAAGAGCATTTGAGAAACTGCAAATGCTGCATCTAGATTGTTTCTGGTGATCTCTCTGGGATGTTGGGGGGATCATGTTACTCAATGCGGTTCGATCTCTTTTGGTTCCATGTTTATTTCTGGGTACAATTCAAGCTGCTAGTAGTGTGCACGGATCGGTTCGGAGGCCATTCTACTGGCCTCCGAACCGGTCCGGACAAGGGGTGGTTTTAGTTCGGGAGGGTTAGGGTGGGGGGGTCCATTAAGGGCGGGGGGGGCTTTACTCACCCCTCCCGCGCTTTGCTGCTTTGGCGCCATAATTACTTTAAAAAATGCGCCGCAGTATCATTTGCCGCTCCGGGGCTCCTTCTTGACTGCAAAATCGGGCGGCAGGATACTTCCCTGCCGCCCCCAAAGCCCCCTCAAGCCATTTGAGCGCTTTAAATCTCGCCCCGGACCGAGTGCTAAAGCGCTCGGGCGGGCGGCGGGGAGATGTCCGTCCGTCCGCCCGCCCCCTTCCCTGCCTTCTGCGAAGTGCAGGGAGCCTTCTGCGCGCGCGCAGAAGGCTCCCTGCTTCTGCGCACGCGCGCGCAGAAGGCTCCCTGCACTTCGCAGAAGGCAGGGAAGGGGGCGGGCGGACGGACGGACATCTCCCCGCCGCCCGCCCGAGCGCTTTAGCACTCGGTCCGGGGCGAGATTTAAAGCGCTCAAATGGCTTGAGGGGGCTTTGGGGGCGGCAGGGAAGTATCCTGCCGCCCGATTTTGCAGTCAAGAAGGAGCCCCGGAGCGGCAAATGATACTGCGGCGCATTTTTTAAAGTAATTATGGCGCCGAAGCAGCAAAGCGCGGGAGGGGTGAGTAAAGCCCCCCCCGCCCTTAATGGACCCCCCCACCCCAGTGCCGAGCCGCAGGTCCGCGGTCCGGTGCACACCCCTACAAGCTGTTGCTTTTGACCTATGAAAGCCCTAAACAGCTTGGACCTCAAGTACCTTAAAGACTGCTTGCTCCTGCTTGATCTGGATAGTGGTTCCAACATTCATAACAAGTGGGGTTCTGCGCCTGCGCAGATCAGCTTTGGGAAGAATTCGTTAGCTCCTTGCGACGCCAACCGCCCGCTGCACATGACTGCAGTCCCCTCTAGTGGTGGTTAGGCGTTTTCATTTTCAGTTTCTTTCTGACCGCCATAGCGATCAGTACTTGGAGACTGTTGCTCCTCGTGGAAAGTTTTTGTGATGGAGCTATCGGGCTAAATGGCGCAGGTTTGCAACACATGCTGCCTCCAGAGGTTATGACCCCAAGGAGGCAAGCCTGAAGGCTGTCCTTCTGTACTTGACTACTCTGAAACAGAGCGGCCTAGCGAATGTCTCGATTAAGGTGCGTATGGCAGCTATTTCGGCACAGCATGATGGGTGGGATGGAAAGACGGTCTTTCTTCACCCATCCGAGATGTAAAGACTTCATGAGAGGCATCAATAATCTGTATCCTCCGATTCGCCCACCAGCGGAGAAGTGGAGTCTTTCCTTGGTGCTTTCGTCACTGACGGAGCCGCCTTTTGAGCCTTTGGCGTCTGCGTCGTTAAAGAACTTAACCTTAAAGATGCTTTTCTTGGTGGCTTTCACTACGGCCAGACGGGCGAGTGAACTGCGGGCTCTCCGCGTTGATGAGCCTTATACGAAGATATATCCAAAGCGTGTCGTTATGCGTTTGGATCCCGATTTCTGGCCAAAGATTGTGTCTGATTTTCACATCAATGCCGAAATTGTACTACCTACTTTTTTCAGAGATCCTGCGTCCGCACTTGAGCGGGCGATGCATTCTTTAGATGTTCGTTGGGCCCTTCTTTTCTATTTGAGGGCTACTAAGGACATTTGGAAGACGCCCCAGCTGTTTGTTGGCTTGCGGGGCAAGTGCAAAGAACACTCACCTACAAGACAGAAATTGTCCTTCTGGCTGGTGGAGTTAATCAAATTAGCATATGACCAGCAGGGTGTCGTCCCTCCAACGTTGATTAGGGTTCATTCCACTAGGGCTTACGCCACTTCTGCAGCTCATCTGTCGGGCATTCGCTTCTCAGATATCTGTACAGCTGCAACCTGGTCGTCACATCAGACGTTTGTGAAGCACTACGCCATAGATCTGCGTACGGCCAGGGCTGCTGAATTCGGACGGGCGGTCCTCAAAAGGGTGTTGCAGTAACTTGCAATGCTTACCCGCCTCCAACTGGGTAGCTTGTGATTCACCCACTTGTTATGAATGTTGGAACCACTATCCAGATAAACAGGTTGCTTACCTGTAACAGATGATCTGGTAGTGGTTCCATACATTCATAAATCCCGCCCGTCCATCCCCACTAAGACGTTTGCAAGCTACTGCTTTATTTTTAATGACCTTTTGGCATTTGTCCTCAAGCCTAGGCTGCTCTGCCGGCCTTCAAGAAACTGAAAATGGAGATGCCTAACCGCCACTAGAGGGTACTGCAGTCACGTGCAGTGGGCGGTTGGCGTCGCGAGGAGCTAACGAATTCTTCCCAAAGCTGATCTGCGCAGGCGTATTACCCCACTTGTTATGAATGTATGGAACCACTACCAGATCATCTGTTACAGGTAAGCAACCTGTTTTTTCTGTTGGCCTGCTCATATTCTCAGGGGAGATCTTGCTCTGTGTGTGCCACCTGTAGAGACTTGTTTGCTTGGCACATGGGACTGAACTTATTTGGTGGTGGCACCCAGGCTCTGAACACCCTTCCTCAGGAGGTTCATCTCTATTCTGGCTTTCAGGCCATGAGCTAAAAATCGGCTGGGGTTTTTTTTTGCATCTTTTGAGAGGGCTGATCTTTGTAAAATTACTGTTTTTTAAAAATCTAATCTATGGTTTGGGGTATATTGTGTGTTAAATGTTCTTTATCTTGTTTTCTGAGATCTTAAGTTGTAAGCTGCCTTGATAACTTGTCAATAAGTGGCACAGATATTTGAAAATTAAAATAAGTGAAATAAATAGACTAGGAAGGCTCACCTTAATCTGATCCAGCAGCTAAAAAAACAAACAACAACACACACACACACACCCCGCCTAGTCATTAATCTGGGCAGCCTGTTATGATGCAGGACAATCCTGCTGTGCTTACATCAGAATTGCCCACAGGCAACCTCATTTCTGGAAGCTGATTGGAATGAAAAATAGTGAATCACACAAAGAGGCAGCCTCTTCGGGGTGGATACTTTGGGCTTGAACCCTTTAATTAGTTTAGTGCTTGTGAGGTGCATGGTTTGGGATATACAGGGCTACCTATAAAATGTTCACTGCTGAGAAAGAGCTAGTGTAGTGGCTAAGAAACTGAGCTATGAGCTGGAGAAGGGAAGACTAAGGCAAGCAGTGTTTCCTCTGACAGGGATTCCCAGATGTTTTTGACTACAACTCTCAGAACCCCCAGCTGCAGTGGCTTTTGCTTGGGGATTATGGGAGTTGTAGTCAACAACATCTGGGAATCCTTGTTGGAGGGAACACTGAAGGCAAGATAGGATAGCTGTCAAACAGAAGGAACAGACTTGTTCTTTGTTCCTGAAACTCAGACTAGAACGAGTAGTTTGAAATTTTACAGAAACAGATTTATTCCAGACATCAGGAGCAATTTCCAATTGGTAAGAGCTGTTCAGCATTGGAATAGTCTTGCCTCATGCAGTGGTGGATTCTCCTCCTCTAGAGGAGAGAACCTTTCAGAGACTGAACAGCCATCTGTTAGGGATTCTATAGCAGTTTCTGGCACTGGGCAAGGAGTTGGACTAGAAGATCTTCAAGGTCTTTTCAATTCTACAATTCTATATCTCACCAGTGGCCCAGGCACAGACCATCTGCGCCTCTAGTTGGGCCCAGTTGTCCCCTCCCCCCCCCACCATGCTGGCATGCCCAGCTTTCTGGCTGGCCAGCCAGCCGCCCCCCACCCCACCGCCATCCTCTTGGGCCAGGCCGTCCCGCCAGCCAGGCTAGGCTGGCCCGCTGCCGCTTCCTCCGTGCGGCCGGGCCAGGGCCTGCCGCTGCCATCTCACCCTGGTGAGTGGGCCAGGGCCAGGCCGTCCCACTGCTGCCTCCTTGCCGCTGCCATTATTTCTCCCCACTGCCTCCTGCCACTTTCTGGCTGGCGGGGCTTTGCCCTCCAGCCACCTGTCATCCACCCACCTCCTCGCCGCCACCATTATTTCATTATTTCTTCAGGCCAGCGGGACTCCGCCCGCCCGCCTCTGCCTCTTCACTGCGGCCATTATTTCTCTTTGCTTCAGTGCTGGAACTCTCATGTGCTTTCTGTCAGCCAGTCACCTCCTCCCCCTCTGTCAGCCAATTACCTCCTTTCTGCCACGTCCTCACACATCCTGTCTTAGAGAATTAATTATATAGAAGATGTGATATTGCCACTACAGACATGGGGGAAAATACATGGAAAGGCCCTGTGCATGTGCACAAAATCATTGTGTCATAAGGGTGACTTAACTGAGGGCTGTTTCTCAGCTTTTTCAGTACATGCCTATTAGAGTGGATAATGGGGACAGTTGTGTTCACAGGCAGTAGCCTTGCAGTTAAGGCTTGCCTGTATTTGGAATCCTGCTACATTTGTAACAAATCACCTTATATCATACACTTGGGCTGAATTTTGGGAATATTTTTATTTTAAAAATCTTGACTCTGTAAGGACCTTTTAGGGTGGATTTCCTCTTGAAACTTCTTCTTCTTCTTCTTCTTCTTCTTCTTCTTCTTCTTCTTCTTCTTATTCTTATTATTATTATTATTATTATTATTATTATTATTATTAATCCAATTTCTATACCACCCTTCCAAAAATGGCTCAGGGCGGTTTACAAAGAGAAATAAAACAAATAAGATGGCTCCCTGTCCCCAAAGGGCTCACATTCTAAAAAGAAACATAAGACACACACCAGCAACAGTCACTGGAAGTACTGTGCTGGGGGTGGATAGGGCCAGTTACTCTCCCCCTGCTAAATAAAGAGAATCACCACGGTAAAAGGTGCCTCTTTGCCCAGTTAGCAGGGGTAATGCAAGGCAGAATCTCCCCTGCCCTGAAGGCCTGCTAGTGTTATGGTGCTCTGTTTAGGGTTAAATGTAGGGGCTTGATTGCTACAGTGAACAGAGAGAGACAGCTGCATTGACACTGGTTTTAAATCAAAACCATTACAAACACAGAAAATTCAGCACTTAGAAGATAAAAAGGGAAAGTAGACTTATATTGTGTCTTTATCTTCATTTGTAGCTGTGTAGATCAACACTGCTGGGAAATTTAGCAACATGAATATTTTTCAACTAAAAGATAATCTTAAAAGCTAACTATTTCATTAAAGTGGGTGGGTAATCTATGAAAGATAGCAGTGCATACAGAAATCAGCACCTCTTGGTTTTTACCACATCCCCCACAAATGCCCAGTACTGTACTGTGCACTTTGATGCTAATGATCAGAGTGCACAGAATTACTTGCATGCCATGACCACCTCCATCCAAGGTAGTGGTAGCTCTTCAGCAGCATAAGCTGTGGCTCCTATGCCGAGGAGAATAATGAACAAGTCTCTGCTTTCACACCTCTGCTGCTTCAAACACTTATTTTGGCAAATCTAATTTTAGAATTAATGTGTTAATCATTGAGCTATTAATGATGGGTCCTATGTCTCTTCTCTGTAAAATATCTATGTATTGGTGTGATCCAGAGATTCCTGCTGTGGCAAGAAATTTGTGACTAGAATTGGTTGTAGCAACAACTAAGTAAGAACATCTCAAAACATCTTGCTCTTTCAACATTGCAAAGATGTCGATAATTAGAATGTCTCTTGATCAGTGTCCCCTCTAACAGTGATTTCCAGGTGTTGTTGACTACAACTCCCTTAATCCCCAGGAAAAAGCCATTGCAGCTGGGGTTTCTGGGATTTTTAGTCAACATCATCTGGGAATCTCTATTAGAGGGAACACTGTTCTTGATAGCAATCTTAGTTGCCAGTCTTAGTCACCTACTAATTTTTCTGTTTTGTAGGTTGTCATTTGGGCTTAAAGTATGTATTGACATCAGTGTTCCCTCAAAGGGGTGCACATGCTCACAAGGTTTTTGATGTCCATTTAGTTAGTTTTTGATCCCACTCAGGATGAATCAGGAAGGCCCCACACTGAATGCTTATGTGCACACACTGCCTTGATGATGCTGCCCAGAACAAAACTCATTCCGCGCACAGATGAGAAAAAATTAGAGAGAACACTGGTTGGCATAGGTATTTGTTAGTAACCTTTAGAATACAGTATAATGTTTATGCTTGGGTTGTAATGAAGCACTTCAGGCAAGGTTTGTACCTTTATGAAATAGTAATAAATAGCAATACAGAGGGATTTAAAATGTGGTGCCTGAAGTGTGTGGTTTTGTTTCAGGGTGGTGTTAAGTGGGGCACCTGTGGCAGCAGAACATTGAGATGAGCTGGACAAAGGCATAGGAGGAGATTATCTATAAATAAACGGAGGAGATTATCCATACATCTCTTCCATTCCTTCCATAAAATATGACTCCAAGTGCCTGCTTTTTTCATATAGCTTCAATAGGTCGTCATCCCAGCCTGCCGTCTTCAGACTAAAGTCATTGTTGTTGCTAATAATAATAAATTGGATTAAGTTGTTGATCTCCTTCCGTCGCATATAATTCTAGAACACTTTATAGCCTTCCTAATTCTGTCAACTAAAATGTTTTGACAATTTTAAATACTTAGGCACAGTTTTGGTAAGTTTCTGTTTTTGTTTAATGAGCCTTTCAATTCTTTGTTATTGAGGAAAATCTTGAACCTCTATGTACTTGCACTGAATGCAGGTATATCATAGGAGTTAGGAACCTATCTTTAAAATATAAAATGAGATGTTTGGATTCTAGAAGGCATCTGTTGGCCAACACAATTGGCTTGTGAAATAGATTTTGCTAAAAAAAAAAAATTCTGAGAGACTTTATGCTTATGTGGTCTCATGGTCTTGCTAAAAAAAGCCCCCAACTATTTACTAGAAAGCTGTTTGATAGCAGTTATTTTCAAACCTCAAGAGTTCTGCTGTTCAGTTTGCATCTGAGAAATTAACATGTTTGTGTGTGCCTCTCTACTCAAAGTATTCTCAGGATAGTGGAATAAAACCATATTTTATGTGCTGTAAAACTTGCTAGCTCCAGCACTTGCCCTATCATTGGTTGTGGCCATTATTAAATTCCCTTTGCCAAAAGACTAAATGAAAAAAGCTCCCTTCCAGATAGCTCATATTTTGTCTACTAGGAGAAAAATTGCATCCCATTGACTCTCCCCCCTGTTATACTCTTTTCCTCAGATAAACTTGGCATTGATGCCTTGAGCAAAAATCTAGGTTTTAAGTAATAAAGTTGCTGTTAAACAATTGAGCATCTTGATGTCACCGAGTCTGAACTGTGGGCATGACATCGGATGAGCAATCCGAACTCCTGCTTTCTTACTGCTTAGCAGGAATTATTTCACCATTAGCTTTATGCTTCAGTTTTACCTGCCCTTGAGAGCACATCACTGTGTTCTACAGTAGTATGCTATTAAAGTAAAAGAAGGTTGATGTCATCTTGTAAACATAAGGCTTTGTAAACTGTGGCTATACTGTTTAGGTGAAGTTGCGGCAATATGATGCTTTGTAGTACTTGTTGCTGTATGCTCTAAATAACATTCTTATTTTAACTTCTTAGTTTGGCACCAGCTGGCTTTATTTTGAAGAAAATAGATTTGAAGTTTCAAATGCATTAATTCAACACTGTGAGCATATGTGGAATTAGATCATGGCTGGAAACCAGCCATATGGAAACCATATAAGGCTTTGTAATCTTGAGCTCACCTTTATCTAGGCTTCTTATCAGTTTTTCTTGCAAGGCTGAGTTGATGGACTAAAAGTGCTAAGCATGTTTACTTGGAAGTAAACTCTGTTGAATTCCGTGTGTGCTTAAGATTGCAGCCTAAGGCTGCAGATCCAAGCACACACTTGCTTTTGAAACTTCGGTCTATCTACTTTTTTGGATTGGAGTGCACATTTTCCATGATGTGTGATATGGAAGAAAACATGGGATCCTGCTGGCTGTATAGCTCCACTTTTAAATTTGAAGTATGTCTGATATGGTGACATTGGTTATTTTTTTCCTCCCTAACTTCATGTTGAAAAGTATGGTGCCCAAGGAAGTGGAACATATGAATTGTGCCTTATTACATGTGTGTAGGATTTAAATTAAAGGGATGTAGAAACTACTTAGCAGTCTATAATAAGTAAAATACTGAGTTAGTGCCTCTGAGAATCTTCCTTATCTTCCATTTTGTTAGAGAGGGAAAATGATGATGGCGTGAAAGCACTCTGGCTGGTCTGCTTGGTTCAGAATGTTACTTTTTAAAAAATTCAAGAGTATATATTTCTATTAGTACACACTGTGTTCTTTTATAAGATTGAAATTATCAGCTTATTTAGGTAAATTTTGTGCTCCATAGTTAACAGTAGCATTCTTCTGAATGCTTTTGAAAATATAGGAGGCTTATGTTTAATAAATATTTTCAAAACGTTAGATTGTTTAGTAACTTCATGCAGTACCTTGAGCAAGATAATAGCTGGAACATGGCCTAAAATGTTATCCTGTGAAGTAGGGGTGTGCACAAAATGTATTTTGAAACTCAAAACATCTGAAACATTCTGTCAAAACAGTGGTTTTATTGGCTGTTTTGATGTAACAAACTTGAAATGTTTTGAGTGTTTAGGCCTTAGGGAACTCAAAACACCCCATTGTTTCTCTTGGTAACTCCTAGGGACACCAAAGTGGGTTGGGTGGTAGGGCATGATGGGTGTTATCTACCACCTAACCCACAAAAGAAATGGGCAAGTAGGTGATTTTGAACAAATTTTTAACCTTTACCCCAAATTCGCATGTTTTGAGCTCGGAATGTTCTGTACATTGCTACTGTGGAGCAATTCTGGATACGAACAGCAATTTTAAGCCATATATTTTTGAGGAAGAGAGGCAAAATGTTAATTTCACCTACACAAAATTGTTCTTTACAACATTACTATGCTGTGGGAGGTTGTGTATTCTGAAATCTGATTGAGAGGTGGAAGTGTTAGGCTGTTAGCTTCAAATCCATTTTTGTATTGTCTGCTGCTGATTTTATGTAGGCTACAATTTTATATAGGCTGTGTTGGATACTGAGCAAGTTCCATTATGTTTGTATTCTCCCATGGTCTTAAAAAAAACTGTCAGTGATTAAATGTATTTTACTTGTTAACTCTTGTAATTCTAAGGGCTTCTAAATAAATTTGCAATTCTGTAGCACTGTCTCATCTCCCAGTTTAAACAGATAACTAATACCGTGCTCTAATTTTATCTTTTAAGATAAAGATATACCAGCATGGAGCTACAAAACAGCAGGAAACCAGCTGTTGTTCTAAACCTCCCTCTACACTAGTAATCCAACTTAAAACAAAACAAAACAGGTTTAAACTTAAATGGTTTAAGATAAAGGGTTAACATGATGTTGCACCCCCCCACTCCCCACCCCACCAATTACTGTACTTCATTTTTGGAAAGTGTGTTGCACAGTTGGCATTCATTCTGACTTGCTTATGTTTGCTCCTTTTCTCTGTCATTGAATCCCACTCTCACAATTGGAAGCTTAATTAATATGATTCTTAATGATTAAAACACAAACAGTTCGCTGTTTTACAAAGTAGATCTTGAAACTTGTATTCTTGCAGTTTAGGTCAGGGCTGCACAACTTTGTTCCCCCAGCTGTTGCTGGACTACAACTCCCATCATCCCTGACTATTGGCCATTGTGGCTGGGGATGATGACAGTTGTAGTTCAACAACAGCCCTGGTTTAAATGGTTCAACAATTCAGCCCTCTTCTAAATGGTCGATATGGCTCACTTAGGATGTAATGTCAAACCACAGTGTGGAGATCAAGTATCCGCATAAACTCTCTTCCTGGCTCTCTCCTCCTACTTCCTGGCTTTCATCATGTCTGAAATAGCAAACTGTGGTAAATGCCTGGACTCCAAACTATGATGTGCAAATCTACTTCAGACTGTCGATTGAAGGCAAGGGGCATCACAGGCATTCATGAAGATAGAACAATTCATTTATATTAAGATAAGTAAATATGAACATTGGCAAATATAGATTTTTTTAAAAAATGTCCAGTTCTTGGCTGTGATATAGATAGTGAGTAGAAAGACATCCCATTGATTTTCAGTAGACCATTCCCAGTGATCTCGGAAACAGCATCACATGTCTGTTAAAAGTGAAGTTGTGCCATGGTGTCAGAGTTGACTCCTGGTGACCACAGAGCCTTGTGGTTTTCTTTGGTAGAATACAGGAGGGGTTTACCATTGCCATCTCCCACACAGTATGAGATGATGCCTTTCAGCATCTTTCTATATTGCTGCTGCCCGATATTGGTGTTTCCCATAGTCTGGGGAACATAGCAGTGCGGGGTTCAAACTGGCAACCACTTTCTCCCTAGGTAAGTTACTTACCCGCTGCGTAATTACTGTAAATCATGTCTGTTACTGGCAGAACTTTGCAGTAATTATACACTTTTATGATGGTACTATTTACCATTTTTGGTTGTAAGGATAGTAATTATTGCTAGCCAGGTTTCAATAACTGATAATATGCCACTCCTACACATGTGAAACGTTACCTTTGATTTACAGATGGAGCAAGTGAATGTGTGGTATCCTGCTGCTATTATGTTTCCTATGCAAAAGGATAATCTGAAACAGACAAAAGGGCAAGTTTTCCATTGTGTGTTGTTCATAATATTAAGATGATCTGTATTAATGGACTCTTGGCACACTTTTTCACCCATGATGAGTTGTTGCAGATTTTGATATTTCAAACAGCATGCTGCATGTATATTCTATGTTGGTCATTCTAGTGTTTTGTATCTTTTAAAATAACTTGTTAACAGTGTTACACAGTTAGTGGTTTCTGCAGTTCGTTCTCAAATTATATCGTTAGTACAGTATTACATATTTGTTACCACAGTTATCATCTTTGCTCTCTTATAATATAATTATTCAGGTGTGTGTTCTGTGTCTCCAGGTGTGGGTGGGAGGTGGGGTCTATCCTGTTCTCCTTGCTTCCTTTTTATTTTGGACAGTGAAAACTAGTAAGTAGAGATGGGAGCTTTGAAGAGGGAAGGAGGGAGTGTGCAAGCTTCTGGAAGTTCTGTTGTATCTGAATTGAGCTGATGCCAGTAACAGATGAACTTATTACAATGAGCTCTTACAAAGTATCCAAGGTTGTTTATTTGTTCCTGTTCCTCTTTATGATGAACATATTTATTTTGAATTGCTTTGTTCTTGAGAGAGATTGAGATTTTGTTTGCTTGTTTTATAGTGTGTACCTCCCAGAGACAGAAGTTTGGGGTGGTCTATAAACTTGATAGATAGATAAATTGTAGAGTAGGCCTGCTTTGGTGCTAAAGCTGAATAATCTACACCACTGTGCAGAGGTGGCCGCTCGTAGCACGACCGCCTCCACATAGTACTGTGCACTTCCAATGAGAGGCAGTTGCTTTATGGGGAGCGGAGCCCCAAACCGCTCCAGTGATGGCTGGGATAGTCATCGCTATCATCACTATGCAGGGTGTGACAGGAGGTGTGTGTGTCTACTGCTAGAAGGGTTAGGCCTTTCCTGTGGGGAGAGTCCTGGGAAGGATTACTCCTCCCAGTGCTCCCTGTCATGTCCCACTCTGCTTCCTGAAAAAGCAGCATGTAAAGGTCATATGGGAGTCTGCTTTTTGTAAAGGACACCCCCCCCCCGAAGCTCTGTGAGCAGCCATCTCTGCACGGTAATGACACAATGGTGCAGATTATTTGGGTTTTGTGCCACTGAAACACAGGCCTGTTGTAGCGTTGTTGCAGTCCAAGAAGTAGAATGTAACTAAGTAGTAGAATATAAGCTTGATGTCCTGTCAGTGGAGTTAACAGCAAAACAGATTGGTGGTAGATAACTGCAAGCAAATAATCTTTGTTCTACAGTTGTCATATGCAAACTATGTATTAAAGGTACTTGGTATTTGTGCAAAGCGTTGTAGCAGGACTGTACCCTTGTGGTTGAAAAGTGTGATGGTATGCAACAGATGGAAAAGTGTAATTTTCAGGAAGAGCATCTTTTAAAATTCCCTTTTAGAAGTTCTCAGTAAAGAACATTTACAATCTAGCAGCACTGCAAGATTTCCAGTATCCAGACTGAGTCCAATATAAGTTGCTATAAGGACTCAGGTTAACACGACAAAACAATGTTCCTGGTAGAGAGCAGAACAGATAACTCTGAACAGTCAGGTTTCAGAGTTATCTGTTCTGCTCTCTACCAGGAACATTGTTTTGTCGTGTTAACCTGAGTCCTTATAGCAACTTATATTGGACTCAGTCTGGATACTGGAAATCTTGCAGTGCTGCTAGATTGTAAATGTATAGAAGATCCAAAATCTGTGGGTTTGCAGGCTGAGTAGCCATTCAAATACTTGTGATTATAAACTGTGGTGTTATGTACTAATCTCAGAGAGAATTGGGGAGTTTTTCTTTCTTCTTGACTGATGATACACTAGCATTTTAAGGCTTGGTTCAGACATAAACCCTAAACTATGGTTTAGTGTAATGTGAACAAGCTTCAGTCCTTTAGTTAAACAAACTGCATGTGTGCAAGAGGAGGAGAGTGAAACCTTTCATTTTAAGCCAAAGCTGCCGTTCTGCATGATGTATGAACTCCTACTGTGCTTTAACAAATTATTGTAAATAAAACCCACATTTTAATCCTGGTTTCATAGTTAGCCAGTTTTATTTATTTATAAAAGGTATCCTGCTTTCCCCCATGGTATAGGGAGGTCATCCTCAACGTGACGGCTTTATCAGCCTCTGCATGCTCCGAGACAGGAACAATCAAATTTCAGGCAGGCTAGTAGCTAAGTTAGGTAGCTGTCACTCAATCCCCAGTTCTGGTCCTGTCTTGCTCCGTTAAACAGCTCTTGGTTTGAGCTCTTGTTCTACTTGCTATTTTTCAGGCTAATTCAGGAACAATTCCTTTATTGTTCTAATTGGAATTTACTGAATGATTTTTAATTTACTAATTGGTGAGGTAAAATTTTGTGTTTCATCTTTTATTTTCTTGGAAACTTTCTTGATTGATCACAATCATGCAGGCCTCCCACTTAGGCAACATGCTGAAAGGTGTTCTTTCTGAGGACCCTTTTTCAAAATCAAAGAGCAGAGACCTCAGTCCCCAAGAGACCCCATTTGGTTCCTCCTCAACGCAATTGCACACCTAGCACATTGACCAAAGGGGCTGGGGCCTCTAACCACGCGATTGGTTACTGCTGTTTTTCTGAAAAGCTGCGCCCCCCCCCAAGGCAGCAAGAACAACCAAACATCTGAAGGAGGCGGAGGGGGCTAAAAAGAAAAAGAAGGCTATATGCACCTCTTGTGGGAGGGGGCTCCCCTCAGTGAGAGGCTGAAAGTTTGGGCAGTTGGCAGCAGCTGCCTTCCTGACTCCTGCCAAAGCTCTGTCAGCCATTTTGAATATGGCTTCCTAACAATATTATGTCTCTATTAGCAGTACCTCTGGTTGATGCTCCCATGACTCAGCTTGTGTCAGGAGTGCTGATGAATAAAAAGGGGGATGAACAATGGAGTCACCAGAGGACAAGGAAGCAGACCATCTGCTCGGAAAAGGTCATGATGCGTCTGCTACTGTCATCAGGGCAGCCGCCACAAACTATTTTTGCAAGGGCATCTATTCTTTGGGCTAAGGAGTTCATACAATACATTCCTCCAGAGAATGTCAAATTGTGCCAGAGTGTCAACAAGTTAGCCAAGGCAGCCACTCTCATGGCTGATTCGAGTCTGGATTGTATCCAGCATGCCTTGCGGGCGATGGCGTCTAGAGTGGTAGTGCACAGGGGGTTAAATAATTGGCATGTCAATACTAAACCAAAGGTTACCTTGGCTGCTACTCACTTCCGGGGTGTGGGGGCAAACTATTTGGAGAATCTTTAGGGCCACTGTTGGTCGAAACAAAAGATAAAAAGAAGGCCATGCTAGCTGGACACAGAGAGTTTCATAGGCCCTTTGGGGGAACACTTCCTACCATCTTCCTTTCGTCCCTACAGAGCTTTCAACTAGGCTCCAGCCAACCAATTCAGGGACAACTTTAGGGACAATCAAGCACCGACCTTCAAGCCAGCCTGGTGACAGCCCTGGAGCAATTGAGGTAGAGGTGCTTCCTGAAACCAGCAGTGCAGTCCTTTTTCTTACTCTTCAGCCCAGGAAAATTGTAAGCAATGACCGAATCCCTGTTGGGGGCAGGCTTCTCCTTTCCTCATAAGGCTTGTCGAACAGCACCACCTATCGCTGGGTGCTGCAGACTGTATGGGAGGGGTATTGGATAGATTTTTGTTTCTCCTCCCCCCGATTTTCATGTAATAATTTCTATATCTAGGGTCCAATCCAAAAATGTTTGAAGGAACTGGCCGTTCAATATTTGTTGGACATTCAGGCCATAGAGCCAGTTCTACTGACTACATCCTGTTCAAATGTCTATTCTTTGCTCTTTCTTTTGTCAAAGAAAGATGGGTCCTGTTGAGTGGTTATAGACCTAAAATGGCTCAACAGGTACATGAGGAATACGTCATTCCATCGATCAAGGATGCAGTCCAGCCTAGGGATGTCCTGGCATCAGTCAACCTGTTGGAAGCTTACCTACATGTGCCCATTCATCCCTCCTTTCATCGCTTCCTGAGCTTTTCTTACAACCATCAGCATTACTAGTACAGGTCTCTGCCCTTTGGGTTTTCATCAGCACCTTGAGTTTTTTTTATGAAGTTGATGATGGCAGTGATTGCCCATGTCTGTTTCCAGGGCATTCATGCCACCCTGGACAATCTGTTGAATTGCTTGTCTTTCCAACAACAAGCCTCCAGTGATGTGCAGCAGACAATCCGGATACTCAAGGAACATGGCTTCATCATCAACCCTATGAAGAGCCATTTACGTCCATCACAGCGCCTCTAGCATCTGAGTGCGCTATTCGATACTCAGGCAGCTACTGTCTCCCTTCTGTTGGAATACCAGTAGAAGATTGCTGCCTCAACCATAGCCATGTTGTCCAGATGCAGGGTAGATCTAATGACTCCAGTTCAGCTCATGGGGTCGATGATGGCTTGTTTGGAGTGCACCTCTTGGGTGAGGTGGTACTCCAGAACGCTTCAATGGACCATCCTACCTTTTCAGTCAGCCATCATGTAAAAGAGACGCCTGATGGTGCAACTCTCTCACAAGGTCAAGGAATCCCTCTGCTGGTGGTTATCTCCAGCCATGGAAGAGGGTCTTCCCATTGAAAATCCATTCAAGGTGGTGGTCACCCCCAACACAAGCCTCTCTGGCTGGGGAGCCCATTGCTTGGAGCTGAAGGCAATTCGTCTGGCTTTGCTTCAGTGTCAAGACCTACGTCTGGGAAAGCAGGTCCTGATAAGGACCAATAATGTGACTGCCAATTCCCATGTCAACCATCAAGGGTGCACAAGATCATGGGCCCCTATGAGAGAGACCAACCTACTCTTTGCTTGGGTGGAGGTTCATCTTCGTTCAGTGTCAGCAGAGCACCTAAGTGGTTCAGCAAATTTGCAGGCAGATTGGCTGAGTCAGCAATGGATAGATCCCACAAAATGGCCTCTGAATACAGAGGTCTTTGCTCAGATTGTGGAGGTGATGGGTGTTCCTTCCACAGCAGACAGAGGATATTCATGGCAAGTCCAGGACACAATTCTTGCCCCGAGAAGGTCTTCTACCTTTCATATTTACCAAGCTACCTGCTTGGCCTTCTGTAGCTAGGGGCAGAAACATCAAATCTAGTCTTCCTTAATGGGAGTTTCGGAAGTTGTGAGGTTCCTCCAGATGGGTCTCAGTCCAAACGCCATGAAGTGACAGACTTTGGCCTTGTCCTCAGTTCTGGACATTTAAGTTCCAGGCTCCTCAGCCTTGCATCTACACATTCACCATTTTTTGCAGGAAGCTACCAACATCACTCCTCCACCTGTGCATAGGTTCCCAACTTGGGACCTGAACAAAGTGTTAAATGCCCTCACTAGGGCTCCCTTTGAGCCTTTCCACTTGGTTTTGCTGAAGCTGTTATCCTTCAAACTCCTCTTCCTTATGGCAATTACATCTGCTAGGAGAGCGTCTGAGCTGGCTGCTTTGTCTGTGTGCAAGGAACAGTGTATCTTGCAAAAGGACGGTTCTAAAACTGGATCCAATTTTTATGCCAAAAATTAATTCAGTTTTTCTTAGGGGTCAGGGATTAGTTTTGCCATCATTCTGTTGAAAGTCTTTTCATCCAAAGGAGAAGGTCTGGCACACTCTAGATGTGCGAAGGGCACTCAGAGTATATATAAAACGTACCAAACTTTTTCGTAGAAAAGATTCCATGTTTGTGTCTTTCCGGCCTTCTTCCTAAGGTCTAAGGTCACCAAGGTTTCGCTGATTTGGTGGATTAGAGAGACAATTGCCCTTGCTTACGAATCCCTGCACTTGTCTGTTCCTCAGGGGATCACAGCCCATTCCACTAGGAGTGCTAGCGCTTCAGCTGCTTTTTCAGCACCATTAGATGAAATTTGCAAGGTGGCCACTTGGGCTTCAGTGTCGCCATTCATGAAACATTATAAGATTCTGTCTTTTCATGCTGCTGTAGGACAGACCGTTTTACAGCAGGTGGTTCCCTCCCTACTCATTTTTGCTTGGGCATTTCCCATCACGTTGAGGATGACCTCCCTATACCATGGAAAAAGACGCATTGGTACACTTACCGTGAAGGGTTCTTTTTCAAGGTATATGGAGGTTATCTGGCCCACCTGCAGATCTGGGGGGGGGGGGCTTATGCATATGTTTCTGTCCTCTTGGACCATGTTTTGGGGAGATGGGTTGACTCCCAGGTTTACAGTTTACCTGTCCCTTTACTGCTACTGTTCTGGCTCATTTTTATCTGTTTTTGTTTATGTTCATGTTGAGTTCTCTCTTCTAAGCTTTATACAGTCCTAGAACTAGGGATTGAGTGACAGCTACCTAACCTAGCTACTAGCTGGCTTGAAATTTGATTGTTCCTGTCTCGGAGCATGCAGAGGCTGATAAACCCGTCATGTTGAGGATGATCTCCCTACACCTTGAAAAAGAACCCTTCACGGTAAGTCTACCAATTTCTTTCTCTTAGAGCATCCACAGTGACTTACAACAGCTCCTTAAAACAAAAGTACAGTAAATCAAAGAACCAGATTATTTCAGCAGCCAGCAAACAAAGTGAAGATGAGTGCAAGGCTCAGTGAATACCAGCTGAAAAAGTTGAGTCTTCAGGTAGTGCCAAAATGATGACTAAGCCGATCGAGACACTGCAGTGTCTGTTTGTATTGTAAGACCCTAGGAGATATGTGGAATTGCAATACTTAAAGTGAAAGTTTAAGTATTGTAAGAAGAAAAGAATTTCACTGTCATATATGTGAGTGAAGAGAGAGTCCACATGCCTGTGGCTCTCATTTATTATTCATTCATTCATTCATTCATTCATTCATTCATTGTAGTTCCAAACCAGGTTTAGTATTGTGACTTGGATCCATGGCTGGAGTTTGCATTTTGTATATGAAAACACCATCTGAGGTTTTGCTGTCTGTTATGGGGAGTATAAACTTGGTCTTAAAGGCCAAGTTGAAGACAGATCATCCTGGAGATAATCTATCTGTGTGGTCGCTAAGAGTCGACACTGACTTGACGGCACTTACTCAATCAATAGGGAGTATAATTGCTGATCGTGCTTTATGCTGCATGATAGATAGAACTTGTGGATAGTTAAGAAGGTGAAGGAAACCAGAAGTTGAATATTACAGATTTTGTTGCAGAAAATATGTGTCAGTTGCACTTGGTTTTTGTATGCAGTGGCAGGAAAAGACTCTCAATAGTTTTGTGGTATGTACTGCAAGGGTTGCCTAGAGCAAACCTGCTTTACTGACAACAGGTATTTAAAAAATGTGACATCACCTATTTCAGTTTATTTGTACAACTGAAGAACATTCTAAGAACCCTTAGAATGAGAAAATGGTACCCTTTCCCAAAAGGTCTCATAATCTAAAAAGAGATGCAGGAGACGTACTAGCAACAGCCACTGGAGAGATGCTATGATGGACTGAATAGGAGAATGCCACCTAGATGGACATGTTGTGAAGATTTGTGGCTAACTCAGCCGTGCTAAGAAAAATATGTGGGAAAGCATTTAGAATGATGGCATTAGTGTGTAGAAAATTAAACATGTCTAGATGGTACAACATATAGAGTAAATCTAAGCTACAGAAACATGCTTTTGTTTTTTAAAGCAGGCCGAGGCGGCACTTCAAATACTACCTCAAAGAATAAAATGCATGACCAGAAGATGCTAGAAATGGGCAGGGGTGGAAGGTTATCTGTGTTCCTCATACTTTAATAAACTTGAATTGCAAGCATACAGTAATAATAATAATAATGAAGAGCACCTCAACACCATAGGGGCCACAGAAATCACCACCAGCCAATTACAAAAAGCAGCTTTACTGGGAACAGCCTATATTCTGCGACGATATCTATAACAATTGACAATAAAATTCTGGCATCCCAGGTCCTTGGGAAGGACTCGATGTCTGGATAAAACAAACCAGTCAATAACACCTGTCTGACTGTGTAAACAAGAAATAATAATTAATATTTTTATATAGGGCTTTGTTGTAAATCTTAAAGCTAGACCTTAACGTATCCTTTCTGATACCTCAGGTGGAGGTAGTGGCCAGCAGTGCTTATTATCAGCACTGGCTGATACTCCAACTGTACCTTTTCCTGGAAGAAAGTTAACCTAAAGCAGTGGTACACATGCTGGTATCATCCATGCTTGACTACTGCAATGTGCTCTGCATTGGGCTGCATTTGTATGTCGTCTGGAAACTGCAGTTGGTACAGAATGCTGCTGCCAGGTTGGTCTCTGAGAGGTGTTCCTTCTAAGAGGGATTCCTGGATGTTGTTGACTACAACTCTCAGAATCCCCAGTTGCAGTGGTTTTTGCTTGGAAATCATGGGAGTTGTAGTCAACAACAGCTGGGAATCCCTGTTAGAGGGAACACTGTCTCTGAGATGTCCCAAAGAGACCATATTACTTGTGTTTTGAAAGAACCACGCTAATCGCCAGTAGGTTTCTGGGCAAAATATAAAGCCCTTAATGGCTTGGGTCCAAGGTATCTAAGAGAACACCCTTTTCATTAGAACCCCGTTGCCTATTAAGATTGTCATGGAGATTGGTTTGAGGTTGGCACAAGTTCACCTGGTGGCGACTCAAATACGAGCTTTATCTGTAGTTGCCCCACGGCTGTAGAAGGTGCTCCCTCTTTAAATTAGAGCTACTCCATCCCTTTTAGGAAACAGCTGAATCTCTTGAGCTGGGCTTTTGGTTGAATTTTACTGATTTATTTTTAATTTGAATTTTATATATGTTTTAATGTGTTTAAATTTTTGTAAACTGCCTTCAGACATCTGTAATAGGTGGTATATAACTGAAATAAAATAAATTGTATTCTTTTTCACAAATGAGCAGAACTGATATACAACTTCTAATAATCATCACATAGTTCTGTTGTAAACATTTTTCTTTGAATTATTTACCTGCTAATTCAAAATGCAGTATAGCTGTTTGGCCACAAAAGAAAAATAAATAAATAACTGAGCCATCCAGTTTTTATTAGAAAATTATTTGATCTGAATAATGTAGATTTTTAAAAATTAAGTAATTGCTATTTTAAGGAGGTTAGATGTTAAAGAAATAAAACAAGACTTTATATAATTAGAGCATATGAAGTTAACCAGTAATTAAAACCGAGGCTTGGTTGTAAAAATAGATAAGTAGTAATGAATAAATCATGAGGTCTCACAGGCTGGAGCTTGGTGTATGGCATGTTTTTCTGCATATTCACCATGAAGTATTTCCTACTCCTTTATTAAGCATCTGAACAACTTGTATGTCTCCCTGGTCCAAGTCCAGTAGTCTGAACGATACTGTTCTGATTTTCCCCATTCACTGTTTTTTCTTGTAGTAGAGACAAACTTATTTCAGCAAAAGCTTTTGTGGCCTGCAGTCCATTTTATCGGATGAAGTGGATCGTAGTCCACAAAAATGCATGTTGAAATAAATTGGTCAGTCCTTAAGGTGCTTGCAAGACTCTTCTGATTCTTACAGCAAACATCACTACCCCTCTGGAAATTGTTTCCCTGGTCCTTATGCAATACAATGGAAAGTAAATTCCACAATGGTGCGATTAAGAATCTTACTTTTTACTAGAGTCTCCTACAGTGAGTTGCAAGATATAATATTGTCTAAATATTAATAGTGACAGGAAATAGGTGCCTGTGTTTCTTTCAGTGCATACCTTGATATGTGCATGCTTTAAAATTGTATATTAATGTCACATTATGCTTCTCTGTATGTTGTCCTGTGCAGCAATATCTTATGCAAGCTGGCCTGAGGAGAACCTTCTTTGAAAGGCAGCTTGCCCAATACTACCAATCTTAGCCTGCTGTGTGCAGCTGCAGGGAAGTCCTGGATGTGTTCTAAGACATACTTGCACTTCATATGCAATGGCAATGAGGTCCAACAAGCCTTCCAGTGTGGTCTTCAGAATTTGGCCCAGGATCCTTTGCAGCCTGCTGTGTGTCTGTGACACACTCATGGATTTCTTGAAAGATAAATTGATGTAATATTCCCTGAAGGCAGAAAGTTTGAAAGCCACTCGTTAGAATTGTTTGTCTATGTGCATTTTTATTAAAGAAAGATCACTAAATAGAATGCTAGATCCCTGTTCTAGAACTTTCATTTGTTTAACAACCCTCCCCCCCCAAACGATGATGACCAATGCTAACAAAATGTGTACATATGTATGTGTACATACACCACCCCGACCCCACCACCACACACACTCTTACTCTGCTTTCATGGAAATTCTCTAGAAGTATTCCTGTATAGGAGAATCCTACAGTGTAAGACGTTATCATACAACAGCTCAACTGGATGTGCCTGACTCATAGCAACTTAAATATAATGGTGATGTCTCTTAAATCTCAGATATCATTTTTAGTAGTATTAATCCCTTAAGCCGCTCACCATTAGGTAGTGTTGTGATTCTTTTCATCCTATGTGAAGTGGTTTGTTTAAAAACACTGTTTAAAGATTCACATTTCCCTGGCAGAGCAAAAACACTCTCCCATTGATTGATATGATTATAACATCAGTGCTGCTCAACATCCTTATAGCCTTCTGATATGTGTGGGAGTACTGGCTGCATTGTGTAGACTTGTTGATTACCTAAAAGGAGTGGGGAAAGGATTTGTAAAAGGGAGTTCAGAATATCTGCCACTTGTAGATTCCTGCATGATCACAAATTTCTTTGCCAGCAATGAAGATTACATTGGAGTGGAAAAGAGGGGACTGAAGAGCACAAGGTCTTCTGTTTCTGTCAGGAGTGGAAAAATCTGCCCCCAGGGAATGATAAATCTCTTGAAAATAAAGGGCAACTATTATTACATTTGCATGATTTAACTCTTCTCTCTGGGGTAATCAGGGAAACAGGCTCAATCACGTAGGTCTTGGATCCCTAGCGGTAACAGTGGCAGCCTCTTCCTTCATTTCTTCTATCTGACAGTGGCCTTTACCCTCATACTAGCTGATTCGGCGCAGAGCATCTGTGCCCCTTGTTCGCTGCTGCTGTTTTCTTCTTCCACCCCACTGCCGCCACTTTTTTGCCTGCCCTCCCCCTCCGCCCACCATCTTCGTCCTTCCTTGCCTGCCCACTGCCTGTCTGTTTCCCTGCCTGCCTGCTGCTGCCACCTGCTGGCTTTCTCCAGCCAGTGCTGTTTGCCACCTGTTTTGCCCACTGGCCGGCTGCCACCAGCATTTTCTTCCCCCTACCCGTCCCGTGGCTATCCGGCAGCTCTCCAAAGTCTCGCAAGAGCTGCCATGCATGGGATTAGCCACAGGTTTGCCTTAGAGAAATATATATAAAGAATATTATCTCAAATGGTAGGCCTCAGTGCTCCTATTTGGCTTTTACAACCACCCAATCTCATACCTCATAAGCAGAAGGGACTGCCAAGTTCCTTGTAAGGGCCAGAGGGCCTAAGACTTGTTAGGAATAAATATATTCATATATGTATATAAATAAATAAATAAAGGTTTGGGCCACTCAAACCTGTTAGGGTTTATCAGCAGGCTACTTCAAAAAATAAAATAAAATAAAAATCTCTCGAGTATTTCAAGAGGTAGCTCACTCCCATTACAGCAGAAGCTAACAGGGTCTTGGGGGCAACAGCTTGTAAATGATAAGCATAGAGATTGATTTAAGTTTAAACTAATCTACTAAGTAGATAGAACATGATGATAGGAAAGACCTATACCCTGGCTGCTGGCTACATGTCTTGGGAAGAAGAAGGAGAAAGTCAATCCCATGAAGTTCCTGAGTACATTCTATCAAGGAGGGATCATAGAAGCAGAGATAACACAGAAAGAGAATGAGCACCTGACTGACTCTCTCTATTGTTGTGAACTACACCTGGTTTCACACTCTGTACATGCTTAGAGGGAAAGAGGCAAAGTCACATCATATACAAACTGAATTGGTTCTTGGAGATGGTGACCATGTAGGATCTGGGCGCGCAAACAGAGATAGAGAGAGACACCCTCAGAAAGTTCAGTGGGCTTTATTATAGAAAGTTGCTCATCAGGATAAAATAAAAACATGTTTCCGATTCAAAGTGTAGTGTAATGTGCCTAACTAACATATGTGTGTGCAATCAGTAATTATAGCTATCTAATAATCTAACAAATCCTAATAAAACATTTAGAGAGAAGCAGAGAAAGAAGGAAGGAAGGAAGGAGGGAGGGCTTAGGAAGGGGGTGGCAGTGATTAGTAAGGAGGAGGAAAGTGGGGAGCAGGCTAGGCTGTGCGTTGAATAGGCATCTCACCAGGTTCACGAAGAAGGCTTCAAAGGAATTGTTCATTGCTGGAACTTGAGAGCGATGCAGGCTTCAGATGAAAGAGAAATGCGGGTGCTGGAGAACAGGAGCCTGGGGTGCAAGCTTCAAGTAGTCAAGCAGGCTGGGGTCAGCTGCTCAGAGCAAAGTGAAGCACCATGGCTGGGTAGTCTGGACTTCTCACTGCACAGCAGAAGTCACAGACAGTTCCTGTCCATGGACAGAGTTCCTGCTTGTTGCCCCGCAGCTATAGCAGCAAACTCTCGGATGGCTTTTGAGCTAAGATCTGCTTGTTAGGCAAAGCTTTCTGACTCTGTCCAGTAAGCCTCATTCTTTATAGTTGTATCTTCCTTTGATGTCCATAGAGTCTATTGAAAATATCCTCATCTTTCCTGGGTCCCCAAAAGGTGACAGTTTGCTGTTACCTGATGGATATTGTCTTTTATTTAGTCAGGATATCACCTCAGTCCAGGGAGATCTCAATCCCATCTTCTGTTAGCTGCTATCTTGGGGAGGGGACGTTCTATTTCACCCAAAGCAAATCTGCATTTCTGAGCTGCAAATGGGCATCTTCTCTTGTCCCCAGATTTGGGGTCTGGTCCCAGAAGGTGTTAAAAATAAGAATTAAAATCTATAGGTGTTTTCTTTGTGTTTCTTTCCACCTAGAGTGGAATTTCTATAGATAGCAATTGAGTATTCCCTTTGGGCAATGCAGAGCCATCATTGACAAGGATTAACAGAGACTTCTTGCAACAGGAAAGGGGAGCTCAGCATCTGGCCTCTTCCGCAGACACTATCTGATAGTGAGTTACATTTTAGCATATTGATAGCTCAGGCCTAGCCCTTGTGTTTCTTTGAGTACCCATTTCACAATACAATGCTGGATTGCCTCTTCCTTCACAGAACAATTAGCATCAGTCTGAGAGGCAAGTCATGTACTGGTCAGTTCACCTTGAGTTCAGGCATTAATTGATCTCTTAATAAAAATGGAGTCAGACACAGGCCTGAATCCTACACAATTCTGGGTTGGTATTCTGGGTTTAATGTGTCGGGGGTCCTCCCAACACTATCACCAATGCCCTTAGTGGTCATTAGGGTTATTGGTGCAAAAGATCAGTGCCACCTGGAACTGGATCTCCAACGGGACTCATAGGCATCACAGGCAGACATCCAACTGGTGTAACTTTACCTCCCATATAAGGATGGTAAAATGAAACAAAATGAAGAGGCAACTGTTGTATAGAAGTAGTAATGCTAACACTGCTAAGCGTTTGAAGCCTTTGTGATAGAACAGGCCCAGTCTACCTCAGAGACAAGAGTTAAATAATTTAAATGTAATAATGGTTGCCCTTTATTTTCAAGATATTTTTCTTTCCTGAGGTGGGGCAGAGGGGGAAATTTCACCATACCAGAGTAATTATTCTCAGTTGTTAATAGGACAAAAAGTCCCCCTTTCCATTCAGTTGCTTCCTGCCTCTTTTTTTTTTTTTTTAATTTAAGGTAGAGAAAAATCAGATGTCTCCTAATGCTGCCATGCCATATAAGAGGGCAGTTTTGGGGGGAGGGGAGATTCTCGAGTTAAAAAACTAACTCCTTGTGGTCTTCATTCCCCTCATGTCCACTCCTATGAAACTGTTCACCCCCTTCTCCATGCAATTGCTCCCTTTAAAAGGCGGGGGGGGGGGAGGAAAAAACCAAATAAAAATATTAATAATACAATATTGGAGGATAATATACATTTTATAATTTATTTGTAAAGATAAGTGTGCCGTCAAGTCGATTTTGACACCTGGCGCCCACAGAGCCCTGTGGTTTTCTTTTGGTAGAATACAGGAGGGGTTTACCATTGCCTCTTCCGGCACAGAATGATCTGATGCCTTTCAGCATCTTCCTGTATTGCTGCTGCCTGATATTGGTGTTTCCCATAGTCTGGGATACTATGGGCCAAAAACTGTCCTTCCCATAGTCTGCGAAACATACTAGCAGGGATTCGAACTGGCAAACTTCTGCTTGTTAGTTAAGCATTTCCCTGCTGCGCCACTTAAGGTGCTATTTGTATTAACATTGAAATCAGATCTGATTAAATCAATTTGATTTAAATCATGATTTAGATCGCTTTGGAGAAGGACTCAATTTTAATGATTTAAATTACTAGTCAGGAAGATTTTATTTAATTAGCATTTTCAATAAAAGTACATTCTTATCTAATATAACTTTAATGCATTTTTAGAGATGTAGGTTTTATTTTCTGAAGGTAGGTACACACTATATAATAGGTACACACTTTTCATAATGATGCTTCATTTAGGCAACCAGGCCCTGCATTTCGTTGTTGCACGGTTTGCATTTTGCACGCAGCTTTCTTACCCAGTGGAACAAAGACTTTATTAAAATATTTTCTCTCTTTTATGGCCTGCTGCCATGATAGGTGTTTCCCTTCAACAATGGTGGATACACTCAGAAAACCTTTCCTCAGGACTGCATGAATATGTTCATTTTTGGTTTCACTTTCTATTCCCCTCCCCTCCCTATCCTGTGCATTTATATCTACACTCCTCCTCTTTGCTCAGATCCACTCCATCCCTGCCAAATCCTCTAGTCATTCATTGACCTTTTTTTATCTTTGCACTTGGGGGTGGGGGATCAAGGGATTGACTCTGTGTGCGTGTGTGTCTGTCATGTACTGTCATGTACACAACCTGCAGAGTAGGACTGATCAGGTCTGTTATTTCTCATCCCCATATACTGCTGTTAATATGTTTATAGAATGCAATTAGAAGTTATTATTAATAACCCTAACCCTAACCCAACCCTGATTGAAATGGTCCTGACACACAAACACCACGGATTTCTTATTGAACACCTTTTCTCTTGCTGCATCTACCCAAGCTTTCCATTGCTTCTTTTATGTGGTTACATGCACAATTTCTTTTTCTTGCTGTGCTTTTTGTTGTGCTCTTTCACAGAGGTACTATATACCACTTGAATTTTTGGGATTTTTCAAAATCATGGTTGTTTTGGGTCAGATTACTGCAGGAAACTTCACTCTCCATACTTGGATTTCCATACTTGGAAATCACATAAGAGCCAACATGGCTGCTGCCTGTTTTGGGGGACATGGCCACATAGGATTTTAAAGCCTGATTTTAGCTGCATGTGAGCTGATTTCAGCAACAAACAAACAAAAACAGGTGACTTGTAATCACTTTTTGGTGAGAACTGAATAAACCGTTTTTAGAAGACACCCCTATTCAGTATAATTCTTGAGGTGAAGGGTGGTAAGAATAACACTTTTTCTGATAAAATGTTTAATTGAATTGCAAACTGTATGTGAAAGAAAAATGTCAACATTGTTGCTATAGTATCTGATATAAGTAATTTGCATGCTGTGCTGGTAAGCTTAAGAACTCTGAATTTTGCTTCTGCTGACTAGTGGAAGGTCATACGCAGCACCTGTAGGTGAAATTCACCTCCTTGTAAGTGAAATGCCTCATAGGAGGCAAAAAGAATCTATCGGAGAACAAAATGATTTTCCCCCTAGCTGCAACAGAGTTGCATGTTGATCATGGGGCATAACCCTCGGATTCTAGACATGTACTGTAAAGTTACCGGTTGCTAAACCTCAAGTTACTGGTCATTATCATCAAGAGGGGTCTATCTTTGTTCAAGGTCCATCTGTCATCCCAACCCTTGAACAAAACGGTGCTTTTCCCCCTCTTATATTCCTGAACAGTTTACATTATAATTTTGATGTGTTGGCAGTCCTCTACAAGCTCCCCTTCCCCAAGTAAGAATGTTCACTCTAAAATATAAGTTGTGCTTGATTTTGCGGTAGCCACAACCCTTCACTTGTAACTTCCCTCTTCTTTTAAACCTTTTCTCTTCTGCAATCTAGAAGGGTGTTTAAATTATTATTACCCTTGTACAACTGTTGACTTATTGTGAACCTGGAGCTTAGTTTTAAGCTGTGTTCAAGTAATAATTTTGCTGAGAATGACTCGGATGGATTCTGGTTCTCTAAGTGGTTTTGGAGGATCTTGCCATTTGGATAGGAAGATCCAAACTACAGAAACTGGTCAGCAAGTAATTTTTATTGGAGGGCACCACTGAGCGGGGATGGAAAATAGAGCACTGCTACCCACCCTTGATTGCTGTATCAACTACATACTCAACAATTAGAATCACACACAGAGCTGCAATTCTCCAGTGGTTCATTATGCTGCCTGTATGTTTTCTAGGACAGGACAAGACTGTTTCTCTGCTTCCTTTGGACTTGTGTCCCTTAAATGCACGTATACCTAGGTACATGTCCTTTGGTACACCAATTCAGGTTTTTATCTTACCTTGTGTAGTGATCATTCTTCCAGCTCTAATAGGGTTAACAGGAAGTGAACACCTGACTGACAGGCTGGTGACCCCAGGGTGGACTAATTAGTCCGCCAGCTGGGTGGTACATGATTGCTGCTGGGGCTTCTGGGAAGGAGGAGGAAGTTGGAGGGGAGTGTGGAGAAACCGTGACAGCATGGTGGCTGCTCTCGCATGGGAAATTCTGCAGGAGAATCTCTGAGGGTCAGAGACTTGATCTCATCAGGAATTTTGTTGAGTTTTCAAGGGAAAGGAAGCCCAGGCTGTTGAGGCTCTGGAATCTAGCACAGGGGAAAGTTTGTTTAGTCAGACTTTGCGTCAGGAATTAGTTTGCTTTCTGTGTGTGCTTTGCATTTCCAAATATCTGCTTCTTTGCAACGGAGTAACTAAGATTTCATTGTGTACTGCCTAAAAGAGAACTGGACATTTTGAAATACTCTGTAACCAAATAGCTGAAACATAAGCCAAACTATTTTTATAGCTATTTAATAAATCAGTTTCTTTTCTTTTCTAAAAAGCCTCATGGAGTGTTTGATTTACTCCAGAAGGCTAGGGGGAGCCCCTAGTGTTAACAGCCCCAACAGGACTGCTAAAGCCACTACCTTGTTTTCTCACCACGTGTAGGCATACACATCAGAGGTTTTTATAGTTGCCCAATAGCAAGATAGAGAAAAGTTTAGTCTGTGGCACTCCAGCCCACACTGTCCAGTCTCTGATAAAAGAGTGTCTGGTGGCAGCATTTTTAATCTACTGAAGGTCTAAAGTAAAAAGTTGAAAAGGGAAGCCCACTCAGGCAGCTCAGCAGGGGTGAGTACAATACAATAGATTTTTGTAACTAAGACTTTACTGTAAATCAGAACTTTTCCCCATTAGTGAAAAATGGGGCTCTTAGTTCATCCTCTTGCATAAGGTATATGTAGGAATGAGAGAGAGGAAATTGTGACATAAATAAATATTAACAAATCATGCAGTCATTAAAACAAACATAATGAGTAGATTTAAGGATTTAGTTGCTATTGAAAGAGTACATAGTGTGAAGCTTTTGATATCAGACTATGCTTTCTTGGAAAATACACGCACAGTCCAGCTGTGCAGAAACACTTTCACATTGCTTTTGAATACAATCTGAGAACAAGTTCTACTCTTCTATTGAAATCAGTGCAACTTACTAGTGCTCAACTTTGACTGTGTCATTCCTATGTTTGTGAACTCTTTTAGTACTGTGTCACTGGTTGTTACCTTTTAAGGATAAGGGGAAAGGGAGGCTTCAAGATGCCCACTAATCCTACACCCAGGGACATTTTGATGGTACCTGGGCTCTTTAACATAAGATGGAGCACAACACCACAGGGAATATGCTGAATAAGGCTCTGTTTGCTTATAGCAAACAGAACTCAATCAAGTACAATGTATCATATCACAGGGTCTTCCTTTCCCCCCTTGACTTACACAAGTCAGCCCATGAGCAACAGAGTTTCAACAACATCTACTTATCACCCGCCCGCCATGGATTATTTACACTACCAATTAACATAGCCAATTTATTTTTATTAAGCTAAACCTACCCACTGTGTCACTGCCTCCTACAACAGTGCTGGCCATGTACCAAGTGAAAGTCGGGGTCCTTTATTTGTCAGAAAATTGGATTTCTTTCTTCACTCAGGCATCATGGACATCTTGAGGAGGGGAAATGTATTTTTCTAACCTAACTTTTGACTTTGATAAGTCCCCCTTTTTAGGTGTATTCTTCTGATTGCTTCAATATTGCATCTAAAGCAGGTTTGCAAGTCACAAGAAAAGACTATGTTTACATGATACCCAACCCAATCTTATCTGTTGGATGCATATCTGGCCCCAAATTACTTCTCTTTTTCTTCCCTATGCAAGTTCTGGATGTGCCAAGACGTGTCTCCTAACTTAATCCAGTCCTTCAGTCTGCTGCATGTTTTTCTGCAAGGGTCACTTGTTTATTACATTCAAATATCCAAAACATGATTTCCTTCCATTATCTGCTTCATACAGTGTGGCCCACCAAACTGTCTTGTGCTTTATCTCCTCTTAACATGCATATGGCCATGGGTGAAGAAATGTTGGCTCAGTTTATCAGCCAGACAAAATATTTTACTCGTCAAGCTATGTTGGTGCATTGTTCATCTGGACTTTTTTCACTTGTCGGACATCATTTTCCACTTGTAGACTAGTGGATTTCTGCAGCCCTGCATATGGCCTTACAAAACAGTTTTTTAATTTTAATTGTGTCACAAGCTCACTTCAGCTTACAATAACTATAACAGATTTTAAAGCAACATAAATAAATAAGTAAAATATATATAAGGAATGTCACACCAATATGTAATGTTTAAAGCGTTATTAATTCTCTGTGGAAATTTCTTGTTAAAATTATAGGTCCTTTAGGGGTTTTGCAATCCTTTTGTCAGTGGAACAAGACCATAGCCCCTGGTTATTACTCAAAGACTCATCATACAATAACATGGTAGAACTCAAAAATAGAAGTAATCTGCTTATCCAAAAGATAAAACATCTACACATAAATGATTATCTCTTGACTTTAATTCAGCCTGGAAATGGTAGTATACGTTCCCACTTCTGTGTGGTAAAGTTTGCTAGCAGTCTGGCTAAGTGTATTATGTGTGTACATGCACTCTCCCATGCAGAAATATTTTACTTCTGTTCTTTGTCTTGTCTCTATCTGATTTATAACTGGATGACAATAACTGGTGTAGCAGAGCCAATGGATGTTGCTTTGTTTGTGCTAGGCACTTACCCCAACAATCCTTTCTTGTCCTCTGACCATTGGGACTGTCTCAGCACCTGATGTTAATGTTCATATTGAGAGCTGAGCTACAGGTCATGAAAACGTAGGCTGTGGTGTTGCTGTTGTGTTGTACCAGCTGAGAATGAGATGCAAGATTGCCTACTTGACTATTGCTTCCACTTAAAAACTCTCTCTCTTGAGCATGGAAGAGTAGCATGGGAAAAAGACGCTTTCTTGCTGATATGCCATGTGCAGGGAAAATCAGTTTCACAGCTACAGTCTGAAGTGATAAAGTCCAGCTAGAATTCTTTGTATAACTAAGGGACCATTGGGAGGAAAAGGGATTGGCTAGCTTAGAACAGGATCATCAGTCCTTGGCAAGCACTGCTGCCTTCTTCCTTGCATAACAAAGCCACGGTGCAGCTGCTCTGGCCACAGCTTCTTTTTAATTTCCCAGGCTCCTTGTAGAGTAGTGGGATCCCTCTCTGATCCCTTTTATTCTGCTTGGAGCCTTGGTGTCAGTGAAAGGAGTCTAATCTTTGGATGATTGCCATGATGATGACTATTCTGACAGAGGTAATCCCCGCACCCCACTTTTTTACTGATATTATTGGGAAGAGACTGTTTTGCCCTTGCATTTTCTGTGCGTAGATTAGCAGCATAGATTCTACACTAGCATAATTAAGCAGTTTGGTTGCTGCTTGTGCTTGGCAAGATACTTTTTATAGATTCACATGAGCACCTGCTCTATTTTTAGTAAGCTGTTTCTTCTACATTAATCTCCCTCCCTTGACTGTGAGATATTTGTCTTGCAAAAAATCCTGCTCGCTCTGCCTTTGTCTGTACAGTACCATGCAACTTTCCAGGCACAGGGAGCAACTTGATGTTGCCTTCGTAGTATATTGTCATTGCAACCTATTTTAAAATTATTTGTATAAAGTGAAGTAAGCGTACTGGCAACATAAAATCTCTTGAAATAAAGATTTGTTATGCAGCTATCAGCATTCCAACTCTAAGCAACATAATCAACCTATAGAAACATCTATAATGTATCAAAGGCTGGTTTAACATTTGTTTCTCCCTCTCCTAGGGATTGTGAAGAGGAAAGGGCAGCAATATAACAGTATTTGAAATTGTAGTATTTTCTGGTTATCCATTATTAAACATTTAGATCATGATGCGATCAAATTTAGCTATTTTTGAACCCATTTATTTTACTGGAAGCATTAAGAATGTGCTTAAACATCTTCACTTGAAATTAATGGCATATGAAGTTTCCTGTCTTCAGCTGAATTGTACAATATGGGTTTTTTCCTGCTCTAAGTAGCCATGGTAAGTTGCATGTTGGTGCGCTATGGTTAGAGAGATATGTACTCCGATCCTAAATCTGTTCCGTGTGTGTGTGTATGTATGTATCCTCATTCCTTGCCATTATTTGTGGGTGCCTTGTAGAGCCCTGTCTAAAGCCTTTTGCTTGTCTGAGCTTCCTCAGTGTTTTTGTGGGCTTTGTTTCCTTAAGGTTATCCAACAGATTCAGAATGTCCAATGGTGGAGTGGGGAGTCAAGCTTTTTTAGTTTGGGAGATTATTTGTTTTGTTTGAATGTTACTTTAGGCAGAACTTTGCCTTGATTTTGACATGTGTGAACTTCTTGGACAAGGTTGTCAGTAGCTGTTGAGAACATTAGTGTACTGGCAATAACTTATCCAAAGGCAGCTATAAAGCTGGCCTGACACAGTGAACCATTTGGCAAGTACCACACAGTATTCCCTCTCATTTTTTTTCATCTGTGCACAGAATGAGTTTTGTTCTAGGAGGCAGTATCAAGGCATTGTGTGTGCACGCACATTCAGAATGGTTCCTTCCTGATTCATCCTGAGCAGGATCTAAAATTAACTGAGCGGACATTAAAAAAACCAAACTTGCTTGCGTGTGCACTTGTGAACACATTAGAGGGAACACTGGTACCACCCCTCGTACCCCTTGAACATTGTAGATTCTATGGTTTTTGGACACAGTGTAAGCCTGTCGGCCTGCAGAAAGTGGTATAAACTTTCTTTTCCTGGTAATATTCTTTCTGAGAAAGAACAGTGTTCATGCTAACTGGATAGTTCCTGGTTTCTTCCAGAGTAGGCAACTTTCCCCCCTCAATAGATACTAATATAGAATCTCCATAGATTCCACATAAAATTAAGGAATTGACAATAGACTGTTCACAATATATAATATGGATTCAGAAGTGTGGTTATAGTTGCATCATGTTGCCTACTTTTCAGTTGCAAATGCTTATTTAATAGGGAAACTATAAAATTATATTCTCACATTCAGTATTTTTAGAATGTGTCACAATTGTTCAAATAGTCGAATTAAAAATCAAAGAACTAGTAACTGATCAAAATATAAATTATAATTATTATGGAATTCAACTATTAATCACTCTGCATGCTAAAGATAGTCCTTACTTGCTTCAGAGGAAGAATGAATGCGACAAAGTTTTACTATTGGAACATCTGATGTAATCAACAAATGGAGAGATTTTACATTTTTCGTAGCTTTTTTCTAATAAACAGTACAAAGTTAAGTTATATTTAAATTGACCTATTTATAACATGGATTTAACCAATTTGCATTATGCTATTATTTAATTAGGGAATAGCCTGCACATATTTAACTGGAAGTAAGTCCTTCTGAACTTGGATTGGACAGTTGAATTTCAAGAGAGTGAGGACAAACTGCGTATGGTTCCAATATTAAATTAAATATTAGGTTCAGAGGGGATCCCAACCAGTGTTCTCTCTAACAGGGGTTCCCAGATGTTGTTCACTAAAACACCCATAATCCCCACGCCAAAGCCACTGCAGCTGGGAATTTTGCAAGTTGTAATCAACAACATCTGGGAATACCTGTTAGAGGGAACACTGATCCCAACTTAACTGAAAAGACACAGTTCATGAATATAATAAAATGATAATGAACTAGGAGCTAAATGTTCAGGACGGACTTTCTGTTCTCCTCTCCCTCCCTCCCCCTCTCCTCTTGCACAAATGTACTCTCCTTAGTTCAGCTCCTTCCTCCACAACTAGGCTGTGCAGTTGGCTGACAGAACATGCAATGCACCTTTTTCCTCTTTATAAATTGTTCTTGACTACAATCAGAGTTTTATTTTTGCCTGATCATCCTTGGGAGAACTCTGCCTCCCACTAATCAGTATTAGGATGGACCCTATGACTACTATGAATATTTATATACCACATTCCAACAGGAATTATAAAAGCGGTTTACATAGAACATAAATAACAAGTTGTTCTAGTAAGAACTAATCAGCCTACTTTCCTTTCACTGTCTCTACATCTGGACTAAATTTGGTACAAATCGAGGTCTGCAAGTGCCTCAAATGTTCATGTGTCCGCCATCTTGGATTGGGGTGGATGTCATCATTAAAAACTGCACCATTGAGGTGTTGCTGTGTGGTACTCACTACATCTATTCCAAATTTGGTTCAAATCGGTTAGACAGTCCTCAAGTTAGTGCACTTGCACCTCAAACCTTTATGTATCCACCATCTTGGATTGGGGTAGATGACATCACAAACTACGTCATTGAGGTGTCTCTGTGTGTCCCTACAGCTGCAACAAATTTGGTTCAAATCGGTTAAGCGGTTCACAAGTTAGCCCACTTGAGCCTCAGAAGTTTATCTTGAATCGGTGTGGATGACATCATCACAAGCTATGCCATTGAGGTGTCTGTGTGTGTCACTCACTGCAACTGTACTTAATTTGGTTCAAATAGGTTAGGGAGTCCACAGATTAGCTTTCTTGCGCCTCAGATGTTTGTGCACTCGCCATCTTGAATTGGAGTGAATGACATAATCACACACCATGCCACTAGGGCATCCCTATGTGTCCCTACAGCTGTAGCAAATTTGGTTCAAATTGGTTATGTGGTTCACAGGTTAGCCCACTTGTGCCTCAAAAGTTTACGTGTCCGCCATCTTGGATCAGGGTGGATGACATCATCATAAACTATGGCATTGAGGTGTCCCTATGTGTCCCTACAGCTGTACCTGATTTGGTTCATAGTTGATGGGGAAGTTGATGGGGAGGGGGAAACATGGACACACACACAGAATGCTGGGTGATCTCATAAGCCCCCTGGAAAGTAGGTTAATTGCCCTGCTGGCCAGTGTTTCTCTATTCTTCTCTAATCCTGGATAGGTTCCCACTCTGAGGGTTGCCTGACACTTATTTTGTCTCTTGACTCCCCTTCCTTATACCTTCCCAGTTATGTGACCAGGCAGTCTAGGCCTCCTGAAAGTACTTTCATCCTTGGAGATGCTGGCTCTGATCCTTCCAGGGCTCTTACAGCCAATGTTGACAGTTAACTAACTTCAGCTGAAGTTCTTATTCTGCGCTTGCACTTACTCAGCTCATATCTTCAGCACAGTGTGATAAACTTACTTTTAATGACTCACTCTCACAATATTCTGCATCTGATCTATGGTATTTCAGGCTTGTTAAGCTCATCTAAGGAAATCTATTAACAGAGCACTAAATAGGATTACTTTAATGAAAAAAGTGCCTTTGCAACAGAATTCCACAGGATTAGCTGCTATTTTCAAAAATGTGGTAGAATGTGGACCTGTGTAAAAACAGCATATTATGATGCAATTTGACCATCGGGACAGTTAGATTGTGCTCTTAGCATATTATAACTTCTTTTAATTGGAACTGAGATTTTTTTTCATATCTAACAAATGTGTGTAAGCCTATATTAGAAGAAAACTCCTCTCTTTTTTATTTTAAATTATTAAATTAAAAACTCAAATTAAACTCTTTTTCTTTAAGCCTTAAGTTTAAGGCATTAACCATTTGCAAAAAATAAAATAGAATTGGTGTAATTGCTGCAAAGGCATAGTTGATAAAATATCTCTCAAAATATAAGCTAGTTGAGTCTATAAAGTTCTGTCTCTTATCAGCAGTATATAATCCAGCTGGTGAATAATCATTTAGCAACCTAAATAATTTCTGGAAGAAATTTTGAAGAGTTTTATTAGATTGATGCATTTTTCTCAAAATTAGTTATTTAAGGTAGTGCTTTTTATTATATTTGTATCTTCCCCTATAAGAATAAAAGTTTTCAGATTTCGTTGGAAAAAACAGGGAAGTCATTTTAGCTTATTGATATGCGCATTATTTCAGAGATATGATTAGCAGAGAATTGCAGACTGTTATGACCTGTTATATGTATTGAAATTGTCCTTTGTTTCCTAGGCATATTTTGAAAGTGATTCTATAAGTGACCTTGAAGAACAAGGATTTAAAAACCTGAAGGGAGTAATAATGTGTGCTTGAAGTGGGGGAAAATATGAAGAAGCAGGTGAGAGGGGGGAGTGCAGCTTTAACCACTTTTGTTTTTTGCATGGACGATACCTAGAACAGGCCTTTGCAAATTTTGTTTGGATCTAGGAGTCAAAAACTTAGAAGCAAGACATTGGACAGAAAATTCCCAGAATTAGTGACAGATGATGTTGGGGAGGATGGTAAATGTGCCTCTCTGTCCGCTTTGTAAGTAACATATTTAGTACAGAAACAGGATGCCAGGACAATTAAAGATGTTATTAAATACTCAGTCTCCTTTTCGTGATGCTGGTTGCCTTTTTGTGATGCTGGGCCTTTGCGATAAGCCTGGGCTGTTGCTTGTGTACCAGTCGCTCCACTTCCTGGCCTCAGCCCTTCCTGAGCTGCTCGACCTTGCTGTGGGTCTGCTGGTTGTGAACCCCAGCTTTTTTATTCTGGGGGATTTCAGCCTGTCGAACTTGGGCAAGGGTTCGATGATGGCCCAGGATTTCATGGTCTCCATGGCAGCCATGGGATTGTTGCAACTTACTTCTGGCCCAACTCATGTTGGCAGTCACATTTTAGACCTAGTTTTTGTCTCGAAGTAGTGACAATGTGATCTTAAAATGGGGGACTTATTCATCTGTCCCTTGCCATGGTCTGATCACTCCCTAATTGGTTTGTGGATTGCTGCCGCTCCTTCCCTTCGCAGGGGCAATGAACCTATTTGGATGGTCCGCCCAGGTGCCTTGTGGATCCTGATGGGTTGCAGAGGGCTTTTGAGGAGTTTCCCAGCAATCTGGTAGGCAACTCGTCAATACTACTCATTGAGGCCTGGAACATCGGGCCAATGAGGGCGCTTGACAAGAGTGCTCCAAAGCAGCCTCTTAGGGCTTGTGGACCTCGACTCTGAGGAACTTTGAGAGATGAAACGAGTCAAAAGACGTCTAGAGCACCGCTGGATGAATACCAAGACAGAAGCTGACTGATAACGGTTGCTTGCCCATGTTCAGGAGTATACAGTGGTGATAAGGGTGGCAAGATCTGCTCATTTCTCTGTGCTTATAGCGTCAGTGGATTCCTGGCCGGTGGCCCTTCTTCTGAATCACCTGCTCTTTGCTGGGAAGTGATGATTCTGGTGATCTTCCATCTAGCTGCTGTGACATGTTTGCCAGGTTTTTTTGCTGATAAAGTTGCTCGCCTTCAGTCAGAGTTGGACTCCAATTGCTCAGTATCGGTTGAGGTAATAGAGGCTGGGTCTCGTGATACTATCTGGGATACCTTTGAACTTGTTGAGGCTGATGACATGGACAGGATTCTCGCCAACATGGACACAGCTACCTCTAGCCTGGACCTTTGCCCCTCCTGGCTCGTTAGGGCTCCAAGGGGGAATGTTCTGTCCTGGCTTTGGGAGGCGGTGGTCTACCTGCTACTGAAGAAGCCTTCTCTCAGTCTTGAAAATCTGGATTACTGTCGTCCTATCACCAATCTTCCTTTTCTTGGTAAGATTTTGGATAAGGTGGTTTGTGCTCAGTTGATGAGAGTCCTGGAGGAAACTGATTTTCTGGACCCTTGCCAGTCAGATTTCAGGCTGCAGCACAGCACTGAAACGGCATTGGTTACCCTGTTGGAAAACCTTTATTGTAACCTTGATATGGGAAGCGCACCTCTCTTGGTTCTCCTTGATCTCTCAGCGGCTTTCAGTACCATTGACCATGCTATCCTTTTGCATTGCCTCAGTGGACTGGGCCTTGGGATCACTGTTCTTCAGTTTTTTCGGTCCTATTTCACTGGGCAATTCCAGTTGGTGTGAGTGTTCTGTGCCCTGAACCGTTTCTTGTTGAGTTCCACAGGGCTTGATCCTTGCTCCCATTCTCTTTAATATCTGCATGAAGCTGCTGGGCCTGGTCATCTGTCAGTTTGGGGTACATTTTCATCAATATGCTGATGATATTCAGCTTTATATTTCTACCCCTGGCCAAACAGGTGATGCCATCCATGTGCTGGCTCAGTGCCTAGAGGGTGACAGGACCTGGATGGGCCCAAACAAGCTCAGGCTTAATTCCTCCAAGACCAAGTTGCTCTTGTTCAGTTTGTGATCTGGCCAATTGCTGTGTTTGTGTGTTTATCTCTTGATGGGGTTGCGCTTCCCTTGAGAGGGACAGTTTGTGATCTGGGGATTCTACTGGACTTGCGGCTCCTGCTTGAACAGCAGGCGGAAGCCATGGCCAGGGGTGCCTTTGCCCAGCTTTGGCTGGTCCGCCAGTTACGACCTTTTCTCAACCAGGAGGCCCTGGCAACAGTAACTGATGCCTTTGTTACCTCTCATTTGGATTACTGTAACATGCTCTATTTAGGGTTGCCTTTGAAAAACATTCTGAAGCTTCAGCTAGTCCAGAATGTAGCGCCCCGGCTCCTCATGGGTGGCCGTAGATTTGATAGTGTTACACCTCTTGTACGGTTGCTGAACTGGTTGCTTGTTTACTTCCGGGTCTAATTTAAAGTGCTGGTTCTTGCCTACAATACCCTTATGGGCTTAGCACCTGTATATCCGGGATCGCCTCTCCCAGCCAGTTGTATCCCATCCTGTGAGGTCTTCTTGGTTGGCCCTCCTTAGTGTCCCAGGCCCTGGTGTAGTGCATGCTGTCTGGGCCTGTAGGAGGGCCTTCTTTGTGGCTGCCCCTCTTCTTTGGAACACCCTCCCCCAGATTCATTAAGCTGTCATTAGTGGCTTTCAAGGCCCTTCTCAAGACCTACCTTTTCCGCCAGGATTTTGCCCTCTAAATTTTTTTTTAAAGTTATTGTTCACTGCCTAGAGTCTTTGGAGGAGGTGGTATACAATAAATTTTTAATAAACTAATAAATCTCTGAATATATTAGTCTAGGCACCACTGTTATAGAGCAAGTACATCTCCTTTCTCTTTATTAGAGGCTATCCAGTGTTTGCACTTGGTATTGCTTGTATTATTGCCTGCTGGGCAGAAGTTGTGTCCAAATGAGTTCCTGATCTTTAGGGAACCCTTGAGGCTTTTGCATTGGTGCTGTTTTCTTGACTGTATTTTTTCTAAATGAGCAATTTATCACTTTCTCATTTTATTTCTAAAGTTTTGCTTATTCTCATGGTCCCACATTTCTCTGAAGATATTTAATTCACTAGAGAGCAGGAGAGTGCAAATCTCAGAGATGGCATTATATAGATTTCACCATTTGCCAGCCCTCTTTGAGCCTCTTCCAAAACATTGTTGAAGCAAATGTCAAATGGTTTGGTTTCAGCCTCACCAATATGAAAATTCTTTTGATAAATTCTCAAGAGTAGCATTAAAGACCATATTTTATTTCAAAAGCAATGTGATTATCTGTAGTAGTTAAACAGCATTGGAAAGTAGTATCCTACTTTTCAAGGTTCATAACTTTATTCAAAGTATTGAATGTACAAACTTTCCTGAACTTGTTTACAGGCTTCCTTCTGACACAAGATGCATTTCCCCCAAGAAATGGTAGCAATGACACTTCTAGATGAGTAACTGTTCTTTGGAACTTTATGCAGGATATGCTGATGAGACTGCAATGGTGGTCTCTTTCTCATACTGCTTCTCCTTTTTCTTAATGTAGTCTGCATTTGTGAACAGGACATAGCATGATGTACGATAGCAAATACGGCATCCATCTGTTGCAGGGTAGATTTGATTTAAATCAAACTGATTTAAATCACGATTTAAATCACTAGCAGGGTGGATAAAAATAAAAAAATCCGATTTAAATTTAAAAAAATGGATTTTTTTTAATTTAAATTGGATTTTTTTGATTTTTATCCACCCTGCTTGTGATTTAAATCGTGATTTAAATCGTGATTTAAATCAGTTTGATTTAAATCAAATCCACCCCGATCTGTTGCCATGTTTACAGACAGTATCCAGTTCAATGTTTTGATACTGCATGATCATTATTTCTTCTGTTCTGGGTGGGGTGGGGGAATTCCAGGAGATTCAGTGCACACCTTGTTCTGAAGTGCTTTCTCATTTTTCTCCCCAACATTTACCATACTTCTCTTGGCATATAAAGCATTTGTGCAGAAAGGTGGCTCTTCCTCTTCCTCTTTGATTGTGTAAGACAGCTATTGGCTCCATCTTCAGCGTTTAACCTGAAAATACAGAATAAAGGTATAGTCCTGTGCACATTCCGAAAATTCGGATTTGGATTTTACCCAATCCAACTTCGACAGTTTCAGATTCTGGGCTCTGGCAATGCCAGATATTGGATTGAATTCAGAATTAGAATCGAATTCCAACTTTTCCCATAATGGGGAAATCAGAAATGAAATAACCAAAAATCACCAGTTGGTTCTAGGGCCTTGAAACCTGTTATACATGTGGGGAAGAGGTCAGATCCACCTGTAGTTTTGGTGAACTTTTTTTAAAATGGTGAAATCTGGCTTGAAACAAGGCAGAACTTTACAAAAGGTTCTGGATCTAAAGCCCTTCCTTGGACCATCATTTCACCCCCCATGTGGAGGGAAAAGGACATTTCTTTGATTTTATATTATGATTTTTGTCTTCCCCATTGCAAGATCAGGCTGACCTTTTAAAAGAGATTAAAAGGACTTCACACCTTTTGACAGTTAGAAGGGAAAGTGAGAAATTCATTCTAACCACAGAAACATTCAAAGTACTTTCACTGGCTGTGTGCTTCTGCAGTAGGGATGACAAAAAATAATATAAAATCAAAGGAATGTCTTTTTTCCTCCACATGGGGGGTGGAATGATGGTTCTAGGGAGGGCTTCAGATCCAAATTTTTGAATCCATATTTGCACAGGTCTGATATTCTATAGATACATAATTAGGACCCCCCCCTCAGAAATCAAGAACATGCCTTTTCTTGCAAGGAAAAATATATTTAAGAAGCCAGCCAACAGATATTAGTTAACTAGCTGAAGTGCCCTTCATAAATGAAGGGCTGATAGGTTCTGGCTCACTCAGGGCAGAATTGGTTGTCCTGTGATTCCTCCCCCCATGAGATGCGGGACAGGATCAGTGATCCATCGTGCAGTTTACGTATCCTCGGATAAGAATAAAAGGGCCATACCAGACTACCGCACTGACTGGGAGAAAGAGAAATCATCATCCTTCTTTTCTGTCTCCTGCTGTTCTCTTGCTCACCTGACTTAACCGCCTCATGTTGTTTTAAAATAGCTGTGAGGGAGAAATAGAATAGCTAAGACTGACACAGCAGGTAGCCATGGAGAGAAAGGGAAGATGCTTGGTCTGATGATGTTATGATCAGCCAGAACCTCATAGGACAGCTCACTGTTCCTTTGGTCCAATGACAACTGTCCTGTGGTGGTCCACAGGAACGTGTACATTTTTTTGGAAATGTAGTATATAAACCTTCTTAATAATAATAGCAGTGACATAGTAAAGATTGTAATTGTCTGTCCTTTTCAGCTGTATGTCTAATGGAGGATGTGTTGCATTTAGGGGGTAACCCATAGGGTTACCATTATTGTCAGAATGCAGGCTGCTGTAATTCAGTGCCATATTATTTCCTGCAATGAAAAGAAGGACTTTCTGTTCAGGGAAATATTCCTTTCAAAAATAAATAAAGGTTCCCACATTGTAACAAAAAGCATGCACAGACATAATGTATAAGGCCTTTTCTGAGGTTTGCCTCTAGACTATCAGAGCCTTGAGAGAAGTCCCACTCCCGTGCTGACTGTTTCTTGCTGTTATAGAGGATGAAGGTCTAAGGCAGGAGTGCTTCAGCGGGCCAGAAGCAACCATGACTCAGTGTGTGGGGGCCAAAGTCAATTTTCAGCACATTAATTTTAATGTAATTATTTAAAAACATTAATAGAAGTGAGGGGGCAGGGGGTTGGAATAAGGGGAAAGTAAGGAAAAGGAGGATGGTGCCCATAGGCTCTGGCCCAGCGGCAGGGGGCATCTGGTTTCAAGAAGCCAGCTTCATTGAGCTGCTGCTGCTCATCAGCTGAACATTCATCAAGAACTTTCATGGTTGCTGCTGCTGCTGCAGAATATTCCTACTTGGGGACTAGCAAAAAAGTCCCCGTGGGCCAGATCCCTGCATCATGCAGGTCTGGTCTAGGGCCGGGAGACATCAGATTGGGGAACGGGAAAATGACTTAGAGGGGACTCTTTCCTTGGGTGATGAACTGATTATCCTATTCTGCCAAGCGTGTGTGGGAGTAGGAGAACAGGTAGTGAGAGATTTGATAATTGGATAGAGAGATGAGTTTGTGACAAATGTTTGACTACGTTGTGACTTGTCTGCCTGATGTAAAGATTAGCCTATGTTGACAGCATGGGTGTGTATCAGTGTAGTTGTGTTACACATTGGCACAAATGACATTGGGGAAATATAATCGTGAGGTTCTGGAAGTTGAATTCAGGTTGCTGACAAATCAGGAAGCTTAAGAGAAACAAGCTCCTTCACAGAATCACTATGAGTGGAAATGCCAATCTGCAAATGTAGTACAGTGCTCTCGCACAGAGCAATTGTGAGATGATGATGATGAAGAAAATCAGATAGGCAGTAACAAGTAACATTAACTACTCCTTGCATTGACTGGGTGAATGGATGTTTAAATTGTGACAAAAAGGCAAAATTCTGAACTCTAATAAGCAGATTGAGTGGGGAGGAGCAACAACTTGATATCTTCATCCTACTTCTCATGGTTGATTACAACATAATCACCTCATGTGATCAATAGTCTACATGTTAATATTAGTCATGCATTAGAAGTTGATCCTTGTAAGATCTACCTGTTTAAGCTGACCTTTAGTCTCAGGGTTGATATAGATATAATCTATTGTGCTACTTTGCACCAGCATTTTTTCTACACTTTTGATTACTGTAAACTAGCACAAACCACAATTTTCAAGCCATGCTGCACTATGGCTGTAAATTTTTGGTGATAAAGGAGAGGTAGCAAGAATTCTGATGTAGAAATAAAATCAAGTATTGGCTTTGGAACCAAAAGACAGAGGGAGTTTTTGTACTGAGGGAGGAAGATGAGCCCACAGACACTTCATTTCTTAACAACAGTAAAGAGATTGAGTGGTGTTGAGTCAGCTTTGAATGATTGGAATTTTATTAGCTATATTTATAAGCGAATAATGTATAAATGACAGTTATTAAAGCACAAAGTTGTTCACACTCATTGAAATAAATAAGAATAATGTTTGTTTAGGTTGGCCATATACGGTTTTCTGTTGATACACGCACACACACCAGCAACGAAAACAGCATACTGTATAGATGCTTTACCATATGGTAAACCGTCTATATTTCTTTAGAGCACATGTAATAAAATTGGTTTTAGCATATGAAAGCTTATGCCAAAAATATATGTTGTTGGCTATTAAGGAGTTGGAGGTTCACTCCACCCTAACTAGAAGCTATTTCATTTATTTCGTTTTGTCACACCTGTGTTGGTGATTAGCGTATAGTTACTAGGTCAGCCAGTTTTGTATAAAATACCTCCAGTGGCATGGGTGCAGGGTTCTGTGCTGCAGAAATATTTGTATATTGCCATTACAAGACATTATTTGTTATATGAATATAATCTATGTAGATGAAGTCCACTGGTACCCTTGTTTAAATATATTTTATATATATTTAACATGTACCAGTGTTTGTTTGAAGAGGCCCCAAGTTCCCTCCCTGGCTTCTCCAAGATAGGGCTGAGAGAGATTCCTGCCTGCAGCCTTGGAGAAGCCACTGCTGGTCTGTGTAGACAATACTGAGCTAGATGGACCAAGGGTCTGATTCAGTATATGGCAGCTGCCTATGTTCCTATGAAGTATATTGCTTAAGTTCCTTAACTGGTTAAGAAAACATGAAACCTTACTAGCAACACAACTTTAAAATTTACCAAATATGCTTTTGTAAGAATATTACCAAGTTTGTTTGTGTTTTGTCCTTATATTTCTTTCAAGAGCTTCTAGAGTTTCTTAGAAACTTCATAAAAGCAAAACACGTTTAAGCATTTCAGTAGATAAAATAAAAAGGCATTCCTGTAAAAGACTATTCTACACTTACTTCCTAGAACAATACATGAAAGTAAGTTCCAGCAAATGAATAAATTTAACTACCAATTCATACAGGTGAAACTCGGAAAATTAGAATATCGTGCAAAAGTCCATTAATTTCAGTAATGCAAATTAAAAGGTGAAACTGATATATGAGACAGACGCATTACATGCAAAGCGAGAGAAGTCAAGCCTTAATTTGTTATAATTGTGATGATCATGGCGTACAGCTCATGAAAACCCCAAATCCACAATCCCAGAAAATTAGAATATTACATGGAACCAAGAAGACAAGGATTGTAGAATAGAACAATATCGGACCTCTGAAAAGTATACAGTGTACTGTGCTTGATTGGCCAGCAAACTCGCCTGACCTGATCCCATAGAGAATCTATGGGGCATTGCCAAGAGAAGGATGAGAGACATGAGACCAAACAATGCAGAAGAGCTGAAGGCCGCTAATGAAGCATCCTGGTCTTCCATAACACCTCATCAGTGCCACAGGCTGATAGCATCCATGCCATGCCGCATTGAGGCAGTAATTGCTGCAAAAGGGGCCCAAACCAAGTACTGAATACATATGCATGCTTATACTTTTCAGAGGTCCGATATTGTTCTATTCTACAATCCTTGTCTTCTTGGTTCCATGTAATAGTCTAATTTTCTGGGATTGTGGATTTGGGGTTTTCATGAGCTGTACGCCATGATCATCACAATTATAACAAATTAAGGCTTGACTTATCTCGCTTTGCATGTAATGCGTCTGTCTCATATATCAGTTTCACCTTTTAATTTGCATTACTGAAATTAATGGACTTTTGCACGATATTCTAATTTTCCGAGTTTCACCTGTATATTTGGGGCGTTAAATTGCACATTTGAAGAAGCCCAGAGCCAATATGCCCTTGTCGTATCTCCTCTTGACTCAATTCAGCCATACCAACCACTAGGATTTGGGGACTGGGAAAGGCATAGGTTTGGAAATATCCATCCCTCTCTTTTATTCATCAAGAGTTGTTCTGCCCCCATATCTGTCTGGTACTGTGTATTAGTTACACACAGTACTTGGTACACTAATGTACACTACTGCACCATTAGTAACTGCTACCCTAGTGTTAGTTAAAATTAGAACGATAGTGTTCTAAATGCAGGAGTCATTAAAAGGAGTTGCATTTTGTTTGTTAAATTACAAAAACCTATGAAAAGACATGACAATTATGAGATATCAAAAGTAAAATTACTTCTGTGTTTTGTTTTATTCCAGACCAGTCTTTCCATATGGGGATGGGGAAGCCTTGGCGTTGTACTTTTTCTAATAACATTTGGACCATTTGCTATATTTTACTTTGCATTTTATATCCTCTGCTTTGTGGGTGGGTAAGTATATCCTTTTTGTGTTTTTGATGTTGCTATTTTAATCTTTTTGAAAAAGATACTAGAGTTAAGAATACACTGCATGTAGAAATAACGTCTTGGTAAATTTGCCCTCATTAAAATGAATATACATAGATACATTCAAAGATAGTTTTCATTCAACATGACAGATTATTTAAATAGTTGCCTGTGTCTTGTATATGCAACAGTATAACATGGCTAAATAATGTTACCCAATCTCTGCAGTTGCTTGTCAGTATTATTGATCCTTCTTCTTCTCTATAATACGGATGTGCACAAAACGCGATTCGGACACCGAATTGCAGCACATCCCTTTAACACAGAGGGATTACACATCCTCTTTAACACGGAAGAGAGCTGGTCCATACCTGCTCCTCCGCCGCTCACCGCCACTTACTTAATCGCACTTCCCCCATCTATCATCACACGCTGGTGACGTTCTCTGCCAGCTGCCCCTGCGCATCATGCGCAGCAGCCATGTACGTGCTGGTGTTGCACAGGGGCAGCCAGGTGAGAGTGTCACCGGCGTGCAATGATAGCTGGGGAGGGGGGGAGATTAAGGAAGTGGCAGTGAGTGGCTGAAGAGCAGGTATGGACCAGCTCTCCTCTGTGTTAAAGGGGATGTGTAATTCTTCCATGTCAAAGGGATGTGCTGCAATTAGGCATCCAAATCATGTTTCGTGCACATCCCTACTCTGTAAAGTGTTAGACATATTTCAGTAAATGACTTCAGTGTATCTGGGCCATGTCGATAGAGTACTGTTATGCATTATATATAAAACTAGCTGATCCCGCACAGAGCATCTGTGCGCCAGTACACTCCCCAAGCCTTCTGCCCCAGCGTGCTCCCTCCTCCATTCCCCCCTCTCTTTTTCTCTCTCTCATTCGTGCTTCCCCCCCCCCCCGCTTTTTAGCCTGCTTTTCCCTGCTGGCTGTTGCCGCCTCCTGCTTCCTCCAGTCCCTGGTGTCAGACGGCCAGGCATTCAGCCGGCTCCTTCCTGCACGGCCCTCCCTCTAGAGAGCATCTTCTGAAGCAGCCAGCTATTTGTCTCTGCCCAGCCAGGCTCCGCTGCTTTCTCTCCCCTGAGCTTCCCCCCTCCCTTCTGCCCCAGTCCGTTCAGTTCTCCTCTCCACTTGCCCACTTTCCTTCCTTTCCTTTCCTCCCTAAGCGGCCACTTCCCTACGCGGCCAACCGCTGCCCAGCCAATCCGCTGGGTTGCTGGGACGCATCCCCACAGAGGCACATCTACGAGAATTAATATAATAGGTATTCAGTTCATCCTTCTGTATATTGAGGCCTGAATTTAGAGTTAATTTCAAGGACAAATAGTTTATAAATATCAAGGAAACTTAAAATGTCCATTCCTCTGAGACGTGGCCTGAGATTTTAACAACTAAATCACTTTGAGTACATAGCTAAATTTTTTTCTTGTATTTTTATCTATTTCTATAAAACCATTTCATTTTATGAATGCTATTGCTCCATTTAATTGCTTCCTTACATCCATATTGTATTAAACATTGTTATGGGTGATTTGATGAATTTCAGTAGATAATTATTTCATTCCTGATAGAGCAGTGAAGCTAATTTAAAGACTTTTAGCAGAATTTGGTTTCACAGATATGTGCTGGTCTAATAAAAATATTTTCTAACATTAGTGTTGACTGGGAGATGATAGAAGTTGTCTACTTTGACTATTGTTAGTTTTTTTTTAATTAGAGTATTTCTCAATGAATTGTCTCAATATATACAACTTAAAATTTGGTCTAATTTTGCCAGAGGCTTTGTGGTAACACTCTTGTTTGGAAAAACCAGTTCAGAGAAGTACCTCGAACAGTGTGAACACTCCTTTCTTCCTCCAACATCATTTGGGATTTCTAAGGTACGAACATGAGCAAGATATACTGGAAATGTGTCATTTTTCTTGATTAATCTTCATCATCTGACGCATTTTCTTTTCCAATCTATGAAAAACCCAAAAAGTTAATTAGGCAAACGATGCAGTTTCAAAAACTTTCGCTACTTAATGTCTTCTGCTGTTAGCCAAAATTTTTTCTTTTATAATGATAAATAGAAAATAGAATAACAATTGTAAATACTTGAAACATTGCAAATAACTGAATTCAGACGTAACATGAAACTGGAGGTTGGCGAACCCACAGTTTCAGTTTTAAATTGTAAATTGCACCACAGACTGTCTTCTAATCACACCTTAAATAGTCTACCAACCTCTGGTTCCAGAAGAAGGGAGCCCCTCCTTTATCCTGATCTCTGATCCCGATTCCAGAAAGCTCCACAGCCAGACTGTGGGCAAAGAGTCAGCACATCAGCCAAATGGTGACAATTGGCTATGATCTTCAAGGGGATGTGCCAAGCGCGACCCTGCATTTTCAGAGCCATTTGGATATTTTTTGTTGTTAATGTTCTTTTGTTCCATGTGAAGCTCTGCAAAATAGGTATCAACACTAAATAGGTATCCCCTGCTAACTGAGCAGAGCGGTACCTTTTAAAGTGGTGATACTTTTTATTGAGCAGGGGGAGACCAACTGGCCCTATCCATCCCTAGCACAACATCCTTCCAGTGATTGTTTCTGGTATCTACCTTTGTTTCTTTTTTAGATTGCGAGCCCTTTGGGGACAGGGAGCCATTTTGTTTGTGTGTTGATATCTATGCAAACAGCTTTGGGAACTTCTGTTGAAAACTGGTATATAAATATTTGTCTGACCTTCTCATGAGTTGTGAGGTGGTGTCTCCATGGCCTGGTGTCAGCATGATCCGCCCCGGGCCAGCATCCATCCTCATTGCACATGTGGAATCTCTCCTTTCACTGGAGCAATGCTGATCCTGCTGCCCAGCCCTGCTCATGAGTTAGCCTAGGGACAGCAAACCTCCTTCCCCAGCCTTTCTGTGAGAAAAATAGAATGGCTGCTCAAGAATCCCTGGTTGGGGCTGCCTTTTGAAACCTTCCACCCCCACAGCCATTTGTCCACTTCCTGACACTGTAATGGTGCGTTCTGCTTAAGTTGCCACCTGGAGTGTTTGTGCTTGTGAATATACATCACTGTCGCTTTGTTCTTGGGGAGCAAAGCACGTAGTGTCTGTTCTGTTAAGCTGTCCCCTTTCCCTTCTGCTTGCCAGGTGGGGGCAGCAAGGGACAAGAGCGGGAAGAGGGAATGCCCCTGTGTGACTATGCTGCTCCACAGGCAGACAAGCTTGGTATGGGACATGGCAGTGTCACTGTTGCCAGGCAACTTCATAGCTACATAGGTGACAGAAGGGGTGGGGCTAAGTGAGGCAGCCAGCGAGAAGCACTGCATCTATGGAGTGGCTGCATTCCCAGATGGATCTGCGCCACCGTCTCTATGATTGCAGTTTGAAAATCTGCATGAAACCAGAGTTACAGTGGCATCCGGTACAGTGTGTTCTCTAATTTTTTTCATGTGTGTGTGGAATGAGTTTTGTTCTGGGCAGCAGTATCAAGGCAGTGTGTGCGCATGTGCCTTCAGAGCAGGGCCTTCCTGATTCAACTTGAGTGGGATCTAAATTTAACTGAGTGGACATTAAAAAATTGTGTTAGCACAAGCACATGTGCACACCTTAGAGGGATCACTGGTCCAGTATTGGATGTAATGCTTCGGCAACCAAACTAGAGGTATCGGCAGCAAACATTTGTGCAAACTGAAGGTTTAAATTGGAGTTTGGTGTGGCAAATTGTAAGTTGCTTTTGGCTCGAAATCACAGTTTCACAAATTTGGATGTAAATGGAGTTCCAACCTCTGCCCATTTAACTCCGGTTTTGTGTTATGTCTGAATTCAGCCATTTTGTATGGAGGCTGGGGTGGGGTGGGGGATAGAGTACTGTGCACTTTTCTCCCGGGCTTTGAAGGGTAGGAGGATTTCTTAATATAACTTTTTAGCCACTGTTGTAGATATGGTTTTATTTGTTCCTGTCTCTGTGTTAGCTATAATTTTAATGTTTTACTCTGTAATGTTGTATTTGATGTGTTAACACTTTGTGCTGCCTTGGATTCAATGGATGAAAGCTGGGCTTAAAATGTAAAAGTAAATAAATAAATAAATATGGTGATTTATAAAAATAATAATTGTAGTGTATTAAATAAGGCCCAAATGATTTGTGTATGAGTGTGCTTTCCCTCTTTCATTTTTCTCTTTTTCTAAATCACTATTTTATATATTCTGTAAATGAGCTCTGCGGATGATGTTGTTAAATATTCTGGCAGGTTCATGTCTGTAGATCTTTTCATATCTCCTTCTTCAGGTTGATTTAGTTGGGCCTTCATAATTAAAGCAAAAGCTACATAATGTTGTGCTTTAGATACTTTACAGAAGTGTGCAGTGCTTTGGCTAAGATGCTCAGCAGTAATAACTTGTGTATATTCTAATTTTAAGTAAGTGTGTTTAGGATTGCAGCTTAACTGCTAATGCAGACACTGCATCATTTTCCCACTATAGAACACCAATATGTGTTAGGGTCCCCCCTCCCCTTTCTGGAGCCTGTATACTAAAGATGTCCAATCTCCTCCACAGTGCATAGAAGAAATGAAAAAGGAAAGCGAGCCTCTTAAAATTGATAGGAGACTGACCGGTGCCTATATAATTGATGAACCTTTACAGCAAGTGAGTTCTAAACAGATTTGACTTTTAGGTAGATTGTAGGTATTTTGTGACCATAATGATGAAAACTATTGTCAACTTGATTTTGTGGAAGAACAATCTAGATGCTTAAATGGAAGACTAAGTCAATGGAAGTCAAAGTCAAATTTATTTACGGTCATAGACCAAGGCACAACAGAACAACATATCCAATATATAACAATAAAAATGACACAGCTTTATCTTGTAAACAACTCAACCATCTTTTGCATCAATCTTGAAGCTGTGCACTCTAGTAGCTATATAACAAAATTTTGCTACTGTGTATGAGATACCTGTGAATGGAAGACTGTATTGTTAGGCAAAAGAGATGATGCATACATACATGTCTTTGTACTATATGAGTACATTCTTAACAATGCTTTTTCTCCCATGTGCTTTAGAGAAGATTTATAAAATATTTTTAACTTGGCTGTTCAATTGTTAAATTATGGGAGAATACTCAAGCGGGTATATCTCAGGCACGCGTACACTGTCCCCCGCTCCCCCTCTCTATGGGAATTGAGTAATGAATGGCAGAGGTGTCAAACTGTAGCCCTAGTTGTTGTTGGCCTACGACTCCTTTTAAACCTAGCAGCTGGCCACTATGATTGGAGATGATGGGAATAATCCGCAGTTTGACACTCTTGAACTAAACTGTACCATTATTATTTGAATGTAGTATCTTCCTGGCCACTCAGTTGACATTGTTCAAAAAAGAGGTGGCCAGTAGAGCCCATGTTAAAATGAAACACTTGTGAACATACATCATTGTTGCTCTGTTCTCGGGGAGCAAAGCACTTAGTGTAGAACCCAGTTCGCTCATTGCTTGTTCAGAATTACAGTTCTTGACACCTTCGGCCTTTATTCCAAAGTATCTATGGAAGCCCAATAGGGTATACGTAGTGTGTTTAGTGGATCACTTCTGTTTTAGATTATCATTTGTAGATGTGGTGTTGGTAACTAGCAGAGCCATTCCCCCACATGTACCTTCACTATGTATTACTGACTAACTGTCTGTGGGATGGTTTCCAAACATCTTCGACCCAAGGTACCGATACTTGTACCAGTACTGATGTTGCCCACATTTCTCTCTTTTGGACTGTAGGCTCTCCTGTCTTTTCCAGATGATTCCCCAGTTTGTAGTTCACATTTCCTGTCACAGGGTTCAGCCATTCTTCTTGAGAAAGCTGTGCTCTGAATTATATTAAGCAGCTCTTGGCTAGGTTTTGATGCTTCTGAATTTAAGGGGAAGGGGTAGAATGTGGCTTCCACTTTGTCTTATGACCTTGGTTATACACATGGTGAATGCAAATAACCGGAAACAGATGGCATTGCACAAATCAGCAGGGCTAGCAAGCAGAGCGTCAAACAGAGTGACTATTTCCTGAATTTAAGTGCATGTGTCATATTTTCTCCTTTGCCCATTGCTCTTGCTAGCATTTAGAATTTAAGAAGTTTTGCTGACTATTTGTGATCTCCATATGTAGTAAGTTCAGTGTAAAGTCAAACTTTTAAAAGGACAACTGTGCTGAGAAAATGTGATTGTAGTAGCAGAACAAAAAACCTATAAATGGTTCTATAAATGTACTCCCCAGAAGCAAGCACATTATGCTTTTTGAGCATTATACTTTTTTGTTTGTCAGGACTCACTGTGAGGTACCTGTGGCTTTGTTTTTCTGCTGGTATATCTTCTGTACTTCAAGGATTGGCCCTTATGTATGCTCTAGTTGTATTTTAATCTGTAGAATTTAATTGTAGACCATAAAAGAGCACAGATCTTGTAGGAGAAATACTTTGGTTCCATCCACAGCCACTTTCTAAAACTTGTTAGTTCTACTGGGGGGTGGGGGTGGGAAGGGAATTGGGCGGGGCGGACTGGCCTATGTTGTTTAGGGATGTTATGTAGATGAATTGAGGGGCAGGTGTTTGATTTCATAGCCCAGTCCCTTCGAGTCTTTGTTGGAGAGTTATATCAAATACTGATTATTAGCTATCCAGAGGCTTAAATTTGTTTACAGTTTTGTCTTAAACTTCTAGGATTTGCTTTTTTGTTAATGCTGTTATTTACTGTTGTGAAATATTAAAGCTTCTTGTTGCTAATGAAAGCTTAACCCCTTATATAATCACATAATTCTAAGTTCTGTGGAATTAAGCAAAGTAGCCTCATGATTTAAAAAGAAAGACTTGATAACTTTGTTGAAATTATATGTCGGTCACAGCTAACCGTAGATAGTTTTGGAAACAGAATCAGCCCATCCACGCCTGCTCAGTCTTTAGAGCTTTGCCAAATGGAGTTCCTTAGCACACACACAGTTTATGGTGTGATGCAGACATTCATTAAACTAAAGTTTAGAAAGAGGGCCCTGATATTGCTTTCATGTGCTTCTCCCCTCCCATGCATGTGAATATGCTTTCCCAAGGCCCAAGTTCAGTGGTGTGGTGCTACTTTCACCAACCTGGCTCTAAAATGAACCGGGATGCTTCAAAATTCGCTTTGAAGAACCCTGATCAAGCTATGGGTTGTTTCACCCAGCACTCAAAAAACTGTGAACTGCTGGTTCCTGGTTAGGGTTGTTAATGGCTCAATAATGGGCTCAGTAATGGGCAAGATATGCCAACAATGGTTGTGCCATCCAAACCTGCCAATGTCGGCAGGTTTCTTGTCGTTTCAAACCCATCTGTAGTCAAGATTTGGTTATTGATGTTGGGTTCGGAACTGCAAGTAGAGCAGGATTGGTGCCATCTGAACCCACCAGTGCTGACATATTGTCCTCTAACCAGAGGTTGAGCTCACTGCTGAGCTCCAGGAACCAGTGGTTCACTGTTTCCTGTGTTGTCTGAACCCGCCCTTAGTTTGCACTGAGCCTATAGTATATTATAAATCAGCGTTTATACTGTGATGCAAAGGTTTTTGCATGCAATAACTCGTCACCTACGGAAGGTAAAGAACGGTGAGCATAAACTGTTCTGCAGCCCACAATGGAAGAATTCTGAAATCTGCACACAAATGTTATACTCGGAATCACAAGCAATCTTACTTCTTTTAAAAACTTCTTTCAGATTCTGAAGGATTGTCTTTTGTATGACTTTTAATATCTATATTATATTAATAATTTAACCTATATAAGCATTGGTAGTAATTTGATTTTTGGAAGTGTTTGCTGTATATTGTTTGTAGAAAGAATTATTTGTTTTTATGAATGTTTAATATTTATATATGTGTATCTTTTATAATTTAGATTATCCAGTTCTCCCTGAGAGACTATGTTCAATATTGGTATTACACACTAAGTGATGATGAGTCTTTTCTTCTTGAAATCAGGCAGGCTCTACAAAATGCACTAATTCAATTTTCTGCTAGGTAAGCTTTATCTTTATGAATAATTTCACACACATTCAGAAAACTTTGCTTAAAACTATTTCAGTACCTTCAAAAATAGATTAGCATTAAGTTTCTTTTATTCCAGTTCACTCTCACTAATTGTTTACGCAGTTAACAACAATTAACAATTGTGGTAAGTCTTAATGTGTTGAACAGGCTCACTCCCTGTTATGCTCTGTAACATTTTGAACCAATTCAAACAAACGCCAGCCACAACACATGATCAGGACTGGGTACTGAAAGCGTGCCCACCCTAATGTCTCAGGACATCCCGATATATTGTTGGAGTGTCCCTTAATCATTTGAGGGGCTTAGTCATCTGAATTGCTCCCCTACATGTGCTCCAAAACCCCATTAAAACATTATGGAATTATGTCCTTCATTTCCAGGAAGTTGTTTAGCTGTTCTGTTATACTTTGCATCTCTGAAGTGGTTTCAGTGCTGGTTTACCCAGGCTGAAAGAAATGTTGTATCTCTTTTTATAAAGCACTGTTTTGCTTCAGGCCTCCTTTGAGCAGGAAAATACATTTCCTTTGTAAGTGTGACAATTTTACATCCACCTTATTTTTAGATGCTTTATTTCATCCAGTTGTACTCGGGGCTTAGATGTAATGCTAAACCACAAGAAAGAGCTGTGGCAAGCCTCAAGCTTGCAAGCTTTCCTTCTCTGTGCATGAGAATAAAATCCTTTGTTTTCACTCTTGACTGAATCACATCTTTATATTGTGTACAAATGCAGATCTGTGGCATGTTCCCTAACTCTAGTTAGTTAAACCAAACTAGATATCAGACTATAGTAAGATTGTTCAGTATGCTCTGAAAGTTCAGCAAGTGCCAATAGACCCTTCATAAATCATATTGCTTTAGAGGTGTTGTGTTTTGTTTGTTTGTCTTGAAAGATGTTGAACTAGTAGTTATGTAACATTGCCATCTAGTGTTCTGATGTTGTGTGTGCTGCTTAAATAGCAGAAGTGAATGCTTCTGCCACCAAATCCATTATATACACTAGGCTGGTTTGAATGTAATTCAGAGCCAGAATTAAAACCTGGCTTTGTGCAACACCCCCAAGCATGCTTCTGCTCCTGAGGAAGAGAGTGTTCCCTAAGGAGCACTTTCTGTCTCCCTGCCTTCCCTACCTACATGAAAGTCAGTAAAATTGTGTGATCCTAGCTGTTTCTTGCCAGAGTTCCAAAATAAGCCAGAATCTGAACATGAGATTCAATCTCTGGTTCAGATCTTGGCTTATTTTAAAACTTCAGGTCAGCTGTAGGATAGAATACTTCCAAGCCTCACTGCCGGGCAGGATAGACAGAACATGTGCTTGAAACTTGGGGACATTTCCTGAAACCAGAATTTAATCCTGGATCCACATTGTGTCCAAAGCAGCCAAACAATATTAACCCAAATCCTCCTTTTGTTCCAGTTCACTGTAACAAAGACTTATTGTCGATACTCTGCATGTTTACTTAGTAAGTCCCATTGTGTTCAGTAAGCATGCTTTGTAACATTTTGTCAATGCTGATATTGTTTCTTTTGAAAGGTCAAAAGAAATAGATTGGCAGCCTTATTTCACCACTCGACTTGTAGATGATTTTGCAACTCACCTTAGAGTATTCAGAAAAGCTCAGCAAAGGATAATGGAAAAAGATGATCAGATGAAAGGTAATGCGCTCATTTAAGTGGTGCCCTGTTGATTTTGTAATAAGCTCAATAAAGTTATCAATCCTACATGGTTCCTTGCTAGATAGATTCAGTTGCCATCTTCTCACGCGAGAGCTGTTCTGGCATTAGCTTTGTACAGTGGTTCTGATGCTTTGTTTACCACAGAAAGTACTTTATTTTTGTATAAGATCTGTACCTACTGGTTGTAAAAATGCTTTAAAAACAGTATGGGCTGCATAACAACACAGGAATGAATCCTTAGATCAGTGTCGTCTGCAACAAATATTAGTTCTTTACTGCATATCTTAAATATGTGCAGAATGCCTGTGTGGGTGTTGGGAAGTGATAAGTACTGTCTGCCTTGAGAGAGATATTCCTGCTTTTTATTGGAGAAGATTTCTTCTTCTGTCTTGTTACCTGAATTCTTGTTAAAATGCATTTTGGGTGAAAGGACAGTTGGGAGTAGGCCGCAAGAATAATTGCTTCTGGACAGAGTAGTTCCTCTCTTCCTTCTGAAGAGTTGTACTGTTAAAAAAAAAATATGAAAAATCTGGAAAACCTGTTTATATATACATATCTGAACACAACCATGCATAGAAGTAGGGATGTGCACAGGCCGGTTTGGTGCTTCCTTTGGGAAGTGCCGAACTGGTTTGCTGGGGCAGGGAGCGATTCCTCTAAGAAGCAGGCACAGTGCTCACTCTAGCAAAGGCCACATGTGGTTGCAGCTCTGTTCTCCGTAGCCTGCGTGCGGTGTTCATGCTGATGCCACTCACAGGCTTCAGGGAACAGTGCTGCAGCCCTACACAGCTTCTGTTAGAGTGAGCGCCACACCTGGAAAAGCGGCGGAGCAGCAGCAGAGAAGGTAAGGACCTGCTTCTTAAGAGAACTGCAGCCTGCCACACCTGCATGGGCTGTTTGTGCACATCCCTAAATAGAAGTTGAGGGCAATTGCCTCCTACAGGAGACTTCCCATTCCAAGGAAAGCCGCTGGAGTGATCATTTCTTTTTCCGTGTGCTATATGCCTTTGACCAGGTTCTTTGCTATTGCCATATCTTGACTCTGATTTGGGAAAGCTCCTGTAAGTTCTGTTTGGCTGTAGTGGAAGTATGCACTTTCATTCTTTCATTCCTAGTCATTCCTAGGCTTTCATTCCTACAGAAATATAATAGTTGTTAATGTAGAAGCACAATATTGACAGAGACTGTTATTTAATGAGAGTAGCTGCTGACTAACCAATTTCATTATATGCTTCTGGATCCACCCAAGTCTTCCCATTTTTGTTTAGATACAGCAGAAGATCTTGTAAATACATTTTTTGAAGTTGAAGTTGAAATGGAAAAGGAAATGTGTCGTGATCTAGTCTGCACATCTCCCAAAGATGAAGAAGGTTTTTTCTTCTCATTTTCTTTAACTAGGTTATGAATAAACTACACCAATACCTATTCACTTGAAAATCAGTTGAAATTTCAAAATGGGGCATTGTTAGTCCTCAGTGTTCAATAAGCATTAGTACTTCATTGGATTGGCATTGAATTCTGTTTGTTAATCAGTGAGAAGAAGAATATATCTGCTAACAGTAAAATAATTTTCTGTTTGTTTAGAAATGAACCTTGGGATTGTAGCATATTTATTAATAATATAGTAAGTTAGTAAAAAATAAAGCTTGCATGTATTAAGGCTGTGCATAGAAACAGGATTCAGTTCAGAAGCTAGATTTTAGATTTTATTATACCATGTTTTCTTATGTCTTACCTGTAGGATTCCTAAGGGATCTATGTGAAGCTTTACTGTACGTATTGCTACCTCCTGGAGACTTCCAGAACAAGATCATGAGATATTTTGTCAGGGTAAACTTTGTTGCATACCCTATCCCAGTGTTCCTTAGCTTAAGAGCTGCATAACGTTTGTTTAACCAGGACATGCTTGTTATACAAGCACATCTAGGTCTGTCAGATGATTAAATATATTTTTGTTCCAGTTTTATGCAATGATATTTGTTTTTAGGATTTAATCAATTAAATGTAGATACATATTATAAAATCTTAAAAAAAATATGGCAGTCTTCCCTGGAGTGCCCATGCATAGAGCACTTTGCATAAATATTATCTCCACGTTGCCATAAATTCCCAGTTAAAGCTGCCTGTATCCTGATACAACGTTGCCTTCCTATCTTCAATTCTCCACCAGATCCCAACTCAGTTCTTCTTCCCCATCTGTTGTCTTTGCCATCTATCAGCCACTCCTACTCTGACTATAAGCTAGTCTTGTGGTAGCAAGCATTAATTGTCCCCTTTGCTAAACAGGGTCTGCCCTGGTTGCATTTGAATGGGAGACTACATGTTAGCACTGTAAGAAATGCCACTTAGGGGATGGGGCCACTCTGGGGAGACTATGTCCCAAGTTCATCCCTGGCATCTCCAAGATACTATTGAGAGAGACTCCTTCCTGCAACCTTGTAGAAGCCACTGCCAGTCTGGGTAGATAATACTGACCTAGATGGACCAATGGTCTGACTCAGTATATGGCAGCTTCCTATGTCCCTATGTCCACATAAAAGCTGCTTAACTGAAGTTCTTTTTTTATAAGTGTCTGGATGACCCATATAAGGCTTTTGAGCTATGGTTTAGCTATCGCTGTCCTATTATAATGCTACTTTCTATAAATGCAAATGCACGTTTATTCAGAAGTGTTTCGCTATGTTCAGTGAGACTCATTTCCATGAATTCTACTATTTCATAGGATTGTGGCTTTAGAATACCACCAATAGAACAAATCAGAATTAAGATGAAATGACTGCTTTAACTGCAGTATTAAATTGCATCTTTTCTGCTTTCCATATTCATGAATACAAATGTTTAAATGTTTTAGTCTTAAACATGTTTTCTCCAGATCTATTTAAATTATTTGAAAACTTAGGGAGCTTAGCTTGATAGAATTTGGTACATTCAGCTTTGGGCTGCTTTGAGTACACTGTATCTACAAATGGCATTATGCAACCCACAAGGCTGAGAAGGATACAAGAAGTGTTTTGAGATATTTTTCAAGGGGATAAGTGAGAAATGCCTTAATTTTCTTACGACTTTCTCCATTCATGCTTTATGTATGATTTTCTCATTTACTTTATCTATCTGGCTATTTGTTCACATAACTTAGTTTTAGCTCAAAATCTTGGTAGCATTGAAACTTTGAAAAAACAATGTATTGACCTGAAGAGCAGTTGTACAAATATGTGTTGATTATTTTTCAGGAAATCCTCGCTCGAGGAATTCTTCTTCCATTAATAAATCAGCTCAGTGATCCTGATTATATTAATCAGTATGTCATATGGATGGTAAGCATTTTAGACTTATTCTGTTAATTTCCCTTGGGAATGAATAGGATTATATGTATTCTTTACCTTGGGATGAACATGATCTTTTTTGTTGGTCTTCCTATCATGGGAAGCAAAAACTGGTGGTAAGAAGTTGATGAGGGCTGGATTCTGAGATTTGGTTCTTAGAAGGTACAACCTGAAGAACAGCAGCTTTTAAAAAAGATTTGAATGCAATAATGTATCTATATATTAGAATTGTTTAGAAAGCCATAAATTAGTTAACATTAATGCTTATGTACTCCTTGTAAATGATTTTTGATCCTGTGAAAACGTGGTTGTATAGAAGCTTTTAAAAAATAAAATTGGGAAAAGAATTAAAAATGTTTACTTTGCCCATATTCTAGATTCGTGATTCAATTTGCAACTATGAGGCCTTTATGAACATTATTAAAGTAAGTGACAAAGTAGGGGAGTTGGAAGCAGTGAGGGATAAAGCAGCAGAAGAACTGCAATATCTTCGATCCTTAGATACAGCTGGAGATGGTTGGTATTTCAGTGCTTTTCATTTACAATTTAAAACATTGTCAGTATACTTACTAAGCAGTCTTAATTAATTTGGAGCCTGGTGTATAAGGGAGAGTTGTTGTTGCAGTGGTTAGGTTTGATAAAATATTGATTTTTCTTTTTTCTTTTTACACTGTTGGATAGACACCGAACTAATAAGAGATTTCTTGTACAAATCTGTTCTCGTAAGAGCTGCACTTGATTAGAAGGCATGGACAAGAATCCAAAAGCGTGCTTCTTATCTAATAAGCTTACAATACTAATTATAATCATGATGTTTCTGTCTTTTAATAGAATTTATGCACCTATAATCTTAACTTTGCTTGTCTGCACACTACCTTATGAAGTAGGCCACTAGTCTTTCATTGGGAAGAAAGTCTGGTGACATGCACAAAGCCATCAGTTGAATAACTTCATTTACATAGGTCCAAGGCCAATGCAAAAGCTATAGACCACAAAGTGTAATAGTTTTCATGACTCAGGAGTAAAAAGCAGGGATAGGATGTTAGAGTAGTGTTGTAACAAGTCTAGAACTTTTTGTCATTCAGAGGCATATTATGTGTTTATTAAGCTTGATTGTTAATAAGCCGTCATTTGAATAACTCCAAGCCAACTGGGCTTGTATAACTGAGACCTGGTTGGGGGAAGTTAGTGGCTCGGTATGTGCTCAGCTCCTCCCTACTGGGTACTCTGAGGTAGAGCAGGGAAGGGGTGTGTGTGTGTGTGGAGTGGCTGTGATCCCTCAGAATAACGTCTTCTCTTACAAGAATCACTGAGAGAACTGGACCATATTGAGTGTGTGCATCTTGGCCTGGGAACTTGGGACAGATTAGGGATTCTATTGGTGGACTGAGCATCCTGTTGCCCATTTGAGTCCCTAACAGAGCTGGTTGTGGAGTTGGTGTTGGAGTCACCCAGGCTTTTGGTGTTGGGTAACTTCACTTCGGGGCTGGCCCTTCTGGTTTGGCTCAGGAGTCCATGACAACTATGGGCCTATCCCAATTGGTCACAGGACCAACACACACTGCTGGTAACACCCTTGATTTGGTCTTTTGCTCAGATCAGGGTGGTATTCCATGAGTGGAGACTCCCTTATCATTGACAGACCACCACCTGGGTTTGCGGCCACAACCCGCCTCTTCAGGGGTGCAGGACCTATTAGGATGGTCCACCCTAATATGATCCTAAAGGATTCCAAGAGGCCTTGGAGGGTTTTAGAGTTGGTTCTTCCTATGATTCTGTTGATGCCCTGATGGAGACCTGGAATAGGGAGTTTACCAGGGCAGTTGATACTATCGCCCCTTCTATGAAAGCTGAAGTGGCAAAGGAGAATATTAGAGCATAAGTGGAGCAAGTCTTGACTTGAATCCAACAAGACACAACATAAAGCCCATTTGAAGGGTTATTCTGTGGCAATATGTGCAGTGAAAAAGCAATTCTATTCTTCATGTATTGTGTCTGCAAGTTGGTGTCCAGCAGAATTGTTCAGAGTTGTGAGAGGATTGACTCAGGTTTCCTCCTCTCTGAGCTTAGATCTGGATTTTTCATCATCCCGCTGTGATGCTTTTGACAACTTTTTTGCAGATAAAATCGCATTCAAACCAACTTGGACTCCACAGTTATGGCAGGGTCTATTGTATAATTGTCCAGCAATTCCTCTTTCAATTAGAATGGAACAGTTTCAATTTGTGACTCCTGAGGATGTAGACAAGCTCCTTGGCAGTGTTCGGCCTATCATTTGTCCTTTGGACCCATGCCCAACATGGCTTATAATATCTATCTGGGAGGCTGTTAGAGATGGCATAGTTGACATCATACATGCCTCGTTGAGGGAGGGCATGATGCCTCCATGTTTGAAGGAGGCAATTGTGAGACCTTTACTTACGTAGCCTGCCCTGGAGCCCTAAGTGATGGATAATTATAGACCAGTCTCCAACGTCCCTTGGGTGAGCAAGGTAACTGAGAGGATAGTGGCTGATCAACTCCAGGCAGTTTTGGAAGATACTGATTATCTAGATCCATTTCAAACTGACTTTAGAGTGGGCTGTAGGGTGGAGTCAGCCTTAGTCGGCCTGATGGATGATCTCTATCAAAGACTGGGTGGGAGTATGATGTGGTTGGTTCTTTTGGATCTCTCTGCAGCTTTTGGTACCATCACCCATGGTATCTTCTGGATCATTGCGGGGTTTGGGAATAGGTGGTACTGCTTTGCAGTGGCTCCATTCCCATCTCTCTGGTAGATTCCAGATGGTGTTCCTCAGAGATAGCTGCTCTTTGGTGTCCCTCAGGACTCCGTCCTATCTCTGATGCTTTTTAACATCTACATGAACCTGCTGGGTGAGATCATTGTGAGGTTTGGAGCAGGGTGTTATCAACTGATGACACCCAAATCTATTTCTCCATCCCATCATCATCAGGAAATTGCATAACCTTGCTAAATGCCTGCCTATAGGCAGTAATGGACTGGATGAGGGAATATAAATTGAAGCTGGATCCAAGCAAGATGGAGGTACTCATGGTAAGGGGTCATACTTAGAGAGACGTGATAGATCCTCCTGTTCTGGATGGGGTTGCACTCCCTCCAAAGGAACAGGTAAGTAGCTTGGGAGTGTTTCTGGACTGAGGCCTCACTCTGGTTTATCAGGTTGAGGCTATGGTCGGGAGTGCCTTCTATCAACTCCAGTTGATACAACAGCTACATTCTTTGAAGTTCCTTGAAGATAATGATCTCAGAACTGTGGTGCGCTCTCTAGTAACCTCTAGGCTTGCCTACTGAAATGCTGTCTACATGGGGCTGCCTTTGTATATAGTTTGGAAACTTCAGTTGCTTCAAAATGCAGTAGCTAGATTGATCTCCGGGGCTTCTCAGAGAGACCATATTATGTCTGTTTTTAAAACAATTGCATTGGCTGCCAATAGGTTTCTAGGCAAATTACAAAGTGCTAGCAATGCCTTTAAAGCCCTAAATGGCTTGGGACTGGGAGAGCACCTTCTTCTGTATGATCTCCACCACACATTAAGGTCATCGGGAGAGGTCTGTCTCTGGATGCCACCAGATGAGCTCTCCAACTCGGGGATGGGCCTTCTCTGTAGTCGCTCCTGGGCTATGAAATGCACTCTCTGTAGATGTTCGTGGTTTAATATCTTTACTAGCCTTTAAAAAATCGCTTAAGACACACATTTTAGCCAGGCTTTTAGTAATCATTGAATGTTTTCAATTGTTTTTAGCAGTTTTTCTTATTTTGTTTTCATTGTGTTTATTTTAGTGATCTGCCTAGAGCTTTTGGAGTCGGGCAGTATATAAATTAAATAACCAACTAAATAAATAAATCTTAAGTGAAGAACTGCATTTTTCTATGTAATGTTCTTCATTTCTTGTAATGTTTGGTATGTTGTCCATGTTATCAGGTTGTGTAGGTTAAGTTTTCTTCCAATACTTATCCAAGTCCAGGACTGAAGTGGCTGGGTGTGGTATGACATTTGCATTGTCAGGATTGTTTACTTTAAATATTTATACTCAGCCTTTGGGACAAGTGATCCCATGGCCGCTGACATTTTCCCCCCAGTTGAAACACACTTGCCTCTTAGGCTTCTGCTCCAGTAATGATCGTTTTAATCAATACTTAATATTGTATTCTGATAATCTAATGAATATATTATTTCCTTTTGAGTCTGTCTTTCTATATATTTTCAGATATCAACGCTATAAAAAATCAAATAAATAGTTTATTGTTTGTGAAGAAAGTATGTGATTCAAGAATACTGCGGCTACGGTCAGGAAAAGTAAGTATTTTCTCTTTCTTTTGTATGTTTTGTTCTTTTTGTTATATGTACTTGCATTAATAGTGTACAAGAGTTTTTACAATAGAAAATAATAGGAGCAACACTTTAGAGCGTTACATTCTCATGGACTTTTCACACAAACCTGAGAGATCATTATATAAATATATAAATACCATTAAGCATTAGTAGCTGGATGAATTTTCCAGTTTTCTTTAGTAATACCAATTGTATTGTTGATTTGGTATCAGTAGACTGAACCATTTCTTGTCTTTTTTTTAATTTAGCATTGTTAAGCTATCATTGTGTTTGACTTACTTACCAGAGAGCAAAATGTTAACATGTAGAATAAAAAGTCACACAGTTCTGGCCTTCCCTGTTTCACTTAGCTAAAGACCTTGTGGACAGTCCTGATGGCTTGGCTTAGTTATATAGAAAACCACCTGCTGTTACTACTAATAACATTGCTGTGTGGAAACAGGAAGTTCTTTTTTGGAAAGATTACATGCATCTTGCTACAAAAAACCCTTACGATGTTATTTCATATTAACACACTGTTGTTTTTATGCAGGAAATAGATACTGTGAAACTGGCTGCAAACTTTGGAAAACTTTGCACAGTCCCTTTGGACGACATTCTAGTAAACAATGTTGCACTACAATTTTTTATAGGTAAGAGAATAGTGGGGTTTTGTTTTATCTGTTCAGAACTCTGAAAGAGCTTTATAGGATTCAACAAACATAATTCATAAAGAGAGAAAGGAGAAACTATTTTAGCCTCATCCACTTTCAGCACGTCCCCCACTTATACTGTAACACACTGGTCATGGTGTAGCATGAATAGAGCTTAAAGAAACAGCACACTTAATTCTCAGGCTAAAGAACTACACAGATCACTGCTGCCATGGAATGGTGCAATTAACTGGGCCCACTGGGTAATTTTTATCATACTTTGCAAGTAGCAGAATTTCTTCATTTGCACCAAGAATAGCCCGGAAACAAAAGGGAAAGGTGTGGTAGGGCGGGCCATGACACACACACTGATAATTATGCTGAGTGAGTCCTTGTTACTGCCACAGCAAATTTAATATGACGATGATTGGGAATCGGGGTCAAGCCAGCACAAGCTCCTTTGCTAAGAGCCCACATGGTCTGCAAAAGAGGAATTATTTCAATATCTGACTACAATATTTCAGATCGTCTCTTTGAGGCAGAGGCAAGAAAAGCTCTACATCACAGATTTGTTTTCAAGTCATATTTATATTGAAACCATAACCCTTTTGCAGATATGCAGGCTCTTCAGAGCTGATTTTTGGTGTCATGTCCAGCTCCTGCCAAGTCAGGAGAGGAAGGGCCTGGAAGAGGGGCAAGGCAGGTATGTTGATGGAAAGACAAGCTAGCAGTAAACAAGATGCGTGGCCAGAACAAGTAGCAGCAGAGTCCCCTGGCTGCTCAGGCCACAGAACAAGACTTACCAGGAAACCTTTGTATAGAGGGTAGATCTCACCACATTGTCCATTCTGGATCATTGCTGGTCAAGACGCTTCTTTCTGGCTGGTGTATGGCTCCTTTCCTTTGGCCAGAACTTGATGGTGGCACAAAGTGAAATGCCACCTATCACCCATCAGGCTCTATATTTAGAATCCACTGCTGCCCTGAGTCCTGGCAAATGTTCATTTGCCATATTTCTGAATTGTGAGGTGTGGAGAATTGCAGTACATACTCCTGGAAATGAAGCATGTGAAATAGTCACTGCTAAACCTATTAATCTGGGTCATGATCTGGTAACATCCATAAAAATGGGTTCTATGCCTGCATGGAACACTTTGGGCAGAATACGTTAGCTCCTTACACTACCAACCAAATGCCCCCTGTGTGTACCTCTTGCTTGCTCCTATTGGTGGTTTGGTGCTTCATAGTCGAGTTTCTTTCTGACCGCCATTGCATTTGGTTCTTCGTTAGTTCTTGGCTCCTCAGAAAGTTGGGTTTTTTTGCTAAATCTGTTGGTTTTGACCTGGATTGTCACTGGAATTGCACCCCCAGGCCCCAAAGACGACAAGACACACATAGTTGGATGAAATAGGGCCAATTTATTGATAATTATTACATTACCTGCAGCGAGGCCTAAGTTCAGAGTGCGGGTACCCCGACTAAGGGTCAGCCTCATAAGGGGGACCGCCAAACCCCAGGGTGAAAGACTGGGTGTTGTTTCCACCCAGACTGAATCTGGACATCATAACAGCCATGGGGTATAACCCCGCTGAGGTGAGGCCAACCGGCCTCACCCACCCAGGCCGCAAAACTCTGAATGCTGGGTGCCAGCTCGCCTCCAAATACGGGCGGATTCCAGCCCAAGGGTTGCAAAACCTGTAAGGGCTGTTCCTTGGCTTGCCTACTCGACGTAAACGGTCCTCCAGTCAGACACTGATCGAAAACAACATAAACTAAGTTGCACTCATCAGCAAAGTGACCAATCATGCAAGTGACAACCCTGTAGACAGCTTCAGTGAGAAGTAGGCGGGAAAAGGCCACACCAAGGCCAATCAGGTGTGACCCAAAAAATTCCAACTTGGCCCCATAAGGTGACGGAACAACTCTCACTGAAGTGGAAGGGGGAGAGAGCTGCTCAGTCGGAAGCAAATGAGGATGAGCAGCAAGTAGTCGGCCGCTTATGCAGCCACTCCTGTCGATTGATAGGCTGGCCTGTGTCACATTACACTTAAACAAGATGGTGACCCCCGTGACAGTCTCAGGGGCCAGGTATATAACCCCACTCCCCATCAAGCCACATACTGTGGCGGGGAGTGGCATTGTTGGCGGACTACCCTTTGAAAGCCATAGTATACTTCTTGTGTATGACTTGGACTGGATAAGCTTATTCTTTGTTTGACGGACAATGGTACCTCAGTGGTGTGTTAGAAAGCGTATGACTACTGGTAAAGTTATTGATTTTTGAAATGTTCTTTGCGAGCCCAGTGCCTAGGGACAAAACCACCTTTAAGAGGTTCACACGTTGAAGAGGGAAGATCCCCTCTATGGATGGCCACAACCGCTGTCTTCTATGTTTGGGTGAAGGACATAATGCCATCCGTGCTCTGTTTGCAGTTCGTTCTCCAAACAAACTTTGAATAATAGGGCTACACGTTGGGTGGCTTTGTTGGAGGAGGCACTGACGCCGAAAGGCGCTTCCAGATCTCCTGAGGCAATGAAATCGACATCGGGAACTGCAGTGAAAATGTAGTCTAAATCCCCGGTGCCAGGATCTTTGACTTTAAAGAACTTTCCCTTTAAAGAGACGCAAACCCCAGAGGGGAAATGGAGGCGAGGGGATAGGTTGGACTCCCCTCCTCCTAAGAAGCACAGGGAGAAGAGTGAGCGGGGAGAGAGTCAACTATCTGTGCTCAGTGCTACAACACCTTCCCTGTCTGGCTTGCAATGCCTAGCACATCCGTCACCATCGAAATCAATGCCAGAGAGAGGAAGGGTTGCTACGGTATCGGCATTGGCACCTCGGTGTTGAGCGGCTTCTTTGTCACCAGCGCCTATCCCACGCCAATCCCCATTGTTATCGAGAACACCGGTGCCTTCATCAATGTTGGAGTGGAGAGTACAATCACTGGTGGTCTTCAATGTCGATGTCAATGCTGCTGATGACTCCGAGACAGCACAAAACATCCTCACTATGCTGGAATTGAATGAAAGCACTCCCTCGGCATCAGTGTTTCAGGGCTTCTTGAGCCAGGGTCTCGACGTGGTCGAGGAGGCTTTAGTGGAGATGCCGAAGACACCTTATATGACGCCCTTTCAGTCCAAGATTTCTATGACGGGCTTATTGCCTGCAGGTGGATGGGGTGATGCATCAACAAACTCCATCCCAGTGTGCCCAGCTGACTACGCAGAGTTTAAAAAATGAAAGGCAAATAAGATGCATATGGAACTGGTCCAGACTGCAACACAGATGACTCCTCCTAGGATTATGGAGATTCATTCGAAACAAATTGCTACTCAAATAACTCCACCAAGATAATTGAACCAGGATGCTGCTGTTTGAGTTACTGCTCCTGTTGCTGCACAAAATATAAGGCCATTCTGAGGGCCAAGATGCTGGTGTGCAAGCATCCTTGCCTCAGTTGGTACCCAAACCAGCACAACAGTCGTCTGTGTCTACACAGATGTGTTTGGAATGAGACGTAAGGAAGAAAGTGTGTACTGGGAGCACTCAAACGTCAATTCAAACAACGTTGTGAGTCACTACAAGCTCAGGGACTGATAAGGGTGTAGGTTCTGGCTCCCATTCATCTTCCACTAATAAGTCAGGTGCGCATTCTGCTGAACCAGTATCTTCAGAGGATGACTATGCACCTGACTCTTCAGAATTGGAATAGATTGGCCACAATTCGGACCCAAAGGAAGATGTCCCAACAGAAACGTCGATTTCTCCAACAGAGGAAATGAAGTCTTATCTCCAAACTGCAGAGATGGTGGAAGAGCTAGGTTTGGACTAGAAATTGAAAGTTAGTGATCTGGACAATCTTGTAAATAATTTTATGAAAAAAACAAATGTGGCTCAACCAGCATACTTACTTATGCTTCCAGTCATAATGAAGGCTGCAAAAACGGCTTGGCAAGTTATGCATACATCAACACCAACTGCCAAGAGATTGGAGACCCTATACAGAATCCAGGAAGAAGAGAATGATTACTTGCTTAAACATCCTAATCCAAGCTCCTTAGTTATTGACTGTGCATAAAGGGTCACAACGTCCAACCACTCCAGCAGGTAGAAAGCTGGATGTGTTTGGCCGTAAGGTGTATGAAAATGCCTGTCTATGTATCAAGGGCACCAACTATATGGAGTGCTTATCCAAGACCACACATTCCTTATGAGACTCTCTCCAAGCGAAAGATAGTGTGATGCCAGAAGAGTTCCAAAAGAAGTTTACTGACATATTAGCCAAAACTACTTTGGGAACGAGACAGCAGCTTAGTAATGCTAAGCACTTAGCTGAAACAGTCTCGCTCACTAGCTATAGCAGTCCTGTTACAGAGACATGCATGCTCTGCCAACCTACAGTAGGACATGAAAGACAAGATAGATGCCCTGCTTTTTGATGGCAAGGGTCTGTTCTGCGACGACACCAGTACTGCCATGGGGAAAAAATCTAAATACACAGCGAAGACTTTTGCGTCCACCGTGTCATCTTTTGCCACATCCAGATATCAACCATATGGTCATAAATAAGGTAGCTACCACCAGACTGACAGGATGGAATTCTGGAAACCCTTCCAGAAGTATAATTTTTAAAACCCATAGTACCAAAAGAATAAGAACCACCAGGAGACACGTGGTAAAGCTCCCCAGCAGTCTAAACAACATCTTTGATTGCTTAGTGAGCCCACATGTACAACAACCGATGGAAGGAACAACATCCCCTTTCCTTGCATTAGTGATGTCAATAACACCAGGGATGTCTCCAATATTATCAAACATGAATGTTGGTCACAACATCAGACTGGCAAGTCATGCTCGAGCATGGCACCATATAACATCGGACCAGTGGGTACTTTGGATAGTCCAGACTGGTTATGCCATCGAGTTCAAAACATTGCCAGTCTGTTCTGGTGAGAAATACACAACAGCGTTGATGGAGTAAGTGGGGACACTGCTGGTGAAGGGTGCGATCTGTCCAGTACAGTGGGCAAGCAAACACAGGGGTTTCTACTCTGGTACTTTTAAACTCCCAAATGGGATGGGGGCATTTGCCCGGTAATGGACCTGCGGTGGCTGAATCTGTATGTCGATGTGAGAAAATTCCGGATGATTACATTGCAAGCTATCCTGCCTCTTCTGCTCGGGTAAGAATGGGTTGCAGTATTGATCCATGTCTATGCATTTAAAGAGAAGGCTGCATTGGAGCGGCCATCAAGAAACTGGACTATGACGTGCCAAACTGCCAATATGAGCAATCACGAGGCACGCACAGTGGGTGGGTGGTCGGTGCCGCGAGGAGCTAACAAATTCTGCCCGTTCCATGCGGGCACAGAACCCATCTTTAGGAACGTTATCAGATCACTACCAGATTACCTGTTACAGGTAAGCAACCTGTTTTTATTCTGCTTCCTTGCCTTGAAAGATCTCTCATCAGAGAGATCTAGAGCTTGCTGAATCCTTACCTCATTAGTTTGTCATTTATGAACAGGTCCATGGACTTCTGTTCTCGTTGTTACTATTCAAGGTGGTCTCTCTAAGGAGCCCATAACTATGCACCTGCATTCCACCTGCTTGGATCTTAAATCTTGTAATGTCAAAGTTAAAATACCTTGCTCGTAATTTATATAATTGTGCTTATAATGATTATGATCCAAAATCAGGATTAGCATAATCTTTGCTAATTTAATGGTTTTTTAAAATTTAAAATGAGTTCATCAATTCAAATTGTTTTCTTAGGATATTTTTATCTTAACAGGTATGATTGCAATAACTTCTTTTAATGTACGGTAGATTACATGCAGCAGATGGGAGGCCAAGCGCACCTCTTTTTCTGGATGACAGTAGAAGGATACAGGGTTACAGCACAGCAACAGCTGGAAGTGCTACTGAGCCATGAGAAAGACGGAAGGCATCAGACGATTCAAACCAAAATCTTGTTACAAACAGCGGCAGTTGGAATCTATGAGCAGTACTTATCGGAGAAGGTAAGAATGAAACACTAATGAAATAAACACTAAATGAGCGGCAGTGGAATGCATTAGTGGAAATGGATTATGAAAGAAAAACTTAGTAATCTGAAGTAAAATCAGTGATTAGGTTATATAAAGTTATTGTATTTAACCTACTGAACAAGAACTGACAAATCAAGATGGTACCTTTCTATTAGACCATCTTTGATCCGCAACAGTTCAAGAATGTTTGAATGTTGTTTTTTAAATTGTAACAGTTTGTTGTGCTTATTTTAGTGAACCGCCTAGGGTCTTTGGAGTCAGGCAGTATACAACTTAAATAAATAAATAATATGGCTCAGTAAAATGTTGTACCTATTTTTTGTATCTCTCTTATCCTCATCATGAGCATTTGTGTTCGCATACTGGAGAACTGTACAAAGCGGTTGTTTAGTAGTGATGTTCTGGAAAAGTACCTGACAGTCCTGCTTTAAACATTTTATTACTAGTACATCAGATCATGGGATCAGGCTACTATTTGAATATGAAAAGACTCTGGTGTACTTCATACAAGCACACATAAATTTCTTCTGGTTCAGCCTATATTTTGTCCACTGGTCCTAGCACATGCAATAAGGAGATGTGTATGCCATGAACACCCAGTCCTTCCTCTCCTCTGGTACACTGGGAGGGTGGGGCTTTCCTAAATCATGGAGGATCAGTTCATCCAAACATCTACAAATAGCAAGTGTAGAAGAGCAGTTTGGACAGCCCCCCTCCACAATTAGGGAAGGGCAGCTCAGCACATCAGGAGGAAGAAAGGACATATGCACTCACAACATGCACATGTCCTTATTGCATGTGCAAATTATAGTGGATGAAGTATCATCCAAAGTGGCCCCTTTAATACGTCAATAAGACCATCCATCATTACAGTTCTTTTTAGTCCTATTGTTTCAGTGGGAACACTTCATACTTAAGTTTCTGTGATCAAAACTGAATGGACTTTAAAATGCTTCATTAGTTGGATTATGCTCCTTTAACTTAATGTGCCATAGATATTAATTTGCTTTCAATTTCTGAAAATAAAAATATTGGCATCAGTAAGGAAGTCTTGAACTACAGTATTTGACTGTGCTCATATGCTATTCAAGGCAGTAGTATACCACTTCTCATTGGTTTGATTAAATTAACTGTTGTTCAGCTGTTATAGTTATTCCTTGTGTTTCTACCTTTAGCTTTATTTTCTCTGTGGTTGTAGTGGCTGAGTTTTACTTTTTCCAAGTAGAAGGCATTAAAATAAGATCAAACATTTAGCTCTCTATCGTAGGCATCTCCAAGAGTTAATATTGATGACATCTTGGTAGCAAAACTGGCAGAAAAACTGAATAATGAGAATCCAACCCCTGAAATCTTTGATGAGATTCAGAGAAAGGTATAGAATATTCAGCTTTTAATTTCATATGGATTGGTAGAAGTTATTTGCTCAGAGTTGCTTTTGCTGATGTAAATTGATGATTGTCCTGGAAATATTTTATTTTATTTTATTTTATTTTATATTGTTTAATAATATTTCTGTGCCACCCAAAACTTGCGTCTCGGTGGTAATATGCTATCGCTTCTGTCAATTGCAGCAATCATAGTTTGATTTCTAACGTTTGGTGCAAATGTACAGTTGCAAATCTCCTAACAATGGTGCTCTCCCACACCTTTATGCATGTGCAACCTTCACTTTTATGTCTAGTGTAAAACTTCAGTTCGCATTAATACTAGCTAGCTTTCATTGGGGTTTTCAAACCAGCTTCTAAGCTCCAAAACTTATAAATTTTGATATTAATCTAGAAATAATTGTGTATAGAAAGCATTGGTCTGTTAATAAGAATACTGTTGCAAGAAATTATCTGATGAGTTCATATATTGAGATGATAGCCCTGTACCACTGTTCATTTTAAAAGTGAACCTGGGTACAGACCCCTCAAATGCATGGTACAGCTAGTAAGTGTACACTGCACTCTCATCTGAATGTTCAACATAATGTCTGAATAGGGCTTATGAAAGCATAGCTGAGCAAACATGTAGTAGTTGATCAACACAGCAAGGTACATCCTTAAATGGCACAGGCTCCCTGCCATTTATGCAGGAGCGATATACAATTCAGGAGACTGTTTTTGTCATCTAATCTCATAATATAGTTAGAGTAATACTGAACCTTTATTCCATAAGGTGTATGACTTGATGCTGCGAGACGAAAGGTTCTATCCTTCCTTCAAACAGCATGCCCTCTATGTGCGAATGCTTGCTGAGTTAGATATGCTAAAAGATCCTAGTTTCAGAGGATCTGATGATGGTGAAGGAGGTAAGTTGACTTCAGGGTTCATAGTTACATGCATTTATATAATATGATGGCACCCACATAGATGGGATGCCATCATACTGCCAGATTTACTCTGTGAATTTCAGTCTATGTAAAAGGTTGCCCTGGCTCATCCTCTAGAAAAATGTATAGATGATATAATCTAGAAAAATGATACCAAAAATTTTTGAACACTCAAGGGCAAATCAAAAGAGCCATTTAGGCAAATAAAAGCCCCCATTCAGATGCCTCCCCCCCCATAAACCCCATTGACAGTTACAGCACTTGAAAGTGGGTAGGAAGACCCACCCCCGGCACTGTCACTCCCTCCCTTTCTTTAGCCACTCACAGTTATAGTGGCGTCTATGTGCAAAGGGAAATCTGCAACCATGAGGGCAGAGGCTTCCATGACTGGCAACCTGGATCCACGTTCAGTGCTGTAATGGTGAGAGGGTTTTTAGGGTGGGTTTCTTGGTAGACATTGGAATGGGGCTAAAGAAAGAGATGGCAGGTACTGATAAGTCTTATGGGAAGGGAATCTCCCCAATGTACAAAGGGCTTTTAATGTGCTTTTTTGGTATTCTGCAGTGAATTTGCATTTGGGTTTGAACTCAAAACGAAAATTAATGTCTGATGTATGAATAATGATATTTACATAATAGATGCTTTTCACAGTTCATGATCTGTAGCAAGAGGTGAGAATTTTAGTTCTCACAAAATTTTATTGCTCTCGAATGTGATATGATGATATTCCCCCTTCTTTATGCTTTTTCAAATATCATCTTAAGCCATTTTTCCATTATATGAAAATGTATGTCTACATGCTTGGGTAAAGGGTATGTATTGCTTCAGAATCAGAGGCTCAATGTAAATTTCAGGTATAGTGAAAATCACTTCCAAGTGTGATCGTGTGATCTAAATGTGTTGATAATTGTGTGTAACAATTGCAACCACATCTGCCACAACTAATCCAGCAAAGTATTATTTTATGCCATCATAAGCTATGATTTTACATGACAGAGCTGCTCTCGGTATAGGAATTTGTCATGTTTGAAATGGGCCTAATAAATTTTCTTTTGTAACTAAGATACCTCTATGCATTGGCATTGACTGTGGTGATGCAGACAAAAATGCCATAGAAAATAAAGGGGGGAAATGTTCCCAACTCTCAGAAGATTAGCAAGCTCATGCGGGGAAAAAATCTCATCTTTAAGAAGTTACAATTCTTTCAGTGAACATGACAAATCCTTTGAGAACTTAGGACATTTGTCTTCCCTTATTTAGTGTGTTTAACTTGGTATTGTCATGTTTATAAAGCATTTTATTTTCTGCAAACTTATTAATTTAATCATTATACGGAAACTACAATATAGACAATGCAAGTGCATTCTGTGCATATAAATAGGAAAATACAGCAGGAGTGCTTTGCTGCCTCCTAGTGGTGCATATTAGCAATGTGTCTGAGTTTCTGCTGTCTTTTAAATAGGGGCAAAACTACCATAGCAGCTGATGATGGATTTATCCTGTACCTTGTTGGTTGTTGTGAGCTAGTCTGAAACAGTGTATGGGATAAAACTTCAAGTAGTTTCCTCTCTGATATTATTTTAGCCTCAAAGATTTCCCAAATCATTTTTCTTTTTCTTTCCCAAAGCATTTGTTCAGCAATCAGGTTATTAGTTTCCCCCAACTGTGTGCATTTGTTTTGTATTCATAAAATGATAAAAACTGAAATGGTTTCATTGTGAATAAATCTAGCCAACATGGGAAGCGGGGAGAATGTGTATGTCTTTGTTCAACTGTATACTAAAACAGCCTCATGTAAAATAGTAAGGATGACATAGGAACACAGGAAGATGCCTTATACTGAGTCAGCGCATTGGTCCACCAGCTCAGTACTGACAACACAGATATATCGGGTGTGTGTGTCAGTCACAAAGTACATGTGTGAGTCAGTCAGTATATGTGTCAGTCACAAAATACATCACAGCGGCCTTCTTGGTCGCTGCCCCGAGATTGTGGAATGCGCTCCCTGCTGAGATACGATCCTCCCCATCTCTGGCAATTTTCAGAAAACACCTGAAAACCCATCTTTTTGCCCAAGCTTTCTCAGCTTACTAATTTTTTAAGGTTTTAATCTCTGGTTTATTTTAAAATTGTTAAATTGTTTTTAAGTTTTTGTATATGTTTTTAACTGGTTTTATGTTATTGTAAACCGCCCAGAGACAAAAGTTTGGGTCGGTATACAAATTTGATTGATTGCTTGATAAATAAATAAATAAATAACTGGACAACGGTTATTTTGTTCTTGTTCACTGTTCCTATCTTGTAAATAAACCCACTTAATATTTATTTTTTTATTTAAAATATTTATACCCCGCCCCTCCAGTGCACTATTGCTCAGGGCGGCTCACAACAATAAGATAGACACAAATACATTAAAAATAATAAAATTAACTAAAAAATTTTAAAAGTCAGATTAAAAACCACAATTAGGTTCAAATTAAAACTGAAAATTATAAAAAGCTAAAGAACCTACCAGATAAAACAATAATGGAGCATTAAAAAGCCTCCTTAAAAAGATGCGTTTTTAGTTATTTTTTTAAAAAACACTGAGGGAGGGAGCACCTCTCTTGCCATTCTTGCTCTTCTAGATCCATAGAACTTCCAGCATCCCTATCCTGTACATACCAGTTTAATGCCCTTCAAACCCTGAAAAAATCACAGGCTGCTTTGTGAAATTTCAAGATGGTATGGGCACAATGTTCCTGCCTTCTTCCTTGCCATGGATTTATTGGTCAATTTCCTTCTCTAGCAATCTTATGCCTAGTGTGTTTCCTTGGCTGGGTGAAGTTGTGCTGTCAGTTGCCCTGAAGGAACAGCCTGCACTGGCCCTTTCACTTGCCCCCACAGCCTGCCACTCATAATTACAGCGGTGTTGATCCGAAGAGGCAAACCTCACTTCTGTGATCAATAGGCTGAGGTGCCCTTGCCTCCTGATCATGGAAGCACCCACCATCAAAGAAGCAGCATTCGCCTTTTCAAACACCACTGAGATCATGAACAGCAGGCTGCAGGAGTGAGCGATAGGAATGGGATGGGACTTCTGCCCCTGTTGAGACACTGTACATGAGTACAGCATCTCTGAATAATTTTTGAAGAGGGCTATGATAGTTATGACATGGATGGGTTTTGTGATGCTTTGCCTACAAACATTCTGAATTTGGAAGACTGAAACTAAATTTCATTCTTAGGTTAAACTTTCAGTGTATTAGAAATACACTTCATCCGTTTACAGATCTGATGCTTTATGTATTTAGACATGTTTATCTTGACATTTTTATGAGTCTGTCTCTCTCTCTCTCTGTCTCTCTCTGTCTGTCTCTCTCTCTCTCTCTCACAGAATCCTTTAATGGGTCCCCTACAGGCAGCATTAATTTAGTAAGTGCATCTCCTCCATCCCTCAACATTTTAGAAGCCTTAAGAGTTTTATGTTAACCTGGGAAAACTGTATGTGTGTGCTAATGCATCTATGGAGCTCTTTTCTATCACTGAATAAAAACAAAATTAAAGCTAAACAAATAGGTTGACATTCTCAAATTTCCTTAAATTGGTATCTTGTATTACATGAGACTGGGTCTGTTTTGATCAGAGCAACCTCTAATGTAATTTAAATGAGTAATCATGTCAATGGTAATGAAGCTTTTTACATACACTCCACAGCTTCAGTAGGATTGATATTGAGAGGCTGAAGATTCACTCCAAAGGCATGGATGGCTTCACATCCTTGTGGTTTTAGAACATGATACTGTTTTACTGTTAGGTAATATGGCTTTTAAAGAAATAATCTGCTTCTCTGAAGTAGAGAGCTGTAGTGATCTGGATGTTTGACTTAAGGCTAGACATGATGCAGATGATCTGTAAACAGAATCTTCCATGTATGTTCTTTATGGTTATTATTGAACAGCAACTGAGATGAGTTCAGATCAGGACTGTAGTGCTGAAGGAGGCAGTGTTTAATCCTCGCCCATCCCCGTGCTGTTTTCCAGATTAAAGTGATGTCAGTTGCTATTTGAGCCATGGAGGGAAACTTATAGGTACCTGAATGGTAGTGTTGTTCTGTTACATAAAGCAAAGGTGAAAGGTCATTGCTATGGTCAATGACTTAAACTATTTTATATGCTCTGCTCTTTCTTTTTTTAAATGATTCTGCTCCTGAGCTTTACCAGAAATTAAACAAGTAGTTTTCTCACAACAGTTCTCCTTGACAGGAGATCTATCACCTACATTTCAGTGTTGGACTCCTGTTAAAGGCACAAAAACAGGACTGGTAAAAAGATAGCAATCCTAGGTAGATTGTACTTTGGTGGGTTTGTTGTTTATTAGATCCGTTTAGAATTTTAGTCTAATTGGGAGCTTAACTGAAGCTTTAATTCATTAATTGGTAGACCTGATGTTTAAGGACACAGGTTTCTTGAACCTATTTTAGCTCTGTTGATCTATTTGAACCTAGTTTCATCACTGTAATAGAGAATGGAGTAGCTAATGGATCAAGAAGAGAGTACACTAAGACTTTCTCTGTGGTGGTTTACTATGTATAGGGATATTTGGTGGGGGCATTCAAAATTATGACCCCCTAATCTCAAGTTGTACAGAATTCTGCCAATGAATCCTGCATACTGTACAAATAGGCTCTAAACTACTTCATAATTTAAAGGATTAGGCAAATTAATGGATAGATTGATTGACCACTTATAGCTATAATAGCTAAATGGAACCTCCATGATAAGTGGTGGTATACTTAATTATTAAATATTACCTCTGAATGCTTAATTCATAGGGCTTAAGTACTTTTGAATACTTAATGCCTGGGACAAACAGGTCCATCACCTTTATGCCCTGCTTGTGAGCTTTTGGAGTATCTAGCTTAAGACTTCTCAGAATCAAATGGTGGATAAGATGACTCTATGATTTGATAAAGCAGTCTTTATATTTTGCTAATAACACTGAGGGTGCATGTTTCTATATTAAAAGTTTTAACTGTGACTATTCTAACTCCAGTCACTGGATGACCTTTCAAGTGTGTCTTCTGATGAATCCATCCAACTACATGCGTATATTTCAGATACTGGTGAGTTCAGTAGCGACACTTCCTTTTCTACTATTTGGGCATATTATTATCATGCTATTTAATTTCTGACTCTCTTTCAGAAGCATTTACAATGTTAACTAGTCATGGGCATCTTTTAGATCATTTCTTCTATCCTGTAACCTTTTTTCCTGCATAACCTCTGCTTGCTTGGTGCTATTGGAATTAACAAACTCAGGAAAAAAGAGTTGCTTAAGCTCATAAAAGGGCTTTCCCTAGCCCAGTGGGTTTTTTAAAAAACAGCTGACTCCTATACTGTATCACAAATGGCTTATGAAACTCGCTTAGTTTTAAAAGAAATTTAAAACTAGGCAAAATAGGGGGAGTTTCCCTTGAATAAAAAAAGTCTGAAGCCCCCTTGGGCTCATGAAACAGCTTTATCTTCTTGAGATTCTAGCTATTGTAACTTTGGATCTTTCAGTGTCACTAAAATGTCTTCTTGTTCTGCCGAAGTCCCCAAAATTCCTTACACTATTTAAGATTAGATTGCATTCTGCTCACTTTAACACTAACATACAATAGTTTGTTTAAAAAATTAATTTAAATTGCAAGAGATTACATGTATTACCTCAACATTTCATTTCATTCATATCTAACATTCATCTTGCATTTCTGTCAAGCAAATGTTTTATTCCACCATGTTGGTATATTTTTCAGTAAAGTATAAAAATTTAGGTCTTTACATCTGTGGTATAGGAAAGGATGCTTTAATTCCAAACACATACAATCGGAGCCATTTTCTGTATTTGTGATTTGGATTGATTTTTAAAGAGGTCCATGACAGAAGACATCAAACTGGAGCTAATGCCTATGCATATTGGTAAATTTTTTGTTTATGTAGGAACTGATTTTCAGCAGTTGGATATTCTTCACATTGTATTATCAATAACAGCCACAGACATTTTATTTCACTATGACAGAGCTGGCCAACTTCTGTGTTCTTGAGGGGCCATGTGTTTTTCATTCAGTTGCCTGTGGCCCAGAAATATATTTCACACACATTGATGCATTCGCAATGGTCAGACTCCATAATGAAGTTGATACCATGTAACAGTAAGCTCCCAGTTATCGAGAACATGTGATCAGGCATAACACACGCATATATATATATATATAGTTATATAGTTATATAGTTATAGTTATACTTTGGTATATTACAGTATCGGTGTAATTAACAAGAGAATTATAAAAACAGCCTTCAGTTTCCATAGGCTTTGGTGTATTGATAATATGACATTTAAGAATAAGGAAAGTTATTGGTTGGATAGTTAATGGATAATGGTGAGATGACTTATTAAAGAAGAGTAGAAAACTGAACATAATTGGAGTTGAACACACAGTACACCACTGCTTGGTCTTGTAGGCCAGCTACAAGGCAGCGTGGAGGAAAAAGAATATAAAAACACAAGCAAGCTGCTGGTACTGCCTGCCTTGAGCTCCCCCCCCCCTTTTAAAGCCTACATTGTGGGGGCCCCTGTATGTAGATCTGTGGAAAACATGCAGAAATTGTTCTTATTCAAATATTGAATTGTTGCACTCTTGAGTTGGAAACCATTTTCTCTCCCTACTACTCCTTTTTAAAATTGTTCCCAAGATGATCTATTTTTTAAAATTGCAGTGGCAGTGAAGCTTGTTTTAAAGTTGTTACCTGTCTCTCTGCTCCATGAGAGAAGTATGCTAAGCTTCAGGGCCTAGAAATAAAAATCTGCTGATGTGTGTAGGCTGCTACCTATGCATGATTTCACACACACAAAATGGCAATTTTGTTCCTCAGTTTGCATGTCCATTTTGTCTCCACTTCAGTCATTTCCAACATCTTTTCATTTCATGTCTTTTCTGCCCTTTGGTTTTTTTTCTCCTTTTTTCTGTGCCTCGTTTTTCCTGCCCTCCATTTTTATGTTAAATTGCTAGTCTATGCTGACTATGATCCATATGCCGTGGCAGGAGTTTGTAATGACCATGGCAAGACGTACGCGCTATACGCTATCACTGTTCGCCGCCGAACTCCAAGTGGTGAAGAAGCATGGAAGACATATCGTCGCTACAGTGATTTCCATGATTTCCACATGAGGATCACTGAACAGGTAATGGACAGCATTAAAAGTGTGTGTGGCTGGGTAGTTCTTTCCATTCATTTAAGTTAATGACGTGGGAGCTCCCCTTGGCTCGGTTCAGATTGGTCTCACTTGAAACAGGCTAATTTGGGTTCAGTTTAAGCTTGGGTCAATTCAGGCTTTATTGCACTTCTAATGATGTGCTGGAGCTGTGGCTGAGCTATTTACAAGCCTGTTCCAAACTCTGAAGTGGTTTGAACTTGGCTAATTTGAATGAGCTGTTGATCAGTATTGACTTCAGCCAAATATCTAAGGACTTGTTCAGACAAACAGCAGAGCATATAAACATGTTTCTCAGCAGTCTCACTACAGGATGAAAATGCAGGCTAATGTAATTGAATACCCCTTCATACAGAGAAATCCCCTGCATACAAAATGTTCCTAGCAAGTTGGGGGTAAATCCGGGTTTAGAGGCTTTCTCCCTGAAATCTGGTTTTCTGTATGCAGAAATTTGTTCTGGTTTTGAATGGAGGAGTATTCAGCCATGTGAACTCACACCTAGTGCAGTCCAGAAACGGATTGCTGTAGATCCTGATTTCAAACTCTGGTTAAAGCTAAACCTGCTTAGCACCAGTGGCTGATATCCTGACTCAGAAAGCACTCGCTTGTTTAGGGGCTGTGGAGGCATGTTGTGCAAGGGCAATTTTACAAGAGCCTCAAGACTCTGGAGCACGCCATAAGGGCTCTGCAAGATCAGAAACACACTGCTGATCCTCAGTGATGTGTTTGCGATCTTGCAGAGCCTTTTTAGAGCATGAGAAATGCTCTGTAACTGCGCTTGGCTTAGGGGAGTAGAGGAGTTGTGAGAGAGCTCATGTTGTGTTCCTGCAGCCCCTAGAAGTGAGAATGCTTCATTAGGATGTCAGTCAGTGTAGACCTAATGCTACTTCTCCATTAACGCTGACAAGGGTGGCGGGGGGGAATTTTCCCTCCATATCTCTTAGTCATAGTTAAGAGATCGGCATACATCTGCATGGGGCCTGTAACATGCTTGTTCAGTGAACGGGGTCACTCAAATTAGTCAATGTTCGGTTTAGATATGTGTTTAAAGTAACTCTCATAACTTCTTTTCTAGTTCGAAAACCTAGCAAGTATATTGAAGCTTCCTGGTAAAAAAACATTCAATAACATGGATAGAGATTTTTTAGAAAAAAGGAAGAAAGATTTAAATGCATACTTGCAGGTACATTCTATTATTCATCCATCAAAGATGCATGTATTACCCATTCTCTCCCCTGCCCATTTGACCTCCAAAATGAAGTTAATTGTTCATGATATTAGTGAAGTTTCATTGGACCTAATAGTGTAGATGTGTTGATATACATATTAGAAAATCATAACTGAGGTGGGCATGACAGTTTCTCCTTAAATTACTAATAATAGCTGTGATGTGAGTACAGTAGTTATATTTCTGAAATTAGTGTGCTAACTATTTTGGAAACTTCACTTTATTTAGGTAAGAATTTGTTGCACAAAATCCATGTAATTCTCAAGCGTGATGTTTAGGCTGGCTAATATGCTCTCTGTATAATTTGTGAAGGCTTCTAATCACATAATACTGTCATCACTGGCCAACATCCCTACTAACCTTGTACCAATATGCCAGGTGTTTCCATCACATGAGGGGAGTGCCTTTCCCTCTGCAGCTGCCTGTACCTTCCAAAACTGAGGGTCAGGCAGGTACATCGTTTAAGGAGACACAAGTGTCTGCAAAGGAAGTGGCTGCCCCCATCATGTAACAGAAAATCTTACCATGTTGTTTAAGAGTTAGTCTGGATGTTGGCCTCTGAGTTCAAGAATCTTGTTTTACATTTGCTGCAAAGCGCATCTCTAATTTACCATGCAGAGCCCATATTCTTCAAAATTTAAAACAAACAAAGTCTGAAACTGTTTGCACTTTGTGAATGCTAAGACCTTAAGCAGTAACAGAAACAATTAGTTAGTAGGATGAGAAATTAAACATCTGGAATAGTAATAGATGAAATTGATTTAAAACCTCTTATGTAATTAGTCATACCTAAATATTTATCTTCCTAAATGTTGTGTGAAATTACTTGCATCTTTTATTTCTTAGCTTTTGCTAAATTCTGAAATGATGAAAGCTTACCCGGCTTTAGTACATTGTGTGTATGACTTCTTGGAAAATAAGGCCTACAGTAAAGGGAAGGGAGATTTTGCTAGGAAGGTAAGAATATCTTATTTTCTAGCAGACCGTAATGATGGATATGATGTTACAACTTTGTGCACAATAAATTGCCACATTCTGTTCTTATTGCTATGTGTGTATGCCTGCAGTTTTAAAAATTTGTATAATATATGAATGGACAACAGCGGTAGTAAGAAAACATCCTTATAAGAAACCTTTTGAAATTGAAGCATGTGGTTATTGTTTAAAAAGCCAAACTTTCAGAGTGGGCTCCTTATGATATGAAATGTGTTTAAATTGTTTATGCACTGACATCAATCCTAAAATGCATCCAGTAATTTGAAAAATATTAATATTCCTTCCCTTTATCTACCCTAAAATCCTCTGCCCATTTCAAGCACCACATGCTTCATGACGTGCATCCACCTGCTCAAAAGAGAGAATGCATGCCTCCCTCTAAGACTGCTTTTTATGCTGTTTCACATCAAAGAAGCAATGCAGCTAAAAATCACACCTTCAAATGCAGCGCTTTGTCAGAGCTGATCTTTTGACAGTTGTGCTTGAAGTTGATACCTCTGCAGTATTTACATGTTCAGTTATCCATTTTACCTTGCCAGTTCCTTTATATAAATTGCTGATACTTTAACATTTTAAAAATAGAAATTAAACATGTGTATTTTTAGTTTAGAGCTATTCAAGCTTCTGTGAACTGAACTGAAACTGAGTCATTGTGTCCATCCTAAACTTTTCTTTTTCTTTGAATAAGCAAATCAGAATAGCTATAGTCTTATTGTTCCCATTCCCATGGTCCACACAGGTATTGCCGCTTTCTCATAAAAATCAAAGAGGCAGCACCCAGGTGGGAGCAAGGTGCTGCACAGCAGGCAGGACTGGTGCCTTCAAAGGCTATAGCCCCATTCCCCCACATTTAGTGAACACTCTGTCATGAAAAGGCTTCCAGTGGAAAAAGTCTGACTTCAGTGATTTGGTTATCCAAATGTAGAATTGCATCCTACGGAAACTTGCGTGTTATGCATGTCAATTAACTTTAAATCAATATTTCACAATTATACAATTTTTCAAGAGGGATGTGTTGAGTGAGTGAAAAACAGAGGGAGAGAAATATTCACAGCCCATCTTTGTCAGGAGGATTTCCACATTTTTTTTATTTTATAAAAATATTTTTATATATTTTATATAAAAATATAACGCCAAGTATAAAATCACAACAAAATCAAACAAGTAACAGTAATAGCAGTATTATTATAGCAGTAGCAACAGAAAGCATCTGATCTCACTTGTAAAAAGAGCGGTTGTCTAAAAATCAGCAAAAAGAAGAGTTCCACACAACAAAAGGGGTCCTGCCTCTTGTTACCCTGAACATCACCTCAGTGGAACAATCTGAGTAAAAGCTCTAAAAATCTTAACAGTCAGGCAAGTTCTCCTAGGAGTAGTATCCAGGCCCTGGACTGTACAGGAGAACCTCGGTATTTGCGGAGGTTCCGTTCTCCACTGCTACCGCGGATATGGAAACCGTGACTACGGAAGCATTGGGCCAATGCAAATGCAGGGGTTAGGTTCCCAGAGGTCAGGAAAATGGCCAAAAAAAGTTTAAATGGCCCTTTAAATGCAGGGGGAAGTGGCCTACCATGCTTCACAGGTCGCCAGAAGTCCAGCAGAGCCCCCCAAACAATAAACAAAATAGCCAAATATCACAAGGGGTTTTCCGTCAATTGTTTTTTGTTTTTAAAAGAGACATTTTGAGGCTCCCGATCTCAAAATGGCATGGGAAATCACCTCCGAAGTCATTTCCAATCGCCCGCAGATACGCGAGTTTAACCCTTTTAAAGCCATTTCTCTCCATATATAACGAGGTCAGCTGTCAATTACCGGACTGTGGATATGTGAAACCGCAGATACTGAGTCTGTGATTAACAAGGTTCTCCTGTATAGGGCAAAACCCACAGTTGAAATGAACTTGGAAACAAATTAATAGCCACCTAGGTTTTTGTGGTGGTACAATATCCTTCATTACGTGTGCTTTGAACTTGTGGAATAATTCTCATGGAAGGATTCACAAGCTCCTTGAAGCACTCTGAAGCCCTGCCCTTCACGCATGGAGTATGCTCAGAGTGCCAGAGTGCTCTGTCTCTTTGTTCCTTTCTGACTGCCATTGTGTGTGCTTCCCTCAGGATTCGCTCTTCAGTCATCCATGATTTCTGGAAAACAAATGTTTAACAGTTTGCTTACTCAGTTTTGTTAAATGTCACATAGTTTTTTAACGACTCTTTGCTTCACATCTCGGTTTTATCTGCCTTTCTTGGTCTAATGGACTCTAGAAAATCTTTCAAGCAGTCTTCATCCTGCTGCAGGACCTTGCCCGCCTTCAGTAGGCATGCCCTTTGTCTCTTTTGCCTCAGAGCGGACCGTAACATTTGCACCTGCAAGGTTTGCTAATCCTTCTCTAAACAAACTAGAAAGAGCAGGAAGTTATGCTTGAGGGCTGCTTTATGTCCTGTGACCCCAGTGCAGTCAACATCGGCATTGTTGAAGCTGAGCTCGGTCTCTAAGTATGAGCCTGGTGCTTTCAAAAAATCTCAGGATCTCCCAAAGGAAAACCCATCATAAGCACCACAAGAAGCCAATTCCTCGCTGCAACCAAAACACCGCAAAACTTCTTTAACATCGACACGTCCATCATTGACATTGACAACTTCACATTGTCAATTGACAACTTCACATGTTGACCTTGACAACAGCCATGACACTATCTTCAACACTGGCCCATCGACCACCCTCGACACCAGCTCCAGGTTCAAAGTCAACTCACCCACCGTCCATTACATCAACACCTTGTCCATATTTGTTGTTGATATCGTCAACGCTAGTCTTAGGTCAGACTCCATCTCTGTCCACAGTACAGGTCATCTGTTCTTACTCTTTTTCCTCTTCTCCAGAGATCACTGATCTGGCTTTGACTACTCTGTCAATGTTGTTTGCCCAAATCTCGACACCGGCATCATTCTCGATGTCAATCACCATACCAGCTTTCTCATCCACAGTTCATGCCTCTCTGCAGCTACTCCCAATATTGACTATGTCTCTATCTACGTTGCCTAGGGGCCCACAACTCCCGCCTGCCATCCTGATGTTGCCGGCCTTTGGGTCCGGCCATTTCCCATCAGCATCGTCAATATCTAAGGACTTCCCTCTTCTGCATGACTGAGTCCATCCCAGGATCATGTATGACTACACCCTCTGGCTCAACCTTTAAGGGCTTCTCTGTGCATGGTTTCGACATCGATGAGGAGGCGGAGTCCAGTATCCCACGAGTTCCTAAAACCCCTTCCACTTCTCCAGGGAAGGCAAAACCTGCATGCTTTCCTTCACACTACCCAGCTCACTTCTGGAAAGAGTGGTAGAGCTTTTCTCTTGCATCTTATTCTCCTTACAGGAGAAGAGTGGATTATTGGAGCTCCCAGGAACTCTTGATCCTGGCTACATAAGGAGGTTGGAAAGGTTCAAAAATCCCCTTTATGTGCCTTCACCTTCTCTCCCTTAGGATTATGAGGAGTTTAGGCTTTGGAAACTCAGGAGGCGCAAGTCCACCTCTAATTCTCAAAACCAAACTACCCCTTTTACCAGGTCTCCTCTGGACCCTCTCCCTGTTCCTCAACCTCTGGCAGCCTACTAGTCCAGTCCAGCCACTTACTCGACCAGGCTACTATTCCCTCAACTCCTCTGGAAGTACCCTCTGTTTCTGACAGACAAAATTTGGATGATGACCACACTTCCTCTTCTCAATCAGCTGACTCCCCACTCACAGAGAACCCGTCAGACCCTTCTCCTGACGATAATGTCTCCATCCAGTTCTCCAACTGAGTAAACAAAACCTTACCATACACAGGTAACAGAGATAACCAAGGTACTTGGCCTGGAACTGAAGTTACCACCCCAAGTAGTCCAGGACCCTTTCTTCGATTTCATGGCCTCTACTTCTGCTTCTCACTCTGCAGCTCTTCCAATGCTTTTTGTGTAAGTCAATTCTTTCACTTCCACATCTACTTCTAAGCATTTGGAGAGGTTTTTTTACAGAATACAGGAAGACAACTACAAATTGTTATTGAAACACCCTCCACCTAATTAATTGGTGGTGGACTGCGCTATGGGCAATAGATCTTGATGAAGACACTCTGCCCCAAATGATAAGGAGGGCAGGAACCTGGACTCGGTTGGTTGCAAAGTTTACTCCTCTTCTTCCCTTTCCTTGAAGTTAGTGAACTACATGGCCTGTATGGCCAAGTACCATTACTCAGTGTAGGAGAGCTTCAAAGACAACATAAAAATGCTACTGAAGCAATCCAGACAAGATTTAGAGAACTACTTTCTAAAGCTGACATTACTCGTCAGAGTCTAAGTACTGCAAAATATCTTATAGAAACAGAGTCCCACACACTAGCCAGTGCAATCTCCCTCTGTAGGTATGCCCAGCTATGTTCCTCCTTCCTCCAGCAATATATGCTACATCCTATCCTAGATCTGTGCTCCCTGAACAAATAGATCCACACGAGAAAATTTTGAATGTTGACCCTACAACACCACCACAACAGCAACAGCTTCCCCTCTTGGTGGAAGAAGATTGACTTGCCACTCTGGACCTGAAAGATGCCTTCCTTCATGTGACAATGCAACCTCAGAAAATATCTCCGATTCACTGTAGGGCACCAGATTTATTAATATACAGTCCTCCCCCTTCAGTCTCTCCAAGGCTCTACACATTTTCACAAAATGTGGAAGCGCTGTTATGAGAACACAGGGAATTTCAGTATTAACATCTTGGACGATTGGTTAATCACCACAACCAACAAGGATGCATTAACCAACCAAATCAACCTGGTTTCCTCGCTTTTGGATGACCTGGGCATTCAAGTAAACTGAGAAAAGTCCAGTCTGTTGACCCAGAAGCCTCTGCCTTACCTAGATGCCATAACACGGAGGTCAAACATTCATTTCTCCCAAAAGAGTGACAAATCTCAATCATGAATCTTATTTACTGTCTCAGATTCGACCCAACCCAAAACATGTAGACTATCCAACGTCTCTATGGACTGATGACATCCCGCACGTCAACTATTTACTCCAGGCTACGTGTGCAACACCTCCTACTGTGGTTCCTATCCAAATTCAAGCCAAGCATAGACAATTAACAACTGCAGCTTGTAGTTCCTCAAACTGTACTGTATTCTCGCTTCTGGTGGACTCTACCAGATAATCTCAACAAGGGTATGTCATTCCACCCTCCTATATCGTGATGACAGATGCTTCCCTAAAGAGCTGGGGTGCTCACTGTGCGGGTCTTTATATACAGGGCTTGTGGAGCCACCAACATCCCTACTTATACATGTTTAGAACTCCTTGCAGTCTTTTTCGCCCTGAAGGCTTTCCTCCCACTCCTGTCTGGAAAAACAACACAAGTGCTCCTGGAAAACACCACAGCTATTGCGTAAATCAACCACCAGGGTGGCGCACATTCAAAATCCCTCTGCAGCATTTCCATTTACTTCTGGACTGGTGCATTCACCATCAGATCTACCCCCTAGATCTCGACATAAAGGTCACCGACAATGCTCTGGTGGACAGTCTTAGTAGGGAGACAGATATAGCCTGTCAACATGAATGGGAATTCAATGAAGATGTTCTCACCTATCTTTTCCATTGCTGGAGGAGTCCCCAAGTGGCCCTCCTTGCAACACAGCACAACAAAAAATCCCTCTCTTCTGCTCAAGGGTGGGGGTGGAGAAAGGGTTCTTAGGAGATGTTTTCCAGATATCTTTGGAGACCCAACTTTTTAACCTCTTTCCACCCTTTCCTTTCCTGTCCAGGGTCTTAAGCAAAATTCTACCTTACAAAACAAAGTGCATCTTGCACTGTGGTGGCCAAGACAGCCTTGGTTTCCTTTCCTCCTGTGGCTTTCTCAAGGGTCTCACTGTTGTCTCCATCAGTGTCCCAACCTCTTGCATCAGAATAGTGGCAGTGTCCTTCACCACAGCCTCAAGACTCTGAATATGACTGAACTTCTAGATAATATTCTCCTTAATGAAAGGAAGGCCTCCACCAGATGCAACTATAGCTGCAAATGGAAAAGATCTGCAATTTATGCAAAGTTAAAGGATTTGACCTGTCTACAGTCCCCCCCCCCCCGAAAAGCCTTAAATTGCACCAACCATGTCAAGTTGTGGAATATCCTTAGGAAAATGGGCATCCCAGAACATCCCATTGTTTTCTCATGAGAACCCTATACACAGGATAGGAAGCCACAGTCCAGATGGAACATGGTGAAACAGACTGATTCCAGATTGGCAAAGGAGTGAGACAAGGCTGTATACTTTGTCCATATGTATTCAATTTATATGCTGAACATATACTGAGGGAAGCTGGACTGGAAGAAGAGTGTGGTTTTAAAGTTGGAGGAAGAAACATCAATAACATGCGCTACGCTGATTACACTACTCTGATAGCTGAGGATGCGGATGATCTGCAAGCTTTATTAATGAAAGTGAAAGGAGCACAGTGAAAAAATGAGGCTATGACTAAATGTAAAGAAGACTAAACTAATGACAACAGGTAGGGCAACAGCCTCAGAATTGATAATGAAGACATTGAAGTGGTGGATAGCTTCTGCCTTTTTAGGATCAACAGTAAAGGATCCAGCAGTCAAGATACAGACTGCAGACTAGCACTTGGTAGGGTTGCAATGAAGGCCTTGGAAAGGATATTTCGATGCCATGACATGTCTATACCTACAAAGATTAGAATTGTTCGGACAATGGTTTTTGCTGTAACACTCTGTGGATGCAAAAGTTGGACTTTGAGGAAGCCAGATAGAAAAAGTATTGAGGCTTTTGAACTTTGGTGCTTGATAAGACTTTTGAGGATACCATGGACAGCCAGAAAAACAAACAAATGAATCATAGAACAAATCAATCCAGAATTTTCACTCTAGGCACAAATGACAAGGCTCAAAACTATCATACTACAGACACATTATGTGAAAACCCAGCTCCCTTGAGAAGTCCGTAATGCTGGGGAAAGTTGAAGGCCAAGAAGAAAAGAGGACGAACAGCAGCAAGGTGGATAGACTCGATTATGACAGCAATGAATGCACCACTGAGAGACCTAAAAGGTCAAGTTGAAGACAGATCATCCTAGAAAGAATCTATCTATGTGGTTACTAAGAGTCGACACTGACTTGATGTCACATAATCAATCAATCAATCAATCAATCAATCAATCAATCAGTTTCCTCCTCTACCTTACCTTCTTAAAAAATTCTGGCTTTCTAGCTTGTCCATTAAGGTCCATATGTCAGCTCTATCTACAATACATACAGGATGGGATTCTAAGACTCTTTTTCTCCCACCCTGATTTTAAGAGATTTCCTAAGGGTCTGAATAACCTTTTTCTGCTGGTGAAGAAACTAGTTGAACCTTGAAATCCCTCCCTAGTGCTCTTGACTCTCACTGAAGCCCCTTGTCTTCAACACCTGCTTACTCTGAAAAAAGGATTTTTAATCGCTATTACCACCACTAAAAAAGCTAGCTAACTGGCTGCTTTAAGGGTCAATATGCCTTTCACTGTCTTGTATCCCAACAAATTGGCCATGCAAACTGACCCCGCTTTCCTACCCAAGATAGTATCTGACTTCCACATTCACATTGTTTTGCCGACCTTTTTTTATGAACCTAGTTTCACCCCGGAACGCTCCCTACATTCTCTAGATGTTCACAGGGTGCTACTGTTCTACATGGATAAGACTAAAGACTTCAGAAAGTCAGAGTCTTTTCTTTACCTTTTTGAAAGTGCTCACAAAGGTCAGCCTATATCTAGACAAAGGCTATCAGAATGGCTAGTCCAACTTATCCTAATTTGCTATGAGAAGCAAGGGGTGACACCACCTTTCACTATCAAGGTCCATTCTACTAGATCTATGGCCACCTCAGCAGCTCACCTGTCTGGAATTAACTTGCTGTTTTTATTACTATTACTACTATTTATATACCACTTTTCAGCAGACCTGCCCCTTGTGAAACATGCCTTGCACATCCGTTCCACGGCTGAGGCTGGTTTTGGGTGTGCAGTACTGAAGAAGGTCCTTTAACTTAACATCCCTGGACCGATGTTGTTTTATGGGAGCTCACTAATCACCCACTTTGTGAAGAAAACTAGATCATTCCAAAGATAAACAGGTTGCTTACGTGTAACTTTTGATCTTTTGGTGGTCCATATCATTCACAATACTCACCCAGCCTCCCTGCCTGACGGATATACTTACCTACTCACCTGCTTTGTGATGGCAGAACTCCAGTTGACAGAGTGGCTGTCCATGAACTGAGAGACAGAATGCTCTGGTGCCAAAGATACAGAGCATACTCTGAACGTGAAGGGCAGAGCTTCAGAGCACTTTGAGGAACTTGTGAATCCTACCACGGGAACGATTGTGCAGGTGCAAAGCCCACATACTGAATGATACCATTCACTATGTAAAAGATCAAAAGTTGCAGGTAAGCAACCTGTTTTTCTGTCTGTACTGGCACTGTGTTTTCTTTTATTAGAATCTATTGGCAGCTCCACATAGAGCACATTGTAGTAACCTAGGTGTTAATAGGGCATTGTCAGGCCTTTAAAAAAAAAAAACATAGGTTGTGAGTGAGCTAAATTTGATAAAAGGTGTTGTCAGCTTTAGAGGGTACTGTGCATCCGTAAAGTTGAGTCCAATAGCACTTGGAGGCTGTAATTCACCAGCTTTAGAGTAAACTGGCTTGTACTCTGTTTGGTAGGTTCCCGTGTATGATCCCTTTCTTTTTTAACTTGCAAGCATTTGGCATACAGAGGCATCCTTCCCTTGCTCTTATCCATCCCATCCTTTTTTATTCCTCCCCTCAGATTGGTTCATTGCCAACTGCTTGTCCGATTGTTTTAGGCTACTGCTGTTCTAAATGTCTTGCAGTTGGGAATGTGACCACTTCTTTTAATGACTGAGGCAGGGGAGACTAATTCTGAGTTCCATTGAATTTTAAAGCAATGAACTGCAAGCAACAGAAGTAGACATATAGTCCACATTAAGGAACTACCTGGTGACCATATCAAACCAATTTGGCAAGAGATTTAAGCCCTCTGTGGGCATTATCCCAGTGTTCAGCCTGATGGCAGGAAGAAGGAGAGCCAGAGCATGCGACAAGCTGCACTGCCTGGCCATCCCCCCAAATTTATTTTATTTATTTATTGTTATTCTTTCATTAAGAAAATCCCAAGGCGGCTCACAATAAAATTTAAAAACACGATTATCTAAATTTAAAAACACAAATCTGATTTTTTAAAAAATTGAAAAGCATAAAAACTGTACAAAATACAAGTGGCAGTGGAGATAACCATATAAAGCCTGGATAAAAAGCCACAATTTTGAGATGCTTGGCTCTTCGGCCAGACTTATGGGTGTTGAGAGTGTGTAGGCAGGGAACATCAGTGCAGTGTGGGTATAGCTAGCTGATGTGGTCTCATTCTTACCCCACCCCCCAGCCAAATATAGGAACATAGGAAGCTACCTTCTACTGAGTCAGACCATTGGTCTATCTAGCTCAGTATTGTCTACACAGACTGGCAGTGGCTTCTCCAAGGTTGCAGGCAGGAGTTTCTCTCAGCCTTATCTTAGAGATGCCAGAGAGGGAACTTGGAACCTTCTGCATGCAAGCATGCAGATGCTCTTCCCAGAGCAGCCCCACCCCGTGAGGGGAATATCTTATAGTGCTCACACATGTAGTCTCCCATTGAAATGCAAAACAGGGTAGACCCTGCTTAGCAAAGGGGACAATTAATGCTTGCTGCCACATGACCAGTTCTCCTATGTTCCGGCTGAGCACCTGGACAGGGCTCTACCCTGCCACTTTCCTTGTTGTTTTATAAATAAACAAAACACAGTTTAACAGCATGGAGTTGAGAGAACCAGTTACAACTACAACTACAACTATTTATATACTGCTTTTCAACAAATGTTTCCAAAGCAGTTAACATAGAGAAACAACAAACAAATAAATAAGATGGCTCACAATCTAAAAAGAAACATAAGATAGACGCCAGCAACGGTCACCAGAGGTACTGTGCTGGGGGTGGGTATGGCCAGTTACTCTCCCCCTGCTAAATAAGGAGAATAACCATGTTAAAAAGGTGTCTCTTTGCCCAGTTATCAGGGGTTATTAGTCTTTGTGAAAATATAAATTAGATTTTGTGAGAATATAGATTCTGGATCAGCTGCATAGGTGAACTTACTTGTTTTAAGGAAAGTTTGGAGAGAACTACCTGTTACGATGAAAGTGCCATGTTTATCATAATGAAGCAGGCACGTGTCATATTCTTTATCTCTCTCTTTGCAATACATAATGTGAACTTCTCTGTTCTGATATAACAGCATTATTGGCTGGCATAATGTCAGGACATAAGTTAGTTGTACTCCATGTTACAAGGGAAGGTGGTGGTATTGACACAGAGCTGTCATTTTCAGCAGCATGCCACTGATTATCAGAACATGTAATTTTCCCTAAGTAGAAAACTATGTATTTATTTGTACTGCCACACCTTGGCCTTTCAAAATAACATGATATGCACACAGAATAGCATTTGCCTGCTTTTATGAACCTCTTCATTCTCCTCAATAGTTGGTGCACAGCTTTAATTAGTTCAGTAAATATTTAGCATTCACTTTTAAAAAACAAACACACTTTCTCACCTCTTCCTTGCAGCCCCTCCTGAAAAGCTTCTGTTGAGGGTCAGGATCCTCCAGAATGACATGGAATATAGTGTTACAGGAGAAATTGGAGGCTTACCCCTTCTGCAAGTGGAAGAATCCCTTGATCATGCAAGGGGTTCCACCCATTATTGTTTTCGGCACACATGGCACTTTACACAGTAACATAAGCAAAAAAAAACAAGTTCCTGCCCTGAGAAATTTGCTATCTAAATGTAGGCAGGTGGGGAGCATCAAGCTGTGGGTAAGAGAAGAGAAAGCAGTCTGATGTAGCAGATGATATTTCTCCCAGTTCAACTGTCTTCAGCATGTGTGTGATTTAAAAGAATAAAAAAGCCAAATTGAGCCTTATGGATGCTTGAAATTTGCAAAGTAAACTTTTATAATAATGCTTTTGTGTTACTGCTCTCCAAAATTGTGCGACATTTTCAACACACACTATTGGATGACTATAGTCGTATCCTCATAGATTTATGCATTCGTGGTAAATGTTTTCCTCTTCAGATGGACACATTTGTAAACCCACTGCGTAACTCTATGAGAAATGTTTCAAATGCTGTCAAGTCCTTCCCTGACAGCTTGGCAGAGGGGATGACAAAAATGTCAGACAACATGGGCAAAATGTCAGAAAGATTGGGACAAGACTTAAAGCAATCATTTTTCAAGGTAAGAATGCACTGAAGTAATACATAGCAGATTCTGTTCATTTTGGGCCACGTCATTTAAGCAAGAAAGGACAGAATATGTCAGATGACAATAATAGTGTTTGTTTTATTAGCAACACTGAAAAGTAAAGCAAATTATTAAAAGAATGAGGTGTACTGAGGATCAGAATTTTTTTTTAAACTGAATTTATTATAAAAGGGAAGATGCAGCTTTCTTTTAAGGTACTAGAAGCAATTGTGGGAAATCTGTTATAAAGTGGAGGAATAGCTTGCTGACTGTATCTTTTTCCCCTTTGCATGGAGCTCTGTCACAGGCACTTTGCTTTCTGTGCTGCTTCATTAACTTTTGGGAAGTCTGATATTTCATATGGTTGGTACCTGACTTCATATGTCAACTGATGAAGCTGGTGCTGTAGTCTGATGGGGAAGCAGAGGCATTACTTGCTGTTTCCTGTGCAAGTTTTGTTTTTACTATTTTATTGAAATTTTCCATTAATAATACAGTAAGTTTTGAAACATATATTTTAAAACCCTTGAAATCCAGAAAAGCAAATACACTAACTTTTGGGTGATACAAAATTAGCTAGAAGGAAAACAGCTTCTGCTAGCTGAATGGTGTCCTTGTTAGCTATTCCATCTCTCTGAATTCATAGACCTGTCTTCTGTCTTCATGTAGGTAAGTAAGAAGGAGCAAGATGAGTTAAAAAAAAAAAAAGAGGGAGAAGGAGAGTGGAAGTGGTTGCGTGTCACCTGAACAAGTAGTGAGTTATTTGGGGGCAATATACTGGCCGTCAAAACACTCCAGAAGGTCACCCCATTTGCAGTTAAAGTATTCCAGTGTGGGGTTCAGACATCACACAAAACCACAGATTATTTTAATCGAAGTTTTTTTAGCAACCCTGGATTGAGACCACAGACCATCCCCAAGTCTTGGTTTGTTTCACTATACTGTGGTTTATTCATATCCCGTCCCTTCTCTTTACCTGCCATGATTGAGTTAGATTAAATAAACTGTGGTTCCGTCTGGTATCTGAACCCACCTTTGCTCCTGGCATGCCAGTTTGAGTTCCAGTACCCACTCATCAACTGGGCAATTGGAATATACCCAAGTTAGATTCTGTTTTCTCATGATGGTTTGGTCTTTCAGCTATCAGAACTTGGTTTAACTTTCCCCCCCAATCCAAATAGGATTTAGGATGTTCAGTAAACTCATCTCAATATTTAAACAGGGAGTACTGTTATGGTATAGAGGAATTCCCATGTATCATGAGCAATACTATATATAATGTAACTTTGGGAAACCCATAAGTTAGCTTTTGTTTTGGTATGTTGCATTAATATAGTTGCTGCTATCAGTTGAGCAGCTTTCGTGCTACACGCTGTCACTTGTTTTCTGAACCTGTGGGTTGACAACCTTGGCCCATCATTTTCTCCATGGATAGCAGTTACTCTGTCATGTTCTTTCCTTTCTTGCCTTACCAAAACACTGCTGCACATGCTGTTGTGGGATAGATTTTTCAAAGCCACATAAAACTCCCCAATGCTGATTGGAAGAGGTATTTTAGGGCTTACATTCCGACCATTTCTGAAAATGCATTCTCTGCAGTTTCAGGCTTCTCATTCCCTCTTTCAGAACTTCTCAGTACAACAAATTGTCCATGCTTCCACCCTTGCTTAAATACTGCCAAGTTTACAGTACTTCAGACGTTACCAAAGATCTGGCTTCTTTCCACACCGTTTTCTTTCATATCTCCACTTATTGGCTACATCCCAGAGCTCTGCAGGGCTCCAATGCACGCATGACACTCTGAGCTGGGGCTGCCCTGTTCACATCAGTGTTCAAGAATGTTCAGTGCCTGAGGCAGGACATTGATTGAAGTAGGATGGCCTTTGCTTGCATCAGGATCCATGTGTGCACTAGAGACATTGGATGGGGGCAAATGTCTGAAGCATTTTTTCTTCTCCATGTTTGCCAGTGACCTTGCTTTTCATCAGTTTCCCCCCTCCTCCCAATAAAATACACTTATTCCATTTAGCCTTGTCATTGCTAACCCAACTATTGCTCTGTCACACTTGAATGCATCTTCCTTTAAAACAGAGTATTTGAAGTGTGTAAAGTTTGGCGGGGCTGCATGCTTATCGTAAACCCAATGTAATAAGTGTGTTGTTTTTCTTCCTCCTTTCCCCCCTTTCTCATCTTGTTTTTATTACATAAAGATAAGGTTATAGTCCCACTGACACAGAGCCTTTATTTTAACAAAGTTTATCTGTATAGCATAGATAGCCAATCGGTCCGGGGCAGTTTTGGTAGCAAGCAATAGACAACAATGACATAGGTAGGAACCTCCTTGGGGGAAAACTATGCAGTTTTAAAGGAACTTAAAACTGCATACAATGAGATCTGAAAATGCCAAGTAAATAATATTTTTATGCATCTAGGGAGATCTCCACAGTATAAAGTACTTTGTCTGATTATATGAGATTAAGTAGGTTTTCTTTTCATTCTTATTTGATAATCAGAATTCTCTTGGGATTTTCCACCAATTCCAAAATGTTGATTACGAAATTAGAATACAGGACTAGTTAGCCTTTCTTCTGAAATGACTGCATTAGACACTTGTAATGCATCTCAATCTTACATGATTTGTTTCTATTTTTGAATGTTCCTGTAAGTCTGTGTTATAATAATGTTGTAAGTGCATCCTATAATTGCTACTGTGAAGTTATGAAATTCTTTTGACTGTAAAGAATTCAATTCTTTTGACTGTAAAGGATAATTATATGTAAAGGATTCCCCCCACCCCGCCCACCATTACTTTTCCCAATGATATTTCTTTGGGGTTTAGGAGCCTCCTTTAATGGAGAAGACATTCGTTGATCCTAAACACTGCCGGGTTGCAGCACACCTTGATGACAACGTGAGTATGGTTAAGCTGAAGTCAGTACTGATTGTAAGTTAGTGTATTGTCCTAGTAACTATGTGGAATTTCTTTTCTAAATACATGTAGAAGACTTGCTCTTGCACGCACGCATGCACGCACGCACGCACGCACGCACGCACACATGAACCAGAGTTTTCTCTTGCAGTTACTGTCATTTTCGCCAGGCGTTTGCCCTTTAAATATCCCCCCCCACCCTCTTTTACATCTCAGATTCTGTTTTTGCCTTGTACATTGCCCTGAGTCTGTGGATTGGGCGATATATTATATCTTCTAATAAATAAATGAATAAATTTGTCTTTAAAAGCCTATAGCTGGGATCCAGTGACCACTCTATACACACTCAAGGGCTTGGATATGCAAAATAAGATTTTTGGTACATCTTTGAATAGCAAACCCTCATGCTTAAGTGCAACCTGTCTTTGAAACTCGCCTTCAGTTTCCAGAGCTCTTTGCCACACAGCACTGAAGGTTTGAGAAAGTCAAGACCCAGATTTCTTTGGGCACGCAGAACTAGTTTATCAGTTCTTTGGATCCTGGCCTATATATGTCCTAAAAGCTTGAGATATAATTTTTATGCATAACATTCAAGTAATTTGACTAATCCTGTGCCTATGTTCACTTAAAATCTGACGTTTTTCATAAGAGCATCTATTGCAAGGTTTATCTAGGTCAATGATCAAAAAAAGTTTGCTCTTTTTTACTTCCCCCTATTCTAGACCATGGATCTAACATTAGATCTAAAACATTAAAAAAGAGAAGCGAGGGGAAGAATATGTTGGTGCAGTTTGAAAAGCTAAGCCTTGATGTTTTTGTAAGCTGGATAATTTCAAAGTGTATTGGTTGAAACACTGATCAAATACATGAAAATCAGTTGAAAAAAATCTTTTATCTTTAATGAGGACAAAAGGTCCATAAGATTACTAGTGATTATATGCATGTTTGTCATGGTCGTAAATCTGCACCTGTTCTACACTTCACATTTTTTTACATGCCAGATCAAAGCATTCCAGTTTGTATTTCTGTATACTGACTATTACTGTGACTTTGGCAAAGACCCTCTTTCCCCCCTAAAGATCATGACATTTTTCAGTTTGCAGTTTTCTTATCATCTTGTCTATATGTTTTTACTGTTGTCATTGAAAGAGATATTTTATTTCTTGTGTTATATGCGTAAGGTTTGTAAAAGATACTTAGCAAAAATACATTTCCCAAAATGCATAATTGTTAGATGCTCAGTTATACAAAGGTTTGCACTGCAACATTTTTTTAGTTCAATGTGTGCATTTTAATTCCTTTAAGCGGGGGGGGGGGACAAGTAGGAGGACAAGTTTCAGACTGCTTGATCTATCTGTATTCAGACAAAATTCAAATTAACATTTGCCAGGATGTATAGAAGTTCAAAAATTGAAATGTGCGGAGATGCATAGAAATTTTTTGAAATTGATATGAACTGCAAATTCAGTGATATATCCGATTCAAAGGAAAACATTCTAATGGGTGAGAGCAAGCCTATGTGATATTTAAAGCATCTCTTTAAGCTCCTCCCATCTAGAGGTTTTTTTTGTTTATGCTTTTGCTTTATGTAAGAACTTTAAAAAGCAAAAACCTGAAGTGAAGTCCTAATACATTTTCAAATATTCAGTGGCTAGCTTCTCCAAAATGCAATCAGAGTATAGATACTAGAATGTAGATCAGAGGGGTGATGTAAATATTAAGTTTAAGTTGTGATACACTAAACATGAATGTATGAATGAGTAAGTTATAATGTGAGCAGAATCATTCCAATATTTTGAACGGGGCATACACTTCAAAAATTCAATGCAATGCATCCTAGTGTTGCATATGAAGTAAACCATTAAAGTAAAAACATTCAAGACAATAGTGTGACCATTTAAGAGCATTGCCTTCAGTGAGTGTAGTGAGCATATTGAAGTTGTCTAATGATTATCTGCTTGTCTTTTAAAAACAAACTTCAATTTATTTTATTAGGTGGATGACAATATTCCTCTTAGGATAATGCTGCTGCTCATGGATGAAGTCTTTGATCTGAAGGAGAGAAATCAGTGGTTACGACGAAATATAAAAAACTTACTTCAGCAGCTTATTAGAGCAATGCGTGGATATACAATAAATAAGTATGGTCTTCCTAATTTTTACCACCTATATTATGTGAACTGCATGTGGAAAGTTACCCTTTTTTAAAGCACTTACAGTGGTTTTTGCTTTGTTTTTTAAAAAAACCTTCACTATACAGCTATCATATGAGTATAGTATAGTTGGTCTTGTCACACTTGTATCAGTGGGAGCAGGGGAGAATCTGTCTCTTGGGCACAGAACAACATAGACCCCTGTGCCCAAGAAACAGATTTCCTACTCCCCTTAAACAACAGAAATATTATATAAAGATGCAATAGAGACCTGCTTTCCTGCCTGACTAGTTTCTAGGTTACTCTCACTATGTTTTTCTCCTGTAGTTGGGCCTGGTATAGCTCTTTATTTCACCCTCTGTGTATCCTCCAGCCCTGCTTTTTCTGCTGGGCTGCAAGCAATATATATTCTCCCCCCAAATCTGAACTCTTCCCTACCCAGCTAGTGTCCATTTGGTTAAAAGTAGCATATACCACTCTCTGGCATCTCTGAGAGGCAGTGTGGTGCAGTGGATAGTGTGTTGGATTTGGATATGGGAAACCTGGGGTCAAACTCCTGCTCAGTTGTGAAGCTTAGTGTTTGTCAAGCTCTGTGGTCCATCAGTGAGGCTGTTGTCATATGCAGCCTAACCCAGGCTAGAGCAGCCCAGCCTGATGACTGGGATTGGGCCTGATCCTTGCAGGGCAGCGCTGCCTAACCCATCTTTTTAGCCTGGCTGTTAGCTAAGATGAAGGGAGTGAGCACTCCCTTAGCCCGGGCTACCTGCTCATGTGTGAGCTTGGGCTGCTTCCAGCCCAGCCGTATACAGAGATGGACACCTAGAGTGCTAGTCTCCGCAAATCCCCAATGCACTGCACATGTCGCGCGGTGCATTGTGGGATCTCCGGGGGCTGGGACACATCTTCCCGCCTTCCGGAGGGCTGCTCATCTGGGAGCGTAGTCCACGTTCCCAGCATCATGGCATCAGTCATCTGCGGGGGAAGGTGAATTTAATCAGCCTTCCCCCAACCTATCTGCTGCCCTGCCTGCCCAGTCGTGTGAATAGCCCCGGTATCTTACAATCTAGCCTGCCTCACAGAAATATAAGATGGGGAAATTGGCCCTTAGCACCTGGCAGGAGCTTTATTTGGAGACTGAATTATTATTTTTGTGAAATAACACAAGGATAACACTCTCTCTCAAAGCTGAGATTGCTGTAGGCACCTTTACGTGAAGGTACAAAAACATATGTTTTTAGTAGTAGTATTACCTAGAGAGGCAGTAAAGGGAAAGTGTGTCATCAAGTCGATTTCGACTTCTGGCGCCCACAGAGTCCTGTGGTTGTCTTTGGTAGAATACAGTAGGGGTTTACCATTGTCTCCTCCCATGCAGTATGAGATGATGTCTTTCAGCATCTTCCTATATCATTGCTGCCCGATATAGGTGTTTCCCCTAGTCTGTGAAACGTACCAGTGGGGATTCAATCTGGCAACCTTCTGCTTGTTAGTCAAGCATTTCCCTGCTGTGCCATTAGATGGACACTCTGTATATCCCACCAGCACTTGCATTTAACAGAGGTATAGGTCGCACTTCTCTTCTCTTTTGGTTACTGCTGTATTGGGGCACACTGATTACAAAGGATTATCCCTTTTGAATGTTGCATAGGGTTTTGAATAATACAGTACTTCAGAGTAATATGCTTGCTTTTAAAACCTTTAAACTAAGATTTTGTGTCCATCATCATTCCAGAAAAATAGTTGATCATGTTGATTGGATGACATCTCCTGAACAAGTAGCAGATGCAGTAAAGCGGTTCAGGTATATCATTTTTTCCCCTCAAGCTTTGCTCAAAGCGAGTTATATTTTCTGTTATGTCAATATCACACTATTGTGATATTTTCTAATGTCAATATCACATTAACTGATGATTTTATGATGCTTTTAATGAGATTGCTCACCTGGGCTTTAAGAGGATATTAAATTTTTACAAGTCTGCCTTTGTAGAAAGTAATGACGGGTCTTGGTTTATTTTAACCTCAGTTGGATGTAGGCAGTCATGCAGGCAGGGGAGAGGGGCAGCCTGCACTGTTGAGGCTTGGGATCATTGCATGGACCAGATTCCACGTGATGCCTGAACCAGTCCTTTTTTTATTTCCATTGTATGAGACACACAGTGAACATTTCCACTACCTGTAGTATAATTTTGCACAAATGGAACCTTGAAAATTGTTACTAATACAGCAAGTCACTGACATGGTACCACACTTGCATACAACAACTTGCTCTGCACACCTCTAACTAAAACCCTTTGGACATGGGTTTTTTCAATTTCTCTGGCATGTAATGACACACTTAGGGTCGACAATTGGCTTTTCAGGAAATCCACAATATCTGGGCTGTGATCTATTGATACCATTAGAGTGGGTTCTGCGCCTGCACGGAAGCCTCTCGGTATCGAATTCTACAGCTCCTTTTTAGCGCCTGCGCCGTGCCCCACGTGACCACGTGGCTATTTAAGGTGGGAGGAAGCGCAGGCACCTCAGTTCCTTTTCGACCGCCATAGTGATCTCTCGTGATTTGGTTCCTTGCTATTTTTAAAGTAAAGTTCTACTACTGGTTTTGACCTGGACCGTTTCTGACTTCTCTATTTGGACTTGTGATTTGGACTGCTTGATTGTTGGGTTGACCCCGGACTGTTTTCTGGAACTGCTTTTGCGTACCGTTTTCAATCGTCGAAAGAGTGGACGGATTTTGGCTATTTGACCACGGACTGTTTAAAGGAGTGAGTACAATGGATACCCCTAAAGGAAAAAAGACATTCAAGCAGTGCACTAAGTGTAGAGCTAAATTGCCCTCTCAGGATGGCCACAGTTTGTGCCTGTTATGCTTGGGGGAGGCCCATTTAACCTCGACCTGCAAAATTTACCAGTCTTTTTCTAAGCAGACGAGGAAGAATAGGGAGCTTCGTTTAAGGGCGGCTCTGTACGACGACGCATTGTCCGCTCCCTCTACTTTGTCTAAGTCTCCGCAAGGCTTGAGGGCCCTGGGTTCGGCCCAGTCTAAAACCTCTATGCCCACCGATAAGACCCCTAAGTCCTTGAAAAGACCAGGTGACAAAATGGCGGCCGCCGAAAAACCCGCCAAACAAGCGAGAAAATTTTCAGCCTTCAGTTCGACGCCATCACCAAGGTCAGCTCAGGAGGTCGAGGTTGATTCGGCATCAACAGCGCACCAGGCATCGAAGAAATCAGCTCCGACGCAGCCTGCGGCGCTGCATTCCTTGGCATCGACGTCCGTGCCGAAAGAGACCGCTCTATCGAAAATGCCGGACCACTCTACATCAACGTTGGCATCGAAGCTGGGCGGCGCGTCGACACCAAGAAGATCGAACCCTGCAGCACTGGCATTACAGCCAGCATCGGCGTTGATGCTGACGGATGTATCAACTTCGATGCCGAAAGACTCATCAACATCGATAGAGGCAGCAGAAAAGATTGCGTCAGCGTCGATGCTTAAAATCCCGTCAGCCCGTGATCTAGGACCTGTGATGACTCCAATCCGATCTCCATCGACGTCGATTGATGGGGACCGATTATCAACATTGAACACACTCTCTAACATCACCACAGTGACTCCTCGATTCTGGGCTCGATGACCTTCTCTCTGGAAGAGGATGATCTCTCAGATGGGGAGCTTACTCCTTTAGATCCTCTTCTCAAGTAGCTTGATTCGACAACAGCTACCCCCTCGACTTTCCATGGGTTTCCATACTCAGATGACAGCGGGGCACCCATGTCAACCCCAATTCCTGGGCTTCTAACTTCCACTCAGCTCGCCACTCCTGCTCCATGGCACACTTGCGAGTTTAGCCATGCCGTGTCACCATTGAAAGAAACGGCTCTACCAGGTACAGCTTCGCCAGGAGCGGCGTATGACCTCCAGGAGGACAGGGCATGGAGACTCGAAAACTCTGCAACTGGGCATCCCGATGACCCCGCACTTCGACGACCTGAGTTGGATACTACACCAGTTCATACTGTATACGTCCACTGGCAGCAGGGGATACCCCGACCTTACCTATTAAAATACTTAAGGCGGCTTCTACTCAAACTCCTCGGCCTATCGTTACTAATAGAGGCTCACAAATGAAGGTACGGCTGTTTATCAACTCGGTGCAAACTGAGCCCTTGGCAACACTGCCTTCTCCACCCCCGGCTTCTCCAGGGGTGCCGCCTTCAAATCCAACTCCTTCCGACAGTGGCTCAGGTGGTAGTCACCATGGCTCCTCCGATTTCGAGTCTGATACTGAAATTGTAGAGGCTGATCCTTCTCCAGATGTGGCTACCCCGACCAACGTTTCACCAACAGAAGAACTGAAAGCATACCACTCACATGTGAAGCAGATGGCATCTGCACTGGGTCTGGATCTGTCTTCTCAACTAAAAACAATAGACGATCCAGTTTACAATTTCATGCAGCAATCTGTCTTCCCAGCCCATCGCTTTACCACTACTATCCATAATATCTAACACTGCTCAATGTGCTTGGCAAGTACCCTACACATCTACTCCTACGTCAAAGAGCTTAGAAGGACTCTACCGCATACAGGAACAAGATAATATGTACCTATTCAAACATCTGGTGCCGAACTCTTTAGTAATTGATTGTGCAACCAGTTCCAGGTCAGGTAGAAGACATACCACCCCAGCTGATAAAGAAGGGAGAAAATTGAATGTTATGGGTAGAAAGTTGTATTCTACATCCTGTCTTTCAGTGAAGGTAGCGAATTATTCGGCCTGCATGGTGAAATACAGCTATTGCATTTGGGAAGACTTGGAAAAAAATTGGGATGCATTATCTCCAGAAGAACCCAAACAAAAGTTCCGCAAGACTTTACAAAAGGCAGCGGACCTCACCTGCCAGCAACTGAGTACAGCTAAACATCTGGCAGTTGGAGTCCAGATCAATTACCACAGCGATAACTCTGAGACGCCACGTGTGGCTCTGGTCTGCCTCCCTCCAGCAAGACATGAAGGACAAGATAGAGGGGTTACCTTTCGATGGCAAAGGCCTTTTCTCCGAGGAGACTGATGCGACCATGGAGAAAATGAAAAAAAATCAAAATTTACAGCCAAGACTTTTATGACCCGTGTCCTACATATAGACAACAGGACCGGTGTGACTACCGCATATCATACCAGCCTTACAATAAGCACAGTAACCAACAAAAAGGCAAATTTTGGTCGAATCAACGAAAACCGACGGAAGAAAACAAACAGTGGCTTTGAGATTCAGGACAGCCCACCGCGTCACCTGGTACCGCAGCCTTACTCGCCTCCCCAAAACATCGGGGACAGCGGGGGGCCGATTTACAACATTCAGATGTCCCCACTAGCCACCAACTCCATCAGGTTGGCAAGTCATGCGCAAGCATGGTGCCACATAACATCCGATCGCTGGGTGCTGAAAATTGAGTACAGTTACGCAATAGAGTTCAAAGCTCACCCTCGCTTTCAGGGTGTTCGCTTTACAAAGGAGACACCAGCCCTATACTAGGAGGTGCAGAAACTCTTGCGCAAAAAAGCTGTGGTGCCAGTGTTATGGGCACAGAGATGGGAGGGGTTTTACTCCCGCTATTTTCAAATTCCGAAGAAGGATGGAGGGATGCAGCCAATAATGGACCTGAGAAATCTAAACAAGTATGTCCAAGTAAACAAGTATCGCATGACAATGTTACAGGTTATCCTCACACTTCTGCAACAGGAGCGCTGGCTAATGACGTTAGACTTGAAGGATGCTTACTTTCATATAGGGATCCGTCCATCCTTCCGGAAATATCTTCAGTTCACTGTAGGAAGTGCGGTTTACCAGTACCAAGTACTACCATTTGGACTTTGCACTGCCCCACGTGTCTTTACAAAGTGCATGGCGGTAGTAGTAGCCCACCTAAGAACAAAAGGGCTGAAACTGTACCCTTTCCTCGACGACTGGCTCCTGTCATGGGACAAAAGCTAGTTACTTTCGCAGATACAATATATGTTGAGCCTTCTCCAGGACCTCGGAATACGGGTCAACTGGAAGAAGTCCAGCCTCACACCAGTACCCGTCATAACGTATATTGGGGCTGTACTGGATGCCAGCCTAGGCAGGGCTTTTCTTCCGGAGGACCGTTACCAGACCATTGCATCTCTGATACACCAATTTCAGGGCAACTCTTCACAACCAGCTCATCAAATACAGCGCCTGTTGGCCCAAATAGCCTGTTCCAAGTCTACAGTATGATACACCTGTCTAAAGATGAGAAAGTTACAGATGTGGTTCCTCTCTTCCTTCAACCTACTAAAAGACAACCCAGAAAAGTGCCTACTGGTTCCAGTACCGGTCTTCCGCACGTTGTCCTGGTGGACTTGGAGATCCAACCTACTCAGGGGAGTACCCTTTCAGATGCAGCCTCCATCAGTTTGGGTCATGACGGATGCTTCCCTACGGGAGTAGAGTGGTCATTGCAATGCCACCATGACTCAAGGTCTCTGGATGCATGCACAGTGCCAGCTACATATAAACCTTCTAGAACTCTTAGCAGTTTTCCTGTCAATGAAGGCTTTTTTCCCGATACTACGGGGCCGTGTTGTACAGTTGCAGCTAGACAACACTACAGCTATCGTCTACCTGAACAGATGGGGGAATAGTCTCGAGGTCTCTTTGTGCCCTAAGCCTCCAGATTTGGCATTGGTGTATCAGAAACAGTATAACGCCAATAGCCATCCACATCAAGGGCACAGACAACATACTAGCAGATAGCCTCAGCCGTTCGTTGTCGTCAGGGACCCAGCACGAATGGGAACTGAACGATGCTTACCTGCGGGAAATATTCCACCTCTGGGGTCATCCAGAGATCGACTTATTTGCTACAAGGCGGAATGCAAACTGCAGGCTGTTCTGCTCGAGAGCGGGTCACGACCCTCAGTCCTGAGGGGACACCTTCCAACTGGACTGGTCGGAGATTTGGAGCTACATGTTCCCTCCTTTACCACTGGTAGGCAGAGTTGTAGCACGCCTACTGTCGGGCCATGTGAAGTGCATCCTGATAACACCGTGGCGGCCCCGCCAAGCATGTTTTCCACATTTACTCAGACTGACCTTGAACACTTTTCGGAGGCTTCCCAACCATCCAGACCTCCTAATACAGGAAAATTGATGCCTATTACATCCAGGGGTTCAAACTCTGCAACTGACAGCATGGAAGATAGACTCCTAAAACGGATTATGCTGAATCAATGCAAAGCCTCTACAAGATGGAATTATGCCAGCAAATGGAAAAGATTTGCTATCTATGCTTCTCAACACGCCTTTCGCCCCAAAGAGGCCTCAATCCATGAGATCCTGCTGTATATGAACTCCCTAAAAAGGCAAAACTCTCAAATGTATCAATTAAAGTCCACTTGGCGGCCCTGTCGTCCAGGCATCCGGGCTGGGATGGCAAGACAGTGTTCTCCCACCCCTCCTGCAGAAGTTTCCTGAAGGGCCTTGCTAACCTATACCCACCTATCAGCAAGCCGCTGGAACAGTGGAGTATCTCGCTAGTCCTATCCACCTTCACTGAGCCTCCTTTTGAACCCATGCATTCTGCATTTCTGAAACTAATATAGTTTAAAACTGCGTTCTTAGTGGCTATCACAACTGCGCGCAGGGTGAGTGAGCTTACGGCTCTCCGAATGGATGTACTTTACGCACGTTTCTACCCCGACAAAGTACTCCTGTGACCTGATATCTCCTTCTTACTAAAAATTGTTTCAGACTTCCACATCAACCGGGATGTGGTGTTGCCCACTTTCTTTAACTCTCCAACTACACCACTAGAGAAGGCTCTGCATTCTTTAGATGTTCGCAGGGCACTTCTTTATTACCTTTCTAGAACCAAACAATTTCGGTCATCTAAGAGACTGTTCATCTCCTAGAAAGGGAGGAATAAGGGACAGACGTTATCTAGACAGAGACTGTCACATTGGCTGGTGGAGAAGCAATGCAGGCAGAAAAGAACCGCTTCTTTGCCACCCGCACTACCAGAGCACAGATCTTCAATGTGCTCTGTGTTGCAGTCTGTCGGATTCACGCCAAGTCTTCCTCCACTTGCGCGCTAGTCGTCTACCTTGCCACTTCAGCTCCCATAGTTCTTCTGAGTACCACGGGGCTGAATTTAAAGCAGGTCAGAGAGGACGCTTAGGAGCAATTGTGTCTATCACTCTAGTAAGTTCATCATTCCACATTTGTACCAGTGCATCGACAGATTCACTAGCAGACCCAATTTGAAACCCTTCCAAGCCTTCTTGGAATCCTACTGGATCCAATAACCTTCTTGGGCACATCAGCTTAATGGGTCTTTCACCCCCACAGAGGTGGGTTGTGGTTGCAAGTCCTACCTTAACCATGACAATGGGAAGATGACAGGAGTCCTCACCGATGGAACACTGCCTTGATCAGAGCAAAAGACCAAATCGAGCATGTGATCAGCATCATGCGTCGGTCGAGAACCCAATTGGGATAGTTGTCATGGCTGCTATGAACTCCCTGAGCTCCTCCCAACAACCTGGTTCCGAAATAGACATGGACACTTTCCTCTCCTTTGTATAAATGACTCGACCTCCCTGGTCCCCTCATTTGTTCCTGAACATAAGAACAGCCCTGCTGGATCAGGCCCATCTAGTTCAGCATACTGTTTCACACAGTGGCCCACCAGTTGCCACTGAGAGCCTACAGGCAGAAGTTGAGGGGATGTCCTCTCTCCTGCTGTTACTCCCCTACAACTGGTACTCGGAGGTATTCTTCCTTTGAGGCTGGAGGTGGCCCATAGCCCTCCGGCTAGTAGCCGTTGATAGATCTCTCCTCCATGAAGTTATCGAAACCCCTCTTAAAGCCATTCAGGTTGTTGGCTGTCACGACATCTTGTGGCAGAGAATTCCACAAGTTGATTATTCGCTGTGTGAAAAAGTACTTCCATTTGTTGGTCCTAGATTTCCTGGCAATCAATTTCATGAGATGACCCCTGGTTCTAGTGTTATGTGAGAGGGAGAAAAATTTCTCTCTCTCCACTTTCTCCACACCATGCATGATTTTATAGACCTCTGTCTCCCCCCCAGTTGACTTTTTCGCAGACTAAAAATCCCCTTGTGTTGTAGCCTTGCCTCATAAGAAAGGTGCTCTAGGCCACTGATCATCATGGTTGCCCTCTTCTTCACCTTTTCCAGATCTACAATGTCCTTCTTTAGATGTGGTGACCAGAATTGTATGCAGTCCTCCAGGTGTGGCCTCTCCATAGTTTTGTATAAATATTAGCAGTTTTATTTTCAGTCCCCTTTCTAATGATCCCTAGCATGGAATTGGCCTTTTTCACAGCTGCCGCACATTGAGCCGACATTTTTAACGAGTTGCCTACTACAATTCCAAGATCCCTCTCCTGGTCACTCACTGACAGCTCAGATCCCATCAGTGTATACTTGAAGTTGTTTGAACTTCGTTGGGATGCCACATGCTTTTGCTGGTTCCCCAGAATGATGCTGTTCCTTCAGCTTCATTGTGCTCTAGCACTGTTAGCCCCTTCACAATCTATGGCCTTGGTCACTTTTGTATAGGCTGCCTACTACTGGCATCAACCACTCTTGTACTGTATATTCAGGGTCTGAAAATGCAAACCAACTGATCTAGAAAAGTCACTTGAAAATTGAGGTCGAAACTTTTTTGGGTTTGAATTTTTTTTAATATATAGCAAGGTTTTCCGATAACCACCAAAATATAATTGTCATTTTAACTTGTCTCATTGCAGAGATGCCCTTTGGCCGAATGGCATTTTAGCAGAGGCTGTTCCACGCAGAGACAATGCCATCAGAATGCGAACAAGAATTGCTGGGAAAACAAAATTACTGGGGATAATGCCAGGTGTGTGAATGTCTTAAAACTAATTGTTCCTAGAGCTGACGCTGGACAATCCTGATTATAGAATCATAGCCTTACTTGCCTGCATCTGAACCGTATTGGTCAGTCAAGTTATGAAACAGTTCAAAGAAATAAGAATTGTTTTTATTTCTCAGCATCCGTGTGTGTGTGTGTGTGTGTGTGTGTGTGTGTGTGTGTGTGTGTGTGTGTTCTCATTGCCTTCAAGTTATATTTTTGAACATCCTATTTTAACCATCAGTAATATAATTTTACAGTAAATATAAATATATTAGCTGGCCCAGGCACAGAACGTCTGAGCCTTTAGATCTGGGGCATGATCAGTTGAATCCATTAGAATGGGTTCTGCGCCTACGCGGAAGCCTCTCGGTGTCGAGTTCCACAGCTCCTTTACGGCACCTGCGCCCCGCCCCACGTGACCATTTAAGGCAGGAAAAAGCGCAGGCACCTCAGTTCCTTGGAGACCGCCGTGGAGATCGGTACACCAATTTCTACGGCTCCTCGTTCTGGTTCCTTAGTTATGCTCTTTAGATTCTACTGTTTTTCAATGAATACTTGATTACAGACTGCCCTTGGATAATGTTTTTGGATTTACCTTTTTAACTGTCGACGGATTGGACTGATATTCGGCTTTTTTGACCTTGGACTGTCTCTGACCACGCTTGTAAGTACTGGACTGCTTGTTTTTCATGACTCTAAAAAAAGAAGAAAGAAATGGATATCCCCAAATCTAAAAAGACCTTTAAATGCTGCGAGCAGTGTAAGGCGAAATTGCCCTCTCAAGATGCCCACAGTCTCTGTTTGTTCTGTTTGGGTGAGGCTCACATTTGGTCTTGTAAAATTTGTCAGTCTTTCACCAAGCAAACACGGAGAAATCGGAAACTGTACTTGAGGGCTTCACTGTATGACGATGTTTTGACTGCTCCTTCAACCTCAAAGTTGCCCCATCACTTTCATGGCACAAGTGACCTGGGTGCTACCCAGTCTAAAACCTCGAAGCCCACTGAAAAAAACCCACACACCTTGAAAAGGCAGGGGAATAAAATGGCTGCCACGAGTGATCCCGCCAAAACAGCCAGAAAGCTTTTGACATCGGGTTCTACCCCTCACCCGGCTCGGCCCAGGGTGTACTGTTTGTCTCTGAGTCGAAACCTTTGACGCCGACACGTCCGGCATCGAAACAAACAGCCTCTGTATCAAAGCCATCAACACTGATGCGCCCGGCATCAAAGAAGAGGAAATCTTATGTGTCAAAGCCTTCGACATCGACACAGCCGGCATAGATACAAACACCCTCCATGTCAAAGTCTTTGACACCGACCCACACAGAATCGAGGCCACAGGCGTTGACTTCGATATTGAGCGGGTCGACGTCGAGAGAACCTTCCACTTCAACGCAGTCGGCCGAACCAGCGATACCCGACACGTTACCATCGATGTCAACATTCTCGGTACTGGCAGGAAGGAATTTGATGCCAGCACCGATGCTGATCAGGTCCCCTTCGACATCGGGAGATATTGAGCAGACATCGACCCTGAACACACTGGCTCTTATATCTACAGTAATCCCTCGTTTTAGGGCTCCTATGACATTCGCCCTTGAACATGCGGATCTATCTGATAATGACCCCATTGTGTCTCTAATGCCAGATTGAGACTGGAGACTGGTCTAGTGAAGGTGGAGGCTAGATATTGGATACTTACAATTTTTTACTGGATTAAAATCCATCACTCCCATGGTAGTTTAGTATTTCTCACATTACAAGATTCATTTCATGCCTCCTGGGAACGCAGAATACTTACTAAACTGGCAACATTGGGGTTGCTTCCGCTTACCCTGCTCAAAATGGAAGTATCACAAGCCCGTGCCTTGGTGTAACAGAAAATATTAGACACGGAGCGGCAGGAAGATTTATCTAAGTCTCCGGGTTTCTATTGTAACGATACCACAAGCTACCTTGTTCCTCCTTTATCTTATCTGCAACAATTAGACATCCCCAGATATAGGTTGGCTTTCACACAGGCCAGATGTAGATGCCTTCCCTCTGCTGTCCTTGAAGGTCGCTACAGTGGGACTCCTTATGTGGACTGTCTATGCTCCTGTGGCGATGGGGAAGTTGAAACAATCGAACATGTTTTGCTTTATTGCTCCTTTTATAGGGACTTACGTTTAGAACTAATATCTCCACTGCTGGCTCGTTTCCCAGGAAATTCGCCTAGCCAACAAGTGGCTTTCCTGCTTGAGGACAACATACCTGCCATTACTTGAAAAGTGGCGGGTTTTGGTGCAGCAGCTCGAAGATTGCGTCAGTTTTTAATTAACAGTTCTAGTGCTGCTCTATAACCTTTCAGTTATAACATTGTTGATGGGTTAGACTGTTGAATTATTATTATTATTATTATTATTATTATTATTAAATTATTTATATTTTAATTGTATTTCCCCCCTTGTTGTGCTGGTCATATACCGTAATAAACTTTGATTTATTGATATCTGATAATGAGGGAGCTTCTTTGGATCCAGGCACAGCTCAGTCTCTTCTGAACATGCTGGAATCCAATACTACCTCACCATCTCTCTTTAAAGGTTTTCCACATTCGGAAGAGGAAGCTCCTCCCGCACCCGTGGATCCCACATCACAAGTACTAACTGCAGACCAACTTTCTACACCTACACCATGGCACACCTGTGTATTTAGCCATGAGGTTTCTCCGTCGAATGAAAGGGCTTTGCCTGGCACATCATCACCCGGCTTAGAGTATGACTTTGGTGAAAGGGTTTGGCGTTTAAATGTGTTGCCAATTCGTAACCTCTAGGCAGGTGATGCACCTTCTGCCCCAAACCGGAAGCAGCATTCTTCCATTGCTATGCAGACTCGAGTGGCATCACAACATTCTTCCATTGCAACACAGACTCGAGTGACATTGTCTACAACACACAAACAAACTTTAGTGCTACAGCTGTCTTCCAAGGCGGTACAAAAGGAAAAGTTAATCCCATCTAGCCCGTTGCATCAACCGGTAACACCCATACCACCAGCGCCACACTCTCCATCACTACATGAGACAGAGGACAGTCACCATGGGTCTTCTGATTCTAAATCAGATGTCAAAACCGTGGAGGCAGATCCCTCGCCAGATGTGGCTGCACCTTCACATGTCTCCCCAACAGAAGAGCTGAAAGCTTATCATTTCCATGTCAAGAACATGGCTGCAGCCCTGGGCCTGGACTTAGCCTCACAGGTTAAAACAATTGATAACCCAGTGTATAATTTCATGGCCCGGTCTCAATAAGCCCAACCTGTCGCCCTACCTCTCCAGCCAGTAATTTCAAATGCTGCTCAATGTGCATGGGCAGTTCCTCATACTTCCACTCCAACAGCTAAAAGACTGGAAGGTCTTTGCCGGATGCAAGAGCAGGATAAAACATACCTTTTTAAGCACCCAATACCCAATTCCTTAGTTATTGATTGTGCTGCCAGTTCACGTTCTGGGAGACAACATACTACACCCGCGGACAAAGAAGGGAGGAAGTTGGATGTATTAGGCAAAAAACTGTACTCAACTTCTTGCCTCTCCATCAAACTGGCCAATTATTCGGCCTGTATGGCTAAATATAGTTACTGCCTGTGGGAAAGCCTAGAAAAGGACTTGGACACGCTCTCACTCGACCAACTGAAAGCTCAGTTCATGAAGACTCTGCAAAGGGCAGGGGATCTGACCTGTCAACAGCTAAGCACAGCTAAACACTTGGCTGAGTCAGAATCTCGATCAATTACAGCAGCAATTACTTTAAGACGTCACGCTTGGTTACGCTCAGCCTCTTTGCAGCAAGATATGAAGGATAAGATTGAAGGTCTGCCTTTCAACGGCAAGGGCTTATTCTCCGTGGAGACCAATACAATGATGGAGAAGATGAAAAAAATCCAAGTTCACTGCGAAAACTTTCACTTCAACTTCCTCTGCCTCTACATCATATACGACGAAACAAAGAAATTTCTATCGTCCCCGTGCAGGCTATAGACCTTTTTCCAAGTGGTCCACGCAACAAAAGAACAAATACCCTTCTGTCCAACGCAACAAACGGAGAGGGCAACAAACAGCGTCTTTGAGATTCAGGACAGCCCATTGCACACCCAAATATCTATTCAACTGCTTCTTCCAACCCCACACATCAACTGGGAGGAGACATTGTCAGCCTACAACATCCATGTGCTGACTCCAATAGCCAACACCACCATCAGATTGGCAAGTCATGCACAAGCATGGCGCCACATAACATCAGATCGGTGGGTCTTGAAAATTATCATGTCAGGCTATGCGATAGAGTTGAAGACCCGACCACAATTTCGGGGCCTACGTTTCACGAAGGTGACTCCTGCCTTACTGCAAGAAGCACAAGAACTCCTACAAAAGAAAGCAATAGTCCGGGTGCGATGGGCCCAATGGCAGGAGGGGTTTTACTCCCACTATTTACAAATCGCGAAGAAGGATGGCAGACTCCGGCCAATAATGGACCTGAGACGTCTCAACAAATTCATCCAAGTGAAAAAGTATTGGATGACAACACTACAAGACATCCTACCACTTCTGTTTCGGGAGCGCTGGCTTGTGAGATCTAAAAGATGCCTATTTTCACATAGGAATCCGCCCTTCCTACCAGACGTACCCGAGATTCACTGTAGGCACCTCAGTCTACCAATACCAAGTCCTACCATTCGGACTTTGCACAGTCCCTCGCATATTCACCAAATGCATGGTGGTGGTAGTGGCTCATCTCAGAGCAAAAGGCCTGAAGATATACCTGTATCTCGACGACTGGCTCCTGACATTGCGAGACAAAGGAGAGTTGCTTTCGCAGATAAAGTATATGTTGTACCTTCTCAAGGACTTGGGGATCCAGATAAACTGGAAAAAATCTCATCTGACCCCAATGTCCACCATATCTTACATAGGGGCAGTGTTGGACACAGATGCGGGACGGGCCTTCTTACCAGAGGATCACTATCTGACTATCACAAGTCTGGTTTGTCAATTTCAAACCTCCCCACTACAGCCAGCACCCACTACAGATCCAGCGCTTACTGGGTCTGATGGCCTCATGCAATTCCACGGTTCGTTACACATGACTGAAGATGAGGAAACTCCAACTTTGGTTCCTGTCCCATTCGCACAGGGGCAACCCCAGGAAAAAATTGTTGATAACTCTGTCAATTCTAAGGTCCCTATCTTGGTGGACATGGAGCACCAATGTACTAAGAGGGATCCCATTTTGATTACAGCCCCCATTGGTGTGGTTAACGACCAATGCTTCACTTAGAGGTTGGGGAGGCCATTGAAATTCCAGAATGGAACAAGGTCTGTGGACAAGAACCCAGTGGCTGCTTCACATAAATTTTCTGGAATTTCTAGCAGTTTTTCAAGCCATGATGGTTTTCCTCCCAATGCTCAGAGGTCGGGTAGTGCAATTGGAGTTGGACAACACCACTGCAATTGCCTATATCAACCGACAGGGGGGAATGGTATCCAGATCTCTTTGCAGACTCAGCATTCAGATTTGGCATTGGTGCATCAAGAAAAGCATCACCCCCATGGCCCTGCATATCAAGGGGACGGACAACGTCCTGGTGGACAACCTGAGCCGTACTTTCTTGACAGACACCCATCATGAGTGGGAACTGAACAACCTCTACTTGTGACCGATATTCGACCTCTGGGTGGTCTCCGGAAATAGACTTATTTGCTACAGCACAGAATGCAAAGTGCGAACACTACTGTTCAAGAGCGGGCCACGATAGACTGGTCACTGTACCTGAGTTACATGTTCCCACCGTTGCCCTTGGTAAGCAGGGTAGTCGCGTGGATTCTGGAAGGACCTGTGAAGTGCATTCTGGTCACACCGTGGTGGCCCCGCCAAGTGTGGTTTCCACATTTACTCAAACTCTCTTCTCACACCTACAAGAGACTTCCTACCTGTCCAGATCTGTTGGTGCAACAAGATGGCCTGGTGCTTCACCCAGGGGTCCTAACTCTACAACTCACGGCGTGGAGGATTGGCTTTTGAGAAAGATACTGCTAAATGAACGAAAATCCTCCACTAGAAAGAATTATGCAGGCAAGTGGAAGCGATTCACCACCTATGCTGCAAAACATGGCTTTCATCCTTTACAAGCATCAATACGTCAGATCCTTCTCTACCTTACTACACTTAAAACCACAAACCTCTCTAACGTCTCTATAAAAGTATACCTAGCTGCACTGTCTGCTAAACATCCAGGATGGGATGGCAAAACGTTTTTTTCTCACCCTTCCTGCAAAAGCTTCCTGAAGGGTCTCTCTAATCTATATCCTCCCATTCAACGACCTGTAGAACTATGGAGCATATCCTTAGTCCTGTCAGCTTTGACAGAGCCTGCTTTTGAGCGTCTTAAGATGGCTAGTATAAAGTTAACGTCCCTAAAGACTGTGTTCTTGGTGGCTATTACTACGGCCCGTAGAATGAGCTAGCTTACAGCTCTCCTCATGGATGTGCCATATGCCCGTTTTTACCAAAACAAAGTGCTCTTACGTCCTGACATCTCCTTCTTGCCAAAGATTGTGTCGGATTTCCATATCAACCAAGACATTGTGCTGCCAACTTTCTTTAAGTCCCCGACTTCTGCTTTGGAAAAGGCCTTACACTCTTTGGACGTCCGCAGGACTCTGTTATATTACCTCTGTTATATTACTAAACCAATGAGGAAAACAAAGAAACTTTATTTCTTACAAGGGTAAGTCAATGGGACGGGCCTTGTCCTGTCAAAGGCTCTCTCATTGGCTAGTGGAAACCATCTTAATGGCCTACACGCTGCAAAAAGTTGATCCCCCTAGGTCCATTAGAGCACACTCTACAAGGGCCTATGGGACTTCGGCGGAACATCTATCTGGCATATCTTTTCATGACATTTGTAAGGCTGCTACTTGGTCTTCTGAACAGCCTTTTGAGAGGCATTATGCTATTGACCTACGGTGCAGTGGAGGCGAATTTTGGAAGAGGTGTTCTTAAAAGGGTGTTGCAATAACTCTACTGCTTCCTCCTCCTTTATGGAGCTAACTAAACACCCATTCTAATGGAGTCAACGGATCATGCCCCAGATAAATAGGTTGCTCACCTGTAACTGATGATCTGGTAGTGATCCGTTGACATCCATTAGACCCTCCTGAACCTCCCCTCCGCAGTAGAATTATTTTTTACAGTAGAACTTACCTGCTACATCAAATGTTGCGACTGCCTCGGCGGTCTCCAAGGAACTGAGGTGCCTGTGCTTCCTCCCACCTTAAATAGCCACGTGGTCACATGGGGCGGGGCGCAGGCGCCATAAAGGAGCTGTGGAACTCGACACCAAGAGGCTTCTGCGCAGGCGCAAAACCCATTCTAATGGATGTCAACGGATCACTACCAGATCATCAGTTACAGGTGAGCAACCTGTTTTTCTCCCTCGTTCTCTGCCCCTAGTTCTCAACCCTATTCCCTCCAATGTTTTCTCTCTCTTGTCGGTTGCCTGGCCAGCCGCTTTTGCTGGCTGCCCGCTGCTTTCTCCCCTGGCCCCAGCTGCTGCTGCTTTCCCTCTCCCCCCGCCGCTGCATTCTCTTTCTCTCTCCCCCGGCCACTGCTGCTTTCTCTCCCTGCCTGTTCGCTGGCCTGTCCATTGGCCTTATGTTCCCTGCTGATGTCGATTTCCTCTCCCTCTCCCCTCGCTCGCAAACTGTTGTGAGATCTGCCACGCATGGGATTAGCGATGGGTACGTCTAAGAGAATTAGATAGATAGATGTGCACCTGAAGATAAACGTGTTGCTCAACTGCCATAACATTTTTTGCTTTTCCTAGATGAGTTGAAGCATATCCTTGGTGCTGAGACAACAAGGAAAGGCATTCTCCGGGTCTTCGAGATGTTTCAGCATACCCAACTAAATAAAAGAATGGTGTATGTCTTTCTAGAGGGCTTCTTGGAAAACGTATTTCAACAATATAAATTCCATGAGCTGTTCAACAAACTGCATTCATGCTCAAAGCAGATGCAGCGATACAAGCATAGACTACAACCTACGCAAGCGCCTTCTTCACAGAAAAGGTGACACTCCAAACTATTCCATTGGTGTCCATTTGTCCAGGACTTGGGCAGATTCTCTGGGGCTGTTATTTCTCATGCTGTTATTTCTGCACCAGTCTTTTAGTGTCACATATTAGATTATTATTGCATCCATAAGAGATGTGGTTCTACTCATTCTTCATCTATAATGGCAACCACTACCATGAACTGAGTTCATGTGTCTTAAATGATTTGGTGCATCTTCATGCAACACTGAGAAGAATACTGGCCTGCTCTGTAAGAATGTTCGTTCCACTCCTGACCGAATCTATGATTGCCAGCAACGAAAAGTGCTAGACGGTGTCCACTGAGAGAAGAGAAAAGCACAACTTTGGTGACAGCAATGGAGGACTTTGCTGCTTTGCTTGGAGATTGTGCAATGTGAGAATCAGGTGCGATTTGATTTGCATTATGACTGTTGAGACCTTGTGGGTCTTGATGAGCAGCTGTAAGCTAGCAGGAAGAGAAGTCTTTTGGAATAGATCATTCTGAAAAATAGTGCTATATTTTCCCAAGAACTAATTTGCTAACTAAAGGTTGAGATAATATGGTGCAAAAACCGTGTTAACTTTACCTTTGTGAATTCAAGAAATAAACTAAGCAAATTATCTTTGTTCGGTTTATTATTCTATGGAGTAAGGCAGAAATACAGGGAAGATAGACATGGGTTTGAATTAGCCTCTTTAGAGATCTTGTTTTGCTCTTAAATTTACAGATCTTGTGGTCCATGTATAATTTTAAAGGAATAATTTATAATAGTCACAGTGAAGGGAACAGATGTTGCCACGTTTGTTTTTTAGGAGTTTGGGGGAAGAAGCAAAGAACAGAAGCAAAATTAAAATGCAGTTCTCTTGACCTTAAGAACCTTTTTCCAAAGGATTGTGCTATATGCCATTAGAAGTCACCTTATAAGTATGTTCACTTCAAGTGTAAAATTGCTAAAATGACTTTTCTTACTGACATGGAAGTCTTCTAGACTTCATTGAACAGACATATGCAAACAATTGCAAATTCCTGAATGCACCATAGTGTATATATGAAAATAAGAGACACAATTACAATATATTTTTAAATAACAATCTCTTTTATTTTTTGCATAATGTAAAATTTTAATAAATAAAACCTCTTCTACACAAAAGCCCCCTGTCTATCCTCTTTCCTTCCTTCCAAAAATAATGTCTAATTAAGAATGAAGTAATAATTGACCACACTTGCTTAGCCTTAATTTATCTTGGGCTCATCGTCTCTTTTTCTGACTCTCTGTGATGAGACCTTCCACCATCAGGGAATTGCAAGAGATTGGTTATAATCTTCTGAATATTCTGCTACACTGTCTGTTTTTTAAAAAATACAGACCCAGAAAATATCCAAGATAATAAAGATTTAATACCTGGATACCAGTCAAATTTCTTGGAAAGTCTGATGTTCATTATTGGAACTTATTTCCAAGAAATTTGATTCCAGTTGGGGTATAAAGGCAATACTTAAAGATCCTTGAACAAAGGTCTCATATAGTAACTTCAATTCAGGATAAAGTAACTCAAGCCTGGAGGAGAAAAGGGGGTTGTACAGGGGAGTAGTCAAGAAGGGTGGCTGTGGAGCCTGAATAAAGAGATCTCTCATCTGCCCCCCACTCCCCTTACTTGGATTCAATTTTTGGCTATGAAGTCTACTTCATAGTGGCCATGCAGTAACAGAGGTTTGTCCATTGTTGCAATATGCATGTGTTGGGGTTTCCACCCTTCTCTTTAGATCTACATACATGCAGTTTCTTTTACCAGTACCAGGAGAGCTCAAGATAACATTAGGGGTGTGCACGGAACTGCGGTCCGGCACTGGGGGGGGTTTCCTTTAAGAGCGGGGGGAGGGCTTACTTACCCCTCCCACCGCTTTCCCCCTCCGGTGCCCGTAGTTCTTTTAATAATTGGGGCGGCAGGATACCTCCCTGCCGCCCCTTCTTACATTTTGCTGCTGCTGCTGGCTATACTCCAAAAGGCTTCAATAAGCCTGTAGTGCATGTGCACGTCGCACGTGCGCTTCACGTCTCCACAACATGCATGTGCGTGATGTGCACACGTCGCGGAAACGTGAAGCCCGCACGCTACAGGCTTATTAAAGCCTTTTGGAGTATAGCCAGCAGCAGCAGCAAAATGTAAGAAGGGGCGGCAGGGAGGTATCCTGCTGCCCCAATTATTAAAAGAACTATGGGTGCCGAAGGGGGAGAGCGGCGGGAGGGGTAAGTAAGCCCTCCCCCTGCTCTTAATGGAACCCCCCGAATCACCCGAACCGCCCATGTCTGGACCGGTCCGGAGGCCTTTAGAATGGCCTCCGGAACAGTCCGGGCTTATCACTAGATAACGTATCAAGTGTCAACCCCCAGGTTTCTTTAACTTTTAACTGAAGGTGGCAGGTGACACGACATTCTCGTACACATGGGCTGACATCCTGACTGAATGGTATGTGCTCCTAATAAAAGCACGCATGCACTACCTCCCACTGCCAAAGCACAGGCACTCTTGTGCAAGAGCACAGTGATTTTGACTGCTCTCTCTTGCTCCAGAAGCATATCCCTGCAGGTCACACAGCTCCCAGGGATGTGTTTCTGTGGGTTAAGGAGCACTTCCAGAGCAAGAGGAGAGCAGCAAAAATAGTCATGCTACTGCATAAGAGCACCCGTACTTTGGAAGTGAGGAGGCTAGCACTGTGCACTTGCTCTTTATAGAAGCACCATTAATCAGGATGTTGACCATGGTCCTTAAAAATCAGCATTGATTGCATTCCCTTCCATCCTAGTAGATGGTAGACCTGTGTGGGCCATACAACTTCACTTTCATGTAGGGACTTCCTTAATTGTAGGTGTATTCTTCTCCCTGCCCGCATGCACAGAAAACTAGCATATCAGGGAGAAGGATTCCAGCCTAGTTTCTCCCTGATATGCTAGTTTTTACATACGCAAGGAATTTGTGTGTATATGAAATGCCCTTCATAGTGCCCACCTGTTATCTGAAGTTGTATGACCCACATAGGTTTACCACCTTGAGAAATAGGTCTGTATCAGCTCTTAATATTCCAGCTCTGTTGATTGATTTCTGAATTGATAAGAACACTATAAACTACACAGGATACAGCAAACATGGCAGGTCTAAATACAATAGAATCGTAATATATGATTTCACAAAATGTTAATTTTGAATTAATACATTTCAGTTATTTTGTTCAATTTACAGTACATCAAACTGGGTATCAGTGGTCAATCAAATATGTAATACCTCTTATTTATGGGCATCTCCTCTACATTAGGTTGTAAGAACATGCTCAGCTGTTGAATTTTTAAATCAGTTACATATCCATAAAAACTTTGATTGTGTGAATGGAACATTACTCTGAGTAATGTATGATTTGTTTTGACATAGTATTAGACATAAGTTTGTCTTCTGTATTTAATTTCTGAGTGTGCCTGTAATCCAAAATCACCAGTAATATGTTTCTTCCTGATGAGTTTTTATATAGAGTTCATATGTTGTCTATTCACATTGTCTCAACTTGTGGCCCTGTGTCATTACATTTATACCCTTCAGAGCATCTTCCAATTGATTGTGTAAATGCAGCACACACTTTAACCAGTCACATCCTGGCCTGTGAATGCTGTGACCAGCCTCTGAAAATAAATGTGCCATTGTCCAGCAAATGCACTTACTTGAGCCTTAATTTAAGAGAAAATTAACAGTAAGGTGGAATACTTCATATAGTTCATCCTCAAGCTTCTGCCTCTGGTGTTTGCGATAATTGAAATACTAATTTTAATTGCTACCAGAATGTGTACCAATTTTTTTAAAGCAAAATATGAATTCCACAATCTCAAATTTAGTGCAATATTTTCATGTAATGCATGTGTATTTGAACAACTGTTAAAAAAAGGTTTTCTAAGGTTTTGAAATCAAGGGTCAACTGTCTTAACCAACAACATATATTCTGTTATTGCTGCTGTGTTGGCTTATCTGAGGACTTGTTTTAAAAGTCTAGTTTGTCTCTCCTTGTTGAATCCCTACTTATCTGTGCTCAAATGAGCATGGTTCTTAAATTACAAGGAGCAAAATCTAAAGAGCACATCTAATATAGCTGTTAAATAAATGACTTGTGCATATCATTGTACAGTATGTGTCAACTGTGTGCCTAATGGTTCTATTGATATTTCCCCTTTTTCTTTAACAAAGAATGAAAACAAATTTGGAATGCCATGATCTTTCCTTTCTGAACAGCTAAGAACTCTGAGTTTTTATTTGGAGTTTGCATTATGTTTGTCCAATAGAAAAGCTTCAAAAAGTACACTAATAAAGTATTAACAAGAAAGTGTTGTTTGTCTTATTAACAGATTCTGCATAATATATAGTAAATTTATCAGATGTGAAATAATAGCAGAAGGCGTTCTGCCATGAAATCGAAGTGGTAATACAGGTGAAACTCGGAAAATTAGAATATCATGCAAAATTCCATTAATTTCAGTAATGCAAATTAAAAGGTGAAACTGATATATGAGACAGACGCATTACATGCAAAGCGAGATAAGTCAAGCCTTAATTTGTTATAATTGTGATGACCATGGCGTACAGCTCATGAAAACCCCAAATCCACAATCTCAGAAAATTAGAATATTACATGGAACCAAGAAGACAAGGATTGAAGAATAGAACAATATCGGACCTCTGAAAAGTATAAGCATGCATATGTATTCAGTACTTGGTTTGGGCCCCTTTTGCAGCAATTACTGCCTCAATGCGGCGTGGCATGGATGCTATCAGCCTGTGGCACTGATGAGGTATTATGGAAGACCAGGGTGCTTCATTAGCGGCCTTCAGCAATTCTGCATTGTTTGGTCTCATGTCTCTCATCCTTCTCTTGGCAGTGCCCCATAGATTCTCTATGGGGTCAGGTCAGGCGAGTTTGCTGGCCAATCAAGCACAGTACACTGTATACTTTTCAGAGGTCCAATATTGTTCTATTCTACAATCCTTGTCTTATTGGTTCCATGTAATATTCTAATTTTCTGAGATTGTGGATTTGGGGTTTTCATGAGCTGTACGCCATGATCATCACAATTATAACAAATTAAGGCTTGACCTATCTCGCTTTGCATGTAATGCATCTGCCTCATATATCAGTTTCACCTTTTAATTTGCATTACTGAAATTAATGGACTTTTGCACGATATTCTAATTTTCCGAGTTTCACCTGTATGTTTAGGCTTTTTGCTCTTGTTTTAATCACTAAAAACAAAATTGAAGTTCCCTAGATAACATTTATAGGAGTAAGAGTACTAGTGTAATAGCAAATGATGAAAAATAAATGCATTTCAAGCAAATTTAATGAATTCTAGTTCTGTGCACCTGCACTAAAACCACATTAGCTATAAATAATAGCAGACCTTCTGTAAAGTATAATGTATATCTTTAAACCTACAGTGTCGAAAAATGTCCTTTTGGGTTTTTCCCCCTGAGGCTTTATTTTTACAGCAGCTGGGTTTTCATGCATGCACTGTGTATGCGTTATATCTGTATCTATATATATATAAATTCCAGCTGTTTCACATTCATCTTGGGTATCTTTATATTGTGGAGTTACTGAGATGCCACTTGTTTGTACCTATGGGAAAATATATATTGTGGCTATTTTCTACCCTATTCTTCTACAAAGGAGTGAGTGCCTAGGAACAAATTCTATATATTTAGATTACTGCTGTCGCATCATCAAACTAATATTGATGGTAGCACATAAAAACCTACCCAAGTTTTGGGTACTATAGAAATACTTTAAAATAAATAAATATAAGGAATGTGTGATATGCACACAATAAAGAAATGCCCTCCATATAGGAACTAATTTTCTTTCTATACCATCCATAACATTTAGTATTAACTTGCCTGAAAATTATTGCAGCATCTTTACAAGCATGTGAAATAAGCCTATGCAAACCATTTCCAAGAGCTAATGAATCTGTTGCGGTAACTGAAGAGCAAGTCAAAGAAGCAACAATAGAAAGTCTTTTCTTTGCACTGTAATGCACCATAATGCTTTTAAGAGGCGATACTACGGTAAGTGGTAGTTTAAGCCTGCAAGTGAATCCATCAATATAAACCCAGGGTTACCCTTTAACTCTGGCCAGCGTATCACTATTACCAAGCTAGTTCAACAGTAGTTGGGGATTTTACAGTTTTAAGTCCTTGGAAAACATCTACCTGCAGGTGTTTTTCCATTTTCTTTACGGGTGCCCATGGAGGTCACAGAAGCATGAAATCTGCCCTAATTCAGCTTAGCTGCTAATCACACAGTGAGAAAAGAAAGTGTGACTGAATATGGAGTCAATGTCAGTTGGCACCTGTTTTCACCATCTCAATTTGTTTTTCTTCTCACGGCATTTTACACCTCTTAATTTAATTTGTGACTGGCCTTTTCTCCTTACAGCTGTCTAGGGTTATACAGCACACATTCCAGCTGGTGTTATCAAGGGCTTAACACAGCCCAGCTGCTGAGACAAGCAAATTACCAGTGTTGCATAGAACCAGTGGTCCCATTGCTTTCCCGGTATCTTATCTCACTATGTGATGGTAACTCGATTCCTGCCTCTGAAACGGAGTAGGCATATTTTAAATGCCTCTTGGAATGTTTTCCCATCCTAACCATACAAATTATTTTTAAACAGTCTTTGCACCCCAAATTAGAGAATTCACTGTTTTTCAAGGTTACCTGAATGAAAACTTGCTTCTCAAACACCTTGATTCTGGGCACATTTACTTGGAAGTGAGACTCATTGGCTACAATGAGTGAATCTCAAATAAGTGTGCATAGGTCCACAGCCTAAATGTAGACATTTCTGGTGGCATATTGTGATGAGAGGGAGGAGATTTTTTGTGTGTTTTAACTTCCTAATCTTCCCAACAGGGTCTTGTTTTGCTGCCACCATATATACTCTCTTGATCAAAAACTCTTTATTGGGGACTTTAGCTTTAATGCAAGAAAGTAGGCATGAGGGTACAGACAGAGACACTCTCCTTGGTTATTTCATGAAACTAAGGTTTATTAATTTACAGGTGCTGAGGTTTGCTTGTTTCTCTTCTTGGAAAGTAGGGTTCTCTTTCTTAGTTACAAAATAGTTTGTTTTACAGAACAGTACACTTCCACTTCTGGCTTAAACACTTCTGTGAGACTGGTATTACACACACTTACCAAAGCTCATATTAGAGGTATAACTGTTTGTTAGTGTATGGATTGATTGAACGAATCTTCCCTGGTTCTGCTACTCATCCTTCTTCCAGACTGTATCTCAGACACACACTCTGGCTGAGTTCAGATGAATCAAGAAACCAGAGGTCCCTTCACCTCCCAGTTTCCTAACCCAAACATCTGAACTTAGGGAAATTGAGTTTGTGGGAGGACATGACCATGGTTTCCCTCACCAAACTCCACTCTGAACCTTGGGTCTGAGTGGAGTTTTGTCACCACAAGCTCTACATTTGAACGTTGAAGGAAGCTCCTCACTCATTCTGGCCTCATTGGCTGTGTGGGCTGTCCTTCAGGAAAGAAGGAAGGCCACACAGCCAGCTCCTCCATCTCTTGGCAGTCTCGCTGACTGTGGAGAGACCTCCCTCCCCAACATCTGAACATGGGTGGGAGTGTGGGGGGAGGGTGGGCACGGAATGGACCCGCAGTTTCATGTTAAATCTGAACCGAACCTCTGTGTAGCTTCAGCTGTGTAGCAAAGCTGCCTCCTTTGTTGTCACCTGCCTGGCTCATTAGGATGAGCTGCTACTGCTCAAAGTGGCTTGCATAGAAAACCTCTTCTGTGACATCATGAGGTGGCCGAGGGACGACCAAAATGGTGCTGTGACTTGTATTTCATTGAAGCTGGTAGGTAGCAGCAGAGACAGAATGAAGGAGAGGTGAGCTGGTCTTGTGGTAGCAAGCATGACTTGTCCACTTAGCTAAGCAGGGTCTGCCCTGGTTGCATATGAATGGGAGACTAGAAGTGCAAGCACTGTCAGAGATTCCCCTTAGGGGACGGAGCCGCTCTGGGAAGAGCAAGTCTGTTCAGCAGGGAATGTGTGATTAGTTTAGGGATGTGCTTGAAGCGTTTCAGCACCTCTGTTTCCAAGTGCTGAAATGCTTCGAGCTGCTCCAGCTCGAATTGCCCTAGCCAAATCATTTTGGCTGGGGGCGAACAGGCAGTTTAAAAGGAGGAAGGCAGGTCTTGCCAGCAACTCCATTGCAGCTCTGCTCCCCCCCCCCACACACACTGCCTCAGAGCGGCACTGTTTGTATGAAGCAGCTAGGCTCTGTTTGCCTGCTGCATTTGCTTAGGAACAGGAAGTTCCCTGTTCCTAGCAGGAAATGCTGTCTGAGCATGTGCAGATGCTGCCATCTTGAATGCTCAGCAACACTGACAGCTTTCTCGCTGCCCCATTAGGTGTTTTTTTTTTTTAATTTAAGGTAGGCAGGGTTTCTCTCTTTGCTTGTAAAGAGGAATCCTCACTGTATTCCCCTTTATGAGCATGTCCCCTTGAACCACTGAACCAGTTTGGCTCAGTTTGACACTCGGACCGAACTGGGGACTGGTTCGATTCAAATTGGTTGGGCTTGGCTCAAACTGAACCACAGAATCAGTTATGTGCACACCTCTGTTCTCAGCACTGAGGGGTGTGTGTGTGTGTGTGTGTGAGAGAGAGAGAGAGAGAGAGAGATTTTTATACTGCCCAAAACTTATGTCTCTGGGTGGTTTACAACAAAAACAGAAAAGTTAAAACATTAGTTGAAACAGAGAAATGACAACAAAGAAATTAAAACATTGGTTAAAATAAATGACAAAAAGTTAAAACATTACAATAATTTAAAACTTTAAATTAATATTTTAAAATGAAGTTAAAACTGTTAAAATGGTATTTAATGAAAAGCCTGGGTGATCAAATGTGTCTTTAAAGATGTTTTTTAAATGGTCAGAGATGGGGAAGCTCTTATTTCAGCAGCAAGCACATTCCAAAGCATCGGGGCAGCAACTGAGTAGCCCTATCCCCGAGTAGCCAGCAGACGGACCTCTCCTGATGATCTCAATGGGCGGTGGGGTTCATGATGAAGACGTTCTCGTAAATACCCAGGGCCCAAGCTGTTTAGGGCTTTATAGGTTATATTTTGCCCTGAAACTTATCGGCAGCCATTGTAGCTCTTTCAATACAGGAGTAATATGGTCTCGCCAAGATGACCTGGAGACCAACCTGGCTGCTGCATTCTGAACCAGCTGTAGTTTTTGGACTACATACAAAGGCAACCCCACATAGAGCGCATTACAGTAATCCAGTCTGGAGGTTACCAGCAGATGTACTACTGTCCTGAGGTCATTTATCACAAGAAATGGAAGCTGCTGATGTATCAGCCAAAGCTGATAAAAGGCACCTCTGGCCACTGCCTCAACCTGGGACACCAGGGAGAGGCTTGAATCCAGAAGCACCCCTAGACTGAGTACCTGTTTCTTTTGGGGAAGTGTGACCCCATCCACAACAGGTAGATCAAAATTGTCTCTCGAGTTTTGACCCTGCACAATGAGTACCTCCGTCTCATCTGGATTCAGTCTCAGTTTGTTATCCCTCATCCAGCCCATCACCGTCTCCAGCCAGGCATTTAGGGAGGCTATGCCTTTTCCCAATGAGGTTGACATGGAGAAATAGATTTGGGTGTCATCAGCATATTGATAGCACCCTCCACCAAATCTTCTGATGATCTCTCTCAGCAGTTTCATGTAGATGTTAAACAACGTCGGAGACAATACGGAGCCCTGATGGGCAACATATGAAAGTTCGGATTTTGAAGAACAGTCTCCAAGGGATACTATCTGGAATCTGCCCGAGAGCAGATTTCCCCCCAAAGCAGTGCCCCACACTCCCAACCCTCTCAGACGCTCCAGAAAAATACTATGGTTGATAGTATCGAAAGCCACTGAGAGGTCCAAAAGGACCGACAGAGTTACACTTCCTCTGTCAATTCCCAATTGGAGATCATCCATCCGGCCGACCAAGGCAGTCTCCGCCCCATAGCTTGCCCAAAAGCCAGTTTGAAATGGGTCTAGATAATCCGTTTTCTCCAAGACTGGAGCTGGGAGGCCACGACCCTCTCAATTACTTTGCCCAACCATGGAAGGTTGGAGACAGGCCTGTAGTCATCCAACTCTGAAGGATCCAAGGAAGGCTTCTTTAGAAGTGGTCTAATAAGTGCCTCCTTAAGACAAGGAGGCATCCTTTCCTCCCTCAGGGAAGCATTTATTAACTCTACCAGGCCTCCTACAACCCCTCCCCCCCCCACCAGCTAGATCTTATAAGCCATGTCAGGCAATGGTCAAGAGAGCAGGTAGTAGGCTGCACCACTCCAAGCAGCTTGTCCACATCCTCAGGAGTCACAAACTAGAACTAATCCAACCTAACCACACAAGAGGAGTCACTGGACACCTCCACATCAGACACTGAAGTAATTGTGGAGACTGAGTCTAAGTTGGCCCGAATACAAGAGATTTCCTTACCTACACCATTGCAGCCCCGCCCCTGCTTTTCCTGCATCACTCAGACGTCCACATGTAGCTGCTGCGCTGATCTAGCAGCCTGCACATGTACATGGCCACCATGCATGTGCAGTGGCCATGTGTGTGGTCAGGCACTGCACGCAGACTGCTGGTCAATGCAGCAGCTGTATGAAGACTTCTGAGCAGTGCAGCACCACTGTAGGAAAAGTGGCAGGGCAACAGAGGAGCAGGTAAGGACCTGCTTTACTCATCCTTAAAGCTACCACTCCCCACTCCTCCAAAACAATTCATGCACATCCCTAAAATGTACATCCCTATACTGTCTTATAATAGATGTTTAAGTGGGAGGCTTTAATGTGCTCTGACCCTGGTACAAAATGGCTTTCAGGCAGTTTCCAATTAGTCTTGGCTTGAAGCAACTTGAGGTCACAGTGTAGAGAAATCCAATCTACTGTTAGTACATCTAAAGCAACACCTGGAAAGAGTTTTTTAAAGCACGGGAGGGGATGAAGAGTGTTTCTGCCAGTGCGGTACACAATGTGTACATGATCTGCCTAGGAAGAGATTTTATTTTTTCAGTACATCACATGTTCCTAGCATTACCTTGTTACTCCAATTTGATGTAGTTTTAAAATATCTTCTAATTTCCTATCAATACCCTGGAATAAATTATTGGAATAAATTATTGTGAGTGATTTTAAACATTCTATCCTGTTTTATACTTGCATTTTAAATTATGTACACCGCCTAGGGATACACAAATCAGGTGGTATATAAATATGGTAAGTAAAAATGACATAAGCCATAATACCAGACCCAACTCTGTTCAACTTGAAAGGGTATGTGTCTCTCTCTCAGACTGGCTTCATATCCTATAACCACCGAGGAGGTCAGCAAAGGTTGTCAAGCTCAAGGAGTAAAATGTTGCTAAAACAGCTTTATTTCAGGGTAGCAGACAGCACCTCACCATATGCTTGGAAGCTTCCATTTTGGATGCTTGAGTTTGGGGGATCATGAACTCTGCACATGCCCATATTTGGCAGTACTTTCAGATGGTTGCTTAGCACAAGCAAAGCATGGGGCAATGATGACCGAGGTCATAACAACAAAGACTGAAAGGAGTCATCCCAAAAACCTCTCTTTGTTTCTCTGTCAAAGAGAAGGAAGCTGGCAAAATAGACCCACAAATCAAAAACATTCTCTAGGGAAAGTAACAAATGTCTGTCTGTCTAACACATTTGTATACTGCTCAAAATGCAAATCTCTGGGTGGTTTACAACAAAATAATAAAAACAACAAATAAAAGGTTAAAATATTACAACAATTTAAAATTTAAAACATTCAAACTATAAAAAATCAAACAATTAAAACAGTATCTAATTTAAAGCCTGGGTGAACAAGGCTTTTGCAAGAGAGGAAGCATGAGCTAATGTTCTCCACAGTAACTCAGATAAGCACAGCAACTCTCCACCCCACTGTCAACAGCTTAATGAGCTGGCAATGACTAGGAGGAGGAAAACTTAAAACTTAGAAAACTTATCTTTGAACCTGGAGAGACATCTATTCAAATAAGCCTTAAGTTCAACCATTTAAACCTTCCACACACTCTTCTCCAAGACATTCCAGCCTTTTGGCCCATAAATTTCATTGTTCAAGTGTTCCTGGCCCAAGCACATGGACTCGGGATCTGCATAGGAGTCCAACCGGACCTTTACCATACTGGCTCTCAAGCTTGAGAGTGGTAGCTCTATGCCACTTGCCCTTTCTTTTTCCTGCTTTTCTGACACCTTCCCCCGTGAGGAGATCTGCTCGTGTGCCTATCTACAAGTTCACCGGATGCACTACCGGATAAGGATAGGTAACACTAACCTTCTGCCCCTCTAAATCTCCCTGTCCCCTTCTCTTTCATCTCCATTTCTACGTTTAAGCTCTTTCTATGGCAAGCCTTAAGCTGGTTTATTTACAATTTGGACCTTAAGCTAAATTCCTCTTAGTGAGATTCTTGTTAAGACTATTAATTAAGATTGTATTGCCTTGCCTAACTAACTTTTACTTTCCTGTACCCCAGTTTTATCCCTCAATAAATCAGTTGAATTGCATTTATGTTTCCTTGTTATTTTCAAGACCAAAACTCTGCTCAAATTAACACAGTAATAGACTGCTCCCCCATAGTCAAGCTGATTCCACCCATATTAACCCAAAAGTATAGTTAGATTGTCTAGCCAGCACTCTGGAGCAGATCTATTAACACTTCATAAGTCTCTCTGTCTCCCCCCCACTCCCTCCCCCCCTCCCCCCCCCCCACACACGCTCACACATACACTCACCCTCACCTCCAGTTGAGGGTGAACTTATTCACCAAGCTCCAAGATGTCTTCAAAGAAGTCTTCCACTCTCTTCTCAGTGGCAATGACATAATGGGAAATATGTCATAATGGGAGAAATGGCAGTCGCAGAATCCATGTGTGAAGGAGAGACACTCCCCCCTGCTCCAGTCTCCTTGGTCTGGCATGCTTAGCGCATCAGGACAAAAGCAGCAGCACAGCTCACTGGGAAATAAAGGAGATGTTTTTCCTATCTACCCCCTCTACTGTCTCTCTTATGAACTGCAGAGCATTGTGATAGCCTTTGGGAAGATGTAGCCCATATTCCAAGGGCTACTGGGCCTTCACTTTGACACGCTTGTCAGAACAACAATGGAGTAAAGAGAGGGAAAGGGAAAGGCCCTGCTTGGTAGTGCCACTGCTCTCCTGGTATGCTGGAGTGCTCTACAGCAACAGTGAAGGGAAGGTGGGAAAGAGAGAAGGAAACGGTTTCCTCCACAGTTGAGTAACTCTGCTGATGGTTTTCCTGCCAACTCAGCACTGCTGATTCATGTCAGGTGAGCATGGATGTTTCCGGAGAGGGAGTGTCCAACTTGTCTGTGTTGCCTCAGATCGGCTTAGCAAGGTCTTCCTGATTTTCTCTCTTCCCCCAGAAGGGAATGTTTTATAGCGGCTTCCCTCAGACACACAAGGAAAGCTTAAGCAGATTTAACTAAAGGTTTATTCAGCAGCAACTCCCTTTTCTCTTTCTCCTTTCTCTCCCTTTTCCTCTTGACTCCTCCCACCCCCTGCCACTCTCTACAGGATCCCCCTTGGGACAAATGTACAAAAAACAAACAAACTGCAGAATATTACTGAACAGAATACAACACAGAAGGACTCAGATAATTTCTGAGCTAATTAGAGATGAGGTGTCGGAAATTCATCCATTGAACTTATATGCCCTTTAGCCTGTTACAGTTGTTACAGTCTAAGGTGTTGGGAATTCTCTCTGGTAAGAGATACCTTTCTAATATAGCAGAGTGCACAGAGGCAAAACACAGTGTAGTCTGCCCAGGCATGTGTGTATGCTGAGAGTGTAATAACTTGGAGCCAGTTCATAGTTTCAAATCAATATAAGGAGTCTTTATTAGTGAATTCCATTCTAGATAGTAAAGTGGAGAGATAGGATCTCTAATCTATCTGTCTTGCTGGATGCAGAGGGATTCTGCATCTCTGCACACATGGTGCAGGGAGAGAGGAGCGTGGGTGTTGCAAGGGAGAAGAAAGGTAAAGAGGAAGAGGAAGTGGCAGGAAGGAAGGAAGTCCCTGAGAGTAGCAATCTACATGTCAAGGGATAGAGCAGTAGAGAAGGAATGACCAGTGTCTTGACCTCTCTAGCCCTCTGACTCACTAGTCTCTCCCCCTCTGTCACTGAGGCGTGAGCCAGCGCAGAGTCCTTCACTTCCAACGTAAGGGACATGTAATGCAAATAGATAGTTATTTGGATATGAAAGCTCTTGACTCAGTATATGGAAAATAGATGATCCTCAGCCTCCTTCCAAAGATATGCCTGACTTATCCTTGTTTTTTGTGGGGGTGGGTGGGTTGTGTGTGGTAGTGCTTTGTGCTATTAATAGCTGTGTGGAAATCAGAAGTTCAGCTAGTGAGTTTCTTCAGTATTGCAGTTGCTCCATGTGCTTACTTTTTGAATGCCAGTTAAAGGTGTGCAGTCCCATCCCCCTCACCACCAATGCCAGGCAGAAATATAGGTCATTCAGTCATGAAATTCCATAAGCCGAGCACTGTAAGATGGAATCCATGTGGGAAGAAAACCCTAACGAAATAATCCCCCCTACAATGCAATTTGCTATCCTTTGGTGTAGTCATTTACTTTTACAGGAGTATTCTCTCCTCCATTACTTAAGGGCAAACTAAGGGTCTGCTTTGCAGATGAAAAAGCTAAAAATAGTAAACCAATTTACACAATAAATGTCTTCTGTAAATGTTGAACAATGCTTTCTTCGTAGTGTTTTACTCGCATTTCATCTGTTTCTTGAATAGGCATAAGAGATTATGCAGATTATTTACTTGTCAAGCTCCTTGAAGAAAGGAATGCCAAATATTCATCTATATCCTAGTCTTTCTAATTAAATCTGATCTTTTTGCACAGTCTATAAAACCTGCTCAAAGTTCCATACGTGGTGATTCCTGTGCACTGTGTACAGTATCTCCCTCTTTAGATATGTAAGCTTCCATTTCATGAGTGTGATCCAAATAATCCTATTATGAGACAGAACAGATTGAGGTGTGACCTAGCATTTTTGCTTTGATCATCCAATACACCACCTAATAAGAAGAACAGCTCCAAATGTGAATTCCAGCAGCCGACTATGCCAGTTCCACCTTATTCTGGAGAGCACCTGCTAAGGGTCGAGCAATGCTTTTGAAGTGGAGTTTTATGTTTTCAAAGGCGAGCTGGCTGCAGTACATGAGAAAGTCAGTGAAAGGCAGCGCCAAGATTGATTGAAACAATGCTTAGGTCAATTGTGACAGGCTATTTCATCATGCATGGGGACGGGAACAGTCCTTTTGTCCTTTAGGGCTTTACACGTGACAGACCTGTGCAGGAGGGGTAATGATGGTAATCTGAAAAAGAACATTTCCTAGTAGAATGGTGGCTGGCTAGATTTCTTAATTTTATTAATGGCAGGCCGGCCATTTGTCAGGTAGAGCTGTGCGACAGGTAGCATGGCTCACGGGCAGGGCGTGAGAGAGAGAGAGGAGCAACCTCTCTTTATATACCACCCAAAATGCGCAGCTCTGGGCTGTGTAGAATAACATGATTTAAACAAAAATGTAAACATCCAAGCAATTTAAAACCATAACAAATTCCATAAGTCTAATTAAAAGCTTGGGTGAATAAATGCATCTTGGGAGTCTTTTTTTTTTTTTTTAAACTGTCAGAGAAGGGGAGGCTTTATTTTGGTGATGTCACAGACTAGTGACAATCTATTTCAACTGCGCAGGCGCGCTGGAGCGCCTCGCAGTTATCAAGAGCCGCTGGGCCGAACGGACAGGTCCAGCAGTCGCTCCGGCCACTGCCACCGCTGTGTGTGTGGGGGGAAGGTGAGGCCTGCTCAGCGAACCCCCCCGGCCCACCCTCTGGCCACCACCCCTCGGCTACGCACATGGCAGCTTGAATTATGAAAAAAATGGAGGTCCAACGTGGTGGTGCAGCGGTGGGGAGGGCGCAGGGTGGCTGCAGGTGGGCCCCCAGGCCATTTGGAGGCCCCTCTGGACCATGGAGGCCACGGACCAGGCCCCAAGGTCTGGGGGTAAGAGCACCTCTGCTTACAGGCCTATCTGCTGCCTGCTGTTATCATTTCCCCTCACTCTATTGGGGCATATTTTTTATTTTTCCCTCCTTCCCCCACTGGGGCATATCTCTTCTTTCCTTTCTTCCCCTCCAACGTGAGCTAGGAACACCTGTTTCCACTGTCTGGTTTGGTGGCATAGTCTGAGAGTGCTCAGGTGCCACCACTACTGTCTTGGCAGCATAGCCTGAGAATGCTGGCCACCTGCCTGCAGATTGGGGTGTGTGTGTGTGGTATCACTGAACTGCCCCTGGGAGAAAAGCTGAGCAAGGAAAGTGGTGTATGGCAAACTGTGGCTGCAGAATTGATAGGCATATACATTTTTTTAAATCCTATATGCCCCACCATGCAGCAGCATGGCCATCAAAAATGACCACCAACCTCCTAATTAATAAAGCATGCATGCAGCAAAGGAAGTGTGCATGTGCTGTGCTGCATTCCACACTAAGCAGTGAGGCTGAGATTGATTTTTGATTATCTTCCCTTCCCTTGGAAGCCCTGTGTCACCTGAAAATATGTCCCTGAGAGTTGCATGACCATCAGAGACATATTTCTGGGTGGCACACCATGCTTTTGAGGGAAGAGGAGATTATTTGCTGTCCTTAGATTTTTTAAAGATGTCATTAGATTTTTTAAAAGTACACCAAAATAAAATCTATTAAAACAATGGGGGGGGATGAATGAAAATGTGTGTGTGTGTGTGTGTGTGTGTGTGTGTGTTTGCTTTTTTAATTCTTGCATGCCTATTGCTCAGCATCTTGGAGCTTTTACAGCTGCTGATAAATGCTGCTAATACGTGATACAAATGATGTTAGTTTCTCCAACTCAAACCTGAGTATTATTGTTCAGAAATAAATGAAAACGAATTAAAATACAAAAAAAAAAAAAAGGGTGTGGGGAGTGAATGTCCCAGTTAATCTCATTTAGGAACCCCTAGCTCTGCTCACAGAACTGCAGTGCCCAGAATTCCTTGTGGAGAAGCAGTGATTATTAGAGCCACTTATGCTTAGTGTAGATATCTTCTGCATCCTGACAGTTGCAGATGTGGAGTGGCAGTGCCACCTTCTGGGAAGTGCCTTGAATAGAGAGCATAAACCAAAGTAACAGCAAGAAGTGCTGTGTAGATAAGCAGTAAAAGAGAAATCTAGTTCGGAGAATTATTTCTGGTAGAAATGACTCTCTGGAGATTATACATGAAGATTCACAGAAGGGAACATTGGCAGAGCACATTTCAATACTTCAGAGCAAAGACGCACAACTCAAATGCCCTGATGGAACCAGCCATGACTTGCTTGTGGGGCCAAGGTTGATTTTTAATCAACCATTAATCATTAATCATTACATGAAATTTAATTATTTAAAATATTAATAAAAATGAAGGGTCAGAGGGTTGGAGTCCAGGGGAAAGGTGAGGGCAAAGAGGGAAGGTTCAGTAGGCTCCAGTCCAGGAACAGGGGACATCTGCTCTCAAGTGGCCCACTGCATTCCTACTCATCAGTGGGAAAGGCCAAGAGCTCTTAATGGCTCCTGCTGTCACTGCAGGATATTGCTGGGGGCGAGGTGGGGGGGGAGTCCCTGCAGGCCAGATCTTTCCTCCAGGCCTTATGTTGTTCAGACCTGCTTTGGAGTATAAAAATACCTACAACCAAATTAAAATTTGGGGACGGGGGAGGGGATCTTGAAGTACCGCTTTGTTTCTCTTCCGGGCACACTTTGATTGCTAGATTCTGTTTCTTTTTGCAAGCAGTTGTTCCTTTGTAGCCACAATTCACTCCTGGATTCTCCTTCTGAAAACAATGGGCAAATGACTAGAACAATATAGAATTACAGAGAAAGAAATGTTTTAGCACCACCTTGTTGTCCAGACAGGAAGGAAGTTTTATGCTGTTGTCTGTGCTGCAGGGTTCAGGGACCAGACTAGTGCTGAAAGGCTTGAATGTTAATTTGAGACAGAACTTCAATTATGAAAGATTTTAAGGGAGATGAAGACAAATGTGAGTAAGTTGAGGAGATCTGAAACGTTTGGAGACAGGAAAAAGAGGAGAATTTAGCTAGTACTGGGAGACAGAGAAAATGAGCTGAGTGGGAATAAATGGAACAGTTATCTTGCTTTTGGACTTCATAATTTTAATTGTATATGTTCAGTATTTCTATTTTATCTGTTCCAGGTGTGAGGCACAAGTCTTCCTACAGCAAAAACATTAACAACATGTCCAGGTGGCTGTTACTTCCACTCCCTTTCTTCCCCATACAGCTCGTTAGCCTTCTCCAGTGATGATAATAGAGGGAGACAGATGGAGAGGTTGGCCTTTTTTAGAGCAACCACTCGTCTACAATGTGCCATCTTGAAGGTGATGATTTCTTCATCATCATCCAATGCTCTCAAAGGAATCGAGTTGGGTAAGGTGTAGACATCACAGATTAGCATAACTGGGCTGCTGTTGAGGGCACAGGACCCTCACAAGTGCCCTTTCCTGCTCCCTGATAACCTTCAGAGTGTTGCTCCCACCAGGGATGTAGCAAGGTTGGTTTGGGTTCTGGAACATAAAGCAGAGATGGGTCCTCAGGTGCCTTCTCAAAGCTACAACTCCCCCCCCCCCGCCACCAATATATTTTTGTTGCATGTAAGGACATGGTGAGCCACCTAATGGCGCAGCAGGGAAATGACTTGCCTAGCAAGCCAGAGGTTGCCAGTTCGAATCCTTGCTGGCATGTTTCCCAGACTATGGGAAACACCTATATCAGGCAGCAGTGATATAGAAAGATGCTGAAAGGCATCATCTCATACTGCATGGGAGAGGGCAATGGTAAGCCCCTTCTGTATTCTACCAAAGAAAACCACATGGCTTTGTGGTCGCCAGGACACCGACTCAATGGCACACTTTACCTTTAAGGGCATGATGAAAAACAAAACAAGTTCAGAACACCCTTTCGCTCCTGTGGAAATTATATCACACACTCCCAACATACGCAGATACCTTCATACACAAACACACTTGCACATATGCATTTCCCTGGCTTAGAAACATTTTTAAACACATATACAGTACTTCAGCCTGACACCAAGACAAGTCCGCCAATAAAAACCCAGCAGTAGGCCAGTGAGTAGGAAAGCAAAGAATGAGTTGCTCTCCAGCCAGCAGTCTGAACTGAACTGAACTGAACTGAACTGAATTAGAAAGCAGAGTGGATGGACCACTCTGCTTTCTCAATGGTAGAGCACCTGCTTTGCATCCAGAAAGTCCCAGATTCAATCCCTGGCATTTCCAAGAGCTTTCCCAGACAGCAGGCCTTACCATGACACTACGATGCTTTACTGAAAGTTTGAAGTGGCCAGAAGAAACCGACGCAAAAAGTGGATTTTTTTTTAACCTCAGATATAAATCAGGCTGTACTCTAATGCACAATGGAAGACCCACATCGTGTGTGAAGTGCTCCACAATAACTCACAGGGACTTCAGGGTAAATCTGGCCGATATGTGAATGCACTGCACACCCTCCATTCTGGAGGAGATATCAACTAAAAGCCCTGTGTGAAGAAGTTCCAGGTAGGGCTGGGGAAGACTTCTACCTGTAACCTTGGAGAGCTGATGCCCGTCAGTGTAGTGAGATGCGATCTGACCGGGGAGGGGCCAAAGGCCTTATAAGGAGTGGGACTGTTAAGTAAGCAGTGTACATTTTTTGCTTTTTTCTCTCTCGTGCTGGAGTCCTTCTGAAGCTCAAGCAGAGCTAAGACAATAAAGAACCGAGTCCTCACATCACTACCTTTATGACTCCCAACAAGAAGAGACAGAGCAGGGGCGTAACTATAATAGGGCAAGGGGAGACAGTTGTCTCCCCCCCCCCGAGGCAAGTCACATGACTGACTCCCCCAGCCACGCACCTGCCCAGGCGTCCTTCAGTTGTATTCATCCTTCGAAACTGATGTGAGTGTTGAGACCTGGAGCTACCAGAACAGCATGTCTTTCTTTAGTATCATTAAATAGCAATAGCAACAGCAATAGCACTTACATTTATATACCGCTCTATAGCCGAAGCTCTCTAAGTGGTTTACAATGATTTAGCATATTGCCCCCAACGTTCTGGGTACTCATTTTACCGACCTCGGAAGGATGGAAGGCTGAGTCAACCTTGACTTGCATTGTCCACAATTTACAAAATCTATCTATTTATCTATAATTTTTAATATACTTTTTGTTACCACTATTCAGCCTTTACTTCATGAGCTGAGCTTCGGGGGGGGGGGCATTTTAAAATCTTGTCTTTGGGCCCACTCCAACCTTGCTACGCCCCTGAGACAGAATAGACAATACTGAGCTTGATGGACAATAGGTCTGACTCAGCATAAGGCTGTTTGCTATGTTCATATGGATTCAGTATTTTAACTCACTGAAACGACAAGTGTTTTCTTGTCCTCTAAAATCTAGACCAAATCACCAACTCTTTTCTCCCATGGTGGTATGGGCCTTGGTCTAGATAGTATCCCAATACACTTATAAAAGATGAGTTCCCCTTGTCTTTTGGAGAACTTTACAATTTATTTATTACATCTGTCATATGTTGCATTGTTCCCCGCTTTTTAGGATTTGAGAGCACACATGGAGCATCCAGCTTTACACTGCAAAGCAGGACTGTATCTTTGAATTTAGGAGCCTTTGGGAAAGCTGCCAACTAATTAACACAGGGAAGCAGCCTGGTATTTCTGTTGAGTTATGACACTACTGGGAATATTCAAAGTTGGCTCTCAAAACAGTAGTGTCCTGTGTCTTTCACCATGTCTGAGATGCATGAAATGACCTACCAAAAGCACATTCAAATAAATACTCTGAAGCCATTTGAAGCCATTTTAAGAGCATCTGGTCTCAGAAATATGCATTTAAAAAGAAAGTCTAGCCTTAAAATGTGAAGAACAATGTATTGTGGGCACAAAACTTGTTGTTTAATGGGCAGATGTGATTTATTTAAATGTCTCAGTGGGAGGTTGTTTTAGAGCTGCTTTTAGAAACACATAAGAGGATAGCTGCCCAAACTGGTCTATGGGCCCTGTATTGGATCAATGTGGACAACAGCTGAATAACAAATAACGAATCATAGTTCATAGAAGATGAATTCATGAATTCCTTTACCCAAAGGATTTCACCACTTATCATGCAAGCAATCAATGCAACATTTGTGAAAAGGATTTCCCTGGGAAATGATTCATTAGTTTGTCACGGGAACCTCACTCCTTTATGCTTACACTTCTATACCCTTGCGTTTTTTTGGTTTTTTTTAATGATAGCTTTTAATATTGTTCTCTCCCTGCAACATAAATATTTTTTTCCTTTGTAAATCTTTAATATACATGATGTGTTTCTATTCTGGGAATTTTCCTAGTTCAATATGTTGGACTGTCTGTGAATAAATACAACTCTGTGTTCCACACTGTCTAAGATGATTTACATCCTACTGTTCTCTGTTATAGGGCTTGCATGATTTTTCTTTTCTTTTCTTTTCTTTTTTGGGAACAACATGTACTGCTAGAGCATGTTGAAAGTTATAGCATAATTGAATGTGCCTGGAAAACTCTCTTGTCAAAAACTGGAGAAATTTTTAATTATTATTGCTAACAGAACCAAACAATATATATTGCCAGATAACATTTTTAAAAGGTTCTAAAGTTTAAAACTGATCTTGATCATTTATACCAGGGTTTCTTAACTTTGGCCCCCAGATGTTGTTGGACTACAACTCCCAGAATCCCCAGACATGATTTTTGTGGCTGGGTATTCTGGGAGTTGTAGTCCAACAGCATCTGGAGGCCCAAGGTTAAGAAACCCTGATTTATACTGTAAATATATTTCATTTCATTTTATTCTATTCTATTCAGTTTCCAAAATGTCACCTCCCTGGGTGACTTACTGCAATCAGAATAACATAATCAGAGAAGAAAAAAATTCCACTAAAAGAAATCAACAGAAAACAGCATGACAGCATTAATCTAACCCCAAGTGCAGTGAAACCAAACTGTCTTTGTGTTCCACTGAAACACTAATCAAGGAACCAATAGGGCTTCCTGTGGTGAGGAGAAGGATCCATAGCTCAATGGTAGATCACATGCTTGGCATGTTTTCACTCCCTCTTATGTCCCCCTGAAACCCTGGATAATTGCGGCCAATCAGTGTAGACAATACTTAACTCAGTGGTCTGGGTCAGTGATCTGACTCAGTATAAAGTAGCTTGCTGTGCTTAAGGAGTTCCACAAGCTGGGTACTGCAACTGAAAAGGTCCTATCTTGCATTCCCACCTACCATACTGCTGATGGCAATGCAATGTGATGTGGAGTCTCTGTTGACTATGTCAGTGGGTGGATAGGATCATGGGGGCAAAAAGGTGGTACTTCAGATTTAATTGATATTAAAAATTGGTTGCCATTACTCCTGTTGCTGGGACACTGTTTACCCCATTCCCCATGGGCGTTGGTAGAATCTCTATAATGTCCCCAAAGAACTCTAAAGTTGTATCTTTGCCTGTCAGTGGGTGGGTTCACATGACTGCCAGCCATTCTGGAAGTGGGGAATATGTCATAACATGAGAGCAGGAGCTTCTGGCGGGCGTAACATCTGAACCTACCCAAGTCCAGTGTTTTAGATTCTCCACCCGACATTCTCCCAGTGTTGGTACACTAGAGCTGGAAGTCTGAGATCTTGTGGGTGGAGAATGTCAGGAGAACATTTGGTGAACAGTGTAGTAACTGGATTTGGGCAGGTTCAGTCATCACGCTCACTGGGAGTACATGCTCTTGTGTCCTGACAGATACGCATTTTCCACATTCTAGACTTGCCGGCAGTTGTGTGAACCTGCACAATGTGTACAGATAGAACATAATGCTAATGTTCTGCCTTACCTGTCTCCATTATTGCCTTTCCAGATTCTATATATTGCTGAATTTTCAGAGGTACAACCAGATCCATTCTATCAGTACTACGCACTATTACGAATATTTATATACCGTTTTTCAACCAAAGTTCCCAAGTGTGGTCAGTTTAACATATTGCAGGACAAGCATCAGATAGTGATTGTTGGTGTAAGACTAGGAATTATCAGTGTACAAGAATTCTCATTATCGGAATGTAAATTTTCATTTTAAAGATTTTGATCTGTGTGATAAACTGGAGGATATGCTATATAAACATACTTTGTTAAAACTGCATACGAATGCATGCAATTTTTTTCCTGATTGTACAGACAATTCTGGCATGATGCATCTCAGTCTACCCTCTAAGCAGAGGGCACAATCTGATGCTCACCTGGGTGACTGGCAATTCTCCCTGAGCAAGTAGATAAATGGCAAACTGTGGCTGCTCCCCTGACTGCCACCATTTGTGTGAATTGTGCAGAGCAGTGATGCTGGCAGGCAGCCAGCCATTTGCGATTTGAGCCATCTGCTAATCAGTAGTAATAGGGCTGTATTCTCTTCCAAGCTGAATTTTCTTCCTCCTTTTCTAATTAATAGATGGCGATGGAGGATCGGCAACATTTGGTGAGACAGGATTGCATTGGAGCTCTTTCAAATATCTTCAAGCAGCACAACTGCAGAATTGTTTTATATATCCAAGGAGACTTTTGTTAAATTACACTGCAAATCTCTCTGCCTTTAGGCTTATGCTGCCACCTAGTGAACACCAAACAAATTGGCCAATGGGTGACGGACTTTGAAAAAATTGCATGAGCACCTAAAAAGCAGTTCACATGATTCAGGTAAAGGTAAAGTGTGCCGTGGAATCGATGTCAACCACACAGAGCCCTGTGGCTGTCTTTGGTAGAATACAGGAGGGGTTTACTATTGCCATTTCCTGTGCAATATGAGATGATGCCTTTCAGCATCTTCCTATATCACTGCTGCCTGATACAGGTGTTTCCCATAGTCTGGGGAACATACCAGCAGGGATTCGAACCATCAACCTCTGGCTCTGTAATTTTCAGGAGCTTAATAATATTGTCTCTAGTCCACTTGCGCAGAGCAGTGTTTGCGAAGATATATAATCCTGTGTGGGCCACAAAGAAGATTGTGAGCGGTTGTCTTGGTTATTTGAATTATAACTAAAAATTACAACTCAGATTCCCTGCTAACTAAGCAAAGAGGCACCTTCTAAAGTGGCGATTCTCTTTATTGAGCAGGGGGAGACCAACTGGCCTTATCCTGTCCCAGCACAGCATCCCTCCCAATGGCTGTTTCTGGTGTCTACCTTATGCTTCTTTTTTTTTAGATTGTGAGCCTTTTGGGGACAGGGAACCATTTTATGTATTTTCTGATTTCTGTCTACAGGTGAAACTCGGAAAATTAGAATATCGTGCAAAAGTCCATTAATTTCAGTAATGCAAATTAAAAGGTGAAACTGATATATGAGACAGACGCATTACATGTGAAGCAAGATAAGGCAAGCCTTAATTTGTTATAATTGTGATGATCATGGCGTACAGCTCATGAAAACCCCAAATCCACAATCTCAGAAAATTAGAATATTACATGGGACCAAGAAGACAAGGATTGAAGAATAGAACAATATCGGACCTCTGAAAAGTATACAGTGTACTGTGCTTGATTGGCCAGCAAACTCGCCTGACCTGACCCCATAGAGAATCTATGAGAAGGATGAGAGACATGAGAAGGATGAGAGACATGAGACCAAACAATGCAGAATTGCTGAAGGCCGCTAATGAAGCATCCTGGTCTTCCATAACACCTCATCAGTGCCACAGGCTGATAGCATCCATGCCACGCCGCATTGAGGCAGTAATTGCTGCAAAAGGGGCCCAAACCAAGTACTGAATACATATGCATGCTTATACTTTTCAGAGGTCCGATATTGTTCTATTCTTCAATCCTTGTCTTCTTGGTTCCATGTAATATTCTAATTTTCTGAGATTGTGGATTTGGGGTTTTCATGAGCTGTACGCCATGATCATCACAATTATAACAAATTAAGGCTTGACTTATCTCACTTTGCATGTAATGCGTCTGTCTCATATATCAGTTTCACCTTTTAATTTGCATTACTGAAATTAATGGACTTTTGCACGATATTCTAATTTTCCGAGTTTCACCTGTATGTAAACTGCTTTGGGAATTTTTGTTGAAAAGCGGTATACAGCCATACCTTGCCGGCAGTTTTGAGTATATGTGAATGGGATTCTGTGACATGTCTTGCCAACAGTGACCTGAGTATCTGGGAGGGGCTTTTTGTGTGTGTTTTTTAGTGATTTTGAAAGGGTTTCAGTTATTTGGTGGGGTGGATTCAGAGGTTTGGTCTGCTCATTCTTCTTCATGACCCTTTCTAACCGTTGCCTTTGAGTAATTTGGCGGGGTTCAAATGTCCAGAGGTTCGATCTGCTCATTCTTCTTGGTGATTTTCAGCCTTGGGGGGGTATTTTCCCCCTTGATTTTTAGGTCTTCTTACAGACGTGGTTCCCCTAACCCCCTGTTTCCCATAGACTTTAATGCATCACCAACCACGAATTTGCCAACGGCGAGGTTTTGGCAGAACGGAACCCTAGCAGTTGGCAAGGGATGACTGTATAAATATCCATTATATTCATATTGGTAGAAAGAAATGCAAGGTCCATCTGTTTTACTTTATTTTCTAAACCATATCTAAATGGTTACTAAACAACCATTTAGGAAGTGGTAACTTATCACAGATCAGTCTGGAAGTAGCCACTCAGGAAGCTGTTGACATGTATTGTCTTCCTGAGTGGTGAGCAAAATCATTCCTGTGCCCTGATCTTCTGGATTTCTGATCACTGCTAAAGGATATAACGTTTTTTCACCATTTAGGTGCTTTCCAGATTAGACCCTGCAACGGGGTCACAGTGTATCTCTGAATTGTGCTTCCACACTTCCTGTGTTGTGACACCACAGTCCCTACACTGACAGCAGGGGGTTATTTACATTTCTGATGCCTTGTTTCAGATTTAACTGCTGTGATTTGTTGATAACATGTTGTATGTTCGGTGTAAAAAGGTTGCTGGTTTTTTTCGGGTTGTTAGTTTTCATGAGACTGCTCCCCCTGCTGGGCACTTTGCTATCCACGTTTTGAATGCGATTTGCCTGAACAGAAGCATTTTGCCGGTGTTGAGCAGCTAATCTGGAAAGTGCCTTGGTGGGACATTGCAGATGACTTACTGAGTATGCATACAATAGGGTACTACTACTCATTTGTCACTGTGTCCACCCTTGTTGGATATTAATTCCTGTGTCTCATGGACTCATCTACGTTTGCAGGAAACAGAGTACAAATTAACAAATCTGGTAACCCACTTGAGCTCTTTTTCATTCATAGGGTTTTTGGAGCATACTCACAAAAGTTTTTTTAACAACTTGTACTCGACCTTCAAGTATCAAATGCAGTTCATAACACTATAATAATATGATAGAAAGGACTGAAATTGTCTCTTGGCGATGGGGCAGCCAAGATTGCAGCTGGGGTGATATGTTCCTGCTGCTGCTACTTTGTGGGAGTTGTATCAAAGCCGAGAAAAAAGACTCCACTACCAAGAATGTTTGCTCCAGGCAGCAGTGGGTGTAACTGTCACTAGTAACTTTCACTAGTAGCTCACTCATGCAGGCCAGGTGGAATGCTGTGAAGCAAATGGCTGCCTTCTGGCAGTGGTGACACTTCAAATTGCTGCCTTTCCCTCTACTGTACTGCCCTAGCAGTACAAAAAGAACCAAAAAGATCCCCCCAAAACCTAGCCAATGTGGGGGGGGGGCAACCAAAAAATGATAGAAAATAACTATATTGGAAAGTGTATTCAGTATGGATCAATTGGATGTAAATAGAACAATGGTATATACAACAAGAAACACTAGAATCAACAGTGGAAATGACTATATAAATGATAGAGTCCACAGACTATCTATCAAAACAGAACAATGGAGTCCCTAAAATGAGATTATTGATGAAGATGTCCACACACTACGGTGACCTCCATTTCAAAACAGTTTTTTATCAAGTGCTGGTGGGCATGGATCTTGTGAGTTGACATTAATCAGTATACTCATATTTCTTGATCTTAATAGATTGGTTGTATTGCCAAATGTAGTAGAAACATTCTTGTCTCAAAGAGATTTGAGCTGAAGAAAGACTCAGTATCAGAGAGGAGAGCTGGTCTTGTGGTAGCAAGCATGACTTGTCCCCATAGCTAAGCAGGGTCTGCCCTGGTTGCATATGAATGGGAGACTTGATGTCTGAGCACTGTAAGATAGTCCACTCAGGGGATGAAGCCGCTCTGGGAAGAGCAGAAGGTTTCAAGTTCCCTCCCTGGCTTCTCCAAGATAGGGCTGAGAGAGATTCCTGCCTACAACTTTGGAGAAACCGCTGCCAGTTGTTAATGAAACTGCCTCAAGTGTGTTTGGTCAACAGCCCCAGTTCGGTTGAATGTGAGGAATTTAGCTCAAAAGGGGAGAGAGTTCCAATCAGTCTTAATTTGTGTGAGTGCATTAAGGGTAGCCACTTTGGGACCGCTTACTTCTTCTATTTGGTAGCTAGGTACTTCCTCCACTCCTGCTGGCAAGGCCGGATCTAGTGTCACCACAGGATGCAAAAGTATGTCCCCTGTTGCAGAGCCCCTATTGGTACAGCACCCTGTCACATGACCAATACAAGGGGAAGGGGGGCAAAGGTTGGACTGGGACATGTTGAAGGGAGCTTTTGCTAGGGGCCTCCTTCCCTGGGTTAATCCTGAGTGAAGGAGGAGAGTTTGGACTGGATGGGGGTGGAGGGAGAGCTGGAGGCTCGAATGCCAGGAGAGACCTACGTATGGCCTCTAGCTGGCTAGAGAGTGCTGCTATTTTACTTGCATGCTCACTGCTAGCAGAACTTTTAAATGCCTGTATCAAAGAAAGAGATGCCCTTAGCACTGATCTTAAGGAATCTGTTAATATTGGCAAGGAACTTACTGAAAAGATCATATATTCGAGCAATCGTGTTCAGGAACTGGAAACTGTTAGACACCTTTTAACGAATGAAAATAGTGCCTTTAAAGAAAAGTTTGCGGAGTCTAAAACTTACACCCAACTTTTAGAAACCCAGTGCAGTCAGATGCTTGGTTATGTAACTCAGTTAGAGAAAGGGATGCGAATAAGCATGCTGCTGCATGCCCTCTCGAGCAGACCCAGGTGGGCTAGAGAGGTACTTTAAGATAGAGGGGCAAGATTTCAGAAATAAGAGAAAGGGATAGCTTCAGCCCTGAAGGAGCCGGGCAAGAGGCTGTCCTAGAGAGGGGAACACCAAGGTGGTCTGCTGGGGTCTCTTGTTGCAGTCTGCTGGGGTCCAGAGTGAGAGGCACAAGGGAACACTGAGATGTTTCTCAGTGGGAGTCCCAGGTGTAATTACACAAGGAAGCACACTGGGTCATGGAGTTAGGAATATTTATATCCCAAACTGTGCCTTGAGGGCAAATGTGCCTTGAAGGCACATTTCTTTTGTCCTGTTCTGCTGAATAGGGGAGCCCAGACAACTTTTTTTTTTTTTTTTTGGAATGCACTGTGTTTTTGTCCTTCCTGGGTAGGGATGTGTGTGAATCGCTTATGGTATTCAAGGCTGATTGAGAGAACAATTGGAGTGTGCAGGTGCGTTTAAAGAATATCCTGTGCTGGGACTGACTCTCCCAATAATTCCATCAACAGTTTCAGTGGGCACACTTTCAAAGTTACATCACTTACTCATCCCTATTGTAATGGAGGCTGCAGATAAGAAACTTGTCTTATCTGTCTTTTCTCCCTGGCCTGATGGCTACATATTGTCTCTCTTTGTGAGAGGAAGAGGGGAGTTCAGATTTTATTCCAAGGCTGAAATGATCTTAGATGCCAGACACTTGCAGTAGCTAGTCCTGGGAGTCTGCTTAGCTGGGCACCCCTCATAGAGAGTGTGAAGCTAATCCCCTTTCCAATTTGTGGGGTGTGCAGCCAAATCTAGGGATGACCAGTCCACTGCCAACTAAGTGACTTATCCCCATGTATAACATAGACTGGGGACTCACATTGTGGTGCAACTTCTGAGCATAGCAAAAGTGCAATCTTCAAGCCTGAAGATGCACATGCAACCAGGGAGACTTCTGGGAGCTGGCAGAATCAGCTCAGCTGGTAACACAGTCTGTGAAGAATACTGAGCTAGATAGACCAACAGTCTCACTCAATATATGGCAGCTTCCTATGTTCCTATTGTGCTGCCTCTTCTATTGATTCTAGAAAATGTTCTTGTGAAAGAAGGTGCAAGGCTTGCTCATCACAGTTCACAGAAGAACTGGCTTCTGTGAAGCAAGTGGCTGCCTTCTGGCAGGGGTGGCACTTCAAATTGCTGCCTTTCTCTCCACTGTACTACCCTAGAGCACATCATTCTTGCATGCATGATGCTGGGTCTTTTCCTGGTATGTTACTGGGGGTGGGAAGGAATAGCTGCACTTCTAACTATTGATGCAGTTTTGTTAATATAACAGTTCCTCGTGGGAGACTGGGGGTCAGTTCATAGAAAGTTTCTTTCAAAGGAAAGCAATTTCTTTTGGTTCCAGTTTGGCACAGTCTAATTCAATCAGCCATGTAAATATGGACATCCTAGATGCAAGGTGCAGTGGGGAAATGGCTTGACTACCAAGCCAGAGGTTGCCAGTTCGAATCCCCGCTGGTATGTTTCCCAGACTATAGGAAACACCTATATTGGGCAGCAGCGATATAGGAAGATGCTGAAAGGTATCATCTCATATTGTGTGGGAAATGGGAATGATAAACCCCTCCTGTATTCTACCAAAGACAACCACAGGGCTCTGTGGTTGCCAGGAGTTGACACCGACTCAACGGCACACTTTACCTTTAGATCCAAGTATTAGAACACCTAATATATGCATGCACTCACGTGCATGCGCGCGCACACACACACACACACAATTTTTCCTCACTACTCCCAGGTGCTCTAGAGTCTGGATGTGCTGTGATTACAAATGCATTGACAAATGTAGTAAATTTGGACTGAAATGATCCAATGAACACATACAAACTGGCCCATACTATTACAACGATCATCTTTAATTCATTGCCTAAATCAAGAAGTGATTAACAGCAAGATTATCAGTTCTTCTCCCTATCACGCCAGATCACCACTTAAAATCACCTCAAACACCACCACAAATAGTGTATTGAAGTTTTCAGCCCAAGGTTGTATGCTGTTTTTCCTATGATGCAACAGAATTCTCAGAATACTTGGGTGTGGGAACCTGCTTCAAATGGTAAAAGGAAATTGTTTCGAAATGGAATCACAAAAGCTTTCATCATGTTGCTCTTATTTAGACTAGATGATGCTGTTATATAAAAATGCATGTGTTCACCAGCGACTTTTAGCTTTTAGCCCCTCTTCCAGAAGTAACCTTTTATACATAGAAGTTGGTAGCTTATTTTCTAGGTAATAGGCATAATCTTAGGACAGGGAATTCTGAAAATGTTCAAGCATCAGAAAATGGAAACTTTTTTTGTACAGTGGGATGCAGTTTAATACTAGGTATATAGCCACTTAATGGTGCAGTGGGAAATGGCTTGCCTATCAAGCCTGAGGTTGCTGGTTCAAATCCCCGCTGGTATGTTCCCCAGACTATGGGAAGCACCTATATCAGCATAAGCAGTATAGGAAGATGCTGAAAGGCATCATCTCAAACTGTGTGGGAGATGGCAATGGTAAACCTCCTCCTGTATTCTACCAAAGACAACCATAGGACTCTGTGGTCACCATGAGCTGACACTGACTCGAGGGCACACTCTACCTATATATAAAAATACAGATGGTTCTAAAAAGGAATCCAGATGGTACCTTTTAAAGTGTCTTAATTTGTATTCGGTGGAGAAAACAGCATAATAGAGCCAGCGTGGTGTAGTGGTTAGAGTGCTGGACTAGGACCGGGGAGACCTGAGTTCAAATCCCCATTCAGCCATAATACTAGCTGGGTGACTCTGGGCCAGTCACTTCTCTCTCAGCCTAGCCTACTTCACAGGGTTGTTGTGAAAGAGAAACTCAAGAATGTAGTACACCGCTCTGGGCTCCTTGGAGGAAGAGCGGGATATAAATGTAAAATAATAATAATAATAATAATAATAATAATAATCACCAACACAGTAGACTAAAGGAGTGATCTATATGTTGCTGAGTGATGCATGATCAGCTTCTTGCCCGACTGCAAAACGTATCTTATTGCATTGCCCTTGGGCAGGCAACTGGCAGCTGGATATACTGTAACACTGTAAAGATGTTTATAGCATGTAGCTATGCCACACTGGCCCAATTACACATTGGATGGCTTCATGCGTCACAGCGACAAGTACGTTTTTACCAACCCAGTGGTGTAACAAATTCTGAAGAGGCCTGTGTGCAATAACTGAACATGGGCCCCATCAGATAATTTCCCCACAGGAATCAATGTGAAGCTCAAAAAGTGTAATAACTCTGACAATTATCAGCACTCTCCCCAAACTACAATTCCCAGGATAGGAGGGCTAGTATAGAACACATATATGTTTGTAGTGTAGACAGGCAGCTGCCCATAAGCTAGGTCTTTCCCCAGTGCTGAAGGAGGACACTTTGCCCCCACCTCTGTAGGTGGCAATTATGACATCACCTGTGGTTTCTATTATGATGTGCTCACTGTCTCCTTGGTGATGGCTAAGGCTTTAGCCATCAAGGTGTGTAGGATGCAGGAGAACAAGAAGCATCTCACAGGGGCAGCTTGATTATCCTCCTCCTATCCCAAGAATAGATGGGAGAATCATGGCAAAGCATTTGTGCTCCTTTTAAACAGGTAAGGCTGCCAGGTAAGAAGTATCTTTCTGTTGTAGAACAGGAATTTGTAATGGCTGGAGGCAGTTTGAAACCAAGCAATCCAGTAGATGAGGCAACTATTTCAGCATCTCTAAATGCCAAATCTTTTGCTTCCTTTTTCCTTTTTGGCTCTGTAAATGACCTTTGCCAAGGTTTAATTCTAGAGACACTAGGGGGAAAGATACTAAGTTTCCTGGAGGAGAATCTTCACCCTGGAAATAGAGCAACTTGAACAAGAAACTACAGACAACTATCAGACAACCTTGGTTTTGGGAATCATCTGGAAAAGGTTTAAAAAATGATGCAAGATAAGGAAAGGTGCAAGGTATGTAACATAACTTGTTGCATTGTTTCAGAAAAAGGGAAGTGAAAATTACTTTGGATATTAACATTGCCAGCACAGAGCTTTATTGCAAAAGAAATATCAGTCATTTGGATTCTTTCCTAGAGATTGAGAGACAACACCATCACAATGTGCTTAATTAGCTGAAATGCATGGCTTCCAATCAGTTTAAGAAAGCAACAATCTCAAAATAAAAAGTCTGATGATAACACATGGTTGCACTGTTTCAGGAAGGAGGAAGAGCCTGTGTTCATTGCACACATAGATCCGCCCCTACACCAACCACTGGTTCTTGGTGAGTGTCCACTCTTGGTATGAGCTGCAAGTTCTGCTCCTGGTATGTCATCCGAACTCGCCAATGTCAGGTTTCCCCAGCCACACGTCCCTCTGGAAACCTGACACTTGTCAGCTAGATTTGAAGTTTGTTACAGATGTCTGGTTCCACAGGGAAGTCCAGATGCGAAACCCAATATTGGTGGGTTTCGTTGACATGCTGGGAGTGGAACCCATGTCTCGCATCATGAATACGTGCTTCCTGAGTACCTGTGGTTGGCAGAAACTTACCTGCTGCCATGATGTTTGAAGCTGCCCATAGTAGGGTCGGTAGAAAGTGAAGGGAGGAAGGGATAGCGGAGGGCGAGGACACAGACATGGAGGCTTAATTCCCTTCCTCATGGAGATTCAGAATGGAACAGCAGGATCATGCCCATTAGCCATGCTCCTATCTGCATCTGGACATTCAGCATTTGTCTTGAAAGGGCAGCATTGAATGCAGGAAGGCTTCAAATTCTGGGAGGGAGAAACAGAAGGTTCAGATCTGAACTGGAGAAGAACATTTGGGATACAAAGTTTGTCTCTTACAGGAGGTGGGCATTTCAAACTTTCTGGATTAGATTTCCAAGCTGCATGTGCGTTCTGCTCAGTGGCAATTTCAGTTACATTGCAACTTAAGTTTTATGTTTACAGGTTTTAAAGTGTATTACATTCAGAACTGCTAGGATTTTTGTTCCGATTACTTCAATGAAGATATATAAGCATCTCCTGGCAAAGCAGCAAGGCAGACTTGGGAAGTACGATAGCTGTTGACACGATGAAGCATCCTTACTGTGAAAATTAAAAGTCAAAAGGGAACAGTAAATAGGGAACCTGTAACAGCAAAGGTGATATAAGAGGGGTTTGTTCCCCCATGAAGAGAAAGGTGTGATGTGCATCGACCCAATGTAGAGAGTTAGCATGGTGTTGTGGTCAGAGTCTCAGACCAGGACTTGAGAGATCCAGGTTCAAATCCCCACTCAGGCATAAAACTCACATGGTAACTTTGGGCTAGTCATTAGGGCAGTCTGCATGGTCAACATTAGGGCAGGAGAAGGCTCCTATCCTCTTCCAGGAACTGGGCACGTGCTCCTGGTTTTTGATCATTCTGATCAACTTTTTTAAAGGTTGAACACAAGGAGCTTGATCATCAGCCACGCTGGTTAGGGCACGCTTCTCCTTTCCAGTTGTTGTTTGACTGATAATCAAGCTCCCTTTCTCTGATCTTGTTCTGATCTAACATTATGTCTGCTCAGTTAGTCTCCTGCTAACAAACTGAGCACAGAGGCACCTTTTCAAAGTGGTGATTCTCTTTGTTGAGCAGGGGGAGAGCAGGGAGATGGCCTTATCCATCCCCAGCTGCACTTCAGCTTGCCCCATGTACTTATAAGAAGTAGAGCTATCCTCCTCCCTGGCTCAACTGACCAGCGTAGTCTTGGATGTGGTGCTGGCACCTCCTAGGCTTGTGGTACTGGGGAACTTCCACATACACAAAACATATCCCTTCTAACAGAGCACAGAAGCACCTTTTCAAAGTGGTGATTCTCTTTATTGAGCAGGGGGAGAGCAACTGGCCCTATCCAGCCCCAGCACAGCATCCCTCCAGAGGCTGTTGCTGGTGCCTATCTTATGTTTCTTTTTTAGATTGTGAGCCTGTTGGGGACAGGGAGCTGTGTGTGTAAACCGCTTGGGGAACCTTTTGTTGAAAAGTGGTATATAAATATGAATCGTATTCGTATGATTGAAAATCGCAAGTGCACCCAGCTCCTGAATTAGGGTCAGAGGCTTCTCCTTCCCTAATGTTGTTGTGTGAACTGCCTTAGTCTCTCTCAGCCTAGCATACCTTACAGGCTTGTTGTAAGGAAACAGTGGGCAGACTACGTACCACTGGAAGAAGAGTGGAATAAAACTGTAATAATACATTAAACCCACCCTGCCTCCCACATTTTCTCTACTTCAGGAAAAGTGAAGACCCCAGGAACATGATCCCTCCAGTGAACATGTTTACACCTAGTATGAACCACTTGGTTGGTAGTGCATGGATCTCATGGGGCAAGAATTAATGCAGGCCTAGACCAATCTCAACAAACCATTAAAGTAAAGTAGAGTTGCACTGTAAAGTTGGTGTCGACTCCAGGATGCTTTACGGACAGTAGGGATGTGCAAACAGGTTCAATGTTGAATAGGTTCAACGAAGAACCTGTTCGGTTCGACGGTTTGGGGTCTGACCCCGTTTGGTCTGACCCCAGATTAAACACACACACCCCCAACTGTTTGAGGGTTCGCAGACCTTTTTCAACTAATAAAATAATAATAATAATAATAATAAATTAGTTTACCTTACCCCCTCTGGGGGAGTTGTTGGAGGCAGTGTGTGTGTGTCTGTGTCTGTGTCTGCCTCTCTTACAGTACTTCCAGTGACTGTTGCTGGTGTGTATCCTATGTTTCTTTTAGATGGTGAGCCCTTTGGGGACAGGGATCCATCTTATTTATTTATTATTTCTCTGTGTAAACTGCCCTGAGCCATTTTTTGAAGGGCAGTATAGAAATCGAATTATTATTATTATTATTATAGCAGCCCAAACTGGCCCATACGGCCAGATCTTTGGCCCGTTCGGGCCTTCCCCCTCCAGCATGGTGGCCATTTTGGAGGCTGCTACACCTGCACAATTGGCCTCTGCATGGCCTGGGTCAGTTTGGGCTGTAAGGGAGGCCAACGAGGGGAGGGAGAACCTACACACACACCCCCGACACCTCCAACAACTCCCCTGAAGGGGGTAATGTTATTATTTTTATTGTTTTTTTAAAAAGGTCTGTGAATCCCCCTGGACTGAACCAAACGGGGGGGAGGGGCTCAAGGGGGTGCCCAACCGAATTGGCCCAAGTCCAATTTGAGTCCAATCCAGACTCGAACCAAACCGGGCCAGCCAGTTCCGTGCACACTCCTAATGGACAGGGCTTCTGCCCCAAATCTCCTTCAGAAGAGAGTGTGTGCATTCCAGCAAAATTCACAGAGTGTGTGCACACCAGCGAAACTTACCCCGAAGTCCATTCCAGATCCTTGGACCCACTTCACACATAAGTTGGGCTTTGTGATGCAAATTCTAGCTTATCTCGAGGTATTTCTGGATTTTCAAAATGCTGGTTTTAAGCTACTTTTTCTGAAAACGCCGGGAGCAAACAGGGAGAGGCGCAGAATCATTAACGCAGAATCATTAACATAAGAGTCATGGTCTCTTCAGAAATGCAGATCTATCTCTGCAGGGAACTCTCTCTCTCTCTCTCTCTCTCTCTCTCTCTCTGTGCCCACTCCCATTGGCTAGGAAGGAAAACACTGATGTCTGCCACGTGTACTTGCAAAAAATGAAAGCTGAGGGGAGGGGGTGCTTCTTTCAATGCCGAGGGGAGGGGCTGCTTCTCTCAATGCCACAATTGTACTTCAAAGTGGCTTTGCTCAACATTTACCCTGAAGCCAAGTGCGAATAACCTCCTGGCGACCACAGAGCCAAGTGGTTTTCTTTGCATTAAATCCCATACTCTTCCTCTCAGTTAAATTCCCCTGTGTTTGGGATTTTAAATAAATGCTTTCAACATGCCAATTCTGCAAAGAGTTAAATAAATTGTTTTTATACAAAGTGTGCTCCTCTGATGGATTTTATGGCTCTGGTATCAAAGAGACACACCACAATGAACCAAATATTTGGAAATCTTGTTATCCTGTGGGAGAGAGACATTTACAAAATTCCAAGCTTGAAAATGTCAAGTGTTACTCATCGTGGCTGGGGCAATTTTTCTGAAGAGACTTTGAATCCCTTTGGCAGCTCAGGAAGTTATCGCTCGCAATTTGAAACTCAATGCTGGGGCATACAAAGGGATGACTAATACAATTTACTGGAATTTTACTGTTTCCATAAAGGCCACAGTTCCTATTTCAGGTTTTAGTCTCAAAGCCAAATAGTAACTAAGCTGATTTCTGTTATTGTAGAGCAGTATGGCAATAATGGGAGGCACACTACTCAACAACAACAACCACACACACACACCCCATCCCACTCTTTTTTAAAATCAAGAACACTAGCCAAGAACATAGTGGGCCCTTTTGGACATAGCTTGAAACCATGGGTTGATGAACCTGAGCTTAATTCCTGAACTTGGGAATTGTCCTGCAGACCATCTTCCAACCTGGGTTCAGCAACCTGTGCTCAGAGGTGCACTGAGGTAATTTTGGAACCTGGACCTAAAGGCCTTTGGAGCCCACCCCTCATGCAAATTAAACATCATCATGCTCCACCAGGCAACCATACCACCCAGGACAGACTAAAGAGGATTTGGGGGCCCCCAGGGGCTGTGAAGGCCCTGGACTTCGGCCCCAAAGTCCAGGGGTAAGAGTGCCTCTGCCTCCACTTTCAGGGCATAGGAGCCCCTCCCTCTTCTTGATCCATTGAGGACACCACATCCCAGCAAGGTTCATAGTGCTCGCATCACCAGAATGTGGCAAGGTGTTAGTAGGGCAGCAGCCATTGGCCACATCTTCAAGGGGGCATGCCCATTGTGATCGTGTCTTTTTGGCAAAGACTGACTGTCCTCAGCAGGTAAGGGGCATTTATACACTTTACCTCACACCACTTGCCCTGCCTCCCTCTCAAGAGTCCTGCAGCCAAGCAGTCCCACACAAGCACAATTAGAGATGTCCAAACTGGTTCAAATTTGAACCGGTTCGGTTTGAAGGTTTAAACCCGGACCAAACAGGGTATTGCATTGGCAATGCCAGTTCGAGTCTGAACCAATCGAGCCAGATTCGGTTCGAGCCTGTTTGAGGTAGTTCGAAGGTTCTAGAGGCCATTTTAGATGTTATCATGAGCTCATCTGTCCGAAGTTTGGTCCAAGGTCACCGTTAGAGAAGCTGGTAGCTCAGAGATCCTCCTGCATCGTGAGCACTTTGAGTATCGAGTTCACCCTGTCTTCCGCGCACCTAGGTAGCTTACCAGATTCGAAGAGTCCTGAGCCCAAAGTGCACGACATCACCAGGGATGTCTCAAGGCAGGGTGAAGCAGCCTGATGTCTGGTTCAGGAACCAGGTCTCAAGTAGTCAGAGTCAGGGTCCCAAGGAGTTGTGAAATCCAAGCAGCCAAAGCCTGGTCTGCAACAAGCCCAAGCAACACACTGCTTTTCAGCAGCTTGGACGTTGTTTGCTGGCTAATTTATGGTGCTTGGCTAATTGCTCTCCTCCCCCAGTCAGCTGTCGGAGATTCAGCATTTATCTCTTCTGTTAAAAAGATGCTAACTTTGGTTCAGTGGCTGCAGCTGCTGCCGGCATTTGGCAAGCCTTCGCTCTTGAGGGGTAACTGGTTGTTCCTCTTCCAGCTCAGGGTCTGATTTTTCACCCCCTATCTCTTCTGCTTCCGACAGCCCCCCTGGAGCTGAAGATTCATCTTAGTCTGTCTCAGCTGGCTCCTGCAGCCCAACCATCGAGCTCTCCCTTTCGGGTGCCTCTTCCTCTGCTGGAGGGTTGTCAACTTCCCCCTCCTCTTCACTCTCCATGGGTGAGGGCTTGACAGTTGTTCTCCATTTTGTGTGACTTGTGTTACTTGATTTCATTGACTGAGCTCTTGCTTCTCTAATTGGCCAGATGAATCTGGCTCTCTGGTAGGCTCTGCACTGTGTCAGTCCTTGAGAACTGGCACCCTATTGACCGGGGGGGGGGGCAAAGGTGGGGTCTCCCAAAGGGGGGAGTTTCAAATCCTATTTAAATCCAAGCCTCTGGCCTAGGAAAATCACTCTGACTGCAGTTGCCACTTGGCTTCCTTCTGGCCTGCTGTTGCTGGTGCTGCTGGTGTGGTGAGCGTTAGGGGTGTGCAAGGAACCTCCTGGTCCAGTTGGAGTCTGGACTGGACCCAGACCAGACTGGGCCAGTTCAGTCCAGCACCCCCTCAAACCCCTCCCCAATTCAGTTTGGTCCGGGGGGGTTCGCAAACAATTATTGTTTAAATATATAATTTTTTTAAACTTACCCCCTTTGGGGGAGTTGTTGGAAGTGGCGGCGGGGGGCGGAATCCGCAGAGGTTCCCCCTCCCCCCACCGGCCTCCCTTATTTCCACCACCAGCTGTTTGGCCAGTTCGGGCCTTTCCCTTCTGGCACGGTGGCCATTTTTGAGGCCACCACGCCTGCAATTGGCCTCTGCCACACAGAGGCCAATTGCACAAGTGTGGTGGCCTCCAAAATGGCTGCCGCACCGGAGGGGGAAGGCCTGAACTGGCTGAAGAGCTGACGGGGGAGGGGGAACCTCTGCAGACACTATCCCCACTGCCTCCAACAACTCCCCCAAAGGGTGGTAAGTTAAAAAAAATTGTAATTAAAAAATAACCCACAAACCATCTGAATTTGTGGGGTGGTGCTCGGTTCGGGGTCGGACCGAACTGGGGATGTTTTTGTTCAATCCTGAATGGTTGAACCGAACAGGTTTGATGTCGAACACATTTGACCCATGGTGCCATTCACCTGCCCAACAGCAGCTTCCTCTCATCCCTCCCCTCTTCCTCCTTCAGCCGTGCCAAGTCACAGCGTGACCGCTACTGCTGTGACTTGGCAACTGGATACACACCCCCACTGGTGTAACCCGATGCTGAACTAGCCCCTGGTTCCACCTGACCACAGCACTCAGGGGGCCATGGGCACAAACACATGCGCACTAGGTGGTTTGTGCCAGTGTGGCACTGTGTAGATGACGTGTAAATATTTTGATGTGTGTTGTGTTGCTTGTTGTTGTACATAGTTGACTTGCGGGGAGAGGGCAGCAGGACTGCCAGAACGTATATCTGTAAATATTTCAGTGTGTGTAAATATGTGCTTTTGTAGATAGAAGTGTTGTGTGTGAATATGTGTGCGTGTGTGTGGGTGGGCGGTGGATGTTGTCAGTAGTAGAGGTTTTTCCTTTCCTTTCTGTAGATAGTGTTTTTGGTCTGGTTTGTGTTGATAGATAGTTGTTGTTGGTGTAAATATTACTGTATAGCTGCTGTATAGATGGATTTGTATATATGTATTTGTGAATCTTCGGGCTTTCTGGGGGGAGTTGTGGTACAACCCACCATGCCCCCAGACCTACTTTGGGGTGCCCTGGCACCCCCCCCCAAAGGGGGGAATGGGGCTGCCTCAAATCCCCATTAGTCTCTATGGGAGAAATGCAAAAATTGGAAAAAATCTTCAAAAATTCATTAAAAATCGCAGGTGTCCAAATACTTTGGGGTTCAGTGATGGGTTGGCACCCTTGGGTGCCTACCACCCACCCTGGTTTTGTGCCCCTAGGTGCTCTACATAGGGAGTAATGGGCCAGTTCGAGACCCCATTATACCCTATGTAGAACCTTTTAGAACCGGTTCTAACTGGGTTTGAATTCAACATGAACGGGTGGGGGGGGGGGCGGATTTGAGCAAAACCAAACCTACCCACCCTGGTTAAAATCTAGTTCAGGCCAAGCCAGTTTTGTGCACACCCCTAAGCACAATTACTGGTAACGAGGTGGGTGGGTGGAGAGGGGCACTATTTTTCTGTTACTCTGGGAAGCGGTCATGATGACATCCTAGGAGGAATATGTACATGAGGGCGGGCAAAGGATCCTGTTGTCTGGTCCACTGTGACAAAGGATGCTCTTGTAATGGCAGACCTGGTCAAAGCAGTTCAGAAACCCTCAAGACACTCCTGCCTCCGTGTCGGCTTTCTGGCCATAGATTAGCCATTTCATGAGAGGGCAGGTCCACTGGGGAGGACCAGAGGCTCCATGAGCTTCAGGTCTCCATCGGACTGCATCCTCATGAGTTAGGCCATCCATCTCTGGGGGGCCCCCTGCTGATCTGGCCCCCCCCCAGTATAAGAACAGAACTCCTACTTCTCGCCTTACCCTCTACACTCAAATCCTACTCTCAGAGTCCAGGCTATTCCATGTGCCTGCCGATTTCCCCATGCGCTCAGTTTGGCAGGACTGGAGATGGCTCCTAGAATACATTCAAAATCCCCAGGCTGGGTCCGGCTTTGTGGTATACGTATATTGGCCAGTGTGGGGAATCGTCGGTGTGGGGAGCCCCCACTTTCAGTGATCTTTAGCAAGCTGATGTACTGGGCAAATATCAACCTGCATATGTGCCGAGGGACGACCAGACTGCCAGAGTGAGCGCTTTCACTCCTGCTGTCATCGTAGGCCATTGTGACTGGGATGATGGGAGTTGTAGTCCAACTACAGCTGGATGCTTTAAATAATAAAGTTTGTGTATCTGATAATTTTATAATATTGGGGGGGGAGGGTTAACTTGAGTTTGGTGAAGTGGGGCATGGCAGTTACCTGTCATAGCTTATCCCAACGACTTCTGAAAGTTATAATTTCACATGGATGTAGATCCTAACTGGAAATCTTAAATGCACTAGCTATATGTACGCTTTTTTGAGAAAAATACATTTAAAGACCTCCAGGCTAACTTTGGTTTAGATCCAGAAAATGGATCAGCCTTCACCTGGCCTCTGCGCATGCACAGCAGCCATTTTCATGGTCAGCATGGTGTTGCTGAGCACGCAAATGGCTGCTGTGCATGCGCAGAGGCCAGGTGAGTGCCATCGGCAGGGCAGCCACCATGCGGGATGCCGTGTGGGGTTCTACTGCTCCCTGTGGCTTCCAGGTGCCGGTGGTATTGCCAGTAATTACTTTTAAAAGTACCTCTTGCTGCCCCCATGCCCGGTGCCACTCTCACTGGCTGCCACTGGCTGAGATATACCCTTCAAGTTTTGTATTCCAAACATGAGTCATCAAGTTTCAATCCGCAACATAAGCCATCAGCTTTCAAAGGCAAACATTTGCCTTCCCATGTTAGGATTTCAACTTCTTCCTGTTTGTTTCACTTGCACTTTGGATTGTACAGACTTTGGAGACTGTGCATATCATATCTTTCTGGCTTCCCTTTTACAGTTTCTTAGACATTACTGAGCTTCTTGCAAATTTCTATCCATTCTTCTGTTTTTGACACATTTTCTGGATCTAAACTAAAGTTAGCTTGGAGGTCTGTAAATGTAGAAACCAGCATGGCGTAGTGGTTAGAGTGCTGGACTAGGACTGGGGAGACCCGAGTTCAAATCCCCATTCAGCCAGGATACTAGCTGGGTGACTCTGGGCCAGTCACTTCTTTCTCAGCCTAGCCTACTTCACAGGGTTGTTGTGAAAGAGAAACTTAAGTATGTAGTACACTGCTCTGGGCTCCTTGGAGAAGAGCAGGATATAAATTTAATAATAATAATAATGATAAATAATCTTCCTCAAAAAAAGAGAATATATATAGCTAGTGCGTTTAACGTTTCCAGGTAGGATCTACATCCGTGTGAAGTTACAACTTTCAGAAGTCTTTGGGATAATTAATGACATGACAAGTCACTAGATTAAAAACTTATGTCCCACTTCACCAAACTACAGTTAAAATCACCAGAAATCTAATAAAATCATCAGATAAACAAACTCTATTATTTAAGACACCCCCACCCCCACGTCTCCTAATCATGATGTAAGTCAGGGGGGAAAAATCAAAATTTAAAAAAAATCAAATTAAACACAACTAAAACAACTGGCAGAGGAGTGTCAGCTATAAATCAAACTCAGTCATCACCTGATGATAAAAGCCACTTTAGGTTTCTAATGTGGAGTGTATTCAGAAGGGACACTGTAGTTTTGTTTCTAGTCCCATCTCCTACCAGTGAGTGTCACTCTAAGGCAGTGGAAGTCATAAGGATAAAGTACTGGAGCATTCACTTGACACCATGGCCCCTTATTTGCTTGCAGTGGCTATAACCTTTTTCTACCTAAAAGAGAATTTAAAAGCACTGTGCTGGAAAAGGAGAGAGAGAAAACCCAACCACTCTGGGACATCAAAGTTTCTCATAGCTTGCATTTATGAGCTGCCTGAGAACATCATGTTGAAAGAACCTATGAGAATCCAGCTTCTAATTTTCCATCCATTTAATGGGCGAGTACATAAAACCTTAAAATGACTGAACAGTTTTACAATGTATTTTTCTAAGGCATACAGCCTGTCAGTTCCCATCTGTGTTTTCTTGTGCATATGAGCCCGTAGCATAAATGACACACAGATGAAAAAATGTTGGCCAGAAATCAGCTTGCATATACAATGTTGCTGAGGACAAGCCAATAAGATTTGATTAGTTTTCTCATTATCTTCATGTCTGGCTAGCATACGTCCTGCCAAGCGCTACTCCTGATACTTTCTTCTAAGTACAACAGTACTTCACTGAGATAAGTTGGAAAATACTTATCCTTAATCTAGATATACAGCAGCTGTATAAGCAAAAACTATTTTTGCCACTAGTAAAGATTTTAAAACTTCCTTTAGCCAACGGCACTCTTTTACAGAAAGAAAAATGTAATGGTTCTTAACATGGGAATACACTGACGAGATCATGTTTACAAGTAAGACTGAAATCAGAAAGAATCCTCTCAGTGGAAACAAAATAGAGCTTTTATCCATTAGCAGGAGAACAGTGCTCAGGAAGAGAAAGCACATTTTATACAGGAAGATGTTTTGCCACACTAGGATTAACCGCTATTTGCCACACTGCAGGCTGTCTCTGCATGCTACCATATTGACCAGGGTTTGGGCACATCATTCTATAAATTGGTGGGGTCATGTGAAGAAAATCAATGGGCAGCCCGTA